>NC_073720.1:58873034-63673034 GCF_023634085.1 Falco cherrug | reverse complement strand
TTCTCATCACAGTATACATAGGATATGAAAACATCAGGCTCCAGAACTCTTCATTTGCAACTCTTATCACTTCACTTTCAAGAAGGTAAAAACCTGCACCTGTTTTTTGTTTTAAAAGTGTAATACACAAGGTATATTTAGCCTATTCATAATTCTGATTATCAGACTGCGGGGAGAGAGGGGGTTACATACATACAGAAAAGTGACTGAAGACACTTGACTGTAGATGGGTCCAGAAGAGGGCCACAAAAATGACTGAGGGGATGGGATACCTCTTCTATGAGGAAAGGCTGAGAGAGCTGGGTTTTTTCAGCCTTGAAAAGAGAAGCCTCCAGGGAGATGTTATTGCAGCTTTTCAGTACTTAAAGGGAGTCTATAAGAAAGATGGGGACAAACTTTTTATCAGGGCCTGTTGCAATAGGACAAGGTGTAATGGTTTTAAACTAAAAGTCCTTAGATGCAGACTAGATATAATTTAGAATTTTTTTATGATGAGGGTGGTGAAACACAGGAACAAGTTGCCCAGAGAGTTAGCAGATGCCCCATCCCTGGAGATGTTCAAGGTCAGGCAGGACAGGGCTCTGAGCAACCTGACCTGGTTGAAGATGTCCCTGCTCATTGCAGGGGGTGGGATAGATGGTCTTTAATGGTGCCTTCCAACCCAAACAATGCTGATTCTAAGACTGAAATAATTCAAAGCTAGAGTAAGTATTTTAGATATTTTAGTATTTACACACAGAAAGTAAATACTAGCCTTCTCTGAAATAAAACCATACTTTTAATTTTGACACTCTTAAATTGCCATCTGTGTAAGGATCGATTTTGTAAATGTTATTTGTGCCATTTGTCAATCTTAGGGATGAGAAAGGCAGACATATATATATATATATATATTCAGCAAGACACTTAACTGCACTTACCTATTTATAATTGGGCTACTTTTCTATTTAAGTAAAATCAGTATTTGGCAGCAGGACAACAAAAATATCTAAATAATTTTGATCCACAATGATAAAATAATGGGCATACAGGCAAAGTGTCATTCACTGGTCAAAAAAACAAAGGCAAAATATTTACACCAGTCACTATATCTTAAATCTATTTTGTATGAACTGATATTTGTGAAGCACAACTCCACTCACTATTTGTGGGATACTTAACAGGTACTTAAAAATTGACAGCAGAATTATATTCTCCTTAATTTCCATTAGAAATGAAATGTCACTGATTTCTGTTTGCCTGGACTGGCTGTGCAGCATCTTTCATGATTCTTCTTTGCATCAAATATCACTGATAAAAATTACCACATATCACTGGATAGAAATTTTCAGCACTTATAAGAATTCTGCAACTCAACAGAAACAGAGATTTGCATTGACTGAGGCACTGTGCAGTGTACGTCATTTATTTTCATGTGCTGGAGACCCTAATCCCAGGACATGATTGCCTTTGAGTAGACTGGAGCAAAAAAATATAGGAAAAAGCTGAGCTATACTTGTCATCCAACTCTTAACAAAGCTATTCATGGCACATACAATGATTCACAAAGAGAGTACACCAGGATGAAATACCATCTGAGCTCAGGAAATACCACCTTTTACTGTTGCTCAGATATATATCTCCTTGGAGGAAGAAAAAAATAAAAACCAAACAAACAACAAAATAGAAAGGAAAAAAAAATGAAGAAGAAAAAGGTTCAGTTTGACTTGCATGAAGATATATTAATGTGTTATTTTAGGTCCATAAATGAATCTTCAAGCTACTTTATCATGTGTGTTACTTTGACATGCAGTCCTGCGTACTACTACATGACCTCTGAGTAAGTCCATTTTGAGGAACATTATCTTATGTTTTCACACGATGAAGATACCAACAACTGGAGAATCTAAATATATACTATTAGCAAGTGGAAAAGTATGCAAGAACAAGAATGCATGCCAATTCTGTCCACTGATTCTTTCATTGTCTCTTATTACTATTTTAAAAGCTACATGAGTACATGGTAATTTTGTGGGTTGGCTTGCAATGCAGTCATTCACTATTTTCCTTAACAGCCTTCTACATCCCAGTGGAACAGAACTCCATCTTTCCTCTGCAAATCCACTAGTGAACTGAAAGCCCGAGATGGAGCTCAATATTTCCAATCAGATGCAAGACAACAGACACGATAACTATTATCTGTGCTTGGGCTGCCAATGGATACACTAAAGTTGTGTTTGACCTGATGCATAATCAGTTTATCCTGCTTCTCCAGAAAGACTCAGGGGAGGAAGCTGAAAAATATTAATAATATGTGTTTTCTACTCTATACAACGTAACAAAAAAATGTACTCTCTCAGTGAATTAGTGGACAGAACTCCACAAGACTGCAGTTGGATTTTGAGCTTGTACTGAGCTCCTCAGCTAGGGCCAGCATACTGCATCACAGTAGGTATAACAGGGATGGTTTGAGAATCCAAGAACAGAGCAATGGGCAGGAAATTTAAACAGGGTGGAAGCAATAGGCTAAAAAAAGTCCTGACCAGGGTTAACTCTGACACCAGAGTATCCTTAGTATCTCTGTGAAATGTTTGTTTTCAGATTGTAACCCATCAAAATATTTGGAGTTTCATTTTAGTGACTGACCCTTAAGATTTTATCACTTTCACTATCACTCCCCACCCACGAATATACCTCTAGCTCAGATTCCCCACATTAACATTTTCCTTAAATGCAAAATGGCTCCAAAAAGCAGAACAGATGGAGTTGCTTTCTTTCTCTCCACAAAAACACTAGATAGGTAGGGGTGTCATTTTCACACCATTTTCCTAGTACTAAGTATGATAAAAAACAACAATGAAGACCAAAGTAAATGCATATAAAGGGATTTGTGCAGGTGAAAAAGATCATGTGACTTCTGCTAATCTCTGTATCTGCCTTAAGGCATATTTCATGTTAAACTCCATCCTCTAATATTCCTTCATATCTTATTTTAAATCCTGCAGAGCATGTACATCATGCTCTTTTATGTTCTATTTTACTCATTCATATGAACATATGTTTCTTTACATTTTGGCAGTTCTTCAGATAGGATCATTTGAAAAAGGCTTACAGTTAATGACTTTAACCTTCCTAAACAAAACACACTGCCTCTTCCAAATTTGGAACACTTTTCCTAGCACTGACAACCACTTCTGTTAGCCAGACCAGTCGTTCATATAGATAATTATTTTTTAATTAAAAAAAAATCCCTCCAAAACTGCCACACACATGTCTGGAACATTAAAGGATATTGTTATTCTTAGCAGAAATTCTTCTATATATATAAAAAGCAGCACCTTAGAGCACTTTTTGCCTTTATCTTCAAAATTATTTTTTTCCAATAGATTGTCATCAACCATCAGAAAAAGGAACAACACTGACAATTGCTCAAACAAATTTGGAGAAACTTTTAGCCAATGACAAGCTTTATAAGATAAGCATCTCCAAAATATAGGTACAAATGAAATTCTCAAATAAATTCAAAAAGACTCATGGATGAGACAAAGTTGATAAATCCTTTCTATACTGCATTCAAAAGCTTCTGGATCAAACAACTATGGTTAAGACTAGAATAGGTAGGAGGTCATATCAGCAGTTGTACCCCTTCTAACTGTAAAAAATAGCTAGTTCCAAGTTGAAAAACCTTTGGCCTAGCTCTTCTAGTATTTTTCTGGAAACATACTGAATTCTTGAAAAGTATGTACAGCTGGAGTAAACAATTAGAGTGACATTAAGGCATAATTTTGCCCCATATATTTAAATGAAACATTAATACTTTATCTTTCATCCAGTGTATTACAGCCTTCACATCAGACTGGGGCAGGAGAACTGCACTCAGACTGAAATAATACTGGCATGTAACTTTTATTTCCATTTTTACTGATAATGGTTGGGAATCAAGAGCTAGCATAGCATTTAGCACGAAAACTGGAAGCAGAACACTTGGTGCAAATAACAGCATTTTTCCTTTGACTCAGCGAAAATGTGAAAGAAATTGATACAGGCATATTAGCCAATGTCTCTGTTTCAATACATCTAGTGAAAAGCTATTCTCCAACAGGTTTCTGGTTAACAAGACTTTTTGTCAGCCTGCTTAAAGTACAAAGCAGTTGTTACTTAAGGCTACCGATCAGAAGAAAAATAAATGTTAACAGGAGTAGTGAGGAACCAAGAGAAGACTGTACCTCTTACAAGATGTTTGGCCACTGATTTCTAAATCATGGACGCTGAGCTCCTTTTCTTCCATCAATTACTGTTGGATCAGTAACAAAAGTGTAGCACAGTTCTCTTCCACTCCATTTCATGCATGCTTCCAAGTCCAGAAATTCCCCTGTGTTTTTATTCTTGAAGAGCAAGCCATGTTGCCATCTATAAAGGAGCTACAAAGCAATGGCTTATCCTCCTTCCCACCACTGCTTCTCAAATGGTCTGCTAGTTATCTGATCTCTTTGTCCTCAGGCAGCATTTTTTCAAGAATATCCTTCAAAGTCCAAAAGTCAACATACAAATAAAAGCAGAACAGCTGAGGCTCTAAGGTCTGAGTAAAAGCGAGACAGAAAGAAAGAAAGGTCATTCAGCAGCACGATGATCAATGTTACAAATTTGTGCAATGATCTTGTCAGTAGATGTTCATCTTTCTGAGTTTAAGTTTGCTTGGACACTTTCCCCCACACTCTGCATGACCTACTGCAGTCTACAGATAGAACAAACCCAAGCAGCATCCATCTGACCTCATTTTCCTACCTGCTTCTAACAGGAGATGTAAAAATAATACATAGAGTTTTAAATACATTTATTGAAACAGAAGCTGCTTCCACATGCAGTGTTTCACAGAGTCACCATTATCTGAACTCCTGGAAAAACACAGTAAGAGCTGGGCCTGGGGCTGAATGGCTGCAAACAACAAGCTGTTGTAGTAAAGCTTTTCTACAAGCCTTCCATTCATTCTTGTTCCTATTACAGAGCACCTGTTTCCAATCATCACCTCAAAAAATGTAATCTTTTCCTCATTTTTGCCTTCCTCATTTTGCCTCAGCAAAATGAATTGAAAACCAGAGCCTGGAAATTATGGGGAAGAATTTATTTCCTTCTTATTTCCCAATAAACTGGGACACAGGGATTGCTGCACCCTTAGCGTCAGGTAGAGATTACATTTGAATTCTTCCACCCCTCAGGGTGCACCTCTGATATGGGGCCACTTACACTCTTTAAGTCCCTGGAAAGGTAGTCATGGTGCTCCTCAATACTCTGCAATGGGATCTAAGAAGAGAGAGAGATAAGTTTGAACTGCCTCACACAAGTTATTTGAACCTATGTCTCTTATGCCCAGACTTGGAGTGGACTACTAGACAAAAAGGACAGCTGTTCCCATTACCTTTGTGAAGGTAATTCCTCCTTACTGAGGCATTCATTTCCTCTCTCTTTCAACATCATTCCTGTTTAGATCCATCCGTCTGTCTGCATCCCTTCAGCCCTTTACATAACTTGGTAGCACAAACAATCACATTAAAAAAAAATCCAGTAGGAGAGGGTTTTGTTGTTGCTGGTTTAATCTAAACCTCTGTATTCTTCAAGAAACTTAACTGATATTCTTCAGAATATTTCTCTGGAAAACATTTTTCCTTCATCAGAAACCTTTTATTTTTCTATATTCACCCTCAAACTACAATGGATCAAATGAAAACAGACCCAGAATTTATATACCTTTATCTACATACAATGAATTATTATATTAATACATTATTTTAACATAGCAATCTTTTCCTGGAATGCTCAAAACTACTATTCTTCAAGTCAGGCTAAAGCCCCAGAGTGTATCAGCAAATGTAAAAAAAATTCACAGCTATAAATACAAAAAACTACTAATGTGAAAAGCAAGGCAAACATAAGATAAAACATATGTGAACAAAGAGCACAGGTGGTAGGAAGATCACAGTAACGAAACAGAATTCCTTTGCTGCAAACATTTACCTGTAGGACTTACACCTTGCCTGCAATTTCACAAACCAGGTGAGAGCTGTATACATGGAGCAAAAGGAAAAATGCTACCATGACACTGATAACACTACATAAGGCAGTAATAAAAAAGATAAAAATCAATACAAGAACATTGCAGATGAAGATGCCAAATCAACCAAGCCAGATAATCATTGTTCAAATTAATATTATTACATTAATAAAAAGTGGTTTGCCAAAATCTATGGGAACATATTGATAACTATGAAATTCCAATGGAAATGTGGCAGGAATAAACCTTCCTGATCTCTCTGAAATTTCTCAGCAACCCCCATCACTTCTGACATAAATTTATCAGGTTACATCTACAAATCCAAGTTCTGTTTCACTCAGTGCAGCTAGTGACATTTATATATGATGTATGACTAATATAATTACTATGTGCCACATGAAAAAGCATTTTTCTTAAAAAACTGTGTTACTGTATTGCATTCTGTAAAAAAATAATACTGAGAGTCAGAGCAAAATTACTCAAATCTTCCACAGCCTAAGTTATGGAAGTTACAGAATCATTAGTCTCCTCAAAAGTATCCAAGCCTCTCAGCCAAGTCCTTTGTCAGTGATTTTTTATCACTTTTACTACTACTGTGAAGCAGCAGGACCTCAGAGTACAGCATCCTTACACAACAGGGTAAGGAACAGGTGAGGAACAGTTGAAGGATGTAGCATTTGCTTAAGAGAGCAAGCGAGACTGCCTGACTTACACGTATTATTAATATTCAAACCACAGCCATAAGAAGCCAGTGAAGGAAATATATTATTACTACTTGAATGTCAACAAGGCCAAAGGAGTTCAGGAGACAAATAATTTCCCGGGAGAATCAATTGTTGTGGTAGACATAACAGAATAAAACCACTTACATACCCTTTTGTTTAACCTTTCAAAGTGCTTTAGAAATCTCTCCAATTCTTCCTGTCTGAGACAGATTTTATGTGCAGACTTTAGGAGGGACTTGCCAAATTCTTCAGTAATTCCAGACACTGAGGTCTCTAGCTATTTAAAGTGATTAGTAATAATTAATACAGATTTTAGATTTCAGTTATTCAATTCTGCAGCCAGAATTTTATTGACTTCTCTGTCTCGCTCAGATTAATTAATTAAGTGCTACCTACTAGTAAAGATTCCTTTTTTTTTTTTTTAAACATTGAAAATAACAATGCAGAAATTACTAGGAGTGGTTCTCCCTGTTGCCCTGGTTCAGAAAACACCTCTCACAACAGCTTTCTAACAGGTAATTTCTTGGTTATTTATGCTGGCTTTACCAAATAACCTATAATCTGTAGTAACCTATAAACCTTTCCCCAGTGTTTTCAGAAATATTTCCTGGATACTTCTCTAGGAAAGACAGAACATACTCACTAGCAATCTCCTAAGTATTAGAGTTGTGCCTCTTTCCCACCTTTTCTTCAGCTCCCATTTTATCAATGGATTCACTTAGATATAAAATGACAACCTCCTCATCTGAACATTTTTTTCTTTTCTTCCTCAACTGATTTACAAACAGTTCTTACTTTCTGAGCATTAGCAATCCATGGCTTTACCCACCAGTAAAACTGTTGTTCTTTAATAGTTCTAGACTTCAAAAATACAGCTGCAATATACCTAGTCCTTTGGAAGACATTAAGGTTAGTAAGTAGCCGTCAGGGAAGGAACTTCTAACTTATGTACTGAGTTATTGGCATAAACTGAAAGCTAAAACACTCTTGCCTAATATATATTTTTTTTATATTTTATATATATTATAATATATATAATAAATATATATTATATTGCTTATAATCAGAAAAAAGACTCAAGAGAACACATTAGATGTCTCTTCAGAGTATCAAGAAAAACATCAAGAATTCCTGCACAGAACCACTGAAATAAGTACAAAGGGATTTATTTCAGTACAAAATCTGAAGTGTTCCTTTAAAATACTAAGCCCTTGAGAAAGGAGGGAAAATGATCATTTAAAAGATAGTAACATAAAATGTTCTCCTATAAAGCTGAAGACAGAAGAACATTACTTCCCTAGGTTGTAAAAAAATAGCCATATAGAGAAAATATTTTCAAACAATATTACAAAATAAGCTTAGATGTTAATGATCTACATCCAGCTATATTCAAAGTGAAAGCTACAAGATAACACAAGTATACAATATAAGCAATGTCATACAAATAGACTTATGCAAAATTAGTGACATTGAATTAAAATGACATGGAAAGAGACCATACCACTACACATTTATGCTGCATCACATATTCAAATATCTTTGGTGACCTGACAGAACAAACAGGCTGTAGTTAAGATCAAACAAAAAAATGAAAAAGAGAGGGGATTAAAAAAGGACATTGCAATTAATGAACAAAGAAAAAATCCTAAAACATAAAAGCAATCACTTATCCCAAGTCAATTTAGAAGTGTTTTTCACCATCAACAAGACCACAAAAGTCATATAAACTTGAAAGATCTGCAGTAGCCACATGAAAATAAACATGGGAATCTTAAAGAGCACAGAAGAGAGCTTTGGCAGGAATAAATTTTTGGCTTTTGTCAACAGACCTACAGCAGCTTTTCTCAATAGAATATCTGGAATGCTTTCTCACACCTCTAAGTACCGTGGTTTTGGTTTCACCAGGCTTGTATTTTTAATGCCGGGCTTTTTCTAACATTTCAGCTTCTTCTAGCATTTCAGTTATCAGTAGTATCATTAATGCTCAGAATGAGCAGAGCTTTTCTTTAGTATTTTCACCTCCTCAGAGAAGGAATAAGTTATTTAACCATGCTTTAACTTGATGGTGACAGGCTACTTACTTGACTGGAAGTCAGAAAGATTCCTGATTCAAACTATGATTGAAATTCTTTCCCACTAATTGTTGCATTATTAAGCTGAACAATGTGTTATAACTTACGCTCACCTTTCTCTCAGGAGAAGAGTATCAAACCTGTTACAACAGCACAGTGAGGACTGATTCCCTGTGGGTGACTGCTTACTTCACTCTTACACTGCTATTCTTAAATGGCTCAGCAGACTCTGCAATAATTAGACTCAGTCCCTCTCAAACAATAATTGGGCTTTTAAACAGGACCACAAAGATAATACAGATATGCTTGTTACCTTTCGTAGTAAAATTGCAGAAGACACTGCATTTCAAATTATAAAATACTCCTTTAGGCAGGAGTTTCTTCTAGTAGATCGGTATGAATAGTAACAGTTATCTAAATCACATAGACTACTAGTAAAAGCAGTGAGATCAGGCCATTTTTCATTCCTGTATCATTTATCTGCATCAGAAACCTTTCTTCACTTTAAATATGAACAAACTATGTCTTCTTTTGTCTTTTTAAACTAAATGCATAATAGTGAAAAATAAATGTTCATAGAGAAAAACAATCATCTAATGGAAATAAAAAAGAGAGGAAACACGCTTCAAGCTAAATTATAGAGGATAAAATCTGTCTTCTCATAAACATCCCATAGACTCCCTGCACAAATACATTCTGGTAATGGTTCATCAAATGCTGATGTGCATGAGGAGTTTCTACTGGTTATAATGATTCCTACATGAAAAACATCTAGCTCTCTGGAAAAAAAAAAAAAAAACCACCAAAAAAAAAACAACAAATAAACAAGGGAAAAAAAAAAACCCCAAACAAAATAAACACACAAAAAAAAACCCCATAACAAAAACCAAAAAACACCAGAGAATCAAAATGTACTGCTTAAGCACGGGGGGGGGGGGGGGGGGGCGCGAAGAATATGAGTACTGGGTCAACATTTCCAACAGTTCTTTCACAAGTGCCAAAGAACTGAAGCAGACTGAGCAAATACAAATGTAGAGAAAGACAAACACCGTTAACTTGACTTTAACTCCACCTGCAGAGAGAACACTGTTAGCCTGTTTCTGACAGATACAAGCAGACACACAGGTCTGTATCCATTCATTTCTACAGGCTTAATTAAAAGGCTTCAGATGTTTCTTGGTTGAACCATTTCTCATTGCTGCAGCACAATACACGGGTGTATAATCTTTTAGAAACGACTCAGTTGCTTTTAAACACAGCTGAAGAAAACATTTCACGCATCAGTGGATACATGGGTTAATTGTAGCCATATTGGACCTTAAAGCACAGCTATACACAGAGAAACAGTTTGACTTCTTCAGTATTTTCCTCTATCTTTCTAAGAGGTTTGTGTGCATTTTTTTTTAACCAGGGGTGATTGCTCTGATTAAATTCAGAGTATTTCTAATATGAATTTGGCGTCAAATATGTCCTTTTGAAACAGTGAGTTACAACCAATTTCATTCTTATTTCTGTGATTTTGTGGGACTTTGTGTATCTAATCAATAGGACTTTAAAAATTATGAAGACACAGGGATGAATTCATCTCATTCATGGCAAAGAGGTCACAGACCAGACACCACAACTCCAAAACACCCAAGCACAGTCTGCAGCTATGAATCAGAACCGAGAGCTTTCCTTGCTTCCCTACATTTTTTACAAGGCACATAAAGAGCCTCCAATATCAACAGATTGAATTTTCACATTGATTTTTATGGAGTTGGATGGTACATCATGAATGCATAACTAACAAGATTCTACAGACTAATACAGTCACCAAATATTTCTTTCTGTTTAAGCATACTTTCCGTAGGAGGGAGCAAGCTGAAGCAATATGCTGCAGGTTTCTGTGCCTCTCCATATGAACTTAGCTGGTACCCTGTCGTGAGAGCAGCTGCTGCTCTCTGCTGTAATGGATGGAGGCTTGGAAACATCCTTAGAAGACAGGACTACATTTGTGGTCACTAGAACTTTTAAATCTTCAAAAGCACATTTCCATGCTCTACCAAAGGCCTATTGTGAGTCTTTTGAGAACCTATTGCTGTGGCCTGGCACTCCAAGTACAAATCACCATTACATTTCCTTTGCAGTTGTGCTCACACTGAGCACTGGTATCAGTTCCAGTACATTTCTAGGTGTTGAAATGAGAACTAGACTTCAGCAATGAGGTGCCCTAAAAAACACACTAAGCTGCCTTTTATTGAAAATTGCCAAGGAGAAGGTACATCCACATGTTAAAGTTCAGTGTTAACGTCTCAAACACAGGGCAACTCCATCACAAAGCTAACTGGAGACACAGGACCAGAGCACACACATCCACTGCCCCTGGAGCTAGCTCTCCTGCAGCTGTTTCAGGCATTTTCTAGGACAGACTCCACTGAACTGGAACACCTCCATCCCTGCTTCTGTTATACTGTAACAATATCTTCCATTTTCATCTGTCTTGGTGATGTTAAGTTTATCTTCTAAATTCCCCTAAAATAAACAGTCTCCTGTATAAACTACCAAGCCTTGATGAATATTTAGTTTCCTTTGGAAGACTCCCAGGACACAAGTAATGCTGAATGAGGGGCAGTGAAGTCTGTGTTTTCTGCAGATCAGAAAAAATTGCAGTTTGACTAAACATTACAGAATTTAGGAAACAATGTGTACATATCAAGGCAGAAGATTCACTTTTTCTTATTTCTTTTTATTAATCCAATTTCATTTGGTCACTTCACACCTTTTGCTTGCAGAAACAGGGATTAAACTTCAAATGTTAGCTGGCCTGACTAAATTAGGTGGCTGCAAGATCCCACAAGCTGCTTTTTACAGCAATAGTGACCTCTCAGCACTACTGCACAGCCCTTAATTTCAATCGCTTACTTATTTGGTCATGTTGAACATGCCACATATTTTTTTTCACTCCTTGGGGAAAGGGGTTCATAAAAACATGGTTTTAAAATTGGTACAGCCATCCTACAAAAGATCGTCTAGTAAGGGTAAAGGCTGGAGGGGAGAAAGACAAAGCACTCCAGAGAGAAAAAAAAAATGTTTAAAGACAGACACCTGGAAATTTTCATTTGTCTTAACTTGACCAAAATTACACCAGAACTGAGCAATGCACACTGTCTCAGCCATACTTTTACCATCTGTTGCAGCAAAGAAGCTTAGTCTTTCCTCCATGCATGCTGCCATTTCTACATTATCAATTCTGGCTCAGTTATTTAACGATGTGAAACACAAACATTTCTTTATCAACTCATTTTGCAAAATATCCTGCCTAATTAATCTCTCCTCACTACTACCTTTTGCTTTCTTTCTGTTTTTAACCAGAACGTTTCGCTGCTAACTTACAAGAAGATGACATAGGGCAATTATCATTAAAACACAGCAGTACAAAGCTATGGTAATGAGAAGAGCTACAGTTCATTCACTGAGGTTCTGGAAGTGATGAAAGGAGTAAACTGAGCCTACCTTTCTTTTATAGATAACAAAGCAATTACAACATGTAAAGTAATACAGAGAAAATAATAATTTACTGGAAAACTGAGAGAACAGCGGTCTCTGAAAAATACAAAGGCAAACAAGTTGTATAAAAGATAATTCACTGTATCAAAAACTATTTTGAATAGGTGGCATATAAAAAGTACTGGGATGCATAGCAAGTAAAACCACTATTTGAAAAAGAAATCCTGTTAATTGGAAAATTAAAAAAAAAAAAAAAAAAAACCACCACAGGGAAAAGAACCCAAACAACTCCTCAACTGTATTTGCAGAACATGTCAGTTTCAGTGCCTATTGAAATAAGGTATAGCTCCATTGACTTCTGCTAGGTTGGAATTGTCCATTTTATTCTGCAGGGAGCTTCCTAAGTATTCCAAGCAGGGCAGTGGTGCCCTCCACAGAATACAGATGCCAAAGATGGGTATCTTGCTTATCTCCCTGGCACAGGGTCCAGCATGAACAGCTACAGACCAGAACGCAGCATTAACCTCATATGCCAGGCTAAGGAGCTGAGGCTTTATGCAGTGCTCCAGCAGATTAGGAGCAGGAGTAAGTGCCGAGTGACCCAGGTTCCCACCCTCTTTCTGAACTTGTTTTATTGCAGAGCATAACCTCTACGAGTTTCAATTCTCCCACTTGAAAAAGTGAGATAATTACAACTCTGTACCTCACAGGGACTCTGTGAAGCTTAAATTAATAATGTTTGCCAAGTGCTATGTAAGTGCAAAAAATTATTAAGGTCATTCAGCATCAAAAAGGGGACCAGAGTCCAAGGTTTTACGGCTCTTGGCCCCATATATAATCCACAATACTTTCCACTCAAGCAGTCACATTAAATAAAACTAGGACTTCAACTCTTACTATTTAGTGTGTGAAATGTCCTAGGCAGCAGTTCATTACAAAACTGGTTTCTACAAAACACATACATGTTTACACAGCAAATTATGGGTTCTTTGAGCTGCCTAACTACTTATAAAGACATTTGCTGGAAGTTTGACGAACAAGTTTCCTCCAAGTCTTTTATCACACAAGCAGATTGGTTTTTCCAAGACATTAAAAAATAAACCTGACAATGAAAGGATAAATCTTACAAATATCTCATAGATGGAACTTTGTTTATTTTCAAAGACATCTTAGGAATATATCACTTTTTCATTTTTCTTTCTTTTTCTTTCCTTCTTTCTTTCTTTCTTTCTTTCTTTCTTTCTTTCTTGCTTTCTCTTTCTTTCTTTCTTTCTTTCTCTTTCTTTCTTTCTTTCTTTCTCTTTTTAAGGTCAAAAAATGCTTCTTTTTATTGGGTGAAAAAGAGTACAAGGTTTTCTCTTTATATTCATGGAAGCACTTATTCTTAAGAAGAAAAAATAACCCATTAACAAACCTTAACTTAGAAGTATGCTGTTATAAAGAGGGTTTAAACACAGTATAAATGTACCCCTAATAAAGCCCTGGTCCATTGATTGAGAAGACTCTTGGGGAAACAGAAAGAATGAGAAAAAATTGTCAGATCAAACTGGCTCACAGCTAAGGGGAGGTACTGTAGGTAACTTTAGTATTGCAAGACAACATGATGGAACCAGTTGCTATTTCCATATGCTTCCTCTTCCAGATAAATGCAGTGAAGAGCAATTGTTCTCTGCAGTACAGTTTAAGAACTGGCAAAATATTTTGTAATATCCTTTCCAGTCACACTAAGAACAAAGCTCTCCAAAACATACTCAGTTCTTTCCTTTCCTGGGGCTGGGCAGGGGAGAGGAATTTTCAGCACACTTAAAAAAATCTCTCCTTGAAAACAGATAATAATTTGAAACAATAGCTCTCTGTAATATGTTCTCCATCCCACAGGAATCCAGTATTGTTTGCAAATGTCAGACGCCCAGGAGAAAATTTCCCTGGAATAAATTAATTTCATATATTAGCATTTTTGTAAAAGAAACAAGAAGAGTGCCTTGAAGTTCACAGATGAGGTTACCCTCAGAACTTCACCCAGACTCGGCAAAATTCAGACCCAGCCTTTATTCTAACTTCTTTGTCTACCATGGAACAATACATGACAACGATTTTAAAATAAGTATTTTTTTGTTTGCTTTGTTTGTTTGTTTGTTTGGGAATGCCAGGATGAGGTTTGGGTGTTATTTTCCCCATCGCTCAATGGTATGCATAGTTACAGCTTTAATTCTTGATGTTGTGAGGTCTTAAAAATGGAAAAAAGCTAAGATTAACATTGGGCAGGACAATGGTATTTGCTCAGAATTAAGAGTCATGAAAAAAGTCACACCCATAGTGTTGAAATATACACAGACTTCTTTTATAGAGAACATCTTCTTGTGGAAATTTCTGACACCATTATAAAATTTAGTTTTACATTCCCTTAATTTGCAAAATAAAATACTCCATCTGGAAAACAATACTGTTACTAATAGCAGTAAGCCTCACTTTTTATTTTAAAGGAAAATGCACAGAAATAAGCATCATTATGTTACCCTGGACCTTGCTATTTCACCAATAGTTTTATAAATTCATTGATAGCTGCTGGTGAAAAGCAGTAGTTAATTGGAAAATGTGGATATAAAAATACACACATCTTGGTTTGAACCAAGTTAACTTTTTTCACTTTAGAACAAGAAGGAAAGCTTTGCTAGCCTTGTAGCCAGATTTTCTTTGCCGATGGAATATAAAGCAGTACTATTATTTATGAAGATGGAAGAAAGGTCTCTAATTTAAAGTGAAACGTTTCGTCTGCCTTTGAAACAAACAGACTTTCTGATAAAGAAATCAGTTTGAATTTGTTTTGGCCTGCTGGAGTAAAATCATTAGGAGTATTACATATATTTCTGGTTATGGACAATAAACATGATAGAAACATGTTTAACTTCACATTTCTGTTTGCTTTGCAAGTCATGTTGGAAAGTTCTCAACTATAAAACCCATGCAAGTCCTCAGGCTTTGCTTTACAGACTGACAGTGAATTAACATATCTCCTACAACGTAGCTATCCCTTAAGAGGCAGAATTACCTGTTTCTGGAGTGGTGAGAGGGGACAACCATTTAAGGCCTATCTGATTAACCAGATGCCTTACAGGGAATATATTTCATGCGCTGAAAAGGTGGAATGAAATTCAAAATTCCTTATCGTGCTTTTTTTCTTCCTGAACATCTCTGATTTCATCCCCAACCAAGCATATTTCAGCTCTGCAACGTGAATGTAAATTATTGTGATAATGTCACAATAATATAAGAGCTACATGCTTGAAGTCAGCTTGGTGAAAATAGAAGGAATTGCTACATACAGCAATGCCTGACATGTTGCACACATCACTCTATTAGTCCCAGGGAGACTGTATCTTTAAACGAGAGAGCGTTTCAGTTTCAGTGCATTGTCTGGTTCCTGTCTCCTTCCACATTCCTTATGTCAGCTCTGTAACTATTACTCGAGCTAATCTAAAAGAAATAACCTACCTATTCAGGAGAAGTCTGAACATTTCACTTAAGATTACATTTCTTCCTTTCCATGTCAGGAGCGATAAGCAAAACCCAATATCCTGAGTAGAGAAATGATAATTCAAAGAGAAAGAAAATACTCTTGACATTTTAACAATAACTAGTTATTAATATAATTCACTTCAGTTGAAAGAAAGTGGAATACATTTACAATGTGACTGAATAAAGGTTAAGTGTATTTTGTGTTTTGCTCTGCATTAAATATAAATATCTGTCATATCAAATCCTAGACTAGTTGTAAGCACCCTCTTAAAATCTATGTTTCTAGTAGAACGGAAAGCAATTTGAAATACCTTTTTTGCAAATGACAAAATCCAAACCAAGTAGACCTCCTATGGAATTGCTCAAGAAAAACTAGCACAGCTATTTCTGGCAGTTATCCACACACTGGGAACATCACAATCTCCTTAAATGCAACCGATACTGTTAAGATACGGTACCCTTCCAGCAGCTCACTTAGGATCAGTTTCCCAATAGGAAGTAATGTAAAGCAGACCTGTGTCTTCCTTTCTCTTGCTTGTTTCATAGTAGCTCTTCCATACTCCCCTCTATGAAAACCATATATTTTTACACAAGAAAATATTTAACTAAGCAAAACGCCACTGTAGATTTATTAATAATTTTTTTAAAGGTACATGCAGCAGTTAACTACTCTGTTACAAAACCACAAGACAAAGAATAAACACAATTGAAAACAAATGCCATCCTCTCCCTTTTCTTAAGTTATAAGGGCAGTCTATCTGAAGGAAGCATTGGCTTCTCCACTTTTGGAGTCAAAGAATGACTCCATCACGGCTCTGCTCACTTTCATCAGTAGTTCTTGGCTTTTTCTTGGGACGCTTCCTAGCCATCATTTGAAATGCCATTTGTTTTCCTATAAAACTTTGGGCAAATAGTAGTCTCCCAAAGGTAAGAGCAGCAATAGACTTTAAGCTGGTTCCCTCCTACACTTTCTCTTTTAATTGGCCACCAATGGCATAACACTTCTGTTCTAATGCTAGGAGATAAGACTTGTCATCACTAGCAACAGTCTAATTAACAAACCCAAAGCGCTATAGCTTCTGGGAATTTTACACCATTCAGGATCTGGGGGTTCAAAAGCCCACTTAGGACGCCTACTCCAGGCAGTGAAGTACTACAGTCAAGATCCAAGCTTTGCTTGCTACTATTTGCTTTACAATGTGAGAACTATGTACAAGGTTGCCTACGTAGATACCAGCTCCCATACATTTGTTCCCTATACCCTAATCAGCCACTAACAAATGAGTGTGTGTAACAGAATAAAGGGTATCTGTCTGTAGCATTTCTCTTTCCCTCACATGCTTACCTTCTAAAGCACAAACGGTAAAGCGCTTTGCAGAGGTGGTGTGGAAAGGATGCTCTGTGGAATGTGGGAACCCTCAGTCAGAACAAGAAAGGAGACGTGAAAGACATTGGTGTGCAGAGGTGCTTTTCAACTGGAAGGAATTTAATGGAGAAAGCTGAGAAAGGAAATAACAGGGAATAACACAAAAGGATACGGCAGGGGCCAGGGAGGGGGGAAGTTAACGAGAAGTTCAGCTGCAAATCCATGCAGTATAAAAGTATACAAAGGTAGTTAGAAAAACGTGTTTAGTCTGTGAATGGAACATGCAGCTCATTCTGAACTGTGGTTTGTGCATTAGAAAGACCATTCCAACATGAGTAACAGATATGCATGTTTACTTACTCTACTGCTATAAGCAAATATATTGTACAATATATAAGGTAAAGAATGCAGCCAGATCTCACTAAGGACAGATGTATTTTGTGTGCTGCAGCTCTGAGCAAAGCAGAAACTTGTAACACTAACAACATTTGCAAGGTTTTAAAAGTCACCAGCTCTGTTCAGAAAACATCTGCAGAAGCCAGCTGCACATGGACAATGCCAAAGAGTAAGGAGAAAACAAGCCAATAAATTTTTCCTTTTAAATCTAAGATGACAGGCTCAAAGGCTGCTGAACAGCCACTTTTTGCTGGGAGAAAGACACATAAAACTTCTGCAATGAGAGTGAAAGAGGAGGGTGGAATGAATACAGAATTCTACTAACGTGAATGGAAAGTATACACATAGGGAAAGCAACCTCAGTGGAAAATGCAACAAGGCAATTAAAATAGATACCAACTTAGAGAAATACTTTGCAGCTCCGTATCCACTTCTGCTGCTCTCTCTGAAGTGAAAAACAGAGATTGAAAGCAAATCTAACTCACTTCTCTACCACAGAAGGAGGACAACCTCCCTGTAAGAACAGCAGCTTTCCTGCATGGAGGGCACAGCAGTGGCTATACTGCAGGAAGTATGCAAGAGAAGGAAGCTCAAGAAGGTCTGCTTAGATATTCCTTACTTTTCAGGGACACCTCCATGGGAAATGTCCTCCATACCTATCTGCCTGACCTCAAGATAGGTGTTAGGCTCTGGATTTGTTAAAAGTCCTATGACTTAGCAAATAGTCAGACACTAACAGATGTTAAGCAGTTGCAGCTTAGGCAGTATATTTTCTTTTTGATTTGCCTACAAAGAGAATGAGGGTAATATACAGCAAGGTGGCAATTTAAGTTTTGCTATGTAGGCTAAGGGGATAACCTCAATTTCCCCCCCAGCTCAGCTTGGGACTCTGACCTTTGGGCTAGTTAGCTATGCCGCAATCATCCTGTGAAGTCCCTTTCAACTCCATTGAACACTATTGGCTGGGGAAAAAAAGCATCTTTAGGAATGAAGTATTTCTTTAAAAATCAGTAAATAAAAAGCTCTAATTAAAATGCACACTTATCGATATTGGAAAATAATAGGTAGCACTCTATCATAATTTCTTATTCTATGGAATCTTGGTTTCCATAGGACCATGAGAGCTAACCAATTACTTAATAAAACTATTTCTAAATGCTTTTTTCTTTAAAAAAGTATTTCTAAAACAATTGCAAATACCTATTATTTAACTTAAATTTTATAGTCACATAATCTTTCAGTGTATGTGTTTAATACCTTCTAGAAACACTTCCTACAAGTGTCTTGCACTGAATTCAAGGCACATTTTGGGGAAAGCACAACAGTATTCAATTTTAAAATCACTTTAGGTCTACCTAGTGGTTTTCTGAGTGGGAGGAAGACAGTGGGAATCACTGTGCATAGCTAGGAACCGGAGACAGACCCAAGGAAGATTATTTTCACTCAGAAAATAGCTGAAGTGTTCCCTGCTTCTTCATCAGACAAATGGGTTAGAAGTCCTGAAGTAAGCCTGCTGTACTGAAGCTGTGACTTTGCGTTTGTAAGCATTTTGACCAATACCATTAAAAGTGACAGTCACAAAAAAACCACATTGGTAACCAGAAGAGAAAAGCTACTACTAACTCCTAGGAGAATTAGGAAGTTGAAAATTCTGCCGTGTCAATAATTTTGGCCTTTGCTTTAGATTAAAAGAATGGGGATGAGACAACACAGAAAAACAATATTCACACTTTCATAAACCAAACTTGTGTCTAGAAATGCATTTTGCAGTTTAAAACCTTTCCATTCCTTTTTTTTAAGGAGTGGCAAGAGACCCAGATGATGGAAACCCTGAGGGCTAAACTATTTTTACATTGTCAAAACAACATATTTCCTTAAAACCACATTTAGATGAAACCTTTCTAAAGCCATTCAAACTCAGATATACCAAACTTGCTTTCAGAAATGAAATAAAAAGAATGCCATTTTTGCTATAAGTATTGTAAATGATCATTTGGTCTTTAACAGCTCACCAGTTCTTGATCATGTTGATGATACTCTTTCCGGGTTACTAGAAGAATCCCACCAGCTGTCTGTGTTTTACATAAGGGTTGAATCAGTGATATCAGATTATAGTGAAAAGAGTGGCCAAGAACTGAGCACAGAACAAGAATGAAACCTGTTTCTTATTGTAGCTCTTTGTAAACCATTTGTCGACTTTTGTTTGACAAGTTACCTCTGAAGCATGATAGAGCCTAACCATGAATACTACAAGCTTGTCATTTCATTCAAATCACTAAAAGCCCAAACAATTGTACTGAAAGCTTTTCATAATCCAGTGAAGATTTTCTACACAAGTCACTATTAACCAAAGAGAACACACTGCCACTAATGACTGTAACACTAACTGGAGTTATATATTATCATCATCAAGCACAGCGTCTTCTTATCTGCTAGGAGGTAGCCTGCACAGGTTCACTCAGGAAGCACTCAACAAAACCACTATGGTTTCTCCCACAAAAATTGAGCGTACATTTATATTTTACGGTGTCTGTACCACAGTTAGAACGTGAAAGCTCATGCTAGTGTATCATTGCTCACTTCGAACTGGATAATGGAGCAACTGATTCAGGACAGTATTAACAGCTGGCCAAAAAGTGAGCTGAAGACACACCTTCTTACACAGGGAGCCAGTCTGTACTTCACCACATAACATTACAGACAACCTCCCCAAAGGTGGCATTTTAAATAATTTTAAATTATCATGGTGTCTATAAAAGATGCAGTCACACTTCTGACTACTCCAGAAATGTACCCTACAAGAACACACAAACCTAGAACAGTCATCAAGATAGATAATGTAATCGCTTACCTAAAAAAAAAAGTTAGAGAAAATTTGTATGATTACAATCATGATGCTTATACCTTTTCTCCTTGTAAAAAATCTTATTGTGGACATCAAACAGAATGTGGATCAACACAGTAGCTGTGGGACACTAAAGTCAGTGGATATAATTGCTGGCACTTTTAGCAATACTTTTTTATAAGTTTCTAGAGAGGCCAGTTTTGTTTAAGACAGGAAACTAGAAAGTAATTAAAATGAATTTTCCATTTTACAGTTATTTTTCCTTTTCCACTTCAACTTCATACTGTAATTTTTCTTTCACATTTCTTTCACTTCATATTCATTTCCATTTCCCTTGTTAGTGCTACAAAAATCCCATAATCTTTGAGTAGTCCATTAAAACTGGAGTAAAATAACAATGGAGCAATTAGTTGTTTATAATGAACTTCACAGCAACACTGTTTAAGAGATAAAAAATCTATGTAAAAATTCACAAACTAAATGATTTGCATACCAAATTAAATTGTATGGTGTATTTCCAATGTTGGAAGCAAGCTAAGGTACCTAATGAAACATCAATGATTTCTGAATGGTCCCCCAAAGACAACATACGTCAAAACAGTCTTTTCAAAAGGAAGGCAAGATTTACTACATCACTGAATGGTGGTAAAATAATTAATATTAAGAATCTAATTTTATCCTTGAAGCAGCAAATCACCTTTTAGCCAACATAGCACTTATACAATAATATTAATTTAAAACAATTATATACATTCACATATCCTAATTTTTACTTTCAATTGAGGATTGCTATATCATACTACATATTCTAGGGTTTTCGTGCCATAAATAATGTCTTTGACTAACTCAAATAGCATTTTTTTAAGTGAAGAAGACATACAAGATTTATTTTTTTAAAATTAATAAAAATTCCCACCCAGGAAACAGACTACTATGCACAGATCTGACAAGGGGTTTGTTGTTAGGGTGGTGTGTATTTTCATTTTGTGGGTGTTTCAGACCTGAAAATTGAACTTGTACAAAACCCCATGAGGCTGTCCAAAGGGTAGCAATTTCTCTTTATGCCATGAGACAGCAACCTCATATTCCACCTATAATACCAACTTTTGTATTCACACAGTATAATAAAACACTTAAGTGAATTATCATGTCGTAGAAACAGGTATAGAGCCTGATGTGTCATTATATTTTAGACAATTTACATGATTCAGCATAAAGACAGGTAGCAACATAGGACAGTTGAATTCTCAGCTTGCGGGAAGAGAGTAGTGATAGCTGTGATGTTAAAAATACCAGTCTTTCCATTGCCGTTACCTCAGGTCAGTAATTCATAGGGCAGGAAGGGCAGAAGCCTTAACCGTGGTAAGTGCTGAGCTAGCTACTGCCACCCAGATCTTGAGGCTGTCGTAGGCTGTTCTCCGAAAGCATCAGTACTTAGTAACAAACAGATGTTAGAGATGATTTGGAAAAAAAAAATAATAATAGCAAACAGAACCGGAGAAAAGCGTTATGCCTTAGTGAAAAATCCATGCGGCAGCAATGTTTTGATGCTGCATGTAGTTCTGGACTTGTATCAAAAAGGACTAAGCTGGAAAGAGCAACATAGATGATCAAAAGTACAACACACCACCTGCCTAAGGAGTTACTAAATAGATGACTCTTTTCAGCCTGGACAAAAGATCACTAAGTGGGGAAGGATGTGCTAGGAGGTACCTACAAAGTCACAAGCGCTTGGAGAAATGAAAGTGAAAAGGCTTTCCTTAACCTTTTACATTGCAAGAACTCACAAAGCAAATGAAACGCGGGTTCTGCCTGCACCCCATGACCTTCTCCACATCCCACCCTCCCCAAACAGTCATTCTTCATGCAAGGACCAGTCGAGCTTTGGAAATCCTTGCCACAGGGCACTGTGGCTATTAGGTGCTTATAGGCATTTATGAAGCAACTGGACAACTTGATAGGAGAGGAAAAGACCACTAGGCTGTTGAATAAAAAGACGGAAAATCCCATGCTACAGGTTGCTGGAAACTAAGACCTTGTTTTGGAGGAGGTGTCCTCACCGTGCTGCTGCCTTGTGGTGTCCCCCATGTCCTGAGGCACCTTGAGGCTACTGCTGCCAAATCCTGGCCTGACAGATGTCAGTCTCAGTCTGGAACAACCATTCACACAATTTTATAGAATAAACCAGTCAAACATCTACTGCATACCTCAAGGTGTTGAAGCTATTTTTAGGGTGTAATATAACTCTATTTACTCAGCAGCTATGGTAAATTTAATGCAGAGCACGGTTGAACCTGGGCAGGAGAGATTATCAAAATTTAAGGCAATACAGCCAAAGTCTTAAATCAGAAGACTGCCCCCAGCTAAGAAGCTGAGCATGTCATAGTTTAGACTTCTCTAGGTATTAAATTCTTTACGTGACAGACTGCCTTTCTTCTGGGGCTTTTTGAAATTAACACGACTTCGCCACTTTCAACTCAACCTCTTGTCTTGAATTGGCTGTTATTTAGTTTCCACATTTTATACTGTCCCATCTCAGATTAGCAATCTCTGCTCATGTAATTACTTCCAGTATCCTAATGTAATAGGTGGAGTTAACTACTGGGAGTACCACAGTAATGCAACCATGATTTTCTACCAGTTCCCAAGAGTTCCAAGTGCAGAAATATAATGTTTTAAAAGTTCCTTTAAAATGCTTAAAATGTGTCATATGAAAGAAATGGTGTATAGGGTGAGAAGACTGCCACAGTGTCACAATCAATCAGGAAGGAGAGAAAGGGAGAAAGGGAGGGAGGAAAGGAAGTGGGAGAAAGAGGGAGTGAGGCAGGGAGGGAGGGAGGCAGGGAGGGATGGAGGGAGGGAGGACCTGTTAGGTTAACTGAAGAACAGGCAAAACCCCAGAACATATTAAGAAATACATAAACTACCTCTGAGGTCTCCTGTTAGAAGGTTTTATATTAAGAAGTGGGTTCAAAACCACCAAGTTTCGGAGTCCTACCTGAACAAACCACTAGCTCTTGTTTTCTCTTGTTATCTGGTGGGTTAAATACTATACTTTTTCAAAATCCTGAAGGACATACTCCCTTAAAAGAAAAGAATACACAAGAATAAAAATAACTGACAGAACCCCCACTCTTAAAAAGATAATTTCCTCTTATTTATAACTTTCTAACTAGCAATAAAGTGTTCAAACTCTGGAAAAATCAGAAAAGACCTGTTTTCCAGCTTTCCAAAACAAGCCCCAGTATCATAGAATTTCATATGTTGAGGTCACCAGTCAAAATAACCTTCTTAGCCCATTTTGGCCAAATTCCCAATAAAAATCAAGACTTCTTATTCTTTCTTTCTCCAAGCCAGTCATTTTGGAATCTGTCAGTGACAGACGCTGTAGCCATCCTTCAGCCCTAGTTAAATACTGTTAGTGACACAGCTTTAACATATAACCTATTCAATAGCAATGCATTGAAAGTTCTTCCAAACTATTGTCTGCTAATGAAACAGCAGCTCTTCTATATTAAGTTATATTATATTATGGTGGTGCTTCACCTCTTCACAATGTAGTTCACTGAGAGACCAAGGATGCTGCCAACCCCTTGCCCTTTAATCAAATCTGAATACTCAAATGTTTTATCTGGTCAAACTATTTATCAGTTTGGCCTTGCACATGGTCTTACTTTAACTCCTGTGTGGTTTCTGTAAAGTCTGACAGGACATCTTGGTGTGGTTATGGCTCATATGTGTGCTGAAGGAATTATTGCAGTATTATAACACGTATTGTCAACTGGGAACTAGCAAACCAACTAAAATAAAATAACTGTAATCCTGCACCTTCATTAAAATTCGGTTCAAAGTGTGACTATTAAAGAGGAGGAAGTATGGCCTTGCAGCTAACGCCACAGCTATATGCTGGAGGCTTCAGTTCCTGGTAGTCTCAAAGATTTTTTGCTTGATCTGGAGCTGTGTCTCTTAGAGCCATGAGATTGGAAGCACTTGCTGATAGAGCATCTAGCCACATTTGCAGAGATTTCTCAAAAAGTCTTTATAGTAATTGACGTTCAGTGTTGTGCAAGCATGAAAGCTAGCATTTTTAGAAACTTCAGCGCATATGTATCTGTGCCTCCCCTCCAGATGCCTGTATGCCTTGGAAACACTGAAAGTTCTCACCATTTTTCAGCTGTAAACTAGGGATAACATTGCCAAATCTACTTCACTGCAGGTTTTAGAAGACAATTTTACCTGAGTGCCACCCTGATGGTCAGGGTGGCTTATGGGTTTATGTCATAATAAATGGCTGCTCTGCACAGCCATCCTCTAGCAAAAGTAGGAAAGATCTCAGTACAAAGCAGTTAGCTTTTTCATCATTCTGTCTCAGAAACACTTGGCACTATTTTTGTGAGATTTGCTGTAAAAGGAGAGAGATGGCTAGGAAAGACTTTTTTTTTCCTTTTATTTTTAATACTATTTCCTTTCCTACTTCAGATACAAAGGTAGAAAGATCAAATGCATTACTAATAAAGCATATTTCTCCCTCATGACCCCCTCCCCAGAATTCCCACCAGTGGAGATCCTGGATTAACTGTTTTTATAGAAGTCCAAAATCCACAAGCCCATAAAGCAAATGGTTCAAATACATTTATTACTATACTGTTTGCAGAATATTAGGTTGTTACAGAAATTTCTATATGCCAGGGGACCATTGAGTAAAGGGGATCCATGCGCCACATGAGAGAAACAGCGCTTTGCTGCGCTGCAGAATCATGCTAATAGGACTGCCATGGAGGTAGCTGTTAAAGACTAATGAATGAAGCTGGGAAAAAGAATGATCATATTACCTCCCAAAAGGTCTGAAAGGGATATCAAAGGCACCCGAGCCAATGGTGTGGATTGACTGAAAAAGCAGAAATCAAAACACAGCTCAAAAGGCACTTTCAGTGTTGGACCTTTCTTTAGGGTTTGTCAAAGAACTGAAGGATGAATAAGGATATGGACATTGAATGAAAGCAAAATAGCAATTTTAAAGAAAAATGTCTAGTCTTTACTTAATTTTGTTTTGAAATTATAAAAGTGAAAACTTCAGTAATTTTTCCCTGTTGGGCAAGTAGACACAATTACTTTATTATATATCCAATGAAATGCTTTTTGCAATGAAAGCAACTTCATTAACATTAGTGAAGAGAAACAGCATCAGAAGTAGCAGTGTCTGATGAATATTGCAATATAACTTAGGACATTTTTTTTCAAAACAATGAATTGTTATAAATTTATTACATAAGATGGAAACACTCTAAAATTCTTAAGGAAAATCAGCAGAGTTCTAAAACAATCTCTTTTTATTTTTTCAAGAGGAATCTGCAGTTCTGTAGTAAAAGCAACGTAATCAGCACATTCCCCTGTTCTATTTTGTACCTAAGGCACAGTGTTCAAAACCAAATTCAACTTCTAATTCCACGCTAGAAGTATGGTTTCCACTAAAGGCAACTCTCTCAATTAATTTCAATTAGCAGAAAGTGGCACCTGGATACAGATTTTAATTTCTGCTGACTCCAGAGCCTGTCATAAAACTCACATCCAGGCAAGATCCTGAAACCCCATCTCTTTCTGGATGATCTTCTTTCTTGAATGAAGATCTGTTGTGTTCAGACGCAAGAGCTGCTTGGTATACTGAGTAACTTCTGACAAGATTATGGAAGGCTATATACCAAACCGGTAGCTGGTCGGTTCAAAACTTGAGTGAAGGTGAGCTGGGTAACTTTTCTACAGCTATTATTCTGGAACTGGAAGTTCTTCAGCTTTAGCACACCTTTTGATAATGAGACAAAAAGCAAACAGCACCATGGTTTTTCCCAGGTGTAAATCCTGATTGTGATTTCACAGCAAGATAAAGCAAAAATAAGTCTGATCTACATTTACAAACATTAAAAATAGGCATGTATAGATTTGAAAAAGGTTCTGTAAAGCTTTCATCTACTAATAACTGGTTTCTGTATTTGGCACTCATGACCTGAGCTCTGTATTACATTAGCAACTGCTATGTTAGTGTGTAATTCTATGTTTTCATACTCTTGAAAAATCTTTCTGTCCATATTCAAGCACAAGTCTGGGGTGGCTTTTTATTTAAAAAGGTAAGATCATCTGTCTTGGGAAACATACTATATTGTTTTACTTTTGTTAACTGTATTTGAATATCTGTCTTACACAGTACCTTGCAGGCTATGAATATTCAAGAAATTGTCTCCAGCTAAGCAATTTCAATTTATCTGTCTCTCACGTCATAATCAGAAAAATGGTTTGCATTTTACATAAAATGGACAGAGTCCCAGAAATCCATTGCCTGCCAGAATTTAAACTTCCTACTGTTCAGAGAAGAAATCATGCAGGATTTACTACCAATGCTACAATCAGGTTGCAATAAATGTTACTTTGAATTAGATGTGCTTTAATTTACCATGACTTTTGCATCTCTAGGCACCCTGTTGGAGTTCTGCTGTTAATATTAAGTGAAGCACATAGTTCTTTTGTTACTCATTAATGGCCCTATTCAACAGAAATTGAATTTCCACAGCTGCCAAGCACTGCAAGCTCCTAAGGCTGTGTAACACAGAGACTGATCCTGATGTAACTGTTAGAATTTGCTTCTCATACAGTGAGAACTTTCTCCAGGACTGCCATACAATCTCAGATGGTCTTCCATAGTTCACTCATTTAGATCTAAGGAGAAGAACCATGTCCAGGCAATGGACTGGACTGTTTCTGGAAGTGTTAACACACCTCTCCATTTCAAAAGGTATCCTCTGAACATTACAGTCCTGTCCAGGTATTTCAAGTCATAAGTGTCCTACCAATCTGGCATGAAAATATTTCATTAAACTCTATGAAAGCTGATGAAAGCACACTTCTTTATGGAGCTGATAACAGGTAATAGGAAAGCATGCATTTTCAATGCTTTCACTCTTCCATTTTGTCAAAGGATATCCAAATTTGGTTCTTATTGTTTCCACAATATGTCTCTGAGAATGCAGGATTCCTACTTTACTAGGAAGTCTCCTGAACTCAGGAAAAGCTGAAGACATTCCCACAGCTACTTCATTTCCATAGCCGTTATATGTTAGATGATTAATGTGGGGTCACAGAACCAAAACTTGTTTCTGTACACTAGGATTTCTGATGATGTGACTTCTGCTAAATATAGGAGCTTGAGGTAAATTCATTAGTAATTGTTTCTCCTGAAACATAATCTTGACTAAAATTATTAAAACTTCAAAGAAAGCATTTTAATATAGCACTTGTCAAAAACTTGGCATTTCTGTAGATGTAGCTCTTCATGTCTTCTCTTACTTTGTCAGTCAACCAGCTTATGCTGGGGTTGAGGAAAGGCATTGAACACCAGCTGAGCATCATAATTTATGGAGATGGAATACTATGGTAAAAGCAGTGCCACCAAGAAAGACTTTCCAGCCTCTGCAACCTGTTTGCTGCCTGAAAAGATATCATGAACCTATACCCAGACAATTCTCAACCTGTCATCTGCAGACATTTTACAGGCCCTGTCTCCCACAAGGACAGAGGACTTACACTGGAAGTGGCTTATTTCCACGCTCATAATTAGGAAAGAAAAGCTCAGGGTTTTTTTTTCTTAAAATACCAGGGTCTCTATCATCAAAAGGGCATGCAGTATTCCCGTTTATCTCTGCAATGAGAAATTGATTGGATTTATACAGTTTTTACCCCGTTGCTACTCTGATTTTCTTTTTACTGCAGCTTATAGCTGCGACATTCCAATGACTTTCTAAATGCATGCCAGGAATGTACACTTAGATCATTACAGCATGAAAATTAGTATTTATAGATTAAAACCTGAAAGTTATAAAATGTAATAAACTAAACTAAACACAAGATAAATACAACAGAGGAGTTGATTCTTTGCCAGCATGAAAATTCATTATATTCAGTGGGACTTCTTGTAAACTCCAGGACTAATCTCCTGTATTTCCAGAATCTACACTGATGTTAGTCTGCAGATCATAGAAAGCATGACTTTAGAAATGGTCTTTGTAATTAACATGAATAAAAGGCTAGCAGCACTGAGTATACTTTTTCTATTCAAGTATGAGAAAAATCAATATAATTTGACAGAAATTGCTACTAAGCTTCATGTTAACGGAATATGTATTTTTATTTTTTTAAAGTGGTATTTTGACCTTTCTTGGGTAAGCTCCACATAGCATAGTCTTTTATACTAATCATAGTTTAACTAAGTCAGTGAATTCAGCAGTAGGAAAATAAAGAGTGGACTACCTACCGTCATGTGTTGCAGACAGGGAATCTTTTGTGAGCACCTGAACACATACATAACTTTGCCATTTTCATGACATTTTATCATGCAGCACCTGGTACAATATAGTCTCAATTATATATGTCCCTAAAGATAGCACTATTGCTATTGATAAAAAAATGTTCATGCTTCCCATTCCCACTCTCAGATGGGGTCATATAACACGCTGCACTGTACACTGTCCTGCTGGTTTTTATATTGGAATGTAGCATCATGGAATATCTAAAGTCAGAAGAGATCCATAAAGGTCATCAAGTCCAACTCCCTGCTCTTCACAGGACTGCCTAAAACTAAACCGTATGACCAAGAGCATCATCCAGCTCCTTGAACTCCAACAGGCTTGGTGTTGTAACCACTTCTCTGGGGTGCCTGCTCCAGTGACTGACTGCCCTCTCAGGGAAGAACCTCTCTCTGTAAGGCTTCTCTACCCTCAAGTGAGTCCACAGCTCCTACTAATTTAGTATAATGTTACTTAATATACATTTGACTCCTGCATCCAGGTAATTTATAAAAACATTAAAGAGCACTGGCCCTAAAACTGAGCCCTGCAGAACTACGATTGACTCTTGATTTTTCCATCCATTTTTATTTTCTCTTGTATTTCTATCTAGGTTTCTGTCTTTATTTTTTGAAAAAAAAAATAAAAATTAAGCATTTGTGAAACATTTTAAAATTAAAGACAAACTTGTGTAAGATAGTTCTAGTTGCAAATAATTTTGAATCTTTGGGATGAAATTTCAAGAAAAGGCAATTAAATGCTCAAAAAATAGTCACTATTCTACACAAAGACCTGTTCAAATTAGCAGTCCACTGGCACTGCCTGGTGGGTATGCAGAGAAACTGTTTTACAGGATAGAAAGAAAGAAGGACGAAGAAGTTTTAGTTCATGCTTCTGTATCAAACAATGTTCAAATATACCTGACAAATGTGTCTCTAAAAATGACCTGAAAGACAGCCAGCGATGGAAAATCCATACTATCCCCCAAGTAAAGTATTCCAGTGTTTCACTGTCCTTACCATTGTAAAGGTATGTTGCTGATTTCTAGCTTGACTTTCCTTCCTTCTTGCCATCTGAGCTCATCAGCACTCTCCTCTACACAGAAGGGAGAAAAATTCATTCCCCTCCTTTCATCAAGCAGATTTGTAATTATATAAATAATTAATTCTCTGTGCTTTCCTAACCTTTTCCTTAAGATAAACATTTACAGGCACTTGAACTTTTTCTCACAGGTCACATTTGCTAGTTCTTCTCTGGATCTCAGTTTATCTATGACTCTCCTTAAGCACCCAAAACCAGATGTTTCTCTGGTTAAGGGTTCAGATGTGCTACTTGAGAAGCCCATTCATGTTTCTCTTGGTATGAGTTAATACCCAACACTTCCTTTCTTGGTATGAGTTAATACCCAACACTTCCTTTAGGGCGCCTACCCTGTACTTGTGGAGCTCCTATGTTAATGTGTTAGATTGTCCTCTCTTGAGTGTCATCTTATTTTTGTTCCTGACCACCTTCATAAACTTTTTCACCTACAGTTAATCACCTCCAAATGTGAATGAGAAGAATTTTTCATTTTCATTAAAATCTGAACAGTCTTAGACCCCTTAAGGAAGCACAATATATATACATCCCCATTTCAACAGTGAATTTGTGGTAACAGATTCTATATATATTGCTACTTACTATGGCAATATTTTCAGTCAAGATGGTGTTTTTATAGCATCCCTTTTAGGCCACCCCATTAACCAGTGTCAAAAGCTGGTGGTATGTACTGTATCTTCCCTATCCAAACTGCTCATCACTTTGCTGTAATTTTTTTTCAACTTCTTGTGTTCTCAATAAACCCAGGTTACTTACTACTCTTTCCCCTGTTATTTCTCAAATGCTCAGAATTCTGGGAACAGAAGTAGCTTGTTGGTCTGTACTTCCTGGATCTCTTCTCTCCTCTCCCTGTTTCTATGTAAAAATTAACATTAGGCACTACTTTTTGCCATTTTCTAGCACTCCTGTTCCACAGTTGTCCTTCACCATTTCCCAAAGGCAACTTCCAGCCATTCTGGAATTGCTTCAGCCAGGTCACTAAGCACAGTATTATGAAGTTTATCAGACCAGACAATTTGAAAACAACTAATTTATATAAGTGCTCTCTAATCTGTTATTTCTGCAGTTCAGATTGAACCTTTTGTCATTGGTATTAACTGTGTTAACCATCTGCTCCTGACTGACCGTTTTGTGAAGACTAAATGCAACAAGGCCTGGATATCATTTGATGGTTTTCAGCTTGGGAAAGGAAATGGTTTCCTTTTTCCTTCAGCTTCCTTTTACTAATAATAGACTTAAGGAACTCACTATTAACTTATTTTCAAATGGTTTTTATTTACCCTTGATACTTCCTGCTATTTAACCTCATTTTGTGCCTTGACTTTCGGATTTTGTTACTACATATTCACATTATACTTCTCTTCCATCAGACTATCACCTAAATAACCAAGTTTACATTTTGTGTTCAGTCCTTTCGTGAAGTCAGTAAAGCTGCCTTGACTTGGCCTTATTTGCTATACCTATCTGTCCTGTGGCAGCTTTCTGTAGCTTCTTTTTCATCAGGCTTTCCACCAATCTGACCTCAAACAACAATGCTGAGAGTTCATTGAAATGTGCTTTCTGGAAGTTCATGATCTTTATTTTGCTTTCTCTCTTCTTCTCTTCCCAAGGATCATAAAATCTTATTTCAATTTCACTCACTCTCAGTTCATAGCCTCAGGCAGTTCTAGATTTGATTGCCCTCTCTCTCTGCTTGCTGCCTCCACCTTCTTTAGCAAAAGAAAGCTTTCATCTGTCAATTCCTGTATTTTGCTGGAAAGCCTGGGTCTTCACTTGAATTTGTTAAGATCTTCCATTGAACGTGAAGTTTTTCACTTCATGCTTTCTACATTTTGATCTGGGTTTGTTATCTGATTAAATATTTTTGTGTAAACAGACCAAAAACAATGATGTATATTTCTAACATGTAAGCCTGCATGTTTTATTATAGACTTTGAACAAGTCTAACTGCACATGTACTGAAAACCTCAGGGCAGGCATATTGTGTTTTTCGTGTTCAAGATCACACTTTACTTTTTTTTTTCCCCCCTGAACAAGCTATACACTTGTATATTAGCATTCCAGTAATGAGTAATTCCACAAAACCTGTTATACTAGTTGAATGATGCTCCTGATTGTGTATTGAGATTTACAACTTCTCCTGTTTATATTCCACATTGTTTCACTTATGTGCTGAACATGCAAGATGTTATTTTTATTAGCTTTTATGAGTGAACTAACTCAGTTTTGTTGTCTTGTGTAGAAGACTGTTTATGATCGTCCATGGTTTCTTCTCATATCCTGCTTCTTGATCTTCACTGAGGTGATAAGTGCAGCAGTGCTTCCTCCCACTTTTTGAATAAATTCATTCTTGCCCAGTAGCCCATGAAACATCATTGCAAGACATTTTATACTTACCTTTGAAAAATGCCAGTGTAGTAAACACTACTCAAACATCTGAGTTCAAATTATGTGGGGTTTGTGGGGTGGATTTTTGTTTGTTTCATTTTTTAAACAAGGCAGAACTGAGAGGAATACCTGTACTTACCTTTCAAGTGAACATAAGTGAACATTGAACCTTATTTCTCTATTCAGTTATAAGAAGGTGCTCCAGAAGCTCATTTCTGTTCTGCTAAAATCAGTAAAATCTGACACTAATCTTCCTCTTTGATTGCATTATTCCATAGTTGCCTATGTCAAGACTTCTTAACCCTTCTTTGAAGCATCTGGTTACTGAGTTTGTTGGATACAGAGTACTAGACTAGCTAGGACCCTGACATAGCAATTTACATGATTCTTTCCCAAGTGATCCTCTTCAGCCTTTTTCATCCGTTTTTCACTAGGGCCCCAGCTGCTGCTCCTAACACTGGATCCCAGGCAAATTGCTTATGATACCTTCATCATTTTTTAGACAGGATGAAGAAGTCAAACAGGGAGCAGAAGACTACCATTCTTTTGATATGCAGCCAACAAGGAAACCCCACTGCATCAGACTGGCAACCACACAGCAGCACAGCAGACAGCACTCCTCACACCTGACGGCTACGCAGATCCCAGTGGCAGGAGACAGGAGGGGGAGATGATAGGTTCACCATTAAACCGTAGCAGATGAAGAAACCAGGATACTCGCATGAAAAGCAGTTGAGACTGCAGCAAACACAGAAGAAAACATCAAGTACTGCATATGTTTAAAAAGGCACATACAGTATTTCAAGGTGTTGCAGAGTCTTTAAAGCACAGGAGAGATGTCAATATCTGCATTACTGGGGTGATCAAAGTATTTGATGAAGATGACAAGGATGACAATGAAGAATAACAAGAAGCAGACTGCTTCAGAGAACACTGGGTACCATGAAGTTTCCATACACTAATTCAAATTATTAAATCTCAACTCCTCTGACAGTTCTAGGGAAGTACTCAAGAACTGTTTACTATTAACGTCACCATATCTACACATTTAACTAAAACCCAAACATATCAATGCTTTCTGTAACAACTGAACATAAGTCATCCTTTAGTGTGTCCCTTTCTAGCTTACCTAGTCTAAAGAAAACTAAACTTGTAGACCAGTAGAATACAAGTAGACTCTTGAATGCCGCCTGTTTTTCTGAATTCCTCTTTTAACCCGATTCACACATTGTGCTAGGCCAAAAAGCACCTGGACAATAGGGGGTCAGTAGCTGACAAGTTCTAAAACCAACAGGTTTGCTTTTTCTCATAAAAGTTTTAAAGCCATTTCATTCTCAAGAGCAAGCAGTAACAGATGTTACAGATGATAGGAAAAGAGGCCTTTGTCCGAGAAAGCACAGGAATAGCTCTGTGACAAAATCCAGTTCATATGTGTACCATCAAAAATAGACGATTGAGTTTTAAGAGAGTGTTTTCAGAAGTCTGATGGGCTGTTTTATGTATTTCTCTTTGTGCTTTATTCCTTCTCCCCAGCCCAAGATACTACTCCTAGAAGGCCTGTGAAAGAAAAGAAAGAAAAAATCTCTTTTGCTTTTTAAAGACACTGACTATCTTGTTCCATTCCTATGTCTTATTAATTGCATTGCTAAGTGGTTTCTCTATTAAAAGAATCGGGATCATGTTCAACTTACAGGAGTAGCAATGGCCAGTCTGCATGAAAAAAATCCATGGTGAAGCACACAAAGTATAAACAGGAAGCATCTCCTGTAATGAACTTGGTGGCAATTAATATCAGGTTCAACTCCCTGTGCTGACATGTGAGGTTCGCCTAGATCTCACACAATCAACATATGGAACAAAATTGATCTTACCTATTTTCAACACATACAGAACATCAGGCTTCACAACATAAGCTGACTGCATGGTCTTGAACTTCACATGCAGTAATTATCAGATTAATTAACAGATGTAATGGGCAGTGGCATGTACCCTAAAAGGCAGGTGAGAAGTAAATAAACTCAGCCAGGCGGACCTGCTCTGGACACCCAGGCTGAGAATGACTACAGACCCCACCAGTTCATAACCAGTTCATAACACAAGAGTACCACGCGGGAGTTTCCCCAGTTCCAGCTGGACTGTTAGTACAGAGCAATTTGCTCTGAAAAGGAAAAGTAAATTCCCCATATATTACAGATCACTGCATCAGCTCTTTTTTTGTTGTTGTTGCAATACAGGGGGCTTCCTGATTGAGAATGGATTTCACTAACATTATACAATGAATGTTAATCATAGCTTTTCCATCATCTTTGTGCAAGTAAAATAAATTAGCTCAAGTAACTGTTTAGAGCTTAAAATGATTCCTGGTGAAATTATTAATTCTTTTTATTAAAAATTTCATGGCATTCAAAAATCAGTTTATGACCAAGATGTGTGCTTTCCAAGAGAAATCATTTTGTGAGATCTATTTTTATGAGAAGTCTTTTATTAATTATAGCCAAAGATACTTCAAAACATGCTTACCTTTTTTTTAAAAAAAAACATGGTATGATTGACCTCCATTTAGTTCAAACTGAGCAAAGTAGATCTCGGTAAGAAAATTGTCAGTAGGTAGTACTTTATCAGTAGAAAAAAGTACATACTATGACATAGCCTAGGGGATTAGGGAGTGGAATTTTTCCACCACTTCAGGTTTCAAATCTGTATCATGGAGTCTTTCAGGAAGGCAAAAATATTTCTCTTTGTTTTTACTCTCTCACTTTGTATTTTTCTTCCAGGAAAAAATAAAAAAATTAAATAAACCAAGGGTTGCAACTTCCTTTAAAAAGAAGGGGGGCCGGGGCCGGGGGGTGGGGGAGGGGGAGGGGCAGGGTGCTTTGTGATAGTCATCCTACTGTGGATTGCCAGTTAAGATTTTTCTTTTACATAAATATTAATTGAAATATCTACAGGAGATTTTGTAAAATCCACTTGAAGTCTGATATCCATATCTTTAAAAGGAAGAAATCTTGTGGGAGTCTGAAAGTGCAGTTTTATTTTCACCCATTAGACAATAATGCTATAATTTACCTTGTCAGCCCAAATCTGCTTTACTAGATGCAGTCTTCACACATTGCCCTTCTTGTTCTGTCAAAATTACCAGTGTGAAATTAGAAGGGAAACTGATATCACTGCAACAATAGTTTGACATCTTATTGTACAGTGGTCTGGATAAGTGACTCAGCCTGAATGAGCAACATGATCGTAATGAAATATCTTGCATTACAGTTTGCACACATATATTGCCTATCAGGCTCCAATATATAAACAAGCCATTTTACAATAAGATGGTAAATTACTGTTATAGTGACATTTTGCTTTCTAAAGAACCTCATCACAAAGAGTGTAACAGAAAGGGAATAACAACCAAGTCACAGTTCTGGAGATTTGTAATTGCAGCAGTATATATATGCTCAAGCCCTCATTCTGGGCACAGTTGTAAGCTGCATCAGGCTTCCTAGTATCTTAGTCCTGCTTCTTTAAGCTGAATGATGGCAGGCGCTGTCAATCAATTTATTAACCCTTAAGATGTATAGCCAGACGTGGCAGAGAACAGGTTCCCTCTGTGACAGAAGGATACAGTGGAAAGGATGCTGTTGCTTCCAGGCAAGCAGAAACCAGCAGTGGCATGGCTAAGCTGACTAGCACCTGGCAGAGGACAGACAGTCCCATCAGCATCCATCTCAAAAGCCATACTTGAGAAGCACAAAGCAGGAAAACCACTGAGAATCGACTGTACTGCTACTGCAGTGACTCTGGAAAATCTGCTTCTTAACCATGTCTTATGGTTTCACCTGAATTATAAAGATTATGTCCAAAGGTACAGACAAATCCATCACTGGTGGCACCCCAAGCTCTCAGTGAGGGACCACTGGAAATGTATCTGGTAATCAGCCTTTGCCGTCTTCCTGACTTCCAACAGAAGGAGAAGGAGAAAGACAGTAAAAAGCAATGATACTTAAAAAGAAAGTAATTTCTAAGTGTGGCTTTAGGCCGAAATTCTTCCTTTCCAACTAAGTGCTTAACGAAGTCACTAAATCATCCCAGCCTTCCTCTGGAGTCAATATAGGAAAACAGTGGGCACGATTAGCTGCTAGATTAACGAGGTACCCAAAGGCAACAAGTCACCTGCCGTCAGCACCTCAGGAACGAAGGAACTGACTGGGCCAAAACCACTTACTTACTTCAAGAAAGTAACACACTCTATTCAGTTTATTAACTTGTGATCTACACAATGATGAATTTAAGCATTTTCTTAAAGACTTTCTTCAACTGTTACTGGAAATAGCTAAAAAGGCATGAAACAATTTACTGATATTACGACTATTTCAGCTAAATCTATGGGATGGACATGGACTAAGGTTACTCGAAAGACAAAGGAACGTTTTGTGCATTTGCAGGCACTGTTCAGCTAAGTGTGCCGCTATTATATTGTGTTTCACACTATGAAAACCTTGAATTTTACATTTGCTTCTCTGATGAGACTGCCTTTGGTTTGGCTATAACATGTCCTCTCCTGCTTCAATAAAATAAATTTCCACTCAGAGCTTTTAAATTACACTTCAATTATTAAAAATTTAAAAGTAAGGTATTTGACCATAATTTTAACAGAAGGTTCCATATTAGGTATACATTAAGTGGAATACATGAGTACTCCTTTGGAGTCATGTGTGTTTGTCATACATAATACATAAAACAAGTAGATTAGAATAGCACTGAACTCAAAGCAGCATTCAGTGCAGAATGTGTCCTGACACTATTATTTCTATTCAGATAAATCTTTGGGGGAAAATTCTGTGTAAACAGAATTACATTAGAAAGCTATTTCAAGGGAAAGAAACAAAACCTTTTAAAACTATGAAAAGCCACAAGAGATAGTCAGCTGACACCTTAAAATTAGGAAAGCCTCTAATTTCAGAGCCTTGGTAATCATTCATATAGAAATCATTTTCTTAACTAGTTGCTTTCTGGGAACTGTGATCAGCAGAATTCTTGCATACGGTTAGTGTAACCTTGGAAATGTCTCTGGGTGTTAATTATTATAAAGAGCAACTGCAAAAACGACAAAGACGTGTGAACACGTATTTCTTTAAGAAGGGTGTCCTTAATCTTTTTACTTGAGCTGAATTTCATATGAACTTCCTTCCACATTTTCTTTGCACTTGACAAAGAAGAAAATTATCCTTTCTGACCTCCACTGTAGGTACTTAAAAAGGAGATAAAAGAGTTTTGCCAACATGGCTACTCACTCTCCCGACCAAACCGTACCACTTCCTTACACAGGTCTTGCTACGCCCGTTAGAGGAAGCACAGTGGTTAGTCTCATGCAACATTGCCATCTGGTGAAGAAGCGTTTTCATTACACTATGAGCACACCAGACAATGCTTTACAAAAACAAAACTAGTGAAGTTGGCTGCTTTACTCACCCATGACCGACCACCTTTGAGTACTCAGCAGGCAAGATATGGGATTACAGGAAAACAGGCAGTGTCCCCTTAAAAAGTAATATATTTATGCAGATCTAGTTTGTATCATCCACTACAAAGAAACTGTGTTCTGTGACCAAAAATGTGTTCACACTGTCAGAGGCTCTGGCTGCACCTCATACATTATATGTACAAGCAGATGTAATCAGAGCAGTGGAATAAGTTGCACAGGTTTAAAGCAAACAACCATAACTTGCACTGGTGTTTTAGCAATGGAGAAGAAAAGAGGAAAGCATGATCAAAAGAACTAGAGATGCAATTTAAAAAGAAATAATTGTTGCTATTGCACTAGATAAATTGCTAGACACCAGAGGAGCAAGTAATCACTTGCTTTTTTTTAACCCAAAAATAATCTGTGTTGGTAAACTTCATAACCTGACGTTATTAGGCCGCTGTACAGAAAAATAAGAAGGTGACATTAATTTCCCCCCCTAATGAGAAGTAACTATAATTGAGTGCCAATGATCCACAGCAATAACTTGTCAAGTCTGCAACTACTCGTTACCTACATGAAACAAAATACATAAAAGTGATAACAAATATACAGAGTATACACATACAGTACAAAGCTCATTTTAAAAATTAGAAAAATGTGAGTAGTGCTACATTGTTAAAAAAACACACACAAACAAAACAAAACAAAACAAAACAAAAAAGCAAAACAAACCCAAAGCACTGGAGTTTTTCTTCAATCTGTTAAGGAGATAAGGCTCATGTCTGACAGTGTCTGAGTAATAGTGGACCAGTTTTGGCCAATTCTGTTGGAAAGCCGGGGTTCAGGAATAATCAAGTTCCTGTGAGTGAAAATGTTCTGAAGGAAAGTTATGCCTTTCCTATCATTATAAGTTTTATTTCTGGACAAACAACCAGCTGGGGTACCAACAGGGACCAACTGTAAGCATCACCCTACACACTGAAAAGGGCAGGTGTGAATGCAGTGCAGAGAGAGAAGAGTTGCAGTCAGAAGAGTAAGCTTAGGAGATAAATCCTGGCGCTACTTCCAGCCTCAGATCAGCTGGTCACAGATGTTAAGAAAGAACAACATTTTATTAAATCCTAGATAAGCAGCAAGAGTCAGGCCTAGAGAAATGGATCAGCTGAAGTCACAGAACCTTCTAATTGTTGAAATGGAGAGCTTCTTTTATGCTCTGGTGCAAAGACACTATTTACACCAGAAGTTCTTAATGTTCCCTGGCTGTGTCTGCAAACCTCGCTGCTTCAGCTTCTTACTGAGCGAAGTTACAGTCTATTCTCTGTCAAGAGAAAAAACTTTGTCAACTTCTTTGTCAAGAAGTCAAAACCAATTCTCAAAACTTGGTGCTTAAGATGTACCTTTTAACTCCTCAAATGTCAAAGCAATTAAAAAAAAAAAAAAGGTACTTGTGTACTTACAAAGGGTATCTTTATTCATTGTATATACTTCAAAGCACATGAAAATGTATACACTTAAAAGCAAGTGTAGAGCCTGCCATGTGCCCTTGTGATGTAAGGATATCACAAGCAGTTCTTAGAAGCTTGATCTCTTAAGTAAAAACCATGGGGAATTTAAGTCAAGCCATGGGTAATAACATCGTAAGAACATGAGATGCTCTTGTTGCATCAGCATCTTACTGCTTTTAGAATTATAACAGCACATCGCAATAGTAACTCGAATAAATTAGAGATAGGCAGCCCAAAGCTAATGCTGAGAATGAGCACATGTTGCAGCGGGCCAAATTTACCTGGATCACAGAGTACTACAGGCAGCCTAGGCATCAAAACTTGAAAAAAAATATTTAGAAAGGGAAGTTCCTCAAAAGCTTTGTCTCCAGTCTGTGGGATGAAATATGGGCCACATCAAGGTACCACAGCAGCTTGCCTGCTAGAGTGATTTTGGATATTGCCAAACCTGGAGGGAAGTCTTTCTGCTGCTGCTTTACCTTTGACAACTACAGCAATATTAGGATGCTTTCCCCCTCATCTCCAGGCCCAGGAAAAAGTGAGAATATTCAGGTTTGCTCTTTTTACTGCAGAGGAAGATCTTTGTTGATCCAGCCACATTTTGATTCTCTATCTACAGTAGCTTTTGTGTATGCCCTGCCACTGCTATTTCTGCTGGAAGCTCAGTCAATACCAGAAGCTTACGGTCACTAATGGTAGTAAATTAACCTCAGACGGAGACATTTCTGCTCTTTGCTGAGCAGAAGCTGAATAGGAAAACAAGTCACCAGGGGTATAATTTTCGATTCATTTGTACATACAATTATTCAGTTTGTTTAGGCAGGTATGTGTTCTGAACAATTTGCAGACTTAATCAAAAAGCTCATTTGGGGAAGAGTATACTTTTTTGTTTCTGATGTTCGGAAGCAGTGTTACACTGGGACTGACATAGGCACATGCCAGGCACAGCACTTCTACCTTTGCCTTCTCATCTTTGCATTCTCAGCTTAAAACCAAGAAGGGAAGGCTGTTGACAATGGAAAAAAATCCAAAACGGTGTGCTGTATGGAAAACAATAAGAAGGAACTTTATTTTTTTGAAAGATAGTGAAAGTAAGGCTCTCAAGATATTCTCTGATCAAAAAGTCCCTTTAAGAGCCAACAAATCCCTTGTACAGATCCCAGGGGAAGTCATGCTCAAGGTCACTAAAATCCTCTGAAAATAAATTTTGAATGGGAGAGACTGATGACATCAAATAGCAAAGTGTAGAGCAACAATAAACAAAAGTCTTAATTGCCTGATCATGTATAGTTGGGGGGGGGGGGGGGGAGTGGGGTGGTTAATGTAATATAAATGTGTTATAGAGGAGAACAAGCAGGTCTCTGTACCTGCCAATGCTCCTTGTGCTAACAGAGGCCCTTCCCAAAGGGATGAAGACACATCTGTTATGTCAATGTTGCCCTTTAATTCTTAACCACAGATTTACTTTCCACAAGTCACAGATCTATGAAACATAGTAGAAGATGCTACACACTCTCCTGCCACTGTCAGATAGAAGAATGGAAAAGCAGCAAGGCAGCCATTTGAATGATTCTGTAAGACCTCAGTTTCTTAATTCCTCTCATGATTTTACAAGCTGCTGCTAACTCAGTTCAAGCATTTTGACATGGCTTTAAAAAAAGAGATGACCATTAAGGAACAAATGCTCAAATACACAATAATGCAAAAATGAGCCTTTTAAAAATGGCAGATCCACCTCACTGAGTGCAAGAGCCACCTTCAACTCACACTGCCAGGAACGCAAGCAAGCATTTAAAGGGGAACCTAATTATGAAAACTGACTGGCACTAGGAGTCGTTGGTCTTTTGGTGCAGGGAGAAATTAATCTAGCACAGAAGACTTGGAAGCTGTATAACGTAAAGGGCACTCTGCAAACTGGTCACTAGGTGCAGACTAAATTCTGCATTACGCATTCATAGAGGGCTCTGCCAGCATTAAATCAGAGAAACAGTCAAATATGGGAAGCCTTTGAGCCCAGAGACTAGTTGACTTTTGCAGACCTTGCATAGCACAATTTAACCTGTGTTTTACCCACATTAAAAGAAGGGAGCTGTTGCTTTGAGGGTGAGTTAAATACATCCTTATCCTATGTGCAGGATTTTACATGGTCGAAATATGAGTCAACAGTGAATATTATTTCTCCAAGATTCATCTTCAACCAGCAGAGACGTTCACATGTACAGTACAATGGGGATATTTTAATTCCTTTCCATATTTATCTGTATGCATTTGAAAGTCCATGACATTAATTAAAGAAAAGGAAGTGAAAAGGCATACTTGCATATGTGCATATAGAATAAAAGCAAAAGCAACATAAAAATAAAGATGACTTGGATTCAAGTCAAATAACCTGCAAGACAGTCACATCACAAGGAAATGGTGTGGTAAGCCAGACACCCAGAAGAGACAAAAACACAGGGAGACACAAAAGCAGCTTTCTGTCAGGGTGTATTTTAAATTACTTGAAAATTGTAACTTATCTCAAAGAAAAATCTGAGAAAGACATGTACCATATGGTCTTTATACAGTCTTTATATACCATCTATTTAGAATACAGCTTTAGAAAGTTTTGCAATCTCTGGAAAGGAATATCATCTTCCCATGGCTGTAAGGAAGGCACATCAGTACAGAATACCACTTCTAAACTTTAAAAAAACCTTGAATAATTGCCACCCACATGCATAGAAATTTATTATTTTAACCTAACATTATATCTGTACCAAACCACTACAACAAAAGGTAGGGTGTCGACAAAAATGTTTGCAGTCAAAGCACACGTGATGAGTTTCATCAGAGATACAGAACAAAAGCTCGTGCAGCAAGTCAGTTTAAAACTAGGGGAAAAAGCTCAGCACTATTTCATTGAAGATTTTTTTTCTCTGAAAGACATTAAATTCCATGATCATGTGTCTTTTCATTGCTAGAAGCAGATGCTGCAAAGCACTGTTGAGAAGTCGGCAACTATTATTGTCCCACAGACTAAAGCTGCAGTTGCTAGTCCTCTGCGGTAAAGAAGCCAGACATGAAAACAGTGACAGAACACTGTATCTGAAGCTTTAACTACAGCCCATGTCCCTACCAAACTCATTCCTAAAGAACAGTGACATTTTAAAAAAATAATCTAACTCACACTCTCAAATATGTATGTGCATAACACCCAACAATCCCAGAGACATCTCTGTTGTACCAGCACTGTAAAAATGCAACACATGGGGCCTTTCCTAACTGGATTTTTTATTATTATTATTATTTTATGGAATTGATGTAAATCCAATTTCAATCAGCAATTAACAGAAAATAAGGAAAAAAATACAAGTCTTTATAGTCATTAATTTAATTTATTAGCTATTGTGACCTCAAAAAAACCCAAGCCATTGAATTTCATCCTGTATTACCATCCTCAAGCTTTTTGGGTCACCTTTGTTAAAAGATGACATTCTGTCTTTGAGTTGTATGACAAAGAATTTAACAGTCTTAAGGAAATAATTTCAGTGCTTAGTTCCAATGCATTTAAATGCGTGCCTTTTTATTTCTAGATACAACTTTATTGCCAGTCAGTTTTTCACATTCTGCTTTTGTCTTCTTTGTCCAAATGGTGCTGATTTTACCTCTCAATGACCAGGTTGCCAGTCCAAGTCCTCTAGTAGTATAAAGCCTATCCTACACAGTGTCCTATAAGACAGGCAAATCCCAGGTAGCAGCACTTGCCCTGGTCAATGGCACAGTATGACTAGCAAGTATATGTTAGCTCAGGTGCAAAAGCAATACACCTATAGCTATGCACTATGTTAAACTGATCATAGAGGTATATCAACAGTAATTCCCATTTTGGTGATGGCCCAAACACTACCAGCTTCAGCAGAGGCATACATGTGGAAAGGGGATCTGTGCTACATTACACTGAGACAGGCATACCATTTAAGAAGTTCCCTGCCTTTAACTAGGTGACAAGAGCTGTTCATCAAACTGCTAAACAACCCAAATCTTTGGTCCAAAAAATTTAATTCACTATGACTTCATTTTGATTTCAGAACACACCCACATACAAACCTCAAGCAGAGCCAACTGCGCATGTTTAATTCTGTAGCACAGGATCTAGTTTAGTTTCTCTTTCCATAGCGGGCGGAGGAAGAGCTGTTTAGAAGCCTTTTTATTCCCTTGAAATCCCAAGCACAGCACTGCTTTGTTACTAGGTACAGTAAAAGTGACCTCTGTCAAATGGACAAATTCCCCCTGCAAACACAGTTCTTACCATCCATTCTCCCATTTAGGGATGTATTCCTGAAATGTTAACCAGCACCTGTTCCAAAAGATCAGAAGCCTTGATCAATTTTTCAATGCTTTCTAATCAAATACGTTTTCACAATGGGCAGGCAGGGAACAGACAGTGTGAAAAGGTTTTTAAATACATTCTGAAAGAAAAATTTGCAGATCAATGACAGTGGACAGAAGTTGAAGTTTAAAAGACTTTTGATCACATCCCCTACAGCTTTTATAGAAATTAACTCAACGTATTAAATTTAAATTTAGATAGCCTGGAGAACAGAGGCATATAAATTTGAGAGCTTGGTTCCACCCATCAAGATGGTAAGAGCTCATCTGCAAAATTAAAAAAGTAGTCTGTGGATAACTGGCTAGCTGGAAAGGGTCACATAGACATAGTCCAGCTGGCTGGACAAAAATGCACATCGCTCTCAGCTTATCTGAAGTAAAGCAAAAATACACTATCCTTGGCTGTTCTTGTTACGCAATAACAGGAAGATCGCGGTGGGAAAAGAATGTTGCAGGTGGGAACAGATAACTACAGAAGAGAAACTAGGGGCGGGCTTGGTATTTAGGCAACTAACCAATAATGAGCTTAACTTTTGTCATATGTATGAGCTAATTATTACAAGGCATAAAAGGTGACTGTAAGGGACAATAAACGAAGCCTGCTGATCACTCATATTGAGTGACTGTGTCTTCCCTCCGTCGCGACAGCAGTCTTGCATGTCATGTTCTGGGGTGCTCACAACCATAGGCTACATATTTAGGTCTGACCAAGCTGAGACTGTGAGAGATCCAAAAGAGGCAAAGGAGGGCAAGGAAGAGAACAGCTCTGTGCTACTATCCTGCTCACCAAATCCCGATCACTCAGGAGGCCTCCACCGGTTTCAAACTATCACTAGAACCAGCTTTCACAGTGCACTTGCTAGGAACGATGTGGTGACACAAAAACAGTGTATTGCTGCCCGAGCTCTGAGGGTGGGCACCCACATTCAGGCAGATGCTGTACGGAGTACTAGGCTGCAGTTCCTCAGGCATGTGTCAGCCCATGCCCCAACCAGCAAGCAAGTCACTTGTCTCCGGTACAGCTGTGTGGCAGCAGAAGCAGCACTACCATTGGATTATTCTATTTTCCTCATTCATCTGCTTAATAATGCTTTCTTCAGAGGCTTTGCTTCTCCTCCATCAGGACTAACTCAGATTCCACTTTAGGGAAGTTTTCAGGCCACTTAGTAATTCTTAGCACATGAGGGTTTGACTCTGGCCCTGGATTCAGATGCTTGTACATATTTTGCCCCAGAAACACAGTATAGTAATTCTGCAAGTCAATTGTTAATGAACCCTTATATTACAGCCCTAACCACTGAATTAATGTATTAGTCAAGAACCTCAACTTTTCATTTTATTTTTAAATTTATGAAGAATACATATCCAGCCCTCATGGTGGGGTGAAAAAAATATATGTGAAAATTGAAGGGAGGGGGGGAGAAAAAATGTCATGACTCCAGAAGGCTCACATATCAGAAAAGAACAGCAGATGATCATTAAAGCCATTTAAGAATTTAAGATTAAGTAACTGGGAGTGCAGTTTTAACAGCTTCAAATTGACATAATGACTCCCAAGTTAGAAAAACTAAATAATAGTTTTTGAAATTATTGTATAAACATATCTGTTTGATATATAAACTATATAATGCCATATACTTCAAATGTTGTGGGGGTTTTTTGCCTTGGAAGGGTCTTTTGAGACCAAGTGTAAGGTGGGAGACCAGGTGGCTCTTGTCTTCAGAGTATGGACAGCCCTGGAGTACAGCTTGGGACAGGTAAAGTTGTGAGATGAAGGGAAAAGGCAACAGAGAAAGACCATTAATCTTTTCTTGTAAATGTCATTCCAACTTCTGAGTCATAAAAACTGGGGGTAAGTAGTGAAATTATGATTATCTAGAATTTGAGAAGGAAACAAAATTCGTAACTATGAAATATGAAGTGCTGTCTAGTTATTTCAACACTTAGTTATGATAAGGCTACATAAAGCTGCAGAATACATTTGGAATAGAAATATATACACTGATAGCTGCATGGGATACACTGTATTTGTTTATTCATGAAGTTTACTCTCTCTACTTGTCATGAGCAAAGCTTGACAAAATGAGTTTCCTAAGAGACAGTTTTCTGGGGCAATTTTGACAGTTCCCATTTGAGTTTTCTTCAAACCCTTCAGAGAAACATCAGTTAAAAAAGGCATATTGCAGCCAGAGAGCTCATTCTTAAAATCTTGAAACCTTTTTCTAAAGTCAGCTGCCTGCATTTCCTTGTAGCCTATTTTCATAGCTTTTCCTTAGCAATATCTATATACCTACCCTGTGCTAGGCTAAACCAGAAGGAAAAGAAGAAACATGAATAGAGCTGAATGGCAGAAGAACATTTAGGAGCAGCTTGCTCTGGGATGTTGCCAGGAATGGGAGAAAAGAAACTGGAGTGCTAGCATATTAGACAGCTTAGTCACATTCTTTAAGCATAAAAGTGTTCAAAGCAACAGAAAGTTCAATGAAGTTGAGATACGAGGTGCTGCTTTGTGAAGGGCTCATTTCATTCTCTTTTCCAATCCACAAACTCTTTAATCAATCCTACATCAGACCAAAACCAGCTGAGTTACCTGCCTAGTTATATAAAGACTTTCCTGAGCTATTAGAATACCATAATAAATGTTTTCTTTGGACTATGAAGAAAAAAAGCTGCCTATCATTGATTTGTTTTCCTCAGGGCATAGCTACTGGAGAACCTAATTGAAATATCATCCTCCTTTTCTTTTTTGCAGCTCACTTAAAACTTCAATAATCCCAAGTCTAATGCAAACAAAACACCCTTACAAGTATGTGATTCTAAATATAAGAATTTCCTCGACATACTTGAATCTAATGCAGGTCAACTTTACACTCCCAAAAACATTCATTAAAAGCATCAGTATATTTTCTTCAGAAATACTCAAGGAGACATGGAGGAATATACTTTGCTCGTGCACATGTAGGTGAGTGACTTCAGTCTTTATTTTTTGGTCTCTACTACCTAGTGTGAACCCTTCTCGCATTCCCTTCCCCCCACCCCCCCCAACCCCATAAACAACTTCTCGGTAGCTGTTCTTTTGAATGGCTTATGAAATTGTGTAAAATTAAAACCTAGGGCACAACACAGATAATTTGCTTGATCTGCTTATTAACATTCCCTCGTTCCTACTTCAAAATTCAGGATAAGTTAAAACAACATATGCTGTAATACTAGGACTATATTTTAGATCATTTTAAAGCAAAGAAGAGCTAGCTCTCTTTCAACACCTCTGTGACAGCTAGGCCCTGCTGACAATTTTAAGATCAGCAACTTGATACCTAAAAGTGAGCTGAGCTGTTCATATGAGCCTAAAATAATCCACTTCAGCTATTAGACCACTGCCCTTTAGGTTAAAACATTCAACACCATTTGAAAGCTCTACATCTCTACTAATTATCTGCTTCATGTAATTTTATTGTTTTCCTCCTGTATTTTTATTTTTCAGCTTAATTAAATGCCCAGGCACATATTAAAACAGTTTTTAAAATACTCCCTTTCAGAATCACAGAATGCAAACATTTGCAGCAGAGCTCTGAACATGCTCCCCACATCTTCATCGAAACAGAAAGGTGGACAACAGTGGCTGCATGTAGCTCAACAGGGACTTCTTTGATTTATTTAACCATTTCACTTGACCTGCATTTACACTGTTTTTGTCATCTCTGTGTTGTCTAATAGAGGAGTCTGCTGCCAGAGGAATACCAGGCAGTTTGTTGGAAAGAGACAAGAGCCAGGTCATCTGCATCCCTCCCCATACAGGGATTTCTGAGGCAAACCAGGGTTGGATTGCACAGGTCCCCCAGACCTTGCCAAGCACACGTGGCCACCAATAGCAAGGACTGAAGCTTGCTGGTAGCAGTATTTAGACAGCTAAAGAGCCAAATCTCTTATAGCATAGCTTTGGAAACAGACAGGTGTAGGTTTGCCAGGCAGCAGTCCTCACTTCAGTACCAAGTGATAAAATGCATATGTCCCTGGCAGGCTGACACAGCCACAGTACAAGACCTGCACAGCCCTCTGCCAGGCCAGGGCCAGGACTGCTCCTGCTCGCTGAGGTCATGCTACAACATCAGCTCAGGTCTGCTCCTCCTCTCCCGGTTTTCAGTCAGGTGCATTTGCTGTTAACCTGTAAAAGTGCACTGAAAAATACCTCATGCTTAACAGACCCTCCAAGCCCATGCAAAACCATACCGCTGCCATTGCTCAGTGAATCCCATCTCCAAACACATCAACTAAGTCCTCACATGGCGGTCAACGCACAGTAGTACCCAGTTTGGACCATGCTGTCATAGTCACGGTACTCAGCATGGCCACAAATTTCAGGTGCAGGATTCATGCGGACTACAGTGGAAGTGGGTCTGAGCACGCTTTTCCATCTGCCCTCGGGTGCTGGCTCCTCTGAATTCCTCATGTGCCTTTCTTCAGAACATGCGGTTTCTCTTTTGGTGACCGTGAATGGGCCAACGAAGAATTGCTTTTCCTACTTCTAGCCCATTTTCATGGTAGTCTGGAATCTTTTCAAACTGCAACACAAATGATTTTATTTTTTTTTTCATAGGAATGACATTTTTCACTTGAATTGCATATTGTTCTCCTGTGGGCAGCTGTAACAAAGGGAAAAAAGAGAAAAGCCTTGGTTCCCAAGTTACTGAAACAAATAACACAGTGACTAATTCTTCTGCAGCAGAAGAAAAACCGGATCTTCCCTAAGGACACAATTATGTCCCAGAGCACTCTACCTGGCACTCTGTAAATGACTCTAGCTCATTCTTGTTTACTTCACATTAATCATGTAGTTACCCACTAAAGAGAAAGCAAAATCCTGATCATCTTGATAGTCCTTACCACCCAACAAAGCATCATAAGCTTTTCAATGACTGTTTAAGAACTCTATACAAACCAGAAAAGCTTCAGTGTACCTTTTCTTCAGAATAAACCATAGCCAATTTTCTGGCAGATGAAATATATTTAAGATATACTGGAGCTGTCTTGATACTGTTAAGCAAACCAGGACAGGATCAACAGGCTGCAGTGAGAACTCATCCCAGACAACATCAATAGGTGGCGAGTTAGGTGACCCATGCCCTTCTTCAAGGCAGAGGGGACCGAATTTCACATCCTTGCCAGCATGCTGCTGATGTTTAAGACTGTCTCCTGCTAAGAACATAGCAGAGAGAAAGTCATCATAACAAATTTATCTCCAGTCACAATTACTCAATGAATCTGAACACCATGAAATTGCATCTCGGGCTCAAGGTTCCTGCCCTCCTCAAGGGGTAGCTCATTGTGGAAATAATGTAAACCCTTACGTTAAAAATACAGTGCAGCTTTACTGCTCATCTACACTGGCCCCTAAAAGCTTAGTGACAGAACTCAGACCCCAACCTAGAAATATAATCATCACACTCCTTTCCCAAACTGATAATGCAATGTTCTTTCAAATAGGCAGACCTGGAAAAAAAAAAAAAAACCAAACAAACCGGTATAAAACTCTAGGAGGAAGAACCCAGAGCTTCCTCAAGAGCTGCGAATCTGGTTTACCCATTAAAATATAACCTATTTCCAGGAATGTCTTGATCAAGTTGTAAAGTTTAGTATGGACAAGATATCCACACCAAACCTGCACTTTTTTTTTTAACCTCTGATGGAGCCCAGAATAAAAACTGGCTAGGTTATATCTCACACTCTCACACTCTACGGCTAGAATTCAGAAAAACAGTATTTTAAATAATTTTCTACACTCAGATTCCCCTAAAACCACTAAGCAGCAACAACAAAAATGCTTATAACTCTGACATCAAATTAAGGATTTTATTTATTTAAAAAAAATTAAGGAAGTAGAAGAATGTTTTATGTTTAGTTTTAAGGCAAACATATTGTCCTTATTAAACATCTGACAGACTTCAAGTGCAAGCAACACAATACTGGCAAGCTGTAATCCAGGGTATGCCTCAGTCACATGGTTAGTATCATGCACTGAGAATTTTTTGATGTTTATGGTTTGCTTTAAAGTTCAGAGCAAAGACCTTTCTTGCGGAGGACAGACACTTACATTGTTAGGTTTTCTTGACTTTGTTCAGAACTTCATTACAAGTGCTGCAGGATGAGTTATGGCTCTCATTTAGGGGGAAAAAAAAAACCAAAAAACCCACTAAAATGCATGCTCACCACTAAACTTGCTTTATATACTCCCTAAAAGGCAATTTCTCCAGAGTCAGTACATTCCGTCACACTCTTGTTCTTAGCCTGGAGGACTCTCAAAAACAGTAATATATGATGGCTTTTGCATAGATGTTTGAAAAAAAAAAGGATAACATTCAGTTTAGTACTCTTAGCAGACAGAATGTCATGAATGTTTCTTATAAAGATCTAAGAATGATCACTCATGATCATGATGATATGCTTAAAAACATACCATGGTAGGCTCTGCGCAGATAAAATAAAAAATAACAAACAAAAAAAAATAACACAAAAAAACCTGTCTGAATGAAAAGGAGTCTATACAACATCTATTAACTCTTCTAATCCTCTTTCTTTTTGGTTGTGAAGCTTGTCACCAAAGCACAGCCTTTTTTTTTTAATGAATATCAGAAAGTTAGTCTGAAAGAAAAGCTAGTAAGACAATCATTAGTAATACTTTTGTTACAGGGAAATACATATTATTCCATCCAGTACTAGCAGCACAGACTAGTACATATTCTAGAGTGAAGAAAACTAGCTGAAGAAAGAACGTAGGGAAAAGCTCCTGCCAGACAACTCTCTTTCTCACACACACACACTTTTCCTCATTTAAAATTTATGAAGATGAAGTGCTGCTTTTGTTTCCTGTCTCCAAGATGAGCCCTAACACTCTTGCCAAAAGCAAGCTAACACAGTGTAATTGTTTTTCTTCTAAATTGCATATCCAACCTGCTTAGTTTTCAAAGAACATTGATAATGTTGCTTTGATACTCAACTGCCAAATGATAAAGTACAGAGCATATAGACAGATGGGCATGATGAGAATTTTTAATCTTTACATCTCTCAGCTTACAGAACATGCAAACCCAGAAGTGGAACACAGGAGAGAAGAAAAATTCTTTCTAAGAGCAAGGTTGTTCCTATTTTCATTAAGAATAACTCAGAAAAACAAATAGTGAAAGAAGCAATTCAGAACAAAGATCCCCTGAGGCTTTTTTAATCTGTTATATTCCATACAGGTAAAAGAGCTTTTTGAAAGGTTACAATATGAAACAGAATGGTCAGAAAGCACAAAGGCAGCTTTCTTTTTTAACAAAGACACAAGCCTTTCTTTTCAGAGAAAAGCAGCTTCACATTTTGATCTTCACAGAAGACACTTGTAAATGGCTGAAACCATAAATTAGTATCTAATGTTACCATCCTTTAACTTTCTCAAGTTAAGAGACATACCTGAACTATATACCTGCACTGGTCTATTTTCCCTCTTAGACATCCTATTTCATGTCATCTAAACAGACGTGTGACATGCAGCTTTGAGAAAACAGTGCCACATGGAAACGTATAAGGAAAGCCATGAACAGCCGAATTTGCAAGTGTATCCTTGAGGATGGTCAGCCAGTGCAGAAAGACATGCAGCTTTCACTACTGATCCATACACTTCATTCTGTTATCTGAAGCTAGAACAAAAAAGATTTGATAGTTTATCATGCTTTTTACAGTTAATGTAGTACCTTCCCAGGGAAAACCAGTGTTCTCTAATTACATTCTCTAAGCTTTACCTAGTCGGAGCCACTCGTGTATTGCCTTCCCTGTTGTGCATGTGAAGCACATGGCTTCAGCAGCTGCACCATTCCTTCTGGCTATCTGTAACCTTTTAGAAATACCTGGGTGCTGGTGGTTCAAGGAGAAGCAGGGCATCCTGTAACACCTCCTTTACAGGTGAGTAAACTTGTGTGACAAGAACACCGCACAAGGGAAAATGCAAGGAGAGTGTGTGGCAGGACAAGATGATAAGGTGGATCTCACCATGAATTACGGAGGGAAAGCAGAGATGGAGGGGTTTTTGCCAAGACATATGAAAGCAGATTTTTCTTCTGCCCTCTCCCAAGCTGTAAGAGCTACTGCCATTCTTTTGTTAAATGAAACCACAAACATCAGTTTCATATTTAATACATACCATTATCTATTATCTATTATTATAACATATTATTATTACGTCTTCTCAAAATCTGTCACAAGACATTAGTTGTCATGCTTTCTTGCTCACACAGACTTTCCATCTACTAATGCACACGTATACTTCTGGCTTAAAAGAGACAGAGGTCAAGAAAATAAGACCTCTTACATTTAACGAAAACTGTGCAGAGGGAAATTGACTCAGGGTGTAGACACTCAAATCTACACTTACCATCAGTTTACCACCTGAATACTGGCCAGTTGCGACTTGCCTTTGTCAGAAGTCGTACATTCATGGAATAGGAGCAACCACACATACTTTTCCCATGCAATACTCACGCACATAGTATTTTAAGTGACACTTTGACAAAGTACTTAATTTGGCTGCTCAGATACTTCCACTCTCATTACAGCATAATTCTCCAGATTGCCAGTAAATCAACCCTGGACATTTAACCAAACGTTTAAAATACATGCTTAACTTAGCAGTATTTATATCTTTAAATACTGGCCTTCTAGCTCTGACACACTGATTAGCAAGTGTTATCAAGCAAAGACTTGCTGTTTACAAATGACTGGGTACTTTTACTTATCAAGAGCCTTTAACTGTTACACAAGGCCTTGCAGAAAACCTTGAAACAAACCACAAAAGACACCTTCACTGTTTAATCTTTTCCCTTGTCAAAGGAGAAAGAGCAGCGTGATTACAAAAATCAGTACGACGCACCAAACAATCTGCTTCAGAAGCCATCAGTGCACACAAAATGCATCTAGCTAGAGACATCCCACAGCCCATTAGCAGGAACGTAGATTGTGCATTTACTGAAACCTGTCTGACCCTGGGTGAAGACATGAAGGAGAAGGGCAGAGCAAGTCAGTGACAGCCATAGCCTGAACTTCACATGAGTGCTATTGATCTTATTGACTGGGTCACTGAAGTGCTGCTGTACATTAAGTAGGGACTTACAACTGAAAATTACATTAATTCAAATTGTTAAATCAATATTTAACAGTATAGTTAGTGGCAGTTGACCTCGGGTGCACCTTTAATAAAACAAAGGTGAACTAGAACAGCCAGAGTCATAGGCAACCCAGTAATGCGAATTAGCATGAAAGATGTATTTTAAAGGCCCCTGTAAGTGTAGATGTTCCCATATAAATATTCACATTCCTTGCAGCTACTTCATTTCTTGTAGAAAGATAAAGCTTCCTGCCACCACATTGTATTACACATGAAGAAAGGATAACGCATTTTCTCTTCACCTTGTGCAGTTTGTTCTAAATAGACACCTAGGTCACCACTGACATCAAATTGGAAGAAAAGAAAAACCCTAATATCTCACAGAGAGAATGAGGTTTCTTCCTCAGACCAGATATTTCATAGACATAAATTCAGTTCAGATTTTAAGTACCCTTAATCAAAGGGAGACTAAAAAACTGTAGAATTTTATCTTGACAGGCTTAAGAACTTTGATTATCCTAGGTCTTTGAACGGGTAAAGTTTTGAGGATACCATTTCTTCCCACAGGCTGAAGCCTAAACATCATGAAACACTTCATGTCATATTATCCACTACACTTATTTAAGACAATCATCTCTACCATTTCCATTTTTTGAGCAGGAAAAGGAGGAGATCAGGCCTTTTGAATCAGCTGTGAAAGGCCATAATCATCTGCCATTTTCTTGCCTAGTGATAGAGTTCCATGAGGTCCTTCTGCAATGTTTGACAAGCAGCATTCCTCCTTACCAGACTGAACATCTTCAATACAATGCAAGCAAAACATAATACAACTAAGCATACAGAGTGACAGCTCCTAAGCCGACTTTTTCTAGTCACAAAAGATTTTGTGATTAAACTAGATGTTTTTATGAAAATATCAGTCCAACACCCAGTTTCCTGACAAAGGATGCTTTCTGTGCTGGAAGTTTACAAGAATTCAAAAGAAAAAACAAAAATGAAGAAAAAAACCCACTATAGTATTCACCCACCAGGAAGTATTAAAACAAGACTATTTCTCCCAGTTCACGTAACTCCAGAACTACAAGTGTTATTGTGTGCCCTGTAACTCATACATAAATGTTCACTACTGGCCACTAACAGAAATATGACTTAGGGCCCAAAAATTTCACCCAGCATGGCCATTCTTCACTTCTCCTTTCTCTGAAGTAAGGAAAGCATGTTATTTCCAATTTTATGTGTGAAGTACAGATGACAGGTTATTTCCCCATCATATATCAAGGTAGTAACAGCACTAAGAATAGCATTTTTGATTCCCTGTCCAGTACCAGTGACCAAATAAACATTGCCTTCACCCTGTATCTGAAGGTGATAAAATACCTAACCAAACCCTAATGAAATTCCTTAGATTGGTGAGATAAACTCATTTAAATAAAACTTAGCCCTCCAGAAATCTCCTTCAATTGGCATCTCATTCTCTAATCCCTTGACAAAAACCTAGGTCCTCTACCACCAACTTTCTAGCAGTTTTCTGTATTGCAATAAATTGTTTAACTATTCACACTTAAAATACCCTTTTCCCTCTACAGAACACTGCAGTGTTTCTGAGATTGATAGTTTTAAGCAAGAAAGTAATTTATTATTTTTTTTTAATGGTGATCAACTGAAGTAACAGAGTAAGTCTGCTGACATTAAAAACCACCAGTTGGTCTTCAGTTTACCATTTGCATGTCAAGGAAGTATTGTCCAGCTGGTGTAATCAGAAAAACACTGGGCAAAACTGACCAAAGTCATATTTAGCTATTGTAAAACAAGAATAGTATCTTCCAACACTTCCTGGGGCGGTTGAAAATGGTCCATTTTATGAGGCATGAGATCCTTCCAGTTTACAGTGGAACAACACTTTAGCTGTTTTTTAACGACCAGAGCCACAAGTCCTCAACTGCAGGAAAAGTTAGCATTAACTGAATCAAATTTGCTGTTATTAATACCCTCTCAAATGCAAAAATAAACCCAACCCAAAACAAACAGGAATCACTGCCAGGAGTACAACAGAGTTATACTGCTGTGATCCACAATGTAGTCCTTAAGAATATTAACTGCATATTAATATGAGAACGTCACCATTTTTCTGATACCATTTCCATTTACTTGAGTAGTAGCAGCTACGATGGAACAGAGTAAAACGTTATCCAACTATGTTTATTTCATTGCCAGTTTCTCAAGCCCTTCTAACAGAAAAGTGTATTTTCTTAACACAATTAACTTCTCTCCTCAGTATTACTAATAGGATATTAGAAATGGTAAAATTGTAACGATTTCTGGTTAACTAAATATTAGATATTAAAAACCTGGCACATAAGTCAATGAGGAATTTTCTTTTATATTGGCATAGCTGCTAAATTTTTGAAAGCAACCACTGTGGATTAATTATTTTATTTCTAAATGCTCCCTAAATTTTTTTTATTCATGTTTTTTATCTGCATGGTTTGGAAAAGTTTTACATCTTTTTTGAAGATTTAAGTCAGAAATCTAGTAACTAATGGAGGCATCATGTTTTCATAAGGCCTGGGTCCAGGAGGCTCTTGATAGACAGGGTAACTATGAATCAAGGAATAATAAGCTCCTCTGAAGTGAATTTTTAATTACTGCAGTGCCTTAACACAGTTCACTGGGGCCATGAATGTCATCCAGGATATATTTTCTAACAGCTTTATTTTCCTTTAATGCACCTTTCTGTTAAAAACAGATGACATTTCACCGTTACTAAAGCTGGAGTAATACAGGGATATCCCTAGTGACTACCTTAAGTTATTATTTACCATAAAACACCTAGGAGATTTATACTTAGTGTATTTATTACTAGGGTGAATTTGTTCAGATGTTACTTCTCTTCTCTTAATTGAATTTTGGAAACAAATTCTTTACTTCCCTTTTATTTCCTCAATTAATGGATTTTGCTGCCAAAATAACCTCTTCTGGTCAAAGAATATGTTTAAATAACATTAGGAAAATAGCTTACTCTTTGACAAAACGATGCTGACCATTTTTTATTCTGTCATTCAAGGAAAGTTCCCATTTACAATCACCAAAAAATTTCAAACCAACCTGATGCACTCCCCAAAACATCCCACACGACACACTCTGACTTTCATTTAACATCAGCTGTACAGCTCTTTGACTGCAATACATATGTCATAGAAAAGAATCGGCTTAAGAAAATGTTATTTAAAGCTTCTCAGTAGTAAGTTATAATTAATACTTACAATTAATACCCGTCAGTTTTAAGATACCCGGTAGCATACCGTGCTCAATATACTCACAAGTGACCTGCATTTGTCTTTTCACATGTATTTCTTCCCAACAGAAATGTTTTATCCATTCAAATAAAATTACATAAATCGCAGTGACTTCCTTTTAACTGAAGGTAATAGTAAACAGAAGTCAGATGATAGCTGGTAGTGTGATACGGTGCTCCTATTGATAGCTTCTTTTTTGCACAAAGTAAACCTTAGTTAGTTTGATAACAGCATGCTGGACTTGGAAGTGAGTGTTATTCGGAAAATAAGTTCTTCTCAGTTGTCACTGAAGTGCTGACTGGGGCTTTGATTTGCATAAAACTTGATTATATTTAGTACCTGCTCAAGTATCCATGCTAAATCAGCATCGCTTCATCAGCACACAGAGAATATCTTTCTGCCTATATTTCTTCTAAGATCTTCCTAAGATGACTTATTATTAGAACATATCATACAGCAATTTAAAATGTATGTATGCAATCATACATATAATACTCATGGGTACTCAGATGTCTCCTAATTTCCTGCCTTTCTCTTCAATTTGTTCCTCAATGTGCAATAAATGGCTGTAACTGATATTCAGCTTCTAAAGGACTCTTCTCTGGAACTGCAGTGATTCATGAGGTGCACAGAATCTTGGTAAATGTACGAAATGATGATCAACATTATCTGTTTTTTTGAAGAGGATCCAATACTTGACCTTACAGATGTTTTTTTAATACATTGTCACATTATCTAGTCATATTTTTATTTTTGTCCAGGTCATCACAAAAAGCACATCACTGGGTTCATGTGCTAATGTGTGTTGCATGTTAGTGTGACAACAATGAAGTCCCGTGCAAAGCTATTACTGTTCTGTGATTATGACAGCTCCTTTAGGGCCAAAGGCAAATACCTATGGTAGAGTTTGACATCAATGCCAAAGTGAGACCAAATCACAAACAAAAGGAGAGGGCATTACAACATTCCCTCCTGTGGTATCTAGGGGTTTCTTTTCTTCTTTGCCTACCTGGGCAAAAAAAAAAAAAAATTATGTTAAGAGAATATTCTCAATTTACAAGATGAAAGGGAGATCCTAATTTACTTGTCTACATGATAATTAGTGGCACAAGGTGGGCAGGGGTGGGTGGGACACAGGCAACAACTCTCTTACTGGGGAACTTTAAACCCAAGCTACAAACTCATCGGTTCTGAGCTTACCTTGAATAGCTAGGTAACGGAGAACAAAAAAGTGTGACCAAGTTGTCCAGTAAAGTCACAGACAGAAATCATTATTTCACCCTTATTTAGCCCTATAAAGCCACTGTCATCACTCTCTGAGATGCTGCCTCCACGTTATAAAAATCAAGTAAATAGGATAAGTATAAGCAGTTACATTTATAGGTATACATAGGCTACAATTAAAGTAAGAAACCTCCTCTTCAACGATTTTTCCTCTCTTGAAAATAAATAAAATCAGGGTCCTGCTGTGGCACTGAAGTGATTAAGACAAAGAACACATATCTGGGGAGCTGGGAAACAATGTATGGAACAGTATTTTGCCCAGCTACACACAATTTACATTCCTCACCTTTCACAGTCCTCAATGACTGCATATATTACTTTTTTTTAAGAAGCAGATTTTGGCTAAAATGACCTTTTCATGTTGTGTAAGTACAGATAAAGTTTTCCTAATGAATACACTGAACTTACTGAATGCAGAAGATAAAAATAATAGTCTCTCACTACAGCTGACAAGGAAATAAGTATCAAGACTTATTCTCCGCTGCATTTGTGTTAGAAGTCAAGAGTAATTTTTGCACAGTCAACAGATATGCACCAGGATAAAGCTTCCATGGTTCAGGCTTAGGAGCCTTACAGCTGCACTGTTTCCCAAGCGATGAGACTCCGCTCGGCAGCAGAAGGCAAGCTGGTTTTTGGTAGTAGGTCCTATCAGGCCCAGGTTAGCTCAGTACAGTCCATGCCTCTGGAGGTATCACAGCTGTGGCAGCCCTAAAACGGGATGATGCACAGGGCAAGGAGAAAGTTGATAGGAAGACAGGAGTTCAGAAATAACAGGAAGAATAATCCCTATGCTTTTAAGTGATGCTTAAGGAAAAGTTCCTATTCATATTATAAAACAACTTGCTCTTAAAAGGAATGTAAGAACAGTGAGGAAGGATGTCCTGCTTTGGAAGTCCTTGGTCCTGTTGGTACCAATTGGTTCAAACCAAAACATATTTTTCTACACAAATACTGCAGGCCAATGCCTCCCATTGTTGATAAGCCACAGCATATGGAACCTTTGTCATATAACACTAAAATGGGAATTTTATTCACATTCTCTTGTTTTCATAGATTCATGTTCCTTATTTTAAGAGAGAGGTGCTCAAGCTCACAGACTTGGATTTTCAGAACAGTTAAGCACCTACTTTGTGAACATGGCTGGAAGTATTGTGTATTTGAAGTACAATATTTTCTAGCTGCACACTGTGAACTTGGGCCAGAATTTCAGAGCTTAGTGTCCAGCAGCTCCTAGCATTTCACTCTGTTCTGCTGGGTGCTAGGTCCTTTCAAATAATTTGACTACTGAGGCACCCATGTGGAAGTATAGTTTATAACTCGTTCAAAGGAAAACCAATTTTCACTGCAACAAAGCATTTATTAAATAAGAATTATTGCTCTGTCAAACTACAACTGTCTGTGTCATATTTCTGTTATCACTTAGGAGAAAAATGCAGCTGAGAAAGCATACTTTTTACTACATTTCTTGAATTCTCTAATAGTAAAACAAGCTTTGTCAAAACTGCCTTTTCTTAAAGTTTTCACAGACACCCAGCAAGTTTCAGAGCCCATATTTTTTGCTACAAAGCACCTGAAGACAGAGGTGTAAAGTGGACATGAGAGTGCAACCTTGTCTATCTACCATAATACTAATTTACATTACTAAAAGTTCTAAATGCAAACATGCTTAAAAAGCATGTACAATTTTCCTTTCCATCCAGATTCACCTGTCTGAAAAAATGATACAGAAAACTATACATGTTAGTTAAACAAAACCTACACTTTTAACTAGTGTATATGTTTGTTGTGTTATCCATTGAAGAGGCCAATTAACATGCTGTATTACCCAATTTTTTACTAGTACATCGTGCATTTATATAGAATTCATGATGCTTTACATCAGGATTTTAATAACATTACTCATCAGTAAGAAAGAGCACCCTACCTCATACTGGGTAAAACCAGCTGCTCAGGATTTAGCCAAGCACCAAGACCATCATTAGTGGGCTCTGTTTATTCTTCTGGACAGTAATTACCCAATGTATATTAGCCTTTCATCAGGGAAGGGCTGGGAAGAAAGACAGAACAATATTAACTGAATTAATGACTAAGAAATCATGGAAGGCAGAAGATGGCAGATCCTCAAAGAGAAAAGAGAGAATATAAAAAAATCTTTGTCCTTCATTCCCAATGCAGATTTTTCTTTTGAAGTTATAGGCTAGGTATTTGCCCAAGGGCCAATATTCTAACTGCATGGAGCAGGAAAGCATCTATAGCTCACTCTCTAGATAAAGGGACAGAGAAAAGGAGCAATCTTTAGGAACTCAAACCCTGACAAGCAAGCAAGCAAGCAAATCACAATTAAGCTGAGTCATGAGTCTTTAAACAGACAGTGAGGCAGCAAGGATTTGTAGGGTTTATGAATGAAATGTTAATGTTTGCTTTTAGCTTGACCTGGGGCCACCTTGATCACAGTTGCATTAAACCAGCAAAATAACATGGCATGCTATCCAGCCAGCCATGGTAATACTTAAAAGTCAGCAAGGATCATTATCTGGAGTTCCCTTCACAGCTCTGCTGCGTGATTTGGCAGGTATATTTCTACTGTTCTGCAAGAACAGCTTTGGGCTTGGTAACCAAAGTCTGTATGGGCCAATATCCATTCCATGCAAGGCATGATACTGACTACAGCAGGTGAGCAAGGACCATGTTGCTACCTGATGGCTTTTTCCTGTGTATTTGTGTTACTCTCTTGTAACCTAGCAGAGACAAATTCTGCAAAAAATTGACTTAAATACCATTATGGTATTTCATGCAAGTGCTTGAAGAAACACAATTTTGACCAGTGCTTTCTACACTTTGTCCAGGTTTTTTCCATACAGCAAGTGGGGGGGGGTTGGGGGGTGGGGGGGTGGGGGAGAGAGAAAAGTGGGAAATACGGGATGAAATCCAGCAAACACAAGAGGTTTCTAAGCTGGAACAGTAATTGTCGCATTACTGTTACCAAAGTTTCCGTTGTGCACGAGATTCAAGTGTGTTCCTAAAAAGGATGGAATGAAAAGATAGGTTGTTGTATTCTTTCTTATCCTCCCGGGGAAAATAAAAGTTTCTAAATGTTTTAGTGCCATATTTATAAAATGACACGTATTTAGTACCCCCTCAGACATTCCAGAAAAAAATATGTTTTTATTTCCACCAAACAGCATTTTTCCAGAAACTCCTTCCGAATGTGGCAGCAACATTGGTCTGAACTCAGTCAATGACTGAGTTCAGGTGTGATTTCTTTTACACATAGGTAAGATCTACTGAACTAGAACTGAGTTATACAAAACATAAAGGCATGAATACTCTAAACATTGACACACATACTCAATTCCCTGCAAACAAGTAACCTTGTTTAGTTCCACTGTGGATGCCATATTAAGTATAAGCATAACTGCTTCCAGGATCCAGGTCTAATCTAAATTACTAACCAATACAAATGTTCTAATATTCATACAGGATGGTGTAAAACGTACATACACACAGAGACACAAAGTAAATATTACTGTTTCTCAATTGGACTCAAAGCCAAGTGCCAACAAGCAGGAAGGAAAATGGGAATTTATTTTATTAGACTTCACAAGAAGAAATTATCCAGCTCTGATGAGAATACTGATTTTAGGGTTTAATTATTATTCTAATGGAGTCACTTCCATTTGCAATTACACATTTCATTTTACAATTTAATAAATCATCACAGTGGGAAGTAAATCAGTAGATATTCATGCTTAAGCCTGAGATTTCTGGTGTAATTTGCATTAAAAAAATTAAATAATAGCAATAAAAAAAGCATTAAAAAAAAAAAAACCCAAAAAATAAGGCAGAAGCTATGCAAAAGGAAATGCATAAATGCAAAACTACTGAGATTAACCAAATGAACAGCTTGAGCTATTGTAAATAAAATGGAAAATGTCCTGCCTAGTCAGCCACATGGTAGCTGTGTCACGATACTAAAGCTTGCAGCAAAGAAAACAGTACACACACTATGAAAGCAAAACAACATCTTGGAGGAAAGTTTATGCACTTTATTACTTTAATGTAATGCCAAATAGCACAAGTAAATGATATGTAGAACTTGGACTAGCACTAGATGCAAAGAAAGACAGCAGCTGGCAAACAGTAAACAACTCCAAATAGACAGTGGGACACCGGCAAACCTGTGAAGCTACAAAAAGAGCTATGTAAGAGGAGAGAAAACTTGCAGCCAAAGATAAAACTGTTCAGTTTTCCAAATGCAGCATTATGACAATGCAAATTATAAGCAGAATTCTAGAAAGAAAGAAAGAAAAAAAAAGACATGCTAAAATTTTAGGCAGGAGAAAAAGCACATAAACCATACAATAAATAAATAGACATGCAAGCAAAGCCACCAGCACTAACAACATTCTGCTAGGACCCATAATATCCACTGGCATTTTCACAAATACAGATTTACATGACCAGAGCATCCTCTCCGTAAACACACTAAACCAGATAAAAACACCTTAAGCAATATAGCATCCAGCTTATTGATTACTTTTATGATATTAGAGTAGTGGAAGTAATAGCGCACACAGAAAAGGAAGGTGCTGTGGGTAACATCTGTAAGTCATTTGTGCCAAAGAAATATCAAAAAAAGAGGAATGAGAGTCATGAACAAATTAGTCAGTGTTTGCAGTGTTAAGAAAACATGTGAGTTTAAGCCAGATTTTAAAAGTCATGAAAGAGTGCCCCAAAGATGTCTTTCAGTAATTGTCTGAAAAGGTAGCATTCTCAGCTCCCACGGTCTGCACAGTAAAAAATGCCAGAGATGAACACCTCTGACTTTGTATCTAAAACAGCTCTGCAGCAGGTCAAGAGGATCTGGACGCCCCTGGAAAAACAGGAAACAGAGATAAAGCAGATGAACTGAACTAGTTCCATGGCTTCAGAGAGAACAAAACCAAAACAAACAAAAAAACCCAAAGCAAAAAATAAAAGACTGAACACAAGCTAATATTATAAGATCATTTGCATCTGATATTCTAACAAGGATCAGCCACTGAATATCCTCAACTACCAAGATCAGTGACTGAGCAAACTATCACTGTATGTTAAAGCACTGCAATCTCCTCAAAAAATTCTCTGTGAAATACTTTTAAGTTATTTGGGAATATGGCTGGATTTGACTTTCAAGTCAAGCCTAATACGTATGCCAAACACGACCAGAGATATTCAGCATACAGCAAGCAGTTGGTGGCACATTCCAAGAAACACAGTGCAAGCAGCAAGAGCCAAATGCTTCTTGGAAATTGAGAGCATTCCTAGTCTGGCGGAGAGGGAAGGAAGTATTTCATTGACTGATGGACCTTGCTAAGGCTCTACAAGCAAGAACAGCATGGCAGATGAGTAAAACAGAAAAAAATAAAAATCTCAGCCACTGAACACAAAATCCTATGGTTTACCTTGCAACCTATTAAGTCAAAAAAAGAATGTCGGTAAGGAACTACCCAGCATACTAAGACAAGCTACCGCTGATGTGATTTCAATTTGATTTGTAAGAGTGTAGCACCCACAGCATTCAGGAACCGATTCATGTCCAGCCAGCCCTGAGGCAGAATCAGGGCATCCCCAAGTGATACGGTCACTGCCCTCACCATCACAAGCCACCACCATGGCAAAAGCACACAGCACACCACACCGCTGGCTTCATTCAGAATTTGAGTAAGAGGGTGTTCTGCAGATGTTCTCTACACCAACCAATGACAAGGGTTTGCAACACTTGAGAAACAGGTATTTTTGATAACAGATAACTGTTCACTAGCAGCAGGTTTACACCAGTTAAGCAAGAATTCGGTCATATCACTCCACCATACCAGAGCCAGCCAAAACCCAAAACTGGGTCAGCAGCTAAAATTTTAGCCTCTTAACAGCTGCATGAAGCAAACAAATGTCAAGCCACCCTTGAAAGAAATAATTGCAAAAGAGATCTCATTAACAATGTCTCAATAAAACATTCTGTGCTGAGATGCAGGCCTTGATAACTGCAGCAGGACACAAAATCAGGATCAAACTTACAGAGTGTACCACAATGGTGACACAAAACCTTCCAGGGATCCTGTGAGGAGAAAGCCATTTTCTCAAGATAAATCACGTCCTGGAAAAAAGCTGTGTATGTGAAATGGAAAACTCCATGTGTTTTGGGTTGTTTTGGTTTAAGTGAATGGGTACATATTCTTCCAAAACGACAAATACATCTACTCACTATGAACACAAGCTTCCATGAAATAATACTGAGAGTCCAAGATTTGATCAGCAACCCAGGGAAAGCATCACCCGGGGAAAGCATCTCCACTAGTAAGTGGCCAGCATGATTGAAGATATCCTCAAAAATGCTACATCCCCACAAAAAAAAAAAAAAAAAAAAAAAAAAAGAGCAAGACAATCTACTGAAAGAAGAGCCCAACTTCAAATCGTCCGCAAAATACAATGCTTCATTCAATGTCAGGACATAAAAGGAAAAGCTTTCAAATTCAAAGAAGAAAAAGTTGGTTGCCAGATGGGAGGGGGTGGGGGGGTGTTGAACTCTGAGTTTAAAAGAATGAGTATACTGGCGACAACACAAATTTTACCATAAGGGAAATAACAATATATGTACGTCAGGTACAGTAGCTGTATTTAGTTGTGTCCTGTTGTATAAACAGAACAAAAGAAATACTATGATAATCAGCTACCTGGCGAGAGGGTGCATAATATGCATGTATAAAGGACCTTAAAATATTAGCACTCAGAGGACATATATGAAAAGCAGACTTCTGCACTAACTTCACACACACATTTTGCACTTCAGCAGTCAGCACATTTGTCTTGGAACACTGTTTCCTGAAGACAGACATGTTTTGGCTTTCAATACAGCTATTCCAGAGGATCTCATCACACCTTCCAAACCAGTCTATTTACAAAATCCAAAGCAAGGAGGGTCTCGGGAGTGGGACAATGGACTTTACAAATGACAGAAATGAGTGAAGAAAAGGATCCAAGGCTTCCAGCAGGACTTCAAAGCAGAGAGGCTTGTCTTGTCCAATGTGCAGCTTGCAACTTACGAAGACTTTGGTTTGCAGAGCAGCTGGTCCAGTAGGACAGTGAAGGTTCAGTTTCTTTTTTAATGCTTAAGTCCACTCATTTTATTTTATATGAAGGATATAGTTTATCCTAGAAAATGACAACACTGAATTCTAGGACACCAAATTAATTTTTAGAGAGTTTGTTGGTAGAGCTCTTTATTTTACAAGTTAAAATTAATTAAGGCTTGGGTTCTTCAAGAAACATAGCATCTGTTGGTCTTTGTCTCAGACAAGCTGAGAACAGAGTAATTACAAATGGTCTATATGTGGTTGCTACTCAAGGAAATACTTAATTTTTTGCAATATTGGAATAAACCAGTTTTTAATTAGATGACAGGTGATGTACTACATTTCAGCAACTGGATATGCTATGAAGTAGTTCAAATAAGTGGTTCTTAAAATGAATCACTTTGATTCAATTCTTCTCCCGTAACTCCACTAATCTTTCTTATATGTGAAACTCAGATTTATTTAGAATTGATCACCCACAACTAGCAAACTACTGCAAGAACTACTCACTTAACTACTTCCATGTGAAATACCTTCACTCTCAAGTGTTCTTTTATATGACCTATCTTAATTATGAATTTAAGGAAAAAAATAAGACCTTGCAATTAGGTTGGAGCAAGATTTTAAATCACAGAATCATAGAATGGTTGGGTTGGAAGGGACCTTTATAGGTCACCTAGTCCGATCCACTGCCATCAGCAGGGACTTCTTCAACTAGATCAGGGTGCTTAAAGCACTGTCTATCCTGACATGAATGTTTCCAGGGATGGGCACCTACCATCTCCGTGGGCAACCCGTTCCAGTATTTCACCCCCCTCATTGTAAAAAATGTCTTCCTTACACCTAGTCTGCATCTACCCTGTTTTAGTTCAGAACCATTACCCCTTACCCTATCACTACAGGCCCTGTTTAAAAGTCTACCCCCATCTTTCTTATAAGCCCCCTTTAAGTATTGAAAGGCCAGATGGGTGCCTTTGTTCGAAGAAGGATTTGTTTCATTAAGAAATAGTTTCAGGCATGTTTTCAAGGTTTTCTCTAAAGACTGAGAACTAGAAATATTTTTAGGATGACAGTTAAAATATACATGTAACCATGGGCCCAGGAACATAAGCTGTAAGTAAAAGTACTATTATGAAACTGCCATGTTTCAGACATGTAATACACACCCAGATGTATCAGCTTATTTGATTATTTAATCTACATCCATAGCACAATACTGGCATCACAGAGAAGATTTTATCAGCCTGAGGGTTGTTTTTGTTTTGGTGACTGTTTTTTTGACACACATGCACCAGGTATGAAACCTCCTCATTTTTCATCATCATCTGACAATTTTTTCAACTTCTTATGTATTGAAACTTATTATAAAAATTATTTTTTTACATAGGCTTATTTGCTTTTTTGCTGTCACTCAGTGTGGAAATATGAGGGAGATTAACTTCTAGTATATAGAGCTTTAGAGAATGTAGGTATTTTTAAAAATCAAAACCTCCACTTTCTATCAGTGTACTTCTTTCCCTAGGAAGGGCACATAGATAGAAAAATAACCAAGTTAAGAAGAAAACACAAATCCAATATATCAAATGTTAGTGGATGGAAAATGTTAAAGTAACTATAAAATGTTTCCTAAGATCAATTAGCCAGAGTACAGAAAGTTTTGACAGTTCTGGTGTATGAGCCCAGGCATACAGAATAAAGCACTGGTATCTAAACAATTGATTTGAGCTTAATAAAAGTGAGACTAATTTGCTATGCACAGAATTAGTAGAAGCATTTCAAAGAACAAATAATCTGAATCCACAGTTCCATGTAATTTATTCCTCAATTTCATTTCTAAGATTTCCAGTGTACCTAGTAATAAAAATCTGAAGTGGATAAGAGGGTAATTAGGGTTTGTGTCAACCTCTGTATAGATTTTCTTTTTCTGACAGTACTAGAAAGCTGCACTGCCAGCACATGGAATACTACGGAGTATGTCTGAGGTTCCCAGTGGTAAGAAAATGTATACTGTATGCCTGATGTAAAACAAAAGACCCTTCTCAGTAGTTTTCTAGAACATAATACACTGCAGTACAGTACGGTGGACTTTAGCCTAGCAGAGGAAGTAACAAATACATCCATGTTTTTTGTGTTAATGTTTATTGTTTTTCAGCAATAGATTCACTTGGCTACCTCATGCCAATAATAATGTACTGTGTAGTTAGTCCTTGTTTACATTTATGGCACAGTTTTACTTGTAAAGAAATGTAAAAGAAAACATATGCCCCATCACATTAGTGTGATGCTGTCTTGCTGTTTAACATCAGCCGTAATGATCTTTCAAGAGTCTGACTGAAAGCCTGGAGTTTCTCTACGTGATGTCCCTTTAGTCTCTTGGAGAACATCACAGAATGCCTGCCGTGTAAAACTAGGCCTAATCTTAATTATCTTGCTGTCTATTTCCTGAGCTTAATTAACTTTTCTGAGTGCTTTTCTACATGACCATTTTGTCTTATTCAGCATTTAATAATTGCTTTTCCCTCAGTTCCTAGGACAACGAAAAGCCTTCACAATCTTAATTGTTATGGCAAAAGCTAAGGTATAAGATTTGAAAGAAAAGCTGTAACAAAAAATTTAAGAACATAAGGCCATGCATACAAATAGAAGGGCAGAAATCTGCAAATGTGGAGAGATAATCTATTCTAGCTTCTAAATGAACTGACTTTAAATATTTAATGATCTTGTTAAGTAAATTCAGATTACAGGATTCAAATTCTTGTCATTATAGGTCATCAGGCTGGTTTAGGTGAAGTACAAATTGTCCATAGTCCACAGTGCTCAGATAAGTTTAGAATAATATAGCAGCTAATTTGAATGGCCAAGCCTTCTCCCTTACTACTTATCCAAATACTCTACGATCTGGCCACTCTTCTTGCAAGGGAGAACAACACAGTGAAGGCTGAGCACGTTGTAGCATCTCATTTTGCTACTGCTAGAATTTTACTTTGTGTTTTCAGATTACAAAAACCATCTGTATGCTTCAGAGAAACAAACACTAAGACTTTGCTTACTCCATTTTTTTCACATTCAGGACACAAAGGGGAAGTTTTAAACTGGCTGTCTAAAAAGCCAATATGATTATTTTCATTTAAAAAATACTGTCTTCCAAGCTCACACAACCTCCATTAGCTATTCCAGTGCATTTACTACATACGACTCTCTTCACCTCTACCATGCCAGCCAGAAGCTGAATGATTAGTTGATATGCAGGTGTTCAGCCAAGTTGCTTTTTAGTAATATTGGAGATAGACCAGATAAGTGAAAAGCTAATAAGTGGACAGCAGTCATCCCCTAGCTAAAGGTCTGAGGTCCAGTAGATTTTACAGAATATTTGTCTAACTTTTCAGGATTTGATCCTGTCACTATCTGACTGTCAGCACCAGAAGACAGATTCAGACATAAAAATAACCAACATCAAAGTAAAAACAATCAGCTCAAGCACCCATCCAGAAAACAGGGAAAGCTATGCTATCTTTTCTGTTGCTACTTTTCCCGTAACACCCAGAAACAACAATCAAATAGCTTAGCAATAACTTCATCAAAGTGAAAAACAAAGCTTCACAATGGTAAATAGCTAACTGATAAAATTAGCTATATCCCCTTATCATGATGGGGTTAATAACTCTAACGACTTGACTCTTCTCTGTTCCCCTAGACACCAACAAAATACCCTTTATACTAAAAAATAACGCACTGCATAAGGAATCAGGAGTGCCGAAGTTCATATCATTTCACTTCCATTTGCTTGCACTTGTGTATTTCAGTCATTTTGACTGTCAAAGCCTCCTGCTTGCAAGCTGAGAAGTCACACAGGATCACTTTTAGCAGCTATGGGCTAAAAACTTGCAAGTACTGCTGTCCCAAGCTCTCTGCTTTTCAGTGGTATTTACAGAATGAAGATGGAGTAAGGGTATTTGGATGTACTGAACACCTAGTATACTCTCCTACAGCAGCAGGAAGAGAAATCAAGCACAAACATCATAACCCCGTACTGTTATATAGGAAGCACAGTGTATCTAGCCTTCTCCTTGAACTTCATGTTAACCCTTTCTTAACACAGAACAGAGTATGGTTTTATCAGGACTTGGTAAGAAAGTAATAAATTGAGTTATGGACTAGACTGCTCACAAAAGCAGGTCAAGAAAGACAGTCTTAATACAACCTATTATAATAAAGAGCAAAATAAAGAAGAAAAAAAAACAACCCTCGACCTAGTTTTTACTTACTTTTTCCACATTAGCTTCCACAAACTTCATTACTTAAACACTGAGTAACTCATCCAATCACAAATTTCCCTCTTTCCTCTCCCACCTCCAGATCACTAGGACAGGTGTGAAGAAAGGCAAAGGCTACTGAACAGAACCAAAGAGTAAGCCCAGCTGGGCGAACTTAGCCTCAGAAGGAAGCAAACCATGCTCCCAGGGCTGGCACTGACAACATGCCCAACCGCCTTGGCAGAGAGGAGGCACACCAGGAAAGGAGAAAGAAATTGCTGTCTCCCACTTGCAATGTGACTCCAGGGCTGAAGGAAAAAACATCTTTGAGCTCCCGGGTATGCCTGGGTCACTCATCCATGGGACAGTTTTGACATATGGCCCATAATCTTAAGAAGGTTGGCCATTTTACTTTTCAAGTTTCAAGCACAGTCTAAATAAGAAAAGTTTCATCTGAAATCTTTGGAAATTCGAGTGCCTTTCCCTTCAAGAGAAACCCCCCTCAGGAATCAGAGCCCAAAGCAACTTACTGGTGACCAGTTCTGAAATGTCCTATTAAGCTAGGGCTGTTCACACTGCTGTGAACTCTGTTGTGTCAACACAGAACCACCAAAACTTTAATCTTTAGGGCAGCTGAAAAGATTTATTGCTATGTCAGTGACAAGCTGGAGTTTAAAGTTTCAACATATGAAGCTTAAAAAAGGGACAACAACCTTTCTCTTAAGTGGTTTAAGATTTGAATCACAGTTCCACCAGCTTGAGGACTTGTGAATTGTTTTCAGCTCATGGAGCAATTGTATTTATTGCCAATAAATTGGAGGGCAGTTTGATTAAAAGATCAAGAGAAACATTCCTCTGTTCCTAGCTTTTAAGTACTAGGCTAATGGTGTAAGAAACCATTGACTAGACAGAAGTGCCATGGTCTTCAACCATAAACCTATCACCTTACTGTATTTATTGTCTCTTGAAGACAGTGACCTGCTTTTTGTGCTACGTTAGCCACTTTATAAAAACTGACTGCTAGTCAGCAGCTGTAAGGTTAGTTTCCTTAGAGCATGTGTCATTAGCATGAGACTGAATTTTAAGACAATCACTGGATTAGCTAGATACACTTAATTAAATAAACTTATAAGACCACCAATAACACTACTTGTTGAAACCACTCAACAGCAGTGGAATCTCTGCAAATGAATATTAACAGAACTTGTAGTTACTTGTGTTCAGTTATCTGGAGTGGTTCGTATGCTCTGGAATTCAATTCTCGCTGAGACCTGCAACCAAACTTACATACACGGGTGTGTAAACCCACTCAATATACATTTGAAGAGGAAGGAGGAGAAATATGTATATCCCAAACTATTTTGAAATGAAGAGTCTGACCAACCAAAAAACCTCAATACATGTACTTATATCCTCATATTTACTGAGAGCAACTGGCAAATAAATGAAATGGAAGAAAGAGACACAGAAGCTCAAGCTGCTTTTGTACAAAGACAAAAAGTGGCTGCATTTTACAAGTGAGAGTGTAGTTTTCATACCCATGCATGCTTGTGTAGAGCAGTATGTACTTTCTGCTGTCTCTCTTGAAGAAGTGATGAAGCAGGTCATTAGAAGTGAACAGATTGAGGGACTAACAGTCATGCAGGGTGTTAAAGCAAGCTCGTGTTATCCCAACTGCACTATCATAATGCTTTCAACTACTACTTGCTTGATAAAATGGAGCAAAGTGAACAACTAGGGAAACAAACAGGAACTGAAATAAACCCTAGTAAGTAAGTAACCCTTGGTAACAGCAGCTTAAAGCTCATTTAACTCATAGGCTCATTTAAAAAAACAGCTTCTAGCACCACTTAGAAAAAAATTTGCTCACGCCTGCATATGCACTGAGTTTCCAGGTATGCTTTGTGATTGTTAGAAAATATATTAGAGTTTTACTTGATCTAGATGACTGGAAAAAAAAAAATCCTGCATCTGCTGAAGCCACTAACAGCTTAGTGATATGTTCAACTGAGCCTCTTCCAGGTTTTCTCTACTTTCATTAATATATATCCTGGCAGTCAGTAGAAACAACAAAACATAGTATTTCAGAAGGTAGGGAAAAGGCCAATAAAGAGCTAAAGAAAAACATAAAGCAACTTAAAGCAACTTTTTTTTCCTGTGCTTTTGCTTCTTCCTCTCAGTGTCTGCCCTGATGGTCTTCTACAGTTAACAAGACCTGTTGTTCAAATTAATATGAATTTAACATACTAACATATGAACACACTTCTCTGCTTCTTGCAAGTCAGAGATTTCTTTCTGTATTTTATGGGGGCTTGAAATTATAGGTCCCAGAAGCCGTAGAGTACCATTTGGCACACACTCAAATATAATGCACAAACATATACATGTGGAAAGTTCCAACGTCCATTCAAGTTCTGCCATATTTCCATTGCTACACAAGTCAATAACCACCTCTTCACTTTATAGATTCCAATACATTTCAGCTTACAGCATTTCCATGTAAAGATACTCCTAAGGTTTTGGAGGAAATTAAAATATTTTCAAAATAGGAAAGAGTTATTAGAAGGACATGTTTCTATGAATAAGCATTCTTTCTGAATTCTAACACCTGTGGGTTTTTGTAGATAGCTTTGAATCTAGATCCTTTGTATATAGGGCAAACAGGCTGATATGAATCAAAGGCAGTACTAACTTTCAATGTAGTCAAGATAGGTATGTATATATTTACATACACATAAATACATCTATATTTATCCTGACTACATTAAAAGGTATTACTGTCTTTGATTTATATCAAGTGGTTTGCCATATATTTAGACAGCAGGATCAGAGAGGCTCCAGTAACTCTCTTGTTTTACTACTTTTTTTCATACCTGTATCTCCTCTGTGACTTTTGCAGCCATAGGGCCAGGTTTAGGTCATTTTTGTTCTGGCAACACACTGGGATTTCCAAACTCTGCAAATCAGATTTCGCAAATACCATTAGCTTAAGTCAAAATCATAAAATAGTAAGAGGGCTGAACATCCCATTATTTCCCTTTCATTTTTGTAGTGCAATTTGCAAGAAACATGAATATGTATTTTTGTGCCCTTTTTACTGCCACCATTCCTACTTGCATAGTCATTGCAAGATTGACATCACTTTAAGCACTATTTGCAATCACAAAGAAATAATTCAGTGATGTATTTCCCTTTTTCCACTGCAACAATGTTTTGCACTTATGCAGCCAATGTTACAAACAAATCTGCCATTGTGCACTAAAAGAATGAAAGGGAACTGTACTCATAATCTGATGTTGCAAGAACTGTGGGGAATAAACACAATGGCATAGAATGCCAATATTAAGCTTATGATTTGATATCTGCTGGAGAATAATTCATACCAATTTTTATGTGACATTTAGAACAATACATCTTTTTGTGGCAAGTCAACCAATAAAAAGTGTTGCCTTATAATATTAAAAAATGTGCATAGTTGCTGTTACATCTAAATTATGGAAGAGACCAAGTAACTCAAAACTGCTAAGTAACAGAAAAGAAAACCAAGAAAGGTGACACAGCACAAATCTAAAGTAAATTCAGCTGGCAAGGTTGGACTATGTTGCTTTCTGTGGGTGCTAGCAGTGTCAGCCAGGCACCAGGAGTTGGTGATAATGGGCAATTTCAGTGTTTAACAGTGGAACAGAGCAGGATATAAGCTAATTCTTCTGACATAAAAGGGGCATCCTCTAAATACAAATATGAGACAGCAGCTCAGTTTTCAAGTGACAGCGAATAAAGGTAGAAACCAATTTAGCTGAGGGTAACAATAAAAGTAACATTTCTGGTTTTTAGGAAGGCAGACATGGGAAAAAATATCAATAGCCTTCAGGAAAGCAGACTTCTATAACCTTACAGACCTGGTTGTGGAGGTCACACAGGATGGAGTGTTATTTTTGGGGATAGGAACTATCAGCTACCCTGAGTTTTTTCTTCACAAGTTTTTATCTTATTATTTTTGAAGAACCATTTCACATTTTGCATATGTTCCAGGAAGAGTCAACTCAACATCCCTGGAGTTATTTAAAAGACATGTAAATGTGGTGCTTACAGACATGGTTTAGTGGTGGACTTGGCAGTGTTAGGTTAACAGTTAGACTCACTGATCTTAAAGATCTTTTCCAATCTAAGCAATTCTGTGGTTCGATGATGTCTAGAGAAGATGAATAAGGAAAACCAGTAATCTTTGAAGGGCACAGATGTATATTATCACAGTGGAATGAAAAGATAAGGAAGGATTAGAAGACACCAACTTAGCTAATTTTTTTCAATGACTTCAAAAAGAAAGCTCAAAGTAGAAATAAGGTTAGATTATTGTTTAATACCACTAGTAATTTAAACAAACACCAGCAGAAAATCTAGAAAGACCAGCCTTTGAAGAGTTAAGGAGAAATTAAACTTATTTGGTAAGTAATTCAATAAGAAGACAACTACCAAAGGAGCTGGTTTGATAAACAATGGCAAGGAAGTGCTGCTTCACAGTTCTCACTGACTGACACATTAATACCAATTTACCTCCTCTTTCACTCAGGATGTGATCAATGCTTAACACGACCAGCCCCAGTAACAGAAAGGTAAGAATTCCAGACACTGCAGGTTAAAAAGTATGTTGGATGTTTTCAAGCTGGAAGTGCTGTTGAAATTTACCTTTAAAAACACTGAGGCCACTGCCTCCATGAACAGTGGAGCCTGTCTAATGGCATACTGGGGCTGAGAGGGGAGGAGAGGAACCCTCCTGGTCAGGAATGGGCAGCTTGTTGGCCCATTCTACTGTCCTAAAACCAGTGCTTGCAAAAGGCTAAAGGAAGCAGCTTAAGAACAACTAGCAGTTATCTTTCAGATTTCATAAAGGACATGGATGAGCCCAGAACACTGAGAGGAGGACAGGAAAAACATCTGGTGCCTACCTTTAAACCAGGGAAGAAGAAAGGGGAGAACCTGGGACATGGAACCCTGCCAGCTTACCTTCACCTCCTAGAAAACAGGAAAACAAGAAAGTTTAAGCATAACAAAGGTAAAAAGGGAATGAGAAAGTGCCCCATGGAGTAGTATCAAGCTATTCACACTTTCTCCCTTTGTCTAACACAGCGATTCTACTGAACAGGGAAGAAATATTAAGTGTTAACACCTTGATTTTAAGCTTCAATTACAAAACTGTTTCAGATTATGTTCTTGTAAGAAGTAAGAAAGCAAGTTAAGAGAAAGAAGCATGTAGGAAAAACTGGATAGCAAAAGTACTATTGGCAGGTTAGCAACAAACTGGAACAGGGTATGGAGTGAGGTTTTACAAGAGTCTATCCCAAGCCCAGAACTGTTCAGTATTTTTTTATTAACTTGAGTGAAAGAAATAACAGGTATGGTTAATAAATGTACAGGTGATACCGATCTGGAAGGGACTTAAATTGAAGGACGGGATTAGAATTCAAACTCCTAATTAACTGAATTCTTACTGACTACAGCAGAGGTTAGGCACTACTCAGAGCAGATGCAAAGTTCTATATTTAGGGGTAATCATCTGCACAGTCATAGTATAACAGATGACTGTATACAGCTGCACTACAGAAAGAGACCTAGGAGTTAACTGGTACATTTTGTGATCCAAGGGCAAATGCATATGGGAATAGGTTTTACCCCCCATGAGAATTTCTTCACTCATCTACGCGATGGAGTTGCCCTCAGCTGGAAATGCCCAGTTCTGGGTATTAATTCAAGAAGGATGTGAACCAGCTAGAAAAGGCAACAAGAATAATCAGAGGTCTGGAAAACAGGAAAAGCTGAAGGAATTATAGTTGCTCAGTCTAGAGGGATGAAGAGTGATGTGGCAAAAAAATCATACATACTTTACAATAAACTCTTAAGGTCCATTGTCAACAGTACAATAGTGATCTTAAAGTTTGAAAGCTTTACCTTACATGCCAAAAAAAATGTCTTGACATCCAAGACTTTTAGAAATGGAAGACAGTCCTCTACCCATTCCTGTTTGACAGCAAACTGAACAAATGTCTGTGACAGACAGGAAGAAGCAGCATCACATTGATTTTTTAATGGAATTAAAACTTAATTCAAATAATCAAGTAAAAAGAACTGGAGCTGGAGAAACAGGTAAGTGCCTGTCCTATAGGAAGAATACATCTGAATTATGTGACTTACAGTTGTGCTAGGTTTGCATGGCAAAGTTTTGGTAGTGGGGGAGGCTACAGGGGTGGCTTCTGTGAGAAGTTACAGAAGCTTCCGCCATGTCCAATGGAGCCAATGCCAGCTGGCTCCAAGATGGACCTGCCGCTGGCTGAGGCCCAGCCCATCAGTGACAGTGATAGCGCCTCTGAGATATAGTATTTAAGACGGGGGGAAAACTGCTCACAACAGCAGCTGTGAGAGAGGAGTGGTAATATATGAGCGGAACAGCCCTGCAGCCCCCCAGGCCAGCGCCGCAGGAGGGGCAGGGGGGGCTCCAGGGGCCGGAGCAGAGATTCCCCCCAGCCCGTGGTGAAGCCCACGGTGAGGCAGGCTGTTCCCTCAGCCCATGGAGGCACACGGTGGAGCAGATACCCACCTGCAGCCCATGGAAGACCCCACACCAGAGTAGGGCGATGCCTGAAGGAGGCTGTGACCCCATGGGAAGAAGCCCACATTGGAGCAGAATCCTGGCAGGGCCTGTGGCCCCATGGGGAGAAGACCCCCCACAGGAACAGATCTGCTGGTAGGGCTTGTGACCCCATGGGGGACCCATGCTGGAGCAGTCTGTTCCTGAAGGACTGCACCCCATGGAAGGGACCCACAGTGGAGCAGTGTGTGAAGAACTGCAACCTGTGGGAAAGACCCATGTTGGAGAAGTTCAGGAAGGACTCTCTCCCATGGAAGGGATCCTGAGCTGGAGCAGGGGAAGAGTGTGAGGAGTCCTCCTCCTGAGAAGGAAGGAGCAACAGAGACAACGTGTGATGGACTGACTGCAACCCCCACTCCCAGTCGCCGTGTGCTGCTTGAGGGGAGGTCAGAGAAAACTTGGAATAAAGTTGAGCCTGGGAAGAAGAGAAAGGTGGGGGCAGGGTGTTTTAAGATTCAGGTTTTTATTTCTCATTACCCTCTTCTGATTTGACCGGCAATAAATCAAACTAATTTCCTCAGGTCAAGCCTGTTTTGCCCATGACAACAACTGCTGAGTGATCTCCCTGTCCTTATCTCAACCCACAAGCCTTTTGTTTTATTTTCTCTCCCCTGTCCTGCTGAGGAGGGGAACGACAGAGGAGCTTAGTGGTCACCTGGCATCCTGCCATGGTCAAAGCCACCACAACAGTATAGACGCCACATACTTTCTGGCAGGCCTCTTTTCCCTTTTATTCTGATTGTCAGTGACCTGCAACCAAAGTTTTTGTCACATCGCCCTTTAAATATCAATAGATTGCCAATTTTTGGTACCTATTCTTTGCAAAGCTGATATTACCTCTGCCTTCAGGAACTGAAGCACAAGAAGGAAGAAAGTGACGATCCAGTTCTACATTAGTATTTGTGAGCTTTACCACTGGAAAATGGGATTAAAGAAACTGAAGACAACTTGTTGATGTTTAGTGTCTCATTTAAAGCTACACATCATTTAAAGCATAAACACTTCTTCATGCCAAGCCACTGCCTTCTGCTTTGATTATCTCTATATATTGCCGATGGTGGTATTTGTGACTTGGGCAGACAATTCAAATGTGATACCAGAATTGTGGCAGTAGATGGCATAACTACACTGTGATCTTGGGGAAACTTCAACTCCGCTCTTTTCTTTTGCCTAAACCATTCAGACCAAATATTTAAAACAGAAATTTAAAAATGCTTTATACCTAACATATTTTGCTCTTAAATTGAGGAAGCATGAAGCAAACTGATCATCTATACAAGCAGAAACAATATAGTGGGAAATGGAGCTGTTTTCTTGTTAGAGAAAGTTGTGCTCTAGGCCCAAATTTTTATAACAGTGGTCAGAATCAAGCCAGAATTCAGTGCTTAAATTCCTTTCTTGCAACTATAAGCAATAAAATGTAGATGTATAGAAAATGTGGTTAACATTACTAAGCCTTCCTTTAAGATTATTTTCCTCCATACAGATTTTAAGGCAAAATTTGGTGGGTTTTTTTAAGAAATAGTAATTAAATTTAGAATTAACTGTGTTTGGAATGTTTCATATCATAATGTTTTCCTTTATCTTCTCAGCTATCACAGGTTTTCAAAAATTTCATGTGAACTTATTTTAAGTTACAGTAAAAGCCTCAGTGTGTTTCAGCCTATGAACTCAAAAGTGATGAGTAGATATTAAAGCATGTAATTGTAAAAAAATTATACCAAAAACAATGTCATACAAGACAGGCAGCAGTAAAACTAAGCTTCCACTACCGGTAAGGGGTTAGCAGTACCTTAAAGAAAACTGAATTGCATGGTGCTTGTTTCCTTTGCACTTAAGAACGTTTCAGGATTCATGCTGTAAACTCTCCAGTAGACATCAGCATTATCTTGTTCATGTGATCCTTATTCACTGAACTGTACCACAGGCTCTCAGAAGGAATTGAAACGAGTAGAGATATTCTTAAAAAGCTGTAGCATCAGAGTAGCTAATACCCCTAACATGTGGCATAGCATCTGGAGACAGAAGTGCCCCACAAAGCAACACCAGCCCCTCTTAGAATCCCAGATCCCTTCCTCAGTACCACCATGTCTTCTTTCTTCACCTATCTTTACTGCTATCTTTCCTTACTTAGAGAAATAATGCAGGAAGAGATACTGTCTACAAATATTTCTATAATGTATGCATAAGTTTTGAGGGCTGTGGACCACTCTGATGTTCTTACTGGCAGTTTAGGCAAAGAGACATCACTATCCCTTCCCCATTTCATCATCTCTTCTTTACTAAACTCTTGCAGGCAAGCTTAATCTGTTTCTAATTTGCACTCAGAACTTTGTTTATTCTCCTGGGGACACACTGGGTATACACACTTTTCCTACACCCAAAGAGCCTTCTGCAGTCTTCAACAGATTCTTCCACTGTCTAGAAGAGTCTTTTATAGTGCCCTTGGACAAAAATATCCATAAAGAGGGAAAGAGCTAGATCCTCTTACATAAGACTTTGCCAAGGAGGACTCGAGACTTGAAAAAAGAAACTATCCTTCCAGTTCCATATACCTGCTTTTGTTTACATCAGTTGTGATATAAGCAAAGAGGTTCAGGCAGGTAAGTTTTGTCTCCCTTGTGCATTGTAGTAGCCTTAACTACACGATCAAATTTCTTTCATTCCAGTCCAGGATGCTGATGCTCACTGAATAGAGGGTACTCAGCATTTTCATGTTGTTCTTCTTACCCTGTATGCAGCCTCACAATTTAGTATATTCTTCACACTTTATCCTGAATACTCTCTTACTGATTTCTGTATGAAAGTGAAGTGTTTTCACCCATCACGTTGTCTTAGTGTTCTCTTACAAATGCCTCAGAAAGTAAAGGGGCATTATGATTCCTTTGCTTTTTTATCAGTGATAAATCAAAGCACGAAAGTCAAAGTTAATACAAGGATGACAACTTTTTCAAAAGTACAGTGTGATTCTTTTAAGTTTTCAGAACAGTTTCCATTCACTAAAGTTTAGCTGTGAAATCTCAGCACATCTGTGAACTGGGATACTCAGGGGAGAAGTAGCATGCAAATAGTGGAGGTTTTGGGTTGAGGTTTTGCTTTTTAGTTTGTTTTGTGTTTGTTTGTAGGAGTTTGATTACTTACTAAGATTCCAGTAAGACTTTGTGCAAGGTGAATTAAATTCTCAAGGACAAATTTCATCTGCCTAAGTTTTAAAACCCCTCTCTGCTACATCAGTGATTAAGTGTTCCTGTCTACATATCATTCAATCTCCACAAACCTCTGAAAGTTTGGACCTTATACCCAAAGTGTTTATTATTTTCTTGTAATTGCTGTTCAGTATGCAGTGCAAGTGTACTGGCTGTTAAAAATACAGTAGGAAGAGCACTTTGTGAGAGACTGTCCTAGTTTGCTTATACGTGGAAGTGTAGTATGTCTTGCTGGCAGTTATAGTATTCCAAAACCACCTTTTTAGTGCTTGGGAACAGTCCAACTACCCCCAAACTTTATAGCATAAGCCTCTATACTGCATGTTAGGAACTATAAAAAGGAACAGTTCCCCAGCATTTCTCTCCCAGCCCAAAATAATTCCAAATGCATATGACCAAGCCTACTAAACTCATCAATAATACTCAAACAACTTGAGATGCCTTGCAACATGCCTTTGGCTTGAGGGTGTAATCACAGAGAACAGTGTTACTGCTCCCAGAGGAAAATATTTCAATGTGACATGATGGCAATGGACTCTTCAGACCTCGCAGATTCTATTCTCATGCTCAAGTCAAACCAAGTTGCATCTTGAAGGGATTTAATTTAGTTTTTAAACAAAACAAGCTGGTTTGGGAAAAAGATTTTGCAACAGAAATGTGTCGTGTGATTCTTCCTCTCCTTTCTCCTCTCCCCCTGCAGTACATCCTGGAACCCCAATGAAGCTTCCAAAATAGAACAAATATTCATTAGGCTCCCTCTCCCAGTTATTTCTCCTTTGCAGGTAATGTAAATTCGACAGGTTTGAGTCCACGTGTAACAAGCAGTCTATCGCCTACTCCCAACCCCCTGCAATATTCTCTGCTGGCGAACCCACTCCATTGCTGGCAGCGTCGGGGGTGGTGGTGTTTGGGTTTAGTTTGGTTTGCAGGTTTTTTAAGAACTAAAGCCATCTAGATCCTTTTAGCTTCTGTACTTCTATTTCTGTCACAGTCCTGGCTTAATTCTTCTTTACCACATGAAGATGTTCTCAGGCTTTGTCTAACAAGTATTCTCTCTGTAGAAAGAAGAAAGTCTGCAGCTTTTACATATTTATCCAGTAACAAGTGTTCTCTTGCCCAGTGTCTTTTCATGTAACATCTGTCCCAATTCCCTATTTTCCTGGAAAAGTCAAGTCATGCTTGTCTCACAGGACATAAAATTGTTCTCTGGAACCAAATAAACTTTCCTTTTGTGTCAAAGGCTTCCCTCAGTATTGTTAGGACTATTGCTCTCTCAGGACACTGGACAATGTACAGCTGATAGTAAAATAACACAACACAACCACACCACTTACTCTGGGTTAACAGCTCAATGCATTATACACTAGGTTTTCTGGAAGACTCTGTTACACATAGCAAGAAACCTTGCAACAGTTGTATTGTCATTCACGATCTTTGGCCAAAATGGCAAACTCTACTGAGGTTTACAAATGTAAATAGTGATGTAATCTTCTTCTATCCTATAGGTAAAGATATGTTTCTCCTTCCACTAATTCTAAGGGCCCATACATTTTGTCTGAACAACAGCTTGGATCTCCACTGCTCATACGCTACAGCTTCTTTCACTGTAGTATGCCAAATTCTAAGTAATTTCTATTTTTTCAGGCACTATCAACCTTCAGAAATGGACCAAATCCACTGTCTGCCAAGTTCTAGCTGTTTTTTCAAGCATCCACTGTTTTTCAGAGTTTTTATTCAGCATCCAATCTTTTATTGGTTACATCTTGTAAAGCAGTAGAAAAAAGCTGCTTAACCACTTCAATCTTGCTGCAACTCCCCCTACTCAGTAAAATCATCTTTTCTCCAAGTGTAATTTTTGCCAAGAACACTGAATTCTTCAAGTTCCTACATTAACACCATGATGGTTTGGACCTGGCTGAATGCCAGGTGCCCACCAAAGCTGCTCTGTCACTCCACTCCTCAACCGGACAGGGGAGAGAAAATAAAACAAAAGGCTTGTGGGTCAAGATAAGGACAGGGAGATCACTCAGCAATTACCACCACGAGCAAAACACACTTGACTTGGGGAAATTAGTTTAATATATTACCATTCCAATCACACCTTCCCCTTCCTCCTAGGTTCAGCCCTAGTCCCAGTCTTTTTGTCATACCACTGTGCGGCACAGGGGGACAGGGAATGGGGGTTGAGGTCAGTTCATCACATGTTGTCTCCACTGCTCCTTCCTCCTCACACTCTTCCCCTGCTCCAGCTCAGGATCCCTTCCATGGGAGAGAGTCCTTCCTGAACTTCTCCAACATGGGTCTTTCCCACAGGTTGCAGTTCTTCACACACTGCTCCACTGTGGGTCCCTTCCATGGGGTGCAGTCCTTCAGGAACAGACTGCTCCAGCATGGGTCCCCCATGGGGTCACAAGCCCTACCAGCAGATCTGTTCCTGTGGGGGGTCTTCTCCCCATGGGGCCACAGGCCCTGCCAGGATTCTGCTCCAACGTGGGCTTCTTCCCATGGGGTCACAGCCTCCTTCAGGCATCGCCCTACTCTGGTGTGGGATCTTCCATGGGCTGCAGGTGGGTACCTGCTCCACCGTGTGCCTCCATGGGCTGAGAGGCACAGCCTGCCTCACCGTGGGCTTCACCATGGGCTGGGGGGAATCTCTGCTCCGGCCCCTGGAGCCCCCCCTGCCCCTCCTGCGGCGCTGGCCTGGGGGGCTGCAGGGCTGTTCCGCTCATATATTACCACTCCTCTCTCACAGCTGCTGTTGTGAGCAGTTTTCCCCCCATCTTAAATACTGTATCTCAGAGGCGCTATCACTGTCACTGATGGGCTGGGCCTCAGCCAGCGGCAGGTCCATCTTGGAGCCAGCTGGCATTGGCTCCATTGGACATGGCAGAAGCTTCTGTAACTTCTCACAGAAGCCACCCCTGTAGCCCCGCTGCCACCAAAAATTTTGCCATGCAAACCCAGTACATACATCTAGAGTTCACTCTACAGAACAGATCCTTTGATGTAACTGATCATCATTAGACATAAGAAGCCCTCCCAATATGTCATATCACAATGGCAATTCCTTCCCGAAAACTCGCATTATCACTCACTACCTATTTGTAGGATTCAGCATTGATACATTTTTATCAGTTTACCTTGTCTTTTTAATTGCTCCACCTCGAAGTTTGTTAGCACGCTACCATAGGTGGCATGCAGTAATTCTTCAGAAATAAGACGGTTTACATGGAGTTTTGATTCCAGACACCTGTAAGCTACAAAAAGCAAGCTTTCGCACTACCCGTTTCTCAGGTGTCTGCAGCTTTCCTGCAGGAAGCAGTCAAGGAATCTGCCTGCAACCCTCAAGAAAGGGACACAAGCCACTCCTGAAGAGGGGATGCCTCACCAGAAAGCAAGACAGAGGAGTCAGTACTATTCAATGTCTTCCATTATGCGATACCTGCTAATTGAGAATTGTGCTACTCAATAAAGCGATACCAAGCATGATGTGAACACAGATCTTTATCTGAACAAAATTAACAACTGCCTCAGCTTTTATGGAAACTTGCATCTTAAAAGAGTTTGAATTCCATGCAAGATTACTTGAACGGGTGCTTCACAAATGCAAGGGAATAGGACTCCTGTGTATTTTTGCAACAAACTGTTGTTTTCCCGATTTGGAATCCAATTTTAAATATTCAATTTCCTGCAATATCTTTGGACTCCCTTCCAACTAACTAGCACAAAACGAAAGGTTTATGGTCACTTTATTGAACCAAGAGTATGTTGTTAAAGTACTAATTTGAAAATAGCATCTGAAAAGATGATGTAGCAAAAAAGACACTGCACAGAAAGTAATAAAAAAATGTAATACAGACACAAGTCTCTGTCAGATTAATTCAAAGCTACTGATACTTGATATGGTTATTATTACAATCAAATTATTAGTATGAAGTAGCAAGTTTCAATACAGCATTAGATCACGAAGTACCAGCCAGACCATCGAAAAAACCTTCAGAATTCTGGCAAAGAGTGTATGGGTATTTCTGCATGTGTGAAAGGTCCAAAATTAAAAACTTCATTAATGTGGTTCTCCTCTAAAAATGGTTATAATTCAAAAGGTTCATAAGGCATAATTCATTCTGTTGGCTTGTTTTCTGAATGTTCAGTTTCAAAATAAAGCATAAGAGCCCAGGAATGTGGGGCAGGGGTTGCGTATCTCCCATTTGTCTTTGCAAAATGCACGTCTGTGTTTTACATCCAGCTGATCCTACAAAGTAGCCATGGGGAGACTGCTGAAATCTGGGAGCATCACCTGGGTACACAAACTGCCCAGGACAGGAGAAGGGCTACTGAAATCACAGACCCCTTCTCAGGCGAGAGAAGAAATGGGGAGGAACCGGACATCTTGCACATGAGGGCTGGATTTTCCTGCCTTTCTGCTATTGCAGCCAGGAAGAGCCACTCGACAGGCCCCCAGGCCTGACCTACCAAACTGAGAGCACCTGTGGTTTCCCATGGTTCTCCATGCTGGCAGCAGTGTTTGCTCTAGCCACGCCAGGGCCACAATGTCCCCACATCCCAGCCACCCCCCACAACACATCATGCACCTGCAGCCCAAGTACCAATGCAGGAAAGGAGACACCCCACAAACCCAGCAGGCTGGGCAGTGACAGCAGCCCCAACCCTGCCCATCACAGCTCTTGCCCAAGCATGCCCTCAGGAGGGAGCTCCAAAGCCACCACTACAGCAAAGAGGGCAGCGACACTAATGGATGTGGGGGAAGTGCCCAGCTGGATAACCTCCACCATGGGACACTGTGATGCCTAACGCTGCAGCCCTCCCTCTCCCTCCCTGGCCGCCAGCTCCTACCGACAACGGGACACAGCACTGCCCTGGCATCACCTACACCATTTCAAGACCGTTGGATTTACCGCTCCACTCTCAAGTCCAAACACCTGCAGCTCTGGAAATGACAAGCAACAACCGCTATTCAGCAGCAGCTCCTTTGGCTGCTGCAGCATGCCAGCACACGGGCACCAGGCTCTGATGTCACCGCCATTAGGCACAGCATCATGGAGACATTTGAGAACTTCCACTTAGTACCCACAGCCAGCTGGTGCCAACTCGTTAGTGCTTGCTGTCTGGCCGGACCAAGCCCAGCTGCCCAGAGGAATGCCTACAGCTAGGCACCACTTTGGTCTAACCCTGACAGCCGTCTCCAGGAGAAATATCATCTGCTTCTGCTCTGGATGGGCTTGTTGATTCGGCCGACTCAGCTTCTCCTGTCCCTTCAAGATGGGACGAAAGCGCACCTTGTGATGCTGATCTAGCATTCCTCAAGGATGAAAATAATTTCCAAGCATGCAGCCAGGGCCACAGCACCAACAGAATCCATTTTTCAGAGGAGACCTCTGGTGACGCTGATGACTTTGCATCCCTCGCCTTTCCAAAGCAGCTCTGGAAGATGCTCCAAAGCCACCGGTTTCAGTCCATTTGGTGGGTTGTTGATGGCACCTTTGTTGCCACTGATGAGGAAGCCTTCCAAAAGAAAGTGCTGGCACAGAAAGAACCTCGTAGAGTTTTTGAAACTGGCAGCACGAAAAGCTTCTTTTGTGAGCTCCACCTCTATGGATTTTGCAAAAGTGCCACACGACTAAAACCACTGACTTGCTTGGTGAATTTCTGGCAGAAGCAGCAGTACCTTCTGCTCATAGCAAGGTACATCACTTCGCCTGTGTGTGAACTGACTCTCATAGTAATTGTGGTGCCAAAGCTTCACCTTCCAGTAACATAAGCCTTGGCAACACAGAAGAGGAGGATAAGGGCAAGAAATGCTCAGAGATTCATTCCTTTCTTAGGTACTTACTCACTAAGACTTAGGCATGAATGATGTGGTGGGTTGGCCTTGGCTGGCCATCAGGTGCCTACACAGGCCCTCTACCCATCCCCCTCCACCCTTCTTTTCTGAAACTGATCATTTTTTAAATTCTTTCTCTTTGCTTTCACTGTCATCAGGATCATGACCCAATTGCACTGAAAACACTCATACCTGGCACACTTAACTATTGGACTTCCACTTATAATGCTATTGCAAATTAAACTAGGCAGATTTATGAAAAAATGAGTTGACTACTGGCAGCATAGTGTGGGTTAATGAAATGTTGGTAGTAGGAGTCACAACATGCTTGTTGGAATCTATCATTTGCATGGCTCAGAAATCAATGCAAAGCAGTGCACGTGTACATATCTGAGTCTGAATTTTATTAAGTTCACCTTCTTTGAAAAATAATTTTGTTATTTATTAAGCTCCAAATTTTGTGGTGTTTCTGTATTGTTTTTCTTAAAGTTGCTCAAGAGGAAAACTACTGTGGGCCTATATGATTATCCGTTAGATAACTAGGCATAAATGCAGCTGGAAGCCCAGAATTCTTATCTTTGTGTTGGAGGCAGGGGAGAGGGACGGGGGAAGGCTACTTCCTAAAGCCTGCACCTGCAGAGTCTGGCTTACAGTGCAACTGGGCAGCGAGGGGTGGCTGGGGAGTGGGCATTCGGTGGCCCTGGCACGGCCAGAGCAGGGGCTGCTGCCAGCGTGGACAGCCACGGGAACCCCAGGTGCCCGAGGTGAGGCCGCGGGGCAGCCCCGGGGCCGGCAGGGCCGCTGCGCCCGGTGCAGGGGCAGGAGGGCGGGAGACCCCGGCCCTCTGTGCAGGTGCCCGGCTGTCCGTGGGAGCTGTGCCCTGGCTGGCTGGAGGGGCAGGGGCGGCAGGAGCCGCTGCTGGGGGCCGGGCAGGGCCTGGCTGCGCTGCGGTGGCAGGGAAAGGGAGGGGGCGCGAGGTCTGGCAGCAGCGGCTGCACCCCCGCGCTGCACATCTGGGCTGCCTCTGGAGTGGTTTTCCTCCAGAGCTGGCACCGGTGGAAATGCAGCTGCTGCTCTCCTCTGGTGGCCAACTCTTTCTTGCACCTCTCAAGTGAGCGGGGATCATCTCTCTTCAAGATGAGGTTGTAGTAGAAGAGTAACTAAAATATGCAAGAAGAAGAGTTGGTTGCCAGTCTTTGGAGGTGGGGAAACACCAAGGCAGGACAACTGAGCCTTGTAACAGCAAAAGACCAGCGTGGGTCCTGAAAAGGTCTATTGGGCATTTGAAACCTAAAGCTTAGGCTGAGCAAGGAGTTATGCTCTGGTTCTGTTAAGGAATGACCACCCTTGTGTTTTCACCTGAGAAGTGCGCTGAGAAAGGAATGAATCTCTGAGCATTTCTTGCCCTTATCCTCCTCTTCTGTGTTGCCAAGGCTTATGTTACTGGAAGGTGAAGCTTTGGCACCACAATTACTATGAGAGTCAGTTCACACACAGGCGAAGTGATGTACCTTGCTATGAGCAGAAGGTACTGCTGCTTCTGCCAGAAATTCACCAAGCAAGTCAGTGGTTTTAGTCGTGTGGCACTTTTGCAAAATCCATAGAGGTGGAGCTCACAAAAGAAGCTTTTCGTGCTGCCAGTTTCAAAAACTCTACGAGGTTCTTTCTGTGCCAGCACTTTCTTTTGGAAGGCTTCCTCATCAGTGGCAACAAAGGTGCCATCAACAACCCACCAAATGGACTGAAACCGGTGGCTTTGGAGCATCTTCCAGAGCTGCTTTGGAAAGGCGAGGGATGCAAAGTCATCAGCGTCACCAGAGGTCTCCTCTGAAAAATGGATTCTGTTGGTGCTGTGGCCCTGGCTGCATGCTTGGAAATTATTTTCATCCTTGAGGAATGCTAGATCAGCATCACAAGGTGCGCTTTCGTCCCATCTTGAAGGGACAGGAGAAGCTGAGTCAGCTGAATCAACAAGCCCGTCCAGAGCAGAAGCAGATGATATTTCTCCTGGAGATGGCTGTCAGGGTTAGACCAAAGTGGTGCCTAGCTGTAGGCATTCCTCTGGGCAGCTGGGCTTGGTCCGGCCAGACAGCAAGCACTAACGAGTTGGCACCAGCTGGCTGTGGGTACTAAGTGGAAGTTCTCAAATGTCTCCATGATGCTGTGCCTAATGGCGGTGACATCAGAGCCTGGTGCCCGTGTGCTGGCATGCTGCAGCAGCCAAAGGAGCTGCTGCTGAATAGCGGTTGTTGCTTGTCATTTCCAGAGCTGCAGGTGTTTGGACTTGAGAGTGGAGCGGTAAATCCAACGGTCTTGAAATGGTGTAGGTGATGCCAGGGCAGTGCTGTGTCCCGTTGTCGGTAGGAGCTGGCGGCCAGGGAGGGAGAGGGAGGGCTGCAGCGTTAGGCATCACAGTGTCCCATGGTGGAGGTTATCCAGCTGGGCACTTCCCCCACATCCATTAGTGTCGCTGCCCTCTTTGCTGTAGTGGTGGCTTTGGAGCTCCCTCCTGAGAGCATGCTTGGGCAAGAGCTGTGATGGGCAGGGTTGGGGCTGCTGTCACTGCCCAGCCTGCTGGGTTTGTGGGGTGTCTCCTTTCCCCTGGACATTCCTTGGCTTTGGTGATAAAACACCCCCAGTAGCTGCCTTCTGGCTTCCTGTATTTCCCTTTGGGTTTTTCAGATGGACTTGGAAATGCTTTTCCCAGGCAGCAATCATATGAATGGGGCACCTCAGCCCTGCCTTAGGACCATCCACCAGCCCTGCTCTGCTGACCAGAGGCGGCGCCTGAGCACTCCTGTTCCAGGAGAGCTACAAGACAGCACTGAGGCTGATTCTTATCACCAAGGGAAACTTCACCCCCCTAGAGGGAGTCCTACTGTCACTGACATCTCTGCTTCCAGACAGTTTGACCTTTTCTTGTAGTTGGGCCTTCCATGCCTGGGCAATTACAATTTGAATATCCCCTGCAGATTCTGTCCTTTCATGAGCAATTACTCACACATTCACCACTGCAGACCTTTCAAATTTCTCCTTAAGCTTCTTGCTCCCAATTTCCATTTCCAAAATCATTTGCTTTACCACACATAATTTTATTCCCTTTTCTCTCTTCTTCATTTGTTTACAGCTTAGTTTTAGACACCTTCAGATAAGGGTCTCTTTCTCTTACAGTGTAGGGTAAGACATGGTAGAATGGCCGCAGACACAGACACCCAGTCCACCACCTGTGGGAACCTGGAATCGACCAACATGTGGGCCATGTTGGCCCATCATTCTTTCCTGCCTCTAGGTTTTATAATCATTTTTAGTCATTAGTACAAGCAATTCTTCCTTTTCTTCTTCCTTAGCCTCTTAACAAATTCGGCATTTTTGTTCTGGTCCTTGCTTGCTTTTTGCTATGCTCTATAACATACTAATTGGCTACAATGTAAGATCAACTGAACTAATACATGCACAAGCACTGAAGTTAACAAACCCCATTGTATATGCTCAATATGTATATGTACCTCAATGCTATATTAAGTCATTTTTTCTCACCAACCTTTCCAGTCCGGGAACCATCTTCACCAGTCAAAACAGTTTTTCACCAGTATGTGAACATTACCTCAAATTTCATGTTTGTCCATTTCTGTTCTCTGATCATCATCTGCATCTGTGCTGCAAGTGGTGTTAAGCAGTATCCAAATACCTTCCTGCCGTGACAAGCACATAATCAAATGCCATTCTGTTTTGCAGGGCTACCTGAGATGCTCACTGTGCCTCTAACTGTAAGGCTGAGACAGCATTACCATCTCTCTCATTACAGCAGATACACTTACAGCCCTTTATAGCTGTGATTATAATGCAGATCGGTGGAAGCCAGTTTTTCAAAAAAAAAGTACTTTGCGAAGAGTGTTTTATCTTTTGTTATGCTGGGGTAAATTGTGTCCGTCTTTTCAGGAGAGGCCTGGATGTATTGAAACGCCAAGAAAAAAAAAGAGAAACATTTTAACGCACAAGTGTCAGCAGGCAGTGTCTTACAGGCTTCAGAGTCACATACTCCTTATAATCTTTCATTTTTAAGGTCTCACCACATAACAATTCTTATAGATTAGTATATGACCTGTAATAAAATAAAACCAAATGCAAAACACTGAGCTACAATTTCTAAAAACAATCAACAGTTTCTAATGATAGCAAGGTCACCAACGTCTATTTTCAGGGCTGTAGACTGTACTTTTGCTGACATTTCATCAAAGCATGTTCATCCAGATAATCCAGCTCTGCTGTGACAGGTGATATGCTCTGTGTTGTGTCTGAAGATGGTATGACCCTTTTACCCTGGGAAGCACGTATTCATCAAGCAGGTCCTCGCACATGACTGCAGCATCAGTAATTACCAGTACCAATAAGGTCCCTTCCAGTGCAGCTGATGCACATGTTCTCACTGGCAGACTGTGTAAAGTCTGCATAAAGATTGTATAAATAAAGACTGTAAATGTAGATTCAGTCTCCTGATTTCAATGCGTGACAGACTTGAGTGGTGGGTTCTGGTAAAGCATCTTTCAGCAGTCTGTGGGAAGTCCTTAAAACATTTCATTAATAGCTGACAATATTTCAGAAGAGCTTTATCTGTTAGTTTTATGTTTGAATGCAGGGAGGGCTGAGTGAGACAATCACATGGGTCTGCCCATTAAATTCTGGTGAGGTAACAGCCCATATTTTCTATTCACAGTGCTTCTTATATATACATTAGTGGGAGAGGTAACACATCCAGACACTTTGGGCCAGTGTCTGCAGAATTTTTTCCCAACTGTGTTTTAAAATGCGAGGTTTTTCTCTCTGCAGCCCCACTGCATTGGGGATCATGGGTACAATGCCACCTTGGTTGCATTTGTAAGGCTGCCCATATTTTTCACATTACTTTTCCAGTAAAATGGGTCCCCTTATTGCGGTCTAGCATTAGGGGAATACTAAGGCAAGGAATTCACTCTCTCAGCAGTTTTTTGGGTTTTGGGGGTGGTTTTGGGGTTTTTTTTTTGCAATAGTTGTTTCATCTGCATGCGTACAAGGGCAGACCTCCAGCCTGAAAACATACCTAAAATGACAAGGACATACTCAAAATCACAGCATTTAGGCATCTGAATAAAAATTTGGAAGTTTACAAATGGTCCTCACTGTTTAGGGTGTGCAGCTATACTTGCCTTCTCCTTCTGTTCCATTATTTTGTTGAAATCATGTCCTAACAATAAGATTCAAGAATGGGAACTGTACTTCACTAGCAAGCCTCAGTTCTTTGCACCTTAATTTCCGACAAAATGAAAGCCAATTCCTGATCATTCAAGCTACAGAACTACTTGATTAAAAACCGTGTTTGAATTATACAAACCCTAAACTTGTGTACACTATTAAAAAAAATCACCTTTCAAGTTCTTTAACTGTCCTTTTTCCAGTATTAGCTGTATCTTCAGATAAACCAACATTTTAACGGTGTAGTCATTAGCTCAGTTTAGAATGGCTTTTGAAACTACGTGTAAAATTGCAGAGACAATTGGTCTGTTAAGTACAGCAAGAGCACAACGTGTTTTATTAAAAAAACCAAAACAACTGTACAGAAACTGAATGAGATATGAAGAATAAAAGCTGAAGCATCATAGGGCAGGCATGTATTTTGACGCTGCGCCCCCCCCAAAAATAAAAGGCAAGACAGAACCCAAAGCAACCTTTGCTACATACCCTCAGTATAAGCAATGCAGGCCAGGAGAACTTTGCTCTCTTGGCTGCACACCTTGCACATTTCACCAGCAGCCTCTTTACCCTTTACAGACTGGGTAGTCTGAACTCTGGAATGAAATCAAAGCACCGTGAATTTCATACACCAGCTGAAGCTCCTTTGAGGACAACTAAACATAGGCATGTTCAGCTAGCAGCTTTATCTAGCTTTGTTACAGGCCTTGGAGATTACGTATCACCATCTGCACACTTTGGATTTGATTTCCATGAGATGAGCTGAAAGGCCAATTTTCCAGCAGTACACAAATGCCTGCATTTTGATTGACTGCCAGATGAGGGAAGAGTTTTATATTTATTAGAATGAAGTCCATTCAGTAAGTAACATGGAAAGCATCACCAAAATTAATAGTTCTTTCTTGCCAATGCTGTTGATTGTCACAGGGAGCGTGGTGATACCCTTCTGCCTTCCTGCACACAGAGGCTTCTGTGATACAATAAAATCAAGCATACTATGAAATCAAACCACCTCTGAGTCCTTCCTAGTGTGCACTAGCACATCCAGTTGTTACAACAACAACAACAAAAGACACAGGGGGTGAGATGTTGTTTTCAACACTGAAATATCTGAAGAACTACTTTCCTCAGGGAAAGAATCAAAAGGATATGAAATACTCTGTTCTTCAGTTGTCACAGAGTGCAAGCTCCTACAATCTGAAAAGCTGCTTTCAGAGTGTCCCTGTGTAGTTTTGGGTAGCACAAACAGACAATACACACAAAAATCCTGAAGAATTAAAGTATTTTAAACTGTTTAAGTTTACTTGCTTTAAAAAAACAGGTTTTTCACTTACTGAAAAAACAGGTTTTTTCCTCAGGCACTTCCAATAACCAGATGTCAAAGTAAGTGTGGTGCATGCTTTTAGGAAGCAAGCTATTAAATACACACTTTTTCAATGCAATCCAGCCAGAAAATTAATTTGCTATTAGAGCTTAGCCAGCATGCAAGCCAGGAATTCCAGATAGACTTTTAAGTGTATGACAAACCGAGTACATTCTTCACATCCCAACATAACACTTAAAATCAAGTTAAATCACAAAGCGAACCAGGATGAGTGTCAAGCATATATAATCTACTTCACCAGTGAGACAGTTAAGAAAAATAAAAAATAAAAAATAAAAAATAAAAAATAAAAAATAAAAAATAAAAAATAAAAAATAAAAAATAAAAAATAAAAAATAAAAAATAAAAAATAAAAAATAAAAAATAAAAAATAAAAAATAAAAAATAAAAAAGCCCACCAAAGCAGTTCTCATTGATTTGAGAGCTGCTTCTCCCTCCGCAGACATTATATACAGATAGATATACACAGACTATTTATACAGACTGAAAAATGCTCTGTTTCAAATTGCTGTTATAATTCTGTAACAAACATGTACACTTTTCCTGATCAGATCAGCACTTGCTTGTGCCAGCTTTTTTAATACTTTTCTAAATACTCCAAAGACATCATTCTTTTCAACAAAACCTGTGAAAACTTGGAAAAGGAAACCTGTAAGAATAAGGATGCAATTTAACAGAGGGAAAAAAAATATACTAATAGCCAGATCTGGAAAACATGCAGCAAAATTTCTTGCAGCCTCAATGCTCCCGCTCTGGTTGAGTACAAAAGGAGCCATGCCAAGACACAATGTCCACTAAAATTATGCTTGGTCCTATATCTCTGTAACAAACCCATGAAATTTAGCACTTACAATGAAACAGAACTCAAGCACATTCAATCCTTATTTTAGTTTGTGCAGTACTGTTTCTCAGGTCCACAAAGCTCATTCTGATAAGCAAAAGTATAAAAAGTTTAAGGTAAATACGATGCAAATGCAAGCAGGCAGAAAAATTCAGTCTCCAGATCAGGAGATGAAGACTGCAGGAGATGAAGTCTTCAAAAGCCAAGGGTTCATGAACAGATAAATGCAGATGAAGGAAAGGTAAACAAGAACAATTCCCCATATTTTATGGCAATGTTGGTATTTCTGATCCCTCTTCAACCCATCCCCTTTGAGAAAGGGTAATTTATAAAATGCTGTTCAGAGACTTTTGGTTCCAAAGATGCTAAAAGCAAGTTCGGAGTCTTTTTTGCCAGGCAGTGAGGGGTTTTTTTAAACCCAAAGAAAGCCAAACAGGCAAATCACACAAACTTTTTTTTTCCCCCTATAAATAATTCTAGTGCTAAGTTTCCATTGAATTTTCAGAATTCAAGATGCATACTCAGTTCCACATGGAATTTCGAGTATTCAAGGAGTAGCACTCCTTGCTAAAACCAATCAATATTTTACATATTTCTACATCAGCTTTAGGATTGTGTCACCTCTATTTCTCCAGCTTTGAGTGGGTGGGGCTGCATTCAGCTATGCAAGCTCAATGTTTCCAGCAGAATATTGCTGCAAGATTGTTATGCATGTTTACAGCCAGATTCATTCTGTCAATATGTTCTACTACTACCATACTCCTTCATCTTTTAGCACTAAGAGGAACCACGAAAGCAGTAAGTAATAACTAGAGTAAGTGCATCTGTGCATATGAAGAAATCCAAGATGAGCATTCCATGTGAAACAAGTGAATAGCATCACATCATTAGGTATACTGCTGCAGGGGAAAAAGCAACAGAAGTCAGATCACTGGATTACTCCCAGACATCTGTCAGCCCTACGTCCTATTCACGTTCCTGCGCACCACCTACCAAATGAAGCACTGTTATCAATGGGCCCTCTCCATACACAAGCCTGGCAACAGCCTTCACACCAGCTTTGATCCACTGCCGGGTTACTGTGTTATCTGAATCTGCAAACTTGTATCATACAACAGGCAGCCTGGATTAGCATTCACCATCCTAACAGGTGTATTCCAGAAAGCAGACAAGTTATGGATTGCACAGTCATCACAAAGGCTTTATGACTGAGCATGAATTCCCTAGCATACATAAAAACAATTCTTCTTTTTAAATCCAGATTAGAGCTGAACCTCCACTGATTTTTCCCCTCAACACAATTCAACTATCTCATTTCATGATCAGATCACCTTAGTTTCAGATGTGTGATTTAACATACCAAACACCTAACATTTTGAAGGTCTTGCATATGAATTAGATGAGAGATTAGATTAGAGAACTACCCTCTCAGAGGACCAGGGATAAAAAAACAAAAAGCACGACAACTATACCCTACTAGCTGATGAAGCTAAAGCAGTGCACAGACTCAGCAGTTCTACAGCTAACTAGCCTTCTCAGAACTATACACATGCCCAAATGTTCCCTTCCCCCCCTTCTTCTCTTTTTTTGAAGGCTCAGGCTATTAATTCACCTATGCAATGTGTGAATTATTCACCATAACTTTCACAGCTTCCCTTATAATATAAAACAAACCACAAACATCCCCATCACAAATGACCTACAGCTTATGTAGGAGGATCTCGCTAGTACTCGATCATACCAGGTGGACACATGTTTTATTCTGTTATGCAATATTCTCAGATGTAGAATGTGCAAAGTCGTTACAAAATGTAGACAACATTGAATAAAAAGCAGCACAACAAACAGTTTTTCTATAGATAAAATATATGAGACTTCCTCCAATTTGTAAATTTCTTACTGTCATTTTGCATTAAAACTAGCAAACAACTCACACGTAAACTACCAAGCACCCGTTTCGACATCCGGCTGCATTCAGATCCCAACTTTCTCATTTGTTCCATCATTCTTGGCTCAACACCCTAGCCCAGATTCAACTCCTATTCTTGCAAACCAAACTACATTTAGGCATCATTTTATGAAAGTCAGAAGGGCTAATGGATCACAACAGAAAAAGTTTTCTTTGGAAGAAAGACCATTGCTGAAGAGTTGCGCTAACTATCAGTAAGTGCACTGCAGAGGTAATAACAGCATTCTCAAATGGGGAATATCTGTAAAGGTTGCTCTTTAAACACAATGTTATCAGAACAGTTTTTAGAATAAATAAATGAATTATTAAATCTCCTGAACTCACCTCATGCTGCAGAAAATTCATGCACTAAATTTTGCAATACTGTTTGCAAAACTGACGGGAGGATCTGCAATTTATCATTTGTATTAGCCGCCAACCCAAGCCAAGGGGAACCGGTGGCTGCAGCACCAGCAAGGGAGCTCCGGGCGCGGGGTCCCCGCCTCCGGCCCGGCGGGAAGCGGAAAGCGACGGCCTGGTCGCACCGGACACCGGGGTGCCAGGACCCGCGAGGTGGTGCTGTTCGACCGCGTATTTAGTGCCTTTGGCTCCCAACTAGAAAATTAGGACTAGGAAAATACTCACATATTCACTGAGGGGAGCGTTGTTTTTGGTTTTGGTTTTTTTTTTTTAAAAAAAAAAAAAAAAAAAGAAGAAGAAGAAAGCAGAATGAAGTTTCAGAATAGTATTTTATCAGCTTTCTCCTTATCACCCGTGGAAGTGGTACCAGCTCCATCACATCTTTTTCTTGAGGCAACATTAGGTCACAAAACTAAACTTTGCCCTAGTGTTACAAGCTTGGAGAAGTGTTTTCTTTTTTTACCTGTTGTTCTCTAAAATAAATCAAAGCTTAGGCTTCTCCAGTGATAGTGTATTTTTCAACCAAATACTACATAACACCATTGGTGAGTTTTCTTACTTTATTAATTCAAATAAATAGCCAACATGATTGAAAATAATTTACACAGAAAATATAATTTACATTGTGGGTTAAAAAAAAATAGATTATAGGGAACAAAACCTGAACTTTATCCAGTTTATACACAAATAAATGTCGTAAGTCCACTGCACAGAAAGGCTTTTTTTCCCAGATGGCCTATTCCACCTGAATTTCAAAGTAATAGTCTATGCCCTTCCATACTCTTGAGGGCAAAGGGGCGGGGGGGGGGGGGGGGGGGGGGGCGGTACAAAGGGGAAGATTGTATTTTCAGAAAATTGTGGTGTAAAAATGGCAGTCAAATCACAAAAAGTCATTATTTCTTCCTGGAAAAAGAAGGCAACACGCAAAAGAAAAAAATTATACATACTTAGGATTACAAGGGGAAGTATAACAAATTGGAGTGCTAGGGAAGCTTTACAGCAGACTGCATCACAAAAGATAAGAATCACAGTAAAGAACAGTGGGGAGGTTTAATGATTAGCAGTTTCAACAGAATTTAGAAACTGTCTTATTGCCAAAGGCCTAAATAAAGTTACAGGAGAATTCAAGACAGCAATTGCAGATGGTCAGTGAAGCATCACATTACAATCTACCTTTCCTAGCTTCTAAGTGAAAGCTCAGAAACAAGGCTGAACCCCAAAGTTAGGGTGAACATGTTAAGCAAAGAACAAATCAAGGGTTAGCCTGAATAGCAATACACAGAGAGCGATGTGCTGATGAAAACTACTATTATACATGCAAAGTTACAATCACACCTCAAGAACCTAGTATAAACGAGGAAGTTTTAACAGCATTTTTAAGGCTATATGATTAATATTACATTAGAATGGCTGACATAAAAAAAAACTTCTTAAACAAACCAACATTTCTGATTATAAACAAAAGCTGATCCTAAGTATGACTGCAGAGGTTTAATTCAATCTTTTTGATATACAATGGACAAAAATGTTAAAGGTTACCAACAAAACCAGCAAGTAAGCCAAAAAAAAAAAAAAAACCAAATGAAAAAAATTGTGATGCCACCACCGTTTCTAACAAACTAAACCCAGTTACCATCATTTGAAGAAGGCATGCAGAGATGAACTGACCAAAATGACCACGGTTCATTTCATTTAAGCCAAACAATAGCTTTATGTAATTCATTTGAAGTAATAGGTACACCAAGGACACAGTCCTGAATCACTGGTCAAACTGAAGACCTGACGTTTTGAAGGCTCTCCCTGCCTCACTTACCTGAGTGACATGGGTGGCTTGAATAGATTAGTTGGTGAAACTAGCCAAGTTCCTTTAACCTTCCCCGAATACCCTCACGTGTTCAAGTTTCACTTAATGTAACTGTAAAAACAGGTCTACTGTTACTGAGCTCTCAATGGTGTCATTAACTTCATTAGGTGCTGTTTGTACAATGTTTTAAGCTCCTCATTAGAACATTCAAAGTGGTATTTTAGACTAATGAGGCTCTATTGTTATATATATATATATATATCACTGTATAATTGCAGTTTCTTTATAAGTAGCTGATGTGGTGCAAACTCTCTTAAATGGTAAATAATGGCACAACAATCAGTTTTCACTGACATGTGCTTCAAATAATCCTCCCATTAGCCTGCAAACTGTACACCTACCGGCTTCAGACAAAAACGTTTTAAAAAAAGAAAGCTACACACACGTGAGCAACGCCTCAACCTTTATCACAGGAATGCTGCAGCCTCCCTCGCTCTCTGCGGCCCCGCTAGGCAGCCTGACCTACTGAGCAGACGCAGCAGCAGGCGGCAGGCTCCACGGCTACCGAGATGACGAGAGTCCAGCTAACCCCGCCGGTGTTTTTCAGCAGCAGCCTTCACTGACACCTTCAGTTCAGGTATTTTTCTGTCTCCTCTCATGATAGAAGGAACCCGAGAGGTCCGGATTGCCAGTCTCACAAGTGCAGAGTCACAAGAGCTAAACCGTGTTACTGCAACTGCGTTCACAATGTCAGGAGAGGGATGGTGTCAGTCAACTCGGCAAATACTCTAAGCAGGACGAATATGTACAGCAACTCAGGCACAACACCTAGGAGGGTTTTGGAATGGAAGAAGTTAAGCAAATCAAGGGGAAAACAAAAACAAAACCCAACAAAATACCCAGGTTGCAAACAGGAAGTTTGCTTCTGAAACAGTTTTGAACAGTGTAATTTCTGTGCTATTCTTTGCCCTTCAAGAAAGACAGACACAAGGTTTATGCAATTTAAATCACATATATAGCTAAATATAATATAACCTTAAAAAGAAAAGAGCCACATCTAAACAAACCATAGTTCCCCTTTCAACATGACAAATCTCCTTCTAATTCTCATACCTGGGCAAAAAACTTTTGCTTTTAACATGGTTGCACTGAGAAAGCAGATTAAAACAGATACTTGCATATGAAGGGATAGAAATTTCTATCTGAAATGACATTTGAGAGTTTTTTTAACAAAACATATTTTTATTTCACTTTCAGGAGGTACTCTACTGTGCAATCACGTAAGATTAAACTTCCCTCTTACTGTTTGTGCTAAGCACCATAAATACATGGTAAGAGGCAAGAAGGGAATTTAACAGCTGGGCCCATTTTCTCATCGGTTCTACATCAGAGCAGTAAGTCGCCACTTACAAGGAACAGAAAACCAGGTCTGAAGTGCTTAAATTTCCTGGAATATGTTTACCTTCCTCAAGATATTGCCACTCCTCGTTCTTAGCAACAATGTACTCTAGGCCTGACAGTAATTCTCATTGTTACCACAGAAAGTTTGAAAACATAACCTTGACAAACTCACCAGATTCAAGTATGTAAAGAAAAAGTTGTTGGGGTTTTTGTTTTATGATTATGTTCTTACACTGCTAGGGGGGAGGATGGAGGACTGTGGGGAGACATGGGGGGGAGAGAGTGAGAGGTAGATGGGAGGAGAGAGGGGAGAGTCGAGAAGAACATAAATTCACTTTTTTTTAATGCTTGGACTGATAGTACTGCAAGACTAGACATGACTTCAAGGAGAAATGCAGCCATTTACAAAGCTGAATTTCTTTACCTTTTTAAAGCATATCCTGCAAGCATCAAGGCAAAGAATGGCCCATTTACTCAAATGAGAAGCACCCTACACAAATGAGATGCTAGTAGCTTATTTGCTTCACATGCCTGTATTCTCTTGTTCCTACCACAGAGTTTATACTCTCATCCTCACCCAAGCCCCTGAGGCCAGACATTATTGGCATCAGGAGTCCTTCAATGAACCAAAAAATGTATTTTTGTGTTGTTACTAAGAGACCCAAGTCTTTCATTCACACAGTGCAACAAACTCAAACTAAATTTTAAGACTTCAGAGTTTCCTAGAGTTCCAAGAAAATCTTCCAAAACTCCATCTTCCAAGTCAGTTTCCTTTACATAATCCCACCACATGAGGCTCTCTTCTCCACTCCAATGGCTTTCTTCCAAGTTAGTTGGGTGTGGGTTTGTTTTTTTAAAAAACTCTTTCCTGTCTGGAAGGAGAGGCTCCTCAACACAGATACGCCTGAGTACCCCAAGTGGTTAAGTCCCATCTGTGCGGCTCCAGAAGCTGAGCACAAGGGAGTACCAGGGGGAAGGTGGTGAGCATTGACACATGAGTAAGCACAATGGCATCTACTGAGGTGACCACCATGACAGAGATCAAAAAAAACATAGTTTTAAGTGCATGTTCCTACAACAAGATTACTAAAGAGAAAAACAGTCACTGGCTTCCACAAACACGGACACCACACTATTCAGCTCATTCCTATATACCTCTAGGTTATTTCTCCTGTGCTACATTTTCATCTACCTCTTGCTGCACCTGACCCGCTGACAGTTTTCTGTCAGCTCGCTCTGTAAATGTGTTTGTGATTACACCAGTTCTGCTCTCATCCGGCATTCAGAGCAGCACAGAAGGAGCCGCAGCAATCCTAGGTATCTGCCTGTAGCATGTGACATACTCACAGGTGTGAGTTTAAGGAGGTACAACTCCAAACGCACTGTATACAAACTGAGTGTATCTCACTATGGCAGACTAAACATAGGATAGAACAGATCAAACACAAGTTCAAGAGGAAACCCAAGAAGTTTGAGACTAGAAAGAGGAACAGAATATAGGAACCTAGATATAAAACTTATCTAAAACATGTCCAAACAGATTTTATAGTGAACTAGATCTGATCCATATTGCATTCTGGAATTATCTGTGGAAAGGTACACTTTTCAAATGTACAACTCAGAGAAAAAAAATACTTGTTTTTGCACAGGCTTGGTCCAGGCAGGAAAAAAAAAAAAAAAGAAAAAAGAAAACAAAAACTGGAGGCGATCCTAACCATGAAAGACAGTTAGCTCTGAGTCAGAGCAGCTGCTTCTTTACATACCATAGAAAACAAAAATTATGCAAGCCAAATGCATAAAGCAAGAACTCAGTGCTTTAGGCTACTAGTTAAATGTTGTTTCCTCCCCCCCAAAAAAAAATATTCAGGGGATCATAACAGACTAATTATGAAGTCTTACTCTGATTTACAGGCCTAGTAAATTCTGAGACTCCGAACAAACTGACGGAACACCCACTCATCCATTCCCCTGCTCTTTATTACAAAATCTGTAAGGTTTTGTGGCTGCACTCCAGCCAAGATGTAAACTCTTATAAGATTGTACATAAAAACATTCACTACCACCTCAAATCACTAATATGACATTCTGCCACAAGTACAGCGGCTGGTTTATTATTGATTTGATTCATTCTTGGATGGTAATAAAATGGAATGGTTTGTTCAGAATATATTTCCAGCCATCTCTTTGCCTTTTTTGTTTAACGTCTCCTTTTATCATCACTTCAACTTGCAATCTTTATGCAGTTTCTTAGCAGTTACCTGTCACAAGGCACCAAGGCTTTTCTAGCATAAATGAAAGTTCTCGCTCTAAACACCCAGAATTCATAATTTTTTTCATCCCATCCAATAACATGAGATCATTTTAGTAAAGACATAGGGACTTAAAATAGGTGCAATGCAATTGGAATTGCTAATATATTTCCCAGTCTCAGAAAAAATACTTCAGGGATTGAGAAATCAAAAATAAATATTTTTTTCCTGGAGGAAGTCACTTTGAAAAAAAATGCATAGCAGTCATGTGGATAACAGAAGAAAAGAAAATTATAGATTTTTCCAGAAAAATTCTAACCTTTCAGTGATGTTGCAGACTGAGAATAAAACTGTTTGAGGTTCAAGGACACCAATCACTTTTTTTTTCCCCTCTGTCTGCATATCAAAAACAATTGCAACAGTGCTAGACTCCACAAGATAGAGTCTAGCAGGTAGGAGATAACAGAGTGTCAGTGACAAAGGTCAGAATTAAAGGGCATAGTTTGGTAAACAACAAAAGTAAGGATACACTTGGCCAAATCTGCACACAGGGTTGAAGAAAAGTAGGTTACCGGAAAAGAAATAAGAAATAAAAGGGGAAAGCTGTTTTTATGAGACAGCAAGGGAGAGAGTCAAAACACATACTCAATTTTACAAGCCACTGAGCTACCAATTTCTTCAGAACATGACGAACAAGTCTCTGGGGAGAAGTCCATGTCAGCAGATAGCCACACCATCAGGAGTATCAACTTCTCCCCACACCTGATCCACTGCATCAGAAAGAGAAAAGATACTGGTGTCCGTTAAGTACTGCTAAAAGATGTGAAGCAAGCAGCTAAGAAAAATAAGTACTGTATCTGCCACATGCTTGCATAGGTAACATTTCTGTAGGTATCTAAACCTCTCCTGGAAAATTTTATGGACATCAGGAATCAGAAAGACAAAGAGGGAGGGAGTGCTTTAAAAAGCTGCATAGGGATTACAAACTAAAAGGTTTGTATCAGCTTGCATCAAGATATGACTGTCCTGAGGCTGATCATACAGCTTAGATCCCCTTCCAATAAAAATGGCATGAATTCAAGTTTTGTCTTTTACACAGGCACCATCAGGTCAGCCCTCCTGGCCTCCTAAATGTAAACTACTACCTCCTTCTTTTCCAGTCCCAAAACAATCTCCAAAATGTCTCGGGATCACAGCTGTGCAGAGGCACTAGAAATCAATAGCAAACACAGTTTGTCTGAGCCTGATAATACGGAGGAAAGCTCCATCCCTTGGGCGTATAATGACATCACTACCAGCACTGTACCTCTCCATTCCCACCAGAAGTGCATATATACATACAAACAACAAAATTATACAATTGTTTAGGTTGGAAAAAACCTTTAAGATCATCGAGTTCAACCATTAACCTAGTACTGCCAAGTCCACGACTATTCCTGCCTGCTCCTCTTCTATCAATCCAGGCAGTTACCGCTGCCACACTCAAGAAAGATGAGCCCTCTTAATAAGCAGCAGCGGTAAGAGTCTCAGGTCAGTGTCACAAAAGCCTGTTTTTCCTCACATGGCCATACATACCACCAGTGTCACTGCAGCAAAGTTCATATGGTAGACTTGGCACTGTTACATTTATGGTTAGATTTCATGATCTTCAAGGTCTTTTCCAGCCTAAATGATTCTATGATTCTATGTCGGGCTTGAGCTAATCCTAAACTAACTCAGTAATACCAGCTGTGTAGCCACAAAAGCACTCAACTCACCAGCTGAGTATCAGACCTGGTTAGTATAGCACTAGCACGGGCAAACCTAGAAGCCCTTCAGTACAGGCATACACTACGTGGTCATGTAATTGCAGGCTGGTAAGCACAGACTTGTGGTAGCATGTGATGGAGTATAGCAGTTTACAAGGGAGGCACGGTACTCTGTAAGGGAACTGTTTTGTGGACAACAGCAAGGAATGAAATTGAAGGGAAGAAATCACGTTATGGTTGTCTCTTGCTAAACATGTTCCTGCACTTACCCATTCAGGGAAAAATTAAATTGTCCTCTCTCTGTATTTGCTCTTTAACATACAAAAGGAATGCAGCTGCATTCTTTTAATGAAGGGTTTTCGTTGTATTTTGTTATACAAACAGATTGTTTTCAAAGATAAATACTTCAAATTAATAACTTACAAGCTCACTATATCACTGAAGTTTTCTAATCAGTTTTTAAGGATGTTTGTTTCTTTAAAAAGAATAAATACTTCCTATCCTAACTAGATAGATCTGAACAATGCAACAGAGCCAAGGCCAATTCTCCTTCTGCCTACAGGAGAAAAACAGCTTTTGTTTACTTTGTTAAAGGTTGTATCACTTGTTTTATGGAGGAGGAGTAAACTACAAAGACTTTGCCTATCTAGACAGCCCTGCATTTGTAGTCTATGATCACACAGGATCAAGAGAATCAGAGTAACAAAAAGGCCTAGACATCAGGAAATCAAAGACGTATAGCATAGCTACTGAAGGAGGCATGAACTCAGAACATTTAAGAGGAAAAATTCAATTTCATCAGCTTAAATACTACTCCTGCATACAAGCGTTCAGTTTTTTCTACTTCACATGGAATACCCAAGATGATGAAGGGTGTGTTTTTCACTCCTTTTCTGCCTTTTCCTTTCAAGACTTCTCACCTTTATTCAGAATTTTCACATTCAAGGAAACTGCTGTTTAATCTCTACCTTTGCTTCTTAGCTATAATGCTAATCCTGAATTTCAATAGTTACAGTTTCTCCTGTTGTTTCTGACATTTACAGATTTCATTACAGTTTACTTAATACCAATTATAAAACAAATTTTGTATTTAAATAAGCAAAGACCAGGTATTTAGTCATGCAAAGGAACTAGGGACAAAATTCAAACCAAACACGGAGAAAGATGTCTTCGATCTTACGAGTAAAATCTGAGAACAGTGCAAATGCCTTTGTATTGTTTCACAATCTGTTTATCAATGCTGAGAACAGAAAGAGTATACTACGTTCCACATGTTTTTTCGGTCTCATAGAAGAATGCTTATTACCATTCAGGCCCTAAACGAAGTTTGACAGATCTTCTGGAGGCCTTGGGGTGTTAATTTGGTATTATAAGCAGACTTGCAATCTAAAGAAACATTGCTTCCAATTTCCTTGACTAATCTAATCACTGTAGTAATCTTCAACAAACAGAAAACTGTGCAAGTTTGTAGTTAATGTTTGCCATTTCCTATGGAAAAAATGTTTATGTAAAATAGTTTTGTTCAGTTGGGTTTTGGGTACTGAGAATTAAAAGATTGTCTGTATTTAAGCTGAACTGCAATGACTTGACTTCATAGCAGCCACATGCATGCATGTGCACCAATTTGTCCCTGAAGAACTGCAATATAAGAATTTTGACATGTCAGGATGGGTGGATATAGTCACTTTTGAAGGATATACAATTATGTTATTCAGACTTGGGCAATTAAGAGACAGGTAGATAATTCGCAAAGTAGAATTTATGACAGACCATGTTACAGTTTTTGTTACAAATTTGTCAATGAAACCCAATTTGAAATAGAGTTCTTGTTCTATGTATCCTTCTTTTTCTCAATTCATCAAAACAAGTTATTGCTATTAACAATGACATTCCAAAGATAGAAGTGCACCCAGATTTGACGACCTTTGTTTCCAAGTAAAACTATCAAGTGCTGCAGATAAAAAAGAAAACCTCCTTATGATGTCACATCAGCATGTTACTCATTAACTGATTTAAAAAACTAGCCTGAGCTAGAGTCACACCAAGATTGCACTTCCTATAGCAGCGAAAGGCTGTGTGTTTGAAGGATCGCACTAGAACTGAACTTGCCTAACGCTGCAGTTAACTCCATTAAAACGATGAGAAAAGGGAATTCCTTGAAGGACTCTGTTTTTCATTCTGAAAGTCAGAACAGCTTTGGAAAGTCAAGTAATACTACCCCAGTCAGCCCTACAGAGAGCTTTGGATCAGTATCTATAAGGTAAATCCTGGTGTGTTTGAGTGTTCTGTATGTACTTGACACTGGGGGGTACAGGGCAGCAAGACAGAAGTGCACGGGGACAAATACACTGGTGAAAATAACCTGATGGGGAAGCTTAATATGAGAACGCAATGCATGCAGAGATGATAATTTCACTCATGTTACTGACTGCACTGGGAAGGGGAGCACTACTGTAAAGCAGAGATCTGTAACAGCCGACAAGGTGGTGTTGCTCTCTCTTTCCTTATCTACTACTTCCTTACAGTGAAGTAGGGCTTTGAATGTGTATAGCACTGTAGAGCAATAAACTCGTTTTAAAATGACCTCTGAAAAGTCATCCAATACTACCTATGGAATTTGAATGGATTTCTGTACAAAACAAATATAAGTTTTGTTAGAACAGGGATTTTTAACAAAATTTTCAGCTGTGTTTTGGACTATATGAAACTTTACAGTGCTTATTAAATTATGTTTCAAGAGAAAAGCTGCCATAATCACAAGGAGTATTCATGGAAGTTAAACACTTGCAGGAATGAGTACTGCTAAAGGGTTTGCTAACAGCATAATCACAAACTATTTTTAACAGAAAATTTGTTTTCTTACTTTGGAAGCGTAGACTTGTTGGATTGTGGACTCACATTGAGGTGGAATTCATTGCAATGATGAGTTTTGGATAAATCATGCATGTTCTAGACAGCAAAGATAAATGAGGAAAGACAGTGTCATAGGGTTACTGGCACTTACCAGGTATCCTCCACCATCTACTGCAGGAGACAGACAAGTAAACATCCATAGTATTTATATCAACTCATTATGAATATACTTAAAGTAGCTTTAGATGTTTATTAGTCCCTAACCACCTTGAAAGTTCTTCACCAAGTGCTGTCCTTAATATCCACTCAGTGCGAAACCACTCTGAAGAGTGACTTGGAGGGAGCACCTCTACATAGTCTTTGTGAGGCTGAATTATATTTCTTTGTAGCTGTACACAAATTCTTTAAATGGGGTAACAGCTCATATCACTACCTGGGTCACAAGTATAAGTAAGTCTGATGGCCTTGTTTTTCCTCTTTTGAAATGCTGTTAGGGCTTTTTAATATTATATTTGCATAACATCCTTTATTTCAATTCAAATGTCAGAGACATAATGTCCAACAGTTTGAACAGAGAATAAGGAATCAGAAATTTTACATTCTTACTAGAGTTCTCAAAGGCTCTTCCCTAGAACTAATCACTTAGAGCCTGTTTTTTTAAAAAAAAAATATCCGTGTGTTTTTGCATGCCTCTCTTGATCTCATTTTCCGATTAAGCACGGGACATAAGTACATACATGGCGTATGGAGGGTTCAACACAAGTAGGTGATGTTTAACCATTTCTAATTTGGGCAACTGAAAGTTTACTCTCTTTTCTCTGTCCAACCCAGAACACTGGGCAGACAGATTTACCTAATTTTTTATTTACCACTAGATAACCAGTACACCAAACGCTACCATATATGCTCTGATAGCGACATGATCAGCTCTTACAAAGAACAGAGCCCTTTGCCTCAGATTTCTCAATAATCAACCGGCCTGCCAAGTAGCGAGTGGCAGGGGCAGGCCTTCTTAGAAATCCAGCTTACTCAGCTGCTGTTTCAGTAAAGATAGTATGACCATAAAGCCCTACTGTGAAACTATACCTCTATCAATAGCAAAGATGCAAAAGCAGGCTACAAATACTAGACATTCTAATAAGAAGAATGCATCATTGCACACAATGAGCTAGTAGCTGGACTGAGCTCTTGCCCAACTTGCTTGTCATGTGTTTGTCAGTCATGATACACTTACCCAAAATCAACCACATGAAAAATCAGGGAAAATGCTTCTGGGAGAAAGAAATGCAGGCTCTGCATTTTTAGATACTATTTTCAATACAGTCCTATTTACTTAGAGCATATTTCCCATATATGAAGATGCATCCACACAGAAAATTCACTGTATTAATGACTGCTTTTGTTCATCCTAATTATTCATGCCCAAGGACAAAAACTGACTATATGCCTAAGTTTTTATATACCTGTTTTCACCTCACTGTAATTGGCACCATGTGAGTGAGCAAAAATCTGCCAGAATCCAGGGGGTTATTAACATTTCAGACAGGGGAGCTCACAGTTTATCACCATGGCAGCATGTTATTCCTGACATAGAGTGGCATTGATTTCAGAAGCAAATTAAGACTCTGGAGCTATAGCTGAGGTGTCAGCCATGCATAACAGATCAGAGATTTGTATTCATAAAAGTATTGGTCACATATGTATGCAGCATTTTATCATTTTATCGGCAAGAATGTATAGAGTTGTACTGACATCAAAACAAAACATTTTCCAGTAGTCCAGATAAAAATATTGGCAAAGACAATAGGCATCTCAAACTTCTCTTCGGAGCCCATCCCTATAATGTGAGTTAACACCCTGCATCCAGATCTCCTAAACTTTAGAAAAATCTCAAGCCTTACGGTTCTGACCAATCTTCAGAATGACCCTGGGAAAAAAATATATTGAACACAAAAGAATGAGATTTTTACTCAATTTAGATCAGGACTACTGACCACCAGCACTGTGAATGTCAAACTCTTACATATGTTAACACAGCAATAATCAAATGTAGGTTGTATATCAAATGCTTGTTAAAAAAAAAAAATATATATATATATTAGTGAAGATTCAGCATTTACCAATACATTGATATCAGGTAAAAAACATAAATAAATAAATACAACCACCACAGGAAAAATAGTACAGTATGAAGAGGTACGTTTTCTAAATGCAAAGTCATGGAAATGGGAGTCAAAAGGGTCCTCAACTCTAATCCTGGCCTGGCAGTTAATTTGGTGCATTGCAATGCATAAATCAATTAAATACAATACTTGTGTTTTCCATCTATGATCTGGCATTAATATTTACCTATCTTTTGCATACAGCAGACTAACAGAAAAACTTGTAACAAACTTCAAAGATCATTTTGTGGTAGCTGGGCTTTTGTTTGGACACAAGAAAGGATCCATACATTCAGGTTTTTTCTTTGAAGATTTTTGGATGGGGACATGAACTTTTTTTAAGGCAATTTACTGCTGTGTTGAAATTACACCATTCAGAAACATCCAATGCACTGCTGTGAGGCTGAGGCTCAGTTCAGACTAATCCAAGCAATCACATTAAAGAGATAAATACACACCTATTGTCTTCTGAAAGGTGTACTGCCTTTATAGCTCAATTATGAGCACCTGAAACACTAGCAACCACTTTACTGTTCAATGGCTTGCACCTGGGATTTGGCATTCACCCTATCTAGCCTCGCCGTGCAAGACATACCTAATGTTTGGTGGGTTTTTTCCCTCCAGGGTAATATAGCTCCTAGTTCTAAATGAGACAAAACACTAAGGCTATCTGGCTCAGCAGAACAGCTTACTGTTCACAATGCCACCTGATGTAAAGACTGTAGAACTGATAGCACGATTCATTCTTTCACATTATCTCGTGTCTCACTTTAACCTTCCTCTCCTCAGGGTAGGAACAATTCTTTCCTAAGTTCCTGGAAAGTCTGGCCACTATTTTTTCTTGTGGAAGATTCAATTTATCCTCAAAGAAGCTGTGCTTTCACTTTCTTACATACTTAACACATGACACTGCTGCTCTTCAGAGACTTCCAGATGACTAACAGTTTCTCTCAACAAAATGTTCACCATATTCAGATGTACCGTGAATGTCTGCATGCATGCATCTCTATCAAAGTGGATAGCAAAAAGAGCTATCCACACCTGTTCCTTTACAACACACAGATTCAATAATTACATATATGCATGCACATTATTTACTAGACGCACATAATCTGTTTGATGTCTTATACATACCAGTGCACTTAGATCAAAATTTTTGTCCACATTATCTGTACACAGAGATGTCACATTTGGATGTCACCCAGGATTTCACTTGGCCATTTATAAGCAGAGAATGACAAATCAAGCTAGGCTAAGGCACCAGGGTAGAACAAACAATATGTGTATTTATCTTTTCCTGCCTAGCTGGCCAATATATTAGATGACGGTTATAAATGAAGAAAAATGGATTTCACTGCCATGGGATTTGGTACTTTTATTGTAACTGACAAGATCTAGGCATCACAGCATTCTAACAATGCCATCCACGAGGCATCCAAGGCAATATATTGCTTGGGAAATATGCCATGACTGCTTTTTTTTTTCTCATAAAAGTAAGAGGAGACACTGACCTGTGTTTTTCAGCAAAGTGTGAACTGGCTGAGTGTCATCTCATAGGTAGCCGAACTGAACTACCACATGTCATAAGGTTCCTTTTTCCAGAATATAAGAAAGTTGCCATGAACAATTTGGAGGGAGACAAATGTTCCCTTACTTCACCGGTTCCACCGTGTTTTGCCATTAACCTTCCTCCCCATACTGCTGTTTTGATCAGTATGATATAAATTAAGACAGATCAGTGAGACACACTATGCAGCGTATCTTCTGTGACTACACAGTAAATTGTGTGAAGGTCATTGGTAGCAAAATGGCAGTGAGCTGATGGAGTACACGTACACACTAGTGTGTTAGACACTCACTATGAGGGGGGTGACACCACATTACTAACAGCCCAGACATTTTGTGAGTATTTCTCCCTTTTTTCCTGCTGGGTACTACAGTACATAATTGTAGTCTATTTCATCCAATGGCTTCAGTATTCAGCCACAATGGTCAGCCTCAGCGAGCCTCACCATTTGTGGTGAGAAATGTTCTAAATAGCTTTCAGCCCACTTTACTTCATATGCCCTATGCACTTCCTTGTCCAAAGGGGAGTTCATACTAATACAGTAATCCAGGCTCCTTTAAACAAAAAACAGGAACAGACAAGCAGATATGACTTCTAGCAAACTGCTCAGAAGAAACTAATCACCTGATACAGATATCTATGAAACAATCTCACATTTTCAAAAAAAAAATAAAATACTGAACTCTTAATCTGGGAAAGGAATGGGGATCAATTGGCCGAAACTGCCTTCCACTCCTTACAAAATTGCACCACTCATTACTGTGTTCCTGCCCTAAGTATCTTCTACAGACTAGTACCTTGGTTTACTGCATTTCTTCTGAGCATACTTCAAGTGCACTGACTGACTTGCAGATGTTTATGAACAAACCTGCTTGAGGCAGGAGTATCACCAACACCTGATCAGATCAGGTATGGCTTTGTTTAGCTGGGTCTTGTAACCTCCAAAGACAGAGTCTACAGCCTCTCTGGGCAACCTCTTCCAACGCTGCACCGCTCTTTAGTGCAGTTTTGTTGTCTTTTCTGGTCTGTACTTTCCAAGCTGTAAGCCATTTCACTCTGGTTTGCCGCTGACAAGAAATCACAATTTTTCACTGATTCAATATCTTTCCAAATGCTTATTAGTTTGTGTCTCATACTATTAGAACTCCTATTTTTATGATATCTAATGTAATACTGCTTTCCTATCATACTTCAACAGAGTACTATAAAGACTTACTTAGCAGGTCTTTTATCGCTTAATAGCTTCCAAGACATTTCAGTAGCTTTCACAGAACCTTATCAATGCAGAGTATCTCAGAAAACTGAAGACATACAATGACCTATAATCCAAAAATACCTGTATTCAGGTACTGTAAAGGTGGTATTTCTTTGTACCTTATTGTACCTGCAAAGAAGTACAGAAGAATCCTCTACTGAGGAGAAACATACTCTAAGTATACAGAATGCCAGAAATCACTGTACTCGTTTTCTGCTTTGTTCCTTCCTGGGAAAGCTTCCTCACATTCAGGAACGATGATACTCACCATATAAGCTGAGAAATATTTTATGAACAGCCTTTATGACTGTACTGAAATAAAACCCCAAGATACACAAATACTATTGATTAAGACCATCTCTAACCCTGTATATTTCCAGCTAGGTTGTCTTATTTATCATTCATTGGCAATATCCTATCCAAAAATCTCTATGCATGGGTAGCAGTCCTATTGCTTTTTATACTGACCTTTCCAGTGTGCCTCATTGTGCTTTCCATTGCCCTTCCCTTCCTTAAGTCATTCAAGACAGGACTCATAATTATTCTGATAAATTGAAGAAACAGTCTGAAAAAAAAAAAAGAATGAAATTCAAAAAGGATATGTAGGTCATACTTAGTCAAATCTAATAATCAGCTGCTAACGTGCTAGAGGAGAGCATCTCAGTCCTTCCTAAGCTTCACCAGGTCATGGTGGTTCAACCATTAACCCTCAGCCAGCCTCATCCTGCTGTGAAACACAAAAACACTTTATTATGAAATACGAACAATGGTAGTGTGTATAGGACAGATGAAGTAATCTAATCTTGTCTTTATTCATGAGGCTTCTGGTGTCTAGTTTGGGGCACTGTGCTTCAGAAAAGATCTGAAACTGTTAGAGACAGTTCATAGGAAAAAAAAGAAGTCCAGAAACCACAATTTATACCTTTTACCTGAGGGTAGAGAGGATAAGAAAATGGGTGGAAATGGGAGACGGTTTTTCACTGTTCCTCATATAGAATAAATTAAGAAGCGGTGGCTTTAAATTTCAGCAAGAAGGATTCAGGATCATGTTAGAGATTAAGGATAACTTCGCCTGGATGATAGCAAACACTGTAATTGATTGTCTGGATACACTACTGACTTTTAAGAACAATTTAAACAAGTGTCTTGTCAGAAATGACACAGGAGTAGCAGGTCTTACCTTGGGATAGGGAATGAACTTGATGAATCAGTGCATTCTATTCTGCTTTTCTGTGATTTCATAGATCTTCTTTTACAAGGAAAGTTTTTCCTATTATTTCATCTCTAGTTTTTCATCCTTTGCTGTGCCATAAGTAATGTTGGAGGTCCTGATTATTGAAAGCCTTCAACCCCCTCTGAGGCTTACTGTAGCCTCTTCAGAGCAGGAGCATGTCAAGTTTCGGCCTACATGGCATCGTACTGCAGGCATCAAACGGTAATCAATAATTTTATAGTACACTAATTTCTGTTTCTTTCCCCAATCTGCACTTCACCAATTAAAGAAAAACACAATCCAGATTTTCTGACAACAATGGGTTTCTCTTGGTGACAGCTTGGTCTTCACTTACTTGCTATAGTGTATCTGTATACATGAGCAATTATAACTGTACAGGAAAAGGTCCTTCATGCTTCTTTTGCATATGTAAGATTTGCAACAGCGTATCAAAAAAAAAGCAAAAGGTTTTCAAGTACATTCCACCCACAAGAGCAGCTGCACATTTGATTGTTTAATATAAGGAACTCCTCATTGCATATTACTTGAGAATCCTAGCATTCAGGACTTCTATCACTCCAGAGCACGTCCTCTTGCTCTGGAGTTGCTGCACCATGCCGAGTTTGACAAAGCTTGGCCACAGAGTTTCTTTCTCAAATCCTCCAGAAAACACAAGCTATATTCATTGCCTATTACTTCCACCATCATTAACAGGTAACAACAAAATGCACAAAGGAGGCATGTATTGACAATTTGCCAGAACCAAGTCTCTGACAACAGTTAAGATATCATGGTATTGAACAAAGTAGTAAGGATTCCTTTTTAGTGTCTAGGCTGCTGGCATTAATTTACTTGAATGTTAACTTTCTTCTACAGTAAATGCCTTGACTGATTAAAACAGAGAGCTTTGCATACCTTGAGAATGGTGCCAGACAAAACTAAAACAGACTGAGCTCCAGGAACCAAGCAGCTCCCTTCCATTCTTGCACCACTGTGGTAGTGGCAGACACCTCTGGAAATGCGTGAACAAAGCAGTCAGCAGTAGCGTTTCTCTCCTGTAACTAAATCTACCAGAGACTGAAAATCTAAGCACTCAAAAAGCAGCTGACTATATTTCTTCAAATATCTAAAAGTCAGATTCTTACCTACTGTAAACCAGCATTGTTCTGCTGCAGTAGGTAGAAGCTACACAAGAGTTATTCAACCACAAGTATGCCTTCATCTTCAAAATTAGGACTAAAATAGCAACTGATACCTTTCTAGTGCGCTGAAAGGCCTCAAAAAACGAGATGAAGGGTTGGTAGTCACTTTTCCTTGGTAGTGCATAGCGATGTAAGAACAATTCCCAGGGAACCCAAAACCTCATACAGGTTGCTGAATCACAGCAAAGGGTACCAGGTCCAAACAGACACAGGATGCCAGCTCAGACTTCCCTGGCTTTTTCAATTCCAGTTCCACCTGCAGACAGCTGAAATGGGGCCTGTTCTGTTATTCCCCAAACATATGGGATGCTGCTATATAGCCACAGGTTGTGATTGGCATAGGGGCTGGGAAAGGCTCTGCAGTGCAGTGCCAAGCCTCCTAAGGTGCTCCACAGGGGAGCATAAGGCAGCAAACAAAGTTTCACAGGTGCAGGACCTAACAGGCCTGAATAATCGTTCTTGTAAATTGCATCTCATATCTTTTCCACATGTGCCTCGGATTTTATGTTAAATAATACATAAACATTAGTTAATGATGTCTCCCAGAAATACAGACATTTCAAGTGTCTTCCTTTCTACGCAGCTTCAAACACAGTCTTTATTTTGACTGGAGCTAATTAAACCCACCTGGTCTAGCCGAGAGGATACAGCAATCTCACATCTTCTGTGGGATCTGTGTGCCCAAGCAGCTATGGCAGTCCTGAGCCTTTTCACAATTAACACCTCTTCTTTTTTACTGTTTCCTGAATATATTGCAACAGTACCTAATACTTAGTTCTTGCACCTTCAAAATACTGTATGTATCAAGCAATCTTAACAATGCAACTGGAAGGTAACCGATTATCTTCATACATCTTTTCAATCTGAAATGTACACTAGTACCTATCTCCTACCCAGATGGCCACTAACAAGAGACCACTCTCCTGTACATACTCTCCCCTTATGTTCTATGAAGTCTGCCAGTTGGGAAGAAAATATATTCTATTATTACTTAAATTAAGATATTGTAACACATTAAACCATGAGAATTGGCCTTTTTCTACAGATGTTACTTTGAACTCTCGTAACAAAGCTGGCCTTCCTTAGATCGTATTATTAAAGCTGCAGACTCCACCTTTGCTTTGCGAAAACATCAGCTCACCACACAGAACGCTGACGTGGGTATTAACCAGGTAACAAAAAACCTCTGCCATACGCACACCGACAGTTTGCGTCTGCCACGTGAGATGGCTTGAGCCAAATGCTGGCATGTAACTTGAGGGCACACAACCTCCCCGACAGTCCCACCAGCACCAGCCGGGGGAAGGCTGTGCTTGCGCTGGGCTTTGTGCAGCGTGTGTCCATTTCCTGGGCAGACAAACCAGCCTGGGGCACTGCTGAAGAGAAAGGGAACAAGCACACACCTGGGGCGGCCAGAGGTGTAAACCACCAGCTGATCCCCGCGGAAGCTCGCAGGAGTACAGCCGTCCGGAGGCCCTGGGCTACCGCCCGCTGCGGACGGCGGGGCAACGCGCCGGCGGAGGCCTGTGGACTGCCGTTTGCTGTCGTTACCGCGGCCCACGGGCTCTCCCAGGCCTTCCCGCCGCAGACCGCGCGTGTGAAACCGCGCCCCGCCACGAAACACTCAGGGCACCTCGTGTCCGAGCCAGCGGGAGGCAGCGCCCCACGCGACAGCGTCCCGCCTGGGTCATTTAAGGCGCGTAATGGATCGGCCACGCGGGGAGCGCGGGCTGCCGCCGCCCGGGGCCGCGGCCGTCACTTCGCGGCCGTAGCCGGGGCCGCCCTCCCGCCACGGCCCGGGACAGCAGCCGCCCGCCGAGCGGGCGGAACCAGTTCGTAGCGGCTTCCCGCCGCGGGCCCCTGCTCCCGCTCCCGGCGGCCCAGCACGGAGGCGGAGGCGGCGGCGGGTCCCGCCCCAGGGCGGGGCGGCGGGGGCGATCGGCCCGGGCCGGCGGTTCAGTGCCGTGCGGCGGCGGCGGGTGCCGATGGTGCTCATGACCGAGCAGCGGTGCGATGCGGAGGAGCCGAGGGCTGCGCGGGCCGCCGGCCGGCGGGAGAACAGGGCCGCCCTGCGGCTGTGAGTACTGCCCGGGCCGGGAGGGGCGGCCGCCAGCCCGCCCGCCCCGGGGGCCCCGGCTGCTGCCCGGGCTGCTCCGCGGGGCAGAGGCGGCGGCGGGGACTGTGACGGCGGCGGCCGGGCGCCCTGAGGCGGCGGGGGAGGTCCGTGGGGCGGGCGGCTCGGCAGCGAGGGGCGGCTTCGCCGTTGTGGGAGAGGGGTGTGTGTGGAGCCTATAGGGAAGGGCCGCCAAGGGCTCTGCGCGGGCAGGCTTGCGTTAAGCACGGGTATCTCTGCGCAGCCGAGACCTGCGCTCCTCGGAGGGCAGCCTCGAGCACGGCGTTAAGCCCCGAAGTTGTACTTTTAGGAGCAAGGCATGTAAATAGTGCTTCTAGTAACTTCAGTGCAGCAGCCTGCAAATCCTTCTCTTCCGTGGCACAGACATACAGCAGCAGTGCTTTAGCACTCCAGTACTGCGCACGGGCTCCAGTGGGAAGCTGTGATCCTCAGACCTGGGTGCCAAGAAGAGGCAGAACTTTCCTGAAAGTTCACAAACTTTGATGCAGACAAGATGCAGTACAATGGGAAGTCAGTCTGACTTCAGTCCCAGGCAGGGTCGGGACAGGCCACTCCATTGGGGCAGCAGGCGCTTGCCTGCCCTGGTGCACGGTTCCCCACCAAGCTCCTAGTCCAGCGTAGCCGTACCCACACCTGGCCTCCTGCTCCTCAGCCAGAGAGGTACTGTAAAAATTGCGCAGATGAAGAGATCAAGAGTACTTAATATTCTTTGAGAGGAAGAGGAGGCCTTGCTGGCTAGTAAAGCCTGCTTAGGCTAACTGATGGAAGGTAGGGAGGTCAGAGGGCTTTCCCTTCCACGGGTGCAAAGAATCCCTGCACTCTACCGAGGCCACTGACCTTCCCAGCCTCTGATGGAGGCTGGGGACGTCAGGGGTTAAGGGCTGCTTCTCCTGCACTGGTCTTTAGCTTCCTGTGGAGGTCTCAAGTTGTTGAGGTGCTTGCATGCCATGGTAATGACCACAGCGTGAAAATCTGGCTGGAATCAAGCAGCTGCCTGGTTCCATACTTCCATACCAGGCACTCAATTCATGTGGGACTTGCCAGTCCCAAGGATGCAGTTTGAGAAGTAAAGCATCTATGAAACAAGAAAATAAGAAGTCTAGGGTTTTCTCCTCCAAAGAAAGAAAGAAAGAAAAAGTTACTTTCCCCTAATCTGGCATGATTCCCCTGCTCATAGAACTTTTCTTCAGAAAGATCTGAAACTTAATCTTTAATCTCGTCTTTAATCTTAAATGGCTTCCAGCAGAAAGGAGGACAAGTTACCAGCAACTGGCTTTTTCTTTGGAAAGAAACTCCAAGGTCTTTGTGTCTTTATTTTTTTTTTTCCCCCAACTGTTGTATCTCTGGTCTCTGAGCAGGTGTATTCCCAAAGTATGTATTGCAGTGAAATCTGTTGCCAGAAATAACTTGCTAGTTAGAGAGCACTGGGAATCAAAATGTCTTCTGAGTGTCCTTTATCCTATACAGTGTAGTTGCATCAGTGACTTCACATTGCAAATGAGACATAATTCCCCGACCTTCTCTAGAGCCTTCTGACTTCAAGCCCTGGGTCCCGATCCCCCATGTAGAATTTTGCTGGTGAACCTAATGAAGTTCTTCAGGTATGCAAGATCTCTATCTGATCTTTTTCTCTTTAGAACAGGACTAGGAGTCCAAGCCAATGTATAGAAAGCTTGATGTCGGAGACATTGCATATGCACCAACTAACTGACCCTCTGTTTTGTCCCCAGGTGTTTTAATTTTTCAGTGCTGAATCAGTTATAGTTAGAAGTGAGGTTAGTCCTAGCAAGTGTAATAGATGGAGAAGTCAGGCTTGCTATGACTCTTTTTTTTTTTTTTTTTTAGCTATCAATTTTTGCTGTTCAGTAGAAAGTAGTGTGTCATACAGTGAAAACCTAGGCGATCTGTTAGGCTGCAGGCTACAGTGTTCAGCAATACTAGCCTGGGCAGCACAAGAGTGAAAAGGCTGGAGTAGGCAAAAAAGTTGAAATGCTTTGTCTTAAACTAGAGAATTGTTTAAGCATTTGCTGTTTGCAAACAAAGTTTGAATTTATTTGCCAATTCCATTTAACTGGTAGCTGGATCCATCAGAGAAAGTCGTGTTCATTTGACTGTGAGTTTACCTCAGAAACCAAGTAACTTTGATTTGACTAACACGAAGCTATAGGGAGAATTCTTCAGCTGAAGAACAAAACCAGAATCTTTGTTTTTATTCAGTTAGGAGTGAACTCACTAAAAACTGGATTGCTGAAGATTATTTTTTTTTTAGAAAATTTCATAAATAAGCATGTGTGGTTGTGGTAGAGTTTTGTTCATTTCATGTACTTCCAGGGAGCAATATGCAACCAACAGAGTTCATGCTGACCTCTATTTGAAAAAAAATCCTAGCAGAGTTATAGAGGCTCAGGGAGTTCTCAAGTGTTTTCCAAAGCTCAGAGGAGAGAGATTTATATGTGCACTATAACCTCTACTTCCTGGAGGTATGCTTAAAATGTTTTTCAGTTTCCGAGATGGACTTTATAGCTTGATACCGATATGCTTCTGCTGCTCCCATAAAGGTGTCCCTGGGGGATAGGTGCTTCTGAAGGATGGAAGCTGTAGACATTTTGGCTTGGGGTTGGGTTTTTTTTGGTTTTGGAGGGGGTTTTGGGGTTTGCTTTTTCTTAATTATTTCAAGATTACATCTGGGAACGTTATATGTCAGTGATTCAGAAACTTGATACAGAATGAGTTAAGTATATGCATACTAATTTAGAAAATGGGCTTCTCTGGCATGTTTAGTAATAGTTATATCTTTGCAAAGTTTGCAGTACATCTGTCTGGATTGTACATCCCCTGTACAGATGTACAGAGATAACACTGCGTGGAAGATGGGTGCTGTTCCTATGTGGACCCAAAAGAGTGATGTACCAAAAGTCTGTCATTACATGGAGTTTCTCCTAAGCAAATCAAAAGTTCCTGGACAGAAAAAAACCTTCCAAGTGGTGTTCCTTGATCATTACATCCTGATGTGGCCTTGGACCAAAAAGGAATTAACCCTTACATTGTATTTAGAGGATATTTTTTCTGACTTGAAAGTGGGGTGTGTGATATTTATGGTGGCACTAGACGTGCCTCAGAAGCTGTCAGCCCCACTACAGGGACAGCTGGTGGAACTGAAAACAGAGGTACATTTAGGAGGAATGGCAGAGGTTTAGTAATGAGCAGTTCATGTTCCGTGTCAGCATGCTTCTGCTTTCACACATACCTGCCTCTGTTGAAGTCAATATAGCATTTTCTGGTTTCCACAGATAGTATTTGGCCTACTGCAATTAAATCTATCTGTATTAGGTCAATGTGCTAAGTTACGGTATGCTTATATACTGCTAACATTAAGTGGTACGTTCTGCCTCCTTCTTTGAGCGTAAGATAATGTCCAGTTACGGAGTGGAACTTAAAGAAATGAGAAAGCTGCGACCTAAGGCTCTGAAAGGTATGGAAAGTTTTAGGTTTTGTTTTGGGGTGAGGGGTTTGGTTTTGGGTTTTGTTGTTGGTAGTTTTTTGATAAAAAAATATATTGCAGATACTGGGGAAGATATGCTGCTGAAAGCAGTGGAAAATGCTTACAGGCAAATTACACACTTCTGGAAAAAGAGATAATGTGATCTTTATAGTTTGTTTGTCTGATGTGTTATGCTGCCATAACAGATGTTTCCTAATAACTGTTTATCAGCTGATAAGTTAAAACACAATTAATCAACTGACCTGTGCATAGTCACAACATAATAACTTTTTCTTAAACTCTCTTACTCAAGGGAAATACAAAATGAAGATAATAAAGAGGAGGTTATTTATTACTGATTTAAATTTTTATTTCAGCTTTGATCCAAGTTAACTTCTTTCCAGATGCCAAACTTCTACTGCTTTTTTGTGAAGGGAAAAGAGCATATGTATGTGTCTACGTTATTCATATTTTGTGCTTTCAGTGGATGGAGATATTAAAACACAGTATTATATTTTTAAATTATTCCGTGGTAGTTCTTCCCTGGTTTTGTAGCAAAAGTTGTAATGCATGATCTGAAAAGAAGGATAGGCTTGCAAAGTGAAACATTTAAATTTGAAGTGTGACAGAAAAGAGATTTCCAGTCTGGATGACCTCCATTTGTTCATGATGATGTTCTCTAATTGCTCCTATTTTTTCCTATTTTCCTGTCATTCTTACTTTGTTCACTGTATATACAAGCTTAAGTTATAAAAGCAGCTTTTTAAAAGTAACTGTGCTATGTGTAAATGCATACTATGAATCTGAACAGCCTTTTCATTGTACCACGGTGCCTCACTGGCTAACCTGAAATAGTCCTGATGGTTTTTTTTAAAAGCAGTTATGCTGCCTTTACTGGTTATATGCAGTCTGTGAGAAATGCTTGTTAGGCAACATAATACTACAGATAAGCTTTGGGCAGCAGGATTTGTTGCTGGTATTTGACAGGTGATGTATAAACATAGTATCAGAGTATTGTGATCTGGCCACCATCTCCATAAATGTTGCGGTCATATGGTTAGAAATGATGTGCCTATCTAATGATGCCACTGCTGGAACTCATGATCCTCATGCTCTGTAGTTGGCTGTTGCCAAGGCCATATATATCCTTTCCAGTTAATGTTTTAGACTTCCGTTACTGTTATACCAGAAGATCTTATGTTTGGTCTAACAATCTTTACAAACCTCTTTTGTAGTACTTATTTTAACCAAAATTCATAGGTAGCTGTCTGAATTCAGCTAGGCTGATCAGCAAAAGTCTCTTCAAATGTTGTCATCACAGAACAAATAATTTGTCTGCAGATAACAGGAATATGGTAGGACAAGTTGGTTTTCCCCATTTATCCACTTTTCCTTTATCTAGAAGATTTCTAAGCTACACAAAATTACAGAGGGATTATGTTTTCTTGCCAAGAAGCTGTAAACAAATATTTAAAACATCCATTTTTCCTTCTAGATAATGCAGGGGTCAGTGGGAGATTGCAGAAGGACATGGGCAACTGCTCGCTGCCAGCCCAGTGTATAGGGCCCTTCTCTCTTTGAAAAATGGCATAACATGCTATCTCATGCTGGGGTGATTATGTTACAGCAATGGAATTAAGTACTGGGAGGCAGGACGCCTGAATAAAAGGGAGAACCAGGGATTGTAGGCGTATGTACAAGGAGAACACAGTTACCTCTTCTTAATTCCCTGCTAACTGAGCCTCAGTGCTGTACTGAAGTATTCACTTCCTTTAACTAGACTTCTGCCTGGTACTAAGCAGCTTCTGCCTCCATCCTTGAAAAATAGAACACTAAGATGAGAGAGGTTAAGCTTCCAGAAAGAATGGCAGGAAGTAACATGCAGATTGCAGAGAGGCAGCAGAGAAACTTTGCAGTGCCAGGGATGTAGGGGCAGACTGAAGCCTTCTTCCCCAGTAGATAAATGGGGGAAGCCTTATAGTTACTGACAGAATAACTGGAACAGTTCCTGACATCCCCCAAAAAAGCAACCATATCTGAGCATGTCTTCTGCAAAGATCCATTCCTGTATGTGCCTCAGTGGTTTAGCCTTATGGGAATCTTAGTTTAGGCTGTTTATGAAAGAGACACCACCATTACTTGATGGTAATTTTGTAGCTACCATTTATGCTGCACTAGTTCAAGAAGAGGCATTTAGGTTTGTTTAGCCTTTTTCTGGACAAGAAGGAATGTTGTATTAGGAAAGTCCACTAAATAACACAATATATATATGCTCATTTGGTTTTGTGAAGTTTTGCAGTACATGTAAATATGCTATGGCCAGCATAGGAGAGAGTCGGTGTTGCCGTGAAGGACGCTGTGTGGCCAGTGGAAAGGCTCATACTGAAGAGGGAGGCTTACAGAGCATTCAGACTCAGTGTTCTGGTGACGCAGAAGATAGAAAGTTAGGCTGGCCCTAGCAGGGATCTGGTCACCACATGTCACATCTGATGCTAATAAGAGTATCTTTGTGCAAGACTTTGGAAGGAAAATAGTTCCTTATGTACAGTGGCACTGTCAAAGGCACTGTTGGGGTTAGTGTCAGTTAGACCAATTGTTGGAAGGTAGTATTTCCTACTGTGAAGTAATAGCTTTTGTATTAGATTATCAACATTGTTCTGGTCTTTTCCATGAACGCATAGGCAGGTCTGTCAGAAAAGTTGTAGGTTGCACAGATAATTATGGGAAATTCAACACTGCCAGACCCTTGCACTGGTGAACAGTGAGCCTCCAACAGTGATTTCACTGTGATCCACTGCCATCCCTGATGGAAGGTGGGATGAAACAGGGTAGATAGGCACAATTATATGTTCACCTTCATCTCGGTGTTTTGCATTAGGACTTGTTATGCACTATTTTTGCTGGGGAATGTACAAAAAAATGTTGTGTTTGGGTATCTCTTGAAATACCTACCTAATTTTTTCTGTTCCATCACTGTTGCCTTTTAAACAGAGAAATCCCATTAATGATTGTGGGTTATCTATTGTCAATGCCAGTTCTTAAAGGAACTGCTGCATGATCAAATCCAACCCTCCTTCCTTTTGTATATAACCTGTCTGAAGAACCAAACTTATTTTTTCCCGTGTACATTGATTAAAACACTTCATGTGCAGCATATTAAGTCATTACTTCTAAAAGTGCCATAAAACAGAAGCATCTGGTCAAGTGATTCATGGCAGCTTCATTTTTTAACTTTGTTTTTCTTAAGCAGCCGAGAAAGGAATAAAGGTGTTAGCAAGATTGCTCCTAAACCTCTGCTATCATCTTAAACTGTTCTGCATTCTTAATAGCAGTTGTTAATGTAATTGCTGTTGTCTGCTTGGGGTTTTTTTGGTTTTGTTTTTGGGTTTTTTGTAATCCTAATTCAGTCTGATGTAGCTACTTAGGCTTTTTTTGAAAACACAATTAATGCTGGAAAACTGGCAGCCAAGTCTTGTATCATATGGAGGCATGTTGCTGTGGAGTTCCTCATCTAAAACTCAGAGATCCAGGCTCAGGTAGTGAGACCAAACCTTTACATTATGCTCATGCTCTGGTGATCAGACCTCTGGTGATCAGGTGATCATTGTAAAGATGCTTGTGGTGTTCAAGAGAGATTTGTATTGTTTCTGCTTGAGTTTCAGAGCAGATCTAACTGATAGATGCCCATGAAGTCATACTGAAGACACGGATTATGTATAAACGCAGCATTTTATCTTTCTTATTGAATGTGGTATAGAACAGTTGGTAGACCTGAGACTTACATGCCTTTGCCCTCTCTTCTGCACCCTGAACAAGTCATAGGTTCAGGAATTCTTCTTTCTTTTCCCTTTCTGCTGTTACCGCTGGAGGCTAAAGATAAAAATATAATCTGATAAAACACTACGCGCTTCCTTTTCAGTAGGATTTATGATCCTATTTTTTGTCGTGTTCTGGGTTAGAAGATAAAGGTAGGCTAGCACTAGGAGACAGCAAAATCTTTCCTGCTAAAAGCTGCCAGCAAGTTGGGGAATTAAAAGAACACTTGCTCCAGCCCAAAGTAGATGTGAATGAGTGTCTCCCCTAGCGTCTTTTGCTTCCCATTTTTTTCAGAAGTTTATTTGTTGAGAAGAGTTGTGTTGTGCTAGATTTGTCCATGCCTATGTTCAGATAATTTTTGGTCACCCTGCCAAGACTCCCATGAAAACCGCATGCTGGGAATCTTGTGGAGTTGAGTGAAGATACATATGAGAGGGCTTTTGCTTTTTGAAGTGGATATCTGAAACGGAAACTCTTGAAAAGACGAGAGAGCTAATGGCTTATATTCCTGTTCTAGTGTTAACTTAATAAAATATCTTGTTATAGTGTCTCATGTTTCGGAGCACAGGGAATTCTTCTGTGGGTTGTTTTGTTTTTTTTCTATGGAACTTGATAGTAGTCTGGTTTTGATTAGACAGGGAATACAGCCAGTTAATAATAGATGGTATTTAGAGCAGAGAATTTACATACTTGCTAATGACGTCTGTGGTGTCACAGTGATCTTCCTGATGTCCAAGTGGTAAGGTAGTGTGAAACTTGATCTGGTTATTATGTGAAATGTCTATTCAGTTGAGGGGAAGAAAACTTTACTTCCTCTTAACAGCATTGGAGGTTTCTGTTCAGTATTAACTCAAAAATGTCATTCATCCCTTTAATAAAGATACAGCAACACAAACATATGAGACTGCTCACAGGTGAGTGTGTTCCAAGACACAGTTGTGAAACAGAATGCAGGAAATATAACAAGGTATTTAATTTCAGAAATATTAAGTAAGATTCACAATTAGAAAAAATCTTGGTTAGTTCCTCTTTCAGTACTAGCTGATATCAAGATTCCACCTGTGCCTGACCTGTTTCATCCTAGAAATGCACAAAGAAATATGTAGCATATATGTATGTGTGCCCATCCATATGCGTTTGATATTCAGTTAATGTACAGCTATCTAACTTTGCCTCCATTATGCCATGTTTGACTGAATTCATGAGAAGAGAATTAGCCTACTCCTTGAACAACCTCGGGCAGTTAAATCTCAGTCTGGCTCATACCTATTCATGTTAACAAACTGACCCTTTCCCTCACGCAGGGTTTCACATCTCTGCTCCTTCATTAATGCTTTGCTGCTCTCCATATTCAGTATAATTACATTTGATGGTTGTATATCTGTCATACAACATACGTAAGAAATGCCAAACTTCAGAATTGGTTGCTTAGCTTCCTTCACTTTTCAGCCTTAAGTGCAGGCTGTGTACTAAGTATAAGGAATTATACAAATACCAATACATAGATTATGGCTATCCTTAACATCCATTATAGCAGCTGTTAAGCAGCTCTTTGCTCCTTTGTGATTACAGGCTGTGTACTAAGTATACGGAATTACACAAATACCAATACATAGATTATGGCTATCCTTAACATCCATTATAGCAGCTGTTAAGCAGTTCTCTGCTCCTTTGTGATCAAGGTAGCTCTGGCTCATTTTCTGCTTGTTTTGATAGTTTTGGATTCTTGATTATTTTCAAAGTTTGGCTTTCTGTTTGCACAGAAAAAGTGATACTTGGTCTTAGAAGCAGGCTGAATTGTAACAATACTCTGAGGCGTGGGTTTTTTAGGAGATCTGTTTTCTCTCATGATCAGTGCCTTGTGCCACATAACACTGGATCATGTCTGTAGAGCTACTGGAGGCATTTTGCTTCTGAGTAACCAGACTTTGTAGAAACATACAACATCTAAATCCTCAACTTGAGCACTTGTTAGTTTGTTCAGTATGGACACCACTGTAATCTGCTATGAAGAGGACAGCTGGAGAGTTTACCATGGAAAAGGTGTTTTCTTCTGTCCAGGGGTGAAATAATTCAACTGTGTAAGGTGTGAAAGAAAACTCATCAGATAAAGCACTCCAGATTCAGATTACGCATCCAAAAAAGGTTTGTTCAGACCAGTGTGGCACAGAAAATATGTTTCATGGAATGATGGGGCATACCTTCTGAAAGGACTTAAGACTTTAGGCCTAGCAAAGGGAGGTTGAGACGGTTGTTCCTTCAGGGTGTGGTAGGTCAAGGATATAGTCTGTGCTGAGGGAGGAGGCCTCTGACCTGCAGCATGCTTGGTAGGGTGTCCTTTCAAAGCATTAGCACATTTCATCTTATCCCCTTGCAGTCATCTCTGCTTGAGGTATGTTGCCCGTTTGTCTCCTGGATGCTGCCTAGATAGATCCCTTCATCTTGTTCCATCTCATTTGCTTTTAAGCCTGCCAAAGTCTGTCATCTTGATCTGGGATCCTGGAATGTTTTGAGTCTCTTCCTTTGGCTTTTAGTTTCTGAAAGAATAACAAGTTCCTTTATCTGAATAGATTAATGTCAGGCAGTAAGAACAGCTTAAATAACACTATATCTTAGTATTTGGGCCTTTTGCACATCTTTGATTCCTTTGTCAAATCCTTTTGGTCTGCTAACAGCTGCCCACTAAATCCAACAGCTACTCAACAGAACCAAAAGATACAGAGTATCACTGTATTTGTGATGGATATTTCCACATATACATTGTACCAAGCATGATTGTGGACCTGTTTTGCTGACTGATTGGACTTCAAGCAAAAGTGGACTCCAAATCAAATATAAAAATAAATGTAGTTTGTTACAGTACAATAAAGGACAACAGTGTGTATTATGATAAAAGGAAACAGTACTAATTAATATACACAGTACGATAAAAAAGCAATAGGAGCGATGCATCAAATCATTACTGCAAAGCAAAGGTTATACCACCGATTACCTTAATAACATCATCCAGGCCCACACTTTAGCTGGGAAACCCTGTTGCAGCCGGTGTGAGGAGTCTGTCAGTAACTGGGAAGTTCCTGCATGGTGTGTCCATCTGTAGGTGAGTCTTCTGGCCCAGTCACGGAGCTTGCCCACCTTTATATGCAGCAAAAAAAAAACCAGCTTACATACCTAGTGTATGCAAGCTTTTAAGTTTGCGCCAAGTGCAGGCATACTCTGTGTCATGATCTGTAGGGTCCACACATGTCAGGGATCTTGGCCAGATGTCCAAGTGTGGTCAAGTTACTGTCACGGCACAGCTGCACGCAATATTTATTGTCCAGATGATCCTGCTCACTTCCTGCCTGTTCAGGGGGCTCAGGACAAGCACCATCTGTTGGATTTGTTGAATGTGATATATAGTTGTCCTTGAGCAACTTAAGCTCGCTGTCCAAGTTAAACAATTCCTAACCAAGTACATGATCAAAGGTGTTTTCATAAGCAGTAATCAATCATTATGTAATAAACTTTCACCAAAGGATGGCAGGGGAGAAATTACTCCACAGTCTTTTGGCTGATAAATTGCAATAATACAGCAGTTGAACTGCTGTTGCAAAATTAATCCTTTCTGTATAAAAGAAACAAAGCAGGATAGCAGGGCTTCTAAGGTAACATGGTGATCCACTATGTCTGCTCCATCCACAGAAGGAATGTTGCACCAATGCTGACTCAGTTAAACCCTAGAGAAATACTGGTTTGGCTGCTGTTTTGCAAGCAATTGAAGTTGTAGCTAACATCACTGGTTACTCAAGATGCTGCCTTCCTCCTGAGTAACTGATGTGCAGTTTGTGGACTGGAGGACTAGTTTGTCCCAGCTTATTGTGGCTTCTGAACTTTTTAGACCTATTATCAGGCAGACCAAGTAGCATGGGTGTTCTTTGGGATGGATCTGAGGAAGCTTTGTAGAAAGGTTTGCGTGGTTGTGGGGAATGAAACACAGTAACCACTGTACAGTTCTAGAGTTTTTAATTTCTCTTATGGTTGCCTGAGAAGTGTTCATGTCTGGTAAGACCATATTGGGGTTGTCAAGGACAATGGTTGTTCTCCAAGGCTCACTTTCCAAACTGTGGCTTATTAATACCTGTGTGTCACATTTCTGTTCAATGCTGCTTATTCAACTAGTTTTGAGAGGAATAGTAAAAAAGTTGTATTTTAGATTAATTACTGTCTTCATTTTTTTTCCTTTTGAAAACTCCCCATTAATGTGACACCACATAATTTTCACAGTCTGTTTTTCAGATCCTAGATAAGATTAGCATGAAATATGAAAACCTTTTGAAGTTCAGAAACTTTCTGCAGTATAAGGAACTTGACACATCTGTCTATTGGAAAGTTGTTGGTTCACAGAAACCATTCAGATTGGAAGAGATGAAGTTCTTCTGACTTTTAAAATACATTGATGAATAATGAACTTCTGAACACTTCATTAGAATGAAACTTAGTCCACTGCATTGGTTAATCTATCTAATAGCATTTTCCCTTTTCTGTGATTTAATCTTAAATTACTCAGTTTGGTTATTGTATTTTTATAAAAGGAAAAGAAACATCTCTTGCAAGAATTTTAATTAGAGTGCTTGCAACTAATGTTTAATTTAACTTGCTTAGATACAAGATATGATCTTGTACCAAGTGTAAGCCTTGGCTTTGAAAATACTCCTTATGATAGAAGTTTTTTATTTAGAAACTAGAGGCAACTTCTCTTTTAGCTGTTATTTTAAATAGGCTTGTTAGTAGTACCAAATACACAATATATGTTCAATTTGAAAAATACTTATTTTCATATCAAACTCCTGATAAGTCACACAGTTTACATGCTTTGCCCTAATATTTGCAAATACAGTCGCATATGTACAACTCCTGCTCAATGTTGTAGTTAGCATCACTTTGTTTCTTAAGTGCACTTGATCTGATTTTTCTTCATGGATTGCTGACTTTTGTCCTCTCTTTAAAAAGCATTTATGAATCCTGCCTCATGCATGAAAATGGCAAGGAGTACTTTAATTTGCTTGTGACTTGGTGAATGGTATTGTACTGGTTTTAGGTCATACCTGTGATCTTTTCTTCTCCAGAAGGACAGGTAAGATTATTCTGATAAAGAAACCTACTAGGAACTTAGCTGCTGTGTGGAGCAATAGTTATCAGAACAGTAAAGACAAGTCCTTATGTAGTTTTTCATTATGTGAAGGGGGCACATAATGAAGTGTGAAGGATAGGCATAGCAAAACTTTATCAGCTAGTAGGAATACACTCAAAATCGCTACTGTCAGTGGCATGTGTTACACAAGCCACATTACTCTCCTCATGCCTGAAACGGTTTTGGGGGAAACTCTCACAGTGTTTGGGTACATGCTTCCTGTTCGCAGCTGCAGAAGATGATCCTGTAGAGGTGACCAGACTGGCACGAGATAGTTTAGCATTTCCACACACACCAGTCAGCAGGATTAGCATGCTGAGATGCCCTAGCTCTCTGCCATTTGAAAGCAGCTAGAGGGAATCAGTTGAGACAGTAGCAGTTCAAGAATAGTAGTGGTTGATAGGGAAGACAGGGTAGGAGAGACTCATAGGTTTAACCGTGAAGTTGGGATTAATCTATGGGTGAAGGAAAAGGGAATATGAGTGGTAAGTAAATAAAGCATTTAAGAGCAACAAAACATCTAACCAAACTGGCAGGTGTAAATGAACACTAAAACCTGGGTTACAGGTATTTTTGGAACAAACTTGTAGTATGGAGGTCTGGGTGTGGTACAGGCTGCTTTGATCAGTCTGTAATGTTGCTGTGTAAGAATAGCAGGCTGCCCAAGGTGAAGATGGACACCAGTCAGGCTCCAGACTCAAGCAACTACATCTTAAAGTACTGCTGTGTTATGTCAAGGCTGTGACTAAGACATTTGCAGGATTTGCAGATTTTTGGAATACAAGCTCCCCTATGCTTCCGAGAAGCACCTTGTGTCTCTCTGCTTAAACAGATTAAAACTGCTTATTTGGGTTTTTCGGGCATAGTTTGTGTTGGCTGAAAATAACCGCTGGTGCCTTGTGGTCAGTCAGGGCTCCTCCAAGAGTGAAGCAGTGGGGAAACCATTGGGTTTTTTCCTTACTGACTTTATTAGTGCTGTAACCCTTTAAATTATACACAGCACGTGACTTCAGAAGTATCAATTCAGTGCCCCTGTGTTGGGGAGTGCTAAGGGTTGAGGAAGGATGAGGTAGGGGAATAGTTGCTCTATGTAAACATAAGATGCCTAGCACCAGTAAGGCAAAACTCCATGGCTTTTGTCCTGTGAGATAAGCTCTAGTTTAACTGGGGGGTAGGATACCGCCTCATTAGATCGCAATTAAGATGTTGTGAGGTTGGTCTTCTGATTTTACTCACTAAAGTGTAATCAAAGCAATGGATTTTTTTATGCCCTTCTTAAAAGAAGAGAGACCTAAACTAGTCTGGGAACCTCTGTCAGCAAAACTCTTGTCTTAGTAGGAAAAGAAAATGTTTATTGTAAAAACACCATCACATAATGGCAGTGGCTGTGTTGTTGCCATAAAATTTGAGAATTAAACATTATAATGGAAAGCTTCTATAAATAAGGTCATTCAGGCCAGACATTAACTGGCAAAATTGTTTGGCTTTATTTTTAATGCTAAGAGTATCCTGTAGTCTTTCTGAAGCTTTAGTCTTCCAAAGGAGGGTGTGTATATGTATTTGTCATGTCTTATTTTAAGGTGTTGTCATTCTTCAGACTCTGCTATTAATGACAGCTTTTTCCTCTAAATTTTCTGAGTTAACATTTTATTAGAAAATGATGAGAAGAGAAGGCCATGAAAGGCTCTGATGGCACATCTCCTAGCCCTCAGACTCTAGTTCCTTGACATACTTTTCTGAGGCAGTGGCACGTGCTGTGAAAAGGCAATGCACTGTGATGGCACTGCTGCTTTTGTAAAATAAAACCAGTGCTTTTGATACTTTGAGAGGACCCTTTATTGTGAAAATCCTGCAAGTAGACTCTCATAGAATAGATAAATGAGAGGTAAAATAGGACCCAGCTTCCTCTTGCAACCCTGAGTCACAAATAATCTGCTAAGCACTAGGTACTGTCAAGCAGGATGTTTTTCTCCCAGCTTGCCGATCAGATTAATTTTCATTCGTCGTTAAGTCTGAGTACTGAACATGGAATGCAGTTTTCCTGAATGAGACGTTCTTTTTGGAACGGAAGCTTGAGCTACAAATTCTATGAGCACTGAAATATCCATGGCAGTATTTCAATTTTCCTCTCTTCATTGCTGAAATTCCAGTATCAGAACTCAGAATACTGTTCAGATGTATGATACCATCAAGTCAGTAACTGAAAACTTTTCAGGACCTTAACATAAAATATGTAATTTTGTTCTTTAATATGTGCTGTATTGTCAATGTGTTGCAGTGGCATTTGATATCAGTATAAATCCTGCAATACATATTTCTATTTTTTTTTTCCTCTGCAGTTCAGATGGAGAAAATGGAACAGATGAAAAAAGAAAGGCAGGAAAATCACCTACTGTGTTGCTGCAGACCCCTACCACTGAAATGGAATATTTTGATGACCGGAAAAAAGTTGATGGTGCTAGGTAATGTGAGAAATGCTGTGAGTGTTGTTCTAGTCAAATAATCAGAATGGTTACAATCCAATCAAGAAGCTACTCGGGAAACTACTGGCAAGAAACTATGCAAGTAAACAGGTATCAGAGCCACTTTCCAGGGATTTCTGTTAACCACCACAACCAGTCAGACTAGTGGGAATTTAGATTTTGGGCTGGCTTAGACTCCCTGTTTTAGGAAAAAATGCTTTGCACTGCTTGGTGCCACTGCTAGTTATGACCTTTTCACAGTTTGAGTACTGGGCTGTAGCCAGAACTCTTTCATGCTGCAATATTGATTGTCCACGGTAAAACTGTTACATGTGTTAATTTTGGACTCTGTGCTGTATATGGCATCAGATTATTGTAAAGTCTCTGTGAATATAGTCATTCTTCCTTTGTTGGAAACTGGAATGCCTTTGAAACTCTTCTACAAGAAAACAAAATAATACTAAAATCCCACTTGAAATTTTGCATCTGTTCCACTTTGTGAACAGAAGTCAGCAGTCAACCTGACACTGTGGTTTTGGTCACGAGGCAGATATTTAAAAGACATCACTTAATTTCCTGAAACATCTACAACGGGGAGGTATTTGAAGAAATACATGATTACTTTTTTTTTTTTTTACCCCAAACTCTCCTTCCAGTCTTACTTCTTACCATGTAATTGACTGATTGAGTGTGTGCTGGTGAGGGGTTGGCATAAGTGGTTTTTTGTAAGGCTCACTGTTCATTTCTGTTGGACCTGTACTTTGCATAAGCACACAAATACACATACACAAGTTTTCTTCTGAGAGACCACCTGAGATATGCAACCGGTCCCCTTGCTGCAGCAATCTTGTTGCACATTCTCTTTCCTAAATCCAGCTATATCACCATTACACTTGAGCATTCTCTTCCTCTCACCCTTCCGTTTTTTTACTAGAAATATTGAACCTCTGAAGTCTAGGAAAGTAAAGAAGACTTACTGTGCAGGATAAGGTGCAGTAGTGGAAGCTTTTGTAGCACCTTTCTTTCCCCATTGAATTTTTAGCACATGTTCTTCAGGTCTTTCAGTATAGTGGTCCTGTGTTGTGTTTTTCCTTCTGCTCTTCAGTCTGCATCTGAAGGACTAAAAAATTAGAGCTACCTTATTTTTATAGCCTATTGACATGCTTTTGTTCTGTGCTAAATAGCTCTCAGGGATAATGTTCTTCTCTTCCTGATTTATGAAATACTGTTAGCCCAGCTTTGTTTTTGTTTTTCTGAACAGTCCATGCCATTATGTTCTTCTACATAAAACAAACAAAACTCGTTTTCCCAGCCATCCAGAGAGACTTTCTTCTGTACTTGTTCTGCTCTAGAGCTGTTGGGTTTTTGGTTGGTTTTCTTTTTCTAGTATGAATGGCTAGAGCTGTACAGGTACAGCTTCCTATATAACTGGCCCTGACAATTCCCTTTCATCTCCTCTAGCATTGCTGGTTGTCTTAATGATTTCATTACATTACACTTACACAGTTCATAGCCATCCTATGACTTACGCACCTGTATTTTATCTCTTTCTTTCCAAATGCACTTTCCAAATTAGTTTATACTTTGTGCAAATTCGTAGCTTTCAGTACACTGCCCTGCACTCTCAGGTACTAAGTTTTATCTTACTTTATCTTTTATTAGTAAGTCACATGCTTAGTGTTAGTATTTCACATGTTACCAAGAACCAAACAAACATGGAGCTAAGCACTGTGATAATTCATTAAGTTGTAAAAATGTCTTGAACTTCTTCTACTTCCTTACAACTACCAATTTAGAATATCCCTTCCAGATTAACAGAAAACCTTCTGTGAGGTCTGGCATGGTTTAAGAATAAGATACACTCCTCTTTGCTGGATAATCCTTGATGAATCAGATAATAGTTACTAAAGAATTAATATGTTTCATGGAAAAGTACGTCCTGTTGCTAACTTTTCAAGGCTAATGAACTGAGGCCAAGCTTATATGGGATGCCTTTTTTGATCTTCAGGACAAAAAGCAGCACAGATAGTCCACTCCTGAACGTCGATATCAAGAGTGACTCCAAGACTGAAAGGAAAAAACGTGCCTCAAATCAGGTAGGGCAGAGTATGGACTTGTTTGTTTATATGTATAGTAGGAGTTAATATGTAGCTACCGTGAAAACCCCCTTGTTTAATAGTTCGTGGTTGTATAAGGACATAGCTTCCATTTTCATCAGAGTCTGGGTAAAGCAGGACACAGACTTAATAGTCACATAGCAAAAATCAGGATTTATTGTAAAACAAGTGGGCAAAATTACAATATATTGGGAGGATAGGAAGTGGAATGGGTCACTTGATTGTAAGACTGTCTAATAAGGTATGTGTCTCTGGGTGTGGGGCTTTTTGTTTTTTAGCTGAAGGCAAATGCACACTTTCATAAGCTGTTTCTAGATGTTCCCATTGATGAGCCACTGAAACAAAGTGAGTATTAACGCCCTTGTCATTGCTGGCTGTGGATCTAAGAGGCTGTTACTCGCCAACTGTGGTGATGTACAAGTGGAACTATTTAAATTTTAAAAACCTTAAACTCCAGCTGCTTAGAGCTACAAGGCCTTCTTCTGCATGCAGTGGGTGTTTTTGTTTTAATCTTGCAAAACTTCAATCTTAGTTGTTGGGAGTCTGTGGGAATCATAACCTGCTTTGCACTTGCAGAGTAACCTAGTGCAACGTTTTTCAGTACTGAAGCTTCCTTACTAAAGGTGTAACTTAACTCAGACAGCACTGGTCAAGTGACTAGCCTGAGTTTTTGCTGTTGATGATGCTTTAAGATTTAAAAAAACTGGTAGGAGAAGGACTTAAAATGTTTAAAGATTCTGCTGTTCCCTGTGGTAGTAGAATTCAAGTGAATTCTACATAGATACTTCTAACATGTTTCTGGAACGGAATACAAAGAAAAAGGTTCATGGGTGAGAAATTATTTGTTCAATGGCTGTGAAGTAAAAGCTGTATTACTTCATGTGTGTTGTTCCTCGGTTGGTCATCTAGTCCAGACAACTGCTGTAGAGCTAAAAGTTGATGTTGCCTGAAAACTAGTAAAAAAGTTTCTAGGAAGCTAGGTAGTACTCTCCCAGAAAGTATTCTTGGCTTCTTTGAGCCAGTTGTATGTTATTACACATTTTGGTCTTTGTCTCTCATATATTTTGATTCTAAACTTAGGCCTGTGAAATCTTCTGAGCTTGTCAGTATTAGTTAAACTTACTGAATATTTCAAGGTTTGACAATATTTATTGAAAGGTATAAACCTAAACATACTATGATTTTGCAAAAAAAGAGCAAAACAAAAGCCAAACTGGTAACAGTTGGCTTGAATTTTAGTTACCTTAAAGATCATAGAGTATCTATTTCTTTCAGGTTTTACCTGTGCTTTGCAGAAAGAAATTCTGTACCAAGGAAAGTTATTCCTTTCTGAAAACTGGATTTGCTTCCATTCGAAGGTTTTTGGTAAGGACACTAAGGTCAGTAAAATCTTTGTGTACAGAACAGCAATGCTGTTCCTTAACAATCTGTTATTAATCAGAAGTTCACATTATTATGCAATGCTGGAATACTAATACTTCTAAGTATTATTGAATACGATCACTGTTCAGAAGTGATGCCCAAAAGTCACTGTAGAACTGGAGCATTATTACTATTAAAGATCGAGTCTCTCTCTTAAGGACTTCCTATCTGAAAAAAATAGATGAAACGAAAGGATCTGATATGCAGCAGTGAGGTCATTGCCAAGCCCATGTAGCACAAACTGTACAAAAATCTCTTACTTGGGCTAAGTATGGAAAAGAGGAGGAGGGAAGGCTGAGAAGTATAAGGACTGTGAGACTGTAGTTGGAGAGCTAGAGGGAAGAATCAAGCATATTAAGACAATGAAAGAGGGAGAGCTAAAACTGGCTTCCGAGTTGAGTGGCAAAGATCTTTGAGGTATTCTTCTAGCACTCCTGCATAAACAGAGAATGGGGAAAGAAAAAATAGTTTGCTAGTTTTTACTTGTGAGCCTCAATTGAAGAGCAGAAATGGGACATGAACAGTTGGGAAGATCCTAATTTACAAGGTCATATACTTTTTTTTTTTTTTTTTTTTTTCTTTCTTTTTTTGGTGCAGATACAACCCACCTAAGTCTTGGGTCCCCTGTGGTAAACGCTACGCTTACAGATAGAAATAAAGCCTTTCCAAAAAGATTTGTGTTCTGTTTCTGTTGATCTGGAGCTTTTGGAATGGTTTTGTTTCCATAAACTGTGCTTTGTTTTTGAGCTTTTATTGGAAAGCAGCTCAGTTTGCTGCAAGGATTTCTTTGGCTTCTTTCTCAAGTACGTCCTTGAACAGAGTTCCTGGTTGGATCCAGACCTTTGTCAGTAAATTGGGTGCTGAAACCAGTTTAGGAGTTGAGAGTATCTTACTTCTCTGCTGTCGGTTGTTTTGGTGGAACGACATCTATCTTTGAAGGGGCTTTTGAGAAGGTGGAGTAATTTAAAAATGCTTAAAATTATTAACAACATGTTGTTCATAGTGACCTTTTAGATTATTGTGTTTTACTGCTTGGCCCAAGAAACGGAATTATTGTTGAATCCTAGTTAATGGGTCCTGTTAGTCATAGGCAGTATGTTAATGTAAATGGTGTGTATGTCAATGATACTTCCAGTTATCTCCCCCTGCCCCTGCAACACATGCTTAAGGCTTTGTTCAGTCACATAAAGCAGGCAAAAGTTTTTAGGAATACCATTAATAAAAAGCAGGAAGGTCAGGGATATAATGAAAAATGAGGTAATGGGAGGGGGAGAAGGAAATTAAGCTTCACAGGAAAAGGCACGTTCTTAGCAGTCAAATACACTGATAAAGTTTCCAAGACACAAAACTGCTATTGCTTAGAACTTGTAGAACAATTTAAGCTCTAGTGATTAAGTGTTGTACTGTGAGAAATAGCAGGTCTACACATTCTAATAAATTTTTCAATGTGAATTCTTCTACCTGCAGATTTTTTTTTTTATTGAAAGCTTTGGGGGAGGGAATAGCCATGCAAGCCAGGAGACTGTTTCTGCAGTGTAAACACTGTGCATATTCAAAAATAAAAGATTGCATCTGCAGGATTCAATAGGCTTTGAAAGACATCACTCTCTTTCCAGGTAGTTCTGGTTTGGCTATATATACTGGCCTTGAGTCTTTCCTGGAGCTAACATTGTCTTACACATTTTAGTTGCTTTCCAAGTTGCCTGCAGGTAAACCTTGTTTCCTGAAATAATTATTGTTGCAGATAGCATGTTAACATCTTAATCTGGTGCTGGGGTAGCAGTGCAATAAGCCAGTACCTAATCCTACTGAAGTACACTTCAATCTTGATTGCAGTAATGTTATCCATCAAAATAACATGCAGTAGAATGCCATTAATATCTCTGATTTAAAGTTCTTTGAGGTGAATGGAACCAATAAGAAAATTTTTAAGTTGCTTTTTTTATCGTTACTGTTTAGTGGCATTTCTGCTGAAAAATCTTCTGGTTTGCTTATGTTTTGGTTTGTTGTTTCATTTTGCCTTTTTAAAGCTACACAGATTCTGTTCTAGCTACCTGAAGATCCTGGGGGTTTCCTATCAAGCACGCATCATAGCTGCTCCCTTCTTCCTACTCCCAGGAAAAGTTGTTTTGAAAAGTGTTGAAAAACTTTGTGAATGATACGATGTCCACTTTAAGAAGAAAAGATATAGTGGAGGAGCTGTTTAATTACCCATTTTCAAAAGACTAGTCTTCTGAAGCTGGACAAATAGAGATGACGTGTTAAAAAATCAATAGAACAAATGATGACCAGTATTACAGATTCTAAGACAGAGGACTGGGATTGAAAGTAACTAAATTAATATGCTTTGGAGTTTTTCTGCCAGCACACTTCTGTAATGAAACTACCAAGTAAAGAGCCAAGTTTCTAGCCCTTAGGCTACAAGCAGATACTTGACTAGCCATGCTTCAACAGTGGTTGTCACTCTTGCACCCAGATTAACGTACACAAATACTTTGTTACCTAAAACAGTTTTTCATTTCATTACTTTGTGTTGCTGTTCTGAACAAAAGTTAGCAATGTTTTATGAAACTGTGTAACACAAAGTAACTTCATTCTCTTTCTGCACTGGTGGTTTTGATGCAGTGCTGTGATTGCTCCTTGAACAATCTTTGGACACTTTGAATGTCGCTTCCAAATTTCTCAGGTAGTTGTGACAGTGTGTGCCAAAGGAATATTGAACAGGAATTGTATATTAACCATGTGTATCCAGGATTATTACATTTGCCTAACTTGCTAAGCTGTAGGCTTCTCAACTGAAAGTCAAACCAGATAATCTGTTATTATAAAGAACTGAAATACTCTGAAATTTAGCAGGCATTAAGCTAATGAAACTGGATGTAAAGCAGGAAGGAAAACTGAGAACTTTTTAATGTAAATGTAGACAGTCTGGATGGCACACACAGGAATCAGTTTAAGTCGGTCAGTGGGTCTATGGGTCTATATTTTCAACATTACTGAAGGATGAGCTGTTTACTCAGCTGCTTGTTGCAGGCTAAAAGATCTAAGTATGGAGAAGAATTCTGTGTTCATTCTTCAACAAGCCTCTGGTTTGATGTGTTCCAAAATATTTTGTTTCTAGACAAAGAAGCCTAGCTTTAAAACTGGTATGTTCTACAGTACACTGAGCTCATAGTCTTGTAAGAGCCAGAAGGGATCAGGAAAGACAGACGTGAACTAAAGCCTGGATTAGCATCTGATAAAAACAGAAATAAAAACAGTTAAGAGGCAGTAATAATCTGAAACCATACCTGTTCCATGTGAAATATTAGTAATCAGGGATGTAGTAGAGAAATCTTTAAATGAAGAGTGTTGAAGATCTGGTTTATCACATCTGGTAGGCTGGCTCCTTGTGAAAGATCATGTAGGTTTGTATGTGCATACTGGTACTCTTAACACTACATTGATCTTGTTTCAGATTAGTATACCTGCGCTCTCCGTGACGCTTTTGAAGAAGACCAAAACTGCCCTTCTTGTGCCAAATGCTCTGATCATAGCAACAGTCACAGATAGGGTGAGTACTAGTAGAGGGTGAAGCTATTGCACTCTGCTTGCTTTCTTTTTCATTTTTCTTCTGCCTGTTCTTTTTTTTAACTCCCTCCTCAACAGTAATAGGAGGGATTCTTGAAAGTGCCAAGTGGCCACTTAAACAGTTGGCATTTAGACTTTGAACTTTGGAGAATCTGGTTTCCTAGGGGATGATTCTAGCTTCTTCTGCTAATTCTCTTGTGACAAGCAAGGACCCTTTTTTTTCTTCCTCTTACTAACCCTCTGTCTTTGGTCTTTGGATCTGCGCTAAAAAAAGCTGTGTAGAACTTTGTAAGAAAATAAGAAATGGAATCTCTGGTTTTCACCTGCTCTCTGTAATCTATCATCCTCATTCTCCAAGACCGCTGTGTGGTTGCACTGGGGGAACTGAAACAGCTGGGTCATGAAGTGTGTGTGCAGAGCATTATCTGCCTTGTTGGCAGCTCTGACATATTCTTTCATGTACTTGGGTCTCTTACCTGACCAGCAATACCATAGATGCACAAAATACATATGCTTAGTGATATTCAGGAATAGTAATTGCATCAATCAGTAGAAGATATGATTATCCTAAGAGCAGCTTTAGGCCAGCCCATTTTCATTGCCCAAACATTTTGTGGATGCAGGAGACTGTAAAAAAAATGAGTTGTGGTTCTTTGGGGTTTTGTTTGTAGTTTTTTAAGAGGTAAGTATAACATAATGTGCAAAGTCTTCCTAAAAAAAGAACAGATCTGGACTATCCTCTGGTTTCTGCAGCAGGACATAGTAACTTTTATGGGCCTGTTCTGTGTTCTTTGTGATTAACCCCAGGTCATAGGCTTAAAAGGGGTGGAGGGTTTTCCTGCTCTACAAAAGTTCTTGAAAACAGTTACTTGATCAGCAAAATCACTTATTTTTGAAGTTAGTACTGTATGCTTTTCTCAAACAGTTTTGGAACTTTTGTTTTTTCAGTACATGTTCGTCTCCTTACTCTCCAGAGATACTACCTACAAGCTATTAAAATCTATCTGTAGACATCTTGAGGTAAGTACTAATGGGAGTGAAGATGATACATAGCTTTGTGTTCCCTATTACCACTTTTCTGCTTTTAAATACTGGATAGTTTCTGAGTATGTTCCTCGTTAACACTGCTGCTTTTTTCAGGACAAAAGCATGGGCAACAGTCCAAATCCCTCTTCTGCAGAAAACAGCTTCAGAGCTGATCGTCCTACAACTCTGCCCTTGGTAAATGGCTTAGATGTTGGTTCTTTTGTTGCATGGCAGCTTTCATTGCAAATACCATTTATGTCTGAAGAAAGGCAACTGAAGGAAATAATGACATCTGTCTTCTAAAACTTCCACGATTTTTTTAACATTGGGAGGGCAGTAGGAATGATTAGCATTAAGTATATTTCATCTGATCACATGCAGTATGTATACGTGTGTGCCCTTTGGATATATTCTAAGGTCTATGTGCTCTGCATATCTCTGTTTAACAGTCAAGTTTCACAGTGCTCAAAGTTGCTTTTCTGACTGCCATGACACTTTTTGAAGTGTTTCTAGTTGCAGTCCTTCCTCTGTGAACCAGTTCAGACATCTGAAAGACATGCAGGCACATTTGATGACCAGATTCTAATTCTAGTAATGCCTGTCATGGACATCTCAGTTGGTTTAATTGAAGTGTCTTTCTTCTCTACACAGGCTTATTATCCTCACTTAAACAGTGGCAGGGGATGAGGCTTGAATTGATCAGAGGGACTTAATTTGCTAACTTGATCTCTACAGCTTGATAACAGAGATTGTTCATTGTTTAACAGTTTTAAATCTGTAATTATTGGTTCAGTTTCTAGAGGAAGGTCAGAGGAAATAAGGTTGATTGGATTTAGAACAGAGCTGAGCTTTCTTGTGATGCTTTCTCCCCATCAGGATTTCAATGAAGACTATTCTGATCTGGATGGAATAGTGCAGCAGCGGAGGCAAGAGATGGAAGAGTCCAGCAGCACAGGCTCACAGACCCCAGAGCTGGAATGCTTCCAAGGTGAGTGAGATTGTGGAGGCCCAAGAAGATGAGAACTGTTTAGCTCTCAGTTTTGCTTCTCTAATCCCCTCCTGATGTGAAATATACATTGTCCACAGTCCTGGAGAATTGTGTGGTTTTCCAGGTCTTCCTCAAAGCCGTGTTAGCTGTGTTTCTATTATTTTGTCCCTTTGCAATCCAGACACAGGCAATGACTTGGTCAGCAGCAGATCTGACTTGTCATTACTGCTTCCAGTTTTTTATTCATGTATTATTTGCTCCCTACATCCCCCATGAGTTATGCTAGCAGAGATAGTGTGGGAGATGTTCCTCATTTTAAAAAAAGAAAAACAAGCAAACAAAAACCTCTAAAGTCATTTAAGTCACAATGTAACTTCCTTTAATCTGTACAAATCATGTCCTTTACTGTGGTGGCTTTTGGTCATCAAAAAAGTTATTTTTGATATGTGGATTTGTGGGTTTGTTTTTTAAACCCTCACTTTATTCTTTGCAGTTAAGACACTTGAAGATACTGTCCAAAGTTGTTCTTAACAGTGCTCTTTGTAATTTAATATGCCTCAAGTTATTCACCTAATTAGCAGGAATGCTGTGTAGAAACTCACTGCATGTAAGTTCATAAGTACAGCAGAACTTGTTTTATGTAGCATATATTGAATGTTAATAGAAAAAGCTAAGGTATTATTCTGTTGTAGAATTAATACATATTAACATATTAATGTGTTGTTATGTTACTACTCCAGGTTCCATGTTGACTATAAAATTATTTGTAGAAAAAGAAACATTTACTGTTAATTTTAAATTAAGCACTATCATTTTTATAACTGTTTTCTGTCACATTAGTTTTAATTAACTCTTCTTTTTCGCTGTGTGCCTTTTCTTCAGTGATATGATTTGGGGCTGTTTGCTTTCATTGGTCTTTGGTATTTACTGTGCGCATATTTTTAATTGTTTGGTGGCATCTGTGAAACAGTAACTAAATCGTGGTGTCATCACTTGCCACATGAATGCTTCTGAATAATGATTTAATTTCCTGTGTTACTTCCTTATGGCTAATAACTACTTCAAACCTTTCCATTTTCCTTTTCCATAAATAAAAAACCAACATGCAGTTAAAGAATCACCCTAGGAAGAAGAACTGGGGGGGGGAAGGGGGGTACATCTGTCAGTTGTGATTCTGTTTCTTGTGCATCGTTCAAGCAGTCCAGGGTGCAAGTAAAGCATGAATAAAACTGAGTGCGACTGAATTTTTCTGTCCTATCTCTTTCAAGAGCTATCCACATTTAAAAAACAGGAAAGAGAACTGTAATCTTTTTAAAGTAACAATGCAGTATCTCCATTTGATGTTGCTCTTAAAGTCACTTGGAATCATTACTATAGCATAGTCAGTCCTTTTGAGAGATGACTTTTGTGCCTGTATAATCTTCTGACTGGAAATTCAGTGATAACCTTCAAAATTTGTACAGGTTGCCATCCTTCAAAGGATCTTAAAATGTAAATGCATCATCCTTTTCCAGTCCAGGTGATGCTTTATATTTTGTGATAATGTGGAATTACACATTACAATAATGTGTTTTAAGATTACTAAACCAAATGCTGCTTTCTGTCCAAGTACAGAAATGCACTTTTTAAAATCTTCTTCTTACCCTATTCCTCGACTAACCTAAGCGACCGACAGCTTCCTTTGACTTCATATTTCATCATTATTAAAAATCTTGCTTTTGACAGATTATCATGTTGTTGAGACACAGACTCACTTGAAAGTTTCCAAGACTGAGGCAAAGTCTCTCCGCTCAGATGCACACAGTAAACGTGGACCTGATGGAAAAGCCCGAAACAGTCCTCGAAATGGTAAGGAGTCAAGACCATATCTTCAGCTGGAGTTAGCAGGCATAAGTTTGCATAGTTATGTCAGTTCATGTAATTTGGAAGAACTTTCTTGTTTATCCTTATGTTTATATTATCCATTGCATGCTTCTAAAAATGATTTGTGTGCCATGTCTGCTTTGATCAAAGTAACGCTTGGTTCTTGTCCTCGTAGGCCATTCTGAAGCCTTCAGGTTCTTCCACAAAGTGAAGACCCAGAAGCTCTTATCTCTGAACCATGTACTTATATTTTATGCAGTTCTGTAAGTTAGCAATTAATACCAGTATTATCAAAATACTATGATTTTTTTATGTATACATAGATTAGTGCAATCTAAGCTTCACTTGAAAAAAGGAAGCCATTGAGAATTGTGGCTTTTGTAGTTCTCAGAAGTAGAAATGCTGGGGCAGGCTTACCTAACAGGCCTTTCGCTTTTAAAAGCAAAGGGTCTTCTGGTTCAGGATGTGTTAAAGACTAACTACTTGCAAGTTCAGTTTACATGTCACTTAGCAAAGCCATACTCAGGGCTGAGATTTTCATAACTGTCCGATTGCCACTTACGGGTATTCCTGAGGTGTTTCTAAGAATGATACTGTTATTATTCAACATGTGCAAGTAACAATTTAAATGGCTTTTAACATTAAGTTTGTCAAGTACCTTTAAAGTTTTGATTAACTGATGTACCTTATTTTCCTTTCTTACAGGGTTTGTGTATTAATATTTTCTACCTTCTACATGAGATACAAAATCAGTGTCCTGGAGGAACGTATTATTTCCATCACATCCTTTGATTCACATATTAAGGAGTAAGATACGCTCTATAAAATTCGGGAAATCTTCTTCCAGTATTTGTCATGCTCATCTATTTTCCTCGGAAACCACTGTCATATTGTAGTGCCCTTGTGATACGTCAGTGTGCTGTAGTTCTTGTATCTGTACTAGCCTCATCTCACAGCTTTCTGTTTAAGACTTTCAGTAAAAATGTGATATGTCGTGGTATACTACTGCCTTGAGAATGTTTCATATAGCTGTGAGTAACTTCAGTGTAAACTGTGGAAGTGATCAGTTCCTTTCCAGAGCAACGATTCTGTGGAAAAGGTATAACTTCTGTCTTTACTCTTGATGTTATTTGATTAGCCGAAGATGACAGAAGTTACTTCATAATCTTTGGGCTAATCTGACTTGCTTGTATAATGTTTGCTAAAGCTTTGGGCTGCTTATATTCTCTTTAGAAATTGATATCCTGTTTTACTAAAATAAAATAAACAAAATCCACACCACAAAACCAAACCAAAACAAAGAAAACCCCAAACACACCAAGGGAAGGTTCTTTGTGTATTTGAAGAGGAAATAGGGAAAGGGGCCATGGTTCCATAGACAGTCCCATTCTGTAGCTAGAGTCATAGATATTGTCTGCCCCTGTGTTTTTACTTTTTTTTTTTTCAATCTCCAAGTTGCATGGGTAGGCAGTGCAAGGGGCATACACCACAGCAGTATGCCAAGCTTCCTACTCCTCTCTGAGGGCAGAAGGTAGTTAACTGGATACTGCTGAGAATACTAATCAGTTCATTCAACATTAAATTTTGCATTAACTCTTCTCCCCTTCTTATACGTGATTTTTTCTGAGCTGGTCTGAAAAACATGTCTTCAAAAGCTATTTGTAAATCTCTGTGCAAGACCTGTAGCCACCTGCAGCCTGAGTGGCAATGCTGATAGCTGGAGAAGCACCACCTGAAAAACAGGGAAAATAAACTCCAAAGAGCTGTACCAAGACTGGGTGGAACTATCGCTAAGAGCAGGCAATGTCAAAAGCCATTTTCCCACTTCTGGCATGTTTTTATTAACAGTATGCTGTGTCCCTCTTCTGAAGCACTCTTACAGGAGAAGGGCCTGGGTTTTGCTGCTCTGATCTCAAACAGTACAAGATAAAGGATGATCTAATGTGCACTTCTACAGTGTCAAGGGGTTGGACTTTTTGATTTCCTTCAAGTCACGGGACATGGAACTTAATGCAACTTTTCGACTTATTGCCAGTGGAAATAGCTGTAAAGTTTTCTGTCTAAACTTCTGGAGAATGAGACCACATAAAGAAAGAGTGCATAAGTGACTGAGGCCTTTGTTTCTGTAAACAAGTACAGTTTACAATGTTGCCACTGTATTCCCATCTACATGTATCTCTCAGTTCTGTTTTACTCTGTTTTGCTTCTGTCACACTTACTTCTTTATTCTGTTTGACAGACGTGCAGGGCACCAAGGTTTGGGATCTCATCTGCAAATTAATGCTGATGCCCTTTGTGATGAGTTAACTGCTAATCTTATAAAATTGGAAAAGGTAACTTCCTATGATATAATGCAAATTCTGACACACTAACCCGGTTCTTGCAGAATTTCTATAGTCTGTTATTTTGAAAAGTGCCAAATTACCCCCAGATTTGGTACAAGAAGCTGACATGTTTTCCTAGACAAAGGACTGGATTTTGGACTACAAATTAGCACAAGTACAAGCACTGGTATGCGTAAATGTTTTGCCTTTTGCTGAGGCTTACAACCATGAATACTAATAAATGTACACTTCAGGAGTGATTATTGCATGTAATGATTTCAGTGAGGGATTATTGTCCATCAAGGCTAAGGATTCTGAACTTAACCTTTATTACTATTTGATGAACTTTTTTGTCTGGGGCTTTTGTTTGAGATTATGGGGGGGTTTAATTATTATAAAGAAAAACAATGCTGGCTTTCATGTGTGGTCAGCTTCTTCATATGAAGTGGCTGGAATCTGCCTGTTTTGGTGACACAAATGCTGCTGCACCAATTTCGTAATTCCAAATATTCCTGGCATTTAGTTTTTACTATACTCTAATTGCTAAAGACTTAAATTGGAAACCTATGCAAAACAAAAGTGGGTGTGCAGACTTTATTTCCATTTTAGTTGTTGTGGTGGGCTACTCTTGGCCAGCAGTCAGACACACAGCCAACTGCTCTCCCCCTTCCTAGCAGGGCAGGGGGAGAAGGTAGAATGAGGAAGCTCATGAATTAAGGTAAAAGCAAGGATGTTGCTTACCAGTTACTGTTGCAGGCAAAACAAATTTGACTTGGGGAAAATCAATTCAATATAGTACCAGTTAAAATAGATCTGGGTAGTGAGAAACAAGGACAAACGATACACCGCTGCCTTTCTTCCCCCCTGTCCCAGGCTCAGTTTCACTCCCACTCCCAACTCCTCACCCCATTCCCTGCCTCCAAAGTGGGGCTGGTAGGCTGTTACAGAAAGTAACTTTCTGCTGCACCTCTTTCCCCATTTTCCCCCTGCTGCAGGTGGGCTCCTTCAAGGGCCTCCGTGCTTTGGAAAGTAACCACCTGCTGTGGCATGGGTTCTCCATGGGCTGCAGCACGGACATCTTCTCTGCCATGGAGCACCTCCTCCCCCTACTCCCTCTCAGACTCTGGTGTTCCTTCTGCTGTTTCTCACCATCTTACTCTGCTCCTGTCTCTGTTTGGTGTTTTTCCCCTTTTTTGAATACACTTTCCTAGAGGCTTGACCACAGTCTTGGCTGAGGGTCTCAGTTGTGCCCCTGAAGTGGGTCCATTGGAGGCTGCTGGAACAGCTGTATCCAGCACAGGGCAGCCCCTGCCCCTGCAGCCCCCTGTCCTGTCCCCCCACCCCCAAACCATGACAGCTGCACACAATACAGGTGCATGAAATGTTACATGTTGGGAACATGTACACTGGCCAAGCATCAAAAAAAGTATCAGTGGAGCAAATCCAAAGGTTACTTGAATTCCTGTGTGCTTAAGTCACATAAGATATTTTTGCACTGTTTCTAAATCAGAGTGCATGCCAAGGTCTTTTAATACCTTTTTTTTTTTTTTTTTCCCTAAACAAAGTTTCTCAAGTAGCATAAAGCTAGGGTTACATAAGATCACTCTTTACCTGTGTGGCGTGGGTTTTACAAATACTGCCAAAAAGAGGTTTCGCTGCCCAAACCTCCACCCCCTTGGCTGTGGTGGAAGTCTAGAATAATGCTAGCTTAACTCCTCTGTATGCTCTGGATGCTAAGAATATGAATACAGACGAAAATACTTACCAGAGGATTAGCAGATACAATCTTTAGCCAAATTAGGTCATTTAAGAGGTCACTGCTTTCCAGCTGTCTGGGACAGGCTGGCAAGATGGTTCATGAGAGATGTCGTTTCAGTGGGAAGCTTGCCAGCCAGCCCTCTGCAGCAGGGCTAGGCACTTTCCCACTCCCTTATATAGTCTTTGCTTGGAGACATAGTAAAAAGCAGCTGGATGATCAGATCATTCAGTTATCCCCAGAGAAGAGGCCCTCTGTCCTGAATTAGAGTCTTAAGTCAGTGCTTTTTTCGTTTAGTGTCTACAGGATTGGACCCTTTTAAGTCTTCCCTTGTATTTGCCGAATACTCAAGAGACAATCAGCTACTATGCATACAGGCTAAATGAGTATTGCCTGTAGCTGCATATTGTCACATCCCAGTCCTGTCTAATCTAGATGAGCAGTGGTTAGAACAGGATGTTTGTACTGCAAAACTGGTAGAAATCTAACAGCTTTATGTTCTCGGAGCAAAGTTACTGCTTAACTGTTTCATATGCCTTAGTGAAAAGTGCTAGTAGTTGACTGCAGCTGGCTTCAGCAGCACAGGTGGCATTGACAGTTCCGGTGTAACTTGTTTCTCACCTTGTTTCCTGTGCAACTGCAGCATTGTAAGCTAGAGCACAGGCATTATCTAGACTAAAAAGTAGAAATTATTCTCCAGTTAAAAAGCGTTCAGTGCAATATGTTGCAATGACTTTTTCAGTGTGACCTTGAGCTTTTTGCAAGCTCAGCTTCATACTTGGAGTTGCCATGGCTTAGCAGAATTTTGCTTTGGCATTTAAGTGAATTTAACAGGTTGTTAAAATGCACCATGTCTATCAGAGTGTAAAGTGTTAAACTGGGGGAGGGAAAACGTGGCCTAATGTTACTCATTCCCTTATTCTAATGTAGCTTGTTAAAAGGAAAATCCTATGTATGCATTAAGTGACTCTTGCAAAATTAGGTGCTTCTTCCTGTGCTCCTTTCCCCAAAATGCCCCACTTGAAAAACGTGTGCATCTGGGCTAGAAATGAGGTAGGATTAAGAAGTGGTATCTGTGAACAGGAAGTATAATGGCTCCTCAAATTAAAGCCTGAAAGTATCTGTGACTAAACCTTCTGCAGCCAGTGACTGCTAGTTACTAAGATACAGAGAACACATGTGCCAGGGAATGTGACCCACTATATTCCCCCCTCTCTGCTTTTAAGGACAAGGAGATGAAAGATAAATAGGCTTTGTAAAATGGGTCTGTGCAAATCATCTTTGAGGATCTGACTGGCTGGTGTTGCCTTCAGTGTAACTAAGGAAAGATAACCCACAAACAATACACTGAACCAGGCAAATGGGACATACCTGCTAATGGTTAAAAGACCTTTATTTCGCTGCGTACGCCTCATAGGCAACTGTGTAGCTGAAACTGTTACAAAATTGTTTGAATTATTCACTTAAACCTGAACGGCAACTTTGAGGCTCTTAATGGGTTTTGATCAGATTCAAAATAATTGGGTTTCTTGTCCCTTTCTTTCTAGCTCTAGTCTTTTCCTATCATTTTTTTCTTATACCTAATGAAGGAGAGAGTCTATAGGAGGAAATTGCAGGAGATGCTCGTAATATGAAAGCTAGGTGTGCTGCTAGCTGATTGTATCCAGATGTTTCCTTTGACTAGGTCAGGAAGCATTTAGCATTAATACCATTGGTATGAATAGTTGTGACAGAATTAAGATGCAGGCAGAGAGTATAATGAAGAGTATGTCTTGGGTTTTTTAATGCAGTATAACGCTTCCTGCCCCCCAATTATTTTTCTCTCCTTTTTCTAAGATACAGAACAACTTACAAAAACTACTTGAAGATCGTGAATGAAACGTCGATGTTCTTGGACTGCTTCAGACCTCATTCTTCTCTCTTGAAAACAGTTCCAAAGGAGCTCTGCTGGCCAGAGTTCAAGCTTCTCTATTTTCAGTCCAAACCAAGCTTAAACTACTGTAAAGCTCATGTCATAATGCAGAAAGTCATTTTATTCTTGAGCATGTATCTATAAGTGTTGAAAACCTGTATGTTCTGATCTACAACGTGTATGTTTTGATCTACATGTACGTATATGCTTTAAAAGTAAGGGGATTTTTTTCTTCTCTGTTGTGTGTGAATTAATGGATTTTATAGCTTGCTTGATTCTAGACTTGCTTACACCAGCACAAACCTGGTGCATCAATTTTTTACCTCAGCATTTGCTTTCTGCTATCATCATACAAGTGTAAATGGGAAGAATTTCAGTCATGACTCATGCTGAAGTGTTGTGTGAATAAGCTGGTCAGTTACGGTTATGGATTGATGCTTTGCTATACATTTTTACTATTTTGTGCTGGGGTGTCCCAGAGCTCAGAAGACAGTCACCTCTGAATGTGGTTATGTGAAGTTCTGAATGCTCGAGGTGTGCTGTAAAAAGGCTCAATTCTGCTTTCTGTGGCATTGCATCACCGCTGAGGGTAAGGTCTGTTTCTTACAGACCTAAGGAAACTGGGGATTCAGTTTCCACTGAAGTCAAGCTTGAAATATGTATGGACTTGCCAACTTAAAATCAAGTTGCTTATAAATAGCAGTATAGATGTGACATATCTGCACAGCTTAGAATAACTGCTAGGTTTTTTGTCCACTCATAGTCTCTGTCCATTAAGTTAATCGGTGTGAAGACCCTGAGTCAGCTTTCCTTGGAGTTACATGGGGTTTTGGTTAGCTGAACAAGTGCAATTTGTGCTCCAGTTGATGGAAATCTAGTCGTGGTATGTGACTCCAGGGAACAGATATTTCCACATAACAGGAACTGGTGAATTAATGATGCAGCAATACAATCACTAGAATGAATGAAGAAGTGATATCGTACTATTTTTTTCACAGTGCCTCAATGGGATAACTGGGGATTTTTAGCTTTCTAATTCACCAAGCAGGCTGGTTAGTTTTTAAAAAGCAGTATTTAGGATAATAAAAACTAGTATCTTTAAAGTAACAGTATTGTTTATAATATGCTATGCATTTTATAACCATTTCTGTGAAATGTACCCACTTTGTTTAAATAAACTTTTTTAAAACAAGCGACTCGATACTATAATTTAGATGAACTGAGTTCCATCCATCAGCATGAATATTGGTCAAGTGTGATAATCATGATGATGAGGCTCATACAGTACAAAATTTGTGCAAAACACAGTACCCCACAGGAAGGGTTGCGAGCTGCGTCCTGCTGATGTGCTTCCTCTTACTCAGCTGTACCTGAGGTCTTCCCAGACTGCAATGACCAAACAGCAGGAGTAAATCTGGCCCCCAGAGTTCTTAGGAAATTTTAATAGTTTTCTCATGTGATTTCACCTTTAAGAACATTGGATGAGTATCCTAATGTTGAAGCAGCTTGGAGAGCCCTATGTGCTCTCTAATGTGCCTGCCTGGCTCAAGGTTCCATCTGAGCACGGTCTGTCAGAAATCTGTGAGTTTTCATGGTTCTCCCTATTGCAGCCTCTGCCTTTCCTTCCTCAGCTGTCATGAAATTATTGGAATACTTTGTTTCACAAAAAAAGCCCTATTGAAATAAGTTAAGTTTTCTTCTTTTTCCATCCTTTCCACTACTGCTATCTTTTTCCACAGTTACACAGCTTATGAATATTTTGGACTCTGACCTTATCCTCTCCCTTATTCTCAGCTTCCTTTAATTCTGTATCAGTAACAGAAGTTTTTAGTTCTGTTTATGGTTTAAAACTTGATGCCACAAGTCACCTTTATCAAAGGAACTTCAGGGAAGCTTGATTATATGCAACAGCTGAACTGTGTTAGCCTGTTATTCCATTACATCAGCAAAGATGTGCTTTGCTATAGGAAAACAAAGGAAGAGAGATAATATTTGGCATCTGCCTTATGTAAAGCAGGCAGGCTAACGCCTTATCGTTTGCCATAAGTGAACACAGTAATTACCAGCCTGCATGAGTAATCAAAGGTGGATACATGCCCTTTAGCCCGTGGCAGCAGCATGCCAGGGGAGGCGAGTCTGGACAAAGGTGTAACAGTGTCTTTCAAAACAGAGAAGCAAATTACACTCCGAAGAAAGAACTGGTGCTTGGTGCTTGTGGCTCAGGTCACAATTCAGTGTTGCCACCTCACCTCTGCTCGTCCATTGGTACCCTCACTCCTTTTCCTAGAGGGAGGAGGAGGATGTCTTGAGGATGTCATACTGTTCAGAAGTCAGTGCACAGCTGGGCAGCGTGTAATGCTGCAGTGCTTCCAATCTGAGAGGCAGAGCACACGCAAGACCCAGTGGGGACAAAGTTTTGAAGTGTGAGAGGTTTTCTAATCTTGTGACTGAAGAGGGGGAGTTTGCCCCAGTCCTGATTGGGTGGGAAGTAGCAGCAGCAGTGATGAGCAAGGAAAAGGTGCTTGCTGCGAGGCTGGGAGTCGGGCAAAAAGCTAAGGGGGCTTCCTGAACTAGCATCTCTGGTATGTAGTCCAAAGGCCTCGAGGAGGGGTTTTGCTATTTGTCAAAGGTGAAGTGCTAGTTTACAGAAGCAGGTGGGAAGATGTGTGACTTCAAGGAAGTCAGAAATATACACCAAATATTTAGTGCACGGTGTTAATAATGTTCATGTATAATTAGCTGCATAGGCTGCCTAGAAATTACTTTTAAAAGCCAATTTTCTTACTTCTTTTGGATTTGTTTTTCCAGTTTTTTCTGTCTGTTGTCCCTCACAGCATAGAGGCTGGAAAAAAAACTGGATTTCACCAGCCACAAAGGACCTAGTTCTGGAAAGATGCTTTTGCAGATACATGGAAGGCAACATGGACACATCACTAACATTTTCTGTAGTTGTAGTTGGTGATGCAGTAATTTTTTCTTAGCAATCTTAGTCCAACTTTCACCAGTTTGTCTGATTGCTTACTCTAAGGGAGAAAAAACAACCAAACAAGCAAACAGCTGCTTGATTTTCTTTCTCAGAAAATGAATTCTGAGGAAACTCCCAAGACACTTTTGGTGGTTGTGGGTAGGAGCCATAGATCAGACCTGACTTTTCCACATATACTCTGCCAATGTACAGCAAGTGGACTTACATCCTGGCCTGGTGAGACTAATTTGAAATTATCTTCTCCACCTCATTAGTATGAGGTTACCAAATGGCTAAAAATTGCTGGGAGGAAAGGGAGAGGGACGCAGAACCACATGACATGGAAGTATATTATAGGCATGATTTTCTGATGGTTTGGAATTCTTCTGTCTTCAGGCTGCTGTCAAGAGGAAAAGTCCTTTTTTCCATTTCTCCACTCTTCCATATTCCCAGTTGTTATTTTCTTACACGTTTTCACAGGTAGAAGAAAGGAGCAGAAATGGGTTTGGAGAGGCTGGATGGGTTGAGGGCTTGTTGAATTAGTTTTCTGCCAAGTCAGTTACCTGAACTGCTTGGGCTGAGGGGTATCAAGTTTATCATACAGTTGTTGTGAAGGATGCAGCTAGCACTCTGTTAAGGCAAAGTATTATAAAGCCCCCTCTCTGCAGAACATGAAAAATACTAATTGTCATTAGCATTTGTAGAAAAGACTAACAATTTTGTGTGTGCGTGCACATGTTTGTCTTGAATTCTATCACTGGTTTCTTCTGAACTTTCATGCAAATGTGTAGCAATGCTCACTCATTCCTGCTATGCCTACACTTTCATTTCCAAGGTTCCACCTAATACTGACAAACACTAAATAAACCTCTAGGTTGGTGTTTTTCGGGCCTTTGTGGGCTATTGCTTGGCTGGTTCAGCTGCAGCTGCTAGTGAGGTATTACTCTCAAGAACAACAGGAGATTTTGCATTTACAGACCGGGGGTGACATGCAGTAAAGATCATGAAAAAGCTGGCTATTTAGACAGAAAACTGAGCAAACAGTTCCCTTTGTGCTCAGTGCCTGTGTCTCTGCTTCTGTAAACAGCAGAGGAATAATATCATTTGAAAGGATTTTGCCAGCACCTGCTTTCAGTTTTCCTGGTGAGATTATCTGAGTCTGACATGCAAATTTGCTCAAGAGGGAAAATTGACTAATCTCATTTGATGTTTCCAGGTTTATGGTTTGAACCCAGTGGACCTTTCTGCTAAACGTGGTTTCATGTAATGAGGCGAAAGGGATGGGGTTTTTTGCTTTCATGGATTATAATATTGGTGTAATACTATTTTATCATTGTGGACCTTTAGAATACCTGTTGTTCAGTGAGCAGCCACAACGAAATACATGCCAGTATATTTCATTATTGTCTCATTATTCCCTCTTTATCTGTAGCCTTCCTGGATTTTAACAGAAGGTCAGGAAAATGCAACGTATAGTATATGCACTAACTCAGCAGCCCTTAGGATCCTGAGTTTATTCCCTGAGCTTCACACAGGCTTATGATGTCTGTAACTATTCCCATCCAAAACACAGGAATTTCACTGGTACATAGACCCCTGCATTTTAGACCTTGAGGTTTTCCTCCTGGTGGCATCTACTGACTCTCAACTTCCCTTTTAGTCAAACCGCCAGTGATACTGTGACTACTCATCTTAGATTATATCTGAAATTATTTGGGTGATGAAGCCCACATCCTTACAGCACCTTGATTAGGGGCCCTTGCCTACACCTGCTACTGGTAGGACCCTCAAAGGGGATGATCCTAAGAAGGAGCTGGTTAGGAAAGTGCTCTGGAAGGCCACCAGTGGGATTGGTGTAATAATAAGAGGCTTTTGTCTTTCTTGAGAGGCTACCAGTGGGATCGGTGTAATAATCAGAAGATTTTGTCTTTCTTCAGTACCTGGTATCATCTCTATTACAGTTTACAAATGAGTCATCAGGCTGCAGCATCCTAGCAAGCAGACTTCAAGCATGAATTCAAGGCATTCCTATGTTTTCCCAAGCTTGTGTTTCCAATACAAAACATGTAAGAATATTCCAGCTATTCCCTATAGAAGTTACAAATGCTCTGCATGGATCACTTTACCTTTCTTCCCCACAACAGACAGTATTTGTGCCAAATATCTTGCCCCTCCTGGAAGGTCCAAACACATTTCCAAGAGCGTAATTGTTGGTGGAAGGAGTAACACCCTGAATTGGATGTCTGTTTACTAAGTAAACATCTGGGTCAAAAAAATTAGATGCTTGCTAGCTGCCAGCCTCTGTGAATTCAGTCTAGATAGCTCTTCTCCCCTCCCTATATTTTTTTTAACTTTCGTCCATTGTGTGTGGAGCCTATGCCTATGTATTTTACTGTACATGTGACCTTCTTGCCTTGCCAATTTCTGTACAAGTTCATCTGACTATTGCTTAAAAGCTCATTATGTTCTTAAGGTTGAAAATGTATCTTTTTCCAGGCTTTACATCACAAACAGCAAGTTCATGTCATGATGGTGTAGTAACTGCATCCTATTCTGCAGGAGTGACGTTTTATATTAAACTTCATAACAAGGATTTATTAGTCATTGACAATGCAGGTAGTCTGGGCTGTACAATAAAGTTCTCTTCAACTGCTGTTCTCACTTAATGGTATTAATAAGGTAATTTTCCACTGACTAGGCATTTTAGAAGTGCTTAGCAGAAGATTAAAGGAAAATCATTCCAATGCGCCGTTAAGTACAAAATTAAAGACCAGCTCTTTGCACTATCTACAGATAGACAGATAGGGGTTCATTCCAAGAAGAAAAGGTAATGAGTAACTTAATTATAACCTTACACGCTGCACCTGGCACGCAGGGCAAAATACAGCTCCATATCCTTCCCGCACTTAGAGCTTGTTATCGTGGCAATATGCACACGTGGCTGCATTCTGAGGCATGGGCAAGGTGGGAAGAAAGTCAGCGTGTACTAACAGATGTTTCCACAATGTATGAAATGAACCATGAACCTTCTCTCACAGACAAATCATGTGAGAAATAAATGCTTTATTGTACTGGCTTATGATACTATGTGAAGATGTGCCCTGTGTTTTCCTGTAAACAGTTCTAAGCAATGCCACTAACAGCACACATGAAAATAAATAAACAATCTACATTAGCTGATTTGGAAATGCCCAGCCTTCTAAAGACTGATTAATGGTAACGGCTATAAGGAAGATGGTTGTTGAGCTGAAGGACTTCAATTTCTTGATTGTGGGAAGATATCTTCCATACTTCTCCAAGTCTCTTCATATATTTCTGATTTCTGAAATCACACTTTGACCACCACAGTAACTCCTCCCATGAAAACGATTTGTGGTTTGCTGTCTAATTGAACTAATGGAAGCACATGAGTTGGATTACGGTTAGGACTAAAGAAACAAGGGTGCTCAGGGCTGGCTGTTGAGGGCTGCCATAGTTGCTCCCTCCTTCTGCTTATTGCCCATTGTCTGCCTCCATTTCCCTTCATGTGCTACCAGATGTAACCTGAATCCAAAAGTTGATCTGTTAAATGGTAACCCACCCAAAATTAGTTCATTTTCCGTCAGAGCTATGAAGAAGAGTCTGTCTAACAGCGTCAAAGACAGGCTTGTTGAGCAATGCCTGAAATAATGTTTTAGAAGTTTTACTGACATTACTACTTTTGCCCTCTATTGTATTCTGTAATTCTATTCCATGCAAAGTGAAGCAACATTGGAAATGGTAAGAATACTCTGAGGCAATTTCTCTGTACACCTGCCCTGTACCTCGGTGCTTCCCCAAGGAGCTGTGGGCACAGATGACTGAGATGGACCGAATGCGTTAGCAGTGGTAAGTTGGGCTTCCACGTGACTCTGGTTAACTCCTCAACTGTAAGCATCAAAGAAAACTCCTCTTTGTAGATGACAACGGAGGATTATAAAAGAATAATGTGTTTGTCCTATGATCATTTGTCTGTGTGTGTGTGTTCCCTCAGGAAGCAGATAGAGTTACCTGGCACAATCAGACCTGTATTACTATTTCCAACATATGGAAATGAGATATTTTTTTTTAAAGTTGTGACAGCAGTAATGTTAATATTGGAAGCATGTCTGTCATAGCAAATATGCCTTGGGATAAGATGGACTGTCAGCTAAGTGCAATATTCATTTTTCCCCTGCAAAAGCAAGGTTATATGCTGACACACTTGACTGGATTTTTTTCCTCCTTGCTTTGAGTAGTGGAATTAGTCTCCAGGCACCAACACCAAACATAAATCAACTCCCTCATCTCTTACTCTCTCTGCTTACCAGTTTTATTTCCCATTCATTTGTTTTTCATTAATAAGTTCTGCCCTGCTGTAAGCAGCAGAGCCGTCAAGTCCTGGTTCTGTTTTAATGTTTATAAAAAGCTCTTTAAGCTAACACTAGAAATTCCTTTTAAATTTCTGCATCTGGTGAAAAAAATGTAGTTCTTTTTGTGTTGGAGATACACAGTAACAACTGTACAGTGTATTATATAGCATTCTTTTCAGAAGGGTTTTTTTTTCTGTCCTTCTGAAAACTACCTTTTTTTTTTTTCTTTCCAGCTCTCAGACTGAGAAACCTTTAAGCTAGTTTGATTTCCACAGTGTGGGTATTTATTCTGTTCTGAATTCATCTATTCTTTCTTTTACAATGTGCAAGAATGTACTGCAATAGCAGATGTATTTAAATCACATTGAAAAAACAGAGATGTTAATGTCTAAACCGTAGAACATGTTAGCTTTTTTTTTCTTTTCCCTCTCTGGCAGTTTTTCCAACAAGTGAAAACTTGTTACAATACACCCAAGCACAGATGAGTGAGCATGTAACAGCTATGCTGGTTTAGCCACTAAATTATTATTGTGTGGTGTTCTGGGCCATCCTAGAAGGGTGCTTGGGAGCCTGAACTTGGAAAGCTTGGAGAAGTACAGGATTTCCCCTGCTGCCCTTTCCTTGCTTTGCCTGCGGAAGCACCCGGTGCAGCAGAACAGCTGCACTCCCATCGCCCCTAGGCAAAGTCCTTCCATAACATACCTTTACTGGGGAAATTTTAAACCTCCAGCTATTTCACCACTTTTGCTAGCTGTTACTGCTGCTGGTGATACCACCACTTAAAACTATGTGCTACTGCTGCTGGACAAGGGGCTGCGCTGCTAGTGGATGCTCATTCCACACTAGTCCCATCAGGGACAGTAGAAGCCCTAGGAGGAGAGAACTATTCCTCCCTATGTTGAACCTGACACAAAAATTTCATAAGTAAATAAGCTTGCACAAAGGCTAACACCACAGCCTCATGACAGGAGACTCCAGCATTCTTATCAATCATGCTAGTATAAAAAGTGAAAAGTATAACATTAAATGCTGCAAAAGTTTGCCATCGTTGCTGAGCAATGAGGATGTACAATTTGAGCAAATGAAATACAGATCTTTTATGGGCTGAAATGAAGTTTTGATGTTTCCTCCAACATATTTTCCCTCATATCTGTCATCAGTCTAGAACAAACTTTGGCAACCTTGTTAAGAAAATCAGTAGAAAACCTGCCCCATCAAAAAGTAAGTATTAGCAGCCTAGATTATCTAATCAAGTTATGATCAAGAAATTGTCCGAAGTGTGAAAGCCTCTGTATTGTGATAGTCTTTATTTGGACTCCCAGGTCATTTCCCCACTGCTTTGCATCACATACAATTTTGTGTGTGTGTAGACATACACATATATAATACATACACACAAACAGACATACATAACACATACGAAAACGCAATTTAAGTGTGAATTGCTGCAGTGGTGAGTGTATCCTGGCTCAGAGGCCTGAGGATACAGTGGCTTCTGGCTCAGGGCACTGACAGCCTTTTGGCAGCGGTGCAAGCGACAGCACCTGAGAAGTAGCACTATGCAAGTTGCTGCCAAGCTGTGACTTTCAATATAGGTTTCTTGAGGGAAAAAAAAAAAAAAAGTCAATAATTTTACTGCCACAATTCAGTTGGCTTAGTGAAGGCATAGTTCAGGAAGTGCAAATGAGCCAAACAAAGGAAAATATCCTTTCACACCTCTGTTGTAGGCTCAGTGGTTCTTCTTGTTCCCATAAGTCACGTGCAATCAGCCTATTTCTCTCCTAGGGCCGGCTGATGAGTAAGTTGCTCAGTTGGGATTTCATTGGCAATAGCATGTGTCATAAGCTAGGCCACGGGTGCTCAGGGCCTGTTGAATAACTTACACTCCCTGTCTTTCTGCCACCTTCTTTATCACTTGCAATGAGCAATCTCTCACAAAACACTTGTGGCCAGCTACATTATTATCATTTATTGCACCACTCACGACGCTGAGCAGCTGGTGTCTTTCCTGAGATTAAGAATGAGCGTGAAGAAATCTGCATTGCCTGATACTTAAGAGTTTAGTCATACAGCTGCCTGAGCCACTGCAGACATGCACATTTCCATCTCCTCTACCATTAGGCACTTAAGAGAGGCAGAGTTTGACAGTTGTCCAACTTGCCAGCAGTTGCCTCTGTGCTACTGCCACCCTACCGTCACCCCCCTTCTTGGTCATGTGCTGCTGCTTCCCATCCCCACCAGCAGGCCTGTGCCATCACTATCCTAATTTGCTTCCAGGAAAATAATTTGGGGTTATTTTGTGCAAAGTCCAGAGTACAAAGGTACGTTGCATCACCTCTGCTGCTAAATCTGCTAAATAGATTAGATTTGAATAACCAGTTTGGCAGAGAAAGGAGGAGCTGGAAATGACGAGTTCCAGGGTGACAACACATTTTTCTCCTGTGGATAGAAGTGGAAGGTGCTGCTTTGGATGTCTAACTCCCTTTTGGCAGCACAGACTTGGCAGTACCAGGTTAACGGTTGGACCTGATGATCTTAAACCCAAATGATTTTGTGATTCAAGTGCGAGCTTGGATAGGGCCACCATGCACAAACATATATACCCCTGGTCATAAAAGCAGTTACAACTACATCTTGTGAGATTCCCTGGCCTGGCTCACAGCAAACCTACCAAGTCAGGCAGCCAAAGGCTGCAGGACAGCAGCTGATTCACTGCCAGACAGCTCGGCAGCTCAGAAGAGAAAGAAGCGGTGTCCCAGTGGGCAGCACAGATCCCATGTGGAAACCAGCATGGTGAGGCAGCAGTTTAACCAAGATTCTGTTCAGCCTCTAAAGCAATGCACAAGCCAAAATCCTGCTTCGTAGTGCCCTGGCCACAGCTCTATGAAGGAAGCTGTCTGTGCTGAAGTGTCTGTGCTTTTACCTTGCAGTCACTGCACTGGGTAACTGTGGAGCAACAGCAATTTCTCTGGAAATCTTGGGAGCAGCCCTCAGCCTGAGATGCTCATGCACTGCTGTGAGCACGCATTGCTCTTACCTTCAGAAGCACTGCAGCCAGGCCATCACCTTTACGCTTCATGTAGCAGGAGCCCTTTATGTGGTACTGCGGACCCCCAGCGACTGGCTCCACTGATGGGAAGCTGGGAGGGCGCGGGTGGGGGCTGTGCCTGCGTGCCCCCTCCCCAGCTCTGCCCCCTGCCCTGGTGCCCCACCGCGGGGCAGGTCAGGCTGCAAGGGTGGGCAGGTGGCTCTCCTCAGCTCTGGGCCCAGCAGAGCAGGGTAAGAGGGAAGTACAGCTTCTCGCACCCTCTCGCCTGGGGAAGAGCTGCAGAGGAAATGAAAGCTGAACAACAGCATTTCACAACAGAGATCAGGGAGAACTTGATCTGTGCTTTGGTTGTGCTCACTGTGTTCATCCTGCCCTGGTGGAAGAAAGCAAAAATTGGTATCTCAAGTTTTAATGAAGTGGCCTGGTAGAGACACACACAGATACAGATTCTCCACTCCCAGCAAATATCATTCTGGAGTAATTATAGACAATTTTTAGAGCTCGAACAGAAACAGTGCTAAGCCAGAGTAATGAGAAAAGAACACAAGTATTTTCTGCTCTGCCCTGTTGATTAACTGAACCATAACAAAGGTTGACTAATCACACCTCAGTGCTGAGGAATGGGAAGCTACAAAATTATGAACTAGGTAAACAATTAAAAGAAAGTCTTGGAGATGCTATAGAAAATACATGGTGGTCTATAGGTATTTAGGGGAAAAATGAATTGTTTTGGCTTGGGTCATACCCTTTGTAATTCTATACCAGAAATCATTTTGATCTCTGGTAGGGAAATAATGAAAGACCATGATTTCCTGGTATTTTAACTCACATTCCAAAACAAGTTTTCTTAGCAGCTTAAATACAAATTTCAAAATATGTTTTCTGATTAGCTGAGGACCACTGTAAGCCAAGCAAATCACTTTTTCTTTGCAAGCCCAGTACACTGAAATACTGATGTCCTAACCCAGTTTCAAAGAAGCCCTAAAGAAACAAACTAACACTCTTGAGGAATGACAAACACCTCATAGTAATTAGGAAATCTGTGATTTGAAGAACTCATGAAAAGAGTTGTGCAAAGTATGCTTCATATTTACCATTTCTCGTGGGAACAGCACAACATGGAATGACACAGACTAAGTACCAGTAAGGGTTAGCCTTTCTGAACTTTCAGTATTTATTGTTCAGAAAGAAGGCAGTGAACAGCCAGAAGAGTAAATGATACCATCAGCATGCAGGCTAGAGTACTTAGGCAAATATTGGCTGAATAAATCTAATAAATATAGAGATTTGAAATGCATAGATTAATACATCAGAGCTGATCTCAAAAAACATGGAACAAAAATTGGTGTGCTTTTTTTGGTTTTTGGTGGGGTATTTTTACACAAAAGATGCTGAATGACACTGGGACAATTTTTACAGTACAGAAAACATTAGGAGAAACATAACTATCCAAGCAAGAATGTTGCTTCTGCTCTCAGATACTTTCCTTTGTGCTGTTGGTGCTTTTTTCCTTAATCACAACAACTAGTTTTGACAGTCTGTCCTACTGCCAGAATCATGCTCCAATCAATGAACTCTCAACCAATCTGGAGATTTAGGATTACATTGTTCCACAGTGAATATGTCTGTGTATGCTTTATCTGCCCTAACTGCAGCCTTATGTGTTGGTTTAAACTACATCTGACTCCTTCCCCTGTTCTCCTCATCCAGTAATTACCTTATCCTTTTGTTCCTTTATACAATATTCAAAACCATGCTCTTTCAATCTATCTTATTTTGTGCACTCTGCCGCACCTCCCGCTTGCAAGAGGTCACCCTTATCTTCCCCAGCATTCCCAATGTAATATCCAGCACCTAAAAGCCTGGTACTGGGTCCTCTCTCTCCTCTGCAATGCTGCCTGTGTGTTTCACCCTGGCTTCACCACCCCCTTTGCTGGTGGTTTTGAATTCCTCATCCTCACTTTCAAGGTCCTTCCTTTTTCTGCAGCCAGTGACTGCTTGCTGCCTTCCTACAGGTTTCCTTGCACAGCTGTGGTGCTTGTCAGACTTTGCAGGGAGTCAATTCAACAAGAAATTGGCGGGGGTGGAGGCGGGGGGTGGGTGGGGGGGGAGGAAATCAGTAACACAACTAACCAAAAAATATGGAAAGGAAATGAGCAGGCAACACAGAGTCAACAGCAGCCAGTGCTGGTTATGCCCGCTTTGGAACAGCAGTGCTTGACTCACCATTTTCAGATTTCCTACCTTGTGTTCCATCCCCGTGTTTTTTCTTGTTGCCGTAAGTTTCTTCTCCTCTGCTGTCACCCCATGATCCTGCATACCCTCTCCTTCAGCTAAGATCTTCACATTGGTTTTTCAGCCTATGGTGATTTAATAACGCAGCAAAGCTTAAGAGGATAGTTTGACTTGCACTGTATCATGAAACGCCACCATAACATTGCTCTGCTGTTTGCTCTGCCTTAAACCAAGACCATAAATCAAGTGCCATCTGGATCAAATTGAGAGGAGGAGGAATGTCTTTACTTTTTATGGGGCAAACAGATATCTCCCATTTCTCAAACACATGATTGTGAGCACATACAGTCAATAAGCGAATACAGTCACATATGAGCTAGAAAGAGGTTTGAATTCTGGGGTTCTACGAGTATCCTGCATACTTGCTGTGATGTGTTAAAAATATAAAAATACCAGCAATCGTAGTAAAAAATGTAGTTAGAAGAAACACAACTCAAAGAAGAGGTATGTGCTGCACTTCTAAGGTATTTCTCAAATGCAGCAGTCACATCAGACTGAGAGTTTTATATCGTTACAGGTCAGTCTGAATCACAGCCCAATGAGTGAGTAGCCTCTTGAAACCCACGACAAACAAAAGACAGGAGAATATAAGTGCTCAGTAATAGCCTAGGGATTAAATAAAAGCCTTAGGAGCCACAGATGGTATTTCTCCTCCGTTATTCCTCAGTCTCTCATTTTCAAATGTGCATGCTGTCATTTCATTACATCTGTAATGAATAACCCTGAATAGGTGGGTGATGCTAACTTCACCACCTCATGCAAAGAGGTTTGGAACACCTGTAAGGGTGGTGCCAGGGAAGCATGAAACACAGTTACCACCAACTTTGAGCTTTCCACAGTTTAATGAAAGGATGGGTCTTCCTCTGAAGTTCAGAGACGTAGTAGACACTGTTTGTTCCCTTTAACTCCACCTTGAAATCAGGTTGCAGGAAAACAGCTGTAAAACCAGAGAACAGTAACACACTGTGTAAAGTATGTATTAAACAATTCATTCCTCCCTGGAGAAGAGTACCCAGCTGAAACACTATTATTTTTATCCTCTGGCTTTTGGAGTTCATGTTTTATATAACAATTGCACTAATCTACTGAGGCTTTTGCAGAATAAAGTGTATTTAATTACCAGCTCAGAAGTAGTGTTCCCAGATGTGCTGGAATAGAAAAGACATTGAGATGAAGAGATTTGTGTTTTACACAGCTGGCTAGTGAGCGTAACGGCGGCCCTTCAGCAGGCTTTAGCCTGACCAACAGCGACACCGGGAGGAACGCGACGACTCAAAAAACAAAGGCTGCGCTACGCCTTACTGTGCAAGTCCCTGTCCCAGAAATGCAGAAAGTGTTTCCATATTATCTGGAGGAAAACAATGAGCTGTATGGAGAACCAATGCTAATAATTTAGGAGAAAACAGAGACTGAACATGTACCTTTGTACCAGGTACTCACAGGCAACCATGTTCAAAACACAAGGTTAGACGAGATGTTTTTCACTGCAAGCAGCAAGCACTTCAGTGGCAGTTGCAAACAACTGAACACAATCCATTACTTAGTTTTCAAACACGGGGCAAGTAGCAAATGACAGCATGTTTTGCTGATCAAGCGATACACATTTCAGAATACTAAACACAAGATATGAAAAAGTCCTTGACAAGCCATATTTTTTTTACTCGAGAACTTAATTCTATGTGATTAAGTCATTTAACCCATATATATGCCTTCACAATTTTTCTCTTCCACATAGGAAAATAAGAGTCCATACTTGTGCAACACATGCCTAATACATTGCTGCAGCACAACATGCCAAACGATTCAGAAGATAATCCAGGCGAAGAGGTCTCCTGTACTTCACACTTTATTTTTTTACATAGCTCTTGATGAGATTAATACAGAGACCTGAATAGATTAGTACAGGCTAATGAGTCCTGAATGCAGCAGCTATACATACATACAGTATCTCGTACAGAAACATAGGCAGCTGCCACAAATTAGAGTTCTGGCAGCCCCATGGTTTTGAACCCATCCAGCAACAACCCACAGAACTGAGCAACAGAAATACCATGAGAAAACCACAGGCAGAAGACGAACATGTTGATCTGCTAGCACTGAAAAGTAACGGTGAGCGCTTTCCCAGTTGTTTTAAATTCAGCACTGCAGGGCAGCTATTTCCCAAAACCCAAGTTGAGACCTACTATTGGTGAGTAGTATTCCTGGTTCCTGAAAACAGTTCCTGTACCAACTCTGCTATCAGAAGCTGTGATAGGATGCAATAGAATGGAAGAAAAGCAGCCTGCAGCTCACAGCCTGCAGGTTTGATTTTTCACCATTCGTTTAAAAAGCAATTGCTTTGTTTATCAGTAAAAATTACATTAGTCTTCCGTTAATATGGCAAAATGAAAGGAAGTTACTTGCAAGGCTGTTCCCATCAAGGTCATTTCACAGTAAGCAATACTGTGCTAACAAATGAATTATTGATCACATGTCATTTAACACTTGTTATTCACTGGTGTTACACACTCAGTTGTAATTAAGTTTACGCAACAGTGGAAGTCGCTGATAGAATTTGTATTAAAACTGCAAGTACCATTATGTTGTTGCACATACCAGTAGCTCCAAGACACATTTTATGAATTCTCAGACTGCTTTCCTTGGGTGAGATAACCCAATGGCAGCTAATGCAGTTTACAATCTGAGTGGACTTTTCAAGTTAAAGCAGAAATTGAGAAAAGGGTGCTTACAGTATTGTTAAGCCTCCTTAGTTTAACACTGCACTACAATCACAACTGCTTATAGGCACCTAAATCCTTGCCAAAACCTACTACAACCTGCAGCTGTCTTTAGAAGGCACTCGCCCCAGAGCCACTTCACTGGAAGCCAATCAGCTAGTCAGCTCAGGCAGGATTCTTCAACAGGTAACTATAAATAAATAGGGTGGAGAGAAGAAAATTGCAAAAATTGTCTAATGAACTCAAAGCGGCCTGGGAAGCAGATGAGGCGCTATGATTACCTGCTGCAATGCCATACCAGCAGTCCAATGACAATGCAGGTAACATGAGCTTTGGAACAGTAATTCATATACTTAGCAAAAGTCAGGATGAATTTGTAACGTACTTACAGAGAAAGCTCATTGTTTGCCTACATAAAGTGGATCTAATGTGCTTACTTGTAATATACAGAGGTAGTTACACAAGTATTTCAAGTTGAGTCCTCTGGAAAACCACTCAAAACTTTGGGTTGAAGGAATTGCTGTATTTCAAAATGTCAAGTTTACCTTTTTACAAAAAAAAAAGTTTAGTGTTTGCTATACAGTCATCTCCTTGATTACATCCCTACATTTTTTCCATTCATACTCATTTTCAAGTAATGATTCGATGACCAAACTGACTCACCATCCCAGTTTTGTTCCATTCCATGGCCTCAGTCCACCTATCTAAAGCCAGATGGCAGTTAACCTTATTCCTGTAAAATAAACCAAGGGATTTGCAAGATTATTTTATCTGAAGAGTAAAAATACCTTTATTTCCCAGAACAACAGATGTGATCTAACAAGGCTATACAAACCACTATTAATAAGCAGCAAGAAGAGGAAAGAGGTCTTGAACTTATTTTTCATTGTTGAAAGTTTCATGACAACATTCAGTGTCACAGAACAGTGTTTAAGAATACAGCTTCTGTAACTTGTGCTAATTTCAGAATAGCAGAAATTTTAAATTAGGACATGTGATCATTTCTTTGCCCTCTATCTGCTAACGACTTATCTGCCTGCTTAGGGGATTTCAGTTCTGTGTGCAAACACACGACATTATTTCATGAAACCCATTTCCTAGTTCAATGGCCAAGCACAAAGAACTACAGGAGAGTTCTCCTGGCTGCAAGAGACCCAGTAGGAAAAAAACTTTGGCTGCCTACTGTTTATTCTATAGAAAGTGACACCTAAAATACCTTCTATAATACAGATGGTTTAAAACACATAGTGTTTTGAATCCTACTAGATAGTAGGGTGAAAGAAGACTACCTAGCACTGTGGAATGTTGCACCTTTAACACAATCTTGATGACATTGCTATTAAAATATCTTAGCATCAAAATTAAATCAAAAGCCATATCAGAGTCCTAGAATCTGGGCCCAAAATTAACAGCCCTGCCATGTTCAGAGATTGTGGAATTTTGGTACATAGGACTGAGAGGCAAAGAAATCTCCCCGAAAAATGGTACATTAAAAACCTCAGAAGTTACTCTGTGGAAAGTGAAAATCAGCCTAGTAGCGCTGTGCCTTTTTCATCCTGGATTCTGCGTAAGGCTCCATAATGACCTGCTGACAGCTGCAGTCTTCACTGGCCATGAGAAACCCCCATCTAAGGTGAAACACACATAAACAATGTGCCTTGCCCCAGCAAATTCCCTCTGGAAGTGTATTCCCTCCTGGCTGCATCTCCAGTTCTTCAGCTGGTTTCTTTGTAGGGTGCCACAGGAGCTGCGACAACCTGAATTGGCTATGACTCCTTCTAATGTTAAGAGGAGGTTCCAAGAGACTGCAGTAGCCCTTGGTCTTACCCCTTATTTCCCAACACACAGGGTGACAAGTCTCTTTTCTGAAAGAGGGGCAAGAAAACCGTATCAGTCCTTTTAGCCCAGTGATGCTTCTCACAGCCATAAAAATGGACAGTCAGCTGAATGTTCCTGCTCAAAAACAACAATTAAAAAAAAAACAACCTAGAAGCCCAAGGTATCTCACAAAATGTACTTTTATTTTTGCATGGAAAAATAGCCCTGTACTGCCCACCCCCCACAGCACCAGTTTTCTGTAGGAAACTCAGCACGTAGTTTGAAACATAGACCTACTAGCTAGAAATATCAGCAAATGGTGGGGAGGCAGGGGGTACAGATAGCATTGATAATGAAATAATAGTGATAAGGCAACAGATTATTCAGGACATCTGAATCCAAATGTGTTAGTTTCAGTCACACTCCCTTCTTCCCAAAAAACACATACTTCTTATTTGAAGACTGAAGTAATAATTTCATACAAAGTGAAGCGATTTTAGAATAGCTGATTTTTTGACAGAATTAGTATCTTTGTTGCAAGTCAGTTTCAGATGATTAATTTTCTTCACCATGAGGCTTAAAAGGCGCTTGTTTCTGAAATGCTAGGAGAGTTCATGGCACGGCCATTCATAAAACCGTTACTGAAACTTGATTCCTTGAGCCAAAGGTAAATCCTTGCTGTAGTTGATTGTACTGGAAAAGAAACAAGTATTTAGAGACCAGACTTGATTACCGAGACAGATTATGCAGTCCATTTCCTACATACGAGGCTTCTGGTTTCTGTCACGTGTATACAAAAAGAATTCTGTGAGCAGTTTGACTATTTAAAGTTATAAATTGACTTTACTCCAGTTTTCAATATAGTAACTATTACATGGAAAGACCACATTCCCCAAGATCAAAGAGAGAGTAAAGTATAATTTCTCTATTTCATCTCTTGCTAGGAGAACCTCCATACAGAAAAATCAAGGTGGGATTTCTTGTCTTCATACACCTTTGCATGGAAACCAAACTTAGCACAGGTAGAAGCTAGGGAGGGCAGCAGAGAGTGGGAATTGTCAATCACCACAGGCTCTCAGGAGATGTATGGATAGATACCCAACACATAGCTAAATTACCCACCACTGGCAACAGTGGCCCCCTCACAGTGGTTGTCACTTCACATAATTCCTGGCAAGTTTCAGTAATTAAAAAAAAACAAGCTAAGTTTAAAATCAAGCAAGAGGGGAAAAAAACCCAGGTTGTTTAGTGGGGTTTTTTTCCTTTTTAGGAACAGAGAGCAAAGAAAGGTCTCCATCTAGACCCTTCAAATCATCTTCTACTAGGAAGACAATGTAAATTCTTGCATGGCAATTACACTCACACATGGCTATCTCACATTCAGTGAGGACAACCTCCGCAGTCAAGGATTTATATGTTTTGAACTTTTGCATTTATTTGGAATTTAAAAGTCTGTCTTACCAAGTAGACCGTCTCATATAAAGTTTCCATGAATCACTTCCAGATTCTCTTCCCCCACCAGTGTGCTTTTCACCACCTGTAGGAAGAAGGTTATAAATGAAAACCTGAAAATTTTTTCGGAGCATGGAAATCTGGACTAACTCTAGGTGATACATTTTATAAAAATTCATGGGAAAAACTATTTCTTTGCCCTTGTTCTATATCTGAATACAACTCATACTGCTAGCTCTCTCCTCTTGCTTGATCCAAAAATTGATCTTCCAGCAGTTGAAAGTTTCATGATGCTGGCACTAGAGCAGCTTGTTTTAAAGCTTTTTTTTTTTTTGTATTTTAACATGGAACAGAGTACAACAATGTGCTAGTTCTTGCACTGTTTAAATGGTAAGATGAATATCTCTTCTCCCCCCCCCCACTTCCTTCAGTATATACAAAAAATGAGAAATAAAGGCAAAAATGTGTTTAAAGTATTTTTGTGAGAAAGTCTTAGGCTGTAATGTTTACATAGACATGCAAACATACACAACAACATCTTTCTATGCAGCCACATGTCTAAACAGATCCAGAACATATACTTCTGAGGTACATTCCCTTGATGGGGTCGGGGGGGGGGAATGCTACATGGAATATTTATAAACCGAATTTAGATATTTGTAAAGCTGAAATCAAACTACCTCTACTCAATTTCTGTTTTTTCTAAAGCAGTATAACTCAAAATTAACTTCAATGATTTCTTCAGATTTAGTAATTTAAATGGACTGATTAAAACCTTGAAAAATAAGGTGAGGAGACCTAAATTATACCAGTTAGTTTTACAGTAGTAATGCCTTATTCTCTTCCAGAATTACAAGGGGGAAAAAAAATCCCACCAGCTTATAAAAAACAAAAAATGTCTGAGGATTAATACCAAGTCTTTAGACCTGATGCTAGAGGATTTAATAATTTAAAGGATCAAGAAAAAAGCCTAAGTAACATACCAAAAGCGCCTCCAATCTCAGCCCCACTGGTTGGGATGTTGACATTCACAATGCCACAGTCAGACCCCTTCGGTCTACAAACAAAGATAAAGACACAATTACTCCTCAGGATCAGGAAAGGCTCCTTCCCAAAAATGAGGACTATAAAATGCTTAGCTAGCATTATGCATAGGTTTACAAAAGTCACCAAAGACTGTGATCTTAGGCTTCAGGAAGGCAGAAAAATAATTTAAATTATACCCAAGCCAGCGGAAAATCCTTCCCAAATCCTTGGTAAAGATGCTGCTGGAAAGACCTTGTTTTACTTCATTATTCCAGGCAAACACCTCCTCTTCCTCCTAGAAGGAACACATGCCAGTGGTTAAACCATGACCATTCAAAGCAACGCAGTTACAAAGAAGCATAGTGAGGAAAAAAACACCACACAACAGCCATAATGCAAATATACTAAATGCCACTTGGCAGATACATGTGCACCAAGTCAGGTGTAGGTTAACTCCACCACTGCACAAAACATACAATATGCTTTTGAGCAGGTTGACATGAACAAAAAAAAAAAATCTATTCCTGTCCAGACTCTCATTTAACTCCAGTATTATTCACAGAAAAAAAGCATAAATCATAGCATCATAGAATGGTTTGGGTTGGAAGAGACGTTAAACATCATCTAGTTCCAACCCCCCTGCCATGGCATAAATGGCAGTACATACAACCAGCTACACACTGAGGTAAACTATTACAGTACATACCCCACAGTACAGAACATCAGTTACCATTTCTTGAGGTGCTGGGACAATTACATGGACATGACATACATCTGAAATCTCCCTCCAGACTCATCTGTTAGCATCCTTCACACCTGACTAATTCCCCATTATTACTTTACCTTAAATTTCAGCACATACAGTATGGGGGCAAATGTCTCAGTGTGGACAATGGGTGCATTATGAGGAAGGCCAGTCACAATGGTTGGTTCAACATAGTTTCCAGGGCGATTTATAACCTTCAAAACACAAAAAAAGAAAAAACTAAGTAAGTTCAAACCAGCATCCTGCTTAGTACTAGCACATCAACTGCATACTTCATGGCTGGTTACTATAGCTGTGCCTAGCCATCAGAAATACAAGATCACGTCATCTGAGTAGGTAATATTTACTTGTTGAAGTATTTAAAATGCAGAAACATAACTTAGTCTACTAAGGAGGCAATCAAATCTCAGAGTCTAGCAGCTGACAAAACCTCCCTCCTTTCTCCTACTCATCAGCTGATTAGTAAACTGATTAGAACTTTACAGGTATGAGGAATAAAGAAGGTGCCAATGCAAGACAAGAACTCCCAGAATGTTATGTCCATGAGAATGAAACATCCCTTATGATGAAGATGTGCAAGTGGCTCTTGAATCTCCAGTGGTTTGATACTGTGAATCCAAGGACAGAATAACAATTTTTGTTATATATTTGATATTCACCATTTATATTCCTGTTCATATTTTCACCATCACTTGCAACTAGGGAGCGCAAGGAACAGCCAAAAACTCTTAGCCATTTCTTGGAGGAGAAGATAGCTCTTAAGTAGAGCCATCTTTGCCCTAAGGACAGGACTGCAATTCAGACATTCTCAGATTAACATCCTGTAATGGCTGACAGGACAAACTGAGATACAATCTTGGCCTAAGCCACCACATTATTGTATTTTTTTCCCCTGGAACACTAAATGTAGCAGGCAGAATAAAAGTCAGTCACCTTTCCACCGTAGACCACAGAGCCACCCTGTTGTTTCGCTTGTTCTACTGCATCAAGAAACATTTTCACTGCTTCTTTGGTATGAAGAGGCCCATACAGAGTGTCAGCTAAATACAAAAGATCCAAAGACATGCTTTCAGCAAAACTGTATACACTTGCAAATATTCTTATGATCACATTTTGGAAGTAATTATCTATCTGTCCAAGATAAGCAGTATTAGCTGGACTCTTAATCTCCCTTTCAGAGTTTGTATTCTAAATGAAACCAGCTACCTCACTCCCTGGTAAATTGCGAAAATTAGACAGCTTTGACCTATCATCTATTTGGAATTTAAACAGAAAGAAACAAACAGAAACTTGTCTCCTAAACCCATGACTTGGAAATAGCTACTTACAATCCCATGGATCACCGATGCGGACCTGGGCATAGGCCTTCGCAAGCTTTGTCACCACCTCATCATGGATGCTTTCATGGAGGAACTAAATGAAATGTGGTAAGAAGGTTGCAAGACAGCTCAGCCTATGCAACTATTTCTGAAGTACTACTGCACTTTCAAGAGAGCTGAATGAAGTGTGGAGATAGTGTTGCTCATATTCAGCAAATCCCAAAGTTAAAAATAAACACATGAGCAAGGCCTCAAAACAGCACTAACACCATGAAATGCAGATTTTAAATCTTTACCATGAAGGTTTAAAAACAGCAAAGAAACAAAAATCTAATTTTACCCCATCTCACATCAATGGTATCAATGTGTTCTGCAAACTTTTCAGTTACGTGTTTTAGGACAAATACTCTGCCCTTCCTATAAACCCAAAGTTAACCTGCATCAATTTTGACAATATTTACCCAATAAACCCAATTCTGAAAAGACTATATAGACACAGGCTGACACTTAACACCTTTAAACTTGTTAAAAATGATTGGTTAAAAATTAATAATAAAGTAAGCAACAGACACACCCTTGCTTTGGTGAAATCTAAACCCTGCGCCAAAATTCATAGCAAGCAAAAGCAAAGAAGCTCTGGCAATGAAAACCGAGAGAAATACAGGAGGTATATAAAATTTTATTTTCCTGAGTTTTAGCCCCAGGTACTTCTAGAAACACATACAAAGAAACTCTTTAGAGCTAGAATTACACTGGAATGACAAACTACCATCGTATTTGGCCATCACACAGATTTTTGACAAAGTAAAAACGTGTTTGAAAGATTATTTGTTGCTCTCCACAATACCAGGAATTGCCAGGCATCTTCTGAGCTAATCTGGAACTAAGTTTAAATTCAGAGCTACCCAAACCAGACAATACAGATTTACTTACCAGCCTTCTAGCAGTTGTGCATCTCTGACCCGCTGTTCCCACAGCGGCAAACAGAGCAGATGGGATGACTAGGTTCAGATCTGCGTCTTCAAACACTTAACAGAAATTAAGAATATCAGCATGTTACTGAAGTAAACAGACAGTTTGCAAGACTTCAGACACTAAACAACATAATAAACTGTCAGGCTGGACAACAAACATTAGGAATAGGTAGCATTAGCATAGCACACTAAGATACACTGAAACACCTCAAAACTCCTATTACTTATACACCTGGAATTAGACACACACAATTGGACGTAAATGTTAGGTCTGAAATACTGAAAAGAGCCTTGCACAATAAAGCTTGCAAAGGACTTCAGCTTCATTTTAATTCAAGAAACTACAAGCTGTTTCTTGCCATTTCTTCACTATGTCCTCTCACTGAGAAGTTTAGAAGCATGGAGAAACAATGGTAAAGTGTATCCAGATGGCAAGTGAAAAAAGTAACTAAAATACACAGGTGTACCATAATGTGAAATATAAATGAACTGAACAAATACATCTGGCTAAAAGACATTGGGTTATTTAAAACTTAAATACCACTCAGCTTAACCAGTCCCACAGAACTCTCTGAAGCATCAAAAGTTACTACTAAATTTGGGACAAAGTCCAACCAATGTTTACGCCATCATTCAAAGCCAATTCCACAAAAAGCAGGACTTCCATACAAAAAAGTAAACTATGAAGTATAATGCAAGTTTATGCTACTGGCTGCAAAGCAGCAAGGAGAAGAGACAGACCTGCTTGAATGTGATTTTCAGAAGAGCTTAATATTCTAGATAGGCACTTACATTTGTTCAGAATGTGAGAAAAGCGAAACAGAAGGTTACAGCACAATGGGACAGCAACTTAGGAATTTATCTACCTTGTATTTTCTTTCTGCCACAGTGCTTAGCTATTCCTTTCTTCACTTCAACAGTGAATACATGTAAGAGGCTTGAACTTTCATTTTTTATCTTAGAACATTACCCCTCCACAGTACTGAAGACAGAAAACTCTCAACATTCTACTACATATTTTTTGAAAACCCGGGGTCAGGGAAAGAACAAAGGGATAATTTGTTACAAACATTTGTATACTTTCAAATACGGAACAACAATTCTGTGTTGAATATTACCAATAATGGCATTGTTTCCTCCCAGTTCCAGCAGACTTCGACCTAATAAAAAGACACAAAACAAGTTATGTCATGTGCACATGTATTCACTGCACCTCATTCAGTGAGGTCACCTCTACCTAGAGCTAAGTTTCATTAAACCTATTTTTCTGGACAGGCAAAAGTTTTGGGCATCATATTCAACTATCACTCTAGCTAAAGCAGAAAATTACACCAAATACTACATTTATCACATACTGTGAATAGAAATAACTGGAGAACAGTTATTGCAGAAAGAAGCTTAAAAAAACAGCACTAGTATTTTTAGTGCAAAATAGCACTAGAAAGGAAAAGGTGAAAACAGAGTAAGTTCTATCATAGATACTATGATGCAGACAAAGAAGAGAAGGTGCTACAAAGATTAAAACTAAAGAGCTAAGAGTCCAGCAGTTGTGCGTGGACTTGCCTATACACTTTTAAGCATTTGCAACAAACACAGCATCTCAAAAATCGTAACTGTTCTCCTGTATTTATAAGGAACAAAAGACAAGGGGCCATTTCTCCGTGAACACACTGCCAAAAAGACCACAAGCCCTGGCTGTTCATCTTGATAATCTCCATTCACTTATATTCATGGACCATCCCCTGGACCCAAATTAACTGTAGGACCATGGATTTGTGGATATCCCGGAAAAAAACACCGAGTTGTAACAGAGCTTACTGAAAAATGCAGCATCTAATTTGCACCAAGGTGGGGGGGGGGGGGGGGGGGAAGTCACACAAGAACTAAGCGAAGCTGTTATTTTAACCTATGGGAATCCCTCACCTTTCCCGACCACGCAAAGAAATAGAAGAGACCCCACACACTCACCAAATCTCTCCTGAACCATAAGCGCTACTTGCTTGCCGACTTTCGTGCTGCCAGTGAAGGACAACAGGTCCATTCTCTCATCTCTCGCCATTGCTGTTCTGCATGACGGGAGACATACCACCATGTTCAAACAGCAGACAGCTGGAAGAGCTGCTTGCATCTTCCACATAAACCAACTTCAACCAGGGAGATCTCTCAAAGTCAGAACCACTTCTTTGAAAACATCAGGTAAGTGACTGGGCCGGCAGCAGGAAAGCTTCTTCTTAGCCAGAAAAAAGGAACAAGGCTGTTTCCCTCACCCTTTTCAGACCATAACAGCATCACCTGTACTAATTTTGAAATTCAATCTGAAGTATGTAGTGAGACCAGCTCCAACTGTTACGTTCCCCAAGAAAATATGCATACCTATGACATTTTTAATGTTTACTATGTCTTTTGTCTTGTCTTGAAATGCTCAAAAGATACATCTGAATATATATCTGTACTGGGAATTGCCACATTGGAACAATAAAACAATATGATTTGTACAGCTTCCAAGCACAGGTATGCATCTATAAGCAAGTGCAGAGTCCTATGTGAGCATGGAAAATGGGGAAGTGTTCTCCTCTACAAGTGGTCTGAAAGACCAATGGGCTAGAAATTGAAAACTCCTAAGAACATGAGTTGAATTTATTAGCTGTAATCTTGGGCTGTAAGCATATGCAGAAGTACAGACTTAATCATTTCTCTTCATTAAGCATCTGATAAGTTACTTGCTAGCAGCTGAACTTACAACAGCAAGTAGAAATTCACATGATGTTTACAGCAGAGTTTCAGACCAGCTGATAAAAATTATGGCAACACCTATGTGCATGTACTGCGAACTCCTGGAGATCAGAATAACTTCTTCACAACAAGTACCTCAGAATATTTTTTTACCCTCTATATCATCTTCACAAAACACAAGAAATGTTACCTACCCAATGTCTGCTCCACCACAAACCAGAGAACAGATTGCTCCTGGAACTTTGTTATCCTCCAAGACTTTGGCAATTATCCTAGAATCAAAGATGTAAAAATCTGAGATTTCCAACAGGTGCATATAATAGGGAATGAACCATTAAAGCTGTCTGACAACGCACATGAAAAAGCTACTTATAAAAAGCAGCAGTCTTGCAGTTAATTGACAAGTAGTTTGTACAGTACATAATTCTCCCATCAAGGACTTCAGTGTCACAGCTCACACAAAAGTAACACAAAACATACTTCTTATGCATCCACACAACTGGCACGGACAAAAATTACATCAGTCTGTAAAAACCTTGGCCACAGTTTTTCACCATTAGAAAGAGATATTTATATAACTTCGTGGAGCTACATAAAATACTCTCAAGTCGTTTGGGGCCATTGTTCTCAGGAGTTAATATCAAAACTACAAGACTTACTAATCAGTTATTTTTAAAGGGCTTACTTACATTTAGGATTTAAAAATAGATGTTATTTGTAGCACACAATAGGTAAGTATTTAAAATGTTAATATAGTAAGTGAAGTAACAATAAACCTAGAGTACCACTATGACATTTATTCTTTGGAGTTCTTCTCCCTTTAGTCAAGAATGGGCTTTGAACCCTAGAAACACAAGCTAAGTTTTTACTGGGTTTGGATTCTAAAGATGGGGTGAAGGCATCTTCAGCCAGCCAGAAGAATCTGACAAGAAACTGGGTGCTGACGTTGGGCTGAAACTCCCAAAAAAAGGGGTAATTCTGAAACATGGATGTGTGATTCAGGGAAGATAAATTGCATGAGCAATTAATCTTCTACAAGGAATCAAACCACTCAGCTAGCCCTACTTCAGCAAAGGCACATCCCTGGTCCCAGAAAAAAATGGCTAACAGTATAGGTAACATCCTATATATTCTGTTACTTCTTAGGTAACAAGGGGAAAGTAGTTCTTCTGACCATTAAGCACTACCTCAAACAGAAAAGAGGTTATTCAAAAAGCAAAACAGAAAGGAAAGAAACCAGAACTCACTTTGTAACAGCAACACTAATGAGGGATGTTGTAGGAGCACCCTTCCTAAAAAGAAAAAAATTATATAAAAGACGAATGACATTATTTTCTCTTCAATTCTTCAAGAGTAAGAAATAATTCAAATATCAATTTTTATGGTATCTAAAACACAGCACAATTTGGTTAAGTAGGTTTTCAGTTGTGCGTTGACAGGAAATCAAGTGTGGTTTTTGCACAGCTGAGCATTCAGAGCTTCTACTGAAACCCACATGAAGAAGAGCTATGCCAGACGGAGTGAAGCAGCTGAAAATGGAACAGAGGCTGGAAGAGGAAGCAAAGCTGCTTTAGATTCCTAATGTTAGCTGTATCTATTCTGAAAATATTAGCTATTCACTATCATTGCTGCAAGACATCAACCTGAGTTCTTTATTAACAGGCCATTTTGCAAAGTCCTGGACAGGTCTGAATCACAATATCTTGTAAAAGAGTGACCCCAAAAGAAAACAAAGCTCTTTGACTACAAGTGAACCTAAAAATAAACAGAAATTAAGCCCACATGAAATACAATCAAATATACAGAAATACCAGATATTTGGTAACAATCTAATGCCTGAGATATTAGCTAATTTTAAAATATCGTCAGTACATTGGAGAGCTGTTACCTTACCAGAGGCAAGCATTTCCACAGATCATGGCAATTGCACTGTTCCACCCATAAACAGCTACAGGGAAGTTAAAAGCTGTGATGATTCCCACTAAACCAACAGGATTCCACTGCTCTATAAGGGCATGGCCGGGTCCTGAAAACAAAGAAACAATGTAATGCAATTTGCATCCATTTAATATTTTTTTAATTTATTTTTTAATAAAGGAAACCATGAAGCAAGGGGCCTAGTATCACTTCTCTGTCCACCAGAGCATTAGCTTGTGGACAGCTGTATTGTATGTGCTCTGCAGTTTACTGGAACAAAGTTATCTAGATCGTGAAAAAAACTATTAATTTAACAACACAAAGTGTTACTATTTTAACTACTCAGTTAACAGAATGGTGATTGCTGATCGCTAACTGACAAGAAGGTCCCTCATTTCTAAGTACACCACTGAATTTTTACATACTTTCCTCTAGCACCTGCATTAACAAAGAAATCAAAGAGAATCTAATGCTTCAAAGAGTGGAGAGAAAAATCTATTGCCCCTTGATATACACCACAGGCTAGATACTTCATTAGGTGGCGCTACTGCTTACCAGCACATCTAATCCTAGACAACATGCTCCCTAGATAACTCACAGTACAGAGATTTTGCTGCATTACATCACTGTATATTTAAGATATATCTCCATCTCTTCATTTGTACAAAAGAACAACCGCAAGAAAACAAAAAAAACCCCAAAAAAACAACATACATACACACATACTTACTTTCTGAAGGCAAAATAGGACCACCAATCATTCGGGACAAACCAACAGCATAGTCACAGACATCAACATACTCCTGCACTTCCCCAACACCCTCGACAAAAATCTTTCCCATTTCCAAAGAGACCTGAAAAAAAGAAGAGCAAAACAAAATTATTCTTTAAAAAATTGCCTTACATGCCCAATACACTTTGTCTCCCACTAATGTCAGGTGTATTTGTAAACCAAGTAAGATTTAATACACATTTTTTCCATTAGAAGAGATTCACCTCTTCCCAAGTTATCCGTAGCTCAAAGAAAGATCACAATAGACAACTAGACAGGAGTCACATTCAATAGGAGGAAATCAGAAGAAGACAGTAATGAACAGATGAAATTAAAAATAATCTACTGAAATGAGTAGCCAACAGTAGCAAGGTGCACTGGTTTAGATCAACAAAACACTGAATTTCCATCAGGACATTTGTACATACTGTGGACCAGGCACAGAATAAATTGGAAAAGAGGGATTACCCTGCACTAGCAAAAGTGAAAGTAATTTACATTTTTCAAAAGCAGACTACTAATTTCATAACATCTCAAAGTGAGTTTGAGGGATTCCATTTTCAGACACTGCTGAAAATGTCTACACATCTCTAGTATGTTAGTAACCTGGGATGTTTAGGATTGATTTTTTAATACTTTTTTTATTAAGCTGAAGTCAATCCTAAGCTATGTCCTTCTGTTAAAGGCACATTAGATGTACACTGCAGCCATATAAACTATCAGTAAGAATCAGCTGGTATTTTAAGACATTTTCCTGCAAAAGTGAGAAAATTCACTAACTTATGAACTAAGAAGTCACCCTTTTACCCCCACTTAATTTTACAGTCATGCTCTGGTATCTAGCTGTGACATTCATACAGATAACACCTACCACGTTAGACTGATAATTGTACTTTGAAAAAGCTGTTAAGTGAGGAATCAGGTTCAAAGGTTTGCTACAATATTTTACTCCCCATGCAAAGGTTAAAATAAAGGTGACTAAATGTATTTCTAGGTATTTGTATAACATCCATGGTCATCTTGAGAGAAGGAATAGCCTCCTCAGTGACCAGAAATAGAGGAGCATCAGACATATTTAGTATGAAACACAGCAGTGAGTCCGTAAGTACGATAGAGATCCATATGGATACTTGACAAGGACATTGTGAGGCAAGGCTATAAAGTTCCAATGGCATATGAAAAGGCGAGTTGCCATATCATTCCCTTTTACATACCCTAAAGCCAGGAGAAGTCCTAAACCCTCAATACCTATTGCACAGCTTTCACCCTGAAGTTCACCCCCTATCCTGGAAGAGCTGAACAGATTTATTATCTGTTTAGGAAAACTGGAAAAATGCTCTGGCACTAAGCAACAAGTTTTGTCCAAGGAACATACATCAATACATACATTCTGTCTGTCCACGCTCACCAAGGAAGCTGTACCATTTCTGAATACAAACTACATTAGCACTCCAATTCCACCACAGAAACTCTGCTGACAACACAACATCAAGGGAAACGGCAGAACAAGGTTTTATAGGTTAACAATATGGGCTTGACTACATGGAGTTATTAACTGACACCTTCTTCTGAATAGTGGCACATACAGGCAAGCCTTGTAAAAGCGAAGTTTCCCACTTGTCTCCTTTTCGTCCCTAGCAACTACCAAGTGTTTTAAAGAAGCAGTCCTTCAACCTTTATGTCCTGCACAGCACTGCAAGAAGATCTCATTAAGACCATCTCACCTTCTGAAGCCTTATACCTCCACATGTCAGTTCACAAAATCCTGCGGATCACCAAAAAGAGCTCAAGGTTAAAAGCTCTGCATTAGAGGAAGGTCTTTTCCAGGACACTTTTAGTATCAGACAATGCCCTATCTGACAAGCAAGTGGGAAAACAGCAGGACAGCAGCTGCAACACTCCTCCCAGTAAGAGTACAGGCTCAAAATGAATCACACTTCCTTTTCCTATTATACATTATCATCTTCAGTGTAGGATGCCAGAATGCAATCTTACATTTTTTTTCCCCCTTTTCCTTTTTTAAAAAAGTTAAATTAAATATAATTAAGTTAATTTTTAAAAATTAAAATTAATTTTGGCAAGCTAATAGAACTAACAGCATTTTAACAATTACTAAAAGTTAGTATCACAGAGTGGTACATTAAAAACTGAGAACAACGTTTTGACAAACCGACCCCACAAAGTTAAGCTGCTTCTTAAAACACCTTACCAAGCTTCCTAGAACTTTAATTTTTTGTCTCAGGGCATCACCAATCTGTCGCACTATTTCTCCACGCTTAGGTGCAGGGATCTAGTCAAAACAAAAGAAAACAGAAGAATTATTTGAGACTGAACATCTGTGATTTCTGCTGCATATATATTTTTAGTTTTCTACCCCTGCAGAAAGAAATTACTGATTGTTGTACTTTTCCCCTATCTTCCCAAGACATTATTGCTCATTCATTTTTATCACATACACTGCTTTACAAAAAATTGTTTCCTGCCTCACAGAAACTGGTAACACTGCATACATTTATATCTGTTCAAAACTTCAGTTCCACTGAATATTGCTAGAAGCATTCAGATTATTAGTTCTGCTACTTCTGTCCAGCTACACCACCCACAATGCCCCCAAATAATCAGCTGCACCTCAAGAAACAAGTATTTTTTAATAAAAGCACATTCACTGGTTTCTGAGCTTTTGAAGCATATTTAACAGCACAATTTAACATCACAAACATTTTTGACAATGGCTGTTCACATTTACTTTGCTAGTCATTCCTGACACACACAGAAGCCTTGATCATGGAAAAAGCAAACCTATATACCAAGTATTAATAGATATATTTTTTTATGTGGTATCAGTATGTTAGATAACAATCAGTAGCCAGGATTAATAATAAACCATATAAATGCAACCGGATTTACAGAATTAGAACAGCAGTTCTCTGGGATGAGGGAGGTGGGGAATACATAAACCATGCAAGCACCATCTTTACAGGCCAAATGTTTCAGATAAGCTCACTACAAACACCAAAATTCACAAACAACAACAAAAAAAACCCAAAAAAACCAACTTTGAGATGAGGCTTTAAAGCATTCGATCTGTTGATTCTTTATTATGTGTTAAGATTGCTTTCAGATTATTTCCAAACACATTAGAAACTGGCATGCACTCACCAACACTATATTCACAAATTATAACAAAAGAACATGTACTAACATATCCTGAGGAAGCTAAAGAAGCTGTTCTGTTTGTCTTGAAGTCTGTTCTCTTCAGGAAAGGTAAACTACTTTGCTTTGGATAAAATACATAACGCGCAGTACCTTAAAAAAATCCAGGTTTCAGTTTGTATCAAAGAAATAGCAGGTAGCTATAAAAACCAAGCCTGGCATGGCTAGCAAGAGAATGGGTGCTGGCTGGACATAGCTTGTAAAGGTGCACTGAGAATAAGGAAAAATAGCTTACCTATTGTCTGACACAGCAATGTAACCATTAATGTTTTACAGTAACAACTGTTTTGTGAGATACCAGAGCAGCTGGTGAACAAAAAAAAAGCACACTCAAAACCAGCAGTCCTCCTCACCCCTTGAGAACAAGATTACTGCCATAGGTCAGACGTCCAAACAGACTGCAGAGCTCTCCGGCAGGAGAAAGCATGCAGAAACATGAAGTTAAACACACCTACAAGGATAATTTGCTTGCTACAAAGTTTCTGAACTTCAGCAGACCCATTGGCAATGGCTTACAGGCACAAGCCTGGGTATATTTGCCAGACTTTTAAAAACAAACATTTCTGACAAGTCAATGCCCTCATCTTTGTACCTCAATGGTAATGTACGCAAGTTGTCTGGGTTTGTTTCTTGAGCTCCTCACTGCAAATTTTTGCTTTAATGCAACATACACAGTACAAACATATTTTTACACCTCCACCTGACAGGGCAATTTAACGGCCTTTATCTGCCAGAGATACGTTATAAAAGTGAAGTCTCTGTTAACTTACATCAGCCCAGACCTTCCATGCCTCTTTAGCCTTCTTTACTGTTTCTTCATAATCCTCCAAACTAGCCTACATGAAGAAGCATGTCAAAGAAAATGTTAGGAATTTTCTAGAAGCATGTTAGGAAAACCAAAATCCCAAAACAAACAGCACAGAAGAGCTTCTGCATCCAACTCAATGTATTTGTAGTGGAGAGTACTGCACTACAGAATACCACTTTCACTGGCAGCTTGTATTCTACTAGTTTGGTCCCAAGATGGCATGTTGAGTTGCTTGAAATTACTGTTGAGAAAAACCGTATGTGCTGCCTCAGAAAAAAAAAAAAAATAACATGAGGAGGAATTTTCCTTCAGATGACAAAGTATGCTCCATAAAGAACAGCTGTAAGGGAGGCATTCATCATATACTCATATAACTTATCTTATAGCATTGTTAAACAAAGGCTGTGAGGTGAGGACTGTCCTGCTCCACCAGCCTCACCGACATTAATTAATTACAGTCTAATGGAGTCCTAATATTCAAAAGGAGTAGGTTAGCGATGTAGCGCTATTCTCATGCTAAAAACTTTCACAGATTTACCACGTGAATGCCACGTTGCTCTCCTTCATACCTCCCCCTGGCCACCAACCTCCACTGAGTAGCCACATCCCACCCCTGTGGATTCTGCAACTTCCCCTAGAAAAAAACGGAAAGGAGCAGAAGCAGCCCTCGTTCTTCCCAAGAAAACCTGCAAGACTGTATGTAGAGAGGTGGGGGGGGAGCTGGGGGTGAGGGCGGAGGGGAGGTTAACAGCTCGATTTTCTTCCCGGAGATGCCGCAGGCTTGTTCCAGCGACGGCCCGAGCTGTGGCGAGTTCCGTCAACCGCCCTGGCCCCACCAGCCCCGGGCCCCGGCCGCCGCCCGCCGGCAGGTCCCCGCCCTTCGCCAGCCTGGCCGAGGGGCAGCAGCCGCTCCCGAACCGACGCCTCGGCACCCGCACCCGGGGGGCTCCCCGCTTCCCCGCAGCCGCAGGGCCCCCGCCCGCCCAGCTGCCCCGGCGGCCCGGGCCACGGCGCGCTCACCTGCCGGACGCTGGCGATGGGCTCGTTGTTGGCCGGGCAGTAGGTCGTCACCACCTAGAGCAGGAGGGGGGCGGTTAAGCCGCGAGGCCGCGCTCGCCCCTCTACCCAGCGCAGGGGGCGCAACGCCCCAGGCCCCGCCGAGGCCCGGCCGCGCCGCCGCGCCGCGCCCACGCAGGGCCCGGCTCCCGCGGGCCCGCTCCCCGCCACAGGCCGCGCCGCCGCCCGCACCTGGCCGCCGCCACCCCAGCGCCCGTTGTACACGCCCGGGTTCTCCTCCTGCAGGCCCAGCTCCCTCAGCCAGGCGTAGCGCGGCTGGTTGACCAGCAGGGTAGACATGGCGGCTGCCGGGGCCCCCGCCCGCAGCGGTAGCAGCGCGGCAGCAACACGGCGCACGCCAAGCATGGCCGGCGGCCGCCCGGGGTGGGGAGAGGAGAGGCGGGGCTGGGGGCACGCGGCGGAGGAGCCCCGCCCCCGCCCCGCCCCCCCGCCTCCGGCGCCGATTGGTGGTGGCGCGGTCCGCCGCGTGCCCCGGGCCCCGCCCCTCCCGCGTGGCCGCGGGACGCACCGGTCCCGTATTTCTAACGGCAGGGGAAAGTGAAAGCACACGGGCGTTCAAACGGGGAGCGGCTGTAGCTGTCCTTGTTCAGCAAAGGAGGAATAACGATGGTGATGATGGTGAATGGTGATGATTATAATAACAATAATAATTATGATGGTACTGTTACTAATAATAACAATAATAAAAGTGTACTTTTCATTCTTTAATGCCGTGCTTGAATCTCAGTGAAAGGAAGCAGCTCCAGCCTCTAGGCCAGCCACTTACCCACGCACCACTGTTTGTGATGCCACGGTGTTTCCATTTCTCCTTTCCCGTACACAGGACCAAGACACTTACCTCACTGATATGCACCCATCTTGCAAAACTGCAAGAGATTTTTATCTGATATTTTTAACTCCCCTTAAAAGGCTTTAGAAATTTAAACAACTTATTATGCTCACAAAATACTATTTTCAGCAATGCAGTATTTTCTGAATGATAAAACCTCTAAGGAGTAAACTTTAAATTAGGAGTAAGCTTTAAATTCTTTAGCACATGAGAAGAAAATGCCACGGATCTCCAGAATGCCACAATTTATATTCTGGTTTCCACAACTACACACTTCTGCTTACTGTAAATTATATTAAGTATAAACAATTTGCTCTTTAAGAAACAGTTGTTCAAGAGTATTTTGTCAGATGAAGGGTATTTTTGGATGATGTAAACAGATTAGTATTATAAAGCAATCCAGCAAGATTCAAGAGCTGAAGATGCAATTGCCTTCATTGCACTCAAGATCAAATTGTCATTTGCACAAGGAAACCAGGATTGGATACTATAAAACTTGTACCAAAAAGATAGCAAACCATTCACCTTTGAGAGGAATACATAAAATCTCAAGCAAAAGCAACTCAAAAGGGAAATTACTGCATCTGAAAGGTAAGAATCTTTTTTTTAAGTATGGGGATAAAACCTTACCTCTACCCGGAGAACAAACACCATCAAAAGAACAGCCGTACAGGCTTTCTTCCCCTCCTTTGACACCATGCTTTTACAGCCTTGACTTCAAGAACCTATGCTACAGATGGTATGGTAGATCAGTCCCCAGAGCTGTATTTTCATCATCCAGCCAGCAGAACCTATCAAAAACCTGTTGGATAGGTCTCCATCACACCTGATCTGGAGTGAGTTTGGTTTTACCTCATGACCCAGAGGTGTGAAGCATCCCTTGAGCTATTCTATCTCCTGATGACTGTTTCTCATAGTGCAAACCTTTTTCTCAGAAGGTTTAGTATATAGATCAAATATAGAGATGAAATAGGCTCCAGCTGGCTCTACAACCTGCAGCACCTGGTGAAGCTGGAGCTGCAGCAGCTCCACACGTGCCTCAAGGAAGAAGAACCTGTCAAGGGAGTACCCCATCCCAGTAACTGAGACACCTTTGTGGCCATAGCTGTCCTCACATAGCATTCACTGGCACAATACAATGCCAGGGGAACAGAAATTCATAGTTATGTGTTTGAAACCATCCAGATGCCCATCAGAGAGCTTGACCTCCATCGACTTTGGTGAAACTTTGCAGAGATCTTCCTGAGAAGGTCTGGGCCTGACACCTCCCAGAGGAACTGGGGGGATATACACCAATGTGAGGATATGGGCTTTCTCATGGTATTCAATACCGAGATTCTGGACCCACTGCCTCAAGAAAGTCAAGAACCTGAAGGCACCAATGAGCCTTAATGGACCTGAACGGCTTTGCCTGGGGCCTCTGTCCCTCAACCCAACACCCAGGCATTGACTGAAAGTCAGCCCTGGGCCTTTGGTCCCTCCTGCCATGGAGCAGCCACAGCCACACCTCTGCATGGACAAGGATGTGGCGAGCCAGACCCTGGCCCAGGGGGGGCTGGCCTCTGCCCATCACCATGGGACCTGTTTGTCAGCTGCTGGCGTGGTCCTGACCCTGGCCAGCAGGCCAGCTTCCTGGCTTCACCTCGGACCTGCCTTGCCACTGCCATACTGCCTCACCACCTGGGCTGTGACTTGGTCTGGTGAGGCCCCTGTCCTGTCCCCCAGCTCCCCATCCCCCAGGGAGCAGTGGCCCTTACTGCTTCCTGAAAGGGAGGGTACAGCTGCTTCAGGATGGTAATCTTTGAGAGGTGACATTTTCTAATGCATGGCACAGTTTCATGCGGACTTTCACCTTTTTTGACCTTAAACGTCTATCTATGGTCAAAGTGATATTTCACAATGACATAGCTGCAAGATGTCCTCAACCCATTCACTGGGTTCTAGCAAAAAAGTGGGACCCTCAAATGTTTAGGGCAGTAGCTGAGGCACAGGCAATGTGGTTTCAATTCCACAATCCTTCTCTGTCACCATAAGCAAGCAGTTCCTCCAGCCACAACTACACATGGCTATTGGTACAGCAGCGACAGGTCAAGCCACAGAGAACATCAAAACCCTGGCACCATGCCTGACTTGGGTCTGCTCATCTTCTTTTGCTCCAGCCTGTCCAAGCAGATGGAATTTTTGCTGTCACAAGTGGTGCCAAAGTCCTTTCAGGAGGGACCTGAGGCTGACTTGCCATGTTGGTTTGTGATCAGATATGCAGGACCTGCGGTGTGAGTCACATTGCTTTTCAACCATCCACACCAGTAAAAATGTGGTTTAGACCTGCATGAAACCTCAGCCTGTGGGGCCCAAAATTTTTTCTTCCTCACAGGCCCAAGTCCGTATCTGTATCTAGATACACTTCTAGATGCTACAAGTGTGACAGGAGTGTGAACTCAGGCCAATGTCTGAAATACAGCCCAGGCACAACCTGTGCTTCTGCAGAGCAAGGCTGATCACAGGAGGGTGTGCAGGATACAGAAAGACTGTGTAACAGGGAGCTATATGAGAAGGGAGGAAAAAAGCTCCGTAATAGACTAAAGTATGTATTTTTTTCTATTCTACATGGTCGTACTGAGCTTGATATTTTAAATATTTATTTATTAAAGGGAATTTCAGTGAGAAATTACCTATCTATGGTGACTTTACTTTGCAGTGTGATTATGCTAACATGGCAGTTTGCATTCCCCTTGATCTGGATGCGTTGTGTCCATTAGTGAGAGCACACCTTGAAGTCTGTGTTGTTTAAAACTGGTCATGGTATCTTATTCTGCCATTAGGATATAATTAGGGTTGCTAAAATACTCATTTATACCAAAGCTTACAAACTGAGGGGAAAAGATCCATTTCCACCAAAGCTTACAAATTGAGGGGAAAAGATCCATTTTACTGGTGCTTGTGGAAGTCAGTAAAGATGTGTCCTCATCTTGTCCATCAGCTTTTCCTTATTTCCAGATCAATGGTGAGGTGAATCAGCTGAGCATGTCCACAGAAGCACTTTGCTCCACCTCAAGGAAAGCAGCATGGTGGTAGAAAGGGGCTGGAAAGGGAGACAGTTTGACTGCACCCCAGTTGTAAGCCAGTCTGTGGGTCCTGTGAAACTGTGCCCTTGGGTTCTGGGTTCACTTCGGTGCTCTTCAGGTATAGCCTTTCCTTGCCCTGTGCTTCATTTACACATCTGTAGGAAAAGGTATAAGCTCCTTCCCTGCGTGAAGGATGATCCAGGGAGCGTTAACTGCTTGGGTACAATGAGGATGGATGTCAAATGTCCACATAGGGAGGAGGTCATCCCAGAGCTTTTATGTTTACATGAAGTCAGAGTTGCTTCAGCCCAGTACAAGAAATTCAGGCAGAGTGGGGCAGAAAGGGGAAAAGCTTCCAAAAACATGCTTAAAACTCCCGTGTTTGCAGCGTGACACAGCTTTGCCCGAAAGTAGCAGGCTCTTCTGTCATATTTACACAACAGCTTTCTCAATTAATTTTCAGAAGGAACTGTGTATTTTCCTCAGTGGTAAGATATTGGGAATGCAAAGAATTATGGCAATTCTTGCTCTCAAAACACAGTTAAAGCTGCAGGGGTGGAAACATGTGATAAAGTTTTTCTCCTGACCTTGTTACCATGTAGTTTAGTCTTTTTTAGCTTTGTAACTATACTTCTTACATATAACTTTTCTGTTTTAGCTTTGTAACTATATTGTTTGTTTCAGTGTAATCACTATGGAGAGATTGCTAGCCAACCCAGGTTCTGTAAGAGTCGTTTAAAACTTAGGATCTCTGAGGAGACCCTTGTATACAGGTAACTAATGAAACAGGCTTGGACTCTCCTTGGGCTCTCCATATCAGGGAACTAAATTAAGGTTCAGTGATCGGTCAGCTGCCAACTCTAGGGTTGGTTATTGTTTGAGACCCCTTAGAAGACTCAGAGACACCTTTAATGGGTATGTGTGATGCTTACTTAACATAGTCCATCCTGTTGAATGAATATGTAAGCTTTTTCTGAGAAATGTAATGCATAATCATAAGTGTGGACTATATAGTTTTGTTTGAATGAAGCATACAGCATGCACATTGGGTGGAGCATTCCCCCATGCATCCGTCACTGCAATACAAGAATGCCTGCTTCTCAACACTATGTTGGTGTTAAGGAGTTTTCTTATTCCTGATTTCAGTGACAACCTGAAACATTTCAAATCACTTTTGAAGCAGCCCTTCACTTTTGTAGTTTGTCTGTTACTCATATTTTAAAGTTTCCTGGTTACTCAGCACTGAAAGTGATAGCACCTACAAATCACTTGAAACCCAAGAAATAGACACATATGATTGTATAGCCTGTAAAGGCAGAAAACGGTTTGAGATATTTAAAAAAAACAACAACAAAACAAACCCCTGAGACCGAAAGTATCTTGCCATGTGGACAATACAGCATGGAATTTAGCTTACAGATATGTGGTGATGCAGGTCGAGGCGGACTGAAAAAACACTATGTCTGCGTGGCTGGGTTCGGACAAAATGACAAAATGGCCTTTATTGTTTATACAAATTATTTATATATCTTAGACAGTACATGTGTCAGACCCTGATAGGTTTTTGTGTTCTTCTTGCTTGCTATTTGCTGTTGCTGTAGGTGCCCATATGCTGCAGTTCTAAGTTCCAGTTCTTCACATCTTGTTTACATATCTGACAATTTGTGGCTGTCTTAAAGGTACATGGCTAAGTCTTTGAAGTCAACTAACTTTTCTGCAGACCTGCTGCAGACCCCAATGCAGACAAACAACAGACTTTACATATTTAGCTTCAAACGATTGTATAATGAGCAACAACATACTATCTGACTTCAATCAGTAATGCTTTAGCACAAGAAGTGATCAGCAGATAGTAACATCTGAGGCTGAAAAGGGAGTCCAACAACAACCTCTGCAGTCTGGCTTGTACTTTCCATGCCAAAGTTGGTGGTGAGGTGGACACATCAGAAGGGAGAGCCATCTTACAGAGACACCCTGGCAGGCTGGAGGAGTAGTCAGGGAAGAACAGGGAAGTTGAACAAATACAAGTGCAAGATCCTGCAGCTGGGATGACATAACCAAAGAACCTGGTAGGGCTAGAATCTGGGTGGCAGGGGAGCAGCCTCGCTGAAAGGGAGCTGGGGGTCCTGGTGGACAACAGACAGAACAAGTCAGCAGTGTGTCACTGCAGCAATGAAGGCAAATCGGATCCTGGGCTACATCTGGAGGGACATTACTAGCAGAGGTAGAGATGTGATCATCCCACTCTACTCGGCACTTTTCAGGCTGCACCTGGAATAATGTGTCCAGTTCTAGTCCCCACAATTCAAGAAAGGCACGAACAAACTGAAGAAGATCCAAAGGAGGGCCATGAAGATGATCAAAAGGCTGGAGAACCTGTCCTGTAAGGAAAGACTGAAGAAGTTTGGGCTCTTCTCCCTGGTAAAGAAGGCTCAGAGGGGACCTCATCACAGTGTTCCAGTACTGAAGAGATATCTACAAAGAGGATGGAGGCTCTCTCTTCACAAGGAGGTACATGTAGAGGACAAGGGGCAATGGGTACAAGTTGCCCTGAGTGAGGTTCCATCTTGATCTAAGAAAGGCATTTTTTACAATGAGAAAAATCAATCACTGGAATGGCCTTCCCAGGGACATGGTAGAGTTTCCATTGCTGTTGATTTTCAAGATAGATTGCACAGGGTGCTAGATAATCTCAGTAGGCTTTCTCTCCTACAAAAGGGTGGACCAGATAGTCTTTCGAGGTCCCTTCTGTGATGCTATGACATAGGTGGGGAGTGTTGCCCTAAAGCCCAATACAGGAGTAATAGAGAAAAGGACAGAGAGGTGCAAAAGAATTTAGAACATGCTTGAACAATTATAATGGACTTGAGAGACGTTCTGAATGATGTTGAGAACTGGACAACCTGGGGCGGGGCCGGGGGGGGGGGAAGGAAAGGCAGTGTTTTATACATACATATGGATGCTTGGACAGTTTTATCATTAGCATAGGGCAAGACTGTTCATATCAAGTGGGCATCCCAAAGAGTTTCCTCACCAACTTTCATGTTGCCACCATCCCCATTAAACATGTAACCTCTTCAGAACAGGTTGTAATTTCTCAATAATTCTCTTCTGCTTTTTATATTAATGATACCTGATAAGAAACTAAAACAAATTGAACAATGACCAATCTAGAATTTTCAAGGTGTGTTTCCTTTCAGACTTCAAATAGAATAAACATTTCCAGAAGGGGTAGGAGAATTAAGGAAATAGATAACATTTGCTGACATTCAGCCAATTTCAGGGCAGAGAAGCAAACTACAAAACAATGTTTTCCCACATTTTCCTGCAAAATAGCAAAAGAGAAACATCTTCTGTCTTCACTTTGAAATACTACTGCCAGCTTATAACTTGCATACCTTTAAAGATAGAAGGAAGATGGTGAATGAATTAAATACAAGATTATTATAAGAGGTTTTTCTCATCCTGAGTCAATCCAAAATTATTCTCTTGTATCCCCTTTCTTTGAAATCAGAAAGATAGAAAAAATGGTTTTATTTTGGCATTTTCTGGTTTAGAAAATATTTTTTGGTGTGTACATTGCTTTTAAATTCTCCATTCATGCAGTTCCTTATACAAGATATTGTGGCCTGCCACTGAATTTGCAAGAAAGAACCAGTGTGTAGAAAAAAAACCCAACAAGACTAACTTCCTCTAACTTTCTTCTTGTTTTTTAGCTGTTGTGATGGAGGAGCATAAATCAGAGCTTTATCTACTCAAAAGAGCAGGACAGCTAAGTCCAAGTGATTTTAAGAGAGTTGAAGCACTGGAAATTTCTGACTCTACTGGAAATTTAGGGTTTGCAAATAGAAGACTAATCATGCTAGGTGCATTCCTTTTTGGCAAGTATTATATTATGAGTGCATTGTCAGATTGCCATTAGTTCCTGGGATGTATCAGCTCTTTAAAAGTGCACAACACCCAGTCAAGGCACAAAGAACAGTGCCAAACAGGCGCAGCATTGCTGGAAGATTTCATGGTTGAGTTCTCTCTTATGTACCAAAATCTTACTATTGTTCTGACGGGGAGGGGGTGTTCATAATATTTTGTGTGTGTGAGTTCTCTTTCATGTACCAGGAACAGAGCTTAGCTGACACCTTGTCCTTCATTGAAGGAGCAGAGTCTCAGTCTCCCTCTTTATTTCTTCTTTATCATAAAAGAATGTACAGAATCTTCCCAGTTTTCTCATAAATCAAATGATGTGGAAAATTAAATCTACAGTTAATAAATTGGGTGGCAGTGGGAGGAGTATAAACATAAACTGTTTATTTTGTGCTTAGAGAACTAAGCTAAAAAGTAGATTATCAAAGGGAAGGATTAAAGTCCTGGGATATCTCCATCACCACCATTTCTTTTTTTTTACAGTGCTCTACCAAGCAGGGCCAAATCAATGGTTTGCTACTGAAAGCACCAGCTTAATTTTTTTCCTTTAATTAACCCGATGGTACAGATCATAGCTTCCCACACAGGAAGAAGTGGAGGGCTTGAAAAAGATTAACTCTGTGGGATGCAGGGTGGTGCAGAGGTACATGGGATGCTGTAGTAGCTTTATCAAGACTACAGTTGCAATCTGATTATTTTACTTACCCACTGGGAGGGCTGATGAGGACAAATCAGTGTGTGTCAAGTTTTCCTTTGTTTAGGCTGCTCAAATTGCATCTAATTTGGCTTAGCATTTCAGGCAAATTTCATTTCCGTATTAGGGTAACATTAATATGCTTGTCATAAAATTTATTTCATTTACATAGTTCTCCACATGTGCACATGTTGAGAGGGAGAAAACTTTATTTAGAAGTATCCAGCAGAAACTGTTTTTCACCGTTCACGTTTTCCCTCAGGCTCTAACTTTTCTGATTCTCAGCTGTCTCTTCAGTTACAAAGGCAATCAAATCACATCCCCATCTTCCCAACAGCAATTAAGAGAGGCTAAGTAAAGATCTACAGAAATCCACCCTAGGGCTGTTTCTGGAGAATGATCAAAATACAAAGGTCTTCATGTCACTGTCTGGCATCTGTGTGTGCATGAAGCAGAAAAGGCATCAGGGGAATGGGAAGTGGCTGTGAAAGAGCTTCAGGCTAAGGTCTAAATTGTATACATCTTATGGGATTGCTAGTCCTCCTTCATGACATGTATGTCTGGGGGAGAGTCTCACAAAAAGAAATGCCCTTCAGACTCCTTGGAACAGCAAAACGCTACAATGACTGCTTCAGGAAAGGGCTTGGTGAGACTCATTTACTGCAAGTAGTCCTTGCATGTCATTTAGTCTTAACTACAACAAATGCGGGTCTGCTCATCTTGTTAATCCTGAAAATATGCAGGGAAGTTTTATACCTCAGGATGATGTGTTTCTGTAGCAAGTGAGATGGAAGCACCTGTGTAATTTTTTTTTTTTTTTAAGGCTGAGACAAAATCAAATGTTCTAATTGACTCTTAGTTGTTTAAAACAGATTGACTTGTAAAAATATTTTGCTGACCTTAAGGTTAAGTGACTTCAACTCCAGTTACTTGCACTGTCCCAGATCAAGACAGACCTAAGAGACATCAAAATTAACCACCCTGTCTGTCTCCAAGAGGCAGTTGTCAGTAAAAGCTAAGTGATTGATCAAAATACTACTATATGGGATGGAGCCAGCTAGGTCTTCCTATTCATGCTAGGCAGGCTGCTGTGACCCGCACAGATGACAGTGTGACAATACGGATAGCAAATCCATTACTTCCATTTATTTGAAGCTAGCACTATACACAATTATTGCCACAAACCTCTACCTTCTTTTTGTGATTTTCTCAGGTTAGAGAGGAAACAATGTAGCAAAAGAGATTTTAAGAACTAGTATGGCTAGGTGTGTCATTATTGTTTGTAAAATAATTTTTATTTCCTCTTAGTTCCTGAAAATTCATTATATATTGAATAACATACTGATGGAATTGGTTCTTCAAGGAGCTCTATAAGGATCTGTTTGAAATCTTACTTTGTTCTTTTTGTTAAGGAAAGAATTGCCATGGAAGCATGTAAACAAAATCACACTTTTTCAGATTTGTAGGATCATTTACACCCACTCATAGCATACACACTCATATTAAACTCAGGAGGAATGTTATGGGTTTGCCTAAATTTGCAACCAAAAAAAATAAAATCATGCCTGTGTCATCTAATGGCAAAACAGGGGCAAACATAAATAATGAATTAAAGTATGTTTTGGCTAATGATAGATTTTATGATTAGAAAATAAAGACATTAAATAAGACTGCCTACCTATCCTTCCATGGCAACCAGTAATATGGTGGCTTATTACTGCTTTTATTTAGTTCTTTCTTTTCACTACAGTGCTTCATTGCTTAGTAACTATGTGAGGCCTTCAGAGAGTGGAGGAGCTTTGACTTCTTCTGGAGGTACCTGTTTACCTGAGGGAAGGGGGATCCCATAGGAGCCCCCTCCCTCTTCCATGACAGGGGCAGCTCTTTTAGAGGCAGTGCTCAAGAAGCTGCAGAGGTAATAAACCTGATCCCTTTGGTGGGGTGTTGTTCTGATGAACCACTCAAGAAGAGCCACAAAATTGAAGACCATGACCTTTAAAGACAGCTTTGGCTTGAAGGCCAGAAGAAATCTGGTGGATTATAAACTGTTGCTGGAGTAGGAAAGTCAAGTTTATGTTTACAGAGTACATATCAGCTGTGGGCTTGAAAATACTGCTATCTTTAAAAAAATTAGAACTTAACCAAACCTGCTAAACTTCTGTATCTACCAATGCATTTACACTGACATTTTTGAATCTCTGATGACTGAAGAAATGCCCCATTTCCAAAGCACAGCTTTCACTACCATCCTTGAAAGCTTGTATCTGAAGCCATGTTTTCCAAATAATTATTAATGAACAGGAGTGTATCATCACTATTAGGTACAGCAACCCACAAATGTGTAAATAAATGACATCAGATAAGAGTGACATCAATCATTGTTTTGAGTAAATTGAATGTAATCAGAATGCATACAGTCGCTAGGGGTATATGTATTTCTTCCAAGTACACGTATATGTAACACCAATATGATTTTTCCATTATTTTCCATGAGATTTTCAGCATGACCTAAGGAAGTTAGCAGTATCTAATGAATGTTTTCTAGGAAATCAGTATCTAAAAAAGATCATCTGGGAACTACTACTAAAAAAACATGAATAGGAAATATATTTTCATCAATAAAGGAAATTTCCTTTGAAAAATTCTTTATTTCATGAAAAAGGAAGTATTTTCATTTGTTGGTTTGACCTGAAGTATTTCGTTGGGAGGTTTGTTTGGTTTAAAGTCTTATTTTGTCTGTACCTGCCTGAAACATTTCCTTGCAACACTTTTCATACTGTACCTCTCTTTTAAAGTACCATGGGCAATTATGGGGATTGTAGTATTGGATCCTTTCTTTTTCGATTGGTAAGGACTTTGTCCAGTTTATTTCTGAAGCACCTCAGTCACCTTGTGACAGAGATATGTAATGCACTATTGAAGTCACCTGCTGACAGTTTGTCAGGGGAGAGTGTGGTAGTTTAACCCCGGCCGGCAGCCAAGCCCCACGCAGCTGCTCGCTCACTCCCCCTCACCCAGAGGGATGGGGAAGAGAACGAAACCTCGTATTTCAAATTCTGAGGAAATCAGGAGGTAGTCCTAATGGATCAGTGCTTAAATTATATGAGAACTGAGAAACCTGAACTTCCTAGGGAGAATGCCGTAAACTTCAGATCTGTGAGGAGCCAGGCTTAAAGGCAATGGATACTTCCTAGGGATCTCAGCTCTCAGCATCTCTGAGACTGAGAGAGCATCAGTTCCACTGGGCAGCAGCATCATCTGTGAGACCACAACAAAGAGAAACACAAAGTCTGTATGTATGTGTACAACACCTGAAACAACAGTCTACGGGATGCCTGCAGCAAGTCAGTGAGGCTTGATTTTACTCAGTGGCACGACAGCCCGCTGGAGCCTTCCTGCCAGCCACAACCTGGCACCAGTGCTCTCTGCTGGTGGAAAGCCACCCTGTGTAAGTTAATGACGATTGAACACACAAAAAACTTCAGTTAGGAGCAGGGTGTGCCTGGCTGGTGAGGGACTGGGGTCAAATACTGCAGGTGGTGATGGCTGCATTTGTCAGAGACCTCTCTTGTGCCAGGCATCCCCCAGCCCCTGGCACCTGTGGGCAGCAGCCTTAAGACCTTCGTTCCCTTTCACTTCCTAAAGTATGTACTGCAGAGAGTTCATCAGGTCCACTACTCTTTCAGATATCCCACATGAGAATAATTCAATGTTTTAACACCAAATTTACTTATTTGTAGATGTTCAACACAAATGGGATTTTGATTTAGGAGAGTGATACAGCAATGAACTGAAATCACAACCCAATATATAGCGATTGCAATATACAACTGAACCACAGTACAAACATAGTTCCCATCAACAGTCCCTATATGCTCCTGCATTGAGTTTGCATGGCAAGGTTTTGGTAACAGGGGGGCTACAGGGGTGGCTTCTGTGAGAAGCTGCTGGAAGCTTCCCCCGTGTCCGATGGAGCCAACGCCAGACGGCTCCAAGATGGACCCGCTGCTGGCCAAGGCTGAGCCCATCAGCGACAGTGGTAGCGCCTCTGGGATAATGTACTTAGAAGAGGCAGGGGGGGAAACTGTGCAATGAAATCACAGCTGTGAGAGAGGAGTGGTAATATATGAGCGGAACAGCCCTGCAGCCCCCCAGGCCAGCGCCGCAGGAGGGGCAGGGGGGGCTCCAGGGGCCGCAGCAGAGATTCCCCCCAGCCCGTGGTGAAGCCCACGGTGAGGCAGGCTGTTCCCTCAGCCCATGGAGGCCCACGCTGGGGCAGATACCCACCTGCAGCCCCTGGAGGACCCCACGCCAGAGCAGGTGGATGCCCAAAGGAGGCTGTGACCCGTGGGAAGCCCACATTGGAGCAGGCTCCTGGCAGGACATGTGACCCCATGGGGGACCCACACTGGAGCAGTCTGTTCCTGAAGGACTGCACCTTGTAGAAGGTAACCGCACTAGAGTAGTTCATGAAGAACTGCAGCCTGTGGGAAGGACCTACACTACAAAAGTCCATGGAGAACTGTCTCCTGAGTGCTGGAGCAGGGGAAGAGTGCAAGGAGGAAGGGGCAGCAGAGACAACACATGATGAACCGACTGCAACCCCCATTCCCCATCCCTCTGTGCCACTCTAGGGGAGAAGTCAGAAAAATTCAGAATAAAGTTGAGCCTGGGAAGAAGAGAGGGATAGGGCAAAGGTGTTTTAAGATTTGGTTTTATTCCTTATTATCCGACTTTAATTTGATTGGCAATAAACTAAATTAATTTCCCCGAGTTGAGTCTGTTTTGACTGTTGCTGAGTGATCTCTGCCTGTCCTTATCTTGACCCATGAGCCTCTTGTTGTATTTTCTGTCCCCTGTCCAGCTGAGGTGGGGACAGACAGAATGGCTTGGTGGGCACCTGGCTTCCAGGCAGGCTCAACCAGGCTCAGCCCCACTGTCATGATGCTGGCTGTTCCCAGTCAGTGGGAAGGCATAGGTGAGTTGAAGCCAGGTAAAGCCCATTGCTTTCTTCCAGGTCCGTTTTGTTAGTTGTTTGATTCTCATACTCTGTGTTTGGCGGAGCCAGATATACGTTCCACTTATGTTGGTCTGGCTGGCTCAGGAAGATTATACTTCCTAATGCTTATTTTAAGGAAGGCCATTTACATAACCAGTTGAACCACTCAACTGATGCGGCCATTTATTGACAATAAAAGTCACCTGTTAATCCCCTTGGTGTTCAGTTCAGCATCTTTTACAATAGCTGTGACCACCTCCTAAATTCCTTTCTGAGCCTCATGAGCACATCATCCTTGTCTATCTTCTCAGAGCTTTCCCACTGTAGAGTTTGTGGACCAGCCACAGCTAAGGACAACACAATAAGTGCAGGTTACCTTGGTGCTTTGCTGTCATCGTGATATAAAGTCCTAGTGAGCACGAGGGACATTTTGTGGTGTTTCATGCCTGATGGGAGAAATGTCATCCTCTGCCTTGGACCTCCAGTGTCCAGAGACAAGCAGCAGCTCTTGGTCTCTGGAGAGGCACCCCCCAGAACATACCGAGGAGCAGCTAGTCTGAGGGGGCGAAATGCTGCCACTTTCTCCTCTCTGCAGACACAGCTCCAGCCTGCAGGTGCTGGCAAGCAGGCTTGGGAGCAATACTGGTGAGTATTGGTCCTGTCCATGTCAAGTCACGGGGAAAAAGCTTGAGAGGTCATGAACACTCAGCTACCCAGAAGGAACAAAACTAGAATGGACGAGTTGGGTTGTGACAACTGCAAAATGGCACTCGGAAGGTTTGCAGCAGCATAGAACAACCCAAACCCTGCGGAGACCATTAACTGCCCACCTGCATCTCCTGAATGTTCTTGGCATGTCTGTGGTGGCATCTCAAATGAAGGCAGAGAAGCTGACCAGGAGGTATTTGTGGGACGGTATAGCTAATGTGGGATATGCTAAAAAAAAAAATCCACCTCCAGAACTGAGCGGCCTGAGCCTCCTGCTGACCTCTTTCCCCAGAGGAGCTGTCACTGCCATACCTGAGAGGGCCCCATCACCCCCCAGCCCATGGCCTTGTGCTCCCAGCATGAGCCCAGCTGCCCCTCTCCAAAGCACCCCATGGTGCTGCCCTGGCTGTGGGAACAGAGTGGGTAGGACTCAGCACCCACCTCCCCACAGGAATGTGAGACACGCTGTGGCAGGTATCTCAGGGGATGGACATGAGAAGCCAGGTCTGACTGTCAATGGCCCTGGCATCCCTCCAGAGACATCTGCTCAGTGCCCATATCTCAGCTGTGTGAGTACCTCATGTTTGTGGTGTGGAGCAGGGAGGGGAGGTGGGATGTCATGCCTGGTGTTCTTAATGAAAATCATACCCAAGAAAACTCCAAACCGAATGGCAGTTTAGAAAGCCGACACGCGTGTATCGCAGCGCTGGGTGCACCGGGGATCTTTCCTCCCAGCGTGCACACCAAGCTGCTCGAGGGCACGCATTATATACCATAGAGCACCGGCATATCCATAGTACATGGCGTGTGCGTTGTCATGCTCAGGGCTGGTACTAGTTTCCCACTTCCCATGCAGATCAGCGCGCACCTCAGACAGCGCTGCTGAAGCCTTTTACCGACTGCACATGCTCCCCATGCTCCCCAAATGCTCCCCATTTGCCCTCTTTTGGGGTGGGTAGGTGGGGGGCTATCTGAGTCGTAGGTCCAGATCTCCCACTGCCACAATTACTTTTGTCCTACTTCCAACTGACTTTCTGTTGGTGTGTGTGTATTGAAACACTTTATCAGTTTGTCTCTTCTTAGGGCCAGAGCTTTCTCACTTGAAGGTATCTTTTGCACAGCATAGATGGCAGTGTTCTTTTCGCTTTCTGTCTTTGTTTCCCGACCTTGTGACATCAGCAAAAGAAGGGGGGCTGTGCAGGAGCGGGCTGGAAACTAGGGCCATGCGTGGCAATCAGTTAGCTGACAATTAGTGGGGGACGGGTGGCTCCAAGGATGGCGCCAAGGAAAGATAACACCTTGCTGTTGATTGATGGTAGTTAACCACCAATCGGGGATTGCCTACTATGCAATGCTTAGCTTAAAGAACCAATCTGTTTAAAACGCGTGATTTCTGAAAGAATATACACCCGTGTTTCTATACGATAAATCGACATTTGCTTGCATCAAGCTGCGTCCTGTCCATCGCAGCAAATTGGTGACCCCGATGTGATCCGGTTAAGGATCCGACGTGAAGGGCTCTCGAATCGCCTGAGCGACTTGCAGCGAGTCCCACAGAACTTTGAATGGAGTGCTGAAAGGGAGCGGGAGCCGGCCGGCCTGAAATCCCTCCGGAGCTGAGGTGAGCTGTGGGAAATCCGTCATGGGGAATCGGGCTTCGTCCCCAGAAAGAGATGTGTATGGACTCATGAAGGGTCTTCTAGTCAGATTCGGGAGTCCGTGCCTCAGTCTCCTCAAATGATGACCCCTATGGTGGTGTCCCGAAGCCTTGGCAGAATAAGGATGGAACTGGTCGATAAAAAAGAGCTCGTGGAAGAGGGCTGCGTTCCGGAGGAGACGTCTTGGCTGAACGATTGTCTTGCTGGCTGGACCAGGCGGACAACCTGCATCGAGACAGGTGAGCAGCCAAGAAACTTGAGACTTTGAAAGACAGCGGAGGGGAACTCCGTGTCGGGAATGCATTTAGCACCTTGGTGGCAAATTCTGACTACTCTTTGCCGAGTGTGGACTAATTCTACTGATGGTGCTAAACCAGAGGAGGCTGTAAATTCCACCGACAGAGAGACTTTTCTCAGAGACACACCGTCAGCGATGTCCACACCTCCCCTGCCCCCAAAGCTGTCACTGATTGCAGCGACCCTCACAACACAGGACCAAGCATGGGAACAGGACAACTCGGACAATGATTCCATTGACAATGATAAACCTTTTGATCCAGGTCCTATAGATCTGGAAAAGGGCTAGACCTTTCCTCTACCCCCTCATCTCTCCCGATGCATTGATTGTATTTTTGGGGAGGGTGAGGGGGGGTCTGGGGGATTGGTGGCTGGAATGCAAGTGGGAAACGCTTAAGTGAGGGGTTTTGGGAGTCGATATGGCATAACAGGTGTCTGCATGCTTGTGGAGATGTATAGCTGCGTAACTGCATGAGTGATTTTTGCCCTGGGCCTGGTGGTGCATACAACTGCGGTTTGTGTCCGGGCTCAGAGATGTAAATATGGGCTTCTCTGTTATGGTAAAGTGTCTCTGGTTGCATAAAAAAAGAGGGAATGAAGGGAATGACCCCAGAGGTATGTTCAGGGAAAGCATTAAAGAGTTAAATCACCTTGTTTGGTAGGCAGTTAAGAATGTGGGTCAAAATTGCCACTGTTTTTTGTTGTTGGCTCAAGGACATGGCTGTGAGGATTTTGATGGTATGTGCTGCGTGGATTTTAGGCGCCCCATTGCAGCAACATGTTATCAAAATCTGAGAAAATGTCAGCCTTTTTGGCATCCATTCACTCAGCTGGCAGTATAGTTTGTTTGCTATTACCTTGGTTGCTGTCATGTTTGCAAGGGCCCTGCAGAACATGGCAAACCTGGTACTAGCTGTTCAAAAAACAAAAAGGGGAAATTGTAAAATTGTACGGAACAGAGACAGTGGGTTATTTTGACATTGATAATATGTCTTAGTTGTTTTTTTATTTGTTCTATTACTTATACCTTGGTTTTACTCATTCGGTTTCAAAGGTTCTTTTTGTGCAACAGGAAGGGGGAGATGCAGGAGCGGGCTGGAAACTAGGACCATGCATGGCAATCCGCTGAGAGGAATGTGCTCGGGCTTGTCTAGACAACAATTAACAGAGCGTGGGGGATGGATGGCACCAAGGAAAGATAACACCTTGCTGTTGATTGATGGTAGTTAACCACCAATCGGGGATTGCCTAGTATGCAATGCTTAGCTCAAAAGAACCAATCTGTTTAAAACGCGCGATTTCTGAAAGACTATATACCCGTGTTTCTATGGAATAAATCGACATTTGCTTGCATCAAGCTGCGTCCCGTCTCTTCATTCGCCGCAGGGCTGGTTCTTTGTTCTTTTAGACTAAATTGTGTAAGTCTTTAGTATCAGTGTCAGGGTGAGCCAGGGAGAGGGCTGAGGCAGTTCCCCCCACAGGGACTGCAGGTCCCACTGGCAGCAGCTCAGGCACTGCAGTGCTGTGGCTGCTGCTCAGGAGGGCACAAGAGCAAAGCCCTTATGGTGCAATCCATGCAGAAAGCTACAGGTGGACAAAAGTTCTTTTGACTCAGAAATTCCAAAGGATGTGATGGCTCAGGGGGAGCCAAGAGCCAAGCCTCTGCAGAGGAAGGCTTTTCCTCAGCTCTAAGAGGTCTGTGGGTGGGATGAGGTGGAGCATGTCTGTGCGGGTTGTGTGAGAGGAGCCATAAGGCTTCTGCTCTTCCCAGCGATGTGGAAATGCAGCTCCCAGAAAGATCCCTTTAACTTCCAGGCTTGCTTCTTTTCAGCTCAGAAATGGAAATCCCCCTGTGGAGGAGCTTTGTAGGGTCTTCTTGCTGGCCCAGGTCACTCTTGATGAGCATTGGTGAGTGTTCACCATGGCACAAGTTCAGGTGATTTGTATCGGATGAGTTATCCCCCAGGGTAGGATCAGCAAAAAGATATCACAGATCCATGCCTGTACTGGCAGAAGCTGCTGAAAACCGCAGGCTCCATTCTGCTGGCCCTGTAGGACTGACTCCTGCCTCAGGGTTTATTACGTGCCTAGTAAAATACTGCAGCAAACTGAGGATTTTCTTCAGCACTGATGTCTACTTGTAAGAGTACATGCATAGATGATTAGCTGGATGGGAAGAGCTCTTTGCACAGCATCCCAGCACTGGGACACAGTGAAGCACACTGTGGGGATCAGGCTCAAGGTGGCCTGGGTGGGAGCCAGCCAGTTTGCTCTTCCCTCCTCTGCAGACCTTGGCAGTGTATGAGCCTCCTCCTGGTGCTGGGGTGTCTGTGCTGTCCCCCTGAATCACAAAAAAACTCAAATATGAGTGATATGAGCCCCAAACCAGTGAAGCACTAGTAAGCACCCTATTACAACCGACAGCAACTTAACGTGCAAACCCATCCCCAGGTAAAGCAGAGGGAAGTGCTGTGAAGGGTCACACCTGTGCAGCTGAAAGCAGGCACAAGAAAAGGCAGTGCTACACCCTCCTGCATATTTCTAGGGAGAAGGATTAGTTTTGGTTCTCTGATCAAAGCTGTCCCAATTACAAGGAGGGGAAAGAAGAGAAACCTTCTAAAGGCAGAAAATTACACATTTCCTTGGATTTTATTCTTACTTCTATGTTAAACAGAACTTTTCAATATTTTGTGGATATAACTGCAGCTTTCAACCACTCTTTTGAGAAACCTTAGAAGTTATACACTATTAATACTCTGTCTTTTTCACTTTTCAGAAGTGTTCAGTGTAAAACATACTACATATTTTTTTTCCTGGGAAATCAAACCAACAGGATCTGTTGACAAGGCTCTTTGGCAGTGTTATTGTCAATGGTGGTCTCTTTGGATGCTCTAGACAGGACGTCCTGGGGGAAGGCAGCTGACTGGAAGATGCTCCTTGTGCTACTTGGCTGAGGATAGTGTGTCAACATATTTGTGTAGACAGGTAGTAGGACTTTTGGAAGAGGTTCTTAAGGTTGAAAACTACTATCCAGTAAGATGATGAGGAATGGTTCCTCCGTTACCTTGAAATGTAATTTGTGTATTCTTATGCATAGGTGAGATCTTGAACAAGACACTGAAGGTTTGCATGTGATAAAGCATTCCATTCCTCGCTGAGTAATCAGATGGCTCTTTGTTTGCAGCATTCTGGAGTATGAATGCCTTGTGTGCACAGCCTGTGAATGCACGGGCTGATAGCAAGCTATGCAAGCATACACAGAGTCGATATTAAGCTGCTATGTGGGATGCATTTCTTTATCTGCGAACAGTATCCAGAAAGACAAGGGCCCCCCTTCTTGGAGTTAAAGCTGAAAGGAGACTTGTCCTGAAGAGCAGAGCTCATATTTGCCACAACGGATTATTATTATCCACAGGATCTGCTTCTCTTTCAGCCTTTCTGACACTGATAAAAGATACATACATGTATACTACGGAGGGAAATCTTTATAGAAGGCAATTGAAGCAATGCCTTGGAAGTCTGCTCAAATTTTCTTCTATGAACTGAAAAGCAAAAATCCCTCTATGTTAGAAAATTGCTTTTGAGGGGCAGGAAGGGCATGGTAGTTGGTAGGTTGTAAAATAATGTATTGAAAAGATGATGGTTGTCTGTGACAGTCTCATCACCCAAATGTTCTCCCTTTCACATACACACCTAGTCAATGAACCTTGTCTTAAAGAAAACAGGAGTTCTAACTTCTTAAGAGGAATTCATCAGTTTTCCAATGTGGAAAAGAATGCAAAATATTGCAGTTTTCTTTGGTACAAGATTCTTCCATCTTCTCATCACACACAGAGTGTGATTTGATGTTTTTCTTGAAAGCTTTCGTTTTGTTTTCTCTCCTGGAGGTTGGCGATGCTGCCAAAAGAGGGCAGCAACCAAGCAGAAAAACTGCATGCCTGGCCCTGCATTAGGTCACGTGGGAATTTAATTTAAGGGATCATTAGCACAGAAGCTCCGCGTCTTACTGTAATTACTGCTCAATGCGCTTAGCCTGCTGCCAATTTGTTCTTACGGCAAAAGCAAACCTCTGAATTGTTCTCTTTTCTTTGTGTTTTCTTTCAAACTGAAAAAACAAGCCCAAACTACTGCTGAACCATTTGAAAAGAAATGCAGTACCATGGGAGCATGAACAAACCCCAGGCGCTGCTCTGTGAGTGCTGTGTAGAAGGCATGGATCCCACAACTGTGTTTCTGCAGCTTTACGGGGGACTAAATGCATGTAACACAGTGTACAGCTTATACTGTACCTTTATTTCCATGTATAAGAGATTTTCATTGTTCATGCTGTCAGCTCCCTCCTGCAGGCTGCATTACCAATAATAAGTTGTTATTACTGCTCTGTTCCCTAATGGGCAGCGTTTTCTCTCAAATCCACCATTCCCCTAAGACCCAGAACCACCTCCTTCATGTGTGAGGCTGCATAATCAGATCACTACGTATCTTTAAAGACATGCTTATTCCAATATTTATTGACTTGATCCAGGCCGAATCTGTTTTAGAAAAAAAAAATTGCCATCTGCTGGTTTTAATACAGTTAATTATTTTTACCCCAAAAGGGATCTGCAGTGTTTTGGCCCCTGCCTCTGGAGGCAGTTGGTTTTCCTGCCTGTATTTTTGAGATTACAGCATTAAGACACAACATCCACAGTGGAATTTCACTTAATGTGGAAAATTTCATGGCCTGATGGGAAATGAAGGTAGAAAGAGTGAGGATTTTGTGTTGCTGCAGGACAAAAGTGCTGTTGCTCTCTGGGGCTCTGCTCTTCCCATGTCAAACATGGGTGCTGGCTCTTTGCCCAGTCATTGGGAAACACCTGAAGCTCTACTGATATAATGAAACTAATATTTAAGGACAGAAGCACACTGTGCAAGGCTGGAAGGGGCTGCAATGACGGGAAAGCACGAAGCAGTGGCAGACTCCTGCCGCATGTGCGATATGAGCCCAGAACGGGCTGACGCTGGCTTAACTTTGTGTACAAAAGAGGGAAAGGCCGTGCGTCAGGCCAAGACCTGGTTGTGGGAGGTCTTGGTGGGCTTCTCAGGGCGGGAGGAGCTCAGAGAGCACCAGGCCCGTGGGGAAGGTGTTCAGCCGGTGTCAGGCATGGATTGCCTCGCTCGGCACCGCTCTGGTGGGCTGAGGGTGCCGCTGGCGATCGTGCCCGTTCCTCCTCAGCCGGGACTTCAGGGGAGGGAGACCCATGGGGAGAAGGGGAGGCACATGCAGCAGGAGCGGAGGGGTTACGCCAGGCAGACCCCGCTCCCTGTGCAGGCAGCACTGCCCTTACTGCCCAGGGCCTGATTCTGCCCTGGATGTCCTCTGTAACCTGGGTAAGGGCACTGGAGCCCAGATCGGCTTCAAGGCCAGTTCAGCTGCCTAAAATCTCTGGAGGGTGTGAGCCTGGGCTGCACTTTTCCTGTAATAGCTAGATTGGTTTGGCAATTGCAGAGAAAGTGGCAGGATCGCTCCTGCCCCACTCTCCCCTGGGGGGTTTGCTCAGGTCTGCAAGCTGCAGCATTAGCAGAATGAAAAAAAGCAGGTCCTCCAACTTCCTTGCATAAAGGAAGGATGCTCCTGTAAGTTCGGCTAAAGCTGTGCAAATTACAATTAAAGAAATAAACAGGAATGAGACAGCAAAAGGCTGGCTGTTCTGTTTTCTACAGGTGCTGGACCTTGTATCCCCTCCCCAGAGCAGACACATTGGCTTTGCAGTGCCGCTGGCAGCTGGGCAGCCCCTGTGTCTGACAGGTGCTGATTTTGGCTGGGGTGAGAGCACAGATCACACAGGGGATGGATGAGCTCCCACCCTGCCATCCTTATGCCAACATTATCTGCAGAGCACCTCCCTTTGTGGCATAGGAACCACTCGAGCAGGATCTCCCTGGGTGGACTTTCCTACTGGTGGCAGCTGGCAGGTCTTCATGGGAAGTGCCTGGCCTGCTTGCAGTCTGGAGAGTACTCAGCATTGAGTTCATCAGAAAAAAGGTCTGGGAGCTATTGAACTGGAGTATCAGCTTTTCTCTCAGCATTTCTGCCTTCTTTCAAAAGCATGAGTAATAGCTTCCTCTAGTCAAATAAATTTGTAGTTTAGTAAAGGCAAGGAATTATTTTCTGTGTTGTTCTAACACTCAGTAGTTCTGCTTTTTTCTTTCTCTGACTTTTTTTTTATAAGAATGGAGAAATCAGACATTAGTCACACCAACAAATAATTTTTGGATGTGTATGCTTTTCATAATGGGCAGGACTAACTCCAGACAAACCAATCTAGCAGAAAGCAGCAAAAGGCTAACAGCTTAAGTATAGGTCTAGGAGACTCCAAGCCAGTTAATGAACTGTGCAGCTTCTGCTGAAGTCAGAGAGCCCACAAGCAGGGCTTCAGGAGTTTGCAGCACTAATGAGATTTCTGCACTGTGTTCTATAGGTCTGTGGTTCTGCGTGCTTACAATGATGCAGATGAAGCCATCCAGATCCAGAACCTGCTGCAGAATAGATTTTATCTTAAATCTGGAATAATCTTTACAGCAATGCCTTGAACTGAACATGTATTGGAAAACTTAAGTGACGCTGTGAATGGTTCAGCATAGACTATAATGCTGTTGACAGAATTTTTGGAATGTATCTTGGTATGCGTTTCAGTCTTTCACCTCCCTTGTCAGTGCTCTTAACAGCACAAATTACAACTCTGTGTTACCTGTGAGGGCACTGAATAACCCACTTTCCCAGGATAAAACTTTTTGGGTTTGTTTTGAAGGCTGCTAATGCCCTGTAAGAAGATAGTCCTGGCTTTGAAAAACAAGTGGTGGAAATTTTCCACCAGTCTACATACAGGCAACGGTGAGAGATATGGAGGGAGGAAAGGATGAAACAGAAACTAGAGCACTTGTCATGGTGAAAAACTATGAAGGCAGACCATATTTAGAATAAAGCAGAAGTGATATTCCTTGCTTTTGTTTTATAAAGGAAGGGAAACTCTTCTTTTGACAAAACTAAGGGTAAAGTTCTCTGCCAAGGCATGTTAATTAAGTACTGCTGAACGCATGCCATATAGGAAGGCATGCCTATCACTGTGTCTACTTAGAGGTACAAGATGCTGCCAACCCAAAACCCTAGTTATGTTCAGCTTTATATTGTGAGCTCTGCCAGACATGTATTGTTTTCTATTAACGATGTACAGCTTTTCATACCTTGTAGCTGATACTGAAAAATATTAACAGAAGAGGCTTGACATCACAATTAAATCAATATATTGTGAAAGGCACTCTGAAATACGCTACCATTTTGAGAAATGGCCATTTCAAAGACATTTTATGTTTGTTACATTTGGGATTTTTTTCTATAAAGAAAACACATGCTGATATGTTTTGTTATTTCAAGAAATATTTTCTTGGGTTATTCTGACTAAATTTAGTTTGGCCCATTCTTTAAGGGAAAACATTAGACGATTACATTGGAGGGAATATGTGGGGGTGTCTTCAAAGCAAGTGTTCTGAGCTAAGGCTGGAAAAGGAGAGCCACAGAAATTACATTGGTTTGAATTACTTGTATTTTGTACACTTCACATATCCCAGTTCTTAAGCATATCTGAACAGATTTAAGATGGTTCTCCAGCGTTCTTTTTTCCTCCTGTTCTTGATAGGACTGTTAGTTGTGATTCCGTAAGCCAGCTTGCATTAGGTTTCACTATAGTTTTGTATTGATGTGGCATGTAATTACTAAAATAGCATTGGAAATCTTTGCTTTTTCTGGTAGAAATTAAATTAAACCAAGATAATTTATTATTTTGTGAATGACTGAAATCTGGCTGTTCCAAATGTAAGGACAGTCAGCTCTAAGCAAAACAGTTTGCTCCTTGCTGAAAATAAGAGGTAGTGAGGGTCGCCTTGGTGTCTGGATTAGCATTGATACCATGCCTGCGGGAGTAGCTGAGATCATAACTGTGCTATTGCTTGCATGCGGCATGGTTTTGGACACAATGTTTTGTGTTCTGCTTCTGTTCCCTCTTTTGCGAGAGAGAATAGCAGCTATGTAGCTTTGTCTCAAAAATCTAGGGTGAGAGTCAGTTATGGAACACCTTGTGCATCATCCATGTGTGGGCTGTATCCTTGTGCTGCAGGAGAGCAAATTTGTGGAGCCAGGGGGCTGCTGGGTGTCTGCAGCCCCTGCAAAGCACCCTCCATGCAGCTGGTCATGGTTCCTTGGGTGGCAGAATAGTCCTGAGCAGGGTAGGGGGTTTCTCAGTTAATCTCCTCAGGTGTCCCCAATGCCTATCAACAAACAGGCAGCTGTGTGCAGGCAGAGGGCCTCTTCTGACCCTAGTGCTGGGGGCCAGGTGACCATAAACAGGGCGGGGGAGCCTTCTGTTCCCTTCTGCCCCCTTGTCATGGTGGGGTGGCTGGAGCCACCCAAGCTCCTCAAGGAGAGCCACAAACACAGTGAGCATGCTCCCTCAGCTGTGGGAGGCTTTCAAGAGTTTCTGCCAGTGCCAGTTGATTGAAGTGTTGTCTACAGTATTTGTTACCTTTTTTATTTTCCCCTCAGTGTAAATGTACTTTTCCCTGTAATGTTTAAAAGGGTAAACATAAGACAACCTGTCTATAGCATACAGTCTACAAACCATTCCAATGGGAGAGTTATGCAAAGAAGGCAGAAGGAAAAGAGAATGGAAAAAAGCCCAAGAGAAACAGGAGGTAATGTGGTCTGTCCTGGGCTGTTATGCAGCTAAATGTTTCTAAAAGGGGAAACCAGTTCTCAGGCTTGGCCCAAACCTCAGCAACACAGAGACTCCTGTTCTTGAGCTACCGACCTGCTGCATTGTTGTTGCTAGTTATTGCTTCCACCTCTATAAAACTGCTCCTTCTAGCTGATCCCAGGAGATACCAGCTGTTTGGCTGGTGAGAAGCTCATACTTGCAGGTAATATCCTACTGTGCAGCTCTCAGCAATGTTTGAGGGTCGAATTCCTCCGGTCATTTATGTTTTAATGTTGTTCTCTTTCAGTTAGTTCAGAAAATAGGTGTTCCCACTAGTCTTACTGTCTGCTCATACTGCTTCATACTGCCTGCAAGAACCACACAGCCAGCCATCTTGCATGCACATAAAAATTGCTGTCTCATTTTCATGCAGAAATGTGTGCCTTGTCACTAATGACCACCACCCATCCTCCTGCTGGTATCACTGGGATGCTTAGTGTGCTGCCCTGCCGGCTGACAGCTGGTAAGCTGAGGTCTGCCTGGAAGTTGCAGACTCCAGCCAAATGAGACTCCTGTTACTTGTCTTAGACTGCGTTTGCTGCCTGCCGCAGCTCTGCTGTACCTCTCCCGGGCAGCTGCCTCCACACTACATGAGGAGTTCCCCAAGCACTGCAGCAGAATGCAGTACTTAAAAGGATATGTGGGGATACTCAGGCAAAGGGAGGAAATTTGTATCCTGCAATAAAAAAAGCTGAAGAAATGCATGTGTGATCCAGCTGTGACCTGCCCCTGCTCTCACATTTGTGCATGTGAGTGCTGGAACAGCAAGCTGGGTGACCACCGCTGTCTTTGGTATGGTAAGAGAAAAACAGTTCAGGAGTTTTGAGCATACTGCTGGGTGAGCTATATGGCAACACAAATCAAATATATGGAATTACATCTGAAGCTGAATTACTGCTCCTTGGGAGAAGCTGAAGCACTGTTGCCATGACTATTGTTCTTGCAAGGGAGGCTCTTGCCTGCATCCCAGAGCACTCTGCAGCCAGAAGCCTCTGTGCTGTCTCCTCTCTCTGGAGGTCCCAGATGGCACCTTGACACCACCTGTCCCCTCCTGGCAGAAGTGAGCAAAGGGTCAGAGGCAGGGAGAGATCTCCTCATCGATGCTGAGCATCGCACTGGACTTGAGTGAAAGGCTCCTGGCCCAGGGGGCCAGCTGCGGTGGTCCCCTGGTTCAATAACAGTATTGGAAGCATGTGCCTAATTAATGGTTGAAAATCAGATGTGCTCAAACAGATGGGGGAGGCGAGTGGTGAGGCTGAGGGCTGGGACAGCAAGGCAGCACACTAGAAAAACACTCCATGGCATCAGCCTCAGCCCCCTCTCCCCACAGCAGGTTAGGTGCTCAAAGAGGTCTCTGTGCTTTGCTATGTTCAGCTGTTAAACAAGGTCAGTGACCCAGAGGCTACACGTGTTTTATTTACAAAGTCTTGTGAAAGAAGGCATTGCATAATGGGAAGCAGAGCTGGCGCACTACATATGCCTAATGGAGTATTTGGCTTTCTCTGCTCTAGCTTAATTGTGATTTTAAGTTTTGCTTTGCTCTGCCTAAAGGCCTATAAAGACTTCTGCAAAAAAATGCCAAAACATAGTAACTGGAATAAGCCATTTTCTGGGTTTTTTTCTCTTAAAAGTACAATCCTATTGCAAAATTTCTGGCACTTGTCTCAGACGTTTCCCAACCAACTTGGCCTGTGGAAAATATGAAGTCTTGCAGCTCCCACCTCACCCAGCACGGTGAAAAGGCAGGGTAAAAGCAGCAGCTCTTCCTTCTCAGAAAATCATCAATCTCATTTGGCCTAACCACTAAAAGGGAGGAAAAAAGCAAAAAAACCTCAACTCAAAACTGAGATAAGGCAGCTTCTCCTCAGATTTCAGTGCTGGGGATGGTTCACCTGCACCCCCTGGCTGGCAGCAGAGTTGGGGGATACCCAAGGAAAGGACAGTGCCTGTGTACCAGCGGTACTAGCGAGGTACTAGTGTCATAAATCCAAGAGGTTTATAAATCTTAAATAAGATAAGACAATCTGTGGAGAACAGTTTTAATAAGCTCAGTGCAGTTAGCATTAAAAGCCAAGCAAACGGCTCCAATCTGCTCTGACTGAATCTTCTGAGGCATGCTTTCGAGAAGCCCCAATAAAACATATTTTAGTAATCCAGCCTGCAGAAGAAAATGGAGTAGATGTTCATAGGTTGCATCAGCGGAACAGACAGCCTACATAAGGAGGGAATTGGTTACATGGGTGTCTGTTGCAGACTTACTCAGAAATGCGAAACCTGGCTGTTAAAGGCAAGTGCTGAAGAGCTTGTGGAGTTTGGTGCCTGGAGGGGACGATGCAGGGCAATGACCGGTGGATGGCTGCGGCCAACGCAGCTCCACAAGAAGGAAAGCCTGTACCAAAATGACACCAGTCTTTCTTATCAGAAAGCCACCAGACAGACAGGCAGAGACACCCCTGCATAAGGGAACTGAGAAACCAAGTAGCTGAGCCTTATGTCATTTAAAAGAAAAACCCAAACCTCTGCCTCCTAACACAGAACTAAGCCAGGCTTGGAAATAGTTTTCCTATTAGTCCGTGCCCTCTGTTTCTTCAGAGCCAAGCTAGAGTCAGCAGAGGCGGATTAACGGAAGAGTCCCGAGACACAATTTAATAGGAAGCTAATCCCAGAGATCTTTTTGCTAAGGCCACGTGCTTGCCTCCAACCAGCTGCTTATGGAAATGGTTATAAGGCAGAAAATGAGAGCAGAACTCTCCAAAGCACGCATGCATGTGACTGCCTGCATGCATACGTGCACACCCACCCACGTGGCCAAAAACCTTTGACAAATGGAATTCTTTGCAACAGACAGAATGGTTTCTGGATATATACGGCAATGTAAAAGGTCATGGCTAGTCTGAACTGCTCGGTGCCTCTGCAGACTTCCAGTGACAGTTACAGCTGCAGATGACTAAGATGTAGGGACGCTTATGGCACTTGCATCGGAAGCCAAGGACTGAAATACTACCAGCATGCTCCCTGACGCTCAGCAGCTTCTGCAGGGGCTGCAGTGCGTGGCATGTTTCAATCTGGGCTGTTGCCTAGCACTTGTACTCTGTTTTGTTTGCTCTCTGTGCTTGTGCTGGCTGGCGCTTACAGTAAAAGGAGTATTTCTCTGATTACCTCTGGGCCACCTCCCCGCTCTAGCTTCTACTGCCATCTATTTGAGGAAAAGTAGCTTTACCATATAGATGTTTGCTTCCAACCATTTTGGACCCCCTGGAGCCTTTTGAGCTTTCCATCAGCCCAGAGTGCTCCCTGGCCAATCAGCTCTGTAATTTTTCTCTGCAGTGAATTAACTCCCAATGCCTGGGAGTTGGACATGCAATATTCCCAAGTATCATGACTAGCCTAGTAGGTTTCATAGTAGGTGAAACATCTGTTCCATACTTGGAAAGCAGAGGATGTTATGTATTTTTTATTCCACCTACTGTGGAAATTTGTGAATTCAATATTTAAAAGTCTGTGTATCTTTATCAACACTGTTGGGCCCATCTTTTCCCTGGCCTAGGAGCAAAGAAAGGAAATTAACAGGGAGATAATATGTATGGGGTAAAAAAAAAGGCAGCAAAGAGACTGTGAGCAGCTTATTCTGGAAGTTTTATGTCTATAATACACCAGAATGGGTATAGTCTGCAGGACAGGAGAGGATTCTGGTGTCACAAGGGTGCAACCTAAAGTTTACCAGAGCAAAGGATTAGTCAAACTAATGGCTTGAAAGCAAAGTCACCGTGTAGGCCCAACGTATCCGTGGTAGAGGATCACACCATGGCAGAGCACAGTTTAACCCCAGCATGACTAGCAACATGAACATGACTGGCTCTACCTAATAACAGCACAGGTCAAGTATAATGAGCCACTTTTAAAAAGTAAGCTCATTTTTGACGCATTTTTTATCTACACCTTAGCCGATTGTTGACTGTACTGATGAATCAGATTATTTTGCAAACGTTGTTTTGGCAAAGAATTATACTCTGGTAGCTGCTTTTGTTACGTTTAATTTCTACGATGTTAAATTGACAAGTTTTACTGCTCAAGATCTGTTATGCAGCCTAGGGCAGCCTCTCCCAAAATGCCAGGCTATTGTTACTGAAGAGGCAATGTATGGTTGTGCACTGGCTAACAGGAATGTCTTTGGATGTATGAATTCAGATGTGCAGGTCTTTTACTGACTTTTACTGACTTTGCTGGAAAAAAAATGTCATCCTTACACTCCAGGGTGAATAGGCAGACACGCTTACTTCCTCTTGAGAAATGAGGTACTTCCCAGGACCAGACTTCTCTTTCTTGATCTGTGTCCACACGTGGGCTGCAGACAGTTTCAGCAGTTGCTGTGAGTTAAGTGCTGAAGGACAAGGAAAGCTCACAGGTTGCAGGCGTTTAACAACCCTGCCAAAACTTCTCAGTTCCTGCAGCCTCACATCCCCAGCCAGCTCATAACCTCTCACAGTTTTAACACCAATTTGTACTAAGTTCATTCATTTGCAAAAGTAATGAATTCAGCTCCCAGAGTTTTGTCAACAGGACAATACAAGCAAGAGTTAGCAGTTAAAGAAGAAACTTCATCATCTGGCTTGTCCCCTGGTGGACTTGCATGCAAAGGGCTGGGGTTTTAGACCAAAGGGTGAACATCTGGATCAGTAATGTCACCTGAAGTAAGCAATCACATTTTAGGAGACTTAGCCTAAATATGCAAATACCTCATGCATGCTATCTCCCCAACTGTAGTGTGTGTCAAAGCCCTGTGGTGCTTGCTGTCCTGAGGGAGAGAGGGATGTTTTGTGATGCAGCATATGCTGGGGCTCAGGTTCACATCACCTGTCCTGTTTACATGGTTCAGGGTCTCCTGCTGCCTCAGAGGGTGTCACAGCCCCTGGGTGCAGATATTTCCAGAGTCTCTGTCAGTCCTCATGAAACTCTTCTGCTTTGTATGAAAATGCATAAATATTCATGGGTAAAAGCAAATGACAATAACTGCATGTAGCATCACTGCCGGCATCTGTGCCACCACCTGGGCTGCCAGAGCTGTGGGCAAGCACCGGCAGCCAGGAAGGGGCTTTACTAAAGCAAGTTTGGCAGCAGACAACCAGAGTTTGTGGTCACCACCTCCTCACTCAGTGATCAAGTCACCTCAAGGAATACTTAGGATTCAGGTTGTGCTTCACAGGTTATTTCAGTTTATTGATTAACTTGGACTCAGCTCACATGCTGGCATTTACTCACAGATGCCTTAGGAACCTCTCTGCTCAGCTTACCGTCTGCTCTGCCTCCCCTTCCTGGGAATCTTCCTGATATTATGCCCTGTACCCCCTTCCTGGCCTATATTCCCTACATGTACACCTATATTTCCCACCTCTGTATAGGGAACCGGTGCCAGTTTAGGTAAGACATGCACTACACACTACAGAGAGCAGCTGGAGTACATGTCCACCTTGCAAAATGCAACACTTTTTTTGAGTTAGTTCAGGGCCTAACAGAAGTATAGTCATGCTGTGAATACTGGCTGGTGCGTGAGGAAAAGTGGGATAAAAAAATTGAGGAAATTACCATATTAATGTAGATGTATTGCTCCTAGTGCCAAAGATAACAGTGCAGATGTGGTTGAGGTTTCTCTGCTCTATTGCTGTGCATAGCCTGCCTCAACGAGGAAGAAAGCTCTGCACCATCCTCCTTTGTCCTTTGGGACACAGGGATAAAGAACTTGTCCTGGTTTCAGCTGGGATAGAGTTAATTTTCTTCTTACTAGCTGGTGCAGTGCGTGTTTTAGATTTGATGTGAGAACAGTGCTCATGGTGCACTGATGGGTTTGGCTGTGCCCGGGTGGTGTCTATCCTCAGTCAGGGACTTCTCAGTGTCTCAGGCCCGGCCAGCGAGAGGGCTGGGGGGGCACGGGGAGCTGGGAGGGGACACAGCCGGGACAGCTGGCCTGGGCTGCCCGAAGGGATATTCCACACCATGGGGCGTCACGCTGAGTATATAAACTGGGGGAAGAAGAAGGAAGGGGGGGACATGTTTGTCTTCCCAAGTAACCATTCTGTGTGATGGAACCCGGCTTTCCTGGGAATGGCTGAGCACCTGCCTGCCCATGGGAAGTGGTGAATGAATTCCCTGTTTTGCTTTGCTTGCGTGCACAGCTTTTGCTTTACCTATTAAATTGTCTTTATCTCAACCCTTAAGTTTTACATTCCTTTCTGATTCTCCTCCCCATCCCTCCGGGTGGGGGGAGTGAGCGAGCTGCTGCATGGGACTTGGTTGCCAGCCAGGTTTAAATCATGAAGGGCTGAAACTAAATAATACAGCACTTTACAACCGGATCTTTTGCTGAAAACAGAATTTGCCTCCTAAAATATTATCAATGGTAGTCCTGAAAACCTTCCCACTGTTTCAGACATAGCACTCTGTCAAGCATGGTTGGGTGACCTGCGTGTTTTTCCTTATGGTATCACCATTTATACACAAAATTAACATTTCTTCAATCTGGAACTAGGGCTGTGGATGCAGCAGTAAACCACTGCTCTGTGAGATGCAGTGCCACAGAGGCATGACCCAGACACTGAGGGGAGGACTGCTGCGCACCAGACCACAGGTGTCTGCAAGGTAGGTAGCACTTCAGTCCTTCATGTATGTGACAAGTACCTTCTGCTGAATAGCTGTGAGGACAAGAATGCACTGAGGTGAGAACTAAATCATGGCAACAAATGTTATTATTCCACTTAATACTGTTCTCTATTCACAGCTTTCAAAAACAGAGTTTATTTGGGGAACAAAACAGCAAAACCAATCAAGCATCAAGGCTAACTGGTCTTTTCAATAGCATGGGCTGCAACCGGGGCACCACAAAAAATCCCAGTCTGACAACACCACCCTTGTTCCCCACAGGCATGGGGCTACAAGAAAGGGGGAGGGAAGTCAGATGAAATTGCCCCTGGCACTGTATCCCGTGCCAGACTGACTGGCTACAAATGGTTGAAGTTGAAACCTTAAAGTAATGAGTTATCTCTTCTTTTTCACAGTGGTTTAGGTACACTGGGTCAAAATATTTGCTGCTTACTGCTGGGAAGCAGGGCTTAGGTCCATTGTGGAAGTCAGAAAATAACTGCAGTGGGGAAGTGCTGGCTGGGGCTGTGCCTGGACCCACGGCTCTTCATGCCCCTATGGAGCCAGGTACTGCTGAGCAAGTGCTGCCTCCGTGGGCCAGCATGGAAGTGAGACATGTCCAACAGCAGGCAGGATGCAGCCACATTGCCAGACCTCCTTAAGTCCACTTGTGTACTGAAAGTGACCTTTATAAAGTATAAATACAATTAAATAACTGTTGAAGGCATATCTGTATTGAGGTATGAAAGAGAAGGATGGCACTTACAGAAGTCTAACTCCTGTATAATTTTCTGTAAGCTTATTTCTCTGCTTAATTCATTTATGCCTACACCTAGTGACTCTTAAGATAGATTTCTGAAATGTCAAAGCATATCTGCCACAGGGGACAAAGGTTTTTGTTTAAAGAAGAACCCCAGCGGTCTGGCAGGCTGTCCCCAAACTCCCCATCAGTGCAGCTCACAGCTCCGTGCCAGGGCTCATTGTCTGCCATGGCCCAGGCAGGAGGTCTCTGCAGAAGCCATTCCCATTCCCCGCTGGCCTGCCTGCCCACCTTTCCTCCCGTGGGCCCTGCCCCAGGACCTTGGCCTGATTCAGAGCCAGGAGGGTGTGGGGACATGCAGATTTGACATCTGTAGAAGCACTGCTCCATCCACCACTTTACAAGCGACCATGAAGCCCTGCAGTTTGCACATCCACCAGTGCTGCTTGCACTGTGTACCGCCCGCCCGGAAGACTCCAGGGACTGAAGGGGAAAGGTCTGTCAGGTCACCACCTCCGTGTTCCCTCCAGCACAGAACTGTTCCCTACAGTACCTTATTTATATGTGATATGACCTGCACAGCCCAGACACAAATGATTCTATCAACAAGGCCCCGCAACTTCAGAATGATTTTTCTGGCTTGACAACAGCCTCCCTACCAGGATATTATTTTTGATGCTAAGCATGGGCTTTCCTTCATTTTCTTCCCAATTGCTGTTGACTAAAGCTTGTAAAACTCTTCACATAATTCTCCACTTCGCTCACGTATCTTGAAAAACTACTCTTCTTAACCCAACTTACTTCTAATTTAGCATTTACACACAGTTACATCTTTTAATCTCTCTCCATAAATTAACCACCAGATCCTAAATAATTTTGATTGCTCTTCTCTGTATCCCTGTCATTTTCATCTTTCTGGCTCTGAGGTCTGCAGACAAACCAGTCAGCAGCCTTTGTACTGCCTTGCTGGCACAGGGACAAAGGGGCAAACAGCAGCCCAGGCTGTGATATATTGCTTCTGTACACAAAATTTCAAATGGAGCTGCTTTGTGTTTTTTCTCTTTTTTCCCTTTCGCCCCCCTTTTTTTTTCTTTTCTTTTTTTTTTTTCCCATTTTTTTGCGAGTATGGAGGAGAGGCTGCTAGATTGTATTGCAAATTGATGCCCAAATTACTGCCCTTTAACGCCCATGGGTCTTCTCCAAGTTTGTTTCCGCGTATGGCATCCCTCCTTTCTGTGGCTGGCAGATAACATACTTAATTGGGACAGAAGTTACATTCCCTTGCTCAGGTGCAGCTTTTGCAAGATCTTTTCCCCTTTTCATTATTATAGGAATAAAACAAATGTTACCTGCTAAGCCCATAGCAAGCCACGGCAACGTTGCAAATTTTATGCCAGACAGCGACGCTGCCCAGAGCCCGAGCATCCCCTGCGCTGCAAACAGCAGACATTTCACTCAAAATTTATTACTTCATGAGGCATACGTATATGGCATCTTTTGCCCCGCGGGGCTGAGCTGCCCCCCGGCGTGGGGCAGAGCCCGGCCAGCTCCGACCCCCCCAGCAAGCCCCGGCCCCGCCGTCGGGGTGCGACGCGTGGGGCGCCCCGGCGCGCCCCCTAGCGGCCGCCCGCCGTGCTGTCCGCTGCCCTTGAGCGGCGGCGTAGTCCCGCCCCCAGCCCCGCTGCCAGTGGCTGGCGGCCCTCCACGCCCTTTTCTGATTGGTCCCGGCCGCTCCTAGGCGGCTGCGCCTCGCCGCGCTGCAGGCGCCGGGCCGGTGTTGGACGGAGCTCGGCGCGTAGCGGCCGGTGTTTCCCTGTGAGGCTGGATGTGGCGATAGGGGGCCGACAGCGCCCCGGGAAGGTAACCCGCAGACCGGAGGCCCTCTCTGGCCAGCTTCGGGCGGGCGCGGTGGCCGAGGCGGGCCGTGAGGGAGCCGGGAGCGGGTTTGGGGCCCTGAGGGGAGGGAGGGTGGGGGAGGGGGCTCGCTTTGAAGCGGGCCGGCGGCCCTCAGGGCGGGCTGAGGGTGGTCGTGAGGGAAGGGGCAGGCTCGGGCTGCCCTTGCCTCCTGAGACCCGGCCAAAGCCCGGCGGCCGGGGCGTGCGTCGCTCTCCCTGGCTGGCGTTGCCCCGCGGGGTGCGTGTCTGCGGGGCTCCGGGGGGGGAGCGGAGGGCGCGTTCCTTCGGCTGCGCCTCAGAACAGGTCGGGATACGGCTCGTCACGCTGTAAGGGCGAAGAGGGTTTTTCCGCAGCTGCTGTGGATAATATGCTGCTAGGATCAGCCCCCTCCCCTCCAGCAGCTTTCCTGAGGGGGCACCGCGCGGCCCGGGAGGTCCCAAGGACGGCAGCTGGACGTTGGCGCACCACTGCAGCGAGTTGTTGGGGTGTCGCTGTAGAAAAATACAACTGCGGTTATTTGTTTGAGAAGTAGGAGGGGAAAAAATCCAGAATTATTTCTCTTGCAGATCTGTAACAAGCACAGCTGGTGCTTTCTCAGGACCCTGTTCAGAGTCTTCATGTTGTCCCATCTAGATGAAACTGATCTGAGAAGAAGCTGGGGACATTCTGTTTGGGCTGTGTGTTTCCAGTAAGCTTTTGTCTGTGAAAAAGGCAGGCGTGTATCCTTCAAGAAGCAGAGAGGTACAGACTAAATGGATCTAAAGACAGCAGTGTTCAATGCAGCTCGTGCTGGCAAGCTGCAGCTCCTTTTGAAGTTACTGGCAAGCAAAACAAGAGAAGAGGTAGCCCTACTGATGTCAGAGAAAACCAATGGTGCCACACCACTTCTGATGGCAGCCCGTTATGGTCACCTTGACATGGTTGAATACTTGTTGGACCATTGCTCTGCGTCAATAGAAGTTGGTGGTTCGGTGAATTTTGATGGTGAGACCATTGAGGGGGCTCCGCCGTTATGGGCAGCATCAGCAGCTGGCCACTTGAAGGTGGTTCAGTGTCTCTTAGATCATGGTGCATCTGTCAACAATACAACTCTGACAAATTCAACACCGCTTAGAGCTGCCTGTTTTGATGGTCATCTGGAAATCGTAAAGTACCTTGTGGAGCACAAAGCAGACCTGGAAGTATCAAACCGTCATGGGCATACATGCTTGATGATCTCATGTTACAAAGGCCACAAAGACATTGCTCAGTATTTACTTGAAAAAGGAGCTGATGTCAACAGAAAAAGTGTTAAAGGTAAGTTTTAATTTTTTTACTTTCCTTGTAAATAGGAGTAAAGTTACTTATTTACCTTTACGAGGCTGACATCCAAAAATAATATTCTAGTCTTTTAAAGTGGATGAGAAAAAAAAAAAGGTGTATAGCTATGTTTTTACTGTGTTTTTTCTCCCAATGTGTTCCTTTGTTAACGTGGGTTGTATAATTTCATTCTAAATTGATAAATTTTAATCTTAAGCCCCTAATTCTTAAAAAGACTCAGTCATACAAGTGTCATATTTAAGAATGTGAAAAAATACACTCGGTAAGAACTCTTCCTTGTAGTAGGCTGGTGTAGCAACATACTCAAACACATATGAGCATATATTCTTGTTTTTCACACAGTTTCTAAATAAACCAAATACACTGTACATAAAACTTGTGTCAATACTAGTACAAGGAAAGATGTATAGAGGAGAAAAACTTTCTACGTTGGAAATAAATAACCACTTTGCTTTTTACTCTCCTCTCCCTCTGAATTGTTGAATGATTTTGGAACTTTTTTCAGTGTTAGTAAACAAAAACATATATTAGGATTAATGAAATGAAGTTACAGGTGACTGTGATATCAACAGAACTGCACAGATCACAAACGTCATCTCTTTGCTCCTGTTTACAATTACCCTGGCGTTATCATTCAAAGTGAAGATTGTTGGTTTTGCTATGACTGTAATTATGTGGACCTTTTTCTTAACAACAGGTTTTTTTATTACATCTTAAACTTGTATGTGGGTGTGATATTTGCCTGAAAAGCATGCTAATTATTGCAGGTTAGGGTTAATTTGTAGTTTAGTGAGCCAGGATTGGTTTTCAGCATCTTATTTTATATATTTTTATATATACACACATATAAAAATATAACTGATCTGCTAATAAACTTCTTGTAGCCTAATACTTCCATTGCCTGTTTCAGGCCAATCACATTTGTAACAGTGTACTTACCTTGCAATTATTTCTGTTAAAGTATACTTTGTATCTAGATTATTGTATGATACTGGTAAATGCCAGATATGAGAGTAATCTTTGGAGAAGCTGTTTAGTTAAATATGCCTTTTTTCAGCAAATCATGCAGATATGTGGGTTTAATGTAAAGAAAGCTGAACTACAGATTTGTCATAGAGGTGGGCAGAGCAAAATAAATCTTCCTTTGTAACGATTTAAGGTTGCTTGTGAATCATCATGGACTTGTGATAGGATAAAAATGTCATTTTTCTAGACAGGGTTCTTGGAATCACAAGCTAAATATAAAGTGTGTATTGCTCCTTAGTTTTAAACCTATCCGTTTATGTGATTGGTATGAACAGAGCAGTGCTGTTAATTCTGTGATGTAACAGGGAAAAAGATACATCTCAGCTTCCCACACTGCCCACATCCCCCCGCCCTCAGGTTTGTGTTGGTGGGGTAGGGTTTACTGGTCCTTAGTGTTCAGTTTACTAGTGCATTAGTATTGTTTGTCTTTGTTTAAATGGCTGACTGGCAGCCATACACTCCTGCGGATTTTCTCAGTATTCTCTGTTTCTCTCTTACCTTAATTCCTTCCTCTCTCTGCTTGCTTTACTTTGTGTGACTCACAACTAGGCACATGAGCAAAGGTTTGTATGGTATAACTGATCCTTACTTAAACTGAATGTAAAAAAATGTTGGATTGCATAAGTTTTAGCTCATTACAACTCAATTTTTGCTTTGATCTGCTATGTTTACAAACATATATGTACGTAATAGACATCTATTGGTCAAGTATGTGGAATACATTTTTGTGTGTGGAAATCCCCTCTGATATGACACAAGCATACTTTTTATTTTTGACGTCTTAAAAGCAGCCTGATCTCCGATCAGAGATAGAAAGTACTATAAACCCTGAAAGCGAAAGCTGTGGAAAGGCAGAACTGAACAAAACTGATAGCCCTAAGTATTGCAACAGTATGGGTATTGCAGTGGCTGAGGCTCAATAACTAACCTTCTCAGCTTTGTTTTGCAAGAATGCTTAGCACCTATTAATTTCAAAATTAGTATTTCCAACAGGATTTATTTTACGTTGTCATGTTCCACTTGGAAGTCTCTGTGTATTACTTTCAGTTTCTACTCCTCCCTGCTGTGTACTAAACAGTTGACAATGTGTCTGCCCTTGGAGTAAGGAGATACAGAGAACCTGTGTGCTGTGCTCTGGGGTAGTAGAAGTTGTTGCTATCCTTATGTCTGAAGTCTTTTTAGACAGGCACCTTCCTGGGCCATGTATGCAGAAGCCTATCTGTGGAAAAATTAAAAGCTTTAGCTACTGTAAATGTTGCTGTATTTAAAGTTACAACTCTCCTTATAAGAACAAAACTATGTAACTTCAGTAGCAATGCTGTTGTGGGAGATTACTATAGATTCTTTCCCAGATTTTATCCTTAAAACCAGGGTGAGGGCAAAATTACTTGAATTATTCCTTGTGTTTTTCTACTGGATTTTCATATTGCAAGGTATAACCTAATTGTTTTAAAACCCAGGAAAATCTAGAGCTGGGAAAGATATGAAAAATTTTAAAATATTGACAGTTCCAGGGGAAAATCCAAATATTTTGAGATGAGAAAATAGGTAAGTTCACAGGCATCTAAACGTCTGGGTGACAATGGAGGCAGAGTATAAAAGAGCAAGTGAAAATGCGTGGTGAAATCCTGCTTCTGAAATACAAGCAGAATCGTGCAACTGTGTTTTGGACTATGGAAATTCAGAATGCGGAGGTTCTTGCAAGACGGTTGTGAAAGTACAAAAGTACAGCTGGGAAACGATTCAGATGTTAAAGACTTCAGAGTCTGAGTCAGATTAGGTGCTGCGTCGAGGTAAGGTGTAGTTCTGGCATTGTCTTGCTGGAGAGGGTGACAAAGAAGGAGTGTTTGGTGCTCTACTGTGAAAGATGGCCGATGGTTCTGAATTTAAAGTACAAGCCTTTAGTTGTCTTTGTTTCTACTGTTTTGCTGATCTGAACCTCCACAGTTTCCCCAAACTTTTATGAAGCCCGTAGGGAACAGGTATCTAAACCAAGGATTTTTTTTTAAAGAATGTTTTAGGTTATGACCAGTGTTAGTGAGGGGAAAAACTGATGCCTGAGGTAAGAAGGGTGAGGTTTTTTCTCTCAGAATTGTGGAAAACAGCAAAGATCTCTGTAGAGTTTTGTCTTTTCTGTTTGTTTTTTTTTTTTTCTTTAAGAAAGGCAAAAAGCAGCCAAAGCAATACTTGCAAAGTGAGTTAATGGACCACTGTCTTCCTAATTCAGAGGCTTCTCCAGTATGTTACTCCTAGTTTAAAAAAGTTGCAGATTAAAAATAACAACACTTATTAACTTTCACTGGTATAAGTCTTGAATGGCAAGTTGGGGTATTTTTTTGTTTTGGGTTTTTTTGAATGCTCCCCCCCCCCCCCCCCCATTTAAACTTAAAGACCTTAAAGGGTTTTATACTGCTTTTAAAAGGGGGAGCAGTGTGGATAATGCTAGAGTAGCAGAAGCCTGAGCTTTTTCAGGAAGAGGTAGAACCCTAGAACGAAGTCTGAAGTGAAGCACAGACCTACCCTTATGCTGGGTGAGGAGGATTTCTGTGTGTCAGCTGTATGCAGTTTTCTGTTCTGCTGCATTGCAAAGCCTGCCAGTGATCTGTTAGAGTTCTCCTTCATCACATTCAGAACAGACTGCTGGATTCTTGAATACGGGTTTTCAGTGGTGTGTTTCTGTGCACAGTCTTGGTTTGGCTGCTGTGTGTAGGGAGGGAAGCGCTTCATGTAATTCAAGTGGCAGCAGTCTTTGGGGCCTTCAAATTAGAGATTTGGGCTCTCTTGGGGATATACCTGGGCTGTGTTTTTTGGATTTTATATTTGAAAGAAAATATTTCATGTAATTGCTCCAATAAAATTATATGCATGCAAAATAATTTTAAAGGGATCTTATACATCTGTTCTAACTCCAGACAGGACACTTGTATCTTGCATTTTGAAAATTCGTAATGCGTACTTTGTTAATTTGTGTTACACTTTGTCTTCCTCCACCAGCCTTGCTGCAATAATGGAATTCATTCCCTGCCTTTCTGCAATTAGTGAGTTAAATTATAGATTAAGTACACAGGTGCTGATAGCCAGGGTGGTCTGAACATAATGATACAGGGAGTAAGGACTGTTTTCAAACGTATCTACTTGAAAGGCAGATACTTTTTCTGAACATGACTTGTAAGTATTTCCATTGCTCAGCTGCTTGGTATGTGGTCCTTTTCCCTTCAAGGTGATATTTGTGGTCTTCACTAACTCTGTTCCTCTTCTGTAGTTAGCAGATTCATCTGGTAGCCAAAAGACTAATTTTTCTCCTCCTGAGTATTAGAAAATTTCCTAAGAACTGCTGGACCTTTTAGGTGTTCAAGATCTGCACAGTGATGTCTGGTTGCAAGCCCTGATTCTTTGTTGTTTATGATCCTCCATAGTACTGTGGCAGTTGGAGGGACTTAGGTATTTTGAAAATGCAAATGAAAACTGTGATTCAATATTTTATCGTTCTTAAATTCCACTGGCACAGTACTGATTAGAATACCTTTGTAAAATAATGTGGAGGACCAGGCTTGTTGAATTCGCTTCCTCACTTTGGAAACTATAGAGGCATACAGGCCTCAGTCTCTATCAGCACTGTATCAAAGTTATATGTACAGTAATACTATATCAAGGACTCATGCTATTTAAGTATTGTTATTTATCCAGGTACTGGAAAGTGTAACACTCAAACCTGCTGGTAAGGGCCGGGGCGGCGAGGGCGAATCTTTTGCAGAATTGGCAGACTCAGAAGCAGGGGGATTAGAGAGATGCACACTCTTTGCTGTATGTGGTTTACTATATGTTAAAAATCATTAATTTTCTCTTGCAGTAAACATTAAGGAGTCTGACAGGTTTGTTCTCTTCTGAGGTTGTTTGTCTTGTCTGCTTGCCAAGATTCATTTAGAGGGGGAGGGGTATAAAAAACAAAAGTGGAAAGCTCCTCTTTTTTTCCTTCCCACTGCCCCTGCTCTTGCCCTCCTCTCCCCATGCGTTCCCCTCTTTCCTCTCTGTTGTTCTGTGTTTATAAACCCTTACTCCAAAAGTATTCTGTGTATTTTTTTTTTTTGGGGGGGGGGGGGGTGTGTGTGGTGTGTGTGTGTCTCCTTTTTTTGGTTGGTATTACATGGGCAGTGCACTGCATTTTGTAGATACTTTGTGTATGATGCAATGTGGAAACAACTTCCATAGGAATGCCTGCATAGAATAAGGAAGATACAGTTTAAAGGAATAAATTCTTGAATTTCAGTTAAAAGGGAGCTTATATTGAAATTAAATTATTAACAGCATGCTTCATATTGGTAATTGATAATGCAAGTTTTTGTGAAGTACTTGGAGCAAAAGAGTGATTATTTCTTTATAGTATATGGAAACTAGACTAAAAGTTGTTGCCATTATCAGCTCTTTGCAATTTTTACTTGGTTTCTTCTTAAAGGGAAGACATACCTTTAGGGTTTTTTTTGTTATGCATATGAAATAGGGATGTGTAACATTTTTCTTGTGTACTTTCCATGTTTGTATATATGTAGCTATATCTTCTTTTTTTTTTTTAAAAAAAAGTAAAACCGGGAAGAATTAATTACTTAGTGCTCTGTTAGGAAAAAAAAAAGTAAATGCTACCTGAACAAATTCACTTTATAAAAGTGATTGATTTAATTTATAAGGCTGCAAAAATATTGTCATGGTTAACTCTGGCTAGCGACTGAGCCTCGTGCAGCTGCTTGCCTCCCCCTAGAGTGGGATGGGGGAGAGGACCAGAAGAGTAAAATTGAGAAAAATTAAGGGTTGAGATAAAGGCAGTTTAATAAGTAATGCCAAAGCTGTGCATGCAAGTGAAGCAAAACGGGGAATTCATTCACCACTTCCCATGGGCAGGCAGGTGCTCAGCCATCCCCGAGGAAGCCGGGCTCCATCACGCAGAATGGTTACTTGGGAAGACAAATGCCATCACTCTGGAAGGCCCCCCCTTCCTGCTTCTTCCCCCAGTTTATATACTCAGCATGATGCCTCATGGTGTGGAATATCCCTTCGGGCAGCCCAGGCCAGCTGTCCCGGCTGTGTCCCCTCCCAGCTCCCCGTGCCCCCCCAGCCCTCTCGCTGGCCGGGCCTGAGACACTGAGAAGTCCCTGACTGAGGATAGACACCACCCGGGCACAGCCAAACCCACCCGTGTGCTGTCAGCATTGCTCGCACAGCACAGCCACAGCACAGCTGCACCCGCTGCTGAGAAGGAAGTTAACTGCACCCCAGCTGGAACCAGGATAAATATATACATGGGGTTACTTTCGCATACAAGTCAGTAATTTAAATTAGTGTGTTTTCTCTTTCTTTTTCTACTACCCAGAAATTTGATCAAGCATTTTGAAAGTGTTAGGAAGTGGATGTACTTAATTGGTTGCAATTCAAATCACTTTCTGTGTCATTGCTTCATTTTCTTTCATACCCATGTCACAAGCTACCAGTCTATTTTAGTAATTATTTGCTTTTGACATAGGAAATCATGGCCTCATTATGAATTTGAATGCCTGACCCCCACTCTAAGCTTTTAGTAGCACTCGATGAGGAATTAGTTCTGTGTTACATGAAGTGTTTGCGTAGTGTTCATGCCATTTTAAAGAAGGACTGTAACAAACGAATAAAACATGACGCTCCTGCATCAACTGAACATACCTTTATCTTTAATTCATTTTTGCAAGTTTTGGAAGGACTGGAGGTGGAATTATTCCATTCCTTTGTTGCTGCTTTTAATTAAAGGAAGTTATTAGGTAACATGAATAGTAAAGTTTTATACAGATGGAACCTATTTGTAAGTATTACTAGCAGTATGGTGTAGTGGTACCTATTTTCTAACAAAGAAGTACTGTGACTACCAAAACACTCCCAGTCCAATTTTGTTTCTGTGCAAGAGCAAGAGCTTTTCATGTTGTTGTAATATTAGCTATCTTCTATATATGATTGAATTACTGCAGATCATTTTAAAATTGAAAATACATTAGGAAAATTAAATGAAACCTATTTTGAAATAATAATACACACCTTTAAAAAAATATTTGAATTTGACCAACATCTTCCTATGTGTGCCTTGGAAAACTGCTTATCAAGGAGAATGACTTTCAAATTTTACATTTCTAGCCTTTTCCCTTTTTAATATAGTAGTAGATACAATGTTTGTTTTTGTTACAAAAATATGATTAACTACTAAATTGTGTTCAGCCACTGTTTATTCCTGTCACTATAGACAATACAGTGTTTTTCAATTGGATGAATTAATTCACAGAATAATGATTGATTTGCTATACTTCCTTGAACTGTTCAATTCATGGCTAGTATATGGAACATAGTCTTTGAATTAGGTATAATGGCCACTAGCATGTTTTCTTTCAAGTTCTTCCTCAAATTTTAAGACTTGATACTTGCTAGATATAGATGGATGGTAATCTTGTTATTTCTTAAGGCTGGGGTTTATGTTTTCTAAGTTGGCAGCTCTCAACTGTCTTCCCCTGCCCACTTTTCTGGAAACTTGGGCTTTTTTACAATATATCATTTCCACTGCTGTACCTGTACCATCCAGTCAAACTTAAATAAGGTGCAGCCACTAAAAAATAGCGGTGCTGGCCTTCTTTTATTAGTTTGTGCGTGGCTTAAAATAATTATAGTTATTTTAACTCCAAGGGTTACTACAATGTAAGTAGCTAAAAAATGCTACTTTTGATATGCTTAAACAGCTGTTACTCACAGCTTATGTCAGTAATTGTAATAAGAATAAAAAAAGTGATTTTTTTTTTAAATCAAGGACATCCAGTTGGACAGAGTAGTGAAATTCCTTGATGCCTTGAGTGTATTTCCACATGTTCTGCATAGCTGCGTTGTAAATTAATGACATACAGATTGTTGGATTGGACCTGAAGTTACCCAGGCCATGGCCAAGTTTAATTTGTGTGGATTTTTTCAGTATTAATGTGTCATAGCATGTATGCCTGGCAATTGATAAAAGAGTGTCAAGAGCAGCATTATATGGCAATGGATCTACAGTGTGTAATATGAATAGCTGCCATTGATTGTATTGTTAAAACCAGCAAGATGTATACTAATAGTTGTGAAGCAATATTAAGAACAGTGGTGTTATTAGTACCTTTTCACTTATTCATCTTTAAGATGCTTTTATGTTACAAGTTTTTAAATATCTTAAAAAAATATTAATTTGAAGGTAGAAAACGGGTGCCAGTTCCAATGTTTCAGAGCTCTGTTGAGAGAAGTGGTGTAAGGACTTGAATGCACCCTGAAATGGCTGTGTTAATTGGTGGCTCAGCCAACACCCCAATGCATCTGGTTTTGTCTTTATCACTGAGTGTGGAAGTGCAGGTGGTGTGAGGAACCTGCCAGTCTTTAGTTCTGAATTGAATGCTGTAGCTGCATTTTAACTAGGCTTTCTCCAGCATAGTAAGCATTCTTACAGTGTATGTGTGCTGGTGAGTTTGTGTATTTGTCTGCGTTTGACATCTTCCCATTTTAGGAGTTTAAGGGTCTCACACCCCTCAATACTGAAGTATCAACAGTGTTCTGGTCTGCAGTGTGGTAAGGACAAGAGGGGATTACAGCTGATAAACTATGTATGTCAAATTTGTCTGAGTTAATCCACCTAAATTTGGTTGAATCTCCGTTTATGTGCTTGGAGATTTTGTTGCTCGTGCTAAAGACTGTAGTGTGGCCAGACCTATAACTGACTTAACGCTCTCTATGAATGATAAAAATTGCCTAAGGTATCAAAGATTGAAAATCACTTGCCATTGTAAGAACTGGGTTTAGCTTTGTGAATCTTAATCTAACAGACAATTTCAAGTGCCACTTTGTGTTGGAGTGTCCTCTTCAGCTTATTTGTTAGGAAATGATAATAAAATCACTGGCCACTATTCCAAAATGTTTCAGGGAAAGAATATTTTCCAAGTTAAGTTCACTGTCTGTTAATGAAACAATCTGATATTTTCTGTGGGGTTTGGGTTTTTTTTTAATGTTTGGAACTTGCACTCAAAATACTGGCTGGGGGGACAGAATATGTTTGTAGCTCTGCTATAATTGCAAAATCATGTTAAACTTGAGTCATAAGCTTTTGAAAATAACTTTCTACGCATCTTTTATATTAATTTGATTAGTGTGTCAGCTAAGTCTTAGTATCTGCTGAGTCTGGATTGAGACTCAGTCTGTCCTGAATAACTGCCATTCCTCTTTAGCGCTGTTCTTGTGGTTGCTGGAATTGAAAGCAACAAAAAGGCCTTGAAATGTGCTGTGAGCTCTCCAGTTTGAGAGAACAAACAAGTTTGAGGAAGAAGCAGCAGACCAATTTACATGTGAAGTTTTGAGAAGTGAAAGATACGAAGAGAAACAGCTAACAGAGGCTGTTTGGGATACTAGTGGGGAACCTAAGGCAAAATACCCAGTGTCCGTTAAAAAATTTTCATCCAAACAGACCTTGAGTCTCTATATACCACTTCTTCTGCATACCAAAACTTGCAAAAGCATTGGATGAACATTTTGTTGGCTTGATGGCTTGTCAACAGAAGATAAAAGCAAGCTACTGCATGATAATCTGCTAATTCAAAACACCGAATAGAGGTCTACATTGTAGATCTGAGGTGTCTGGTTTTGCTGGCAACAAGTGGGTATTGAATTTAGAGGACAGTCATTATGGCTTGACCAGATATTTCTGAATGTTACTTTTGTGTTTTTTCTTCAACTTTAACCTCTTACTGTGTCTTGTTAGAAGGAAGATGTGTGATACGAAGTCACAAATGTAAAAGCTAGATGATATGAAAATTATTTGTAGGGAACTACATTAGGGTCTTATAATTGAAATGAAAATGGAACAAATTTTCTATTCCTGAACTGCATTTAATAAGTATGAATCTTTTTCCTTATAGACATGTGCATATGATAAATTCAAAAGCAAAACATTCAAAGTTAGTACATGTGTATATATATATTTAAGACAGTGTAAACAATGCATTCTCAACAGAAAGAATATAATAGCAGAAAGACTTTACCTCCATTTTAGTTTTAATTTGTTTCTATACAGTGTTCAGCTTTTAAGACAGATCTTGGTCATGCTTTTGGTTTGAGTTTGATTAGCTAAGTACTGTAGTATAAAGAGTGAATTGCATTTTCTAGAGATCAGAGCCTGGAAAAAAATCAGAGTGTGTGAATATAAATAGAAACTGTTTAGATCAGTAAATTATATAAATACATGCTTAACCCAAACATGAGCTGAAGGTTTCAAGACTACTGCTGTCTCCTTACCCACTGTAGTTCTGTTAAAAACTAGTAATACAACAGCAAAGCACACTGTTAATTGCTGTCTTGTTGGCAATAAGAAAAAAGCCTAAAAAATTGCAAATTAGAGAAGTTTTCTGAAACTTCTCAAATTCTAGAAACCAAATCTGATGACTATGACTGGGCAGAGAACACTTAGAAAAGGAGGTCTCATTTGTGAATGTGGAAACTTGCTGAAGTGCAACAGAAGCTGATGATCTCATGGGCAGTTAGCTGGAATTTGCAGCTGTAAAGATGTAAGAAATCTTAGAGCCAGAATTTTTACGTGAGCATTCTGTTAATAATTTACATATTCATTTAGTGGGAGGCTGAAAAGTTACTATGCTTGAATCTGTAGTATGTATAATATAAAGAACAAGGTAGTTATAAACTGTGTCATTTTAAAAGCAGTCAACAACATAAGCGACTATGTTGGGAGGCAACCAGAAGCATTTGTCTCCTTCTCCAGAGAAGTACTTATGTTTGAAGTTAAGCAAAATTTTCACCTAGTTGAAGCCTAATAGTTAAATATTTAGCTGTTGTGTCCAGTGCTTGCTGTCTAATTTTTTGTGAATAGGGTTTTCAAACAGGTGGCACTAGTGCTTACTAGAAATTTCCTTACATGGTGTTAGAACTAGAATGCCTTTAAAAGACTGTGAATTCTCATGCTAATGAGAAATAATGTGAATGTCAATGATAAGACGCTTAAGATAGATGGCTGTGTGTTGTTTGTCGGAAGTTATGTTTTTCTTCTTGGCTTTGGGAATCCTAACTGGAGGAGCAGAGGGATTACTGAGCAACTTCAGGATGAAGACCTAAGAAAACATTAAGATATCCACCTTCCTCAGAATATACTGGCAGTCTCAAAAGGCCCCAGCTGAGATGAAGGGCCTGTTGTGATGATTTTATTTTCCATTGTGTTGGGAATAACTGTGTTCCACAGTTAATTGCTTCAAAACACATATGTCACCTGTTTGGCACATGGAGAGAGGAAGAGATACAGTGTAGAGGCAAACAAAGCCAATGTTGAGTTGGCCCAGCTTTAATTTTTGTACAGGTCTCATTACTTTTTAGTCGCTGGCGGAGATTGAGAGAAAGGGATATTTGACAAGGGAAGAAGGAAAAAGTGAAACAACATGGAGATAGCAAGCTTAAGTTTCTGTTTGCTACTTGAAAGCAAATAGAAAATCCCTTACAGAATAGAGTAGTTCCGTTGGAAGGTACCTACAATGATCATCTAGTCAAACTGTCTGATCGCTTTACAGCTGACCAGAAATTAAAGCATGTTATCCAGGGCATTGTCCAAATGACTCTTAAACACTGACAGGCTTGGGGGCATCAACCACCTCTCTAGGAAGCCAGGTCTGGAGTTTGACCACCCTCTTAGTAAAGAAATGCTTCCTAATGTACAGTCTAAACCTCCCCTGGCATAGCTCCACAAGTAGTTCCCTGTTTAGCCAGGCTGGTCTTCTGCTGTTTGCTTGACTTTTAACATAATGGAATTGCCTGCTCCTGCACTTATATGTAGTGGAGAATTCAATTTTAATTCTGATCTTTTTTAATAATGAGACAAAAAGGGTCCTTTAAACCTGTTTAATTCCTTCAGGCAATAATATCAAGCAGTTTTGTTTGTATAACTGCCTGGCAGCCTTGATATTCAATCAGATCTTTAATGTTTTACTTGGCCTTTCATAGTCTCTAGATGTCAAAACAGCTGTTTTTTTAACTATTAATGTTTAGCTTTTTTAAAAAGTATTTTAAACTGATTTTTCTTAACTATTACTGTAGTGGGGTTTGGACTACAGTTCAACTATGATTCGCGTAATGGTGTTTCTTCTTTTACAGGAAACACTGCGTTACATGACTGTGCGGAATCTGGAAGTTTGGAGATCATGAAGATGCTTCTCAAGTACTGTGCTAAAATGGAAAAGGATGGTTATGGAATGACTCCCCTTATGTCAGCTAGTGTGACAGGCCACACAAATATTGTGGACTTTCTGACACAGCATGTACAAACCAGTAAGGCTGAACGCATAAATGCTCTGGAGCTTCTAGGAGCAACGTTCGTGGACAAGAAGAGAGATCTGCTTGGCGCTTTGAAGTACTGGAAGCGAGCTATGGAAATGAGATACAGTGATAGGACTAATATCCTGAGCAAACCTGTGCCACAAACACTAATTATGGCATACGATTATGCTAAAGAGGTAAACAGCTCACAAGAGCTAGAAAATCTCATTGCAGACCCTGATGAAATGAGAATGCAAGCACTATTAATTAGAGAACGTATTCTTGGTCCTTCTCACCCAGATACATCCTATTATATTAGATACAGAGGTGCTGTCTATGCAGACTCTGGAAACTTCAAGCGTTGCATCAATTTATGGAAATATGCTTTGGACATGCAGCAGAACAATCTTGATCCACTGAGCCCTATGACAGCCAGCAGTTTACTGTCATTTGCTGAACTTTTCTCCTTCATGCTACAAGATAGGGCAAAAGGCCTGCTAGGCACTACTGTCACATTTGATGATCTCATGGGTATACTGTGCAAAAGTGTGCTTGAAATAGAACGGGCCATGAAACAAACCCAGTGTCCCCCTGATCCGATACAGCTGAACAAAGCCCTTTCCATCATTTTGCATTTAATTTGCTTGTTGGAGAAAGTACCTTGCAGCTCAGAACAGGAGCATTTTAAGAAACAGACTATTTACAAGTTTCTTAAGCTTCAGCCCAGAGGGAAGAATAACTTCAGTCCACTTCACCTTGCTGTTGATAATAACACTACATGTGTGGGTCGCTACCCAGTTTGTAAATTCCCCTCTCTACAAGTTACTGCTATCCTGGTAGAATGTGGTGCTGATGTGAATGTCAGAGACTCAGATAACAACAGTCCGTTACACATTGCTGCGCTGAACAACCATCCAGACATCATGAATCTTCTTATCAAGTCAGGTTCACACTTTGATGCCACAAACTTGCATAAACAAACTGCTAGTGATTTGCTGGATGAGAAGGAAATAGCAAAAAATTTAATCCAGCCCATAAATCATACTACATTGCAGTGTCTTGCTGCTCGTGTAATAGTGAATCATAATATATACTATGCAGGGCACATCCCTGAGAAACTAGAGAACTTTGTTTTGCTCCATAGGTGATAGTATGGAGTCCCAGAGTACTGATTTTGAAACACGACTTGGTGAAGATATTTTCCTTGAGCACTGTTGTGATACACCAGCGTTCCCTTAGCTTGCTCCATCGTGCTGTCATTGGCTAAAGTATTGTTAGCATCAGATCTGCAGAGTTGGTTACCCAGTATTTAATATGAACATGCCATATAATATATTTTGTGGATTATTTAGTTATGTAATGCCATATCTAGACTCTTTAAAATTGTCTGCCAAAGGCTTGTCTATTCTGGTTTTACTTGCCTGTTGGGTGTTTGGAACTGGGTTGAATATCTTCCACTGATGTCTTTTTGCTATAACTGTTATGTGGATTTTATACAGTTGAAGGGTCATCTTTTGGTTTTGCTTGAGCATTTCTACTCTTCCTGTATTCTTTTTCTATGGACTCATTGCTAAATCGTACAAGTTGTATGGACTTGTTAACATTTGCAACTACCATAAGTGCTTTTATCTTCTCTATAGTGCATAGAGAAACATGACTGTTGTGTGTGAGCATATTTCTATGCAGCACTTGGCCAATTTCAACTTAAATGCCAATTTTGTTTTGCAGTTTGTTTGGAGCTCTCTTGAGAATGCTGTCTTCATAGCATGATTAATTTTGGAGTTTACTTACCAGCTCTCCAAACTTGGGTTTGACTTTTTTGACTGCTGTAACTGAGGTTGCTTTCCTTTTGATCTTTGGAAACTTGTGCTAAATTTGGGAGAAGAAAAATCTTGCTTTTTCTCATTGTAGTCCACTTAAAGTTTAAATCTGAAAATTGTTTTACTGCATTGTGCAGTTAGGGAAGAGTCCTCATTGTGTATGACTGACACCTTCCCCTTTGCACTGATGTCTTGTTTGTGCTGGTTATGTGACTAGATGTGAAGTTTGCTCAGAGTTTAACCTTGAACTTAATGATACACTTTAAAGAGAAATAAATCAAATGTATGCTGTAGTTTAAAATTTACAAATCAACTTTAGCTGCAAAAGAAAATAAAGCATGTCGATGGCATGATGCTTATCAGTCCAGATCTAGACATCATCAAATATAGTAAGTGGCTGTTTGCCAGGGTATTGGAAGTTCTCTAGCAGTGTCCTTTTTTCTTCATTTTACGTATCTTTTTAAATACTTGCATGGACTTTATATCTCTACTATGCCGTCAGCTGTACTTAACAAGAAAGCAGAAGTTCTGTTGTGTATGTAGCTCCTAATTAAAGTACCTATTTTTATAATATTTGCACAACAGCTTAGCTTTTACAACAGAAAGGGCTCTTTTGAATTGATAAGAAATCTAAACAATGTTAAATCTGAGTGTGAATCAGGTATTTAATATAATTCAGCACTTTACTGTTGATTAATAGTAGAATTTATTGTGGCACATTAGACCTGCAAATGTCTTAAATTTAAATTAGTTTCTGTTGGATAGGTAAGTTAGCTTGCAGGTTTAGTTGTCAAGCCTATTGAATGTCGGTGGGCTTGATATTTTATTTCAGTGGTGGGCAGTTAAGTGTGCCTGCGGGGTTCTTGCTCCAGAAATTCAACAAGTTGATTTAGGCCTTTGGCAGTGATAGACATATTTAGAAGCCAAATTGATTAAAGGTAAATTGAGGTGAGTCTTTTTTAATATTTTTATTTCTTAAGTTGATGTCAGAATTCTTTTGTTGTTTGTAAATTACATTGAGGAAGAATGTGTCTTAGGAGCATATAAGAATAGTTCTTCCTTGCTTTTGGGCTTTTGGTATTCCTGTTAGTGTACAGCATGGTGCCTACCAGCTTAGCCATTACTGGGGAAAAATATGGGGATGCTTTTAAACAAAGATGTGTTGAAAGCAGTGCTGTTTGTGTATTGCCACTTTCAGAGTCTGTATTTTGAAGCAACCTTCATCTGTTTGTCCCATGCCATGTCTACACTGTATGAAATTATGAGAATCATAGAATCTCATAGGCTGAAAAAGACCTTTAAGGTCATAGAGTCCAACCGTTAACCTAGCACTGCCAAGTCCACGACTAAACTATGTCCCTAAGTGCAATACCTCCAGGGATGGTGACTCAACCATGTCCCTCAGCAGCCTGTTGGAGTGCTTGACAACCCTTTCAGTGAAGAAATTTGTTATGATATGCGATCTAAATCTCCCCTGGCATGACTTGAGGCCATTTCCTCTTGTCCTAGCACTTCTTATGTAGGAGAAGAGACTGACACCCATGTTGCTACAGCCTCCTTTCAGGTAGTTGTAGGGTGTGATAAGGTCTCCCCTCAGCCTGCTCTCCAGGCTAAACAACCCCACTTCCCTCAGCCGCTCCTCATCAGACTTGTGCTCCAGACCCTTCACCAGCCCCACTACCCTTCTCTGGACACGCTCCAGCACCTCAAAGTCTTTCTTGTAGCGAGGGGCTCAAACCTGAACACAGTACTCCAGGTGTGGCCTTACCAGTGCAGAGTACAGGGGTATGATCACTGCCGTAGTCCTGGCTGCACCGTTTCTGTCTGGTACAAGCCAGGGTGCTAGCTGCTCTCACAAATACATAGGAGTAAATTTCTATTAAATTGGCTGAATTTCTCTGATTTGTAATGATTAAAACACATGATACCCAAGTTGTCATTTGTGTGAACATCTAAGTTGATTTTTGATTTTTTTTATTTTTTAATACTTTTCTACTATTCTGTAAGTAGGGATAATCAACAAATCACTAGAAATGATCCACATTATTCTTCAAGTCATTAATTCTTTTTCTATAGGTCACAGAGAAAGGGGTTTTTAGAGTTTGAGTTTTATACTCTGGAATCTCTACTCTTTAGTGGTTTTAAGTTTCTGTCTTTCTAACTGTCAAAAACCAAAATGTTTAAAATTAGTTGGATATTATTAGTCTGCAAAAATTGTTAATTGTTAGCAAATTTTTAAATGGAAAACATTCCCAGAAGAGGAAGCGTATCACTATTAAGTATATGTAAACCTAGTGAAAATTGCTACAAGGCAGGCTTATTCTGTTAGCTGCTCTTTAAAAACAAACTAATTTAATAGGATGCACTGATTTATTGTATGTAGTTCTGTCTAAATATCAACCAATGTGCATCAGTCCTAAAGACTGTCACCTCTGTGCAGAATTTAATTTTTCATGGTGATAAGGCTATCTGCTGAACTGTTGCCTTGCTGGATACTTGGGCTCAGGTGTCCAGGCAGATGAGTTCATGCACTTAATATCACTTCCATTTAGCCCTGTGTGTTTACATTACTCTGCTTAATTTCTCTTAATTTAAAACAATTCGGTAGAGAGCCTGTGCTGGGTACTGTGTTAGGCGTAAGTTGGATTTGTTGATTGGAAGAGAGGGTTGGGGCAGCAGTTCTTGAGATGCATGTGCCACTAAGGCCAGTGCAGTTGGGTAGTAAGTTTTGCCCCCTCAGCCCCTGATTGAAATCAGTTTTGTCTCCACACCAATTTTGTCTTAACTTCAGTATAGATACCAAATTTCTGGACCAGAAATCTGTTCCATTCTTACTGTGGTTACTCTTCAGAGGTGGGTATATGTTTTATTTTAGTGGAACATGGTGATGATACACGCAGTAGTGTTGCTAGCTGGACTCAGACTGTGGTAAGGATGAGGAACTAAAGAACATTCAAAACACATTTTATTTTTATCATATTTTTAATGCATTCTTTTTCTGTTCTTTTTTCTTCCTGTTTGGGCTTTTTTTTTCTGAGGATATACACTGCTTCTGCTGCATGCTGATCAGAGCTACTGATGCAGAAGAATGCTACAGAAAAAAAAATTATGCCCTGAAGGGATGAAACAGGCTTTAAAATTGATTAAACAGTTCCTAGGTATTGCTCTCTAGAGACAAAGACACTGATACTTCCTCACTTGTTGAGACCTCTGAAGCTGTATTTTTGGGGATAAATACTTAAAGCAGTTTTTCTGCTATTCATCTTGCATTTCAACTTAAATACTTCAACCAGGAAGATGAAAGGTATTCTCATTAAAAAAAAAAAAAAAAGCTTTTCTTACCAAATTCTAAAATTTTATTCCTATTTTTGTATAGCTTATGCTCGTAACAAGATTCCAGCTGTTTGTGGTGTCTCTGTTCTGTTTAAGTGCCGTGTGAAGACATTTTCTGAAATGCAAGGCAACAGTGTGGTTAGTTTACCTTTATACACATTACAACAGTCCCTGGATGAGAAGTTACTTAGTGTATTTCCGAAGTCCCCAAAGAGCTCTGTTTTAATGATTGTTTTGCAACTGGTTAAAATTAACCTCTTCCATTTGTACAAAACACTACCTTAAAAAAGGAATAGAGTGCTATAGCAAAATCCTTACAGGAGGGTTTATGAAAAGATAATAACCTTATGAGGAAAAAAATGTATCTCTCCTCGGTTTGTATCAACTGCAAGGTGACAAAGGCAGGATGACTGCTCTTGAAATAGCTTCTTGCTTTGAAATAGAGTGGAATGCCTGTTATACTTTAAAATGTTGACAAATATAAGTAGGCTAAACACTAATTTCTATCTTCTGTGAGTACAGTGAAGTCAACTGGCATTTAATGTTTCAAAGTAATTTTGGGGAAATTGATAGGAGATATACTAAACTGCTCATATCTCTTGGCTTTAAGTGTGAAAGTAACTGTTCAGCCCTCAGTGAGGGCAGAATGAAAAGCTATTGTTAGTTTGATTTTAACTAACGTGTTTGTGTTCCATTCTGTCACAAATAATTCCTATGCAGGGCTAGCTCCATGTATGGAAATATTGCAGTTTCTTTTTTACGTGACGTGATTTAGCTTTAACAGTAATGTAAAAAAGGAAAAATAAGCATATTTCTCTGCTTTTACTCTCTCTCTCTCTAGGCTCCAGATGCAGATTACATTAAAAATATGTTTTGGAGAACACCTGTCTGAGTCTATGTATCTGTTTCCTTTAGGGTTACTGCAATACTCATTGGTAAGCCGCTCTTTCTTTGAGTTTAAATAGTTAAATGTGAATGCTGCAGCTTTAGATTTCAGTCTTCATATCATTAAGGATCCTTTACCTGAAACAAAATGTCACGTTTTATCCTCTTTCTTTCTATGAAATGGTGGTCCAAACAAGCCTTTAAATTCTGGTAGTGGGTAACAGTAAAGAAAAGGCTTGAACTGGATAATACAGGAGACATTTTCCCATTTCTAGAAAATGCAGTTAGTCATGCTATTAACTCTGTGAAGACGTTGTGGTCTTAGTTTATAGCATAAAAGTAGTTAGAAAGACCTAGTAAGAAGTAAGGAAGTTGCACGAATTAATTTTCTCCTTAAAACTTTTGAAGTCTCTTCCCTATTGCATGGATAGTTAGAACAGAGGAATAGAACATTCCAGGGGTGAGAGAACTATGAGAAGGTCCTCATTAAAGGCAGCTAGAGAATGGAAGACTTTGAATAACATTGACATTGTAATTTCAAAGGATCTTTATAGTTAGGCACAGTAGTCACAATCCTATACTTAAAAGGCAGCATATGCTTCAGAGAGCTGAAATTTTAGATGTAGGCCTAATCAGTTACAAACAGCATCTGGTTCTAGATGAGAAAAACTGATCCAGAGCGTTCACAATGAGATAATTTTCACACAGATGGCTTTAATGAATTGAATATAGGTCTCTTAATTAGGAAAAGGAAGAACTGAAAAGGATCCTCTACATCATTATCCATCCCTCTGCAGTTGCAGATGATGAAAGATGTTTTCGTCTGGAAGTGTCTGCTGGTTACCTAAGCTGTATACCCATGCAACAATACTTCTTGGTGGTAGCAAATGCTGGTTGTCAAGCGAAGACCAAAACTCACCATACAAAGTAGTGCAGAAAGAGGGCAAAAGAGGCCAAGTGTATGGTATGTATGGCAAAGGCAGTGTATTTGTTTGTTTCCCACATAATATTCAGAGGGCATATGTATACCATCTGCAGTGAAAAGCGGAAAGTCCTTCCCCCTCCCACCAAATCAAAGCCTTATCTTGCAGTTGATCTCCAGCATTCTGAAAAACTGAGAATAAACTTTCTCCTCTGTAACTCAGAAGTTACAGACAATGATGTTGAATTATGCTCAAAGGTGGAAAAAGAATTGCTTTCTGATCCCTACAAGTGCCTGTCAGAAGCCGGTGGGTGTGAGGCTATGATGTAAATGACAATCATGTCTCCCATCGTGTTGTAAAATGCAGGTTCCAATCTGAAGTTCAAAGGGTTGCTTCTATCGCATCTCCTGAAGATTTGTTAAGTGATAAGTTCCTTGCCAAATTAGTCTTCTGAAGAGAATTTGGAACGCTAGCCCTTCAATAATAAGGAACTTAATTCCCGTTTGATACTTATTTGTTCATAGTTTTGTATGTTTGGATCTTTTCGTAGTTTCAGCACTTGTTTGTCCTTTAGACAGTTACCCTCTTGCAGCCCTCATGTGGTTATGCTAAACCAACCAACCAAAGAAAGCCCAAGAACTAAGGATGGGCAAAGAACAGAGAACAATCCAGAGTCAAGTAAGCTGACCTAATGGTTCAGTTCTTCCTTTTCCCCTCCCTTGCTTGTATGTTACCAAAAAAAAAAAAAAAAAGGGATTCACGGATTCACTAAACATTTTTTCCTGCTGAACCTGACATTTAACTTGCCAGTTCTTTCCTTGTTACAGTGGAACAGGTTTTTTTTCACAGTAATCTTACAGTCAGTTGTTTTTAGATACAATTTTATTGTCCAAATCTTAATTTTTGTAGATGCCACTTGCATCTAACGCACAGCATTATCCTAACTGGAATGTGAGGTAAAATGTTCAGTGGATGAGCCAGACTTGGTTTATTTATTATTTCTGTCCCATAGCCTCAGAATAGTAAACTTGCTTTTTCTCCATTTGTTTCTTTTTTGCATCTGTGGCTACCAGGCTCACACTATACTTCTATTCGCTAGCCTGTGAGACAGGGTCCTCCTAAGCTATCTGTCCTCCTACCCTGTTTTTCTGGCTTTGCTGCTTGAAAGAAATACATCACCTTCTTTATCATGCTTTTTTTCCCCCTCCGGCACTAAGTGAGAATTCCAGGGAGCTGCAAAAAAACCCAACCCAAAACCAAACAAAAAACCCAAACAACCACACACACACACCAAAAAACCCAAACCAAAATACAGGGCCTACTGTAACATAACAATGTTCTCTGTGAGGGAGATGCCCAGTGAGTAGCCAAATGATGAGTACACACATCTTTCCTTGCCACCTTGTGTTAACCTTAGAGCCAAACAGTGGATAGTGCTGTGACAAGGCTGGCCCATGCAGTGGCACCCACTCCAGTGTTGTAGCTTAGGTCAGGAGTGTGCTTTTGAAGTGAGTCTCCCAGTTGTCCTCACTTTGCCTGTTTGGGTTCATGTCACAGAGTTGTCTTAGTCCCCGACCTGAATTCCTTTTGAATGGAAGTGGGCTGAAAGATGTGCTCCAAAAGCTCACCTAGCAGGCTCTGACCACTAATGGGTGTTCAGTTCATGGGAGCAGACTGTAAGTTGTTCTGAAATAACCCCTCTTTCCTCTTCTGTTCCCTTCACCCTCCAAAGTGTCACAGACTTTTGATCCTTGGCACCAACTCCTCCATGCTACAGATCTGCTCCTTACTGATACCAGTGTAGCCATAGTTTTATGTTTCTCTTCCTATGTTAAACAGAAGTTGACACATACGCTCTTGGATTTGGTTTTTTTTTTTGCTTGCTTTTAAGTGGTTACTGCCTATCCAATGTAACATCCCACAATCCATGTTATGCTTTGAGCTGGAAAATTAAAATGAGATAATGTATTTGATTGCTAAGGTGGATCTACCACATCATTAGCTGTTGGAAAATGAGTCAGCTGTGCTGTACGTGTCGATGATACTTCCTTCTGACAGCATGACTGACCTTAGTACAAAGTGCTGTTGATGTGGTGTAAAGTATTTGCTGCGTTATATAAATGCAGAAACTAAGTCACAGACTCAGTGACCTCTTGAAATGACCATAGGAAGTTTGTGCTGTAGCAAGGAATATGGTTCAGGTCATCTGGTTCCAGGGACTTTTAATCTTCTGACTCTTTGTTCCAGGTATGGTTTGACGTTAGTAATTGCATACATGAAGAGTCTGCTCTAAAAAAACAAACAAAAAAACCCCCACCAGGAACGTCTTAGGGAAATTAGGCTGAAGTCATTGCACAGTCTTACAGTGTCTATCCCTCTTTTCCCTCAGTAATTTTTGAACATGTTGGGCCAGTTCAATAAATTGAACAGAAATAGAGCAGCCTATGCATGTCTGTATCTTCCTTGAGAGCAGCAGACTGGGCAGAAGGTAGGCTCCCTACTAACAGTTTGGTACAGTGTGAGCTTTACTCTTATCAGACTTGAAAGAATCCACACAGAGATTAAAATACTTAGACTACGGAAAAGGCTTTGATCACAGCCTGGACCTCACTAGAGAGCAGTAGATCCAGTCACTGGCCAGGACATTACATCATATATCATACAATTCCTTCACCTGCTTATCAAGGTGGTGGCATCTGACCAAAGGATTGTTCTGGTTTGTACAGTCTAATCTCCCTCATTACTTACTCAATGTCCTGAGTTGTAGTTAGCTGTAGTCACACAGACTGTAAATGAAAATTGACTAAGCAGCACAAAATAAGACCATCTTTGTCTGTATACTGACTATTGCACTACCTTAAATTAATTTAGCATACATGCCAAAATTGTTTACATTTAATTTTTTGAGAAGTTATGATTGCCTACTAAGAGGGTCGAGGGAAACAGTGACTCCCAATTCAGCAATAAGGGTTCTGACCTTGTTTGCATCCTAGTTTCTTTTGACCTCAGTGTGTGTTACAAGCAAGACCAGACTGTATAACCACCCTCTCACAAAATGAAGCATTTCAGTCCTCCAAGATGGAAACTGGTGTATTAAAAAGCTTAAAGTGATGTGAAATGAATCCTGGAAAAGGAAACATGCATCTGATGGAAAACTGTTCTGTGGGAAAAGGGGTCTGGCACTTCTGAAAAATCTGTCTGGTAAGGTCTGCTCTCTCCTGAGTCCCCAGCAGGAGTTTTCCTGAGATCCCCACCTCTGTCCCTGCCTGAGGTTAATTTTCCAGCTCTCTCTGGTTGTCTTTGTGCATCGCTGTTTCTCCAGCTGTGACACCTTTCCCTCATGCCCCACTGAACACAGCCATGCACCCTGCCTGGCCCCAGCTGCCCTTGCCCTGCACTGCTACTGGGAGTCAGCTGCCAAATTAGTCAGCTCTCTCTGACAGTGATGCCTGGGGAACGCTGGTGCAGAGGATGAGCAATGGTAGCTATTCAAAAATAAAAAAACCCTCAAAGCTCAGATTTCCCTCCATTGTTCATCACACTTTTCTAGCCATGCCATCATTGCTTCTCACTGTGTTCTCTGTCTCCTCTCTTTACTGTTCCTGCTTCTTAAGCAAGGAACGGGTGCTTATTCTCCTCATTAATGTGAAATGTGGGCTCCATCAGTTGCTCTGCACAATGTATTTTGTCTCACATGAGGCTATGGATGAACTCCATACAAGTATTGCTGGTGTAAGCTGTTGTGATTCCACAAGCAAATCTCCTCCCATGCAGAAGCTACTTAAAAAGCTTTGCCCCTGTTTAAACAACTGGTCCTATGTTTTCAAATTTGCTGATTTTGCAGGTTGTGGCTTCTGAAAATCTGCCTTAATAATATGCCATTCTGTCAGTGTCTTTCCAAGTCCCACAAGTTTGTCCACCAGTTTGCTGCTCCATGACCCCATTTTACCTTTCTGTGCTGTGGAAATACGTGCTAGTACTAGGAATGTGACATGTCATGTGTTTCTTCTGAAGATGTCTGTTGGTGCTGCAAAGGTGGGAAGTGCATTTAAAATTGCCTCTTACTGTATATTCTGCCTGAATCTGTTGTGCCGTTACAAGGCAAGGGTCACCTACCTCACAGGATAAATTCTAGTAGGCTAAAAAGAATATTTTAAAATGGGTGATAATGAATTTTTTTAAATGGCTACTGTATAAATGTATGTTAATAACCTGAACTGAATATGGAACTATTTTCTTAAATCCAAAAAGGAAAAAATAAAAGGAAGCTGGACATACTTCTAGAAAGTGGAACACCAAGCATGCTTTGATTGCACCTTGGGACAAGGTACAGGCACCTACTGGTGGGACTGGAGAAGCAAGTAAATACACTTACAATGCTGTTTGCCCCCAGGCTACTGTTAACCTTACCATGGCTGGATAAGTAGACCTCTGCAGACTTAGCGAAAGAATGATAACTGCATAAAGCTGGCCAAAGGCTTCTCAGCAAAGTTGGCAAAAGGAAATCTAATCTTGCCTTGGCAGGGGATTGCTTTTTTGCAAAAAAAGAGGGAGGAAAGGCCAGAAAGTGTCTGATAGAAAGAGGAAGATGTGATGGTCAGTTGGACTTTAACAGACTTTAGGTGACTTAGGGATGCCATGGATGGATGTCTCTCATAAACCCCTGCATTCACCAACTCCTCATAGCAGTCTCTCCTGACCGTTTTGCATCTTTCATGGTGTCAGGACAAAGGTCTGAGCTTGTTTCTGCTGCAAGTGCAAGGGATGAGGCTGAAGAGTGCACCTTCTGCTCTTGCTGTCATGGGCAGCAGCAACAGGGATAGTGATGGCTGCTGCTAGAAGTCCCCTTCTGTCCCCTGTGTGCAGTGGCCATCATCCTCCTGTTCTCCAGAACAGGGACTGCACAAGCAGTGTGTTGATCTAGGCAGCCCTCTACTCTGAGTTGCTCCATGATCAGGAGCAAGGATAGAATAGCAGTCAAGGTATCTGAGCCTACTGCTCTGAGTGCAAGTGGTATGGAGACACGCTGGGCGGGTGCCACTCTTTCCTAATAGACCCTTGAACCTGCTTTGTTTAGTCTTCAGCTCTATGATGTTGGTCTTACATTGGCAGAAAAAAGCCAAGAAGAAAAGAAAGAAGGGCATGCAACTATTGCGAAACCAAGCTGATTTAGCAGGCGATAGTAAATTTTATTGTTGGGTAGGGTGACAAGATGCTGGAAGAATACTCAGTGGGGAAATGAAGTATCATTGCTGTACTAATAGCAAAAAGCAGTGCAAGGCAGACACTATAGATAGATCAGAGCCTGTGCTCAAATATTGTGAGCTGCCAGGCTGGAAAAGAAACCTGAAATATCACCTTAGTAATTTTAGCAAGCTTTGATCCCAGAAAAAGAAACATAAGTACATGTAGCTTTGTGTCTTTTCAAAGTAGCTAAGATTTTATGCATAGTCACCAAACCATTCTCAGACATGATGCTAAGAATTCCTGATTGACATGAAATCACTGCAGTGTCTTCTGTAAAGGGCCTTTCAGCACAAAATTTGTACCTTCTAGGCAGAGTTTGTCTATATAGTCAACTCTTCAGCAGTCCATTCAGATAAAAGAGCACTCTTTGAAATTAAGAACTACCCCATCAAGGACAGAGACAAAAATGTTGTAGGATTTGTGCAATGGCATCATAAAACTAGAAAGCAATTCAGTCCTGAATAAGTTCACGTTCAAAAGTGAAATTTCAGAAGGTAGGGAGGAATGCACACCCTTTTCTCAATTCAGGACATCTGTCTATTGACAGTTGGAACAACCCATTTGCATTATCTGTAAAAATTTGATAAATACTCCTAGAAAAAAAAGGTTAAGTGACATTGTCCAGGCCTTTTATTATATGCTCTCTAGAAGATGGCTGATGATGCTTCTGCTGAGAAATCACTTCTCAGCTCACAGTGGGAGGCAATTCAGTAATTGTTCAGACGGCTGACTTACGCGGATGTTACTATTATTCAAATTAGGGAAATCATCTGCTTTTATACAGAGGTGGGATTTTTAATTAATCGAGGATATAAGAAAGACTCACAAACCTAAAACGCACCTAGAATTTGTAGTTTCTGTCTCCAGCCTGAGCGTTTAAACCATGGAGACTGTTGAAAGGTCTCCTGAAGCTCCTAGACTTGGCACCTGGGGTTGAGCACATGTGGGTGCTGAACTACAACTTGAAAGAGGCTTAAGGCATTCCATTGCCGTTAACCAGGCAGGGCCCAGCAAGTGTGCCTGTATTACATCAAAATGAGCGTGTATAGCTCATGGCATAAATATGCATGTGCGTGTCTAGCAGAACACTGTGTGCATAGGCATGCACATACTTATAAATAGGGAAGCACGCTCTTTTTGTTGTCTCATTACCCGGTGTGCAAAGAGCCAACTTCACACAGAGACAGGGTATTTGTTTGTTGCATGTCTGCTTAGAGATGGGCACTAGGTGGTAAATCCACAAAGCTCACACGCCTCTTAACCCACAGTAAAACATTCTATGCACTTGGAACAATTACATTCAGTCACACTTAATGCTCATGGGTTCTTGGGAGCCTTGTCTCCATTTAAAGGTACAGTGTTCTTTCTTTTCACCGCTCATGTTCTGTGGGGAGGGGGCTTTGTTGGGAGGGGGCTGTCTTTGCTTGAGTGTGGTTCTTTTAGTATGCTAAGCAGGACAGTTCACACACAGTTCCAGTAATCTTCTGTTTGGTCTCATTAACCATTTGGTTCAACTTGAGTTTATCTTGTTATTTCTTAGCTTGATGCATTTACAGTGTCTGTTCCTCCTCCCAGGGCTCCGTCTTGTTCCTCCTCCCAGGGCTCCGTCTTGTTTAACTGTTTTCAAGGATTAACTAACATCCCTGTTTTTCAAACTCTCTCCTGTTCTTCACTATAGATACTTACATATTTTGTCTAAATTTCAAATTAAATAACAGACTGACCTTCTATTACACGTACATGCCTACATTTGATCTAATACTGAGCCAGTGGACTATATTTTTGCTGCAGGAGCTGTGAACCTTCCTTAGAAATTAACTCTGCTTTTAACATGTCTCTTTTAATTTGCCTGAAGTAGCAAAGGCGAAGTGAGTGCCTGAAAGTCATTAAGCCAACTGCAGAGATACCAGATAGCTAAACTGAGGCACTAAGAGAACCAGAAGTGTTAACCATTATTGTTTTATGGCTTGTGTGGCTGTTTGAAACTGGCCATGGAGAAAAACATGCACTTGGACAAAGCTACTCACCAAGGAGAAAGCTAATTTTCGTAGAGATTACTGGATTTTGTGTCTTTAATGGCATATGATGCAACTGCATATATGGGTAAGTAGGAACTATTTTTCTGCTTTAGCATGGTTAGAAAAATGTGTGACAACATAGTGTAGAAGGGAAAAGAAATCAAAAACTGCCTTTGTTTCCTTTTCTGCTGTGAGCATTTGCAACTGATTGCAAGCCACCATGTGTACTTTTGCCCTGCTGCCCCCGCAGATGTATCTTAGATGAAGCCTGGCACGTATTCACAGAACATTTCCATTGAGGCTGCTCATTGAATGGAAAGAGGAAAAAAAAAAGTGTTTTCCAAGATTGATAAAGATATGAGGGTTTTGAGAGGAACACCTACAGACTCAGGTTTTGTAGGATTCTTTTTTTTTTTCTTAAAAGCTTTTGCAAGTTGGCTTTTTTTCCCCAAAATGGAATAACTGTATGTAAAAAAGAGCTACCAACAACATAACTGTGTTTTACCTCAAAATGATCATACTATCTGCAAAGTGGAAGTGCAGTTTGCTTAAATAGCTCACTTGCAAAACTGCTGAACTGAGAACTTGTCTAATTCTTCACAGAAATGAAGACCAGAAGCCTCTTTGGCGTGTCTCCCGTGTCTGAGAGTTCAAAGCACAGTAATTCTCCATCATGCCTAGTGAAATGCTGCAATACAGCAAGTGTGGTGCAGTTGGTGTGCGCTACCAGTTATTACCAAATAGTAATATTACTAAAATATGTCCCTAGCTATGGGTTGTGTTGCAGAACATGTACTGGTAAGAGACACCTCTGAAACAGGGCAAATTCCCAGTGCATCACCAACAGGAAGGAATGGAGACTGCAGGCTGCAGAACTAAGATACATCCCCTTTGCCTGCTCCTTCATTTCAGGCTTGTGGGTTTTTTAAATTAAATGCAGACTTTAGTGTTAGTGTCTGTGATGCTAGCCTTTGGGAGCGAACCAGTGGCAGAGGTCTCACATCTGCAGACAGCCTGAAACTTTGGCATTCAGAAGCAAGTTGTTTCCCAGCCGTGTCTCCAGGATGACAACGGTGCAAGGTCACAATGACATGGCAGCATTATTAACAATGCAAATGCCAGCTAAAGTTTCTAGGAAAGGCAAAGAAATGTCAGGATTACTAACAGTGTTGCACTGGCTTCCAAGACTTAGTGAAGCTTAGGAGGGTGCCATCATATTCCTTGTTTTTCCTGATTCCTGCTGTCTCCCACCTAGTGCTGTAAGCATGCCCACATGCAGTTCCCCCAATGATCTGCACTTGGCTCACATGAACTCCCTCTACAGTGCTCCTGGGGACCTCCTTCAGCTTCCAATGTTGAAGGTGAGCCATGAGGCTAATACCTCCCTTGGAAGGGTACCTGTGCTGCTTGTTTCTTCCCTGGTACAGAAGTCACCAATGGGCTGGTGGCAATGTGTTCTGCCAGCTGCCACAGCCATTTTGCTGTCCTCTGAGGGCAAGACTCTTCTTTGGGAAGAAGTCTATGTTGTGTAAGGGCTTGCTGATATAGGCAGGTTTGTGCCATCAAAATGCTTGTGCAAATACAGCACTATAATGGCAGGCTGCTGGGACTCTCCCTGTTCTTCAGGAATTCAAGGTATTTCTTAACGTTTCAGAGCACTCTGGAGTCAAATTCTTTAGATTTTGCCAACTATAATATGGACAGCATGCAAGACTGCAATGACATGGCCAAACTGGTGAAGGACAGAAGAGGAAAGAGGTGCAGTGGCTCAGCAGCAAGGAATTTTTCTGCCTTCCATCAGTAGGAGTAAGGCTTCATAAGTCAGAGAGGGACCGTTGTGCCTGCAGTCTGGCACAGATCCCCTGAAAAGTTAAGAAATTTCTCAAGTCAAGAGGGGTGGAAGCAACTGAATTGGTTTTTTTTATTATTATATTCTTGTACCTTGTGTGTGAAGATGCAGATGCACAGAAAAATGGGGACAACCAGTAATAGGATCACCATGGATATGGGAGATGGGGGAAATATTTCTGAGGAGGGCTGCTTCTCCTAGTGGCTCACATGGTCCTTAGCCCCAAAGGGCATTCTTGTAAGGCACGCAGGAGTGAGACTGTGTGATTACCTTGCTCCTCCCTTGCTCCTCTCTTGCTCGTGGGGGGATTTTGCAGCTACAAGGCTCTGAATTATTGGTATGCTTACTTACGAAACTACAGTGTGTTAGAATAGGATTAAATTGTTTATACAGAGATAGGAATACACTGTGTACACTGCTGTGCAAAGTGAAATTTTGCCAGGCATGTTAAGCCATTTAATAATATAAAATCTAGGTTGTCACAGAGTACAGGGAACTTCTGATTAAGCTAACTGTCATTGTGTTTTCAAACACACAAAAAGCTTTCAAAAATGTATTTGCAACATGCCTTGGCAAATTCCTGGGTTTGGTGGTCTTATGCTTTTCAGCCAGCTTTCGTTCTTGTTATGCTGCTGGAAACTTACAGGTCAGAGTGGTTTTGGAACAGCGCACTTTATAGTATGACAGCCCACCAAATCAGGCTGATAACTAAGAACATGCTTCTGCTCAACTTCTTCCTGTGAGCAGCTTCACTGCTGTCAAGGAGACTGGAAATCTACTTTACATGTGACTCTCAGCCAGATGCTAAGTATGCATGACACACTGCATGTTTTCTAGCTGCTGGTGCCGTTAGTTAGCTTCCACAGGATTACCTAGGTTAGATGGGAACTCAGGATGTCTCTTATTCAACCTACAGCTGAAAGTGTGGCCAGGTAGGAGGCCAGGTCAGGAAGCCTCAGATCCAGTTGAGTCTTGAAAATCTTGATGGTAAATGTTTCTTATAGAATCGTCTAGCCTCTCTGCTGAATATTTGGGGAGAAAGATTTCTCATTTATGCGCTTCAGTGTAGAACTGCACACATATTTTACCAGAGTCAGACCAAGGCAGGGGTATTTCTGGTTTTTTCCCCAGCTGGCTCAATGCGCCAGCCTGTGGAGGGTAAGCTCCACAAACACATCACCTCTAAGTTGCATGCACTGTTTCAGATGTATTTATTTATTCGGATTTGTGCTTTTCTTCCCCTAATATTAATTTAATAGATCAACAAGCTGCAGGTTTCCTTCCTCAGCATTTTCTGATTGTCAATATTTGTCTTATTACTCCTTGATGCTTCCTCATCTCTGACTATTATTCAGCCACTGGATGCACTCCTAATTTCCCAGTGCGCTCACTTCTCTGATCCCACACTTCTTCCAGCATCATCTAGTCTCTCTGAACAGCTTCTTCATGTGGATAGACATGTGTGTATATAATTATGCAGAAGAGCAAAGTTAGAGGGAAAATATGATGACAAAGTCAAACAATTAAAAATTCAGTAAGGACTGCCAGCAGTCTCATTTTTCATTCCCACATGCACATGGCTGATCAAGCTGCTGGCAATTACATGATCAGGTTATTTTATTCACAAACCCCTTCCTCGTTCCTTGGACAGGATGTGATCCTGGGTGTGAGTCAGGGCTGTGTTTGGAAGAAAGGAAGCTGTTTGCTGTTGCGGGAGCTGAAGCATGTGTAGCAAAAGGGCCTGACAATTGCAGGACAAGCAAACAGATAGCCTTGTGGCTAAGGGCCTGACCACTACCCTCGCCAGTTGGATGCCACCTGACTCTGGTATGGGATTTTGGTGCTGCAAAGCAGCTGGCTTCCACCTAAATTCTCAAGGGTAGTTACACTGGGCATTTGCACTTCTGTTTTCACAGATGTAACTGAAGTCGGCAGGAAAGACTTGCTTTAAACATATAAAGAAATATGATAAAGCTGACTGTTTTGTATTCTTAAAAAATCAGTTCCTTCATGTTTCAAATGGGACATGGAAAAGTTAAAAGGAAAAAAGGAATAGAGGCACAGCTTGTTGAAGGCAGAGTTAGGAATGTTTATCAAGCTCTGAAATGAAAAGGCGGCCACAATCAGGTATGACAGGTGTGCTGAGAGGACTCAATTCATTTGTGCATGTGAAACATTCACAGTGGGAGCTCTGCAAACACACTCAGGAGGAAACCTCTCTGACAGCTGATGCCAGACTTAGAGGTGCCTGTTAACGGACATGCTCTGAAGGAAGGGAGGAAAAGAAAACTGCAATTTAGAAGAGCTTTGTTCAAAGCAGGGAGTGTTAAGCGGGGAGGCTGGGAATTAGCTGTGCTAGTTACAGGGGAGTGGAGTGTGCGTGCAGGGCAGGGGGCTGCTGGTGCTTGTGCTGGTGCTCCGAGCCTCTTTCAGCCCCAGTTGGCACCAGCCTCTGGAGAAAGCAAATGCTGCATGTTGTTCATGAGGTTGGTCCTTGACGTACTGTATCCCTCATAAGCATACTGCCCCACACACTGCTCTGAAATGAGCCAGGCAAAAGACCTGGCTTTACCATGAGGAGAAGTGATGACTGCAGTTTTATGCAGGAGCTGGTAGTGCCACAGCATCCTCAGGCACTCCTCTCCTGGGGATGGGCCTCCTTTCTGCCCTCCTACCTTCTGGCTTTCAACAGCTGGGCCAGAAATTAATTGTTTTTGTCGTCCCAGTCCTGCAGCAAAGGCTGTTGTCAGCTTTGCCAGCATCAAGCGTGCAAACAGAAAGGTTGAAGAAAAGTTTCCTGTGAAACATTTGGGTTTGGAATTTTCTGAATAAAGTGTCTGCCTTCACAAATATATTTTGTTGGGCTTGCAGCTTTTTTGGGTTTGTGGGTGACAGGCTGAGCTGAGAAGGACAAGATGTGAGCGTGTATATCAGTGACTCTTCAGCTGCCATCCTTTTGGTGTCATTCACTCTGTTATTACAGATATTTAAAGCCTTATTGCATAAATCTATTGCTCAGTATTTACTCAGACTTCAGCTAGTTTTGAAGCTGAGTGTAAGAAGGAGCAACCCCGTATACCTGGGCCCTTCTACTGGAGCTTGCACTGGCTGCCACACATCTTTAACCTCCCAACACAACCCCTACATTCATCGCTTAACCTCCAGCCATCAAACACAAGGTGTGACTGTTACAGAGCAGAGCCCTTCCAGTGCCTGAGGAGGACTTCCGTGCTCAGCCCTGTCGTGGGTGTGTGGGGTGACCCAACATTGCAGGACGATTTGTGTCCCAGCTGGTGGGAAACCCTTTCCCTCAGATACTGCCACGTGCCCTTGTTCACATGCAACTAACTGAACAGTGTACTTATTGAGAGGTAGCGTTTCCATCAAGGATGGAGAAATAGGAAACAAATGTATAAATTGCATGTGTCTGGGAAAGGTAGTGCTTTATTGACACTTGCTGCTGTGGTGGGTCTGACAACGTGCACGTTGAAGTGTGATTTAAGCCAAGCTGATGTGTAGTGTGAGTCAGAGGATTGCACACATGTTCCACGACTTCCTTATAAAAAGCATTAGCCAGCTGGAGTATGACATCGAGCCTGTCATTTCAGGACAGAAATTTCAAGCATGCAAGTAACAGGTGTGCCTGCAAAATGCTGGACCCTTTGGGAAAGACTACTCTTTAAATATACGAATGACTACGTTTGTTTTAGTGATAGGTCACTAAGCAACCTGCAATGAGAAAATACAGTCTCAGCAATGCTTCTTGGTACAGTCGGCATCTTTGGCATTGAATCACTGTGAATTAGCACTGATGGGAGCTGTGGGGCTTTATCTACAGCAAAATGCTAGGGGCAGATACCCGACAATGTCAGTGGTTTTAAGTATTAGTTAAAAAGCAGTTATGCAGGTTTCGAGTAAAGTTATTTTAAATAACATGCAGTACTGTCAGTTTTGCTAGTTTGTATGAAAATGGGTTAATAGTTACAAAAGTCCATATTCAGATGTGGTAATTTGAGCATTAAAATGACTCTTATTTGAACACTGCTGGAAAGCAAATTTTGTTGCAGTTGAAGGCAACTAAACTAGCTGAAAAAGTGTTAGAGAGGAAAAAAGGCACAGTATCTTTTAGAGGCTGCGTGTCTGTGAAATACAATAGTGCAAACCTCTGTGACTGAAACTCAAACAAGCCAGGTGGCCTCACCCAGTTGTTCCTCAGTGAGCTCAACCTCAGCATCTGTCACACCTAAGCATTGCAGTCAGTCACATGAATTTGAGTTTAGTGAAGCAAACAAGTGGGTCATTTGTCATTAAGAACATGCATCTTGTTTTTTCAACTTCTTGTAAAGCATTATGGAACATCTCCCCTAAAAAAAATTATCTTCACAACCTCTGCCCAAGATGTCGGAGAGATCTGGCTGTAGGTTGGGGCAGGACACAGAGGATGCAGTTACAGCTTTGCCTGTATCCTATAAATACCTTCATAATTAGCAAAACTTGTGGCTAGCTGTATCCTATAAATACCTTCATAATTAGTAAAACTTGTGGCTAGCTGATCAGCAGCACACCTCAGTGCCAGACCACGGAAGGAGACACTGGAGCACTCTCCTGCCCTTTGCTGTCCATAGAGGAGCCACCTCCTTGGGAAACCAGCGGCTGCAGTGTGCTCTGTCACGCTGTAACCCAGACCAGGGCATGCCCTTATTTCTGTTGATACAAGACTTACTAAAGCTTCTAGCAAGAAAACTAGCTGAGAAGCATGATGTCTGCACAATATAGATTTCTAGCTCTCCTTTGCTGATAGGAGTGAGCTACCTGAGGGTATGATCTGGCCTCAGGCAATGTGAATGCATGAGGGAGTAAACCACAAAATAAAAAATTATCCTGGGAAACCAGGTGAAAAAGCATTACGGAGCTGCTAAATAGCACTTATGCAGTAAAATGAATTGGCATGAGTGGGAAGACTGGGTGGGAAGACTGACAGTATGCCTGGTCACGGCCCCGTGGTTTTCTTTTGTAACAGGAAAAGCAGCCAGTGTGTAATCTTTCACGCTGAATTTACTGCTTTACTTCCTCTATGTCATAACCTCAGTGTTGCCATAGCATTTTAGCATGTCTGCATTTGCTAAAATGTAAGTTACTTGAACATGGAGACATTTGAATGGGTAAGATTTACTTGATGCTCCCTGCTTCCCCTGAAAAAAAGGCAGGACGTGTGCCCTCGGTGAAGTGTGTGACTGATGTGAAACAAGTGTGATGATAATCTTGGCCAAAGCTTGTGAGAAAGCAATGCCTGCTTCATTTCCAAGGAACAATGGTTTCAGTGGAGATTAAAATCAGTATTAATTGGAACTGACACAGCAGTTTTACAAGAAAACTCCACAAGGATGACTTTGTTAGGCAGACAACTGTTTATGTTGCATTCACTGCATTTCCATATTGTTTTAAGACCAATTCCTAAAATGTATTTCTTACAGCTCACACCATCTCCTAGCAGCACAGTCACTACTTGGTGAGAAGGACCAACATTTGTGGGACAGTATAAGGGATCAAAAATCAATTTAAACTTCTTCTGACAGTGCAGCTGCTTGTTACATCGCCCGCCTCTCCCACCTACCATGATGATGTTTATAGCAATTCTCTGGTATATGGATCTATAATTTTTTTTAATATCAAATATCTTCTTACTTCCAGCAGCCTACTGAGCTCTGATCTCTGCAGGTCCTGTTGCAGTTCATTTGTCTGGTCAAACTGAACTGATGCTCTCAAAATCCTCAGGAAGAAACTAATGTAACCAACCGCAATAAACAAAGAACACGCAAACATTTTTTCTCTGCCCCCTTCTCTTTACCCTCTCCCCTTTTTAAACTTTAGTTTTATGAGCCTTTGGGAACAAGGGCACACCTTGGCTAGGGAAAGAGTAAATGTCCCTTTTGCCCTGGCACATGCTGCTGGAGGCATGACAAGCCCTGGAGCACACCTGTGCTCTGTGCATAGTTAATGCGCTCCAGGGAGACCCTCAGCACCCCTGCTTTGTGATGGGGTGGGGTGGGGGGCAGTGTCTGTAAAGAGAATTGATTTCCCAGGCTATCTGCTGCTATAGACTGGTGGCTGAGTGGCAGCAGTGATTGAAATGACTTGGTGGATGGTCTGGACACCTCCTGCCTGCCACCTGCTTAGCAGACAGGTCTACTGGACCAGACTTCACAGCTGGGGTTTTCTTTTTTGGGTTTGCTTGTTTTGGGGAGGATGGAAGCAAGGGCTTGTGTGTTCCTCTGATGGCTGGCTGGCAGCAGAAGATGCTGAGAAGCAGCAGGACCACCACCCACAAGTCCTCACCGGTGCCTGCTGAAGAGTCTGGTGAGGTGTTGGGGTTCCTCCACTGCCAGGTAATGGAGGAATGAAATGCAAACAGAAATGGCACCAGTGGCAGCTCAGCTGGGAGGATACGTCCCAGCAATGTGCATACAGGTGCTCCAGCATCTGTGCAGTGCAGTCTCGCCTCTAGGAGCAAAGGTGGAAGCTAGTGGTCCCAGCTGCTCTCCTAGCCATCTCTCACAAGGCTGTGATCTGAGAACTGCCAATTTATTGCAACATGAAGTGCTGAGGCCACAAGAGAGAACCACCCACCTTCTGAAAATATAATTTACATTTACAATTATCTTTACTGAAATACCCGAGAGGCAGAGTGGGTTATCTTGCTAGCACCAGGATCCACCAACTTCTAATAAGTTACTCAAGTCCATTAATTTCAAATGCATTTACTTATTTTGCTTGTCTCAATTTATGCATTCACAGTTTGGAAAAGTGAAGCATTCATGAGGCAGCAGTGGGAACTCAGGTTGTTCAACAGCTGTGCAAATAGAGCCTCAGGCATTGAAGCTGGGCAGAGGAAAAAAGAAGATCTCTGAGAAAGATGAACTGAGCTGATGCCTTGCAAAAACTTGGTATTAGTGGTTAAAAAAATTCTAGGGTTCACTTTGCTTACTCTTGATGTTATTTTTTATTTGATTAATAGTGTTGAGGGCTTAATAATCCTTGGGATCACTGTTTTTCATAAACCGAAATAAACAGCAGACTTAAAATAAATATGACTCAATATTCTTTGCAGAAGGAATCAAAACAGTGTTGGACTTGTATCTTTTAAATTTGACATGGTCTTTTCTTGATGAACCCTTGTGTCTCTCTAGTAGAAGTGTTTGTTGGATGGTCTTGCAGGGAACAGTGCTGAGAACTATATGAGAAAACATGTTCAGCTCATAAAAGCTTTCCTTTAAAGGAAAAATCCTGCCATTAATGCACAAATTCTGTTTTGCTAAATGGAGCAAAGATTGGTGTATGAAATGTAACGAAGGCTCAGGACCACACCTGTATCTGTGTGGCTTTCATAGCTTATGCAGAGCTGCCATCACCTATTTGTAGCAGGTGCTGAACTGTATGGGATAAGCTACACCTGGCAAAAATACAACAAAACACTCAACTGCTGCAGACCCTGACTGTTTTCTCTAGGTCTGTCCCTCTTCCACTTTCTGCCAAGCAAGGGCTGGAATGAGAAAGTTGGTGGCTTTCCACGTTCCTTGCTTCCCCACTTTTTAGAACTCCATTTAACACCTTGGTTAAAAGAAAACAAACAAACAAAGAACCTCCAAAAGGATCATTAGTCGGATTTTTTTTTTTTTTTTAAACACCAATTGGCTGTAAACCAAGAATACTACCTCCAATTAAAATAAGAAATGTATGTGTTTGGGTGCTTCAGAGTGAACAAACTAAATTGAATCTGAGAGGTAAGTTATTGAAAGATGTTTGTATAAATACACTGGTTCAGTGTGAAAACTATTATCTATTTCAGAAGAGCTGAAAGTTGGAAGCTCTCCAGGAAAATGTATGCTTCTGCTGCACATGTCGAAGAGCAGAATTGCATTGCTAGCATTCAGATCAAGGCAGCTGGAGCCACTGCACAGGCTAGGGGAGGGGATGCTAAAGCTGTTGCTGAAGCTGCACCATCACTAGGAACCAATGAGTATGACCCCACTGTTACAGGGTCATCACCTGTGATGACTGTCACTGCTACGTGTGGTACTTAGCCTGCATTTTGCACTGTTAATTGCAATTTAGCCACAGGGCTGATGTGGCTAAAAGTACCAGTAGGTCTAGAAAGGGATTAGGCACATTACATTGAAACTTCAAGGAAACACCGCACAGTCTGCATGCAACTGAGCCCCTAAATGGTTGATTTCCAGATTGCATGCTAGGGAAAGGATTGCTTTATATTTGCATCATGCTTTATGCTCTTGCCCTAAGCAGTTACTGCTGGTTGGGGTCTGACTGAAATATGGGACTAGACTGGATTCATGCTAGTGAGCTGTTCCTCTCTTTTGCTACATCTTGTCTTGTACTGTGGAGTGCAGGCTGTCATCTCTGCAGCTCTGCCTTTTGCATCAAGGATCCTGAACGCACAACCTGTGGGTCCTTCTGCCAAACAGCAGGGACTTGGCAAGGGTCTGGCAGGGTCTGACCCATGTCACTCTACATGATGCTAGCTTCAATGCCTAAGAACGGGCTGTCCCCCTCTACATTCCTTTTTGTAAAACCAGGAGCAGGAAAATCCCTTTTCTTATCCTCCCTGGACCTGCACAATTTCTTCCTGCTGCAACTCTTGCAAAACAGTTTGCAGCTGTCTGGGTTGGCACTGAAAGGTGGTGATAACATCCATGGATAACGAGCTCTGAGAAGAGCAGTTAATGCAGTTCGTGTTTCAGTGATCGTGCTCCTCTCATCCCTACAGTAACCAGAGACATGTAGTACACAAGCACGATGTTCATTGCACAGTGCTATTTTCATCCCTTTCCCCTTCTTACCAGCTTTCAACAGCTTGCTGTGTGGATCCTCCCCCTGTGCTGGTCTGGCAGCTTATGACAGTGGTCTCTGAAGTGGGGGGGCATGCACCCCAGGGCTTGTGCAAGACAACCCATTGGGGTGCAGGAAGAAAATATTTTTTGTACATATAAATAAGATAAGAGTATATTTTTAAAATACTGTTTATTTAATCTTTACTCGTCCTTTCTATTTCTGTGTATGTTTTATGATGTACCTGATATACGGTACAGTAGTATATATATATGATTTATAAGTAAATAAATATACATATATTGGGTGGGCATGCTCAAAATTTTTTTACTGATAGGGATGTGCAATCAAAAAAACTGTGGAGGCCACTTGTCTAAGAGACATCTTGGAAAGCTGACTTCTGCAAACTCTTCCGTTTCTTGAAGAGCTGGTCTGGTTTTTCGCTCCGAATCAGTCTGCCCCACTGGGGCTGTCACTCCTTGACTGTCATCTACACGAGTACTTCCAGACTGCCTCCTATGTGATTTTCAGTCACACCTGAGATCTATACAAACAGTGGTGTTTTCACCAGTCAGGCTGGGATGAACTGGTTGTATGTTGCTGCTGGAGCAGAAGTCAAGACAACTAATCTGTCAAATTTCTGAGGGGGTCTACAAAAGCCTGAATGTAAAGATACATAACCATCCTGCACAGAAAGAGCGAATGAGTTTCAAGTATCAATCTGCTGGATGGAGGTCTGGCTGGGAAAACAAAGTCTGTGTTAGAAAATTATACTCTATATATACAGCTAAGTGGTAAAACTAATACAGTGTCACATCAGACCTGGTATACTGTCCACCTTCTGCCACAGGCTTTGGTTGGATGCATCCTCTCTTAGTGCCTCCTTTGCATGCTTGTACAATGACCTTACCTGTCTTTTACTTGCTGTTTGTGTCAATTTTAAGGCCTTTGTGACAGTGGCTGCAGCTTGCTGTGAGGTCAATGAGATTGACCTCACCCTCCGTATGTTGACAGTGATCTTGGGTAGAAGGTCCTCCCCTAGTGAGTACAGCTCAGCGTAGCTGCAGATGAGTAATAAGGCTGGGTTTATGCAAAAGGAGGGCAGTACCTAAATTCAGAACGACCTACTTAGACCATGTGTATTGAGTTAGTAGGTACTAATGAAATTCAGTGTAAAAAGCCACAAGGTTGTAAGCAAAGGAAACTGCAGTGACCTGTGGAGGGTCACCTTCAGCTGTCCCCTTCTCGAGCAAGTGTGTTAATGGGGAAAGATTTGGAAATTGACATAATTGAAACAGTAAATAAACCTTCTGCGTGAAATTTCAAATCAATACATGTGAGAGTTATGCCTGCCTTTAAAAATCTGACAGTAAAAGTGCTGAATAAATGGCAGAAGAAAATCATCCTCACTTGATTCAATAAAAAAGGTCTCCCTTTTCTCCTGCACCCCATTTCAAGGTGTCCATCTCTGCCAACTGAAGTACCACTGGGAATTGTGAAGGAGGCATCTGTGGGGAAATGGAGGGGGTTTAATGTGTTCCCCCTTAGTAACATGTATGTGCACCTTATATAGATTTTTCTGAGTTATCTTTTGGCCTTACTAAAGCAGCATGTGCTTCACTTTAACAAGATGGCAGTCACACTGGGACACAAGCAGATATTCCTTGGAAGGAAAGCCAAAGTTTGGGTTCTGTTCTCAGGAGAGTTTCATCTCCAGCCCTTTGAGAACAGAAACTTGGGTGTCTAGGGGTGTTTAGTATCTGAACTGTGCCTGGCAAGGGCTGCTGTGAAATGATGAGCTGCACCTCAAGTAGTAAACTGTGTCTTAAGCCCCTGAGAGCTTTGCAGATGAGGACCTTGATTGTTTAGGAAGTGAATATGTAGGTGATGGGAGTCTGCAGATGAGATGTGATTTATAGTGGTGGGAATGTTGTCCTGTAAGCGACTCTGTTACCCAGTGTGCAGCTCTAATGCACACACAGAGCAGAGACGTTTGTTGCATGTCTGCGTAGAGATGGGCACTAGGTGGTAAATCCACAAAGCTCACACGCCTCTTAACACAGTAAAATATTCTATGCACTTGGAACAATTTTTTACAATTACATTCAGTCACACTTAATTCTCATGGGTTCTTAGGAGCCTTGTCTCTATTTGAAGGTACAGTGTTCTTTCTTTTCACCGCTCATGTTCTGTGGGGAGGGGGCTTTGTTGGGAGGGGGCTCTCTTTGCTCGAGGGTGGATCTTCGGTTCCAGTAATTTTCTGTTCAGTCTCATTAACCATTTGGTTCTCCTCAAGCTTATCTTGTTACTCCTCAGTTTGACATATTTATGGTGTCTCTCCCTTCTCCCAAGGCCATGTTATGCCAACTGTCTGTATCATCCTCTGTTTTTCAAACTCTCTCCTGTTCTTCACTGTAGATACTTACATATTTTTATAAATTTCAAATTAAATAACAAACTGACCTTCTATTAATCATGTATCTGTAAGCTGTTCAACTACAGGAGGGTGTCCCCCTGTGAAACCTTGAATACGCAGGGTCCTGGAGCTGCTAGCAGGTTAGATGCTGCAAAAATGTCCTTACTACAAGATGGAAGTACGAAACTGGGCAGTAACAGGGTGACGTGGATGATCATGAAGGGTTTTTAAGTAGCAGGTATGATCAACTCATTGTTGATCCAGGTTAATTAATTTAACGAGAACACGCCCACCCACCCCCCACTAACATCTGTTTCCAAGCTTGAAATCAACAGGTGCTAGGGTGGTAGAGCCTGCCTCTCAGTAAAGGAGGATCTTGGACCTGCACACATCCTTGCACCCTAGGACCAGCAGTACACACTGCACAGGGCACTGCAGTCTGTGGCCTGCTGTGAATATTTAGGACCACCCAAAGAAAGCCAATAGTCTCATCAAAATAAAGAGTCATGAATAAGCAAGCATTGATTCATAATCAAAGGTTTGCCTGTGCCCTAGCAGTCTGCTCCCAGCCTTTTGGTTATAATCTGTAACATCTAACCAGGGGTCCTCACACTGTTTAACCAGGGGCCGGCGCGGATGCAGTGGCAGGCAGTCATCTGCGGCTGCTTGGTTTCCCCCCCCAACCCCCGGCGGGGGGGGAAGGGGGTTCTGTAAATACCGGGGGCCGGATTGAGGACCCTGGGGGGCCGTATCCAGCCCGCGGGCCATAGTTTGAGGACCCTGTAAGCTAACTAGTAAGACCTTTCAAAGTGAAACATGGTTGTGTCCTGGCTACATGCTTTTGCTTCTCTTCAAACACATTTTTTGCTAAGAAAACAATCTATCACACTTTATAGGTAAACCGGCATTTGGTAGAGCTGTCTTTGAAGGGAAGTCGCTATGGAGACTTTTGGCCATTCCTCTTTAATCTCAGACATCATCATTTCTGAAGGGGAGAGGCAGGGACAGCAGCAGGCAGCCAGCCCATGACAGCTGCTGTTAGCCATGCAGGCTGTGTGTAACCCCTTTGCTGGCACAGGGGGTGCACCTTCTGATCTCAACACTGTTTTGTTTGTTTTTCAGCTGTGCATCAACAAGTACAATGACAAACCTGGTAAATGTTATTGTGCCCATGTATTTACCATGAGCCAAAAGCAGCTCCTTGCCCCACATTAGTGCCAAGCAGTGCAGCACGTATATTGTGCAGGACTGGATGTGGAGGCACATCTGTGCCCAGCACTGTGTCCAGCACTGCACATCTTCTGAGCTACAATTCTACAGCAGCTCACACAGAACAACACATTTGGGCAAATATATATGACACTGAGTGCAGAGCTGTTCAGGTTATTTAATTCAACACTTCCAACTTGAATGCAACAATTTCTCCCTCCTGTCCCTGTGACACACAACCTTCTCCATGATGGGACTGCATTTTAAAGGAGGTGGTGTAAATGCTTCTTCCCATGTGATTTGTGCTGAATAAAAAGTTAATTGTGATGTCCATCCCAGACTAAACATCAGCAGATTTTGTGTACGTGCATGTGCATGTGTTAGTATCTAGTGTAAAAAGCCATGGGTCTGAAGAAAATGATTCACACAGCTGTTAGGGTAAGTACTGCTGGTTTGGATTTCTTTCCAATAGGGGATGCAAAAAGAGAAGGAAGGCTGAAGAAAACTTTCCAGCAGCACAAAATCCTGCTAAGTTATGGACAGGGAAATTTCAAAAGGAGTGCAAAGAACATCTGGAAGCTTCTGGTTTACATTTCCTCTTTCCCTAAATAATTTTAATTAATCTTGGCTGTATTTAACACTGGACTTTTATGGACCCTTTCATCCTAGGGCCTTATTTAAGTCACAAAACATACCCAAGAGATACACTGTCATTTTAGGTATGCAAAGAAACAGAGAGCACAGAAATAGTCCACTGGCAAGACAACACAGGAAACTTTTAGCAGAGGGAGGAAGGAATCCTGGGGTCCCTTGGGGTCTCAGGCAGAGTGCTGTCAGTTGCAGCTTCTTTATGGAAACCAAGGTTGACTATAAGATACCGTATCTGCTTTCTATTACTTCAAAGCACTTTTACAGGAAAAGATGATTTCTAATATTAGAAATAATGGCTAAAATATGCATGCACCTTTCCAAGGGCAAAAATACTTTCCTAAGCTTCTGCAGATGCAGTGCTTGTGCAAGGCAATGTCACTGCACAACTCCTTCTTGTCTTTTTAAAAATATCTCACAGTTACAATCAAAGTAAACATACTGCCAGCTCCCAGGATGGACCTCTTGAATGCTCAACTTGACATCATAAATACAGTTGCCTCTAAATAAATAAAGTAACGTTGACCCTTCTGAATACTAAAATGCTTCATTTTCCCTGTCCCTCTCATGGAAATTATTGTAATTTTATTTCATCAGAGAGCTGTGGGCTGTGTAACACCTCTTCTAACGTAGCCCTTAATGAAGCTACCTGCATGAGAAACTGTAAAAATCATCCTAGCCTTCTTCCAAGCCTCCCTGCAATGCTGTCTGCACTACCCTTCTCAGCTCCACCGCACTTTCTAATTGCTTCATTTTATGACTAGCATTCTCCTGCCTTACAGTTGCTTCATGCAGATACACGGCTGCACTTCAAACAGTATGACTGTACTATTACTTTGCAAACAGCACATCTATGTTTGATTAAGTTTGGGGTGGAATTTAATGGAGGTGGTGCAGGCTAGCCCTTACCCAAAGTGAAACTTGCTCAAAATGGAAGGTCAATGTCTTCAACAGATCCATCCCCACAATGCTTTTCTTAATGAAAGGGAAGAAAAGTATTTCCCCTTCCTACCTAAAATTTAATTGTACTTTAGTTAAAAATAAAAAAAGCCATTCCTCATCTGCATGTGCAATGAAGCATGCCAAGATGAATAACCTATCTAGCATGCAAAATACTCCTAAGCATAGATTTGCATCTGCTATTGAGGCTCACATATCATTTTATGACTGGCACGAGTATATCTGCGAGGAGGTGGTCAAGTACTGTAAATACACCCACATGGAAGAGCTATCCCAGCAGGGACTTGCTGTGCACTTTTGACTCACTTAGCTCTCTCCTGTCCACTGCTCCCTCTTTCAGGACCCTGTTGGAACTCATCAAACAATGGCTTTAAACTAAAGTAAAAAACCAAAACAACAAAACCAAAACCAGCTGGAGAAACGTCATGCCATTCTCCTTCAATTTGCCATTCTTTTGGTAACGTTGCAGTACCTCAGCTACAAGCAAGACCCCTTCCAAGGTGTATTACCCATGGGCTACTGCTGTGACAGTGCTGTCACTTGTAGAGCTCCAGTGATGGTGGCAGAGGTACCCCCACTGGCAGAGGAGAGTCTAGGCCCTCTGTGAGGATCAAAACTTTCTCCAGTCATGGTCAATGATGCTGTCATGGCATCCTGTGCCCAAGAAAACTCTTTCAAAGTCCTCTTACCCTTTTTGAATTCCAACTTCGAAATCAAAAGAAGCAAATGTCTTCTTTCCTTCCCACCCTTCTGCCAAGGACTTGAGTACATTTCTATACCTGTTTTTGCTTTATGGTTGACTTTTCCCACTGGTTTCTCATCATCTGAAGCCGATTTAGGTTGTGTGTCTTTCAGTAGTTTTTCCTGGGAGAGGAATTAATGGCCAGAGGACAGCTGATGTGTTCAAGCAGTAAGGTGGCTTTTGAGTATGTGACTAACGGGATACAGAGTGGTGGCTGCATGCAGACTTTTTTTCCATTCATGGTCCAAATGAAGCGATCACCTCAAATGTATGGAATAGGAAATCTGAGCTGCAGTGCACTTGTATTGAGTGTATATGGGTATAACACAGAACCTACCTAGACAGGTAAACCCACACACATATGTACATGCAGCACATTCTCCATATGAAATAAAAAACACTTAACTTTAGGGAATTCACTTAACATATAAAAGGTGAACTTACTTTTCTATGTAACATCAGTTGTGCTAGGAACTGCAGCTCAGAAAGGTTGTTTACACTGCTGTGAAACTGTCACACAGAATGTCATACCTCAGCAAAAAGACTTATTTCTTACAAAGGGGTTTGTAGGCAATGAGGGAAAAAATGAAAAAGCGCTAGAAAGGACCATATTTTGTTCTATAGTTTCACACAATAACGCGGCAAGAGGTATTTCATGGCAAGCAACAGTAAAGGACTTCAATAAAAAACCACACACAGAGTGACTAATGAAATGTAGCTTTTCTGCCTCCCAAATAAGAGAAATGTGCATGAGTTAGAGAGAAAAAAACAATGGAATAACAGGAGGATGGAGGAAAGAGACTGGTATTGTTAAACTAACGTCAAATGTGCTTCTTTTCTGTTCTCTTTAATTGGTTGAGCCATTGCCAAAACCCCAAATAATAAAACCCCAGAACAAGTTCAGCAATAGGCCCTATATCTGAATCAGTATAACTTGCACTGTGGCTGTCCCAGGATTACTTAATATATCTTGATGAACAGATATTAGAGAGCAGTAGTAGGGAGGATGAATGTGAAATGGCTCTGCCGCCTGCAGTGGTTGTGGGGGTGGTGACAGTGCCAGCCCACGACTTCCACCTCCACGACACTAGGTGAGTCCTGCTATGATTAGCGTTAATCAGTGCTTTTTCCCTTTCAAAGTATAGCCAGGGACTTCTGTGAAATCACTTAGTTGGTAATGAGGGATGATTTAATGATGGCTCAATTTAAGCCCCAACAGAGCACTTGCATTTTGTGTCACAAGCTGCCACCCCTGGCTGGTGGCCTCAGCAGAAAGGCTGCTTGTTGAGCAACGCAGAGCTGACCCAGGCTTAAAGCCATCTCCATCAGTGCTGCTCAGCGCCGAGCTAGAAGGAGCATGTTCCCTCCTGCATTATTGCTCCTGCCTGCCCTTCTTGTAAAGGAGCAGGATGTCGCAGTCCCCTCCAGCGCAGCTGCCGGCACTGCTTCTCCAAGCCACTTCTGAGCAGTTGCCTCTCCCACGGTGTCCAGCTGGGCAGCCCAGCTCCTCCAGGTATGGATGTGGCAGGGCAGCAGTGGCCAGTCCTGTGAGGCTGGCATCCGCTGGAGCCCATCGGTGATGGGTGAGGAGACAAAGCTGGCTCTGTTCCCCTCCTGGGAGCCTGCCACACTCTGCACAGAGCTGTCGCCAGAAGCTGGAGAGCGGACAGCATGTCCCAGGATGGTGCAGGGTGCCAGGCATGCAGAGCTGGCTCTTCTCTACATAAACTACTGGGGTTTAAAACCTCACTGGTGCAGAAACAAATGCAGAAGCAGCTCTCTATTCATACCCTTGTTAACAAGAAAGTGTAATCCAGAGGGACCTCGACAGGCTTGAGGAGTGTGCCCATGTGAGCCTCATCAGGTTCAACAAGGCCAAGTGCAAGGTCCTGCACCTGGGTCGAGGCAGCCCCCTGTACCAATACAGGCTGGGGGATGAATGAGTTGAGAGCAGAGAAAGAGAAGGACTTGGGAATTCTGGTGGATGAAAAACTGGATGTGAGCCAGCAATGTGTGCTCACAGCCAGTCATACCCTGGGCTGCATCAAAAGAAGGGTGGCCAGCAGGTCAAGGGGAGGAAATTCTCCCCCGCTACTCCACTCTTGTAAGGCCCCACCTGGAGTACTGCATCCAGCTCTGAGGCCTCCAGCACAAGAAAGACATGGACCTGTCGGAGCAGATCTAGAGGAGGGCCCAAAAGTGACCAGAGGGATGGAACACCTCTCCCGTGAAGAGAAACTGAGAGAGCTGGGGTTGTTCTGCCTGGAGAAGAGAAGGCTCCAGGGAGACCTTGTTGCAGCCTTTCAGTACTTAAAAGGGCACTTATAAGAAAGATGGGGACAGACTTTTTACCAAGGCCTGTAGTGACAGGACAAGGGGCAACAGTTTTAAACTAAAAGAGGGTGAGTTTAAATGGGACATAAGGAAGAATTTTTTTATGGTGAGGGTGGTGAGACCCTGGGACAGGTTTCCCAGAGAAGCTGTGCATGTCCCATCCCTGGATGTGTTCAAGGTCAGGTTGGATGGGGCTTTGAGCAACCTCATCTAGTGACAGATGACCCTGCCCTTAGCAGGGGGGTTGGACTAGATGGTCTTTAAAGGTCTCTTCCAACTCAAACCATTCTGTGATTCAGGATGGAGAGTGCCTGTAGCACTACTGCCTCCTTGGCTGTATATAATGCATGGTTTTAAGTTACATAGGTTGACTTGTTTGTTTCTCCCACTGATTCCTAGTGCAGCACCTTCCTTCTGCTGATGCGTGTAGCACCCTGATGGGGAAACTGCAGAGGACCCCTGTCCAGGTCACACAAGCCACCACTGCAGCTCACACTGGCTTTGCTTCAGGTTAATGCTGACTTGTTCATGGCCAGCAGCGGGCCTGTACCAAACTCTCACGAGCAAAGTGCACTGACAGAGGCCAGGCTAGGGGACTCTGGCCTGACAGCCTGTGCAAAAAGCCCAGCCAGCAGCAAACCTTTCCCTGAGCTGGTGATAATCCCATTCCTTTGGTTCTTCTTAATGCAATTTAAAGCATTAAAAACAAATTTACCTTGCAAAAACCAGCAAAAAAGGCAGCTTCTCTTAAGATTCTCAGTTGCTATGCTAAGGCAGCAAGAGAAGGTTGTAATGATTATTTCAGTAAGTGATGAAAGCATCTGTGAGTGTGTTGACCATTAAGAGCTCAGTTGAACTCCTGGTCAGATTCAGGACAGCGTGTTCTCCCTGGGACAGTGGCTGACTGCCGCAGATGGCTTCAGCTTTCCCAAGTTGCTAGCTGCCTGTCTAAAGCATATGCTGCTACAACAACCCTTTTCGCTAGCTGTGATAGCAGAGGTCATGTTCTGCATGGGAACACAGCAAGCACATAGCAAAGACATGACAGCAGTGCACAACGCTGTTGTTCACAGCAGAAACCCAGCACCCCCGCTCTGAGTAAAGTGCTGAGAGTAAACCAGTGCTCCACAGGGAAGCTGAGTGCCTAGGGCTCCTGCAGGTGGATGTCAGGGGCCTGAAATACCCCTTCTGCTGGGTAGGTACCGCTGGCACATAGAGAGAGGGCCGCTCATGCTGCCCCTGTTTACTGCATCCACAGTGCTATTTCCAACAGCGGGACTCTGGCTGTGCTCCTGAGGGAGATTAAGGCTGCCCTTCTTTCTGCGAATCCTTAGCTGAGATCATCCGCAGCTTTAGTACTGCACTTCAGCAGGGCCAAATCCTATTTTGCAGTTTTATAACCAGTGCTGCTGTGACAGCTGCCATCTACAGCGACAATGCCCATGGACGTGCTGGGGAGCCCTGCAGCCAAAAACATGGATCTTCCCCAACTGCATTGCAAAGGAGAAGCATGGACAGTTGCTTTCTCTTTAGGTGGCCACCAAAAGGACCTCTGCCTGTGGTCCCCAGGAGGACTCATGCAGGTGCGGTAGCTATGCTGTCTGTCAGCAGCCCCAGCTAAATCAAGGTTGGCCAGAGCTTCCTTCTAAGGATCTGAAACATGGTGTGATCATGCATGCAAAAGGCTTGGTGGCCCCCTCAGTGGCGCTGTCACTGGGGTGACACGTGACATGGAAGCAGCTGCTGCTGATCCAGCTGGAAAGTTAAATACAAATATAAAAAATTATGTTTGACCATAAACACAAATATAAAAAATATAAAAAATTATGTTTGTAACATAGAGGATGACCTTCAGGATGCTTCAGCAAATGCAACTGCAATGCCCAAGGCTGTGTGTGAGTGGCTGTTCAGAACGTGATGGCCATTTCAGCCCATGAAGCCACCCAGGTCCAACTGTCAGTGACTCCCTGGGTGCTCGGGGCAGAGCATCTGCCTGGGGTGCCAGGGGCCTGTCTGTCAAGCATGTGTGGAAAGAGTTGCTGTGGAAAGTGCTGCAGATCTTGTTTTATATACTGTGGAGCAAAAACATTCAGGCAGCATGTGTCTGTGCTGTTTCCACTGGGCTTTAACAGGTCATTTTTTTTGTACTTTCAAAACCATGCTATGCAATACTCTATGAAAAGCACCATCCTCCCCTACTTTCTAGTATATGCATTTCTAGAAGTTATAAAGAAATGGTTATATTCTATGCATTTTGGTCTTATTGTATCGCAACCTTTATATATATATTTTTTAAGAGTTGAGTAAACAAGGTTAAAAGCAGGTACTGTGTCAGTCTGATCCAGGTTGATGGCTCTTGTGCCCATCTTGTGTGTTATGTTGGGGGGAGAGGGTGAAACCGAACTGAAACACACGTCTGTGTTTTCTTGTCTTTCCCTAAGTGAGACTTCCCCCCATCTCCCCACCCCAGAATCAAAAATTTAGGAGGTACACTTTTGACTTGAAAAGCCAGCCTTGGCGGACAGTTTTAGTACAATGCTCTGGTAGACCTCCTGTGCCTTTCGCAAAGACGCAAAACTAGCATAATTTTATGTGGTTTGAGAAGTACACTGGCTAACCCAGATTGGTTTTGACCTGGATGGCAAGCTCCTGCATACCTGTCTGGCTTGGTTTCTATCAAGTCAGCTCCCACGGTTTGGGCAGCTGCCCTAACCTACTTTCTCCAGGAGACACAGGTAGAAGCTAGGTCGGCAATGTGGGAAAAAATATCAAAACTTCTGTCTGAGATGTGGAAATACTGCATTCAAAAATGAAATTTATCTGTTTAAGAAGTGTCTGTCCTGACACTTATGTTAAAGCAGGGCTGAAATGACTTCCCAAATTTGCAGGTTGTTTGAATTTCCAGATCTCTGCTGGCTGAGAAATTCTCCAAGCTGTAGTGACCAGATCCAAATGTAATGCCATCCAGAGATGGTAAGTGTTGCTTGTGCCTGCAAAACTTTTGTTTTTCTGATGCTTTCCTTTCATATTTCCAGTGTTTCAGATTTGAGATTTCAAGAAGATAAGTAGCTTGTGGAGAGTCCTCCAAAGAGGAAATGCACAAGGTACTCTTTCACAGACGATTTCTGGCAGATTTTTTTTTCAATTGCCTTACACAGACCACACAAAAATCATTTGCCATTGATGTTTTGCCTTACTATAGAAAAATAGTGCTATCACATCTTCACATGGGCCGTGTTTGCTTGTTGCTCTGAGTGTTGTTTTGTAAATAATAATGGTGCTTCTCTAAAACTAAAGGACAAGGCTTCTGCCCACTGGTTATGTTCCAGTGATGCTAAAACAGAAAAAAATGAGTATTTCAGTGGTCTTCACTGTCCCAGCATCTTCACATAATTTAACCAACAGGATATGATAAGAAGATGCAGGTGGCTTCTTCCAATGTGTAACATCTTTAAGCCTGCAGCTGATTTGTGTAAACAGTTATTTTCTCAATAATCTCTTATACGAGGAGACTTCCTGTGAATTGCATAATTTGAGAAAAAATACCACTGGAAGACTCTAGAGCTTGAGAAGAAAACAATAGGTGCTTTTCTCTCCTCTGATTGCCAGCAGTGACATGTGCTGAGAACATGCGTCATGCAGGTCTCAACTCCCAAGGCAATGGCTGCAAATTCAATTGCTTCCCCACTGCTGCTCTGAGCATAGCATCTCCCCTCACCACTACTTCAGCACGAGACATACACAGAAACTGGGACAGGTGACTGGGAAAAGCAGCGGTGACAAGTGGCAGGGATGAGCTGTTAGCTTTGCACATTTCTGGGCAGTGGAGAAACAGCTTAAAAATGAAGGAGAGGGGAAGGTGGAAAAGGAAACAAGAAACAGCAGAAGCGGTAGTAAAACAAAACTGGTTGAGGAGTCAGTAGCGAAGACTGACAAGGTAGGGAGCATGGCACACCAGTAAGGGATAAGTTAGCTGGTTACAGGGAAACAAGCTGTATTGTCTCCTTAATCTGGAAGATTATTTTTGCCCTGCAAATGCATACATTCATTTGATACCAGGTATCAGGGGATAAACAGGTTTCTCTGTCTCATTATGACCTGAATCCTGTCATTTCTATAGGGGGAATGACTCAGAATATATATATTGATAATTTGTATCATCATCACTACATTTCCTACATGAGCATCAGATTTCTTAGTGCCCTAGTCATATAGATAAAAATTACCTCTTATCTAGAGTAGGGCTGCAAGCTGGGAAACAAAAAGCCCACAGATAAACCCACTAACCAAAATGATGTAGGGGAGGCTTTCCACATCTCTGCTGGGATGTCCCTGTCAGAAGGGCCCAGACCAGGGCTGGAGCCCCCACACCTCCCACCCCACCACAGCACTGCAAGCTGGTGTGTTCCCAGGTGATACAGGAAGAGTTGTGTCCCTTAGAAAGACAAGGCAATCACTTAAAAAGTATGTTAGTGCACAGTGGGTGCAGGTTTAACATCTATCCGTAATTCACGTTGACCAGCTTGGTAAGGGGATGCTGTCTGCTCTGCTCTGAAGCCTCACAGCACCATGCGGCATGCCGTACCCCAGTGGTGCTTAGCACACCTGTATGTGGGGCGTGCTGCAAACAGCCCGGTGTGACAGCCAGCTTTCCAGGTTCCTGACTGTATGGGGCCCGGCCGAGCCCCGCCGCAGCCCTCGTAGGGCTGTGCTTGTACTGGTAGCTAGAAGGGTGCTGATAACACAGCGGTGTTCTGACCACTGCTGGGCAGCGTCCCACAGCAGCAGGGCTGTTCTCTGACCTTCCCCCCTTCACCAGTGGGCTGGGGGTGGGCAAGACCTTGGGAGGGGACACAGCCAGGACAGTGACCAATGCAATATTCCACACCATACGACATCGGCTCAGATACAAAAGCTAAGAGAAAGGAGGAGGAAGCGGGGGCATTTGTTATTTGGGGTGTTTGTCTTCTGGAGCAACTGCTACAGGTACTGAAGCCCTGCTTCCCGGGACGTGGCTGAACGTCACCTGCTGATGGGAAACAGAAAATAACATCTTCTGTTTTCCTTAGCTTCCGTGTGCGTGACTTATATCTTGACCCACAAGGTTATTTTCCATCTTCTTTTCTCCCCCGCCCCACCCTGTTTTGCTGATGCAGGAAGTGACAGAGTGGCTTGGTGGGCACCTGGAATCCAGCCAAGGTCAACCCAACACACTGACCCTGTCTCACACACAGCTGAAGCAGTGATTTTTCTTTTAGGAGTTATATGCCTGCTTCCAGTGAACAGGTGGCTCCTCTCTGCCTGCAGTCCTCTCTGCTACAAGCGTGTGCTCTGCAGAGCACAGTGGTTTTGGCCCAGATACAACACGGTGGGAGAAGTAACCCAACTGGGTTCATCCTATTTCTACTGTTTGGGTTGGTTTTTTTTTTAGTTTTCTACTCCCACCCATTTCACTTGCTCCCAGCTTGCTAAACCTTCGTACTGGGTGCAAAGAGCTTCATATGCTGAGAGGATCCGTGTTTCTTCACACTCCTCCTACACAACTTCAAAGATGAACTTGTTATGGGGCATTCCAATACATTGACTGTATGGACTGACTTCTATTTTTGAGATGTGCTATCAAAATCATCCCATCCTAGCTACAGGTCAGCACAAGCAGAGCTGTGCATTTTATTGGGCTGGTTAAGTTAGGCTGTGGTTAAGAAGAAGGCATACTGTGTGTTTTGCCAATAGCATGTTCTGGTTTCCTCCTGAGAGCCTCGTTCAGTAGGCTGATAACTTCTTTCCAATAGGATTAGCACTAAGACACAAACACATAAGGACATGTCCATATCCTGCTTTGGCTTCTTTATATGCCCTTATGGGAAATTCTTAATGTACATAGATGGCTTGCACTGCAGTCCAGCTTATATCCATCTCTAAAAAGATGAGATTTAATCGAAGCAAAGATGAGCTGGTATGGAAAGGTGTGGGTGAAACAGAAAGAATAGGCAGCATACAGATGTTCATGGAACAAATACAGTCAGCAAATGTCTTCTTGTGAATGTCACAGTGAGAAAGTTAAAAAGGTTTCATCACAGTAATGCTGTGGGAAGCTCTGTGGTAGCTCAAGCATGTCAGAAAAGAGTAAGAGGAAACTGGTGGATTTTATACACCCAAGTTTCAAAATTACGATCTTCTGATGAGAGTGGTATATAAGCAATTAGCAGATACCCTGCACAGAACAAGCTACTTGTCCTGCAGCAGTGCTCAGAGGCAGAGAGTGTATCATCATTTTTCCAGATGCTTAATTGATACCCCCTGAAGATGACAGACTCTTGTGGTTTCCTTTTCCTTCCTGCTCACCCTTTTCTCCCATTCTTTGATATTTCCATAAAGCACAACAATTCTCCAGAACTGCTAAAAAGGAGACAGCATCCTCTGCCTACAACTTGCCTGTCTCTGCAGTAAGTCTCCTGGCTTTCATCAAATGCGTGATGAAGGGTGACACTGCAATTCTCATAGATGAATACTGTCTTATGTTGGAAGTGTCCTAAGTGACAAAAAGAGGTCATTTTTATGGAGACTGTCATCACCTTTTATTTTTTTTCCTGAATAATACTCTGAACTCCAGCTCTCATCTCCACTTCATGCCAGGAGAGATGCTTGTGCAGAGGCAAACCTGATGCCTAGGTGTGCAACCACAGGTAGGCGAGGCAGTGAAGGTGGATTCATTGCATTGCAGAGGGTCACTCAGCAGTGTGTTCCCCTGGTCAGATTCTGTTTCATTGCAGTGTTGGGAACTGTTCTGTGCTGCTCAGCATGTCTCCAGTTCTTACCTGTTAACTGCTGGGGGAGCAAGCACAGTTCCCTTACCACATTAATGTACAATGCAAGCTCATTCAGGCAATCTGCTTCTAGCTACTGCCTGCAAACTTCTGCTTTGGGGCAAGTTAGCTCTGTAACTGAAAAGTGCAGCTGTGTCATGGTGCCTTTGACCGGCTTCTGACAGGGGCAGCTGGATTACCAGCCATGTTTTGCAGACAACTGCAGGGAGGACAGTCCTGCTTCAGACTCAGAAATTGCTTTTCTGTACCATAGGGAGCACAGAGAGCTGCCCAGTTCCCTGCAAAGGAAAAAACAGTGGGTGAGAGGAGAAATAATTTCAGATCGTTGTTCTGCCTCAACTGTCCCCCTATTTCACAAAATCTGCTTAAAATGGTATACCTCACAATCCAAGCTCTGTTTCTTTGTCTCCTGATACAAGGTTCAGGAAAGATGGACCCAGCATCACAGACTACTTTGATTTTTGTAGAAGCTCATGTCAAACACCAAATGGCCATGTCCAGATTACCCCACCTCATTGTAGTCTGGAGCTCGGACATGTGAATTACTTCTTGTGCTTATCAGCAGTTGTGTACCAGGTCCTGCATTTTGTTTGAATTGGCCTTGAAAAAAATCCAGATTCTTATAAATATTTTGACCTGCTGCTGGGCTATAGAAATCTATTCTTAGAGAAAATGGTGCTATGGCAACTGTCCCTGCAATATGACACAGTAGCAAGAATACTGTCTTCATTTAATCTGTATCTCCCAAAATACCTTCTGCACATCCCAAGCCACCTGGCTTTCCCCACCCTCTTCAGAGCCGAGGAAGCAGCTCCTTCCCAATTTATTTTTCTAGTTCAGTCTGAGGCAAAGCTATCTTGAGCCAATTTAAGTAGATCTGAAATAACATACTAGTCCCAGCTGTCATAACCTATATTGCAGGATATTTGCCTTGCTTTCCTATGACACTTTCCCAGTTGCTCATATGATGTCTTTTCCCCTCAGGACTTGCTAAGTAGTTCTTTGACATGGGCTCTATCATACACTATATTTCTCTCTGTATATCCTACCAAAGTTGAGCTGTCAACTTGAAATCTTCTGCTTACATATTTTTTAATCAATATAACATAATATATATTCAGAGATTAACATTTCTATACAAAGCCTCCTCTGACAAGGCAACCTTGCATTAGTGAATTAATTTATGCCCATTACAACAGCTAGACTTTCGGGAGCCCATGTGTGTTGAGAGCTTGCTTCATTTGGGACCTACCCATACTCATGCTAAGAGGTGGGTTTTGCCTTAAAGAGCTGAAGACCTGGCGTTATAAACATGCTCAGAACTAGCTATTACACATTCAGACCTGTTAGCAGTAGACCTATAGAAAAATCGAAAACGTTTCAACTCTCCAGATCCTTGCTAATTATCTACTAATTTCTCAAGTACACTATGGGCTCGTACATGTCATCTGGCTAGTAATTGGGATCTGCAAGTGCTGTTTGCTTGGGTACTGAGCCACCTACAAGTTTCACAGCATTTGGTGAGTAATTGAAGGATTTGTGTGTTCAGTACATCCCATATGCCACAAATGTCTTCAAGTGGCATGATAGCAACAACATGGCTATTGAAAAGTTCTGCAGCTAAATTAATCCCTGATGTAACCCCACTGACTTTGGAACGCTGACAACTAACCTGCAGGTGGAAAAGCATGCACAAGGCTGTAGGATGTAAAGTGGCTTTTCCTCCTACCTTGCTTGGGCTTTCTTTGTGCTGCTGCCCTGCCAGCACACCACTTGTGTGTATGCGTACCGATTTGCTAAAGCGTGCCTGATAATATCATTTACAGCTCTCCATTGGGGTCCCACAGGGATTAGAAAAGTAAATTGTCATTGCTAGAACGTGGGCATGAATAAAAATAATTGCCCTGATTTCACTGCCATAATAATCATAGTTTCTAATATAAATTATGTTAACCTTCCTCTCACAAAAGGTATTTTAATTCTTCGGTGAGAAAGAACAGGGTGACAAAGTATTATGTTTTAAAATGAAGCACTGCTCCTCAAATTCTTTCTTCTTACTTAATTTTACTGATCCTGAAAGCATTTTAAGGTTATTATCTTCCTTTTATGAAATGCAATTCACTGAGGTTTTTGTATCTGATACAAGTTTTCCCTGCTGTAACATAAATCCTCTGAAATACATGCTGTTCACATTCTGCCTACTTCTTCCAGCTTTCTGGTCATATTCCCACTCTGCAGAAGGATGGACCGCCAACTAATAAAGCATAGCAGGGAAAAGGGAGGACACGGTGAGTGGGTCACGGTGCAGAGCCCTCCTCTGCCCTAGCTGTGGGTGAGGGACCTGACCCTCTGCCTCTTAAGCAGAGCAGTTTCATTCTGTGTCAGCAGCTGTTAATTGGGGCACAGGTTTGAACTCAATGCTCATGCCCCTGGTGAATGCCCTGAGCCATTTGTCTACCCAACCTGTCACACTGCCACCTGGCAGGTTCTGAATCATCCACACAGCGAGGAGCATCTCCAGGAGGAGAGAAAAGCATTGCCATAATGCACTCAGAGCAAGAATTCAGACCTCCAGCCCCCAAGGCTAGTGGCCTGTCTGCTACGGTCCAGGGCAAGACTCTTTGCCCAGGCAGCTTTGGGGTTAATCAAGTTATTAGTTTATTTACCTTCTTTTTTTGTTGTTGTTGGGGTTTTTTGTTTTTTTAAAGAGAAAGCTACTTTCCTGACAGCAAATGTCCTGCCACTTTAGCACACCCTGGGCCTGTGTTTTTTGCAAAAAAACCATGGCTGTAGCCCTCACGGATGTGACATAGCTGTGCCCCAGCAGCTCTCGCTCTCATGTCATTGCAAAAAGTCCCTCATGCTGCACCTGTGTAAGTAACTCTGCATTGCACGTGTGTATTTACATAGTCAGTCTGAGTTTTCTGAAGTTGCTGAGGGTTCCAGAGGAGGAAGAAGCGTAAACCCCACTGGGGTTGACCTTGTCTGGCTGAGACAGCCTAGCCTTCATGTGTTTTCTCAGACTGCTCCTCCCCTGCCTCCTCTCAAGCTCTTGTCTCTTCTCCCTCTCACGCCCACTGGCAGAGATGAGCTGTCACGGCAGTGACTAATTGTGTCAGCTCAGTGGCAGGACAGCAGCTCCCTCCCCTCCTTCACCCAGCACTTTCTGGAGGAGGCACTCAAAACTGCAGGTTGGTTTTTTTTGTTTGGGCTTGTGCATGTCTAGCAGAGATGCCAGGAGCCAGCTACCCCAGCACCAGTGGCCAGCAGTGTCTGAGCAACCTGCCACACCTGGGTCTTGCTGAAGGAGGTGAAAGCCACAGAGGTAGTGCACATCGCTAGCTCCTCAGGACTTATGTTTAGTCAATCTCTTACATTTTACGTCATACCTTTTTGTTGTTACCACCTATCATGCACTTAGCATGTGTTTTTAACTGGGTAATTATTTTATCCTTACGCTAAGCACATACTCCAGCAACCATCACTAGCAGCACTGTGTGTACAGTTCATGCTACACATCTTTGAGTACTATATTTGGATGTCTTTGTCATAAAATACCACAGGTGTCTTGTGGAGGCTTCATATAGTCCTTTGATGGACTCCAGACATCCTTCTCATTGGGCCATTGCTAGTTGTTTACCAGTTGCACTCTTAACCACTCTATTATACTAATTGCAATGTTCCAATAATTAGAGTTCCTGTTTTTCAGGCCTGTATGCTATTATTTTAAGCTGCAAGCTATACACAGAACAGGAACAAGTACTGTTAATTTGCATTACACACTGACCAAAGGCCAACAGAGCAAACCTCCTGAGAAAGCAGGGGAGGATGTTGATGTGTGCAAGGGTGTTGGGCACTGCGGGGCAGTGCAGATTGGTAAGTTCACCTTCCCTGCACAGACTTCCCCAGTAAAGAGAAAATGTGACCCTCAGTTCCACTTTAACCTGCAGAAACTGAGATTTCCTAAGCCATTAGCCAACTGCATCATGGATACCAGCAGTAGTGGTTTCGTCTCATCTTTAACATTTATTGTTCAAATGCAAGAAGATACTTAGTCTTTCTCACATAAGATCTCCTGGAAAATTCTTCATCCTTATTTTTTTTTCCTTCAGTAAATTATGTCATTCATGATCAGTTACTCCATATCTGTTTTCCCATAGGAATTACTTGCAATATCATTTTATTCCTACAGAAATGCATTTATTTCCTGTAGGAATCATTTGCAATAAACACATTTTATTCTGCTGCTTTTGCCACATTGAAAAGACTGTCTCAGGCTTAGGCATTTTCCTGTCCTTGTGTGAAAATACATGATCTTGTTCAGGTTCTGAAAATACTGAAAGATCTGCTTGACACTAAATTAAGACTATTTCCTTCCAGACCACCCGCCGCAACCCCACACTGCCTCCCCACCATCCTCACCCTCTCCATTACAAGGCTTCCTACACCTTGAGTGATTATGCCAATGAAGTCAGTGGAGGAATCCTTTCTGCCGAATGAAGTCTTACTCATTAAGCAGTAATTTTTTGTTATATTTAGCACTAGCTTTGTCACTTATCAGACTCTACAATTTACCCCTGAAAGTACCTGTCATTTCTGTGGGAGCTTCACATTGGTTGCTTATGAAATTCTGCCTGTCGTGTATGATCTACATGGGGTGCTGAGCTGGAGCCAAGACGTTTCCAGTGAAACTTTTGGGTCAGCTGGGACTGAAATCATTCCAGCTCTGGTAAATAAATAACAACATGGTAAGCAGTCTGGGAACTCCAACATAGCTGAGACAAGAAAACACCAGCCCCTAAAGCTGTCAAGGACACTGCAGTGGGGGCAGGAGCTGGGGGACATGGGGCACTCGTTGGGCATAACTGCATGCAATGCCCTGCATGGGACTGCAAGAGCTGAGACATGGTCCGGACCCTCCAAACCTGGGCATTTTAGCTGGGGCTAATTGTCAGCCTGCCCAGGTGTGTGCTGATGTCTCAGTGGGATGCTGTGTAAGAAGGAAGGTGTGCACAACACATGCTGGGGCATTGCAGGGCTGGGGTTAGCAGGGAGCAAGCAGTGGGTGAAGGAGAGACAGAAGAAACTGTGCTTGCACATTGAAATCATTCCTCATAGGAGATGTCAGTTTTATAGTTACTTCACAGTCTTTAGAAATACATATTTATTCAAAAGTTTGAAAACCCAGTTAAAATAATAGTGCCTGCCTTAGTTCTTGTTCAAAGAAAATGAAATGAGAAAAGTTCGGATGGTTTTTTACGTTGAGTACACTCCCTGTTCTTGTCAAATATGCGGCATGTTTCCTACCCCTTATATCTTCTACATCATTTTCCAGTTCCTTTTAAAATACTACTCCTGCTGAAGTGCAGAGAGGTGCATCTGAATAACTCTATCATGGTAACATTCCTCAATGGTTACACAAATAGTTCCTTCTTCTCCTCCTTCTCCTGTTCTCCCAGCTTAAGTGACATTTGTTTTCATACATTGATGGATTTGAGGCCCATGTAGCACTGAGGGCTCAGCTAAGGCCTAATGCTACATTTGTGCTGCTCTGAGAAACTGGGAGCAATGATTTCATGTTTCTCCTTTTTTCCACAATGGACAACACTGTAAGTGGTGGGAAGCTACTGGCCGTAAACCATTCCTCCTTGCCTGCAAAATGAGTCATGTTCCTAAGGAGGGTTTTTGCCTGGAAAAAGATGATAAAGCAAATCTTCTATGTCAGTAGAAAATCCCATGCATTTCCATTCTTATTAACCAGAGCAACTACTTATCTTTTCCCTGCAGTGCAGTTTGGACACAATATAGTCACTCTGTTGAGAGAAGACTCAATTGGTGGAATGATAGAAAGGTCACAGCAGAAAGCTGGAAACCAGTTACTAAATCCCTCTCTAAGAAAATTTATATACATCAGCACTGAGCACAGAGAAATTCCTTATTTCAAAAAGGCATTAATGTACAGAGTACCATAATAAGTACTTCATTAGTACATTGCTTTTTAGTATAACAGTTTTACAGTGTAAATGCACTTCAGAAGCAATTATCTCTTGTAATATGATCTCTGGATATAATGGAGACAGAAAAAAATGTTTCTGTAATTAATGAAAACTTAAAATCTTCTGCATCAAAAGCCCTGTGCCTGCAGGTTTTTTCACGTGCAGCTATGTCTGTGAGGCTAACGTGTTTTTCATGTTTTCACATTCCACAGTGCAAGTTTGGCAAACGGTGCGTGGCTGCCAGCTTCCAGGGCTGAACTCCAGGACTGCCATGGCAAAGACCAGTGGCTGGGGCATCTCCCCTTCCTGTAGCTCAGGTGCTTTGCAGATCCCAGCAATACTACATGCTTCTCTGTCAGGATCTGGATGCTGGTGCAAAACCACCAATATGTTTATCCCCAACAATGCTCTTGACCAGGAAAGCCCTGATTTCAAGACCCACTCCTGCCCTTCCAGGGCATCAAAGCATCAACATTGTGGTTTTGTCAACATGATCTTGTTATTGAACCCTTAGAGCTCCAGCAGAGCTCTAAACCTGCCATATAATTGCACGTTATATTTTAATCACCACATAACCACATCCTTTATGTACTTTTTCCTTTAGGGAAGAGGCCCTGACTGTGCTGGCAGAGAGGGCTGGTGTGTGTAAGTTTCTGTGCTTGTCTGCATACTCCAATGTGTACAGGCACTCTGATTTAAGTGATACGCTTAGCTAGCCAAGGTAAAACATGCGGGGAAACCTATGCCCTTTACGGCCAGCTAACCTAGTGTCAAGTACCCTAGCTTCATAACAACCATGTTAATAACGATTAAGACTGCTTCTGCCATAACTTCACAGAGTTAACATGGCTGGAGAAACACGCCTCTTTTGTCCACCATGGGAAGATGTCTAGGGAAGCTGAGAACCTACTTGGACCAACTAAAATGTATATTTTTTTAAAAGGTTGTGGCTTCACCTGTGCTAAAAGGGCTAAATCACCAGCTTGGAAACACTGAATTTCTTTTTTCTGTGGGCCAGAAAAAAGGCATGAACTTTCCTTAAGTGACATAGGTAAGATTCCTAAATTTGCTTATCACCACTAATACCTTGCTAGCTAACATGTTTGTACATTCCAGTTTGGAAACACCATTCATCTCTACTGACCAGTACACAGGTCCACCAGAACTGAGAGCCGGAGCACCTGTTTGGTCAGATAACCTCTGGGTAACTTGGGTTCAGGACACACTACTTAGCAAAACAGCCACATCCACCTGTCACACAAGGTGTGCAGAGTCAACAGCTAATTTTGAGGCATTTTACCTAGGCATATACAAACTTTCTTTTCAAAAGGGTGTAAGTGGAATTGAAAATTATAAATATTTTTCTTAATAAAGTTATTGATTGGGAAGTTATTTTACACAAATAACTTTTTTACAGAATTTTACACAAAAAACAGTGCATCATGTCCCTGTTCTTGCAAAAGCACGATGTTATTCTTCAGGCTATTTTGTGGCTGAGCATTTCTTGTTGACCCAGTTAGTGGCTGCAAGCACAAGGGAGGAATGCAATGGGTTCTGATGTGACAGAAGTCCACTGGAGTTGGAACAATTAGTTTTGGTCTATAAAATCCCTACAGGGAAGTTGTAGAATTCACAGTGGTCTCAGAGATACTTACTGAGGTAAATACAGGAGCACCATATATTTAGCAACGATAACACAAACTGCAGGCAAATACAGAGTAGGAAAAAACTTCGAGTTACTACAGAGGAAGAAATAAGGGGTTTGCTTGAATGTATTCTCAGTTGCTTCTCTTTGTGCAGATAAATCAGTGAATGCTTTCTGTGCTCTGGGAGGTCAGAATGTTCAGAGAAGGTCTCTAATTATCTAACTCAGAGTCTTCCCTCTATTGAGGGAGCTGACAAACAACTGCAGCAATCACATTGGAAAGTTGGACTTTGGGGAGAGAAAAAAATACGTATTCTGTCTTCTTCTGCCTCCTGGTTGGTAGAATAATACTGTGTGTCTTACAGGCATCTGCAAGACAACACGGTGGTACCCTAACATTATATCAACTGGGCATTCATCTCCTATAACAGTGTAATGATGAGGTAAAATCAGAACAGATGCCTCTTGGAGTTTTTCTGAGGGCTTCTTTGATTGCTGTACAGTCTTGCTTTCGCCACCGAGCAAAGTTCAAGGCCAGGCACTTCCTGAAGGGAAACAAATGGCTCTGACTGCCAAAGGATGCTACCTTGCCTTCCTTGTACCAAACAGATGCAAACCCTAATTACATGCACAGAACAGTTCACAGCCAATGTCTCTGTAGATATTTTCTCGCAGTGAACAGGGCTTCAAGTCCTTGGGTAGCCCAAAGGGTCAAAAGCTTCAGGCACTTCCATTACATGCTCTTTTAACTGGGAATGATTTCTAGCTGCTTGCCAGTTGCCTCCTGGGTGCTTTAGAAAGGCTTTCTTTTACAAAATGGTGCCTGCCACAAAAAGTGTCTAAGCTATAGTTTTCTAATATGATTACTGTAGTGCAGCACCATAGCATAACTCATTTGACAGGTGGGGGTTTCCTTTTTTGGTGAAGCCTTTTTGTGCTGGCATGCAAGACCTCATGAAACCCGTCTGGTACTAGTACTGCAGCCGGTAATAATATCAGAGGTAAATAATAAATGAGCCAAAGCCTTCAGATTTTGCTGAGGAACATGGTATGAGTAGAAACACCGGGTAGAGCTCTCCAGTCAGGAGGTGTCTCAACAAAACCGAGGGACAACCAGGGTGTTCACATGCAGATCTGGCGCATCATAATGCACCTCCTGACACATGAAGCACTGGCATGTCTCTGTGTCCCAAACAGGTCCTTGATGGACAGAGAGGAGGAGGTCTGAGCAGAGGCAGGTGTTTCCATACTGTGCTGGTTTTGGCTGGGATAGAGTTAATTTTATCTATAGGAGCTGGTATGGGGCTGTGTTATGGATTTGTGCTGGAAACGGGGTTGATAATTCAAGGATGTTTTCATTATCGCTGAGCAGCGCTTACACAGCCCCAAGGCCTTTTCTGCCCCTCACCCCACCCTGCCAGCGAGTGGCTGGGTGTACAAGATGCTGGGGGGGGCCAGAGCTAGGACAGCTGATCCTAACTGTCCATACCGTATGGCATCATGCTCAGCAGATAAAGCTGGGGGAAGAAGAGGGACGGTGGGGACATTCAGAGTGATGGCACTTGCCTTCCCAAGTAACTGTTAGGCGTGATGGAGCCCGGCTTCCCTGGGGATGGCTGAGCACCTGCCTGCCCATGGGGAGTGGTGAATGAATGCCCTGTTTTGCATTGTTAGCACGTGTGACTTTTGCTCTACTTATTACACTGTCTTTATCTCAACCCACGAGTTTTCTCATGTCTACCTTTCAGATTCTCTCTCCCATCCCACTGCAGGGGGAGTGAGCAAGTGTCTGGGTGGGGCTTAGTTGCCAGCTGGGGTTAAACCACAACATATAATTCTGGATGGTGTTTTTCCATTTCTCTTTTAAATATCTGGCCTTTCTAACTATATCACACTGTTAGAATTGCAATGCTTAATCTTCATAATTTCTCTTAGCTACTTATCAGCTTCTCTGACCAGTACATAGCGTAGATTTATTCTTCTCTGACTCAGTTCCTCTAATCATTGTGGGAAATTTTGTTTTGTTTTGTGCTGTGACATGGCATTCCTCTGAGCTACGGAGTCCTTCACACAGCATCCCCATGGAGTTTCTTCCCTCAGAAGCTCTAGCATCTTTCTCTCACTGCTTTGGTACTTCAGCTCTATTCTTGTTCAATTTCTTTGGTTGGTTGGTTGGTTGGTTGGTGATACTGCCGGCAGCAATGAAAGCTCTTAACAGCTTTCACATTCTTCTCAGTTATGACATTTACTGTTTGAGTTTTAAATATCTGTTGTCATTATCCATTGCACTGAGCTTATTAAATTGATCTCTATCACTGTCGCACCAACGTGTCCTAAAGCTCCTGCAATGAAAATCTCTCAATTCTTTCCTTTCAAAGTAGTTCTTTCTTTTTTAATATGAATTCATTAGAGTAATATTTCTGCTCAATGTATCTATGTTAACTTCAGCATCCTCCCTCTTTTTCTGTTCAGTAATTGCGCTACCTTCTGCACCACTGAAGGCATACACAGCGGAAAGCAGGAGGTAATGTTTCCTGTCCTGCCATCCACTCTCATTCTCAAAACTGCATCTAACGACTAATTGTGTCAGCACTCTCTGACTTTCTGTGCTCTTCCCTTAGTCTAGTTTTGTAATGAAAGTCCAGTGAGTAAATATCTCCTATAAATGTCCTGTTGTATCCTGGGCAAAATATTGTAGTCCTTACTGACTTTGCAGTTTGCACCTGCATGCAGTTTCATCCAAACAACAATGGATGCATAAAAGCATCCATTAAGATCTAGAAGTACCTGTTGCACAGATCACCCCCTGAGCACAATGATGACTTGCAAGAAATGGGATGAAATAAGGGTGAAGAGCCCTTCCACCTAGAAAGACTCCCTCTCTAGCTGTCAGGTTCTGGTTCAGCCCAGCTGTGACGCTAATTCTGGGCTCTTCTCGAGTGGTCTTTTAATGCAGATGTTCTGCTTCATGCAGTGCTGTTTTCTTTTGCCTGCTGACATACTTCTTTCACAAGGTGGGCTGATTTCTAGATGCACCATAGATTAGGGGGCTGCTGAATTTAAACACTGACCCTTAGCTTTCCTACCACCTCCACTGACGCATAATTTAGTTCCACTCATAGTGAAATTTGCAGAATTACTCTGGGTAGGAACAGAAAACCTTTCTATCAGTCACAAATCTAGCAAACAGCCTGCTTTGTTCCATTTCACTTGATGTATTTTAGTAGGAATAAACCTCACTGCAGCCAGTTTGGGGAAAATTTGTCAGTTTCTCTTGATTGTTAAAAGTTACTGCCCGAGAATCTCTATGAGTTTGAGTTATTAGATATTTTTGCTGAGGTTCAAATTATTTCTCCTCATATTATGGAAAATATAAATGTTAAGAATGTTACAACTGAATGTTCCACCTAACTTTCTGTGGTTCACAGGAAAAGACATATTTGGGTTTTAACTAAGTAAGTTTAATCTATGTTACATGGTATAGCCGAAAGGCAGTAAGTTAGATGTAAGGTTAACATCTGACTAATTAGAATAAAACTCCAGAGATTAGGCAGCCCTTTAGTGCTGTGATATTTCTACTCTGAAAGTCTGAGTATGAATGATAACTAGAGGTTCAGTGCTGACTCTAATTATCCTTATTAAAAGGTGGCTGCACAAATCTCGAGGATGCGACAGCACAGTAAGTTGCTAATGCTTTGTGAGTAAGTGTGATGTTTGTCAGCTTCACTAACTTGAACCCCTATTATTCACTTCTTGACAATCCTTTCTCCAAACAACAATATCAGTGCACCTGAGAAAGTTTGGGAACTCTGCAGAGTTGCTCGTCTGCAGAATGATGCTTGACCAGTGCTGTCAGCTCACTGCCATCCATTCCTCCCCCACTGTATGGGTTTCAAGCTGGCAGTCACGAGGCACAAGCCACAGTGAGCCTTGGGGAAGCAATGCCACAGGAAAAGCGATGGCAATAAACCAAAGACACTGCTCAAGAACAACCCATGAGTTAAATCCGTTTTAATGAATGCACACAAAGAATACAATTAGTTCCTATATCTTGGATCTGAATAACATGTCAATTCATTAGGCAAGGCATAAACAAGTAAGTCACTGAAATAGGCTCTGTTAGTGGGGAGAAATCTCCAGCATTATTTCTGCAGCAAAGCAGTCCAAACAGAATTGCTGAAATACGTTCTGCAGATCTCCTGATCTGCTCTGATATCTGTAATCTTTGTATTTGTCAACATTTTGGCACCTTCCTCCACACAAGATTAACCCTAACATTATTTATCCTCTGAATTCTTACAAAATTTAATGATTGTTTCTTTATCAACTGCTTAAAAGTAAGGATGAGCTATTATGTTTAACTATTTTAATTATATCCAGGAATCACCTCTTGAACTTGTGACAGGTCTGTGATGCTTTTTATCTTGTAGATCAAATCCTTATGGCTGGATCTGACTTTTATACCACCTTCCTTTGGGAAGATCTCTAGCTGACACCACACATTGTCCCTCTCCATTTCTTACACATACCAGATTCCCAAGTCTCAAAGTTGCAGAAACACTTCTTTTCATGTCACAGCAAACTAAAAGCTGGCTCCCTTCCCGCTGTATACACAGCTATAGCACAAAGTTCAACACTTTTGTGTCCCACGGGCTTGATGCCTGTGATGCCTTGCAGCTGGAAGTGAACCCACGGTCACTGGATGGTGCGCTGTGCAGCACCCTCAGATTCCAGCTGTTGGAAGCAACGTGGGAATATCAGCCTAGTGCTCTGATTTCTCATGCTGTTTAAAACTAAAGCCCAAGCCTAGATTTTGAAGGCCTACATGGTTTCGCTTGAGATGTTTTAGGGGCTGAAATTGGCAATCACAATATCCACTCTCCTGGGTTCAGGTAACAACCTTCTCCTGGTGCCTGCTCTGCAGGCAAGCCTTCTTCTTTCATGCACGAGTATCCCCATAAAACAGCTTCTGAATCCTATTTGCACAGGAGACCCAAAGTAACTGAGCAGCCTGACAGTAACTCGGCTGGCTGTGAGGCAGAGTTGCCACCCTGGGCTTTGCCATGTGCCATGACCTGGCTGTGGCTGCAGGTCCCCGTGCACTGGGAGAGCACTGCGAAGTGTGTGTATCCAAACCTCCTCACTCCGCTGTTTCCCATGTGGCTTCTGCGAAATGCATCCCTCCTCTTCAAGATGTCTGCTGTGCTTTTAGTAGAGTTAGATTTTTCTGGTTACATCTAGCAGGCTAACCGTGCATTAAACTTCACAAACAACCAGCAGCCTATAAACGCAGTTTATAAATCAATAAATAAATTCAACATGTCTTTCTTGCTACTTTAGAAGAGCTCTGGGACCACATTAGCCTGGGTGAAGCATGAAAGAGCAAACAACAAAGGTGAAAAGCAGGCTGATGTATGTAGGTGGCTAAATGGAATTAAACGTGATTATGTGACAGGGGGGTATGGGTATGAATCACAAACTGTGCTACCATTTTTAAAAAGAGTGCTGCAGTGAAATAGACCATGCTATCATTTTAAATGAAATAAATGGGGCTTAACCTTGTTTCTGTCTATGAATCTTGACTGATTATAACTTTTTAAAGAAGTATTTAATTGTTAGGAATGCATTTTGCTCTGTTTTTCAGAGTGCGCTGATGATGAAGAGTATGATGAGTCACCTAATTGAACAGGGATGCTGTCATTATATAAGGAGAAAAACAGATTAAAAGTACCACCCAAATGCCAATGTGTATTCTGATTTTGATTACAGTAAATAGGCTTGTGACTATTTTATTATTTATTTCATTTCATTTTATTATTTTTAAATTTTATTTTATTTTATTAATAAAAAATCAAATTGCTTGAAAATTGGTTTAGGCTAGAATATTAGGGACATTAGTTTCAAAATAAACAAACAAAAAGCCAGGAAAAATATTCTTGCTTCTGCTGATCCACTGAAAATGTCAATGTCTTCTGGTATTTCTGGTATCTCTTCTCAGCCACTAAAGAATCTGGTATTTCCATAACACCCACTAAGAAGATGCTTGGAGAGCAAGTGGTGTTTCCAGTTCAAGTACCAGTCACTGAAGCAGTGGGTGGTTTAAAAAAATGTGGACTGCAGCCCTAAGGTGAAGATGGAGGCCAGGCAATCGCTTGCGTTGTGACTGGGTGTGCACAGACCATGGTGTTAGTGGTAAAGGCAGTGGCAAACAGCAGCCCATTATCCCTTTCATAAATTCCTGCCCAAGAATGATGTCAGAGCCATTAAAAATAATGGCCTGCTCCTATCTCACAAAGTGATTTGAGTAAACGTAAAACCCTGTATTGCAACATTTCCCAGGGAGGCGGGAGGGCAAGAAAAGCTCTTTCCCCATGCAGGGACAGTGAGCGCACTGCCACAGGCACCTGGTGCAGGGACTTGTCCTTACCTGCCACCTCTTCTCCAGGCATGGACTTAGAGCTGCACTGTTAGCCTGTGGGAAGACCACCGGTCCCACCAAGGTCAACGATTTCCTCCTGTGAAACTGTGCCTGTAGAAAGCTTAGCTTGGTGTCACTTAAGCCTGACTTTCCATGCGGGACTGCAGTGCCCTGGCATTTTCCAGCTTGCTGTCTGATGCAGATGGAAAGCATCCAGAGGTTTAGGACAGACCATCCACATGGCTTAGCTTGGAGTTAGGTCTGTATAAGGTGGGCTCAGACTGCTGCCCATAGTGACCTTCCTAACCAGACCTTGCTTGGGGTGACTCCTGGCCCTCCAGCTGCAACTCCTCAGGATAAAAAAATGGTGTAAAACCCACAGGTTTTAGCCCACAATAAATTTCCTCTGCTTCCCACTCCTCAAGCCAGCACCGCCTGATTTTGTAGGGTTTTGAGGCTGCTTTACAGCCTGGTGGCACCAGGAAACTCCATGCCTTCTCAGGGCCCAGCTGAATAAGAAGTGGCACGCTGCCTGGCCAGCGGTCTAGGATCTGTGTGTCAGATGGGGTGAGCAGGCAGGGTGGGCAGGCGGGCAGATGTTGCTGGGAAAGGAGATGTCTCTTGTTTTTCACCTGCTATCCCTCTCCTCTGGCCAGTCTCTGGGCTGTGGAGGAGACCCACTGGTCTGCTGGCCCTGCTGGGTGCTCTGAGGGTGATGTGTGCTTCCCTCCCGTGGTGGTGCAGACCAAGTCCCCCCAGCCTCAGGAAGCATCTGCACTGTGAAAGATGCGAGGAAACAAAAGCAAATGGTAGACAGGGCCAGTGTGTGGGTCTAGTTTTCTGTCTCCTACTGCTTATTCTCTAGAATTTATTTTCTTTCAGATGAGTGACCCAGTCCTGCCCTTCCCCCCACAGCCCTCTCTCCCACAGGAATAAACCTCCCAGAGAGTTTCCACTTCCCAGGCTTCAGGTGGACTCCAACCTGGTCTAATATAGCTTGGGCACTTTTCTGTTAATATCTCTTCGGTCATTCCAGGACTCAACGGTCCCTTGTACTTCTCATTAAGTTATATTTATATGGTACTTTTACAACGCAGCAAGTTTATAGAAAGCCACAGCTGCATAAACAGAGTCTGTTGGGACCAACTGATTGAATTTAACCAAGTTCCTCAGTCTGCTTTCAAACCAGACCATACTCGTTTACACAGACTATTGTTCACATGCCAGAAAGCAAAAGTTACCTTAAACTGGTTCATATTTAATAAACAGACAAGGAGAACATACAGGCATTCCTGTGCAAAACTGCACCCATAGCTTGATTTGTGCCTACATAGGTACTGAACCACCTGCAAGAAACATTCAGAAAAGTCATGAGCTGAAAACCATACTGAAAAGTGCACTTAGGAATCAGGAGTGTGTGCGGGTCAGGGATACATCAGTGTGAAGGCATTTGCACACAAACACTTGTGTGCAAACATACATGGTCAGGCATGCACAGGCTTTGCACAGCTCTCGTAGAGCTTGCCTTTTATATTAGCTGGGCATAATGCATAAATATCAGGATATAACTTTTATTTTAATGATAAACAGTAGCTCATTTTAGAATAAGCTTAGGTGGATCAGTTAATTAAAAATAATAGTAGATTGCCAGCTGCTAATTAGGAAATTAATTAGTCACACAGTAAAGTGTCACTTCTGCATGTGAAGGAGCCAACTTCAATGTGTCTTGGAGGAGACTGGCTCTACGCCAGCACCAGTAACTATATTCACAGAAAAAATAAACTCTGATTATTGATGAGTACTTTTCCTTTAAGTAACAGGAAGTTTGTACCCTCAACAACATAATGAACAGCAATCTCACCATAAAAGAGATCTATCCTCTCTCTTTTGCCAGAAAAGACCTTCTGTGAGCATTTAATGATCAATACTAAAAAGGAAACACATGAGAAAAGTCTTCAGGGTAAGGACAGCTAGTCCTTTGTTGATGTAAGGCGTTGGTTTAATCTACCTGTTTCTTTGGTGTAGGAAATGGTTGCATGAATCCACTGGTCTGTGGACAGTAAGTAGAACACTAAAACGGAAAACTATCAGTAAACTCCCACCCATATCATCCCAACAGCAAGCTGCATTTAACAAAAATATCAATAGCCTTAGAGTCTCCTCCTAGCAGTCTTTGCTGTTCTGCAGCTCCCCAAACTCCACGTTCGTCACAGCACAATGGGGAAAGCAACCACCATGCTTGTAAGTAAGTTAAAAAGTGTGTCTGAAGATGTTCAACGTGAGCAACAGAGTGTCTTGATATGGGCACAATTTTAGGCAGCCCCAGGTTAATTTTCTAGCTAATTTTCTCACAAAAAGCCATGCTACCATAAAGGAAGTAGGTCTTAGCAGCTATGAGGTGGAAGATGCCAAATACAACCTGTGTGTGACTAGAGGTGTGTTAATTATAATACTGGGAATGCAAATGCTGAAGGCCCAGGAAAACAAATGCCCTTGTGATGCTAGAGATGATATTATGTTGGATTTATGAGGTCTGACTAGGATAAAAGACAGCCCTCAGAATTCAGCTAGGCGTATATATTATTCATCTGCACCAGAAGCTCACCACCAGAACAGAGGTGAAGCTCTGCCTCTACAAGCACGAGTGCATCTAATTGTGCGGCAAGCATACATGCATGTGCAAGTGAGTACCTTGGAGGGGCTGCTGCGCCTGCCACAGTACCTGTGATCTCCTCTGGTGTGAAGTGCTGCAACTGTGTCACCACGGACAGCAAACCTAGCTTAACTTCTGTTAGAGGAGAAGGAATATCATATATAATTAAAACTGTTGAGGACAGGATTTAGGCAGGCAGAATGTAATCCTTCAGTCCAGGATTACAGATAAAAGTGATGGTTCATTCTCCATCTTCGTGAAAAGTCTCAAGGGATAGTGATGTAGCCCACCACCTCCCATACCACCTCTCAGGTGAAAGCATGTGTTACAGAGTGATGTGGTGGGCGCTGAGTCAGGGCTGCATGGGAGGGAAATACACAACTTGCTAAACCTCCAGAACTGTTTTTAAAGCACACATGCTTAACAAGCAAATGCGGTCCTGCCCTTGGATGGCACGTGTCAACTGAGACTGTGAATCCAGACATGCATCAGGACAGGTCTCTCTTACAGACGAATCTATTTAAAAGTCATGTTTAACAGATTTGAAGGGCCTACAGAAAAGTACAGTTACCACCATGATTCCAGCCATTATTAGAAGAGTGTTGCTTTTTTAATCAAATTTATGAACATAATCTGTGAGCAAGTTTCAAAGTACCTCCATATCCTACTGCTGCTGCAGCAACTCAAAACCTTTGGCAGTCAGGCCACAAAATGTTAATCTCACCAGCGTTTTGTAACCTGGTACTGGTGTATTCCTGTGTTTTGAAGATGCAAGCATGTACTGTGAAAGCAGCAGATAATGCCACCTACCCTTCTTCTCTGTGCCGGGCATACTGTCTTGAGCAGTGGTGAGGGATTAACTCATATTTTAGTCACTAGGACAATAACAAAAGATGTTATGTCATAGCATTTCAAGTGGAGGAGGAGCAGAGAACATATCCTGTAATTTTAACTAAAGAGGAGAGATATTGTTGAGCAAAATAAAATGAATCCACTCAATGAGTAGTACTTGATGTGATATCTTCTGTGAGGCAATCATTGTGGACAAAAACAAACCAGCACACATTGTTGTAGCTGAAAGGAAATGTTTAATTCCCAAGTTTTTACGCAATGCTGGCACCAGTGTAATAGGACACACGCTGATCCCATGCCCTTTATTTGACACGTCCTCTCTTAGATCCTCCAGTAAAGGAGCAAGGGAACCTGTCTTAAAAATAACAGGAGATCAAATTTCCAGCTATCACAAGCCAGAAGCAACAGTACTGAATCGGTGAAGAGGCACAGAGATAATGCCATGGCAGGTGTGAGTTCACACTAGCCTGACATATCCCTGCCCTCCGCAGCACATCGCTCCTCACAGTGGCAGCAGGGCAGCTTGCTGCAAATCGGTTATTTTAAGATGAGCTGTTCTCCCTTCCTGGAGTGATAAAAGTTCAGGTCATCATACCTATCAGTGGGATGGCAGCAGGTTCTTGCTGTGCCAGTGAGGCAAAATAGCAAACTTAGATATCAAGGTGGCTGGGTAGCAATCTTGCACCCTTTGTGCCAGGTTTGCAAAGCAGACACTGACCATATGGATGTAGTAGCAAGGTGATAGGTGGCAGCATGTTTGAAAGTTAGTGATAGAAGATTAAAACAAGGAAACATAAAGTAATAGCAGTCTCAAGGGTGGTGGGTTGCAAGTTACTTTTTGTAATTGTTTATTTTTTCATTCTGAGTTGTGACTGAGTCCTGGGAGGCTGTAGAACAGAGGTCAGAGAGTTTTCTTCCCTGAGCAGACCTCCTGCTTCTTATGGACAGCATTGTGTCTTCACAAGTATGTGTGATTTTTGGATGGTATGCCAACTTTGGATGGACAAAATCAGTGCTAAGGATCTTCTGAAATCCTTGCCAAGGTAGAAAGAGAAGTTGTGTTGGCCTCACTAATTCTGTCAGGCTCCCTTGATACCTTATGCAGGTAAAGCCATGAAATACTTCTTTTATAGTCTATCCCCAGGTGAATTCCAGGTAAAGTTGTCACTGAAGGATGATGACTCTGTGGCACTTTGTATACCTGTAAGCTCTCTGCCTAGAACCGATAGGAAAAGGAAAGAGCCTGTGTAGTCTGTAGTAAAGCCTTGGGATTAGGCTGCGGAAGACATAGACAATAGCCCTTTGTGATCACTTGGGGGTTACAGTCTCCTAACAAGTATTTCTTTAACCATGTAGGTCTCCAGTTCTGTCTCCAAAACAAGGGAGCTCCAACTGAAACTGCTGCCCAAAGCCCACGTTGCACAAGCAAGCCATCCCAAGGCAGAGAGGTGTGGGGTCTGCAGTGAGACTCCAGCAGTGCTGTGGGGAAAATACATGCCATGGTTTCATCCCTTGTGCTCCAAAGTAGTCCTTCACACTGGCAGGACTCAGGACTGTTGCTGTGCAAGACTAGTAAGGAGGTGGTGTTGCAAGTGAGTGGAATACACCTCACTCAAAAGAGAGAAGCAGCAATAGGTTTTCTTGAGGTAAAATAATAACTTGACAGAGTTAAATAAATTCGATGGAATTTAACAAAGTTTAACAGTGGTTTACCCAGGTTCGATAAGTTTGATGGCAAGGTCCACCTTATGAATTACCACATGGAAGAAACATATAAAGGAAAATTGAGTTAGAATCGAGTTAGAATGATTCATACAGAGACCAGTGATACAAAGGGTAAGGAATAGCCTTCTATTGAGTCACAACGTTCAGAGTGGACCCCTTGTTTTCTAAACTCCTGATAGAGTTTAGGTGCACCCAGCTCCAACCTTAGTCTCAGACCTGGGCAGCAGTTTAAGTCTAATGAAATTATCTATTAAAAGTTTATAATAATTAATGCCAAGAAGCTGCGAGGATTAGTATTGTTTCATTAGTATTAATTCAACATACTATCAGTCACTTACTGAGGATCTGTTGCAAGTAAGGGATCTCTCTGCCTCGGGCAGGGAAGGACCCCTTGGTCTCAGGTAAGGCATATCAGACTTTGAGAGGCGTCCTGCTCAAGGGGAGAGTCACCTGGCTTGCAGTCCACATGCAATTCAGGGTGAGATCAAATTGGGCCTGTCCTGATGGAAATATTAGTACTTGGCTGCTAGTCAATAGTATAGACAAGATAGATGTCTTCATTTTAGCTCTGGTATCTTGTTCCATACTTTGGCTATCTTGCACCTCTGGGCTTCGAAGCCACCTTCTGAAATATTTTTCTAAGGCTCCTTTACTCCCCTGCATGCCAGCCAGGAGCTTTGCAGCTCGCAGGTTCGCCACAGGGCATAGGGCCTGTTGCTCCCTAGGCTTGATGCTAACTACAAATAGAGGTCAGGTGTATCCATCACAGGTAAATCTTTACGTGCATGCTACTGGCTGGGATCAAGGCATGGACAGGCTTGCTGGCACAGTAAGCCTGGACGTGATGAAAGGAAACAGATGTTCAAAGCATGGTACACCTTGCAACGTTCAGGTACGATGGTCCATTCTCAGCACCCAGCAGAGACACAGGAAAACTGCACATATTGCAGGAATACCACAAGGTGTCTTCTCAGCTGGCAGATCAGACCTGTACAGAGCTGCCAGGTCCGCATCTTGCAAGAGCGTCATCGTGTATACAATATGTCTGGTCACACAGACGTCAAATGGCACATCCAAATAGCTCTGAATGAAGCTGGTTATACTGCTGGCGACACAGCGCTCCCATCCCCGGCTGCAGGGCAGCAGAGGTGAGGCCATGCTGCAGCCCTGCATTTTCACAACCACGTAATGTTCAGAACTTTGTTAGCTGCATGGGCAAAACCTGAGACAACAAGGACTCTACATACCTTTAAGTAGGGTTGAGCTCTCTTCCAACCATGGGCTGGCATGCCCTGCAGGGTTATCTGAGGCTACCCAGCTATTTAGCTTGCCAAGCAGATTAGCTCATAGTGTATTTCTGAATAGGTATTGCCTGAGATGATAACCAAGTGAGTCCAGATACTTTTCTCCCTTTGCTATAAAGCATTTGCATGCTTTCCAGTTCATCTGATTTTGTTAATTCTTAGGCATGACTCGTTGAACTTTTTCAGATAGCAGGATCAGTCCCACAGAGTTAAGTACATCAGCTCTTTCAATTATAGAATCATAGAATCATTTAGGTTGGAAAAGACCTTTAAGACCATTGAGTCCAACTGTTTCAACACTGTCAAGTCCACCACTAAACTATGTCCCTAAGTACCACATCTACACATCTTTTAAACATGTTCAGGGTTGGTGACTCAGCTGGTTCCCTGGGCAGCCTGTTCCAATCCTTGACAACCCTAATAGCCAAAATTTCCTAATAGCCAATCTAAACCTCCCCTGGTGCACCTTCAAGCCATTTCTTCTCATCCCGTTGATTGTTAGCTGGGAAGTGACTGACACCCACCTCTTTTAAAAGGAGCAAACCCACGACCTTCTTGTGCAACTAAAAACATATGCACCATACTTCATCCACTTGGAGCAACACGGATACAGGGCCTGGCAACTCTGCTCCTGACTTCTGTCCTTGTGACTCCTTCACCCTGCCCAAACTGCAGTTTCAATAGTCCACAAATTTGTTTTAGGTTCTGTTCTCAAAGAGCCAAAGATCTGTTAGAGTACCTCTGTGATGTCTATGAGCTAGTTCTCTGTGAGCCATGGTAAGGTACAAGTTATCAAGATCAGTCTTTCAGTCATGATAAGAAAGCCAGGGAGAGTTTTCTGTGCACATTTGGGTACACTTTCTACAGAGTTTCCTCAGAGCTGGGCATTAATGCTGGTCAGAAAATATTTGGCTTCAACAGTAATGTAAATAACATTTTTGGGGGAACGAGTTCAACATTTCATGTTAGGAGTACTCCCAAATACCTCACAGAAAACATGTTTTGTGTTCTCCATCCTCCCATTTTGCCTTAGTTTATGTAGTCCTAGTAAGATTTTATCTCCTGTCATGTATCACCTCTCCCCTCCCTTTCCTCCTCTTTACACCAAGAGGACACTCAGGCCAAATGGGAACATTTGATTTGTCTGTTGAAGATGTTTTCTTCAGCTACATATTCTTCCATTGAAACTACCAGCCCTATCAAGCTTAAACATGGTTTCATACATGTTTCATACCTTAAATGGTATGTTGACCTCTGTTTTCCCTGTAGGTGAATAATTTTTTTTTCCTAAAACCACACGCTAGCTAGACAAAGACAACTTTATTCCAACACGTTTCCAATGTCTTTGCTCAGGTTGATAGAAAATCATGTTAAATAAGGGATTTCTACTTATTTAAGCTCTCCTACCATGCAGGAACCCAACATCATTGTCTCCTTACTCTCTTTGTAATATAGAAATCACAGCAGAAGACATCTCCCACATATTTTTTTAAAAAATAAATTTAAAAGAAAATTAGTATGTAGTAGAACTAAGAGAAAGACAGGATCTCAGACATGCAAGAGCTTCAAGAGCTCCAGAACCCAGCTGCAGTGGAGATGCAGGCAGAGTCTCTTCCTTGAAGAGTGGCCAGTGCAGCATCTGGGCAAAGCAAAGGATGGAAGCTGGTGACTTCTGGCACCAAGTGGAAGGCTCCTGCTCTATCTGAAGGCCTGTAACTATGGCATAGATTCACCACCCTCAAGGCTGAGGATAAGCTGGGTATGCTTTCAAGAGAAGCACCTAGGGCCAACTGACCCTTAACCATGCAGTACCACCATAAGGAAGCAGCAAGTGACAGCAGTGGGCGACTCCCTGCTGCAGGGGACAGAGGCACCCACCTGCCTGACTGACCAGTTGTCTACAGAAGTTCACTGCTTGCTGAGGGCCTGGATCCAGGATGCTGTGGGGAGACCACTGAGGCTTGCCTGGCCCTCTGACTAGTATTCTGCATGTGGACACCAACGATACTGCTGGGGCAACCTGGAGTTTCAAAGGTGACTGTAAAGCTCTGGACGTGCCAGTCAAGGGCATGGGGAACAAGACAGTGTTCTCAGTCCTCTCAGAGAGGGTAGAGGGTGTTGGAAGGAGGGCACAGGTACTGCCTGTCAACAGCTGGTTGCAGAGCTGGTGTCTGCAGCAAAGTTTGGTTTTGGACCATGGGATCCTGTCTGGAGAGAAGTGTCTGCTTGGGGGAGATGGGATCCACCCCACTAAGTGGGGCAAATGTATCTGCCAGGAAGATGGCTGCCTTAGTAAGGAGGAAAAAATACAATGACGATCTTTGGTCAATGGCATAATATCTATTTAAAATAATAATAATTACTATTTCTGAGAAATAAGAGAGATATTTTTTGCAGAACAGAGGGCTGAATGTTAAACTAAACACCATGAAAACCAAAGTCCACTGTTATTAAATTTGGAGAAAGCTCCCGGGATGGCACTGGCACATATACACTGGTGTGACATGGAGGACTGATGTGATCTGGTGTTTCAGAGGCTGGAACCTGAGGACCAGAAGAAATGTCCCTGGCTCCCATTCAGATGGTTGCACATGCATCTCCTGGTACCTTCCCTGGTGGGTGCCCACAGGATGGCGGGAGCCCTGCCTGGGGCGGGCACCTTCTCCCCAGGCACAGGACATTCCACCACCTGAGCAACAGGTGCCAAACCAGAGTTAGTCTCTGTGTCCTTCTCCTCCATTGTGTGGGTCCTGCACAGAGGGCTTCCATCTTGCCCAAAAAAAGCAGGAGGAGGTAGATGAATGTCCCCCCTGCAGGATACGTTTGTATTGTGGCACTCATGTTTGACAGTATCAGCCCTTAGCCTAAGGAATCTCAACAGGCAAGGAATAAAACCTCTGCTTGTGTGACAGCTCCAAACAGCCGCTCTGCCTTTTGATGAAGGGTGCTGGCAGCCAGCCCACCCAAGGACTTGCTGGCAGCTCTGGCATGTCCAGCACACTGCAGCAACGCGGTGGCTCATGCCCGCCAAGCAAGCCAATGTGCCCTGGGAGCCATGTGCCATGTCAGCTGGCACCCTTCTCCCAGCCCAGCAGGCCGAGTCCTTAATAATGAAGATGATGGCTAGTGCATGCACTGTGTTTGTTTTTGGTTTTGGTTTGTTGGGTTTTTTTGGGGGGTGGGGTGGGGTGGGGTGGGAATGGAGCAGGGAGAGGGTCAGCACTGAGCAATGGTACTTACAAATCAACATCTTTGTGAAAACACCAACCACTATGCTCAGCGTTCTCTAGCCAGCATGATGTTCTTGCCTGGCATCTCAATTCCTGCCAGGATTTCTGCTCTTTCCTGCTCCTCTGCCATGGGTACACATGCCTTTACATAAAAGAGGTAAAATTAAAAAAAAAAAATAATAAAAAAAAGAGTTTACATGGCAAATTATTGTTTGGTGAAATTCTGGTCTAATGATAGAAAGGAAAAGATAATGTCACAACCGATATCTAGTATTTTGCATAATATTAATAACATAGCATAATCCAAGTAATGCTATTATTACTATTAAGTGTGACTAAATAGACAGGTAAAAATAGCTTTTCTCATCTCTAGAATACATTTAGCCCAAAGTATCCCTTTTATTTAAGATTTTTAATTTTGAGTGCTGAACATGTGAGGCAGAGTTTGACAGCTAAGAGGATTGCTTGTCAGTGAAGACTGGATAATTTTTGCAGAGCTGTGGGTATGACAGAGAAGCTATTTTGCAACTTGAGTCCCCATACCATGTGTGTGCAGTGTTTAGGGGACTGAGCCCTCCAAGCTTAAGGTTGTTACTGCCACCAAAATGCAAATGTGAAGTCATTAAGCTGCAGGAGCCCGTCAGGAGCAACAGCCCCGGGGCCCCCATTGCACAAGGGCACTGTACAAGCACGCAGCCACAACGCCACCAAAAGCAATGTGCTCAGAGGTTATCTTTGACAGTGTGAGCCCTCCCTCTCATTGTGCCTCTCCTTGCATGGTCTCCCAGGGCAAGCCAGAAAAGCCCTGCTCACTTTTGCTTGCTTTGGGAGGTATGAACTGAAAGGGTCAATTCTAGAGGGAAGAAAGGCTCAGTAGATGTGAACTGAAGCTGGTCCACTGTTTTCAACAGAACTGTGCCAGTTTGTACCAGTAGACTGGTACAATTCTCAAATTGCCTTATCCAGTTTAGCCTTGCAGGGCTGACTTTAGCAGTGTTGTTGAAATATCTGACAACAGACAGAAAAATATCTGTGTATTTTAAAATATGTGTATATATTTCTAGAAAGTGATGTCAGGAGCAGGGGGAGGGAGGGTGGAAAAGAAAGACCTAACAAAAACTCCCAGGCTTCACATTCCCTTGCCTTTTTCATGGACTTTTACTGACAACATTTATCTGATGCCATTTTTTTTTTAAAGTGACAGTAAATTTATTATGGCCATCTCATCACCACAACCGGTAATTGGTATGCTGTATGTGCTAGGGAGTGGGAAAGTGGTGAAAAAATTGTGCTACTGTGCGTAATTGTGGACTGGAGCTCAGCACACTGCTGGAGAGCTGCAGTGGGTCTGAAAATATCCAGCTCCTTCCCCTCTACTGCAGCCTTCTTCCTATTCCCCCTGCTGTTTTGGGGGTGCTTCAGGATTCTCCCAACCCTTCGGCAAACCTCTGCCTAAAAAGTAGCTTTAACATCATATCCTTCATAGCATAAACATGAAAAGCCTCTAAAACATGTGCTAAGAGGGGCAATTATTTCCTTGGCTCACAGTGGTAATTATTAGTGACTTAAACCCACTCAGCATTTTGGGTAAGCTGAGCACTGAGTATGAATTTCCAGTGCTTTCTGCAGCAGGTATGAACTTTATCCCACTGCATGTTAGTTTTATTCAGGAGAGTTATTCACACGTTGTGGCAAAGTGAAAAACCAATAAGGGCTTTTTTCCTCCTCTTTTCTGGAGATTTGTTTTTCGGTGCAGGTTAAAGTTCTCTTCCCCCAAAACCACTAGACACTGCTATTGGCTGGCTCACCCATTACTGATAGCAACAGCTATCAAAAAGTTTTCAGTCCTTCAGATTTTAAAGTTATGTCAAAGGCAGTCAGTGTAATAAGTTACTGCAATTTAGTATAAGTAGGAGCCTGTTCTGTGTATTTCATGAGCACACCATGTCTCATCTCCCTCTCCTTTTAGTGTACAAAACCTTTTACTGAATGGGAAGTAGAAAAAAACTATTATTTAACCTTACCTGCAAGTCTCTTCCTGTATGAGGGTAAAGTTTACTCTTGCAAGGTTTTGTGCTGACTCCAGTAATGTTTATTTGTCTGGGCAAAATGCACCTAGTTCAGCAAGGTGATCAGGACTGTGTCCCTGGGTTGCTGCCTCTTTGGCTATTTGTTTTTCTACTGAGGATGAAGCTCCAAATGTTTGAAGAACATTTTGCAAGATCGGGAGCTAGCCATTTAATTGTTATCCTTTCTTAATTTTCCCACAGTCCTGTGCAAAGTAATAGGAATTATTTTCACTTGGCCTATGGGAAAAAATGAAGGACCACCAGTACAGACCTTTCTGCATCTGGTACACTAAGAGGAATGGATTTCATCTTTATGCAGAACTTTTTGCTTTCACACTCTCTACAAAATGATAATGAGTAAGTTCAGTGCAATTGCTCTAAAGGTGGAACGTAGGCAGCCACTGTGTACTCAGTATTGTTTACATTCAGTTGGGTAACGCAGGCTGTTTCACTGAATGGGCTAAAGCTGGCTGAAAAGCAGCACCCTCTTGTAACAAAATCTAGAATTATTGGCCTTCATGATCACTTTCGTTACTTCCTGCTGTGGGCTTCTTTCCTCAGTGCTACTGAGCTCATGTACTCCAGACTACCTGCCCCCTGGCAGTGCTGTGTGCCTGCAGGAGACAGCCTCAAGGAAGACCACCACCACCACTCTCCTTTCACACAGGCAGCCTGCTTTGCAGAGCCAAAGAAAAAGTAAGGCTTTTTCTGTTTCTAACCCAAAATTCTGCTACAAAGAAAGAGCTTCACTGCCTTCTTTATAGTATTTAGGCAGGGCTGGACGGCTCCCTGGGATTGGACCTGGACCTGGAGATGAAGATGGTGCATTCTCTACCCCATGGAGGGGCTCTAGTGTTGGCCCTAGGTGCATTCCCCAAAGCTCTGCCCTGCTCTGTGGGTTGCCAGCTAAGCCAGGACCCAGTGCCACTCAGTTGCCACACCTGGACAAAACAAACATGTCTAAGCAACAGCCTTTTCCTTTTTGTCTCCATCATGCTGAACACATCCTCTTCCTGCCCTCAGTGCAGGTACAGCCTGGTCCTCAGCAGCACCGAGACCTCCCCTATCCTGTAAATACGCTGTTGCTGAAGCTACCCTGACAAGTTTTCTTGTCATCTAAAAACAGCTGTTCCTGTACCCATGATGCTAGATGTTAGCGCAGCTTTGGGAGCCCCTCTTGCTTAGCTAGCTCCCACTTGCACAAAACCCTGCCTCCAGCTGAACATCTCTGTAAGCTCCTATTATGTGACACTTTTGGTCACAACTGTCACTGCCCTGAAACTTTCAGCACAGTGTGCTGTAAAGCAGGAAGAGGACACATACATTTTTCTTGGGTCCAGGAACACCTGTGGCAGGTTCAGTAGCGTCAGCTTACAATGCAGTAAAGCTAGCATTTCTCTCCCTGGGATGGCTGCAGTATGTCATGTCAGTGCCACCTTCAATGCCCCATTCTGCAGAAAAGAGTCCCTACTAAATAACTACAGAGTGGTTCAAAAGCCTGTAAAAGTATGGATTTCAGTGAAATCCTACAGGAATTCCCTATACATATAACTCCTGGCGTATTTGAAATATCTCAGTATGGCCCTCAAACTTGAGAAGAGATAATACCATAGAGTGGAATATGTGGTAGCTTTATTTTTGGTGTCTTTAATCACCTCTGCCTTAAATATATGTGCTGCTAAATATGAGCAGCATGTAAGGATGATGCTCAAAAGCAAGTACAGTCCTCTGAATCTGAGAATACATTTGCCTTGCTACACATCCTAATAGGGTCTCCTCTAATAACACTGAAGCTTTGGTGGAAAAGGTCAGCGAATAACCATGCAGCTCAGAAAATTCACACATCGTAATCCCAGTCCTTCAGCTTCTCTGTTCCCCATGCTGTGCACTGTTCATCTCCAGACGAACACATTACAGCTCTCCACCTCCTGTTCTCTTCCTGCTGTTCTCAAACAAGAGCAAAACAGCCTTCCTCTCGCTTAATTGAACTTGGCTCCTGTGATGCTGTGCATGCCACATTTTGTCAGAGAGTTTATAGTTATTGACATTCATTTTATTAGAAAGAAACCTTTGAAACAAAATCAATGCATTGCTCACGCGTGAAGCATGTTTTGGACAGTGGTGGTTTTGTCTGCAGCCCACACCTCTTTCCAGCTGTGAAAGCCCAGCTGGATGCTGCAGGCTCTCAAAGGACTGGTCAACGAGGAGGTGGGAGAGAGGAAGGAATAAACCTCTGCATAATAAAACACAAGATGGGGAATGTTTCTCTTCCCTTGCATGGATTGCCCACCATCTCAGTTCATGAGTCCACAGTGCAGGTGCTTGGCTTTTTATGTGGAAAGGTGAGGAAATACAGTAAGAGTGTGAGAGCACAGGTGACAGTGCTGTGCTGCAAAGGTGGCCTGCTGGCATGACAAGTGAGAAAGGCACTTCCTACCCCCCTCAGAATTCGATCCTGAATCTCAAAATATTCATGACGAGTCAGGAGATTAAATAAAGACAGTGTAGTTTTCTTTCTTTTTTATAAGAAAAAGATAAAATAAGAGTATATTTCTACTTGTCACAAATGTAAAGAAAAGCTAGAAAATGCAAGTTGAATGTTGTTCTAAAGGTCAAAAAATGAGACAGCAACTAAAAAGAGCCCAAGCTTTATTTTAATCTCCCGATATTTTTTCTAGCTAATTACATGATTCTGCTGGGTCCTGCAACTTTTAAACATCTGGGACCAGCAGTGCTCATTTGCACCAGTCACAAGGCTATGCTACTGCTCATCCCCCTCCTTTGAGCTTTGCTCAGGGGTCAGCTCCTGCGAAGCTGCTCACGTCAGAGCAGAAAGCAAGGCAACCCAGTTCACCAGCAGCCTCTGGCTCTGCTCACAGTTTCTGGGGCACCAGGTGAGGAAACACGTGGCACTTCTGTAAAACATAACATAAATTGTTTTTACAAATTAGAAACCAAAGGAGGTCCGAGGAGAATCTCCATCCTTTACTGGATGCAGCAGGGAACATTGTCACAAAGGATGAGGAAAAGGCTGAGGTACTTAATGTTTTCTTTGCCTCAGTCCTTAATAGTAAGACCATTTGTTGTCTGGGTACTCAGCCCCCTGAGATGGAAGGTGAGGATGAGGAGTAGCAGAATGAAGTCCCCACCATCCAGGAGGAAACAGTTAGTGACCTGCTGCTCCACTTAGATGTCCACAAATCTATGGGGCCAGATGGGATCCAAGGGTGCTGAGGGAGCTGGTGGAGGAACCCACCAAGCCACTCTCCATCATTTATCAACAGTCCTGGAAAACTGGGGAGGTACCAGAAGACTGGACTTCAGCCAGTGTGAAGCCCATCTACATGAAGGGCAGGAAGGAGGATGTGGGAAACTACAGGCATGTCAGCCTGACCTCAGTGCCGGGGAATGTTATGGAGCAGATCATCCTGAGCGCCATCACACAGCACGTGCAGGACAACCAGAGGATCAGGCCCAGCCAGCAGGGCTTTATGAAAGGCAGGTCCTGCTTGACAAACCTGATCTCCTTCTATGACAAGATGACCCACTGGATGGATGAGGGAAAGGCTGTAGATGTTATTTATTTGGATCTTAGTAAAGCCTTTGACGCTGTCTCCTACAGCATTCTCCTGGAGAAACTGGCTGTTTAGGGCTTGGATGGGTGTATTCCTTGCTGGGTAAAAAGCTGGCTGGATGGCCAAGCCCAAAGAGTGGTGGTGAATGGAGTTACATCCTGCTGGTGGCCGGTCACAAGTGGTGTTCCCCAGAGCTCAGTACTGGGGCCAGGCCTGTTACTAAATTGTATCTTTATTGATGATCTGGACAAGGACATCTAGTGCACCCTCAGTGAGTGTGCAGATGACACCAAGTTGGGTGGGAGTGCTGACCTGCCTGAGGGCAGGAGGCTCTGCAGGGGGACCTGGGCAGGCTGGAGCGATGGGCCCAGGCCAGTTGTATGAGGTTCAGCAGGGCTCAGTGCCGGGTCCTGCCCTTGGGTCACACCAGCCCCACGCAGCGCTACAGGCTGGGGCAGAGCGGCTGGAAAGGGCCTGGTGGGAAAGGGCCTGGGGGTGCTGGGTGACGGCCGGCTGGGCAGGAGCCAGCAGTGTGCCCAGGGGGCCCAGGCGGCCAGCGGCACCCTGGCCTGTGTCCCCAGCAGTGTGGCCAGCAGGACCAGGGCAGTGACCGTCCCCCTGCACTGGGCACTGCTGAGGCCGCCCCTCGAACCCTGTGTTCAGGTCTGGGCCCCTCACTGCAAGGGGGACATTGAGGGGCTGGAGCGTGTCCAGAGACGGGCAGCGGGGCTGGGGAAGGGGCTGGAGAAGAAGTTTTATGAGAAGCGGCTGAGGGAACTGGGTTGTTTAGTCCAAAGAAAATCAGACTTGGGGGGACCTTACTGCTCTCTGCAGCTCCCTGACAGGAGGCTGTAGGCAGGTGAGGTCGGTCTCTTCTCCCAGGTAACAATCAACAGGACAAGAGGAAATGGCCTCAGATTGCACCGAGGAGGTTTAGATTGGGTGTTGGGAAAAATTTCTTCACTGAAAAGAGTGGTTAAGCATTGGAACAGGCTGCCCGGTGAGGAGATGGAATCTCTGAAGGTGTTTAAAAAATGCATATGTGTGGTGCTTAGGGACATGGTTTAGTGATGGACTTGGCAGTCCTGGGTTAACAGTTGGATTTGATGATCTCAGAGGTCTTTCCCAACCAGAAAAATTCTGTGATTCTATAAGGATGATATAGAAGGAATCTTGGCTCCCTGGCTTGACCTCTCCTGCTGCCACAGAAATAGCACCTTGAAGCAGTACCAGTGCTGTGCCTTTTCACAGTGCAAAGGCACTGCAGTACCCTCCAGCAACCTCAGAGGCATTTCTGCCTGGTTTCTTCTGGGTTCCTATGGTCAACAGCTGACAGACAAGTACTTTGTAGGCTGATGGGCTACACTTCATACCAGGGTCTCACCACACCCCTCAGGCTGCACCATCAGGTGTGGCAGACTGTAGAAATGGATAAATAACATCATAGTTGAGACCAACCTTATTTCAGGGCCATTCGTGCTTTCTCCTAGCTCCAAGAAAGAAAGAGCTGATAAGATATATGGTAAGAAATAGTTTGAAACACACTGAAAATGAAGGAAATGATCTTGAATGGAGGTGAAGCCTCCTGCCATATCTATTAAAACTGTTCTGGGACACAGAAAGCCATCCCCAGGGTCTTGAAACCACTCACCTGGAGAGGAGTGCCAGAATGGTCTGGTCTCAAATGAATTCTTCTCAGCCACCTCTGGTTGACCCTGGTACTCTTCTCAGAAATGAATGATCTCTTCTCTACCACATAGTTAACATTAACAGGAGTTTCTCAGTCATTACCATTCCTTAGGTGTTAGTGTCTTAAAAGTAGAGCTTGCCAGCTTCTGTCACTGAGCGCTACACACCCAGGAGCAGACTTGGTCCCAGCACGGGCTGTCAGAGTGGATCTTCGCAACAGGTCATTGCTAAGTCATACAGTGGCTAAACCAGTCAGATCGCCTGTGGTAGCTACTAATTGTTTTTGTTTAATTTCACATTTTGGTGCAGCTGTTAAGTGTCAGTGCTGGAGCTGCTGGAGCTGGTTGCTGGACTGAGTACTGACCAGGGAAGTCGTGGCTGTGCAGTGTGGGCCTCTGTTTTATTCTTTTGCGAATAAAGCGGAACCTAGCCCAGATCAGCAAAAATCACCTATTAGACATCTCCCCCTGCCAGAGTAAGGATTCACTTTAAAGCCATTCAAATTGCAAAGGTTTATTCCATCTCCTCATAAATTGCTACAGCTCAGTAGCTGCTCAGATTTCCCTCACACTGAGGAGGTCTAGCAATTTATTGCCACAGCTTGCAAACGGAGAGTCAGACTGCCACCTTGTCATCAGGTATGGTTTGTCTGTAAGGCTACAGCTGTCCTAGGGGTATGCATGACTCCTCACAGTCTGGATGGACTGTGCACAGGGTTGCACTGCTCCAGCTCTGGTGTTAGAGAGTACTGACCCTCCTCTCACTGAAACCACTGCAAATTTTGTGCCTATATAGATACTACATTTATACTCACATCCCTTCAGGCTTGCCTTCTGCTGTCTGCTTGAGAGGAATGTACATGTATGTGTGCATATGCACAAGTATATGTATGCATTTAAACTTTGCTAGGACTGTCTAGACCCAAGGGTGGACACCTCTAGCCCTGTCTACTTCTCACCCAACAGGTGACACCACAAAAAGCCATGATGTACTCGGGCAACCTGGACTCTCAGTAGACATCATCTCTTCCCTGGACCTCAGAATCTCTCTATGGCAAATTTGAACTGTCTAGGCCAATCTCAGGCCCCGCAGAGCCCATGAGTGTGTGCATGCCGTCCTGTGTGTACAGCGAGTGCATGCTGTGGGGCAATAGCAAAGTGCGACACTTTAAAACAAGGTATGCACCTCTCTCTTACATTGATTATCATTAAGATTTTACATTTGTTCTTGGTTCCTTTTCTTGCTAATCTAAAAATAAGCTATGGAAACTAACACACAGCTTCTAGGCCCCACTTTGCCCCCTTTCCATTATGCCTAAGGTTTTGTCTGTACTTGATTATTAATTGATGTAGCAACCCTAGATAATGATACTGGCTTTATATATATATATATATATATATATATAAAGCAAGCAACAGAACAAAAACTGTTATGGAGGCCTTCCTTGGCTATACAAAACAGATCAAAAGGAGGCAGTTACCTATACCAATTACCTAAAAGTTTCTTCCCATTTTTACTCATAACCTGAGTGCCCTGCTGCAGTGTAAAGCTCTAGACAGAAACATTTTTCCTAGCACTTCAGCAGTTCTAATTTCTGGCTGGCAGCAGGTAAACCGCACTGAAAACAAGAGGAGACATTTTCCTTTTCTGTTTCTTTTGAGATTACTGGATAGTATTTCAGTATTTTCACCCCAGTACATCTCATTTTTTGCCTAACCACCTAATTGCAATTTCCTTCTTATTACTAGCAAGCATGAACTAGCAACCTGCAAGAAAATATGTCCAGTCTCAAGCTGTCTGCAATCTATATCTCATCTTGAGAGATGATCCAAGTTTTTGGAGACAAACAATGGGTCTGTGATTAATCCTTGTGATTTTAATAGGCAAAAATTACACCTGCAAATGAAGAACTAGGGGGTTTAAGATGAGGATCTGTATGTTGCAATGTGAGTTCCATTTTGACATTTTAGATGTTCTTACACTGGCTTATCTGAATGAGAAAATAAGTTGTTGTGTTTTGTTGGAAGAAGGGTTCGCCGGAGTCAAGAAGACGCTCAATATGAGTTATGCATCTTGCTCAACTTTATTAGTTTCTAACACTACTTGTATAGAACCGATACACATGCATATTCGTAAATCAGAAATAGAATTGGTTATTAGTCTCTAAGCGTGTGTGGTTCTCACACCCCTAATTATCATGACTAAATAAGCATTCTATCCATGTAGCTAATTGTGTTGCTGTGCTTCAGCCTTGCAGTTTGTTACTCCCTATTTTCCCATACCGGTCCCTACCTTTCTTGGCCCTGCACCTGCTTTCCCAGCAGCTGTAGCTTGTTACAGCCACGGCCTGTTGGCACAACATAATTACTTGGTCTCAGGATTCAAGAGTAGCTCAAGGCTGCCTTTCTTGTTAACTTCAGCACAGCAACTTCAGTACAGTTCTGGTTACAGGCCTATTCTAATACCAGGCCTGGACTGTGCAGATCTTCAGAGATTCTAAAGCCATGTTTCTGCAGCCATTCTTCTGCAGTGTTTTAACCCCATCTGGCATCTAAGCCCCACACAGGCGCTCACTTACTACCCCAACAGTGCGATTGGGTAGAGAACCAGACGGGTAAAAGTGAGTAAACTCGTGGATTGAGATAAAAACATTTCAATAGGTGAAGCAAAAGCCACACACACAAGCAAAGCAAAACAAGGAATTCATTCACCGCTTCCCATCGGCAGGCAGGTGTTCAGCCATCCCCAGGAAAGCCGGGCTCCATCGTGCGTAATGGTTACTTGGGACGACAGAAAACACAGCTCTGAACATCCTTCCTTCTTCTTGCCCCAGCTTTATCTACTGAGCATGATGTTCTAAAGTGTGGAATATTTATTTGGCCAGTTAGGGCCAGCTGTCCTGGCTGTGACTCCTCCTAACTTCTTGCGCACCTCCTTACTGGCAGAGCATGGGGAGCTGAAAAGTCCTTGACTTAACATTATTCTTATACCAAATCAAAACCACAGCATTGTACCAGTTACTGAGAAAAAAGTTAACTCTATTTCAGCCAAAACAAGGACATAAATCCCTTAAACAAATAAAACAGTATGGATAATTTGCTTTAGATTTTTACAAGACGAGTTGCCCATGTGTGTTCTCTGTTTCCCTGGCTACCAAAGATTTAATACCACAGTTAAGCCACACATACATTTTCTATTCCATTACAGCAACTGGAATATGAATGAAAAAAACCTCAAAATTGTTAAGACATGAACAAGACTGCAGGTGTAACCTCAAACAGGAGCCTCCCAGACAGGGTCAGATGGAAGCAGACAGAGGAAGCAGAAAGTTCATCATCTGCATAGGCTTCTCAGTGATGCTCTCTCTTGCTTTCCTAAGTAGGTAAGACTTGCCTGGGCAGATTCTCTTTCCTTCAGCATTCTGAAGCTGCAGTTGTTTTTGCTTTTGGCATCACCTGCTTGACAGCTCAAAATATAATGAATTAGGCCATGCACATATTTTGGACTAAAGGTCAGTCCATTTTCAAACCAGTTTTCATAAGCCCTTGCACAATCATTATTGTGTGATACAATCAGAAGCTCCATCCCCAAAGCTACCTTAGGTGTGCAGATTTACTAATCTTACAAACCAGTTCACAGACAAATTGACTCTTTCTGTTCACTCAAGCAATTATTCAGTCTCTGAATATTTGCTTAGCATTTTCTAAGTCTTTTGCAAGTCATGACTGTTTTTCCAAAAATGGACAGAGTAGTGACTAATTCCAAGTTCGTTGATAATAACAACAACTGGTTTAAATCAAAAGCTGGTTTAAACAGCCTTACAAAATCCACCAGATGACCTTTAATGGGACTTGTTTAGACTGGATGAAAGAGCAGGAAAGACCTAGAAAAAGCTGGTGAGTACTTTCGAAAGAGCTCTTCCATCTTTAGGTGGTGGTTTCTTTGGGTTTAGTAAACCTAGGTGGACTTTTTCCATTAATTTGTTGAGTTAGTTTGAAAATTCAAACAACTATCATTTACAATGTCTTGCAACAAGGAGTGATACAAGTGAGTTGCATGTTTTGCGAAGACCCACCTCCTTGTGCTCAGCTGGTACGCACGATGTTTATTTCAGTCAGTGTTCCCCAGGTTTTGTGTTGGAAAAACCCACAAAATGGTCAACTCCTACAAGTCACTCAAGACTTTACAGACCTTTGAGTTCTGCTCTTTTCCAGACTGAAGTGTCTTAAATTGTTTGAATTTTTATTGTAGGAAAGCTGTTCTCTAGCTTCATAAATCTTGCCATTCCTCTCTGTAACTTCTCGATTCTTTGACTTTTTCTGAACTGTTTCAAACCAAATGCAGTGTCCAAGATGCAGAGATATCATAGATATACATGCAGTGGCATAATGGCATTCCCTTTTTAGTCCTTTACCATTTTATGAGCAGCTCAGGTCTTCCTTCACTTCTCTGACTATTGCTGAGAACTGAGTTGATGTTTTCACTAGATGTACCTCACATTCTACAAGCCCTTTCCTTTTCTTGTTGCCAAAAAAGAGGAGAGACAGTTCCTAATTTAAGTGCCTCACTTCAGTCTGTAAATTAATGTGATGAATTAGGTATTTAAACCTTGTCTGAGAGAAACCGTAAAGAGAATTTTAGGCAGAATATAGCAGAATGTCATTATTTACTTTCAAAACCTGGCAAGACACTGAATTTTGTGCTGTTCTCTGAACACTTGTTTTCTCTTCCACCTACTAGCATCTGCACAAAGCTTTCTCTCCACTTCTTCATGTTTCTGGCTTCCTTCAGAAGGAGAGGAACATGTGTGAGCTGTGGGGTGCCAAGGCCCTGAACTGGTCACTGAATGGAGACAGCAAAATGCCATTACAGGTGACATGGGATTTTACTGAAGCGCTGAGGTGTATCTTATCTCCTTTTTCACATCAGTGGTGGTTGGTGCTTGGTGTCAACGTTTTCACTGAGGGTCCACCACTGACCCCTGCATGTCCCTTAAGCTCCATGAGAATTTCACTGACACTGGGAGATATTCCCTGGGAAGCAATCCGGCAGATCTGAAGTCACTTTTTAATGGCAACATCTGCTGGATGGGGGAAAAGGCTAGTGTGAATCAAGCCATGGTAGTGAAAGGCCCTGACAAAGCTTCTTAGCTGGATTCCCAAATGTGTTCTTGCCCATGGTGTAGGAAGGTGAGCTGGGAGGGACCTACCAGGGCAGGTTTCTTTTTTCCAAAAGGCATCAAGGGATATTACTACCCAAAGCTCGCAGGGCAGTAATATGCTAGAAAATGCATTAGAAATGGGTTTGTAACTAGGCTTTCAAACTTTATTTTGATTGGTTATACTGCAGAAGAAGTCCTAAAAAAGATGGTGGCCCCTGCTGCAATAGAAGACTGCAGGCTTGCGGTTGGAAAGGGTTCCTGCATTGGGAAGCCTTGTAAAGGCAGGATCATTAACTTCAATTCCCTCCCAGGAGGGTGGCTTCCTTCATGACTAATGCTCAGCACAGTTAAGTGGCACAGCTAGAGTTCTTGGCAGAGCAGCATATGGTGTTTTCAAGCACTGTAGACATTTCATTGCATAGGTTTCCGACCGCTACCTTGCAACTTTGTTTTGTTTGGTATGGCTGCGCTAGTCCTTTTTACCTTATTTTTCAAAGTAATTATTTACAGTATTGATACTAGAAATTCATAATACAAAGATAGATAAGCCTGTTTACACACTCTTTTAGGGTTTTCTTGTAACTGAGACTCCAAACTATGCAAAAGCTTTTCAATGCCAGACTGTCGCTACTTTCCATCATACTGTGCATGCTACTCATGAGCTGGGGACTCCATGCAAAGCACTGAAGCCTTGGCTTTATGCCAGCTAGAAACTCAATACACTTTTTGACTGCTTGGTATGTATCGTTTGGAACAACAGCATTTTCATTTGCACAAGTAGCCTTTACATAAATAGGCTTGGTTCAGAAGCAGGCAGAAAGATACATACACACATGGAGCAACCACACCACGGGGGGCTTACCAGTTAATACAGTGTGTTTATTCAGGGAACCACATTTGCCCTCTCTGGAAAAGCCATTGTGGTATTTTCTCCAGAGTCTAATGAGGCAGTTCCAGAACAATCCTAGTGAGTCATCAGTTTCTATTTGCACAAACCTGATGTTAAATGAAAAGAGAGGCAGATAATCTGTTTTCACAGAACTGCTGTTACAGTGAAATGCGATGCTTCAGAGAAGGTCCACAGAGGGCCAGACTGAGCTAACCTGGACTGTTGAGAATGGAGGTGGACTCACCAAAGAAGCCAGGTGGCTGTAACATCGAACTTCTCTTCCCAAATCTGTGTCCCATTTATTTCTTGAGTATACACTGAGGAACAGGGAAAGAGTTGTTGTATTTTGCTGGGGTCTTCTTGAATTGGCTAAACTTTCAATCCTTCACATGTTGAAGAGAACAGATTGTCACGTAAACCAAACAAGAGTCTATGATAGCAGTGGTAATTTTAATAGACGTCCTGCCCTGGGGAAAATGAGAACCTTTGTGTTTTCAACGGCATATGGCCAAATCATTGAAAAGTGATTCATGCACAGTAAGAAATCAAGCATGAACAATGCAAATACATGTAGGGCACTCTCCGCTGTAAGCTGGCTGCTCCAGTCTGGTTCAGTGGTGTCACCCAGCTCACAAAAGCAGCGTGGCACATCATGTGCTGACAGCCCCTGCGTCGTCTTTGCCTCACCACTCTTGCTCCCTGCAGAGATCATTTCACAGAGGGGGGCCAGAACTGAGGCAACCTTTTCAGAGAAATCTTCAAGCTGCTGAAATTGCCCCAAGCCCTGATACCAGCCATCATGCACAGAGACCCTGAATCTGATCTACACTTTGGTGAGATGAGATTGACCCTATAGTGAGCAGAAAGGACAACTGGCCCAGCTGAGTTTTCATTTCTGAGTTTTGCAGCATGTATCCTGGGTGTCAAACCTTAAGGCTTTCTTGGGAGAGCACAAAAAACCCAGAAGCTTCATGACCTTGGGAAAGCCAGGATAGTGACTAAGTCCCAATTGCCATGGTATGTAAAGAAGCAGGGGTTCCTCTCTAACCTTTGTAGGGGTCTGACTGGACATCACCCAACCCCGGAGAAGTCCAGGTGGTTTTCAGCACATCTTCTGATGACTTTTAAATCTCTCACGATAAAAAAAGAAAAGCATGTAATCACTCACAAATGAGCTAAACTAAAATAAATAAATAAATTAATAAATAATCACATGTTGTAATGTGTCACCCACATTGTATATTGACTTCTATGAATGGGAGAACAGCTGAAGAGTAAATCATAGCCAACTAAACCAAATGGAATCAAATGCAGTAAGATAGTACTATCACTGGTTCAAAGTCAAATTTACCTGTAACTTTTGACTGCTCAAAAAAACCCATATAGGCATATTTCATTCACAATGCTGCCTTTCTTCCAGCAAACACTTTTGTTGAAAATCTATAGTGCTTAGTCACTGCAGTATGTGTTTCTGAAGTTTATCCTTTTTTCTTGATTTACGTCCGTGTTTGCAATAATTTGTGGGTTTAGAAAAATCCTACCTCTTAATTTCAGTTTGGTGTGGACCGTGTCAGGTCCCCACAGAAGAAATAAAAGCTAATTTATTTTACTTTAAGATGATATAAACAAGTTCACTAACTTGTTTGTGTTCCCTGATACTTAACTGAAGTTCATTCTCTGCCTGGGCAGCACTACGTCAACCACTGACTTCACTCACTAGATAAGCTTGGCAAATGATGTGATACGATCAGAGTAAGGTAAATTGGGCAATGGTGCATTCTATCTGATAAACAACTGTTTGTACTTGTGGACAGCTCATTTTCAGTGAACTTGAGCTTTGTAGCCTAGTGGTACTTCATTCTCCCCTCACAGGCACAGGACTTTCTTCCGTCCTGCCTTTTATAGGTGTAAATAAGGAATGCATATGTGATGTAAACAAAATCAGTAATCTGGTCAAGAGCATCTTCATTTGGACCAAATGGTGACCCCTGTTTTGGCTTCAGAACAGGAAACTTAGAGTAGTAGGTCTACAGGAAGCACACCAGCAGTCCAGCTTATTCTGGAGCCTATTTCTGGGAAGGATTAGCTGCATGTGTGCCCATCTTAAACCATAAATGTGTCTATGGTTTCATAAATATCAGATTTTGAATAATTCCCTGTAATAATAATATTAATAATAATACCACCACAATAATAATAATGCTACCACATTAATAATAATGAAAAGAAGTAATTTCATGGAACAAATTCAGGAGATTTCACATGGAGGCTTCTAAAAACTCTTATACGTAGCATTATGGTTGGAGTTGATGATCTTAAAGGTCTTTTCCAACCTAAATGATTCTATGATTCTATGCTACATTAATAGTAATACCACATATTGGTAGTAGTGCCACCTAAATAACAGATGCTGGAAAAAGTCAAATCAAAACTGTCTCCCCATGAAAAATGAACTGACATTGACAGAATGTGTAAAACATATTTTCACACACACACACACACACACACGCACGCACGCACGCACGCACACACGCGCACGCACGCACGCATGCACACACGCGCACGCACACACACGCGCACACACACACGCACGCACACACACACACTCTCTCTCTCTCTCTCTCTCTCTCTCTCTCTCTCAACCCATGCTGACTTCACCTAGCTGGTCTATTTTAGCACATTGAACATGTATATTTTTACTATCAAAGTCAACAGCTCTGTTGTGCACAGGTTACTGCAAGACCCTTCCTGTGAGTCTCCTAAATAACTTTTTTTTTTTTTTACCAGATAAGACCATCAGCCTTCCAGTGCAGCCCAAGACACACTCAGCAATTTCTATGCTGGTTTAGAACAAGTCAGTTTCTGGATGGAAACATAGGAAAACACATACTTCAAACTAAACACTAAATGTGTGCTTAAGATTTTCTCTCATGGTAAGTCTTCATGTTTCCCCATTAGCTGAGGATGTTTCCTTTGTTGGAAAATTAGTTTTTAAATTCTTCCTTTTTCTATACAAAATAAATGTATCTACTGAAGAATAAATACGCAGCCACTCTGCGTAGGCCTGTGACATGTTGTAAGCCTCTGTAAGCTTCTGTAAGCCTCTTCAGAACATGTACAGGCTAGACTGCAGGGCAGTACCTACCAACTTGCTCTCATGGGGACCATCGGTGGTGCTCTCAGAGGTAAGCTGTCCACTGTCAGACCTCTGCTGTCTGCAGCTGAAACCTCTGGCCACTACAAACAGGCAGCAAGCATTTACAGCTTTACTACTATGATATTTCAGAACTGATGACTTCTTTCTGCCTCTGTGACTTTCTTCCCTGGTAGACAGTAATTTCTCAGTATATACACTGGAAAGGGTATTAAAGCCATATGGGAAACACAACCTGTACATCTTTTTTAAGTCATGGTCACCCTTCATTAACAAAGAGACAGTTCACCACAGTCTGAAGCTGTACAGGCAGCTGTAACAGGTGAGATTATTGTTATTATTATTGCTATTATTATTGCTATTATTATCAGCATTGATACTACCATTATTCAAAGTAATGTTTCTCAAACACTTTCCAGCTATTACTTCTGTCTAAGGATCTGTTGCAGTAATGAAATGAGCATCACTTTGTCTAGAGCATGTGGGATCGGGCCTTCATGATACGTTCTCCTGTGCCACGACATTTAAGGCAGTGCTTGAAGAGCCCTGGCTCTTTTTTTTTGGTCTCATTCACGCTGCATCTGCCTATATAATCATCAGCTCTCTTCGTCGCTGCAGTATATCCATTCTTCAGCTAAAATTAAACTATCTCTAAACTAATCAGAGAGAAATTAGTTAGTGTAACACCTCAGGCCTCAGTCTTCAGATAGGATTTCTGGCAGATCTGTGCTTGCCTGAGATGCACCCTGCTGCAGCTGCATTGCTGTAGGTACCACACCCTTAAGTGTATGTTTCTAGCTGGTTGCTACCAGACCAACTGTGTAGAAGTCAACAGGAGAACACCAACCAAAAAAGGTGTGATTAAATCACAGTTAGCCCACTGTGTCCAGGAAATGCTGGGAGGCCAGAAAGTGGAATATATACCCAAAAGTTAAAATCCTGATATTGGCTAGTCAAGCTGATGGAAGATACTGGGCATATTTGCAGCTTCCTAGGCCAGCAAAAAAACTGAGCTAAAGTAAATCATTACAAGTCTGCTGTGAACTGCACTCAATCCAAGGAAATAAAAATAAACCATATTCAACTAATGCCTCCATTAATTTGCCATAAGTAATTTATATTTTACTTAGGAACAGGTTTGGCCTCCTAACTTTTTGCTCTGCTGGCACTTGGGCTCTGAGCTTGAAGAGACAGCCTGGGCTGTTCCCTGAAGCAGTGGATGGACCCTCTGTATGTAAGTCCCCCTTAATACAGAAATCTATTTTTTCCTGATATTTCTTTTCAGAAATTGATTTGTTTCTTGATTTAACTTATTTTCTTGTTCTTTCTAAAAAATAAGGCAGGAAACCTGCCCCCTCTTTTCAACTTTTCTTCCAGATGTTAAAAAAATCTTCATAGTTTTTATAAATTCAGGCTTTCGTGGTTCCTTTGGAAATGCTGAAATTTGCATAGGAAGAAAAGAAACAAGAATTCTTGTTGCTTCCATTATGACTGAAATGCATCAGACCTTTTGTTACTCTGACGGTGCAACAAGTCACTTATAAGCTGGTTAGCCAAGCCCTCACAGAAAGTAAGAGTGAAATATCCTTTGCTGTTAGGAATGGAGTCAAAAAGAGAAATTGTGTGGGTTTTTTCCCCAAAAATCTTTTTGCACAGAAACACTGGTGACAGGAAAATTCCTCAAAGTGCAAAGGGTTTGTTCTGGGAAGATTTGCTCTTTTTAACATTTCAGAGCTCCACTTTCCCTTCAGAAAACTGTCATTTTTGCAGATTAACCATCTGCTGAAGGACCTGCATATCTTATCTGCAAACTCAATCCAACCATCACTGAAGTTCCAGGATTTACTACTAACATTAGAAGACACACAGGATTTCAGGCGCCTGGGCTGGAGTCGGGTGAGAACAGCCTGAATGTCTCCCTGGGTTTCCCACAGACAGCCTTTGGACAGGAACTCATGCTCTTTTCAGCTCTACTTTTAGGCAGTACCATGCTTGATCTAAGTTCTGAAGGCTGCAAATGGATTTTCACTTGACCAGTATCCATGCCTTGTCTCCCTCAGGAAGTTTTACCATTCAAATGTTTGCCAGTCTATAAGCCCAAGCCAGAAAAATACCAAGCCAAAAAAAGTATCCCTGTCAAGCCTTGCAGTGTAGAGCAGCTCCAACAAATAGGGACCCCATCTTCACTAGCGTCTTTGCTGAATGCTGCAGTACAGACAAAAGCAAGAGGAAGAGCATGGAGCTAAAACTACCGGCATTTATCTTTCTCCTTGTTTGCCCAAAGAGATCTGAGAACACCTCACCAGCCAAAATCCTTTGAACAATCAAGGATAATTTGAATAGGGTCTAATCTACAAAATTCCTACTGTAACTACACATTTAACAATTTTTAGTATTTTGTGCCCACAAAATGAAGTATTGGAACTGTATGAGGGCATTGACAAGTTTACCCATTTGGAGAACAGTATTTCCCAGAAGAACAAAGCTTTTTAAGGCACCAGATGGTAAAATAAAAAGCTAAATATTTTTCTGTCAAAGAGATCAATAAGCTAAATTAAAAAGATGCCATTCATAGCAGAAGTTACATGATGCAGAGGACAACAGTGGAGTACTTTTCTGCAAACATCTGTTAGATGCATTGGCCTGTAAGGGGATACCTGGCAAGCATGTCTGCAATCCATTCATCAGCTCTGGCAGCTATTTTGAGCCTTGCAAGGGGGCAGCCGTGTGTTTCCAGGTGGTCACCATCCCAAGAACAGATTCCTACCACAACTCCAACACTACAGCCCTTCAGCAAGACACTCTCTGGATTTGTCCCTGTGTTACCTTCCAGGTGACAGTGGACACTCTGCTGCATGATGTTTATTCCCCCCTGAGCTTTGGTTGTGTTTTACCAGCAGCCTTACCTTTTCTTATTTCCCTCTCATCTAGCCCCTCAGAAACTCATTCATTACCACTAAGTCACATGCTAGAGCAGGGGGCAAGTCTTGTCTTCTATGAACTGCCTCATGTGACCCTGGTATCATCATCCTGTTAGGACAATAACTTCTGTTGTTGACTCATTTAATGCATTTAACATTTTAGTGCATATTTTACATCTTAGTGTATTTTTAAACTGCAACAGTAAAAACAAATAAAAACTAGAAAACAGATACATGTATTTATGTACATAATTTGAGCTGCTGCTCAAGCATTGTGATATATGATGTATTTTAGAGCAGACATTACAGAACCACATTGATTTTGTATAGATACCATGGAAGAACAATAAAGTGTGCTAATATTCTTCTAGAAAAGTTTCTGGAAGATATTTAATATATTGACAAAAGCCAAGATAATGCCCTCAAGACTAATGAAACGGACACCTTGGAGAGCAGAATTTAATCTTCCTCTTCCTGATTCACATTGTACTATTCCAGGTATTTTATTCTTACATTTATACAGACAGAACTTTAAAATGTATTTAGAAATCAAACTTTTGCTGATATCAGCAAGAGTTAGAGGCCTGTACATTTCTGGATTGTGCATAAAACTTCCATAAAGTGAAAATGCAATCTATTGGTTTAATTCAACATTAGATTAGTAATTAATTTCTGTATCAATATTAGATTACTTCTTATTTTTGTTTTGCAAAAGACAGCTAAGATTTTTTTCAGCTTTAATAATTCATGTTTATGTTGGATTGTACCTTACCTAAAACGTAAACAGTATATACTCTGGTCTGCTAATAATTTAGGCAATTATGAAGATAACAGAAGTTCCCTAATTCCATATGCACCAAAAGTGTTTACTGTTTGGTTTATGGCTATGCCATTAATATTTTTGGAGTGCACAGTGTTCTTGACCAGTTCTGTGAGCAATGTTTAAAATTCGTAATATAGATCCTTCTCTGGCTTTTAGACAACTGGCTTTTGCGCAGCCATTTCAAATGAAAAATGTAACATTAACTCCTTTAAACCAGCTTTTGAATTATATCCACTATGAGTACTGATGCAAATCTAGGGAAATTTAACAGTATTGTTATTACTAGTCTTTATAATCAGGGAGGCATCTACTTCAGTTTAAATGGGAAGACTCTGGTTTTGGAACAAAAGAGACTGAGTTGTTGTACTCTCCACAGTGCAGGTTTGTATAGAAATGACGCCTATGATTTAGGCCCAGATTAACGTAATTTTTCAAAAGGCTTGTGCATACCATATGCCCAAACACGCTTAAAAACTGTATTTCTGTATTTGATAAGGATATTAATCCTTATCTGTTTAAGATAAGAATTTTGATCCTCATATGCTCTTAGTATGACATGGCATATCTGAGACTCACTGAATACTGTCTATATTTTGCAAGTAAACAGTAAATACTTCTTTTTCAAGTGAAGTCCAAAATGTTACTTCCCAATAACTTTTAATCACTATAATAGAAGATATTTGAATTTAATTATGTTATACTTCCAGTAGCAGGCCACTTTTATAAAATAACAGAGTGAAATGTGAACCAGTATAACGCACACGTTATGTTTGTAAAGATAGACGTTACTTCTGTTATATAGGTGCATGCACAGACAGTGTGGGGAAGGGCACATTCTAAAACTCCAGATAAATACTGAGAGTTTGGTGTAAAGACTTGACAAAAAGGGTGGTTTAGCACTCTGTCCATTTTTTAAGTGCTTTGTGCCTAGTTTTACAATCTGGTTCAGGAAATAGGTTTGAATATTCAGGGTATCCAACTCTGGGCACCCAGCTGTCATGTCACCACACCAGCCGTGTACAGGATTGCCCCAAGCCAGGACAGCATGGGGGAACTGCATAGGCAGTGCTCATGCCTCCCAGTCAATACTCAGTCAATGGCAGACATGTGCAGACAGTCAGAACGAAAATGTCCTCAGGACTGGAGGATGAGAGAAAATGGCACTTACTTACAGAAAACAGGTAGGTTTGATGCTTTTTGGTGAGCTCTGACAGCAGCTGCCATCTCAGGTGCTTCCCACAGAAAGCTTTCCACACATGACGAGGAATGCTTAGACCACTCGGTGCTGGAACTGCCATGTAAGATAGCTACAACATAGGTCTGAGGTGTGCCCATTCAGTACAGTTTTGTATCACATTTACCTGTGGACACCATCTTTTATGCAAGACCTTTATGGTCAGATGGATGTTATCTCAGAAGTGTGTATTGAGAAGTATGGCCTGACTCACTGACAATCACCAACCACACTATGATTGAAACCTTCAAAATTTTGTTGTTTTAAATAAAAAGTATTTGGGAGAACTTGATGTTTGTGTTTTGAATTAATATTAATTCCTGTGCATTAAGTCTCAGGAGTTGCACTGAGATTACGCAAGCATCTGTAGATTCCCTTGCCACTGTTCTTTCCTCTAATTGCCAGTTGTGATCCAAGCAGTTATCTTTCTTTTTCTCTCGTTGCTCCTCTGGGGTCTTTATAGAGAAGATTTCAATGTTTCTGGCACACCAGACACAGCAGTATAAGGAAAGCACCTTGATATTGTACAATAAAGAGAAATAAGTTAGAGCTGTTAGATAAGGAATGATTGCTAAGCCTGTTTTCAGGAGTGTTTAAAATCAGAACATATATATCAGTAGGTTTCCACAAGATTGTGTCTTGAGGCTAACAGTCAGTGATGTGATAAGGACTGTGTAATATATTCCTCAGCACCTTGGAATCTGAGCCCACGAATATTTGTTTTATAGGGGACCTACTCAACCACGTCAAGTTATCTATGCATGTACCTGGTTATGAGATTTGGCAATTGGACAAGGATTTAATACTGATGGATACTGCATGTGACATGACACAGCACACAGGCACAAGCTCAGTCTGAATGGGTGTCTGCACAGCTCTCAAGCAGCTCCTATCCCCCCCAGGTCGCCCAGCAGCAGTGGTAGGGTACTGTCAGCATCTGCTGCCTCATCCACCTGTCTGATAAATGCAAAACTATGTAAAAGCTGTATGAAATGAAAGGGTTAAAATACATTTTGGTCACTTCACATCTGGATATTTCTGAGACTAAGCTGCGACATGACACTTAGAGCCCAATTTGAAAGGCCCAGCATTTCCTTTTGACTTCATGGTTGTGGACACACCACCGTGCCTGCCCCTTTACCTTTGCTGGAACCTGTATCAGTGCAAACACGCTAGGAGCAACTGTGATGTGAAAACAAGCCTGGCAGTCAGATGCTCACATCACATTAATGGCACCCAAAGGGAGACTGAGGGCAGGATGGAAAGGCTAACTGTGGATGCTGGTCTATAGCTAAACCCTGCTCCCCATGAGGGTAACTCATCAAGCCAGATCCCCATCAAATTCAGCTCTTTCCACGTATGTGGTCTCCTACACTTCCAAACAAGCATACCCCCAAGCTGCTTGTCCTGAACGTGCAGACGGGGAATGGAAGAGACACAATGTCAGCTCTTTGCCACCTGGGACACGGGTGCACTGCAAGATCCTTCTGTCATCATAGCTGGCTTTGCGAGAAGACACAAACTGACCTTAATGCATGGCAGGATCTAATGCCACCGGCACAAAAGTAGAGTGTTAGGACTGCTTTTGTTTTGAAGAGGTACTGAAATATGAATATGCTGATGTGCTGATAGATGTCTCCAACACAAACATCATGTTAAAGCCATGAATTTCTCTGCAGTAGAATTCTCCAAGTGAGGGAACTTTTCAAACAACCTTACATCAGCATTGTCAGACAGTTAGTGTACTTAATCACATGCTCATTTGCCACGAGTATCCCTGGGTTCTAGCAAATGGTGCACTCATTCGAGTGCTCAGTGTATTGCTGTGACAGAAAAACAACTGCTAACAAACAAACAAAACCCCAAAAAGGTCAGCAGAGGTCTAGTTAGAAAAAAGGACAATTCCTCTTATGCACAGCAGGGACCAGACAGCTCATAGTACCCTGTCATAAACATTAATTATCCTCACTGCTGCAGGATACTATTGGGATACTAAAGGTTCTTAACAGGGTGGCATACACTGATAGTATAATCTGACTTGCAGGAATATTCAGGATCCAGATTTCCTCTCCCTAAAAGAAAACACAATTAATGGGAATAGCTCTTGACACATATCAGGGCAGGATGGAAGAGACAGCACATATCAATCTTACTGGAGTTCTTCAACAAAACAATAAAATCACACTGGGAAAGAAAAAAAAGACTAACTTAAGCTTGGAAATAGAGAAAATTGCCTGAGAAGTTCTGTCACAGCGTGTAACAGTTTGCTTAATGGTGTAATTGTGTAGTGAATTCATTTTCAAGGAAAATGTTGAACTTGAGGGATGTTTTCCAGCTTTATCCGGTACCAGTCTAGAATACGCTACCAAATGGACAATTGTGTACTCCAGGGTTTAATAACTCTCTCAGCATAAGACTCAGCTAAATATATGTAAAGGTTACCAATCTGTATATTGTTTCCCTTGGGTAGTAACTATCATTTATTTATAGGGCACTTACAGTGCATGTTCATTGCTTTACAGGCATATGCTTTTTGACAAGAGAAAAGCCCTGCCACCCTGCAGCTCATTGTGGGTTCCACCTGTGGGTACTGAAGTGACCACTCAGCTAGAAGGCAAGGAAGGGAGTGGTAGGGGCCAAAGTGGCTTTAAGCAATCTTTTGTGCTGGCTCAGATCTGGGGATTACCCATCTGAGTGGAGTTTGGAAGTGTTCTGTGATGTGGGAAGTGGTTGGTACTTGTGAATAATACCCATGTGAAACACAGGAAAAAATGCAAATCTGTGAATGTTACTGTTAGCCGTGGTACTTAACAGCTTACATGATCACACACCTCTTTGACAGCTGGCTTTGTAAGCATACTACTCTCACCAGCATTTAAACCACTTGTAATCTCACCTTGACCTTTAGATTTTGGGCCATGCTCACACACAGCTAAAACCATCTAATTATCCTGAACTGTCTGTTGACGAATTATCCTTGCAAATTCCCCTAACAGACCCATCTGCTTGTATTATTCTGGAACTATGCAATATACTGCTGTGTTGGGTTGACCTTGGCTGGATTCCAGGTGCCCACCAAGCCACTCTGTCACTTCCTGCATCAGCAAAACAGGGTGGGGCGGGGGAGAAAAGAAGATGGAAAATAACCTTGTGGGTCAAGATATAAGTCATGCACACGGAAGCTAAGGAAAACAGAAGATGTTATTTTCTATTTCCCATCAGCAGGTGACGTTCAGCCATGTCCCGGGAAGCAGGGCTTCAGTACCTGTAGCAGTTGCTCCAGAAGACAAACACCCCAAATAACAAATGCCCCCGCTTCCTCCTCCTTTCTCTTAGCTTTTGTATCTGAGCCGATGTCGTATGGTGTGGAATATTGCATTGGTCACTTTGGGTCAGCTGTCCTGGCTGTGTCCCCTCCCAAGGTCTTGCCCACCCCCAGCCCACTGGTGAAGGGGGGAAGGTCAGAGAACAGCCCTGCTGCTGTGGGACGCTGCCCAGCAGTGGCCAGAACACCGCTGTTATCAGCACCCTTCTAGCTACCAGTACAAGCACGGCCCTACGAGGGCTGCGGCGGGGCTCAGCCGGGCCCCATACAACTACATTAAATATTTTTCCCCAACCCTGCTAGACAGCTCTGTAACATATTGCCAAGTCTCTCACTTTCCTCATGCCTCTCATCTCCCAGAAGTATGTATGGCAGGCTATTTCCTCTCACAGGTGTAATCAGCAGCATTAGCCTTACTTAGACACCTCACTAAGGGGAAAAGCTTGTTTTATGGCTTCCTGCATTTCCTTATGAATTGCCTGAAGCATGGCTCAGCCTGATACAAAAGCTAGTTTGTAAGGGGAAAGGAAGAATACCTCACCTTCTCTGTTGTGCCCCACAATGTTGTTTTTCTCAGCCAAACATATTTCTGTGGATTATCTAACTAAGGGCTGCTGTGACCTGTAGGCTTGCAGTCCTGCCAAGGATAGGATATTGCATGCATGCTCTACATATGTTTGCACAGGTGGGGTTTTTTCTAAATTATAGATTTTACAGGTGTGACTAAAATGCAGATGTGACTATTTGATGTTGTGTGCTGCAAAGTGAGCAGTTAACTGAAAGCTGACATGCAGTTCTCAACACTGTCATTCCTATCATATGTGGCAATACTGCAGTGCTATCCACACAAGCTCCCCAAGCTCTACAGACCAGAGTGCATGTTCCAGTGTAGGGACTAGTGGTGCTTCTGTGACTTGCCTCAGGTCCCCTGAGCAGCTGTGCTGGAGGCAGGAATGACATACTCTGAATCCCTGTCACTGTTCCAGGCCCGCTGCATTGCCATGCCTGCACCATGAGCTATTCCACTCCAGCTGCCTCCAGCACCTTGCATACTTGATATCACATTATGCACGTAAGAATACTCTTCACCTACATGCAATTGACTGTGTTTCATAGATTTTGATAGTCCATTCATTACCACTGAAAGTAACAGCTTACATCTTGCTGTTCTGCCAACAGGCAGCGACTAATCAAAATTGTTTTGCTTTAATTTTCTGCTTTCAAAAGGACAAAATTCTGACATCCCAAGAAAAGCAAAAAACCCAAATAGGAAAGAATAAACAATATAAGAACATAATACAATTACTGACCCTGGGATACTTACTGATTCTAGTGCTTTTAACTATAATCAGTTTATAAACACAGCACTTGACTGACATTGAGGGTTTCCAAGAGAAGAGTACTACTAATATTCCTCAGATTCATTTTCACTTTTGGGTCACTTCAGATCTCTTATAACTTTTATCTACTGCAGACAGAAATCAATAATGGCTGTGTTGATCCTTCTAAGAGAGTTATGTAGTAATAGCAATCCAAGAAAAAAAAAAATACTTGTCACTTTATGCTTCTTGTTGGCCAAATATATAAGGACTCAGTGTCTTTAAACACACCTGCAAATCATCTACACAGAGTATTTTCCAGGTTCCCATCACAGCCTCAGCTTCCTGGAGCTATGCTTGGAACCACAAGACTAGTGTCATGGAGGGTCAAAAGGTATTACTGCAGGTACAGTGTTGTAGGAATGGTATGCAGGCTAGCAGATCAGTCCCTGTAACTGGTAGTTTCTCCTTGCCCTGCTGCTCATCTGTTTCTGCTTCTACAGTTTTTCCACTGGAGCTCTTCTGGCTCTAAATATTGCTTTAAAATCCAGGAAAATGAAAAATTAAGACAATAGTGTAAATGAAGGGCTTTAAAGCCTCCTGAGCAACCCTGTTTCCTCTCACACTCCTTGTGAATGCTGCGTCTTTAGTATTTGTGGTTAAGATCTGACCACAGGAAGTCCTAAAACCTGAAGGCAGTGTTAAAAGCCTGAAAAACCTGTCCAAAACTTTAGCAAAAAGCATGAAGTTAGACAGAAATGGTGTTTGTGTCAACCTGTTCACACAGCAGCATTTCTACTGACTTCACTGGGGCAAACATGAGAGAAGAAGCCACAAGCACTTACCCTAGTGTCACACAACTCAAGCTGCATGCTCCACATGAGAGATACCATGAAAGATCAATGGGAACGGTGCTGAGGTCTTCACCTATCTTTTCCTCTAAAATAGTACCAAAATCCTATCTTATAGCACAAAAACTTACTGCATCTTTTGCCCAAACACTTATTTGACCTAATACTGATATAGACAGGTACATGCTTGCACAGATATTGGAGAAATTAGAGGCAATGTTTGATGTCGTCTGGAAGGTGTTTCACTTTGATAAATGGATGTTGGTCAAATACTCAGTGAATGTGAATAAAATTTGCTAGCCAACTGCTTGTTACAAAAATAGATCTGTGAAATACAAAATGTTTAACTCTGTCCTACTGAATGTACAATATGTGAAACTGGGGTAGCTTTATGGTGGCCATGAAAATAGTAATTGTTGTCACTATTTCAAGTTTATTTTTTAATCTAATTTGGACAGTATGACTGGTTTTGCTGTAAATGGACTTTTTATGTTTTCTCTTTCTGATCTGCAAAGTCTTGTTTCCATGTTAACAAGCAGTGAGTGTGTCTTGCATCTTCCAGCCATATACCCAGAATAAAGGAGGCAAAAATTGTGACTGTAATTGACATATGTGTGTTGCTGTACTGGTTATGCAGTTACAGTTCCAAGTCACACACATGCTCAGTTAGCTGCTTAAAGTGTAAGGACTTACAGGAACTACAAATGAAAAATGTAGAAGTCCACCATTCTAAAAACATAGCTTTTTAATTCTGATTAAAAATTTAATTCTGATTACTAATTTAATCACTTTACTCTCATAGTGAGCTGTAGGGACTAGAACTGAGAAAAATAAAAGTAATCATAAAAATTTAGAGCTCTAATGCACCCATTATGAAATCAGTGTCAAAACTCTTATACTCTTCCAGTTATAGCAATGCCAGGCCACACACCTGCGACAGACCAAGTGACTCTATTTGTGTATGGCAGCTTTGCTTTTGTGAACAAATATTCCTGCACTTGCTCCTAGTAACCACATCTTTGCCAGCCAGCCATTTTCCTCATACACCTAGGAACCCCTCTCTTTTCTGCAGGGCACACTTCCCTAGAGAACCTTCATTATGTTGGTAATGCATTCTCATCTGCCTCGAACTTATTTGAGGTTTCTGGAGTGCTGCTGAGAGTGGCCTGAGTTAGTAGACTCTTGGCCTTTATGTGATGGGAAGAAGAAAATCTCCTGACAGCCCAGTTCTTTGCAGAAGCCACAGAAAAGGCCAATAAAAAGCCATAAGAATGTTTATTGCACTTGACTGCATTAATAACCAGTTACTGACAAGTAGCACAGGAGCTGATAAATTAAAAACTCATGATGAAAAAGTGGCAGAGACAGCTGCTGAATAAGGTCTTGAAGCCCCAGCATGACTGATGCTGTCAGCAGTGTGACCTATGCAGTGTGCCAGTTTCAAACACAAGCAGCTGCTAAGGTTGTTGATTGAATATACAAATGCGTACCAGGGACAGCATCCAACTTTTTGCTGTGTTAAGGTTTGGCCAAAACTAAAACTTTCTGTAATTTTGCCAGAGCACATTTCTGTCCTCTGCTTGCCAGACCTAAGAAGGAAGGAATTTTGGAAGACTGGGACATGAACTTAAGACTATCACCTTCATCACATTCAGAACGATTTTAAGAAAACCTTTGAGGCTTAAGTAATACATTAGAAAACATTTGTGTTTTACTGGCCTGCCTTCAATCTCTTTTTCTTTGTTTATTTCAAGTACATTTGCAGGAACCATTTTCTTTTTTTTTTTTTCTCCTTTTATAACAGGAAAGGGAGATGAACAAGAAGAGCCGAGAATGGAAGATGATGTGAAAATACATGAGGAAATTTTAGAGAATGGAAAAAACAGAAGGAAGGAATTGGAGGAAAAAGGAAGGAATGGGATGAATTATTAAGACCTCAGATTCAGTTGTCATTTACACTTATAAATCAGGAGTGAAGAACGCTAAAATGATGTGTTCATTTGGAACACCTGAATTTGTCACACGGATTTGTTAAGTTTTTTCATTTCCCTTCTGGCCTTCCACTTCTAGTGTGAAATCTGGACTTGAATCAGGATTCAAATAAAGGTTTACTTTCTTGAAAGACATAATGTGTGTTTTACAGAAAGGAAAGGAGATGGTAGTTTAGAAGAGCAGATGTTCCTATGGCCATTATGAATACAGCTTTTTTATATACCTAATATCTATATTCTTCTGCAAGCATTTACAAAAGCTAAGCAACTGACTCCAGGCCTCTTTCTATATCTTGTGCTTTTAGTTTCTTTGGAGTTGCCTTCTACACAGAACAAAACATGAAAGCCAAGCACAGCTTTATTCAAAAATGAGTTAGGGTGAGTGGAATAGGCACTCGTGGGGAACAGAAAAGGGATCTTCTGTCTAGCCTGGAGTTCCTCAGCATCTGGGCCAAGTCAGGCACTGGCAGAAGGTACTGGAGGACACTGACACTGGGGTGTGGCTGCAAAGCAACAAATCTTTGCATGTCTAGGCTGTCAGAGCTGCTAGCACTCCAGGACCGTTCTCTGGAGATAATTGTTCTCTGGAGAGAAAGGGAGAAGCAATGACCACTCTCTGACCCCATGAAATAAAGGGGAGCTGATGGGGCCAGGTACGATCATCCTGTAAAGAGGGCTTCATAGACAGTCAAAGGGCTGAATGCAGGCCAAGTTACCTGTAGACAGTAAAAGTTTACTGTTGGTTTCTAGAAAGGAAAAATACAGAATCTAGGCCTTTAGTAGCTATCAGGTGCTTCTCAGATGACACCTGGTGGACAGAAACTGAAGAGGTGAAAGCAGACTGCTTTCACAGCGCAGAAATACCAACGCTGCTTGCATCTGCACTACCGCATTTACTGCCGGTGTACCTATCAGGTGCCCTCCCTGCTCTGTTTATCCCCCACCAGAGTGCATTATTACAGCACCCCAGAATAAGCACATACCATCTATGTACCTGTAACTGCTATTTTTTGCACCTGCTTCCATTTTTTTTATATTCTATTCTGACACATGAGTCTGAGGCTAGGCTAGAATGGAGACATCGTTTTCAGAAACAAAAATACAAGGAAAGCCTATGTTGTTAGCAGCAACTGGGTGCTTTTATAGGCTAACTAGACAATTTTATGAATGTCTTCACAAGTGGATAGTTGTATTCATAGGGTTAAAGGCGGTGATTTTTATTGACCATCAGTTTACTCTTTCTCTTTTAAACCACTTCCAGTTTGCTCCTCTAATGCTGGCTGTCTTTCCTGCTTGATACTTTACAACTGCCCTAGTGCATTCCCGTTGAGGATGCAGAGATAAAGCACCGATTAAAAAAAAAAAAAAACAAAAACAAACACCACCACTCTGAAGAGAAACATCTACTTAGAAAGATTTGCATCCAGTGAGTGGATGCTTATGCCTCCTGGTAAGACAGGTGGTTTCCTCCTCAAGGATCTCATGTACAGGAATATGATGTTACTGTGCAGTTCTTTTTCTCTATTTGACTTGGAAGGTTTCAGGGAAATGGGAGGTACTGCTGAACTAATACGGTGACAGATGAGGCCTCTTTCATAAAGAAAATATGCTGCTGTGATCAGTTCTTCAATTGCTAGCATTACACCTCCCAGGTTAACAGGGCTTTTTATGTTATTTGAGGGGTTTTGTTCTATGTATACCCAATTCCTCTAAATTTTAACAGCTTTATTTTTTCTCTGTATATTTCCATGCTTTAGTTTTGTGCAAAATCTTGAAAGATTTTATGAAGAACATCATACACAGTAGTCCATGATTTAATAACTTCAAACACCAAATGAAGCGAGAAAAAAATGTGGGAGAGGTCAGGATTACCCTATGTAATCATCTGCCTTGTTTCTTCTGGGTCTAGATTACCTGTTTACAAAAGGGACACAGAGGCCACTCAACAGTTGTGGCATTGTACATGGCCTGGCTGGAATGGAGTCAACATTCCCCACTGCAGTCCACATATAGCTCTGCTTGTGTTTGTAGCTAGAACAGTGCTGATAAGCGCTCCAGTGTCTGGGCTATGGCTGATCAGCGCTCACACAGCATCAGGGCTGTCTCTCCAGCACCACCCCTCTTAAGGCCCAGGGCAAGAGGCTGGAGGGAACACAGCTGGGACAGCTGACCCAAACTGACCAAAGGGATATTCCATACCATATGATGTCATGCTCAGCAATAAAAGCTAAGAGTAAAGGGGGGGGGGGGGGGGGGGGGGCATTTGTTATTAAAGTGTTTGCCTCCTAAAGCAACCGCTACATGTACTGTGACAATACTTCCCAGTAAGTGGCTGGCCATCACCTGCTGATGGGAAGAGGAGAATGAACCTTTTTGCTTTCCTTTGCTTCTGGGTTCAGCCTTTGCTTTTATTCATTAAACTGCCTTTACCTCAACCCACGAGGTTTTAATCTTATTTTCTCCCCCTGTCCTGCTGAGGAGGGAGAGTGATACAGGAGTTTGGTGGGCACCTGGTGGCTAGCCAACACCAACCCACCACAGGCATATCTTGGCTTAGATGAGTCCTGCTCCACAGAGAGAATGAAGTAACATTCTGGCCCAGCTGAAAGCCAGGGTTCATCTTTATACAGCTCGATGCTTGACCTCCCCCAGTGTTCAGACCCAGAACTAGCCAAGCCTAGCCCTGCTCCAATACCTGAAATATCTCTGCACATGGTTTCTAGGGCATCCCTGTAAAGTCCTCAGGATTCTGAGTAACTCATGAGTACACAGATTGACCATTCAGAAATTGGTGAACTATGTAACAGTATCTGAATTACACCATGACTGGAGTCACCTTGCTAAAATGCTTGTTGAAAACAGGTGCTTGCTGTGGAGCTGTGCTGACCAGTTACCAGTGGAAACTTTGGAAGTGCTGACAGTCACCAAAGGAAAGCAAATGCAAACAAGTTCTAGAAGACAGTTTTTTCTCTGGCGTCCAATCGTAATGGACAAGACAAAGACAATTTTGAAAGACTGCTGTGGAGAAAATACTTTTACAAGCCATTTCAGGTAGCAATCTGTGAGAACAATCTTCCTTAATTTATGCTGATTACTATTTTCAGGTTTTGAAATGTTCTCCTTTACTTGTTAATTCCTATTCAGTAAATACAAAGAAATCAAATGTAAGCACAGTCATAACATATAGAAGAAAAATATATCAGGAAAGTGCTCTTAAAAACATCAATTAGGCAACAAAATGCCCTCAGCTTAGGCCATTTGTTTAGCATCTGTGGATGCTTTTGTGCTCTGCAGCTGGGAAAACACCAGTTGGTAGAATCTCTTTAGCTAGAACTGCCACTGCATGAATAAGATTATTTCTATTCTGCAGAAATGCTAACTGGCAACTCATTAAAAGTTTGATTGGTATATGTGAGTGAAAAACAGTATCTTGAGAGTCCCAAAAATGTATGGAATAATGCGAAACTCCTTATTTTCTCTCAGGTTAATGAGGATAAATGAAACCAGGCCCATTAGCAAGCGTGCTCTGTTAATTTAGAAAGGGCAAAAAAAGTGTTAAGTCATATAGGCAAGACAGTTAATCGGTCATAGTCAACTTACAGCCATACACGGCTCTTCCCAATTAACAATTAACCTTAGAAGAGCAGGCCAGGGTGCCACCCTACAGGTTTGACGCATCCCTGCGGGCATGGCTCCTCAGCAGCCCGCCAGCCAGGCCCACTGCCCACTGGCTCTGCCGCGGGTGACCGTGCCGGGACGCCAGCATGCAATGCCCAGCCCGCGGCCCCTGAATTTCAAGACAACTCACGGGGCTCTGCCAGCACCGGACAAGAGCGTGGGGCCTTCGAGGCCTTTCACCGCCCCACACCCACACCGCCGCGGCCGCCGGCAGCCGCTGAGCACTTCCCCCTCCCAGGCGGCCGCTCGCCTCACACACGCACTGCCCGGCTCGGACAACGCCGGGCAGACCCTCTGCGCCTAAAGCACGCCTTTTTCCTGTCGAAATCCCAGGATTTCAGGACGCTTGCACCGACGACACGCCGGGCGCGGCGCCGGCCGCCCCTCAGCACCCCCGGCGGGGCGGGGCGAGGCGCCGCCGGGGCCGCCGTCAACATGGCGGCGTCCGCCCGGCAGCGGCAGGTAAAGGCCGCGTGGCGGTCGGCCGGGGTCCCGCCGTGTGGGCCCAAGGGGGGGCTCCTGCCTGGTGTGAGTTGTAGGGGTAAACGTTAAATGTACACCTGTGGGAACAGCGCGGGTTTGTGGGGCCGGCCTCAAAATGGCAGCTTTGCAACCTGAGCAGGCGGCTTCCTCATCCGCGTTCGGAGCAGTGGTTGTGTTAAGGATGCTCGGGGCTGCTGCGAATCTAAGAGTTGGCAGTTTGCAGGAGTTATTACGCATTTTTTCAGAAGTTAAGCAACGGCTTTTCTCGGACAAGATGAAATGGGGGTAATCCACTTAGTGTAGATCACATGCCGGTGGTCAGGCAGGTGGGTGACCGAGCCATCAGGGGTGATGGCTCTGAGGCAGAGCCGCTGCCCGGGCTTGGTGCTGCGGCATGGTGAGCAGCCTGTCTGCACTCTCCATTTTTCTGTTGAAAAATGCGTTTTTGTATACAGTCATCAGCTTGCCATCACTAGTTTTACACCTGCGTGGCTTAAAATTAGTTGAAATGCACAGGTATAAAACTGAAGTAATGCTGTTACTCTGCACTGTGGTGTTGTCTGCTTAAAAGTAATGAGTGATTAAAAAATAAATACTGTTTTTCAGTAACACTTGATTTTGTTATGCACAGAATGACAGCTGTTCCAGTACTGCAGGTGCTGGTCGACAGTTTCAGAACTGGAAGATGAAAGCTGCACAAGCTAAAAAAGTTGAATTTGTAAGAACTGCAGAAAAGCTAAAAACTCAGTAAGTTAAACACTTAATCATAAGTATATTTTCATGCTGTTCTGGAGGTTATAACCCAAGGTTCAAAGTAAGAAGTTATGGTAATGAAACCTTTAGGCTAAGATTTCTTTTTGAGCTCCAGTGAGCTCAGGCACATTATTGTGGTGGTTGCAGGAGTTCAGGATGGGCTCATGAGCTCCAGAATGCCCTGTTGTTGTAATTACCATTTGGACTTTCGTCAGTCATCTTCTTTGGTAAGCCACTGCTGCACTAGATGCGCAGAAATTAAAGTGCACGTGGCATAACTGAGTTCTCAGTTTTTCTGCTCAGCTGTGCTTACCCTTCTAAGGACCTAAAGCCCTTAAGACATACCACCAAAAGGGGAATTGCAGCACTGGCCTGGTTTCAGGTGGGGTAGAGTTAATTTTCTTCTTAACAGTTGGTGCAGCGCTGTGCTTTGGATTTGGTGTGGGAATAATGTTGATAATATACTCATGGTTTTAGTTGTTGCTAGGTGATGTTTACACTCAGTCAAGGACTTCTCAGTTTCTCAGGCCCTGCCAGCAAGAGGGCCGGAGGGGTACAAGAAGATTGGAGGGGAGACAGCCAGGACAGCTGATCTGAACTACCCAAAGGGATATTCCATACCATATGATGTGACATCATGCTCAGTATATAAAGCTGGGGAAGAAGGAAACAGGGGGATGTGGGGAGTTACAGTATTTGTCTTCCCAAGTAACTGTTACATGTTATGGAGCCCTGCTTTGTTTTGCTTTGCTTGTGTGGTTTTTGCTTTACCTATTAAACTTTCTTCATCTCAACCCATGAGTTTTCTCACTTTTACCCTTCTGATTCTCTTCCCCATCCCACTCGTGGGGGGAGGGAGCGAGTGGCTGTGTGGAGCTTAGTTGCCAGCTGGGACAAGCAGCATTACAACAGCTTCCTCAGAGAACACTGAAAGCACTTCACCTGGAATATCTAGGCCACTGCTTTGTACAGTTGGGGTTCAAGACAGCTTGAACATGAAAGTGATTTAAATCTGTTTCCCCTCATCTTGACTAAGTGCTGTAACTACACTGGCAGCTGAAAGAACAGGGAAGTTTCCTCTGAAATGGATGAACTTTATGAGGAAAAGCTGGTATAGCCACCTGGCTGAAGGAGAGCTTTGTAGTTATGAATACTGAATAAATAGTGACACTTAAGTCTCACAGCAGTGTTTTACACTGTCTGGCTAATCAAGCTTCTCCTTGGTTATTCTGGATCCTGGGTTATGTCTCAAAAATTGACTGATGGATAATGTAGACATTCCTATGCAGCTTCAAACAAGGTATGCCATTTAACTATGGCACATTGTCCTTCTGTTGTGCTTTGAAGGCTTCTGGTGCACCATGTGGGGAGATTTAGCACTTGGGTCTGGTCTGTGAATTCCCATGGACAGCAACGTATTTAAACAGTGAACCATAAACTGCACTGTATAGGAGTTTGAACCATATAGTAGCAACAGTCAGCTGAAGAACCAGGCTACTACTGAGAGAGTTTCTTGGGCTGTCGGTAGATCTGCTTATCGTTGGGAAACCTGCCAGATGTCTCTACTCTGGCACCAGTGTCCTCAGGACTGCAGTCGTTTTGCATGTGCTGTTCTGTAAGTCAAACCTTAGTATACTGCCTGGTTGTAGTAAGGGAAAGCACATCCTGCTTGGAGTTGTGCTCTGAAGCTTCAGACCTTAGTAAGAAAGTATAAGTCACCTGTAGCTCTCTGTACTGTACATAAAACAGTCAGCAAGTAAGGTAGCGGCTTTAATATCTTTAATACCAAAGTTATTTAACTGTAATTAAGTTGAATTTTCAGTTGCACTGGTACTAGTTGACTAGTGTTAAGGCTGAGGGAATGTACTTGTTTTGTCAGTGGTGGGGCTCCATCTATGTGTGTAACTGCATTAATACAGCCTGTCTATCCCTGCGCTTTCCAACGGCAATTGTCAAAAGGCTGCCAGATAGTAAGCGTACAGATGAAGTTTCAGGCCATTTCAGCATGTGAACCACTGCCTGCCAGCAAAGTAATTCCCTTGTTGACTTCTTCACATTCTTGAGTTACTTTGGTGTGTAGTCTTTTAACTGTAGAAAGATTGTCCTTGAAAACAGCTGGAGGAACAAACCGGTGATTTGTATAAAATCTAAGACAGCCCTGTTGACACAGCCTCAGGTGGATACTAACACCGGGAAATCTTGGGGCTTTGCTAACTCTTTATGTCTTACTCAGAATGGCAACCTTTTTTTCCAGGCTTGCAAATATAGAAAAAGGAAAAAATGGACATCTTTACAATAGGAGGAGTAATTTCAGGGTAGAATACAGCATGCTAAAGGAACTGGAACATAGCATGACTGTCAGCAGGAAAACTGAAAGTAAGTTGCCGCGATTGAGAGACGGGACGCAGCTTGATGCAAGCAAATGTCACTTTAATTAGCCTAATATCATGATTATATACACACAGGCAATTGTTACATCTTATTCTGATTGGTCCAAAAACTTGCTTATTCTATAACTGTGTGGCAACTCGCGCAAAGATCTCACGCTAGCTATTTAGCAATTCCGCAACACTTAAAGACAACAATGTCTGCAGTTCTTGCACCACTTCCTTGGGCAAGCTGACAAACCAACCGCCTTATTCCTTGTATAGTCTCAACTTGATACTTATTACTGAAGGGTACAGAAACAGGGACTTTCTCATGTCCCTTATCACCAGGCCTTGTGACCCACAAGCTGGAGCACATTCCTTTCAACTAACTGATTGTTCCTTGTGGTCCTCTTCCCAGGCCCCCTCCTGCTGTAAGTGGGGTCTTATTTAGGGTTTTTTTTTTGCTTTTTTTTACTTTACTGATTGTTTAAATGGTTTCATAATCAGTAGTACAGAGAGACTAGCTCAGGTGGAAGGCAGATGCTGATAAAAGTGTAGTACTTTACCATGTGTACTGCTTATAAAGAAGACTTCCACAATTCACTTGCAAAACTCAGAAGCATAAACATTTTGGGCCTTCCATGTCCTTAACTGTTTTCTTCTAATCCTGAATGTATCTGATACCACTCACAACAACTTTGGTGGAAAGTTACTGTTTTGGAAACTTTGAATCAATTTTGTGTGTATATTTCAAGATCTAATGTAGTCTATCTAAAGTACAAGAAATATACATTTGCTGCTACAGAAGTTTTCACTCACTAATTGCTGCCTTTAAATGTATTTCTAAAGAGTTCTATGTTTGCATTTTTCAAATTCATCGGTAATAAATGTTAATAGTCTAAATGGTCCTGTGAGATGGTGAACAGCCTGACCTACAGTATCTGTTCCGTTTATGAACCAAGTAAGTACTCCAGGGAAAAAATGGGACTCCCTGGTCACAGTACCTACATTCTTTCCAAAGTAATCAAATAAACTATTCTATGCCTTCTGATACAGAAGATCAAAACAAAATAAGTTGAAGAAAGGAAAGGACATGTAAAGATAACTAAAAACATACTTGCCTTACAAATGTGTATGTGTCCTAATGTGCATCTTTTAATTAAGAAAACTTATCATATCCTTTACATCTTGCAATCCTTAAGAAATTTAAGTATTACTGAAGAATGACTAAGATAAAAAGTTCAGAAAATTTTACAGGGGTAAGAAAGGATCTTGGAAGTATGGATGGAGATACTGGTGTGAGATAGTAAAGAGGACAGAGATGAGAGGCGTAAGGCACTGCGTGTGACATGTGAAGGAGTGTTAGCATATGATCTTTTAGGGTGTGTACTACAACCCCCAAACTTCCCATTTACTATGTTTAAGGTCTTTCGGCACGATCTATGTGCTTTTACGCTCTCTGTGGTCTCAGCAGGAACTAGTAGGGTGATGACGTAGCTGCGTTTTATTACATTTAAGTCTTGGACTCTGCTACCCCTTCCTTAAACCTAATCTTTTAGGACAGAAGATCCAGCTCCTTAGTACCTAAGATGTATCCAGAACTACATCTTCATCAGTATCGTATTTATGGACGTAGGAGAAGCCAAGTGGTAACAAAGCAAATAAGTGCATGCATGCGTGGAGTACATGGAAACATTGATTCTACTTTAGTTAATACAGCAAATAAATAAATTTTTGCCGAAGTAGTACATTCACATACGCTTCCCAAATTTGCTTTCTTTTAATTGATGAGTGTTTTGAAGCCTAGGTCAGAGTCTCTGTCAAAATTCTAGATGAGTTGTCATCTGCGTAGGCAATATTCTCCAAATTCTAGTCACCTGATAAAAGGTTTTGAAAAACAAATAACCATATCAAACTGATCTAATCTAGATATGACTATCCTGTTGACCCCATTAGAAATAAGAGCTACTAATTTTAAAATCTGTTGCCACCGTGTGGGGAGGTACATGACCTGTGCAGTCAGCTACATGCAGTTACAGTCATGTTAAAAAGCTTAGTGTTACAGCCGTTTCTTATGATGGAACAGAATTCGTGTCCCTGCTTAGATGAAATCCCCGGTTTATTTTGGACACTTATTGCCCTTGTTCTTGTATTGAATTTAATACACAAATAAACTGTTAGAACTATCAGCACTTTATTTTTTGTTTGACAGGAGCTAAAATCCTGGAGCAGCTGTCAAAAATACAAAATAATGTGAAGACACTTCAGCAACAATTAAAAGATGTGAAGCCTACCCCAGGATGTAAGTTGTGATGACAGATTTAAAAACATTTTTCCCTGTAGATAGATTTCTTGCATAGCTGGGCTTGTGAACCTGCTGCAGACTTGGGATACTCCTCCAGTCTGCTTTGCCAGAAATCTGGGAAGGGAAGAACACAGAAGTTTAAGAAATGGTGAAAGATTGTGCAGTCTGTGTGGAAACAGAGAAAATTCCTCTGTCTTAGAAGTGGTGTTGGTTTGTTTCTTTAGGCTGTTGAAAACCAGGTATTTTATCTATGTAACTCTTTGCCTTATGTAAAATAAAGTTAGTATTCTAGTGCCATTCAGATATAGCTCCCTTTCATCTGGTAAGAGGTCACAGAGTGGTGTCAACAGGGAACTTATTTCTAGCCATCCACATGACTTGAAGCGTGAGTTGGAATATTCTATGAAAAGTGCTGAAACAACTCATCCCATTGGGTTGTTTTGAAACTTTTGGAAAATAGGCACTGAAAGGGCTTTCTGATGCTAACTAAAGTAAGTCTCATGTCATTTCTTCAGTGTCTATTCTATAAAAAAATACATTATGTTTTTAAGCTGTCAGCAAAGATACTGAGAACTAACAAGGCATGAAAGCTGAACTAAGTTTTTGATGATGTAACTGTATTAATTTAGTTTATTATCTTCTAAAGCCAGGTTAGTTAAACTATGTGTTTAATATATGTCCGTAGAGATATGCTCATTTCAAAACAGTTTTTAAAACTTTTTTCTACCATTGCAAAATATATCTTCTCTAGCAGCTGTCTTACTGTCTTTCTTCGTATCAGGGCTACAGCATGCTGACAATACAGGACAAAGTCTTTGATGTTTCTTTGTCAGCTTTGTAAAAGTATGTTAAATAGGATTGCTACAGCCTGGTATAAATGAAAAATTTGCGTGTACTTCTTAAGTCACTACCTGCATTGTTACAAAAAAACAAAAGTGGAAAGTTTTTAGGATAAGGCTGTCTTATGTTGTGCAACAGTTGAACGTTACTCAGAATCAGACTTGTTTAATGGAAATAAACATTTATACTGGCATTTGCATCTAGTTAGCTAAATCACTGTGAAATCACACATTTTGACTAAATGAGAGCCTGTCTTCTAAGGCAATGTGTTTAGGATGGAAATGCATGCTTTTTTTGTAGACTGAATTAAAAGTGTCCTATAAGTCTCTGCAACTGCCTACATTTCTGGATAATGCTGAATTAGTGGTAAATATTACAGACTTCTGAAGTTATATGCTTGTTTCTTCTTTTCCTTTTTAGTTGTTGACAGGCTCAAGGAAATGATGGAAGAAGTTGAAAATGCAATCAGTGCTTTTAAAGAGGAACAGAGGCAAACGTATGTTTAGACGTACTTCAGCTACAAGAGAAAGTGCTTTCATAAGACACAATGAAAACTTTGCATTAATCAAGTAAACTGTTCTTTTGATTTATTATTTTGCTAGTGATCCTGTGGTATGTAAATCAAAACTCAAGCTATCAATGTTAGAATCTTGATAAACAGCCTTTTAGCTGTTTATATAGCTATTGGAGTGATCCAGTATAAGAATAATTTGCTTATGAGAAAGGCTGAAGATGACATTGTGGGGGTTTTGTTGTTGCTGTGTTTTTGGTTTTTATGTGGGTGCCCCCCACCCCCCCTTTCTCTCTGCTGGTATCAGGAGGGGATTGAGTTAGTTGTTTAAGTGCCATAAATGTGTGCTTTCATTAAAAGGGTAACTTAATTCTGATTGTGTAGTACTTTTTTATGGGATCATTACAATCGTGCTGCCATTTGTGCTATCCTTTCAGTTCTTAATCTTTGAAGAATAGATTTTGTCTGGCATTGAACAATTCCAGAATTCATTTTTGGTGAATGTACAATGAATACTGAATTTTTTTCTTACATTTCAGTGTTTGTTCTCTTTTCAGATATGAACAGCTTTTAAAGGAGGAAAAAACTGCCATTAATGAGCTCAGTGTCTTTGAGAGAAAAGTGTGGGCATCAGGCAGCTCAACAACAGAAAAAGTTCTGAAATTACTATCACCCAGGGCCTCAGTTGGTGAAACACTGGAAAATCATCTACCTGAAGAAGTAGTAGAGTTTGAAAGATTTCTTCAGCGAACAGGAGGACGGCAAGGAGGCTGGGATGATTATGATCACCAAAATTTTCTGAAAGTATGGACAAAACACAAAGGAAGGCTGTCTTACATGGATGAAGCCCTTGGGTATCTCTGTGGAAGAACAAAAAAGGATATTGAACAGCATGACAAATGGTATCAAGAATTTCTAATTTTACAGGAAAGAAAGAAAGAGGTAAAATAACCCATCTAGGGTTTTTGTAACTTTAAGAAAAAGGACTTATTTTTTAAATGTATATATATCTTATTTTTGTATTTGCCTCGCTGGTGGTGGTGCTAGGTGGATTTCTATTATAGTTGATGGTATACAACTGAAGTCCTTAGCATCCACAATTTGCCAAAAATATTTGTCTTGAAGAATTACCAATAAGCACAGACTTAACAACACACTGAAATGGACTGTGTATTGCCAAAGTATATTATAAATGCTTTTGGTGGCAACAGTCCAGCAATTTATATGCCAATCCCAGAGCATTAAGTGATCCTGTGTGAAACTGCAGTCTTTGTGGCATCTGTCCTTAAGTCTGTCCCACTGTAGGGGTAGTATACATATGCCATACTGACATACAGAATTATGATTTCTTCCAGAACTGTATCTGAGTGATAAAAAATACACTGACAGAGTTATAAAATAGTAGGTGGATTTTTTAACTTGAAGAAAAAAAATGAAGACCTGAAATATGATTGCATTAAAAAAAGCATATTGCGCTAACATTCGCAACTACCCAAAGTTAGTATGAATGCCATAACTTAAATAATTTTAGCATTCATGTATTAAACCTGCCTGTGTGATCCATAAAATAGGGGAAAAATACTGTGAGAAAGCAGCCGTAGGTGCTTCATTGCCTTAAGTTTTGCCCTTGGCAGACTTTTAATTCTTATATGTGGTTTGTGTCCTTGGAAGGTATGTTTTCATCTGACTTAGTCAATGGGAATGTGTGGAATTTTCATGAAGACCCTTTTTTTCCCCCTGGTATTCTCTTGCAGTCAATTAGGAAGTGGAAAGAAAAGCAGCAGCAAGAAAAAGAAGGAAACTTGAAGGAGAAAAAGAAATCAGAAAAAATGCTCAAGGAAGAATGGCTACAGCATGAAGAAGCTCAGAAGCAAAAGGTGGAAAAAGAAAGAAAAAGACAAAAAACAGCAACTGAAGCATGGAAGAAACAGAAAGCAATAGCATTTGCAATGGAGCAAGCATCACAACTGAAAATCGAAGAAGAGAAGGAGAAAAAGCAACAAAAAGAATGCCAGCGTCAATGCCACATTAAGTTACTGTTGGAAAGATACACCCTGCAGAAGAAAGAAAAGGAGAAACTTGAAAAGCTTGAAAAGGAGAAGAGAGAGGAAGCTGAAAAGAAGGAAAGGAAGAGAATTGCTGCAGAAGAAATAACTAAGTTTCAAGAGCGTGTGCGTAATTACATATCCATTTGTGCACATTCTTTGAAATATGTCTGCTTCCTCCTACAATATAATCTGTTAAACACTTTATAACATCTAAGTTTCATTCATGTAAATCTATTTTTGATTCACTATGATATAACAGCATCTGTTACATACAAGAAACACTATGAAACTATTTTAGACAAGATGTTCCTTTTCCTCTAATGTCAGGATGATTCAAGCCACATGTTTATTTCTACATATAGAAGTGGTTTTATTTAGTTTAATGTGAAAATGTTTGGGGAAAAACAGCTTGGGCTGCATTGCTCTCCATGCTACAGAAAAAGTCGGAAGACCTTGTTGTTCTAGCCACACATGAAATAAAGAGATGTTTCAATGTCCTGCAGGTTTCACTAGCTGTAAGGTCAAGTTAGATCCTATATCTATGTAAATCTGGTTATTGGAGAACTGATATTATTGTCAGCATTCACATTTATATATATAATTCTTATAAGCAGAGATTCTTCAACTACTATAATCCATTTTTTTTACCAAAACTGTAACTATCATTTATGCAGGACAAGTGATAGCAAGTAGTGTAAATTTATTCTGTACTATGACAAAATAATGTAAAGACAAAAAAAAAATTTAGATGTGAAAAACCTGCACATGTACTTTCAGAGAGCTTGTTTTACTTCCAAAGAAAGCTTGCTTTTACATTTGTTATATGTTTCAGGATCTACATAAACTGGAGCTAAGGATTCTACAAAAGCAAGCTAAAGAAGTAGAGAAACAAGAAAAAGAAAAAAGATTGGCAAAGTTAAGAGAGAAGGTAACCGGTGGGTTGACCTTGGCTGGATTCCAGGTGCCCACCAAGCCACTCTGTCACTTCCTGCATCAGCAAAACAGGGTGGGGCGGGGGAGAAAAGAAGATGGAAAATAACCTTGTGGGTCAAGATATAAGTCACGCACACGGAAGCTAAGGAAAACAGAAGATGTTAATCTCTACTTCCCATCAGTAGGTGATGTTCTGCCACGTCCCGGGAAGCAGGGCTTCAGTACCTGTAGCAGTTGCTCCAGAACACAAACACCCCAAATAACAAATGCCCCCGCTTCCTCCTCCTTTCTCTTAGCTTTTGTATCTGAGCCGATGTCGTATGGTGTGGAATATTGCATTGGTCACTTTGGGTCAGCTGTCCTGGCTGTGTCCCCTCCCAAGGTCTTGCCCACCCCCAGCCCACTGGTGAAGGGGGGAAGGTCAGAGAACAGCCCTGCTGCTGTGGGACGCTGCCCAGCAGTGGCCAGAACACCGCTGTGTTATCAGCACCCTTCTAGCTACCAGTACAAGCACGGCCCTACGAGGGCTGCGGCGCGGCTCAGCCGGGCCCCATACAGTAACTTACCTTTTTTTTTTGTTTTAATCTGAGGTGTGTGCAGCTTGGTTGGTTAAACAACCTTTTTCCTCATGGATCTAAAAAGTAATTATTTTATTTATCTAAATGGTTGACAAAGAAAAAAAATAATCAGTCATGTTTGTTATCAGGAGTCAAAAATCCAACAGGCATAGTTCTTCTGTTCAGAAGAAAAGAAAAAAACAAACAACCCAAACCAAACCAAAACAACAACAACAAAAAACAAATGCAAGTATTTATTTTCCTCCCAGCAGTATTTATTCTGGGAGGATGTATATATGTATACATATATGTATATATATGTATGCCTATAGGTCATACAGATGAGCTGCAATATGGGTGGTAGGTTTTAGTTTTTAAAGTTTTCTACCATCAGTTAAATGAGCAGGCTGGCTTCCAGAAGAGTTTTGGGAACAGTGTTTGGGTTCTTAAAGAGTTTAACCTTTTAAATTACTGAAGTTTAATGAAAGCAAGCAGTTGTTGCCTCTCTACTGATTTCACGTTTCTGCTGTTTCCTGTGATAGTGTGGAGGGAAAAGTCTTGTTAGCCAGATGCGTTTCATTTACTCTGCGCCTCTTCATATGATGAAGGCCTAATGACTGTATGTGGTGCATTCTGTGATCAATGAAAATGACCGGTTTGTCTGTTTCACTCTGAGGTCGAGATTCATGTCACCAGAGACCAGACCAGGCTGTACAGACCGACCAAGGGCTGGGAGGAACGCATGAAGGAGACGGCACCATCTGCCGCGGAGCCGCAGTCCCGTATTCCTCACAGGTAAGGTGGGTACGATGGATGCATTGCGTGACAAAGGCACAGTTATATATGAGCTCCTCATGCTTTTTTGCCTCGTTTTCAGAGCTATCCCACCCTGGAGACAAGGGTTATAGATGAGCTGCTGCCTTTCCCCCTCACTGGGCGATGACTTCCTTGACTGCGAAGCGGCCTGCAGCCCTCGGGAGTTGTCACAAACCATGCTTGACACAATGACGTACATTACCCATGTATTTGGTGTGTGTGTGATTTGAAACGTCACCTATCAGACTGGCAGGGTTTGCCTGAGGGCATATTCCCGTGTGCATCAAAAGCGCCTTTCCCCGCCGGTTCCCGCCGCACGCACCCACGGGGCGCGGGGCACGCCGCGGTGACGTCGCTGCGGAGCGAGCGACGCAGTCCGGGCGCGACCGAGTGCGCGCGCGGGCGGCGCCAAGATGGCGGCAGCGGAGCCGGAGCCGTGCCCGGGGGAGCCGGAGCCGTGCCCGGGGGAGCCGGAGCCGTGCCCGGGGGAGCCGGAGCCGTGCCCGGGGGAGCCGGAGCCGTGCCCGGGGGAGCCGGAGCCGTGCCCGGGGGAGCCGGAGCCGTGCCCGGGGGAGCCGGAGCCGTGCCCGGGGGAGCCGGAGCCGTGCCCGGGGGAGCCGGAGCGGCTGGAATTCCTGCGGGAGCGGCATGTGCGCTTCTTCCAGCGGTGCCTGCAGGTCCTGCCCGAGCGCTACTCGACCCTGGAGACTAGCAGGTTAGCGGGGCCGTGCTTCGGGGCCGCCGAGCCCCGTCGCCCTCGGGCTGGCGGCCGGGGTGTGGGCGCGCCCCCGTCGCCCTCGAGCTGCGGCGTGGGAAGGCGGGACAGAGCCCGTTGCATTTCGCTCCGCAGCCCCGTCTCGTCCCGGGGAGGTGGCGGCTCTTCCCTCTCGGACGGGCGGTGGCGTTGACGGGAAACCCCCCCTCCCCCCCGGAGAGGCGACGGCGGGCAGGCTGCAGCTCAGCACCGTGCCGGCCGCCGTGGCCCAAAGGAAAGGGCTGCCTATAGATCCGCCCACCAGCAGACGGCTCGTAAAATAGAGGTGTTGGTGTAGGGGTTTGGGCTGTGCTCGCTTGAACTCCCCGACATCCGTGAGGGGAGACTCATGGTCCTTTCAGTCCACATTCAGGCCTGTGATTCGCTTCTTTTAATCCACCCTGGAAGGCGATTTTGAAATAAATTACTTAAGCCTTTTGTAGCTTGTAATCAGCATGTGGAAGGTTTTTGTTTATGTAACAGGAATAGTTAACTTTATACTAGCTAGTGAAGATGTAGAAGTACTAGTGAAGTATGTGCCTTGCTTTGAATTAGGCTGACATGACAAGCCTGTAATGGCTTCTGAATGCATTTATTTCAGATTCTTAAGGTAGTCAGTTACATCTGAGGCACAAAAGGATCAGTAACTTGATTCTTGGGCTGCACTTGATAAAAAACTTCGAGATATGTAGAGGGTTTGGTATCTTACTGAACCACTAAACGCATGGGATGCTTTTTGCTTTGTAATCTGCAAGTCCTGCTGTGAAGAATGCTTAACGGCTTTGATCTTCATGCTAAATCAAGCATCATTTCAGTTGAGAGTACAAGCAAAAACTTGGCAAAAACATGTAAGGACTAGTATGGATAGTGCCAGACTGTGTGTGGAATAGTACATAACTTAATGCTCAAAAGGAAGGTTATAAATTTTCCTTTCAGAGTGTTACAAATACCGTACCCAAGAAAACTCTCCAAATAAGTGACAGTTGAGAAAGACGACATTCGTTTATTGCAGTGCTGGGTGCAGGGGAGATCTTTCCTCCTAACATGCACACCAAGCTACTCAAGGGTACACATTGTATACCATAGAGTATTTGCATACTCATTGTAACCAGTCTGTCAGTGAATGACAAGTTTCTTACTTTTCATGCAAATTAGTACACATCTCAGATAGCTCTATTGATGCTTTTCACCATACTCCCCAAGGCGGGGGGGGGGGGGGTGAGGGTGGGGGGAGCTGTTTGAGTCATAGGTCCAGATCTCCCACTGCCACAATTACTTTTGTCCTACTTCCAACTGACTTTCTGTTGGTGTGTGTGGACTGGAACACTTTATCAGTTTGTCTCTTCTTAGGGCCAGAGCTTTCTCACTTGAAGGTATCTTTTGCACAGCATAGATGGCAGTGTTCTTTTCGCTTTCTGTCTTTGTTTCCCGACCTTGTGACATCAGCAAAAGGGGGGGAGCTGGTTCTATGTTCTTTCTAACTAAATTGTGTAAGTCTTTGGTATCAAGAGGTATAAATCATTATTCATTAAGAATTAGATGATATTTCAATGTACTTTGTCGTTTATTTTAAATGACAGAAAAAGGAAGTCTGGGCATGCTATACTCTTACCTCTTTCTAGGCATTAAGAGTTACAGTAACACGCAGACATACCAGAGTCCTAACACAAAAGGCCAACCTTAGCCACACTGACATACGGAGAAAGGCCAAAGAAACGGCATTTGTTCAACCAAGATGAGGGAGGATCTCATCACAGTCTCCCATTACTGAAAAGCTAGTTACAAAGAAAGGTGAAGGTGCACCTTTCACAAGAGATCACAGTGATGGGGCAAGAGGCTATGGTAGTGAGGTGCTTCATAGAAAAATGTCTGGATATAAGAAAAATGTTCTTCACTGTTAGAGCAGTTAACCACAAAGAGGTTATTCAGTGAAGCGGTGGAGTCTCCCTTGAACAGTTGACTTGTCAGGATCTTGGGACCTCTCATCTAAAGCCCCACATTCTGCAGAAGGTGACATCAGTGGTCCCCAGAAGCCCTTGTCAACCTAGACATTTCTGTTCTGTGATTTACAATGCCAAGCTGTTGCAGTTTGCCACTGAGCTGAAACAGAGAGTCTAGTTTACATGTGGTCTTCCCCAGTCTTACTGAATAATCCTGACAGGAATGCAGATTGTTTTGAGAACTCTTGAGAAATTAATGTGCTGTCTGAGCTTAAATTTAATGTGTGGTCATAGTAATTGCAATACATTAAATGACCAGTGCCCAATGTATTGTACATAATGGCTGTGCAGGACTGAAAAAACTGATTTCTGAAAATTGGAACCATCAGTTTGAAACTATTACAGGATGCCTAAGTTTTTGATTAACGAGCAGTCTAAGTCTTCAATTAAAATAAAAATTGTCATTGTTGAAAATCATGCATGTTTTGAGTTCGTGAAGTTTTTACTCAGCCAGAGTTTTTTTACTCCTGTTATACTGATTTTTAGATCAGTGTTCTGCAGGTGTGCGTACATGTCTGTTAACAAGCGCGGAATTGAACCATAAATGTGTCATCCCCCAGTTTCACCTTGGAGGTGCTTTTTTTGTGTTTTGTTGTTGTTGTTTGCCTTTTTGACAAGTTCAAGGTCAAAGAGTTCAGCAATCCTCCTTGAGCTGGTACTGCTGCAGAAAGAAATACTTTTGCTCTTTTAGTCTTACTTTCCTTGTTCCTGCATTTATGTGGTTCCATGGTGAATTAGATAGGGAAACTCAAGTAAATTAAAGAGAGGCTTGTTAAAAAAAAATTAATAATTTGTCAGTGAATTAGTTTTGGCTCACTGCACTGCACCAGAAACAACTGCATTTGTTGTCATCAGGCAGGGTGTAGAGGATGAAATTCTCCACAGAGTGCTGGGCTGCTCTGACTTGAGCTGTAATTTGTCAAACAGTAAGGAAGTAGATGCAAAGTTAAAGAAATCTGGGCTTACATTTGTTACTCAACTTACTGGCTCAAAGCCTGCATAAATATTTTTGTCTGTAGTTACTGCATGTAGCATCAGCAACAGTAGTTTTTAAGTGAGCTGATTGGTAGTTTCGTACATACTGATTGTCAGTACTGTGACATTTTGCAGGAGAGTGCAAGCCGCCTAGTCTCTGAAGTCTTTCAGGTCGCTCCCTGCTGCCCTTTTTGGCACGCTTCTTCAGTTTCTCAAATCGGTCACTTCAGATGCTTTCTGAATTTTGCTGAGAAACTATAGTCTTTGTCCATGCCTGAAGATGAAGAGCTTTGAATCTGTCATCAGAAATGTCTTTACTCGCTTGTCTTGGAGGGGAACTTAATACAAATCATACCTATGTTGTAAGCTTTCAGTAGGTCAGTTAACAAATAAATTTCAGCCGTCAAGCTTCGATACTTGACTTCCTAAATTAATACATGTGCAGTAACTAAAGTGGTAGAAGGCATGAAGAAAAGATACAGCAAAAATTATGCCAAACGTCGGGGTTGTCTTAAGGGCTGCTCTCTGTTGCAATTGCTATGTAGAAAGTTTTTACACTTGATGGTATGTGTCAGCTAAGGTGCTGCAAAGAATTGTCATTGTTAGTCTTGGAACATGTGTGTGTTAATTTTCTGTGAGGCAGAACAGCTTATAGAGTAAGGATGCAGCATATAGGTGGCTATATCGGGACCTGTCAATGTCCAGTGGTGCCAGATGTTCTGGCCCATCATATGTGAATTCCAACACACTGTTGGCTGTTCCTTAGTCTGCTGGTACTATTAACACAGAGAATCAACTGAAACCTAACAGTATGTAAAACCACTGTTTACATTAATTTATCTGACATACATATTTTTAAGTATGAATGAGATTTATTGTCTGTCTTGTCTGTATAGCCTTGTGGGTTTGGACCTAGTTTGCAGCAGTTTCTAGTGCTGAAGTTGGCATGTTTGTGCCTCGTTGGAAGTAGCTCTAGCTGCGTAACGTGGTGTGAAAATGTCTTTAAGTAGTTTCAGTAAAATATTGTCAAACTTACTAATTGTGAAAATAGGAAAATATGTGCAAGGTTTCAAAGAAATAATTTACTGTAACTGAACAGTGTTGTTTTTTTTTTATAAAAGTAGTAGTTTTACTTGAAATGGTTATTATGCGGAGACAGTTTGGGTTACACAGATCTGGTCAATGGCAAAAGTTAGTATAAGCCTTGAAGTATTAATTTTGCAGCTTGAAAGACAATTTTTTAGTCATCGGATGTCTTAAAAGATACTCGTTCCACTTAAAAAAAACTTTGTGTGCAACATACTTTTTGGGGCTTTCTATATTCAGAATTTTTATTTGTTACAAGAATAGTAAAGAGACATATTTCAGAATCCAGTGATTACAGAATAAGTTTACACTTCCGCTACAAATACTTGCAGTAACGGATCTGTACACTATTCCATGTTTGATATTTTTTTTAATTATTTTATTTTTTGTTTTTGCAGGGACCTTAGAGCTGCATGGAGGGATTTTTTGAAAAAGGAATGTTCGTGTTCAATATCCAAGCATATTATAGATTAAAACCTTTTGTTTGTAAGAGTGGTATGAAAAACAATGTAAAAGCTGAGGGTCAAAGTAAAAGATAGTGTAAAAGCAAGTAACCTCAGTTTAACAGTACATCATTCAACTGAGTTGTGGCCACTGCTTGTGCTATGTAATCCCAGATGGTAACAGTTTTGAAGTAGAAGTTGTTGACTTAAATTCTACTTGGGAATGGCCAGATAATGATATAGCAGCTGGTCAGGCTACTGGTAGGAGTGTCACCCTTTTGACATTGTGCCATTGTATTGAGATTAGCGTTTGCTGCATTGTTGTTTTTCTGTGATTTAATCAGAAGAATTCTTTTGGAGGTGTGTTTTAGGTTGACTCACATCACCATTTTTTCTTTGGTCTTACTATTTGTGGTTCTGATGCAGAACCACATGCAGAAGTTAAGTGGTTGTAGAGACTTCTGTCTACATCTGTCTCCTCGTCTTCAGAGGTACCTAATACTTATGGTCAGGGTGGCTCACCAGCTTGTGAGGTAATTGGAGATTATAAATTAGTCTGCTAATGAAAGCTGGCATTAACTTTTGGGTTTCTTTAGCATGCTGAACTGTAGTTCCTGCCTGTGTTTCACAATCCATCATCTTATCTGGTGAAAGGAGAGCAAGAATTTCTAGAAGGAGAAGCAGATGCAAGTGTGGGTGGCAAAATATACATCCAGCTAATTTTAACCTGAGTCAGAACTTCCAAGGTACCATCACATGAACATTTTCTCTCATAGGAAGCTATCTTAAGTTCCTAACCCAGTGCTGTTGCTTCAGTGCTTTGTTAGAGCAAGTAGTGCAACTGTTCGAGGGGCCGTGCTGTAAGCTAGGTGACTGCAGTGGTTTGAGGTAAAAAAAATGAACTCCAAGGTGTTAGATAACAGTTAAGGTAGAACACTTTTATGGAAGGAAACGAGCTGTGGGCAAGAAGGACATTCAGCATACTAGCTACTTCACTCCTGTAATGGATACTTGGAGTTGGTGTGATTAATTGTAGATTAAGTTAGTCAGTTATCTAGGCTCCTTTATACCAAAGGACAAGAAATAAGTACCTCTAGATGGTAATTCATACTTTGTGCCTATTTATACATTGACTGGTTACAAAGGAAGCCTTGCTGGTTGACAACTAACTTCTAAGCCTACAAAACTGGGTTTGGGACACAATGAGAGGCAGCTTACTGCAGTTCAGGGTTACCTTGTACTTACTGCGTATTTAGGGATTGACTCATCAGGGAGAGCTAGGGGTCCATATGTTAACAACCTAGTTTAGTTTGTTGTATGGTTTTTTCAGGTAAGCAGCCCTTAGTTTAATGTCTGAATTGGCATGTTATTACTATATAAAAGGAGGCGTGGCTTATATGAAAAGAGAAATGTTTGTACTACAAATAACTTAATTTTGTCCAGTAGATAAATTTCACACTTTCTGAGCTAGTCTCTATGCGTTGCACCACTATCATAGGCTGAGAATTCTTAGATATATCTGTTTCTGCAACTGTTTGTTAATTTCCCCATGATATTTATGGTGGGAAGTGTAAGTCTTATCTTTTTCTTTTAGGTTGACAATTGCATTTTTCGCACTCTCTGGTCTGGATATGTTGGATTCCTTAGATGTGGTGAACAAAGATGATATAATAGAATGGATTTATTCCCTGCAGGTCCTTCCCACAGAAGACAGTGAGTGAGTTTTTAGTTTTTTTTTAATTTATATTAACACCTTTACTTTTGCTTTTCACCTTGGGGAATAGTGGATGGATCTTGGTTTTTATAAAATACAAGGCTGATTTTCCTGAAGGAAGAGTTGCACCTTTAAGCATCTGAGAGGATGTTTCACCTGGTTCTGAAAGAAATGCATATGTTTAAGTATTACAAGTCTAATGGTGATAATATTGACTTCCGCTAATTGTAGCTATGCCAGGAGCTCTGAGCACAGGCATGGTTGTTTGGAACAGGTTTTGGAAAATGGGAGATGTAAGGTTAAGCAAAACGGATAAAACAGTTCCTGCTTTAAAATGAAAAATCTGTCCCTTAGATCTGTGAAGGTTAAGTTCACGTAAGGTTTTTAGAAGGAGTAATGCTGTTGCTACATCGCAGCCGTGCTCAGATTGGAAGGTGCATAGTAGATCCAAGCCGGAGAGGGAGCTCGTGTCCCTTTCCTTGACAGAAGTCGAGGAGATGCTGTTTCTGTGGGCTAGTTGGTATTGCCGACTTCTTTCTGTGGCAGCGCAGGTGAAAGGCTAGTAGTAGTGGAGGAGTGGAGTGGGTGAGGCACCTGCTGCTTAATGGAAGGTGGTGCTGGCGTGTTAAGTGCTGCTGTGGTGATAGCTCCAGGCTGGGTGCTAGAGAAGAGGTAATTCCTGTTGCCAGTCTGTAAAATCGTGAACATGCGCTTTGTATGTTGGATGGTTTAGAAAGAAAATCGTGTGTTTCCTTATATCTAATCTAATTATATATTACAAATTAGGTCTCTTCCCCTAAAAGAAGTTTTATTAAATGAAAGCATTTTTATTAAGTACGCATATGGAAGTCAAGATTGCTGATGCTTTATTTTTACAGTTATAAGAAGATCTGTTCTGGAGACTTACAATCAATCAGATTCAGCCCAGGCATTAGTTCTATTAGATCTGGGTTTCCTTGTGTTATGTTCCAGGACTGATTATCGAAAATTAGAGGATTGGATCATATGATTATTCCCACAATGTTTTTGATCATGAGGAGATTCCTGTCCTTTAGCAGTAAAAAAAAAATCCAGGGTGTACATGCTTTGGTTTTAGGAGTTAGTAATTTTCTGATCTTTATCCCAGTCTTCAGGAATGTATTCTGGAAGAACAGTGAAGATTGCAGGAACAGAGAATGGAACAGGCATTTTTTGTTTGTTTGGCTTTGATAGTATGCAGTAATTCTCAGGGGGGACTTAGCCAGTGTTTGGAATAGTCCCATTGTCAAGAGCCTCCTAGGGAGGGCAGTATAAATCTCAGCATGCAGGTGTGGAAGCTAACACTCCAGGGCAAAGCTGAGATGTGCTGCTTTTTCTAGCTATCATCCCGTCATATAGCTACAGCAGAGTAGTTCTGGGGAGGGTGCTTTTGACAGTGCATTCTGTGCTTTTAAATTATCAGTCTCTCCTTTTCACCAAACTTCCCACCAATCCTGATCTTTATATGACATGTAAAAGCTGTGTTCTTCTTATTCTCTTACGCTTTTGGTAATAAAACTACTCTGTCTGGTCACTTGACTGCTAAAACTTCAGCATTATTTTTACTCTTCTTTTTTCCTTTGTCTAATGGACAATAGATGGTGCAAAACGTAAATGATACAAAAAGCAGCAAGTTGGTTATTGGATGAAAAAATGTACAGAAGGGAATGTATACCTTCCTGTAACATCTACTTTCAATAAATGTATTGATTTTCACTTCTTCAATTCTGGGTGTATGCAACGTTTGTTAACTGGTAGCCTCCCAGCAGTAGAGCTCTAGCTCCCTCTTTAGCCCCTTAGAAGAAGTAGCTGACTCTGATAGACTGCAACAGTGAAGTTTTTTGTTTCAGAATGCTTGTGCATCTCTAGTTAAAGAGAATGGTTGCTAGCTTGATGCATCAGAATCCTACGAGGTAAAAAAAACCCCACAACTTTACTCTGTGTTGAAAGAAAGATCCTATTGCAGCTTTTTTTACATGCATGCTGGTAAACCTCTCATTCTGTGGAAAAGTGATTTTTAAGCATCTAAATTACAACACTGTTTTACAATATAGTTTCTGGAATGATGAATTCCAGTAATCTTCCCTTAAGTATCTGTTGTATTTAATACAAGTCTTTTTATTTGTTTAATTAATTAATTTTTTATTATTTATTTAATACAATTAATTTTGGCTCTGGGACTGAAAACCTGTTTAAAACTTACATTTTAAATTGGAATATATTTTTACAGAATCTTGGGATTTGTTCTTGATCATATCACTGTTTGAATTCCTAAAATGAGGAGCAAGACAATACCCGTAATTCTCATCAGAAAAATAAATTTCTCTGCTGTTCAGGTTTGTACCTCCAAGGGTTCCATATCCATAGCACTTCAGTTGATTTTTATGTAAAACACTTTTTTAAGATGGAAAATTCACTATTTTTTTTGAGAACTACTGCTACCTTACAGTTGCTTTCCCAATGGATGGGAGACAGAGCAGTTGATATTCTGAAAAATTACTATCTGATAATTTTTATCAGTGACTATTATCTTAGGTGTACTGGCTGGGATATAATTCATTTTTTCCATGACAGCCTGAATGCTGCTGTGTTTTGGGTTCATGGTTAAAACAGTGTTGGTAATACACTGGTGTTTTAGCTGTTGCTGAGCAATGCCTGCACAACGTCAAGGGTGTCTCTTCCCCCCCCCCCCCCCCCCCCCCCCCCCCCTGCACTTTTTCTCCCCCACCAGATACAGCCAGGGGACACAACCAGGACAGCTGACCCCAAATGACCTGAGGGATACTCTGTACCATCTGCCATCGTGTTCAGCAGTAAAAGCTCCAGGAAAGGAGAAGGGGGGTGATGTTTGTGGTTGCGGTATTTGTCTTCCTGAATAACCCTTGCATATGCTGAGGCCCTGCGTTCTGGGAAGTGGCTAAACACCTACCTGGCTGATGGGAAGTAGTGAATGAATTCATCCTTTCCTTTGCTTGTGCCCACAGCTTCTGCTTTGCCTATCAAACTGTCTCTGAATCTGTGAGCCTTCTCCCCTTATCTGTTTTCTTGCCCTCCAACAGGACAGGGATGTGAGTAGGTGGCCATGTGAGTGTTTAACTTGTTGGGGTCAATCCACCGCAGCAGGGCATTACAGAACCTGGTAGAAAATTCAGAATTTGGTGGTTTAGAATACTACTTAGATAGGGTCTCACAATATGCTGTCATAGTTTTAGGTAACATGTTTGTGTTTACTGGTATGTGATATGTGTGATGGTTAATGAAAGCTCTATTCAAAGTTTGTAGCCTTTGAAATTTTTATGTGGAACTAAAGCTCATGAATGCAAAGTGGTGACATCTTGATCTTGCTTAGTAAGAAAGCAGATACATACTCTGTGAGCCTAATTGAAATGCTAAAAGTTAAGACCGTTCAGGATAGAATGTATTTCTTCTGTGGGTTTATTGTAACTGTGATTCAAACAAATAATGTGCTTTAGGTACCATAATTCCAGCTCAAATGTTGTAGAGATAGACTCAATACCAAATCTAATTAGAAGGAATGGCATGCCACTGATGCCTCACACAGAAACCTGCCATCTTTAGCTGAATGCTTGGTCTCATTGCTGTCTTCTGCTTATTTGAAAGGCCCCTGCATTCTGTAACTCGTGCAAAACAGTTTGGCTTTATATTTCATAGATTTGGGGTATTGTTACTTTTCCTTCACTTTTAGTAAATGCTCTGCTTAGGTGCATGGCTAATACATGTTTCTGTTTTGTGTGCACTGCAGAAAGACATCACTGTGTTTGCCTTTAGAAAGAATCTGAAATCTTGCATAAAAACTTTATTCTTTTTGTTTTTTTCATTTTGAGGAGGGTGGTGCTCTTCTACAAGCTTTATCAGAAATTATACGTGTTTAGACTAAGACATACTTTTAAAAGTGTTACTGAAATTGGAAAAGGGTTGACAAAAGACCCTGTTTCAACTGCTTGTTCTTAAGATTCTTGTCAGAATAGAGCTTTACTGTTTTTCCTCTCATAAAGCAGCTACTAGACAGAATTTCAAAATTGTTTTAACTATCCCATGTTCTTGCAGGTCACATTTAAAACCAGTTCAGCACTTTTGAAAGAGTGAATCTGGAGCTCTGTACTAAAGTAATCTAATTACAGACACAGTGGGGGCAAGCTCCTTGGCTATATTCATCCACCATCCTTCTCCATAGAAACTGACACTTGTTTGACCCTGCTTGAGAGCTGGTTTAGTTTGTTCAAGTGGCAGAAAAGCATGCATTTATTTATCTAACAGAAGGTTAGCTTTGTGTCATGTTGGTGAGCTGTGGTGGCTGGAAGTGCTACGCCAGTCCAGGAGAAGATTGTACTTTTTGACAACTGGATGCTTCACTAGCTTTGCTGTACTGAAGAAATGGCACCAAAAGGACTAAGGCAAATTGCACTAAGGCAAATTTCATTTATGGGTTTGAACCCCCAGGACCTGTGCATAGCAAGCTGAAAACCATTACACCACATCCGGGACCTAAAACTTTCTTCTGCAGAGTCTAAATTTAGATTTGTTATAATGGTTCTTTCTTGTTTACTTGTGTGTCAGTACTGAAAAAAAATGGATAAAATGTTGTTGACTGTTTTTGAGATCACTGTTACATATGAACTTTATAATCATGAGTTTCTTGAACAGATATACGAATTTTCCTCCAACATAACATAACATTCTTTAATGGCTACATTTGAAGTATTTATCTGGAGGCATAATGGACTTCCACTTTAGAGAATGCAACTCTGCATTTCATGACATATTCTGGTGCTTTGATTTATAAGAATAATTATTTTTTTAACCCTAGTTCAGTAAGAATTGCTTATACTTACTTTTATCTGAATGTACTGACTGTGTCAGCCTATGTTAAAGCTGTGTTGTTGGGGTTTTTTTATAGTAAAATTTTAAAGATGTATGTAAGCTTGCTTCTGTACTTAGCAAAATGAGAAAAGCTTTGGAACCAGAGGAATGCATAGGTAACATGAATGGGAAGAAGTAGTGGTAAAAATTACCAATCTTCCCATGCGAGAAAAATCATAAAGACATAAATAACAAAGATTTCCTGCCCATAACAAACGAGCTCCCAGGATAAGCCGTCTCTGGTCATCACTTGAAGCTTTGTTACGTGTCTTAAGGACTTTCTGGCCTGCGCACACATGAGTAACGTGATTTTCTTCACAGGGAAGTTTCAGCTCTTCTGGTTTGGGCAATGGGTCAGTTTTCTTTAGTTCTGTTTCAAATGTGAAAAGCATTTCCAGGTATGTTTTGTTCTGCTTGCGATAGTCACGCAGCAGTTAATGAAACATTTATTACTTTCTGCTCTGTATTAAAATCTTTTCAGAAGGTGGTTAAATATGCTTAACTCTGAAAGTGAACGCCAGGTGGTGCCACTTCATAACTGCAGGTACACTTGGTGTTTCAGCATGCTGCAGCCGAGTTAATCATCCCAGCAATTTTTTACAAGGGACATAAACTATGATTATATCCTTTTTTCGGGGTTTTTTTGTGGTTTTTTTTTTTTTCCAATGAGGATATGTTTATTTTCTAATTTCTGATTCTGACAGTCTGTTGTTCAGGAAAGTAGGCAGGAGTTTGACTGGCACTACTAAGCTGTTACGTAAGGTAAGGAGTTCAAATATTTTGCAATAAAATCGCAAAACCAGCTTCACAGAAGGTGAGGTGATGTGCATAAACTGGAAGACAGTGGTTTTTCCCTAATTCCCCTTTGGTTCCCATTTGGTTTTGAACTTGTATGTTGACAGGAAAAAAATATTGGAGAGGTTACATCGAAGTACTGGAGTTAGAAACAAGCTGTTCTCACTTCCTGTTTTAACATTTCCTTTATAAGTCAGCATTCTGGTTTTTAATACAAGAATTTTAATGGAAATTTAGCAATTCACTTGTAGAGCAGAAGGTCTAGGAAACATCTATTGCATGCACATTAATGGCAAAGGTTTTTTTGTTTGGGGGAGGGGATAAAATTCCCTCTAAAGGTTGTGCAGTATTAAGGGTATTGAAAAGCCATGCAGTTCTTCTGTTTCTCCTAGGAGCCAGTGTGTGAAGTCTAGGCTGGGAGGTCAGAAGTCACTGATGTAAAGAGTCACAATAGATTTTAAATCAACGATAGCAAAACAGCTAAAAATCCAGCATTTTAAAATTACCAGTGCTGGTTTTTTAGTTGGTAGCTGTTTAGTAGTACAAGAGAAGTTTTAAAATATTGCATGAAAATTGAACAGCTAAAGGGAATAATAGATCCTGATTTCATTCATGTACTTTGTTTTTAATTTCTTCTTTTCATAGCAGCTGTCAATTCAGAAGCCTACCAAAGTGACCTGCTAACAGCACACTGCATTTGGGTTTCATACTGCCATTTCTACCTTGAAATAAATTGAAGTGCTTAGACTAGTAAAAGCTTCTAGCTTAAAGGTTGCATACATGCAGAATTTATTTAAAATTACAAGCTGATGTTTTGATAAATTATATCAGAACTGGTAAGACCACATTGCATAGTGATATTTTTAGGACTTTCCACTTAACTATTCTTGTTTGGTTAGTCTGGTGCAATTTTCCCTGATCTCCATGAGGATTTTTAGATTGAAGGCTGAAGAGCTGAAAAAAAAGGGGGGGAGGGTTGGGGAGAGAATTTTGGAACACTCAAGTGCTGTTGAGTTACAGCAGTCATTAGACTTTCACTTTCAGAGGCTGAGGAGAAAAGTAATTGATTTTTGCTATGCAGAAGCAGATCTGAGCCCTGCAAACCTGTGCTTACCTCTAGACAGTGTGTGGTGCACACTTCTGTATATTGCTTGCTCAGGTATTTTGACATACTTAAAACGAGTTACACTGAATCACTAACAGAAACGTTTGACAGCTAGTGTTCTTGTATACCTGTGTTTTGGGTGAGAGAAAAATGGCTTCAATTAAGAATTTGCCTTTCATACCATTTTAACTATTTCACTCTGACAATATTGAGTTTGATCACTGCAAGCTTAAAACTGTGAACAGTTTGTTTGTACTTGTACATGTTGCAAAGTATCTTAAAACAATTCTGCTTGGAAACAGATGGTATTACCAGGCAGGAATCCAGAAAGGAAAAAAATCTGTTACCTCAGGGCACTTTTCCAGGGGAGCAATCCTTTTTTTTTTTTTTTTTTTTTTTTTTGAGCATGAAAGGCAATTCTGTGCTGATATGAACGCTGTATTTCCACCAATAAAAAAAAAAATCTGCTGCTTTGTCATTATAGCAGAAAGTTTGCTTGTGGTTTCCTTTGTTTTGGTTTGTTGTTTTTTTTATTAATCAGAGTGGTAACAAACTGAGGTCGGGAACATACTGACAGACACATGCAAACTCTAGTAATAACTGTGAATAGTGTTAAACTAACAGATCTTGATCTGGACTACAGAGTTGTGGTTTATAAATGAGTGTTTCAGCAAAGCAAGTTAGTTGAGTCTTTTTATCTTTTCCAGGATCAAACTTGAATCGCTGTGGATTCAGAGGCTCTTCATATTTAGGGATGCCATTCAATCCCTCCAAGGTCAGTTAACTCTGTGTGTGTGAAATATTTTCAATTACACGGTAAATGATCTTGTGTGTTTTATAATGTTAACTGCACAATTACAGAATATCTGGAAGGCATGGATTTTTGCACTGTTAATACACTGAAATGTTTGCAGAGTTTTTAAGAAACATGCATAGGAAACGTACTATACTAAAATGGTACAATTTCCAGAGCAGTGAAGAAACTGACAGAAATTGTCTCAGTGCATTCTGCCCCTTCTCTGATCTGTTACTGAAGTAAGGAAGCTTCTCTAACTCAGGAACTATTACCTGGTAGAGAAGGGCAGAATGACTCCTATTAAGTGAAGCAGCACACGCTGTTCTTCAGTATTCCTTTTCCTGTGATGAGACATGCATATTTGGTTGTACCTGGTATCTGATCAAACATAGGCAAGGCCTTGTTCATCCCAGTTTGTCATGACTGGAAGAGAGGATGCTTTGAAGCCCACAGAACTGAGGTTCAAGACAGAGAAATCTGTGTATGAAAAGAAAGTGCCCTTAATACAGGAGAGAAAAGAGGTTCGCAGAGGCTGCTAAAGATGGTGCAGAAGGTCTGATATGGTTGGAAGAGGGAAGCCGAAGCCAGTGTGTGGGAAGGGCTGCCCAGGGAAGTGGTTGAGTTACCATCCCTAGAGGTATCTAAAAGACATGTAGATGTGGCACTTAAGTACATGGCTTAGTGGTGGACTTGGCAGTGCTAGGTTAATGGTTGGCCTCTATGATCTTAAAGGTCTTTTCTAACCTAAACAGTTCTATGATTCTAAGGACTGTGAAAGAGACACAGTAGTTTTGTCTGGTGTTGGAAAGTGAAGAGTCAAATCTCACTAAAGTGTGGATAAAAGATCTGGAAGAGCACTGAATTATCACCAAGTATTTTATTTTTGTAGTGGACAGATAGCAAGATTTTACATATAAATGAATGAATGAATCTTCAGATCTGAAATTGAAAGCAGGGATTGACATCAGATACCCTAATAGCTGTAGCTGAGTGTAAAAACATTTGAACTAACGAGTATGAAGGTAGTGCAGCAGCCTGTTTTGGCCTTATTTTTGTTTTACTCTTTAACAGCATAACTTTATGCTTCTGAACAACTTGTAGGAATTTTAATCTACATTGGAATAATAACTGCGTATGCCTCTTAGCATAGCAAGTCAGCCAAGTACTCATAACAGTAATATTCAGGGGTTGGGCTTTCTGACAAGGGGAAAAAAATTGCAAAGAGTGTTTTTTTATGTTTCTACACTGGGTTGCTACAGCAGCATGTGACAGGCAAGGTAATTTGTCTCTTTGTTTGCTTTGGTATTTATTCTGTTTCACACTACAGATTGTGTCTGCAGTGAGCTCACACTGTAGTAGCAAGATGAATTCATAATCTGTTTTAATTGGAATTAGCCTCAGTGGCAATCCAACCACCCACTGAGCTTGAAGGAAAAAAGGAAAACTTCTGCTTAAAACCTTAAGCAATTTAGGCTTATATATAGTGGTGACTTACTAGGATGCTTTGTTAAAATGTGAAGACAAAATAGTATGAAAGAATTTCAGTATAATTGTGTAAAAAACCCATACAATTATTCTCAGAAGGAAGATGGTAAGTCATCTAAAGTAGTTGAGGTTACTATTGGTGGCATAACATTATAAGCATTGTAAAATGAATAAAGATATAATTTTATCAAACTGAGATGATACAAACGTATCAGTCATGTTTCCTGAAAGGTTTGGGTCGGAGCTGTGTGGTGTATTAAATCAGTTTGTGCTTTTGGGAACCTTTTTCAAATCCTCTCCAGTTTATAAAGCTTGAGGAGTGAGTTATGGATGTAGTTCTGAGCTCTTGTAAAGGCCCCTGAAAACAAAAAAGTCCATGAGATGGGCAAAGCATCATTATACCTTCCCAGTGCTTTCTTCCAGTGTTTTAATTTAACTCTCAACTTCCAATAGTACATGCTTCATACTTAAATATTCTCTTTTCAGGAAGTGTGTTGTAACCCATAGGTGTCTTATAATGTGTTAGCCAATTTGCAGAAGGGACAAAGAGGTGGAATCATATAACCTGTGGACATTAGCTGCAAGGCTATTATCTCTAGAAAACTGTTTGCAGGATGTGCTTTTTATTCAAACTTGCAATACTTTTTTCATTGCATCTACATTACAAGGATGAGAACTGCTTGATTTAGTGGCATACAAAGGTTTAAAGTATTTCCAGCACTGTTGCCCTGAAATGTTCTTTAATAACTTGGGAAGACTTGGAATTCCACTGCAATGACTTTGAATTATGTTTAGGGTCTTGTCATTTTTCTTTATTCATCATTTTATAATGTTCTATTAAATCTGTGTCTTGGAAAAGTATTTTTTAAAAAGCCTGGAAGTGTTTGGGGTTTGCATTGACAATTACTATTTATTACATGCCACTACAGTGTTTTCATTCTTGAGATATGAGAAGGGTACCATACTGGAGGTAGCCAAATGTCCTCTGTCACTAGGGACCCTTCAAAATAATAGAAGAAAGCAAGGGTTATATTAGAATTTACAACTTTACTAAATTGTTACCAGGATAGCTCATTTGGGTTCAGTTTGGGGTTTTTTTAGATGTTACCTTTTCAATGTTTGATGGTGGTGTTTATGCAGATCGTTGGGACTTTATGAAAAGGCAAAAACATAGCCACTTGACCCTCTCAGACTTAAAAAGTCTTAACTGTAAATTAAAGCTAAGAGTGCTGCTTCTATCACTGCATTTAAACATGAATCATTTAAAATTGGATAACAGTTTTCTGAAATGGCTCCAGGTTCTGTAGTCTCTCTTGATTTGGTGTTATTGGAGTTGAAACTAGCTTTTCAATTTAGGGGTGAACAGTCTCCTTAGTCTTTTGGATGAACCTAGGTCTTTTCAATCTCTTAAAAGTGTTACAAATCAGTTTTAGGGGCTAGATTGAAAGCAAATACCTGGAACTTTTATCCAAGATGTCAGTAAATAACATATGTTTTCACTTAGGGAAAAAAAGATCTGTTTCATGTTCCTGACATAGCATTGTATTTTCTTGAGGTTCAAACAATCCATGCTTGTAACATGGGTGCCTGGTGTGAGAAGAAAGTTTTTTGAAAGTGGGACCCTGCCTGTGTGGGAATATGTTTAGTATTTAGTTTAGCTTTCTTTATTAGTGTTTGGAGAGGTCTTGCCCATGCTTCTGCAGCAGAGAGGGTTCCTTAGGCCTCTCTGCAGTGGTCAGCAGGAATTGCTGGTGACCATGAGTTATGTTTAATTAGCCTTTCTGGATAATGTAGTAGGGAACATCATCGCATCACTGAACCAGATTTAAATGTTTGAAAGCTTCCCCTCAGCTTGCATCTTTAAGTGTTAGTTCTTTCATGGAAGGCTCAGACTGTGGAGACCATGACAGTAACGCCCATAGAGTAGAACCAGTTTACTCCATCGCTGAGATCCAAGTTAAATCTATTTTCTGTGTGACCTGCAAACATAACTATCCCAAAAGGTAAGTGTATAGAGAGAACAGGACCTGGACATATCCCCGTTGTTGTCTTCTCAGAGTATGTCTGCACCAGTGTATTGGTTCCGATCAGCAGAGAGCACTTTATAAGAGCAGTTTAATGTGCTCGCTTCAAAAGAGTGAGACACACAAACTGGGCTCCTTTTGAATAGAACTGAACCAGAAGGGGCACTCTGAATGAGCTTCTCCATTAGTGGGCTGTCAGTCCATGGAGCCAGACTACAGCTGGCAGAAACTGTGGAATGCATACAGTGTGCACACCAGTACTGCAGTACCTACTGTTGTGCCTTCCAGACCCACACCTGTTGCATTACTTCTTCATGTACAGATAACCTTCATTATGTGTATATTTCTTCTGATGGATTATTTTTAAGTGTTTAACAATCCATCAACAATTAGATTGAACAGTTGGACAGAAGGTATTCTGAAAAGAAGATATTTGGTTGTTAGATTGAAAATCCCTGAAATTGGTACAATAAACCAAATTGTTCCTTCTGGGATTAGAGCCTGGCATCCATGCAAGTTAGAAAAATATGTTTCATCGCTACAGTAGCTTTTTCTAAGCTCTTTGAGGGCGTAACTGTCCTCAGTGTGGGGTGCTCTGTGGGCAAGTCTGTCCGGGATTGGTGCACCTCTTCTACAAGGAAAGGCTGAGAGAACTGTGAATGTTCAGCCTGGAGAAGAGGCAGCTTAGGGGAGATCTCATCAATGTATATACATACCTGCAGGGAGGGTCCAAAGAGGTTGTAGCCAAGCTCTTTTCAGTGGTGCCTGCTGATAGGACCAGAGAGGCAATGGGCACAGACTGAAACACTGGAGGTTTCCTCTGAACATCAGGAAACACTTTTTCACTGTGAGGGTGACTGAGCACTGGCACAGGTTGCCCAGGGAGGTGGTGGTCTCCATCCTTGGAGATAATCAAAGGTCATCTGGACATGGTCCTGGGCACCCAGCTCTAGGTGGCCCTGCTTGAGCATGGGGTTGGACCGGATGACCTCCAGAGGTCCTGGCCAGCCACCAGCACTGTGTGTTTATTATGTGTGTGTGACCGGGGGATGCTCAGGGCAGGAGACAGTGATGGGGGCACTGGCAACTCAGGGGTAGGAGTGGGAGTTGTTGAGAATGTGCACCCTTCTCAGCAGAGAGTCCAGAGCTGGAAATGAGGGAGAGGAAATGCAGCTCTCTGTGCCCACTCCCTTGTTCTCCTGCTCTGTTGCATAGCTAGAGCTTTTTCAGTGCTGCCCCATGCACTTTCACCTTGTTTTCTGCCTCCCTTTCCCAACTGTGATTCCCTAGTGTAACAACAGTCCCTTGCTGTCTAGTAGGTAGTAAGTATTTTTCTTCCAATTTTTCATTAGAAGCAAAGCTTTTTGGCTTTGGAAGTAAATGTGACTTGCCTGAAAAATACCAATTACACATAACGTAATCTTAAATTTGGGTTTATATTGCTTTTTGCATGTGTTTTTGGATGAATTGCAAAATAAAGATGGCAACTGACTAGGCAGTAATGCTAGTAAAATGTAATTTAGAAACTGGTTTGTTTCTGCTACTCAGTATTGAAATAGCTTTCATCCTTTTTAAAATAGTTGTCTTCTAGTTGCTCCAAGTTGAACCATCCCAAGTATCCACAGTCATCTTGTTACATGTGGTTTCTGTTTTACTGAAGTGGTACAGTCCAGGATGTTCCTGTAAAATACTAGAAGGAAAAATAATAATTTTAGCACAGCCGTGTCAATCCCCCACCCATTATTGTGATTTGTGTCATGTGACTAGCCAGCATTTAACTCATATTTTAGCTTCTTAGTTGATACTTGCCATGTAAATACTTTGTTTAAGCTTTGATTATTGTTTTAGAATAAGAGATGAAAGTAGATGAGAGGCTAATGTGGTATTGCTTCAATTGACAGAGAGATTACTAATAATCCCTCACACCGCTTCCTACTTGTAGATCATTAGATTGTAAAATCTTTGTTGAAGGGACCTCCAGAGGTCTGGCTGTTTAACAATACTCACCCAGCTGCCAGGAAGCTAATGCCCAGTGGTGTGTCAGGATAAGCTTAGGTACAGGTGAGCACATCCCATATTTTTGCTTAACTCCTGCATAAATACCACTCTTGGCAAAACTTTTTTCCAAAGGTTCCTACTGAGCAACTGTTCACAAGGGTAGCAGAGCTGTGCAATAGCTGGGTTTGATTAGAGAAGCTAAGTGGGATGCCTTCTGTTTAACCATAATGAGTGAAGGGAAAAGAACTTTGTTTACCTCTTAATTTTTTTAAGAAAAGAATGCTTGACTGTAATGTTGGATCTCAGGATGTTTAAATATTTTTATTTTTTCCCCCTTTTTTTCTAGGGTCTGGGTATATTTCATCCCTATGATAGTGGTCACATAGCAATGACTTACACAGGTCTGTCCTGTCTGGTTATTCTTGGAGATGATTTAAGTCGAGTCAATAAAGACGCCATACTGGCAGGGCTGAGAGCTCTCCAGCTGGAGGATGGAAGGTAAAAGATATTTTATATTCTGCAACTCTTCAGAAGGTTAATAGAAAACTCAGATGTGGAATGAAACATAAGAAATGTGGGTTTCATGAAAGTAGCTATATAATAGTTTTCTTTCTATTAGAAGATATATTGGTGGGTAATCAGTATCAGTCATAGAACACATACTAGTTTGCAGGACCAAACAGCACTTCGTATGTAGATTTGCTTTTATATTGTAGAATGATGGTATTTGCTTGTAACTGTAGAAATTTATTACTGGAAAGTTAATAGATTATTTATGTCTTGAGGTTAGTAGTTTTTCCTGCTCGGTCCTTCAGGTAAGTGAACTTTTCAGTGTTAATAGTCTCTGTTTTTTGCAGGGCCCTGGAACACTGCTATGATGATATTTTCTGTTTTTGTGGGAGGACGGACTTTAGTTTTGGGAGACTCAGGATATCAATATACAGAATGAATTAGGCTATGTGTTACATGTAATAGGAGTGTGATATTACTAAACATAATTTTGGAATCTGTCCTTTTTGCATGCATTTTTTTTTAATACATGGTATTGTACATCTGCATCTATTGGTTGGATTTTTTGGTTTTTATGCTGGCTGAAGCTGGTAGCTAATGAAAACTTCTGCTAGTGCACATGAACTGTCTGTTGTTAAACTTTACTGGGTGTCACTTTTGAAAGAGTAATTTATGAAATGCAGAATCATAGATACATTGTTCCTTAAGGAATTATTTTTCACTTCACAATGAAATTGCTGTCAGCCTTTAAGAGTTAAGAAAGCTTTTGTTTTGGTCAAATGGCTCTGTATTGCCTTAGACATGTGTAATGAAACTTTTCTGCTGTAACACAACTAGGAAAATGCAGTGTTTGTGTTTTTAGAAAGAAAAAACAAACACAAACCTCCAGAATGTTCAGACTGTAAGTGGTGAATATGAGCTACATGCAGTACAGTTTTCTGTTAGATATAGCACCAGACTGACGTGAATGGGCCAGGTCCTAATGCATGTGTACACATATACATGTATTTGTTGATCTGCTACAGTTTGCAGTTTCTTCAAGCAAGAGGTGCGTGTTCCATTGCTCCATGCATTCCTGTTATATGTCAGACCATTTTTATTTTTAAAGTATATCGGAAAGGAAGGAGTTGATCCCAACTGACTAGCATTTTGAAATGGTTACTTGTCATCTTGCCTGTTTACAGTAATAAGCCACATACAGTTAATCTCTATGTTCATATCTTGTGTGTTTTTAATGTACAGACTGATCGCTCTTGCACATGATCCTATATTTTAGATTCCGTGCTAAAGAGTGCCAGCTAACCCTATAGGGAGAGTGCTTTGCACTGCTATAGAGTTTTGTGTTGGCAAGAGTCAATTTCTAGTGACAGACATTTTCATACCTATGAAAATCGCTTTTACTGCCCAAAAGGGGAAGGATGTGGGAAAACCAGAACTTGAGCTAACATCTTGTCCAGATGGAAACCAAGTAAGTTCAGTGAGGGAAAGATATATTTTTCTGGTGTTATCCCAGTATAAGTATGCTAGTCTTAATTAATAAAAGAAAGGTGTGAAGAAACAAATATTAAAATTTAAAAAATAAAGTTAATTGAAATTATATTGCCTTTTTTTACATTATGGATAAACGTGTATTTTAATTTCTACTTTACCTTAGCTGAATGTGATTTGAAGTATCTGGATAACATACAATGCAGTTGTCATCTGAGGACGGGTGAGACTGTAAACCACAGTACTGGCACATGTTAAGAGGTGTCCTTATTTCCCAGAATGTCCTGTGCCATATCCCGAGAACAAGGGCGTTCACTCCTGTCTGAGCTGTGGAGAGCAGGGCCTGGCACCGTTGAGGTTGGAAGAGATAGAAGTATCTTTCAGTAGGCATTGGAGGGTTTGTTTTGCAAGAAGATAATGGGGTATATAGTTGAATTGCAAGGTCAGAGAGGGAGTCTCATAGTAGTGATAGTCCCATATTTTTTCCTTCTTTTTGGAAGAGATTTGGCAGGTGGACTGACCAAAATACTCATGTGCTGCCTTGTTGCAAGTGGTTAAGTCATCAAAATAGAGTGACTAGCTCTTTGAACGAAATGGAGGCTTGTCAGGCAGCAAATCAGAACAAACAGTTAAAGTTTTATTTATTGTTACAGGTAATTAAACTTATTACCTATTTCTGTTTATCATAGAATTGTTTAGGTTGGAAATGGCCTTAAGATCATGAGTTTCAACCATTAACCTAACACTGCCATGTCCACCACTAAACCATGTCCATAAGTACCACATTTACACATCTTTTAAACACCTCCAGGGATAGTGACTCAACTGCTGGCCTGGGCAGCCTGTTCCAATGCTTGACTACCCTTTCAGTGAAGAAAATTTTCCTAGTATCCAATGTAAACCTCCCCTGATCTAGCTTGAGGCTGTTTCCTCTTGTCCTGTCACTTCTTATGTAGGAGAAGAGACCGACCCCCACCTGCCTACAGCCTCCTGTCAGGGAGCTGCAGAGAGCAGTAAGGTCCTGCCTGAGTCTCCTCCAGACTAAACACCCCCAGTCCCCTCAGCCGCTCCTCATCAGCCCTGTGCCCCAGCCCCTTCCCCAGCCCCGCTGCCCGTCTCTGGACACGCTCCAGCCCCTCAATGTCCCTCTTGCAGTGAGGGGCCCAGACCTGAACACAGGATTTGAGATGCGGCCTTACCCATGCTGAGTACGAGGGAACAATCACTTCACTAGTACTGCTGGCCACAGTATTTCTGATACAAGCATCCAAGCCACAGCATCCATCTTCATTTTAACAGTCTCTGAGAGAGCCCAGGGTCGTACCTAGATAACCCAGGTATAACTTTCAAATGTTTGTAGAGTTTGCAAAGATTGTAGCCATAAGAAATGAAAAACTGGATTGAAGGTAATTTTCACTGTTTGCATTGGAAATGGTAGTCACAGCAATTACATTTATGTATACATAGGACACCAATCTTGGAAGCTGCAGTCAGGAAAGAAAGCCTTGTGAGCTATTAAGATGTCTAGGAAGGCAAAAAAACCAGTAAATGTTAAAATGGTAAGTCATACATTGGTATATATTGTCGTAAGTGAGACTGTAAGCATTGATGTCTTTGAAAAAAGACCAGTGTCATTACATTGCTAGAAATAAAGTTACTCAGGTTCCTAAATATCCATGTTGCTTGGCTTAGAATCACATCTTCTAAAAACAAAATATAGCATCATTTTGGGATATATTTATGGGAGTACTGTCAATAGAAGTAACTATTTTTAGAGGAAAAATTCCACAATTCCTTGAACTGCTCTTCGTGTTTTCTGACATAACGGGCTATACAGTGTATAATGACAGAAACTTTCTTTCAGTTTCTGTGCAGTGCTGGAAGGAAGTGAGAATGATATGAGGTTTGTGTACTGTGCTTCCTGCATCTGCTACATGCTCGATAACTGGTCAGGCATGGATATGAAAAAAGCGATAGGCTACATTAGAGGAAGTATGGTGAGTATTTGCAAGTGTTATTTCTTACTACATGTTAAAGGTACTAGATCTATTTCTCAGCTGTAACTGAAAATCTCTCCATCCAAATTGAAATACTATGGTAATTTCTTTCTGTTCTGTTCCTACTTGAGTAAGTTGAATACTGAAAACTGCGTTGTTCTTTGGCATTTGTATTTTCATTGTAATGCGTGTACTAGCAAGATAATTTTATTTGTTGTGTTTGTTCACTGCAAATTAAATCTGATCTTTTTTCTTTAAAACTCAATTTAAAATTGAGAGTAAGTTTTTTGAATACTGGGGCCTGATGTTCCTATGACTTAAAAAGTGCATAAATAAAGCACTGAATAAAATTCTCACATTTCAATGAGCTGTAGTTCTGCTTTTTAAATTATATACAGAATCAAAGGAAAAACTAATTGTTGACAACAGTTCAAGTAATAAACCAGTTATGCGCTCGGTTGTTTATTCGGTATTTGGAATGATGGAAAATGTAAGTGTATGCACATTTTTTTTCTGGTCTGTGCAAGCTGTATTCGTAATTGGTTGGAGTAAATGAGTTACCAGTTTTTTTCATGATGTTTCATTGAGTTTCATTTTCCAATATTAAAATAAATGCTTTTGAAAGAAGCTAAGTAAGCTTGAAAAATACAGCCCTCTGAATGGGAGTAAACATATATAGTAAACTCTTCTGGTCCACAAAAAAAGAGCCAAATTTATGATGACATGCAACTTCTGTTGTAAACCAGTATGTTTTAGCAGTTGCTGCCAGCAGTGAGATTGTAAAATTTAAGTGAGAAACAGGTCCGAGGAAGACTTGATCTCCTGCTCTAGACCAAATTGGGGTTTATATTTTATTTATTTTTTAAGGAGGTAGTAAGATGCATATGCATTTCTTACTGTACATCACAAGAAGCTTTCTGGCATACTGCTGTAGCCTTGGACCAACTGAGGTGATCAAGGGCAGGGCTCAGTTATACAAGCATACAGACCAGCAGTTTGTTCACACTCCAGTAGGACCCTTTCCCCCCTCTTATCCCTTGCTTGTTCCTCCCCTCTCTGCTTTAATCTTTCCCTTTCTCACCATTAGTCCTTTCCCTAGCCATCCCATAATAAGTTCTGCACACCCTTGCGTTTCCCAATAAACACCCCATAACAAGTTTTATGCAGCCTCAGGGTTTTCTTCCCCTGCATCCCTTAAGAGCCCCTATATCTCAGTAGTTGGCAGCTGTCTCGTTTTAGCATGGGTCCCAACCGTGAGAATATCCCTGCTGAATCATCTTGGTGGGTTTCACCCAGGGACAATTGTTTATCCGATCTCCTCTCACAGTCTGAGGGAGTAGCTGAGTCAGAGTGCTCACTTTTCACTGATTAGGTCAGGAGGGTTCTTTGTCCTCTGATCCTTGCTTCATGTTTACTGAGGTTAGTCTTTAATCAGATAGCTCAGCAGGGATACCACAGGAGAGTAAAAAAAGAATAGAGAACAAAACCAAAGAGCAAAATCCTCATTGCGTTGTTTTGTACATCCCATCAACCAACTGTTAGTTAGCGTTTTGTACACTTGAGTGCAGTTTCGGTCTGAAACTGCATGGTGGAACTGTGGAAGGTACAAAGAAGGTTGAACTGAATTGTCAGAGGTATGAATCAGCTTGTGTAAAAGAAGCATTTAATATACTAGAACTCTTCATTCTGGAAAGAAGGTGATTAAGTGGACTGTGACAGAGGTATGTAAAGTAATAGGTAGCACCGAAAAGAGGAAGTGAGCAGAGAGCAATTCTAGGACAAGAACTAGAAAGTATCATATGAGGCCATTGGTAGAGCAGGCAAGTGGAGATTTTTTTGAAAGTTTGGAGCTTTGAAATGGCACTGGAGATTTACTGGCTACGGTGATCTTGAACCAAATTTATAGTTTGCTTCTAGAGCCTTAGCATTAATCTTTGTAGCTGCAAATTCCAATTGTAATGTTTGTATTGGGAAAATAAACACCACTTAAATAATAAAATTTAAGCCTGAACAGAACAAGACCTCTTGGAAAAGCTCGTAGTAATAATTTGGTTGACCAGCGAAGTAAAGCTGTAGTACAGGCATGGTCAAAGCCCAGAAGACACTGTGGCTTATGAAGACTGTCTTTTCCTGGCTAGCTTAGAGAGTAAGTTAAAGAGATCCTGTAAGCAGTGTTCTGTAGGCACCAGTCATCTTAGCATGTGCTAATGTGTAACAAGAGATGCTGTATTTTTATCCAGGTTTACTGTGAATTGGTATGCACTGTGTTTAGTATGATTTTTAGAAGCATGGTGTACGATTAGTTCGTTGCAGAGTTGTTACGCTCATGTACACTAGTTTTGTCTGGGTTTCCTGGGTGTACAGTGCTTGGTCAAACCAGTATTTCAATGCACTAAGCGGCTGCGAAGTGTCTAGCACTTCTTGGCAAACACACAAAATCTTTGCATCCTGCTTAGTCATGTTGTAGAGCTGAAGATGTGTCTGAAGAAGTCTCAGACATTTGGGGAGTTGCCTGTTGTGAATATCATTTCACAGTGGTGGTGGTGGTTCCTACTTCTCATTGATCTCTTTCCACAACCCTCAGTGAGGTGTATTGCAATTCAATCACCTATTACATGAAACAAGGTTTTCTTGAAAGTGTATTTCTTAAATAAATACAATGAATGTGAAATGTGGTATCCAAGAATGTTAGCTTAATTTCTCCTCTTTAAGATTTTGTAGACAGTGCTAAAAATAACCTATATATAACAAAGTAAATTATATTTGAGATTATTTCATGTTATTCCTTGTGTAATTAACTATACAGTGAATATTGCTATAGACTTTCCTGCAGGTGCTTATTACTGTTTTCCTACAATGTTACTTCTTTCCGGTACTTCCATTAATTCTGATACAAGAGAGACGCATTGCTCAGTAGTAAACTGCTGTGACAGAAACGTATGGTTTTGTTTTACTATTGTATGTTATCATTTGGATATAGATGAAGCAAGTGATAGTTAACCAACATTTTTTCAGTAATTCAAATTAACATATGCGTGAAGTGCAGTCTGAATGGAGAGTAACAAGACCGGATAAACAGAGTAATTTTTGTAATAAGCTTCTGGATTTTTTAGCTTATTCTTTAGAATTTATTCTCTTTAGTGATTCAAGAATTGTGACAGATACAACTCAGTGCAGCTGAAGGAGGGAGCAAGTTTGTGTACGTTGGGCATGTCAGGAACAGCAGAAGGTTGGAACATGAAACAATGGTGTGCTTTATTCAGATAAGTAACTATGTTAAAAAGAAGTGAATGTTCATACACAAAAGATAGCCTTCTTGTTACAACTTGACTAAAAATTGTTTATACAATACTGGTCACAAAAAATAATTCTGGATCAGTTCTATTGTCAGTAGAATAGATTCCAATCACACAATTATTATCAGCATAATCAGCATAGGTGTGACTTTTGGCTTTCATATTTGAAAGTCAGATGCATTACTAATCAAAAAGCAACAGACACCTGAGTTGCTGAAATTCTGAATTACTTCCACAGATTCTAAAATACTGGTTTTTGCAACATTGGTTTACCACAGATGTGTTTATTTTAAGTAGAGATACTGCAAGAATCTTTTTAAGTATACCATCTGCTTCTTCTAGAGCCCTCTTGAAATGCAGGTATGAATCTGTTGATATAAGTAAACTTGTTGTGAAACTTTTAGATTGTGAAGCAAAGATTGTACCCAACTAGATTTACACATTTCCTGAGGATAGTATTTCATTATGCAGTTTTCATGTTGTAGTAACCTAGAGCCTCTTTTGCATATAATTTCCTGGGTCTATTCAAAATAACAAAGGAACAAAAACTTCCTTGTTCTTTAATGCACACAAGTCCCCAAAGAGCAGCTGTTGTCTGTAAATAAATAGGCACCAGTCAGCCAAAGGTCAACTATTGTATGTTAAAATTTCAAGCTAATTGTATAGCCCAACATAGTGCACTGTCTGGGATGCAGGCTTAACAGCTTTTCTCCAGAGCTAATTATGTTGTCATACATAAAGCAAACCACCTCCTTTTACAATTACTGTTTGTAAAGTTAATTAGCTTTGCCAGCATAGCTTTGCTAATCAGCTTGCCTTTGCTTAGCAGTTAATGGATCTGCGGGGTGTGGTAGCACATTTGCATTGCTTCTCAAAAGGCAACACGAAGAGTTTGTGTGTTTTAACATTCAGATGTTCATAGGTATTTACTTTAAATGACTGGTTCAAACTTTAGAAGGTCAAGCTGCAGCTTGAAGTGTATGTGTCAGATGTTAGTCTTTTTAGTTGCTTCAGCTTGCAGCTACAATTAATAAAGTGAGGAATATAGCTTTAACATAGCTTCTGTGTGTGTTTCCTTTTTGCTTCTCAATGTCATCTTTAAAACAGATCTACAAATTAATCCTTCAGGACATTCCTTCAGAGCTGCTAGCTCCTGTAGCCATTCCTTGGTGAGGACTATTGAGAGTCATTAGTGGTCTTTCAAGGTATCCTGTGTCTTCGAGCCACTGTTAAATGTTTTGGAGAAAACATGAGAAATTCAGTCAGTGCCTGGTGGGGGAAAGTTGAAATCTCTTTCTAACTGTCTGATCAGATATTGAACCAATCATTAAATGAGCAGTTAATATAGAAGATGTAGGACCTGTGTAATTTAACTTCAAAAATTAAACTTAATTTTTGTTCCTACTAAACAGTTTGGTATTTGTCCAGTGATAATTTATTAAATATTCTATGAAGTACTGTAAGATAAACATTTTCTATTTTAGAATAACTTACTATGATCCTTTGTTTCTTATGCAAAATGATTTAATGAATTTTTAGGGAAGAAGGCTTGATATTCCTACATATACAGTATCATCTGCTCCTAGATTGCTTGTAACAGACCGGTACTGTAATATTCTTGGTACTTTGCTCATCAGACTCAACTTCATTCTTTTTTTATCACTTAACAAAGTGACTTTTCAGCATTGTTAAGGTATTTTTTAAAAGGAATATTTTATAGGGCATGTTAATTTTAGTCCAGTAGTATGCTTCATTGTGTTGTCACTTCTGGTTTGCTTCACCTCCTGTCTTCATTTTTTTTTAAAGGCTGATGTTCTTGCTCCTTACTGAAGCATTTCTTGTACTTGAGTGTTGTACACACAGTAGTACCTTGCATTTTGCCTTTTTGTATGTTAACCAGGTTCTAGGTTAGATATCATTTATCCATTTAATTTTGTTCAGAATGATATATCCATTTTCTCTTTTTATGAAGACAAAAATACTGTTTGTTCTTTTTCCTTAATGGTTATCTGCATCTCGTGCTTTCCCTTTTTGGCAAAGACATGTTTACCCATTTTCAGATTTCTAACGTACGTCACAACTAAAATGAATTCCATGAAAGTCATAAAAGCTGCCTGCATTGAAACAAGGATCGTTTGTTAACTGTTTTGTGCTAAGAGCTTTTTGAGGCATAGGTTCAGAACTTAATCAGGTTAGATGGTGGTCATGGTCTGATGATAACTTTGCTAGTAAATTGAGAAATCACAATGTCTGTGAAAGTGATACGGTTTTAAAGTAACTGCTATGTGGGGTTTTTTTCTTCAGTCTTACGATAATGGCCTGGCACAGGGAGCTGGACTGGAATCTCATGGTAAGAATGTTAGTATGTTCTACAACTATTCTTAAGACTGGGATTGAAGATGCTGTAAAAGATGCAGGGTATGTTATGCCTCTCTTTCTTTTCTGATTTTTAAGGAAGTGGGATGAGGAGGAGCAAATCAAAAATACGCCTCAGAATATCGTCTCTCTTCTTCCCTTAGTTCCAGTTTAATAGCAGACCAGATGGGCTCTTAATATATCTTCATTAATCTTACCTCATGAATTTTTTATTGAAAGGTGTTGGCTGTAGTTCTCATCTGTCACTGGGAGAGCAAACTTTTCCCACATGTACTATTGCTACTCTCTGGATTTATCTGTCAGAGATTTTGTGCAATGCACCTGATAATCTCCAATTTCAGCAGCTATTAGTAAAACATAGATGTGTTTCTTCTGATAGATTACAGCATCTGTTGGGGGCTCAAACTGTGAAGCAGCAGTTAATTTTCGTAAACAGTAGGTAGTTGTGAAGATAGGGATTCTCAAGGGACTGATATTTTTAAGCAAAACATTTCTATGCCCTAAAGTAGTGGTCTGCTGACTTTTATGTGACTGATACTAAATCTATCAAATGTTTGCAAATTTTATCTTTAGTGTTGAGCTTTGATAGGATTCCATCTGTTTTCTTTCTGCAGGATAGATGAAATCGTTAAACTTAAATTATACCACTATGTATTAAAAAAATTAATTAATTTGCTGTAGAATGCTAGTGATAACAGACAGCATTACTTCAGCATCCTTATGCTGCGTTTCAGCATCCAAATAAAGATAACCTTAACGTTCCTGGGGTCTTCTAGCAGCAGGATATTGTAAGGAGCTTTGAGCCTCAGGTCTTGTATCAGCAGCTTGCTTATGGTCTTTCCCAGGCTGTATTTTTATCATACCAGGTAATAGGCTGAGAATGAGTTTTGGTGGACTTTAAAGTGATGGCCATGATATATAAAGAACATGAGTTTTTCCACTAATTCCAAATTTTACCATGCAGTTTCCTTGACAACAAAAAAATTCCTTAGAAGTGTAATTTGTGTTTATTACAACCATAAGACTCCAGAAGTCTTTTCACAGTATTAACTATGCCTTTTCTTTTTTTTTCCTTGATTTTTTTTTTTTTTTTTTTTGGCTTTCTGCTCACCAGACTTCTGTCTGTTTATATCCTCTGGGGTATTTTGTCTGAGACTGCCTTTGGCATCTCTGCTTCAGTCTGATTGCTGGCATCCCAATAGCTTTCTTTTTGATGTTATATAGGAAGAAATGTTTTCTGTTACATTGCAATATACTTATTTCTGGACTGCTGTGTAATGTAAATTGTGCAGCATTGGGAAGCAATCCAGCTTTAAGAAAATTAATTCAGGTTTATTTGTGCAAGACTTGGCTGACCTAAGTGCTGAACTAAACTGTTTTTATTTATTTGTATTTTAGACTTAAAATTAACAGCTTCATACTTTTAAAAAATCCATTGATTTAATTGTTACTACCCTAAAGTAGTTAAAGTTCTGACTGATACCGTATAGGTTTCAGTAAAAATCTGGGTATCAGAATATTGCAAAACCAACTCTGTCTTCACAGGTGGCTCTACATTTTGTGGTATTGCGTCACTGTATTTGATGGGTAAACTGGAGGAGGTTTTTTCAGAAAAAGAACTGAACAGAATAAGAAGGTGGTGTGTCATGAGACAACAGGATGGCTACCATGGACGACCCAACAAACCTGTAGACACTTGCTATTCCTTTTGGGTGGGAGCAACATTGAAGGTAGGGTACAAAACAGCTACAGGATAGTTACTGACATGTTTTGATTTCTTTAAGCATTATATCTTTTCTTTCCTTGTAAGAGTTACATATTTGGCACAAGCGCATGAATATGCACAGATCACTATAAAGGTATTTAATCTTGCAAAAATGCTGGGTATGGAGGTTTACCAGACTAGTGCTATCTCTGCTAGACTCCTTCTCTCAAATAGGCACTATATGTTAGTATTAAAAATATGCTATTCAGTATATTACTGTAATGGCCTGATTTCTTTTCAGCTCTTGAACGCATTCCAATATACAGATTGTGAGAAAAACCGAAATTACATCCTGTCAACTCAAGATCGCCTTGTTGGTGGATTTGCCAAGTGGCCTGATAGCCATCCAGGTAAATGTACTTTTCAAAATTATGGTGAGTGTATTCTAAGCTAGAAATACATTCCAGCACTCAGACATCTGAGCGTTGTAAAGGAAGCTTTCTCCTCAGTCTCCTTCAAAAATGGTAGAGTCCCACCTTAAAACGTAATGAGATTTTCATTATCTGAGTGGAAAAAGGTTTAGTTTTCCCTTGTTCACCCACAGAGCAAGTGAGCTGTTGTTATTCAGACTACTGCTAAAAGAATTATCACTGTCTATTTAGGGTTAGAGAAGCCTTTCTCTGTGTGTTTAACTGTTCTAGTTTAAGGCAGTATTGTACAATGTGTATCTTTGTAAGTCGTCTGAGTGAAATATTTCAAAACATTTGTTTCCTTAATAAAGGAATCCTTTAAGCGTATTCAGAAGTCATTGATGTATGTAAGCACACAGTTTACATAGTTACATATTATACTTTGCTATGTGTAACTACAATCTGTAATTGTATGTACTACAGCTGAACATTATCCTTTCGAAGTGGATAATTTGAAGTAGTGAGAAACTTAAAAAGATGCTAAAGACTTTTAATTTGAAATAATTTTTAAAGATGATAGAATTCAATGAAGTATTGCAAACTTGTGAAAACAAACCTGTGTCAGTGCAGTTGCCCAATGACGTTTTGCACAGGGAGATAAACAGTCTGTGAACTGTAGAAATAAGGTAAAAATTTAGTCATAATAAAGGGATGAGTCTGTTCAGAATCTGTGCCCTGATATCTCATCCTTTCATAATTTCATTTTGAACAGCAGTTGAGAATTTTTCAAGGTGGACCTACACTGAAAACAGTGCTTGTGATAGATTTACTCCCCCCATTCCCCTGAAAGCCAGCTTGGGATTCCTGAGAGCTGTAGGTTTATTTACTCTGCATTATATAGATGTCAGTATCACTTGTTTCTGTTTATCTTGATGAAATTTACTTAGGTAATTTTTTTTTTAATCCCTAGCTCACTGTTTAAAACCTCAGTCTTGTGCAAAGTTCCTTAACCTGTCTTTTGGCATAGCTGTGATTGGTTGAGATAAAACCTAAGAAAAGGCAAGACTAATAGTAAAGCTTTTTTCCTTTGATCTGTGTGGTGTTCCAGCCTGATATAAAGCAAGCTTTTCCTCTCTCTTTTGTTTTGTGGTAATAGCTTAGCTTATTGCAGCATTCTTTCCTCAGATGGTGAGATGGTGAGATAAGTCTGTGTTCATGTTTCGGAGGAAAGAGTAAAAACTTAATGCAGTTCTAAGGTGAAGAATGACTATAAACACTACATTGCAAAGATTGTTTCTGTGGAAGTGTGATTTCATTGTCATACATACACAGCTGAGCTCCCTACAAGCTCAGCATAGTATCTGGAAGGCAAGCTGTCTTTTGATCATTGTGTGTTTTCATAATAAAGATTTCACATTTTACTATCATGAAGCATCTGTGCAGCTTGATTGTTCTCAAAAGCCTACTGTTGCTTAAGTGTACACAGTCCTCTTCAGTGTACATGCAAAATGTGAAAGTAATGAGAGTGGTATGGGTCATCTTGCAAATGAGTTAATAGTTCTGTTGAGGTTGAATATGGACAGAAAGTATTAATTCTTCTTGAAGCATTTAGCATTTGTAAAGCTGGTAACAGTGGTCTCAGTTTGGTTTTGTTGCAGAACTCAGATGTGGCAGAATATGCCAGGGAAAGTTTGCAAAGTAAGAGCACGCCACTTTTGCAAAAGTGGTTTTGAAGATGTATTCAGATTTTGAACTTCTGTAGCTTCTGTGTTATAAAAGCTGTGTTTAAATTTGGATAGTCATCTTCTCTCTGCTGTGCAGTAATTTTTTTGGAAGTAGACTAGAAGAAATTGCAGAAAACAGTCAACTGCTTGTGATAATCTGTGTTACATGGATTTCAGAGTTGCAAGTGACTATTCTTCTCGTCATTCAGGGGAATACTATCCTGTAGTCCTGATGGTCCCATGCTAACCAATCAATACATTGTTGGTTCTGGAGACCAGTAGCATTATTTAACACTTTTTCTTGACTTAGTAGTGTTTGGACCAGCACGCTTATTGAGCAATGAGTTTACAAGGCGTTATTGCCTTTGAAAATAAATCTAAAAAGTCAAAAGACTCTTAAATGCTAGTAATCCTCTGAAAGCATGAGCATAACAAAGTAAGACATGACTTGTTTTGTTGATAGTAATTTACAGGTTGTCAAATACAATAAGTGCTTTTATCTGAAAAATCTTAAGAATATCATTATAGTAGTAGTGGTATTACTTTTTTGTAAAGCACGAAGTGACGCTGGCTTAGTATCGAGAGTCATACTTCAAAACAGAACTGAACATCTATATATTTATTCTGTTCTTTGTTTACAAGTGACTGATATGGGGTTTTTTTTCCCAGGTGTTTCATGTTAAGTGGTTAGAACTGCTACCTTGTGAGATCATTTTCTTCCTAGCAGCCCATATGGTGCTGTGTTTCAGATTCATGAGCAAAACAGTGTTGATAACATGCTGATGTTTAAGCTGTTATGAAGCAGTGTGTACATGGTGTCAGTGCCTTTCTTCCTTCTTCTCACACTGACACAAGAATAAATTACTTCAAAAAAAATTATATCTTATCTATAATGAAAAACAAGAAAGAATTTGCGAAACAGAGTATGTTAATCAGCCCTTAAAAATAGTTGTTAAGACATGGCCTTGGATGAAGGAATAGACACCACAAATACATCAAAAAATAACAAAATAAGCATAGGGAGAACCAAATGGTTGGGTCTGTACATACTTCTTGGAACCATTGGAAAGCGGAATACCTGTAATCAGGATTCCTATCCCTGCTAATGTATCTTGAGCAGTATTATAGCCTTTAATATAAGCCGAGGATCTCCCGAAAAATTACTGCACTCATATCCAAAGATGCAATCCCCCAAAAGGAACAGGTAAATTAGATCAAAATAGGTTCGGAGGTTACCATTCAAAATAGAATGGCTCTAGACATGCTGTTAGTATCTAAGCAGGGGTGTGTGTACCAAAGTGGTAGAATATCTACTGACCTTAATGAGATAGAAAAACAAACTAAAATTTTACATGAGATAAAAAAGGATGACGCTTTGGTTGACTTTGCTGGAAGTGGCTGACCTCTTGTGTACCAGCTTTAAGTTCATAGATAAAGAAGGTAGGCATACAATTCAATGTACATGGAGATGTTCTTCAATCTTGAGTGGACTGACTAACGAAAATGTAAGACTAGTACAAGCGGAAAATGTAAATTTTTCCCTTACCATCTCAAAGGAGGGATTTGATTTCAGAATTATTTACTTTAAAAAAATAAATATGTAAATATCTATGATGAAAACCAAGAAAGAATTTGAAAAACAGGATGTTAATCACCCTTACAAATAGTTAACAAGACATGGCCTTGGGAGATGGAACAGACACTATAAAGTACGAAGTTAAGAAATATCATTTGGTTCTTATGCTTATCTTGTTTAGTGAGTGAGACCAAACAGAAGATTACTGGAGCTGTGTATGAACTAGCCTGATTAACATACTAAAAGATCCACCCTGGAGCAAAGAAAGCCCTCTACTAACAAAGACCCTCCCCACAGAACATGCTGAGTGAAAAGAAAGGACACTGTACCTTTAAATGGAGATGAGGCTCCTAGGAACCCATGAGAATTAAGTGTGGCTAAACATAATTGTAAACATTTGTTCAAAGTGTATAAAATGTTTTGCTGTGTGTTAAAAGGTGTGCGAGCTTTGTGGATTTACCACCTAGCACACATCTTTACACAGATGTGTAATAAACATGTATCATGGCTCTGTGTGGGGATCGGCTCTTGCACACTGGGTGAAGAACACGCATTTGGGATAATGACGCTACCCTGCCAGCGAGCAGACTGAGGGCACACCAGAAGCTGGGACAGGGCACTGCTGGGATGGCTGAACCATGCTGGCCACAGGGATACCCCATACCGCATGGCATTGTGTTTGGCAAGAAAGCTGGAAGAAGGCAGAGGAAGCCGGGGAGACATCTGGAGTTGCAGTGTTTCTCTTCCCAACTAATCATTACATGTAAGAATAGCCTTGCTTTCCAGGATTTTTTCCCCATATACTATAACTGCCTCGACCTGTAGTTTTCTCACTTCTGCTCTTCCTTTCCTCTTCTCAGGCTAGGGTTGGAGGGATAAGAAGTGAGTGAGCAGTTCTGTGGTGTTCAGCTCTCTACCAGGGTGATTCAAAGAATCTATCACCAATATTCGAGTGAGCAGAGGTTACCCTTATTTGGCAGCGCTGGGTGCATGGGGGATCGCTCCTCCAAAGGCATGCACACTGAGGGAAACTTTCAGCCCCCTCTTTATACAAGTCACTCATGTCTATTCATTAGCTGTCTGGGAACTCATTAACATATCTCACACCTGGACAATTAGCACACTCCCATTTAGTATATCTTCAAGTTAACAACATTAACATATCTTGTGCCTGGACAACTAGCACACTCCCATTCAAGGATTTAGTATATCTTCGAGTTAACAACAAGGGTCTCCTCAGATAAACATGAGCACACCGTTCTTTAAATAAATCATATATGGCTCATTATTCAGGGTTAATCCATAACATTTTGCTAGAGCACATACCTAAGCCATTTTGGTTTTTTCAGTCCTGTGCATAAGTCATGATGAGATTTAAATAAACTTTCCTTTTAAACTACTAGATGTACTGCTGCGTGCTCTAGGAGGTTGTGCAGCAATTTTGATTTATCTTGCTTGTTATCTTCAAATGATACACAATATAAAAGTATTGGAAGCACATATGAAGTACAGGTTATGCAACAGAAAGATCGTGGCTTGAAACAGAGGAGGACACAGGCTGCATATATGTGTTTTGGCTAGAACTGATTTGAGTATTAAGTTAGCATGGAATTGTGCAGCTGTTGGACTTTGTGGTTAAACCCAGCAAATAGCCATATACAGGTAATTAGATTTGTATGTGGTATCAATGCAGCTGTCCCCAGGGGTTGGTACACTGCACGTCCTGAAGTGCAAGTCTTCTTGCCTGACATCTTTCTGCAAGGTCAGTAGAGGCTGTTTTTGTTGAGCATGCTTTTGTCTGCATGTTAGTACTTGTAGGCAGAAGCCTTCTTTCAGAGTCTCTCTATCCAGATACCTTGTTGTAATATTTTAGTCAGATATGGCTGACACCTCCAGAAGATTACGAAGCATTGAGAATTTGTAAGGGGCACATGAAGTTTGCATCCTGTTCCCATCTTTAGCCTATGATTTCATGGGCAGATAATCCAATACAATGGCTTGCTGCTGCCCAGAGGAGTCGGGTTCAATTCTCTTCCTCCTGGCTTCCCCAGGTACCGCTGTACGTCCTTTCTGCTCTTAGCACTAGCTTTGGTGTATCTCAAAACCTTCTGCAAACCAGTTTAATTCACTGAAATGTCAGAAAACTATCCATGTTCTCATGCTTGAGTTAATTTTCTTCCATGTTTTTTCAATTGCTTTAGGTCATGGAGGGTGTTCAGCAAGCTGTAGTGCTGGTATAAGGTAGGCAGCAGGAGTAGCGTGGGACAGGGGGAAGAAAGCATTTTTTGGTGGCGATCATCTGTTGTGGCTGATAAGCCACCTCATGAATTCCTAATCTTAGGGTATTCTCTCATGAAGGGGAGGAAGCTAGGTAAAGTAATGACTTCTTTCATACTTGTAGCAGTTCGGTAGCTATTGGCATTAATTTTGATGTTTCAGTAGTCAGCTGTTCGTCAAGTAATCAGCCAAAAAAGTCTTCCCTGTTTGGAGAAAAAAAATTTTCTTTGTGGACTGAAATTATTTGCAGATCCTCAAATTATTTTGCTATTTGGGCTGAGCGCTAAGAAGAAATAATTTGTGGGCTGGGATTGTTAGGAAACAGAAGTAGACTGTAGTTAAAGAGATTGCAGACTATCAGTTCATGGCTGGTGGCTTTAGGCAGCAATTTATTTATTCTGTTAAAACTCGACTTTAAAATTTAGTGCCTGTGTGTTTGTTTTCCTTGGCTGTAGTTATTCAGGGGTGTTGGAATCCAAGAAAGCTTAGCTGTTACAGCCTGACAGCCTGACAATTTTCTTTTTCCTTTTCTGTCCTTCTTTCAGATGCTTTACATACCTACTTTGGGATCTGCGGTTTGTCGTTAATTGGAGAACCTGGTATTTGCAAAGTTCATCCCGCCCTGAATGTAAGCACAAGAACCTCAGAGCGCCTTCACCACCTTCATCAGATCTGGAAAACAAGGACTCTAAACACTGATCAGACAACACACACCTCTCTACATGACTGATTTAGACTTGAATTTAGTTCTGGTAGCGTAATTGTAGCCCAAGGTTAAAAGCCATGCATAACCAACGTGCTCTTTTAAGTGCTGGAGTCATACAATCAGATCTGTGTTCCTGGCATAACTTCGATAGGGAGTTGCCTTCAGCAGGTTATTCTGCATTGTGAAAAAAATAAATATTTTGATTATATAGAAGTTTGTCACCGCAGACTGTAATTGGCTCTTCAGATGGCTTTACTTCTAAGAAATCCCTTGAGGCGTTTAAATTTCATTTTTACTTTATTTTTCTAAATTTGTGCATACTGTGTCAAAATATATAATAAGAAAGTATTTTCAAAATCTGTTCTACATATCATACAGTATAGCACAGATCCTTGGAGTTCTTTATGATCTTAATGTCTTACATACTTCTGGGTAGACAATCTCCCATATTAAGTCACAGTTAAAAGTTACCTTTCATTACCTACTTTCAGATTCCATAAAATTTGTTTAAAAAAAAAAATCAAGTAAATACAAGTAAAATTATTCAATATACTGGACTTCTAAAGTTATGTGGCCTTACTAAATGGATTCCATAATTCTTTTTGAGTATCTTCTACACAGATGCAGTTTTCATCTGAAATACTCTCTTCATGTGAAATTGAATGAGAGTGATGTATTGATGTATTATGTGATGTATTATGTCAATAAGAGATACTCAACACAGTCTTTTGGAAGAATAGCTGTGTGCGAGAGTAGCATTAGAACCTGTTTCTGACGTCAAGCCTTTGCAATAAATAAAAATCATACAACTGCACTCTGGTTTATTTTTTTTATACTTATTTCCTTTTTAGTGTGAAGTAATTCCGAGATTCTTAACCATTCTGTGTAAAGAATGAAACAGTGGGCTTTAAAGTAAGTGGCAGTGGTTTACTGTTAGAGAGGTGTGGAACATTCTCAGTTTATTTAGTAGTGGTGCCTTACTTCGATGTTTGACATGCTGCTCAGCATCAAAGCAAATAATTTTGCAGCTGTTGTGTTTGTGGCAGGTGATTTCAGACATATAGTAGACATCAGGGTGTCTTTCTGCTTGCCAGTTATTAAGGCATATTCTTTTTTCTAAAGGACTTCCAAACACTGGTAACTGAAGACCAGTCAAGACAGATTAAGCACAGCACTTCCCACCACTAAGCCCAAAGAGGCAGGACATAGACCCCTAGTCAGCAAAAAGAGCTTCAGGAATATCCATGGTTCTGGTTTTGTGATACAGTGCAAGTGGAAATGGTAGAGTTGTTGCACTCCTCTCAGACATGTCAGAGGGATCCTATGGGCATCTTCAGGCTACCAGAATAATCCTGGTGTCCAAATCTGCAGCAGCCTTCCTACTTAAATTGTTCTTATTTCTATAAGCAGACTGATTTCCATGGTGGCAGTAGGAACACCACCAGTGGTGGTGGTCTGCTTGGAAAAGCAGAGAAGGAGCATGGGGCAGGGCTTGGAAGTAAGATGCATGATCTAGGCAGGTCCCAGCAGACACCTTCCTTCTAGAAAGAGAGGCTTACATAGCTGGCAGAACGTAAGAAATCAGCATGGAAACAAGGACTGTAGGGCTAGTATTTGGGAGGGGGAACGAGGTGCTTGAGTAGTGTCGCGACGGAGGGAAGACACAGTCACTCAATATGAGTGATCAGCAGGCTTCATTTATTGTCCCTTACAGTCACCTTTTATGCCTTGTAATAATTAGCTCATACGTATTACAAAAGTTAAGCTCATTATTGGTTAGTTGCCTAAATACCAAGCCCACCCCTAGTTTCTCTTCTGTAGTTTTCTGTTCCCACCTGCAACATTCTTTTCCCACCAAAATCCTCCTGTTACTGTGTAACAAGGACAGCCAAAGACAGTGTATTTTGCTTTACTTCAGGTAAGCTGAGAGCGATGTGCATTTTTGTCCAGCCAGCTAGACTATGTTTATGTAAACTTTTTCAGCTAGCCAGTTATCCACAATTCCCCCGTTTTCATTTTGGGCGACATAGGCTTGGTTGACCATTTTCAATAACAGCATTTTAACACAGGAAAACTACACAGCTAAGCACTACTAAAACTATTACAATAATGATCAAAAATAATAATCTCGTTTGCTATGAGATTGTATCTTTGCTGTCAAAAGTTCGAGTTTTTCACGCATGGTCCTCTGTGTGTGGGATTGGAACAGATGTCAAATAGATTCCAGAACAGGGCCTATCGCAAAGTGCAGGCGAAGCAGCGTTCTCGCGTCGAGCTCCTCCAGCGTGCTCTACAGCAGGTTTTACCCAACAGCTGGGAACCCAAATAGTGCCTGAATTGGTAGAAATACAGACATAACCACGCCCCACATAAATCACCTCCCCAGGACCTACCCATTGTCCTGGTTTTGCATCCTTATACAGTACTTTCATGTGTGGTGGCCTGGGGGGTTCTGAGCCAGCGTGGTGCCTTATTATAGGCGGCTCATTACTGTCCCCAAACACACACAAATGATTAAGCACAAAAAGGGCCTTCGCTACCCTTTCTCTTACATCCTGAATCTCTTTGAACTTTTCTATATAATGTTCTAGCGTCCCGTTAGCCCGCTCTACAATGGCTTGTCCAGTTGGAGAATGAGGGATTGCAGTAACGTGTTTAATATTCCCCATTTGCATAAAGCGTTTAAGTAATCCGCTACCATATGCAGGACCGTTATCAGTTTGAATAGTAATAGGCACCCCTAAAACAGCAAAGCAACTAGTTAAATGCCGGCACACGTCCCGGACCTTTTCTCCGGGCTGTGGTGTGGCCCATAACATATGGCTATAGGTGTCTATAGTAACATGCACATATTTGAATCGACCGAATGCAGGAACATGAGTAACATCCATCTGCCAAACATCATTAGACTGTAGTCCTTGCGGGTTGACCCCGCAACCAAGCCCCAAGCCTGAGTTATGGTGACTACATATAGGGCAGGCCTTCACAATGGCCCGAGCCTCCTCCATAGACAGTTTGTAGGCTCGTGCCAGCCCCTTCACGTTTTGATGGAAGATCAAATGGGCTTCTCGGGCTCGACAATGTGGTGCTAATGGGGGTTCAGTAGCGATCGCAACGAGACGATCAGCTCGAGCATTGCCCTCTCCGAGGCCTTCCCACTGGTGGCTTCGGATATGGATCACCGCATACGATTCCGATCTCTGTGTGATTGCAAGCTGCAAGCTCACAAGCAGTTCTGTCAAGCGTTGATTCTTTAATTCACGCACACTTGCATCTTCAATCCGGCTGACTATGCCGGCAACATAGAGAGAATCTGTGACTATGTTCAGTGGCACATCTCTCCATCTAATAAATGTCCAGACCACTGCATAGAGTTCTAGCGTCTGTAGAGAATCCTTTGGCTGCGCTTGTAGAATTTGGTGTTGCCACCCTTGCTCATCTTTCCACGTTATGGCAGTGGTCCTAGAGCGTCGACCTGCATCAGTAAAGGCCGTGAGAGCGTGCGGGATAGGCTGGCTGGATCGCTTTGGCTTAACAATCCAGCCCATGTTCTCCATCCACGACAGGATGGGCGATGGGAGTGGTTTAACTATTATCGCTGCTCCATCGTGGAGTAATGCAGCCTGCAGTTCCTCGGAGTTCTGCAAGTACCACTCCAAGTCGATCTGTCTCATCGGCACCCATACCGTGCCAGGAGGAGTGCCATCCACCTGTAAAATACGACAGCGACCTTTCTTGATCAGCTCCGTCAGTGTCGAGATCTTGTCTTGTATTGTGCGTCGTGGTTGCAGCGGGGGAGCTATCCATTCCAATACGATGGTGGAGTACTCCCCTTTCTCCCCCGTTTTTATTATTTGCTGTGTTAGAGCACCCATGAGGTACTGAGCACCACATAAGATAGTCAAATCGATGGGTAACCGTACAACACGCCGATGCGTGGAGCGCGTAGTCACCATTGAAGCTATTTGTTGTAACGTTTGTTCTTGCTGTTCAGTAAGCTGTACTGGGGTTGAAGGATCTGTCCCTCTCAACAGGGGGTGTAGTTGATTTAATAGTTCATTGGGGATGCCCACTACAGGCCGGAGCCATTGCAGATCACCGAGCAGTCGTTGGGCGTCGTGAAGGGTTTGGATATCCAAGTGGAGTGACAACTTCTGAGGCTGAATTGTTGTATCAGTGATGCGCCACCCCAGATACTTCCAGGGGCTTGATTCTTGCACCTTTTCGGGTGCTACTACCAAGCCTCTAAGCTTGAGTTGTTCAGTTAAAACCTGTTTCTGTTGTAAAGAGAAGGGTGTTGGCTGTGCTAACAAGATGTCATCCATATAATGGTAGATTAAAGTCTTAGCCCAGCGTTGTCGCAAAGGTTGTAGTGTGGCAGCAACATAGAGTTGACACAAGGTGGGCGAATTTCTCATTCCTTGCGGGAGGACCGTCCATTCAAAGCGGGAGGACCGTCCATTCAAAGCGTTGGTCCAGTCCCTCCTGGTTGATCGCGGGTAAGGTAAAGGCAAATCTGCGCTGATCATCTTCATGTAAAGCAATTGTGAAAAAGCAGTCTTTCAAATCTACAATGAGTAAATGCCACCCTTCCGGTATCATAGCTGGGTTGGGTAAACCGGGTTGTAAGGCCCCCATATCATACATCTGTTTGTTTACCGCTGGCAGATCGTGAAGCAATCGATATTTTCCAGACTTTTTCTTGATAACAAAGATGGGCGTATTCCAGGGGCTCGTTGACAGACATAAATGACCTTGTTGATACTGCTCTTTAACCAGTTCATGCGCCTGTTCTAGACTTTCCCTTTTTAACGGCCACTGCTCTATCCACACTGGTTCCTCTGTCTTCCATCGGAGTGGGATCGGGAAAGTCCAAGCAATGGCCGCTCCTAGAAAGGGAGGTCTGAAGTGAGGACCATCCCCGTTTGGGCCAAGATATCGCGACCTATCAAAGCATGCACCCCCTCAGGCAGTGGAATAATCGAGACACAACAGTTTATAACTTTGTCAGCTATAGTCCATCGCAGAAGGGGGGATTTGCGAGCGAGGGTCAATCCCCCCACTCCTGCAACTGTGGCATTGGTCGTACAGGTTGGCCAATGCGCCGGCCATTTCTGTGAACTGATTATAGAGACATCTGCGTCAGTATCCAACAGCGCAGTAATCGAGAGTGTCTGGTCTCCATACTGCACTGTGACCGATCGCCGTGGTCGTTGACGCAAGCCAATAGTCAATAAAGCCATTTGCCCTGTAGACCCAAAGTTACCTTGTCCTCAAGGTTGCTTGCAGTGGTTGGAGGGTGCCTGCAAGATGCGGTAGTGGAATCAGCTGGGCTATCTTGGTCCCTTTAGGTGTAAAGAGTGGGGGAAACAGCGTCTGAGCCATAATATGAATTTCTCCGTGAAAGTCCTTATCAATCAGTCCCACCAAAACATTGAGTCCCAACATGGTGGCTGATGAATTACCCTATGAGTAATGCTCCAACAGCTTGTCCGCCTATACAAACTGGGCCTTGTATACCAGTAGCAAGTTTTGCAGGCTTTGAGTCCAAGAGGGTACAATCTACTGTTGTTGCCAGGTCCAAGCCGAGGCTTCCGCTGGTTGCAGGTCGGAGAGGAAAGGATTTTGTGCTGCTGGGCAGGCAGCCGCTTTTTGTGTCGGCGCGGGGCAGCTCTTCCCACTGGGTCGCCCGTTTCCCGATCGACGACAAGCACCTTCATTGTGAGTGTCCGAGCGGCAGTTTCGGCACCATACAGCGTTGACATTGCAGTCCCGTCTCACGTGTCCGGTGGCACCGCAACGGAAGCACCGTAGACGAGATGGGCCGTGGTCATTTGATCGCCCAGCAAAGGCTTGCAAAGGAGCAAGGGCTGCCAAGACCTGACTTTGGGTAGACTGTGCCTGCTCTTTTAAAGCACTCCCTAGTTCTTTTATTGCCTCGACTAACATAGCCTGGGGCCCGACTGGCACTTGTGCCATTCTTTCCAAAGCTTCTTCTATGGTCCATGTCCCTGGTAGCGTAGCTAGGATGTTACGTGTGGCTGGGTTACAGTTCTGTATGGCACACTGCTTTAAAATGGAGCCTTTGAGATAGTCTTGCACCCCAGCTGCCTGTATGGCGTTTGCTACCCGATCGATAAATAACCCAAATGGTTCCTCTCTTCCCTGCTTGATTCCCATATATGAAGGGATTCCCCCGGGCTCCTTTATACGGTCAAGCGCTAGTCTAGCTAGCCTCATCGCTTCCTTGGCCTTATCCGGTCCCATCAGTGCCTGCGCTTCGGTTCGAAAATAGGGTCCTAAACCCATCAGCTCCTGTAGAGTAACCCCATGCAGCGGGTCCCCTGGCTGTCTAACCACTGCTACCGATTCCTGACAAGCAGCCTGCCAATGAGCGTTAAACAGCAGCTGCTGATGTTGGCTCAAGATTAACTTCATTATACTGCGTATGTCACTCGGGAGTAAGGTATTAGTTCCCCAAAGATAATCTAACATTTGTCTGGTGGGTTCCCCTTTTAAACCTGACTCACCCACCGTAGCCCATAGCTGAGTTAATAATTTCCAATCTAAGTTAGTGAGAGAAACCGTGACATTCCCCTGCGCATCTGGCTGTGAATACATGACTGGGAAAGCCTCATGCATGATTCCCGCGGCAAAATCGCGTTCACCCTCAAGCATAGCACTGTCTGCTATCTGCTTCCAGACCTTTTGCCTATTTTGGGCAACCTGAAGACATTCTGCAAAAGGATTCGTACATTCCCTACTCTCTACGGTCTATCATTCCCCGACGGAGGGGCTGAGGGATTCGAAGAGGGCGGCGACGGGAAGGGCGACGGGTCCCAGCTTCCCGCAGCCCCCTGCTGAACCGTCAGCGTACGCACCGAGGGAGGCAGCGGGCAGTCGTGGGGGGAAGCCGATTCCCCCTGCCGTGCGGCTATTGCAGTCCCGCTAGCAACTCCCAGCCGCTCAGAGGCAGCAGCAGCCGCTCTCTGTTCGGCTCGATGTTGCAAAAGGGCATTAGTGACAGCCTGCCACGGTTTCATCAGTTTTTTGGCAGTTTTATTGTCGGCTATTACTTCGGCAAACAGTGTGTCCCCATAATTATGCCACTCTGCATGCTCGAAAACCATATCTGGATTCCCAAAATGACCCCTTGCTACCCCATACGCTAATAACCCGGGTAATGCCTTGTTACAATCTATGCCCCGAATGCTCCGCTTTTCTAAAAAGCCTTTGAGCAAATCATACGTCGCTTGTCTCTCCATACCGTCGTCAGCGCTGTTGCAGCCTTTGCGAGACTTCGGCGACGCGTGGCCGGCGGGACCCTCTGTAGGTGCTCCCGGGCGCGGGGACTGTGCCCTTCCGCCTCCTGCGCTGCTTTCAGCACCGGTACCCGAATCTCCGTTGAACCGTGGCTCGCAGGTTCAGCCCTCTCTAGGGTCCCTGTTCGGGCGCCATTTGTCGCGACGGAGGGAAGACGCAGTCGCTCAATATGAGTGATCAGCAGACTTCGTTTATTGTACCTTACAGTCACCTTTTATGCCTTGTTATAATTAGCTCATACATATTACAAAAGTTAAGCTCATTATTGGTTAGTTGCCTAAATATCAAGTCCGCCCCTTGTTTTTCTTCTGTAGTTTTCTGTTCCCACCTGCAACATTCTTTTCCCACCAAAATCCTCCTGTTACTGTGTAACAAGGACAGCCAAAGACAGTGTATTTTGCTTTACTTCAGATAAGCTGAGAGCGATGTGCATTTTTGTCCAGACAGCTAGACTATGTTTATGTAAACTTTTTCAGCTAGCCAGTTATCCACAGAGTAGGACTGGTGCAGAGTAAGAGAATATTAAATTAATAAGAATATTAAAACTGGGATATACAGAGGGTTGCAGCAAGAGAAAAAACTGGGATATACAGAGGGTTGCAGCAAGAGAAAAATAGGGAAGGGAATGTGGAGTAAGAGGGGAACCAAAAAGGTGGAAAGGATTTGAGTTGCGAAGTGTTAAGTGCATAGATTGGGGAGCAGGAGCAAGAGGGAGGTACTGACTCAAGCAACATGAGGGAGTGAGGAGTGAGAAGGGTAGAGTCTGGGTATTGCCTTTGTTCCCCACATCCTGACATTGACCTGAAATTCAACTGCAAATAAAAAGAAACAGTAGAGATCCCTAAAAGAGAGGACCTACCAGGCTGGGGGTGCACTACAGCAGCCCTGTGGGAGTCTGTTTTCCTGACAGGGCGTAATGGAATGTTGGTCAGCAAAGGCCGAGGTAGCTTCCCTGAACAGAAGATGCTCAGGTCATGGGCTTCTACCTAGCTGAGAATCCTTTAAGAAGAAACAAACAAAAAAAACTTTGGAGTGAAAATAATTCAAAAGTACAGTATTTTCTTGTCCTTGACAGCAGGTGCTAGAGTGGGTTTTTGGAACACGGTGAAGTTACAATGAAAATGAGATGTAATTGTAGCTATGCGTCCCTACGTGTGTCTCTGCCTTGCTGGAGAACTGTCTACAATTTTTTTAGCATTTACTACATCACTGTTAGAGGAAGTAGTGTTGAATTTCAGAAGTTGAATAAGGTGCTTTAAGTGCTGGGAAACAGCCCAAATATTGATTCTTACTTGACTTCAGGGGAATGATGTATTTGATTATCATGGGGCAAATCCGTACTTGCAAAATCCTAAACTATAGTTCCTGAGTTTCCCGAGTTTCCATGATGTGAACTCACCTTCCCTTATCTGTGAGGGGCATCAGGGTAAAGAAGCAGAAGTAGGGGGACAACAGCGAAAAATCTTGTTTGGTGAATAACAAGTTAATTTCTCATGGCAAATAATTTTAACAGTGTTCTATTTTGAAAAGTGGCTAATATTTCTTGCTTTGTTTTCCGTATTCATAAGCTACCTTGGGTTGTTACAGATGTTACGTTTCATATCTCCTTGGTGCCCAGTTATTCTACAACTTCTTTTTCTTCCCAGCTATTTTCTTTCCCAGCATTTTTTCAGGCTGAATGTTGACAGCAGAGTTGCCTTTTTCTAAAGGTTGCAGGAGGTGTACTTGTTTCCCATTAACTCCCAAAGTTTGTTCTGAAGCCAGCAAAATGTGTAGGCCTTCACCCCGCACTGAGAATCTAATCACTTTAATTGGTTTGAAATCTTTAATCTTTTTTAAGTTAACAAAAATCTGTGCTAATAATGAACTTTGCATGCATGATTTGCCATTCTTAATGCCCCAGCTGATGTCAGGCAAACAAACGGTGATCACTGAATGTTCCTGTGTAGCAGACGCTTTTGATTCTGCCTGTGTAGTTAATGCTAGACTGCACTACCTCTCCCATTTTTATGGTTATTGTGTTTTCTGATTAGACAAATTTAAATGATAAATTGATGGACAACAGTTTCACAAGTAAGTAGAGTCCATAACCTAAAATCACTTTCAAAACAGATGTCTATGAAGCTTAAATGTAGCTAAAAATGTAAATGGTGTGATTACTAACCACCTATATTAATTTTGTGTTAACCATAGCTTTACATGTCTGAGGCTGAACCTAAAGAAATTAATAAATTAAATGGTTTTATCATGTGCTTGAAAATGCATAAAGTCTTGGCTGTCAGGGATTGCACTATGCAGAATGGCTACACTGCCACAACCTTTTGATGTTCCAGCAATGGTGTCATACAACAGACCTGCTCCCTATTTCTTACCGTTTCTCAAGAATGTATTTACAATATTAATGCCTTCTGTAATCCTCAGCAGCACTCAAAGCTTGCTGATGTTGGCTAGGGATGACAAATATATACAGCTGGGTGCCCCTAAAGGGCTCACAAACTATGTCTGTGATTCTGCCTCCTCTTCCAGAAAAACAATTTTGAACTGACTTGTTGAACAAGGGAAGTTAAGTATTATTCTTTCAATAGGATCTGAGGACTGAGGAGTCATTGGGGCTTTCACAGCAACTTGATTTGTACATAGCTGCTGGCAGATACAATAACACTATTTTGGAAGACCATTGTTAATTACCTTTAAGTTTATGAACTTTTAATCTTGAGAACTTTTTTTCTAAATGAAACAGTTGTCAGCTGTGAAAGAAGCTAATAGTTAAATTGGGTGTTGAAGAAATACCAAAAATATGTATTTTGAAGCACATTATTAGGTCTGCCTTGCTCCATGCTCTTAGTGCCCTGTAACAAAGTAAAAGACAACCTGAGAGGAGCTGAAGAAGCTACATCAAATATGCAGTTCTCCATGGAAGCCATTATTGAAAATTAAATGCCCTGTAGAAACTATAATATTCCCAGAAAAATGCATTTCATCTTTGTTGCAAGTCCTCAGCCATCCAGTTTGGGGTTACCATTTGTAGAAGGGGAAGGAACAACGATTTCCGAAGTCAGAGCCTTTTTGGAGAGCCCATCTCCTTGCATTTGGAAGAACCTTGCTATTGGTGCTCCTGTGGAGGTAAAAGATGTCAGGATGTAAGAAGGAGAGAGACCCCAAAAAGCAGATCCTATTGCTGCCACTAAAATGTGAACCATCTCCAAAATTCATCAGTTGAATGAAAATACTGGTCTGTCTGGGTTGGTGTTAGATACTGTGGTGGTTATGGAAAGCTCTTGTTTTGTTGTTGCAAGTAGAGACCACTTAAGTTTTTCTCACTTTAGATAAGCACTAGGTGAAAGAGAAGAAAGTCTCATCATCCTTATACTAAATGTTTACTCCACTGAGAGGTCACAGATTTACACTTTCAGCCCACCATTTTAAAGCTTTTGTCTTCCTGGTCTCAATTTGCTTGATTAGTTTCTAAATTTAATAGAAATCAATTAACTGTTTCTTTGGGAATTGGGGAAAACTGTTACTCCTTATGAGCTGTAGCAGTTGTGGGGTGGGTTTTTCTGCAAGCCAGACCGGTGTTGTGGGTGAATAACTGCCCACACAGTTCCCTCTGAAGGGCACAGAAACAACCACCTCCAGAGGCCTTCCAGCTGGACCCACCAAAGGCAGCAAACCCCCACGGTACCGCTTTGTTCTTGAGGCACTGACGAAGTGCCTTGTTTGGTAACCACATTGCAAGGACATCCTTTAAGATGTCCATCTGTAGGTACAGGCTCTGTATTTAGGAATGGGACTGGGCGAAAGTGGCCATTATCACTGGAGATGCAGGATTCCAAGGAAGGAAACAGTCCCACCTCTCAATAAAAAAGGGGAAGTTCGTCAAGGAGGAGAAAGTCTGTGTGAGAATAGTTCGCAGCCTCTCACTTCAAGAATTTCAAAGTGTGCATGAGAGGGGAAACGTCTGTGATAAGGAAAGAGCTTTCAGCTTCCCAGATTGGGTTGTTTATGTTAAACCCACCACGGAAAGGAGGGAGATGATGCATGTGGAAGCCTGTGTTTGACAGTTTTGGTCATCTGTGTGTGTGAAGGTGGCTTCCATGTTAACTTGTAACAGTGCTGATAACCAGGCTCTGGTACAAGGACCAGGAGCTACCTGGTGCACCAGTTAAACGAAGCACCTTGCATGCTTGCATTCGAGGAGACCATGGAGGCTTTCACAAATGTATTTCTGCAAGAGCCATCCTTGGTTTTCCCTCCAGATGTCTCCCCATGTCCCCTTTGCTACAGCACGAGGGATGGAGGCTCTGCCTCACCCTGGGAGGGAGGATCCCACCTTGTCCTTCTGTGTGAAACCTGCAGAAGCACAATTTGACATGAAAAAGTACAGGATCGAAGTCAAGGCACAGCTTCTGTTGTTTGTCACCCTTCCTGAGTGCTTGTGGGAAAGGCGTGGTGCTTTTGCTGCCTAGAAAGCTAAATAAATTTGGTTTATTTAAAGGTTTTGCTAAGCACAGAGCTTAACCTGTCCAGGAGTACTCATTTAGCAACCTTCTTTAAATGATGACCATGCCCTGCTAAAATAGGCTCACTTTACAAAATTACTTTTTATTCTTGGAGTCAGTCTCCATACTGCTTACTACACCACTAAAGCCTCCTTTTACTTCAGACTCATTGTGGAGGAGCATCACACCAAAAGGCATCCTTGTAAACCTGCTGCCCAGGGAGCTTTTGTCGGGTGTGCTCTTTCACAGCAGGTTAGAATAACTTGGGAATGACATAGGGACAGCTGATCCTGTCTTGGAGCAGTTTGGTGGCGTCTTAAGGACCTCCCTGGATTATTTGTTACAGTTCTTTAGTCCTACTTTAAGATTGCAATGTTTTTAATTTCCACACACCCCCCCCCGCCCCCTCCCCAGCCCTCGCACTTGTAAATTAAATGAGGGGAGTTGAGCTGGTGGGATGGTTTAATACCGCGCTGATGTGCAAGGTACAGAGATGGGAATGTGTGTGTGTGTGTTTCTATAAAGCATGAAGATACTTCAGAGGAAATCAGAAATCTTAGAAGGATTGGGCATATTTGCACTCTGGTCTGTATGCTTATACTTTACAGACCAGCTGTCCTCGGGTGGTGCTTGCTGGCCAGCACCCTTCTGAAATAGCTTCTGAAATATGCAGCTCTTTGGTGGGGCCAAGGACAGGATTCTGCTAGAGATGTGCCCGGATGAGGCTTTCCAACACAGCCACAGGGCTCTTCTATATTTTTGTATATGGCTTTATATATAACTCCCAGTGTATGACCAGACAGAGTGTATCCTACGGAGTGGTGATAACACGTGCCCTCTGTGGCCTCCCGGTTGCTATAGATAGCTTCCTATGCAGACCATGCAAACTGCTACTACCACCAAGCTTTTCTGATGGCTCTGTGCCTTGACATTTGTTGTCAGTGTAAATAAACTCCAACCTCAAGCAGCTTCCTTCTGCAAAATGAGGAGCTGCTGGTTAAGAGTGAAGACTGCGATGGTGGGCATCTCAAGAAAAGACGTAAACCATGTTAAGAAGGTGACCTTCCCTGGCCATATGCCAAGTCCTGTCCCCTTCCCCGCTGCCACCCCAGGCTTATCCTGGTTTTTATTAAATGCAGATATGAGGGAACAGCAGAGGCATGTGTTCTCAGGTCTGCCCAAGATGCACACCCCTCCCTGATGACGGGTGTTCTCGGCTCTGAGGCTGAGGGGAATGGCAGCTATCAGCAGGAAAGCTGTTCTCCAGCCCTGTAAGGGCTGCTGGCATGCTGCTGTGCTCAGTGGCCCTCAGCACCAGACCCTGGCAGACACCAGAGCCTGCGCCCTGCCCTGCGGTGCCCCACACACAGCAATAGGTGTTGGCAACAGGTACGTCACTAGCACATTCCTCCTCCTGTTCCTGGGTGGCCCTGACTCTGCACCTCCTTTACCACCTGCCTGTAACCCCTCTGAACTGTTACAGGCTTTCTCACCCCCTGTGACTCCAAGTAATGGGTCCAGGAGCCACAGAACAGGGAGGCTTCACAGGTCTGCCCGAAACAAAGACAAGCCCACTGCTTTTGGCTGCAGCGGAAACCTGAGCAAACACACAGACCGGCATTTGAGATGTTGCATAGTTTCTGGTCCCCAGGGAGGGCAGTTTTTAAGCTGAGGATTCCACAGGCCATGAAGAGTAACAGTTCCCACGATGTCCCTTCTATAAAAGGAAATTAAGTCTGCAGCAGCTGTTGATCTGATAGCCAGTCTGAATTGGATCCCCCTCCCATGTCCTTGCTGGCTGCCCAACTTACTCCAGCTACCCATGGACAGCTTTTGCTGTCAGAACAAGCTGAGCTTTCTGGTGCTTTTTGATGCTAACCAGATCTAGAGTGAACAGGAACATAAAGGAAGTTGGTGGCATTTTTTTTTTTCTTTCAAAATTAAGTGCTCCAATATCAGTCACTCTGGTGAAGGTCTGTACACTGCAAACGCTGGCAAAGGGACATTCAGACACTTTGGAGGTGGTTTGTTCTGTGGACTGAGACAGATCTAGGTTACACACTACTGCTCACCTACTGATACCAGTTGGGAGCAGATTAGTCTTGATTGCTTTAAACTGATGGTAAAAGGAAAAAAAAAACCAAACCAGGCTAAAACATAATTTTGCCAACATAGTTTATTTCACCCACCCCAGCTCTACATGAAAACAGTAAAAAGGTAATAAATAATGCAGTATTCCTAGCTAGCAGTGATTCAAAGAATCTATCACCAATATTCGAGTGAGCAGAGGTTACCCTTATTTGGCAGCGCTGGGTGCATGGGGGATCGCTCCTCCAAAGGCATGCACACCGAGGGAAACTTTCAGCCCCCTCTTTATACAAGTCACTCATGTCTATTCATTAGCTGTCTGGGAACTCATTAACATATCTCACACCTGGACAATTAGCACACTCCCATTCAAGGATTTAGTATATCTTCGAGTTAACAACAAGGGTCTCCTCAGATAAACATGAGCACACCATTCTTTAAATAAATCATATATGGCCCATTTTTCATAGGAGAAGGATTTGTCTGGTCTCTAAGCACTCTGAGACCCTTGGCTGGTGAGTTATCTGGGGAGGATGCTGGGAGGAGCCACCCTTGGCAGACCACCATGGATTTGACTTTCCCCTCCTTCACAGCAGAGCAAAGTGAGCCTGCCTCCTGCCTCTGTGAGGTTAGTGTACTACAGCTGCATCACAGGGAAATCTGTTCCATGTTGCGATGGAGGGAAGACACAGTCACTCAATATGAGTGATCAGCAGACTTCGTTTATTGTCCCTTACAGTCACCTTTTATGCCTTGTAATAATTAGCTCATACATATTACAAAAGTTAAGCTCATTATTGGTTAGTTGCCTAAATACCAAGCCCACCCCTTGTTTCTCTTCTGTAGTTTTCTGTTCCCACCTGCAACATTCTTTTCCCACCAAAATCTTCCTGTTACTGTGTAACAAGGACAGCCAAAGACAGTGTATTTTGCTTTACTTCAGATAAGCTGAGAGCGATGTGCATTTTTGTCCAGCCAGCTAGACTATGTTTATGTAAACTTTTTCAGCTAGCCAGTTATCCACAGTTCCACCCAGCAGGGCTGTGCATCAGGGAGGCCCTTTTAAGTATGCCAAGGAGAGCTACTGAAGTTGTCAAGAAGCCTGTAGAAGGCTTCATTCAAAGGAATGAAAAGAAACTTGCATGGAAACCCAGGGAGATCTCCTTCTCTAGACACTTCAGAATAGCGCCTGAGTGCTTGTCTGCCCATGGTAGGGCCCAGACTCCCATCATCAGGGACCATGCCTCTGCACATCACCATGTGACAAAAGCAACCAAGTTTGTGCAGCAAGGTTTGTACTAGCTCACTGCACGGCAGCGTGTGTGGGGCAGGAACATCTTCAGAGCAACAGCCAGGTGCTCAGGGCTGTAGATCTCTTACACTGCACCCTTGTGATGCTCGGCTTGTCCTGCACTGCAAAGCACACAGGGAACCAAACAGAACCATGATTTGGGGTTTTTGACCCCAAATACTGATGGCCAGCCTTAGCATCCATCTCACATCTGGGACAGATTGCTGCCCCAGATCCTCTCCATGCTCCACACAAAGGAACCAGGGAGCAGGAATGTCACTGTGCTTCACCCTCGGCTTTTTGTTAACACAAGGAACAATTTGCTTTGTGGTGATGTCAGATAAACTCCCCTAAATTACATTTTTTGGCTTTCTGCAGCGAATGAAGAGACGGGACGTAGCTTGATGCAAGCAAGATGTTGATGTATTGTACACAATCAGGAGTTTATACATGTTTCAGAAGCTGCGCGCTTTAAACAGATTGGTTCTTTAAGCTAAGCATTGCATACTAGGCAATCCCCGATTGGTGGTTAACTACAAACAAAGGGCGCTTTAAATAAGTTTTTACAGTCATTAATTAACAGCAACGTGTTACTTCTCCTTGGCACCATCTGTTCCTCATTCCCTTATCTTTTCCCAGCATGACTCATCCCGTTGATTGTTATCTATTCACATTCCTTGTCCTCCCAGGGTTTGTGGCCTACAAGCTCGAGCACATTCCTTTCAGCTAACTGATTGCCACTTTATGGTCCTGATTTCCAGGCCCCCTCCTGCAGCCTTCTGCTCTGCACTGCACATCCCTTTACATACATAAGTCAACTTTGTCTAAGCCAGTGGCTCTTTCAGGGGTCACCAGCACCTCTGCCAGCCTTCAGAGGGGGAAGCAGATGCAGGAACCCTGGCTAGCGGAGTGCTGCCTGCCCATGCTGGCTGTGACAGTGCTCCTGCCCTGCTGCAGGAAGGTACTCCAGCAGCATATCTGCCAAGTCCTGATCCCAGCTGGATACTGGTGTTAAAAGCAGGTTATTAGTGTTAAGGGTCTGGAGAGCCTTGGATGCCTGGAGGACACCATGTGAAGGGGCAGGCTCATTCTGGTGCAGTGGGTTAGCACTTGTCAGGCTCATGCAGAGCATGGTGTGGTCTGCGCTGGCCTTGCTCTGTGCAAATTCAACCCACAGGGATCTTAATCCACTTTCAGTAGGGATTAAAGACTGTATTAACACACGGGTAAACACAGGGGAAGAGCTTTATTGCAGGAAACACAGGGCATGCCATTTTGGAAAGGAAAGTTAACTCAAACCTAATCCTGGTGTAGTTAAGCTGAAAGAAAAGTGCAGGAACCCAGCTGGTGCATTTAAACCTCAAAGGCATAAATTGTACAAGCTTTGTAGAGTGATGTAATAATCTCTGAATGCCAGCTGAGCCTGAAAAGTTTTCATGTCTGTGCTGCTTTCTTCAGAGCCTTTGCTGTTACAGACCTGCCCTTTCTGCCAAACTCACAAAATCACTAAAACATGGGTTTTAGTTGCATGCAGATCTCACCAGATCTCATCTTTCCTTTATCTTTCCCCGATTTGCATGTCTCTGATTTCTTTATTAAGCACATTCTTTTAAGGAAATTAATAGAATCAGTACATTAATAGACACAAGCCTGCTGTGTTTTGCTCTGTTAATATTTGTTAAAACTCTAGATACTCGAAATTCTCTTTATATTGTCAAACTTGATTAACTGGAGTTGCAACAAAAAAAGGCAATTACATTATGTATTCATGGTATGCATCATTACGTACTTTAGCTGATTCCTTATAAATATCTAATAACTCAATACATCAAATATTAATAGTAGTCTGCATACTTAACCCATATTTCTTAAATGAGCTTGTTCTCAGAGGCACGTGATATTGTGCTAGTGTCACATGGGACAGGCTAGGAGGAAATCATACATAAAGATAATTTTTCACGTAGCACAGATGCAGTTTTCACCCTATTTTATGTGTGTTTGTGCCTCACAAATACTGAATGAGTATGTTCACTGCATTTGGGCAGAGATCCTTAAACGGAGCAAGACAGCAAACCTAGAGGTAGACAACTGGTGTCAAAAAGGTCTAATCACAATAGAACAAAAAGTCTGGCTCCAAAATATTGTGGATCTGAAATTCACCTTTTATCTTTATTACATTTGCCTTTGCCAGAGGACCTAAAGCCAGAAGTAAGGGAAATGAGAGGTACAGGCTAAGGGCGAAACTCTTTCTTCTGGCTGTTAGCGGAGGATGATGTTGACTTAGCCACAGTGCAGCAGCAGAACTGCTTTAGAATCTCTTGTCGATCGTTGCTGTTTGTTTGCCATATTCAGTGTCATGGGTTTAGTGATTTTTTTGTTTTTGCCAATATATATTAGAACCAAGTATATAAAAATAAATAAAACCCTGTTTCAGTCTGGGGTGATGGGGAGTAAAAAATTGATCATTAAGGAAAGCTAGAGATATTGAGGAGTCAAAAGTCAAGTTTTCCAACAGAAAGTGAAGATGTGAATTGGCAGCTGCATCGCAGAGAGAGATCTGGAGATCCCAGGGAGTCACAGGCTAAATCTGAATCCTGAGCGCGATTTATTAACACAGCTGTCAGGGAGAAGGTGCAGGCATTTGTCTGCTTGAGGTGGCCTTGGTGGGGCCTCAGCTGAATGGGGAAGAGAAGCAGAAGCAGATGGTTCCCTGACCCCTCATCAAAGGACTGCAGATGGTTGTGCTCCTTTTTCTTCTTCAGAGCAGCACAGGTGAGAATGGGGAGGTTGGGATGTGGGTGGGCGCGTGGAATCCCCCTGTGGTGCTGAAAGAGCTAGAGGGGACAGGGTTTGTTGCAGGGAGAGGTTCACATCTGCATGCAGGTACTTTGAGCTTTGAAATACAGCTTGCTCTCATTTGTCCTGTTTGTAAAACCTTTCCAGCCATCAGAAGGTCTCATCTGTTTTGTGGAAAATTTTTTTTCTGCTAGTGACAGTTCCCATATATATATTACTGCCAGTGGAAGGAAGCAGTTTATACAAAATTCATAAACTATTTACATGAATTCTCTTTAATATTGCTCAAGGTGGATCCAGGCCCTTAAACACTGTTAGGAGAATAAAAGCGGGTTGCAATCCTTACCAGAGGCATGCACACTTGGGTATGCATTTAAGTGGTGTTATTTTTTCATGATTTCAAATAATTGTTCAAATGTACAATTTAACACTGAATACCGGCACAGTTTCCCCCTACCTTTAACATCAGCTTTCTTGCATCTCCATTGCTCTGGCATTGCAATTGTGAATGAGAGCAGAGTCCTCTGAGATGGGATGGAAGTACATCTATACAGATCCATTTCCCCCATGCATACTATAAAATGAAAGCACTTCTTCCTTCCTCCATACTGAATTATTTGTTAGCCCTTCCCATATCAACACCTGCAGCTGGGTTCAAATGCTCTTTAAGTAGATTTCCTCAGGTAATGTACGGGTGCACAGTGGGAGAAGACCCCCCCTCAGGATGCTAAACGGCTGCCAAGGGTCCATGCTTGAGTGGATTTCCTGTATAATGGAAATTATGGAATAAAGGGAAAATGCCTTACTATCCTAGGGGAGCAGAAAGAAAAGAGCATCTGAGCAGGCTTTACTATTCAGATTCAGTTCAGAAGTAGAAATTAAGATGAAGAAGGAGAGCAACCAGAAAATCTAGAGCTGCCACTGCTCTCCTGGGAGAGTCAACATAATTCACAGGTCAGGAAACACAGATTTCCTTTATATTTCAGTTTCTATACCAATGTGCAAAGACATAGCACTGTGTTGTGTGACATTTCAGCATTGCAATACAGAGCCAGTTTTTACATTGGTATAAAATTATACCAATTAGTTTACATCTGTTGATAATCTGGCCTGGGATCCTTGCTTTTTTGGAGACCTGCTTCACGTTCAGTTGATAGAAAGCAAATAAAATAATTCTACTGATTCATTTTAACATAATATGACATGCTCTGAGATTGATAATTCCATGACAACCAAAGGTTTGAATCCATTTTCAGACATTCTGCTTCCACATAAATGAACTGACCAGAGTGAAGAAACAAACGGAGGAAAAGTGTGAAAAGCAATTGCATGTTTGAGATTTATGTGCAACAGGTGAGTAGCTTCCAGCTATTTCTGACATACAACCTACCTTGGTAAAGGTTGTGTAAAACACAGTGACTGGTTACCAAGAGGGGTGAAAGTCCCTGGCCTACCAGCTGCAACACAAAGCTTCTCCATCTGTCTCCAGCCTTCCAAGTGCACATTCCCCTGTCAGCCTGTAGCCACTCAAGACAAAGGCTGGCACAAACTGACTTCCATCCAAGAGGAGGTAAACAGCAGCCCTCAGAATGGCTGCAGGAATCAATATCTGCTGCAAAGAATAGTCACAAATTCCTAGGTAGTCTGGATCTATGGTCATAGCTTGTGTTAATGATACTGAACCAGCCACAAGGCTCTGGCCAGGCTTGCAGAAATACACTCTTCTGCAGGGCCGATGGCAGAAAGCGCTGTCATACAGGGGCCAGGATTATCCCAGCAGGAGCTGCTTGGGAGGATGCCATTGCTGAGGCTGTGAAATCAATGCAAATGTGTTTTGTGGCATCCTCCTGCTTGCCTATCACTGGCAGCCACCCGAACCTGGAGTGCTAACAGAGCTAACACTGAAACTAAACCACTCCAAGGAAAGAGCATGAAAGAACCATAAGCTGCTTCTGTCTTCTCCTGTATCCCTCTTGTTCTGGCTGACTTCATGACTTGAGCTACATTTACATGTCTTTACATTTACAGAGCACTCTAGCAAGAACCACAGCACTCCCCGATCTGGAGGACAGCACAGCTCAGGTGTGACTGGGGTGTTGATCCATTTATGGATGCAGGAAATGAGGAGATGGAGGGAAGGGAACCAGGAATCATCCTTTCTGTCACATGTTCTTGAACTTCAGTGCAGGCTGGCCATAACCTACAGTGTGTAGCAGAAAGGGCAAGAAGAAAAAAAAAAAAAAAAAAAAAAAGAATAAAACCCCACCTAATCACATTGGCGCAGAGAAAAAGGTAATGAGACAGCAGCCAGAAATTCAGAGCACATAGTTCAAAACGCTGGTGTGATCCACGGCCAAAGAATGCAAGGCAAAAGCGCCAATTCAGACCAGGCGTGTGGTGTGTGCACCAGGGGAGAACCTTGTCTCGAAGGCCTTGGGAGATGGTTGTTGGGGTTCATTTAACATGCACATGACAAAGCTGCAGTGAGATTCAGCTGCAAAGGCGCATCCAGCTCAAAGGGTTCCAGTGGAGTAAGGAGCTGTACATTGTCTTCTTGCACTGCAGAGCATGAAGTGTTGTAAATTCCTTGTCTTTTCACACAGTCTGTCATCACTGAGCAGTAAGGTCAAAGCTATGTTTGCTGGTTATCATTTGGAGATTCACACCAATATCATGGTACAACCTTCCCTGACATGGGGATGCTGCTGTTGCTTAGGCCACCCCCAGCATGATGTCCCAGCACGGTGTCCTGCAGATGATTGCTGGACTTGAGCGGCTTGGGAGAAGCGAGGCACTCCTTCAGGCCGTTCCTCAACCCAGCCTCAGCCAGCCTTGCTCTCTGACAGCCCTTGACACTGACCCAAAGAAATTACAGTAGTAAAAATTTCCTACACAAGTACCATTTGGTGAGCCAGAATTGGATCAGAGAAGGAAAATATCTCACATTGATACATTGTGCATCGAGGACCTCTCAGCTGTGTGGGTGATGACAGCTGACTGTCCCCTGCACCGATGCCCATTGTTTATTCCTGGGCTGTTTGCACAAAAGCAATACGTGGAGTGCTGAAAGCCTGCCTATATCCCAATAACGAGCTATTTGATTAATGAGTCATCTGATATATATAATTGTACAGTGTCTAGTAACAGAAAAGTCTGGTAGCTATTCATGAGTCCCGTTTCCTGAGAAAGAAAGAGTATATTGTTTCAGTGAGTAACCTGTAGAGAGAATCTGGGATAACATTACTACTGTATCAGTACACTTAGGAAATACAGCCTCCAAGGGGATATATTATACTGTTATAAAACACCCTTTGGTATGTTTTCGCTACACAAGGGTGATGTGCTCCATGGGCTACCTGATAGTTGCAGCGCAAGGGTGGCTTGTCCCCTTCTGCCTCTCGGTTTGGGAGGGAGCTGGTGAGAGAGCAGTGGACTGGCCACTCACTTGTCCCTCTCCCCCAGGCCTTGGGAGCAGCTGGGACCTTTGGGTTTGGGACAGTTTGAGACCAGAGGAGGAAGAAATGAGCCAAATGCTGGCTGAAGTGACCTGTGGTGCCTCCACCAGAAGCAAGCTATTGCAGTGACATGGAGTGGAGACAGGCATGGAGCAGGGCTGCAATGCCTGCAAGGTCTCAAACACCGTTCCCCCAGCTGTCCTGTGGGGTTCCCTTGCCCACCGTGTCTGGGTGGAGTTCCACAGTGCCTCTCCTGCCAGCTGGCCTTCTTGCCTGGTGTGAACATTTCAGAGGGCCCTGCGGGCTGCCTTCCTCAAGCAGAACAAAGTGCTTGACCTGCTGGGACCAGTTTTTCTGCCACAGTTGTTTACAGGCATTTTGTATCCACCTTGAGTGGCAGCATCAGGCCTGCCTGGGATGCAGAAAAACAGATAAAAGGAGGTGTTGGAGTTACCACGCAGACATGCCACCAGCCAAGTCAGAACACACGAGACAGATCGTACATGTGACTACATACATTACATTAGTAAGTGTTCTCTGCAGATGTGTTTAGACAAACTGTCATCTAAACAAAAGCTTGGACTACAAGAAAAGCAGGTGGAGCCCGGGGACAAATGTGTCATGGGGTACCTCGGCATGCATCCCGCTTGAAGCTGTGCTTTCAAGTCTTTTTGAAAAGATGCATGCCCACCTCGGGCGCTCCCCTGGGCAGACCTGGCTGCGGCATCAGCCTCATGCCACGCGCCCCGTGAAGGCCGAGAGCGGTTTGTACGGTAACACTCAGATTTGGCGAGACCACGGTGGGTGTAACCCGCCGGCTCTCGCGCAGCGCTCACGGCCGCAGCATCCGAGCAGGGACGGTGCTCCCGGCACCTCGATGCGCGGTGACAGTCCGCCCGCGCTGCTGGTGGCCGACAGGTCCTCACGGGCGCCGTCGGTGCCGTAGGCCCCCTCGGCGGGGCGGGGAGCGGAGCGAGGGCGGTGTTCCCCGCAGCGCCACGGCCCCCCCGGCGCAGAGCGGCGGACGCGGCGGGGCCATGGCGGTGGCCGCGGACGGCGGCCGCTTCGGCTACATCTTGGACCTGCTGAAGCGGGGCAAGGTAGGGGCGGCGGGGGCGGGGGATGCCGGCAGGGGTCCCGGCGGCGGCGGGCCGGTGCGTGCCGTGAGGCGGCCCCGGGGTGCCAGGCCGGTGCCGTCGGGGGTGCGCCCGGACCGGGGGGTCGCTTCCCTCCTTAACGTTTTGTTTGGGGGGTACCTGGCGCCGGGTTTAGAGCTGATGCACTTGGGGGCCCCGCCTCGTATCTGCCAGGCGCTTCCAAGGCTGCCGGATGGAAGAGTTAATACATGCGGTGCCCGATGCCACACAGCGCGACACAGCCCGGCCTCCGGCTCCTGCAGGCGGCAGTTGTCCTGCACGGTGCCGTGCCGTGCCGTGCGTGCCCTGCGGTGCCAGCCCGGCACCGGGGGCTTTCCCTGCTGCCCAGGGTTGGGTGGGCTGCGGGAGATGCTGGAGTGAGAAGCGCCGACCCCAGGAAATGATGCAGAGTTTGCGGATATTTTGAGGGGAACTAGCATGTTTTTTGTATGTATCCATCAGTAGCTCACAAATACAAGAAGTTGGATTCCCCCCTCCTTTTTCGAGAATCCAACTTCTTGTATTTGTGAGCTACTGATGCTGATACATACTAAAAACAGTGAGTACTTCTGCTCTTACCAAAAGCTCCTGTGGTGGTTTAAAAAAAATAATTAGTAGTAGTCATGGTATTTTTAAACTTAAAAATAAGTGTGGCAAACAATGGTGTCGTTGGAAAAGATTGTTCTGAATGCATCCTGAAGACCTTCAGCTCATCTCCAGAGGCTGCTTTCACACCTTGGTTTTGTGCCCACTCTTCCTCCCACTCCCTCTTCTGAAAGTTGTGGATGGGCTTTTATAGCTGGTGAGAGAGGAGTTTCCTGGGTGATTTTCTGCTTCTTCTTGCCCGAGAGTAAACATGCCTGGAGCTCAAAAGGAAAATTCATATGGCCGAGTCTTGTTCCTGTCCTTTTTATGCAATACAAAGGGTTTCAGGCAAGAAGCATCTTTTGCCTGTGATTTGTTTGTAAGAGGGCACTACGCCTGCCCCTTATCTCAAAGTTAAACAAACAGCCTGTGCTGATAGCTTGAATCAGACACCCTCTGCAAGAGCATATGGCTTGGCGGGCAGATGATTTAGCACAGTAGAGTGAAACATGCATGTTTATGGAAAACAATGCTGGTGTTTATACATAGGGCATCACATTGCCAAGTTCCATCCTCAGAGGCATTTGATGTACCTGAAGAGAGAAGGAGCAGTAGCAGCTGTGTGACCTTCACAGACTTTCCATAATGGTGGTCACTGCTTGAGGCTTTCTGAGGTCGAGCTCTGACACCTCTCACTCTCCATGTTTTCCTTTTGCATTTCTTTACCTCTAGGCAGGGAGTTTAGATTACAGCCTCTTTGTAATTTATTGATGCTTCCCAGCATCTTGGAGGTGTTCTGCTGGGATAATTAAGCTGCTTTCTCAGGTGATGTAAATCATGCCAGCAAAAGGACTCTTCTGCATGGTAAACTGTATTTGCTTAGGGCAGGGGTCCTCAAACTTTTTAACCAGGGGGCCGGCACGAATGCAGTCACCTGCGGCTGCTTGGTTTCCCCCCCCAACCCCCGGGGGGGGGGGGGGGGGGCGGCCGGGGGTTCTGTAAATACCAGGGGCTGGATTGAGGACCCTGGGGGGCCATATCCAGCCCGCGGGCCGTAGCTTGAGGACCCCTGGATTAGGGGCAAGGTATTACTACTTAGAGGCCCCAAGCACCCCAGTTTTCCCTTTCTCCCACATCAATAAAGCTTTTGAAATGAGGCCTGAGAACATTATCATGCTTTGGATTTACTGTTAAGCATCTGGTTTTCACTGAACGAAGAACTGTTAGAGAAACAGGACGTTAACAACAATACTTTACACTCGCACTCACCTTTCTCTGCATATGATCCCAGCAGGTGTGATACATCAGCTCTTAGACCCTGGGCATGCGACCTCTTTCAGCAGTTGTGCTGTGTTTCCACTCAGCTTCCAGCCTCTGTCAGGCCTCTCAAACAGGGCAAATCATTATATATAATCATTATATATCGCTTTTCCCTGGGGGAATGTCACTTCAAAAACCTGTTATCTCCTTTAATGATCTGTGCTAATTATTCCCCTATGACTCTGTTTCACACACAGACAACTTGCACATCGTACCTGGAACAGAAAGATGCACGTAACACTTTCAGCCCCAATAAAACAGTCCTTGCATAATCCATATACCCACAACATCTGTTTAGATTCACTGCAACACACTGTGAGATATCCTGGGCCTCTGAGGCACCTGTCAGAAACGTCACAGCAGCATCTGAGCACTCCAATTGTTAATCTGTCTTTTAACCCAAGTCACGTTTTTGTGGAAATACCCCTCACAATGCAGACGTAATCGGGCACACTTCTGGACACGTGGTAAATGGAAGAAAGTTGTTGTTCAAGTAAAGGTCTATTCTCCTCACAGGGATCCAAAACCCAGACAAGCTCTTTCCTAACAGAAACAGATTAACAATTCACTGCATTTTATACCAGAGGTACTGAGGCAGAAGGAATTCCATGACATTCTTTCAGGACTCTGAAATCCCAGTTCAAATCACAGCAAGGATGGACATTCAACACTCAAAATGACATAGTATTCTAGAAATGGTTCCAGGTTTCTTTTTTCCTCTTCGTCTCCATTGTCTATAAGTTTCCTTTTGCATCAGTCAAACACATGAACATCCCCACAATTGTTCACCCTCACTCCATTCAAAGTTGTTTAACTTGCATAGATATATGCTCTCTTCAATGGAATACATCTGCTTCTCTTGTATTATTGACTTCAAAGAATTTTTAAATGCTGTCAAGAAATACTTGTTCTGATGGGTAACTGATACCATTGTAGTCCATTTTGTAGAACCATTTTCAGGCATTTTTCTGTAAGCAGAATAAATTCAATAAACCAATGTGAATTTCAGAGAGAGGCTAGCAGCACTGACACTATGTTTGTGCACCGTTGATTTTGTTGAAATAAAGCTCTTGGCATACTCCATTTTGTAATCAATGCCTCACCCTCTGTTTTATTCCCTCACTCATTTCCTTTGTTTTGCCATCTATTCCTACCATCCCCATGGTTTGCAGAAACTGACAGTTTGTGACTCATAAGGAACAGCTTTAAAACCACTTCTCCAGAAAAAAGCATTTAGAGAAATAGTTACTATTAAACCCAAAATATAAACCTCATATAATGTGAATACAAGAAATAAAAAAAATAATTTGAAGAGCATTTCAAATCCTGCATGCTCTCCACCTGACTCCTGTATGTGACACCTGATTTCTGTCCCTCTCTTCTGCCTGGTTGCATATAGTGACTGATGTACAATTCTCTCATGGTAGCATTTCAGCTTTTCTGCTGGTGAACGTAAGGGATAGAGCTACACAGGGATTAAAAAACTGAATCACATGAGAAACTGGAGAAAAGAAATATAGTAAAATTTACTAGCAGCTGTGGGGGCTGGTGGGTTGCTCTGGGCTGCCTGACTTAGCTGGAGTTCTGCTCCTCATCCTTTAGAAGATAAAGCTTTACATATTCCTTGCTTATGTGTAGGAAAGAGCTTGTCTGGGTTTTGGGTCCCTGTGAGGAGAATAGACCTTTACTTGAACAACAACTTTCTTGCATTTACCACGTGTCCAGAAGTGTGCCCGATTACGTCTGCATTGTGAGGGGTATTTCCACAAAAAGGTGACTTGGGTTAAAAGAGCATGTAGAAGATAACTTGTCATTCAGTTTCAGGTGACAGCTGGTTAGACGTTTCAGAGGAGCCAGAATCTGAAATTTAGCTGCTAAGAGAAGTTAAAATCCAGTTTGCCTTCACAGTTTTTAATCTGAGTTAATTAGCTGGGTTAGTCAGCCTGTGTGACAAAGGTGTGTTTCCGCAGTTTGGGCATGTCCTCATCACTCCAGCAGTGGGTTCTTTGAAGCACCTACCAGAGCATGGGATGTGACACAGCGAGGGTGAGAGGCTAGCCATGCCCTGCGTGCCAGGGGTAGCTAGAATCTGAAGCGAAGGAGAGAAGGCAGCAGGACAGAATAGCAATTCCCTGTGCGCTGTGTGTGTATTGTTCATGGGTTTTGTGCCATATCTTTACGGTGCCAGAAACTGAGCCTGTGGCTGGGCTTCCTGTAAAGTTGATTTAATTTTTTTATTTTAATGTAAACCTCTTATATTCCAAATCCTTTTAAAAATAACCGTTTGTGCTAAACAGTAATAATTTGTTCACCGGTATGGATCTTCCCTAGTTCAGAGATGGAGTGTGTTTTGATTTGTCATGTGTTTTTGGGAAACTTTTTCATTATTATTCCTCCCTTTGCTTGGCAAGGGGTTTACTTCTGGAGGGAAACAGCAGGGTGCTGTGTGGACTGCTGTCTGTAGGTGCTCTTTGGATGCCCTGCAGCTGCTGCTTTCCTGGTGTCCTGAGCGTGAAGCAGAGTGCTGTACACATAGCAGTAAGTAATAAAAGTAAGGATGTACTGAGCCAGCTCAGCACACTTTGAGATGTGCCAGCTACAGATCCTACCCAAAGCTGATTGCAATCCCAATATTATGGCAGTTCAATGAGGACAGTCTTTATTTGCTCAGTGCTCTGTGCATAGCAGTGTCTCATATGACCTTCCGGACTTGTTTGGTCCAGCCGACCAAGTTATGGGCAGATAAACACCAGAATGAAAGGATGAAGGATTAATATTTTTATGGCAAGGGATCTTCAATCATCGTTATTTTCATTTTGAAACACCCATGGTCTATAGGCCCTTGGTGGCTGTCCAGGGAGATGCAATGAAGGGTAACCCTCAAGAAGACAAAGATCAGCCTGTATTCCTGAGCCAAACCAGGCACATTTCTCTCAGGCATCTTAAAGTCTTGCCTTATTGCTGAGCAAACAACGTATCTTTCAGCCTGCATGACTGAAAAAATCCTGGGGAAAACAGTCATCTTCAAGGTGCAACTTTTCAAGGCTAACTAGAGAAGCAAACTGCATCACTGACGATGTACAGAGACTGGGATGAGGGCTAAAACCCCACTGCATCCATCCTGGCAGAAAATACTTCCATTGCACAGGGAGAAAAGTGTCTGCCTGCTGCCTCAGTCCCCAAGACAGTCATGTTAGCTCAGAAGCAAATCTCCCTCTTCACCCTCTGTATCTTTGCTGTGGATGCACTGGCTCTCCTCTGATGCAAACCTAGTGCAAGGCAAGTAGTAGCAGTTCAGTTGGAGTGCAGACCAGCAGAGAACAGGCTCACGCTTGAGCCATGGTGGCAAAGGCAGCATGAAAAAAAAACCACTTTGGAAAGCTTTGGCCTGAGGACCTGACTGCTGAAGGCAGGGGAAGTGTTGCCAGAACCTCCAGTGCGCTTTGGGGCAAGGCTGTGTTTCTTCATGCAGCAGGACCCCAGATGTGCTCTATAACAAGCGTGGGATTTCTATAGCTTGTTGAAAGCCGGTGCCACATCCTTCTTTGAATTGTACTGAGAGTTAATGCAAAGGAGCGCTTGGGAGACTGCTGCATACCAGTGATTAAATTAACAAGCCCATTTAAACTGAGGTAGGAGGGAAAATAGGATGACAACCCCCACTCACTCCAGTTTCTCTCTTGTGCTGCTCTCTTGGGAGTGTAAGACATGCCAGCAATGCCTGGTCAGACCCTGCCTGCTGGGGGGGCAGGAGTGAATTATGAAGGATGTGTTGAACTATCTTGACACTTCCTCATGTATGAGTCCATCATTAGCAGAACAGGTGCCCAATCAATGCACGAATGTGGTTGGAAACAAAGCAGAAAGGTAGGTCAGACTTCTGTGGCCACGCTGGTCTTGCTGACTCCTTCTGCAGAGGCTAATGACAGGAGTCTTTTCTGATGGTGGTTTGTACTCTTACCTGTTTAATGTACCAGTGATTCCTAACTGTTGTTTTTTTCTCCCAGTACCATAAAGCTAGTGCAAATTTTGGCACTGCAAATGTAGTAGTCCTAGGCTGGGGGAGGACCAAAAGGCTAGTAAAGTGTGAGTGCTGAAGTGTGGTTTTTCCCTTTGGAGGCCTTTGAGGACCTATTCATCCATGTAACTTCTTAAAGTGGTGGAGGAGGAGGAGGTGGTAATTAAAATCCTGTTCTAAAGTACCCTGAAGCCTGAGCAAACAGGCACACAAACAAGCTAATAATACCTTAATGATCTATTAAGGGATTGAACAAAGAGTCACTCACAAGTCCTGGCAGTAACAGCAGTTGGCACTGTGGTCCATGTGAAGGCTGTGGGAGGACAGGAGGAAAGTGTGTGCTCCAGGTTTGTCCATGCTAGCAACACCCACCTCTGCTGGCACCTACACCTCTGGTATGAAATGCAGAACAGTTTGCATTGCTGTGTCACCAAAAAGAAAATTTCTCCATAGTGTTTCAAAGGCAGCAGTAGAGTGAAAGGGGCTTTGTTCTGGTCTGTGGCCGATAGTTTACTTGGCCCCAGGTCAACCACATCCAGCGTCAGCCACGGGTAGCGTGCAAATGTAGTCAAGGGCTTATTAAGTGCTGCATCCTTCAAAGCCTGCCTGTAACATCGGGAAATGTGGGGACAGTAGAGGTGGTTAAGGGATACCATAGTTATTCAGATATTTGCAAATCATTACTCAAAACATAGTTGGAAGACTAACAGTTCATGTCCCTACCAACCCTTTCTCCCCACCTGCTCAGTTAAGTGACATGTTCCAGTTTGAATATACATACTGCGCATTACTGGCTCCAGTTTGAATATACATACTGCGCATTACTGGCGTTACTGGCACCGTTTTGAGCACAGTACTCTGTGTTTTTATGATGGTGGTTTATAAAGTAAATGTAACATCTTCATGTGTTCTCTAGAAAGTTCTTCTTTGTAGTATTAGACATGCGAAAACATCACCTCTGTCTTCATAATTTCCAACTGTCATTTTCTATTCAAATTTCACGTCCAGGCCACCGAAGACCAGATGTAAATAGCGGCCAAAAACCAAATAAGGCATCTCAAGTGTGTTCCTTTTATTGACTCATATGCAGGGTAATTCTGAGGGGGAAAAGGAACTTCTTGTTCTGGTATTAGTCTTTTAAATAGGCAAGTAGGTCAAATTTAGGGTTTATCAAACTGTCGGCATTTCGTCGTCCAGGCAGTCCAGGCTCCATCCGCTGTGTAACGTAAGGAGACGGTACGCTCTCACCCCCGGGTTTCCCAGCTGGCGATTTTCCCCCCGGGGCCGACGCTGCGCTAACTACCGGCGGCGCCGCGCTCGCAGCGGCTGCAGCCGCGCCTCGGCCAAACCCGCCGAGGCTGGGGACGTAAAACGCATCCCCGTTTGCCCGGCGGGCGGTGAGAAGGGCATTTGCTGCGCCTCCTCCAGCGGACACGGGGCGCGGGGGTCCCGCCCTGCCCCTGCCTTCGCGGCCCAGCTGCCGCGCGAGCCGCCCGGTGGCGCCCGCGCTGGGGACGCGGCGGGGCAGCCCAGCCCGCGGGGACCGGCCCGAGTCTGCGCCGCGCCGGGCACCGCAGGCAGTTAACGGCGGCGCCTCGGCGGGGAAAGCACGAAATGCCCCCGCCGCTGGGACGGGCGGCGTGCCCGGTGCCGCTGGGCGGAAGAACACACTGAAACAGTGACACCGGCGGGGCCGGCGGGCGCGGGCGGGGCCGCGCACCCCCCCCCCGGGGCGGCTGGACAGCTCCGTCGGGCCCGCCCGGCGCCGCCCCGCCCCCTGCCGGCCGCCCCGCCCCTGCCGCGGTGGGCGTTGGCCGCCCCGCCCCGCCGGTGCCCGGTGCGGAGCGCGCTCGCCATTGTGCCGTAGGCGACGCCCCTGTCCCCGCCCAGAGGACGGCAGCCCCGCCGGGTCGCCGCCCGTCTGGCCGGCCTAACAGCGCTCCGCCGGGCGGGCAGCCGCTGCCGCGGGGCCGGCGCGGGGATGGAGGGGTGCCAGCTGAAGAGCCCGGTAAGCGCCGGGGGGGAGCCGGGGGGGCGCGGCCGGCGGGCCGGGGCTTGTCCTTCCCTCCGCTCTCGCGGCTTGTGCCGCGGGCAGGGCTCGCACGGAGACCTTCGGACGGGGCGCGGTGCGCGCAGGGGACGCCGCCGGAGGCACATCGGTGCAGCCGGCCTGACGCCGGCGAGCCGAGCGGCGGCAGCCCAGGAGGGGCCGAGCTGGGCGGGCGGTGCCTGCGCCGGCAACTTGATGCTTCGGCGGGGCTCGGCCGGCAGGTGCTGCGGGCGGGGGGCGACCGGAGAGCTGCTGCACCCACCAGGGCTGCGCTTCTGCGCAGTAAATAACTAAATAAATAATGTTCCTGACGCGGAACTGTTAGCCCAATGAAGTCACAGCGGTTCCAGCCCTTAAACGCGAATTACAGGCGGGAAAGCCTGTTGTTTAACCAGTCAGACGCTTAATTTCCCCACCCCCCCCCTTGAAAAACGAGTGAACAAGCTGACTTAGACGTATGGCTTCCTATTGTTGAGAAGCACGGTTGCTTTCGTTTCACTAGGTCCCCGAGTAGAATTAAGACTACTCCCCTCCTCTCCTTTCCACCCCTGCAATGCAGACGTGACCTAAGGATGAACCGGCTTTGCCTGGTGGCAGTGCTCGTTTCAGCTGAAGTGAACGCTGGCAGCGCTTTCGCAAACCTTCATTGAGATGTGTTTGCGGTGTTAGCCAGAGGAGTGCTCCAAACCAGCTAGAGCTGTGTGGAACAATGATTCTACAGAGCTGGGTTTTGGTGACATGCAGACGTACAGCTGTGCCGTAAGTCTTGCTGGCTCATGTTTTCTGCACTTACCCTTGTTTCTCCCTCTTTCTGTCACGAAGGTTACCATTAAGGGGATCGAAAGGGAGCTCATCTGCCCAGCATGCAAGGAATTATTTACCCATCCGCTGATCCTCCCATGCCAGCACAACGTGTGTCATAAATGTGTGAAAGAAATACTCTTTGCATTCGAAGACTCTTCTGTTGATGGAGGGTCTGAATCCTCTAATCAGAGTAGCCCTCGAATTAGAATCACTGCTAGTGTGGACAGAATTGACAGGATTACTAGATCAGGTATGTATCAGAATTTTTGCACCTTTTCCTAATTTTATGCATTAGATTGATTTATTTGAGCTGAATAGCATCTGCGTTGGTAAAATGCCTTCCCAGTACTCCTGATGTGGTTAGAGAGATGGCTTAGTAATAGTACAAGTCCTGTTCATTCTGTGGCAAGAACAATGGGAGTATTTTTAAGAACAATGCACATTATTTCATATATAATAGATTTGTCTTTGCTGTATCCTGTAAATCTTTGTAACCATTGTGCTTGTTTATTCTTTTATTTCAGTTACATCAAGATGCAATAGCATTACTTTCAGTAGCATTGAGATACGGATTATCAGCAATTGTATTGCCTGTCAGTGGCACTTTTGAGGTGGTTCCGTCAGGTCTTGGCCAGCCTAAATTCAGTAATTCTGACTTCCTTCTGAGCGTCTGCAGACTTTGAAAATGATAGTTTTGTCCTACTCATTTTAACGGAGCACAGATGACTGTAAGATGAGTGCGAACAGTCTCTTTCAGTGAGGTCTGCTCAAAGCTTTCAAGAGGGCTTAGTTGTAAGACTCGGTGCTCTTTGTGACAGCACACCAGAAAGATTCTTACAGCTGTCCATGTAATCCACAGATGAGTTGATCTGCTTTTGCACAGACACATCGAAAGTGCTTTGTGCATCCTATACTGCTTGAAAGAAACCTTGTCTTGGCTTTTAGGCTTCCTTCTGACATAATTATCCACTTTAAAACCACACTCCACTGGTGCTCTGGAAGAGTCACCCATAAGACAAACCCTGAAGCTGTATCTTGCATTTCACATGTTACAAATGTTCATCCTCCCTTTCCCCGTTTTCAAAACTGAAATGTTTCATTTCACCCACTTCTCTTAAAGAACTACTGAGTTGTTAGTAGTGGTACTCTTTCAAACCAGTTTGATAAGTGAATGCTGTGTTTGCTGTGGCTTGGCTGGTTGAGGCTTACATGATTTTGAGGGAATCCCCAAGCCAAATGGTCAGTTATCTTCATTACAGTCCTGTTTTCTGGACATGGGGTGCACAGCCCCACAGTCACCGTGTAGCTCTGCATATACTTTCTGAGCCCTCTCTAGCTGCAGTGTTACGTAAGTTGGAATGAGAAGGACCCACTGGTGACTGCCTTCTTCCGAATCCAAGCCTGTTCCCTTTTTTCCTCAGTAAGCATAATGTTCTGGCATGGCATTGTATTCATGGATTGAAGTGGTCACCAGTTTTGGGTGCAGCTGTCTGGTTTATGTTTTTACAGCGTGGACATAGGAGTGCCGAGTTGGGTGCCTTGTGGACTGTGCAACTTGCACTGTGGGCAACCTGACCTTCCTGTGAAAACTGCCTTGGGAAGCGTGGGAGTGTCACACAGCCTGTGCATGGGGAGCAGCTTCCCCCTGCTCTGGCTCCACCACTGCCATCAGCAGTGTAAAGCAAGGAGCTAGTGCTTTATCTCCCATCAAAAGCTTCCCTCCAGCTTGCTCTCCATCAGGCAGTAGAACCAGTGATCTAGCATGATATGGCCTGCACATGGTGCTGTGGCATAGTCTGCCCTGTGCTCAGGAGAAGCAGAGCTCCCTCAGGAACCTGACATTTAATTACTACTAGATTTGCAGAGTTAAGTTTGCAGTGCCGCCATAGCTCTGCTTGCACGATTTAGCATTGCTACTTCCTTATGCCCATAACGACAGGGCAAGAAAGACCCGTTCTTGGTACTCCTGCCCCCTGCCCCCAAGATGTATACATGGAAATTGTTGCAGCCGTTGTAATCTTTAAATCCACAGTAGTCTGCCACCGTCCCAGTAAACTGATGGGAAGTTATGTGTTTTCTCCTCATCTGACCTGCTAGCAGAGGGAGATGAATGCTTTCCTAAAGACTTCTTACCCGTTTGAGTAGCAAGAGAGGGTTGAGACTTGGAAATAATGGGCTTCCTCCTCTTCCCCTCAAAGAGTGTTGAGCAGATGCACATCACAGGAAGACTATCTCAGACAGTTCAAATCTGCAAAATGAAAAGCATATGGAAGTGTGAGCTTTAAATAATATATTTGGAAATTCAGGTTATACTATCTTCACTTCTAATGTTACAGGCATTATACCTCCATTGCTATGTGGGTGTGATATTTGTTCTCAGATGTTTGGTACCAGTAATGTTTAACCAGCTTGCAATTTACATTTGTACAATTCTCATCCTGCATCTGAAGTGTCCATACTGCACATTGCCTTGCTTAATTAATTGTGTGATCCTTAGGGGAATTTGTAATGAAACAGCTCCGTAAGAGAGAAGAATGTACAAGAAAACATCCCAAGTGGGACCTCACATGTATAACAAAAAACTAATACAATTTCTGGTAGGCTTGTGCAGGGCATGTCACTGTCCAGACATTATCATTATATTTGAAAATGGACATGATACCTTCCTGCTGCTGTGGGTTTTTTCCTTTTTTTCACTTAAGGAATCCCTGCTATCTCCATGAGGAGTATCAGCTATTTACAATTATTTTGGCATTTAAATTCTTGAGCTGCCAGAAGGAACTGGTCCAGATTCTTGTGTTTGTTGTGCAGATGCAGCTTGCATTTTTAAATACAATTTATCTTAACAGAAAAAGGCCAGAACTAGTAGAACTCTTTATTTTTCAGTTGAAATGGAGTGCATTTGTCTCTTAAAATCTAACGTGTTGGTTTAAAAAATTCCCACTGTTTATATTGTATATAAAAATAATTTTTGATTTAAAAAATCATGTTGCATATAAAATGAAAATAAAGGATATTTCTTCTTGCTAATCTATTTTCTGTAATGTTAGTGTAATTACAGTGTTGGTGTAATTGAAGTATGTAATGTGGTTATGTTGACACCTGTGCAGCACTGACAGATGATGCAGAAACTGAATGTTTGAAATCTCTCCCTGAACCCCCCTCCCCATCTATTCTTTCTCCTTTTTTCTGTTCTGCTTAAATACTACAGTTGTTTCATGTGCTAGGAAATAAACATTCTTGCCTTTCAGCCCTGCAGTATTTTAACAGCCACAGGAGAGAAAAGAGTTGATGCTTTTCATTTGAACCATTGTAAACCCAATAGCATATCTAATTTTTTGGTTTCTAAACAGCTTTCTGTTCGTTGTTTGCAGCCTCACAGAGGAAATCTTTTGGGTGGAGAGGTAGAAATGCTTCACTTCTTGTATTGGCTGGAGATAGTCTAGCATTTAGATCTCAAGTTATTGTTGGTCAGCATATAGCTTTTTGTCAGTGGTCAAGTCCACAAAATGGCTTTTGCAGTGAGCAAAGGTACCGCAAAGGACTTCTGTAAGGAAAGCTTTTCATTCTGTTTAACACTGACTTAAAGGTCAACTGGACTGGAATTCAGTTAATGTATTGGAATATATTTTTTTCTTGTGTGTACACATGACTGAACATACATCGATGGGTGCAAACACACATGTTCTCTCTTCCCTTTAAAATAAAACCCCAACAGTCACCCCACCCCAGCCCCTTTTTAATTTTGAAGAGTTTACATGCCCAAGTTTCAGTAAAATTGCTGTCTTGCTGGTAGTGAAGTGCAATTGCTAGATTGATCTTTGTAACATTGAGAGGTCATGGTTGGCCATCGCTTGTAATTGGAAGAAAATACTAGTTCTTCATTCTGTCGGAGCCCACTTAATTTGATAAATAAGCACACTGAAATTTACACCATGTTAACCTGAGTAGGTAGTTCTGGATCTGGCAATTTAGTATGGCACATGAATATATGAGGAAAGCTAAATATTTACGTTTATACACTTGTCACATTTGGCAAGTTTAGTATCACCAGGTTGAAGGATAGCCAGTGTCTTTTTGTTTTAAGTATATCTCATTTCCAAAACTGAGCTAGTCGGATCATCTCAGCCAGTGTGTGGGCTTGTTAACATAAATATTTTTTTTTCATGTGATGCTCTGTCAAAAGCGGAACACACTTCCCCCCTGCCCACCCCCCCCAAGCTCAATGTTGTCATAATATTGGCAGTCACATGAGCAATCTGTAGAAACTGTCTTTCAAGAAAGACATGAACTGAGCTAAACACAAATCTGAATTTCACACTCCGTGGAGGACAAAGCGGCTAATCGAAAGGGGAAGTTTAAATTGCTTAGTTGAAGACTGAAAGTATCATAAAACAAAGATACTGCAGGACACTGGCAGACCTCTTGGAAAGCTGTCCTTATCTGCTCTTTTTGCAGAAAGCACCCTTTATTTGGGGAAGATTAAAGTATCTGAAAATGACATTTTGCGGCTACTGACTTACCTCACTTTTTCTTTTCTTTCTTCCTAAAAATCCACCCAAAAGCATTAACTGAGTTTCAGGGGGTGGGGTGTATGGCAATATACCTTTACATTTTTTTTTTTTTAAATTCTATGAAAATCCAGTTGACTTTTAAAATCTTTATTTTTTCAAACTCTCACACATTTAACTTCCATGTCTTCCATAATCATAAAACTCTGGTGATACTGTTTACTTGGAAAACAGAATTTTACCTTTAAGATGTCCTATCCCTTTGCAAACCATCAGCTGCAGGCTGGGCTTTTCATTTTCAGTGTTGGTACCTCTCCTTGGGGAGAGGACATTTAGACATTATCTTTAAAAGACATAGTGAAGATTGCTCTTTGACTTAAGTCTTTGCAACCTGTATCCTAGTATTTGTGAGTTTGGAATCTTAAGCATAAACATGTTGTACTAATTTTTTAGTTACTGATTGAGGTATTAATTGCAAGTGGAGCAGTCTGTTTACAAATCACAGTGGAAAATTTCTTGTGATGATCCTAATATTTCACAATTTGTTTGTTGTAAACCAGAGTAGCAAAGTGTGAAAGAGAATATCTGGAGGACCTAAGTTTCTCTGAGATGCACATCTAATATGACTACAAAATCCATGGGTTCTGCTGCTCTGTTTCTTTGTGTGCCTGTGTTTTTTTTTTTACATATATATATATATATGAATATTTTTTTTTATATATATTTAAATATATAAGCAGAACTCAGTTTTAGCAAAGTGGACACAAGACAGATAGGAGAGATAGTGCTCAAAGTAATTTATCACTTCATCAGTGCTTTCTGTTTTAATGTACAAGTGTAGAAATCCTATAAGCAGAAAGCAGAGTAATCCTTGCTCCAAGTTAGCATTTTAACACTTGCAAAGAAGAGGATGTTAACATGCTTTAAGTGTTGAAGTGGCAGAGCATGCCGAGAAGCTTAGCAAGTAAACTTCCAGGGTTTAAAATGGGGAAAAAAACAATCCTAGGCTCTTGGAGTGCTGTTAGTGAAAAGAGATGAGACATCTGAAGGTGCACAGGGCTTCCTGGATACTGGATTGCTTTCTGAGAGCAGTGTCACCAGTCTTTGCAGAGCATGGCTCATTCATGATGACTATCTTGTTTCGGGCCACCACTGGCAGAATGAAAGGCCTCCACTGGAATGCAGCTGAAGTCACCTTTGAGTTAAACAAACATCCCTTCCACATTTGAGCCACTTGGCCAGACTTCAAAAGCATGCAACTGGATACAAATTTCAGATTTTTAAACTTGACCACTGCACCATGGGTTTTTGTTTTCTTCTTAACCGTGCTTTGTCATTTTTGTCATTGCTTGCTCTCTGCTACAGCATACTGCTTGTAGGCAGTCCCTGGACATTTGACACTATATGATTATCTTCTTAGTTTTAGCAAATCTAAGTACTCCAGATCCCTTTCTGTAGCTGTTGACTGCATGGCACTGCATGTGAAACCGTTTTTGTTTAGGCCATGGTGGAAGTCTGGAAGATGTGTGTTCCTGTGCGCAGTACTAGCTTGGAGCATACTTTGGAAATACAGTTTGTGTTTCACTCCTGTTGCTGTGCATTGCATGTGTGTGTTGCTGTGCATCAAGTTACAGGTACTGCAGGACGTGCAGTTTGGGTAATTAATTCACTTCAAGTAAGTACTAAAAAAAATTAAAAAAAAATCTCTGCTTCCCTTAGCCAGAGAATTGTATACCAGTGCCTTCTGTCACCCATACTGTTCTGTAAATGCAGTCCAGTCGTTCCGCTCAGAACCTACAGAAAGGCATGAGACCAGCTGGGTTTGTGACTGCCAGCTTGTACACACGTCTGCTGTGATTGTGGCTTCTTAGCTGATGGTCATGCATAACTACCATGTGGCACATTTCAAAGATTATTTTTAAGAGCAATTAGTTCCTTCTGAGAATTGGTTTTGTTTTGTTTTTTAAGAGACTGAAAAGGGTATGATATGAAGGGAGGTTTTGGATTAGGTAGAGCAGCACAAGGCGGATGTCTTTTGGGTAGAATCAAAGGACGCTTCAAAAACAAATGAAGCATCAGCACTTCTGGTGGAAAGATACTGACTAAATACAGATGAGGACAAATTCCCTTTTCTGAAGAAGAGCCAACTCCAACACTAGGAATTCAGCTGTAAGTCATACCTGCATTACAAATTTGTTAGTTACACCAACATACAGCCCTCAAAGGGATCTTAAAACCATGCTCCAGCTACAGGGGATGTTTTATTATTTCTGTGTAAGGGGAAGCTGAGAGGGCACACATTAAGGCTGAACAGTGGCTTAGCCTCCTTCAGAAATAGATAAAAGATTCTTTGATAGTTGTGCCCGCTGGGTTCATGAGTGAGACATGGGAATGCACTCCTTGTTCCGTAGCCTCAAGAATGTTACCCTGTAAATAGCTTTCGGGTCTGAGTGAGCCATCCCCATGAAAGGCTCCAAAGGCTCCTCCTTACCTTTGTGACCTGACTTAAGCCTTTGATCACTTTATTCTGGAGAGGAGGGGATATTTGTGCATAGCTGTTTGGTAGGAGTGCGGTTTCTTTGCCATCCCATTTTGAAATGAGAAGAGATAGATGTACCCTGTGTAACACTGCAGATTTGTGGTTCCCCAGTTCAGGATAGAGGAATCTCTCAAACACAACAATCTTAGCATCCCCTTGGTATGCAGTGCTTACTTACTAGTCCTCTTTTATCAAGTCCATTCAGCAAGGGCCAAGTCAGCCTCTGCATGTTTTGACTAAATGATTTGGCTGAGATTTCATATTGGTAATATCTAGTTCTCTTGTTTTCCCTTTAATTTTTTATTTGTCTTTTGAGATGAGCCAGATAAATTTGACTCATCCAAAACAAACTTTGGGGAGCTTGAAGCTGGCTATCTGTGTCTGGGAATAACCTGTCTCATTCTGGGAATAAGCATCTTTTCAGTATGGGCAGCCAGTTAGCCTAAAACTGGTTTCTGGAGGGTTTTGTGTTCAGTGTTTTGAAAGGCAGCAGATTGAGTGCATCCAAAACTAGAAGAAGACAACAGTATTGGAACAGATAAATTCATCTTAACATGGAATTGAGTTTCAGAGTAGTAGTTTGTGGTGGCCCCTGGACTTGGGCATTACACTACCTTGTCATGGCAAATACATTCCCTTTGGCTTGGCAGACTGCATATGCGTTGGGATTGTACTGGTTTGGATGATGCGCTACAATAGTTTGGAATGGGTTCATAAATTCCTGTGCTTCTCCTTCTAAACCTCTTCTGTTTATGCTCCTTCTAAATCAGGATTTGGTGTCTACACAGGCAGAAAACACAATTCAGTGACTTCTAGATTGAGTCTATTTCCTTGTCCGGGTTGCCAGAGGAATATTGATCTTGGAGAACGTGGCATCAATGGCTTATTTCGCAACTTTACTTTGGAAACGATCGTGGAAAGATACAGACAGGCAGCCAGGGCAGCCATTGCTATTATGTGTGATTTCTGCAAGCCTCCACCTCAAGAATCCACTAAGAGCTGCATGGACTGCAGTGCAAGCTATTGCAATGAATGTTTCAAAGTACACCATCCTTGGGGAACTGTGAAAGCCCAGCATGAATATGTAGCACCAACCACCAACTTCAGACCTAAGGTAGGTATAACATACCTTACAGAATTTAGGTTGCAGCATTTGCATATAGCTTCAAACGTATCTGTGCAACAGTAGTTGCTTATTGGGACCATTGTTGCTTTATTGACTCCAGCTGTTATTTATTGAGTGAAACATAAGTTTCTGTTCTTGTTGATGCTGAAGTGGTTGTTATTGGAGGGGGCACTGAAAACATGTTTTAAGGTGACACTAAAACCAAGGATGTTTTACTTGCAGGAGTGGATCATGTTATTTGTCATTTTGGTTCTTTTTTTTTTCCTTCTGTTTTTGGAAGAGTAAATGGTCTTGAACATCTAGAATGGCAGTGCTTTTCTCTAAAAGTATGGGTAAGGAGGATGCCTGTGTGCAGTAAACTTAAAAAACCCAACACAACTGGCCTCCCCCCTGCCCCTTTAAAGCAGGTTTCCTTTAGATGTTTTGTGCTTGAGCTTGATCCATCACAAAGCCATCTCCTTTCTTGCCTTCTTCTTTGCACCTAGCAATAGCAAAAGGTGGAGTTCAGGTCTCCATTGTTATTACACCCTGTTATTTTTTTTAGCTATAGCAGAGGAGAAGAATGTAATGGCAAGTTTTCTACTTTACGTGCTGCTACTGCTGCACTTGTACAAAACCGAGTGATTGTGAAGTGCTGTTACTGTTGTTTTTCCTGCTAATCATGGTGCAGAACATGGCAGTGCCTTATTGAATTTAAGTTACATGATAGGAGGAATTGTCACAGCTGCCATCTCTCTAACAAGGGACCACAGTAAGTCTTAATGTCCCAGCACTTGCTGCATGCCTGTGGCCAGTGACCTCACTGGAGGTCCAGCAGATAGCAGGAATGCTAATGTTCAAGGAGTCCTGATTAATTTTTATTAAGTTAAGTAAATTTGATGAATGTGCAATGTGTACAAGGCTCTTGCTGGTGGTGTACCTTCTTTCTGAAGCTGCAAAAATTTGAGCCTCAAAGGTTAGTGAGCAGATGATGGTGAACATGCAGAAGTCCGCTTACTGCTGTCTTGAGTCTAACACATTCATTCCAGTTAAGAGCAAGCATGTGCTTGATGTGCTTTAAAATGCGCTAGCACACACCTGTCTTGTCCCTTTATAGGATAAATGAACAAGGTAAAAGTTTGCATGCTGTCTTCTGGCTCTTGGTCCTAAATGCTGTACAGCTCCTTAAAAACTTTCGTTCTATGGTATCTAAACCCTTAAAATACCAAGGGCATCTTGTGATCCGTGTGTATTCTTAAAGGTACCATATGTTGTTATACTACATGCAGCCTGAATTTGATTTTAAAAGTCAGTAGTTGAATTATCCTGAAGTAGAGCAAAGGAGGGGGAGAAGTGATTTAGACCATCCTGTCCTTGATTTATCACGTGTATACATGTGTGGGATTTAGCTTTTTTAAATAATGTGTGAAGACAGATGTACTATTTAAAAAAAAAGAACCCCCTCCCCGCCCCGAACTATGCTATAGTTAAATTGACTATAGATACATCTACTATGTAGGAAGACTTCCCAGCAACAGTAAACTGATGTTTACTGTGCTCTTATAGAGACTTTTTTGAGGACTGCTTGAGCTTAATAGAAAGAAAAAAAGAAAGAAAAGTGCATTTTTCATTGCACTGCATTGTTAAGACCTGAACTGAATGCATGGAGTATTTGCTGGTCTCCTAAACAATGTTCTCAGTCATCACTTTCGTTTAGAACCAGACTGGACAGCACTTTGTAACGTATATGGTGGGGATGGGAGAAGCACATACTGGGCTGATTGTTCTTGAATTTTAAGAGAACTAGACAAGGTAATCTGCTGACCTGCCTCTAGCTTGTGTGCTATAATTCTTGCTTATATGAGCTATGCCCTACTGTGGAAAAATTACTGCCACAGACTAACAGCATGACTGCATGACTTTTTGGAAATGTCAGATGTCTACCTGCACAGCTCATTTTCCTGAAAGTTCCCTATTTTTCTTTCTTTTTCTCAAATCCAGCAGTCAATGAAAATGAGATAGCTTATGACATATTCTGCTTAATGATAGTCTTTTGTACCAAGATGGCAGTGAGATTAGTGTCTTTGGGCTTTTCACCATAGCCTAAGATAACATTTGGGGGCTTGAAAGCTGGTTTTGGACATGGCCTGCTATTTGAGATTAGTGTGCTCATGTTTACGCTACTCACAATTTTCTCCTTCTGTGCCCTTTTCTGTCCTTTTTTGTGTGTGTGTCTGAAAAGGTGATACTTTTAAAACTTGAGTATTGGCACAGCTATCTTGTTCTTGCATATTGGCACACCTGTCTTGTTCTTTTGCTTGACATGCAATGGAAAAGCTTTGTCAAGAGCTCTTCTGTGGTAACAGGGAGTAGATGGACCCAAATCAAATGCTGTCTTTCAGTCCTCTGGAATGAGGCAAAATGTTATTTGTTTGTTTCTTTTTCTTTTTTTTTTTTTTTTTAAACAACCTTTCCTCCCATTTTAGATAGGTTTATGTGTTGCTTGAGCTTGGAGTTGAGCAGCACTTCCCCCCACTTTGAGGAGTTATTTCAATATGTTCAGTTTTTGAAAGATGATTTTTAGTGAACACCAGCATTTTTGCAATGTTGTTTATGCTGATACTGGAATTAGCGCTCAGCATGAACAACTTGTAATTGGAGTCAGACAGAGAAGCTGAAACACTGGAGCCTTTTGTCTTTAAAATGACTGTGACTGGCGGTGGCTGCGTTTCATTTGTTGCTCCAAGAGCAGCGGCTATGTGGCTGGTCAGAGTGTAGCTTAGACTCAAATCATTACAGTATTATGTCAGCTTTTGCTTTAAGAAACAGTTCATGGCTGTTTCAAGAGATGCTGGCATGGACATGGTTAAATTTGACAGGATGGGTATGTTATATATTGCATTTACAGAACAGGAGTGTAGGGAGCTTGAGGCATGCAAACAGCTTCAGGGATTAGCAAAACAGTTGATTGCAGTATAGAGGCTATGTGGTGTGTACGCTGACATTGCCACGTGTTTACTCACTGTTAGACTTCGTCAGACTGTGTGTGTCCATCTGCTGCCTTTCACTGGTGTGGACAAATATAGAAGAGGGAAGATAAACCGAATATAAAAAAATCTACTGATGAAATCAGACACAGATGTGGGATGCTTGAGAGTTTTGATGATTTGTTAAGCACCTCAGTTTTTAGAAGCACACCTGTGTTCTCTCTGCTCTCTACTTTTTTCAGATTTTGATGTGTCCAGAACATGAAATGGAGGGGGTGAACATGTACTGTGAAATCTGCAGAAGGCCTGTTTGTCACCTTTGTAAACTGGGTGGATATCATGCAAACCATAGAGTAACAACCATGAGCACTGCCTACAAAACCCTTAAGGTAGAAGTAAATATTGTTGGACCTGACCTTAGGAAGGGGAAGAGTAGTGAACGGCTGGTGTTAAGGGCAAGTTCCCTCTGGCAGGAAGCCAGGATGTGTGTTTAGAGGACACTGAACTAGTCATGAGGCATGCTGTTGTGCAATATCTGTTACTGTGTATATTAGTGTGGCATAGTGTGTGTCTGAGAAACTGTATTTTCTATGAGGTTTGAAACATAACCCCTTAGAAGTGTTTCCACCTTATTTTAGCCAAGTGTACAGCAGTATTGACCAGTGGAGAAGGTTTAAGCAGTTAACATTGAACAATCTAGCTTTCTGAAAATAACTGTCCTTGTGGCTTGGGTTAGCTGATGCTTTAGAAGCACTCCTGAAAACTTTGCATCTGAAGTGTCTGTTGGGACCTTATAAATTTCTGAAGTTGTGTAGCTGTTACTTCCCTAAGCACAGTACAACAGGGAAGACTTGCAAAGATTGCTTTGTTTTTAAAGAATGATTGCTGCTACCTCCTCTTCTTCCTTTTCTTCCTCTCTTCCTCGCAGGGAAAGAAAAAAAAGACCAGACCCGCCTGTCTTGTGCTCTTTGGCCTCCTTGCAAGTTTGCAAGGCTTTTCCTGTACAGCTGTTAACTCTTGCAACTAAGGAAGTGCAGAGACACTCATAAGTTCATGCTTAGAACTACTCATTTTTCTAGCAAATCTTAATACAAATGACTTAATAACTAACAGGGCTTTTCTGTAAGTTTTAGTAATGTCCTGAAGCCTCATGTTCCTAGCCTTAAGAAAGGGTGACTCCTGTGGCTGAGGAAGAATGAGCCAGGTCAGGCAGTTGCCTCTTGTCTTTAGAGGCTGTGCCCCAAGCTCTGCTCACAGCAGTGGCCTGATGTCCCTGTGCAGCAATGGCAGGTCACCGAGCAATTCTGTGTGGGCTTGCTGCTCCTAACTGGTGGCAGGCTGTTGTCCTTTTAACTAGATCAGCTGAGTGCTAGCTGGATGACGTGCCTGTGCTGTTTGTCAGTTTGGGTGAGACACCCTTATTCTGCCAGCTTCCTATTTTTTTTTTTAATAGGAGAAACTTTCAAAAGATATCAAGTACCTCATCAGTAAGGAGAGCCAGGTGAAAGCTCACATCACCCAGCTGGATCTGCTGCTGAAAGAAACGGAGGTAAGAGTGACTTGCGGGTTGTCTGGGGATGGCCCTTGCAAAGACTTGAACTGTTTTCAGTGAAGTGTTGAAAATCCTTTTTTTTTTTTTTCAGTTAGCCAGTAGAACAATTTCTGAATGGTTTGCGTTGGTCGTGAATCATACACAATAAGACATAATCCTGACAGTGTGGGAAATCTGGGCAACATACAGAGTGAAGTTAAGTTTTGGGTGCTGCTGTTGAATTGAAATACAGCTTATTTGACACTTTAACCAAAGAGACATGTTTTACATTTACAGCTCTTGTGTATTAATGGTGCTGCGCAGTTTATGCTGTCTGTTTACCTTGAGGATGTTGCAGTGAAATCAGAATTAAGGGAAAAATCTCCCTGCAGAAGAGTCATAGTTGGAAATCACATACAAGCTGAAAAAGACAATGGCAGAAATTGCAGGAGCTCCTGGACCTGCCTCTGTCTTGATACAGATTGTCTTTCTCTGCTTCTCAGTGCCTTTTGTTCAGGGCACTAGTCAGAGGTAGCACTACGGTTCTGAGGGCATCCGTGAGAAACTGGGCTGGACCTCCGGTTCAGGGTGATGGGGGAAGGTGGAAGAGCACCTAGCTCTTGGGCACAAAGACTTTGAGACTGACCTGCTTGCTTTTCCATGAGCTGTTTAGACAAATGCCATGCATAACTCAAGGCGCAGTCAGAGGAACACTTTCCTGCTCTTGGTTCTCGGTGTTAGGGTACTAAACGCTAGCTTGGGTGCAGCGCTGATCGCGTTGTCAGTCCCAAAGAGCACAACAGAGCTCATTAGTCTTGTCTGTCAAGCGCCTGACTAGATTGCTGTGATACCTTGAACAACCTTATGTATGTTTCTGTACACAGCCGCAGCTGTGGAATCTGTCCGAGTGTCTTTTGTTCCCTTCTAGTGCAACAGTGAAAGGGCTAAAGAAGAAGCATCTCAGAGTTTTGAGAAATTATTTCATGTCCTGGAAGAGAAGAAGTCTGCAGCCCTTAGGGCAATTGAAGCTTCTAAGACTTTAAGGCTGGAGAAATTGCAAATGCAAGCAGAAGAATGCCAGGGGCTCCTGGAAAATAATGGCCTTGTCGGATATGCCCAAGAAGTGCTTAAAGAGACTGATCCATCTTGTTTTGTTCAAACAGCAAAACAACTTCACGTCAGGTATCTGAATTACCTTCTGTTTGAGGGACGGGTACCCTTCCAGGATGTCTGGTCAGCCGTATTGTTTTGACACCTGCTAGCAAAGTACGGAATGTCTTGCGGAGGCTCAGGAGGTGGTCCCGGTACCGTTCAGTAGCAGTAATTAGAGTGTGCGTTCAAAAACAGCACGCAGGAGGGGCCCTGTCCTGTGGCAAGACCGAGCCTCCCTCAGTAGGACTGCAGTGGAAGGGTGGCTTGCTCAGCTCACTGCCGCTTTCCTTTGCTCAGAGATTGTATCGGGTATTTGCAAGTTAATCAAACATGTCTCTTCCGGCTTTAAACGCTTTCATCTTAATGGCTGCTCTCCATGAGTGCTTCACACCTATTTTGCTCTTTGAGCATAATGCCTCAAATTGTTAAAATGCTCTGCCAAGAGAATTGCCTGTTCCTTACCTTTACGCGGATGTACAAACAGCCTTTAAATGTTGCCTTTGAATTCTGTCTAGAGAGGCAGAACTTTCTGGGAGGTATCAGTAACTATATGAAGATGGAACTTTTTGGAAAGCAAAGCTTAGCAATTTTGTTTAAGGAATGCACACACGTGAATTCCCTTTTCTCTCTTCTGCCATGCCTCTGCTTCTGCGCTGTCAGAATCCAAAAAGCTACCGAATCTCTGAAGAGCTTCAGGCCAGCAGCTGGAGCTACTTTTGAAGACTTTGTGGTGGACATCGCCAAGCAAGAAGAGATCCTTGGTGACTTGTCTTTCCATTCCAATGGTAAGTTGCGAGCACACCAGCTCATTGTCAAGTTACAGCTTTAAGGGCTGCTCTGAAAGAGGCAAAACTTAGGCAGGGCTGCAGCTGCAGAAGTCAGTCTTGTGACTTGTGTTGTCCTTTCTGTCTCTGTGATCCACAAGGCATTACCTGGCAGCAATGTAATGAAGCTTCAGCTTTGGTAACGAAGCTAAGACGCCATTGCTTTCAGTGCCAGTTAACACTGGCTTCCAAAATATTGTAGATCAGTATTACTAGGTCTTTGCAGATGCTTTTTGTTGCACGACAAAAAAGAACAGTTTTCATACGCTTTTTTAGCTGCCAGTAGAAACGAACGATACAACTTTGAAAGTAAAAACAGAAAGCGAAGGTTTTATTTAAGTGCACATCCAGAACCATGCTCATCTGCACTCGTGAACTGAGCCAGGTTCCCCCCTGCGACTCATGGTGCTGTAGCCACTCAACAAAGGGCTTGTACATGAATTCTAGACCAAGGTGTATCTAAATGTGAGGGTTATGCCTCCTGAGTCTCTGTCGTTCCAGGTCTGGAAATACCAGAGATCAATGAAGAGCAAAGCAGAATATACAACCAAGCTCTGATCAGCTGGGAATGCCCTGGGAATGTCGACTCGGCTGATATCTATGTCCTTGAATATCGTAAGCTTAATAGAGAAGACGAGACTGAGATGTGGCAGGTCGAAGTTTGCAGCAAGAGCAAAGTAATATCTGATCTTGATGATGACAGCAGCTATGCCTTTAGAGTTCGTGGATATAAAGGCTCCATCTGTAGCCCTTGGAGCCGAGAAGTTGTTTTGCGTACTCCTCCAGCTCCAGGTATGGGGTTTTCTTCTTTCCGCAAGGTGCTGGATCTGTGTCTGTCGGTGTTGAGAGCTGTGCGTACGTAGTTCCAGTAGCTCCCAGACTTTGACTATACAGTTACTAGTTGCATAAATGTTGAGAAGCACTGTTAATGGGTTAAGTAGGTAGCATGCTGAGACTGTGTTAAATTGCATGATGTTCCTGGTAGCCTTCAGAAGTGGGAAATCCCAGTGCCAGTGTATATGCAAATGTAGTTTATAAGCACAGGAGGCCAAATACCTAACTAAGAGGACAATTTTTTGGGATACTGTTTTTCAGTTTTCAGTTTTCTTTTTGATGACAAATGTGGGTACAACAGTGAACATCTCCTGCTGAACCCAGGAAGAACCTCTGTGGAGAGCAGGGCTGGATTTCCTCTGCTGCTGGGATCTGAGCGCGTGCAGGTCGGATGCTACACAACCTTGGATTACATCATTGGTGACACTGGGATTGCCAAAGGGAAGCACTTCTGGGCTTTTCACGTGGAAGCCTATTCATACCTGGTGAAAGTGGGAGTTGTTTCTAGCCACAAGATAAATAAATTGTTCCATAATAGCCATGACGTGACCAGCCCAAGGTAAATTGCATACTCTTGCTTAACACATGTTTTATAGAAGGAGATGTCTTTTTTAAAATATAAATAAAGAGCGGTTCTGGCCTCAATTAGTACACAAGGTGAACCTAACGAGTGCAAAGTAGCTTGAAGGATATGGTGTAAGCAGGTTGTCCTGTTCATCGTCTACAGTTAGCGGGGAAAATGTGCTAGTTACCCAGAGTCCTATTTTCTTTCTTTTGAGGGTAGAAATCAGGTTTCTATAGATGTCAAGATATGTCACTTAAAGCAAGAAGGTAAAAAAGACAAATATTGCAAGATTGAAGCAATGCTTAATTGTCAGTAGTAAGACTCTGCCTTCATTCCTTAAGCATGCTAAGTTTGGCAGCCATTCAGAGGTACGATGTTCACTGTGCACATCTGTGTATCTTTGCTGTAGCTTGTGTCACGGTGGATTCCAAGCCACTGGCTTATCCCAGGCTGTGTGCTTGCATGTGGTACTGGAGTGCTAACTGAGGAGAAGCTCAGTGGACAGTGGACAAACGAGCAAAAAAGATTTCCAGCTCTCAATTACAGCTGTACTAAGCCTGGACGTGCCTAAGAACTGCAGGCTGGGAGGCTGTCTGCTGGGGACTCTGAACTTTTCCAGGAATCTGACAAATGTATTGGCTTCCTCCTGGAAGTGTAAGAAAGCCAATGTCTTGAGCTGCTTAAAGTCAGATGGAGCCTTTTTGCAAAGTGAGGACTTAGATCCTGATTTCCTGATCTCTTTTTCCGTATCCACACAAATATCTGGAAAAGTTGAGCTGACACACGTCCAGCCTCCCACCAGAAACGCAAATCTAGGTAGGAATTGTCTGCACAGAAGAATGTCTGCTTCTGCAGTCTGGCTTCTTCTGGGGACAGAAGCAGGGGGAAAAGCAAGTAGACTGAACAAAGTTGGCTACAAACTTTTCCCCAGTAACCAGCTGGGAAACAGGGGTTCAGGGAAGCCTCCAGGCAGTGCACTTTAAAAGCAACAAACAAAGTGGCAAGCCAAACAAACCAGATGCACCAAAACCCGAAGCCTACCGTGTTGTGTTGTGAATTTTAAAAGGCAATGTAATACAGCAGTGGTGTGGAAAAGTCATAGAACAACAGTAATGTTAAACGTATTTACTGGTGTCGCTTAACATTATGTAAATGAAGTTAAATGTATCTTGTCTGTAATGGTTAGTCATTTTCGCTAAATTACTTCTCAAGTTAACTAATTTACTGTTCCTGTAGGTTCATTAATGATTGCCTAGCATGAGTACACTCAGATACACCTGTTCCTTAGTAAAGCCTTCTGTGGTCTCATCCGTATTAGTGTTTAGCTGTTATTGTTTGAAGTGGCCCATGTGAGTGTCCTCCACCTACGACAGGCATCTTCCCTCCTGGCTTAGGTAGATTTTTACCCCACAAGGTTTTCCAGGTAATTGTGTAGTGTTACGTATCTTATGGAAGTGTTTTCTCCACTTCACATCACTGTTCCCACAAAAACAAACAGTTGTTTTTCTGTTCCAGATACGAGCAAGACAGTGGTCATGACAGTGGGAGTGAAGATACCTTCTCTGACTCATCGAAGCCTTGCACTCTGGTCACTTTAGGCATGAAGAAGTTCTTCATCCCCACGACACCTGCTGCCCCCAAGGATCCAGCAAGCAGAATCCTTCCCCTCCCATCGTGCTTGGGCATCTGCCTTGATTGTGACAATGGCAAGGTGGGGTTTTATGACGCAGGCCGCATGAAATGCCTTTATGAGTGCAAGGTGAACTGCTCTGGCATAATGTACCCAATGTTTGCCTTAATGGGTGGCGCAGCCATTCACCTTGAGGAAGCTGTCACAGCGAAGTATGAGGAGTACCACGACAACGTTTAGTGCAGTAACCTCTTTCTATTGCTGCTCTGAGATGGAGAATGACGGCAGGAGAGCTCTACCTTGTCCCGATTAATTATGTTCTACATATATGTTGCTCACAAGTCTCTCTGTCATGTCTTTTTTTAAACACGTTGTCCAGACACTTCCCACACCAGTGTGAACTGTTCTGGGAACTCTCCTGCCTTTCTCGTGATCTGTGTGATGCTGTTCTCTACGGACTTTCTTGGCAGGAGGAAGCAGGAAAGAAGTTTAACTAGCAACCAAGATCACTCCTCGTGGGTAGAAATCTGCCTTCTATGTAACTTAAATTCTTACGTAGTCAGTTTTGCACTTAATGAACAAAGCTGACAGCGTGTGATTGCTGTTCTCCTTTTAAGATACCTGCCTGAAATGCCTCTGAGGGATCAAACGCCTTCCAAATAACCCCAGAGCACCGGGGTTGGGCCTTTCAGCACGAAAAATTATACACCAGACAGAAGTCGGAACTGCATATGAACGTTTAGCTTGTATTTGGAAAGAGAAGGGTAAACTAGAATACGATTGCATGTCATATACCTTTGATGTGGCTGTAAGCTAGAACTCTGACACCTGGCGTCATGCAGTTGGTGGCATAATGATAAGTTTCTTTACTCTTCTGGGCTTTTACTATAGGCTGTAAACAATAGAGTGCAATTCTACTTGAAGTACAGAATTCAATGTCCAAAATCAAAGGTGTTTGCATGTGTGAGTAGTTGTACCTGGTATTTAGGCAAAAGCAAATGAGTTCTTGACATCAGTTGTAGTATGTGAACGTTAAATAATCAGGTATTTCTTAATTTTTTTTATCTAGTAGCAGCTTGTTTTTCTAGTAAGAATGTAAAAAATGCACTGATTAAGTTATGAGACCCTATTTCTGCCTTAAAGGATGTCTCCCCTCAAATTTCTGTTCCCGTCATGTTAAAAACTATCCCACGGTAGTTCTTCATAGAAACACAGAACTACAGATCGGTTTGGGTTGGAAAAGACCTTTCAAAATCATCTAGTACAACCCCCTGCCATGGGCAGGGATATCTTTCACTAGATGAAGTTGTTCAAAGCTCTCTTCAACCTGACGTTGAGCACTTCCAGAGATGGGACATCCACAGCTGCTCTGGGCAGCCCGTTCCAGGGTCTTCCCACCCTCAGTGTTAGAAATGTCTTCCTTAAATCTGATCTAAACACACCCTTGTTACCTTTAAAACCGTTGCCCCTGGTCCTGGCTTTACCAAGGCCTGTAGAAAGTTTCTCTCCGTCATTCTTGCAAGCCCTCCTTATCTACGGAAAGGCCACAGTGAAGTCTCCCTGGGGCCTTCCCTTCTCCAGGCTGAGTAAGGCCAACTCTCTCAGCCTTTCCAGGGTGTTCCAGCCTTCTGATCATTTCTGTGGGCCTCCCCTGGACCTGCTTCACGCTGGGGGCCTCAGAGCCAGATGCAATACTCCGCGTGGGGTCTTAGGAGAGCAGAGTGGGAGAATCCACTCCCTTGCCCCTCTGGCCACCCAGCAGCCCAGGATGCAATTGGCTTTCTGGGCTGTGGGTGCGCATCGCTGGTACAAGTTCGATTTTTCACCCACCGGGATGTCCAAGTCCTTCTCTGCGGGGCTGCTCTCCATCCCCAGTCTGTATTGATACCAGGAGGTTGCCCTGACCCGGGTGCAGGACCTTGCGCTTGGCCTCGGTGAACCTCATGAGGTTCACATGGGCACACTTCTCAAGCCTGTCAAGGTCCCTCTGGCGACTGAACTGCTCAGCTTGGTGTCAACTGCAGACTTGGTAAGGGTGCACCAAATCCCACTGTCTGCTCTTAGTGGAGGTACTACCAGTGCCAGTAGAAACCCCTCCCTGAGGGACACCACTTGTTCCTGGTTTCCACTTGCATGCTGAGCTGTTGACTATAAAACTCTTTGCCCATGGCCACCCAGGCAGTTCCTGCTCCATCCATCAAGCCCATCCCCCTCAAATTTAGAGGGAAGAATGTTGTGGGGGATCATATCAAAGGCCTGACAGCAGTCCAGGTATATGTCATCGGTAGCTCTTCCCTTGTCCGCTGATGCAGCCACTCCACCACAGAAGGCCACTAGAGGAGTCAGGCACAATTTGCCCGTGGTGAACCCTTGCTGGCTGTCGCTAATCACCTCCCTGTCTTCCGTGGGTTTTGAGATGCCTTCCAGGAGGATCCGTCATGTGCTCTTACTGGCCACGGCGGTGGACTGCATCTGTCGATAGAAATCTCTGTGAAAAAACATGGGGGTTACTTGCACTGTTAACTTGTGGTGTGGAAAGATCAGGATCTAAAGTGACGGATGTTTCTAATACATACTCGGTGCTTTCTAATTTGGGGATATGCTTTCTAATTTGGGGATAGTGTTGCGTCTTGATGAGTGTGTGTGAGAAGTATGCTTACTAAGTACATGTATACAGCTGTAGAGCTATGAAATGGGACCTGAAAAATCACAACACACTTAGAAGAATGTAGCTCATAATGCAAAACCTTTGTGCCCTTTGCTGTCTGAACTGTCGCACTGACCTGACCCAGAGCCCACCCCTCCCAGTGTCCGCTCTCCCAGGCCTCTGCCTGGCGGCCCCTGTCACCTCTAATCGGCAGGAACGGTATCTGGCCAAAATGCCATCCGTGCCAAGGTGAGCACGACAGCCCTGTCGGGGCTAGAAAGGCCCAGCAAGGGCACCTTCTTGTTGGGGTCTCACCCGCAAATGTTTCTGCCTTAGTGAGGCTGTGTGGAAGCCTGCTGCACAGCTTCGTTGTGTGCTTGTATGAGAAGCACTTGGGCGTCCCAGGCAGCAGCGGGGAAGCAGTGGGTATCTCCTGGAACTTTCTCCTGCAGGAGAAATGGCAAATTGTCCCTCGTTACTTATCCTGTGGGTCATTGATTTTTGTAAAAGGTGGTTATCGTAGCCTTTCTTTCCCACTATGCCCTCCCCTTCACATTTCCTCCTGCTGTACTGGTAACCATCCTGCTACCCTTCTTTCTCCTCTCATCTTCTAAGGCCGACTAAAGGAGTCTTCCATACATGCACTCAGGCAAAGTCAAGGATGGCACAATTCTGTGTTTTCCTTCTTTTCATAGTCCTGAAACTGTATTTGCCTTTTTGGTCGATACTGAATATTAAGCTGACATTCACAAAGGTGGTTCCTGCAGTATTTTCCACACAGTCCTGTGGTCTAGTTGTACGTAAGCCATGCAGATAAGGGTTTCCCCACCTTGTGTGAATTCTGCATTTGTTAATGTTGAGTTTCCTCTGCTCGTTTACCTGATCACTTAGTCCTGAGGCTCCTGCAGCTCGTCATTCACTCCTAGACTTGAATGTTCCCGAGTAGCTTCATAAGTAACACAAATGTGATCCTTTTTTGTTTGCTTGCTTTTCCAGATCTTGGAAAGTTGTAAGTGAGAGTCAGAAAATCTCTTTCTGCTGTTAAAATTGGTTGTTCCTTCTACTTTTTTCCCTCTCGTTTAATAAACCATGATTGGCTGGGCAAGCGCTGAAAACCTTTACACATTACTACGCTGTGTTGAGTAGGTGGCTGACGTTCTTGTGTGTGTGAGCCCAGCAGTCAAACAGACCCAGGAGACAGGATTCTCTCTTCAGTAGCTGTGATTCTCCCATTGCACAGTCACCATTTGCCTGTTCATCTATGAAACCCAGTGTCTGTCAGCTGAAGGCTGTAGATCACAGTGTTGAACTTTCCAGTTTGTTGTTCCCAGGCTAGATGTCCTTCCATAGACAAATGCATCATTTTTGGTTCCTCTGTTTCAGAAACTGGTCTAAACTAGAGGTTTTGCGTCATGGTTAGCACTGCCCAGTTCCACATTTGGATGCACCTGGACCAATACCATGAGGCTGCGGCGTTTTGTTAGTTCATAGAAAGATGCATAATCTGGAACACTCCATCCTGGACACGAAGACGGTCTCTCAGACTCATTTATTAAAAGATAAATTGAGATTTACCGGTTTGAGAATATAGAAGTAAGACATAAAAAATTTGTCCTGTCTTCCGCCGCCCCCCCCCCCCCCCCCCCCATTAGCTTTATCTAGCTTTATCTTACTTTCATTTAAGATTTGCTGTGCTATGCAATTACTTACTCTACTGGACAGAGCCTGATACTATTTTAAACATTTATCTGCCTTTTGGTATGTCTGCTTGTATTTATTTCGTTCTGAGTTTAAAAATGGATTTGGCTTTTGGTGTTACTTGAATACTTGGGATGCATTCATGACAGTACTCTGTGGTGCTTACTCCACCGTATTAAATGACCCCCCCCCCACTGTCAGAGGCACTGGCAACTCACTGTCAGAGTTGTTCGGCTACAATGGAAGCGTCACATTTCAGAACTACAGTTCAGCAGTACTTGGCTATCCAGATACTTATTTTTCCAGAACAATTTTCTTCCTACGGAACAGCACTTTACAATGTAGACTAAGCTAAGAATGGTGTGGTATTGTGTGGATCTTTGTGCAATATAGCTGTTTGGTGACTACTGTGTGATTTGCAAAGCTCCATGCAGGTGTGAATCATGTAGACACTTTTTAGATATCTAAAGCTTTAAAAAAACAGCCTTGTTTAAAAATATCCTGAAATGTAAACATGATGTGTGTAGTTCTTATTCTTTTTTTTTTTTTTTTTTTTGAATAAAAGCTGAAAATACAGGAGCTGGGTCGTTCCCATTATTACATTCCAGCTCTGCAGTACCCCAGCTGGAATTGTATTTCTTACAATCGATGGCAACAGGTGACTTGCAGGGAAAAAGTTCTCAAGCGTGCCCATAAACCAGTCACTCTAATTTGCGGAGAGGCTAAAGAATCTAGTTTGTCCTAATTGCCACATCAGGCTTTTACTTAAGCTGCTCTTTAGGAACTTGGCTGCCTGAGGGTCCCTCCCAGGGAGGGGAGGACAGTGTGTGTGCAGAAGAGCGTTGGCTCTTTGGCCTTTTCAAGGGAACCTACCCTTTCCCTAACGGAGGCAGAAGATGGCCCTTAGCTCTGCAGCTGAGCAGCCCAGCCAAGAGACCTGAGTGCGGTTGGACGGAGCTGCCTTGCTCTGCAGTTCTGCAAATTGGTGCCAGTGCTGGAATCTGCGTTTATTTGAAAGTATGGTGTTTCCATTTGTCAACGCTGCTGCTTTTGGGATGCTTTTAAGTTCCAGCTTATGGTGGCAGCTGCCTTCAGGCCTGCTGTATGTGCACCTGCGAGTGCTGGAGGCTGTATTCACAGTGAGTGTCCTGTGACCTGTGCTGGTGTGGTTAAAGCAGCCGCAGAGCTGATATACGTACGTGTATACTCTGGGACAGCAGGGCTGGAGCTCCTGGGAAAGCAGGAGTGTTGAAACCAAGGGCAGTATTCTGCTGCATTTTCTCAGCTTTCCTGTTTGACTGCCATCCTCACGTACGTGGTTCAAAGACACAAAAGACATGTTCATTGCTTGAAGTGGAGTAAAACCACAAGAGAGAAGGGTGGCTGAAGAAGCGCAGGAAGCAATATTCCTGGCACCATGTCAGCAAATGAACGCAGAGCTGGCGGGCACTTAGAGCCATAGAATCATTGGGGTTGGAAAATATCTTTGAGATCATCATGTCCAACCGTTAACGCAGGACTGCCATGTCCATCAGTAAACCGTGTGGCTAAGCACCGCATCTATGTGTTTTTGAAACAGCTCCAGGGCTGGTGATTCCACCATGTCCCTGGGCAGCCTGTTCAACGCTTGGCCACCCTTTCAGTGAAGAAATTTTTCCCAATACCCAATCTAAACATCCCCTGGCATAGCTTGAGGCTGTTTCCTCTTGTCCTGTCACTTGTTATCTGGGAGAAGAGACCAACCCCCACCTACCTACAGCCTCCTGTCAGGGAGCTGCAGAGAGCAGTAAGGTCCCCCCTGAGCATCCTCCTCTCCAGACTGAACAACTGCAGTTCCCTCAGCCAGTGCTCATACAGCTTGTGCTCCAGACCCTTCACCAGCTTCACGGCCCTTGTCTGGACACGCTCCAGCATCTTGACATTGCTCTTGAAGTGAGGGGCCCAGACCTGAACACAGGGTTCGAGGGGCGGCCTCACCAGTGCCCAGGGCAGGGGGACGGTCACTGCCCTGGTCCTGCTGGCCACACTGCTGGGGACACAGGCCAGGGTGCTGCTGGCCGCCTGGGCCCCCTGGGCACACTGCTGGCTCCTGCCCAGCCGGCCGTCACCCAGCACGCCCAGGCCCTTTCCCACCAGGCCCTTTCCAGCCGCTCTGCCCCAGCCTGTAGCGCTGCGTGGGGCTGGTGTGACCCAAGGGCAGGACCCGGCACTGAGCCCTGCTGAACCTCACACAACTGGCCTGGGCCCATCGCTCCAGCCTGCCCAGGTCCCTCTGCAGAGCCTCCTGCCCTCAGGCAGGTCAGTACTCCCACCCAACTTGGTGTCATCTGCAAGCTCACTGAGGGTGCACTCGATCCCCTCATGCAGATCGTCAATAAAGATGTTAAACAGGACTGGACCCAGTACTGACCCCACCAGCTGGATGGAACTCTAGTCACCACCACTCTCCGGGCTTGGCTGTCCAGCCAGCTTTCATCAAGTGAGAGGTAGATCTGTCCAAGCCATGAGCAGCCAGTTTCTCCAGGAGAATGCTGTGGGTGATGGTGTCAAAGGCTTTACTAAGTTTCAGGTAGTCAACCTGCACAGGCTTTCCCTCATCCATCAGGTGGGTCTTCTTGTCATAGAAGGAGATCAGGTCTGTCAAGCAGGACCTGCCTGTCATAACCCCCTGCTGGCTGAGCCTGATCCCCTGGTTCTCCTGCATGTGCTGCATGATGTAGCTCAGAATGATCTGCTTCCCATAACCTTCCCCAGCACTGAGGTCTGGTTGACATGTCTGTAGTTTCCCACATCCTCCTTCCCGCCCTTCTTGTAGACGGGCATCACACTGGATAACCTCCAGTTAACTGGGACCTCCCCAGTTTGCCAGGACTGTTGATAAATGATGGAGAGTGGTATGGTCAGTTCCTCCACCAGCACCCTCAGCACACTTGGGTGGATCCCACCCAGCCCTATATACTTCTGTACATCTCATTGGAGCAGCAGGTCACTAACTGTTTCGTCCAGGACTGTGCAGACTTCATTGTACTCCTCTTCATCCCTGGCTTCCAGCTCAGGGGGCTGAGTACCCAGAGAACAAATGGTCTTACTATTAAAGACTGAGGCAAAGAAAACATTAAGTACCTCAGCCTTTTCCTCATCCTTTGTGACAATGTTCCCTGCTGCATCCAGTAAAGGATGGAGATTCTCCTCGGACCTCCTTTTGCTTCTAATATATTTGTAAAAACATGGCAATGGCCAGTCTGAGCTATAACTGGACTTTCACCTCTCTTAATGCATAACCTGACAACTTCCTTAGTCCTCCAGAGTTGGGTGCCCCTTCTTCCAAAGGTGGGAAACTCTCCTTTTCCCCCTGAGTTCCAGCCAAAGCTCTCTGTTCAGCCAGGCCAGTCTTCTGCCCCACCAGCTCATCTTTTGCCACGTGGGGACGGCCTGCTCCTGCACCTTTAAGACTGCCTTCTTGAGCAGTGTCCAGCTTTCCTGGAGCCTTGGCCCTTCAGGAATGTCTTCTAAGGGACTCTGTCAACCACACTTCTAAACAGGCCAAAGTGAGCCCTCCAGAAGTCCAAGGTAATGGTCCTGCTGACCCCCTCCTTACTTCTCCGAGAAATGAAAACGCTATCATCTTGTGATCGCTGTGCCCAAGATCTCCTCTGACCACCACATCACCCACCAGTCCTTCCCTGTTTGTAAACACCAGGCCCAGTGGGGCATCTCCCCTGGCTGGGCAATGACCACCTGTGTCAGGCAGGTATCTTCCACACGCTCCAGGAACATCCTGAACTGTTTCCTCTCTGCTGTGTTGCATTTCCAGCAAATGCCCAGTAACTTGAAGTCTCCCACAAGAACAAAGGTAGTGATTGTGAGACTTCTAGCTGCTTGTACGTTTCGTCCACCTCTTCATGCTGGTTGGGTGGTCTGTAACAGGCCCACCAGGATATCCCCCCTGTTGGCCCTCCCCCTGATTTTTACCCATAAACATCCAACCCTGTTGTCACCATCATTCAGCTCTAGGCAGTCAAAACACTCCCTGACATACAGAGCTACCCCACCACCTCTCCTTCCTTGCTTATCCCTAAAGAGTTTGTAGCTAGCCATTGCAGCACTCCAGTTATACAAGTTATCCAACGATGTTTCTGTGATGGTGACTATGTCAGTCTCCCTGCTGCATGGTGGCTTCCAGCTCCTCCTGTTTGTTGCCCTTGCTTCAGACATTGGCATAGAGGCACTTCAGCTGTGCTGTCCATCTCACATCAAACACTGGTATGCCACTCTGAGGCTCATCTCTGATGATGATTAACAATTTTGTTTTATTCTCTTCACCCTTCCAAACTCTCCCGATGAGCTCTGTGAACTCCTGACCTGGGATCCTTTTCCCACTTTCAGATAGGTGAACCCTATCAGCTGCCATGTAAACTGACCCATGACCAAACCCCCCAAAATTTAGCTGGTGACACCAGGCTCGGAGCCAGGTATTGATCTGTGTGACCTGATCAGATGGCCCACAGTTCCCTGCAACTGGCAGGATAGAATAGAACCCTACTTGTGCTCCTGATCCCTCAGCCATTGCCCCAAGGCCCTGAGGTCTCTCTTGATTGCCCTCAGACTTCTCATTTGGACTTCATCATTGTCTGCTTGGGGATTTTCTAGTAACATCCCCTCCCCAGGCCCCAGGGAGGCAGCAGGCTTCCCTGTGGGTTGTGTCCAGCCAGCGCATTGGGCCCTCCATTCCTCTCAGAGCAGAGCAGAGCCGCCAATGACAACCACGTTTCTACTCCTCCTAGCAAAGCTGGTCGTGAAGCCTGGGGGTGACCGACTTTCCCTAGGCAGCTCCTCCACCCGGGATGAATTTTCATTCACATCATCATTTTACTGGCCCTCAGGTTCCAGAGCTGCATACCTATTGTGTAGGGGCAACAGGTGAATCACCTCCCAGCCTACTTCACCTTCCCAGGTACCTGAAGGAAAGAGTTTCATTCCTTCTCAGCTCTTGGGAGCACCCCTTCTGCCTGGTGGTGAGAGGGTAGGGGAGCCTCCGCTTCTTGTGGTGTGCCCATGCAGTGCATTTACCTCAGTGACAGCAGAGAGCAGCTCCGCCAGTCTCTCTCCCTCTCTACTCCTTAAACCTTTCTGCTTCACCTTTCAGCTCTGCCACCGGCCTGAGCAGATAGCCCACCTGCTCTCATCTCACGCAGGTGTTACCCCTGCTGCCCTCCGCTAGCAGCGGCAGGCTCAGGCAGCCCTGTGGCTGGGACAGTTACATGTTTGCCTGGAGCCCTGTCTGGGTTGCCACGTGGCTTCTGGCACTGGCTTTTGGCTGAGTGGAAACCATGGCTAGGTTTCTTCTGGGGGCGGGGGGCGATGGCCACTACCAGGCCTCACCCTCTGGAGCCATCGGGAGGACAGCCACACCATGGTCCCTTGGGGCTGCTTTTGCACATGTGAGGTTTGGCCGCCTGCACTCCTGCGTTCATGGTTTCACCGGTTCACAGAAAGCTCCCCACAGCCCCTTGGCATGCAATGCTCTGCTTTGGAGCACCTCTGCAGCAGTAGCACGTCTCAGAGGCTTCCTGAGATGCTTGCTGCCAGGGAAGACTGAGATGGTGCGTGGTCTTTGGCTCAGCTCCTATTCAATAACAGCTCTCTGAAAGCTTATTTCGAGGCTCAGAAAAACAAACAGTGCATCTGTGTGAGAAAGAACTCCAGTTTGCACTGGAGCCTCAAATTAGAAAGAAACGGCTTTGACTTGGCCTGAAGGATATTTCTAGCTCCTTGGCTAAATAATAAGGCTTTTTGTGTATTTATTGCCCAACTATAAACATTGCACTGGGAAAATCCAACTTCGTATGAAAGGATCCATTTGTTTTAGCGAGCCTGCCTGGTTTGACCAGCCTAGTCCTTGTTGTTAACCCTTTTATTCCTTCTGCCTCCTATCTCCCATAAGACATTTGTGAGGGATAAATGGGAGATTCAAACACTATAAAAAATTGTTTCTGTCAAAAATTTATCTTTTCCTGCCCCTTTATTAAATTCTGCCTCCTCTTCACTCCAGCACACTCATATCAGCTCAGCTTTGGTGCAGTTATTTGATTTCCTGCTCTTTCTCAGGCCTGGAAAAAACTATAGCAGCAGTAATCCTCGGCTTCCTCAGGCACTATAACTGATATAGGAAGGAGGAAAAAAATGAGGGAGCTATCCTTAAACCTATCAGAATGAGATGGAGAGAAAGTTCCTTAGGTAGATAGAAATTTCACCTAGGGAAAAAAATAGCTTTAGAGGAGAGGAGAAATTATTATTTTCTTCCTTGGGATCCATCACTGACTGAATATTCTGCATGGTGGTCGAGCAGGGCAGGGAGCCAGGCAGACAGAGGAGGTTCCCACCAGTGCTGCTAAAACACGCACAACCCGCATCACAACTAGGCACCGTGTCCAGAAATGGCTGTTTCTGGGGCTGGTAACCCATTGTGACCTGGTGGGCTAAAAGAAGGGTAATCTCAGTGCATTCCTCCAAGTTCCTTTGTATATGGCCCAATGTGAAAATTACTTGGTTTCTGCCTGAGCTTAAGTAAAAAGATTATATTTGGCCTCTGCAGGTGCCAGTTGACTTAAAAAATGTCCAGCTCCAACTCATCTGAATATCTATCCATCCTTTCTTAAAAAGAGAAGTTCAGTCAGCCTCAGAAGGTGAGAGGAGAAAGAGGGGTAGCAGGATGGTTACCAGTACAGCAGGAGGAAATGTGAAGGGGAGGGCATAGTGGGAAAGAAAGGCTACGATAACCACCTTTTACAAAAATCAATGACCCACAGGATAAGTAACGAGGGACAATTTGCCATTTCTCCTGCAGGAGAAAGTTCCAGGAGATACCCACTGCTTCCCCGCTGCTGCCTGGGACGCCCAAGTGCTTCTCATACAAGCACACAACGAAGCTGTGCAGCAGGCTTCCACACAGCCTCACTAAGGCAGAAACATTTGCGGGTGAGACCCCAACAAGAAGGTGCCCTTGCTGGGCCTTTCTAGCCCCGACAGGGCTGTCGTGCTCACCTTGGCACGGATGGCATTTTGGCCAGATACCGTTCCTGCCGATTAGAGGTGACAGGGGCCGCCAGGCAGAGGCCTGGGAGAGCGGACACTGGGAGGGGTGGGCTCTGGGTCAGGTCAGTGCGACAGTTCAGACAGCAAAGGGCACAAAGGTTTTGCATTATGAGCTACATTCTTCTAAGTGTGTTGTGATTTTTCAGGTCCCATTTCATAGCTCTACAGCTGTATACATGTACTTAGTAAGCATACTTCTCACACACACTCATCAAGACGCAACACTATCCCCAAATTAGAAAGCATATCCCCAAATTAGAAAGCACCGAGTATGTATTAGAAACATCCGTCACTTTAGATCCTGATCTTTCCACACCACAAGTTAACAGTGCAAGTAACCCCCATGTTTTTTCACAGAGATTTCTATCGACAGATGCAGTCCACCGCCGTGGCCAGTAAGAGCACATGACGGATCCTCCTGGAAGGCATCTCAAAACCCACGGAAGACAGGGAGGTGATTAGCGACAGCCAGCAAGGGTTCACTACGGGCAAATTGTGCCTGACTCCTCTAGTGGCCTTCTGTGGTGGAGTGGCTGCATCAGCGGACAAGGGAAGAGCTACCGATGACATATACCTGGACTGCTGTCAGGCCTTTGATATGATCCCCCACAACATTCTTCCCTCTAAATTTGAGGGGGATGGGCTTGATGGATGGAGCAGGAACTGCCTGGGTGGCCATGGGCAAAGAGTTTTATAGTCAACAGCTCAGCATGCAAGTGGAAACCAGGAACAAGTGGTGTCCCTCAGGGAGGGGTTTCTACTGGCACTGGTAGTACCTCCACTAAGAGCAGACAGTGGGATTTGGTGCACCCTTACCAAGTCTGCAGTTGACACCAAGCTGAGCAGTTCAGTCGCCAGAGGGACCTTGACAGGCTTGAGAAGTGTGCCCATGTGAACCTCATGAGGTTCACCGAGGCCAAGCGCAAGGTCCTGCACCCGGGTCAGGGCAACCTCCTGGTATCAATACAGACTGGGGATGGAGAGCAGCCCCGCAGAGAAGGACTTGGACATCCCGGTGGGTGAAAAATCGAACTTGTACCAGCGATGCGCACCCACAGCCCAGAAAGCCAATTGCATCCTGGGCTGCTGGGTGGCCAGAGGGGCAAGGGAGTGGATTCTCCCACTCTGCTCTCCTAAGACCCCACGCGGAGTATTGCATCTGGCTCTGAGGCCCCCAGCGTGAAGCAGGTCCAGGGGAGGCCCACAGAAATGATCAGAAGGCTGGAACACCCTGGAAAGGCTGAGAGAGTTGGCCTTACTCAGCCTGGAGAAGGGAAGGCCCCAGGGAGACTTCACTGTGGCCTTTCCGTAGATAAGGAGGGCTTGCAAGAATGACGGAGAGAAACTTTCTACAGGCCTTGGTAAAGCCAGGACCAGGGGCAACGGTTTTAAAGGTAACAAGGGTGTGTTTAGATCAGATTTAAGGAAGACATTTCTAACACTGAGGGTGGGAAGACCCTGGAACGGGCTGCCCAGAGCAGCTGTGGATGTCCCATCTCTGGAAGTGCTCAACGTCAGGTTGAAGAGAGCTTTGAACAACTTCATCTAGTGAAAGATATCCCTGCCCATGGCAGGGGGTTGTACTAGATGATTTTGAAAGGTCTTTTCCAACCCAAACCGATCTGTAGTTCTGTGTTTCTATGAAGAACTACCGTGGGATAGTTTTTAACATGACGGGAACAGAAATTTGAGGGGAGACATCCTTTAAGGCAGAAATAGGGTCTCATAACTTAATCAGTGCATTTTTTACATTCTTACTAGAAAAACAAGCTGCTACTAGATAAAAAAAATTAAGAAATACCTGATTATTTAACGTTCACATACTACAACTGATGTCAAGAACTCATTTGCTTTTGCCTAAATACCAGGTACAACTACTCACACATGCAAACACCTTTGATTTTGGACATTGAATTCTGTACTTCAAGTAGAATTGCACTCTATTGTTTACAGCCTATAGTAAAAGCCCAGAAGAGTAAAGAAACTTATCATTATGCCACCAACTGCATGACGCCAGGTGTCAGAGTTCTAGCTTACAGCCACATCAAAGGTATATGACATGCAATCGTATTCTAGTTTACCCTTCTCTTTCCAAATACAAGCTAAACGTTCATATGCAGTTCCGACTTCTGTCTGGTGTATAATTTTTCGTGCTGAAAGGCCCAACCCCGGTGCTCTGGGGTTATTTGGAAGGCGTTTGATCCCTCAGAGGCATTTCAGGCAGGTATCTTAAAAGGAGAACAGCAATCACACGCTGTCAGCTTTGTTCATTAAGTGCAAAACTGACTACGTAAGAATTTAAGTTACATAGAAGGCAGATTTCTACCCACGAGGAGTGATCTTGGTTGCTAGTTAAACTTCTTTCCTGCTTCCTCCTGCCAAGAAAGTCCGTAGAGAACAGCATCACACAGATCACGAGAAAGGCAGGAGAGTTCCCAGAACAGTTCACACTGGTGTGGGAAGTGTCTGGACAACGTGTTTAAAAAAAGACATGACAGAGAGACTTGTGAGCAACATATATGTAGAACATAATTAATCGGGACAAGGTAGAGCTCTCCTGCCGTCATTCTCCATCTCAGAGCAGCAATAGAAAGAGGTTACTGCACTAAACGTTGTCGTGGTACTCCTCATACTTCGCTGTGACAGCTTCCTCAAGGTGAATGGCTGCGCCACCCATTAAGGCAAACATTGGGTACATTATGCCAGAGCAGTTCACCTTGCACTCATAAAGGCATTTCATGCGGCCTGCGTCATAAAACCCCACCTTGCCATTGTCACAATCAAGGCAGATGCCCAAGCACGATGGCAGGGGAAGGATTCTGCTTGCTGGATCCTTGGGGGCAGCAGGTGTCGTGGGGATGAAGAACTTCTTCATGCCTAAAGTGACCAGAGTGCAAGGCTTCGATGAGTCAGAGAAGGTATCTTCACTCCCACTGTCATGACCACTGTCTTGCTCGTATCTGGAACAGAAAAACAACTGTTTGTTTTTGTGGGAACAGTGATGTGAAGTGGAGAAAACACTTCCATAAGATACGTAACACTACACAATTACCTGGAAAACCTTGTGGGGTAAAAATCTACCTAAGCCAGGAGGGAAGATGCCTGTCGTAGGTGGAGGACACTCACATGGGCCACTTCAAACAATAACAGCTAAACACTAATACGGATGAGACCACAGAAGGCTTTACTAAGGAACAGGTGTATCTGAGTGTACTCATGCTAGGCAATCATTAATGAACCTACAGGAACAGTAAATTAGTTAACTTGAGAAGTAATTTAGCGAAAATGACTAACCATTACAGACAAGATACATTTAACTTCATTTACATAATGTTAAGCGACACCAGTAAATACGTTTAACATTACTGTTGTTCTATGACTTTTCCACACCACTGCTGTATTACATTGCCTTTTAAAATTCACAACACAACACGGTAGGCTTCGGGTTTTGGTGCATCTGGTTTGTTTGGCTTGCCACTTTGTTTGTTGCTTTTAAAGTGCACTGCCTGGAGGCTTCCCTGAACCCCTGTTTCCCAGCTGGTTACTGGGGAAAAGTTTGTAGCCAACTTTGTTCAGTCTACTTGCTTTTCCCCCTGCTTCTGTCCCCAGAAGAAGCCAGACTGCAGAAGCAGACATTCTTCTGTGCAGACAATTCCTACCTAGATTTGCGTTTCTGGTGGGAGGCTGGACGTGTGTCAGCTCAACTTTTCCAGATATTTGTGTGGATACGGAAAAAGAGATCAGGAAATCAGGATCTAAGTCCTCACTTTGCAAAAAGGCTCCATCTGACTTTAAGCAGCTCAAGACATTGGCTTTCTTACACTTCCAGGAGGAAGCCAATACATTTGTCAGATTCCTGGAAAAGTTCAGAGTCCCCAGCAGACAGCCTCCCAGCCTGCAGTTCTTAGGCACGTCCAGGCTTAGTACAGCTGTAATTGAGAGCTGGAAATCTTTTTTGCTCGTTTGTCCACTGTCCACTGAGCTTCTCCTCAGTTAGCACTCCAGTACCACATGCAAGCACACAGCCTGGGATAAGCCAGTGGCTTGGAATCCACCGTGACACAAGCTACAGCAAAGATACACAGATGTGCACAGTGAACATCGTACCTCTGAATGGCTGCCAAACTTAGCATGCTTAAGGAATGAAGGCAGAGTCTTACTACTGACAATTAAGCATTGCTTCAATCTTGCAATATTTGTCTTTTTTACCTTCTTGCTTTAAGTGACATATCTTGACATCTATAGAAACCTGATTTCTACCCTCAAAAGAAAGAAAATAGGACTCTGGGTAACTAGCACATTTTCCCCGCTAACTGTAGACGATGAACAGGACAACCTGCTTACACCATATCCTTCAAGCTACTTTGCACTCGTTAGGTTCACCTTGTGTACTAATTGAGGCCAGAACCGCTCTTTATTTATATTTTAAAAAAGACATCTCCTTCTATAAAACATGTGTTAAGCAAGAGTATGCAATTTACCTTGGGCTGGTCACGTCATGGCTATTATGGAACAATTTATTTATCTTGTGGCTAGAAACAACTCCCACTTTCACCAGGTATGAATAGGCTTCCACGTGAAAAGCCCAGAAGTGCTTCCCTTTGGCAATCCCAGTGTCACCAATGATGTAATCCAAGGTTGTGTAGCATCCGACCTGCACGCGCTCAGATCCCAGCAGCAGAGGAAATCCAGCCCTGCTCTCCACAGAGGTTCTTCCTGGGTTCAGCAGGAGATGTTCACTGTTGTACCCACATTTGTCATCAAAAAGAAAACTGAAAACTGAAAAACAGTATCCCAAAAAATTGTCCTCTTAGTTAGGTATTTGGCCTCCTGTGCTTATAAACTACATTTGCATATACACTGGCACTGGGATTTCCCACTTCTGAAGGCTACCAGGAACATCATGCAATTTAACACAGTCTCAGCATGCTACCTACTTAACCCATTAACAGTGCTTCTCAACATTTATGCAACTAGTAACTGTATAGTCAAAGTCTGGGAGCTACTGGAACTACGTACGCACAGCTCTCAACACCGACAGACACAGATCCAGCACCTTGCGGAAAGAAGAAAACCCCATACCTGGAGCTGGAGGAGTACGCAAAACAACTTCTCGGCTCCAAGGGCTACAGATGGAGCCTTTATATCCACGAACTCTAAAGGCATAGCTGCTGTCGTCATCAAGATCAGATATTACTTTGCTCTTGCTGCAAACTTCGACCTGCCACATCTCAGTCTCGTCTTCTCTATTAAGCTTACGATATTCAAGGACATAGATATCAGCCGAGTCGACATTCCCAGGGCATTCCCAGCTGATCAGAGCTTGGTTGTATATTCTGCTTTGCTCTTCATTGATCTCTGGTATTTCCAGACCTGGAACGACAGAGACTCAGGAGGCATAACCCTCACATTTAGATACACCTTGGTCTAGAATTCATGTACAAGCCCTTTGTTGAGTGGCTACAGCACCATGAGTCGCAGGGGGGAACCTGGCTCAGTTCACGAGTGCAGATGAGCATGGTTCTGGATGTGCACTTAAATAAAACCTTCGCTTTCTGTTTTTACTTTCAAAGTTGTATCGTTCGTTTCTACTGGCAGCTAAAAAAGCGTATGAAAACTGTTCTTTTTTGTCGTGCAACAAAAAGCATCTGCAAAGACCTAGTAATACTGATCTACAATATTTTGGAAGCCAGTGTTAACTGGCACTGAAAGCAATGGCGTCTTAGCTTCGTTACCAAAGCTGAAGCTTCATTACATTGCTGCCAGGTAATGCCTTGTGGATCACAGAGACAGAAAGGACAACACAAGTCACAAGACTGACTTCTGCAGCTGCAGCCCTGCCTAAGTTTTGCCTCTTTCAGAGCAGCCCTTAAAGCTGTAACTTGACAATGAGCTGGTGTGCTCGCAACTTACCATTGGAATGGAAAGACAAGTCACCAAGGATCTCTTCTTGCTTGGCGATGTCCACCACAAAGTCTTCAAAAGTAGCTCCAGCTGCTGGCCTGAAGCTCTTCAGAGATTCGGTAGCTTTTTGGATTCTGACAGCGCAGAAGCAGAGGCATGGCAGAAGAGAGAAAAGGGAATTCACGTGTGTGCATTCCTTAAACAAAATTGCTAAGCTTTGCTTTCCAAAAAGTTCCATCTTCATATAGTTACTGATACCTCCCAGAAAGTTCTGCCTCTCTAGACAGAATTCAAAGGCAACATTTAAAGGCTGTTTGTACATCCGCGTAAAGGTAAGGAACAGGCAATTCTCTTGGCAGAGCATTTTAACAATTTGAGGCATTATGCTCAAAGAGCAAAATAGGTGTGAAGCACTCATGGAGAGCAGCCATTAAGATGAAAGCGTTTAAAGCCGGAAGAGACATGTTTGATTAACTTGCAAATACCCGATACAATCTCTGAGCAAAGGAAAGCGGCAGTGAGCTGAGCAAGCCACCCTTCCACTGCAGTCCTACTGAGGGAGGCTCGGTCTTGCCACAGGACAGGGCCCCTCCTGCGTGCTGTTTTTGAACGCACACTCTAATTACTGCTACTGAACGGTACCGGGACCACCTCCTGAGCCTCCGCAAGACATTCCGTACTTTGCTAGCAGGTGTCAAAACGATACGGCTGACCAGACATCCTGGAAGGGTACCCGTCCCTCAAACAGAAGGTAACTCAGATACCTGACGTGAAGTTGTTTTGCTGTTTGAACAAAACAAGATGGATCAGTCTCTTTAAGCACTTCTTGGGCATATCCGACAAGGCCATTATTTTCCAGGAGCCCCTGGCATTCTTCTGCTTGCATTTGCAATTTCTCCAGCCTTAAAGTCTTAGAAGCTTCAATTGCCCTAAGGGCTGCAGACTTCTTCTCTTCCAGGACATGAAATAATTTCTCAAAACTCTGAGATGCTTCTTCTTTAGCCCTTTCACTGTTGCACTAGAAGGGAACAAAAGACACTCGGACAGATTCCACAGCTGCGGCTGTGTACAGAAACATACATAAGGTTGTTCAAGGTATCACAGCAATCTAGTCAGGCGCTTGACAGACAGGACTAATGAGCTCTGTTGTGCTCTTTGGGACTGACAACGCGATCAGCGCTGCACCCAAGCTAGCGTTTAGTACCCTAACACCGAGAACCAAGAGCAGGAAAGTGTTCCTCTGACTGCGCCTTGAGTTATGCATGGCATTTGTCTAAACAGCTCATGGAAAAGCAAGCAGGTCAGTCTCAAAGTCTTTGTGCCCAAGAGCTAGGTGCTCTTCCACCTTCCCCCATCACCCTGAACCGGAGGTCCAGCCCAGTTTCTCACGGATGCCCTCAGAACCGTAGTGCTACCTCTGACTAGTGCCCTGAACAAAAGGCACTGAGAAGCACTAAGACACGCATGAGTTCTGTGTTTTCCTTCTTTTCATAGTCCTGAAACTGTATTTGCCCTTTTGGTCAATACCGAATATTAAGCTGACATTCACAAAGGTGGTTCCTGCAGTATTTTCCACACAGTCCTGTGGTCTAGTTGTACGTAAGCCATGCAGATAAGGGTTTCCCCACCTTGTGTGAATTCTGCATTTGTTAATGTTGAGTTTCCTCTGCTCGTTTACCTGATCACTTAGTCCTGAGGCTCTCCTGCAGCTCGTCATTCACTCCTAGACTTGAATGTTCCCGAGTAGCTTCATAAGTAACACAAATGTGATCCTTTTTTGTTTGCTTGCTTTTCCAGATCTTGGAAAGTTGTAAGTGAGAGTCAGAAAATCTCTTTCTGCTGTTAAAATTGGTTGTTCCTTCTACTTTTTTCCCTCTCGTTTAATAAACCATGATTGGCTGGGCAAGCGCTGAAAACCTTTACACATTACTACGCTGTGTTGAGTAGGTGGCTGACGTTCTTGTGTGTGTGAGCCCAGCAGTCAAACAGACCCAGGAGACAGGATTCTCTCTTCAGTAGCTGTGATTCTCCCATTGCACAGTCACCATTTGCCTGTTCATCTATGAAACCCAGTGTCTGTCAGCTGAAGGCTGTAGATCACAGTGTTGAACTTTCCAGTTTGTTGTTCCCAGGCTAGATGTCCTTCCATAGACAAATGCATCATTTTTGGTTCCTCTGTTTCAGAAACTGGTCTAAACTAGAGGTTTTGCGTCATGGTTAGCACTGCCCAGTTCCACATTTGGATGCACCTGGACCAATACCATGAGGCTGCGGCGTTTTGTTAGTTCATAGAAAGATGCATAATCTGGAACACTCCATCCTGGACACGAAGACGGTCTCTCAGACTCATTTATTAAAAGATAAATTGAGATTTACCGGTTTGAGAATATAGAAGTAAGACATAAAAAATTTGTCCTGTCTTCCGCCGCCCCCCCCCCCCCCCCCCATTAGCTTTATCTAGCTTTATCTTACTTTCATTTAAGATTTGCTGTGCTATGCAATTACTTACTCTACTGGACAGAGCCTGATACTATTTTAAACATTTATCTGCCTTTTGGTATGTCTGCTTGTATTTATTTCGTTCTGAGTTTAAAAATGGATTTGGCTTTTGGTGTTACTTGAATACTTGGGATGCATTCATGACAGTACTCTGTGGTGCTTACTCCACCGTATTAAATGACCCCCCCCCCCACTGTCAGAGGCACTGGCAACTCACTGTCAGAGTTGTTCGGCTACAATGGAAGCGTCACATTTCAGAACTACAGTTCAGCAGTACTTGGCTATCCAGATACTTATTTTTCCAGAACAATTTTCTTCCTACGGAACAGCACTTTACAATGTAGACTAAGCTAAGAATGGTGTGGTATTGTGTGGATCTTTGTGCAATATAGCTGTTTGGTGACTACTGTGTGATTTGCAAAGCTCCATGCAGGTGTGAATCATGTAGACACTTTTTAGATATCTAAAGCTTTAAAAAAACAGCCTTGTTTAAAAATATCCTGAAATGTAAACATGATGTGTGTAGTTCTTATTCTTTTTTTTTTTTTTTTTTTTTGAATAAAAGCTGAAAATACAGGAGCTGGGTCGTTCCCATTATTACATTCCAGCTCTGCAGTACCCCAGCTGGAATTGTATTTCTTACAATCGATGGCAACAGGTGACTTGCAGGGAAAAAGTTCTCAAGCGTGCCCATAAACCAGTCACTCTAATTTGCGGAGAGGCTAAAGAATCTAGTTTGTCCTAATTGCCACATCAGGCTTTTACTTAAGCTGCTCTTTAGGAACTTGGCTGCCTGAGGGTCCCTCCCAGGGAGGGGAGGACAGTGTGTGTGCAGAAGAGCGTTGGCTCTTTGGCCTTTTCAAGGGAACCTACCCTTTCCCTAACGGAGGCAGAAGATGGCCCTTAGCTCTGCAGCTGAGCAGCCCAGCCAAGAGACCTGAGTGCGGTTGGACGGAGCTGCCTTGCTCTGCAGTTCTGCAAATTGGTGCCAGTGCTGGAATCTGCGTTTATTTGAAAGTATGGTGTTTCCATTTGTCAACGCTGCTGCTTTTGGGATGCTTTTAAGTTCCAGCTTATGGTGGCAGCTGCCTTCAGGCCTGCTGTATGTGCACCTGCGAGTGCTGGAGGCTGTATTCACAGTGAGTGTCCTGTGACCTGTGCTGGTGTGGTTAAAGCAGCCGCAGAGCTGATATACGTACGTGTATACTCTGGGACAGCAGGGCTGGAGCTCCTGGGAAAGCAGGAGTGTTGAAACCAAGGGCAGTATTCTGCTGCATTTTCTCAGCTTTCCTGTTTGACTGCCATCCTCACGTACGTGGTTCAAAGACACAAAAGACATGTTCATTGCTTGAAGTGGAGTAAAACCACAAGAGAGAAGGGTGGCTGAAGAAGCGCAGGAAGCAATATTCCTGGCACCATGTCAGCAAATGAACGCAGAGCTGGCGGGCACTTAGAGCCATAGAATCATTGGGGTTGGAAAATATCTTTGAGATCATCATGTCCAACCGTTAACGCAGGACTGCCATGTCCATCAGTAAACCGTGTGGCTAAGCACCGCATCTATGTGTTTTTGAAACAGCTCCAGGGCTGGTGATTCCACCATGTCCCTGGGCAGCCTGTTCAACGCTTGGCCACCCTTTCAGTGAAGAAATTTTTCCCAATACCCAATCTAAACATCCCCTGGCATAGCTTGAGGCTGTTTCCTCTTGTCCTGTCACTTGTTATCTGGGAGAAGAGACCAACCCCCACCTACCTACAGCCTCCTGTCAGGGAGCTGCAGAGAGCAGTAAGGTCCCCCCTGAGCATCCTCCTCTCCAGACTGAACAACTGCAGTTCCCTCAGCCAGTGCTCATACAGCTTGTGCTCCAGACCCTTCACCAGCTTCACGGCCCTTGTCTGGACACGCTCCAGCATCTTGACATTGCTCTTGAAGTGAGGGGCCCAACACTGAACAGAGGACTGAAGGTTCAGCCTCACCAGTGCCCAGTGCAGGGGGACGGTCACTGCCCTGGTCCTGCTGGCCACACTGCTGGGGACACAGGCCAGGGTGCTGCTGGCCGCCTGGGCCCCCTGGGCACACTGCTGGCTCCTGCCCAGCCGGCCGTCACCCAGCACCCCCAGGCCCTTTCCCACCAGGCCCTTTCCAGCCGCTCTGCCCCAGCCTGTAGCGCTGCGTGGGGCTGGTGTGACCCAAGGGCAGGACCCGGCACTGAGCCCTGCTGAACCTCACACAACTGGCCTGGGCCCATCGCTCCAGCCTGCCCAGGTCCCTCTGCAGAGCCTCCTGCCCTCAGGCAGGTCAGCACTCCCCCGCACCTTGGTGTCATCTGCAAGCTCACTGAGGGTGCACTCGATCCCCTCATGCAGATCGTCAATAAAGATGTTAAACAGGACTGGACCCAGTACTGACCCCACCAGCTGGATGGAACTCTAGTCACCACCACTCTCCGGGCTTGGCTGTCCAGCCAGCTTTCATCAAGTGAGAGGTAGATCTGTCCAAGCCATGAGCAGCCAGTTTCTCCAGGAGAATGCTGTGGGTGATGGTGTCAAAGGCTTTACTAAGTTTCAGGTAGTCAACCTGCACAGGCTTTCCCTCATCCATCAGGTGGGTCATCTTGTCATAGAAGGAGATCAGGTCTGTCAAGCAGGACCTGCCTGTCATAAGCAGGACCTGCCTGTCATAACCCCCTGCTGGCTGAGCCTGATCCCCTGGTTGTCCTGCACATGCTGCGTGATGGCGTTCAGGATGATCTGCTTCCCTGGCACTGTGGTCAGGCTGACAGGCCTTTAGTTTCCCATACGCTTCCTGCCCTTCCTTTAGATGGGCTAACCTCCAGTTAACTGGGACCTCCCCAGTTTGCCAGGACTGTTGCTAAATGATGGAACGTGGTTTGGTGAGTTTCTCCTGTCACTTCTTCCCTTATTTAGAAAGTGCCATGTATCAGGCATCCCCTGATACTTCAGGGTGTTTATGCAGGTGTGAAGTCATTCGTGCAGGTTTTATTAAAATTTTTTCATGCCTCACAGCGGAACAGCCAAACCATTACTGAAATTAAATCTCAAATTGTTAATTGGTGGGGTTTTTTTTTCAAATGACAATAGAGTCTATTTTAAAGAACTTCTGAGGCAGAAATATAAAGATGAAGAAGGGTAAGACTAGGACTTTTTATGAGAAAAAAGTCATGTATAATACCAGGTTTGTACTATTTTAATTTTATTTCAGTGCACTTTGTTTCTTTCAAACATAAAATTTATGAAAAAATCATTTTCAAGACACTAGCAAGGAAACATTGTACCGGTAAGATTTCTCTCTGCAAATCCTATTTCTTCTCTGGACACCTTAATTCACAGCTTTTTTTAAAGATTTATTTTATGTAGCTTTTATTTTGTCAGGCTCCATGGAGGCAAGCTGTCATTGCTCTGAGCCCCATCCAGTTCCCCATGCACCAGGCAGGTCCTGGCAGTCACATCACCCAGACTGGTGTGCTACTACTGTAATTAAATAGCAGTAACATAGAGCATGCAGTTTTGCAGGGCAAATATATTCAAGTGCATTTAAACATTAGTTTGTCTTTCATCACCTTTTTTTTATCTTGTCATGAGAGCAGCCAGTACAACAGGACACATGCATGGGCTTGGGGGGCCTTTCCTCAGGGTTTTTCTATCATTTTTTGTTCAGTCCCAGTTGCTGGTTTTTGAGCTGAATGAGCAGAGCTGAGCATGTGGGTAAGCTCTGATTTCATTGACTTTCTAGTGTCTCACCCTTTATTTAGATTTTCCTTCTCAAGTTCTTCTGCCTAGCTAGTTGCTGGATTTCTAGTGTGAATGCAAGCAGAAGAGATTTTTTAGAGAAGCAGTGCAAAGAACGCGCCCTTGGAGACCATGTAATCACTCATGAAGTTATTATATATAATGAGGAGAAAATACTAATATTCACTGGTTTAGTGTATTGACATACAACCCATTTTAGTATTTTATTATTTACAGTGATTTTTTTAAAAAGATTGCTTTATGAGCTTGATTATTTTTTAACTTTAAAAAAGACCTTTCACTACTATTTTTCAAAGTGTAGTCAACATTGTTTAAGAAATACTAATTTCTTAGTTGTGATTTTGTGGTTCTGGTCCAACCATTAACTGTGCCTGTTTTCTTTTCAAAAAGGGGGCAACAGCAACGAGCATTAGCACCAGCTCTGAGCTCAAGCTCGTGCTGCAGTGTTGTGCATCCCCTTGACTCACCCCCTGCTCACCCTTGGGGAGATCTTTCCTCACAGGACCTCTAGCTCCAGGATCACCCTAATAAGACCAGTTGCATCCATTGGTGTGACTGGAACATGTAGCAGGGCAGCAAGGAAGAAACACTGAAATATTTTTAGGGACATCTGATCAAAGCATATTGGCTGATAAGTAGAAACGAGAATAGGAGAGGTGGGCTGTGTGGTTGCACACCAGCCATTGGCAGTATTTCCTGGGAGACAGGCTGAGCCTGCTTTGTTCAGCTCATGTATAGTCAGTGTGTGCTTTGCTTTATACACTCTGCGGTCTCATAAGTGCTCATTTACTTCTCAAGGGAGAGGCACAAGATTTGAGATTGCGTGAAGTGCCCTTTGACATGGGACCAACCCAGGCCTTAATATATTTTCCAGTGCTGCTGGTAGCGTTGGGCTGTCCTCCACAAAGCATAGAAGAAATGCTAAGGTGCAAGGGCTGGCTGCTTTGAAGTAAGTCTAGAAAATGTTTCTTCTGCTTTGAAGTGCAAACCTGATGGCAAGCCACTGCTCCAGTGGCTACCATTACTTTTGATATGGCACATACAATGCAAATGAATGCTGGCAAGTGACAATCAAAAGGCTTTGAGAAACAGAGGACCAGAGAAAACTTATTCTTACTTTCCACAGCTGTTATGCTAAAGAATACTCAACATGTTGAAATAGAGTTAAGCAAGTAGGTCTGCAGAGACCAGCTTGTTGGAAATAAAGTTAAAAGCCTGCATCTCCCCAGTGTGACTCAACGGATGATTACACTATGTTTCACTGTTGAGATCAGCATTGCTCACATTTGCAACGTGTTTGTAATGAGAAATCTGCCAGAAGTTATTAAGTTGTCATTAGGGTGAACTCTGAATTAAGAAGAATATTCTTTATCAATATGAAAAAGATTTCTTAGTCATCAAGTTGACATTTTTTCCTGTTGTGGATTTACCAAAATGTAAATTCCTTACACTTGGTTATTTCTTTTTAAAATGATACAAAACTTTTTTTCCCCTATGGTTCTATTGTTTGCTAATGATACCAAACAAAAAAGCAAGTTCTACTGAGAAAAAAACCCCAAACAAACACCTGTTTCTAATTTAATTATATTTAATTATATTTATTTAATATAATTATATTTATATATATATATATATTTATATAATTATATTTAATTATATTATATTTAATTATATTTAACTATATTTAATAACTATATTAAACAGCATTTTAACCATGTTCTTCAACCCAGCATAGCTATCTTTATGGTCTGGATTTATTCAGTTTACAAAGCAAGCTTGGGCTTCATTCACACCTGTTTACATCATGTGTGAATAAGCCCAAACATGCTTAGTCCCAAACTGGTTGAAGTTATGAAGTGCGCTCTGTTCCAAGGCTTGCCAAAACAAATAAGACATAAAAGGAAAGCAGTTTTAATTCAAGATACTGGCAAAGAAAAAAGGATATGATAATAAACTGTGCAGAAAATTTAGGAAGTGTACAACCTTGTCATACTGGAGCCTGCCAATGTTTGCTTCTCTCATCCATAACTGAGTTACTGACCAGAACATTTATATCTCCCTGCCCTTCCCTTTCTTATAGTAGGTTTAGTCTAAATGCTCGCAGAATATTTTATGTGTTGACATAAATAGTGGCAGAAATATTTAACACAATTAATTTTACGTTGTTTTGTTTAACAGCTGGGGCTTTTTATCTTATCAAAGCGATAAGACTGCAATATTGCAAGTTATCAAGCTATTTGTTGAAAAGGAAGGAAAACACTGTTCTACACCTTCATTAACAAGTGCTGATTTTATCCCTGGGTAGTTATAATTTGTTAACATTAATGTTACAGTTAACGTTAACAAGCTTCAAATTCTTCAAGTTTTGTGGTATTTTTTTCACATCTAATTATTAAAACCTATTTCTGGATTCAACAGAAGAGACAAAATATGTGTTGAGCCTCCATCAGAAGGTATTAAATAATCTTTCTTATTTTGAAGCATAGCTAAAATTGTCCTGGCTTCAGCTGGGATAGAATTAATTTTCTTCTTAGTAGCTGGTGCAGTGCTGTGTTTTGGATTTGATGTGAGAGCAATGTTGGTAGGACACTGATGTTTTTAGTTGTTGCTGGGTGTTGTTTATACTAAATCAAGGACTTTTCAGTTCCTTGGGCCTTGCCAGCCAGAGGGCTGGAGGGACATGGGGAATTGGGAGGGGACATAGCCAGGACAGGTGACCTGAGCTACTCAAAAGGATATTCCATACCACATGACATCATGCTGGGTATATAAACTGGGGAAAGAAGAAGGAAGGGGGAGACATTTGGCATTATGGTGTTTGTCTTCCTGAGTAACCATCACACAGGATGGAGCCTGGCTTCCCTGCGGGTGGCTGAGCACCTGCCTGCCCATGGGAAGCGGTGAATTAATTCCGTGCTTTGCTTTCCTTGCATGTGCAGCTTTTGCTTTACCTGTTAAATTGTTCTTATCTCAGCCCTTGAGTTTTGCATTCTTTTCCGATTCTCCTCCCCATCCCTCTGGGTGGGTGGGAGTGAGCAAGTGGCTGCCTGGGGCTTGGTTGCTGGCTGGGGTTAAACCACCACAGTCAATGCAAGCAAATATAAATTGGCTACTATAAATGAAGAGTTTCTAAATGTCAGTGAGGAAAAAAAAAAAAAGGAACAAAGACTGAAGGCTAGCGGTATCTGAGCTGCCTGTTCCAAAGGGTATCTGTTCTCAAGCACTCGCAGTGACAACGATTTAAAAACTGTTGCTTAAAAGGATATGACACTTGCTTTGACTTCAGCTTCAGTGTGTCTGGCCATCTGTTTGAGATAGGTAGTTGTTTTTTGTTTTTTTTTAGGAATGTGACCCTCCCGATGGCTTTGAAATGAGTCAAGCAAACAAAGCATGTATAAATGTGGCCCAAAACGGCTTTCGCTGCGGCACACCCGAAGTGAAATCCCGCTGCGTTCAGAGCCAGCTTTTCCGAATTGTGATTCAAGAGACCCAGCCAAAGACCGGGAAAGCCCAGCGGCAAGCTTGTCAGTGTAGCGGGACTTTCTGCCCAGCAGCCAGCCGGGGCAGCCCTACCGCTCGGACCTTGTTAAAACCAGTCCCGGCGCTCCCCGGAACGCGGCGCACAGCGCCGGGCCCCGCTCCGCGCCCGGCCGTGGGCAAAGCGCCGGCCCGGCCGCCGTGCGCTGTGCCGCGGCGCTGCCGGCAGGGGGCGGCCCTGCGCCGAGCCGCTGCCGCCGGGACCGGGGGCGCCGCGGGGACCGGGGCGCAGCGCGGCGGCCGCGGCCCTTGGTCGGTGTGTGCGGGGGAACGGGGATGCAAGCATGGGGGCGGCGCTGGGCTGCTGCTAAAGCAGCCCGACGTGTGTCGTGGCGGAAACCCAGGGGGGTGTCACAAAACTGTTGTGCCAGGGTTCAAACAGGTTCCTCCATCTCCCAGGGATAAAATCGGGCCACCCCCTGGGCCGTGTCCGAAGAGCAGCTGCAGGGCTAACGAACGGACACCGCGGCACTGGCTCGCAGAGTCTTGCTTGTGTCTTTGCCGGGTCCCCGGTGGGGTGCCCAGCCCCACGCGAAGCACCTGGGAGTGCTGCAGCCCCTCCAAGAGCTGAAGCGCAGCCGAGAAACGGCTTTGCCGGCAGATTTCCACCAGGAGCAGAGGCAGCGAGGGCAAAGCCGCCCCTGGCCTGCCGAACAGCTGCTGAGGCTGTGCTTACCCGCAAAAGTCTCCCACACTAAAGGGCGACAGCTGAACCCCTGCGCTACATCGCTGCCAGCACTGAGCACCGTGCTGCCTGGCGTCAGTGGGCCGTCTGGATGTGGCAGAGGACACGGGACTGCAGATCCCGCACCCTGTCGCCTTTTGTTGCACTAGTGCTAAGAACTGGTTCAAAGTGCAAGAACAAATTGCAGGTTGTATACACTAGGTGTACATTAGGTATTAGGCAGGCTACACACATATATGTTTATAGGGGTAAAAATTCTGCTGTGCCCTGGTCCATTTAATTAAGATAGATTTCAAAGGCTACCCAGCAGGTAAACATAAGATGGATGCAGTGAAGACAGATATAATGGAGGAAAAGCATGTTTGTTCACTTGGCAGTGCCAAGGAGCAGGCCTTTTGACAGAAAAAAAAAGATTTCTGCCTGAATTTGTTTAATGCATCTAGCAAACACACTTCAGGCCCACAGTTCAGCTCTCTTTAGAAATGCCACAAGCACTCAGCTTCGTGCCACCATAAGCAGGAGTGACCAAAACAGGGTGCTGCACTGTGCAGTAGGTCTGCTTGCTCCACTGCTGGATCAGCAGGTGATCGAGGGTTGCTTGTGTGAGTGCACAAGCCAAACAAAAAGGATATACACCTTGTAATTTGCTGAAAGAGTTCTGGGTTCTGAGCATGCTTTTGAAATCCCATTTTTTTTCCACTTAAAAGTAAAGTTGAACACCTACCAACTTTCTTCCCTCCTGCATCCCTCCCACGTTCATAGTCCAGAGGCAGTGTCCTGTTTACAGTGCCAACACTTCCTGCAACGCCTATGCACTGCCTTTGCTCCCCCAGTCCCGTGCCTGCCAAACACAGAGGGAACAATATGGTCTGTGGGCAGTAAGCCACCCCAGGTGAGACAATGTGTAACCTTCCTCTGGCTCAGCAAGCAGGGACTGTGCTCCGGTGGTCTCGGGTGGAAGACATTCTTGGCATATGTCCATTACGTTTCTAGAACACACAGCTTGTTCTAATACCAAACATTCAGTTTACAGTCACTGTGTGTCTGAGACAATAAATAATTGCAAACCCAAAGAGCCTGGAGAAGACCTTTTCTTAAACTGCAAATGAAAGTACAAGAGGGACACAACAGCCATTTATACTGCAGGCTTCTGAGTTAGGAGGACAATTTCTAAATTTGTTGTCTGGATGGGCCTACAGCCATCTTAAGCAGTTCCTTGGGTATCTGAACACCTTTGAATCGTCTGCTAAGAAATATAACTGTCCAGGTTTGGAAAGGACACCTGCAGGGTGCTGCCAGCTGGCAAGTATACCAGCAAGAATGTTTATGAATTTTTTCCTTTCTTTTTGACCACACATAGAAGAAAAAAAAATCTTTCATGATCAGCTCTGTAAATGATTGCTTAGTAATAGGGAGTGAAGTATCAGAATAATCGATCCAGGAGGGTCCCGGCCATGCTGTGAGGTGTGATCATTGATAACTACCCTGACAAAGGATTACCTACCATGTCTTTGGCCCTTCCCAGCATGGGAGTTTCCGCAGACTCCCTAGATAGTCCTGGTTGTGTCTCCCTCTCCTGCAGCAGTGTGGCTTGCCTGATGAGGTTTTATGTATGATGGAATTGAACAAATCATCCCTTTTTCTATGCAGAAATGTCCTGAGTTTTCTAGGACTTTAATCACATCCTCCTTTGTCGCTTCTTTTTTAAGTGCTATTGCCCCCAACTTCTTTAATCTGTCTCCAACATGTTTTCTAGCTTGCTGACTGCTTCCCCCACCCTTACCCTGTTCTAGGCCCTCTCAAGCTGTTCCTTTTTTTATGGAAAGACAGCTCTAATGCTGAATCTAGAGCTGGGGAGAACAGACAACTGCTTCACATGTCTCATACATGGAAACCTATGGGGTAGAGTCTGAATTATTGGTGTCTCTTTCCCCACACTCTTGATGACTTCCTGTCTGTAAATTCAGCAGATATATGTATTTTTTCTTCAACAGGAAAGAAAATGAATTTAAGAGGAAAACTGCTGCTCTGGGGGCAAACTAGAAACCTTCTAGTTAGACACATAGAAGTTATAAAACTAGTGCTTTTGAAGGAATTGATCGGAAGACTATTATTTCACCTGGCATTACTAAGCCAGCATCTCAACACCTGGGGCTTGATACCCCTGGTTTCATAAACTGTGTGCTTGAAGAGGGCTGTGGGAGAAGGATGGACTTGTTTTTGACAAGTTCAGCTACTGCAATGTCCCTGAGTCTTTCATGGCTCACATTTCCATGTCACCCAGCATGCTGACTCTGTATTCACCATGTATTTTACCTGCTTCTCTTGTCTTTGTGCTTTTTTTTGTTGTTGTTTATTTCCTCAGCCCTACTGAGAAGCATCATGAGTCTACCCTACAATTAGCACATAAATTGTTGTAGTCATCTCCTCTCTGACACATGCACACTTGTTTCTCTGAAGCATCTGTGTTTTAGTTAAGGGCTGTGCCATCAACACTGTGGTGTGACTAAGTGAAGGGATTTGTTTCAGGTCAAGGCTGCTAAGTCACATGTTCTGTAAAGAATAATGATGTAATTCTGTATTATGGTTTCAGCAGCAGAGCTAGCTTAAGATGTTTCTGGCCACACTGCCACCAGCTACCCCTTCCTCACACCCCCAGCCTATTGTTTTTAAAGGAATTGTGACTGATAGTCCATGGATGAGAATGAGCAACATGCAATGGGAAAGGGGTAACTTCTTTGGCAATAAAACCATGTTACGAAAATCTAACATGCAATTATGTGCTAGATACTCCGTAACCAACTACCACTAGAGGCAGTGATCTCTTCTTTGTAATTTCTTTTTTATTGTATGCTATATTTTAATCCTGATCTCTTCTAGTTGACATTGACTATAAGCAGTGCTGCCAGGTTTGTGGTATTCTTTCCATTATTATGCTGTAATTTAACAAGATAAGCAATTTTCTGATAGCCAACCTAAGCAGCTTACTGACAGCCTGAGCAATGTGATCAGCACTGACCTGCAGAGCAGAGGGCCCTCTAGCAGTCTGAAAGCCCAGCAACTTCTTAAAAAGAGGTATTTATAAATAGTGTAATAGAGTGGGAAATAATTTTACTCCCCAATCTGTTTCCATAGGTGTTTTTAAAGTCTCTTCTGGCAGTGATTTTTTAGCACTGTGTTGCTTACTCTCTTGATCTGCTGATGCTAACTCATTAAACAGCGGAGAGCTTTGTTACAGTCCATGCCTGCTCCTGAATCAGGGTGCAGCGGAGGATTTCCTCCACAAATAGCTGAATAGTTATTTTATGTTGAGAAGTATAACCAAAATAATAAAATAATCCTGGTGGGGTGGCAAGAAAGCACACAACCCCCTGCAGGCTCCTTCCCAAGGCGTCCTGCCTGTCCATGTGTGTCAGGGTACACTGGGGCAGCTGGCTCTGGGAGCAGTGGTGGCAGAGTGGCTGCATGAGTGCTGGCTGGCTGAGGGTGCTGCAGGAAGCCACCTTGTCTGGGAGCGCTGCCTGGGCCACAAGGGAGTGACAGTCATGGGAAAGGGCTCTGAGGGACTTGGCAGCTACAGTAGTACAATGTCATACAGCAGAGATTTTTCTCTGTGGAGGGGAAGGTTCATCTAGTGTGTGTATGTGTCATGGAGGGACAAGCCACAGAAAACTTCAGTAAGCTTGACCTGTAGCATCTTGGTCTGGGACTTTGCATAGAGATGTGAGGGTTGTTTTTCAGGACGGTTCTGAGAGCCAGGTTCCCACATACATGAATCATGAGTGGAACCTTAAAGCCAGGTAACAGCAAGAAAAAACAAAATATTTGCCAGGTTCCAACTTTGTTTATATGGTTGCAGAGACTGTATGTAAATGCCAGTATTTAATGTGGTGTATGCTTTTGTGTGAGAACAAATGTGTATCACTTAGGAAAAGTGATCTGTTTGTGAGATCTGTTTCTTCCTGGATGTTTAGAAAGATACCCTCATAATGGTCCTTACTTTATAAATAGCTTCCTTTAACTGTTGCAGTTATTTGCTGTCATTCAGTTAACATTGGGAGATTCCCTCAATTCCAGACTGACAGGCAAAAGAGACTTCATAAACATTACATTATTTCTCTGCTTCAGGACTTGATGTTATCACAGTTAATGCTTTGTGAAGGTAGCTGGTAAGAGGAATAAACATGGATTTTATTTTCTTTTCAATTCTTGTGTCATGACACTTTGTTCTTTGTTTGGAATTGCAGTGAAGTGCCCCAGCCTCAGTCAGTGTTGTTCTGCTTCCACAAAGGAAGATTTCATGAAGACATCGCTTTTTTAAAGGATAAACGGTTTCCCATCAGTTTCTTATGAGTACATTCACAGCTCGAATACAGGAGACCACACAAATACTTGACCGTACTGTCATGATCAAATACCTGTGTGTACCAAGCACCTGTCTACTCATGCTCAGAAATAGGTTGCTGCAGTGCTTCTCAGTCACTGCTCCTCAGCCTCTTAGTGCTTTGCTGATGAACTCAGCGAGGTATCTGTTGGAGATTTTTTAGCAAGGTGTATATTTTTTGGATACAGCAAGATGCATGGGATGGCTGAGGTGCCTTTCAAGCACTTTGTGTCCTGTGATGATTTTTCATTCTCGTAAAAAGCTGCTTTGGGGGCTGAAGTGCTTCCTCATCATGATATACATTCAGCTTGGATAATGAGTGTGTAAGCTTCCCTGTTAGTCATTCTGGCCCTAACAATTTTTGCATGAGGAATGACAGAAAATTTTATTGTACTTCCATGTTCACACTTCTGTCTCCGTTTCCCCACTTTGGAGGGATCCTGTGATATCATTCCATGGTAGGTTTCCCCTGGCAGTGAAGGCAATGTAGACTCTCCCTTCCTGGTTGCTAGTATCTATCTTATGCTATAATGCATTATGTACCTGGGTCTTTGTGGAGCTACACTGAGGATTCCCTCAGACTTCAGGTTGATCTATGAAGCTTTCTACAAAGTTGGGAATATGCCTAAAATCCATTACCTGCAGTCATAATGGCCAACACAAAATCAGCTGGTGATGGAGTCACCAACTCACCTGTTTTGGGGGTTTTTTATTGCTAGTGTGTGGGAAATCCTTGCATAGAAGTGGAGAGTGCTGTGGTGAGGGTGAGGAGTGTGGTCAGTTGCTCTTGACCAAGTCCATGAGTCCCAGGGAGCTCAGGGCTTACCTGCTCCAGTGCTAAGCCTGTCAGCCAAAGGAGGTTAGCCAGGGGTGATGTGAAAGGATTTGGGTAAACACTCCCATTAGAAGAGGCAGAACCCTTCAGTGCACTGAGCTGTGACAACTTCCCTGTTTGAGGAAAAATACCTGCTTTCTTAACTTTGATTACTCTCTGAAAATTGATGTGCAGAGGGTGCTGGAAGGAATGGTGGTTTTGTGAGCTGACTGTGACACTGAGAAGAACACTTCATTGATTAAGTAAGAAGTAATTCCCTGAGATACAAAGAGCTGTGTGTGTTACACCAACGAGTGTGGCCCTTTTTTGTTAATGACTGTGTGCCTCTGCATGGCAAGCCTTCAGTTTGGATGCTGATGTCCTCTCCAGATTTGACAGTATTCTGGGGTTCCTTTCTAAGTACAGAAAAAAATGAGGTTCTGCTCTTGCTCCAGTTCTGCCTAAAGTGAAGTCTGTGCTTACGTCTCCTATTTCCTAACTCAGGGACCATCTCAATCTGTTATTAGCAAACATAATTTCCCCCAGTCTTGCCACAGTTCACCTGGCCAAGACATAGATGTGTGTCTGAATACTCAACCTGATCACCTTCAATAGATTGCTCCTTAGCTTGCTTCCTGGCATAGCGTGGATATGTGAATCTCATTCTCCTGGCAGCCCATACATCCTTCGCTGATTAAAAATAGAGTAATGAATATTAACAAAAGAAGGAGAAAGCCTCCTGTGCCAGGACCACAGCCACCAAACAGACAGAAAACCAGTCACTACCATCTTATCTTTCAGTGGTCCCTCTGTTGTTAGGATTACTCTTACAGCTGGATGAAAGGTGAAAATAGATTATCTTAAAGCCAGAAAAAAAATCTGTGCCCTTCCAGTACCCAGCTCTGCTGCACACCTGGCCACTGTCTTCCACTGGTTTTGCTTCTGAATTTCCAATCTGGATGAAGGGCGTAGTGACCTAGCAAGTCAGCTAAAAAAAAAAGAAATTAAAAAGCACAATGCAGGTCACTTCAAGAGAGAACCTCCCCAGTCTGAAAGGCTGCTTATGTTGTGATATTTAAATAGATGTTTAGTGCAGAATAGTCAATACTGTTCATGTCTTTAAAATAGAGATTGATAACTAAATAATAACAAGACCATTAAACCAGTTGTTTTCTGCAATGGATGCCGTTAAGTAAGATGCTGGACGATGGAGGAAAAAAATGTTGAGCAGGCAGCAAGCAGTGATCTACCATGAAAAATACATTTAATGTGTAGTTACCAGATACTGGCAAAATAATCATGAAGTCTGGGCCTTACAAGCCTCAGCAGAGAGCTTTACCTTTGACTTCAACGTGGCTGAAATGCTCCTCACAGTTCTTCCTCTGGCCTTACAGGGGACAGTGTGCCATGCCATGCCAGGGCCTTGTGACCTTGGTACCATGATTCATTTATTTCTTAGCACGTCTTCACTGGAAGTCCTACATGGCTTTGTGCATTTTTGCTTTCATGTTCCATAGCAATGTGAATGTGACCCATGAAAGCTCCCTCTGAAGATGTCAGTGATAGGCTCAGTTTGCTGAATTGTCCTGAAAGTTAGAGATAAGTCTGTTACATAAGGAATCGCTGTGTGGGGAAATGTTGCAACCGTGCTTATCTGAGGCTATCCATGTCTCTTACTTTCAGTCATTTTCATTTAACGGTTGGGATTTTCAAGCCTTCTACCAGTCTGACATGCATTTTGTTGTAAGTACTAATTATTTTACAGAGACTAAATACTATTCCAGTCTATTTCCCCCTCCCCAATACTTTTTTCTGATACACTAGGGTTTTTTATTATTATTATCATTATCACCATCAACTCTGGAGAAAGAAGGGTTTTGATGGGCGTGGCTGTTGAGGTATTCATTATGAAGAGGGCTCTTTTGCAAGCAATGAGATGAGGTGGTGTTCAGAATGAAGGAGCAACAAAACCCAAGGTCCTGAAAGGAAAATTAACTTAAAAGAAGTCAGAAATTTCCGACTACTTCAGTTAGAAAGAAGATGTATGGAGAGGGATAAATCCAAAACCAAACATCCTGGTAATGCTATAAAATGTTAAGACTCAAGTATTGGTTCAGAAGGAAAATATAGTGTAAGCAGTGTATAATCCAGGGTCAGGACAAATTATATTTGAGGAGAAGTCGCTTATTTTACTCAATGGTCTTGCATCCCCCCATGATGCAATTTATAGTTCATCCTAAGGGGCAAGTCCTCTTCCCTCCCCTGTGTATATTGACTTATGCTGCTTTCCCAGCATCCAAGCTCTTCTTCACAGGGACAAGTGACAAGCCCAAGGAATTTTGCAGAAGTGCCTATTGCAAATCTCTCAGCATAGGGTGGAGTGCACCTGAATATACATTAAAATTCTGAGGAGAGAATGGCCAAGGCAGGTGTATGAGAGCAGTATGGATTAATGAGATACCACCTCTCAAGCTGGAGCAAACACCCTCAGGTCAGGAAATGTACAGGCTGGATGTCCAAGTTCCTGTAACCTCTTCCATCCTTTTGACTCCAGCAAGGGTACCGAGATGACTGAAAATTGCTTGTGTTTGTGGTAGCCATCTCTGGGCCAAGTGTACACTTTCTTGTAAATTTGTAACTGCATACATTCCAAGAGGCTAGGGACAGTATGAAAGTCATGACAATATTTTTAGAAAGGTAAGTGAAATGACCTGAGTAATTTGAGGCCAAGCTTGCATTGATTTGTGGCCAGAAGATGGAATGATTAAAAGATTGAAGTAGAATTATGTCAGTCAATAGGCCTTAAAAGAAAAGAGGTCTTGTCAAGTGTACTTAATTTAATGGCTTGAGATCACAGGTTTGGTTGATGAAAGTATAATGGTTTCTTGGCCTTCACTTTTTTGGATGTATGCCAGTCCACTGTATTTCTTCCACAGCTTTGCCCATTGTCTGCTTTAGGATTTTGAGGAGATTTAAGACGTTGTCCCTAGTTTGGTGGCCATTATTTGTAACTGTATGACCCTTGGCATGCAGCTGATCAGGCAGCCTTACATTCAAGTCACAGATACCTTCTCTGAACCCCAGCTAGTTAAGTGGCCTTTTGGAGTACAGCAATTCCCACTATGTCTGCAGCATAGACACGTTTTTTTCCTTAGATGCTATTCTTCATGAAATTGCTACATTCCTTTGTCATCTAGTGTGGATGCAGTTACTCATGTAGGCTGTTCTGGTGTCTAAAATTAAACTGAGTTTAGATGCTCTTACATTGAAATGGATGGTAAAAATATGTGGGGCTAGGAAAGCACCACAAGAATGTTTTGAAGTCTGATCAATGGCCATACAAAGGGAGATTTAGCTGCTTGGTCTCTAGTTTATTTTATGGTACAAAAGGGTTTATCAGGGATGTTGCATCTAATGCTTTGCATTCTTATAATCTAACACAAAATTATAACGAAAAAGCATAAAAGTCAAAATGAGAAAATACATGCCTTGAGCAATCCCATCAAGGACTAAGATAAATGGTCAGTAATTCAGGGCACTTATGCCAGTTGACTGATACGTTTCTTCATGAAATATGTAGATTGGCCTCAATTTTGGGGCTTCTGGCAGAAGATGCTTAGTGTCATTTCATTGCTTTTGCTGTTTGGTTTCATACATTTACAAACCAACCAAACCTATGGCAGTAAACACCTACCATTAATTACAGAAATACTTGTCTTCTGAGGTCTGATTCTTGGCTGAAATGCCTGAGCTCATACTAAGATATACACTATGCTAGATCCTCAGCTGTTAAGGATTTATTTAGCACCACCAACTTATCTGGGGCTACAGTCATTAGCAGAAGTTTAATTTTGCTTATGATAATGCCAATCAAAGAAAGGCAAGCACTTGAAACTCACTTATCTCTGGTATCTATATTGAGCATCAAATGGAAAATTTTTATCAAAGCAGACATGTCATCTCTTGGGAACAAACAGAACTCTTGACTTCCTTCTACAGCAAACTTTTCACTTACTATTTTGTAACATGGCTGACTAGTTTAATTTGTCATAGTGCCCCTGTAATTCAATGTTCAAATCCAAACATGACTAAAGGAAAATAAATACTGTACCCTTTCTTACACCCTGAACCATCAAGGCCTTCTTCTAACCACTGCTTTGACTATACCTACTGCTTTGTATAGAATAAAAACAAAGACACATGGACATAGTCAGCTATTGTGTCAGCTCTACAAGGCCAGTATTTGACACAGCTAGAGGAGTACAAATGTACACAAAATTCAACCATTTGAAAGCGTAACCCTTTTGCAAGTGTAACTTGCAGCATCTATCAAGGTCATGGAAAGTGCTGTAACCCAGTGAGATTCCTACAGAGATACTGGGCTGAAATAAAGATTCACTATGGTTCTTAAAGCAGTGAGAATTAAGCACATGCTTAATTTTTTTAAGTTTTAAGTTTTGCTGACTGCAAATGTACTTGAAAACTTACCTGAACAGAAACAGACAACTAAATCAGGCCCCATAAGATTTCTGCTGATATTGTACCCATAACAAAATGTATTCTATGAAATAAAATAAAGATGCTACCCTTCTCTCTGTTCAGCATCTCTAAACCCTTATTTATTTTTACCTCCTGTCATTTGATATTGCAGCAACAAAATAACAGATAGCTAAGTCTGTCTAATAAATTATAGTCTGACTTTCTTATATATATTGACTAGATATGCAAGATGTCTGGTTAATTCTTTAAATCAAAGAAACACAGATTTAGAAAATTCTGCACAATTACACTATCATAAAATTTGCGAGTAGTTTACTACAGAGAAGATAAAATTACATACTTTTAAGATCACCATAGGCATTATTACTACTCAATCTTGCAAGATGTGTTTGCATTCACTGTACTCAGAAGCGTCCCCAGCTTCATTATGGTAATTTTAAAAAGCGAACTGTATTTTGTATCCGAGCATTTTTTGTGAATAGTTGTAATATCCACTCATTCCCTTCAGTGGCTGTGTTTGTAGAGAGAAGAGGACACCAGGCATATAAAAGATTTATCATTCTGCACCTGAAAGAGTGATTGTGCATGACTTCTCCTGTGCTCTCTTCCCTTGCAAATATACTTGCCCATTTGTCATGGCTGGCAGTCCTGGTCTTTTGGCTAGTCAATTCAATGCTTAGTTTAGAGGCATGTTTTCTTTCTCCAAAGTTATTAAAAGAACTCACAGCAGTCAATAATCTATATCTGTATCTCAGTCAGGTTCCTGATGGACAGCCCAGAGAAAAAAAGCCATTGGGAAGAGCTCTGCTGAAGTCAGAAGGCTTTGGATGGCATCTTCAGTGGGGGGATAGCAAGAAAAGAGAAATGACATCTTAGTTTTAATTTTGAGTGAAGAAAGTAGGTTATTAGGTCATGCCAGTTCAGCTATCTAATGGGAATTGCTCTTTTATGCTTTCTGGAGTTCCATATAGCTTTTTATCTAGTGGGCATGCACAATTCATAAGCAGCTGAAACAAACGAAGACAAAATTTTACAGAGTAGAGAAGACATAAAAATATAGAAGACTGTAAGACAGTAATAACTGGAAAAAAATAGATTAACAATATAATAGCAGAGGCAGCCATTTCCTGCTATTAATCATGACTGTAGTTTTGAATGTTAATAAACCCAAATAGCTGCATCTGTTAATTCATACTTTACCTTTTAGAAAGGGATTTCTGTCATCAAAGACAAGATCAGTTTTCAGCTGTAACTCCTTGGCTGGTCTGGGAGATATCTCAGTCCACATTTCAGTCTTTCCTCTGTTTCATCAGCTTGATCAGATGAGGCTGATGGCTCCTGTCTGAGATTGTAGGGTAGAATCAGTGAGACAATAACCGATGAGCCCTGCTTCAGGGTTCCTGAGTTTCTACCTGGTGGCTGTGAAGCAGGTTTTGGTTTACCAGAACTTGGCTTATAAAGGTGGTATTATGCCAGGAAAGAGAAAAAGAAGAGGCTGTTAGCATCAAATCTGAGCTTCAAAAAGCATCCCATCACAGAAGAAGGAGGGAGGGGATGGGACTGTGGATCTTGAGAACCACCTAGGCAAATTGATACAAAGCTCAGAGTTCTCTGGGAGATACAATGGCCAAACAAGTTACCCCACTTCAGGAGAGGCCATACAGCTCCTGAATTAGGGTGCAGCTCAGGTAAGCAGAAGTCTACTTTAGGCTGTGCCTAAAACATATTGGTGATAAACAGTACTGGCACTGGGGGAAACAAACCAGCAGTGCTCCACAGACAGCCCAGTTCTGGACACGTAGCTCTGAATTTTGGTGGATCCAGAACCAGCCCACCCCATCTCATTGCCTGCTACAGGTAGACAAGATTAATATATATGATTAGAGGTCCATTTAACTTACAGTTTGAAGGGCATCAAATAGGTCCCCTAGAACAGAACTCCCTTTCATTTCAAAGGGTGAGCCTTTATAGCTGTGCAGAAAATAAGTGTAAAGAAAAATAATGAGCTGAAAGCAACCTTTCTGACCTCCAGAGGACTGAAACAATTGAAGGGAAAGGTGTCAAGTGCTACATCCATCTCAATAGACCAGAACCACAACCTAAAAATGGTCATTTAAATCTCTGCAACTACAAGCCAAAGACTTCAATGGTCTCATTCGTCTCCAGGCAAAAATTTCCAAGATATTAAAACCTCCATTTCTTTCCCCAAACAACTGCTCCAGTTCAGCTGTTAAATATTAAAACAGAGATCTGCAGGGAGCTGCCTGTCAAAAATGTGGGGACAGAGCAAATCAGGAGTAATTGAACAGGGACGCTGTGCTGCAGGCTGAACAGCCTGGGTGATGAGCACTGCCTGATGTCTCTGCCAGCCAAGGACAGCTGCTGGGTGCTGTGAGAGGGCTTGTTCCTGTTGCAGTCATCTGAATGTACTGCATGGGCTTTGTACACAGCTTTTGATTTTTGTCTTCTTGGCAAGCTGGGTGTGTCAGGAATATCCGTAGTGAAAGGCAGATGAAGGTTTGGGTGTGTTTACTTTGCAAGCTATTACATGCAAACTGTGGGTAGCTTTTCCAAAGTATGTTTGTTTTTTGAGTATTTTCCTCTCTCATAGATATACAATGCATTTGTTGTTACCATTCACACGGGTTCCCCCAAAGGATCCTAAAGCAGGATCCAAACATTAACATTAGCATATAACTGGCTACAATATCCTACTGTGAAAGCACAGCCAACCACAGAAACATTCCAGGATCCGACCCCTCAGTCTTGATTCACTGGGGCTGTCCCATCTCATGGGTAATCCCATTCAGCTAAATATTTGCTACTGAATACTCACTACTTTTTAAAGTTGTTTTTGTGTTATTATATATATATACACAATCTTGTTTTATTCCTATTTTCAAAGGTAGTACTTCAGGAAATGGAACAAAGCAAAAATATGTCTTGGACTGTTCTATAAGTTTATTTTTGTAACTCCGCTCTTCTGATGCTTTCTTGGTTTTTGTTATAACTTAGATGTAAATGTAGCACTGCTGAGGCAGTACAACACAGGACAAATGACCAGCAAATCTAGAAATATTTTAGCATTTTTTTTTCACACTGTGACTTGCGATAGTGATAGCATGGAAACCTGGGTCCGGAAAATACTTTCTGAATGTCTCTGTGCTCTTTCATATTTTAACAACTGGTATGCTATTAAATATTTTATTAAGAATATTTTCTTAACATTCCATATTCTATATTTATATTCTATATAGGAATATTCTTAAGAATATTTTCTTAAGCTTCTCATACCTTTAGGTAGAGAAACACAAGAGGGCACTTTAGTCCATTTATTTAAGCTGGCATTAAGGAGAATCCACTACTCTCAGCCCTGAAAGAGTTAAACCAGTGAAAAGGCTTTTTTAACACTTTTCTCCCTTGCCTAACAGAAAGAAACCACAGAGCACCTGTAAAACTACCAGAGGTGGTGAACTAGGCAAGCGAGTGACAAGAGAGAGAACTGGGAAGAAAATGCATGCTGTGCTTGGGGGATGGAAGTTGCCTCTTGTTAAACAGCTGGTGATCATGCCTATTTGAGCTGTGCTGGTCTGAAACACTGGGATTAAGCAGGGGTAGTTACAGGCAAGGTTAGAAAATACCTTAGGAAAGGTTTTAGAAAATGGGTAGCTGATTAGGTGACTTGCTTGCCTTTAGTTCAAAATCAGGCTGAAAGTACCACTGGAAATGTAAGCACATGAAGTGTAAAATCAATGCTTCTTTTAGACCTTTAGACTTTTAGAGAGTTTTCTTAGGCACAAAGCTGAAGCTAGAGGACCAGTAGCAGTCATTTTGCAATGGAAGTTCTCCTTACCTTCTGAGTTGCACAGTGATTATGAAAATGGGGTTATTCAGGTGAGTGTGGCTATATTCAGCTGCAGAATGGCTGCTATATTAATCAGTTGATGCATAAAAATTAAAAAAAAATTTTTTGGGAGAGGGTGCAAGGATAATGGCAGTAAACTATTGCCTCAAGCGCCAAGATTTCCATTCTGCTGCCTGTAATCAGACACTGTCAACAGCACTGCACAACCAGAAAATTCCTTTAACCCTCCAACAAGCTTTATGATATATGTTGGTTTTAATTTTTTCTCTTTCTTATCCCCATTTTCAGCCTTTATTATTTTGGAGCAAATGGGGATGTTCCACACTCCCTGAAGTTCAGTTGTCCTTCATTATGCTTCTGTATTACAAGGAACATTTTGCTGATAGTGGTATTCCCAAAGCCCCTTTCTTTCCCTGTCTCACTATAGAAACGTGCTTTTCAAGTTAGTAGTTGGGCAGACTCATCTTAAGTATGTAGTTGTATAGCTACCTGCCACAATGTGTTGCATGCCTTATTAGGTTATAATAAGGGTTATATCCTCTCTCTCCAACACCCCTGTGCTCCTGCCTCCCGTGGTTTGGGTGCATTTCTGTCTGGATAATAGCACTCACTCTTCATAGACATATTACTGTTTCTGAATTTGATTAGATTTATTGACAAGGAAGCACAGAGTGTAGAAGAGCTTCACCATTTTCATTTCACCATTTTCATTTCACCATTTCACCTACCACATTGCCAGAGGATTCTTCTGAGGACCAGAAAGGAAGACAATTAGAAAGGAGCTCAAAGGAACTTGAGGCTAAACTGCACAGGATGCAGTGAATTGCCCCTCATCAGTTCTCATTGGTATTGATAGTTGCATGGCAATGAGTGGACAGATTTGAAAGTGACATAGCACATGCTTTTACTAGTTTAGATTCCCTAAAAATCCACTCGCCCAATTTATCGAACAGTGTGTATGATGTCTATCCATTGACAAGCTTGTTTCCTTAGTTCAAGCTGAAGAGAGATATGAAGGGACTGAGTGATAAAGGTTGCTAGTTCAATTCCTAGTGTCAGCCAGGTTGAAGATACATCATATATCACAGCAGCAATATGACATGTATTGTATATGATTGAAGAATCCCTTGAATATTAAGCAGTGCATAGTAAAGTCAAAGGGAACTACAAACCAAATTAAAAAGACCTAATTTATTCCTCATTTCATAGCAAATCTAAATATAGGCATACGTGCAAGGCACCAAGGAATAGATTTCTTACACATGAAAGATTCAGACATGAGTTGCTATTCTTTTTTTGAATATTAAACACTCATATGTAATAAACTCTCTCTCTCTCTAACTATAACCATGTGTAGAAAAGATGCAAAATTACAGAAGTGCTAAATTTCTTAGGCCCAATATTGATCTGATAAATTCTTTTTAGCCTGTGAGATTCAGTCTAGTTTTATTTGTATTGTTTATGAAGTACCCAAGACAAAGTTTGTAATGGAATCCCACTAAGATGATAAATTCACACCTAGAAAGGAATGACTTTTAAACCTGTATTATTGAAATTGATCAGAGTACCCGTGGTACATAGGGTGTTTTTTGAAGCATGCTACACTTGACTGAGGATTTTTTATTAGTGCTAGTAAGCTAATTAGAGCTGAGATGCCAAAGGCCAGAGTGAGCCAGGGACATGACCCTTAGCTTTGAAACTACAGGCAAGGTGGTGTATATTACTGTGCCACATTTCTTACTATTCAGTTAGGATGAAAACTAGCAAGCATACAAAAAATGCTGTAGAGCTATTGTATGTATAATACAGGAATATACAGTATGCGTATACTAGAAAGAAAACATAGTGATACATCTATATGCTATATATAAGGCAATATTTTAGCTCTAATGCTATTGTGCTATTTTGGTGTCAGACAAAGAAAAAACAACAAACAAACCCCAGCTAAAACCAAACCCACAAAAAATCAAAAACATTTTGGAAAGTGATCCTCTGGGTGTTAACGGCCTTTGTCATAGAACACATGTATTTGATTTACAGATCAACTCAGTCTTATCTGCACAGCTATAGGGGAATAAAAGAGGTGAAGGCAGGAAGATACTGTCATAGCAGGGTGTGTGCAAATATATTAACAGCAGACATATGCCTGAACGTATTCACATTTTTATGCTGGTGATAAGAATGACTGGTATTTATGAAATATTAAATTTTTTTTAATTTATGTTGCAAAATAAAGTATAAAAATATATAAAAATGGGGAAAAAGGTCTAATTTTCATTCATTATAAAGGTGTATATATGAAGAGTTTATGAGTAGGACTATAACTTAAATCACTGGTAAAATATTTGTATTTAAGTAAAGCCTGCTTTCCATATTCCTTTGCGAAGTGGATGGGATTCCTTTTATCTATCCTTTACAAGAAGATGGGGCTCTCATTCATTCAACTCATTCATGCTTTGAGATTTAACTGAGTCATGAGGGATTTGCAAATGAGCAAGGCAATGCTTGCTGATGCCAACGTTTGGACATTTGCAGTCTCTGCAGATGTGTGCTTAGCTGTGCCTCTGCTACACTATCAGCTGAACTCTTTCTGGCCTTTCCCTGTCCTACCCCTAGGACTTTCACTGCTACTTTGCAGGTCAGGAGAACTTGAGGCCCTTATATTGTTTGCATTGCTGTGCTAACACAGTTATATAGGTGGGCAGGGGACATGCTACTGACACCCCTCTGGTCTGCCTTGCACTTATCTCTGACTTGCTCTTGCTTGCCCTTTCCAGTAGTCAAAAACCTGCAGGTTCACTGTGGGAAGGCTTATTGAAATTCGAGAAAGCTGAAGAACAGCAAAAAGGCCAGGAGGCAGCAGGGCTGGCAATTGTGAAAACCTAATTTATTGCTCTGACTCTGTCACCAGCTAGCTGTATAACCTTGAGAAGGTTGTTTTTATCACTTAGCCTCTGAGAAAAAAAGTGAAGAGGACTGCAGAACCTCTGGCTCAAGAGATGCGATAGCATGAGCCCTTGTGCAGAGGCAATATGATTGTTACTACCAGACTCTGGGCAGCACAGATGCCCCCATCAATTCCTGGAGCTGGGGTGGGAAATGACTCTGTGCTCAGAGCAAGGCTCAGGCTGGTTGACTGCAGCTTGCAGCAGTGCAGTTCTGTGCCAAAGGGGCCTACTGCACGGTGACCTGCGGTGAGTGGCTTCCCTTGCTGGCAAGAAGATGGAGATGCTAGCTCACAGGAGTGATGGGTGCTGCACTTAATTACATCCAGGACAATTGCTGCAAAGTAATAAGATTAAAAGGCAAACTGTTGATGTGTACTGATATTCAAAGAGCTTTGTCACACCACATCTGAGAGTTACTGACTTGACAGAAGTGCCAGAGGTAACAAGCTGAGGATTTTTGACATTTTCTTCCTTTGCCTTACTAGTTAACATATGAACTTTTGCAGGTGCAGTAGCACAGTGTTTTGCTGCTTCATTGCACTTTCACTGGGTTGTCCCTGAACACAGATGAAAATATTCAGACAGGCATTGCTTTTTCTGAGTTGTGTCCCTGTAAAACCCAGGGGCAAGGGGCTTACCTCCACCTTGCCCCTCAGCCATGCCCCGGCTCTGGTGCCAACACAGCAGCGAGGAGAGTTTTGCTTCCTTGGAAAAAACCCCGTACCCTTAGCAGCTTGGCACACTTGTTTAGGATTCCCTAGAAGATTGAAATCAGGTGGAAAGATAAGCTGACACTGCCATTAGCTTTCAGCTAAAAAAATCAAAGTGTTCATAAATTATCTTCCCAGTTGGGAGGCCATACGAATGAGGTCAAGTACCAGTATATTTGAGCTATACTTTTTTTTTTTTAAACCCAGAGGAGGAATCAAAAACACACAGAGGTCCTTCTCTGTACCCCAGGAAAGCCATCCAGGATAACTCGGCCACCTGGGCTGAGAAGGGTGCCCTGGGCCTTGCCCCCACTCTGGATCCGGGCAGATGGGGCCAGCAGGGCTGAAGGAAGGTTAATGCCAAGTTGTAAAGGCTTTTACTGGGCTCATGGTCTTCACTTGCAGGCTGCTTTTGGTGCGGTTGGGTGGAGGCAGTAGGGGAAGTCTGTTGGCGTGGGGCAAACTGAGACATGCTGGGGCAGCACGCTCCCCCAGACCTTGGGTGGGAGGAGAAGGAGAAGCAGCAGCACTTCACCCAGGAGAGGGACAGCTGCTTTGGCTGTTCCCACTGGCCAGCCAGGATCAGTTGCCTTAAAAACAGAGGGTAATTTTGCTGGTTAATGAGTTGTTAATAAAGTCTTTCAAATGCAGACCTTTGCTTGCCCCCCCACCCCCCCACCCCCACCCCCACCCCCCTCCCAAAAAAAGAAAAAAAAGCAAAGAAATAAAAACTTGCTCTGTGAAGGAAGTCCCACAGGCTTAATGGAAGTCATGCAGGGACAACAAAACATGCCAAGTATCTTGCAGTTACATTGGCACTTGAAGAAGCACTATGTAAGCTGCAACACCAGGCAGTTGAATGGTCAGGGTATCAAAACTGTACACTAGACATGAAATTGTGTCATGTTTGTAGAGTCAATCAGGTTTCCAGAGCCATATGGGTGATGATGACCTGTGTTCCCAGTATTGTAGGAGAGGTTGCAGTCTAACTCTTCACAGCATCTCTCAGAAATCCAGACCAATAAAATGTTTTCTGTCCCTGATTGCAGTTTCTCCTACATAATCTCCCTGATCACTCTCCTTTTTTTAGTGTGTCCCCTGTGGGTTGCATACAGAACAACATTTTACAATATTTAAGTAATCACTTCTTCAGAGCACTGCTGAGAAGGAGTGTAATACAAAGCAGGCACTGCAGTGTTTCCTGAAAGGGCTGGGGACCTTTGCTGGTTATTAAATCTACGTGCATGCCACTTTTCTGTCAGCGGGCTGCTGCAGTGGCTACCCAGACAATGCTGTCCTACTGGGTCAGCTGGGAGCCTGGAGAGCTTTGATGGGGCTTTGTTAGGGCTAAGCAGAGTAGCAGGTGGGGAACCACTGCATTTTATTGCTACACTAATAGTTACTTTTTTAAAAGAAGAGCTTTTGAAAACTAAAATTCTTAAAGGGGTGTTTAATTTTGTCAGGACCGCTATTACCTTCTGCATTAATTCAGTACTAACTGATCCAGAATAACATGCTTCTTGACACTTATCCGCTGATTGACAGGGCTAGAAATGTACAGGCTTTTGGCAGGATAATAGCTGGGCACTTGTGAGTAAACCAAAGGCTTTCCACCTGCTGGTGGATGTCTTGTTCCAAAGGGCTATTTCTCACTGACCTACCACAGAGCAATGTGGATGGAAGTACTTGGGGATTAAAATAAACTGTCATTTGAATAATCAGTGTCCTGTTCAATTTGTGTTGCACAGACAGTGAAGGTATAGCAATCCAGCTTGCAAAACCTGGATGGCCAACGACTGAAATGGGAACTGATCAGATATACAAGCATCACTGTCATGAGGTGCAGGTCAGCTGGGGCAAATGTACTTCAAATATACCACCCAGAGGAAAACATAAAGTGCAGGGTGGAAGGCTGTTGTACTCCTGCACCAGGACTCACAGACTGCTGTACATACAGATTTCTTAGAAGGGATACTGTGGAATTTTCTAGATGTGATTGACCTCTAGGACTAACTAGGTCCCAAATAATTGTCTTGGCTAATTGTTGCAGCAGTGCTTTTCTTAACATATAAATGTCCTCCATAAGTAAGCTAGATAAATACTCCAGGTCTTACTGCTGTAGGGTTCCTGCTCTTGGTGTTTTCTCAGTCTCCTTGAACTTCTGTTTATAAAGAGTATCAGTTACTTTTTATGATTCCTGTATGTCACTGATGTTCCCAGGGCTGTCCGTGTTGTTCTGGGTCACGTCCATAGGGATTGCATAGAGCTGTTCAGTGCCAATGGTGAAAGTTATTTTAATGGTCCATCCTGTAATAAGAGGGGGGCAATAAGAAGCAGCCCTAAAACCCTTTTTTTGAACAGTGCTTGGTGACCTGGAATTAAGGATATAGTGGTAGTCTTATTAACAGCAGTAATAAATCACTTAATCTTTCATTCAGCAGTGGCATTCTGAGGCACTTTTTCAGCCTTGATTTGGACCCAAGCCCAAGGCACAATCTTGTCTGTCCTGAGTCCCTGGTAGCATTTTTTGGGGAATACTACCTGTAGAGAAACTATTTCTTTAAAAAGAAATAGTGCTTATAGCACAGTTATCAACAGAATAGTTTGGCAGACAAAAAGCACCTAATTAAAGGAATTATGCCAACAGAGTTTCAAGAAGAGCTGTGGTGTGGAGACTATGGTATGCATAGTGGGGACTGCTAGACATATCCTGTTAATGATCTGTAGCTGGATAACTGCATAGGTTTTTCTTCCAGTTCAAGTGGATTTAAATACAATGAACTTGCTTTTAATGTGAACATGTATTTTTGATTATGCACTATAGTTATTTTTATTGCTATGGAGAACGATAGGCAGGTGTATCCATTGCAGGTGATGTAAGATGATGCAGCAATAAAAGATTAAAAAAAAATAAAAACAAATAAAAAAAGCATTTTGGCTTTGGATTCTTGCATGCATTCAAAAATTACTCAGTATGAGCATGTACCAAAGGTCTTTACAAATACCATTTCTGATAAATTATAGCCTTTCTTGGAGTTTTAACAAAGCCAGTCTTCCTATTTTGTTTTGTTTGCACATTTGCAATTCAGCAAAATGGATAAAGAATTGAATAGTCAACGCACCTATTACTAGTGGTGATTTAAAAAAATGCTATTAAAAAAATTAAAAATAATATAGCATTCCTTTGACCAGATGTCCAAACATTAACTTAAGCCAACTTGCCTTTCATATAATTTTGTGAAATTACGTCCAATGTTATTAGGTCATTGTCTATGGGTCAGCCTACTAAGCAGTAAGTGCAAGATAATAAAAGCAGGGCAGGGGAACCGATTCAAGACATCAGACTTCCATTGCATGGAACTGACTCAATGCATGCTTTTGAAGTTGGATATGTAACTTAAAGTTCACAATGACAAAAGTATTTTGCAAACTGAATTAGTTTCCTTTCTGATTCCAACTCTGTGCATAGTACAGGGAAGAAGGATTCTTCATTCTGTCTCTCTAAAGAAAATGAAACAGGGAAGGGTAATTCTGACCCACTACAATCAGCAAGTACTGGCATTTGGAGAAAAATCAGGAACTTACATGATTTACAGTCTGTATGTCACTTGGTCATTAGCAATGTTTCAAAATATTCCAGAAGATGTTGTGGTATTAATTAATGGTTTCTATTATAGTCACACTCATTCTATCTTTCTGTATCTTGAGAACTCACTTGCTGTGTGGCAAAAGCTGAATAACTGTTAGCTGGAAGTGTGGTTAGATGTCTGCATACAGATAAATGAAGTCCAGAAGTTATTTAATAGGGGAGGAGAAAGAAATAAGGAATGTATGCATGGAAGAGAGAGAACACAAACTTTAAGAAGTTGAAAGGATGGCTTTGAAAGTAAAGCAGTTACTTCAGGATGATGGTTGGCATGAGGTTTGGGTGTGTTTTCTCCATTTTGTTTGGCTTGCATGTAAAAAGGACAAACCAAACTATTTTTAAAATGTGTGTTATAGGTATTGTTGGTGAAATGTCTGGGCACAGTTCCAGAAACTTATAACAGAAGAGTGAATAATAAATGCATATGTGAATTCCTTTTATTTTAATGAACAGCACTATAATCAAAGTTCATGCCTGAAATAACATCTGAAAAGATAAAAACTAGTGGTACTTAAAAATACCAAAGCATGCAAATCTGCATATATCGTAAATAATGACTGATGAATCACAACTCTGTGGCTATTTTTAGAACATAATTTGAAACTGTAGTAATAGTGATGAGAATGTTTGAATAAAGATTTATTAGTTACTGTATGCATAGTTATAAATTGTGCTGAATACCCTTGGAATAAAATGTTGCTTTGTTAAGAACCTGCTGTGATTAGGTTTCATACAGAAGACTGCTTATTTTGTATATTCAACAGGAATATTTGCAACATAATCACATATTGCAACCACTAACGAATGATTTGGAAGGCTTTTCTGTAACCCAAGAAAGAACGGTGTGAAAGGCATGACACTACTGGATCTGCCATGCTAACCTTTACAGAGCCTGTGCTGCCTTTGCCAAAGCTCCTCAGGATCCCATAGTCTCCACATCAAGGATAGAGGTCAGACCTGAAGATTCTTCTCACCTCACTGTAGGTAAGGGCACATAGATTTTAAAACACAAACAGTAACTGCTTGTTGAAGTGTAGCATTTGAAGTAACATCCTGCCAGTGCAGCTGTGTGCTCAAAAATTTTTTTTCATTGTAATTTCCCTTTGAGAATGAAATTGCAGCTGAGTTACCCTGATATAGATAAGTGACATTTGTGTTGCTCCCACAGGTGCTGAGTGGTAGGGAACTGTGCTTTTGGCAGATTCAAGAGAAGCTCAGCCTGTGACTTCAGACCTCTGAGACCCTGACCTTTCTATTAAGTTGGCTGAACATTTGCATGATTCCATTGACAAGTTTGCTTATTATCTCGGAGACATTTGTGACTGCAGAACAGATATCAGCTTGGTTGATGTCCCTAGTCTGACATGATCTCTGTGTCAGAGCCATGCTAGGCTCACACTTTGGCTTGTTATTTCCCTGGGAGCAAAAAACCCTCCACAAACAGAACATGATGCATCTGCCCATAACTTTTCAGCTATCCTCTTTAGTAACTTATTTTTTTCCAGTCTGTGAATAACTATAGCAAGTACTGGATATTCTATACTGACTGCCTGTCTCCTGACCCTACAGATACTGACCACACTGTCCTGTAGTATCACTGATACAAATGCACAGACTTCTGGGGAAGCCTGATGATCTGTATCTCCTGTTACAATCTGCTTTGGGGTCTACTCCTGCAGGAACACTCAGGAGTCATGAAGACTGGCTGACTCATCTCCCCAGCTATACTTGTAATTTTCCATTTATACAGGGCTATTGCACAGAAAGTGCTGGAAAATTCCAATTGTCTGTCTCCTGAGCAAGGTCAAAGCCTGACTGGATGCCACAGGCAGAAACCATAATGCAAACCTAACATACAGTCTATTGTGAGTCAGTTGTGTGCACATCACTGCTTCAGATCAAAATGCTTAGGGTTGGTAAGTCTAAGGACAGCGGACTAAAGACAGCCTAGCTAGTTATCTGGAAGCTGCGACCAGTTACTCTGTTGTCAGGCTGGGATGGTAGCATCTGTTTTAGAAAACTTTATCACCAAACTGGATCCTGTTAAAATCTCATGTTATTATATAAAGGGCCATGCTCTGCTCTGTCTTTTGGCAACGATAAGCAAGTCTCAGTCTCCAGCTGCATAGTCTTTTAGCAAATTGAGATCTCCTTCTAATTCATCTGAATATTCAGACCTCAGAATAGCACAGAGACAGCACTTTTGAGGATAACTAATGATATTTCACAAAATTCAAATTCTGGCCATCCACCAGTACTCATTTTGCTAATCAAAGCGCAGTGTTCCTTTGTGAGCTGATACTAAAGCTGAATGCAATTAAAGGTATGCCGAATAGTTTACCAGAAATCAAGATCTCTCTCAACTGTGGAAATATTTCTGGCTTACACTAAAAGGAGAAAAATAAAACCTTAACTCCTGTTCCCATGTCCAAGCTTACTGTCAGCATTACAGATTATAGTGGGATAAATAGAGTGTGAACTTATATCCCGTCAAACCCTGCAATACAAAATCACCTTTACTTAACAATAAAAAAAGCAGTTTTTTCTATTTGTCACTGCGGGGTAACCTATTGGAAACTATCTAGTGTCTACCACCATATGGGACCACGCATACAGCTATGTTGAACAGCTGCTAAACAGTAATTAATTCTGTGCCTATACACTGTATTTCTTTATTTTGGAAAGGAAAATGGATATGTTTGTCAGACTCATAGCTTGATTGCCTGAGCACTAGCACTCTGTAAACTAGGGGTTCCCAATTTTTTTTTCCTTAGGTACCACCTCCAGCAGCAGCAGCAGTGGTCATACACGTAGCCCACCATTCACTGAATTTTCAGCTTGGGTGTGTGCCAAGCCTCTACCACTCTGGAGTGATTTATATACTGCAGTCTGACAATTCATTTCATATGCTGCATGTCCTGGTAAGCTTCCTTCATCTCAAAAACCCAAACAAACAAACAAAAAGAATGGAAGGGAGAATTGTGCAAATATAGAGTATAACGGATATTATTAATCAGCTCAATGTTGATTTGTAAGCATACTCCTTATCATTAGGGAACTTTTAAATGCAGTTTCAGGTGAATAGGAAAGTCTCAGGCCACAGCTGTCTGTGTGATTTCTGTAGATATGAATGTTTTCTTTCAAACCTGATTGCTGCATAATTACAGCGTCAATGACAGACAACCTCACTGCCTTATTTTTCTTCCCCAAACCCTCCCATTTGATGAAAGATTTCTTTGAATGTGACCTTTTTGGCCATACCAGCAAGCATGCTTTTCTTTCCCAAGTTTTGGTAGAGGTGTTGGGATCTCTTATTGATTCCCTTGTAACAAGATTGATCACTGACATTTGCTACCCATAAGCTGCCTCAAAAGCAGCATGGCCTGAGGATGTGAGGGTTACCTTGTCCTTTGGGAATCTCTTACTTTTGAATGGAACAAGTGTGCAAAACCCAGATTCTTGACAGTTACTCTTAATAAAAAGAAAATTTAGCAATTCAGTTAGGCTGTCTCGACATTTCTGTTTTTGCAAGCATGCACACAGTTCTGTATGCTTGCATACAGGAAGAATCAAACACCGAGAACTCCAGCTCAGCATTTAGAATTCTGCCAGCTGAAAGCCTGACTCAGAAGTGTGTTTAGTGCTCTTGCACCAGCAGAGGTTCAAGCGTCTTTTCCACATTTGTTTCTGAACTTTCTGTATTAGCCTGTCTCATATGCATCTGTAAGGAAAAGAAACCTAGACATCCATTTTTCCTATGAAAATATATTTCTAGTCAGACTTGAGTGTCTGTGTTTTGGCCAGGCACATGCCCTCTGTGTTTTATCTGCTAAAGAATGAGTAAGGGCTGTGGAGAAATGTCTCCCTAACATCATGGAGATTCAGCAAGGCTATCCCTGCCAGTGGGAGTCCACTAATGTTGATGTGAGAAGTGTTCACATGCTGAGTTGTTTCTGTTGTTCAGAGCATTAACAGGGTCTATATCTTCTACCCAGCTGCCTGCTTTCATTAACACTGCAGAAATTAGGAGGATGAGCAGCTCCCATCCACTCTTTTTTATAGTTCACCACTACTCATTCACATCTAGTTGTGCTGGTTCAGCTCTTAGCAAGGGTAGCATGGAACAGTAAACAAGCTCAAGGAACCAGTACACATTTAAACTGTCCCAGCAGGAGGGTCTAGCAACACAAGCAATTTTATTGGTCCAGTTAAGGGGCAGTATAGAAGAAAGAGAATTGTGAACCACCAAAAGAAATGTTTGTCAGACATATCTGGACAGACTGAACTGAAATCAGCCACTCAGCTCAGAAGTTAACAGGGACATGCATGTGTGCACACATGCACAGATGAGATGAGTGAAAGGGAAGCACCTCAAAGAAAGGCAAAAGCAGAATCATCTTTTTAACCTTATGAATTAGATGCAGTAGACATCTGGCCAAGTGCAGTGGAAGGCCTACATCAAATCTATGTGTTTCTACAGCTTGCACTGGTGTCTTATTTACTTAGATTTTCTAGACATGTCCTACCAGAATAGTTCAGTACAAACACTGAGAAGAAGGACTAACTGACTGTCCTGTAAAGCTAAATTACAGACTTTCCAGGAATATGACTATGTGCAAATCCTGAGGTAGTCCTTGCAGTTTTGGATTAAATGAATTCTACTTTTTAATCTAAAATATTCTTTAGTTTTGATTTTTGTTATAGCCAGGTTAATGAAAGGAGAGACACCCATCAAATAAAAAAAAAAAAGCCTGAGAAAAATTAAATACCCAAACTTCAGTCATCCCCTAGCGACTAATCTGCTTGTTTCGTTGAATTGTCACCAACAAGGACATTATTCTTACTTGTGTATGGCACTCCGCTGTTTTAACAATTCAGGTGACTCATCCTGAGGAAATAGAGCAAAAGACATCTATTAACTTTGTATTCAGTCATAGGTGGAAGCCATTTAGATTTTCTAATTTACAATGCAACTAAAGAGAAATCACATTTGCAACTGTCCTTGGAGGGGGCGGAGGGGATGATTAACTAAGAATTACAACACACTCATTGAGATAATGGAAAAACTTTGGGATTATGAATGTGAGAAATCACTGGATCCCAGCAAGGGGAAGAATGTCCTCAATTTAACATGACTTCAATTAAATGAAGAACACATGAGTTTCCCAGAGGTTTGATCCTGACTGGGGAAAAGATAAAGAATTTGTTCATATCTAGTGTCTGATAGTGCAATACAGCAGAATGCTGAATATTGTTATTGGTGTCTAAAATGGTACCTTGTCACTGGTGTTAAGTTGCAGGCTCTCCTAGTGTGCCTTATGCCCAGTCTATTTGTAGTTATGCTTGTTTAGGGATGGTGTGGTTTCTTTTTTCTTTTTTCCCAGTTTGTTCAGCCCTGCTGCTAAACAAGAGTTGATTGTCAGATCAGCCCCCTGGAATCTCTGGACGCTCCTGATAAATATACAAATCTCTGTCACATGCATATGCCTACAAGGGGTACACTGATCCTCTGATGGTATCTTATGTCCTTGGCTGTGAGTTTTTTAAAGCACATTTCTTGATTGCTTTTGTTCTTTTCACTTGCCTTTTAAGAGCTATGAAAATGTTTAGGCAATGGGTGGTTTGGTTAAAACAGTGACTCCTGACACACAGAGAAACTACCCTTGTGTTTCTCCCCCACTTGCCTGCTGATTACATTTCTAACCTTGAGTTAATTGTTTTTAATCCCAATATATTCCCTTGGTTTTTGGTCCATAGACTTTGTGACCAAAATATGGACAAGTGGGAAAGATTCCAACTGACTGAAAAGGACGAGCACCTTCCGCCGCTCGGAGCAGCACCTGAGCAGAAGATGCAACCCAGACTTCTCATCAGAAACCAGAGAAGTGTACTCAGGGAAAGCAGAAATCTGCCTAGATATTACATGTGAAAAGGGTGTGTTTGGCTATGGTATTAGCAGATAAAAATACCTTATCGATGGGCATGTGCTCAACAGCTGCCTTTTGGTATCAGTGAGGACTGGAGTGGGACATCAAGTATTTTGGAGACAGGAAAGAATGTTTTGAAAAGAAGCTACTAACAGTAGCTAGTAAAAACTGCTTTTCCAGAAGAGATCTGTAAAGTAGGAAATACTACTATCCAAGCAGAAAAATGATTGCCAAAACCAATTCTTCAGGTACATTGACCTGATACTCAAACATGTATCATAATCACTGGATGAAAGAGAAAAGAACCATGTGAACAGTGACATACTACTGCCTATTACCTACTGTATCTTAATTAGATTAAGCTTCCTGTTGTTTCAGGAGTTTAATATCAGCTGTTACAACACTGACAATAAGAACATTTCTTCTATCTTTTCCTCTTGTGTTTCCCTATCTTGTTCTAAGCATTAGTCAAATGAGTTTATCATTTAATGATGAGATACAGAACCAGCAAGCAAGATTTGCTTCAGTGTCACCATTTTGTTTTGTTTTGTTTTTCTTCCATAAAGTTACATTTTTTACACTTTGGTTATTGCTTAGTTGTATAAATAATGTCAGAGATGGATATCCTAATCCCTGTGCAAACTTGTGAATATTCCCCGTGTAGTATCTGCCTGCTTATTTTTTTTAATTTTCTGTAGCCCACAATGTGATTACTTTTTACCATCACATGCAGTTCAGTAGTGTTGTGCCAGCTGTTGCTGCGTTAAGTGGTTTCCCAACAGGACACTACTTTATGATTATGTGTACAGATCTAGAGAACACGGCTTTCAAGAAGTGTTTGATGACACAAAACAGCATCTGTGGAAGAGTAGTCTGGATATTACACTGTCTTGGCTCTCTGTTTAGGCACAGATACAGAATTGTTGTCAGAGGTGAGTTACCATCTGAGGTATGTAAAACTGGAAACTAAACACGTTACAAAACAGACAAGTGCTGGGAGCAAACCAGTATCTGTAACACCACACCAGCTCTCTACCCAGGCCAATTAAGACAGAGAATTGATAGCAACTGCGCTGTCTTCAGATCACAATAGCAAAATGAGAAAACTCCACAATGGTAATAACAAGTCTGTATGAAAATGGAAAACAAAATAATCAAAGCCAAAGTATTCCAAAATATTGAGTGTATTGCAGCTGACCTGAAGACTAGAATTCTAGGATTTTTCTTCTTCTTTTGAAACTCTAGATTTTTTTCAGTCCAACAAACATAAACTAGCTTACTCAAAAGTAATCCTGTGTTCAACAAGCCATGTTTCTTTAGATCCTTATTTATAAATGACAGGCTATTAAACTTTACAAAAAGAAATGTAAACAAATGTCATAAGTTACAAATTAAGATAAAATGTGAATATCGAAGTCTGTTTGAACATTATGAAAAATGGTGACATATGCAGAACTAATGAAATGCAGGAAAAGGACAGTATGTGTGCAGAAGGCATAAGGACTTTACCAGCCATAAAATGCTTCACAAACATTATGCCAAACATCATAAAACAAGCAGTTTGCAAAACTCAAGAAAACTACTTGGTGCACAATAAAAGAGCTTCACTCCTGAAATGCCCAGAAACCCTTGTTTTCAGAAAACAACCCCCCAACAAACATACTTTTGATGTTGGTGTGTAGTGGTTTAACCCCAACCAGAAACTAAGCACCACACAGCCACCCACTTACTCCTCCCCAGTGGGATGGGGTGAAGATCGGAAGAGTAAAAGAGAAAACTTGTTCGGTGAGATAAAGACAGTTTAACAAAGCAAAAACCGCACATGTAAGCTAAACAAAACAAGGAATTCATTCACCACTTTCCATGGGCAGGCAGAAGCTCAGCCACCCCCAGGAAAGCCGGGCTCCATCCTATGTGCTACAGTTACTTGAGAAGACAAATGCCATCACTGTGAACATCTGCACCTCTTCCTTCTACTTCCCCCAGCCTTATATACTCAGCAGGACATCATATGGTATGGAATACCCCTTTGGCTAGTTAGGGCCATCTGTCCTGGCTCTGCTCCCTCCCAACTTCTTGTGTACCTGCTCACTGACAGAGCATGGGAAACTTGAAAATTTCTTCATTTAAAGTAAGCACTACTTAACAAAAACTAAACCATCAGTGTGTTGTCAACATTATTCTTGTACCAAATCCAAAACACAGCATTGTACCAACCACTGAGAAGAAAATTAACTGTATTCCACCTGAAACCAGACCATGGTGATACTTAGCTAGAACAAGTGGCTGATATAATAAGAGACACAAGCAAAAACTGAAATGCATTGAACAACTTGTCTATCTGTTGCTGGAAGCAACACTGATACTCTACTGGCTGATTTGAATTCCAATGGTGCAACCTTTGTTTGAAAGGAAGGAAGAAAGAAGAGCTCACTAAACCAAACAGAAGTGTAAGGTATTGCTTTTACAACCAGAAGGATGACAAACTGAAAAGAAGACAGTGACTTTTAAGATACAGAGAAAGCCACATTTCTGTAGCCTCAAGGCTATTACTGAAAATCACTAAACAAAGTTCTTTTTCAAATGTCTGCCACTGAAAACTGCTGTCAGACTGGGTAAAAATAAAACCCTCTCTAGAATTCAACAGCATAACAAAACAAGTAGAATGACGGCCAGAGTCCAGCCTGTTTTTGGCTTCTTCTGTTACTCACAGTGTATCAAATCATAGAGCTTGAAACTGATCAAACCCCATAACTAGTTTCTTATGCAGATAGTTAGGCAGGTAGACATACTAAGTTCAGTATCACTGACAACACTTGAACTTGCTAATTCAAGACTATGCTTGGCATGTCTGTATTGATGCTGCTTAGATATGGCTTTACATCGCATAAAGCAAGCTGCAATGTTACTGTCATGCTGTGTTCAGAAACAAACAGGTAGCTGTGGATCACAGAGGACAAGATATTGTGGCAGTCATTTAATAAATGGGGAAAAAAATTTAGGAACAGAACCAAAGTAAAATCTATTCTTACTTCCTTCTTCTTTTCATCCAAAAGGAGTAGAAGAGCCAATTGAGATACCTTGAATGTCAGATATTGTTTAAAAACAAGAAAAAAGTAAATATTTTTTTTGTTCTGTTTATGTTTCATTCCACTGTAGGGCAGTGAGTATTTCTTTTCTGAAGTAAAGATTCAAAATGAACTATTGCTTTAAAACTCAAAATGTTTTGATTTCAGGATGTTTTTGGTCTCAAAACAAGTTTCAGTTGCCCTATACACATATTTAATAGAAAATAGCACTGAGCCAAAATTTTCACAAGGCTGTAATATTAATAGAGAACATGAGATCCTGATTAAAGTTTGGGGACTATTAGGTGAGAAAAAATGGTGTACAAATAAAAAATGCCCCCCAAACCACCTTTCTAATGTTCATCTAGTTCTAAGAGCTCTTTAGATGTACAGCACTAGCTGTATAGTTTTGCTGTTTGGCTTGTGTTAATGGCAGAAATGCCCATATGTGTGTGTGGCACAGGGTCCGCTGCTTGCCCCACTATAGGTGGTTGCCCTGTCAGGACAGAGGCCGTGCATACCACTCCCAGCTGCCTCCACACCTTTGTAGGCAACTGTCCTATACCTGAGGGTTTTCGTCCCCAAATTCCCAGTGAAAGATACTGCACATAGAGATAGCAAGCATTGCTTTGAAACCAGCATCTGTTACGACCTCTTTTCATCTGGAGGGGTGTTTCCCTCTCATGTTAGGGAGGCTATATGATCCTTCACTGCTGTATCGTGACAACCGCCCATCCTTCCGAATTTTCTGACAAAGAGCAAAGGTGACCTGCACATTTCCCAGACTCATCCAGGATCTTTTCCATCTCAATAACTGTTTTGCACATCAGCCTTCAGCTGTGACATACTTCAGGCTTGTTCAAGCACTCAACCTTAGTGAAAGTGTGCACAGTCACAAAGAAGTTTTCTACCCCATTTACATGGAGGTGCATGATGTGGTTTGTTGGGTTGAGGACTGGCCCCTTAGGTCATACAATAAAAAGTTTGATGTCTTCTGTTTCTGCTAGGCAGGGAAAATAATTTCTGTTGTAGCTCTTGTAAGCACTTAGCTAGCAACTTACTGGTATTAAACAGGTTTTTGTGTCCCACTTCAAATACTGCAGCATACAGGAGATAAAACTCTAACCCACTTAGCTCACGAGGAAACTGTAAACACTTCATAAACTTAAAATTGTTTGGGACATGGTGTCCAAGAGCTTGAATTATTTTGTAATCTATTGGTGAATTTCAACTGCACCCATCAGGAGCATACAAGTCTCAAAAATTTTTTTTCTCAAAAGTTTTGTGAAAATTGAGTAGAGGGGAAGACCATGCAGGTATAATGGAAAGAAAAGGGGACTTTGGAACTTGCGTCTGAGTACTACTGAAGAAATCTAGGTGGGACTAAGCTTTATCAAAACTCTGACAATAGGAAGAATTTCAGCTGAGACCAGTTATCTTTAGCCACATGAACTGATCCTCCATATGCTGAGCCATATGCTACAGGAAATTAAAATTTATTAGTTTCAATGCATATGAAACTGCTTGCTTATGAACTGCAATGAAATGCAATGCCACTACCAGCAACATGGCAAGACAGTATTTTTCAGATACTTAGAGTCTGTATAAATGATTAAGAAATGTTTTAATTTGTGCATCATTTTTCTTCTAGCCATGTATGGATTTGTAAGTACATTTGTGTGTATATGTGTGTAGGGAAGGAGGATTAACATAGATGTTTAAATAATGGTGTATTTCTTTGAATTTGCTCATGTTAAAAGAACTGGAGCCTTTATCCTTGGTCTATTGTCTAGATCTGCAGCCCTGCAATCTACAGTGTGTAGATTGCCTTGTAATCACAGCAAGCCATTTGGTATATTGTATGCTTCACAACTGGAATGGGTGCAAAATGAAACCTGCTAGTGCTTATGCTAAGACTCTTTTAAAAAGCCTTCTGAGTAAAGATTACCATTTATGAAGGATCATGAATATCAGCCTGTGTGAAATTTTGTGAAGAATGTGGGGGCAGAATTTAATACTGACCTATGTGATTTTATTGCTAAGGAAAAAGAGATTTTGGCATTATCACAGTAAATTATATACAACAGTCAGCTGAGCAGAGATCAAAAGCTAGATTTAATGGTAAAAAATATTAAAAAAGAAATAGAGAGCAAACCAAAAACTATGTTACCATGTAAGTATCTGGTGCATCTTATAGAGTGATATATGCAGATCTATATTTTGTTCTTTCCTCCTTTCACCTCCAAAGGCTATATTAGCATCTGACAAGATAAAAGAAGAGCAGTAGAGAAGGGTCATCAGGCGTCTGTAACAAGGAGTGATTAGATTACATGGACTAAGTATGCAGTTTTGAAAAAATGGTTGTGAGGGGGATATGAAAGAGTTGGATAGATGAGGAAAAGGATGGGAGCGGTTAAAAGAGAAAAGTTATTTCCTGTTCCTCTCAATGCAACAACATTGTCACAAAAAGCTATGGAGGTGGTTGGCTTAAACTAAAGAAATGCATGCAATGATTCAGCTATGAAACTTACTGTTGAGGGATAGTGAGGTACTAACATTCTAGTTAAGTCCAAAAAATATAGACATGGATGAGTCCCAAAGGTAGACTGTAAGAAACTGCATTAGTGCACTGAAAGAGATCTCACTGAGTGATTGACAGTGCCTATGCTTTCTTCCTAACCTTTAGTGGCCACTATCAGGGTATTTAGTCTGTTGCAGTGCAGTACATACTTTTTATAGAGTACTTGAATCCTAGCTGCATTTACAGTGAGGAAAGAAAACTGTCAAAGATGTTCAAGATAGCGTTTTTTTTGCATTATTACACTGTATTCATCACTGTTTTTTCACGAAATACCATTTTAAATTGTATTGCAATTCTACAGCTTTTGGTGATACATGCTGTCTCTAATTCTATGAATCATCATAGAATTACAAAATCACAGAATGGTTTTATTTGAAAGCCACCTCTGAATATTGTCTTTTTCAAATGCCTTGCCATGAGCAGGGACAACTTCCACTAGATGAGGTTGCTTAAAGTGCTATCCAATCTGACTTTGAACTTTTCCAATAATGGGGCATCCACAACTTCTGGATGTATGGAAAACTAATTTAATACAGAATATATAGATAACTAATTGGTACAGATATCCTGTGCACTGTGATTTTAATTACAAACTAATTTTGGATCAGAACTCTAAAAAATGTGCACAGTAATAATTTATGCATTAGAATTATTTGGGTCTTCACATTTGTATTCAGGAAACATTTAGACATCTACATACTAATAAGTATTTGGTGTCCAGATACAAAGAGGCTTACCTGATTATGCATGCTGCTTGAAGACTTGGCCAAGAGTTTCAAAAGAAACCTCTCATGTTGTGGCACTGTTTGTTGATGCCAGATGATAGCAGTAGGGCCTGGCTTTTCACACATTAGACAATATTTGAGACACAAGTTATTGGGGGCAAATGGCATTCACCCAACAGTGCTGAGGGAGCTGGTGGAGGACCTCGCCAAGCCACTCTCCACCATTTATCAACAGTCCTGGCGAACTGGGAAGGTACCAGAAGACTGGAAGTTAGCCAGTGTGATGCCCATCTACAAGAAGAGCAGGAAGGAGGATGTGGGAAACTACAGACATGTCAGCCTGACCTCAGTGCCAAGGAAAATTATGGAGCAGATCATCCTGAGCGCCATCACACAGCACGTGCAGGACAACCAGGGGATCAGGCCCAGCCAGCAAGGGTTTATGACAGGCAGGTCCTGCTTGACAAACCTGATCTCCTTCTATGATAAGATGATCTGCCTAGTGGATGAGGGGAAGGCTGGATGTTGGCTACCTGGACCTTAGTAAAGCCTTTCACGCTGTCTCCCACAGCATTCTCCTGGAGAAGCTGGCTGCTCATGGCTTGGATGGGTACACTCTTCACTTGGTAAAAAGCTGGCTGGACCAGCCCAAAGAGTGGTGGTAATTGGAATTACATCCATCTGGTGGCCGGTCAGAAGTGGTGTTCTCCAGGGGTCAGTACTGGGTCCAGTCCTGTTTAATATCTTTATCAATGATCTGGACAAGGTCATCAAGTGCACCCTCAGTGAATTTGCAGATGACATTAAGTTGGGCAAAAGTGATGATCTGCCTGAGGGCAGGAGGCTCTGCAGAGGGACCTGGTCAGGCTGGAGCGATGGGCCCAGGCCAGTTGTATGAGGTTCAGCAGGGCTCAGTGCCGGGTCCTGCCCTTGGGTCACACCAGCCCCACGCAGCGCTACAGGCTGGGGCAGAGCGGCTGGAAAGGGCCTGGTGGGAAAGGGCCTGGGGGTGCTGGGTGACGGCCGGCTGGGCAGGAGCCAGCAGTGTGCCCAGGGGGCCCAGGCGGCCTGCAGCACCCTGGCCTGTGTCCCCAGCAGTGTGGCCAGCAGGACCAGGGCAGTGACCGTCCCCCTGCCCTGGGCACTGCTGAGGCTTGCACCCTCAGTCTTCTTCAGTTTTGGGCCCTGTCCTTCAAGAGGGATGTCAAGGTGCTGGAGCTTGTCCAGAGAAGGGCAATGAAGCTGGTGAAGTGTCTGAAGCAGAAGTCTTATGAGGAACAGCTGAGGGAACTGGGGTTGTTCAGTTTGGAGAAGAGAAGGAGCCTTGGAGGGACCTTATTGCTCTCTACAACACCCTGACAGGAGGCTGTAGGCACGTGGGGGTGAGGCTCTTCTCCCAGATAACAAGTGACAGGACAAGAGGAAACAGCCTCAAGCTACGCCAGGGGATGTTTAGATTGAGGATTAGGAAAAATTTCTTCACAGAAAGGGTGGTCAAGCATTGGAACAGGCTGCCCAGGGAGGTGGTACAATCACCATTCCTGGAGCTGTTTAAAAAATGCATACGTGCTGTGCTTAGGGACATGGTTTATTGATGGACTTAGCAGTCCTGGGTTAAAGGTCTTTTCCAACATAAATCACTCTGTGTTTCTATGATTTAGGCTTGGACCTGTCCAGCAGTCTTCTCAAAACATAATAACTTAAGGTAAAACTAAAATTTGTTCAGAATTTTTAAGATTAGAAAGTTATGAACAAGCGAATCTTTGCAAGTTAGCTAGGCAATGAATGTAGTAGAATTATTCTTTTTTTGTTTTGACACAATTATAAGTTCTATTCCCTTATAAGAGTTTTAATGATTAAATAGAAAGTTAAAACAAGATACCAGGATCAAGTCATATAAGCATGTAATTCTCATCAGCAGAATCTGATTTCTTTAAAGTCTATTAAATATATCTTTAGTAACTGCAGTGTGGCCGCAGTGTGGCCTTCTTATGCTCAAATGGCTAAAAGTCTGAATGTCTGTGTACATTAGTCAAAAGTATTTATAGATTTTACTTTAAATCACATATCATACCAGATATGTAATCTGAAAGCTAATCCACAGTTATTTGGTTATTCCAAGTTTCACTTCAAGAATTACTGAAGTGTTTCACAGTCCATTTTTTCAACAGGAGGTCATTAACGGAAATTAACATTCTCTGTCTACTTCTGTTACGTAATTTCTGTCCTACTAATTATTATTGATTTACTTTGGCAAATGATAGCCCTGGCAAGACCAGCAACAATGATTGCTATTCAGGCGTAACTAACAGACAAATCCCAAATTTTACTGCCTACCTGAAACTTCCATCTTAAATAAACAAAAAACCTGTGTACTTAACAGAATAACCTTGCCTCCCACATTGCAATTATCAGGTCGCTTCTAAACCTTACCTAGCTGTCATACTACCCTGGAGATAGGCACTATCAAAAACATATGAAATTACATGAACATATGTCCTAATTAATTTCACCAGATACATATACAGGGCACTTCAAATTATCTTTTATGAAGTTTTCACATGGGGTTGTTCTTCAGCTAATAAACAGTAATGTACAGTTTTAAATGCTGTTGGATAGCAGTCAGTATCTCCAGGGACTTCAAAAGGCTAATTGAAAACATATTTTTTTTATTTTACTCATGCAACAGGTCACAAGCAATTTCCAATTACTTCCTTTTGAGGTCAAATTACTGATGCAACTGTCTAAGTCAGCTGAATTCTAAGGAAACCGTAATTAGAAACAAGATCAATTGAAACCTACTTAGTTGAAATATCTAACAGATGTTTTCAATGATAAGAAATAGTTACAAATGTTAGAAGTCATAAGCTTTGTGGGACATGTATAACAATCAGTTATAGGATTTTGTGGCAGACATACACAGTGCATATGAAGTACATGGTTTTAAGGTTCAATTAATGGAACTGTCAGAAACCATTAAGGATGATAAAGCTGTAACTCTCAAGACCTGGCTATAGGGATCAGGAAGAATCGGGTATGTGCTAAAGTAATGACTATTTTTCTGGTGCCACCCTTTAGAATGTGAAAACCAGTGCTAAATAGTCTATGACAAGCTTGTATCATTGTAGTCCTTTTAAAAATACGGAGTTACTACTGTACGCTCAAAACTTGGTGAAATATCTGGGAAAAAATGCTGCCTGCTACATTTTGAGTGCAAAAATTTCCTACAATATTTGTGCATAACCCAAATCTGAAGTTAAAAGAATAATTAAAATAACCACAATATATATTTCTAAATTTCTGCTTTGTTTTTCCTACATAACCTTTCTACAAGTATTTGCAATCCAAAGCTCTAGCCTAATGCTCAGTGCGAAACACTTCTTTGGCTATTTTATGTGGTCTTTTGAAAAAGACTTTTTGGGTCTCCCTGTCTTGGTACCTCAACATTTTTTCTTCAACAGAGTTCAACTATTTCAGCTGATACCTCAGTTTGGCTAGCCTCTGGAATTGATTTGCCTCCAGCTTCAATGGCAGCAAGTTTTGCTTTCTTGGGTCATTATTCAGATAACTTAGATCCCTGTTTTTCATATCCTAAAAATATTTGTCCTTATTAATAATGTTTTATAATTATGAAGTCAGTGGCACCATTCTGACCTTAGCACATTTGCTATAGGATCAAGTCAGTAGTTCAAACTGAGGTAGAAACCCCCAGTGATAACCGGTTTAAGCATTATCAAATTGCACTGTCAGGAACATTTCAGTCATGAAAAACAATGCTGTAAAAGCTGTTGTCATAAAATCCTCTGTATTATTGCCTTCTAGTTATTCTCACGTCAGTTATGCTCTTTTGACAAGTGAAAAGCTTTTTTCAGAAACTTTTGGGCTGTCAAATTCCCAAGGGGTCTGAAAGTGCAAGAGATAAACATGAAGACAAAGGTAAAAGCCAAGAGCCTGACAGGACATGGAAAATGAGACAGATTGGTAAAGTTCAGTCAGTAAACAATACCATCTACACCAAAGCTCATGGTGTCTTGACAGCCACAAGCAAAATTTTGAATTGGATTTGGAAGTGAGAAAAATCCAGTAAAAGAGAGAGTGTTATTAACTTTTCTGGTGTGGAAGATTATCTTGACTTACTGAAAAGCATAAATATTTAGCAATTTTTTTCTTTAAACTCTCTGTGAGCTCTTGTGTTTTTTTTTTTTTTAAATGTTTCTAAAATAGTGGGAATGCTACTAGTGTGTACATAGATAGATTGTGTGTATTGTACACTGTTAGTAAATACAATTACTTATGCATAGGAATATTTCTATTATATCTGTGATACAAAGTGTGAAAGGCATGCCAATAGGAATACAGCTACAGCATGAAAATGGAAATGTAAAAATTAAGTTTACGAAGTGTTCTAGTTTCTGTATGAATTACAGCAAAACCAGGGATCATTTAAAGATGAATTCTGATGTGTGAGGAGCAGGGGAGGGGGGGGGGGGGGGGGGCGGGGCAGATCATGATTGACTTGAACAAACTGAGTGTCTAAGCTATACTCCAAAATGTAGGTGCTGTGGCTGTGATTGTCAAGGATGTACCTCTGTACATAATGAACCATTTGGATTGCTGATACTAAATTCTCCGTTTTAATATTGGATGTACAGTTTAACTGTGTAATATTTCTAATGCTTTGAAAATGAGACCTGCAGGAGAGAATATTTTGTTTGAAGAAGTATGCTAGTCAATCACTTTTTCCTGATTTCCTGTAAAAGGACAGTATGTAAATATAAACTATACTGTATTATTCATGTCTGTCATAAGTTAAATCAAAGCAGCTTTCAGAAGAATTCATTTTTTGTTGCAGTTGTGCATTTACCCTTTTCTCTTCTCCTGAGGGCTGATGGGGGTAGCCGTTCCAATATACCTCCATGTGTGATGTTCGTGCATTTACTTGAATCTAGTCCAGTGGTACAGTCAGGTTACCTGTGAAATAGCAAGTGTGTAAACAAAATGCTATCATCTGCTTTGTAGTTTTCAACACTCTTAGCACCACAGTTGTTACTCAAACTGCTGAGCCTACTTTCCAGAAGTGATTTGTGTTAACATCATGCATTTGTGAAACTTCTAGTTGTGTGAAAGTTTGCAAGGACTTTCAGTTTATTTTCCCTAAGCTATCATCGTTTTCTTTCCAATGTGGTAGGATTAAGATCAGCTTTTTGGAGAATGTCATTCAGCGAGGTCAGATTCTTTACTAATTCTATGCATCTTATGTGCTGTGAGACCCATTCAGGGCCAAGAAAAATAGGCAATTATTCTATGTATGGGCATTCATCTATCGTATGAGAAGCAGAACAGAACTTACTTACCATCTCTTAATTACTGTATACAAAAGCACACAAAATGAACTGTCTGTCCAGATACCTAAACAGTGATCTGTAAAAATTTTGAGGGAGAAGCTTAACAAGCAAATTCTCCCTGGGAGTGTATTATGGGAGTGTTTCTTGAGAACATTCTCTGTGGATGTATCCCACAGGCCTCATGGAATAGCTTGATGGATGTTCCCTGATTCACTGGTCATGCTTTTTACCACAGGTATACTAGTTTTACTAAAACACTAAGTTAGGCCCTGAATCAACAGGTATGTAAAGGAAAGTTGTGCTTCAAGGCTGGAGCAGTCTCACTTTTTAAAATGTCACTTTCAGATCATCAAATGTGTTACATTTCTTTAAGATGACAACACTGGCAGCTGGGAAACCTTACGTGGGGTTGTATCACTGAGGGGATGTAATAACCAGGCTACTTCCTTTAAAGTGCTGAAGACTGAGATTTCTTTTGTTTTTACAGGTTTATTCCACAGGAATCTTTCTAAAAATGCTTTGGGTAGATAATATTTTTGACATCATAAAAAGCTTTGGCCAGGCAGTGGCCTGAGCATTGTGCTAGACCTTAGTGGCAATGATGAAACCAGAACATTTCTATAATTAGAAGCTGAGCCTTTACTATGCAAAGTTTTGATGTAAATGAGTCATATAGTCTGTGAAGCTACTGTAAAAGTGGTGTACAAGGACTTCTGAGACATGTCATTGGAAAAAGCAAGGGTGGCTTGACGTTTGCCTCATCATATATAAGCACAATTTTTCAAACAAGGTTTTTGTAGGTATTTGCAATGCAGACAGTGTAACTTATGCCACGATTAATAGCGATCCATGTATCTCCATGGTGCTATACAGATGTCATGAAAAAGACTGTGGGTGAATGTTGAGCAGGTTCACACACAATAGAGAGAGGCATAAGGAGAACAAAAAACCCAAAAGATTTGTCCTAACATTTTTGCAATTACTCTCCCCATAAGCTCCCATTAATTGTAATATTGCCTGCATATAAAACAGTGATTCAGATCTGTGAGCTGCCATCTAAGGACTGGGCACAAATGCTTTTCTGTTCTGCTGTCTGTTCACATGCTGTGAGCTCTTGTGCTTCCTTTACGTTTTACTTTCTCATAACCTCACTTTAAAGATTTTTGGCTGTCAAGAATAACATGGCATGCAAATTGCTCCATAAATTGTGTGTCTTATAAAAATGGAGCTGTGAAAACTGCTTTGTATTAGAAACTCCCTTTTGAGTTTTTGAACATAGACTAGGAACATTTGCACAACAATTGCTGGTCAGTATTGGGGAAGGGAAGAGAAATGCCTTACTCTTTTAGTGTTTTTTTTAGAAAACAGTTATGGTAGATAATTTTGCGACATTGATAATGATAGTAAAATTTTTAGACCAGCCTTCCTGCAATCCAGTGCTGACCTTTATAGTATTTCTTCCATAGTGCTTCACCTTGAACTGGAGCATACTGTTACAGAAGACTTTTTTTTCCTCTGGCTTTTCTTCAGAAAATACATTGTCAGATCAGAATACCTTTTGTGTTAATAGTCTTTATACTTGATGCCAGTGCATTCTAGTGCGCTATAATGGATTCCTTCTCAAGGAGAATCTCTAGGCACTCCATATTCAATAATATATCAAGTAAATATTCTTTATTTTGTAGAAGTCTATACCAACTCAAGTTCACAGGAGCTCTCAAAACAGAACTCCTTGTGTTGGCATCTGCAAAGGGATCTAGGTTTAACCTAGCAGAAAATATAATCAGAATGGCAAAGTGGCTCTGGATGAAGTGCATCTTTTCCAAGACACAAGAGTGCCTAATGCAAAATTAGGTCCAGTTACTTTTAAATATGCCTTCATACTGCATACGGCTTCCAGGTAAACCCAGTCTTTTTTAATCAAGTTGCAAAAAGAGGCATATAACCAGACAAATTTTATCCAGCACTGATAGATCCTTTGTGTGTTCCCAAATATCATCAGTGTGACACCGATTTTTATGACATATTTGCTACCAGTGATGCACAAAGATGTGAACAGTTTTCTGTTTCTGATGTGTTTTTTTCAAATAGTCTTGTAGTATTTGCTGGTTTTATTACATATGTTATAAGACTGTTATTTTTGTGATACAAGGTACAGGCCCTAGAGGTAGTACACCTAAGACTAGAAAAATCAATAGTTCAGGCATACTTTTTTTTTCTTTTTTTAAGATACATGTAAACCATATTGGTAAGTTATTATCAGAAATTTGTTTCATGTCATCATGAAAGCTTAAAACATACCAGAAATATAGAGGGTTTGCCTTGAAAAGCAAGAGACCACAAATTCTACCTGTGTCTCATCCACTCCAGCTATAAAAAGCAGCCTCCCTGTTTGAGCGTACACCTATCATACTATGCTTTTGTTTTTGTCCAGGCTTCAGGCACACCATAATTTAAGTGGTTCATAATAACAGTAAATCTAATAAAAACACCTTTATACTGTAACAAATATGTCTGAAAACATTTCTAACAAGCAGAAACCATCTGAAAATTCAGAGTCTAATGAACCTGGGGGAATGAGGAACATTTTGCATTGTGTTTCAGATTTTGTTATAGGGCATTACCATGACCTACCATAGACCCTAATGGTTCTATGCTTTAATGGTTTGGCGTTCTAGTGCTGCAGGATTCTTGGGTGAATCTTTATGGTTGTGCTAGCAAAAGCCTTTGTAAATATTGGTAGATTTTTCAAAAATAAACATTTCAGTTGCCACAGTTTTCCAGTCTGTATAATTCAGTGATGGCTAAGAGATGTTAAATCAAGGCTCTTTATATTTTCCTCTTAACTTTTAATTATAACAAAATTGTGCTTACACCTTGAAATGTATATGTATTTGAAGAAATGTGGAATTTCAAACCCATCTAAATCAGAGCTTCTTATATTAGATCTACAAGTGATACAACTGTCATACCCAAAGTTCTAGCTTAAGTTATGGCCTTGAAATAGAATTACCAATAGCCCACGTCCACCAGGATGTTTTTTTGATAATTTCAGATTTGTTAGGCTGACCTAAATCTCAGTCCTGTGTACTTTTAGTCACATAGCGAACAGCACAGCTGGATGTCTTTGTTGCTGGGTTTCTCAGTGCACCCGCCAAACTCCTAACTTTCTTGCCTGCTAAGCACTAAACTGCACTGGGAGCACTGGGTGAAAGGAGGTAATGTATGTGCTTCCCACAGCAAGAATTCACATCACCTAACATATCTGGAGCACTGGATGTAGGTACTGGTCAATAGATGTGTTAGGCAGGCCTAACTTCCACTACAGTGCAAGAGATTTGGCAGGTCCGTATGTGTGCTATTTCACTCACATTGAGAGTGGTAATGCCAGTGTAATAAATGTTACCCTCTACAGTTCTGACCTGTGCTCCTGGGAGTAAATACTAGTTTTGCTGTCAACTACAGTTACTTTAAGATTAGGCCATAAACAGAGCATAAATCAGCCTAGCATTTTCTATGGAATATATTTTGTTTGTGCACCCACATGTATGTATATATTTTGTGCCTTGAAATATGTCCTTGATAAAACATGTGCTTCTCATTCACTTGAAGCATCCCTCTACTATTAAGGAACTCACAAAAGGTTGCCTTGTGGTCGCTTTCTGTCTGTTCTCAGTTCATTTCTCTTTGTGCATTTTTTTTTTTAACGGATGCCATAAAAGTAGCAGTTTCTAGACTTCTAAGCTGTTGCCCTCCTTCAGTTGTGTTTGTGGCCCCAAATATGACTGTAAATGTTTGTATTTCTGTCTGGACCTCTGAACTTCAGTTGAAACTGTCATGAACCCAGCTGGGACCATGACACCTAATTTGAGAACTGTTAAGTTAAGGTGAATGGGGGAGAAGTTTTTTCCTCCTGGAAAAAATCCCACCAACATTTACCAGTTGTTCCCCTCCTGGTAGAAGGAGGAGTGCCAGAGACTCAAGGCTTGGTCTGTGTGCTGTAGTCCAGCAGTATGCAGCTTTTGCTAGGAGTGTAATGCAGTCATTGCTAACAGTCTGGTTTGTGCTTCCTTTATGTTTTATTATATGTTATTGTTCATTATTTTTTGTTCATTATTGCTTCATTATATGTTATTGGTGGTGTGTGTCATGATATTAATTTGAGATTATTGTGGCCACTTCCAGCAGTCTTTTAATTAATCTGGGACACTTGTGCTCCAGCCCCTTCCCCAGCCCCGCTGCCCGTCTCTGGACACGCTCCAGCCCCTCAATGTCCCCCTTGCAGTGAGGGGCCCAGACCTGAACACAGGGTTCGAGGGGCGGCCTCAGCAGTGCCCAGGGCAGGGGGACGGTCACTGCCCTGGTCCTGCTGGCCACACTGCTGGGGACACCGGCCAGGGTGCTGCTGGCCGCCTGGGCCCCCTGGGCACACTGCTGGCTCCTGCCCAGCCGGCCGTCACCCAGCACCCCCAGGCCCTTTCCCACCAGGCCCTTTCCAGCCGCTCTGCCCCAGCCTGTAGCGCTGCGTGGGGCTGGTGTGACCCACGGGCAGGACCCGGCACTGAGCCCTGCTGAACCTCAGCCCATCAGTCCAGGCGGTCCAGACCCCTCTGTAGAACCCTCAAGCAAATCTACACTCTTTCCCAACTCAGTGTCATTGGCAAACTCACTGAGGGTGCACTCAGTCCCCTGTAATATCATCAGGAGTAAAAATCTAGGATTAGTCATCATGGCAATCACTGAGCATGTGTTAGGTTTCCTGTCAGTGATTTCCTAGTCCATGGAATTTTTTAATTATACTGTATTTGGTACAATAATATCTTGCCATTCTGCTGCTCCCTTGCCTCTGGGAGTATCCAAAGGGAATGGATTATCTCTGATATTCTGTTCTGTTCCATTGCCTAGCATACCAGATAATCTACCATATAAAGTGTTAATCACCTATACAAATGGGTCCAAGTTCTTCCCCATTTCTGAGGGCTCTGTACTGCAGAGCTGAGGAAGGCAGCCAGTAAAAGTGTTCAGTATAAGGTGATCTGTGGATACTGTTCACATGGAAATAATTTCATCTATCCAGTTGTGTCAAGCTAGGAGCCTTCTTATTTAGTAAACCCCCAAAATCAATAAAGAGAAAATAGCTACTTCTAAAACATGATTTTTCTCCTCTGAGGAAAGTTAATGAAAACATATGGTGTAAATTACTACCTGGAGGCACCTGTTTCTGCCTGGTGACTACAGAGGGAGCTTAGATAAATAGCCTAGATACATCAGGTTTAGAATACGAAGCTGAATGAAACAAATCCCATTCTGTGTAGATGGCTTTTTACAGTACTTATTCCACATGGGTTGTGGTGGTGAATCTTACAGCTGCCACAGCTTCAAGAGCTAATGACAAAACACATTTAAAGAGGCAGCTTCAAGCAATGCCATCCCATGGCTTCTAATACTGTTGTTCTAAATGCAGCCTGTTTCCTAGCAAGTTGTATGATGTCAGAAGATGGGAGAGTATCTCATAATTTAACCACTTAAACACTATGTGTTTTTAATAGATATTTGATTATTTACCTCTCCAAAATGAGCAGGTTTTCTAAATCCATTCATGTTAACCATTTCCAATAATGTCAGAGGAAAGGATGCCGCGGACTGAGTCCTGCAATCTTTGCTTATTTCTTAGAAGAATCTGAGTATTTACTGCCATGGATCTTTTGTAGCCATTTGTACTTCCTTGCAAGCTTGCTATAAAATATCACTATTCTGATTGCCTAGTGCTTTAAATCTACTTTAAGTCAGGATAAGTGAAAACTGCAAAATGCAGTTGTCATTTGATACCTAGGGAAAAATCTCAATTATGGCAAGAATAAAGAACAGAATTCAACACAGCACTGTGGGGATAAAGGTTAGCAAAGGAAAGTATTTTAGGGAGGGCAGAAGAGAAATCATATAGACAGAATGAGTAGATAATACTTGAGTCCTGGAACAGCAAGTGAGATAAAGCTAAATAAAAAATACGTCCTACACTGGTGATAGAGGCTTACCATTTCAGAATATTTTCCATTGCTCTGGATCATAAGAAAGCCTCACTGGGGCTGCAGGAAACCTGTCCATAAACAGAGTGAGAGAAGTATGAGGCTGGAGGAAGACTGGATGCTTGAGAAACAGGCAGCAATGCTAGTGGGTCAGAGGACCCTGAAGAAAATGAATAAAATCTGTTGGTTTCTGTAAACAATTTCAGAGTCTAGATTTTTTTTTTTTTCATGGACTAGGGACAGCATCTTTGTTGATGGACAGCACTGCTCCATGAGGCTAATGTAAGGGCATCCCTGGTGAGTACAGTAGTTTGTATCTGCAGGGCAGTTATTGAGCAGTAATAATTGAAGTGAGAGATATTTCCCTGACATGAACGACCTGCTAGGTGTGGCAAGTGGCTCGAGTCATAGGTGGTGGCCATTAACCTTACCAGATCGTTATTCTTCCAGATATGCCATGCACATCAGTTACCATTGCTGTTAGAAGCAGAGTATGGAAATAAACATGCACTAAAGCTACATTCATCATTATAGACATATTTGAGCTTATTGACTACATAAATGTATACCAACATTGGAATAACTGGTATCAGAATGGAGAGAGAATGTATTTTGACTGCCAGTTCAGTAGTCTTCTATGTATTTTATGACCTAAGAATGAGTCAGTTCAGAATGTTTGAACTTTCAGAGTGTTATTCAACTGATACATTTTGGTCTACATTCTTCACTATTCTGATAGAAATTTTTAAGAATTCAAGCTTTCTATGCACATTTTTTATACTAGTGCTTAAGCAGTATTTGTCCTACTTGCTTTACACAAGCTTCTTACCTTTCCTTTAATTTTATCTCTACTTCCAGTTTTATAGTAGGGCAAGAGGCAAGAATGGAAGTAGTATATTAAAGAAGGATGTTGTCTGTAACACTTGATGTTATCACATAGATACAAATGTATTTCAGTGGTTCATTTTTGTTTCTAGCACAAGTTAAATGATCAAACATCTTTACTCAAACGTTCCTAAATTTGCATTCTGATGTACTAGAAATGGCCCTACACCAAAGGCCCAGAAAAGAACTGGATATATGCATAAGAAAACTGAACCAATATCTGCATTCAAAGCCAAATATTACCTATTTTATAGCCCAAACCACTATTGTGCCCTGAAGCACATTTCACTTTAGAATGTTTAAAACTCAAGTCAGCTGCACAGGTCTCATGTCTAAAAACAGTAACAGCAAAATGTTTTGGACATTAAGGAGTAATGTGCTGGAAATCAAAATTGTGACCACTTTGAATCTGCTTTTCTCATGTATACTGTAAATTTGCCACCCAGACTTAAAATTTTCTCTGAAATTTTCACTATTTTCTGAGCAGCAAGGATTTATCTTGCTGGCCCTTTGATGTGCACAGGTGGATATTTAAAAAGTCATTAGCACCTTCAGACTGAGGGTGCAAAAGAATCAGTTGTCCTACATTGCTGCCACATGACAAATAATGGGTGTGTAAAGATAATTTGCTTCCATAACAGATAAAATGTCTCATGGAAGTAAAGAGATGACGATGACTGTTACTCTTCCTGAGGGAATGCTGAGTATATACATCTGTGTGTTTTGCTACTCCATATGTGTGTGTGTATATATACATGCATGTGTAACAAAAAGAAAGAAAGCAACATGATCAAATACAAAGAATATGCTAAATTTAAATCATCAATGACCTAACCTTATAGAAGCTGAAAGGTACTGTTTTATGAGGTTTACTTAGTTTATCTAGAGACCTGGCTGCTCCAGAAAACTACATACTTGATTTAGAAGACTATTTGTTCCTCCATCTTATTTGTACCATCAATAGGAGCAATCTGATTTGCTATGGTTAAAAATATTACTGGGAAAGTATCTTTATGACTTTAGGAATTATCTACTTCTGTTTGCACTCTGTGTTTTATATTGCCTGGATCATTGTTTGCAGCAATGATTGCAACATCACAGAGATGCCATTATGAGGATTTTCACCCGAGGGATAAGTAGCAAGTCACTACAGAAAGCTAATGTTCTTAGTAGTAAAAACATGGATAAAGAGCAGAAAATACTTCCTATATGATGCACTATCTGCAAAAGTGTTTCTAAATGGAAACTTTCTGGGGTTTGTGTGGTGGTTCTGTGACTCTGAGGATGAGTAGTTACAAAGAACTGAATGCTAAATAGCACAAAAACTATTTAAAAAAAGGTGCTGTGGACAGCTCTCAAAGAACAAAGTGCCATTTGGTGTCCTTTTATTAAGGAATATCATGTAAAGGGCATAATTTCTGAAAAGCCACTTTTAAAAATAAAAGAGGTTGTGTTCAGTGAAGATTTGGAAGCAATGTTTGGGAATACACATTTTAAAAAAGGCAAAAGATGGAAGCTAGGGGCATGCTAGAGACTAAGAAAAATACTCAACAGAATTCATCTGCCTTAATCTGCACCTAGTCATGTTATTGTAAACCAGTTCCCATTGCTAAAGTGTGTTCAAGTCTAGTTTTATCTCACTCTGGAGCTCAAAATTTTGTGATTTGAGATCCAAACCAAGTTCTCGTTTTATTGTTTCCTGCATGTCCCTTGATTTGAAATTCTTTTGAAACTTAGAGGACTTTCTGGATTAACTTATTCAGTGTTGAGTGGTCTTAATATTCTCTTTGGAGTAGTGGCACCATTTGGTAACTAAGACCTACATCTCTAATTTAACAAAATTTCTGGCCACTAGAAGCTCTCCTGGAAGTGACAGGCTGTTGAATTTATGCATATATTTCCACCACAATTCCTCTTCAAGACACTGTAGACACTAGACAGCTGCCACAAGTTTATTGTTAATGTTGATGTTCTCATGTCACATATTCTGGTTTGTTGGAGTCTACACAGCACCACCAGTAGATCCCCACTGCATGCTGTACTAGCACTCTTCACAAGTAAAACTACTGGTGCGTTGGGACGATTGATAACTTTTCCAGCATTCAGTATAAGGATTAAATGTCTGTGGAAAATGAACTTGATGTAATTTCTCTAGACACACTGGAAGGGCAAGTCAGGCCATCTACTGCTTTACTGCTACGTACTGTATCACCTCTCTTGACTTCAGTCACCAAGACGTTATTTGGTACCTTCCTGAAGCTCCAGATTCACTCAGTACTTAAGAAGGGAGCTTGTTTTGGATATGAAAGCTTGTATTTTGCTTTATCATTTACATTCCTTGTTAAAGGTGTGTATGTTTTATGTAATTGGTTTTGGAACATAATTTCTGTAGCTTCAAGTAACATAGCAATGAGTCTTGTTTAATTGAATGTTCTGTTTCTGAGTTAGTCTATGAAAAACTGAAAGCAATCTTTATCAACTGCATGACTAAGGAATTTTACCTCCATCTGTTCTTTATATGTTGTAGACCAGGGGTCCTCAAACTGTTTAACCAGGGGCCGGCGCGGATGCAGCGGCAGGCAGCCATCTGCGGCTGCTTGGTTTCCCCCCCCAACCCCCGGCGGGGGGCGGGGGGTCTGTAAATACCGGGGGCCAGATTGAGGACCCTGGGGGGCCATATCCAGCCCGTGGGACCTAGTTTGAGGACCCCTGTTGTAGATGCTGGTGGATTAGAAATGGTATGAACAAACTGCAAACTGAGAGTGAGCTTTTCGTTATTCATTTATATTATTAGTAAAATGCCCACATCTACACTGTACAAAGCACAGAGGAAGATAAAATTCCTGGCTTATTTAGTATGTTGTCTATACACACAGGCAAAATGATACAGTCTGTCCTGAATGAGCAAGCATAGTAGCATTAAAGTAGAATGAATTCAACTGCTAACATGGGTGCACTGCTGAGATGCTTGGCGGAAGTCACTGTTAACACACTTAAACTGCATAGTCTTTCTGAACTGTGAAAGTAGTTTTCTATCATGTATTCTGTCCTAGCTCTGCGCTTGGAGCTCACTGATGTCAATAACACATCTGCATGCAGAACTGGGCCAGAATATGATATAAAGATTCACACTGCAGATATGATAGGGCTCATCTGGTGCCAGAAGCAGCATATTGCCTTTAAGCTAGTGCTTCTTAAAACAACGCAGAAGAATCTGTCATTACTCAGATAGCAGGCACATTGATTTCATATGCTTATCTTTTCTGGATTTCTTTAAAATACATACGACTATACCACATAAACAATGACAAATTGTTGAATTTAATGTAAGTGTAATGGAGATGAAACCACATCTGTGGCACTTTCACATGAGGTGCCTGTCTGATAAAGAATAAAGCTACTAGCCAACAAGTGCTTGCAGCTTGAGGGATAGTCTGATATTAATGGCTTCACTTCTTTCTGTTCTGTGTCCTGAAGAAAATAGTTTAAGAATTTAATGAATCAGGTCTGCCATTTGCTGATTGAGCATAGTAAGTATATTGTGCCGCAAAATATCTCTGTTGGAACACATTACTAGAAGCTGTAAGGTGATCCATCTCCTTCTCCGAAAAGTGTAGTACAAAAGCAAAGAACTCGGTCTCAGAATCTACTTGTACCACCATTTCTACGAGAAGCTTGCCAGTTACAAGTGGGGCAACTAGGATATTTCACATTGTACTGTATGCCACCAACCTATTTTTCCTGACTCTTTCTTGCGGATTTTTGAGGGTGTCTGCCTGATATTTAGAGGAAAAAAGTACACTTAAGCTGGAATTCTGAATTCATAATTTCAACGATACTGCTTTTGACTAGAGTTACTGATTTCAGTGCACACTGAGCAGGGCTTAGTACATTATCATACCTCAGATGTGGGTCTTATCCTTTCTGTAGGACATTTGAATATGTAGAGTTCTGTTTCCATTATGTCAGTAAGAAGAAGGGCATTAATGAGATTTTTTTGAAATTTTATTTGAAAATTCTAAATGTGTATTCTATTCCTACTGAAACAGCCTTGCTAAAAACTGCTAATTTTTTTTTCAGTCTGAAAAACAAACTATGGATATAAGTTATGACCAAGATAATGCATTATTTTTTGCATGTTTCCCATTCATGGTATAAAACTATACGTGTACTTTCTAGATGCATGCTTCAGGAATGTTCTAGATGAAGCTTCAGATATTCAGATTCCCCAGAGATAAAGCTGCTTTTCCTTCAGAAACTTAGTGTAAACTAAGAAGCAGTCAGCGCTGGGAATTATGGCTTACACTCAATTGCTTTTTCTGCAATGCTATAGAAGATAAATTTTTACTTTCATTTAAACTATTTTTAAATGACATAGGTTCTTATGGATTTTGCTGTCACAGCACTCTCCAAACTATCAAGCTGCAACAAGGTCTTTTACCATCTCATCAAGCATACTCTTCATACAGTCCCTCTGTTGCCTTCTCCTCATCTCACTCATCCAGGACCTGCTCTCTCTTCTCTTGCTTCCTCCTCCCTCTGCTTCTTCCTCAGCTGCTCTCTCTTCATTGGCTCTCAACCACTTAAAAGAACCAGCCACAGCTGCACATTATCTACATTGGCCAACCCTGAAGCCAACCCACAGTTGTATATTATCAATGTTAACTAACCCAGATTCATTCCTCTACATTTTGCTGTGTAAGAGGTTTAAAACTCACTGTAGCTACAGTGACTGAAAGTGATCAAGATGGACTAATTTAATTTTTTTGCATGAATGGTGTTGTTCAGTCAACCAGTAATGACATATGAGAAACATAGTGTTAACTATCTCTTTGCTAGAAATTAAAAATGACACTTTTATGATAAGTCTGGTCTGTGTTGCGTGGTCAGAGGTCTGGTATGCCATGTGAGACTAACTGACAGTGTATGAAAAACCTTTACAGTGCATTTATCTGCTGTAGTTTGGTGTAAGACACTGAAATCTCTTTCTTGAGGGAGATTACCATTTCATGTTCAGATTTCACATTCTGCTGCAAAGGCTTATGCTTTGTGGCTTGTTTCGGACTGCCTTTTTTACACTGTTTTCTTGTACCCTTTTACATTAACGTACCCTTTTACATTAATGTACCCTTTTACATTAATTACTGAAAGTTCATTTGGAGCATAAGTTTATGTTCAGAGTCTGGTGTAGGTTTAAATTCTCTGTGATAGAGGCATAAAAGCATGATGCAAACAGTGCTATAAACAGAGCATTTCTATCTATCTCATTCATATAACTCACAATATTTTAACAATAGTTCTCTCACTCTTCAGCTGATGCAGCCTTTCAAAGCAACATGAATAGTAAGTAATCTGTAGTTACATTTAAGTCACAACATTGGTATGTGCCAATGGTAGGCAAATCTCACTGCTGTGAAATGCATTAAGATTTGCTTCTGCTGTGGGAAAAGCCACCAAGGTTTAAGAAAGTATACAGGATCAGTAAATGCTCTTTGTCATCATGGCAAGTCTTGCTAACTACAGTTGTCAGCAATAATTACTTCAGCAATCAATGGCTAATAACTGTGGGTTCTAGGAGATCCTAATGAAAAATTGCTGGGAAATTGAGGAAAACATCTAAAATGCACATCATAAGTGTATATTCCCACTAAGAAATTACAAAGACATCTGAGGCATAGCCACTGTGGATAGGAGAAGAGGCTTGAAAAAGAAGCTGCATAAAAGAAAGTGAGAAACAGTAATTTTTTTTTTTACATAGGAGTGTTTTCCTTTTGAAGAATGAATTTAAAAAATGTTTTAAGATGCTTCTTTGGTATTGGGTGTTGGAAACAATGAAGTGCCACTTACTTTATGTACAAGGTTTTATTAATAGATCAGAAATAGTGTTCAGAAGGAAGACCAGCAGTTTTCAGGTCACTTTGAATATATGTTGTCCTTGGACAGTATTTGAATTGTGCAGTGATTGACAACCTCTTGTACAACTTCTCAAAAAAGAATGCCATTTCTGCTTCTGATAGAGCTAATCTCACGCGTCATCTGATGGCAACCTGTTCTGACCCAAAACTCTCTGAAGGCAATTTAGAGTTCAGTGTGCCCTGAGACTTCACTTAACCCAGAAGGAGTATGCATGAGCATGCTGTTGTAAAAGTTATGGAAAGCTCAGATAACCCTCACAAAGCAAGTGTTTAATTAATCCATTCCTTGCCTATTTCCCTGCTCATATAACAGTTGTGTACACTGGTTACCTACCAGCCTAGTCTACAGTGCCCAAGAGTTTCTTCTAAGTTACTGAGTACGTTCCATTCCCATTTTCAACGCAGGTAGCGATAACGCTTTGCCATTTTAATTGATTTTAAGACTTTAAGTTTTCATCTAGTTGTAATACCTAAAATGAGCTGATAGCTGATCTTGGAGCAGTGGTAACACAGGCTATGCAATTAATGGAACACCTGCCTTTGTGCTACAGGTGGGGAAGATGTGCAGTGTATAAGTGGAAGAGAGAAGAACAAAATCCGTAACAAAAATTACTAACATGTCTGGGAGAAAAATGCTGATCTGTAGTACGGGGCAGGTGTTGTAATCCTATCAAGTTTCTTTCCTCCTCCCTCTTTTGTGGGGGACTGCTCACTTTGCCTCTGCTGTCTTGAGCACTAATACTCTTGCAGTGTTCTCTCCATGTATAATCATACTTGCATAAGCAAGCTAGTTAAAGTTGGAATTTTTAAGAATTGTTTTGACATGCCAATTAAAATCCTGATACAACATGGCCTATGAGCATTGCCAAGGAGGAAACTGGTACATGTTAGGACAGTAGAAGTATTTTATTTTAATTTGGTGAATGATGGTGAAAAAAGCAAGACAGTCCAGACAAAGCCTTAGACAGCATAGTATGCAAAGGCTTAGGAAGAAGGATAAAAAAGAAATTAGAGGAGTTTTGATTCTTCAATGATTTTCCATTTTTCTGTGCTTTTCATGGTCGATGGTACAAGTGCAAACAGGACTTGAAAGTCTGTACTTCATGGTAACAAAGTTTAACACCTCTTCATACATATATAAATGATTCCGCAAGATGCAGTTAATCAAAGTATAATACTTTTTAACTTACAGTGTTTGTTCTTGGTGTAAATGCTTTCTCTCCCTTTTTCTGCAGTTAATGAGCATTTTGTCTCCTACTCTTGTGGAAATTTCATTCCTAGGAGAGCACATCTACTTTGTGAAATGGTCATGAGATGAGACTGTACTGTGTATATTAACCTGACCGGGTTGTAAGCATCACAGATGGGAAAGGATGCATAGAACAAGAGCTAAACATTTGGCAAAGATCCACTGTAGAGATCTAGATCTTAGAGTGAAAAGGACTTTGCTTGCAGGAAGATATCCAAGGACTTTACTGGTAGAGCTCTTTATTCTAGCATCCTATCCTGCTCACTTCTTATAGCCTAAGCAATAAACCCCTCATACTGGTTTGCTGCTTCTGCTTTTATTCAGGTTTAGACTTCTTTGATATTTTTAAGCTTGAGAAAACTTTCTTCGTGAAGTATATTTCATTAAGTTTAAAATAGGCAAGATGCTTTCTCAGGTAAAATAACAAAAGGATAATGATAAAAACATTGTTTCAATTAATGCTGTGAAAGTTAGTTTGCTTCTGTTGAGGAAGTAATTAATAATATGTCATGAGTGACACAGAAGTATATATTTCCATGGGTTAGGTCAGAAGAGCCGTCAGGAGTACAAGAGTATGGTGATGTCCTCCCAGCAGCATCCGTGCCATTAAGCTTAGCAATGGTGGCCAGCCCAGCACCTCTCCCACACAGTCTGGGTCCCTGCAGCTGACATGGAGTGGGCACATTTAGCTGTTGCTGGGGGATGTGAGAGACCAGGGACAGGTACCATGGTGAGGAGAAGCACTGACCAGCCTGAAGGAATAGGGAAATTCAGGACCAGCAGTCCCCAAATCCTAATCTTCTTTCCCCTGCTGCTGCAAAGATGGAGTCTCTCTAAATTATGGCATCACTGCCAAAAAAGGAGTCTTCCTTGTGGATTCACATTGTTTTGATTTATAACAGTATATATCCAGAGTAACTCCATTGACTTCAATAATCAACCGTATTGTTGAACACATATAATTTTGCAACTCTGTCCTGTCATTCTTATTTGAGAGTCTTAGAAAAAGCAAGAAATTATTGATGAACATGGCTAATCTTTAAGTGATTAAAGTGATTAAGTGATTAAACTTAGACTACTAGTCTTCTGATTCCTCCAAAATACAATAACTGAAAATACTAATTCTAAAATAGCATGCAAGTAAGAACTTGCAGATTTCAAGGAAAGCTGGGCTGTAAGCCATAATGAATATTGATTTGTATTTTGCTTTAATTTGTAATTTCTGCTCAGTTGCTCTGAACTCAGAGGCTATTCATGAAAGTTGACATGCTATATATTTGATGTTTGTTTGCTGCCAAATCAGAATGAAATCTTGGAGGCAATAAAAGAAGTGGTTAACTGGATATGCTTGGAAGAAGTTCACATTTATATAAAACAAAAAAAATGCAATTATGAGTGTAGTCCTGGGCCTCACATTTCTTGATTTCGATCTTACTGTAACATATAAGAAACTACCTTCCATTTTTAAATGAAATATTTTCTCTGTAAAACACTGAATTAACACCAAAACAAAGTGGAATTTAAAAGAACACAGTACTCAGGTTTCTTACGCTAAACTCAGTAACTACTTGGATTAAACAAAGTGTCAGCATTCAAAACTTTAAGGAATATGAATTTCAGCTTTCAGAACATAGTCTTGTTTGAGCAAATTACAGGAAAGTACTTCAAGTAATTGTCAGTCTACGTTGTTTTTTTGTTTTTTTTTAGAAAGCATATTTTTATTTTCTTAAGTAGATGAAGAATATTTACCAGGCTACCTTGGTTTACAACAGTCACCAATGATGAGTCAATGCTTAATGTTTCAAATTATGGTAGGATAACTGAGGTATTTCTTAGTAAAAAGGTAGTGGGGGTAGCTAAGATATCACTGTGTTGGTGACTACAGGTCATTTTTATTTCCTTCAGCTTTGTTCTCCGCTGTGCTGATGATGTGAGTCATTGCTGTGCTGATGCCATCTCCTGTGTCTAATTTAAAGAATCTTTATTTTCAAGCATTCCAGCTTAGTATCTGCCAACACAACAGTCCCACGTCTATTAAAACTTCTAGTACATGCCCATTAATTTTAGGGCTATTTTTGTCTCCTGAGATTTCTTACATTATAACTCCTGAAAAGAAGAACTGCAGTGAAGAAGGGAGAAAGTAATAGATGCATTTCACTATCTTAATCACAGAAATCACAGGGATTTAGACATAGTTAAGTAGCATGAGAATATACACTTCTGTTGTTACCCACAGCCTAAAATGGAGATGATTCTGCTGTGAATTTTTTGCCTCCTTTCAGTAAAATGCTGAGCATCATCTTCTTTTGTAAGCCAATGTGGTCCTGAGCTTTTTACTGCTGACTCATTTTCTTTAATATTCTCCTTGGAAACCGGTACCATATATCTGCATCTAGGCCTTGAGACCCTAATGGGAGAAGCTGTTAAACCAAATCTGCTCATCTTTTACAGCTGTTACTACAGGTATTGCTTCTTTAAAAGCAGCCAGTAAGTCAGGACCAACAAAAACTGTTGTTTTGATTCTGCTGGTCACTCACCATCCATCAGCACCAGAAAAATCAGAGGTATGGAATGAGACATGTCAGTGGGGCCAGCCATACTAGCTCACACTCTTGAGTGAGTCCCCTGGTATCTCATATCAGGGTGACATGTGAGCTAATAAATCTAGCTGTTCTACATCAGCAGAGCTAGAAAAAGCATTCACTAGGACTGCAGCTCTTAGTGGGAGAACGGTGAATTACACGACAGGTACATGTCCTTGCTATGCCACGTAACTGCCTTGTCTCCACTGATTCCCAGCTGTGAGCTGGGAGAGCCTGATCTGTGTTTTATGAGAAACTTCAGAGGAAAGACATTACTGAAAAAGGGATGTTCACCCATAACTTCTGTATCTTTGTGCTGCAAAAACTTACAGCTGAAAATTAAGGTAGAGTTCAAGCTGATCGACTGGATGGCTCTGCTATTACTAAATCATGTAATTGCTGAAAAGTTCTCACAGTTTGCTGCAGCACAACCAACAGACTTTCCTTTTGAAACATTATTTCAAGTACATGGAAAAATATAACCAAGCAACCTTGTGACTGCAAAAGCCTTTCTCTCTATTGTAAACAAGTCACAAAGAGCCTCCTACTAGTTACATAGAGAAAGACGTAAGTGGGCATGATTAGACGTCGGGCAGGTCTCCTACTGTTCCTGAATACGTAACTTGCAATTCAGAGATGGGTGATCAGTTACTGGTGCTGTCCACCAGTTCATGCCACCTCTCGAAGCAAATCCATTTCTGTCCATGGAGTTTGGGCTGAAGGTAGATAATGACTTCATTGAATTCCCCATATAAAACCAGGAAACTGAACTGTGGGCTTTGTGGTGAGAATGTATGCACAATAACTGCCTCCTTTTCTGCCCTTGCCACCCTGCTTCTGTCGGTAGGAATGCTGGGTGTTCTAGCTGAGACACCACTGTTTCTCAAACCTCCTGTTTGTTCACAATCAGATCTATTGAGAAACTGCCACTCATCCTTGGCAGAAAAATAACAAAGCCAATCATTAACACAATATGCTTGAGGTTATCTGAACAACTGATGCTTCTCGTGGGCTGTGGTACAGCTGCTGCAGGCGCTCCTGCCAGCCCTCTGTATATGCTGACAGGTGAGGTGTGGGTTCAAGGTCCTGGTGCTAAAAGACAGGGGAAGGAGAACTAGCTTGCGAGACAAGCACGTTGGCCTTGAAAAAACACTCAAGGAGCAGCATAGTTGGAAAGTGTCTGTGAAATAAAAGAACTGCAGTGCAGTTTACAAACTGTTCATCAAAGACACCCTCTTCAGGAGATAGGTAGGAATGGCTACTGACTGAGGAAGGCTTTATGATATATATTGGCCACAAAATTAAAAGATTCTCTGATGAGGGGATAGGAAGGTCCACGTAAAGCTGTCAGACTTTTGATCCCCTGAGAAGATGTGAAGAAGTGTGCCCACATTTTTCATGTACGTGGCAGAAATGTTCCCACTGCAGTATTTCCTATGTTTTCTCCTAGTCTCTGTCTCAAAGTTTTCCTTCTAAGCGTTAACTGTGGACAGTAAATATGCGAAGGGATCATGTAGTCCACAGATCTCAGCACGTCAGCCTGGAGAATATATATATATATATTCCACTAGATGCTCACTGATATTTGTTGTGATTTACAAATTGTAAGAGTTCAAAAAAGCAGAAGTTCAGATTCTTCTTTAATCTCCTGATTTGAAGAGCTAATCTGTAAACAAAGACCGACTGTAGCAACAAGGCATTGTGATTTCACCCCAGCCGACAACACTGCTCCCACAGTGGGTTGGGGGAGAGGATCAGAAGAGTAGAAGTGGGAAAACTTGTGGGATGAAATAAAGACAGTTTGACAAGTAAAGCAAAAGCTGCGTATGCAAGCAAGATAAAACAAGGAATTCACTCACCAGTTCCCATGGGCAGGCAGGTGTCCAGCCACACCCAGGAAAGCAGAGCTCCATTGTGTGTAATGGTTACTTGGGAAGACAAACACCATAATGTTGGAAATCCCCAATTCCTTTTTTCCCCAGCTTTATCTGCTGAGCATGATACTATATGGTATGGAATATCCCTTTGGTCAGCTGGGATCAGCTGTCCCAGCTGTGTCTGCTCTTGTGCCCCCAGCCCACTCACTGGTGGGGTGGGTGAGGATCAGAAAAGGCCTTGGGGCTGTGCAAGCACTGCTCAGCAATAATGAAAATGTCCCTGAATTATCAACCTTGTTTCCAGCACAAATCTAAATCATAGCCCCATACGAGCTACTATGAAGACATTTATCTCTATCTCAATCAAAACCAGCACAAAAGGGCATGTACCATTAGGGTCTGGATATCCATACTCTGTAAGGAAATTTTTGCATATGCAAAGATAAAAAAAAAAGAAAATACAGAACACAACATTAGAGAAATAGTTAAACTCTGTTTAGCTTAAAAGGTCCAGTGAACGCCCCACTTCACCAAACCAGAAACTCTGAAAGTCTGTTCACAGCTTTAAAAGACTGTGTGTGCTCTGCCTCGCCCCTGCACAGGAATCAAGGGACAAGGAGATAATCAAGTGGAAAGCAAGTGCTCTGGGTCTTGGTGGAATAAGAGAAAAAAAGGTATGTGACTGATCTATATAGTCATTAGTGAAAAGTGGGATAGGAAGAAATCTACATGATGCAACAAGCATTAAAAGGGTTAAAATTTACAGAAGTGCCTTAGAAGAGCTCTACATATGAAACAAAGCACAAGACAGACCAACCTTTGGCAAATCTGAAAGTCTAAATCTAAGGTTCAACATAAAAATGAGGCAAATGCTGAAAAGTATGAAAAGGTACTGCCGAGGCGACCTAAATCATCTTCATTCTGCTCTTGTATTACCCATGTACACTGATAATCTATAAGGCAACTCTGGGAAAAATCTGTCCTGTATTAAAAATTTCTGGGTAATGCCTGGTACCACTGGGCATTGACCCCTGATTGGAGCATTCAGACATTATGAAAATAGATGTAATAATTACATTAATATTTTTTAATGATTTTAAAAATTAAAATTAACATTTTAAATTTAAAATTTTAAATTATTTTTTAAATAATAATTACATTATAGCTTGGCATATCAGAATGCAGCACAGGCCATAACACTCTGATTCTGCAAATGCATACATAAGCTTTATAATGCCAGTAGAACATAATTACCTCACCGACTGAGGCCTCTGTAACATTGCTATATTTCTTCGATGGCGTAGCTGGAAGATACCAGTAAAGCCATTTGGAAAGGATGCTGTTTGTGGAGAGAGTGACAAAATTACTTGTGTACTGTATTCTGTAGAGTTAGTGGCACAGCCAGGATGAGATTTGAGGATCAGACTCGAAGTCTTACGTTTATTCCTTCCCTCAGCAAATGGGCTTTGCACACATACAGGTGAAGTGCACATTGAGAACAAAAGGCCATCCTCGGAAAACCTTGTTCCTGGGAGGTCCGTGGGGGAGCACTGCCCCCAGAGTGGTGTTTAGGTAAGAGCTCCTTGCCTTGTGCTGCTCTGTTTGTTACCACTGACACAAGAACTCCCCCAGACAATTCACAGCTTGTCACTGCATATCAGCAGTCTGACTTACCTGACTGTAAACTTCCATGGAAGAGAAAATAGGAAGATGTTGCTTCCAGAGATTACAGAAGTAAAATAGTTTCATAAATTAGGTGTTCAGTGACAATAATTTTAAAGCAATTTTGAAGTTAGATCTTCAAGTTCATTCATCTCTGAAATCAGAAATATTCCATGTTAAAAATGCAAACCCGAAGCAATTGAAACAGTATTTCTGTGCCATAGAAATAAAAACATTTTTCTTCCTATGTTCAAGTTTTCTTACATTTCACTGAGTAGATAAGAGCCTAACGTTATGTCTATTGTACTGCGGAATTATGTGTTAACACAGTATTTAAAAATTTGTTAAGAAAAAAGCTTCTTCCCCCACCCCTCCCTCACCCCAAGAAGACAGTCCACCAAGAGGTCTCTATGTGCCAGGAATAAAAGATTCAAAGACAGGTTTTGCCAAAGCCCTTCTTCATTCTGTCATTCCTTTGTTGGTACATACACACTATTTAATGTGTTTCAGAGTTAACTTAGGAATAGGTGAGGCATATGCTGTTAAGCGGTCTGTCAACTGAAGGTTTCATATGGCTGTAAATCCTATAGCAAAAACTGTAACAGCCATCGATACACTCCACCATGGAGAAATTTGAATTACATTATTTTACCAACTATATTTTGTTGCAGTTACCCTTACTCAGTGCTGATTTGGAAAAACAACGGTTCTAAAGGGTTCCTCAGTGCATTAAATACTCTTCAAATTCTGGTAAATAAAGTGCAAAGAAGGCATTAGAAATCCCTAATGTCAGCACACACCATTTAGAATACTTTTCAGGTTTGCAGTAGGCTTGACAGAATAGGTCTTGGAAGAAGTAGTAAAGTACTTAGAATCAGATTCCATTTGTTGGTTTGTTTTGTATTTTTTTAAGGAAAAATCTTTTTCAGAAAACTCCCATTTCAAATTACTTCACTGCTGTTTGTGTGAAATACAGACTTAATGAGAAAAGGGAATTTCCTCTAAGAGATATTGGCTTGAGCTATAAAATTAATACAGGCAAAGTACAAGGACATGAAATGTATCTATATGAGTAACTTCCATCCTGGGACCCATTAACACTTCTCTCAAGAATTATCTTAGATAGATGGCTAGCAATTTCTCATGACCTAGGCACTATTTTGAATTATTTTTGGGATGGCTGTGGCTGATGTTCTGTCCTCTGGGGTTTTCAGATGAATCAGATAAGCATTCAAAATATAGGGCAATAAAAGGCATAAATTATTTCAAAAGGATCAAGGGAATTAATTAAAAGAATAGAGAGTGCCTTTCAAGAAGTTGAGAGAAATTTTAGTTTATATATTTCTCTGACACATCAAGGGAAAACTTCGGAAATATAATACTGAACATCTCAAAACTATTAGGAAACCTTATTATGGGCTAATAGTTGAGTTTGGTGCTGTCATTACAGCAATCCAGTTGTAATCATTTTCGAACATTGATGTTCTTTATGAAAATCATCTGGTAGCTTGGGACAGTGTGTCTCTCTGTATCCCAGGTTTTCTGGATCACATGGGATCACAACAGGTACAGAGCTTTCACTAATTATCATTGTTGGGCATTGTATTTCTCAGGTTACTTTCTCAGATCAATGCCAATCATGGCTTAGCTACCAGCTGGGAAGTTATGTACTGTGTTTGTGAGATGGACAAACACTGATTAACTCTCAAATTATGTCATATGGGTTACAGAATAAAGCTCAAACAATGTTTTCCATAGAAAGTCAACTCCTGAAGAACAATCCCATTTATATAATATAGATGCTAAAGTACATGGTTTTTCTTAATTGTAGACTTAGGGATTATGTTCGTAGACATTATATATGTAAATGTCTCTATGTGAAGCTAAGATTTGGAGTAAATATTTGACAGAATAAAACATTTGATTTCTGGGAGGGAGGTTTTTTCACCCTCAAATGTAGTTGTTTGCAGACAGTGCATGACTGATTCAGCCCCTTCTTCCTCACTTCGATTATCCTGCAACTAGAAAAGATTATTTTTGAACCATCCTACAGAATTCTGTATGATTTCAGATAATTTCAATTTTTTGTAATTTGATTATATTTTCAACTAACTAGTACAAAGATTGTCTGAAAGAAACATTGATTTTGTAGAGGTACTATGACAGGAAATGTCTATTCAGAATTCTCAAAATACCTAATTTTCAGGTTAGAAAGAGAAATATATACAGCAGATTCAACACCCATCCCTGACAACTTCTTTATTATAGAAGCCATAGATAATTTTGTAATTTTTATTTTTTTTATATTTTTACAGATGTATAAATAATATAAATACATCTATTACTAATTATAATAAAATAATTATTTATTTCCCTGGTTTAAAAAAGGACTGCAAGTTATAGGAAGGAAATATACAAGTCCATTTCATTGAATTTGACTTATCGTAAGGAACCTAAAGCACCTGGGAGTATGCAAAGTGCAGGTTGGCTGACAATTCCATTGTAGCTTTGGTCTATAGGAAACCAGTAGGATCAGCTTTAGGACCTAAGATGTCACCAGTGACTTGCCACCAGAGAAATATAATCTCCAGAGTCTTTACAAAATGGTATGTGCTGGACTGCAGACTTGACCCTCCTACCACTAACCTTCTGAGAGGGACCTGTTCGTGCTACAAATGGATTTAACCTAACAAGTGAAACGATAGGTGACATACTTACTATAGTGACTGCATTCAAAAGCAAGGCTGTAAATTTGGTTCAGTCATGTGTTTTCCAGATGCAAACTGTATCCTCCTTCCTACCATATCACTTATAGGTGGGAGATATCAAAATTACTTGACTTGATTAAGAACTATGCTGTATAAACCAGAAAGCTGGGTTTCATCACAGTTGATATGTTCCTACCCTTATTCCCAAAACTCTCAGGACACAAACCCACATCCAGATAAAACTGCCTGCGTGCCAGCCTTGCCAGTACCCTGCAGGCTGCTTACTAGTGTTTATTACTGCAAGAAACTGCCTTCTCTGTGGAGCTGAGGGTAAGGCTGCAACAGCAGTGCATAAATGCATGCCAGCCCTGTGTCTCCTTCTAGACGGGTGTATAAAGAAAGCAAAACCGAAGTCTGAGCTCATCACTGCTGTTCAGGAAAATACCTTCCTGACTACTGCTAAACCCACTGATGAGACCTCCTGAGAGGCATGATGGATGCATTCCTCACCTTGTATCTGAAAGCAGACTGGGAGATGCTTGTGATGCATGGGGAAAGCCAGCTTGTGCACGTTGAAAGCCCTGGGCACTGGAGACTTGTGATTCCCCCAGAGGCAGGGTGGGGAGGGATGCTGTCTGCCCCCTGGGGGACACTTTGCTGTGCACCCTGTCCTGTTGGTTCCCCTGTCACACTTGATATACACTTGACCCTTGTTTCAAGGTTTTTTTCCACCAGTGAACATTTCCACAGATGGTTATGAGCAGTTAGTTCTGTGTACTGTGGATGTGGTCCTCAGCACCTGGACTTCAGCATTGTCTGATCTGTGAAGCCACCTCAAGGTGAGGGGTGGTGACCACATGATGAGTTTAAATATTTTATTTCATTGCATTCATATTTCACCACTAAACCTATACATATGGTCTTAGATGCACCAGGTGAGATGTGACCCCTAACCTGGCATTATTGGTTTATTCATTGATCTATTCAGTCTTTCCAGGAACAGCCCCTTCTTCAAGAGTCTGGACCAGGAGAATGTGGACACAGAGTCTGCAATCCAGGGCAGTTCCCATCTGTAGTGGAAGTGGACTTAACATGACAGAAGGTTCTTGGAAGTCTTTGAAGGTTCAAGATGCAAAATATTTCTTATATTTCTTACAAGGGTCAGCTTGATAACTGGAATGGTAGAATGTTGGTTTAAAATGTAAATATCCAAAATGCAATATTGCCTGTAATCAGGAGTTAATAGTAAAAGTACAGTTGATAATCTGGGTTTTTATTCATTGAAAACAAAGGAAAATGTGGCTAACCTCATTGAATTCAATCACCGCAACATTACTTTAGATTTGACTTGGCTATGAGAAAAATAAGCATGAAATGTTAGGCAAGTGATTTCCAACAGAAGGAGACACACAGCATTCTAGCACAAGGCCACAGTGATAAATTTTGCTGGGAATCTCAGAGACGGTGCTGGTCAGGGATGCTTTGGAAAGGTGGGCTCAAACTGAAATAAATGCATCAGATATACAGAGATGATCCGGGGAGCAACTCGAAAGGCATGACTTTTCCATATTCTTACATTAAAGCAGGGAGAGATGCTGATTGCTATTGTCATGGTTTAACCCTGGCCTGTATTTAGGTGCCAGGCAGCCGGAGGGATGGGGAGGAGAATTGGAAAGGAATGTAAAACTCAAGGGTTGAGATAAGAACAATTTCATAATTGAAATAAAATAAAAATCAAAAAGCAATAATACTAATAACAGTACCTGCTATAATGAAAAGGAGGAAGAGTGGGAGAGGAATGAAATCCAAAGGGAAGGGAAAAAACCAAACAAGTGATGCACAGCACACCTGCTCACCACCCGCTGACCGATGCCCAGCCAGCGCCTGAGCAATGGTCGGCAGCCCCAGACAAGCCCCCCCAGTTTATATACTCAGCACGGCACCCCATGGTGTGGAATATCCCTTTGGGTAGTTCGGGCCAGCTGTCCCGGCTGTGTCCCCTCCCAGCTCCCCGTGCCCCCCCAGCCCTCTCGCTGGCCGGGCCTGAGACACTGAGAAGTCCCTGACTGAGGATAGACACCACCCGGGCGCAGCCAAACCCACCCGTGTGCTGTCAGCATTGCTCGCACAGCACAGCCACAGCACAGCTGCACCCGCTGCCGAGAAGGAAGTTAACTGCACCCCAGCTGGAACCAGGACAGCTATATATGCATAGAGCTGAAGTAGAAGCAAGATCAGAGCAGTGGGCCTTCCAAAGGGAGCAGAAAGAGGACACAACTACCTGAAAGATGGTCTTTAAACCTTTCATTTTAGAGAAAGATATTATGACAGAAATAGTTCTTGATGCCTTTTATAAAGGTTGCATCCTGTCTTTTTGTTCCTAGAAACATATTTCAGTCACATGTGACTTTATCACAGGTGCTTGAGACTGTCTATCTGATGTATTGATGAACTAGCTCAGCATTATTGGACTTTTCATATAATGATGCTGAAAAAGTGTTTATTTAACGGTGTCCAATTTAGAGAATAAAGCCCCAAAATATTAAAGTAAAATAATATTATTTTAAAATCAAGCTGAGAATATTGACACTTCACAAACAACAGGCCAATCGCACTTGTGATAACATTTTCATTCCTTAGCACCAATTTTCTTGAATTTCACTAATCCCGGAGATAGCATATACCAAATTCTGTAGTTTTCACATGGACAAATAGCTGGTGCTTGACTATCATTCAGGAGCTTCTGAAAAAAGCTTGCTGGCTTCTGAAAATTAGGTTTGTTCTGAGATGCTGCTGCACAGGAATGGCTTGTTGTCCAAATGTACATGGAGTCACGGTGACTTCTGAGCATTTATTCTTTTTTGCATTTGTTACTGAAACTAGTTTTAAAAAAGCAGAATGTTTGATACTTTTTGCAGAAGGTGTTGAAACCCATTTGTTTTTCATTAATCTTTTTGACATTAGTAGTTAATTCAGAGGACTTTATGAATGCATGAGAATGAGAAGAGGCAAAATAATATGTATGGTGTAGGTAAGGCAAATAGGTGGGAGAGATCTTACATGGGCACATTCCTGACTGAATACACACATTTATTATACATTGGAATAGTCTTCAGGTTACTATGCAATCCAGATTCATTTCTAAAAGGCAAATCTTCCAGTGACACTGATTTAAATTAAACACCATCTACTCCATAGGTAAAACATGGGTTTTTTTAGAGTTCAGCCTATTTTGCTGTTATGAACATTTACCGACACATTGATCCTAATATTTCCAAGCAGATATTAGTCTTGCATCTCTATCAATCAAAGTGTAAGAAAAGGTCTATTGGCCCAACACCCTAAGATATTATTTAATTATAAAGCAATCTAGAAATACAGGAGTTTTGTTTATGCATTTATGTGACATTTACATTGTAAAAAGTAGGAAAATATAAATAGGAGCTGCCTTGAGTGTCAAGAGTAAAGGTCTAGAGTTGTAGGCTAGGATCTGAGTGAAGTAAGATTCGTGACAGTTTGATTTTCTTTGTTCTATAGGGATTTTTAATTTTTCTTTCTGTTTAAGAAAACTTCAACAGGAAAATTCTGACTGGACAGGGAGCAACACAAAACCACAAAAATAAAATAACCAAATCCTTCTCCCTGTGGCCTTGTCAGAAGAACTGCAAGGGCTGATGTATGAAAGGAAGGGTCAGAAGATGACAAACTGCACAAAAGGCTGATGGTAATTCTTCTCCTGGTTGTTGAATGCTGGTAAAAGTGTACCATTTCAGACATTGCCATTATAACATTAGTATGGATTCAATTAATTCCTATTAAGACAATATTCTAGACAATTCAATGATGTTAAAAGCTGAAAAAATTAATCTTCAGGGATTTTTTAGTTCTTTCCCAAACATGAAGCTACCATGTTAAAACAGTTTCCTGACTAAGCCAAGTCTTAAAGCAAGTTGTCTGATGGAGTATTGCATGGGTTTAGGGATTCCAACCACTTTGCAATGAGCGACCTCATTTTGCCCCTAGTTAGCTTTAGTACAAAGAATGACTGCTCTCTAACCTCAACCAATACTATCCATATGAAAAAAAAGAAAACACCACCACCAAGAGACATCAAGAGACACAACCTTAATATTTTTCTGCTTTAGTAAATAATTTTTTTCACTGACATAAATTCTTGCAGTCTTATTCTGCTTGTAAACAAGAATCTACAGAAAAATAATATATACTTTGTGGTTTGAAGTTTTCCAGGAAGGTCTCTTTAATAACTCTGCCCTGCTAATTAAGGCATTTTATTGGCTGTATACAAGTGTTCCAAAAACCAGAAATGAAGTCGGAAGGGGGAGAGGATAGCCAGCTTTGCTCTACAAAGAATAAATGAAACTCCTGAGGTGCTTTTTACTCAGTTAGGATGTCTTTAGCTTTTCAATTTGTAATGAAGATTATCAAGTGTACAAGTATTTGATTTCCTCTAACATCAGCTATAAATCATTGTTGCATCTTCCCAAGATTAATTCAACCAAATAATAAAGAATTCTACAGGCTGGATTGTACAATGTGTGCTCGTTTATAGTCATTTTCATGTCCGATCAATCACTTAAATGACATTAAAAAACATATGCCTGATCATCCTATTAAATAGGCATTTGCTTTTAATGGGTCTTCCTACAGGTTATGTTTAGCAGTTTCATTTAGACCATTTTATAACCTTTAATTTTTTTATCCTGTTACTAAGCTGTGGCCAAACATTTAATGTGCCCATTAAAAATGGGCTATAAAGCTAGAAGGCAACAGCTCCTTGTTAAGTTCTTCACTCAATTTATGAGGCTCCAAGACCAAAAGATCCTTTTTATGTACAGTTGTTACATGCAGCATGAAGTCGAACAAAACTGACTGCAATTACAAAGATGGGTTCTGCTCCCAACAAATCACAGCCAAAACAAAATGGTTTCTTTAACCTTGCTGATCTAAAAGCTCTGAAACACAGGAAAATCATCTGCCTTTCCCAGTCACTAAGGGTACAGTACAGGTTCTGATTGGTATTTTAAGTAGTATGTAACTTCAGGTCTGTTTCCACAGAGCAAAAAACTCAGTGAAGAACATCCAGAATATCCATATGTTTTCATTATTTTAAAGAATAGTCATAGGTCAGTAGATAGTGCGAAGAAAAAAAAGGCAACAGAATCATCCACATGCACATTCTCATCTGATCCCCTAAAACTTCCACATCATTTAAAACTAGCACCATATTTCCCACTGATCTGGCAGGTGAACCACAGTTTTCAGGTGTATGGGAGAGAGTCCTGCAGTCTTGGTATCTCTAGGGAGTTTTAAAAATAAAATGGAGTGTCTGGGAAGAGCGATTGAATGATATATGTACCTGCCACAGCAATGCCAAGGGAAACTTACTGCAGAGGTCCTGCTCAGAAGGGTGATTTCGATCAGTTGTTGTGGCTACACAGGGTTTCCTCCTGAGCTATGAAAGACTTACAGTTGGGAGCTAACATGCCATCTCTTTCCTCAGCGCTATCTCATAACCAACTTAAGCTCTAAGCTTAAGTATTTTGTAAGCAGTTTTAGGGCTTCCATACAGTGCAAGGGATTTTGGGAGGACCCTTCCTCTGCAACACGCATATACAAATACCCCATATCAGATTATTAAAAAAAATAATCAAGCATGTGTTGACTCTATAATTTTCCTGCCCTTTGTTACCCTCCTACAGCTAAAGAATGGCCAATCTGCTGTGCCAGTGCTGAACTCTCTCTTCTTTGGAAGAGCATTATCTTACTTCCTAAAGTGAGGGAACATGTAATTCTCCATCTTTGCCAGAATTTTTTTTAGCTTCTGGAGCAGCTGGAACCTTGTTGCTTATTCTTTCACGTCATATTCCTTCTTTGTTCCAGTAGCTGGCTCCCTCAATCAACTTCTCCACTGAAAGAACAGCCTTGTTGTGCAAACTCCAAGGCGTTGTAGGAACTGTCCTCATAAGAAGAGTAGATAAACCAGCTGAAATGGGTACAAGCTCCAGCAATCTTCTGCAGTGTTTTCCCTATGAAATTTTAGAGAGAGGTGAACATTATCATCATTTCACCACCAGCATTTGTTGGGGGAAGAGATTGCTTGCAAGTTGTCTTTGCAAGAGGACATATGAGTACCCTCATACACAGTCATTCCCCAGCTGCCTCTGCCCACTCCCTGCCCCCACTCCAGCTTGCATTGTGTGTTTAGTTCAAGCTATAGTTTCAAGAAATTCCAAAATTCCAGACTAACTTTGAATACTTTTTGATTTTGGAATGCAGGTATTTTAAAGCAGAAAATTTATGAGTTCTTTTTTTATAAAAACAAAAGAGTGGCTGTTCTAGGAAGAGAAGAATACTTACTGAAAATATTTTACTGTTTAAATGTTTAAAAAGCACTGTGGGCAAGACAGGAGCATTTCGTAGTGTTACTATGTAAATGTTACTTGTTGCAAAAGCGAGAAATTACTTCAGAGCCGAAATCTTAAAATACAGATAGCAATGCTTTTATTAGTTAACGCTGCATGAATCATTCCCCAGAACTCAATAACAAAGCCTAGAATTCTTAAGACCACTGCCTCTCTGGTTTTGCCACAGGTGTTCTACTGAAATTATCTGCTCCCTGACCATTTTGATCAGGTACAGTTTTATAAAGTGTGTTATTGAGTACCTCAGCTTGGTTATTAAATTTTGTTATCCAATGTTACTGACATTCCAGTATGGTGATAATATTGTTTCTGTTCTGGTTAAGCTTTTAATCTTTCAATACATTTTCAGATTACGGATTTGGAATTCTAGATCTATCAATACTGACAGACATTCATCCAACTACTTCCAAAGGCATTACATTTTCTGAAAGATTGGCATAAATATTCTTTGCTATATCAAAATGTGAAGGGATGAAACAGAGATTTAATTACCAAGACTCAATTGTTTTCTCAGGTTTCTGCTGCCTTACAGAAATTCAAAGGAAACTCTTTAATTAAAGTAAAATTATATTCTGTGTTCATTTTTCCTATGCCTGCTTGTTGATTTGGTTGACAGGTTCCTTTCTTTTTCTGTGTACGTACTAAGAGGTTTATTTAAAAGTAAACAAACATGATTTTGAATGGGCTATGGCCAGAACGTCTAATGCTTTCCCACTGCCTGTTTTGCGTTCTTTCAAGTCTACAGAATTTCAGTACTTTGGACTGGTATTTTCTGATCAGGTCTTTGTTTCAAGCTGGTTGCTTGCAAAGTCTGACATTAGAGAATGACACTCAAAATAGGTGCATTCATGGGAGGAAAGTGGAAATGTTAAGACCCAGTACTTGAAACTTCTAGCGTATTGGGCATTACAGCTTTCTGTTTGGCAAGGACTTGCTCTTCATGTCAGAAATGCATTTTTTCTACCCTTAAATTTTGTCAGGTTTTAGATCCTTGGGCAAAAATTACCATCAGCAGAAGCACAGTGTATAGTTTTGGTGATTTTTAGTGGATAATGTCCCAGTTATTTCTGTTTTAAGCACTCTCCAAGCAGGGGATTGAACAGTTTACTTTGCAACTGCAAATATGAGCTGTTGTACTCTTTGCTGGTGAGGTGGCATCTTGAGTATAGTACACATTTCAAGAGCAAGTGGATCACCCTGCGTCTAGAAGAGGACAGCAAAACCCAGGAAGCTGAAAAAATGTGGCTTGCCTAGGCTGGAATAAAGAAGACTAAAGCAAGACATTAGGGTAAGACAAAACAGCTTTAAAGTTATGAAAGGAGACTGTTGCTAGGTATTCAATAGTTCTTACTAACTGAATAGACAAGCAATGGAATATGCTGCTTAGGAAAGTTGTAGAATACCCATCACTGAAAGGTTTTCCAGAAATGCTAAAAAAAAAAGCATTATCTTCAGCGGTCGAGGCATGCTTGTTCCTGTCTTGAAACAGATGATGAATTTAGAAGGTTCCTTTCAGGCTTATATTTGTATAAACATGAATCTGATCATAAACCTTCAAAGTAAGACATATGATATGTGCATCTTTCACCTTTTTGACCTGCACCTGACACAGATGGAAAATACAACAAACTCTTACAGTGGTTATGAACTGAGGTTTGTCTTCATTACAAAAGTGAGCATAAATTAACATATCTGAATTATTCCTTCAAGGCAGCCTCTTTCCAGGGAGAGAAGAATGACAATGGCCATGATGCAGAGCAGCAATAGAACAGTAGAAGGTAGTTTCTTAGCAGGGTAATTGCGTAAGTAGCTGGAAAGCTGCACATGCATCTTCTGTTTAGCAGTGTTGTAATTTGAGCTACTTTATCCCCCTTTCATTACCAGTTCAGATGTAAGCAAGACTTTAAAGGCAGTTTCACCAAATGGCCACCAAGCTCCGTATTAAAGCACCATTTAAGTCAAGCTGCAAATGCTTATGGCTAGAAAGATACCTGGATAGGAACAAAATCTGAGTTATAGTTTGGACAGAGGTCTTCAACATTTAGCAGTGCAAATCATATTTTGACACTATTAAGGAGCTACCCTCAACATTTGCATGCACAGTTGTCTGGATAATAGCTACCAGTTCTATACTATATGTGGCAGAAAGGAATGTGAGTCAAAGCATGTGGAGCTTTAGTTCACGGACTGCTCTCTTAACTAAAATTTATGTTGTAAATTCAGTTAAAGGAATGCTGGAGACATAGGGATTATCATGTTCTCATTATTTGCATCAAAATTTGCTTGCTCTCATTATAAACTCATTGTTCAAGTAATAGTTCAAATTTTGTGACCAAATTGATTTATGTCTATACATGACAGACCTAGTTTGGATCATCTGAGAGTGTCAGCAGCGCAATGAATGCCAGTTCTCAGTGGCAAACCACCTAATGCCACTAGGAAATGGTCAGTAATTACAGTATCATGTGTAAGCTTTCAATTTACAGAGACATCTCGACGAACTCCTTCACAGTACTGAAGTTAACACCAAATCTGTACGCTTGGCATCCCACAAGCGGAGGGGATTGATTATTTTTATTCCTGAAGTTAATTAACAAGTATTTTTCTATTTAAAGTGTCTCTTGGTGCTCTGCTTTCTATACATGCAGTGCAATAGCAGCAGCCTCTTTTTAATAGCAGCTTCAGGCAGTCAGTAATAAGCTATTATTGTTATTACAACCCTATTTTTTGTTGTCTGTATTTCCTGTAATCTTGACTCAATAAGAAGTAGGTGCAAAGAACTTTTTAATTGTATTAGAGGTGGAAAAAAGGACAGAAATGAAAAGAACATCCACATTAAAAAAAAAAAAAAGAGGGTGGGACAGATGACATAGGAAAACACAAGCAGCTCTAAATGTTCTTGTCTGTTTTCCCCAGTTTGCAACATGTCCTAATTAATGGAATATTCCTGAGTGTTCATAAATCTGGGAAAGGAACTACAAAGTGACAGATATCAGTAAGAGAGCATTGCTTAGACACAAATAGGTACAAGTTTTGTAAACGAAGTGTTAGGAACCAGAACTTACCCAGGGCATAAGGAACTGGTGATGAACTGTCTCAAGCAACCCTTACTTGGACAGTAAACCATTCAGAAAAGGCAGCTGCAAAAGAAAAAGACAGCAAGACTAAGTAAGTCAATAGTCTTTAAGCCTTATCTCCTCTTTCCATTCATGAGGCAGAAACTCATCAAGTGAAATGGTGTTCATTTTGATGTGGATTGAATTTCTGCCATTACACATTTCTGTACCTGCTTTGCAAAGACAAAGTGAGATGCAGGGGAAACTTCTGTCTTTCAAATACAGACAAAGGGATTTAGGTTTCCTGACTTCTATGGTTCTGTCTAGTCAGCGTGACTTTGAGACTATCCAGCATATCACCTTATCAAACTGTGGGGTTTGGGGACTGACACTTAGTGCTGTCTTAATCCAAATAAGAAGGAATTAGCACTTAAGAGTAATGACCAAGTGAAACAGGAAAAGATGGTTTTGGCTCTATTTTGGCAGAAAGATATATAAATGATTCTAAGTACCTCATGATTTTGGTTGAGGTCCTCTGTAAGGGATATAAGACTGTATCTAGAGAATAAGGCTATATGGCAGGCTACATGCGTAGGGAGCAATAAAAGTAGGTAGAGCTTGGTAACACCACAGACCGGCTGTGATGCACAGGAAGGAAAGTGGTCAAATAAAGTAACTAAGAAGATAGAAGGTTACAAAGTATTCTTCTCTCACTGCAGTTGTGTTTTCATTGAGTGCCTGTTGATTACTTACATAGAAGCCACAGCGTTCTCTCCTATTTTGCCACAGAAACTATACAGGCATGTGTCAGGAGCATATTTTTTATTCCCTATTAAAGTGACTTCTAATGACACACAAGGTGGTGGATTTACTACCAAAATTTTACCACCAAATACCACCAAAAAGTTGAATTTACACCCTTTAACTTGAGATTATCAAAACAAAAAATGAGCCTCAGTGCTTATTTTTGTTTAAGTGGAAAATGGAAGAGCTGACTATTATCCCAACAGAGTCACTGATACTTCACTAATCTATTGTATCTGGATTTACCCAATTAATCTGTCCTTCCTCAGATTCCTGGTAGATGTCCACTGAACCAACCACCAGGGAGTGACGCCTATGCCAAGGCAGTGCTCAGAGTACTGAAAACTTGACTACTTTTGCCTACCTTTATCAGATTATTTTAATAATCTGATATGGGCTGGACAATAGAAACAATCGATGAACTTTGTTATGTAAATGCTGATGACTTCACACTTGTGTAATACATTTGGAACGGATGATCAGAGAATGAAAAGACAACCTGGCTGACAGGAGGAGGTCAAACAGACTGGCCTTGGACTAAATCATCAGTGAGGCCATTGACAGCATATCCCAGCATTCTACTATATCAAGTGAGAAATAGCTAGCATAGTAGGCCATGCCTAGGGGAAAAACCTCCATGGGCATCCAACACCATGTCAAAGGCTAAGGAGGAGGAAGTGCTTCATGCAGGGACTGGGTGGCCAGCCAGGATCTGTCCGGTCAAGCAGTGGGAATGAGTACCTGTGGTGGTGCACTTCTCCCCACTTGTCCCCTGGGCTGTTCTATGACCCCAGGAGATGCTGACTAAGCCTTGGCACCTTGAGTAATGAGTTGGCCAGTCAAGCAGCGCCCTGGACTGTAGCAATGACTCTTACTCAGCTAAGGCAGAGAATGGCCCTGCTTGTGCTGGAGCTCCCAATGAATGGTCGAATCGGGGAAAAAGAAAGGAGACAATCAGTTATTCCCTGACAACCCTGGGATGCTCCTTCCCAGATCATAGCCCAACTGGCAACCTGAGTGGAGTGATGCCATTGTTCTTAGAATTTTTGAAAATGTACCAGCTTGGGTTGTGGCCAGGATGGAAATTTACTGATGACTAAAGCCAGTCATGTCACAACAGCGGTCCTAAAGTGAGACCCCTTGAGCTCTCCTGGACTGCAGCAGGCTGCGACCAGCATCTCCCTCTGAGTGGGACACCGCTCAGAGCTCACAAACCACCAAGTCTGTGATACTACTGGGACCGTCATGGGAAGCCGACAACAGGGCTGGCTGATACCCCTGCTCCTCGAGGCTCAACCCTTTGCCTGTTGAGGAATGCAAAGGCATCAGATGTGAATATTTATGAGACTGAACTCGAGGGGAACCTGTAACAGGTATACCTTTGTTGTATTATGCATTGTAAGCTTGAAGTAGTTAGGTTAATTCTGTAATTTTTGTGATTTAAGCCAAATTGTATTGATTTGCTTTGCTGCCAAAATCCTACGGATAATCTTGAATTGTGAACAAATTCTCTCTCTTGCTGTCTCTGCCCTTTAGATACAAACCGTTGTCCAAGTCTGAGACTAAGATTGGACCTAGCCGCACTTAAACTCTATGAGAGTTTAGGAAGCAAGGGAGTCTATTCTGAACTCATGACTCAGTGGTAGAATTCCTCTCGCTCTTTGTATTTCTCTAGATCTAAGCCATTGTCCAAGTCTGAGGCTAGGGATAGATTCAGCCACACCTAAACTCTGTGAGAGTTTAGAAAGCAATCCACTCTAAACTCCTGACTCAGCAGGAGGATCTCCCTACTCTCTTATGCCTTTGATCATTATGAACTATTTTCAACTCCGTTCTGGCTCAGTTTTAACTTCATTTACCTCTGTGCATTTACTCCATGTAATAAGTAGAAGAGTGAACCTTGCCATTGAATCTTGTGCAGTCGTACTTCCACAAATTCATGTTAAATCTATTTCACTCAAACCCTGTTGGTGGTGATTCTTTAAACGACCTGACCTAAACCACTTCTTTTGTGACAGTGTCCTGCTCCCAGTCTAAACTGGCCCAGAGGGACTGGGCATGGGTGTGTTGCAAGACAGAAGTTTTAGATCAGAAACCACCATCCACCCCCTATGCCCATACTGCTGAGCAAATATATTTTAGATTATATGTCACTGGGGGTGTAGGTCAGTTCTTGTGGCCACCCCATATCAATGCCACTGTGACAACCAAGGAAACAGCTGCAGCAAGCTAAGAGGTTTCCTTTTTACTGGCTGTTCATTACAACCTTTTTTGGAGAGGCTACTGACCCCTCGGAGAGCAGGCAGACTGGGCAATGTGCCCATGCCACAGCCACTCACATTGATACTCTGGTGTCTTAATTCAAAATCACATTTCGGTTAGTGATGTAAGCTAGTATGCTGTTTTTTGAGCTGGGTTTTGGAGGTGAAGCACCACAGCTCATTTTGCCAGATCAAGCTGTCCATATAATGTCTGCTATTTTTAGACCTTAATCCTCAAGAACCCATAAACATACTTATCTTTGAAATGTCTACATGCTTAAAATTAAACATATTATCTGAGATCTATCCACTCAGTGCTGAACTCAACATCTACAAGGAGCTGGATGTTCAAAATTATTGAAAAAAGGAATGTCTTCTTTTTATATTCCTGTATATCCCATTATACAGCAAATACAGACAACAAAAATGAAAAAATGAAAGTGTCTTTAATGCACTATGGCATTTCTAAGTTGGAAGAAGCATTTCCCAGGTATTCCTAAAAGTCTTGAATTAGGTGCATTTGACAATAACTTTGATTTCCATTAGAGTCAAGAATTGCTTGCATACGCATTTTTAATAAATATCTTCCCCAGTATACTTCAGAACAGACTATCTGAAGAACTATTTCATGTGCTTGTTGGTATCCACGATTAATTGGCAAAACTGGTCAGAAAGTTTCAATTGAAACGGTGTATGTATTGAAACACTACCACACTCCTTTGTTCAAAATCGTATTTTACTAAAAATTTGTTTCAAACATTCTGAAGACTATCTTTATGGTAAACAGTGTTTAAGAATTACTTTTCCATTTCCAAATGTATTTTGAAAGGACTGTACTTCAAAGGAAACCTTTCAGAAGGCCTAGAAGCACTGCTGATAGATAAAAAAAAAGAAATTTTGATTGATTATCTCAAATTAGAAAAATTCGTCTCCTGAAACCTCAATTTTTTCCTCAAGATTAAAAAAAGGAGGTGGGGTGTGGGTGAGTTTTCTGACCAAACCTGTTAACTTATGTGTAAGGCATTTGTAGCATTATCTTGCAGAACACCCTTAAGTTGAAACATATTTTCCAGTCTGGTTGAAAAAAGAAAAGTAAAGAAAAAACACTCCCAAACCAAACTAAAACCAAACCTGCCTCTTTTACAATGACACAGAAGACTTCTTTGGAGGCAATGCAACACTGACTGGCCATCTAGATGTTCCAAACTGATTAAGAGCTCCCTCAACCCTGACAGATATTTATTGATATTTGAGGACTCTCCTTCAGTGACAAAGCATCCTCCACTGCCTCCCTGCTTTCTACAGCTTGTCAATCTGAGGTGAAGATGAACATGTTAATTGACTGCCTTGTTAATTTATTGATGAGTAATGACAGAAAGTGTAGTGTTGAATGCTTATAAAATTCATCTTTCAGTGAAGAACAATCTAAGTTTTAAAAGAATACTTTTAACTACCTTTCATTACTAATTTACTTATCATTGTACATTACAGTTAAAGATCAACAACACCCAGCAAACTGCTGCATTATTGTGAAGGTGAACGTATTGAAGAGGAAAGAATTAAATGTACCAGACCGCAGTTGGGGCTTTCATCTGTATTGTATTACAAGGAGAGGTGAAACTGCATTAGCATTTGAGAGTAGGATGCAGCATAATTATCTTCAATTAACTAAGAACTCCTTGGGCAGCAGCCCAACAGAGAACTGCAGATAACAAGACCAGGCAGAAGGGAGGGTTGTAAACTGGTTTGAATTCTGTACTCCCCCAGTGCTAGTGAATGCAAGCACTGCACCATGGCTGTTAAATATGCAGTTATCGGGAATGAATAGCTGATTTAATTCCAGAAGAAGTAGCATTATTTACTGCTTTACAACAGTTCTGTAAGCCTCACTGAGGCAAGCAGGTGGTATTTGGCTTTCCCTGTAGGATTTGCTGTCCAATATACACACACAGTCCTACTAAATACCCATTTTCATACTTTACATTCTACCTTACTCTGATGTGGAAGGAGTTCGCGTTCATCATCAGGTATTCATGCTTCCTTAAAGCTGCAGTAATAGCAACAAATCTAAGGAGCATATTCCTCCACAAGCAGGGCAGTTGTGTCCTCCAGAAGATTTCACTTACTGCTGTAAATGAGGCAGGTGGTATCAGTCTATGAACCTGGCAATAAACAGGGGATATGTATTCCCACACACGATACAGAGAGTGGACACACAGAAAGGTAAGTGGCTGCTTCCAAGGCACTGCCAGAAAGTGCCCAACAAAACCAGCATTAATATTTTCTTCAGAATAGCTTTCTACCCTCTGCTCCAAAAAAGAGCAGAGTTTCTCCCCAGATGCATGACGTCCACTGAGGGACATGTGGGAATGGAGGCTTTCTCCAGTGGAAAACCTTAGCTGGCTAATTGAGAGAAGACTGGCTGCACCTTGTTGAATGCCAGCTGGGAGCATGTAACTTCCATAGGATTACATCCTCTAAATGTGACCTCTTGAATAAAAATATTAGCATGCCTTAAAATGCTTCGATTTCTGTGAAACTTTAGAACAGCTGTTGTAAAGACACATTGTAGTGAAACATTCCTGGATGGTCTTACTATTCTTCAATACCCCTTCTTTTTCAGCTTGGCCATTTAAAAGATGTTATGGGTTAGACCATATCTTGCTAGTTGGTCATCCTGTGCTTTTAACTATCTGCAAGAATGACATAGTTGTCCTTCCTAGCTAGTGTACTTTGGGTTCATTGGTACCATTACTCTCTATTTGTTTACATCATGAGCTTAGTCCTATAGAGGGATAACAATTAGCAGAGGAATTGTAACTGTTAGAGTTTTGGCAGTGGCATTTTTCACTTTTACTTCCTCCCTAGTTCTTATGTCTGAAATATATGCAGCTTTTTGTGTGCCCTAGTTTAGATGCCAAGGCTGATGGATAGAATTTGCTGCTAGAAGTTAATCATCTGCATGGTCTTCTCAGTGTTTGGTTACCTCAGGAGATCAGTAGGGTTCCTGCAAAGATTTTGGCATGCTATCAATTGTTACCATAAATCTACCTGCAGCCCGGTGGAAGAAAACTGCTGAAACACCTGCATGAAAATAACCTTTGCAAATTTTTAGTATTATAATAAGTTTTATTCTGGAGTCTTGTCTCAGGCAACTACCTCATGTGCTAGTAAATAGTTCATAAAGGACAAAAAAAAGAAAAGAAAAGGAAAAATAGGCTTATGTCTGTTTATGCGTCCTTATAAGGCAAACTGCAGGCTTGAAGGTGGTCTCTCAAAATGTTGCTTTTCCTTTATACATTAATGGTTTATGCAACATACGAATAGTAAGAATAAGTGGTGACTGAAGAATTGAAGTGATGGTTTTGAAAGAAAGAAATGGCTCAAAGATGGACAGCCAAGAACGGACTGATTTTTTTATCAGACTTGTGAATACTTTGTTATTTTTTCTCTTTCGTTAATAACTGTTTGTCCCAAAGCTTGAATTGTCACTTGGGTGCAAAGATGGCTTTGGCAGCATTTCAGCAATGGCCTCTCAAGACAGATCTTGAACACACCTCTGTGAAAGTTCTGACAAGTCCATCAAAATCAAGGAGGAGAAAATCTGAATTCATTTTATCACTTGAAACACACATATATGTAGTTTTGGCGGGGCAAAACAAAGGCCTTAAATGTTCCAGAGGGATAATTCATTAAACTTTAGGCATGTTTAGGAGGGAAGGAAAGAACATTAGACAGATCTTTCAGAAAAATAAATGAGAGAAATACACCAACAATTTAAATAAACCAGATTAATCTCCAGACCTCCTAGGACCCACCTCTTATAATTTGCATAAGAAAAATAGTTGTGTTATCTGCACTTACATTTTAATACCTTGTCTAACTTACATTAATGATACATTTATTAGTGGTGTCCATGCAGCCTAAAAGGGAAAAGAATTTTGAGGAGGGTTTTTACAGTGACTGACTTTTTTACTTTATACTAATCCTTTCTGTGGCAGTTTCAATTAAGATTTTTTTCAAAAGAATTATTAGGATGATCCAAAAATCTGTAAGAATATTCTATTTAGTGTCAGAGGACTTTTGAGGATGCTTAGTAAGAACAAGGATTAGTGTCTCTTTAAGTAACATAATATCATATGCTTTATTGAAGAACAATATGGTTTATTGTTCTGTTTTCTCTGTTCAGCAAATTCTGCAAAACATGTGACTCTGAGTTGCTAATGCCATAGGGAATGAATCTTCCTCTTTAAGAGAGAGACCTCTGATTTTTCAGGTAAATGCATTGCTAAGTCAGGCTGTCTGTTGTCTTTGCAGGATACCCAAAGTGACATCTTCCTTGGCTTCAATTCAGGAATCTTATCTGAAAAGTGCACGGCCAAGCAAGTGCACTTTTTCTGAGTGAGGCCTTATAGAAACTGAGAGAAGCCTGCTACTGCTGTGACTTACGGAGGAAAAAGGGAAGTCACTTTTCAAGTCTAACTGGAAAGCTTTCCTTCTGAAATGGGGAATCTACTGACTTTAATTGCAAGTGTGTTCTAATTTTGGGAAGAATTGGCATCAGATGCTTACCTAAATGGCTGCAGATTGCAGGCAATAGCACTAAAGTTCAGGAAGGTATCCCCTGTAAAAATGGTATGCAATCTCTCCCTGAAAGTTAGCTTCAAATGTATGGGAAAAATATGTTTCCAAAGTCTCATGTCTCAGTCCAAATTCAGATCAAGACTTCTGAAGTGAAATTTTGGCATATTTCTAGTGAGAGTATTCCTTTTCTAGACCCGACCATAGCAGCAATGTTTACAAAATGCACTCCTTGATTTTTGATGAAATGCTTTTTAAAGTCAGCTTTTGCTTTCTTTTTTCCAGATCAACTTTCCAAAGTCCATTTTCACCTTTCTTTCTTAAAAAAAAATTAATGATGAACAAATACATATAGATTACTACTCCCCTACCATTCTCATCCACACATACATGTTTTGCTTCCCAGTAAGGTAGTTACTGTAAATCCCAAGAACAAGGGTTTGTCCTCCCCAGAAAAGCTGTGCAGCTCTGCCCTTTTATGGCTCCTTTCCATGGAAGTCATGTCAGCCAAGTGAAGCAGCGTGGAATCATGTCAGTGCTCACAGTGTGTCTCAAAGCTCTTTATAAATTAGTCCTCTATAGTGAATGCTTTCATTTTACCATATGTTACTGCTGAGTAAAATTTTTTGTGGTTTTTTTTTTTAATTCCTAATGTGCCAAGGGTCTTTATGAATTAAAGATAACAAGTCCTATAATTATTGTTACTTATTGTAGTTGTATGATTATTTATTATTTTGCATGACAGCTTAATTTGCATCAGTGCTTTGCCTGTCTTTGACAAGCCCAAAAGAAAACAATGACATTTTCTTCAAGTTTCACAGGAGCAAATGGTAGCATCTAGTGTTTATGCATATTACCCTCCAATTGCCGTTCCCCCCCCTTTTAACAGTCTTGTAGATTTTTTATATCTTATGGGAGAGGAAAAAATAATGAACAGTTTGTCATAGATGTAATTCATATTGCTTAGGGTGCTCTTGGAAGAACCCCAGGTACAACTGAGGTGAGGGTGTGAATTAGAAAAGCATGGAGTAGACTAGAAGAATTTAACAAGTGCAATAATGCCGTTCAGTGGCTGCTTCCACAGGCAGTATTGTCTCCTATTATCTGTCCTTGGAAAGGACCTTCCAAGAGCAGCTTAGAATCTTCTGAGGCAGTGCAGTGGTCCCAGGATTTTGAACTTGTGAACAAAAGTGTAGTCTCTTTTTTTTGCAATATATACAGTATCTGTTTCTTGTTCTACACGTATTCAATATATGCAGCTCACGTACTGTACATGCAAACTCAAACATGTACTTTACATTCCTAAGGTAATTTAGAAGTTTAAATGGGTATTCACTTCCTTCAGTGGAAAATTTTGTACCTGGCTGTATGCTTGGCGCATTCCAGCTCAGTAACCTGAAATCCGGGCATCTAGATCCAGAGGTGAAGTAAACAGAGTATTTGGTGTGGATTCAGAGTTTTTTGCATGTACAATGTTCAGCTTCAAAACTAAATATAACTGCACTGCAGAAACGGGTGTTTATAGTGCTGAGGTAAAATAAGAACAGATAGTGGCTATATTACTATATGACCTTTGATGGGAATAGAGATTTGCAGGTGGCAATGATACCTTTAATAGAAGAATCCCAACTTCATTGTCCTCTTGAGCGATGCCAGAGCAACCATTATCATTTTCCTAAAGCTGAACTGGTCTAATTGGTAGGTTTGATTCAGCTTTCCACTGCCAGTTTTATGCTAATGCAATTCCCTTGTTTTCATTGTTTCTGTGCTGGTATAAAAGTGGAGTAATATGGAGAACCCCCAAATCTATTGCTCCTGAATAACAACTAATTATACCACTATTTTTCATAGCAGAAATCTGAACTATTTAATATAGACAGTGTAAAGAAAGTGGACCAGTACTTATAGCCATTATTATCTTTAAATGAATCTTTAAACTGGCACAAGAAGTACGTCTGTGCGGCATGTATGGCAGTTGTTGAGTAACTGGGAAGGGGAAGAATGTGCACTGGAGTAGGGCTACAGTAAACTTACAGCTAGTTTTTGTCTCTTATGCAGCACAAGAAATATGTGCCTGCTTGCTCTCGTGGCTCTCTGCCTGTTTTAGCAAGCTGCTGGTATTTCATCTATGCCTCATCCACTTGCTATGAACTATTCTTGTAAAGAGATCTTATCCACTGTGTCATACTTACCAACGTAGAAAATCATTTAGAGCTCAAGCATGGAGTCATGATATCCCTGAGATCTTCTGCTCTGTATGTACTTGAGCGTCTAAATAGATGGTAATCTGACTTTGTATTTCAAACATAAGCCTTTGGAGTCTCCTTTCTGACTGCTAGGATATGAAATATCAGTGTTATTAACTGGACATTAGTCCATTTTAGTATATCCGTTATATTACCTTTATGGGCACCAAGATTAAACCAAGGCCATCCATAGTTATCAGAGTGAGCTGTTGCTGTTCAATAGCCCTTGGCTCTATAGTAAACCGGGAGGCCTGAGAACGAAAAGGAGTGCAGACTCCGCAGTGAGGAGTCGTTACTGATGTGTGAAGGTGGTCAGTTTTCTCTGAGCCTGTGAGGCTTCCCTCCCTGGGCTTGGATAGTCTGTGCCGTCAGCTGTCTTTCTGGGACAGCTGTTGTCCTGCTGGACACTACAAACTGACCTGACCAAAGTGACCTGGGGAACTGAAAGTGTCTTATCCACTTGAAAGAAATAGGGGGTGTAACCTTTATGAGCCAAATACAGCAAAGAACACATGAAATGCATGGACTGGTGAGTTATAGTCACCTCAAAAGGAAAATAATTTTTTAATTACTTTGATTCAAGGGGATAAAGCAATCCTCAGAATTTCTATTCTTTTCTCCCTTTTTGCATATTTTAGTATAAATTTCACATTATGAAGACGATGGAAAACTCCCAAAATGAACCTTGAGGATCACAAGGGGAAAATATTATAAAATAGACTTTTAGAGGTAAAAACTTCCAGGTTTTTTTGGTATAAACATAACTTTTGTGCAATTTGCAATTATTTTCCCATGAAAAAATTAGTAGCCTCAGCCTGCAGATCTAAAATCATGAATTAAGAGTTCTAGTCCATTGTTTAGTTAATATAATATTTACTTTTAGCTGCAGTTGAGGAAATAACAAAAAGTAGATTCTAGTCAACAGTTTAATCAGTTTTGTGAGGACAGAAAGAAATAAGGTAGGGTAAGAGTAAGGGGGCTGTTTTTAAGGGAATTCCACAGCTTTTCAGCAACCTGCTGTCCCACAGACATTACATACTCAAAGCAATCAGCATCAAAACCAGGTTTTCATGTTTTCACAGCTTTATTTTCTCATTGAAGGTCAAGCAAAGTGAGTTTATAGAACACATAGCTAAAGTGCTTGACTTCTGAACCTCTTTATATGTACTATATCGATGCAGCCTATAAAAATGGGTTTTCTTTATAAAATACAAAATATATTTGTAATTGTTATCAGAATAGAAGAAAGAATCATAAGTCTATTTCTTTTCCCAATAACGCTGCAATACTAATTAGAAATGAAATTTTAGAACTGTTGTATCAGGCAATGGAAAACAGTTTGGCCTTTTCTACTACAAAAGCAAAGCTGTCTGTATTATGAAGCTATATTTTCAAAACAGCTACAAACACTGCACTATCACACAGAAATGACTGCAAAGCTTGCACATCAATGTCATTCTTTATGCAGGGTGGTTTCATTTTGACAAATCTAGAGGACAGCTAAAGGACAGCATACAACTTGTGGAAAGTCAGCATGTGGGACAGCAGAGAACGCATTACATTCAAGTTAACCCATTCAAATTAGTCTGTCCCTGTAGTGTATTGGTGAGACCTTCTTGGTGCAATGACATGGCAGAACAGGAAACCTGAAAGGTTCATTTGAAAAGCAAGTTATCTGGGATTATTTACATTCATATTTATAATTTCCAAAATTTTCCATTTTCATTTTGCTGCAGATATTTCTGTTAGTTAATTACTTTGGGGAAGTTGCCTGAAAGGAAAATAGATCCTTTTCCTTCTGAGTTCACAGTTTGAAGTTTTGGTATACTAGAAAATGTTTAAATTTGGGAACTGATGTACAACTGAGACTTGAGAAAGTAGATTTTCCCTAATCCTGTGGGAAGGGCAGTTCTGACTTTAGACATGTTGCTCCTCTGCCTTCTGTTTCACTGAAATGGATACTTACTGTATATACCACTTAGCCCAGTAGCCTTCTACAGGGTACAGCACTGAAATCATCACTGAACAATTTCACACTGAACTGGAATGATCCTCATAAATCGTAACAGCCAAAGATTCAGAATATGATACTGTAGTTTTGAGTAAGTGTGATTCCATGGATTCTCCTGGAGATGTTCTTGATCTAGTCCAGTACAAGGAAAGGATAAGATTTTCTCCTTCTTTTTTGTTTGTTTGTTTAATGAAAGTAAATATTTGGAGTCAGAGTGTTAGACGGCATTTTGTAGAGCTGCATGATCTATGAGTTTTTCCAGAGCCAGCTTCTTAGAAAAGCATAACAAAAAGCTATATCATCTACATCTGATTTTCATGAGCCAATGTATGCAATTACATGCAAAATTATACTAAAAATTTCACTTTCTAACATTTGCTCATTTTGGAGAGTGAGAACCGCTATTGTCTCCATTCACTTAAACTTTCTCTGACTGAGCTAAATGGCTTTGCTAAATAACTGCTGCTCCGCCCATCACTTCTGTCCATTTCTGTCTGACTCCAATCCTCCATAACCCATACAGTTTTCCTGTTGGAATAAGTTGTCACCAATGTTGTCCGCTACTATACATTATCACACCTATTGCTCTCCAGCCCTGCAATACCCCTTCATGTCTGCCTAGCCCCCTGACTGTCCTTATTCACCTCCTTTCTTATAATCCTTTATCAGCTTTTGTTATGTGTGCACCTACTGTGACGTACTTATTAAATCAAAGTTTTTTGTAAAAGTAAATGTTTAAGCAATTAACTATGCAGATCTCGAATTATTTGATGCATCATCACTGAGTTTCCCATTGTCTTCCATTGTAAGGACGAGAGTATTTTTAAAAATTTATTTCATCTGTACAGTTACCTAAGCATTAATAAAGAAAATATAAAGGGAGAAGCCCTACACATTTTTATATAGGTTATACTCAAGAGGCAATGAATGTAAAAACATGCGTTTATAGACACAGACTGTTGCCAGCTCCTCGGTAGCTAACGTGCATCAGCAGTAACTCCTGTGAACCCACCAGACTTTAAACAAATGCCTGGGAAAGCAGTCATGGCCAAAGTAGCTGGGGTGGTACACCACATCGTGGCATCAGAAACAGGTCTTTAAGGAGACAGAGCAGTGACAGCCAGGATACTGTGAATGAAATCTATTCAGTTTTCTGTTATTAATTATATGCCTATTTGCTATATAAAAAAACCTGTTAGGTCACCTGAAACCTGCCCTGATGTGCTGAGCTGCAATGAGTTTTTCATATGCTTGAAACGTCACAAGACAGGAGGTTAAAAGATCCATTTTAAAAGATGGTCAGGCTGTGCAGCAACCCCTCCTCTGAGGGACAGCAGTAGATGCCACAGGACCCCTGGCCCCCAGGCTGTAAGGGGGCAGGTCCGTGCTGGAGGGTGACCTGGCACTGTTTGCTAGAGCGTTCTTGGGCTTTTCTGGTTCTTTTAATTTTCAGTAACAGATTTTATTTATTTATTTATTTTTAAATAAAGATTCAAGTGTTTCTTGCCCAAGATAAATTCCAGAAGTGTAAAACATGGGGAAAGTGATGGTGCAATTTCAACCCTCAACAGGCGTGCCAAAAGAGATACTTTCGTGTACATGCTGCAGACCACAAGACAGAGTGGAGCCATGGCTGTGCTGACCTTCCCTACCCAATCAATCTGTTTCATGTTTCACTTATACCCTGCAGTACCCCATGAAAGTCAGTAAAATGAAAATAACCATTGTTTTCCTACCTGTCTTCAGATGTTCAGATAAATTTGTCAGTCTTGGAAAGCACTCTTCGCTTTATTAATATAATAGCTCTGTGGTGCCGCTTGGCAAACAAACCATTATGCAACCTTTAGCTCTTATACAGCAAAGCCTCAAAGGGCATATAAATTTTAGCTTTTCTTGAGGTCTTAGGAAGGCCAGATAGCTTAAACACTTAAAGTCATTGAACTGGGAAAGATTTCCTGCACTACTGATGCTGCTCACCCTCTTATTTTGGGCAACCAGGTCATACAAACTCATGAAGGAAGTTAGCAAGCTCCTTATGTATAAATATTTGGGCTTTTTTGAGCAGTGGGGAAATCATAACTAAGGAGTCAGTTATCTCTAGGGTAAGGAAATACACCAATATCAACTAGCAACTTCTAAATATGGTTATATATTCAGGACACACGGCATTGGTGAATGCATTTGCAGATTAGGCATGGAACTTTGTATGCATATTGTGGATTTGCAAGAGTGTGACTGAACTGAAAAATCTCTGCTATTTTTGGGATAGAAACTAAGTGTGTAAATCTTCATTGATCACATTTATCTTCTTCCTTCTACATACCTAATTTATCATTCTAATGCACAACATTTTACATTAAACTCAGGAAAGCAAAGCAGATTGAAAAGAAGTGCTTCAACAGCATTAACATACCATTGCAAGCAACCCAGCAAAGTAACCCTTTCCCCTAACATTTCACATCAATGCCAAACAGGTCTCCATTCAAAAAGTTATATATTATTTTTGTATTACACTTGCCAAGAGGAAAATATAGATAAGAATCCCTTTCAGAAATCAGGGTTACAGAAGCAATTTTCAAACCTGGCTTCCCATACAAGCTCTACAGATGGAGAGGTGCTGTCAGGGCTGCAGATGACCATATGTTGATACTGCAGACAGAAGCTGGTGGTTACTAGCAAGTGAATTACTGAGGTCAGATACAGCATCATTTCAGCTCTTCTGGATATAAATTTAGTGATATAATTAGACATAAGCACATTAAAATAATAAGATTTTTCACTGTTCTGTCATTCAGTTTCAGTATCTTTGACCAAATTTTATTCTTCTCCTGGTTGGATCTGTTGCAAATTTTCCCATCAGTTTTTATTAAGTGGTTTAATGTTTGTCTGGCATTAGATCCCAGGTAGACATGAAGGCCCCCTTGTGCTGGAGACAATATTGTCTGCCCTGTCATAGGGAAAAATTTGTCTGTGATTTAAGGAGGTGGTAGAAGAATCTGTAGTAAGATAATCTGAGGTTCACCAACAAAAAGGAGAGTTGTGGTGGTAGTGAAAAATCAAACCGTGCACTTATACTGCTTAACTATTGCACAACTGGAGAGCCCCAAATTGTCTGAATTTTAAAACCATATAAACAAACGCAAAAATAACCTCAGCTGCTGTTCAGGCTGGCCTTCACTGTTTGAAACTTGGCCAACATTGCTCAGAAATTGCACTGTTTTTATCCACGAAGAATGTTCTGTTCTAATAAATCACTAGGACATTCCACCACATCCTGTCCTGTCCTGCTCTGCCTTCACTTGGTACTGAGAATCTTGCTCTGCCCTTCTGAAACCAGTGGAACATACACCTACTTGTTAGTTTATGCTTATTTTGAATAATAAATCGGGCTCTCCTTGATAAAGACAATTAAAATAGCAACAAAATCACTGCTCAGCAAGAGTGAATAAGGAGTAGTCATTGCAATGCTGAGAAAAACACCGGTGGCAGCTATCCACCCCCTTTAAACAAAAATTCTTGGAGGTTTGAGACATAAAGGACTTAGCACAGAATTATTTTTTTTCCCAGAAAAGCTGAAAATTTACCTTCTTTTTTTCATTTTGGTATTTTATATTTATAACTTTGAGACAGTGAGGTGCTTGGAACAGTGATGACAGTCTTTCTTCCAGCAGAAGGACATGTATTTGTAGAATTTCATTGACAGATTCTTCATATGTAAAAGTAGGAGGCTATGTTTCTCTTTGTATAACTCATGCTACAGTGGTTCTGAAATGAGACTGTAAATTAGGGTGAGATAAGTCCATAGGGACAAAGACTCTTCCACTCATTTCAGTTGAAAGAAGGGAGATGAATGTTTCTCAGACCTGCATTCCCCCATCTTTATCCTTTCTCTGCTTAATCTAATGGGATTACTGGGAATCGCATAATTTTTGATTCCAGTTTTCTTCTATTCTCTCTCTGACTGCAATGTTCTCGTATGTTTTTCTCTACTACAGTATCAATCTCAATGAAGTTTTACAGAAAGCTTGCAGTTGTATCAACTGGTATCCAACTGATTCCATGGTATATTATTACAAGAACTTTGTTTAGTGGCTGTTAAAGCTATGGTGGAAGAGATCCATTGACTCTAGGATCTACAAAGAAAATCTCTAAGGAGAAGGAGTAATTCTTTTACTCTGCCATCGTATTCCTTAATGTTATGAACATAACAGAGAGTAACTGTGTATTCACAACCATCACTGGACAGTACCACAAAGCAGTATGTTCCTAACTTCATCAGGTTTTCTAAAGTCAGTCTCCTACTGAAACAGTGTAGTAGAACAACACATAGATCTGACTACTGTTTGTCCTACATAGCAAAAAAGTTTGAGACTCAGTGCTTCTACATTAATTTTTTGTGCAAACAACTATGTGGTAGCACAACAGAGAACTCACCTGGAAAATTGTCAGCAGTCTCCAGAGAGTATCATACCTGGAGTTCTTATCTTGAACTGGTTTGAAATATATGGACACGTATACACACAGATTCCATTAATTTTACTTCCAAACACAGAAACTTCACAACAAAATTTGTCCAGACAGCAAAGCCAAGTGTCAAAGAACATAAAAGACAGCATTAATTTTGTCTGAGAAGAAGTGCAAAAGAAGCTTAAACCAAAATTCACATATTCTTGTAGAAGGTCACTGAAATATAAATCTAGACAAAATCTGATAGATTGGTCTGAAAAACAGACGCAAGAAAAGGAAATGCAGTATAAATATTCAAAGGAATTTTGATTACAGACATGTCTGCAGTTTCAGCAAGCCTGAAACGGAAGCTTATTTTCAAACTGCAGCCATCTGCTAATGGTGTATCATAACCCAGCACAGCAGTCTTCAGTTCTAGACCAATTTTCATATAGGAATTTTTACCTGAAACAAACTTTCTTATGTCCAGGAAGGAAAATCCATGTCGCAGGGTCAATTGCTATTAAACAATTTTCTTGACAATGTTTCAAAACGGTACATTCATCCATCACAGAATTTATGATACTTGTTATTTTAAATTTATTATATTTCAGTAAAGCATTAACATTCAGATATGTTGTTCTCAAAGGCCATGACCTTCCAGAGACTCAGCTTTACATGTTGAGAACATTCCCCTGGAAACAGACAGCTCTCACATAAGAATCTTTGGGGGGATCCAAACTATAAGGTGTTAACATGAAAAGGGTTAGCAAAATGTCACATGTCCATGTCTTTATCTGTGGTTCATTTTTAGTTCATGCCAACAGCAATTTCTTTTTTCATGGTGATCCACACTTTCTTTGTAAATTGACTGTGTCCCAGTCAACACACATCACCACAGCTGGCTCATACTTAGGCTTTTTTTAGTGCTTGGTGCCTGGTTTCTGCAAATGTCTCCTTTTCAAGGTAATTTTAATTTATCTCCAGGACCTAATCGCTTCTTTTACAGTTAAATTTGGTTAACACACATACTTACATCAGGGACTTCGAACTCTCTACACCTTTGACCATCTTTCTCCCGTCAAGGCAAATATATCTCAGGTGCAGCAATTCTGTGTGCGTCTGCTCACAGAATGGCATGAGAGGGCAGAGTGCAAAACAGAAGGATAATCTGACTGCCTAAATCAAACAAGATAAATCTTTAACAGTACTAATACCCGTGATAATTTGTCTAGTTGCAGCTGATGGGCCTTCTAGAGGTAGCTGATGGAAAACGGAACATTTGCGGAGGACAGTGTTTCAACTACCTGGTGCATCAGCAGGCAGAGTAGAGACATTTCAAAGAGGAACATTTTTGTTAAAGGATAGTGTTCTGTTCTTTCTGACATCCAGCTTTATGCACAAGTTCTGGTTTTTTTCCTCTACATGACTGATATTTTCATGCTTCAGAGAGCAAATAAGTTCTGAAGAAATGTAACAGGGAATAGCAAATGATGTTGCAAACCCAAATGTAACTGGAAAATATGAATGTGACAATGAAAGCCCCTTATTTTTCTTACCTCATTTGATAATGGAGAATTTGATTGGCCTCGATTGGTACTCAAAGTTTGCCCTGATACATGCTGGTACATTTTTAACAACATTAATCATATCCTGTCAGTCCTACTGTGATGCATCGGCTTTTCAGACTAGAGTCATAGAGCTATAGAGCAGTCTTTCAATCAAATCTGGAAAGGGTGTCTGTTGAGGCATTGAAATGAGAGCATTATGGATTTTAAAAGCTTCAGTAATAATGTTTTTAGGTTATCAGCTTTGATTTATGTACTTTAAAGTTTGCAATACAGAAATGTGCAGATTGGTCCAGCACTTAGCAAAGGACTGATATTAATTCTGAAAGTACTGAAAGCTTATGCTCCTGTGGATGGACCAACCCTTGAAGTACAGGGTTCAGAAAATCTTAGATGTTAAATCTGAATGGCTAGACAGATGCTGCCAAATATGTATTTTTTTCTTGCCATTGCTTTAGCTCTTTCTTTGACTGCCTTGTGTATCCCCTCCTGCTCTCTGAAAGTTTGTCTGAGTACCTGTGCTGTGACTACAGAAACAACAGTGGAAAGTCTACCTGTGATAAAACGTAGAGACATGATGACCATTCAGTGAACTGTGCACAATCATTCCTGTATATCTGTGCTCTGAATGTGCCTGTTTACCGAACAGTCCGGTGAGCATAGGTATACCTTCTGGGAAATGGCAGTGGGTGAGTTTGGAGAAGAAAAAGTTTTGTTGTTTGAAAGGTGCCTGGAAGACAAATGTAGATCAGTGAAACCAAAAAAAGTGAAGCCTTCAGCCTTAGGAAATAGTTGCTTCCCTCACAATGAAAATCTCATTACACTGGCAAAGAACTGAAATCTCATTCCCTAAATGTGACTCCTATTAGATCCTAAACTCTGCAATGAGTACCTTCTAGATGTCATGAACCCTTACATGTAGCATTGAGGTATAAGACAGATTGTGACAGAGGGCATGATTCTCTTTGTTTGCCAACATATATGCATGCTATGCCCTGTGCTTCACTAAAAATGTATTTCTGGATAGTCTTGTCTTGGCTATTGCATGCTGGGCGATGTGAAAAATCTCTGGAAGTAACTGGATACTTTCAGCTGGGAGCGTCTTTCTAGTGTGCAGGGTCAGGCCAGGTGAAGAGAGGTACAGCTAGGAAACAACTGAAGAACTGGTCCAGACCCGCTGAGTGGAACAGAGCGGAGGCAACAAGGCAGATATCAGAGAGGGTGGAAAGAAAGGGACCCGGAAAGTCTGTAGCAGCTCAGGAAGTCACTGGAAAATGCTGGACTGGGATCAAGCATGAAAGAAATGGCCTGTCTTGAATGGGCAGAGTGGGTAGGGTAGAGATTTTTTTAGTTACCTTAGTCCTTTGTTCCACTGGGAAGATCTAGGACTCCTTCTAGTTAAATTTCTCCTGTTCTAATGAAACGAGAAGGGAGTTTTGAAGATCTCGTGTTGAGTACATTTTAAAGAAAAGGTGCAGGCAGGTCTGTCATAAAGCTCTGGCCAACACAGAGCTGTATCAGAAGAACATAACAAATGTCCATTTCTGATTCAAAGGTTGTGCGGAGCCAAAGAAATGTTCTTAGCCCTTCATGGGAGAGCCAATACTAGCTCTTGTTTTGCTGTTGTAATTAAGATAATCCTTATATTGTATTTAAATTACTCTCTTCTTTTTTTGTATACCGGTTACATAAGGGTTATTCAACAATCCAAAGGTAACCATACATTAGAAAGACAGTCCCTGCTCTCCTCACCCCTCCCCAGCCTGGCTACAAAAGCATTTTGTTTCTCAAGGCACTTGTAGGGTAATTTCAGAGATGAGAGAAGCCATGCCAGTTCTCTTCATAATGGTGAAGCAATATTTAACAAATACTGTGATGCTGCCTAGCAAAAAAGCTACTGGAAATACGCTGATTACTATTATGCAAGTGTGGAATAAGGAATGCCTAAATCTTAATTTAATCTTAAATCTTAATTTAAACCTTAATCTTAAATTAAATACTGTCATGTACACAACAATGTGCTCATACACGTGTGTGTGTGCATGTGTGTGTGTGTATGTGTCTGGAGTTCTGCCTAGCATCATTCACCCCCACCCCCACCCCCTCATTTTACTCATGTTTCTCTTGAAGGTCAAGCAGAAGCAGGAGTGAGATGTAATCTATTCCTTCTAATTAGTCACAGACCGAACTGGTCCTTTACAAAATCGGTCAGCAACACATGAGCAAAGGCACATGAGCATACCTGACAGGCAGTAATCTGAACCCTTTCTTGAGTCGTGATGTGTAAGAGTGAAAAGCCCAACTTGACCTTTATAGCTGAGATTGAATTTTCAAGACAGGTGGGGAGACACTAATTGTGAACTGCACAAGGGCAGTCACCAACAGATGATGCATGTGGATTCACACAACTACTTGCTACAGGCATCAGTGCAAAAGTTTATTCTGCCGATTATTTATTCTCATTTTTACTTTCTTCCTCTCAGCCTTTTCCCCTTTCCTCGTCTGATTGATACTTGACTAATACAAAGGAAGTGAAATCCTGTAGTGTCTGCTTGTCATCTTCACACTCCTTCTTTGGCACTCATTTGGCAAGAAGTGCAGGTATCTTGATGGGTATTTATTACAGTGCCGGATCAAAGCTTGAGGACACTGGCAGTGTCTGAATCTGCCTTTGATCCACAGATAGTATTTCAATTAAAGATGGGTTTGGCAGTACCTCTTGGTTTTCCATCAAACTTTACATCACTTTACATTCCCCTTTTCAGTCCTACGCTGGAATTTTCCAGGGAAATGTCATCTCATTATTGTTATTTGTTTTTCAGATCCTTCTCAAGGACTTAGTCCTCGTCATATAACAGTACAACTCTTGTTTGATATTACCCCTTTCAACTGTAATGTTAGACTAGTATAATCCCTCTGTGATTTTAAATTAATTCTTCCCAAGATAGCGTTCCTTTATCTTGTATGCCTTGTTTATTTTATTATGAGGTATATACCTTTACATTTAATGGTATTAAAACAGATTTTAGTTCCTCGCAGTCAGTTTACCTGATGATGGACACCATTCTGTAACAGGGACTCCACCTCTCATTTTCAAGAAGGTGGAAAATGAGTTAGATAAAGAAAAGGATGTTAATACTAACAAAAACATGAAGATAAATATCAAATTAAATTCTTAAAAAAGAGTGAGCATTAGAAAGCAAGGACTAACATTAGTCTCAGGAAAAGGAGACTTGGAGACAAATTCATGCAGTTAAAGGGGAAGAAGGAAAGAGTAGGGGTTTTTTTTGTTTTAAAAATATTTTATGGGATAAGTTAGCTGCTGAAGAAAAAAGTATTTGCCAGTCATTTGTAAGAAATTATTTGAGCAACTAGAAGAGCAACTCACAAACAAGTAGATAAGCCCTAGCACTTTCAATACAGCTGCATCACAGTATAAACAGAAAATTGGTAGTGAAGATATAACTGATGCCAACCCTTCCTGCTGCAAAACCTAGGCAGATTTTTAGGGAAATTGCAGGCTTTGTTGAGACATTTATTCAAATCACAATGTCATTCTTGGATTCTACTAGGTGGTGTTATCTTAATCTGCATCCAGCATATTACTGTCATGTTTTGCAATAATGCATCACACTCCATCTTGAGAACTTTTCAAGTATTTTTATATCCAAAGTCTAGAGTGGTCTTTGATCTCTTGCCAGCAGTGGTTTGTGTTGGGTGCACATGGAGTCATGCTGTCTCTACAGCTCTTGCCTCCTGCTGCCAGGTAAGAAGTTTGTAACTTCTGTTTGTCCCTGGCTGGAGCAGTGGGTGATGAGGGGGCCCAGAGGGCAGCTACCCTGACCAAGTGACCCCGTTGAGACAGACACCCTTTTTGTGTGTGGAGCCAGAACAAGCCACTGCCTGGCGTTTCATTTAGAGGTCCATGTCTGACCACCAAGAGCTTGCATTTTTTCCTTTGGCAGTTGATTTGTAGCCCCTGTTAGGGAGGAGCGTACCTATGGCTACACCTACACAGCAGCACACAGCCCCGCTTCTCAGTTGCTAACCTGGGGACGTGAAAAGCAGCTGTCCGTACGCTTGCAGCTGCTAGTTGATCGACCAAACAATAAGGTGGGTAAAGCGCAGCAACAGGTCATATTTAAACAACATATTATTATGAAAAATACCTGCAAAGTTTTTAAAAACCATGTGTAATTTTCCGTTTCTTATATAAATCTGCACCTGTTCACACACCAAAAAGGAAGGATCTGAGAACTAAATATACCACAGCCCTCAGAACAGGGCGGTCAGTCATTTCTTTTTACTTCAGGATATGCTGGTCCAAAAAACCATTCCCGTTAACTCTGAGACTAATAAACTCACTTGTTGACCAACTAGTAATCTCCCTGGAACAACATGTGTCTCTTAACAAAAGCATTCTGGAGGGAAAAAAACTTAAATAAAACCAAAAGCTTATCTAGTTTTTCACTAAAATGTAACATTATTCTAATCTGACATAATACAAATCATCTAGATTGCTACCTAGAAAAAATTCTCTGCTGGTTTGTCCAGCATTGGCTGTTAGCATGTGAAGCTCTCCCACCTCAGAAATATTTTGTCTTCCGGTGAGTCATGGTTTGCAGGAAGAGGTAACAACTTTTAGATCAAAAATTATCGTTATAAAAAGGCAAGCTTTTAGGTTCCAACCCTCTTGTGGGTTTGGAAAACAGTAAATTTTTACTTTTGTTTTGATCTCTGCACTTCCTAGTTAGTGAAATGAGGTGTTCGATGCATCAAAGATAGGGACCTTGGAGAAGATGACTTCCAAGAGCTCTTGAGAAGTGCTTTTTATTGAACTGTTCAATGTTTTTTCCAGTTTTCTGGTTTTGCAGTCCCATTTTGGTTTAGATTTATACACTCTTGGAGTAAATTCTAGTTGATTTTCTAAATATTAGTGATTCAGGGACTTTCAATAATCATATTATTGTTTATACTTATAGTAATACTTTACTAATGTAATTACTTCAGAAATATGTCGTGGTTTAACCCCGGCCAGCAGCCAAGCCTCAGGCAGCCGCTTGCTCACTCCCTCTCACCCAGAGGGATGGGGAGGAGCATCGAAAAGGAATGTAAAACTCAAGGGTTGAGATAAGAACAATTTCATAATTGAAATAAAATAAAAACGGAAAAGCAATAATAATGGTAACAATAACTGCTATAATGAAAAGGAGGGAGAGTGAGAAAAGAATGAAATCCAAAGGGAAGGGAGGAAAGAAAACAAGTGATGCACAGCACAACTGCTCACCACCCGCTGACCGATGCCCAGCCAGCGCCTGAGCAATGGTCGGCAGCCCCAGACAAGCCCCCCAGTTACATACTGGGCGTGACGCCCCATGGTGTGGAATATCCCTTTGGGCAGCCCAGGCCAGCTGTCCCGGCTGTGTCCCCTCCCAGCTCCCCGTGCCCCCCCAGCCCTCTCGCTGGCCGGGCCTGAGACACCGAGAAGTCCCTGACTGAGGATAGACACCACCCGGGCACAGCCAAACCCACCTGTGTGCTGTCAGCATTGCTCGCACAGCACAGCCACAGCACAGCTGCACCCGCTGCCGAGAAGGAAGTTAACTGCATCCCAGCCAAAACAAGGACATATTGTTACCTTACTTATGTAATTACCTAAGTGATACCTTAATGCATAGCACTGAGTAAATACAGATACACATTTTTATGACTTCTATATTACAAGCACACAGTTTAAAACATTTTTTGTCTGTGTGCCTGAGCTCAAGAAAGTAAGTTTTTGTGTTCCAGAAGAGTTATGCAAATGAAATTCACCTCTGGTCAGAGAGGAGGAATGCAGTGTATGTATCAGGTAAGAATTCATAGTTGTTTTTATATAAGCTCATGTGCTGGCTTACAGAGACAAATTTCATCCACACCGAATGATGTACAAACTGCACAACAATACCTTAATGACTCCTCAGATATCTAAGCTGTTAATTGCTATTCTGTTAAGAAAATGCAGAAAATTATTGATATGGGACATATTGCGCCATGCTCCATTTCTTCCCATGTTATTGACCACAGAGCTAACTTGTTTTAATGACTCTGAGAAATTATATATTCTGCCATGTAGTGGAAATGTGGTAGTTTTAACATCCATAAACCAGACCACTGGATTGGTTTGTGTGACTGCCACATAGTATCAGGAAATACACTGTGGAACAAAGTTATTCACGCAAAGGATGTTATAGATTCAAACTGATTGTTTTAATTTGGAAAAATTCAGGTTTGAATTTTATCCTCAAGTTCCGGTTTTCAGCTATCAAGTAATGGTGCTAACTACTTCAGGAATGGGATTGTGCCTTTTTTTTTTTTTTTTTTTTTTTTTTTTTGTGTGTGTGTGCATTGGAGATTCTTTCCTTGCTTGTAAATTAAGTGACAGAAAGGATATATAATGTGATTATTTTAGCAAGCCTGCAAAAGCTAGGAAAATTCTGATTGAGTTGCAGCAGCAAACAAAGCAAAATTGCCAACAGCTTAGAAAGAATTGGAGGAAATCACCAGTCAAAGGGAGTATTACAAAATGTAATGACAGAAAACAGCAAACTCAGAACACATTTATGCTGAGAGACAAATGTGAGACTGACACAGTCCAGAGATGCTTCTAACAGTGCTTTGAATTGGGGCACTTTCTAAACCATTTACTGAACATGGTCCTAAAAATAAAGTTTAGCAGGGGAACACAGGATGCGTGTGGTTGCTCACTGGGGGAAACTACACATCAGAGAGACAGCCAGAAGCAACAAACAGGGGAAGAAGCACTTCTTGCCCTACAAATGATTATATGGAATATTAAAATATGTGTTGCAGCTAGGTCTAGCACAACTGAAACTTTTTGTAAACAAGATATTTTTAAAACCCTTGTGGAAGACCTAGCTTGCCACATTTCAAAGGGATCTGTGTTCAGAAGGCAGACGGTCAGCACACTGCATAGACACGGACCTCTTCAGATCTGATCAGTAAAACTGAAGCACCCAGATGACTTAGTCACCAACAAGTGTTTATGTGGCTGCCTGGTTTTGATGAGATTCCTCACAGACTGACATAGGAATTGGGTTGATAGTCCCCATGCTTTGGCTCTCATACTTTGGATTTGGTCTTTCTTCTCTGAGCAATTACTAGAATACAATTGCAAGTTGTTTGTAAATACGAATTCACAGAAGATTACTTTTCTACTGAGCTGAAAAGGAAGGAGGTCTATTCCTATATAATTATGACTCAAGAAAACACTATACAATGAGTTTTTAGTTAGCTTTTTTCTTTAAACCATTTTAATTAAACATTTAAGAACTAAGGCAAGACATAATTATTGACATAATCTTTATTTCTGGTTGTGATTTCAATGCAGTTTTCAATTCATTAGAATCCTGTATAGCAAGCCTTCAGAGATGTTTCTGTGCTTACTAATCAGATTCAAAACTAGAATATTGTTGCTAAATACTTAAACATCTACAGTAAACTAATCAAATCACCAGATTTTCTTGTTTGCCTGTGGCAGAGAGAAAGTCACTTAACCAGTGGAATTCCCTCAGCAGGAAATCTATCTTTAAACTGAGTAAATGTATAGACAGGCACAAAAGCATAAAGAATGATTTTCTATAGGCAGAAAAGCATAGAGTATTTTTCCATAGTCCAAAGAGTGAATCTCATGGATACTTCCATAATTCAGTTTACTTTCTGAATCTCACATCACAAAATAATTAATGAAAAAGAGTGACCAAAGGAGGTTTTCTGATTTTTCTTAAGATCTTGATTTTTCATAACACATATATGATAATAGAAATGAGATAAAAATTACTATCTGCTTTGTGTCAATGATTTAACCTTTTCCCCACCATTCCTTCCAAGTGGCTAAATCTCCTTCTGTCCTAGAAGTGTAGCATATTGAACCAACAGTTTGGTTTGTTTAAAACATCTTTCCTAGTAACTGACTATATACATGTTTTATCCTCTGCTCAATTTGGTTGTATCTAAGTGAATCCCATTCTAAGGGACAAAATATTTCAGTTGTCCTGTGGCTTGGAAGACTTTTAGTTGTGTCAAGAATACTGATTGCATTTAAAAAGTTTAGAGTAAGTCAAACCCCTGAAAATTATCTTTGTTTATAATACACTATAGAATATAAACTGTATGAGACTGAGAGTGTTTCTCAAAGTTTAGGCAGTGCTACAAGCAATGATGCTCCTATCTTATTTGTGGCTTTTTAATAACATGTCAAAAGCTTATTTATTATTATCTCTGTTACAAAGAAATATTCTTACTAGGCTTATATGATAATTAGCATTATGGTATACAGTACTAGTTCTGCATTTCAGAAGTGTTTAGTTTTCTTGTATAAGACGTTAATTATTCTATATTCTGCCTCTCTTCTAAGAAAGCCAAGCTTTTGCCTAGTTTTGCCTAGGATTTCAGAAATTTAGTGACCAAATTGGACTCAGTCATTGTTTCCATCACAAGACCATCTCTCTGATGTCAGTTACATTCATAAAATTAAAATGCCTGTTAGTCCAACTAAACACAGGTGCCAAATAATAAAAATATTAAAGTAGCATTGTGCCTCTGTCAGCCTGTTTTGACGTCTACATAATCATGCATATTTTGTTTTTAAAGGCAGTTTTATACTGTTAAATTGATTACTTGGCTACTTTTTCCATTTGGATTGCCCAGCTCTTGTTCAATTCCATGCTGTTTTCCTTTGAGTCTTAATTACTCTTCACATAGTGAAGAGTACAAGAAATACAGTCCATACAGAAAACATGAGGGGTTCTAATAGCATGGAAACTGCTGTCAAGGTACAGTGTTGGTGTATTTTTGTGGACATCAGTTGAGTTACTGCAAATGGGAAAGCAGAAGGTAAACTTCTAATAGTAACAGAATTCTTTATTATTATAAGCAAACCTGCCAAGCAGCTTGAGAAGTAAAGCCTTAATATAATTTTGTGCTAATAAACCAAGGAAAACGAATACAACTTCAGTATTTTAAAAGCTTCTCTCTTTTTTGCACAAATGTTGTCAGAAGTTCTTGATGGCACAAGCCATTAAGTTTTCCTGGCAGCCCCTCAACAAGCTGCTTGTTACTCTAAGTAGTTGCTCTGTGTTGTCTGCAAATCTGCAGCCATGTCTGTACTCTGATGCCAACATTGTGGTCCCTCTTGGCCTCACACAAGATGGTGCTTAAGCACCAAGCTGGTCTCTGTGCACTGCTGTGTCTTGCTGCACCTTTCAATCATTTTCAGGTGTCTTATTTTTTTGTTGTTGTTGTTGTATCCTGAGCATCAACCTCACTTTTACACAAATCCAAACCTCTGTCTTACTCATATACTCCAAACCCCCCCTAGTTTAAATGTAAACATGGTCTTTGTTTATATGAACCCCAAAACATAGCTTGGCATCACACTCTGAAGCTAGGCACTACACCCTCCCCTCACCTTTGTTGGCTAGAAACCAAACACCTCTGTCGAGAAGTGTGCCAAACAGTCTTATTCTGTCCAAAAGTGGTAGTTCGCTAAGAGACATCATACAGGTTGTCATAGCTCCTCTGAAATTGCATTAGTGAAATTTATGACCTTGCATAAGGTTACCAATTACATGGAAAAGCCAAGCTGTTAACATACTTTTTGGTACTTTGTAGTTTTGTGTATTTCTAGGCAAAATGAGAATTCTGGTTCATCAATGACTGCAGCAACGGCCGAAGTTTAAACCAAGTCTTAGAGGGAGCTATGCTGCTGGTCAACACATAACACCCATTACACAGAAGAAGGATGTTTGAGAAATAGTTAGGACAGGGCTTTAATGAAGCTTACGTTTGCAGGCTTGGTTTCATCTTACGGTGACAGAGATTGCTAGACCACAGTAACAGATGGGGTCAGAGGTACAGAGCTACAGCCATGTTTTTTCAGCCGATTACAGTTGTGCTAGGGATGAAGGGGGCTAATGGACTCCAATACTCTGGAACTTCTTTATGGCTTATTTGCATTATTGCATTAAAGTCACTTAGTTTCTCCTAAACAATAGACTAAGCCTAAACTTAAAATGAACTCTGCAGCCCACCAGGTACCTACATACACTGCTGCTCTACCATACCATATAGTTCCCTTACATCCCCAAGATGGTAAATTCAGTCCTATGTTGAGGTCTAGTTCAGTAATCACTAAATACAGAAAACAAACATAAGAAGGGTGTAAATTCTAGCCTTGGTTTAGTCTGGATGATTTATTTAACTGCACTGCATTCTCTTTTCCTACTTTTAACCCTAAACATAATGCATTTCCAAACCAAGTCAGCTGCCTATTCCATCTGCATTTACCTGCTGAGTCTCAGTACCACTTCAGCAAAAAATCAGCACTAGAGTTTGACAAGCTCTAACTGTTATGGCTTCTAGGTCTCAGTTCAACATGTTATGCATCAAAAATATGTTGTCATTGACTTAATATACTTTTATCCTGCTTAGTTTAGGGTTTTTTTTGAATAACAAGTAGAATGGATAAATATTCCTGTTAAAAGTTCTTTAACACAAATCAACAACTGAAACATTTTCTATTTAAGGTATCATAAGATTTTTTACTCTAAGTTACTGTATATTTTAGGATAATAAAGAGTAATTTTAGCTACAATAAAGTTAAATTTACAATTTTACAATTTACAATTCCAATATTTCTTTACATGCAAGCTGTTTTAAACTCTGCTGAAGGGAATTAACTTTAAAATTGCTTTTGAAACACTGTTTTAATTAAATCTTCATTAACTAAGTTGTGTGAAAACATTAGGGAAATTTTGCACATCAGATGTTTTGAATGTTCAGCATAGGTTGCTGGAAGAAATCTGACTGATAAAAGGTTTTTATATTCTTTATATGTTGGCTACACTAGGATACTGAAAAAAATTTACAAAATGGCAGTTAACAATTTACAATGATTTAAAAAACTTAAACTATTGGATGTAAGAATAGTAAGATTTACTTTCTAGTAGAAGGTAGTCTGACATGTCATCCTTCTGAATCAAGCATTCCAATATGGATTGACGGTATTGCAAATCTGTACCTCTTAAGTATTTGCCTGCAATGAATTTTAAAGGGAAAAATTTGTAACAAAAGGTCAGACTTTAGTCTTTTACATTTATCTCAATTGCCTATGGCCACTGCTGGAGACAGGATACATAGCTACATGGACTTTTGATTTAGCATAATGTGTTCATTTCCAGATTCACATTGCTGTGAATGGAACAGCTAGAGATCTGATCACTAAATATTATTCTTCTATTACATTGCAGTTATTATTTGGAAAGCTCTGGGTTTATTTTTGGCAGCAGTGCAAGACCTATAGACATATACTGGCCCTGCAGTTTATCTTGAATTTATTTCAGCTGAAAAGTTTAAGATATGTGTGTTCACTTTCCTACCTATACTGGTGCAGAAAACTGAAGATTTTTATTCCCTGTATGTAAGGTCATCATAAACTTGTGTCTCTTTTAAAAACTTATCAGAATAATCAGAAATCTTACATGACTATTAGGATTCTATGTTCCCTTGATTGACATTATTTCCTGAGCATGCTGTCCTTAATCTAAGAAGGAAGAGTATGAAGGTAGTCCATTAAGTTTGTGTAAAACATTGAAAAAAATTTCTGAGCATATTTCTCAATCATCGCACACTTTTTGAAATTTTAAATTCTCCCATCATGCTACTTTTAATCTGTAAAAATCTGCATGATTGCTGAATGTATTTAAGTGTCCTTCATATGCTTGGCAAAGCTGTGTGGTGATTTCAAATCAGGTTCTTTAGGGCAGCTGTCTAATTCCTCAGTGCTGAAGTACTGAGCAATGCAGAATCAAGGCTGATTTGTGGGTCTCAGCTGTGGTCCACTGTAAGGTCTAAGCACAACAAGTTCCAAACTTTGGATAATTTTATTTTAGTGCAAGCTATACAAATGAGGCTGGAAGTTTCCTAAAATGGAGACAAGCTTTTAGTTTTCTCAGAAAAAAAATTCTTAAGGGATTTTGCTTACTTATTCCCACTACAAAAAAGCAAAAAGTCACCTGCCCAATGTGAAACACAACGGATTACTCTCTCACCATGTAACGAAAAACAGTCATATGAAACCAGGTCTTACTCCACAAACAGTTTTACAGTATTTGCAGCAGAGAGGAGAACAATGTCTGTTACAAGAGTGACTTGCCCAACCAATTGACTCATGTTTAAGTTGAACACCATTGTCAGGATAGAAAGAGGGAAAACATGGAAAAGATTAAAGGCATATTCTAAGAAAGCAATAGATGTAATATTGCAGTATTGCATAGTTAGCAGTTCCTTACTGAATGGAATGCAACTGCAAGAATCATGAATCCTCTCTAATTCTTTGCCAATCTTGATGTTACAGAAGCAGTGGGAGTAGGACTAATGAATCTGAGCACGGATATTAGTTCTACTTTTGCAATTTCCTGTTTCATTTGTATTCAGTAGAGTACTTCTGCAAAAGAGGAAATGAGACTTCAAGAAGATATAAAACAAACAAGGATGTTGAAAAAAAGATTAAGTAGCTCATAAGAATTAAGAACTGCCCAAACCCCAGTAATTTTTAATCTTTATAAGGGATGTCTCAGATTTACATCATTTCAGGACAAAGAACTACCTTTCCTTTACAAATGTCCTTGCTGGTTCCCAAAATGCCAGGAAACCATCTACAGAACTGTTTCTCCTTTTTATTCTCCCTGCCATTTTTCAATAAGCATAATGGTAATCAACACATACTCCAAAACCTCCTTCTCCATCAATACACAGAGTCCTCTAGGACTCAATAGGCATATGCTACATTTGCCACAATTTAAAAAGCTACCATGAATAGCTCAAACAGGAATGAGTAGATCTGTGATCTATCTTGTAAGCTTTTGTCCCTAATGACTACATAACATCTGGTTCATTTCCTGAATCATGCTGAATTCAAGTTTTTCTCTAGGAGTCAGCTCTGGTCTGAGTACTCTTGCATCATTCAGCTAGTAGCTAGGGATAGTGCTCTGGTCTGGGACAGCCCGAGGCAGAGAGATTTGATGTTACACCCTGAGTGAGATGAAGATGCAAACAAGGTCAAATGCCACCAACCAGGAAGGTTTATTGAAGCAAAGTGTTGATAAGAAAAGAGTGATAGGAAAAGGAAGAAAGGATAGAAAGAAAGGAAACCTACTAAGCAGTCAGGACAGAGCTAGTCACCACCATGGATCCAGCAGTGTCCCATTGGTCTGTAGTTTCCTTGTCCGTCAGTGGTGGGGGTCTCCGGATTGCGTGCTTTACTGTACAGTGGTGCAGTCTTTTATAGGGTATTCAGGGAGACCATTTCCCTGACAACATCACGTACCACACGTTCGCACATGCTCCCCATCTTGGCACACTGGTTCTGAGGGGCACATGTGACAGCTGCATGGTCCTTTGTCATGGACTGCACGTGCCTCAGCAGGTTGAGGTTGTCGTGTCTGGACATGTCCTCCAAAACAGCGTAGTTGTTTCTTGACCCCAGCCAATGTCTTGTTTTGGGTAGCTGTTTGGTCTTTGTCTGGCCTACAACTGCCATATTCCCACCAGGTAGCTTTGCCAAGCTCAGCAGGGATGCAGTCAGCTTACAATATGCTGTCCCACAGACAGGCAGTCAGAGGAAGAAGAAAAAGTGAAGGGAACATCTGATCAGGGATGGCTTCACATTTCTTTTTCTTCTTAAAATATCCAGGATCAGAGAAACATAAAATACTGTAAACAATAACAGAGGTCATCAGGAGATAAATGGACTCTGTGGAGGCTTTGAGCTGCTAGCAAGAAGAAAGACTGCATGTTTCAGGGACAGATGAACATGCTGTTCCAGGAGCACAAGATAACAGACCAGGTCTGTAGGGGCATCAGCATCTACTCTGGGTTTCTGAGCCCCATTCTATTTCTGGTGCTCCTGCTCCCAGATCCCAGTAGGCAGAGCCCCAGCAGCAAATCATCCCCTTGAGTGCTGGTCTTTCTTGAATGACTGACCCGGGGCCCAAAGTAGTTGGACTAGAGCTAACTTCCCTGACACTGGGACACACTAAAGCTAGAGTTGCAGCTAAACAAGAGAAGCTTTTCTATGTAGATGCATTGGCGTTGCAGGATATATGTGTCTATAACTTTAAAATTACATTTCTGTAATAAAAATGGGGGCTGATATAGTAGGGATCACATGGAGATTGACATATCTTTATGACATCTAACCTCCTACCGGTCCCTTTTCCCAGATTCTGCTATTAATGGATGAACAGGCTCTCAGTAGTTACAGCAGGCTGGCTGGGGGATCCCTAGGCTAGGATGTAAAGAGTGTGGGGTGGCAGCAGTAAGCCTGACTTACTGCCAGAGTCAGTGCTAGGGGCCACAACAATGAACCACAGTGTGCTTTTAGCCATGGCCAAATGACTCAAGGCAGGAGGTAGTGAATGGTACCGGCCATTCAGATCCCTCTTGGGCTGAGGAACCACAAGCAGGAGAATGGTCCCAGACTGGCTCTAATAGCAGAGAATGGAGTTGAAGAAGACCCAGTGCACCTCATGTCATTGATAATCGTGTCCCCAAATGCTTTGTGGGACTTGTAGGCCTGCAGAGTGGTAGCACTTGCCGCTGGTGTGCAGATAGGAGCCACACCATGGGAAGGGAATGCCAGCAACTGCCCCTGTGCAGTAGGGGAGGTCCTGCTGTACATTGTTGATCAAGGATCTTTTTGGACTTACCTAGCTCATACTGGTTGCCTGATGAGACCTGGAGGTGATAAGACTCTGTTGCACAGCAGCACAAACAATGCTTCCTCCTCCAGTAAGGGATGCTGGAAAATGACTTGCCAACCCTTGTTCTCAAAGACCAGCTCTTTAGGAAGAGTTCTGAAGACTTCCCTCCAGTTTATGAAGTTTGCTATCCATAGTTGATCACTGAGTACTGCCTGATACCAGTAGTGGGACCTGATCCCACGATTGTAAGATCTTGTCTCCACCATGAGAATACTAGTAAGGGCACCCTTTGTCACCTCTCTTGCATGGTAATATCAGTAGCATCATCGTGTTTTCCACACTTCTGACAGCAGTCTGGTCCAAATTCTGGAGCTCCCAGACAAGCTGCTTAGAACAAATTGAGGTGAGGGATGGTCCCACTGTCCGGACATGAGCCAGCAATGTGGCTAAAAAGCCAACTGTATCCTGGGCTGCATCAAAAGAAGCATGGCCAGCAAGCCGAGGAAGGAGATTCTGCCCTTTTACTTCACACTGGTGAGACCCCACCTGGAGCACTGCATTGAGCTCTGAAGTCCTCATTACAATAAAGACATGGACCTGTTGGAGCATGTCCAGAGGAGGGCCACAAAAATGATCAGAGGTGTGGAACACCTCTCTTGTGAGGAAAGGCTGAGAGCGTTGAGGTCATTTAGCCTGGAAGACAGAAGGCTCTGGGGACACCTTACTGTGGCCTTTCAATACTTAAAGGGAGCTTATAAGGAAGATGGGGACAGACAATTTAGTAGGGTCTGTAGTGATAGGACAAGGGGTAATGGCTTTAAACTAAAAGAGGGTGGATTCAGACTAGATATAAAAGAATTTTTTTTACAATGAGGATGGTGAAACACTGGAACAGGTTGCCCAGATTGCTTGTAGATACCACATTCCTGGAAACATTCAAGGTTAGGCTGGATGGGTCTTTGAGCAACCTGATCTAGTTGAAGTTGTCCCTGCTCATTGCAAGGAAGTTGGATGAGATGACCTTCAAAGGTCCCTTCCAACCCAAACTATTCCGTGATCCTATGATTCTATGCAAAGTTCTTAAAGCCATATAGACATAGGCAGGACTAAGTTGACTTTGGAACATTCAGAACTTCATCTCAGTACATAAAATTCATAATTCTGAATGTGTAGGCAGACTTCAAAGGCATTTTCCCTTGCTATTTTTTTTCTTTTTTTTTTTTTTTGTGTGTGTGTGTCTGCATTTAGAACATGTTTCCTTTGATTAGGTGAGCTGTGTAGAAAAGAAATGCTGGATGTCCTCAGAGGCAGGTTATTCATGCCTCTTATCCACAAAGTTGGCAACTTCCTTCAGCATGTTGAGCCTCACAGATCCCGTTAAGTAGGAACCCTAGCCTGATTCTAAATGCAGAGCTCCTAGATGCCACATTTATTTGTAATAATCTTGCTCAAATGTTTTCTCCATTTGTTTTCTAATAAACATCTGTAACATACGTTATACAAATAGCAGTTATTGCTTTTACTTCACATGATGTGCTCATGCACGTTAACTGTATTTAGTAAAAAGAGTCTTCATGGAATGTGTTTTAGGATTCTTTAAAGTCTTGCTTGTGTCATGGCACGCCTTTCAGATCAGGGTTTCCACCCAGAAAATTGATGTCAAGTGAACTGGAGGATCTGGGGAATGTCATCTTAGGGTTGTAGAAGTGGAATATCAGCATTAAAATGGTAAAATGCATTGTGTGCTGTAAAAGCATCGTTTCTTTCTGAGGAAGCAAGTAACGAAAGATGGTTAGACCTGAAGACTAAATCAATTTAAAAATGCAATAAAACACTGAAATAAAAGAAGAGTTGACACATCTCTCTGACAGTTCTATCATATTTCATCTTCAGCTAAAGGTTTAAAATATGTTTTGCTTGTGAAACAGGCCCAGGGCCATGGCTCTCAACAATGCATCCCTTTAATTAGATATTATCTGTGTGGGCATAATATGCTGTAATGGCTTTGACAAGTGGACTTTTCTCAGATCCATATAGGTAATGAAGATGTTGATAAGTAATAGAGATAAGTTAGAATTACGTAAGTTTTTACTTTAAATAGAATTATTTGAAGAGTCAGTTGCTTGAGCACATTTCTTCTTATGTTTTGAAAGTGTTCAATAGAACATACTGTTTTATATCCTGGACCCTAGATCCTGAACTGGTATCAACTCCTTTGCTTTAGTTTGGTTTGTATCTGTTTTCACCATATGGAAGAATTGGCTCTTGATATGTATTTGAGGAACAATGGATGACAGATTTTTACCTTTATTTCATCCAGAATTTAAAAATTAATAATAATTCTACTTTTTGTTACAACTTGTGTGCACAGTTTCAAGGACTGTATTGACACTATTCTACTAAAGCAGATGTTATAATCAAATGCTGAGTATCTTTTTGACTGAGATGTGAAATATTTAGTATAAAATGAAAAAAAACAAAGTTCAGTTTGCTCTCAAGGTTCAGCTGAAACATAAACCACCTAATTATATTTGAAATCCCAAAGACCTCAGAAAACATTTTCTATTAAGATCTCTCACATTGTTTTGCAGACTCATGAGATATGAACATTTAGTTGTTTATCTTGCCCTGACTTTTGAGTTTTCCTTTTCAATGCAGCTGTTTGTTTCACTAGATAAGTCTACAGAAAACAGGTAAGTGTGTCTAGGCCAATGGGATCAGTCATAAAAATCAAAATGAATGCTATTATGCTATAAAATGAAAGGATGCCAAAAAACCCAAACACCAAACCAAACAATACACATACCAATCTGTTACAAGGCAAAAAAACCAAGCTGGATTTAATAGTCTATGAGTATCAACAGAATAGACTAATTGTACTACACAGTGAAGTATTAGAAAGCTGAATGCAAAAGTACAGAAAAAAATTCATTCTTAAAAGTAAGGTGTTTAAATTTGAGCAGGTTTTGTAATGGGTAAATCTTCAAAAGTTTACAAGTTGCAAATTTTCTGTAACTAAAGAAAGGCTCATCTTTATGCAAAATATTTTGGAAATTGTGGAACAACTCTTCTGTTTCCTTTATCTACTTAAGAACTCATGTCAGGAACCTTGCCCTCTTCCTCCCATTGCCCTCAGGAGCAGCTCAGCAGAATATGCATGTTTGTAAATGTTCTTCTCTGTTTGCTTTCTAGAAAAAAAAAAGAGAAATAAAGTCTAAGATTATTTTGTACCAGCTGTAGCAATTCTGAAAACCTTTGTAACCTAAAGCATTTTCTTCCATGTGTGAAAATGGTTAACAGCTACTCCCTGTAGCTAACAGCAGTCTAAGCTTTGGAGCAGAATATTAAGCAGTGGTATCTCATTGTGGAATATGAATCTTTTCAGCCCACAAAGCTGTCACTTTATTTGTCACTTGTTGTGTCCCCTACACAACATCTGCAACTGTAAGCACATGCAGAGGTGTCAAAATGGCCTTGCGGTTACAAATGGTGATTTATTTTTCTCTTAATGAAGAAAAGAATGAACAATCTCTTACAAAACCCCAAGCTGGGGAACACAAAAAGTAAAATCTGAGTTACCCTACATTGTACACGAGCTGTGTTTTCCCGTGATCGCACTCCAGCCACTGCAGGGAACCACCATGCAGTGCTGGTGTTCATGTTCTTTCAGGAGTCCATTGCAGGGGAGAGAAATGTGTTGACTTCTGCATCCTGGCATTTTCTAAGTTGTTCTAAGAAAGCAAGTCTTCACCACTCTCTGGACAGACAATAAATGAGCTAACATAAAGACATCATGTTGATTATTTTTTCCCTCATTTTTATTATTTTCTTTTTCATTGCTTGTTGCAGAATGGATGAGAGAAAACGGCCACGGATCCATGGAAGGACTGTGTGACACAGCATTTGACATGAGTTTGGAGTGAACCAGACTAGGCCGCAGAGAAAAAATTACTGAGTTAATGGACAATGGACAAGGAAGATAAGGAAAAGGTCATGCTGAGCTTGCAGAAGATGTAGCAACTAACTTTGAGGAAGTCACGTAGATCACGGAGCTGAGCTACGTGACAAGTTAACCGCAGAAACCGCAAGTAGGAGGTCGTATGAAAATGTAAGCTTTAGGGCTTAGCCAATCAACATATGACTAGTAGGCATAATTAACTGGAATTGTATAAAAGACATAATTGCACCGTAATAAATCGGAGCTTGCTTTATCACTCACATTGAGTCGGCTGCTTGCTTCCCCTCGCTCGTCGCAAGTGGCGCCCGAACAGGGACCCCCGATCCCTGTTCTTCACCAGACAGCGAGGACGGAGAAGCACTGGTAGCAGCGACCAGGGAGCAAAGATCGACTGATGCTGGCATCGTACCTCGATCCGTGCTTGAACCACGTTAATCAAGGGAAAGGTTCGCCGTCCGTGAGAGTCTACCCAGAGAAAAGGCTGCATCTTAATCAAGGAAAAGAATTGTTTAAAGCGCGCTATGGAAAAAGAGGTAGCACTCGCTCTTTTACAACGCTTTTTAGAAAAGCGGGGGGTAAGCCCTTTGAAAGATTTAGCTGGGCTAATTACGTTAGGCAAGGCAAAAGGTTACTTTAAAGATCCTGAAAGTATGTTTGAAGTAGAAGAATGGCGTAATTATGGGGACTGTTTATGGGATTTAGTGATTGACGATGATAAAGTTGCTAAAAAGTTAATGAAACCTTGGAGAGAGGTCATTAACTGTTTAAAACGTTACAAAGTTGAAAAACAAATGGCTGCAGCTGCCACTAATCGACTCGAAAAAACTGATTCAACAGCGGGGCGTTTTACAGCAGGAGGAGATTATTTCAGTCCTCCTGCTTCAGGAATTCCTGTCCCTGTTGTTCGTCAGCCCTCAAATCAACCACCTCCTCCTCCTCATACAGAGAAAGAAGTGTGTCCTTCGGCACCGTCTCAAGATCAGGTGCAGGATGGCTCACAAAGTAACAATTCAGAGGAGGAGTCTACTGAGACTGAGGGAAAAACGACAAGGGGACAGTTAAAAGATAAAACATTTAGTAAACCGTTTAACTCACCCCCACACCCACAGTTAATTCGAGTCAGTTGGGACAAAATAGTCCGAGAGGCAATGGAGCAGAAAGATTTTGATGCTGTAACTCAAATTAATTGTCAAGCTTATCCCATGATTTATACTATCGATAATGCGGGAGTAATGACAGGAGAACATCATACTTTAGATTGGAAAATTTTAAATCAACTGCGAAGTACAGTTAATGACTCAGGTTTACATGGTGAACCTACCCGACAAATGTTAAACTATATTTGGGGGAGCGGAATATTGTGTCCGGAAGATGTAAAAAATATAATGAGACTTATTTTAAAACAATCACAACAATTGTTGTGGCAAGCTCATTGGCAAAGGCTTTGTGAACTATCTGTACATGCGTCGCGTGACCGATTAGCAGGAGTAACGGTAGAACAATTGATGGGGTCTGGACCTTTTGCCTCAATAGAAATGCAGATGCAAACTGGTCCTGATGTACTGTTAGAATCTATGAAACTGGCGCGAGAAGCCTTGCAGAAAGTAAGAACAACCCCTGCTACACCTTCATATATGTCAGTTAAACAAGGCAGGGATGAGTCTTTTGCCTCTTTTGTAGACAGAGTCACTGATGCGATCAATCGAGCAGATATGATGGATTTTATGAAGGGACCGTTATTGAGGCAGTGTATATTAGAAAATTGTAACACTTATACAAAAGGCATTTTAGTTACCCTTCCCCTGGATGCTTCTGTTGAAACTATGTTAGAAAGAATGAGCCGAGTGCCTGTAGGACCTCAAGCTTTGTTAGTCGAAACGCTTAAAGAGGTAGGAGACAATTTAGTTAAAACTCAGCAACAAGCTTTTGCAGCCCTCGCTCCTTTAAAGACGTTAGATGAACGGCAAAGTAAGAAACCACCTCGAAAAGACTTTATTTGCTTTCGTTGTGGGCGTCCTGGACATACACGTCGTCAATGTCGAGAGCGCCACCTATGGTGCAAAAATTGTCAAATGGACAATCATAATACTGCAGCCTGCCAACATTCGGGAAACGGGAAGCGGAGCGCCAGGAGCCGCGGCGCACCGACCCCAATAGCGGCTCCAGCAACCTGCACATCAATGGCTGTCCCCAGCCAACATGCCAGCCAACAACCAACGATGCCCACCTTCAACCTGCCACAAAGTATTCATCGACAGCTGGAGAAGTTAAGAGATCGTATACATCAAGTTAAAGAAGGTTCATCAGGCATAGATTCGTGGTTTGCTTCTCTGGGCATAAATGGATGGTTAAGAGACTTGTTAAAACAGGGTTTATCTGTATTGTTGTTTATTGTTTTATTGTTGCTTTTGTTACCTTGTATTTTTTCTTGTATTCGAAAATTGTTTGAACGTGTTACCCAATCTTTCCTTGTCCAAAAAGAAAAAGGGGGAATTGTTGCAGAATGGATGAGAGAAAACGGCCACGGATCCATGGAAGGACTGTGTGACACAGCATTTGACATGAGTTTGGAGTGAACCAGACTAGGCCGCAGAGAAAAAATTACTGAGTTAATGGACAATGGACAAGGAAGATAAGGAAAAGGTCATGCTGAGCTTGCAGAAGGAAAAGGTCATGCTGAGCTTGCAGAAGATGTAGCAACTAACTTTGAGGAAGTCAGGTAGATCACGGAGCTGAGCTACGTGACAAGTTAACCGCAGAAACCGCAAGTAGGAGGTCGTATGAAAATGTAAGCTTTAGGGCTTAGCCAATCAACATATGACTAGTAGGCATAATTAACTGGAATTGTATAAAAGACATAATCGCGCCGTAATAAATCGGAGCTTGCTTTATCACTCACATTGAGTCGGCTGCTTGCTTCCCCTCGCTCGTCGCAATTGCTCTTTCTTGAAAGGAAGGTGGGGTGGTAAGAGCACCAAGTTAAAATCAGTTTTAAAGGACCTTTTGCCACGATGCTATGCAGTGTAGAAGTATCAGGCCTGTTAAACTCCTGGAACACTTTCAACTATTTGTCAGGCTGGTCTCCTATTAGGTCACCCCTGAGTAAACTGAGAGGCAAAAGTGGCATCCAACCGGCTGCAGGAAAATGGTGAAAACAGCTTGATTTACTTTTCCCTATCCTATACACCAAATGAAGACTGGCTGAGCCAGGCTTCAGAGTCTGTCCTGTTGTGGACGGCAACTGTCAGCTGTGGCTTCTGAAATGTCTTTGAAGTGTTTCTTGAGTAGATTTAATCCAATGTCAGGCAAGGTTTACAAAGACAAAGCATGATACTACCACCTTTGTTGCTGTGTGTGAAGATTTGACCTGGTTTCACAATAGCCACAACCCATTATCAGACAGCTCCTTTGATTTTTCTTCATGCATGAATCTGATTGCTAAGCTTACAAGTCTCACCAAGAAAGACTTCTTGCTATGAAAACTAAAAGGCATCAGAATACCTCAAAACAGAAAAAAATACTGACAGTTTCCTTTCTTCTGTGAACTCAGCAAGAAAAATGAAGGTTAATATAAAAAACTGCAGTGTTACCATTTTCTAGGTAGCAGAAAGAAGTGTTGAATATAACCTGATAGAATGAGAACAAAGTCAGTAAATAATTTCTTTGTTATTATTGAGTTTAAAGGTGGAGTTAATTGCTTTACTAAGACAGTCAAACAAATCATAATGAGCAATATATTCATCTAGTTGTGTTTCACGTACTGCTTATGAAATATTTGGAAGGGGATCCTGAAATTGAAAAATGCTGGGTTTTTTTCAAAATCATTGAGATAATACATTTACCATAACTTCTTATCCCATGATTTAGTATGAGCATCTCAGAATTTTCTGTGTTTTGTTACAATGCAGAGTGAGACTTCACTAAGATGCAGAATGTTCTCTAACAGTCTGGACTACTTCCATTTTTTTTTCCCTTGGTGAAATTTTTGACCAGTTTTTTTCATTATTTGGTTGCTTTCTTCCAACTAGCAGTAGAGATGAGTCTCTCTTAAATGAAAATGACACGGCTCCAAATAATAATATTACAAAGGAATCTCAAAGATTGGGAAGGTGTTTAAGAAATGAGAAAAAGTTTTATCTTTACAATAAATTATGTTAAATGGATAGCCTATTTCTCTTAGGAGGCTGGAGGTTATCAGTAGGGACAAGTAGGCTTGGAGGTTATCAGTAGGGATAACTATGTCAAGTGAGAGATATCAAAAGAGAAGGATGCACCAACATGGCTGACAACGAGGTCCAGGGGACTGGTTACAGCACTTGGTGATGAGATTATCACAACATTTCATTGTTATTTCACTCCCTGGCTCTTTTGAACCATTCAAATGGAGTCGTTCAAAGATACATCTCTTCTAGGGGTAGTAAGCTCTAAAGCAGCATCAACATTAGTTTTAACACCACTTGCCACTTGGCTTTAGCACCACTGACTGGTGCTTCTTCCTCTTTTATTATGTATATACATAATGGGAGATGTAGAGCAACCTAAAGGTAAGCAGTCAGAGCTTTGATTTTCACTGAACTTTGGTGTTAGCCCCACTGTACAACCTTGCTTCTCGTGCCTTTTTTGTAACACTTTTATATGTATGGGTAAGAAGTGCTGTGTAAGTGCTAAATGTTGATTAATTACTATTATTACGAACAGTGCAAGGTTGGCTTGCTGGGGGTGTTTGGTGTGAAGGCCCTAATCACAAGTAATGAGAGATCAGTGTGAAATTATATCAGTTCCTGTAGAATGCTGTACATACAGAAAATGCTTTATTTTTCCCCTCCTAAAAACCTGGTTGCTTTGTGTTACTGCTTAACATCCTGTAACTGCATTGGTTGCAAAGGAGGAAAAATAAGTTGGTGTGTAAGGGTACATTTAGAAAGTGCCTATGTGAAGTTGTGACAACAGAGGAAAGTAGAAGGAAACCCAAGGGTGGCATATTCCCTTCTCAGAGAGCTTGAGTTTCCTTTGTCTAAGTTAACGTCATTAATAGGAGTTACACATGCTCATAGTGCAAAGAGGCTAGCATCCCAATCGCATAATACTACAGAGCAAATGCAATTAATGACTCTGCAGTGTAACATGCCAGTACCTACTCATGTATTGAATTGGAATTGAATTCCAAATGGCAAGAAATAAGAACATTTTTGTTATTTACAGAGTTGCAATCCTGTGGTCATCCGAAGAAAGGTGCAAAATAGAGAGGGAAAAGAGACTTATAATTGAAGGAGTTATATACACATACAAATAGTTTATTACAGAATCTTTTCATAAAACATAGAATTGTGCTAAATTTATTTATTATGACTGTCTTCCCTACTTCCTCTATGATTGCAGGTTTTTTATAGATCTGTCATGGTTTAACTCTGGCCAGTGACTAAGCCCCACGCAGCTGCACGCTCACTCGCCCCACCAGGAGGGATGGGGGAGAGGATCAGAAGACTGAAAGTGGGAAAAATCAAGGGCTGAGATAAAGACAGTTTAACAGGTAAAGGAAAAGCCACGCACGCAAGCAAAGCAAAACAAGGAATTCATTCATCATTTCCCATGGGCAGGCAGGTTTCCAGCCATTCCCAGGGAAGTAGGGCTCCATGTGTAGGTTACTTGGGAAGATAAACACCATAATGCCAAAAGTCCCCCCTTCCTGCTTCTTCCCCCAGTTTATATACTCAGCACGGCACCCCATGGTGTGGAATATCCCTTTGGGCAGCCCAGGCCAGCTGTCCCGGCTGTGTCCCCTCCCAGCTCCCCGTGCCCCCCCAGCCCTCTCGCTGGCCGGGCCTGAGACACTGAGAAGTCCCTGACTGAGGGTAGACACCACCCGGGCGCAGCCAAACCCACCCGTGTGCTGTCAGCATTGCTCGCACAGCACAGCCACAGCACAGCTGCACCCGCTGCCGAGAAGGAAGTTAACTGCACCCCAGCTGGAACCAGGACAACATCATTCTGATAAGGAGCTGTTTTCTTCAGATAATATCTAGACTGTGACTGTCAGAGCAACAGCTGAAGGTGAGACCTAGCAGAAATTACGATAATTAGCACTGCTGGGCTCTGTCAGCGTAGGCTAAAACATGATAATCTGCTGATGCAGAGCTCCCAGTACTAAACTTTAAGGAGTATGAACATGCTACAGAAAACAGTGTATTATAAAATGCCTGGTTTGAGTTTGAAAAGGCTGTGAAGAAATAAATGTGTAAGCTTTCAGACAAAAACACTACCAAAAGAACTCTTAAGGCTTATTACATATGCCAGAAAATACAAGCAAATAAAGTCCAAGAGTAGATGCTGATGTTAAAGAAAAAAAATGTTCCCTTAGAGCAAAGTATGCATAGATTTTTTTTGGTACCAACTGAAAAAAGAATAATCTCAGTACTTGTCTTTTGTTACTGTGCTCACTTCCCTGTAATTTTACATATTGGATTTTATGTTAGAGCTTGTGTGCTTGGCATAGGGAAGTCTAATAATGAATTAATGGGCATGCCTGCAAGTATTTTGCAGGGGAGTATGCATTGAAATTCACAAATGTACATTCTCATTACCTCTATTATTGTATGTTTTTAGGAAACTTTGTTGAACACCCACACCAAAGAGAGCCTGCATATTTTATTTCCCATATTCAGTACTGCTTGAGTGGCACCAGTGAAGAACTAGTTCTCAAAAGTTATGAATATTCCTATCATATTCCTATCTTTCGAAGTAGATGTTAGCATCACTGGGAACTTTTACATATAGACTGTAAAGGCAGAACAACAAACTCAACCTGATTTGTCATCCTGACAGCTGCTGTTGGCTCCTGAGAAGCACAGTGTGCCCACCATGTTCGCGGAGAGCAGGGTGTTACTAGGACAAAGCCTGTCCCACTCTGACCTTGTCACACAGGTAGTCCATCATTTTTTGCAGTGGAGCAAGGAACCTTCTTAAAATTTCAAGGAGAAGGGAAATACCAGCCCCATATCTGCTCTTTTTTCCCATTTCTTTTTCCCTTTGAAAATCATTTATGGATAGCAGATGAGGGCTAAACCACAGGCTATATATACAGCTACAAGTTATTGATTTCCTTTTCCCAGATAACACTGATCCTGATGTATCCCAAAAGGGAAACCCAGAGGTTTGTGTGACATCTTGGGCATCTCAGAAACAAATTTAACAGTCCTTGGTGCTTAAGCAGGCAAATTGAAATGCTTCTTAATGTTTGTTAATGGCTTTGTTTGAGTAGGAGAAGGTATTGGTAATTATCCATTGGTCCTTTAGATTTTAGTAGCAGTGCTCCTGCACTATGAATTAAAGGTGACAGGAGGTTCCATGCAGGTGTCTGCAGGGACATGTTACTTTCTCTCCCTTTACTGTGTTTCGTTCCATTTCAAGTTGATTTGGTAGGAGGCTGAAGAGGGATAAGGGTGTTTGGTTAAGGAGACAAGAAGACACCACATATTTAGACCAATACAAATCTTCAAAAGAAATTGTTACACAATTGCTGCAACTGGAGTTTTCATTCCAGTCATATGGAGTAACATTTTGTGTTATCCCAGACTTTTCTACCCTGCAAATTCTGTCCTTTCTGCTAGGATTCATGCACGTTCTTACGCTCCATACTGAAGCTAGCAACTCCTATGTTTCATTATAGATCCCTTTTTCTTTCTTAAGAAAATGAAGCTTCACAAATGTGGCATCCAGTTTTCATTTGTGGTTCTTTCCCCCAGTCTTTTTTTGTCACTGAACCATTTCTGCTATGTTGTGCTGCTGGTTCCAATCTTTCTTACATCAAGGTTTATTCTTCTTAATCACAGTCCATAAAGTGTTTTTTCTGGCTGGATTTTTGTCCTCAGTTTATCATCACTACAGACTGCTATGAACGTGTACTTTGATTACAGAACTGCTTGCTATTTGCCATGCAGCCTCTCTAAACATGGTTTCTCAATATTATTTCTTTTCAGAAATAAACATTTACTTGGTGTGCACCCCCTTCTCTTGTGTTATAAAAGGGCTTCTTGTACAGTAGATGATTCACTCAGTGCTTCACTGTACCATTTCTGTTGCATTTTCCCCTTGTTAAACTTATGGAGCCATTCTGATATTGCTTAAACAGATTTTTCTGTTATAGGTAATTGATGCTTGAAGTGCCATGCTGATGCATAGTGCTGAAACATACTTTTCACTGTGGCTTCTTAGAATTGGCATAAGGAATAAAAGAATTAATATTTATGATACTAAAAATCCAATTCTGAACAGTGCATTCAGAAATCTAATTTGGCCCAGTACGTTTACTAGGGAATGGCCTGGGGCTGAAGAGTTATGATCTGAAAATTTAATTTGGAGACATTGCTAAGGGTATGTTTAATCTCTGTCTAACTGCAAAGCTTTCTCACATAAAAATTGCTTTGATTTTATTAGGCAGATCATGACAATAGCTGAGGTCAGCAGAGGTAGCAACTGGATGCCTATGGCAAGAAAGCATGATCTAATTCCTTCCCCAAGGAACTGTGGCAATACGGTCTGCAGGCCGATCACCTTGATTGGTGCGAGCATTCTTCTGAGCACAAGAGGAATTTTGAAATACTAGGGGCTAGAGGCAAGGAGGAAGAGATTAGAAGATTAGCAGTCTTCACATGAGGACAAGCAATTATTCTGTAGGGACCTGATGATCAAATGTTCCTCTGGACATGCTGAATTAATCTAATCCTGAAATAGTACTGCACCCAGGTGAGTAGATGAAATGTGTTAAGCAAACTCTTCCTTTTGCTTTGCTCCGATTGTCTCTTTTTAAAACGGATTTTGTCTATGGATGAAATAGCATAATGCAGGTACAATAGGCCCTCCAATTGCAGAGTTCTCTCCTAATAGAAGTTAAGGCAAGAAGTCTGTGCATGGCTCAAAACCACACCAATTGCTTTCATTAGAAGGCAGGAGTACCAAAACAAAAGGGCTACCCAAAGGAAAGCTCTTGCAGGCAGACAGCTTAGGAAGGAGGGACTATATAACTCAAAAGAGAGCTATGAGCCAAGGAGGTGTAGGTAATAAAGTTATTATCTAAAAGCTGAACACCACTGTGTCTTCTTCTGGCTACATTTGAAATGAAATCTGGTATGACCTGCTCATTCCTTTAAAAGGCTGTCTTTTTGGTAAGTGTGTAGTCAGGAGATCTGAAATGGATGGAGGTATCCAAGCTCCTGAGGGAGATGGAAGCCCAGGCTGATGCCAGTCTGTGAGTGCTCTCCATTGCTTACCTGTGGGACACTCCTAACGTGGTCTTTTCACTGCTCTGAGGTGCTAACTGTCCTGGCAAGCTGTATGGAGAACCGACTCTGGGTACCAGTCTCCAGTCATGAGAGGACTTTTGAGCTTTATCAGAGGTGCTCAGCAGCACTTGCCCTCTCAGCATCAGAGTACATCAGGAACAGCTGGTCCACACTTACCCTTAGTCAGACACAGACCTGGGCTGATGGGGGAAGTTTGGCCAGCCTGGGCATGGAAGTAATGAAAACAGCAGAGAGCTGCCCAGGATTAGATTTAAAACTGTGTCAGAGAAATGGTTGGTCTGAACCCACAGCCCAAGAAGAAATGTTGAGGAGCAGCCCATGGGCTCATGCAAGAGGAGATTTTAACTTCTGCCAGCCCATTGCTGGTTGCGCTTGCCCGGCCTGGTTTGGAAGCTGGGTAGCTCATCTGGCTTGCTGAGAGACAGAGCATGTGTCACAGTCACAGTACATTAGCATATATTCAGTCATTAGTGTAACTACACAGCTTCTGCACAAGAGCCGACTTCAATCCGGCCAGCCTGGGTGCAGGTGGAATAGAAGTTCTGCCTGCACTTGACTATTACTAGACCTATTTCTAAACAGCTGCATATAACAAGTGGAAGACAAAGGAGGCTGAAAGGTGGTCAGGGAAGCAGTGAAAATAACAGTGAATATAAAGAGCCTGTAAAACAGAAGTAATCATAGCTCTCCAGTTTGTTAGTTTGCATTGTCTTTTGCTAGGGATTGTGTTTAACGTTTTTGTGAAATGATTTACATATAAACTCTGAATGACTGGGCCATTCCTATCTAGTGTTTTCCATGAGAAATACAGTTTGGTTCATTATGAAGTTACTTGGTGAAAATGTTTTTTTCCTGGAAATTAACTATTTCCCCTCAGAACCCAGAAGAGTTTTTGACAATGGCAGTATGAAAATGATTCTTACACCTTTTGAAAGAATAAAGTGAGGAATAAATGTCTTTTGAGCCTTGGATATTCATGTAGTCTTTAGACAGGGTCTAACCCATCACTTAAAGTGCTACCAGACTGAGATACTGCTAGTAAAAAGAAGTTTTGTACAATTGAATACATGCTATCACAAAGCAGTTGGAAAGCAGCCAGGTTTAATCACTGATCATTTGGTAAAAGTTCTTTTATTATTCACTTTCCTTCCACTGCCCCTCTGTAGCTGAATGTGCCGACATGCAGTCAGCAGATCTGTACAGTTCTACTGCATCATTACTTAGTCTTACACTCAATATCCATGTCAACAGCACAATTCAGCAACTACACGTTATGTTAAGATGCTGCATTACTTGCTAACACGCACATATTGGAAATAGGTATACCTCTGAGTACAGTTTAGACGATATTGTTCATAGCAATTCACATTTTCATTTGGAAGCTTAAGAGTTTGGGTATCTCAGAAGTAGTTTTCTTGATTCCCTAGTTTCTTTTATAACAGTCTTTATTTTTCCCATCCTCAGATTTACATCTCTGTCATCAGGCTCTCCTTTTAAAATAAATTCTTAAAAATGGTATAGCTGCAGAGATCATTAGAGCAGATGTCCTTATTTAAAGCTAAGTGGGTATCCTCAAATGTGTTTTGTTTTTTCTGCTATATACACCATGACAGATAACTGCATGAGTTGCATTCATGATGCAGAAGTAACACCCTGTGTTAAATACTACCCTCTGCTTCCAGTGGAATGGTGAAAGAGTCAATACACTCACAAAACCAGTAGATAGATTTATCCTCACTTATTTCTCCTCGAATGCCCGCTATTACTTCTTTTTTTTTTTTTTGTTTTGTTTCTTGCCAGCAGATAGGAAATCCCTGCATAGACAGTGGAAGCCCTTTCTGAATTTTTCCCTTCTTCCTTTACCTCCAGCTGAGAGGACGCGTTGCTGTCAGGTAGCCTCTCATCAGCTACTGTGGGACGGTAAATAACCATATGGACATTCATAGGACAGGCACATTAAGCAGCAGGGAAGATTTCTGAAACAGCAGATTATTGTATGAGTACCTAATAAGAAGATTATTATTTTGTTTTACAAGGAATATTTTTCTTACTGTTTCTGTCTCATTTATACCATGAGGCTGTCTGTACAGAAAGCCTTTACAATAAGTATTTTAGATTCTGACGCTACACATAATATAACTGTGAGTTTATAGCCACCATTTCTATCAGATACCTGTTGGCCATCACACAAAGTTAAACATGTGACAGATAGGCCAAAGGAATGCTGAACTCTTGCTGAACAGTGTATTGATGTGGAAGACTTATAGGTTCACTTTTGGAGAAGACATTTCTTTGTTGCAATTCGAGTTACAGCAGTCAGGAAAATAACATAACACAAATAAACTAGCAAGCAGCAAAAAGCTTTACCATTGGTCAAACTCTACTGTCCATGCTGTTTCTCCATCCTCCAGAGGCCAGGCCAAGACAGACTCGACTCCTCAGGGCTATTTAAACACTTTGCTGTAGGATCACAGCTGTACATTGTCAAAACAAGGCCACAGTTGCATATTATCAATGTCAATCAACCCACTGCCTTCATTCCCTACATTTCTTTACTGTGCTGAGGTTATTATATTCAAAGTAACAGTAGTTCAGAACAGTCGCTTTAGCTTCATGGGCTCATTAAATCTCTTTAGCATTGGTGTTGCAGAGAAAGTTTTTTTTCCACTGTTTCTTTACAAATTGCCCCTCTTTCCTTTAAGGCACTTGCCACAATTTTAGAGCTCTGTTTTCCATTTAATGTTTTGAACAGGTTAAAACAGTCACGGCTGTCCAGGGAAGTGGTTGGGTCACCATCCCTGGAGGTATCTAAAAGAATGCATATATGTGGTGCTTAGGGGCATGGTTTAGTGGTGGGCTTGGCAGTGTTAAGTTTACAGTTGGAGTCAATGATCTTAAGGGTCTTCTCCAACCTAAATGATTCTATGATTCTCTGGTTTTATTGGTCCATCACTGTCTGTAAATTGTGTAGGCTGCATCACTAAAGCTAATATGAAAAACTGAATATGTGTATGTCTTCCTTTCCTTATGTTCAATTACAAAACTTTGTTTCCTGTCTTCTGGGTAAACTGTCAAGTTAAGATCTGATACTCCAGTTGTGTTAGTAATACTAAGTTGCTAAGGGATTCATTGCAAGCACTATAAGTCCCATGGTATTCTGTTTGTTAAAACTAAGAAAAGCTGTGTCACTGGCATCCGAAACTCTCATTGTTTGTTAACTCAACCATGCAGTTGGGTTTTGTTGATGTTTTTTCAAAAATGCAGTTCTGTGTCACACACTAAAAAGCAATGAGAAAACTCTGATTCAACATGGGACTTGAACATCTGCTTGACAGCAAGCACTCAGTAATTCCACTGACTACAATGAAAGTGTTCACGTGTTTGAACACCTCTTAAGTGCTTTTCTGGGTGGGACACATGTTTTAAACTGATGTGACTCAAGTACCATCAATGTATGTATAATAGCTCTAGAGATCCTTATGATTAGATTTACTGAAACAGAAGACTTAAGTCTGTAATTGCCTAAACTGCTTTATTGCCCAGACTACGTTTCTGGTCTTCTTTCCTTCAGTACAATAAACTCAGTATGTCACTTAGCATATTAGCCCCAGATTTCTCATGACATCTTTATAGTGGTTTTGTGTTGTTACACCCACTTTCTGACTTCACAAAGTTTGGGTTCTGCCTATTTCTCTTTCTGTGAAAAGCTCCAAGGAATTTAATTAACTTATTTAAATGTGTTTCTAATCTAGACTGTGGAAGGTCTCCCCATTGTTGCCAAAACCAGGTAATCAGTTAGACTTTACCCTCCAAGTTGTCATGCTGCTGCAGTGCCTCCAACAGTTGCAGAAACCGGCAGGTTTCACATGGACTTCAGTCAGAATAATTCATGGATGCCATATGCTACTTTTGCTCAGAAGTGCAATTTTTGGCATAAGATGCTTTGCTTTCTCTCTTTAATGTCAGCTTCCCCCACCCCACACACACTCAAATCCCAGGCTGTGGGAAGGCATCCCTACCTGTGTGACATTTAAAGAGGAAAAGATGGAAGAACTACGACATGTGACTGATTCACAGAAGATTATAATATTTTAAATATGTATGTGCTTACTCCAGATGTGTGTTACGTACAGTCCTTGAGATGAATAAAATTCTCAGCTGAATGAAATCCTGTCTTTCATTTAGGTTTTTAATTTAGAAAGTTATTCAGATTATAATCACAGTTAGGCAACAGCCCTGCAACAGACACTGTAAAAACATTACTTTTGAATATTTACTAATTTTTTAGTAACTAAATAAACAATTGTTTATGTTCAAACCATTGCTTATCACAGCAACTCTGAATTCATATGCAGTGATCATAATCTCACACAAGTCTATATCTAGTTACAAAAATGTGTTGTCCTGCTCAGCTACCTGCATAGCATAATTTAATGCCATTGGCTTCCTCTGGAGTACATTGGGGCTGGCTGGAAACTTGAAAGATGAGCTCCAGCAAGATCTATTTCTTTTCACTGTCTCCATTTACATAAAATGGGTCAGTATCTTAGTCTCCTCTCACCTGCATGCATTTTGTCTTCTGCTCACTGGAGAACTCTGCAACATAAGGACAGTGAGAAACGCATGCAAGTGGAGGCACAGGCTGAGATTTCACAACCCATATGAGTCGGTCTAAGAAATGGTCCATCTGTCTGCCCCCACCCCAACTCCAAAGTTGAGATCTTGCTCCTTGGTGCTGTCTTCTGCTCTTCGGTGTGCTGTTTTGTGCTTGGGAGGCTGGAAATGTTACAAGCCTGATGGGTGCCCTGATGAAATTTAATGACTACATCATAGCCAATGAGACTGGGTGTCAGCTCTTATCATAGAATGTGATTATTGGTGTCAGGTTCATAAATGTTCTAAGTATTGTCACCACACTAACCTGAAATTCTGTCAGCTGTTTTTTCTTAAGCCATCCTCACTGATAAGGTAATCAGAGGGTAAATCATCTGGAGAGGGAAAGAAAGGGAAATTGTTTTTTTCTAGTGTATATAATCCCCAAAAGGTTACAATTATGTGCAATTATGAAAATCAAGCTTTACATAGTACGTGTAAATGTAATGAAGCCAGGGATATATGTTGCCATACAAAGGAAAACCCACAAGAATCAATTAGCTGGCAAGCTGTCTTTCCACAAAGGGTGTCTGGTACACCTTTCCCTCTTTTCTCCCCAACCCCTTGGATTAGGGTGTATTTTCTGCTCTCAGAGCGTACATGAGTAGATGATTTTATTTTGCATTAAATGATGACCTTAAAGTAATCTGCACACTACACAGTTGATTAACATATTTTTTTAAAAAAACACACCACCAATCAACAGAAGTTAATCTTGAAATAGCAATACAAACCATTCTTTGAAAATAAAGAATGTAACTCCATCAGGAAATTAGTCAGAGTCTGAAATGGAAGGAAAAAAATTAAACGTTGAAAGGGTTCTAAAATTAAGGTGCTTCTTGGTGTAACATACACAAACTCACAGCAAGCAAAGTATCGTAATTTCTGCCAATCTCACCTCTTTATTTTCTTCTTGCTTGCAAGGCATCTATTCATACTGAGTGTAATAAATCCACTGAATACATATATCATACTTTCTAAATGTTTTGTAGTATCTTGAAGACACCATCAGATTAAGGCAAATGTATAATAATTTGGGGTAGAAATAGGTAGCAAACCTTCTTCGTGTGCAACCAGTAGAGACAGGTTATGGACAAGTCTGACTTCTTTTGTTTAGAGCAGCATATATCCTGCAGACAGATTTCTGAACATGTTAATCATTATTCCTGACGAAACGGTTTTCAGCGACATTAAATAATGGTAGAAATTAAAGTTTTTCTGAAGAGCCCCCTTTGGATTTGCTGCTTGTTTGCAAAAAACAGGTGATGGTTTTACAAAACCATCTATGAAATAAAATTTTTGTTCACAGAAATTGGTTGCCCTGAAATCAGTATTCTGCACTCCCAAGAAAGATGCAGGTTCAGTTCTTATATCCATAGATATCCATATTCATAGAAATACGGGTCTATGCACAAAATAATCACTGATTTTTAACATTCTGAACACTGTAGTCCCTGCTAGGTGATAAATATAGATTTCTTCTAAATAAAATCCTCTTTCTTTTGTGCTCTCCTGAAAATAAGATTGTGAGAAACTTCCTTCTGTATGGTCCTGAGTTGAAACATCCTGTTCAGAATGTGAGATGGGTTGTTAACAGGGGTTTCACAATTAGAAGTGAGGGCACAGGCATGAGGAAGTTTTTTATTTTACAGTTCCATTGTGGTGTTAACAATGATGCACAAACAAGCCTGAAACGTTACCAAAATGAGTGCAGCTAGCCTGAAGAACTGAAAATGTCATTGCTCAAGCATACCTGATTTGGAAAGCTCCTCAGAAATATCCAAGTGTGTCATTAGTGGGAGATCTTCTGATGGTGAAGTGAGAGATCCAGCCATTTTCAGTTGAGAGGAACAACCAAAAAGGCACAAATACAGTACATTTTTATCCCATTTTTCCTAATGTTGGCACCCGCAGCATCTGTGAAAAGGTTATACTTCCTTTTTTTTTCCATTTTACTTTCACTTCCTGTTGGACAAAGTGTGACCAAAAAAGAACATTTTGCTTTTGACTCCTTCTGCCACAGGCTTCTGCCCACGATGGTCACTCTGCCTTGCTAATCTTTGTGAGATGTCTGGCCTGCTGAGACAATGCAGCAAGCGCAGTTGCACTGTATGTCTCACGTCAAAGCTTTTAAATCTGAAGCATCTTGTGACAGTGACCACTGATGAGTAAGAATTCCTTGAGAAAATTCTTCTGATAAAGTCCTTTTTCCAATGACAGGGAAAAAAAAGAGCCACAGTGTGTGGATTTGATCTCAGAAGACTCAGGGAGTTGATTTTGGTCCAAAGACTGGATAAGGAAGAAAGACTGAAAAGATCCTTCACGGAAAAACATGCTGAGAGATACATGGTTAATGTGCTTGAACACACAATGCAGTGTGAGTTTTGGTGTCTGTTTTTTTCTGCACTAGCATTATTTTGCAGGGTTGGATAAAAAGTCAAATAACCTCCATTTTTAAATCTTAGCAGTAGCCACCAACTTTTAGGGAAGTGTCATCATGAATGACAAATAAGGAAGGTGTATTTAACTTCGTAAAGGACACTATAAATGTTCATTTATCATTTATCATTTATCATTTTTATTCCAAATTAAAGGTAAACATAGATTGATTTCTAGGGCAAAGAAATGGAAAAAGAAATTATAGAAAGTGATAAAAATAGTCAAGGTACATATAGACATTTAAAACATAAAGGAGGTGAAGATTTTACCTCCCATTTTTTATCTAAACCAGAAAGAAAATAGCATCTGAAGATATCTTATATGCCTTTTGAAGAGTAGATGATATATATTGTCAAGTCCTTTTCTCCTTGGAAAGTCCCTTGAAGAATTATGTACTTCACATATTTCATAACCCATTTTATATGGATCATAAGCATTTCTGCATACCTAGGAAACAAAACATGCATTTTTTATTTTAATATGTGAACAGTTTTTATCCCCATTCGAGGAAAGCCAGCGAAGAACAATTACCTGATTTCCAAGAACAATTATGTGATTTCCGTGACAGAGAACATACTGTTTATTCTTCAGCAGCCTGACTGAACCTAAATCTTCCTTATATAAAGGAAGTATTTTCAAGAAATAGATGGACGTTTGGTTTTGGTTATACAACTATTTCAATTGCAGTATGAAATGCCTCCAATTTAGGGAGCCAAAGTGAAGATATGATTTCTGAAGCAGACTTTAAAAAAGACATAACAGGAATTACACCATAGTCATGGATGTTAGCAGTAAATATTTAATTAGGGAAAAACCTTCTTCTATTCTCTGGCTTGGATTAAATGACCTTGGATTAAATGACCTTATGCTAACAAGGGTACCGAACTAATTCTGAGTAAAAACTAGTAGAGAAAATATCCAAAGAAGTAAGAAAGATATCAGGAAATGGATACGATTTTTTTTCTCTTATATAGTACTTCCATTACTTTGGAAAAGCAGTGTCCTGGATGGGCAAGCTGGGGAAAATGACCATGCTCAGAGAATGAACTGAAATTGTCCCCGTGAGACTCTGGAAATGATGTGTGTTCCTGTGGCTTCCCCAGGCAACATGCTCATTACTAACCAGCCCTGCTTCCTAACCAGCTACTAGTTAAATAGAAAATTATCTAGTATGTCATACTGCCTTTGATATTTTCTTGAGAATCATATAAAACACATAGAAGTAATTTAAAAGAATGCTGTTTCACAGTGCTTTACCAATGTCAGATCTGGAAAACTTTCACTGGGAGTTATGGGTATAACGTTACTTCTACCGAGCTATTTTATCACTTGAAGCCTTACATGAACAGTCCTGAGACTGGGCCTATCTCTCAATGACATCCATAAGAATAGATCTAGCCTGGACTAAAACTCAAAAATTATGACATACGCATTGCTGTCCCTATTTCTACCTGTTTTTCCGATCATCTGCAAGCTGTAAAATCTGGCCAGTGCTTTGAATCAAAAAACATGATAAAGTCTTGTTAAAGAACCCTTTATAGAGAGCCAGACCAAAGTCTGGCAGCAAGACATTACTAATATTTAAGTTTTTAAATGCCAAATTTTTCAGGTTATGCTGATTTCTATTTTTAATGCAATCTAATGACTTCATGTTCACTGTAGTTCCATTTCTTGTACAATAAATATTGCATCTGCTAATACTAATAAATATTGTACTCAGTTACAGCAATAAATGCATCTTCGTGGCCTAATTTGCTCTCTATTGCAGTATTTCCAAATTGATGATTCTTATTAATGTTAATGAAATTTCTAGATCACATGCAGCGTCAATGGAGGCCTTGGCAAAAAATACAGCCTGTTGTAGTGTACTTCTTTGTCATAGAAGAAGTAGTTAAATCCAAAAATGCAGCTTCAAAGAGCTAACTAATGGCATATGCAAATTTAAAAGTTTTATGAGCCCTTTGGCTTCTTTGCTACACAGTCATCACATAAAATTCACCTTTTTTGGTTTTCTTTGTTCATCATGTATTTTCATTATTAATGGTACAAAATTGTTTTGCTTCTAGTCACATATTTTAGCAATTGTGAAATGCACGAAATAATACTCTTTATAGAGATAATTTATAACAAGTATGTATGTGGCATTAAGGCATGATATGTCCTAAAGAATATATTTAAGACACTTTGCAAAAAAAAAAAAAATTGTACATTATTGTGGTGTTTTTATTTTTAAATTTCTCAGTCTTCTCTAATCCAGATCTGACACATAAATGCCATAGATATCACCAGAGAACTGCACTCAGACCAGCAGAAACTGTGACCTGTGCAAAGTAGGTGTTCCTGTGGGTCTAAACATTTCCTTTTAGTCATTCTTTGCTTCTGTATCTCCGTTTGTATTTTACACTTCCAACCCTTCACAGACAGGTCTAAGAACAGCAGTCCTTACTCTTTGCTAAGTTTTTTTATGCCTTCAGCTTCAGAAAAAGAAATGCTTAAAAAAGTAGTTTTAGCTATTTTATGAAATGCACATGGAAATCTTGTAAGAGTCACGACAAAGTTAATAATATAATACTAACAAGTTAATAGTAAGTTTACTATTTTTTCAGCAACATACAAGGTCAGTCTTCAGTTTCTAAATACCTTTTAAAGGCTTTTATCACCTAAGGTTCATAGCTAAACAGAAGTACGTGGTGAAAGGTTTTGACCTAAGAATCCTCGTTCTCTTTCATCTCACTTTCCTAAGAACTATTATCTGACAAACCCAAGAAACAATCATGCCCTGACATTTGAGTGCAATCACAGAGCTTCAAGCTATGCCTCTGAAATCCTTAACTTCCTTTAAGCAACATGTTAGACTTACCACTACACACAATTTAAAGCCTCTTTGATTTGCCACCACAGAGTTGTAGGGTGAGTCATATTTAAGCATTTATAATTTGACTACAATATCTTTCATTTGGAAAGAGTCCACAGAAGCTTGCAGTCTATCTGTGCAACAATAGAGCTTTGAATATACTGGCTAACATGCACTGCCTATTTTTGCAGATGAGTTGAAATGTATTACCATGGAAATGACCTACAATATTAGAGTATCTCTTTTGCCTCTGAACTTGTGCCATACCTGACTCTGCACAATACATTATCCAGTATTACGTTTTGTTTAGTTTTGAAGTTCTGCCTTATTCCTTGGGATTGTATTCCATGTGTAAGGTAATGTATTGTCATGAGCTATTCCCTGTGTGTCTTATACTCTTTTCCCTATTTCAGCTGAGCTAATGCCTTGTAAATAAATTCCTCTATATTGCTCTAATTTTGTGTCCATTTTTACAGTCTAAGCAATTCTCAGATGAGTAGATCTGAGGAATAATGGGCAACTTTGCCCATCAGAATAGTGAAAAAAAGCTTATCTTCTAATTCTTTGGGACAGAGATTCTTTTTGTATCTGTGGTTTACAGTGGCAAGCATGGTGGGCTCTAGTCCACAGTTCTTGTGTAATGCTGCAGTCCCAACTAAATTTACTTAATAAAAGTAGCAGTGGGTAAGAATGACTTTTGAAGTGGACAGGTGTATTAAGTAATTTAGGATTTTTTTTCACCAAAATGCCTTTTACATTTCTCTGAGGAAGTTTGATGTTAGTAAGCAGTACTTAATCTACAATATGCATAGCAGGATTACATCAGAGTCTTTGTATGTCTGAATGTTATTATCCTGAGCATTCAGCTGCAGTGCACGAAAGCCTACTCAGTGATGTTTTATTGCTGAAGCAAAAAAGTAGGCATGGAGAATTGCCAAAGTTCTAACCTCTTAAATATCAAACCCTGAGAATTTTATGTTAAACCAAACTTCTTCCACAGTTTTTTGATAATACCTATATTTTATTCATAAAAATAAATTCACTATTTTCATGTTCTGCCTTTTATAAAACCATAATGGCTGTAATCTATACGTGGTTGTCCTAAATATGACCTGCTTGAATACTTCTGCATTGTTACAGTTAATAGTTATGCTTTGACTCAGCGGTGAGTCAAGTGAATAATTCCTTTGAAGTAATAATGGACACACATATTAAGCACATTTAATGTGCTATTTTTTATGATACGCTTATATTTTAAAAAAGTTAACTGTATCCAGTGGACAAATGTATTGCATTCTATCATTTCTGGATATGATGAAATACTATTCCTGTTTGATCTCTGAGAAAATTACAGAGCATTATTCTTTTTTTTTTTTTTCACTAGTCACATCCAGAAAATCACGTAGTGATGGTAGCATCTAACTATTTGTATTGCAAACCTAGATTCACTGCAAAATTTACACAGTCATTGCACTGCAATCAGGGTTGGACAGTGTCAAACTGAATTATAAGATAAAACGTATGGGTGATCTATTGCTCTGTGTATCTTAGGAGCTTATACATTGGCTATTGCAATGACATCTGAGTACTTACAACAAAGTACAGTTTCATAAAACAAAAATAGAAATGCACCAGAGTCATCCAGAACCAGGAGGACACAAAGTGAGTCCAGGCATGATTTCCTAATCACATAAAGAGGTTCCATTCACTGTCAGATCTGTCCTTTCCAGTCATAACGTGATTGAGACCAAAAGGAGTCAGGCATCAGAAACCCCTTCCACAATACTCTCCTAACAAACTGGTGAAAAAAGCAGAAAAGTCAAGTCCTCTGACAGTGCAGACCAACATCGCTCTACAGATAACAAGAGTTTGATGTTCACTCGTGCCACCTGATGACCCAGCCTATTAGGCATACAAGTAGCGTGATTTACTGTGAGTGTAGCAGCTACAGGCAAAGGGAATCCCTTCCTTTTAAAAGAAGCAAAGCGATTTGTGTCTTTGTCAGGTTTTGTGTTTGGTTTAACAGGATTGCAGGTGTGGTTTTGGTACCCTGCACAAGGTAATGCACAGTAGTTACATCTCCTTTTCAGCCCAGGTCTGCCTTGCTGCAGCTACTGCTGCTCTCTGACTTTCTGAATCCTACTTCCCCGACTTGGCAGCATGGCCTCCATCAGCAGCCTGGGAATCCCACCAATGCCAGCTGCGGGTTTGTGTTCCCTGCAAAGGAAGGCTTATCTTTCAGGATGATGCCTGAAGGGCCTGAGGAGAAGAAGATTGGCTTGTTTTGTAACAGAAAGGAATTATTAGGATTGCCAAGCTGAGAGTGAGAGAGAAAGAAATGGGAAAAGATGAAAGTCAGATGTCTTATGATCAGTACACGTAGAATAATTCTCTGTCCTTGAGGTGAAAAATAGTGTGTGAGACTTACGGTATTAAAAATCCGAGTGAAACATTGACAAGCAACTGAACCACTGCGAACCTTGTCTCCCTTAAAGTACTTGTCCACATTGGAAAGCCTTGCCTTTTCAACCTCCCTCAACTGACAGTTTTTGAAAGCAAGTGATCAGTGGTTCTATGAAGAACAGTGGGATATGTCCCCATGTCAGAAGTATAACCTTTCAAATATGATTAACTCATTAAATACTTTAAAGCCTTTTTTTCTTTGGGAACAATTAGAGAAAAAACAGAGCAAAACGTCCTGCAGACATTGGCTGCCTAATAGAAACTATTCAGTAACACCATCAAGGATGGTATTGCACAGTCTACAGCCTTTTTCTCATTTCTCATTCAGACAAGGGGAATGCTATGCACTCACAGGGCAGCACAGCACTGGCAAGGCAGCAGCAAAGTGGAGCACTATCCCTCTCTGCTACCAGCTATGAATTGGCAGGATAGAGGCATACATTAAAGCACTTTCTCTCATCAAGCGCTTAACTAAGGTGAAATTATATTTTCTAATAATATAAAAAGAAACTATTTGAAAAGGAAGATTTTGTGAATATCTGGCTCACCCTTTATTTCTTCTTCCCTCTTAATGATAAATGAAGGACGGTAGTGCTTTTTCTGCATTTTTTTAACATTCAGCTGATTTTTAAAGGAAGATTTTATTATGAAGATAGCACTTTTGGACAATCGTTCATTTTCTTTAAAAGTGAATTTAACTTCCTGACTATCATCCACAATATCACTTTTTAAATTTGCTGAACATGCAGTAATAGGATTAATCTCAAGACCTTTTTCTAATTACAATGAATTATTGGTTAAAAGCTTTCTAAAAGTTGTTTTAGAAACTATTTCTGAGTGCAAAATGTGCAGTTTGATTTCAGTTTCTGCATGTGCAGTACAATCTTGGAATTTATTTGCAGTATCAGATCAGTCATTGTTTTTTAGTGAATTCAGATTTAAAGTTCTTAGCAGCTTCTACATGGACACTTGTACACTTTGTATACCTATAATAACACCTGTGATACATATCACCTGCCTCTAATCAGATCATCACCTCTAATCAGATACAGGTGAATAAGGTGCCAAGAAATTCTTCCAGTTTATAATATAGACAGACAGACAGACAGACAGACAGACAGATAGATAGACAGATAGATAGATAGATAGATAGATAGATAGATAGATAGATAGGTATCTCCCTATATATTCCTTTCACAGCTATTGTCTTAATGGCAAGTATATTCCTTGGTAAAAGGGACTACAGTCAAGCACCTATGTATTCTAGTATTCTCTTGCAACCAGAAGAGACTGGAAGGGCCAAGATACATCTGTATATGAATGAAAACAATGATGAGGATGCTGTAATTAATCATGGAGACTAGACTGTTTTATTCTTCATCCCATCCTCCTTCCCATATCTGTGAGACCAAATCAGGGGCAAATGCAAGGATTAGTCTGTGACAGCAATTTTGAGCAATACAGGCGTATCTAGAATCCTATCAAAGAACGAACACAATCCTGTATGAGTGAATGGCTAAAAAAATATAATTAATGCCCTTTATTTTACCACTGTAAGTGAAAAGCATATTTTTACAGCTAGAGGTAAAATTGTACAGTACAGCTGTATCACAGTAAAGTCTTCTGGATGAGTAACTGACCTCAAACACTTCTGTTATTTCACATCTGAGCTCCTATTATGGTATTGTGCAAAAGGAGACATTTTTCCTTTCTCATTGGAAGGATGCAAATTTGAGTTCCAGAAGCTTACTTCTACTCAAGACTACAGCCATCTGGTTAAACATGATTAACCCCCACAGATTTCTAGTTGCCGGTGTCTGAGTCAGATACTCCTGAAGCATTCAGAAGATCTTGTTCTCGTTGTCAGGTGGGTAAAAGGATTTATGCTGAGCTTAAAATAGTTTTATAATACTATTCTCTTGATATATTGAATTATTGTTTGTATCCTAAGCAGCGAAATTCTGACAGATGGGAATGTGATTCACAGCCATAATTCCTGAAAACAAAGCAGTAGAAAACAGATGCCTTTTATTTCCTGTTACTTTGAATTCAGGGGATGGAAAGCATCTAATTTATTAATTTGTTGTCTGAGTAGAAAGTTACGTTTTACTCCATAAATACAAGTGTAAGTGAAGATTTTTGAAAAACATATTTCTGTGACCTAATAAAGAACAGAATAAAGACTTTTTGCTTTGTCCTATCTACCAAACCTTAATTATGGGATAATCAAAATATTACATGTTGTAAGAACAGGAGAGGTTTAATGTCGGCCTGCAGAAAAAATTCTATGAAGAGAATACTTGATAACTGAAGCTTCTTGAGATTCCTATATCCCTCCCTGAAACTTTACTATAAGAAGTCTGCCTGACTTCATCAGTGGAGAAATTCTTGTTTTGAAGTGACTTTGTTTCTCTTCAGTAAGAGCTCTTTTGAAAAAAAAAATCTCCTTTTCAGTTCATTTATTTCAATCTGGACCTTCCTGAAGCTTATGTTTAGATTGCTTATTCACTGGTTCTTGCTTCTTTACAGTTAGTAACATTAAAAGTAAGAATCAGTAAATGCAAGATGTTACAAACACAAAACTGTCCCCTCGGTAGTTCAGTGGTCATGCAACAAAAATGACCAATTTGGAGATAAAATTTTCTAAACCTGTGCTTGATTTGGTTCTTCAACTGCTTGTAGTCTATTTAATGTTTGCCCAGTTTATTATGGTTATTTGGGCACTAAGATCTTTTAGTACTTTTAAATAGTACCTAGGCTTCCTGCAAAAAACTTAGGACAAAAAAAGAAAAAAAAGATGTATTTCCATCCTAATTCTGTTTAGAGGCTAGTAATGCAAATTGTTTAGGAATCAAGGAATGGTTCAGGCTGGCAGGGACCTCTGGAGGTCACCTGGTCCAACGCCCTGCTCAAGCAGGGCCGCCTAAAGCCAAGTGCCCAGGACCTTGTTCAGAAAACTCATGAACATCTCCAGGGATGAAAACTTCTCACCCTCCCTGGGTCACTTCACCCTCCTTCGTCACCCTCACAGTGAAAAAGTGTTTCCTGATGTTCAGAGGGAACTTCCTGTGTTTCAGTGTGGACTATTGACTCCAGTCTTGTCACTGGGCACCACTGAAAAGAGCCTGGCTCCATCTTTCCATCCTCCCTTCATGTATTTATATACACTGATGACATCTCCCTGAATCTTCTCTTCTCCAGGCTGAACAATCCCAACTCTCTCAACCTTTCTTCACGGGAGAGATGCTCCAGGTCCTTCCTTATCTTTGTGGTCCTTCACTTGACTCTCTCCATTGTGCCCATGTCTTTGTCATACAGGGGAGCCCAGCTCTGGACCCAGCGCTCCAGGTGTGGCCTCACCAGTGCTGAGTAGCGCAGCAGGATGACCTCCTCTGACCTGCTGGCAACCCTCCTCCTTGTGCAGCCCAGGACACTCTTGGTCTTATTTGCAGCAAGGCCACACTGCTGGCCTGTGTTCACCTTGGTGCCCACCAGGACCCCCAGGGCCTTTTCTGCTGAGCTGCTTTCCAGTTGGGCAGCCCCCAGCGCGTACTGGTGCCGGGGGTTGTTCCTGCCCATCTGCAGGACTTTGTGCTTCCCCTTGCTGAACTGCACGAGGTTCCAGTCAGCCCATTCATCCAGCCTGTTACGGTCTCTTTCAAATCTTACTTGCTCTGCTAAGGGGTCAGATCTTGCTTGTCAAGGTCTGTTTGATTTCTTGATCAGAGGATCTAAATCTTTAGAGTTGACATCCTTTAAAAGTCATTCACATTGGCTACATTTTAGTGGATCTTTAAAGGGGAATTAAAAATACAAATTAACTGAACAGTCAATTTAAATATAGTGGGTTTGTATCGAGTGTTGAACTTGATTTAAAAGGAGCAATACAACTACTCGGTGAAGTGCATGACTGTCCAGTGTTTCAAATAAAAATTCAAAAGCCTGCTCTTCTCTATTCCTGCCTCTGTTCAGCACATATTTAAACTTCTCTTTGTTATGTGGGTGTCCATTTGACATTCTACTGAATTAAGCCAAACTGGTATCTTTTAACTACAGAAAGCTTGTGATATTTTTTCTAGCATTTAGAAGTTTATCACTCTTTCTTCACAACAGTTATCTTGTATAATCTATATACCAGTTGGAGGTCTGTGGGTTTCTTGTTTGTGTGCAGAGAATACTGTATCAGTCCCTCTGTAAGCAGTGATCTGAAAATCTTGAGGCACTGCGATTGCAGGCTTGGGCTCTGCGGTCCAAGTGCCGTGTATTGCTGTGCAATGCAGCAGAGTTCTCACACCAGCCCATGCCCTGCCACCTGCTGAGATAATCAAGCTCACCACAGTAGTCAGAACATGACTGGTGGGTGGTATAGTTCCTGCTTTCCTTTAAGTAATATGCCAGTAACTGTGGCTGTGTGCTGGAAATTGTTCTTAAATGCGGTAAACACAAGAATTTGGGGTTTTCTTTCCAAATATAATTCTAGATGTGATATAGTCTTGAAGGAAGAGGAAATGAAGAAGCTGTACCGTGAACTTCTATTAAGGACAAAGATGAGCATTAATGGCAGATTGCTATAATGCTCCTAACTGGCACAGAGGTTTCCTGTAAGGAAGTGGCATAGTTATTTTCCCAGTAGGAAATACTTCAGAAACATAATGCTGAGAGATTCCTAGCTATTGTGCTCCAGAAAATGCATGTAGAATATTTGATTTAGTGCCAGGCTTGCTAGGCAAGTCTTGCTGGCTATCCAGGAGGGTCAAAGTTTGGTCTTGCTGAGGCTGGTGTGAGCTCACCCACTGATCAACTCCTAGGGTAACAATCTCCCTCTCAGTCTTTCCTTTAAAATGCTTGAGGATATGACTCTTGGCTTTAATCTGGGGCTTAATATTTCATAAATTATTTATTCCCTTTCCACCATACAAACGCTAAAGCTTCAAATTCACTTATTTGCTTCAGGATGTTATTTTTAAATAAAATTATTGGACCTCTGGTTATTTTGTCATGAAACTTAGAACAGAAAAGTTAATGACTTTTGGATTTTCCTGTAATGACTTCCTCCTATATTAAGGATTTCTTTGAATTCCTTGGTGGCATGAAGGACATCCAAAAAGCAACCGGATACTGCGTATGTAGTAATAGGTTTGCTAAACCCATTCAGATTTTTTCCTGTTAGATGTATAGCCTGTAGATCACACCAAAGAACAGGTCCTTGAAAAAGGGTCAAAAGATCCCAACAACCTCAGAAAAAAAGACTTTAGAGGTCATTTGGTTTATTACCCTTGCAGTACAAAGTGTTTTTTTACTGTGTATAAGTAGTGTTCTGTACAACCTAATTTTAAATCCCCAAGCACAGGATCCCACATTCCTGTTTTACTGCCATATGACTTGTGATATGCACTCCATCTCTTGTCATTCCTGTGGTCCAATGCTTCATTGTACAGAAAATAATAAAAAGCAAGTGAAACTTTTTTATACCCCAAAGATGTAGTAGCATGCTAGCGGTCAGTTTCACTCTAAGCAAATGTTTGATACATAGATCTACCTGCAATGTGAGAAGTGTTAAGAAAATCAAAATGCTGAGGATGATGTTGATAGCAGCTAGATTTAAAGAGAAAGAGCAGTCTGTGCAAATAACAGGATATGGAGGAAGAGAGAGCAGAGGAATGGTTGTCTGAGCTTGGACATGTGGCATAACCTGTGGGACAACAGAGACAAAGCCTGTGTGTTTCCTCTTTTTGTCTCACTCTCTGGGTGCCCAGCCCTGCACCCTTCACCGCAGCAGCTGCCATGGAAATGACAGTGCAGGACTGAAGCCTGGGCTGCTTGTCAGTTTTGTGACAACAGGACTTTTTAGAGGAGAATGGAAGGAAAGTGGTAGAGTCAAGTGCTTTTATAGCGGTATGGCTGATTCCACCCCTACCCCCCCCCACCCCACCCCCTGCACCTTTATATCTATACATATTTCTGAATTAGCAGTTTTTTCTCATTTTTCTGTTAGATCAACTTTTCCTTAAAGCTCTTGTTAAACCTGTTCTTCTACATTATTGATTTTGTTTTGTGTGTGTAGGCAGTATAGTTTGCTTTCTTAATTGCTCCAGTTTGCCTGTATTTTCCTTTAAGGCAGCATTCGATAGATAAATGTTTTATTTCACAAATGCCCAGAGTAAGGCTGCTTAGACAGAATTTGTGACTTCCTTTTCCTCTGTATGGAAATTGAAACCGTGCTTCACTTCTTACAATACCCTGTAGCCTTGCACATGCATGCATTTGCAATTTACCACTGCAGTCACAATAATTTTTTTAGCTGCATTACTGCCCAGGTGTACTCCTGACTTTTTCAACATCTTCTTCCTTGAGCCTTATTGAGAAAAGGATTCTTATTATGGGTAGCAAGGAAAACAATTTCATATCTGTACTCTCTTCAATTTACAGCATTTCTTCTTCCCTTTTTACTTTGGTTTCAGCTTGTTAAGTCTTCCAGAACTATCCAAGTAGCATTACTATTTTGAAATTCAGAATTTTCTACCTCCTCAGCTTCTACAGGTACATCATTTGACTAATACATTTTTTTAAAAAATCAGAGAAGTATCTGAACATTTTATTTATTGATCACCTATTTCTAGAACTTTCAGTAGTCTTTATATGAGGATAGGTACCCTGTTGTTTTTTTAAAAAAATAAAAATGCTTTGTGATCTCCCATCCTTTGTACTCATGGTTTCTGCATGGTGAAGACCTCCTAGCTCAGTAATTTGTATGCGTTTCCCCTTTTCTTAGATGTTTGTATGCTCTTAGAGTTTCATCTTCTTTTTATGTAGCCAAAATAAGTATCCTGCAGATCTTCAGGGATACTTATTGCTGGAGAACTTAAGCAAAGCCTTAAAGAAATCTCTTCCTACTGTAATACCTACAATTTGATTTTCTTGTTACATTGGTGGTCTGCTTCTCTACAGTGTTGTCCTACACATGACTTAAGAAAAGGCACAGGATCTTTATGAATCCAGCTCGAGAGTTTCAGGTAGGAACAAAATAACACAAGTTCTTTATAGAAGAACTATGAATTATAATCAGGCAGAAGATCAGGATTTCAGCTGATGTCTCAAGGGATGTTACTGTGTTCTGCAGTGGGACCTTGTGATGGTTTTGGGAGCTGTAATCATCCTTATATCTAGATGAATGAACAAAGGAAATACAAGGTGACTAGGGGAAATGTGCACCATGACTGACGTCACCAGTTTGGCCTATCTACAGCCCTCAAAGCGAAATTTTGAATTATCTCACTGAGAAGGGGTGGAAACCCTTACACCTGAGGAAAGACTATAAGAGATGTGATAACCCACAGTCCTGCTAGAATCTAGGAGAGCACTTTGAATTGCAAGACAACTTTTTCCTGAGATTTGTGAAATCCATGACACAGAGTGGTGGCATGGGTGGGGTGGAAAGAACCATGTATGAATAAATGTAGGTGCAGATATGGAAGTACGGCCTTAAAGTAATCAGTTCAACCAGATGACGTAGCTGCTGGGCATGGAAAAGACATTTTTCATCACACATGCTCTTCTGAAACAGCAAATTTAAAGTGAATTAAAATTTAAGTTAATCTGTTATTCAGCTAGACAATGTCAGGGATAAGAATTTGTTGGTGTGTGGGGCAGAAGAAATGGTCAGCAAAGAAGAAAGTGACTTGGAATCATCTACAGCCTAGGGAATTGTCACCTTCAGCTGGCTGCAACTTATGTCCAACGTGAGCCCCATCAGGCAAGTGTCCAATGCAAAGGGATGACCAAGACTGAGAAGGAAGGAACACATGGGACCAGTTTTAAGCACCTTAACTCGTGGATGGAGAGCCAGCTTGCACAAAGAATATCTGAATGAGTGCTGAAGACTCTGAAGCTTACAAGGGTAGGTGTTGAAAAGGCACTAGTATGCCTATGGAATAAGTGACCTGGTCTATGGGAACATCTAGTTCCTCTTATACTTCCCTTGCACCTTTGAAGATGTAAATGGAAAAAGGATGATAATTTCATCTTCGTTGCTGGCATATTTCTGATACATTCAATAATTTGTTACTAGGAAATGCCAAGATGTCATTTCTCAGATCTTCCTACAATCATTTTATGACTGTTGAATCCTAAGTCAGGATGAACTGTGCAATTGCAGCACTTAAGTGCTGGATCCTGAATTTCAGTGCTACTTTTTGTTACTCTGTGTTATTATGGTGACTTTAAAGACCTTCAACTTCCATGCAGATTAAAATAATACTGTGGTACAAGCCAAATTAAAGAAAAAGGAAGAATGTGGGATTTGAGTGGTGCTCATTGCCAGGTTGCAGCACTGGAAAACCAGGCATTTCAAATTCATTACAGTAAAATTTGTCCTCATGATATCTGAATTTAAGATATGCTACAAGTCATAACATCAAAAGAAAATTGTCATCAGGAAGGTTAAAAGCTGTCATAAATCACTCAGTGTGGTGCAGGAGAAATACAGTATCCACTATGAAAAAAATTAACTGGGAAGCATATGGAGGTTTTTGTCTTTAGGTGATTGTCAGTGTCCAGTTAGAGGGGGAAAAGTTTTCGTGCAAAGATACTGTGTTACTTTAACTCCCTAGCTAGAAAAAAAACTGGAAAAAGTCTGTTACTACTGTTGGAAGTAGTGCAAAATGCTAATTTATTTAGAACACCTAATAAAAAAAGACAACCTCCCCTAAGACTCCTGGAACATAGATTAAAAAGGGCTACAGAAGGGCACAATCTAAAAGCTGAAAATAGCTGAAATAAACCCAGAAGCACTGGATAACTCTAGGGTAGAAAATGAGATTGGCAAGTCCAGGATATCGTCAGGGAGCAAACACTCTGCAAGAGCCAGGAGTGAGAGCTGAGGGTAGTAGGGAGGCCAGCAGGAATATGTTTGCATCAGCCAGGGTAGTGACCCACCACACCTCAACAAGGAGAGTGGTGCAGGTCTGGGACAGTGGCCAGGGCTTGGCCCAGGACCTGTCGCCACTGCAGCAGCACCACTTATGAGGCAGGTCTATAGTCAGCCAAGTCAGCAGGTCAGGGACAGCAAGGGGCAAGGGCCTGAGCTGACACGCAGCTCTGAGCTGGGGAGGGAGAGGTGCTCATTGAGTCATCTCACATCTCTTTATCACAACACAGCTGTTGCACCAGTGGTTTTTCCAAGGCTACACCTTGGCAGACCTGACCTTGAATGCAGACAGCTAAATGCTGGTGGCACAAGGGCAAAGCATTTGAGCCTGCTGCTGTGTTGAGTGACAGATGCTGACTAAAAACGTCAGCCCATGGAGCTGTTGTCAGTTTCTTGTGAGTATAAAGTAATACAGTCCTGTGTTATCTAACATTAATGCAGAAGACCTGCGAGAAAAGAACTGATACAGTTACAAAAACAAAAACATGTAAAGGGATATTTAATGAAGATGATGGAGTTGTTTAAGTCCTGTAGCTCTTAACGTGTTACACATGGAATTTAATTTATTCAGAAGTGTAAGGTTTGTTGTATTATAAACCTCTGCTGTTTTCAGCTGCTGCTTCCACAATCATAAAACTGGATCAGTGCAGTACCAAGTACCACTCAGTGATAAAAATCTGACCTGAATCGGACATGACATATGATCATATTTCTGTAGAACTTGACAGAGTGCGGTAAAGAAAAACAGATAAGAGAAAATCTGTTTTTTCTTTCGTTAGCCAGCATAAAACTAGCTTGAAGCCTGCTTATGCAAGATTGATTTTCCTGTGAAAATGTAATGTACCCACGCTGGTGCATACCACATCAGGGCTGTGCACTACATGTCTGCAGCATCTTCTGGTCCAGCACTGGGAGCCCAAGAGCTAAAGGCACTGTGTTCCCAGCAGTGCAGCATTAAACCCATAGTTAATCATGGATTTGATGCCACCAGAATCACATCTATATCTTCTCAGTCAAGCCTGATGTTTATGTACTTCATGTACTTCACCCTGCTTTGAAAGAGATAATGCAGTTACTCTTGTGCAAATGTGAAATGTATTAGAAATTTAGAGCAGAGGTGAAATATTGCTCTTTCATGGGGTTAGAAACTGAGCTGCTTCTAGTATATTAGTATGAATTTGTTTTTTAAAGAATATGTTCCTTTCAATCATGTCTTTTTTTTTAAAAAATTTTTATCTTGTCTGAATTTAGTGAGATTTCAAACCTTTTATGAACCATTAATTTGAAAGGATGCTGTAGGATCCTTTCATGAAACCATGAACCTAACAACCTGTGTGGTCTCCACAATGATGACTGTATCCCAGCATAAGAAATACCTTCTATTTGAGCTATTCTCACATTTTATGTAGGTTGCAACCAATGTAATATGCAAAACTAAAGACGCTGTTCAGAGGGGTGGAAATCTGTACTTATAAACTAAGTAGCCTTCAAGCACAGCAGAAGCCCAGGCTGCAAAAAGACCTGTTAATGTTCATACCTCTGAAGGTGTGAAGCAGGAAACATCCTGAAATGCTGAGTTCTTTGTATTGGCATTTATATTTCAAACTGTATGAAAAGATAAAGGTTTCAAGATGAAAGTACCTCCGTTTTAACATCTAGGGGGCTATAAACAATTCTAAACAGTTTTTCAGTGCAGACTAGAAACTGAACTGGGAAAATATCAGTGTTAATCTCTGCAAAGGGTGAATTTGTACCAGACAGTGCACACTGAGAAACTGTTTGTATAGGAGTGTATGACAAGGACCCAAGACCTGGGGTTGTTTCTTGCTGAGCTGATGAAACTCAGCGTGGGGGTTGTTACTATTACCAAGCCTTAAGGAAGAATTGCCTCCTTGAGGCATAAGCCTGCACATCTCCGCAAAAGCAGAAAACTGAAAGGAACTCCATGTGCATGCATAGTCTTAGGGTTTTGTGCTTCGAAGCTGGCTTAACATTGCTGATTTGCTTGTGTATCAAATTCTGTGTACACATGTTACTTCTGTCTTACTGGTGTCAGGTGCTGAAGTACAGAGGCAGACTTGTTGTTGCACAGCAAGGTAATTGAAGGTAAACACACACAGAAATTAAACCAGCCTTATATACTAGTGAGTAGCAAGCAAGTAAGTAGGTCCTTGCTATCAAACTTATGAAGGAAATTGCTTTGGTTGAAATTTCTTATAGGTAGATTAAGGAAGTTGCTCAAACAATATCAAAACATTGCATGCTTTCTTTATATAATGTCATAAAGGGGTTACCTGTGCCTTCCCACTCCATAGGTGCTTTGTTTGTAACTTTAGTGGAGGACCACAGGCATATGGATCACAAAAACATGAAGTGAAAATCCTCAGCTGATCATTATTTTGCCTCCCTTGTTGGCTGAGCCTCTCCCAGTCTTCCTTTATCTGTCTCTCTTTTAATTTCGGTAATGCTGAAAGGAGACGAAACACCCTACTAGCTTAACAGAATCAGAAGATGAATGTGGAGTCCTACTGATGTACCTCAGGCTTCTGGCACCTTCAGAATTATGTTATCTTTACTCATCTCAACCCACAGCTTTTATAATCAGATGTTCCCTTTTTCAACAATAAATGTTAAGGGCAGGAAGATTGTATTCGGTATCTGCTGGAATTAGAGAGAGAGTGGAGACAAGTAGTGCCTGAGTAAGTCACTGTTGCACATATTTTCACCTTCTGAAACATAAAACCAGCCTTCTGTTCTTGATACTAAAGTGTGTGACCATGTCAGATAATTGCTCTTCCCTTTTCTCGTTCCCTGTCTCCTTGGGAATTCTGTTCTCCAAAGGCAACAGTAACTTCTGACGGAAATTTATGAAAGTACAGTATGATTACAGAGAAGAAGAGTAGCAAGTATTTAAAAGAATTAGTAGAAACTATATAGCTGTGGAGGAAAATGCTTCTGAGTTTTTTGTTCTGTTCGTTTTTCTCCTAGGGAAGAAGCCTGATGGTGGCAGATCTCAAAGTTAAATGATGTATCTTCAAGAAATAGTTTGCTAAAGAATAGATGTCCTCCTAATTTGCTGGTAGAAAATCATTCCCAAGTCTTAAGCTTCCAGGTGCCTCACTTCTTTTGGCATGTATCCCACAGGGAGTCTGACCAGGAAAGCACTCACAGTAGTTCTGAGGGTCTGAAATAATTCAGGAAAACTGGAGAAACTTTGGAAAAAACTGCCCCACTGTTGCTCCAAGAAGTAGATTGCTCTCTGCAACCATATTCTGTGTGCAGCAGTTTAGCAAAAAATATCCTTGGCTCTGATCTGTCTCCTTTTTCTTTTTTGTTTGTTTGTTTGTTCTGTTTTTTGGTTTGTTTTTGGTTTTGTTTTTTTTTTTTAAATGTAGGGTGAGGAATGGGAGAGAAAAGCCTTTCTTAAATGCTTGTTTCCTCAAGCCTTTCATGCTGTATTCAACTCTGCTTTATTTGCTTGTTGAATAAACTTTGTCAGCAGTTTAGTTCTACTTATATTATTTATCTTGTCTCACTATGAAAGCTTTTGGGCTACTTATAGTGAAAAAAGGCAACACTTCAGTGTAATAGAGGGATATCTGGTTTAGTTCTGCAGTCACTTGGTTGACCTTAGATTGTAACAAAGATTTTCAGAAGACTATGTAATAGCTGTGCTCAGCAATATTAACAAATAGGAGAATTTGCCGGCATTGCTGTCTTAATCATTTTGGCGGATATTTTTAGTACATGTGATCTTTCCTCTCTGAATCTGCATGAGGCTGAAATGTGCAGTGTTGCAAAATCCTCATGGTGACTTGAGGTCTCATTCAGGAACATAAAAATTTTTTATCTGCAAAGGTCTGGGACAGGACCAGTGCCAAATTCTCTTGCTATATGATCACTGTCTTGATTTCAAAACATCCAGAGAAAAACTCTTGCTTATCCTGCTAGGTTATCTGAAAATAAAAATTATATCTGGTATCTAGTCTGTGGTCAATACAGCATATGAAAGACTTGATAGCAGAGGTGAGGAAAGGCAGTTTGGGGTATTTTTTGAAGCTTTTCCAGGATTAATTAATCTCAGGCATGCTCAAAGCTGTAATTGTTTATATATATTCATAGGTTGCATCTCTGTTCCAGGAGAAGATAGGTTTGAGTTCTCCAGATCAGCAAACCTGAAACATTAACAGGAACTCTCTGTGTCAGAAAGATCACACAAAATAGAACCAGCTAAGGAATAAATATGAAATATGTAAATGAACTGGAGAAGGGTTGTACTCTGTCTGCTCTTCCAAAAGCAGCAATGTCTGGTCAGGTATGTCAAGACATGCAAAGCATAAGCACTTCAGTGTCCTTCATATGAGTTTGTACTACCTTCTCAAGTCCTTGACGTAATGTCAACAGTAAAGTCTAGAACTTGTGTTGCACTATGTAATGGACTTTCACCAAATGAGCATAACCAAATTCTGATAATGGAAAACTTATGTTCTACCAGAAGAAAAAAAAGAAAAGTTGTGAAGTCTTTCACAAGACAGAAAAAAAATAATGAAAAAAGATATGCTTCTGTGCTTCCATGGTTTACTGTGTTCCTTTCCATCAGCTACAGGCCACTGTCTTTGGTATGTGTACAGAGATGTCAATAAGTACAGAGCAATGGCTTCTTTGCAGTCTAGTTCATGATGAAAGTATGCAAAGGAAGCTGAGAATGCAATGGAATAACTACATTTTGCCAGAGGCTTCTATGGAAGCACAGCAGTTCTCAGACATAGAAGAGTATTTGGGACATGTTCAAAAGCTCTGGAAATGTATTCCTCTCCCTCTGCATAGTGGTAGTTGCTTTCTAAAATAATTTGCTGACAATGAAGGTCAGCTGGGACGCAGTAGAGCGCTAGACTAGATGAGACGATTTTGTTAAATGAAAATGGATGTGATGGGGTGGGGAAGAATAGAGAGACTGTCAAACTAAGAACTGCTTTTAATAATGGTGAGTGACTTGAGATGAGAGGCAGTACTAACAGGCCATAGGGTCCAGCGCTGCTGCCAGCTGCACTCCTGTCAATATTTTGCAGTTGCTGAAGACAGACTCTTGCCCCAAACATGGGAAAAAGTTGATACATACAACAAAACAAGACTGTAACATGTACTATTAAACAAGTATAATCCTACCAATTGCATGGCTGAAACATATTAAACAGTTTTCTTTTGGGAAGCAAGTGTGAGTGGTGTCTCGGCAACTCGATGCTGATGCATTAACAGCTGTATTGTTTGAAAATTTAGTGTTGCATGGTAAAAATTTCTGTTCCTGAAGAAAATCAGAATAAAACAAGGAAAAGAAGTTCAATTTGAAAGATGAGATAGCTCAGATTAGCAGTGTTTGCATGCCAGCAATTCGCAGAAGTTTCTGTGATTATGGAATATGATCCTGCATTTTTTGAAAAGCAAAAAACCTACATGTTTACCATAACAACCTTTTAACTACATAGTTCACATGCTAAACAGGTAAGTGGCAACTTGCTCAAGGACCTGCCACACATGGCTTGGCAATGCAATCTTATATATTTGTAAAGATTTTGTGGAAATTGTTTAAAGATACAATTCCTAGCACCTAAGTACAGTTTTTGAGTGAGAAAAAAGGAATGAGACCATTTTCTGTTCTTCCTCTTCAGTAAAAAATTATTTCTCAGGATCACAAAAAATGCAAAGATTTGGTGACCCAGACAGCACTTAGGTTTTTCTGTTTTGCTGTATGAAAGTGAATAGCCAAGTAGCAAGTGCCTGATGTACTGGAGTTGATCAAAATCAACTTCATAAGTGCTTTAGATTAGACTAACTCTCCTGCACAAACCTCACAAGTTAAAGAAATGGAAGTCCCCTAATGGGCAGTTAATTCACTGGAATTATTGCAACCGGTTCTCAGTGAGTGTCTTCAGAGATTTCTGACACGTTCTGAAAACAGAACCAAAATTGTTAGTTGATTTGATGCCTAGGGGCTGCAGTGCAGCGGAGCTGAACAAATATGTGAGAGGGAATAGCCGTTCCCTGAAGCAGAAATAATTTGAGAATTCATCCTGATTTCTGTTTTGGAGAACCCCTGGGATCCCACGCAGGCTCTGCAGGCTGATTGGCATACAGTTTTACAGGGAGGGTGAGAAGGAAGATCTGCTCTTCATGGATTTCACCACCTGCCACCCACACTTACACATAAAAAAATTCTGAAGGAATCCACCAGTCTGTCCTGCTTTCTGCCCCTGGCAGGGTGGCTGCTTGTTAGCCTGGTGAAAGAAAGTAGGCAGGGGAGGGCAGGATAGCAGCTGCTCAGAACACTCCAGGGAGGGCATCCGAGGAAGTGATAGCCTGATACATCCTCCAGGTAAGTTTGTGATGCCGATACATGATGTCTCTCTTCGGTTCAAAGTTCTTTTATTTTTAAGACACCCTTTGCCAGGAACCTGCTGCTCAACAAGTGCTGGGAGCCAAAGGTGACAGAGAGGCAGGCAGACCCATGCCCTCACTGACAAGAATACCAGACGACAGCACCCCAACAAGGAGACCTGCAAAAGGCTGAGACAGTGAGGATAGGCAGCCAAAACCTATGGCCACTGCACTAGCCCCACCAACGAAGCTAGTAGGAGTTCAAGCCAGGGACCTGAGTCAGAAGACCAGGGTCAGCAAGGTGCAAGACCAGGAAGTGCATATCTGCAAGATGGTTCAGGCAAGGACCAAGAAGCAAGAGCCTGAGCTTAAATGCAGCTCCTGAGGCAAGGAAGAAGAGGTGCTCCATGACACATCTCACAGCTCTTTCTCACAACATAGCGGTTTTCAAAGCGGTTTCATAGAATTATAGAATCATTTAGGAGGGAAAAGATCTGAAAGATCAAGTCCAACCATTAACCTAGGACTGCTAAGTCCATCACTAAACCCTGTCCCTAGTTTTTAAACAGCTCCATGGATGGTGATTCCACCACCTCCCTGGGCAGCCTGTTCCAATGCTTGATTGCCCTTTCAGTGAAGAATTTTTTTCCCAATACCCAATCTAAACCTCCCCTGGTGTAACTTGAGGCTGTTTCCTCTTGTCCTACCACTTGCTACCTGGGAGAAAAGACCAACCCCCACCTACCTACAGCCTCCTGTCAGGGAGCTGTAGAAAGCAATAAGTTCCCTCTGAGGCTCCTCCTCTTCTCAAGACTGAAGAACCCCAGTTCCCTCAGCCACTGCTCATACAACTTGTGCTCCAGCCCCTTCCCCAGCCCCGCTGCCCGTCTCTGGACACGCTCCAGCCCCTCAATGTCCCCCTTGCAGTGAGGGGCCCAGACCTGAACACAGGGTTCGAGGGGCGGCCTCAGCAGTGCCCAGGGCAGGGGGACGGTCACTGCCCTGGTCCTGCTGGCCACACTGCTGGGGACACAGGCCAGGGTGCTGCTGGCCGCCTGGGCCCCCTGGGCACACTGCTGGCTCCTGCCCAGCCGGCCGTCACCCAGCACCCCCAGGCCCTTTCCCACCAGGCCCTTTCCAGCCGCTCTGCCCCAGCCTGTAGCGCTGCGTGGGGCTGGTGTGACCCAAGGGCAGGACCCGGCACTGAGCCCTGCTGAACCTCATACAACTGGCCTGGGCCCATCGCTCCAGCCTGACCAGGTCCCTCTGCAGAGCCTCCTGCCCTCAGGCAGGTCAGCACTCCCACCCAGCTTGGTGTCATATGTAAACCTACTGAGGGTGCACTGGATGCCCTCATCCAGATCATCAAAGATATTAAACAGGACTGGCCCCAGTACTGAACCCTGGGGGACACCACTTGTTACAGGCCACCAGCTGGATGTAACTCCATTTACTGCCACCCTTTGGGCTTGGCTGTCCAGCCAGCTTTTTACCCAGTGTATAGTACACCCATCCAAGCCATAAGCAGCCAGTTTCTCCAGGAGAATGCTGTAGGAGATGGTGTCAAAGACTTTACTAAGGTCCAGGTAGACAACACCCACAGCCTTTCCCTCATCCACTAGGCAGGTCATCTTGTCATAGAAGGAGATCAGGTCTGTCAAGCAGGACCTGCCTGTCATAACCCCCTGCTGGCTGGACCTGATCCCCTGGTTGTCCTGCACATGCTGCATGATGGCACTCAGGATGATCTGCTCCATAATTTTCCTTGGCACTGAGGTCAGGCTGACAGGCCTGTAGTTCCCCACATCCTCCTTCCTGCCCTTCTTGTAGATGGGCATCACACTGGATAACCTCCAGTTAACTGGGATCTCCCCAGTGTGCCAAGACTCTTGATAAATGATGGAGAGTGGTATGGTGAGTTCCTCCACCAGCTCCCTCAGCACACTTGGGTGGATCCCATCCTGCTCCATAGACCTGTGGACATCTAATTAGAGCAGCAGGTGACTAACTGTTTCCTCCTGGACTGTGGTGAGTTCTTTCTGCTCCTCCTCATACTCACCTTCCAGCTCAGGGGGCTGAGTATCCAGAGAACAAATGGTCTTACTATTAACGACTGAGGCAAAGAAAACATTAAGTACCTCAGCCTTTTCCTCATCCTTTGTGACAATGTTCCCTGCTGCATCCAGTAAAGGATGGAGATTCTCCTTGGACCTCCTTTTGCTTCTAATATATTTGTAAAAACATGGCAATGGCCAGTCTGAGCTATAACTGGACTTTCACCTCTCTAATCTTTACCCTGCATAACCTGACAACTTCCTTAGTCCCCCAGAGCTGCCTGCCCCTTCTTCCAAAGGTGGGAAACTCTCCTTTTCCCCCTGAGGTCCAGCCAAAGCTCTCTGTTCAGCCAGGCCAGTCTTCTCCCCCACTGGCTCATCTTTTGGCACATGGGGACAGCCTGCTCCTGCACCTTAAGACTGCCTTCTTGAGCAGTGTCCAGCCTTCCTGGACAGTTGGCCCTTCAGGGCTGTCTGCCAAGGGGCTCTGTCAAGCAGGCTCCTAAACAGGCCAAAGTGAGCCCTCCAGAAGTCCAAGGTAATGGTACTGCTGACCCCTCCCTTTACTTCTCTGGGAATAAAAACTCTGTCACCTCGTGATCGCTGTGCCCAAGATCTCCTCCAACCACCACATCACCCAGCAGTCCTTCCCTGTTTGTAAACACCAGGCCCAGTGGGGCATCTCCCCTGGCTGGGCACTGACCAGCTGTGTCGGGAAGCTGTCTTCCACACACTCCAGAGACCTCCTGGACTGTTTTCTCTCCACTGTGTTGCATTTCCAGCAGACATCCAGTAGGCTGAAGTTTCTCCTGAGAACAAGGCTAGCGACCTTGAGACTTCCCCAGCTGCTTGCAGAATGTTTCATCTGCCTTTATCCTGGTTGGGTGGTCTGTAACAGACTCCCACCAGGATATCTGCGCTGCTGGTCCTCCCTCTGATTCTTACCCATAAACATGCAACCCTGTTGTCACCATCATTCGGCTCCTGGCAGTCAGAAAAACACCTGACATACAAGAGCTACCCCACCATCTCTCCTTCCTTGCCTATCCCTTCCAACGAGTTTGTAACCACCCATTGCAACACCCCAGTCATGAAACTTATCCCACTGTGTTTCCATGATGGCAATTAATTTCATCCAAGGTTGCATGGACGCATTGTGGCAAAGTCAACCCTCAACACAGGCAGCTAAACCCTGAGGAGCAGGACAGCATGACTGCAGAGTCTCCCCTTCTCACTTAGGGTCCTGCTATGCTGCAGCATTTTTAAGACCTTCCTCTCACTTCACTTAATTTTTAAATTTGAACAGCTCCATCCTCATGGTAGTATGATATTTCATGGATTCTCTGTTAATACTCATCTTTCAAGCCATTGCACTGCAGATTATGGACCTGGAAAACATACTGCAAATAGCAACGTATCAGGCATGCTAATAAACTTGGTTTCCTTCAAACGCCATTTGCCAGTAAGCAGAATTAACATGTATTATGAAATTATATTCTTCTGCCTTGCTCCCCTCCACAGGAGGTTGCAACTGCAGCTAGTATTAGAAATGGAAAACTCTTAGCCTTGTCTTAGCTGACTGCCTTGCTTGCAGAACATGCCAACAGAGATCTGTGATTCCCTGCTCCCATTCCTGCTGAGTCTGCTCTCCAGTTCCACAAATGAAAGTGGCAGCCACACAGCCTCCTCTGAACCCTTCATTCCAAACTTTCTTCTAGCATTACTTCTTCTAGCAAACCAAGTGGCAGAAAAGGATGTGACAGAGCAGCTGCAGTAATGAGTATGGAGGCTTTGTGTGGGCGTGTGAAAGAGGCAAGCCTTTGCTCAGCCTTGACCCTAATACTGTGCTGTTGTGCTACCTCTGTTACTATGTGAGTCTGAGATGCCCACATTGGCAGATATGTGCAATGTTGTGAGAACCGAGTGTGAAATGCTGTGAAGTGTTCAGAGGGAGCATGTTATAAATGGGGAAAATATCACTTAAGTTACGGGGGCAAGGACTGCTTATACTCACATGAGCTTGACAGTTCCTAGAACAAATTCTTATCCTTCAGTTTCCTCTCTCCTCTTCTCCCCTTTTGACCTGTAGTAGTACCAAAATCACCAAGAACCTAGTAAGGTCAGATTCTGGGGGCATACTACACTGACAGCTCTGTATTTGTGAGAGTGAAATCAGGTTTGATTTGAATTGGTCAGGAAAAAAATGTTCCTCTTCTTTTACTGTGTAAACATGCCACCTATTATTATTTGATGTTGACTATTTTCAGCTTTGGGTGCTGTTACAAACTAAGGCTGGTTTCTGAAAGACCTGTCTAAATGCTTTCTTCCTATAAATCCACCCAGGAGCAGATGCAACCCTCGTGTTAGGGAGCCAGCCCTTGTCCTGTCTCGTTTTGTGGCAAACGACAGGCATGAGACTGCAAACAGGGCTGCAGATGGCAAGCCAACCTCTTCTTTGATGAGCACTGCTAATCCAGTTGAGTGCCCCTTTTCTGGACAATGGGATGAGAGGGCTGGGAAGCTTGGGGTCTAATGAAGAGAGATAGCTAAGCACCCTCACAGTGTTTCTTTGCTCCCTTATTCCATCCGCAAGCTGTTGTTTTGAGCTCAGAGCTGGATAAAGGTAGAGAGAAGGCTAATGCTAGAGCCCTGGAGGCAAGTGCTATGCTTCTCGAACACCCTGAATCAGGGTTGGGCCCCAGACTGGCAGTTTGCCTTATCCATTCAAAACAAACCTCGCTTATTGCAAATATTGCAAAATTTGTGCAGCCTTTATACACCCATGTGGTTTCTGGTATCTGTGCAAAGAACTGTTGTTTGTACTCTGAATGGCTTTATACTCTCCAGGTGTTTTTTTAACTGGGTATGCATCTACTCCTGCCCTATGCATGCCAGCAGTTGCAGAGGGAAGCTGTGGCAGATGGGCTAGATACTGTGCAGAGTGCAACTGCTGCTCTCCAGTGTCTCTTCCTGGAATCTGGGTGTGTTGTGTCTCTGAAGATATCTCATCAAGGAGTTCTCACCTCCTTTCCTCATTCCCTCTGGTTTAGGTTTTGCACAAGGTTTTATAGAAGTGAATTTTGCCTGCTAGTATTACAAAGCTGATGCTATGGTCCGTGTATAACAAAGCCTCCTGTTCATATTAATTGTGTATCTGGAAACTTCTGTAATGTGTGCTGCGATTCTTTTTAAATATATAGATGCTCAGAAAAATGGCTCAGAGGTTTTGGATTTGGAAATCCCTTTACAATGCTTATAGTCATCTATTTTTTACCTCATTAGGGGAAAAGCAACATTTAGGAGCTTACCACACTCTGTTTTCTGTAGCAGAGGAGAGGGAATATAAGGTGGTTTCATTTGCACACTAAATAATAATAGATTTTTTATTTTTGTTTTTTAAATACACAAGGTCAAGTGTTGTCTCCCTGGTAGTGAGTTGGCTGCTTCAGTCATTTACCAGTGAAAGGATAAGTATGTGTTCTTGTAAGTCTGGTGTGTTGGTATTAGCAAGAAATCAAAACAGATAAATGTGCTTTCTGACCCAGGGAGGTTTTAAGTTCCTCTGACCCTGGTATCAAAAGAATTTTTTTCCTAAGGCTGGAAAAAGCTTTCTGTAAGGAGCTCACAGTTTAAAAGCACTGAAGCTGAACTCCTCAGACACAGCTGCTCTTCACAGGGTATTTTGTTTCAGTCTTGCCTCCAGTACAGTTCGAGTTTCATGGTGATTTTCGACAAGCCCTTACAAACAGCTGCTGCATTTTAATGGAAAAGACTCCTGGTTTCTGACATGGCCTATCTTTCCCTCTGAGCTACTGACAGAACAGCTAATTTAAAAAAAAAAACAACCAACCAAAAACCCACACACATGGTGTTTCATCATGATCTCATTTTCAGAATATGATTTTTGGGACCAGTCTGAGCTAATTGAGCTTCCCTCTTATGACACTGGGATTGACAGTATTTATAGCAACCTAATTTAAGTTTTCACTTCCCCAAATGGATATGTTGTTAATATTAAGTTTAAAGAAGTACTTGGATCTCCCAGCAGGCTCAGTTTTCTGGTCTAGAAGGCTATTGCAGGTGGTATTTAGCCAGCTGCTGGAAGACAGCCTTGTGCTGCCCACAGTTCAGTTGGTGAACTGGCAGTAGTGTTTGCTTTTCTCCTTTACTAATCAATTTGCTTATGTTTAACTGCTCTGATCTTCAGTCTGTTGGCAGAAATTAATATGTGCTATAGGTCTATGGATTTGTGAGGTTCAAAAGCAATTTTTAGTTGTTATAATATTTAAATGACAGGTTTCTTCTCTTGGGAGCTGTGAGCAGCAGGGCAAGTTTTTGCACCTCATGATTATAAGCATCCCCTCACTACCCATCTCCACCTACCTTCTCCCGTAACCTCTTTAAAAATTATTTTTCTTTGATATACATGCTGATTTGAGATATCATGCTTGTGCTCTCATCTTTTTGATTGTAGCCAACACTTGCCAGTAGGTAAAAGAAAAGCTGAAGTGATACTTGGTCAACAGGATTCCCTGTCAATGATTGAAGACAGTTCAGAAGCTGGTCACAGTGTCATCATCTGCATCTTGTTAATGAGTCTCTTCATTAGCTCATGCCACACCATGCCTTTTCAACGACTGGTTACCTTCTAGCTGCAAGCGTAGTTTCAGAAAAATAAGTCCTGTTGATGCTGGATGATCTTAGTCATAAAGCAGGAAATTTTCACAGACTCTTCACAAAGTTATAAAAGAACTTTTGAGGTGGGAAAACAAAAAAATTCCAGATTGTTCAGTATTTTGGGTGAAAAGAGACAGGTTTTTATTAAATAATAAAAAAAATTCTTTACAGCTGTTCAGTGTTATCTGTCCTAAAACAGCAGTCATGCTCTTTTATTCCATTTTCTCGAGTGCTTTTACATTCTTAAAGGAGAGTGAAGTGGCCATTGTCAATGATTCAACGGTAGTCGCCAAACTCTTGATCCTCTTTAGAAATTTTCCTTTAACTATCCAGTCAAGTGGTCCTTAATTCTGATTCTGTGGCTTATGGGAGAAATAATGCTGAGTGCTGCAGCTGAAACAAAACTTCTGGGTTTTGGCTAGGATTCATACCATGAGGTGGCTTACCTGTGTGGAAGCTGTATTTGTTAGGCATCTCCAGCGCCAGCAGATGCAGTGCTTGGCACAGGTAACCACCAAAGTCTCACATCTGTAGAGAGCTTCCACGTCTTCCTGTGAAGATGCAGTCCAGGCCAGAAACAGGGTAACAAAACCCAGTTATATACTTAACTTGTCCCTGCCATATTTCCAGTTGCTGTTGGACAGACATGTCCGTATGCATGTATGCATTCACATGCAGTACTCTTGCAGAGTCCTGAACCTTGTCTTTTTTAGTGACTGCAGTAAGCCTAAGCCAAAGGTATTAGTTGCATCAGCCTCTGGCCGGGACTGCAAAGCAGCAAGACAACATTGCATAGGGCTGAAAGCCTCTTTCTTTTTTACTGCTCTGTGCTAAGGATGGACAGAGCCAGTGTGAGTGTGTAAGGCTCACTTCTGCACAGACACCCTCCACTATAGAGTGGTCCTGGAAAAATACGAAGTCTATTTTATGCTAGAAGAAAATCCACAAAGGAATTTACTTCCAGTGTAGCAAGGAATCAATTATTATTCTAGTGTAATCATGGTCAGAAATACCATTGCCTAGACAAGTTTAGACTTGGGTAGTTATTTGCTCAGGAAGATACAACATCATTCAGTAATGATGATATCTTTTAAAACTGTGATTTTAGAACCTTCTCAAGAAATGTAGTTTCTCTGACCTACAGTTCTTGAGGTGCAATTCTGGAAGTGCAGTGCTAAGATGAACCTGCTCTAGTTCTGCCCTCTTCCTGTTCCCTCCCTCCCTCTCACAAAGGTCACACACCTGAAAGCACTCGGCTACCTTTTCCTTCTTTGTCTTACATAGGAAGCACAAAAGAAAAGGAAGACCTGTGTAAAGCTCTTGGTCCACGTCTCTTCTGAAGCAGACTGTTTAGGAACTCAACACTGCTTTTCACCCTAAATGGGATTTCCCTAAATGTAAGTGAAGTTTTTGTGTGAGTTCATAAAATTTTCAAAGAAATCTGTCTGTGATACCGCATTCCCTGTTGGTATCAGACGCTAAGGAGCTTAGGTGGAGTATCTTTGGATATACGCAGTGCTTGCTAAGGCTGCCTTTGCCAGTTATGTATTAGGGAACGAGAGGCCACAGGAGAAATAAGTGCAGTTGTTCCCTGTTACGTTTGCCCCACCGCATCCTCACTTTAATTCTTGCTTGTAGTCAGCATTGTATCTTACTCTCCAGCTGCCAAGGAAATGCTTCATATGAGAAGAAGTAGAGGGCTGCTGTCTACAGACGAGACTGCAGTTAAGATTTATTTTGCAATATGATACTTAAACTTATTTTGCAACATGATACTTAACATTCTTACTTAATATGTACTTAATATTAAATTCAATTTTTCCTTTTAGTATTAGCTTCAAGAAAACAGTTGTGCAGTAACTGCAGTAGATTTGATTATATCATTTTGGCTTCCAAACACATGTTTGAGAGAAACTCCATTTCTCTGTCAGAGAATACAGTAATTAAGGCAGAACTATTTCTTTTCATTTTATTGCTAAGGTCTTGGTTTTTCTTTCATTTTCTGTTACTGTCCGGTCAGCCATTTACCTCCATGATTCATTGAAGTGACTGGAAGGACAGCCAATCTTTGTTCTTTCTGCAACTAATTTGGTTAGTAGACAACAGAAACCTTCCATTTCATTGTGCAGGAGGACACATTTTCTTTATGTGCTCTTGTGCTAAGAAACCCTTTGTCCTACATTGCTAGATTTGCTTTGGAAAAGAAAAAAATGCAATATCCTCCCTAGCCTTTTCTGTTTTCTTCACTAAATCTCTACTGAAATTTGAAAGATTCAGAAAAACTCCTTGAGCTGGATAGAGGGTCTCAACTAAAAATCAACTTAAATGAGAGAATGGGGACAGTATCTGCAGCAACAGCAGCAGATGATTCAAATACAGTTAAAATTCAGTAGTTTGAAGGGTGCAGTCAAAGATGTACTTGGCGGATCAAATTAGACAATGTGTTTTTGTTTACATTGCAGGCAGCAGTTTCATTTATTCACAGAATACATAAAAAGACTACTTTAAAAGGACAAGATTTTCAAAATTTAGGAGCGTATGCTGTTGTTTAAGGATGCAAACTACTATCCAAGTATTACAATATGTGAGGCATCAGGAAATTTGATAGAAGCTAATCCATTCTCCAAGCTCTAAAATTAAGCTGGTTATTTATGTACTGCCACATATATTTAGGGGCTATATGTAGACCATTTTAAGGCCAACATGAAGAAATCAGTACTTCTGCACAAACTTGTTCACCCAGAAATGCGTGACCATGTAACTGTGTAAAGGCTCATATTAAGTCCTGCTAACAGCATTAAAACTTTGAAGTTTACTTTGTTTAGGAAAATCAAGCTTTACCTTGTAGTACACCAAGCATTTGGTTTATTTCTTGACATCTTTTTTCTCTACAGTTATTTTTCACATAGCGTTGTGCTGTCATGTATGGAGCAAATAGAAGCTAGACAGATGTTCAGATTTAATAAACTGGGCACTTAGTTAAAACTCATGAGGAAAAAGTGTCCTAAAAAGGAAACTTGGTAATTGATGTGCCAAAGTGGTATTTGAAAGATGTTTATTCCCAGTGATGAGTTAATGTTAATTGTTTCTTGGGAGAATAATTTTGGTCTAGTTTAGTTCTTGCATGTATGAATGCAATGTACATCCTGTGCACTGGAGTTACACATGATCAGTATCTTCAGAACTATAGGCTTACACTGAAAAGGTGTCAGTCTTGGACATGACTGCCAAGATGTGCACAAAAAGTTCAGAATTGGTAGGAATACCTGTAAATTTTTGCTAGTTTTGCATGTGTAGTGGAACACATCCCAAAGATGAAGAGGAGTTTATTGTATGTGTGTTTAGGAAGGCACCGCTGTGGTGGTGGGCTTTCTTCTCCCATGAAAGCACAAGTCTGGGGTATCTGGTAGAGGGGAGATGAGGAAGGAGGGAATGAAAATCTTCAGCTTTGTTGACGGGCTAAAGACAACTGCACAACTTATTTCCCTTTCACTACCTAGCCTTCACATCTTAAGATCTTTAGCTCAGGTGGGATGAGGTGTCCTGCCGTAACAGTGAACATAAGAACACTGAAAAATAGAACTGATAGCTAATATAATGTTATGTTGAGGAGAAATAGAAAACATCAGTGGTAAATATGGGCTCAGACCAGAAGGTAGATTTCTTTACGTGTATATGAGCAAACATTGGTGTGCTTTAATATATACACGGCTAGATTGTTCTGGCCTAAAAAGCTGTGTTGTAAGGTACTGAGGGCTTGAGGTATTCAAATATGAACTTCAGCTCCTAGAAATTGCCAATGCTTTCTGAGTAGTCCTGTAGTTAGTGTATGAAGTGTATGTTAGGAGCCTATAAGCAAAAATTTCTTTTCTTCTGCACCTCCTACACCTCCACCCCCTAGCTGTCTCTGAAAGGTGACATGCATGTCATTGCCACGGCTCAGCCAGGAGATTTAATTAACAAATACCTGTGTATGAAAGGAGTCTTGTGGAGATGTCTGAGCTAGACATCCATTTCAGGATTCTCTGCAGCTGTAGAGGAATGAGATTTTGTGACTCAGGCAGTGATTCCAAGTTAGTTCTGAGTTACCAATGACTGTGCAATAGCTATCTATCTATCTAGTTTTGGTAGAGCTTAGTACTTCTGTGGGAGTATATAAAGTACTTTGACCTGGCTTCCTAAAGTAGCAAGGCATGCAGGATTGCGCAACCAATTAGTCCCTTCATTCCTCTTGAAACAGTTGGCTAATTTCAGTAAAAAATAACAGTGGAGTAGAAGAGTAAGCCCAAACATTTTTTACAAAACTTCTAGGACCTTAGCATCTTGGGGAGGAGAAGATCTATTACTGTACTGCTGGTGGAAGGGCTGTGGCATGGCAGTATCCATACAAGAGCTGGACCCTTAGCCATGGTACCTCCACTCATGGAACTGCTTACCTGTGAGTCTTTGTGAATTACATAGAGGGTATTGAGGGTATTGAGTGATGGGTTTGGAGAAGGAAGGAGGGTTCTTTTTGTTGTTGGTAGTTCGCTTTTTTTTTTCTAAGGAAGTGATGATATCAACCTGACTGGTCTGGAATCCTACACTGTCTTTTTTGCAACAGCAGACACATTTCAGTCATCTCTTCTAGACCAGTTTGTGACAACCATGCTAAAACCACCTCTCTGGAGTTTGATAGCAAAGTTAATAGCTGTGTAGATCCACCACACATGAGCAGAAAAGGTATCGAGGTTTACAACCATCCATGACAGCTTCAGTTTGATTAAGTTGACATTCAGCTGTCTGCTGTCTCCTGTCATATGATTGTGCCTGTTCATCCGAAAGACTCAACTATGGTCAGGGACCCTCTTTCTGCTCTTACAGCTGTATTAAAACTTGCAAGTTTTTGTAAGGAAAGCCCAGAGATCGTGAAAGGGTTTCCCAGTGTTATTCTTGTCTAACTGGCAACACTCTTTTAATTAGCGTGGACCTCCGTCTTTCCTTTCACAGCTTCATCTGTTGCTACAAGCATTTTTGGTTTGGGCTTTGTTGAATTCCCCAGGGAGGCTTGCAGCTTGTTTGGTCTCTGGCTACCTTCCCTCAGGGGGAAACAGCTGTGCAAGGCTGTAAGGGCTGAAGTTCATGGGCAAGAGTTTCAAATCAAAGAGAGAAACTGCAGAAATTGACAGGAAATAAGGAACAGAAAGAAAATACCAAAGATGAAATATGCTAGTACATTCATTTTAGAAACATGTTTTTTCATCTTAATTCTTGCAGCTGGGTTGTCTAAAATCTTACCTTTTTATTTAGCTTTCTTAATTTTGGATAGACAGCAGTCTCCAAATGCTTATGGCATTTGGTAACCTTCCAAGTTAGTTGCCATAACCAAGGAAGTTGCAGTGCATTTGTAGGCAGACTTCAAACCCTGAAACCAACGTAAAATGAAAACTGAAAGGGAAACTACATAAACAGCAGCACAAAAATCCAAAACCTTACCAAAAGGGTTTAGATTTTCTGCACTATCACTAGCTAGGGTCTAAAAGGTTACTTCGGACAAAAGATACCTTGGGCCATCTCAATATAGGGTAAAAGTGGTACTAAGCAAATGGATACACTGACAATATCAGCCCTTTAAAAAAATATCAGGATCTGGCATAATGAAAGCCTCTGTCTTGTGAGAGCTGTGCGTTTCCTTGTTTATCCTGTGTGACCCTGACTGCCAAAGTTAGGTGTCAAGGATTTGCAGGCTGTGTATCTGAAAGGTTATGTCTTTTGAAACATGATATGCAAATTCCAGAGAGCTGCCAACAGCTTGCTGGTGGAAACGCTGGTAGAGCAGCAGATGGCCTTATGAGCTTAGGGGTCCAGTCTTGATTGAAACCTCCAAATTCTGCCATGGTTTCACAGGGCAAACTTGGTGGATGAGTTTCCCTCATGCTTTTAAACCTGAATAGATTTAGATGCCTTTGGGAGAGGGTAGGGGTAACCTCACTGCCTAAAGTGACACCGAAAACACAAAACAAACCCACTTGCTGCTAACCAGAACAAACTTACCCTGCCCTATTGTCAATATAAATAATCCAAAATCCTAGTATTTAAAAAAAATGAAACAGAAGGTAGCACATACTTTCAAGGACGTGAGGTTGGATTGTATCTGATGATCACACCTATCCATTTCAGGAACCTGTTGCTTTACTACGCTGCTTTCTGTTTAGTGCTCTGGTAGATGTCCAACAGCCTGGAGAAAAGTAAGTTAACTGTGAAGATGAACAGATTTGTATAAACAAATACAATTATGTGAACCTCGAATAAAAGCCAAGGAAGTACTCTCCTGTTGCTGAAGTGAAGGAAAACAAATGAATAATGTATAGGCACCTCCATTAAGTGAAAAAAGAATTATACCTTAAGGGAAAAAATACTCTAAGCTGTACTTAACTGTAAAAAGATGCATTATTAGATTGAAAGGCTCTGGGCTTTTAAACAACATAACTGACAGAGTAAGGTGGTAACTTTTCTAGGGGGGTGAGGAAAAAAATGCTGAGCACCTTTTTGCCCTATGAACTATATTCCCATCTCCTCACTAACAAAACCTGCTGGTATGATTAGTACTGCCATTTACTTCCTTTTCTCAAAAAAACCCAAAAAACAAAAAACCGAGTTTAATGAGTGTCACAACTAATCTATAGCTAGGAGCAAATTAATCATACTTGGAAGTTTGTATGATGGGTCTGACTTTATCTACAAATGCTAGGAGTCTATAGTGTCCTACCTTTCTAATTTAGCCTACCTAGAAGTAAATATTGCTCCACACAGATTCTGTTGACCAAACTGGTGTGGGAAGAGGCACATGCTCTCTAGGGGGAAGCTGGTCAAATGTGTTTTCAGAGAAATTAGTTTTTTCATTGAGGGTGAATTATTTAATGCAGAAGTGTTGTTCTCATTCATGACTTAAATAAATTGAGGGAGCCTTTTGCTGAACTGCAAATGAGTATGTGGCTGACATGTCCAATGAAAGTATAAACTACCATTATTTGATGTGCAGGAAAATGTTAGTCTTATGAGTGCTGCAAAGCAGGGACTCAGCCATCATCTCCAGGAATACCCCAATCCTGTGTATCCAGTGTACTGTAGAACCATTTTATTTACCATGAATACTTTTGAAAGGCTTCATTCATTTTTTGTTTTGTCTTGGTTCCCATACAGAACAAACCCAAGTGTTAAAAGCTGACGTGGTGCTGAACTATTTTTCACTGTCCTCAAGACCTCTGCAGTTAGATGGCTTCACAGCTCCCAGGGACTGCAGCAGCAAGGTGGAAGGGGCTCTGAGCCATCCCCTGCTGCTGGGGAACCACACAACAGCCACTGCTTTGAATTGCTTTTCCTTGATGGCTGTTGCTTGCTAGAAGCTGCCATAGTAGTGGACTTCCTTCTGTACTCATGGGAAACAAACTGCAGCAAAATACCTTCTTTCTTTTGGAAGATTTAACAGGTCATGAAGATCTACTGTGCAAATACGTAAAATTTTTACAGGAAGAAATTGTTAATGCTAGCCAAGAAGATGAATTTATGTAGTAATGGAGGTGTATTAATCTTACGTCAATTACAGGTGCCTGAGAAAGTTAAATCTTAAATTAGAATTATTTATTCCTTGACATATTAATTCTTGACTGATTTATATATGACTCTGTGTGTGTGTGTGTATATATAAAATTATATAAAAATTGAGGTTTGGGTGCGCCATACTCCATTAATTTTAACTTGTTTTCTCTCCACTAGTGTCAGGGAATGGTTACATTCTCTTTGCCTGTAATATGATAAAGCTCACAATTAACCACAGTTATATAGGGTGCCAGTTATTTGATGTTCTAGTTTTCTCCTGGCATTATCTCGCTTCCTCAGAAGTTAGTTACAACCAGTTGAGAATCCATCGGGAGGATTTCTAACTAGCAAGTGGCAGCTGCTGCTAAAGTTAACCCTTTACAACTTGTGGAAACAAGAGAGTCCCTTCGAAAGAGGAGCGAAGGAGGACTTCAGTTGTAGAGCGCTGACAATAGTTGTGTGAACAGAACTCCCAGCAGAACTGAGAGCAGATGCTGTTGTTCATTAAGAATTGAACAGACTATTTCACAGAACCTAGAAAATATATTCAGAGTTGAAAGGCTGAAGCTGCTACGGGTAGAACAGCACTGGGTCTCAGCATCTGACCAAGAGGTGAGATGTAGTATTTATTCTTTCTGATCCTATTAAACCACTAAAGGCTTTGTCTAAAGCCTGTTGAAACCTGTTTAAAAGGCCATCATTAATCTAGACTGACTGTGTTTCCAAAATACTTCTATGGGTTTGTTTTTTTTTTTTTCCCTATCCATTCCCTGTTATTAGCATAATGGATATTTTTCCTCTGGTTGTCTTTGTTATAGAACTGATAGGAACTGGCTGAAGTTAGATGAATGTAAATTTTCTGTAGTCCAATGAATTTTGAACTTTGTTGCCTGGGAGGAGGAGTGAGGTGTTGAGTAACAAAAACATGACTCCAGGTCAGTTGGTGTGCCACAGGTACCCATGCTAGACTTCTGTGTGTTTGTCATTAAAGAAAAGACAAACGAAAAGTGTGTGGAAGTCCAAAGGAAAGCAGGTCATCAACAATGAAGCAACAGCCATTTTTTGCATAAGGTTTGAAAAGAGCACCCATGTTTTAAAAGAAACCTTAAAACGCAGCATGGGCTTTTTTCTTCAAACCACAGCACTCATCTCTTGTCAGTAATTCAAGGAATACTGAAATAATGCAAAACTGAAAGAAGGGAAAAGCCCTTGAACATGTCAATTTATCCCATGTACTTCTTTTATAGTCTAGCATAGTTGAAAACAGGGATGCTGCATAAATATTTCATCAGCAAAACCTGATGTGATTGTTTTTCAGTGACTTGTTAACACCCAAATTGTTGCATGTTACAAATTACCTCTGAAACCATTGAACCTCTTGTAAAAGAAATCACTTAGAGCATTTTACAAAGCATTAAATTCTTGCAATGTTTTAAGTGAAAAATATCAGCAATAACACTGCTGGTTTAGCTTTCCCCTTTCATTTAATGCATAACCAAGTATTCTAGCGCTATTGTTTGTGTGTCTACTACAGAAATTCCTATATTATGCCTCTATGTTATACTCTAGGAATTTAGAGAGATCCCATTTAACTAAGGGGAAATAAGATTTAAAAAATATTTTAAATAATATTTTATAACCAGGGCTTTCAAAAGAGTTTGGGTGCTGCTCAACTTGTATTTCACATACCTCCTCCCAAGATAGTCAAGCTGTCTAGTGGAATACTCAGACCTGGATTTGGCATCCAAAGCATCTTGGAATATAACAGGGAGAACTAAGTCATCGTAAAAAGATGTAGTGGGTCAGCTTGTTCTGGGGGTTACCTAGGAAAGATGGTTAGAATTAAAATGTCGTGATACACTAAGATGAGCAGGTGAATTGGAGTGAGGGGAATTGGGGTGAGGGGAAAGAATGTAGACATTTTCCAGGAAGTACTTCTCCTTAATTGGGTGTATCACTCAACTCTTGGAGTTAAGCTTTCTCTTGTTACATTCAGCTGCTCTCTTAAATCATAGCTGAAGAGAAAACACTTATAGGACAACAGGTACTCAAATCCTTCTATAAGAAATCAGCACTAAAATGGTAATTAATGCCCTTAATCTCTGAGTTTAATAACTCAGTTGCTGTACTGCTCTGTACATTTTCATGTCTAAGCAATTTTAACCTTGATCAGACTAAGCTTTTCTATAACCATGACTCAAATAGCATATGGTCTTACTTTAACCAGCTTGCTAGGTTTGGCCCACGTGGCATCAATAGAATAGTAAAAAACTTTTAACATTGTCTTCCCGTTCACTTATTGCCATATATGGAACAACATTCAATAAAAATATAAACATATCCTTTATTATTAAAGTCAACACTCTTTAGTAGAATTTTAAGCAGCTCTGGGACCTTTTAATATAATCTGTTTTCCTAAAGCAGCAAAATGTACCGCATGGCACATTCTCCTTGCTGATTCATATAAATACCTGTATTTCTTTACTGTGGGAGTGTTTCATAAAAAAAGTTTATGATTACAGTACAGAAATCTGGAGTTTAGGCGTCTGCTTGTGTTAACACAATCTTCACTCATTATCTAAGACTGTAATAGAAAAATGGCTGATGAGCCTGATTCTAAGATAGGACATGCCTGGTGCCTCTCAGGGCTGCAAGAATGCTATAGGAAGCGCAAGCAGGCAGGGCAGCAGGCTGGCCAGGTACTGCCAGCTACAGTTAGGGAGCAGCATTGTGTGTCCAAGCGTCATACAAACGCCAGCCAGGCAGAAGTTTCTGCTCCGATGATCGCCTGGCTGGTGAGTTACATTTGTTAGCGTTCATTTGCGCGATATTGCTGTGCTCAAATATAGTGCTTGGACAGGTAAACAGCAATCTAACTGGGTGTTGGCTCCTATTTTCCTCATAAAGCCAAAAGTATTGGTAACCTACTGCGCTGGAGGTGCTATAAGTGTTTCTGAATGCTAACAGGGTAATGCAGCTATTAGAAAGCAAAAGCACTGAATTTGATAGGGCAACCTGTGAATCTGCCTGTCGTCACTGCTGGCTCCCTATGGGATTAGTCTCCAAAGTGCAGAATCATTTATTTCTGGGAAAAAAATAAAAAAAAAAATAAAAAAGTGTTCATTCATTCTGTTTTAGAAGAATTTATGATGAGAATTATCTTTCTGCTTTGGTTTTTAAAAATGCTGTAGGTTGGTGGGGTTTTTTTGGTCCATTTTTTTAAAATCTTCCTCACAAAACCGAGTTGGGAATAGAAAAAGCCTAGGGCTAACTTCACAAAAGGCATTTAACCACAGCATTAGTTCTCAGAGTGTTTCTGGCATTTGCATCATTGAGCTGCTACCTGTCTGTTTTGCTTCCAAATCATACCAGAAACAGCTTCATTATTTTTCATATTACACTTGCACAGTGTTGCCTGATGTAAAACTTCAGATTGCCTCTGATTCCAAAGAGGAAGGAGCAAAGCCAGGGCTTCCTCCCAGCCAACACGACAAGAAAAAGAAAATAAGTACTTTGTACTTGCTATGGTAATCTGAGCCCATCCTTCCAGCTTTCTAGGGGAGAATATCCTGTCACAGGGAGAATGAAGCTGATGGATAGTCATCACAGCATGCACCTGGGAAGGAGCAGAAGAAGAAATCTGAGTGCCAATTCTTGCTCTAATAAGTATTGTTACATTTAAGTCATCTGAGCATGTACAGAAAATTAGACAGCTGAAATCTGTGGTTCAGAAAATGCACTTTGCAGAAATGAAAAATATTTTTTTGCCTATGAGTGTCATTTCTACTCTGCCTTTGGATTAACTTAAATGATTTTCCTAAAAAAAATTAAAAAAAAAGAAATAAAAGCAAAGGAAATCTTTTTTTTTTTTTTTTTTTTTTTCAGAAGCACTGAACTCCAAGTATATTTACAGGTCTGGGTGATGTACATCCATCCCTGAGCGGTTAGAAATCAAGTCTCAGGGAAAGGAGTGCTATTTCCTATACATCACTTTGGATAGATAACTTTGTTTTTCTCAGTGACTTCCCTTCCATGGGAAAGTTATCTAGCGGAAATGTCAGGTCTTGCAACAGAAATTAATTTATTTGCCATCAAGATTTTCTCACAGTCATCTTGCAGATTGCTTGGAGCAATAATACACATGCAGCTTCAGGGAAGCTTGTGGGTCTATTTAAGTGAACTAAGCAGAGCGGTAGGACAGTGCTTCTTCATTCACAAAACAGAAATTGCCATATCCTCTGCTGGGCTCCTTTGCGCACTTGCCTTGCACCTAGCCTTGGTGCACAGCCAATTTATCATGCACTCAGCTGAACTGAGCCAGAACTGTTCAAACAATTGTGAAACATCTTGTGAAGTGGTGTGAGGTGTGCTATGCTGCAGCCCCTTGCAGAGCAGTGTCAGTCAGCGCAGGTGGAACTTCATACCCTGAATCGTGCAAACAAGTGCCACCAGCTAATGTCTGGCTATTTCATACACACGTAAGAGACATTTTTTCCCCCAATTTAGAAGATTACAAAAGGCCTCGGCACCTGACAATGTCTTTTTAATATCCATTAACCAAAGATGAAAGGGGGGGAGGGGGAAGACAACTTTTAAAATAAAAAGGAGGGAGACTTTGCCAATCTGCTTGTCATTTAGAAAAAGCTTAATGTATAAATGTCATGGAAACAAGCTGTTTCGACCGAATAAAACCAATACTGTTCTTCACATTTCTTCTTTTTTAATCTTTTTAATGCAGAAGAAAAAGAAAGCAAATGTTAAACAGTTAAAAGCAAGTATTTTCTGTGGTAGCAGTCTAGCTGCCTGGGGGTTTTTTGTTTTGTTTTGTTTTGTGGCTAGTCCTGTTTGAATATTGTATGCTGCTTTTGGACATCTTTGAGCAGAAAGCTGGCAGGGGAAGTAGACGTTCATATGGGCTACAGATGCTTTTGTGCTGCCACCAGGCACTAGACCATGTCTACGTTGTCTGTAGAGATCACCCATTATCTTCTCCATGGCAGATGTGGACACGGCCTCCAAAGCACAATTCAGAACTATTCACTGACCACCAACAGAGGCTGCAGGCTGTGCCAGCTGGAGATCAAACCCTTTCTCTGTCCCATTTCTACCTCTCTGAAATTTGTTGCAACACTTATTTGGAAATCTTACCTGCTACTTACCCATCTCTATTCTGTTTCCCTTCTGCTGAAAAGAGTGTCTGTAATTCCGGAAATGCACATATGTCAACTGCGGTATTACAGCAGTTGCTTCAAATTGCAAATAAATATAGCTGGACCACTAAATACATTTTACAGGCTGAAGAAAACAGGGTAGCAAGGCTGGAAATGCAACCCTGAATACGGGAGTTCTGGAAAAGCAGTCTATTTCTTATGTACCATTTTTATGTTTCTTTTCATGCAGTTGATAACTGAAATAAGTATGGCCTAATTTCCTCCCGCTGCACTTTTGGTCCCTGATTAGCTTCCTCTGTATGTAGATTGTAACTAAAAAGCCTCAAAGAACAGAAACCCTTCCAGCTATTCCTGCATTATCTTCCGAAGTACCTTGGGAAATTATGGGAAAGCTTCTTCTCTCCAGACCTAATCACGGGTGATGTGCTGAGCAGCCAGTAAAAGGTGCTACAGCACCTGCTGACCAGGTGAATTCAGTGGGCATAGACACTTCCCAGCATGCCTGTGGAAATGGCCCAGCAGTGGTTCCAGCTGTGCTGCTTGAAGTCAATACACTCCTCAGAGGGTCCTGAGGACTAGCAGCAGGAGGCACTTTCGAAGCGTGTTGAAACCACAGATAATGCAATGTGTATGATCAACTGTTACCAGCCAAATGGACTGAAGGCTCTGTTTCAAAGGGAGTTAACGAAGCTAGGTGTCTTGCTACCACATTTCAGCCTTGGGACTGTTTTCTGAACTAGCACGCTCAGGAGTGAATCTGCAGGTCTTTTGTCACACTGTCACACAGCACAAGTGAGACTGAATTCCAGCCAACGCAGACATCAAGAAAGGCTAACTGACATCTCTCCTTGCACCATTCCCCCCCCCCCCCCCTCATTTTTTTTGGAAGTAGACTTTAACCACTTAGAAGCTAAGCTCCTGAATCTCAATGCCCAGACAGAACATCTTCCTGAGGTTTGTTCCCCTTGGCTCTTGGTAGCTGGTGCTGGTGAGTGCTGCCTGTTTCCATCTCCACCATGGAGAGCTGCTCACAGTGGAGCAGTGACCTTGTGCCTTCCTCACAGCAGCAGTACAGCCTGTCAAAATGAGCGAGATCTTATCACACCTGAGATGTGACAGGAAAAACATTTTTCGGTCCATAAGACCATTTAAGAAATAGAAGAATGCAGTGATGTGGTAGGGAGAACAGCAGCTGCATGCCCTGATGAGGGGCTGTGACTGCCTTTAGGCTGGTCTTGCTGTCTGCTCTCTCCAGTGACCTGCACTGGGCCAGTGGCCTCTGAAGTGCCTCGGGGCCACCTTGCCTTCCAGATCAGTACTGGTGGCTCCATTCCAGGGGTGCTGACAGCAGCAGCTATGGCCCCCAGTGCTCAGCAGATGCTGGAGGAAAACGCATAGAGCAAAGGGCTGAGGTGGGCAGGAGTGATGGACAGAGTGCGGGTGGCACAGACTGTTGAGACACCTTTTAACCAAAGCGCGCATGTGCATGTGCGCTGTAAGTGATGTTTGCAAAAATAAAATATTGGAGCTCTGATCATTACTGCAATGTTAATGAATTTGCCACAACTATTTGAACCTGGAGGTTAAGTTTAGAAGTGAGTCTTAAGATAGATTTCTTGTTCTCCTACACGCATGTCAGGTTCATGTGCTGAACACTGGACATTTCTAACCTCTCCAACAGGAATCTAGACTCAGTCACTTTGGAGAGGCAGAGCACTCCCACACCTCATTTTGCACAGATTTGGGCTACTCAGCACATTGTAATTTTTTTTAATTTTTTTTAAGGGCAATTCTGAGTGTGCAAAACCGCTTCTGAGGTTGAAACCTCATCTCTCGCAAATTTTCTGGAGGCTAGATGCCTGTCTTTTGAGACAATAATCTAGCACAAGCTCTTTCAGGTTTTCTCCTTTCTGTTACAGAGTTTGGAGTTCTTTAATAAAAGATATCTTCTTTTATTTCTGTGTGATAAGCCACCCTCATACTCTGTAATAGTGTGTCCCTACTGTTCATTGTCAGGAAATGTAATTGCACTGTCTCTTACAGTTCACTGGTACCCATGACTTTCACACATGGAGTGAGGCTTCACTTAAAATTTTTCTAAGCTCTGAGGCTAGTAGCTGGTCAGTTCACCTACTTGAAAGTTTTAGCTTCATTATTATTCCTGGTGTCACATGATGCTTGACCATTTATCTGGACTGCAGATGCTTTTCCACTCACAGACCTGCTTTATTGTCACCACACTGCAGAACATGTGGCTCCTCTTTAGACTCAAGATACTTGGAAATGCAGGTTTGGAAGGCAACAAGAGGTTAGAATAGGCATCACATTAAACTAGAATGTTTTATTCTAACTAAAAGCTTGTTGCTTGTTTCATGTATAACTGAAAATCGTCTAGACGGTCCTAAATATTTGAAGATATTAATGGGTTTAAGTGAATCTGAGTACAAGGAAAGTCAGCATAAAATATGTTGTGCTTCACTTCTCCATCAGATTTGGTCACTTGCCACACTAGATTGCAACATGTTCGTGTTTGTGGATCAGAGATTTTCTTGCACTGCAGGTGTGTTCCATACCCTCCATTATGCAGAAAGGCTTTGCAGTCCTCTGCAGCAGAATCTGCTTCAAATAAAACCCTGAAAATTATTGACCTTATGGACCTTCAACTGTATCACTATAATAAAGTCTAACATACAGCAATATGGTCATGCTAATTCTGGCAACTGCCTCCATTTTAGCTTTCTCAAGGCATGTCTACACACCCTAGCCCAGACTATGCTGCACCTGCTCCATCTCTGTGTTGCACTGCCCAGCTGCAAGCCATTCTTGGCGGGGAGTCAAGTGTCTGCATTAGGCTCAGTGCTACACTAAGCCACAAGTCTGGAGCAGTTGCATAAATTAACAGAACTCTCCTGTTTATTGCAATCATCCTGTGCATCAGGATGTTCCTGAAAGACATGGCTTATTTGCTCAGTGCTGTGCAAACTCACTCTATAGTGAGTGACACTTGTGGTTTCTGGGCCAGGGTTGACATGCAGATGGTGAGGCACTCAGGTGGGTCAGAGCTACACGTGTGCACACCGGACCACAGTGTCTCCTAAGCATCTCTTTTTCTTTATTCTCTCAGTCATGGAGGGGGCAAAGATCCTTATAGATACACGGTTTGGAGAAGAAAGGCAAACAGATGTTACAGCTCAGTCTTCTCTGCACCTGTGCTAACAGGTATAGGATCAGAAACATAAACCCTGATTGACAGAGGTAGGTTAGTTTCATTATGCATACATAAAGTTCCACATCATAAATGGTTGGCTCTGAGTGTGGGTAAGATCCACCTCGGGACTGTACTGATAGGGCAGTGCTCTTCCTGGGCTACAGCTGGCTTGTACCTAGGTAGCCAGGAGTGATGTTGGAGGAAATTTGTGACAGTTCCTATCAGAGCACATAAAACATGCTGATGCAGGGGTAAGCTGCTGAAAGTGAGACAGCGCTGTTAGCTCTTTCCTCCCTTCCCCTCTTTATTTGACTGCTTCTCACCAATTAATAATTTTGAGAGGCGTGGACCAAAAAGGCAAAAGGACTTTAAGGACTTCCTTTTAAAGAAACAATATGAGCCACAAAAAAATTTGGCAGATGAAGAGAAGAGACATACTAATCAGAAAATCTTCCTTCCGTAGATAGAGCTCACAAGAGAACAGACTTACTAATCAGAAAATTTTTCTTCCACAGATAAAACTAAGAATTTTTCATTACTTTCGGTTAGGGGAAAAGAGCTTTCAGACAATATCCATTTGTAGTACTGATATGGGTAATAGGTTTTATTCTGAATATTAGACATTCATATTTAAACCATTTATTCTTTTATGCTTAGATACGCTTTTAAGTGTGCAGTCTATCAATTTGACTGTCCACATATGATCTGACATGGAAGGAGTCTTACAAACTAAGTGGCAGGAAAACTGTATGCCTATTACTTATCTTTGACTTGTAATGACGACAGTGATTCAGACTCAGTCTGGGGAGCCATGTTTTTTAAATAGCTCAGAAGGAAAGGTATGGATTTCCAAAAGGCATTTAGAGCTCCTAAGCCGGATGCTTAACTTTCAGATAGTGAAGCTCTTTCCATATCAGATCCATCCTTATGCAGCAGCAGGAGGTAAAGAAAGGCTGAGTTGCAGAAGTCTGTCTGGGTAGATCTGCAGGCTTACAGCAGATAATGATTTGCGGAGCTAGAGCGTTTGCAAGTACAATATCTGTGAATGTATTATTCTGATCCTGCAAAAACTTAAATGCAACTAAAAATTACTATTTAAATCAATGTACTTAGTTTTAAGCATAGTGAATAGGCCTATTTGTGATCTTACATTTCAGGCAGGGGATCTTTGCTAAATGTCATTAAAAATGCAGGGATTAGCAACAAGACTCCAAAGTAACTGATAAACAGAATCGGCGTCTGGAATGCAGTGAAAAGGAGAAATTCAATAGCAACTGAAAGCTGAATTTTCCTATCAGTGAGACTAAAGCAAGAAGCACATGAAGCTTTTAAACTGTAACATGGGAACTATACTGTATGCTATCAGAAAGATTCCTTTTCATTTGTAAACAATCTTTCAAAGAAAAATCTACGTTCAACTACACAAGCAGTTTCAGAGATTTGCTATAATGCTACTTTTTCCTTTTGGTGAGCACATATGCTGAGAACAGTGAAGAAGTTTAAGTTTTGGAAATAAAAAATCAGTAATGGAATTTGTGGTACTACAAAACTCAAACAAGGAAAGATTAAAAGGAATTTTGCATCAGGAGTAAGAAAATCAAAGCCATGTTGCTTTGTGCTCTCCTGAATAGAAGTTTGTATTTGTCTTCGACTGGATTCATGTGTTGTGCTTAACTGCTTTTCAAAACCAGGTATTAGAAGAAAAGGATCATTACTACAAAAAATGCAGATAAATATTTGTAGTGAGCTTTAAAGTGAATTAAGAAATTGAACTGGAGTATTCCATGGTGTCATTATTGGTTGTTTGCTTTAAAATCAAAGAAAGGAATTCAGAAGAATTTACCAGCTTGTGACAGAACCCTACTGACAGGGATAGTGCTCACAACCCTGCTTGCACAAAGCTGCTGCAAGAATTCAGCAGTTTCAGGCTCCTGAGTCCTACTGTATACAAGAAATTGAGAGGTTAAGGATGACAGTTGCTCTTTCACATCAGAATTCAAACCAGACAGATCTTAATCCAAACAGACAGACTGGCAAGGATTTTCAATGTGGAGCTAAAAAAAGGCTCTTACAAATAAAAAAAAAGGTATTGTAAAGCGTGAAAGTGCTTGTTCAAGCTGACGGGACAAAAAGGAATGTATTCATGCTACAGCAAGTGTATTTCACACACAATGATAAGAAAAATATTCTAAATTCAACACAAAAAATGGGAGAATGAACAAAAAAAAAGCTTCAAAAAAAGAATTCTGAAAGTTGACTATTAAATTCCAATATTATTAATCACTACTTCTAATCCTGCAAATAATGTAAAGTGCGTGTCCTCATGACCACTCAAAATCTCGTCTAGCTTAGGACTGGACCAGCACAGTATTAGCATTGTACAATATCCATGCTTTCCTTACAAAATGAAATTCACAAAAACAAAAGCAGAACCGCATATACATAGTGCTCATTATTTCCAGTCACAAAATACCACAGTCTGTAAACAAGGCACTCCAAAGGCATGCAACTCTCCTGCTCACCTAGGGGGAAAAATACTGCAAACTCACCACCTGTCTCAAGGAGGTGAAAATTGTTAGAGACACTCCTGACCTTTTCATAAACAAGCAATGCCTCTAAATGTAACTGATATTAATCAGTTACACATTTTGTATCCCCAAAAAAGGCAGATGCTTTATTTTAAGTAGACCTGAAGTGTCTGCTGTTTTTCAGATTATGTATTTGGTTTTTGGTTTGGGGAATTTTGGGTGCTGGGGAGAACAGCTCTTCTGTTTTGTCCAGCATGGCTCATCCCTGACTTTAGTATTACATAGTATTAGATACTAGGACTAGTATCTTCCCTGCCTGCCACTACTGATCAGAACTCACAGTGTCTCATGGAGCAATTGACATTTCTTTCAATATGTATTTAGTACATATTAGTATTCCTCCAAAACAGTCAGCTTGTTAAACTTAGCTAAAGTTTCACCCTTGTCTGGAAATTGGAGGGGGTGACTGGTATGTTTCATAAATAGCAAGTACTGTAAGATATTTCATAAAGTCAAATAATTTCCTGTTTATAATTAGGAATTGTGAATGCAAGTTGTGTGTGCTGAGCATTGAAGCTTACTTAGTTTTGCTACTCTGGAATATAAACCAGGAGAAAAGTCAGCCAGAACTTTTTCACAAATGTGTACACTATGCTTTGTGGTTTTTTTTTTTTTTTTAAGAAAGCAGGAGACATTATTTGTGCATGAAAGTACCACAGATACCCCACTGCCATAATTGTAATCTACAGCAGGTTTTTTTACAACAGTTTTGGGAAATATTGCTAAAAGTGTCTTGCTACGCTCGACTGCATAGCAGAAATCATGGGGAATACCCAAACGTAGTATATACAGAACACTGCTGCCATCACACAATTGTGTACACCACAACCCTGTGTGCCAGTCATTCACTCCAGAAACACGAAACACCAAAAAGGGACTGGAGAAAGAGTAGCAACCCAAGACTTTCAAAACCCAATCATCATTAATGGGAGACTTCCAGCTTGAAAGTGATGCTTCCATCTGGACATCCTTACCTGGCATAACTTTGAGACTCTGAATAAATGAACGGGACTTTACCTGTGCTTTGGGCATGCCAGTAGCTTTACAAATAGTCAGTTTAAAAGATCTTTGCCATGGGCACTGCATAAATAATTTTATATACATAGGTATATATGTATATATGTTATCTATGTATGTGTATACAAACACATGTTAAACAAAAGCCCCAAGAAGATTTAAAAAACCCGTATCATACTTTATAACTTGTTTTCTAGGATAAACTATATTTTTAATTATTCACTTTAGAAATTGAAGCTGTCAGTGACCTTTTAAAATGACTATACATATACAGCACACTGTTAGATGAACATTGATTTTTTTCCCCCTCCACTGCAAGCAAAGTTTAGAGAATTAGTTTTCATAGTGAGAAATAATTAAGCTTCAATTTTGTTTCCTAAAAGTTTATAATTAGGCCTTTTGATTGTGAGCTTTTTTTTTTAGTTAAGTCCAAGTAACCGAGCAACTATGTGCAGAAATTAACCTTTTTATTATATTATATACTGCAGTAGTAAAGTTTGTTTGAAGTGCATGAATAAAAAGTTAGTGAAATTACAGGAGGAACAATCTAATGTAGCAATAATAGGTGCATTCACTGTGCATCTGAGAGGAGGAGGGGGAAAAAAAGAACTTTTTCACCATTTTGGCCTAAAATGTGATCAGGTTTCCAGGATTCTGACATCAGAACCCAGATAACACTGGTTAGAACGATAGGGCTTTACAATAAAAGCTAAAATATTGACCATATGATGGCAAAAAGTTTTTATTTTGTGGTTAACTTATTCTCTTCTAGCTACTCTCTGATGAAGTTGGTGGTGCTGTGGAGGATGATCTCCTTCTTCTTGACAAAGATCGTGATCGTTCAGCACTGTAGGCAACATGCTTATCATAATTTTGTATCTGAGCCTCAAGGAAATCCCTCTGTTGCTGGCTGATTGTCTGGCTAATCAGTCCAGGGAGAGCTTGAATGCTACCGATTAACGTTTCCAGTTTAGTTTCTAGAGTGACAATTCTCTTCTCAAAATCTTCGCTTCTTTCATTTAAGTCAGAAATCATGTCATACATGATGTTTTGAGTCTGAAAGTAGAAGGATGTAAACAAAGGTTTAGAGAGATCTTACAAATATTGTAACAAGCAGCATAACTCTACAAAGGTTTGTAAATGGTTTTGTGCTTCGCAAAAATCCCCAAGAATATGAATATTATAACAATATCTAGTCTTGTGAACTAGTTTTCATTGTAGACTCAGAATAAACTTTCTACTAAATTTGTTGAGCAGAAATGTAATATATTTTGAGTAGCACCTTAGCTGTCAAGGTCTAAATGGATTAGACAAAAGACAAGACCTCTTCTAGAAGTCAAGGTGCTTAGAAATGCACTTTGTGAACAGTCAGTTGTGTAAGCCACCAGCAGACCAAAGCCTCCAAAGCCATGACAGCCTTGACTCCCCTGTATTTCCTCTGGTTTTAAATACCTTCATTCTTCTAAGCAGAACACAAATGTTCATTTGCTTTCTCCTTAAACTGACTAGGTTTTCTTAAACTGGCTGTATTAAGAGTAGTTGGGTGGATTGTTTTTGAAATGTAGTGCAAAGAGTAAAAGCTCAGTTGTGTGCTTCTCTGCTTCTGCATTCCCCAGTCTGTCTGCCCTCCATAAAACAGTATTTGGCTACAGCAAGTATATAGGGTGTACTTTAAAATGCCATAGTGGTCAGTAAAAATGTAATCCGAAACGTGTTATTCCGTTGCGACTTGAAACTGGTTACAAATAATGACTCAATTTCTTCCTCTGATAGACTGAGACTTCAGATTAGACAAACAAATTAAAACTGGATGTAAATCAGTAGAATAACTGGTTGAAGTTTATAAACTATCCAAAGGCAATGAAAATTAATTGAATGACTGACTGCCTGCAGTGTCAAGCACTTCAGCATCAGATGAGTGTCGATAACCCATTTCTCTGCCCACTGTTTCAAGATGCTAGCATAGCCCTTGATAGCAAAGCAGTCTACATTTAATAGTATCTGAAAAGTCCTTACCAGTTGCCAGGAGCATTAGACTGAAATGTATTTTCAGCAACTGTGGTTGTCAGGTGGTTCTTTAAAGCAAAAGGGGAATGAACACTGAATAATTTAATCTTTGCCTTGATACACTTTTAATTGAGGAGGGGTTTTAGGTACATGAAGAGGTGTACAAGAAACCCTTAGGAAAAGTCCATTAATGCCTCTAATGTAGTAAGAATGCTAATCAAAGTAACTGTCATATACTGAGGTCTAATGTGAAACCTGGAATGCTATCAGCTCAGCCCTCTAACTCTCTAGTTACTCTTTTATATTAATAAAAAATCCCAGCAACAACAGACAAGCCGTTTGCAACTGAACAGCCTCTTACCTCATCTCAATTGTCTTAAAAAAGATCCATAAAGTCTTATTATGTACTGGCAAAGTAGGCAGCTATTGTTCATTTAAAAAATTTAAACAAATGCAGACCTAAACCTACTTGTTCAAAGTCACTGCTACATAAGACAACAGGAATAGAAAACCAGAACCTCTAATTCCAGTCTGCATGAGAGCCTGTGTACTATGGTCCCTCATGGCACAGTCACTGACGCCGGACGGGAAATCTCTTCACTATGCAGCACTACACTACTACAGCCCACTCGCAGTTCAGCATTTACCAACACCACTGCAGTCACTTCAGGAGCTCTCAGAATCAGCCTCTGAATTCTTCAGTTGTACAAAAAAAACCCACCAAACAAACCCCCAAAATACAGTGCATTCAAACTCTGGCCAGAGCCATAAACAAGATGGTTTATTTAGTAGGTTTTACCACAAAACACACACATCTTTTCATTTTCTACAAATAACAAACTCGTTAACAATATTTGCATGTATAATGCATAACAACTTCACTTACAAACTCTTCATTTTGAAAGGATGCATGTTAAAAGTAACAGTAATTTTCTACTAACCTTTGCCAGGTCCACCAAAGTGTTGGCTTGATCGTTCAGTTTCCTTTGTTCCATTTTTACACTTCTTAATCTAAAAAGTGCAATTTTAAGTCAGATTTTTTTGGTGTATGTGTCATCTTAGCATTTCTAAAAAGCATGCACAAAACTTATAAGAGCAAATACTGCATGGACAATGCCTTGAGTACTTTGTGTAAAGTCAGAATTGGTTATGTGCCTGCTACAATGAGAAGCATGCTTCTTCAACACCGCAATAAAGAAAGAGCAAGGAAATGTGATGTCCTTGAGAATACCACTTGCCGTGGTCAAAGTTGAATTCAAAAAGGGAGGTAACAATTTATCCAGGCTATATGAAAGAAAGCCAAAACATTCCTCAAAGCCTCAGTATCGTGACAAGTAGATATAGGAAGAAACATAGAACAACTGATTTTTGTCATTAATGTTGTATCAATCAAGAATCTTCCCATGCCTACATGACTAGATACAGGTATTAGCCCTGTTCTGTCGGAAATGGACTGGGTTAGCAGGTGTTTGAACCTGATGGAAATACAGTGATAAGTGAGTTTCTCATTACTTTAAATAGAACTTCCATCTGACCAGCAGCTAAATAACCAACTTACTTGCCAATACATTTGATTTTCTTACATAATTGTGAATCTAAATATGATTACATTTTAAACTTACATTAGACATTCCTTTTCAATGCATGATTTAAATTACAACATTGAAAAACTATGAAGCAGCAACAAGGGTATGTTTTTCTCTTTCAAGCCTATCTGTCTGCATCATTATTAGTTATGTGCATTCTTTGAAAGATATATACATGACCCTTCTTACATGTTCCCTGAAACAAAGCCCATGTTTTTCAGGTTAACTACTAAAGGGGTGGTTTGTAGATGCAATGTTCACAAACAAGCGATTTCTCCCTTAAGTGCAAGTTATTTGTTCAACATTTCCCAACAGAGGAATACTTGGAATTCCAATGACTTTTCCTGTGGCTGTTCTAAGCAGGAAATAGCATTTTTCAAAACCAACATATCAGTTTTAAGCTATGTGTGATGAGATGCCATGCAGCCTACTAGCATGTAGGGCCAACCAAACCAACCATTTGGTTAGCTGTCAAATGAAAATAAGTTTGGCAGCATTTTGTGGCAGGTGGATTGCGAATGCATACACTGCCTGTTTTTCAGGGATGGTGTTACTTAGAAAACTAGTTTAAAGAAAGTCTTCTTGAAGATATTCCAAAATCAGGAAGTTTTTGTTCCTGCCTTTAGATACCAAGCATTTCCTTTTGTATCTAGTCTAACCACCATGAGAAAGTAAATTGTGAAGAGTGAAATAGCTTTTAACACACTTGGAATTAACTCTGTTAAGGTAGAAATCAATTGTTCACATAAAAATGACATGCTGGTGGCTTGTTACTGGAGCGTCATATGCTCTTCTTCCCCTAGAGACTTCCTTCAAACCACAACATAAATGCGGACTGCAAGAATGGTGCTTTCAGGGGCTATGAGCTGCAGCTATTCTGAAGTAAAAAGTATGGAGGTGTCTCCCAGGTATGGAGCTATATCATTACAGTCTCAGAACAGAATAATTACTCAAAGGTAAGCATGAAATAATTTGACTGAGGAATGATAACCCTAGTGTTTTGGTGCGCAACTCTCAAGTAATTTGCAGAATATGTGTTTTCTGCTTTTCTGAAGATTCACTGACTCATCTGTTTGCCAGTTAGTATTTGAATTTTAAAATTTCAAGAAATCCATTGTTATTGTAGCAACACAAGTACCAGTGACATCAACATGATAATGCCCCATGTTAATCAACTCAATACCTATCACAGACTGTAAAAATGTATCTCTAGGTAATGGCAAGTCTTTAGCTGCAGCAGCCAGATTTAACAAAAGCTGTCAGACTTTCATTCCTAAATTCATTAAGAGAAAATATGAAACATCTTGATTTTATGAACTTCACTTATCACAGCAAAAGATCATGATTCTGGATCGTGTTTCCATGGCAGCAATCAGACCACTGAAGTTCACAAATAAAGACTATTTATTGCATGCAGACAGTGGTAAATTCTGCAAATTTAGAAAGGAACAGCTTATACAACTTACTTCCGAGCTCTATTTTCATTTTGTTGAAATAAAAAGACAAAAGAAAAGAAACTGTAAAATATACTAAAACAACCAAATGAGCACAGTGGGCTCGATTCAGCAAGTGGAAAGTCCTAGGGAATTGCTACTTCTTTGAGGTGGAGTCTAACTCACATTCATGATGAAGAAACCTGTAATAGCTGCAAACCTTTCCATTAACTATTATCTGTAGATTTTCTTATTCATACAATACACAAAAGGCCTTTTAATAGTATCATTCAGAGTGATGATTTCACCTTCATCTTACTTGGTGTGCATGAGAAACAAAAAAGACCCAGACCAGCTGAAGGCAGTTTAGAGCTGTGACCGTGAGTTTGAGACTGCTACCATGATCTGCTCTGGCTTCTTGTATGAAACTGTCCCTGAAACTTCACTCTTTTTATTTCGGTCTTTAGTGAAATAGTTGGAAAGGTGAAAGGAGGGGAAACAATAAAAACCTAAGAATCCAGAAGGATAGAAATGAGCCGTATACTACCATGAGTCACTTGAGTAAAGTTCGAAGATGTAAAGGGAGAAAAAAATCATTTGCACTCATCTACTCCACTACAGCCAGGAGAAAGCAAACTGCTAGAGCAATGTTTTCACCCATGGCACATTCTTCAGCATATTGAGAAAATTATCCTTTTTTTTTCTTTTCTTCTTTTTATTACACACAAAAGTTTTGGGAATGGGATGCAAAGTGCTAAAGAACAGAGGGAAATGCATTATTAACATAGCTGTTCAAATTTTGGCTGGCACAGCTAGGAAAAAATTACTGCTGCCACCTTCTTCACCCCTGCTCATTAGTGAATTTTTAAGGCAGGTGCAGAGTAACACTTCCTATCCCGTGAAGCTCTTCTGGTCTTGACTGATATATAAAGCTGCAGATCGAGCCTGCTGTGCTTTTTAGATTCTTCTCTGAACATGTGCACGCACACAAACACACACAGACACACAAAATAAATAGCAAAGTTAAAATATTAAGGAATAACCTTTGCAATCAAGGATTCAAGTCCAGCAAAGGATGCACAGGACGTGCCATCCTCTATCCCAGAACCCCTGCCACTCCTCTCTGCCTCCCAATGTTTTAATCTAAGCAGGATGACCAAACTGGGAAAACATACTTCATATAATCACATAAAAATGCCTTAACTTTTGTCATCTTTATATTCCTTCAAGTATTTCTGCAATATCACAGTAACATTTAATCCTGCAATTTTGCTAAATACAATATAGTGATAAAGGTTTATAGACTACTTCATATCTTAAGCTTAGCTGCCCATTGCTTTAAAACATTGCTATGAAAGAGAGAAACAATGACTGTTAGCCTAGATTTATTAATAGGAAACATGATAACCTGACCTTTCCTTCCCATTTTTCCTTCAAGATGACACATAGGTTTCTTTTTTCATGATGGATGCTTCCCTTGCATCTCCCACAGGTTGGATCAGACACAGACCCACACTCAAAAGCTATCAAGACATCAGTTTGAAATTAAACTTACTCAGTTTATCTACATCTCCCCAGTATCTCGTGGGAACTAATTTCATAGACTGCACAAACAGCTGCCTCAGGCTGGATGGGGACGTCGAATATAGCAGACAAATAGTGGCATGGGTCCTGACTATTCTTCAAGAAGAATTTGTGGTTCCTGGGAACAGAAGTCTCTTTTTTTCTCCATGTAGTCTAAAGAAGGGTAACTGAATCATTGTGCAACTCTGCTGGTTTTGATGTACTTTATGGCAAATATGTATTATGAATTTTAGATAAATACTTATTGTCTGGCAGTACTGTAATTCAACTTAATCCTAACACTGGTTGCAGTTATCTGGCTTGTTTTCAATTCCTTAAGGTTTCAGTAGATGGGAAGAACCCATCTCAATCGCGCTAGAGGTGCTCAAATGTCACACACAGACTGTTGGCATATACTCTCATTTTCTAGGATGGATGCCAGGGGTCATAACTGACATACCAACATTCAATTTTATGCACTAAGAATATGTGGTAGAGAGAGGCAACCAATGGCTGTTGGCCTGTACAATCACACTTGATGCATATTCTTTTCATTAAACACTACATACATACTCATAGGCTCTCTTATATCACATAATTATTTTATTTAATTAATTTAAATTATTAAAATAAATCTATTAATGCTTATACAAATTATATAAAAATGTATAAATTAATTTATTAAAACAACTACTACAAATGAAACTTTTTCATTTTCTTCTGTCTGTTGTAGCTTGTATCTTACTACCTGTAACAACAAAGGACAGTCTCAGTGGCAAAAGACAACAATAGTCTTACATAATTCAAGAAGTGTGGGAAACTTCTAAAAAAAAAGACAAAAAAAGTTTTATTTACCCCATACTGGACATACACAGCCAGTACACTTCTTAATTTTTCCACAAACAGGTAACAGAGTAAAACTACAGCTTTGCCTTAGAGAAAAATCAACCTCCAGAGCAATGTTCTATGAAGCAGGGGAGGTGGGGGGACAAGGGAGAGGGCAGGATGCAACACAGGGACTAAGAGTAACTATGCGGGAGAGGGAAACTAAGAGAGAGAAAACACCTGGAGAGGAAAACCACAGCAAAATAGTACTTACTGATGAATAGCTTGCAAGAATTTGCGTTGATGTTTCCTTACTTTCGCATGGTCTATCTTTTTAACCAGCTTTGTGTTTTTATAAATTAACCATGTTTCCCTGAGTACATTGGCCGCTGCATTTTTCACCTGTTTAATGAAAGAAAAACACCAGGCTGACAAAAGTACCATTGTGCCATGTTTTCTCTTTTCTGGTATAAACTCTTGCTGAAGCACTTAACAGCCTTGCGTAACTGTGGGAATTGGGTACATCAGGAACCTGCGGCACTGAGGGCAGAAAGCAATAAATGGACCAAGGGGACTGCTGAGCAATTTCTGTGTTACTTATAAATGTGACACTGGGACCAGCTCTCTTTGCATTGGGGAATAATTTGTCCCTCTTTAAACAGTTAGCACCATTTGGTGTTTATGGCAATATAAATTACAGTTAGGAAACACCAGTGCATTATCTGTATGATAATTAATTATATGTATTTAATAGGATCATAACATTTCTTTCATTCTTGTTTGATGATTGGTACCTCTTCTCTTAGCCATTTAACAGACTTTAAATTTCCAGAGCTGTTCGAACATACTTTCATTTTTCTTTGAATTTTTATTCTTGTTTATTTTTTACCGTTCTCTGAGAAGATAAAAAAAAAATTGTCAATTAATGTGGCCTGTGTTCTATTTCGTAACTGCTTTGAATTTTTTTTTTGAAATGAGGTTTTCCCTACATTGTTAAAGGTTAGAGTACCTACAGTTCCTTCTTAGGCCCTCTAAAATTTTCAAGAATGCTTGAAAACAACTGACAAAGAATTTCAATGCAAGGTTGATTAATGACAGAACAACTAGGTTACTTGCAAAGGAAAACTGTCCTTATTATTCGTCTTTATTTTCTCTCTCTCTGACTTTATATCATGCCAGTCACTGTAGTGTCGGAGCTAAGTCAATGTCTAGGTAAAGGCATCGCAGGAATGTCATGCAGTAGCTCTTCCCAGAAAGCGGTCCCCACCTTGTACCTGTAGAATTGTTGGAGAACGTTGGTTCTGACTTCAGTGGAAGCACAATCGCATTTTAGAGACCTCCACACAATCTCTACCCAGTGCTTGCATTTCCGCAAGGTATGGCTATCATCAAGCTGTGGGAAACCTCTCTAGTATCTGTGTAACTAATTTGTGACCTAACATGCATCTCAGATTTGTTTGCTTGTTTGCTCTTCATGTGATTTGAGTTTCATGGCTTTGAACCTACCAAAGCAGCACTTGGATACAGTATTAGACTGATATTTAGATTTAGATGAAGGATAACTAAATAAAGTAACCTTTAAAAGACACAAATGTACACTAGACTCAAAACCTGGCCAATGTTTACAAAACTTTTTTCCATCCTGAAAGACATTCTGAGCTCAGCTGTCAGATTAAACTAGAAAAGTGCCTGTGTTAGGAAGGAACAAATTGTTGTCTACGGTCTACTATCAACAAGACCTTAACTGACTATAATAGGAGTGTAGATATACAAGCTTAGATAGACATCTCAAGTCACCTTTTATAGCTTTATAAGAACTGCCTTCCCACTCATCCTTAGTCTTTCCCCACTCTGACTGCTTAGGGGAGGTACAACCTGTTAGTGGTGACCAGCACAGAGACGAGGGAGCCAGCACAACCATAGCGGTGTACTGATGTGTCCTGGACACCAGCGCATAGAGACGTGACATGGCTTTCCACAGCAGAGGACCTGTGGCAGCACACCACTGCGCAGAGCTGTACCGAGGCAGCCAACCTCCTTCCTTCTGGAGCAGAACCATGGCTTCCAGCTCAGGCATCAACATCCCTCTCCTCGTGTCAGCAAGGACAGGCTCTGCTGAGGTCCTGTGTAAGGACCTTCCCCCCCATACTGGCTCTTCTCAATATCGAAGAGTGAAGAAGTTGAGAGGATTGTGTAGCTCCTACTCATTTGCTTGTTCCCTCAACACTGACCTGTTTATTTCAATAAAGGATTTTTATTGCCTTGTTTGCTGCATTATTTCATTTTCCAAGATGTTATTACAATTTAAATTATATTTCATATGGACTTTTAAAAAATACATTTTATGAATTCCAATGATTTATAAAAAGGTTTTGAAATAATCTCTTCTAAAAATATTATCTACATAGATCTTCCAAGGCACTTCAGTACTGTGTGCCACTAAGTGATCCTCGTGTTGAGTACACAAAGCAATTAAAAAACCTGTCTCACTCAGAAACTATGAAAGTCTTTTTCTTAAGAATGTCCTTCATAGCTTTAAATTCTTGTGTATAACAGGCATTTCAACAATTTAGGTACAAAAATGTCATATGTTCTTCTCACGTGCTGCATGAAAGTTTTTGTAGTTTAATATAATAGTCTTTAGTTTCACAGCATTTAGCTGTTGGTTATATCAATTATCTTCCAGCTGTAAGGGCCCCTCATAGAAGAATATTCCAATCCTCCAAATCTGTTGAGAATTCATGGTTGCCTCAATTCAGAGAAAAGCTCAAGGCATTCGACTCCTTCTCCTTGCAAAATCACACCCGTGGAAAATGTTCAGTAGATCAGAGCAAGAGACTATTTAAAACAAATACAGAAATAAATTAACACACATTTCCTTTTCAGTTGCAAATATAAAGTGTGACTTACTCTTTTAGTTAGCTGGGTGTCCATCATGAAATTATGCACATGTTTTTCAGCTTTGGTAAGTTCTAACTTCCTTGCCACCACAGCTACCACCAGTGCAGTGCACCCAGCACCCTGAAAACAATAAAATAAACCCTCAAGATGTTACTGCTGCACTTTGCAGAGTTTTTAGCGGAAGTTTCTCCTTTGCTGTAGAAGTCTGACAGGCATCAGGTGATTCATCCCTGGTAAATAGAGTGAACACGTTACAGCTATTTCAGTTCAGAGTAATAGGAAAAGTTAGTAATTACAGGCTGGTAAACTGTCAAGGCGTCAAAATAATTAGTGAGCAGCAACATTTAAAAGTTCTGCTTTTTTTCTGCAGGGGCTGAAAATTTGAACACATCCCATTTCTAGTGCATAAACAAAGGGGGTGATCAAAACAACTTTTAAACTCCAGAATATTAGCAAATAAATGCAGAGTACCTGTTCTTAACTAGTGTCTCAAGGTTACAGCAAGTGCTAAAGAGGAAATAAGATTAGATTAGTATTTAGCATACAGAAAAAAAAGAAAAAAAATCTTAGGAGTTTCTGTAGGGCCTAAAAATAATAATAAGTTTAGTATTTAATCACTTTAGTATACTTCCCTGTTGTTCTCCAAGTCCTTCAATGATCTTTTCCTATAGTATTTCTTCTTGTCTTATTACCTTTTAAAACAGCACACATACACAAGAACATTTCTTCAAAACGTGGATGGAGAAAATACCAATTTTCTCATCTGTGCTGTGTGTATGTATGCATATGCATGTACATATACAGACACGCGTGTTCACATCAGGCCAAAGCCAGTATGTGCCTGTCCCTCTGAAACAACACTGCCTTTATCAGCATCACAAATTGAGACTCTTAGTGGCGGGGAGGAAAGAAAACCACGTAATGAGCAGGAGTGTCTATTATGCACATCTAGAGGTATAGCTTAGTTTACACTATTTATAAATTATGTTACCTTAGTCTTTTTCAAAAAAAAGCCCAAATCTTTACAAGTCCTTTCTAAAAAAACCCATTAAATAACAAAAATAACATAAAATCTAAAAAACCCCCATTAAATAAAAAGTAACATTAAAAACATTATATGAGGCTGTGTTTCTTGCAATTTCACCCAAATTGCACCTGTCAGTTACCCTCCAGTATAAAGCAATCTCCTGTTGCACACTGAAGCTTACATTTAATTTACATTTGCAAGGCTTTCTTCCACTCTTTCTGTATTTCTCCCATTAATTAATTCTCTCTCCACCCCCCACCTTCAATTGCCTTACTCTCTTCAGAAAAATCCAGAACAAATCTCTGAATCTAGCTTCCAAAATACAAATTCCATCAATAAACACATAAAGACTGCAAAATAAATTAACTCATTGAAAACTCTTATTCACATAGTGTTCTCAAAAAGATGAATCTGCTCTCTCTGCTTACCTACTGAGAGACCCAATGAATTTTGGAAGTGTCTCACATAAATTAATTCTCCATTTCCCTGGTATATTGTTCAAAAAAATACACCTGGTCCCTCACAAAACATCTAATTCTCTACAGTTAGTTCTCACCTATCAAAGGTCCTATCCCCAACAGCCCTCAACATTCCTTTGCATGAGTCCACTGTAATTTTGCTGCACTTCCCTCTTCTCTCCTGTCCTCAATACTAAAGCTTTCCAGTTTTGCTGTTCTTTCTCCCTCTGCTCTCCAGCCCTGTGTTGATAGAAGTTTGTGGAAATTTACTTAAAGCCTTGCACTCTCCATAACATGAATCAAAATGGGGCTACAAGTTCCTTTGCTTCTCCAGATCCTGCTGAGAGTTAAAAGGGAAGAAGACAGCCAATGCAGCCTAAGGCTAAGCACTTCAGATATCCTCCAAGCCTTCTGAGGACTGCTACGAAGGAGATGCTCTACCATATGCCCTACCTCCCCTGAAAACAGACAGCTTTCCTTTGGTCTCCTTCCTGCGAAGGAGGGAAGGAGGGAAGTGCTAATAGGCAGAAGACTTCTCTGAGGGCAAATAAACAAAGAAATGATGACCCCATACAATAACAAGAACACGAAGAGAAAAGCAGACAGCTTTTGGCTCAGTATGTCAGCATAGCTGGGGTCAGACATTGATTTAATGACATACCTTGAGTTCTGCCCGCTTACAGCAAGAACGCTAAAACGTAATGAGATTATTAATACAGACACCACTGGCACAGTGGCGCAAAACTGATACATAAGCCAAGTTACCAGGGGGGAGAAATATAGATCCCCTTCCACGCCCTCACAGAAAAGGCTAAATAAATGCTGACAGACAAAAGGAGTTGGTTTGAGCTGAAATTATTCCAGTCTTTGCAATTAACTTCCATGCTTTTTTTCAGAGTGGCACAGCAGTTATGAGGGCCAAACGCTGTGAAAACCAGTAGCTTTTATCTCACACAACAGACGCTGCCTGCAGCAGCAGAGGACTGTCACTGGCAAGCTATGACAACCACCTCTATGGTGTATATGCACTCCTGTCTTCCTTATCTCCAGGCCAGCTTACTGCAACAGCAATGTGTTCTAGATTCAGGTTATCCCTGTTGGCTTTGTGGGATCTGATGGGATCTCCAGTTGTGGGATCTGATGGGATCTCCAGATACAAAAAATGAGGTCTTTTAGCGTTTCTGCAAAAGAAGGAAGTATTATACTATCTGCATGTTTACATTTCACAGTACCTTGAAGGAAAACAAATTACGCTCATTCCTTAAACAACTAACAGCTTACAGAAATGAGACTGAAATTCCACTTGAAGTACATGATGATAATTAATATTTTATGTTACAGTGCTCTGCACTATTATATGGCTCCCCTAAAGATCTCAGCATCCGTAAGAATACTAACAAAGTGAGAATTATGCAAACTGCAGAAATGAAATAGAGGCAATACAGTTACTTTAAAATGGTAACATTGTAAGCATCATATTATGCCATGCATATCCTGATTCACATGAAAATCGGTAGGTCAGGTTTTTTTCTTATATCAATACTGCATAATGCAGCAGCCACTTCTTTATTAAAAAGACTTACACTAAGCAAAAGCACCATAATTATTTCAACTGCATGATGGGCCCTTTTGAGAATGAAATTCTAAACCCGCTTGTATTTCATTACCGCATTTTATAATTTCCAGCATTATTCTTTTTATCCTATTTTGAAGTAAATAATAAACTAAATCACTACTTCAAGTTCTTGCTTAACTGCCAGGGTAATGATATCTACATCCTGGTTTTGGCTGGGATAGAGTTAATTTTCTTTTTAGTAGCTGGTACAGTGCTGTGTTTTGGACTTGGTATGAGAATAATGTTGGTAACACACTGATGTTTGAGTTGTTGCTAAGTTGTGCTTACTCTAAATCAAGGACTTTTCAGTTTCCCGTGCTCTGCCAGTGAGCAGGTGCACAAGAAGCCAGGAGGGAGCAGAGCCAGGACAGCTGCCTGAACTAGCCAAGGGGATATTCCATACCATAGAATGTCATGTTCAGTATATAAACTGGGGGGAGTTGGCCAGAAGCTGCTAATCACTGCTCAGGGGCAGGCTGGGCATCTGTCAGTGCGTGGTGAGCAATTGTATTGTGCACCACCTTTTTTTTCTTTTTACCTTGGGTTTTATCTCTCTCTCTCCCTCCACTCTTCATTACAATTATTATTGTTATTTCAATTATTAAACTGTTCTTATCTCAACCCACAGCTTTTAACTTCTTCCAGTTCTCCTCCCCATGCCACTGGAGGGTGGAGCGGGAAATGAGCAAGTAGTTGTGTGGTACTTAGTTGCCAGCTGGGGTTAAAACACGACAATATAATGCAAAGAAAATGAAAAAGGCAGGAATGTATATGTTTTCAAGTATCAAGGCAGTAATTAATTCTATTTGGAATTTGCACTCCTCGGTCAGCCCCCTGTCCACCTCTTGCATTACAGAGTTATTGTAGTGTATTTTGGCTTGGAAAGCAGCCTGATTTTAAAGGCACTTATGACTTCCAGTATGTCAAAATTTGAGGAAAAAAAGAGAATGAAAGAGTATTCACAACGTTCCCTCATCAGTCCACTGCAGCTTTAGCTAGAGAGAGAGAAAGACAGGTATGAAAGCCACCAACCTCCACCCTATTGAATAGTCCATTCAAGGTGTGGATACAGTCAAAGATGGAAAAGCAAATGTCATATTTCAATGAATTAAAAAATTACCAGTTTGTGCTAGTTAGCAAATGTTCATAACTATGTACATCAGAACCTAAAGGTTTCACAAGAAAGGGGAAAAGTGGCTAATGAATTTAATTAATTTATGCTGACTATTCAGATTTTCAGTTGATTTCAGGTAAACTGGGAAAACAGACAATTCTGCTTTCACAGTTTCTCAAGGTTACATAATTCTTTTTCTATCCAGAAAAGTTTGGTGTGTTCACATGAAATGAAGCATTAAACAGTTATAAGCTCTGCGGACAGTTCAGACGCAAAAAAGCTGACCTACTTCAATTTTTCTGTTTTCCAGAAAGCATGTACAGGCTGAACAAACTTACCTACTAAACCGGGAGAAGCCCTTAAAGATCAGAGATTTAAAAATAGGCTTCTCTAAAACAAGACAAGGACTCTGCTGATTAGCTCAGCAATGCCTATTTCCTATTTGCAAAGACGTGAAGATGAAGCACATAAATCTTATCCTGAATGCACAGTATTTCTTGCTTGATATGATGTGTGTATTAGTCTGCAGTAAAAGTAAAAAGTCTGCAAACAAACATATGACACATCCTCAGTCTTTTAAATGGGCAAAGCAACAAACACTGGACTGTACAGTGGCATCAGATCTCTGATGGTGAGGTAAAAATTGCATTTGTGAGCAGTACAGTCTTGAAGTGTAAGGTTTACAGCCATTTACACTGGACAGAACTTCCCTTAACTGTTTAGCTGGTGTCCTGTATGAAAACACTCTGATGTATCTGCAAACAACTTTAGGACATTCCTCATATCTTTAATTCTAAACATGCTGCTCCTGTTCAGGACAAAGAATCACACCTTAAGTGCAAATGCTCACGCATGTAAGCAATAGTCCATGGAAGCCTTCCTTCGGTACCCTCTTTGATGTAGTCTCTGAGTTTCCCTGGTAGATATAAGTGTATGTGGGTATTTGAATCACACATGTATGTGGGTACTTGTTAAACACTAGTAGGCTAATTATTTTCTCTGTTATACAAGCCTAAACAATGACCGATATTAGAAAAATGAATGGATGAATGGACTAAGTTGAGTGAAAAGATAAAACGGCTTTTTGACATCAAAGCCACACTATTTAAAAACAGCCAGAGAAGAAAGGTTAAATTCATTGTATTTTAAGTTATACTTTAAAGTTAGCAACCAAACAAAATGTTTAAACATACACTCCAGAACAAAATAACTATTACTTGGTGTTATCTTTCCCTTTACCCTTAGGCACCATAAACTGCAACTTTCCCTACCTGTCTGCACAGTGTCTCTTCTTGGCACTTAGTTCTGCACTATTGCAAGCTTCCTTTCATCGACTTTAACAAAGCAATGAAAGCTTTTAGCGGTATCAGAGATTGGTGCAAAGGTGATTTTCTTTGCCTGTCATTTTTACTATGTCACTCTGCTTTGCATCCATCTATTCCCTTCTTTGTGGCATTACATATAGAATATTTTCTCTCAGTTGCAGTATTTTATGACTTCAGGCTCTTCCATCTCATGGGTTCAAGCTCTTCTATGCCAAAAAAGTATCATAGAACTACAGAATCACAGAAGCATTTAGGTTGGATAAGACCTTTAAGATCAAGTCCAACCATTAAGCCTGGACTGACAAGTCCATCACTAAACCATGTCCCTAAGTGCCACATCTACATGTTTTTTAAACACCTCCAGGGATGGTGATTCCTTTGCATCTTCTCTTGACTGAGGAAAAGCTCTCTGGAAACATGTACTAAACTAATTTATAGTTTTCTTTCAAATTCTTCCCCTTTAGGATATTACTTACTACAAAGCATAGCAAAACCAGTGAAGGTACTTAAGATTCTGGTGTGCCAAGATCACTTGTTTTGATCCTACCTAATGCCTCCTTGTTCCCCACTCTCTGAGCTATATGTAGATGGCCAACTCTTCAGGAATGTCACACTATATATTTCTACTCTCTTTATACAGCACTAGTATCAATAGGATCAGGTGTTAAGAGTCCTGAAGTGCTACAGGAATATAAGTAACAATAAATATAGATGGTAGGTCTGTACTAACCAATGATACTGTGCAGATCACAGTACTAGACCCGACTCTGCCTTTTTTCTCCTCCAACCCTTCCTGTGGCTACGCATCAATATACTTACTACATACTAATACCCGCTGAGATGCCTTTAACAGTCTAATCCCAGCCCTCTGTCCTCTTCACCAATGCAGCCCACCCTGAGCCTTCTGCTGTTATCACCAGAATCACCAGAAGAAATCCGACTAACATAAAGCTACCACAGAGAATTTTACATAATGGTAAACCACAGCAGATATAGCCATGGTAGCTAGGTAAGAAAGCTGGTGTTGCCCAGCGTATCTGATGAGGGTGAGGCTATGAAGTTTGAATCAAGACCATGCCTTTCCTACTAAATGCTAAGGCTGAGGGTTCCCACTGGTGCAACACACACTGACTGCAAAACTGCAGGGTCAGGCTTCAGTGAAGCCTGGCATTTAGCTCCATCATTCTGGTAAAGGTCCAGTTTCAATGATAATCAAATAGAGGTGCTTGCAACTCTTTAACTAAAGTTATCTAAGGCAAAGAATGGTTAGCCCTGGCTGATACGCTGCACTGTAATCAGCACTAGGTCCGCAGAGAAGTCCTGTACTCCTCTAAGTAAACAGCTCTGGCATTTCCACTTGGTTCTTTCTTCGGCAAGGTTCCAAAACACCTTTAAAGGTCAACAATGAATTAAGCTATTTCTGCACCTGCCTGGAGGTCATACATGTACCTGGGGGGGTACTACTGGTGACAAAGGAAGCAACACTGTGTATCAGTGTCTCAGCTGAAAGTCGCCTGGCAGCTTTGGTTTACTGGACTGGAAGTGAAATGCAGTCTTTAGTGCTGTAGTTGTCACAAAAATGTCCTGCTATACTTGCCTGTAGCTGAAAGAAGGCTGTTGCCACATTTCTTGCTCACTTCCCTTGGGATCCACTGAGGGAGAGAGAAGGTCCGCTTTGCAGACATATGGTTCTGGTGGGAAATTTAGCTCTGCACCAGAAGGGCACAGCATTCCTCCTGCTGCTCTGCATAAAATGAAAATCCTGTAAGAATTTAAACAGGTATTTTGTTCATTAGGCTCTCTAGAAGGTGGACTTACAGGACCACCAGGGGAGGGGGAGGAAAAAAAATAAATCTTGCTTGAAGTAAAAAAACCCCTCACCAAAACAAGCAATGCAAAAGTTGAGGGAGGAATCCATCCACGAGACAAACAGAGGCTGGGGAAATGGTGGTGTGTCAATGTGGCTTTGCATTTGTCATTGCTTACTGGGAGAGATGTGTAACCTCGCAACACTGAAACAAAACAGGGTGAGTAACAGGACAACAACTATGCCATCTCAGGCAAAAAGCTACCCTAAAATAGTTTTGCATTATTTATACTTTCATATATTCAATATATGCTTGGCTACGGTTGTCTTCAGTGGAGTTCAGTGGAGTCTTCAGTGGAGTACTGTGTCTGTACCACAGTTAGAATTTTATTGCATATATATATATATATGTATATATATTGCTTCTAATCTATCTATCTATCTATCTATATTGCTTCTAATCTATACAACAGCAGATGAGAAGATTCCTTTACTTCTAATTAGTCCATAAGGTTTTTAGCAATGTTGCAAAAATGAAAATTACTAAGAGCACTGAATGTAATATACAAATATGAAATTGGTTATATACTCTCAGGCACAGTAATAGGTAGTTGTAGTGGAGGTGAAGTAAACTTAATTCTTGAGTAATGCAAGCTGGGTACTAGGGAAGGCTTCTGGGAGAGCACAGAAAACGATTTACAAATGAAGACAATCTCTCTTCTACAGGGGAACCTATAAATGATAGTAGTGTTAACTCAGAGAAGCCCAAGAATTTAATGCACCTTGGTGGCTGGGCTTCTGGAAAACTATCAGTGGTTGTAACAGCTAGAACCCCCCTGGAGATCAACAGTTTCTGCCAATGTGCAAAAAAACTTTTGCTGTGAGAGGAGGTGAGATCTGATTTCACTAACCAAGGAGGTCCAAGCCTACAAGGCTGAGGGGAAATGTTACTTTAGTAATTCAAGATGAAAGCTACCGATGATGTTCTTGTCCAACACTTGTGTTGTAAATACAAAAGTTCCATGAGAATATGTGTAAAAGTGTATTAAAATTGCTGTATTCAATCTAAAGTTATTACATCTGGTTTTTTTGGGGTTTTTTGTTTTTTTAAAAAAAGCAGAAGTTTTGCTGTAACAGTTGTCAGTAATGGTCATATCTCTGTCAAAAAAGTTATCACACGACTATTGCTGTTCATTCCAGCCAGTAACTGCCCTTCAACTTGCTGAAATGCATCTGTAACTCCCAGCTAGACCTAAGTGGGAAACAGTTCCCCTGTCCTCTGATGCTTCAAAAACTTCCCTGCTCTACTGGTATGAACTGAAGACCTTCCCAAGGGAGGCTTTTTTCTTAATTTTTCTAATGCTAAAAAGAGGGTTACACCTGCCAGGAGATTCCAGTTACTCAAATTGAGGTAGAGCCTCTGCCATTCTCTCACATTTCAGATCGCTGCCCTAAGCACCACTACTTCATGGACCATTCTCTGGAGCTTCCCAACTTGATTTTGATAATTTATTTGTCTTTACATTAGAAATTTCACCCCAACAAGCGACCGCCATAAAATAATCCCAAAATGTGCTCCTTCTGAAAGTTTCCATTTTGGCAATCTGGTGTGCTGGAACAACAATAGTAGAGGAGCTGAAGAATTTCTGAGAAGCCCAGCTTCTAACAGTTTCAACTCTTAATAATTCAAGCATCATTAACTGCCTTCTTCATACTACATCTCTGCTTGATACACTGTCCAGTTACATTGTATTGTGGTAGAAGGAATAAACACAATCTGTTATGAATCCTGATGCCACTTATTATTGAATTCTCAGAACCAGCTGAATTAAATTCTACCATATATCTGAGACATGGACCCAAATGCTGCCAATTTGCATGAAAAGCTTTTCAGATTTTCCTGTACCCTCAGGGAAGTAAAAATTGCGCTGTGTTCTAGATTTGTGAAATTCCTCTGGTAAGCTTCTTATTCACAAAACTATTTACCACATTGCTCTGACCTTTTACCGCCAGATATTAGAAATGATAGAAATATTATAGATTCTTGATCAATATGCAAAATGTTCTAGGTAAACCTTTAAACAGGAATACAATCTATTATTCTTTTACTGTTATTACAAAAAAATGAGTTGCTTCTGCCAGTCAACCATACCTATCTGCCCACAAAGCAGCCTATTAAACACACCTTTTCAGCTCTTTGAGTGTAATTCAAAATACATTTCTGTGTTTCATAAACAATTACATGTTTCTGCAACTCTTTACTTTTTCTTACAATGTAGTAACTATGTGCAGACTTCCACAAGGACATTAAAAGCGGCAGCATGACAAGCTTTAAAATCAGATCTGATTCATTTTTGATTCATGATTTAGAACTAAGAAAACTACTATCCCTAAGGCCATATTGTACCCATTGACTGCATCGTGACCACGCCAAAAATTCAGCTACATGAGTGGTGTTCAAATCCTGTAGTTAAAAGGTGCTACTTAAAACATTTCCAAGAGCAACATCTAATCTTGTCCACCTTTATGATGTAAATTTAAGAAAACTTCCCTAATTTATTTGGTTCTTCCATCGGCTTAATGATCTCTTTGGAGTTCATTTCAATAACAGAAGCATTTAAGCAGCACTTTCAGCATTAGAGGCAGACACTGAAATAACAGCTATTTAATTTAAAGCAATTTTCATACAAGCTATAGGCAACCATCCTGTGCATCACATGACAGGACAACTACAATCATCCATTTTATTGTAGCAACATAGGTTTGACCTGCTAGTTCTGCATGTCTGCTTCTAACTGTTGGCAGTTGGTTCTGCAGAAGATTCTGCATCCTCAGCTTTGCATCATATAATAAATGCACTAGTTCATCACATAATGCTGGATGTAAAAGGAAAAGACTCCTCAAACCTTGCAACAGAACCTTGCATTTGGAATTGGAAGAATGGATTGCCATTATTTTGTCTTGCATAGGTACACAAGCTTATAAAGATCTGTAAAAGTTATCTACCCCACAGTCAGTAATTATGCATCTTCCGTATCTTCCTCACACCTGTCCCCTCCTTCTACTTCCACTAATTTCTACTTCTCTTCTTTAAATTATTGCTAACTTTATTATACTCCTCATAAAGCAAGGAAAATTTGGCAAATGACTCCAAGGCCCTAACTCCAAAAAGCCATTAAGGAGGTGAAATTGCTGCCTGTGTATGCAGTTCCAGTTAGCACCACAGAAACAGAAGTGCTCCACCTGCAGCTGGGCTCAGCCTGCTGACCAGGATCTGAGAGATCTGCGGGGGTGTGCACTGAAAACCATGGATGGCACCTTCAGTGGGCAGACAAACCGCGTGGCATGGTGAAGATACCACAGGCCTCCCCATCTCCTCTATATCCTCTTCTGATAACAGTGACAGCACTCATATTTCTATCCACCCATCGTGCTCTTGCAGACCTACCTGATGTATACCGAGGGCAGAGGACACACTTGCTATCAAATTCATATATATATATATATACACACACCGATACACACACACACACACACACATACATATCCACCTGGCCCATAGTCTGCTGCTGCTGCCCAGTGAACTCTCATTGGAAAAAGATTGATAGGTAATTGAGATACCAGGTTCAGATTCACTTACTTGGCATGAACTATACCATGCTGTGTCAGTATTTTCATTAAAGTTGCACATATTTAAGTGCTTTCCAGGATCAAAAAGTAAATTTTTCAGTATGACAGTACACATTTTTTCACTATTTTCCTTCTTTGTTCACTTTGTTTCTTACTTTATTTTTTAATACATGAATCAGATTTCCTTGCTGGCTTACTCTTAACGATTCTCAAGGCATTTTTCCTTTTTGGTATAACGTGAATAAATGTAAAAATATTCCTATTTTCCAGCAGTGTGAATATGCACAATTTAAAAGACGTTGCTTGAGCCAGTACCTCAAATGTGCAGTTTCAACAGCCAGCATAACTCGGTGCCACCAGTAGACTGCACGAAGTTTACTTCCCAGGCTGGAGCACAGCACAGGCTTCAGCCTGAGCTGTCCAATTTCCACCGCACAAAAACCAATTCCTGAAGAAGAAGTGGGAGGACAGCCAGGGCACCTGTGCTCTCCCTTCATTGGGGTCAAGACACCAAAGGAGCCCTCCACAGGCTGCCAGTTATGCAAAGCCAATACCAACTCTTCCGTGGTCTGTGTAACTACTCTTGTATTCACAAGTATTTCTGTTTATTCTCCCTTCCACTCCTTTTAACAGGGACCTTATTCAAAAGCAAAACCTCAGTGGTATTTGGTATTGGTCACACTAATCCAACAATGTATTTGCTACTTCAGATGCTAAGTAATTACATTTTCCCTTTTAAAGTCACATACATGGTTTCATTTCATTTGTTACACTCAATCAAAAATTATCCTGGTGTATCTTCTAATTAGACCATCACCTCTATTGAAATAAAAATCAGTAAGTCTGTTCTTTTAGGATCTCAATCTTATCTTTAGCACAACAAACACTAATTAGTTACTGTACAAGTTTCAGAAGAGTAGCTGGTTTTGAAGATTTTTATTCAAGACCTATAGTTTTTTGGTATTGCAGGTCAGGCTGGAAGATAGGTCATTATTATGTTCAGTATTTCATACTTTGTATCTTTCAGGCCCTTCATTAAAAAAAAAAAAAAGAAAAGAAATAAAAGAGTAATTTCAACATTTGACTTTCTCCCATTGCTATCTAATTTTTTTCTAAAAGTTAACATTTGTCAAAGTCATATTGATGATGTCCTTAAAAATGTAACTGGAAGTCAGACTTTAAGTATTGTTTTACCTGTCATCACACACTAGCCACCTGGCTTGTTTTTTGGTTAAGAATGCTTTCTGTCTCTGGAGGTATTTATGCCAAACTTATTACCATGAGATTCTGATTGAAGCCTTTGTGCTTCCAAAGCAGCTGCAGAATTTTTAATCATAAAAAAACAATCAAAGACATGAAGGTGAGTATCATCCATACATTTCATAAGTCTAATTTTCAATGTAATCTTGTCCTAGTTGTGAAAAAAAAAATGCTATGTGTGCAAATGATATATATTTTATATAATTTATATATTTATATCATAAAGTACTTTAGTTTTTCACCAAAGCAATGGAAAAAATTGCAATAAATAATTTTACATCTTAATCCAAACAGTGCTTTCATAAGCAAAATGACAAATGTCTCATAATTTCAGCTTCTGTGTGGTTCATTCACAGCTGTATAGAATAACATTTGCAATAATCTGGACTCCGTTTTTCTGATATTATTTTTACCTTTTTTTAATCATAACAAAATCATAAGCCTACCCACAGCTATTCAAAATAAGTCCATGTTATTAGTGAATTGATTTCTTTCTGACAGCACAAAAATCTAACAAAAGTTTTCATGATGAAGAAATTGTTTTCTTTATACAGCTATGCTATTAGACTTATAAAAAATAGAGTAGAAAATCCTGCTCAAGCAAAATGCTTTAGGAGATTAGCCACAAAGGATAGATGCTACTATCCTTTGCACTAGCATAAATGCAACATCAGTGTGAAGTCCGTAGATTATTAGTATTGATACTAGTATTCTCACTGCACTTCTGCAGGGCTTTTAAGTTCTTAGATTTCTGTTAGAATAAGTTTTTTTGTAATGAAATGCTGAAAAGTGTTGAAGAATTTGAGTGAACAAAATGATCTGATACCTGCATCTTCAAGTATTTGCTTCTTATTTATAAACAGTGCCTGGGAAGAATAAAAGTGTTATAACAGGGTTCTGTCCCTATTCTGCATATCCACATGGCAATATCTACTGCTTGCCCTCCTTTTCCCCTAATGAATTTATGACCACATTTTATTCTCTCTGGCATCAAAATCCAGCTCAGAAAGAGGCGCAAAGGCAAATACCCCAGAAGATGGCAGATTTGAGCTTAGCCAACAGCCTTTAAAAAAGCCTTCTGAGGCATTCCTCTGCTTTCAGCCTGTACCTTCCAACTACATCGCAAACTCTGCTTTTAAGGAGACATGCATTTGCCATCACCAGCAAAATGTGCTGGAAGTCTTTCTTCCAGTTAATCTGGAGATCAACGACCTCAACCCATTCAGATGGTTTCCTTTTTTTTTTTTTGTTTTGTTTTGTTTTGGGGTTTTTTTGTTTTGTTTTAAGCATTTTGCAAAAATTCTTAAACATTACAAAAATGGACTGATCTATTTTACTCTTTGAACATAAAATGCACCCTTATAATGGAAAATTTTACCAAAACACCTGTTCAAAAGGGGCAACCATTTGATACCATTTGGTTTCAGCCATAATTCCAATATACCTGTTTTAACAGAGGAAGATATTGGAGCTGCATTACTTATAATCAATGGCAAAAATTCAGAAGCAAGTATGTATCTTACTGTTATATACTATATATATATAATGCTCATTCTACCTTTCTCATTCACAGAGACTTCTACATAGGAGTTGATACAAGTAAAGGTGGCAGAGTCTGGAAAGCTTTTACTTCTAATTTACTGTAGATACGTGTAAATTTCCCATACATTGCCTTACTCCCTGCCTAACTTTGACCAAATGGTGCAACACAGAAAAATGAAAACCAGACATAAGTACAGTTAATAAATATATACTGAATATGCATGGACTAACAATTGCTGCATTGTATCAACAGTAACAAAAACTGTTAACAGTGAAAACTGCACTACCTAAATTCAATTAAAGCCATGGAATGCTATGGGTAGACTTATAAAAAAATAAGAGTAGAAAACTATGTTCAAGCAAAATGTTTTAGAAGGTTAGCCACCATCACATTTCATTGTGAGTAACTTAAATATAAGAAACAAAGTCAGAACTCAAGATTCGTTATTAGTACTGCTCCAATTACATATGTCTGAAGGTAATAAAGATTATATGATACCTTAACATGTAATGAAAGACTGTATTGAGATTATGTCAGATTGGGATTTGCTTCTCTGTATTTCATCACACTGCTGTTGATTTTACCTAAAGAAGAAGAAAACCCTCCATTCCATCACCAGGACTGAAAGGCCATAGGGATGGCGCAAGTAAATATATATACACTATGCAAGCCAGCAAATAAATATCTCTTTATGACTGCCACAGGTTTTGGGATTAACTGCAGCAAACGGAATCTCCTACCCAATGAATAAATTCAGAAACACTCACCATGATTCCAGTGAGTAAACAGACTCCTTTCCCACAGTATGTATTAGGTACCATGTCACCATACCCAATGGATAGAAAGGTTATTGAAATCAACCACATTGCTCCGAGGAAGTTGCTAGTAACATCCTGTTGATCATGGTACCTGAAAAGAAAAAGAAAACAATTTCTTTATCATTAAAACTTTTGTTAGACTTTTGTGCTGTCAGAAAGAAATCACATTCACTAGTCATACAACCATTCTTGTACTCTACAGTTACTTCCTTTTTAAAAGTAGCTATAAGGAATTAAATAAAACTCAAATACATCAGCAGTAAAGAAACAGAAGATACAACAATAGCACCAGTAGTAAAGATACTCAGGATGGTTTATAACTCAGTATTCTGTTATTACTATTAAAATAGCAGAAACCTTTTGTTTTTTAATAGATTCTCGTCATCAGGAGTACAAGTCCTGCCAATCCTCTGCAGTGGAATAAGGCACTAGTTCACTACAGTTGCTGTTGTCTGAGGCAAATACAAAAGTCAGGAAAGGGCAAGCAGACAGCAGAGCACATCTCCATCTCCTTGGCCTACAGGCAAGTCCGTGATCAGAAAATTAAGCGTGAACTACCATGTAAATGCTGACCTGGACAACCTAACATCTCTCCTTCTACATATTCAAGATAAATAGAAAAGTATTACATTGTATTTCTTTCTATCAAAACATCTTTACCTTAAATTTGTTGTCTTAGTTTTAATATTCTAGTAGAATATGTTCATTTTCTCCTTCAAATCAAACAAGTTGAGGTGAATAATCCCATTTTCACATGACATACATACCTAATCAACTGGGAAGCCATAAAAACACCTTTTAGGACTACGACCTGTTGTCACAACTCACTTTGGAGGGGCAAAATTCCTAATAGTCTAACATAGTTGGAATTCTGCTCCTCAAACAGCGTAATTCTGCAACACTCTACTCTCTGTAGCAGCCACTGCAGCCTCAAGGTTGCAATAACCCCTGCAGCTGCTGTGAAGCCTCAGGTGAGCTATCTATGCTGCTGGATCCTCAAGGGTATTATTTTAGACAGTGCCTAAATCCATGTCTCACAGTGGGTCACAGAGGGCCATTAGGAAATTAGTTTACAAATCTGTAAGCTGCCTGCTTTCCACAACTGAAATTAATTGCTTTAGTTTTCTTCCATTGTGGACCGCAGTCTCCATGACAAAGCAGGAATGCAGAGTGAGCACAAAGGCACTCTTGGAAAATTCCCTATTTTCTCACTTGCAAGATATCCACTATAAATAATTGCAAAATGTCTTCTTCAAAGTCCCACCTATGCCCTGATGGTTACAACAACCTAAAAACTCTCTGACAGCCAGAGACTACAGCAACCACTCCAAACATGTCTGTTCCACATTCCACCTGCACTCTCTCCTGTTGTCAGCATTGTCTTTCTCACATACTTCATACAAGCTTTTGAAGGTTTTTTGTTCTGCACCTAGCACAATGCAGTAAAAGCCCACATTTGGAGGTCCTAAGGATGACAGTGACACAAAAATTAACCAGAACAGCAACAACAGCAGTAAAAAAAGTAAACAGCAAACTTGATTTAACTCAAGACCACAGAGCTCTGCACAACAAAAAAAGAGATCTGACATTGCTTTTTTGCCAGTCTGCCGTAAATATGATGGATTTTAGTCTCCACTTACCAAACTTTGCAAGTAACAGCTGTGAAATATATGGATGCAGGGAGAGACATATTCATCCCATTCAGGAAGTAAGAAGAAAGCCTACGTGATCACGCAAGTCCCTACACAGTATATGTAAGTGATATGACCCATAACCTTTGAATGAGGTTCACAGAAGTGTGCTAAAGCCACAACACATATTCTAAGGCCAGCAACTTAGTTAAATACCAGTAAATGTTCACATACATCTTTATAATACATTTCTTTAATGCCTCTCTTTGGGTTTTGAACCTGGCCATTTCTCTACTTCACACAGAAAAAAATTTTCCAATGAAGACGAAAATGCAATGCAATGTTTTTGGGTTTTTTCTACATTTTATCCAAATGGTTACATCCTTACAAAATTTCAGCCCTACATGGTGATAATTATAGAAATCTTGATATGACTGAAAACAGAACATTCAAATACAACCCAGTAAGTCCCTGAAACACCAGTTTCACATAAAGAATGTCAAAACCTCTCTCTTAAACCTTGAGTGATACAGGGAAATTTTAATGCTGCCTTTATCCATTTATCCTCCTTCACCCATTCCAGGAAACACAAAAAACAATCCACCCATTGATCATTTAATAAAGGTGACATAGAGTTAAACTTTAAAACCCACAACAGTAGGTTTTCAGCTTTCATTGGAGACGTGGATTTTAATTAGTAAGGTCCCCTAGATGAAATATTCATTAAAGCCATTTGCATCCATATTTAGTAGCACACTTCAAGGACCTGTTCAAGTGTTTTTAACTTGTTAGCTCAGCCCTCTTGGACTTCCTGCTCTTAATATTTCACTTGGTTGTGATTTTAAGGTTATAGTTCAGCAACCAAATGGTGCACACTTAATTTAAAAATCATCATCAATACTTACGACTTTACTGTGAGAAACAAAGGACACTTTGTACCCTCTCTATGGGCTCAGATGCTCAAGCATGGCAAAGCACACAAATTACAAGCTAATTTCATCTTTCGACAAAACCAAAAAATTCTTTCTCTCGCAACTGTACAAGGAAAGTTGCAGGATTGACTTCTCAAATTAAGAATCTGTTAAGTAAAACACAGACAATCTCAAAGCAGGGGTCACTGTCTTGGTAATCCCATCATTTCTGTGCCAGGTTTATAGGAAGGTAGATTGGTTTTGTCTTGTTTTTTTGCAACATCACTCATGATTTTTGAATCTCTGTGGTTAGTAAGTCCAGTACATGCCTACACCGTTCTGATTTTCATGAGATTAGAGTTGCGCCAGCATACGCTTCCAAGTGCTCTGCTATGCCATTAAGCACCACCATGATTTGGAATTCATGCCTGCACAAGCAAAGCCAGAGGAGTCTCTGGCTACCCTGTGCCCACAAGCAGGTAGCAAATTACTACATCTCTATCAAAACAGGAAAAGCAATTTCTTAAAAAAGTAGGAATTACAACATCTTATTTGTACAGCCATGGGAATGCTGCAAACGAGCACTGGAGGCATTTAAATTGCTTTGTTTTGAGGAGGGGGAAAAGAAATCTACTCATTGCCTTTTTGATTTGCTTTCAGAGTTACCACAGCCCTAAAGACTGAACTTCACCATTTATGCAGGGAACAGTAAAACGAACACAGCAGAAGTTAAACTTTCCCATGTTTTTCCATCAGCACACCTCTAACGTGTTGCACTGAAGTCACTAGAAAACATGAGAAAAGCCATTTCCATCATTTTTCACATCGCTATTGAGATTATCTCCAGCAGACTCAATTGAAACGGACATTATAGTGAGGAGAAGTCATCCACACCAACAGCTGGAGCAAAGCTGTCTCCCACATTGTCAGTCATCACCAGCCAGTACAAACATCTCCTCATTCCCGCTGGACTGTGAGAGACGGCTTGGATGTAACACACTCCAGAATTCAACTGCAGTTTTCCTAAACTGTCCTTTCACTCTGTATCTGAGAGGTCTGAAATCTGAATTTCACATATGTACCATATCTATACATGGTATAATATTGTACCATGAACAGCTCAGAAACCCAAAAGCTCAGGAAGAAAAAGAAACATAGATCTCCTTTCAGCAGTAAGTTCCACACAAAGCAAAATCCAGTCATTACAAACCAAATTAAAAAACACAAGCTCTTTTTCATTAATCTTTAGCTTGATAAAGCTTTTTATTTTTATAAATATTTTTATTTTTAAAATTTTAATCCCTACACAAATATTTATTTGAATGTTTAAAGCCCACTATTGTTAGTCAATAAAAACTTGCCCTAAAACCACAGTGAGCCACTTGAAGAGCTAGTATCTAATTGTATTAAAACTGCAGCTATAAACAGGCTGATTTTCTGAATCACATCCAGACCCACACGGCAGCAGAATAAAGGGTCATTTAGAATAGCTGTGTATTCCAATGAGGTAGGAAAGTCCTTGGCTGAAGTCACACAGGCATAAGTATTATTTATCACTTTTCCTCTCCTCTAATAAGGAACGTGCTAGCAGGCAGGCAGTGCTGCAGCTGGAACATGCTACCCACAAGGCAATCCTCATGCCACGAAATACCACTCTCCAGTTCTCACCAACCAGCACATATACATCCTGAGAATATAATTTAAAACAAAAAAAGCTGAACAATTAGATTTGTGCAAAAATAGCATGGCTCAATTCCTTCCCAAGCCAAACTGAGTGAAAGTTTTATCATTCATCTCGGGAAGACATAAATATATTCCTCAGCTGATAATAATACAGTGGCTTGCATTGTCAAAGTAATATTCTGGATTCTTTATCAAACAGCACTCCTTTTCTTCTGGTTTCAGCACTGATATTGTGATTTTCAGTACTTCTTTCCTTCAGAACTATGTTCATATTTGATGACATTTCATTTAATTGGCAAAACATCTGCTTTTTAGCTGCACAAGGTTATCACACATTGACATCTTAACACCTAAAGCACATTCATCTTAAAAAGTCATGAATAAGAAGAAATAAAAGATAACATTAAGTCTGACCACTGGCAGATTAACTTACACTTAGCAGCTTCATTTCAGTTTACCTTGCGTCCATGGACAGCCTCTGATAACTTTGCCATCTTTGGTTTTACTTTCTTGAGCAAGTCAATGAAATAACTAAAAAACGGTTGCAAACATGACCCTTTTGTAGGGAAGAAAATGGACTGCTTTTACTATAATCACCGAGAAATTCCTGGCCTGCAGTACAATGGTAATCCAGGCTGAGTTTAGTCTTGTCAAATCTTAAAAACTTTTAGACTAATAACAGCTGGAAAATGCCTCAGCCTATTAAATCAGAAACTCATCAAGATTCTGCTTGAGACACTGATTGATCTAATCAGCTATTAGAGCTCTCCCACAGTATCAGACCATTCTGCTGCCAAGTGCCTTTTTGCTCTAGTTAGATGGTAGCTACTGGCAGCTTTAAATGTGTTAATACAGTGACTGTAACAGACAGGTCTTTTTAGTCCTTCTCACTTCCTCCTGTTTAAAAGAAGAAAAAAAGGAAAACCACAACAGCACTTGGAAGGAATGGTGGGGCTGGTTCCTAGTCTTGTGAAGTCAACAGAAGAAATTTTGCCTGCTTTGATGGGTTCAGGATTAGAAAGGCACCTCGAAAAGTGCATGTCACTCCTTGTCTGTTTTCTAACATGTCTGTTCACATCCCCCAAGTATTTATGAACAGCAGCAAAAATGCTGTCACAAAAACTGCTTCATGAAAGTGCAAAACACCACAGCAAACACCTGGATTTCATATAGACAGTCTCACACCAGCAGCAGTTCAGAACTCAAACAAAAGTAATAGATGCCAGTAAGCTGTCTATGGGGTAGAGACTGGATTGCTTCTACGGGGATCAAAACATTCATGATTTTTCTATTAAGAATATGTGTGGACTATTTATGGGAAACTAATAAATTCAACAGAGAAATGCTAAATACTATTACATAAGTAGCATATGTTACCTAAGATGGATAGAAAAAATAACCTAACAGAAAACAAGAGGACAGAGGAGATAGGGAAATCAACACAAAAACAGAAGGGTGAGGTGGCATGTTTTAAGAAATTTTGTCATTATCATTGAATATAAATTGCAGTTTAAACATAACATAGTTAAACAGTATGAAGACATAAAATTATTTCAACACCTAGCTGCTGTCAGGTATCTACCTTTGAATGCCTGGACAACGGGTAACCTGCTAGTAGAGAAATAAGAACAAATTGCCATTTTTTCAAAGGGTACCAAACTTTTATTTGACCTCCACCAGTGAAGGTCTTGTCTTTTTTTCCTTGTGCTGTGAAGAGCTGATCTGCTAAATCGGTACACCTGTCTGCAGCCATGGTAGATGGATTTTCCAACTTTCCAAGAGAAGACATTCAGCTACAAGCATAATCTGAAGGTATCAAAGTTGCTGAAGCTGCTTGAAAGTATTACCTGCCTTGGTTGTGTTTTGTTGTTGTTGTTGTTGTTGTTGTTGTTGTTGTTTGAGGCTTTTTTGGGGGGGTTGGTTGTTGTTTTGTTTTGTTTTTTTAACCTGCATTCAGTAATTTTGTAGGAGTGTTAAGGAGAATCTGTTGAATCGATTCTGCAAATACTGTGGAATTAGGAAACCTTTACATTTGTGACAGACTGCAATCCACAAAGAGGAACAGCGGCAAAGATAGGAGTGCTCAGTATCAGTGTACAAAAAAGTAATGCTGTGAATAAAGTGGTAACTACGGCTTTAGAAGGTCTTAGACTATATAAAACACTTATAAAAGTTTTTAGAGCATTCGTTCAAGGTAAAATTTTTCTTGCCTCGATTAAGAAACACACACACCCACTCCCAAACCCCACTATAGGGGTTTATCCCCCAATATAATCATATTCTTACTCCCACTGTTCTTTTCAGCAGTTTCAAGCTATTTTGTTCCTGCAGTGGCATAAATGAAGTAAAACCTTATCTTCACCGAGGTCAGTGGCAAAGATCCCATTGACTTCAGTGGGACCAGTATTTCTTTTTTTTTTTTTTTGCTAGTTTCCACTGATCATTCATTAAAATTACTTCTTTTAGTGTTTCCATGCTTCTCCATTTCAGAACTCTTACTTTGCCTTTGTCTTCAACTCACACTTCAGATGCCAATAAAGCTTTGTTGCTATGAGTATCATTATTTATATCAAGAAACAGCCTAATAAAACTGCTAAGTTAATTAAACTAAAAAAATGTAAAAATTTATGTTTCACCTCATCAAAATTTAGAAGCATAATAATGAAATTACATGCTTTTTAGGGGATTTAAATTTACCCATAGCATATGTTTACTTCCAACATGGTTGCCGTGACTCAGTAGAATAACGAATAACACTGAAGACCTTGGAAAGCTGCACCCAAAGTCATAGAGACCTGAATGAGCTCTGCCTGCAGCTGGGGTTTTTAAACATATATCCTGACTGCTTTGAAAAACATTCAGGCTCATTGTGGCTAAACATGGCTTATTTTAATAAAAAAGATGCAGAAGCACAACAGAAATAGAAAAGCAAGTTAAGGCCAGTAGGAATACCCTTCTGTCTCTCAGAGGTGAAAGCTGGGACTAACAGCAGCTGCTGTCATGAAGGTTACCTGATTCTTCCTGTTTCAGAAAATTTTTATTAATTAGCCTTTGTGCAAAATTTTGCTCAATGTTAACTATTTGGACTAATACATTTTACTATATTAGAAAATCTTTTGGATAGATTCAGCTTCTTCATGCTGTAGAGCAGGCTCAGGGATTCAGCTTTTCCCAGCTCTATTCAAATTTGTTTACATTTGATGTTAATCTGTCTCCAACAAAAAACAGATTTCAAGTTTCACAAGGCTGCCTTCAGATTTTAAAAATTCAGCTCTCTAGCCTTTTCCGACTCCTATATACATGCCCAGACCATGCAGAGAAACTAAGCATGCCTCATATCACTCAGGCACTGAGGCAAACTCAGGCTCTAACAGCTGTTAGCCGCTGGATCCAGAGTAACAATTGGCACTGAAAGAGTAATGTCTGGAACAATCTTTATTCATGAACACTGATGCATGTATTACAATGTGCTCCCTAATTTCATAATCATACGCTACTTTTTAGTTTTCACAAAAACACACTAGTACAGTTTTCAATGCAAAGCACAGCTCTGCTCCAGGGATGGACAACCATACCACAAAATACTTCATTATCATACAATTTTCTGCCTCATTTTTGGGGAACAAAAAATCAAGTTTTCATTTTTCATAGCTCTCTGACAGGCTCCCTGCAGGAAGTTAGCCATCTTTGTTACATATTACCATCATTTTGGTGGTCTTCACCTCCTGAGCTTTCAGCTCCATACTTCACAGTTTGATTAGCCCAGACAGTCAAAGCTCTGACTAAAACCCAGTGAACTCTAAGTCCTCTATAATGGCACATATATATAAAAATAAACCTCTTAAATTAGCCACCCAAAAGTTGCATAACACTAGAAGTCTTCACTACCAAAAATGAGTGGCACGTCCCAAAGAAGGAAAATAGCCTTTTAAATGAATGCTTCAGTATTCATACATGAACCAACAGAGATTAAAAAATTCTTAGGGAACAAGTAACTGATCAGCTTACCACAAGGCACAGGAAAAAAGAGATGTTGATACCCTTTTTTTACTTTAGCAGCTTAATGATGAGACCATTCATGATGGGGAGCAAACTTGCATTAAGTCTCTTCTCAAGCACAGGCCTGATTCACATCAACATCTGCACCTCACTGCCCTATCTGTTAGGACAGAGACTGTGAAAGTATCTCAGAATATCTTTTTGAAGCTATTTCAACTTTAAATTGAATTCAGGATGGAGAAAGCATGGTTCTTTAATCTAGTGGAGACAAGTATTGCCTACAAGGTTTAGGACAGGAGCTGGAGAAGGGAACATGTCCATTCCAATCCCCAAGAAATCACTCTTTTGAGTAAAAAATAGCTCTGCTTTCAAAGCAAAATTCAACAAGTAATCTGGAAAGTACTGAGACCACAAACACATTGACTAATAAAAATAAACCCCAAAACATCCCAAGAGCTGCTCTTTCTGCAGTTCTGTGGATCACCTTTACCAAATGAAGATTAGTAAAAGAAGCTACTATAAATGCACAGTTTAAAAATATTATAACATGTTAATACAATAGAAACACACTGAAGTGACATAAGCAAGTTTGAGGGGAAAAATATTTTATTATTATACCTTGTTTTAAAATATATATGCGCATGTGTATTTACTGTCCACAGCCATTTTTTTTACACAGCATAATGTTTGAAATTTACAATATAGTAAGACTGAATCTTCAAAGTCTGTAAAACAGCATTGGTTAAAGCTGTGTTAGAAATACGAATCATTCAAAATCAAGAGTTTCTTAATGAGCTCTACTGTGAATAACTCATTATATGCACTAGCAACCAATTTCCTTCTAAAATTTTCCTTTATCTTGTGTTTTGCATTTTCTCTGGAGACACGCTGCTACCATTTTGCGCACAAGCCCCCCTCAGAAGGAGGAAAGGTTGGTATTTTATTCTTATTTTGAGTTCATCAGAGTCAACTGATGTCTAAAGAATCTGAAGTAATTTGCTGAAGAAAAACTTCAGAAACAGAGGTTTTAGAAATTAGAAATGGAATTAATCATTATGCTCTTAAGGTTAAGCCCACCATTTTTTCCTGACATAAACCAGCAGAACTAGATAAAAGTTAGCCATTCTTTGCTGCTGCATGTGGGAACAGGAGGGAGAAAAGAGGAGGAGGGGAAATTACACAGCAAAGACGATGCTGAATTGTCAGGGAAGACCTTCTGATAAACTAAACTCTCTGAAGGTATTTTTCTCTCATGGAATAAATTTATCATCATGGAAATGACTGGTTTTTAAAGGCTTGGTTTTCTACAGCAGAAGCTGAATGCATTGCCTTCCATAAAAAGGAAGTACAAGTTCACAGTCATAAGGTCTGTTTTGTTTTGGTCCAAACTTCATGAGAATATCAACAATTTTACCAAAAACTGCTTTTTCTCTAATGTAATGAACACTGGAAAGTCAACAAAAAAAAAAAGGGGGGGGGGGGGGGGGGCGGGCGGGGAAGCCAATTTCATTTTCCTTAGAAGTAAGAAACAAAATAACTTACAGATTCATCAAAATATATGTTCCAGATAAACTGGAGAATAAAACTGTTTTAAATAGCACAGCACCTGACAAGTAACCATGTTACAAAATCAAGGCAGAAGTTTTTTTCAACTAACTTTGGATCAGTGTGGAAGCCTGTGGTCAGTGCAAAAAATTTCATTGACTGTCTCAGATTTGGGACTAGGTTCACACCCTGTATCACGAACACTAGTGGACCCATACGCTTAACGTAAATCAAGCAAAAATTGACTTACTCCTTGAATATATTTTAATTTTCTTTATGAAAAGGGAAGGCTATATTGAGTTTAGCTCATGTAAGTCACACTGCTTGAAACTGCACAGATTTTACCGAGTATTTATAAAGACAATTCCAAACCCAAAGTCTGTGTACTTTTGAGAGTCATCTGAAAGCTGTGCCAGACTTCACTAGCAGTTCGTTAGTGATGTACTGGGGACATTTAGTACTTTTAATGTTATGAAACATAAAGGAGTATAAAAACATAACTATATATTGCTATATGCAAACAAAACAAGGAAAGCACTTGTAACCTAAATATTTCCCACTTATATTTTTAAGTATGAAACTTCAGCATGAGGTCATCAATATTTTTAAAAAAAGTGGTCTGCCTTTTTTAATTCTGTTCTTTTCATCAAACTGATCAGAAGCTATGAAAATACTTCAGGGCAAATTTTTGTCATTAGAGACGTTCATTTACTAGGAATCAAGAAAGGGTATCTACACAGAAGACAAATTTTTGTGTCTGTCTGGTGCCATATGGAGTGAGTGGAGTGAGTGCATGTGTGGATCAGCTTTGGGATGGATTTCTGCCACAAGCCTCTCAAGGCAAATGCACGTTGAGAGAATACCATTGTTTCAGTCAGGCTATCAGATATGTAATACAGCTGTACACAGTGTTTAATTCTGGTGATGATAATAAAGGAACACCATCCTCATTTGCTTATACAGACCTCTGCAGTGCCAGATTTGAAGACAGAAGTATTGCTCAGCTAAATGCACCCAACAAAAAAATGCCTAACAGACCTTCACCATAGTATGTTAAAAATGCCAGATGCAGTTATGGTTGTCTTCGCTCTGTTTTACGCCTTGGCATGTTGCTGCTAAATTCTGTTATACTGGAGGTGTGAGATTATAAGAAGTCTGATCCTTCTACCGTCTTCCCTACTTTGTTATTAAAAAAAAATAAAAAAAAAAAAAGGCTTTTTTGTTCAGCTAATTTTGCACTTTCAAGTTCATGTGTTGTTTGCTTTCAGGACAGAATCAACTTCTGAAGGGATCCATCCTCATTTTAATGACAACATTTACCAAAAAAAAGAAAAGAAGAAGAAAAAAAAAGACCTTGCAGTACTTTCTGTAAAAACCATGCACATGACAGTTTTTTATGCTGCCAAATTCTTTTTAACAAGACCATGTTGTTGCCTGATGTCTTGACCTTCATTCAAGACTTTTCATTTGTGTTGATTTCAGTGAAGAACTGAAGAAAGGAATGAAATTCTATGCTCTGGAGGAACTTCAGCCCATGACTTTTTCAGCAAGAAAGAGCAGTCACATATTGTCATTCTGTGTTGTGCTGGAGGGGAGAAGTCTGGATGGAGTAGCAAATGAGCTTACTTTTTGCACTATATATGCATAAAGCATTTGTCTTGCAGTTTTGATGTTGAACATGGAAAAATCCTTTAATAAAACAGAAAATATCTAATGCCTATTGATTGCTCTGTTGGTAACTTCTATGCAAATCATACAGTAGCTGTGTGGAGTATCTATGTGACTTTCATACTAAACTCTTTGGTCAGGATTTAGGCAGGCAAGCACAAAATGCTTACCTAAGGATGTACATACAGGATGGGAACATGTGAATTTGGCCATGCTGTCAGTATCAAGTCACTACTGGCTTGATACAAAAACTAGATTTAATTTTCCCTTTTTCAGACTCTGGAATGGTTCATAAAGGCTGTCAAGATAATACATATTAAATTGCAACAAAGGGTACAAGCAGGAAGATGAAATGTTAAACAGACTTGAAATCTAATTTGCCGTGCTTTCTTGATCCTATAAATGGGACAAACACAGGGAAGTGTATACGCATGAGCAGCTCTAGTTCTTGCAAGAAGAATACTGCCCCTAGGGAGATATTAATCCTTCTCCTTTCACTTGCTTGGCAGAACTGACCCTTTGCAAGATTTTACATATACAACAGAAACTGAATCCAATTGAAAAAAATTAAAAAGTTGCAGGTATTGTAGAGCTCCAAACTTGACTGCAGAGCTACAATTTTTCTGGTATCTTAACTGTTTCAGCTGTCCTGCTTCATGAAAAGTATCTGAGATTTTAATTTGAAAGCACCATAAAGGACAATCAAAAAAGACTTTTTTTTTTTTTCTTTTGGGGAGGGTGTGTGTTGCCCCTCATTTTGATTGAGTAATGACCATCAGCTTACAGGTCAAAGACACCATATTCTATTAGCAAAAGTCCATGACATTAAGGAATAAACAAGTCACAGATACTCAACAGAAGATGTTTGGTTTGGAAGAAGAAGAAGAGGACTATACGCTGAAGTGAAGAAGCATGTGTCATTCTGCTAGAGCTGGGACCACTTTATATCTAAGCTATATTTCTGCAGTTAAAAAACATTAATTGTAAAAATTTATAAACAACGCATATTTAACATAGACTGAAAACTCTTCCTATAAGAGTTAACTACATTTGAGCGTTACCTTTTATAGAGCTCAAGAAAAGATGTGACTAAATGTAAAACTTCAATCTTTAGAAGATAAAAAAAATCTTGGGTTTCTCTGGATTGCAACTTTTGAGTTCAAGAAATTTAGTCATGAATCCTTCCAAGAGGCAGAGGACAAAGATGTCCAACTATATGGATTAAAAATCCCTAGAAAATACATGAGATCTACAGTCCTGCTTCTCTGTGCCACTTAGCTTCAGTCAATCTCTCCTTTAGGTTCAGGAGTTGTGACTGAATAGAAGTAGGTGTGGAGCTGCAGTACAGACACAGAGCATTCTGCTGGGGGTAGCATATGTTTTCTCCATCTCTTTCCTCAAAGCATGAGAAAGCAAAATGTAAGCATACAGAATTAACAGCATTTCCTCTGCTTTCACACACACACACACACACACACACCCTCCTTGCTCCTCAGAATGGGTATAGCTAGACTGCATCTCTACCTGTACAGTAATTTTAAAAAATGTAAAAGCATTAGCACTGCAATCACAGTTTAATAGGACTTCTTGCTGAGTAAGTTCAAACCATTTTGTTATTCAGTATAAGGACACCACACCAAACAATAACAGTAAACATAATTCTCTGCATGGAATAGACACAATGAGCTTAACTGACTTTGTTCAAGGTCACACCAGAGCTGCAGGATGGATTCTCTATTTCGTGCTTTAACAAACAGAACATCTTCTGTATCATTAAACAATAGCATTTTTTACTAAAATTGTCCACTTTTAAAGACTTTTGTGAATTTATAGATTATTTGTATACATTTAGCGTATTTTTGTTGGTATACTGAAACCCTTCCTTCAAGGTTCTATACTACCAACAACACTACTGCCGGTTACCTGAATAACAGCAAAGCCTTAGGGCTGATCCTATTAAAACCATGCTAACATTATTTTAGTCTAAATTTTTATTTTCCTTTGAAAGAAAGAGAAAATTAACTGATAGAATGTGTAGCTCCTGGTGCATATTGTTGCACTTCCAGCAGAACATCAGGCCATAGCATCTGCTTCTTGGCTGATTATCTGTGCTAGATCTAAGATCTCATTTTCCAAAAATCAAGAGAAATCATACTGCTTGCCATCAGAAATATAACCACTGAAGCACAACAGTGTCCTGCTGTGGCACACTGATTGCGTCAGCTGGTTTTCTGCCTCCCAGCACACAAAGAGCAAGGAAGGCAACTGATGTGATCTGCTTGCAAGGAGATTCAACTGTTTGAGCAAATGCCACTCTAAAAGCCGTATTAGTAAGAACTATCACACACAACTTCTGTTAAATGCTGGTAGGCTTGGAAAAGAAAGAAAATTAGTGCTGCAAGTATCACTGAGAGCTGACAAACATCTTTGGTGTTACATTAACTAAATAACATAATTAAATTAACATATAATTTGCTTTTGAATACCTTGGAAATACTGTGAAAGACTGCAATTTAACACCAAAGTTTAAACAGTTGAGGTTTCAATTTTAGAAGCTCATTACTCTGAAGGTGTATGACGATCCTCTGAAAAGATGAATGATTAAAAACAAAGTCAAAGGAAAAGACATTTGGGCATGAATACTGGTTCTGAAATCTCACTGTTCCATTTCAGGCAATGTTGCATCTCTGTGATTTCAGATTGTGGGAAGGTTTTCAGGTTGCATCTATCGCATTCTTTAAAGTATAAAATAATAGACCACCTTTAACTCAAGGAATTAGAACATCAAGTATATTCTGTCTGAAACTCAATGAAGAGATAAATAATTTTTATTAGAAGACTATTACCATTTGCAAAGTTGTTTTCCACATACGCTATTGCATGCCTGGAAATGTGCAGTCCATTCGCTGGATTGACACTAAGGTCATAAAGGAAAACATTCTGGACAATTCTCAGGTCAAACCAATTAAATTAAGTGTCTACACAACTGATAAATCTAGGCTATTCAGTAACAACAATGAACTCGGTGGCTGAAGGAGATGTGACAAAGATTAACTGCATCCCTCTGCAACTACCAAAAGCAAGCCTGAAGCAATGAATTGATGGTGCACTTGCCAAATAGCACCCGCCTCAGAGTAACCTCAGCATCCTCCTACCACCACGCCACTGCAAACCCAGCAGTTGGTGTGCAATGTTTTATAAACCTGTGTTTAATTTTCCCTCTCAGATGTACCATAGCCAAATACTTAATCCAAAACAAAGCCATTGACCCTTCTGACATGACTGATTATTAACCAAAATACCTTCCATGGTCTTCCATATTCTCCTCTAGAGCTGGATCAAGGGAGCAGCTTTTCCCCTTTAGATCTCATGTCCTGTATATATCCCATACCTACCAGAGGTGGCAGCAGTAGAAAACAAGGCAAAAAGAAAAATACACAGCCAAAATTCTCCTCTCCCTTCAAACAGCATCAAGCTGTAATGAGACTAAAATATTTTTTCTTCCTTTTACATTAAATTCTTCCATTTAAAATTTAAACAACAGCTAGGGCAACAGTGTCTTTTGACTCCTTCTTTCTTTGTTTCATTTCAGAAACATCCAGACAACATGAGACAGCTAATAGGCAGTAAACTAACAGCAGAAAAGCATTACTGGCTTGTAGTTGTTTTTGCAAAAAAAGACAAGGTGCTTCTACTAGGTTTTTTTATATTACTGTTTCTCATGTTTGTGAAAAAGATCATGGACTTTAAAGATAATAATTAGGGACTGCTTTAAGTCTTATAAAAAAAATGACACTTCCATATTACAGAACTGTTAACTCCTAGATAACTTAGAACGAGTTATTTAATCAGTACCTGTTCCTGAACACAGATTTTCATGGCTTAAGCTGACTTAGTTTATGAGAGCATGAGATCACCAGATTACAGATTGAATCTGCATAGGCTTTGACAGCTCAGTCTGAAACTTTTAAAGATTTTTAGTCACATCTCTACTTAACTGTTTGCTCTACTGTGCAATGACCAGAAGAACATTATTTTGAAACTGTGTCCTTTATAACTTTGTTGGGTCTGCTATTGATCCTAAGAAAGAAACACCCAACCAAAGATACAAGAAATAAAATTGAAGTTCAGCTACTCTGCTCCAGCAGCAGGATGCAAATGTTTTTCTACAAATGAAGAATGTGTTCCAAAGTGGATATACATAAGCCTTAGGACATAATCACTGATTTTTCCTCTAATTTGAAAAAACAACACCTCCTCTGCTTGACAAGGACAGTTGGTAGCTCAAGGATTAAGAGGCAAAACCCCAACATGGAAAGGTATAAAGTCCTAAAACAAAAAACCAGAAGGCAAGTCAGACTGGTTGGTCTGGTTGGAGCCAGGGAGGATCATCCATCCATCAATGCGAGCAGCTTGGCAAGAGGTGGTAATGCAGCAGCACAAATGACTGTCTCTGGGAGCTGTGGAGGCCAGACCTTCACCACCTCCCTCACAACTGCCTGGCCAGGAAAGGGTCTTTTGGTGTCTTACTGTGCTGGTGAGTGTCCTAATGTTTAGTCTAGTAGCTCATGAAATTCCAACTAGCTTTTGGGTGCCTTAGGAAGTAATAATTGCCTTGCACTTTCCAGCTGTGCATACCCTGCTAGCAGAGGCTCTTTGCACCTGCTGAAGATGCCCAAATATGTCCCAAAAGAAGGGTCACAGCATTATAGGCAAGGAAATGAAAGCACAGCTGTAGTAAGCGAAAACACCTGGACTGCAGAGATGGCTCCAGAAAAGCTAGTTTTTAGTATACTAATCTTATACAAAATCCTGATCTTTGACAGAATATGTTCATTTGTTCAGCCCACACAACTCTCAACTCCTAGGTTTTTAAAACCTTTCTGCTTTGTACTCCAAAGTTGCCTACAACTCGAAGTGTTTTTAACACAGTCTGTCCAACGAGACGTAACAACTGCTATGTAACCACACTGGTATCTACGCCAGTGTACAAATATTGACAATACTCTTTAACATTATCCCATTCTGCTTTTTTATGCCATCATAACAAAATAAAACTGGTGAACAATACACCATTGCACTCAAAACTGGAACAGGACCTTGCAGTCCTGGCATACCCACAATGTGAATTTTATTAGTTTATATTAAGTGAATCATTTGTTTACACTTCTAGGTGATCAAGATTACCACAGAAAACTACATTAACATTAATATTAATAAAAATCTTCTGCCCTGCAGCCACATCTTTACTCATTCTGTCATTTCTTGTATTATAATGTATATGTATATATCTTGTATATGTATTATAATACATTTTATTACAATGTTTTTATTCTTTAAAAGACAGCATACACAGGTTTTTACTGCTATTTTTGACATATATGTTTTTGACTCTTCTGCAAGTCAGTGTTATTTGTAAGTATTTAATAAATGAATGGAATAAATAAATCTTTTAGAAACAACAACAACAAAAAAACCCAAAGAACTGTTTTATTCATAGTTATTGCTAGATGTCCTTCTCCCTTTCCATTTCTGTCTCACACAAACACGCACTGAGACAGATATTCCGAGGTGATGATACTGTTTCTGCTCTTATCCTATTCAGGTAGCTGCTACTCTAGGACATGTGGAGTATTTTCTACCTTCATTGCACCTTCTCAGCAATCAGGGACTGGTGTCTTTTGCTGTTAAGCTTGGCACCAGAAGATACAGTTAAGCACTGTGCCACAGATGCCATAAATGAAAGTATAGCCCGGTTTAGTGCCGGGCCATTCCAAAACAACCTGACGTATGTTTGCAGCACACTGCTACACACAGTGCTTGCACCCACGTAATAGGAGTACAGTTGACCAACCTGACTAGCTTTTAAGGTCCCACTGCAGGACTGGCATGAACATAGCTTGCCCTCTTCAAGTGAGGCTACAGAGACTCTCTCCTCAGCCTTCTCCTCTTTGGGAAGCCAGTCTCTGCAGGGAAAACAAGCCAGCTAGCAGGGTGTTACTCCTGCCTAGGCAGCGTTCCCCAGGCAAGCTGTCAGCACAGGTGGCATCAATCACAACTGAACAGTTTGTCTTAAACTGCTGTATCAACACGTGAAAGCATTCACCTTCATCTGAACATCACCGGTTTTCAGAAGTGTTTAGCTCCCTTTTCTTCTACCTGGAAATAATTGCTTTTATTAGTACTGCAACATCATGTATGTAAGTGTTATTCTCAGACATGGCTGTGCTAAGCAGTGTACAAACACAGAACAAAGTCAGCCCCGATCCAGAAGCTTGCAGCTTAAATAATCTGAGATACTTGTCCAATTCACATTGCATTAATAGCTTCACTTTGCCATTAACATATTTAAATTCAGTGAACCAGTCTTCTGAAAACCCATAGGAATTTTGCCAATGGATTTCACTTAACACGGAACAAGGCTTAAAAAAAATAATTGCATATCACTCTGGTTTAGAGAAAAATAACTGCAAGTAGATTCATGTTCTATTTTCTAATTCAGGAATGTTCTTGATTGATCAGCCTACAAGCTCTGAACAAGTTTAACATCACCGTTTTTGGAAGCATGAGTGTAGATGATAACATACACCAACACTTGCACAGTTAAAAAATTAACAAAGTCAGTCATGTATCATGGCCCTGACTCCAAATGCATTGTTCGTGAGCACTGCACATCTGAGAAGACCGAGATCCCAGGAACACACCCCAGCAACAATGATGGAGGAAAAAGGAGAACAAGCTTCTTTTTTAAAAAATCATGATGTATTCCCTCTGATTCAGTCACCCAAATACAAATGTCTACAACATACTACAAATGTTAGAATGTAGGGTATTTTTAGAAAAATATTTTAAATAAATCAATATAAATAAAAGTGAAAAAGGTGTCTGTATTTCAGTCCAGAAATACCATGGAAGCTTTACAGAAAACTAGCATCAGGATTTGAGAATTCCTGTGTTTGGGGCCACAATGGGGAAAAGCCTTGTCACTTGCAATGAATTTAGAAGGCAAAATTTCATTCCCTTTAGAACTCTGTTACTTTTTCTTCGACTAACTTTTTTTTTTTTTTAATACATAAAATCATTTCAAGAAGTAATACTAAGAGTGAGTTGCTCAGAACAGAAGGCAGGTGAACACATGCAGCCTTCGGTCTGACTCTTTGGGGAGAACTGCGTGTGACAAGTGCACCCATCTCACAGATTGAGCCAAGGGGTGTCATATCAAGGTGTATCTCCCTAGTCCCCGCTGTAAGCATCACTCCAGTTTGGTGTGTTTCCTGCAGCACTTATTTCCTGCAGTCAGCAATACAGATCAAGTCAGACTCCTGCTAAGAGAAGGAAGCTGCTGTTTCTGAACTTAAGACTGATGTAGTATTTCAATAATATTCCAGAAGGGCTGCTGATGGGACCTTTCCACTCACTGGGCACTGGTTTGCAGCATGACACAGTATTAGGGTTCTCTTTAAGTGCTGTTAAACTTTGTTGAGGGTTTAAATATCCAATGTTTCCATAGGAATTAGGGGCTTGTGTACATCACAGAGCTGTACACTGTTGGGGATCCTTTGAATAAGTCATTTTAATGTAAGGCTTTTTCAGCTCCTCTGAAAACAAAACAGTACCGAATTACCTGTAAATTATGCAAAGCTATGAGACCTACCAGCAGTAAAGATTTGCCTGGGGAGCTGTACTCCCCATATATATGTTAACTATATGGGGATATAGCACAGCAGAAGTTCTAAGCATAGGCTGGACACTAGCATGATATCTGTGCAATATGTATGAGTGATTTGCTGCAAATCACTTACCATCTCAGCTACAGAACAGCTGTAGCAAAAACTATAGTTGATTTTGAACTTTTCAAGACAAAAAACTACCCAAGCAAAAAAATGTATTGAGAAAACAATTTAAAAGAGGGAGGAGCACAGAAAAAGAAAACAAGGAACACACAATGTTTTAAAAGCACCTTCTGATGTTTCCATCCATATAACCACTAATTTCTTTAAACTGTGCAATTCCCCACACAATAACTGTTTCCTGTAATTGACCTTCTAGACTTATAATTTTAGGACTCAATTGTAAAAAATAAATAAAAGGAACTCTTTAATGTCTAATGTCAGAGTATAGTCAGCCTATCATGCATTTATTAGCACTGAAGTGACAATCATGATGCAAACTCCGCACTGTGGCCTGATATCCAGCTCAAGGAGCAAAATAAAACAGTAGTAAAGGCTAAATCCCAATTTCAGGGTGTATTTTTCAAATACATTAAGCTATTGGAGCAAAACATTATATTCTGAAATTATAAGAAATTGATTTCTGCTTCAGTTATGATTGTAATTTCTAAGGACTGCTTTTAAGGTATTATGACAAATAGGCTTGACTCCCTTTGAAGTAAAATATTCTGAATAGTTTAAGGTGTTAGTTAAAATGGGAAGGAAAAAAAATGAATGACCACATTTAAAAATGCAAGAACCACAGGATGCATCTTTGGATCCAGTGATGAAATAATGAAAAAAAAATAATCCCATAAAGTGCCCTCTTATCTGAAAGAATTTGGAGCGTGTATAACCATCCTTGCTCAACAGGAGAAAGATCATTCCCTGAATTAGTTTTACACATTCAAGATTAATGGGGGGGAAAAAAAGAAGACAATTTGTCCTTGGAAGCAGGTAAGTACTCCTTTGTAAGTATTCTCATTCTCTTCAGACTTTTGCATTTATAGAAACAGTTTTCTTGGCTCACCATTCTTATGAGACCTTGGAACTATACATGAGCTTTTCCACTTCATTCTGTTCTCATACCATGTTGTACATATAAATCCTTTGTAAATAAAAGGGAATTTAACCTAAAAAAAAAAAGTTTTCCTGCTCTAGTTAGATGACCTTAAAAAAGAGATGTAAGACCTTTTTTAAGTTAGCAAGGAGATTTTTTTGGTGCTTGTTATTTAACTTTTCGTCTTTTGCACTCCATTCCCCCAAGTTGGGTCTGCTATTTTTGGCCTAGAGAAACACTGATCTATCTTGGCTTGCTACATTTTTGTGAAAGAATGAATATACACACTCAGTTACTGCACCAATTATTGTTACTTTCCATAGCTATAAGGCTAATTCTGTAAATCCAAACAAACTGATAAATATGTTCTTACTTGTAGTCTCAAAATTCTTTTGCTGAGAATACACAAACAGCATTGTTCCAGAGGGAAGGAAAATATGGATTTAAAAGAACAGTGATCAAACTCTATAGGCATTAGAAATATGCCTCTGCATCCTCCATTAAATGTACATAAACAGTTTTGTTTTCAAGAAGCTAAAGAATACATCATTTAGCCGTTAATCCTTCTGGATACACCTAGCAAACCAATTTTTTTATTTGGATAACGTGCTCTTTTTTGGATCTCAATTATGTATATCAGACATTCACGGGTGTACTTCTGTGATGGACTCCCTTGTTGCCTTCACTGTTTGATAAAACAATAGACCTGGTGTCTGTTGGAAACATTTGCAACAAAAATGCAGCCAGTTACGTATGGTTTTAGTTATGAGTTAGTTGCTTTGAGATGTAAATATTACAAAAGAGTAACCTAACGTTTGCAGTTCATCTGCATTCAGTTGGCAAAACCAGAAATGAAGACTAGAAGGCAAAAGAATCATTCATTCATAGCACAGACTCAAGTCAAGATGATGACATGTCATCTTTGATCACTGTTAAACTACTAGCAAGAATCTTTACACTGGCACTGCGGACACTGCTAAAGGCAGTTTCCAGTGGAGTATGGCCTTGGGATTACCCATGCACTGTACAACCTCAGATAAGGTCCTCAAGCCAATCAAAGAAGTCACATACTGCGAGGAAATTAGATAGCTAAGAAACATCTTTTTCCTGCATGAATTACAACTGAAAGTCTCTGTGCATCCACCTGCTTGTATCAAATGACCCCTTCACATTTGTCTAGCAGTGTCATGTATGAGCTGCTTACTGGAAGCCTTGTGATGGCATGGTATTTCCAAGAAGTAAGACAGATAGGTATTCATCTGTAGAAAACAAGAATGAACAGAGAGCTGAAAAGGGTTTCACCTTCACATATGAGGTGGGGTTTTTTGGTGTTTTTTGTTTGTTTGGGGTTTTTTTGTTAAAGCAAGGAAAGTATATAGAGCAGAAGCTGATGGGAGGAAGAAACGATGACTAAACACTCAGTCTGAACTGTCTTCATTGCCAGAAGCTAGAGAGGTACAAACAGAACCAAAAATGGTGCCAAAAATGTGTTCTCTGGGGAATCAGAAAATCCACTTCTGTTCTTAGTTCCGCTGTTGTAAATCCACAGTAACTCCAGGCATGTGATATGAGCTGTTCTGGACGTACAACAGTGTAACATGGGCACATGTGGCTCATGTTGCCCTGATACACAGGCACGTTATAGCCATGTGTGCATTCAGAAGACAAGGTTCTCCCTTTGCACAGAAAAAACTGAAGATCACCAGGAGTAATTACCTTCTACATAACCCAGAAAAGCAGCACACTTCTCACTGCAGAGGCAGGTCTTCTCCAGAAGAGCAAAGCAAGTTTGTCAGACTTTTCAATGACACAGCACTACACATACCAACTTTGTTTTGAGAAACCAAATATTTCTATTTTAACTGCTATAAGCAACTGACGACCACGCAGAGAGCTATTTCAGTAACAAGATCAATATGGGAGACTGAGAAAAGTAATCTGCTCACAGGGCTCATAATTCATATACAAAATAATGTATTCATAAGTGTTCCAGATGTGTGCCTCAGAGACGTTATAAACACAAACATCTATTGACTTAGACATAATAAAAAATTTAGATTTTCATTATGAAGCCCACATATGACAGATAGCAATACACTGATGCTGGCAATGAAAAGGCAGATATTAAAACCTATGTAATGTAATTTCCCTCTCAAAACAGATGTAAAAACCTGAGCAATAAAAAAGCAAGAATTTCCGGCATCGTGTATGTAGCAACACTTCGTACTTTCCCCATCTTTTGCTCTCAAACTCCCCCAGTCAGATTACTCTGCAGCCCTAGAAACCCATTTATACTCAGCTGGCTGCCCACCATCATTATCTGTACCACATTCTGCCCTTATGGACGACCTTAAACTGCAATCCTGGAAAATACCTTGCTCACCAATGCGAAGTGTCACTTGCTATAATTAGCATTCTAAGAGCTAACAATACAGCCATTAAGGCACTGAGAAAGCCACATGTCCTGCCTTAGTTCAGTTTATATCAAGTGATCAGTCAGATGACCATTAAAGCAGTGAAGTCTTTATTCAGACAGTCAACTCACCTGCTTCAATCCATAACTTATCTCTATAGGGTTTTCCTTATGTGGATAACGATGCTCTTTCATGTTACCTTCCTTGCTATGAAATGCAGTGCTTCCAAATCTCTCTTCCCATCCCCAGGCCAGCCTTCAATGAGAAAAATCTGACTTCACACAGAACAACAGTCTCCAAATCAGGCTGTGATTCACCAGCAACAGCTTTTGGTGAGCACACACAGCTTCACAGTAAGGATGCTGTCTCCTGTGTCTTTCCCCCTCACTGAGGACATGGAATAGCATAAGAATGTTTCATCTCCATTCCAAAATTTTAATGTTTTAATCTATTAAATCTTATCACCATCATCTTGTTCTAATTTGGATGGCCAGCTGAGTTAATAAGACACTGAAGAAATTCTAAAACCGCTAGTACGAAGTTTTATGTAAAACTACAACATAACAAAAATTAAAGAGCTTGGTGTTGGAGTGATGCTGCGAACCATTTAACACCTCGAATGTTATTCATGTAAACCCCCCCTCATCAAAACAAACCCACTTGACTGCTGCCTTAAATCCTGATTCCTGCTAAATTAGGGTTTCATGTATAGCATCAGGTGGAATAAAATGCTTCTAAAGATAAAATACATTTTCAGGATTGTTTTGTGTACATAAAATACTCTATTCCAACAAATAGTTTCCCTCTAGTTAAAACTGAGGGGGGAAAAAATCAACTTAAGAGCAGATGAACGAAATGTATTTTATTTGCGTTAACTAAACTTTTAACTACTGAGCAAATCAAAGCCATTAACACCTCAGGAGACATCTTTTGAGGACTATGACTACTACACAGCACAGAATGGATTCAGCCACCACACCTGTCCCTTCCCATGACCAGTGGTTATTGCATCTGCCTCCAGCTATACAAAAAGGGATACCTAGCTTCAGATAGCAGTGTTCAGAGCATTCTGATGTGTGGGGGTTTGGCATTTTCTTTTAGGAGCTTTTTAAAAAAAATGTACTCTATGGGCTATGGATCTATAGGTTTTTGGTGGACTAATTAGTAACTGGAATCCAAAGCCAAAGTATCATTCCTTTGGCAAAATACTTACATATTCCCTCAAGGGAAAATCTGAGGCAAAACACACAAAACTGGCTGTGCAACTAGCATGGATGACATAAATATCTAATTCCCAAAGCCAAAATCACAGAATCACAGAACGGTCGTGGTTGGAAATGACCTCTGGAGATCACCTAATCCAACCCACTGCTAAAGCAGGTTCACCTACAGCAGGTTGCAGAGAGTCATGTCCAGGTGGGTTTTTAACATCTCCAGAGAAGGAGATGCCACAACCTCTCCGGGCAGCCTGTGCCAGCGCTCTGCCACCCATATATCTCTTTCATATGTCCCTGTTTTGAACACCTATAAAATTAACAATTTTGTTAAATGTCAAGGAACATAATCTTGGACTGGACTCCACTGACAGAAGGTCATTATGCTAGAGACATATTAACCTAATGTTCACTCTTATATTTAACTTGCTTTTAGTTGTGTTTGGTTTCGGTTTTAGAAGGCCCTAGCGGCTATCCATGTTACTGTCCAAACCATTACAATCACTTCAAGGACAGCAACTGCAAATTAAAATGTGGAAAATCCATGACTAGTTTAGCAGCAAGCTGAAGAAAATTCAGTGCTTTTTTGCAATCCTGAGTTCAGTGTACCTGACCAAACAAAAAAGCTTCCCCCCAGGATCACAGCAGAAGTGCCTCCATTTCTAAGTAGAAATAAACAAACTCACAAAATAAAAATCTTATGATAGTGTTGTCTTTACTCTCCCTGATTGGAAAATAGGTGAAGTCTGTTTCTTTTACTTTAGTATTACTTCTACACTACAGCCTCTTGTCCTGCCTTCTTTACACTAACAAATAAACTTTTATAAATAATAAAAAACCCAAATACATGTTTTACAAACATGTGTATCAGACAGTAGTTAATATTTTTCAGTCATTTTTACTGAGGCACAAGTTTTATAAGCTTATTTTGAATGTGCATCTATTAAAAAGTTAATAAAATAATGACTAATTCTACTTTATAATAATAACAACAACAACAACATCATAAAAATATCATTATTAACTAGTGATATGTAATGGAGTGACAACAATGGATGATGACGTTATTTGGAGCCACTTCACAGGTGACAATTTGGGAAATGCCTGATGCAGACACTCAGGAATTCCTGAGCAGTAATTCTGTTGGAAAAAAAACCTGGTGGGAACACAGGTGAAGAATGTGACACACAGAGGCTTTGCACAAGTCAGTTAAATCTGAAACAAGAACATGCTTATTAAAATACAACTATTATAGATCGAGTCAGAATCTAGGATGCTCTGTCTGCTTCACCTATGGGGAATATATTGAAACTATAATATGTCACTGTTAACATGGCATTTTCAGAACACTTAATGATTAGTTTTGCCGTAACACGAGGAAACAACTGACACAAAGCATCTACTGTAACAAACTACATTCTAAGATTCTGGCAATTTTATCAATAAAACCTACAACATCAACATGATCTCTACACTCATTTTATAAGATCAGCTATTTTATTTTGTAACAAATTGAGAAGTGATGCAGGGAGTTAACTTCCAAAAGTAACATAACCATAACAGTTGATGTGCAATTTAACTGCTGATTTAAATTGGCTAGCTGTTACAAATAACTCCACTAAACTCCTTCTAAAATGGGCAGACATGGAAAGGAAGAGGAAAAATAAAAGGGTCAATAACCTGCAGCAGAAGTGCCTTAATTGTGTTGAAGGTCTTCCAGTTTAAGTAAGGAGAAATTCCTTCCAGGATCAAGAGCTGTCCTAGGCATTAAAGCTTTCATAGAGAATCATCCTCATTGTCTCCTCAGGAGTTAACCTAGCTCATATTCCTAAGCAATCCTATCCAATAAGAAGCTAAGTTATTTTCTGTTAAAGCTGTGTTTGAGAGAATTTCAAGCTGTCAGCACTGATAGCCATTTATTCTGCACCTACACTGAAGTCTGTGGGAGGGGGAGGTTGGAAAGCGAGCTGAAATGAATGAAAGTCTCCCTCTAAAATGTACTTTTTCTGATTTTTAGGGGAAGAAAGAAAAGTTATATTACTGTAATTTTTCTGCTTGTTCCTCCTTTTTGATTTTGTCAACTCCCTAACAATACTTTGTACTCCCTTTTCTTTTACAGCATAATAAAACTCAAATTAAAAAAACTCCAAACATTTTCCAATGGAATTTTACATGGCTATTTTATCTATCTTATCCTCAATAAATTTAATTTACAACAATGAGAGCCGATATCAATGCAGAATATCAACAACTACTCTTAAAGATATTTTATGGTATCTGTCCACTGTGTTTTAGCAAAAATACCTAAATTTGTATCGAGACACTGAAATCAAATCACAATGCCACAGTAAACAGCATGGCATAAACCTCTGCAGAACTCCTTCAGAATAAAAGGCAAAGCATTTCTGACAATCTGTAGCACAGAATACAATCCAACCAACACTCAAAATATCAAGGAACTGGAAACCCCATTCCATTAAATATTTAGGTCCCCTAAATCCAAAATTTAAGAGGCAAAACAAGAGAGAAAAATAGAAAGACAGAAAGAACTAAACAAGCAAACAACCTTACCTTTCACAAGCTCGGACAGTCCATGCAGCAATTATCCATAATGAGATACTAAAAACCAACAGTACAGTTCCTGGACATATTGTCATTAGAGTCTTCATAACAAAACGAGTATTGAAGTTTATCTTATTTAATGCTCCAATGCTTCTAGATGAGGCATCAGTGAAAAGTTTGCTATGCAAAAGCATAACTCTGGCAATAAGATATAGTCTTAAGAACATTGGTATAGATAAAATAATATCCACATCAGCTGTTGTTGTGGATGGAGCATAAGAAAAGGCGAGCCGGGCTGTCCATGTGAACGTATAGTTCCCAGGTATGGGATGGATAGCACACACCAGTATTTCCAAGCAGATAAAGAAAATACGCTCATAAGTCATGGCTATTCTCCAGTCATCTGCTCCATTGTCCACCATGAACAACTGAAATAATAAAATATAAGGTTAACTTTAGTATGTCATTAGCAAACTTTGTTATAAGTTCATTTAAAAACGCTATATTTTTCAGAGCTGCCATTGACCACCAAAAAGAAAATAAATATGCCATTTCAGAAAATGACATTACTACATCACTATGAAGTGAAACATATCTCTGGTTAAGGCAAAAAAAAAGAATTTTTTCATGCACTATTTTTAAAACTTTACATTGAACTGAATTTTTGTGTATTATTTACTAAGAATTTCTCATATATCCTTTAATTGTCATTACTGATAAAACAAAATGCCAGACCAATTAAGCCTTGTCCCTTCAAAATCAATTGCTTACACTAAGTTAATAAAATTGAGAAAAATCTAAGAAAGTGTGGTCAGAATGGATATCTAAATTACAACTTATAAATACTAAGATGCAATGTAAGCCTGCCCTAGAGCATATCGATGCTTCACCCAGGGTGCTATTACAGCTTCTGTAGAACTATCTAAGCTTTCTTCAAGCTTCAGGCACCAATACAGATCAATATAGGATGAAAAACTACATGAGAAATTGCACAAAGACTCAGCAAGATCTCTCATGGTGAAACACTGAAAAGCAAAGGCTGGCAAATATCAGAGTAGCCCAGACAGACAGGTGATGTCTACTAGTAGCTGAAAATTAAATGCAGGCGTTGGTTCTTTTACAAGCAAGGCCTTCAGTTTGCCACCAAAGAACTGAAACATTTCATAGTAAATGTTGATCCTGGTGTTTTACTAAATAAAACCTTAATTAACCAGTATTTGTCACTAGTAGACAGTAGTTGCAAACAGGCAACTCTTCTAAAAGGAACATAACCTGTAATGACAATGAAGATACAACATCGGACAGAAGACCTCCTCATCAACTCAACTATAGTCCAAAGCTAAACAAGGCTGTTCAGTATATACGTAAAGAGGAAATAAAAATACTTTTGCAGGATTTTTAAAATTAGATTATTCAAAAAAAAGGCTGAAAAGGAAATGTGCACAAAGAATGCACTCTTTCATGTAAAAAAAGTATTTTCAGCACACTACACACCATATACACTACACACCATATACACAGCCAAAAAAAACAATTACTGATGTGCACTGCTCTTTGCCTCTCTCTGTCTTTCAAGAATTTAGAAATACAAGCCCGATTTCTCCGCATATGTTTCTTAGAGATTGAAGACCTCCTCCCAATACACTGTTTGTCTCTTCAGAACATTGCTCCAGTCTTTTGTTTAGAAAAGTGATAACCACAAATAAACTTTATTGTAGCTGAACTGATGCTAAAAGAAATAGAGAAATTAACCATAGTAAGAAACACAACAAAACAAGACAATTTTCTGTATTTGTAGAACTGTTTTCCAACCCTTTATGTTGCTTCCCTCCATCTTAGTGTATTGGGTGACTGTGACAAGGTTTTGGTACTGGAGGGGCTGTACAGGTGGTGTCTGCAAGAGGTCATGGGCTGCTCTGCAATCGACCCGCTGCAAGGCATACCTGAGGTCTTCAGTGAAGATGGCGGTGCTTCTGTGAAAGCATATTTAAGAAAGGGCAAAATGCTGCCCAAGCAGTGAAGAGTGAGAGAAAAAAAGTGTGAGAAACAACCCAGGAAATGCTAAGGTCAGAGAACAGGGAGGAGGTGCTCCAGGCGTTGGAACAGAGGTTTTGCTGCAGCCCATGGAGAGGACCATGGTGAAGGAGGCATTTCCCTTAAGCCCGTGGAGAGGACCACACTGGAGCAGATATCTACACTACAGCCCAGGGAGGACCTCACAGCAGAGCAAGGTGGATATTTCCTGAAGAAACTGCCACCTACAGACAGCCCACACTCGAGCAGATTCTCCTTACAAGAACTAATGCCCACGGAGAATTCATGCCGGAGCAGTTTTAGCCTGAAGGGCTGCAGACCATGGAGAGGGCCCACACTGGCACAGGGGAAAGGCGGGCAGGGGAAGGAGCAGCAGAGAGGAGCCGCTGTGGACAGGTTCCCCTCCACCATACCCCCCGCGCCACTCGCAGGGGAGAAGACAGAGCAGCTAGGAATGAAGGAGAGATGTTGAACCTGGGAAGAGGTCAGTAGGGCAAGGGGTTCTAGTTTTTGTCTTTGTTTCTCACCATCTTACTCTAGTTTTAGCTGGCAATAGATTTAAATTAATTTTCCCCAAGCTAGGCCTGTTTTGCCATTTGTAATTGTAAGGGATCTGCCCATCTTTATCTCAAACTCATGAACTTTTTTATCTTATTTTCTTTCCTTGTCCTGTTGAGGAGGGAGAGTGAGAGAGCAGCTGGGTGGGGGGTCTGGCTGCTGGTCAAGGTCAAGCCACCACTACACTTGCATGTAGCTTTTACCTCTGCTGCGACACCATTAAAGCCAAAGAAACCCAGTGCTGAATTAAGCTAAAAACACTCAGTAAATTCAATGTGAATGCAACATAAGCACATAAACTTTCTCTTACCTGTGGTCACTCTGCAAACTTTTTATGTTAAATATGTGAATTGATACTAGAAGGCCAATTTATGTATGAATGTACGCATGTATGTATTACCAAAAAGTGCTGGTTTCCACTTAGCAAATGCTATTCAGTATGAAGGGCCAAACTTTCAAAGTAGAGTAAGGCTCAAGGGCATTCGCTTCTTGTGACTAGCCTGTAAATGCTGTTGGTCAGATCACAGAAGTGCTACAACAGTTATGAAGAGGTATTCAGAACACTCAGAATACAGATGGATAGTAACCAGCTTAACTGAAAAAGAGATAGATAATATCAAATCTCTCAAATGCTGTGTGGGTTTCCGAAGAAAAGAATTAATTTACAACAGAATTAAATATTTCAGTTCTCAGATAAGTAGCAAATAGGTGTCAAACTGGCAGCAGTTTAAAATGCCTTTTAAAGTTTCAAACTCTGCTGAAAAAAACACTGGTCTTTTGTCCTACCTTTTTACCTACCATCTTCACAGATTTCTAAAATTCTACATGCAGAAAGGCAATTCAAGAAAAATGATACCTTAAGTACTGATTAAATTTAAAAGATGAGAATAGAATAATGTTAAACTTAGTCATTAAAATTTGATCTTTTGATTTTCATAGAAGGCTTTTTTTTTAATAACTGAGTTTTTAAAAAACTTTAAGATGTCATTATGGAATACATACTTGATAACATATTTGTCAGCAGAAGGAATCCTAATATGCTACAAAAGAAAGAAGTTTCTCAGTAGTGCTCAGTGGAATAGTTACGTTTGCAGACACAGATCCCTACCAACTCTCCTTGACCTCAGCTGTGCCAGTTTCTTTTAAGGAAAATAATATTTTAAAGTAATAAGATCTTCAACTGTCATATAATAAGATTTAGGAGGTGAAAACACAGAAGGTAGAAAACACCAGAAGCCACAAATGACCACAGATCCAGTACAAAATTTCTATTTCATAAAAACATTAACATTTCAAAATCATATTTATGAGGAAGACTTCCTTACAATCTGAGTCTCTAAATTCAAACCGATGGGTATCAAACACTCTGGAACAAATATGGGCCTCTAAAACAGGCTGTGAATAACAATTACATTGGGACATACTGAAATGACACAGAAAGTAGTACAGGATTTCATGTACATTTTATATACCTGCAATTATGCAACCTACTAAATGCAATTTTCTATTTTAATTTGGAAATTTGGAAAATACACAGGTATTTGTGTGTGCCTGCATGCTTGGCTAGATACATTTCCTATTTGGAAAGTGAGGAAGGTAAATGAATGAAGAACAGAAAGAACAGCTGAACAGCATAATTTAAAGGGTACACATAATCCTCTTTGCTGCTTTCAGTCAATCCCATTATAATATTGATGCATTGATTTCAAGATACTACTCCCTGTTTGAAAGGAGAATGATGCTAACAAAAAGGGAACATAACAAAACAGTGTTCAAACTCTTCATGTAGAATTGAGTCCTGCAAAGAAAGCCAAATTCCAGCCAAGGTCAAAGATGTTATGCCTGTTCTTAGCTTTCAAATTTCTTATAATTATTCAGCGTTGAAATCTAATGCAAGTACTTTATCAGTGTTCTGCAACATTCTTCAAATACAGTCCTCTCATATACCTTTACTAAGTCTGCACTCTCAGAAAAATTTGGAAGTTATTTTCACCTGCAATTATGTAATATATTTCCAGCATATTGTATGTAAATGTAAGACATAAATAAATCTTTAACTTCAAATAATATTTGTAATGCTACACAGTTGAAGACATAAAAATAAATATACCATAGATATTTATAGGTATGTGTATATTTACATAATGCTTTGTTAAATTTATATAACACCAGATGAGAAAAAGAGAAACAGATTCAAAGTAGAAGATTGCACACAATGACAAATCAGATCAGAGTCTCCCTGAAACTACTTAAAACAAAAGTAGAGAAGTTAATTTTGTATATCATCAGTATATCAAAACAGGTTCATATCAGGCTGTCAGTGGATGTTGGTGAACACAAAGAACGAGAAAACTAGCTCTTTTCTAAAAATACAATCCAGATAAAAGAATAAATCTGAAAACTGTATCACACTACCTTGCTGTGATACTGTGGGGATACATTAATACAGGAGTAAAAAGGAAAAAATAAACAGTGATAAAGTAGCATCAGCTGTACTCCTGGAAGCATTCCTTGCAGAGGGGGAATCAGCTGTACTCACAAACATATTGTGCAATTGCTTAATTTAAAAATCCAAGTTTAAAATTGTTAAATACTGGAGTCACTTAAACCTTACACTGAATGGATGGTACTATGATTCAGAGCAGCAAAATATAACCTTTGGGGCTGCTGATTTACTAAAATTTTTCATCAGACAATTTTCTGTAGTTTGTAGTCCCCAGAATATAATTTATACAACCAAAAAGACCATTATGGTACTCAGAGAGGAAGCCTATACTGTTTTTGTCACAGTACTCCAGACAGCCAAGTTGTTGTCCCACAGCACCCCATTAAGTACAAATGATTTTAAACCACGTGGTGGTAAGAGATAGATATCTCAAGCTTTTAACATAGTTTCCCCTAACTGGGGAATGAAAAAGACTTTTTTCCATCATCAGAAGGCATGTAATAAAATGGTCTGTGAGTTATGTAAGGCCCTGTCCTTGACCTTGGAGAGCCTGCAGGAGTTCCTGTGGGCTGCTGTACTCCTCATCCTAAATACAACGCCACAAAGCAGAGACTTTAGTGAGTTTAAGTTGTAAGTAAAGTCATGAGGCATCAAATACCTTCTGCATGCAAAGCACAGAAGGCAAAGAATATGTTTTTCACAAAACTACATGAAGGATTGACTGTCTTACATTATCCAGAATGTTTCCCACATCCAGAGTTCCTAGTAAGTCCTTAGAAATTTATCTACAAGGTGTTGTGGATATAGCTATCTACTGAATGAAACATGCTTAGCTCATCCAAATGGGGAAGCTAGACTGCTCTATCACTCGTACATGTATACATGCATACACACACACTCAGTTACAAAAATGGTAATTTAAACAGATGACTTCAAAAGTCTGGTACTCAGGTTCAGCACAAAATTGATTATTTGCATAGTATATTATATTTAAATTTTGCATCTCCATGCAAAATGAGTTTTTCATAGTTATTGATGTTTTGCTATAAACATTGTGCATGTCAATACATGTAAATAAAGCTTAGTGTATGCTGGTGGCTAAGCAAGCTCAAAACTCTTCTCTCAAAGACTGCATTTATATCTTAGCATCTTAGGAAGGGATGTGCAGAAGAGGCTCAGACCATTTACAGTCTTTGTGAACCATATTTTCAGAAGTGCAGCATCAGTAAGTTCACATTAAAATACATCTTAGTTACTCTGACAGGCCACACATAACCACAACCATTTCAAAAAAACAGATGTGTTAAACAATGCTTTTATCAGATTTGTCTATGTATTTTTGTGACTTCTGTCTCTCAGATCATTACAAAAAACCTACCCCAAATACTCGATGAGATTTTTTACACAGAAAGGACATTTATGATCACAGAAACTAACAGAGTTAAATTCTGCCTAAGCACACAGTTAAATTCTGCCCATCCATATTTCCCTTCTGTTTTAAATCACATACTGACAGTATTCTTTTTAGCTTTCTGCAAAGATATTCAAAGGTCTCATTCAAAATTTTGTAATGCTACTGGTCAAACTTTCAGCTTCATCATTCATCTCAAACAACTGTGAAATAGCTTAACCCCCTGACAGCCTAAAACAACAAAAATCCATTATAGTACTCAGCAATTGCTAGGATATACGTAATTTCTTTTCATATAGGGTTATCCATATAAATGTATGTGCTCCAGGGGCACAAAGAAGGTGAGATGCTCCCAAAAATGGCATTCTTTTTACCCAGTAGCTTTCTATGCAGGTACGATTGCTAAGAACTGAAATTCAAGGACAACAAAGAAAAAAAAAAAAAAAGTACATTCCAAGATAATCAGGTTTTCTTTCTCAATGCTATGGAGAAGGACCACCTCAGGAAAGCGTCAAACTAAGAAATCATCACAAGCTTGTAAAACTAAAACAAACCCCAAAGAATTAGGCAATTAACTTATTATTATTAGTAGAAAGAGCTGATTAAAATATTAATATCAGGACAAAAGATTTTTCACTTTCATTACTAAAAAGATGTATCACAAGACAATGTCCTATTAAATCTAGTTTGGACTCTTGCGGGAACAATCATAGCTGAGCTTCCTCCGATCTGTTATCAACCCAGGAGATATTTAGTTATATAATTTTTTATGAGCCTTTGAACCAAATCAGAGGTCCAGAAATAAAAGTCCATCACTCAGGGTTACTACATTCATTTGAGATACTCAGTAGATCCACCAGTAAGTCACTAAATTAAACTGACTGAATCAGGAGTTTTTATGAAGTCGATGTGCGTTGACAGGTATTTCTTCATTTTAACAGTCTTCATATTTTAGCAGCTATTTCATTATACCAGAGTTTCAGTTTACATTTTTCCCCCTCTCCAGCTGCTTAAAACACAGTAAGTTCCTTAAGTTACCACATGTAAGCAGCTTAATCCAGCACCAGCAGCTCCCAAAAGCTCCTGTGACTGGGGTTCACAGTCAAAAATGTTCTCCAGGCAGATACAGAAGGAGCGTGACTTAATAAAGCTCTGAATATTGCTTAAGGGAAAGAAGAGTAACAGAGAAGGAACAGTTGAGATAGGTCTCCTGCGTGCAAAATTGGAAAATGGGACCAGTTCACTGAAACAGCATTAGTCTTCTTTTATACAATTTTTAATTTTGTTATTTAAAAAGCAGGAAAGAAATAACAAAGAAAATAAAAAGAATAAGCATATTACTGCCTAACATGAATTTACTAGACAATATACTGGGTGACCCAGGGCAATCCAGAAGAGTGGCTTCATGCAGTTGACAGAGATGGAATGGAAAAAACACATAGGTTTCAACCACAGCTTTTCTCTCCAAGAAGCCAAGGACTGAGCAAGGTTATCTGGACGTAGCCAGCCCTTGGGAAACATTTCAGCACTTAACCTAACCTAACCTAACCACATCACAACTTACTCAGAACTCAGCTTCCATGAGCCACCACTCCACACCACCCCTTGCTTCTGCTGGCCTGTTCTGGCTCACTCTGCTTGCTAAGAGAGTACAGCAGGACACAAGCTATGCCAGCTTTATTACATCTAAAAGGGAAAGCTGCAAAGAAATACTGAATTAATTGCTCAGGTTCCTTTTGCACTTTCACAAATATAAACAAACAACCACACTGAATAAATCACTATGCAAATTAAATAATCCCAAAACAACAATAACAATAACAATAATATTTAAAAACCTCTGGTCTTTTAGGTCTGCTACAACTACTACACTGATCTTGTCAGCACAGGGATGGAAACACTCATTTCAAAGTCAGGGATGAATTTAGTTTTGTACTGAAGCAGCAGTTCCAAAACTTCATCTAAGAAGAACGCAGCACATCTTCCCACAAACTAACTGATGTTTTAAGGAACTAATTTTTAGAATGCATTTTTTAAGAAACCTAGTGGTCTGGGTTATATTTTCCCACAATTAAAGTACTTCAGAAATAAAGTAACTATGATTTTACACTCTTCTTGCAGAAGCAAAACTCACTGGGGAGACCTACCTACATTTCAATATTTTTTACGTTTTTAATTCTAAACTATTATTTTACAATTCTTCATTTAGGATTTGCTTTTCTTCAAAATTTCAGTACTAAAAATAATTTGTTCTACAGATCACTGCACAAAGAAATGCCATCTCCCACAATGGCTGCCGTCTGCCTCTGCTCCCCATGTGAGAGAAGCCTCACTCTCTTCAGAGATGATCAGCTTCATTACTCCTAGGAAAACTGAATTTTCTTTAGAAATTGCCAATATTTTTGCAAGTGAATAGGAGAAACAGAAGTTAAGGGAAGAAATACCAAACCCGAAGCTAGATAAAATGAGCTCATTCATTCATTCTGCCAAAGGAGTACACCAGTGACTCTAAACTTAGGAACTTTTAAGGGATATTTGGTACCAACACATCATATGCACAAGAATCGATCTTCCAAGTTCCTCCTTTAGTGTTTACTTATGACACAAATTCTTCAAGTATGAGAAAGTTTGCATGTTTGTTTTTAAACTGGCTAAATTTTTATTTAACTGACAATGTGTGAATACACATCAGCACCACAGGAATTATAAGAAGTCCCTGTAGTGTTTTTACTGTCTCAGAAACACAGTTGAACTGGGAACTTCATTTAAGGATATGTTTAATATAACTCCAAATACAGAAATGCAAAATCTAAGTACTGAAGCATTGTCCTGAAGCAAGACCACTTCAGCAGGGGAAACTAAGAATTGGACCACAGAAGAAGCAGAGTGGAGTTAGACGCACTTGTGTACTTACGAATTCTAATAAACAGTCATGCACTAATCCTAAGTGTACAGAGGCATTCCTGCAAGAACCGCCTCTGTAAATCACCCTGGCAAGTAAATCTAGGAGGCAGCAGCAATCAAGCAGCTATTTAGTTAGCACCTGTTACTCCTGAAGGCCTAAACTGGGCTTCTGTCTAAACCACATGGCATTTAAAGTCTTCAAATTGCCTCAAAGATTAAGCTAAAATATTTTTAAGAAGGTCAACTTTCAACATCAGGTTAAACATACACACCAGTTTCTTTACAGGTATTTAACTGTATTTCTTTATAGGTAAAATACTGTTTTACTTTATCACTACCGATTATGACTTCAGCTGCTTCATCAGAAAAAAAACCCCAAAAAACGAATACAAAACCTCCCCCAAAACCAAATCCCAGCACATTCTGTCAAACACCTCTTAGCACAGTTCTTGTGGCTGCCCCACTAATTACTTGAATGCTATATCTTCATGAAATCTGTCTAGTTCATAGCAGCTCTCTCAATTAAAAGATGATCTGTCCTCAAAGTTGTTTTTTGTGGTTTTTTTAAGAAGCACACCAAATACAAGAAACAAGTTTGCACTGAGTGCTGCCAATCCCCTTATCTTCCACAGTTTAAACTTAAAACTGCTATTCAAAATGTTTTAGAAAGCTTTATTTTCAAAACCATTATGTTCAGTGGGACAGTCCCTGGCAGAAAAAATTCTGATGTGTAGTAGTTAACACAGGATGATACCATCCCCAACATACATAAAAAGTCACAGGTGAAATGCAAGAATTATTAATTTTGGATGAGCTGGCATCTCTGATCACAGCCTGGATATATAAAAAACCTGTTCACCTTTTTTTATTTTCCCTTCCAGTGCCAAATGGCAGGGGAAAAGAATCATCTGCTAGTGTACAGCCACACTGGTAAACTTCTCATCTGGCTCTCCTGCATCCCGTTCTGTTGCTGGAAGGTAGGCAAACGTCTGCTCATGCATGGCTGCACATAAAGATGGAAAACCAAACATTTTCCTATCTGACAACCAAATTTGGAAAGCAGACCGGCCATGGGTAGTCTTTATTATTTTTTTTCCTTAAACATATTTTGCCATTAAACTACCTTAAAACCATGTGGAAGCTAATCTGGCAATACATCAGGCCCAGCACTGGTCTATCCTACCACATAAAGATTTAGTTATTTTAAACTCTCGGACTGCAGAAATCACAACAGAATGCAAATTATTGGCTTTCACCATGAGACAAGCCCAAACCTAAACGAGACCAAAAGGAGAAGGTGGGCTTAGTGTGAAGTCACTTTACTCATGACACCACTCAGATGATGGCTGTGCTCAGTACCAGTGGTCACGGGGTGCCTTTTCAGCTATACTAGAATCTGGATGGGCAAGAATTTCTGTTGCATAGACCATTACTTATGCAGAGCCCATGAACAACTCTTGGGCAGTACCCTGCAAAGGAATCTATAACCAAAGGAAAACACTACAATATGGGTATAGTAGCTGCATGTCTAAAACTGAATTTTACAACTGTTGTAGACAGCAGCTCTGTGGGCAAAGGAAAAGTGGGTAAAAAGCATCTTTAGTTCATTCATGAATCAAAATCTGTTCTAGAGTTTTCAAGTTTTCTTGAAAAGATATTTTAATAATGACAAAGGTGTTAAGGATAAAATCCTTAGCATATAATGAGGATGCTCTAACTTGAAAGGCTCTAAAGATCCCATAATTTAGATACTCAGAAATACTGATTCCCCTCTGGAGTTAAAATACACCTCTAATGTGTATGACTGGTGTAAAAATGGTAACTAATGTTTTATCAGAAATGCAGCAAGAATACTGTTGAAGAAAACTCCATTAAACCTAGGTGCTATCAGTGAGTGCTCAGTGATCGTTTTTGCTAGTTGTATTTATTATTTGTTTCAGGTAGGAAATTATTTATTTTGTGCTGTGTAGCCACACCTGAACATTTAGTTTTTCTCTAGTTTCCCAGACTGAAATCAGAGTTCTATGTATGTGAATTTTATGGATGCAATGGTACAGACTGAATCAAAGCTACTATGCAATTTTTATTTTTAATTACAGACATGGCTTATTCACTGGCTACAACAGATCTTATTCTTAACACAAAACAAGAAACACCACTCACCAGCTGGGATGAGTCTTTATTTAATTAAGAATGCTTCATAATGCATTATATTAGTGGAAGACACCACTGTCAGAGGTCAGGGGTAGGCCAGCTATGTATGTCTGCATACACCTGTAGTAATGCTACAGAAGCTGCAGTGCTATGGAAGCTGGAATAAACTGTAAATTGCAATAGGAATAAAATGCTTCATAAAGATTCCCAACAGATTCCCATTAGAACATACCGTGGAGTACTGCATTCATTTTACATTGCCGTGTTTGGGATATCCGCTAAAGCATGCAAATAATTCTTGAAAATTATAGGCATAGCTGAATGGCAACAACGTCTTGTTTACATGACAAATGACAGATCTGAGCATAAGACTACAAGGTAGACAAGCTTGAGCTTTAAATGTAGTTATGAAGCCTTCCTCAGATTACTTCCACAGCACTTGAATTCCTGATGTCAGTGTTCCCTTCTGTAAAAAAGTCATCTAAATGACAGAAAAAACTGAGGATTCATTCAGGTAATTCCCTTTGACAATGAAAACTACCATATAAATGCTTATTTTACATGCATTTCCTTCTTATCTTACACGTATTCATCAAACTACAGAACTGATGTATAACTGTTTATGGAAGACACAGCTACACTCTAAAATACTAGACGCAGCAGTATTTACTGCAGACTACAGGTAAGAAAGCCCAGAAAGCTCTTCACCCAGGTGACAAAGTCTGTGGATATGAGCCCACATATATTTATTTCTCAATTATTTTTTATTTCAAATAAAATATATTCCAAAAATATATTTTGTACAAGCAAAAACTTTTCCTTTGCCTCCTCTATCTTCTTCTGAATACCCACACCCAGTATCAAGCTAGGTCCCTTACCACAGATGTATCCTTACCAGCAGTGGTGGTTTTGCAAGACAAACTATACTTCAGAGTTAACACCAGTACAGCCTTTTAACGCTCTATTTTTGACCCTCATGGCTCCTGCCGTCTTCAGTAATTCCGTGATATGTGTTCAATTAGAATTCAAGAAACGATTCTGTTGGTCAATCACCAAACACAGAACGCGGCTCTTCCCTATTCATCAGGCTAGCTCTACAGTATTCGTATGCATAAAAGTTCAGAAAGTGTCACTTTGACAGAGCAGTTTTTCTTTTAATAAGTATGTCTCTTTACAGAAAAAAACCAACCCAGAGCAAATTACTCTTAAAAAGACTAAGAGTAGCAATTCTAAAACACAAAGATATTTAAGGTCAACCCTTTGGTTTTACTTTATATGGAATTCACAGGGGTATTCTACCTGTAATGAAAAGTTTTAGTATTTCCTTAAAAGGAATTTAATTCAGAAAGGTCTGTTGGTCTCCACCAAAATGAATGAACGAAGGAAGTACCTTAGAAGATAGACATACCCCTCTTCAGAATTCATCCTTCTCCACTCCTTCATGGAATATCTAACACTTATATCCTTTTGCGTTTAAAATGTCAGTGTAAGACTATGTTTATTAAGAACTGTTTTCACATAGATGAAGAAGCGCAATTGCAAGGACTGTTCAAGAGGGAAAAGATGAATGAATCAGTAAGTCACAAATGTATGATACCCAGCAACTACATTAAAAAAGTATTATATAAAATACTTACGTATGATATTAACTAAACATTTTTGGTTGCAAAGGCCTGGGTTCATAAACACTAGCTTACAGCAAAAAATGTTCATATTTTACCACTCCCTTTACTTAAGAACTTTTTCTAAGCTGTAAAACATGTTCTGATGACAATCTCTTCTGATCTTCTGACAGCTATAAGAAGAATTTAATTATTTTATCTTTTATTATAATAATGGAACAAAGCAATTTATAAAACTTCATTAAAAATACACTGATACACAGGTATTTCACGTATCACATTCTTGAATGGAAGCTTTTCTACTCACATTTTCCAGTGTAATATAGTTTACATTATTAAAATGAATAAAAAGAATGAAAAATTATTTTAAATTCTTTTTTTTTGTGTGTTGTCATCATGTGTGACTTTTCTCTCTTCCAGAGGATAGAGCTGCGGAAACTTCCTCATGAAATTACTTGGTTTTCTGCATACTTTACAGTTTATTTTCAGTTAAAAAAAAGAAGCTGTACAATGACCAACATATCCAGCTTACCGGAAAGCTAATTACAAAATCAATTACAGCCTCTTCTCTTAGGGGTAATTTATGTCTTAAAAGGAGTTCCACAGCTCAGAGCAGTAATACTACCTCTAGTAAGGGAGTGTGACAACATCTTCCATCATAAAAATCAAGGGTGAAGACAGCTGATTGAAGTTGCACAGAAGCTTCCATGAAGCTTTTATTTAATTATAAATTAAAGTTCGCCCAAGTTGTAAGCAGCAGCTGTTCCTGTTCTGATCTTTACTCAAAATGGACCACAAATATGTCTCAAATCAAATTCTAAGTGCAGAATACTACATTTAGTAGATCACATACAAACCAGAACCAGAGTCACAAGAGTGTTAATCTACACTTGTCAGTCTTTCACTTAACCTCAGGCAAACCAGAGCTGTAGTCAAGTACCTGACAGAATTTTCTGAAGGCCCCACAGCTGAAGGATCTGACATGTAAAATAATTTCACATTAAGACGTGCCTACAGAATGCCTCTAAGATCGTAGACAACAGCACCTCTGTTGATTTCAGCTGAACTACACAACTTACAGAAACCCAGAATCTAACCCTGGTTACAAATGTTCTCCTCCAACAGGGACAAAACCATACCTTCTCACACTTCATTATTCACTACTCTGTCTTGATAAACTTCTAATAGCCTCATTAAAAAATGCTTCAGAACAATGGTGCATATGAATAGATAATCCTAGGTATGGCCACGCCAGCCATCAGTGCCCTGACCGTCAGGTACAACCTCCTCCTATGTTCTAATGGAGCCTGTTGGAAAAAAGGCATCTTCTATGTGTAACTTCAATGTAAAAGGCCTCAGATCCTTTTGGATGCTATACAATATTAAAGGATTTTCTAACCTGCCTTCCATGCCCTATGTATAACAGCACTGTATTTCAGAGACTCTGGGCACCTGTAACTTTTCCCAGGGCAACAGGTTCTACTGATATAATCTATTGAAAAATGTACTGAATGGAATTAAACCTAAATAATTTCACAATACTCTAAAGAGTTACTTCAACAGATAGGGTGTTCATTTGATAGATATGGTGTCCTTGGATCCTTACATGATTTTCTGTTGTTCAATACACATGGAATGTGTATTAAACTTGACTGGTAGAAGGGAGTAAATTATTAATTTATAATCAGGATAAAAAAACGAGAGTTACTTTATCCTGATGAAAACTGCTATACAATGAGTTTGCTGTTGGCTGATCCAAGGCCTGTTGAAATAAATAGGAAAAAAAATGATGAATTCTCAACAGGCTTTAGATCAGAATAAAATTATCACTCAACATTTATTTCTAGATTTTCACTTGTTATTCAACAGATTTGCTCTCTGTGCTCTTAATCTAACTAGTTTTTTTTTTTTTCTGCAGGAGTTTTAAGTCTGTGTGGGCAATCACTGGTATTTCAATATACCTAAGCAAGGGCGAGTTAGACTCAACACAGTCACAGATTGCCAAGACACCCAGTAAGATGTACACCTACCACCCCAGTGAAGGCAAAACAGTAACATAGATAAAAACAAATAAATAATTTGGCCTGCAGAATACCTATTTTACCTGTTTCTTAGGACAGAAAACTGTAAGGGAGTTCAACTTCCTATTTGTTATTAGTGCAACATTTTTACTGCGGAACTTTCAACTGATGCCAATAAGATAATGAAACTTCTGTGAATACTGTTTATTACTAGCATGCATTATGGAATTTCTTTACACAATAAACAGGTCAAGATATGTATTTATTGCCATTCTTAGCAGTTTCCTGAAACTGCCTGTTCCATTTCTTCAAGTTTTCAGGAACAGGGAAAATAAAAGTTTCTTGAATCTTCAGCAAGGTATGGGGGCTCCCAACTGTGATAACTTCCAATGAAGTTAATGAAAACGGAATGAGTTTAACTCCAAATCCATCAGTAGCATATTGTTTTCCCACCACTTCAGAAACACCAGGGATTGAAGGTGCTTTCTCCCTGGAGCCCTGGGAGGCTTTGCTGTGAAAGTAATGGCTTAACCTTAACCTTGGAGTTTGCAAGACTTTCCACAGGTGTTTAACCTAAGTATGAACTAGCAATACAGTTTGGAAGTGGTTAGAAATCTCAACTCACATTGAAAAAAAAAACCACAACAAAAAACATAAACAAGAAAAAAAAAGATTTCTATTCACTTCTATCAAATACCTTTCATGTTTCTGCAGGAGTGAGATCATCTGTATTGGGGAGAAGGAAAAGAGGTTCAGATTCTGTCCACAAGAGCACAGGTTAGTATTACTCAGGTTACTATTACTCGGGACAAGCAATATAAGGACCATGTTTATTTACAGAATGAATACACTAAGCAGTCCAACATCAAAGGAGGAGTGTCCTAGTCAATATATTCCTCCAATGACCACCATCTCTCAAGAAATACCAGGCTGTGGTGGAACACCCAAAAAGAAACATTGAAGACCTCCTACTGGCAACCTCAGAGAATTTTTATTTTAATCCTTTGCTCTGAGTAATAGAAGGAAGTTCCAGTAGAACTTCAGGAGTGCATACTTAAAAAGCATTTCTATCTCCAGCAGTACTAAAGAGAGATAGAGAGATCTATTTTTCAATAGAAGCAGAAAAACTGCAGCTTTATCATGTGAACTGCCACCAAACTTTCTTAAATTCCACTTTATTTATTGAACTAACAGCAAATTCCACTAGAGAAATGTGGAATGGAACAATAAGTTATCTAGGAACTGCAATTTTGACTGTGTAACAAACAGTAACAGTAACAAACTCTTCATGCATTAAGTGGATAATTTATATATCAAAAATAATTATCATAATTGGATCATGCTATGTTCTTAGCTCTTCCCTCTGCCACCTCTTCAAATGCTCAGCTAAGTAACAGTCAGAGAAGTACCTGTTCTGGGCTGGGGTAACAATGAATTATATTTTCCCCATCGATCTTCCAAACACACGGCAATTGCTCTGAATAACTGAATCAACAACCACACAGCCTCAGGATGAGAGCAACACATATTTCATTATCTCCCAAGTGTGATGATTTTAACAGCATTATAGGCATCACAACAATGGACAGAAAGAGAACACACAGGTTTGGGGTTGTCACTATCCTCAACTCCCACATTGTTACCATTGTTCATTAACATATTTTTTTTTCCTAGAAGGAGGAGGGATGTGAAAGAAACTTAGGTGTAATTTTTATCCTCTTTTTCTTATAATGATATGGTAAGCTATGAATTATCATCTAAACCCAGCTGGTTTCACGTGACTTTTATTATAGTCTTAACACTAACTCACATTTATTAAGTTTAGTAACAGCTCACGCTTAAGAGTTATACAGAATAATTAAGACAGTGCAATCACCGAAAACCTATTTAACATTTCCAGCATTTCACAAGACTACGCAGATCCATTCTGTTATTCTTGTCTACACACTGCTGCTACACCCATCCGGAGACTTTGGCCCGTCAGATGCAGGGAGCTCTGGGCAAGTTCCAGGGAATTCACACACAAATTCACAGTTGCTACCAGGTTTTGAACGCGCGGCTGAGCACGTGCCCAGCGGGGTGCGCGTGCCGCCGGGCCGCCCCGCAGGGCGCAACGTGCGGAGCTGTCTGCGGTGCTGAACAGGCGCGGCGGAGGCGCCACCGCCCCCCCCGGCCCCGAGCGTGCGCCACCTCCTCCAGCCCGCATCGGCCACGGCCTGACCCGGGCCAAAAGGCAAAAGAAGAAAACTCCTTTGTCTCACGTCGACATATTGACTCCCTGCTCTTGGGAAGAATCCCTACAAGTCTTTAAAAACTTCCCTTCCAACTCCCTGACAAAGTTCAGCAGGTCTGGGGTTGGGAAACTCTACAGAGTTTGGTTTTACTGACCGCCTGACTGTTCTCAAAGCAAAACATACGGGCAAGGTCATTTTAATGGAAAGACCAGAGTCACCTGCTATGCTGCTAGGCACTGCCCCATAGACTTGCTAGCAGCACGGCTGTTTGGAATTCCTACCAATAAACCAAGGTCACAGCTACCGAAAAGAACCAAGAAGCTGATTACCATTTGCCAGTATTCTAAGTCACCAGGAGTTTCTAACTATTAAGTCTGCCATCAGCAACAATTACTAAACTGTCAGCTTTTGTATTTCCCAACATGTTTTCTCTCATGCTTTGTAGAAGAATCTGTTGAGGTTTAGGCTGTTTTGCTTCCACCAGAATAAGAAAGATACCACACAACAAGCAGAATACATTAACCTTGTTCTGTTCTATAGAAAAGCGTTTCTTCTCTCAATGAAACCTGCTACACTATACCCACTGTTCAAATCTAAGTATGCTTCAGATAAGAATCAGAAAGGAACGTTCAAACTTGAAGAGGACTGACAAATAGCTGGTGCAAACAGTCCTCCAGCACACAACCACCCATCTGTGGGCACGATTTTACAGAATGTGATTCATTCTACTGCACATAGCAGATTATTTGCTTGAATTAAAGGCGCATGTGCCTCCAGAAAACACTCAGCTTTAAAGACTATAGGAAAATCATTACATTAACAGGGTTATGCAGTATTTTCTTTTGCTGGGAGAAGATCCCGTACATTCCTAAACCAAAGTATTTTAAAGGTACTTCTTGTTGTCAGATGCCATCTAACATAAATTTATGATCATAGATGGACACCATTTTTGCTCTGCGTGTTCTTATTTTTTTAAAAGTCAAGTGTCTGTACAGAAACAGACTATGCCTAAATTAAAAAGCTATCAGATATCTAATAGCTAAGGGTGGTACTATGCCCCTTTCCTTCTAACAAGCTCCTTGAAAAAGAGAACTTCCTTTTAATTTGCAAGATGAATGACAGAGCCCCTTGAAGCTGCAGCTCACTCCAGGCCCTGCCATGACTACTGCAGTTTTCAGCATCTCCCAGACTATAGCATAGGGTATTGCTGTTTTACAGGCAGGTATACCTGTGTCTGTCTGTACTGTCAAGCAGCACTGAAAACTACATTAACCTTGATTAAGTCACATGATTGCATAACCCTTCCTATTAGTATGCATATGTAGTTGCATGCATGAGGAAGTTGTTTAAAACAATCAATAAAAACCCAACCAAAATGACTTAAACCTGTAGGTTTTTAAGATTTTTTTTCTTATAACACACTTCTATAGGAATGAAAATTTGTAACTCTTTGCATGAAAAAAACCCAGCCGAATCTTGGAGTAACTACTAAGTATAAGCTGATGCATACAGGGACATACAATTATTTGGTTACCTTGAATAAAATTTTCCATTTAAAGTTTCTAGAAAATGCACAGAGTAATTTCCAATTTCTACAGAGATTTTTTTTCCAGCTTTCCTCTTCATGCCCAAAGCACAACTTGTGGGAAGATACACCAGCGAAGAAGGCTCCCACATTGCTGCAGTGCCACTTATCTATTTTTGTACAGATCAAGAAACCTCTTCATCAGTACTCCAGTAGCTTACAGAGATGCTCTTTCACCAGAACACTTGTTTATTGAGTACAATATCACTAAATAGCTTTCAATATCTTTGATATTAATGCAGAGAAACTGGGTTCTGAGCCAGGAATAGGAGTTTTGCATGTGCAGGGACTTGCACAACAGGATCCAATTTGGCAAAGAGTCTTCAGTAACATAATACTTCTCTAACATTACTCTAAGTAGGAGACTATGGTACCATTTCACATTGGAACTACAGCACTCATTGGCACAGAAGCAGGGTACTACACGATTCTTACATTTATTTTTTTTAATGGTTGGTACTACTCTTCTGGAAGACTGGAAAAGCCTTCTTTGCCCTTGAAAGCAGACTTTTCAGCTTTTAGCTCAAGGTATCTCTAATTAATTTGAAAAAGCAAAAGCACCAATGTACCTAAGAGTAACGTATTTTTCTTTTCAAAACTTTGAATTCTACCTTTTGTAGATTTCAGCTGAGCTGAAATTTTAATTTCTTGGTCAAAAAAAATACAACTGAAATTAGAACTAAGTCCCTCGAACAGAACCTGTGACAGTATTTGTGAGACTTACTCTACAGCTTTGATCACTACAGTCCTCCTACCTTCAGCCCTACCTTTCTTGACAGTTTTCCTCTGTTATATTACCAATGGCTGTGCAGCATTAAATAAAACAAGTCAGCAGAAGATGAGTCTTACCCCTCCTCTTAAGCATTCTCCCAGAGTACACTCATATCTGAGACACTGGCACAGTGAAGACAATTAACCTTGCCATTAAGAAAAAGTGCACAGCATGAAATTTAGTCATTGGGAAATAAAAGACAGTTGCAGGACATCTGCTACAGAAGACAGCAGGCATGTCACCAGGAACGCACGTTCCAACCTCAGGGCTAAGCCATCCTATAGCGTAATAACCGCAGGCAACACTCCCTAGCAGGCAGCGCTTCCCGGCACGTCGATGCGCACCGTGTTTCTCTCCGGGGCTGCGGTCCGTTCACCAACTTCAGCAGGCATGCAGGCAGCGCTTCTGCTTCCCGACCAGGGGAAGCGCCAAGCACTCACCGCCGCCGCGCCCCGGGGCAGACCGCCCCGCACCTCGCCCCCCAGCTGTGCCTGCAACCCTCACCGACCCGCAGCAGGAAGCGTTACCTGGATCTCCCTTGCATGGTACACGATGATGAGCCCGAGCAGGATGATAGTGGAGAGGCTAATAAGGCATTTCAGAGCGAGGGAATACAGCGACTCCTGCAAGAGAAAGACACCGGCGCCGCTCAGGGACCGGCGCGCAGGGGCCGCTCCCGCCCCACCGCCCCGGCCCCGGGCAGGGCCCCGTCCGGGCACGGGCCGGCGGCATCTCGGGGCCGGCGGCACCCCGCCGCAGGTCGTGGCGGGAACGCGCTCCTCGGGACGCGGGCGCGACGGGACGCGACGGGACGGACAAGCAGCCCCGCCGCGCTGGGCTCTCCGAGGGGCCGGGACTGCCGCTCCGCGGGGCCGCGGGACGATCAGACCGGCTGCCGGGCCGGGCCAGGCGAGAGGCGGCGGGTACCTTGGTGTAGGCGCCCCAGGAGAGCTCGGTCTCGATGACCATGACGACGATGCCGAACATGCCGAAGATGAGCGCGTAGTCGCTGAGGCGCTTGCGCTTCTCGAAGAGCGCCCGGCGGTGCCCCAGCTTGTAGCCGATGTTCTGGTTCTTCTTCTTGGTGGACTTGCCCCCGCCGTTGTTGGCGCTGCCCGGGCCGGGGCCGGTGCCGGCGGGGCCATAGAGCGCCAGGTTGTTGGAGTTGTTGTGCTCGGGCTTGGAGACCACGATCTCCGGGGCGGCGGGGGTGCCGGCGGCGGCGGGGCTGGCGAGCGGCGGCTGGAGCGGCTGCGACTCGGGCTCCAGCTCGTGCAGGTTCCTGCGGGACGAGCTCAGGTTGCTGAGCGGCCGCATGACGCCGCCGTTGTACCTGCAGCTGCTCATGGCTATTTCGGTGAAGGGGTTGCTCTCCCGGCGCTGCTGCTGCTGCTGGTGATGGTGGTGGTGGTGATGGTGGTGGTGGTGGTGGTGGGTGCTGCCGCTGCTGACACTGCTGCTGGGGCTCGCTGCCTGCTGCTGCTGCAGGCTGTGGCACTGGTGGTACTGAGGGTACTGGTGAGGCTGCCTGGACGCGCCGGCATGGCTGGAGGGGGTGAGCTCGCTGACGTTCAGCTGGCTGCCCTGCCGGGAGGAGGCGGCGGAGGAAAGTGGGGAGGAGTGAGTCCGGAAGGCGCCCGAGAGGGGCGAGGAGGCGCGGAGCAGCAGGGGCAGGTTATCCCCCGCGGCTGCCGCAGCAGCCCCGTAGTAGGCGCAGTTGTTGCACTGGAGGCATGGGCTCTGCTGCTGCTGCTGCTGGAGGCTCTGCTTGTCTTGGCCGTGCTGCTGCTGCTGGCAGTGCGGCGGCGGCCGCTGCTGCTGTTGCTGCTGCTCGGGGCCGAAGCCCGCCGGGAACTGCCGCGGCGCGTCCATGCCGGGGCCGTTAAAGCCGCAGGAGGACCGGGCGGTGGTGCACCCTGCGCAATGCGTTATGGTCGGCAGGGGAGAGTCCTGCTGCCGCCACGAAGGGCCCATCCCGGCTCCCGTAGAATCCAGCCGCCGCGTCCGATTGGTCGGGCGGACCAAAACAACGGGCATCACGTCACCTGAGGGGGGCGGACCGGCCGCGGCGTGAGGCGCAGGGTCCTCCCGCCGCCCCGCCCCGCCCCGGCCCCGCCCGGGGATCCCGCCTCCCGCCCGTGCCGCGCCGCGCCCGCAGGTAAGGGCTGCCCTCGCCCTGCGCCCCCGCGCCCGCCCCGCCCGCCGCGGGGAGCCCCGCGCCGCGGAAACCCGGGGCTTCCCGGGGGCGGGGAGCGCGCCCGCTGCCGGGATCGCCCCCGCTGCCGGGATCGCCCCCGCCGGGAAGGGGCCTCCGCGGCGGGAATCCCCGGCTCCCCCGCCCCCCGGCTCCCCGCCGCCGCTCACATCTGCGCCGTCTCCGGAACATGGGCGCCGCGCCGCGCTCCGGAGCTGTCCAGCAGCGCCTCCCGCCCGCCGTCGCCGCCCTGCAAAACACAGCGTCGCGCCCGCTCCCCTCCGCCGCCCCGGCGGGCCCGCGCCGCCGCCTGGGGCCCTGCCCGCTGCGGGCCGCCGGGGGCGAGCGGCGGAGGCCGCGGCCGGTTGGCGGGGGGCCCTCCCCGGCCCATCCCGGGCCTGTCGCGAACGGGGGTGGGGGGACACACGACGGCTTCTGTCGGCCGCTGCTTCCCTCGGCGGGAGCGCGGTCAGCCGGCCGCCGCGGTGGGAGGCCGCCCCGCGGCGGCGGTTCCGGGGCTGGAGGCCCTCGCCGGGGGGTCGGCGGGAGCGTTACCGTGCGAGGGGATCCGTGTCGCCGAGCAGCTGCGCGCCCCTCCGGCGCCGGCTCCCTGGCACACAGCGCCAGCCCAGTCCTTCAGCTGGTCGCCTGCTACCATTTGGCCTCTTCCCCTTCCTTTCCCTCCCAAACTCTCGCTGAATAATTCATTCCCACCGCTGCCTTTGGCAGAGTAACGTCTGCTCCAGGTAAAGTCTCTTTTCTGCCGCATATTTAAGGGGAAATTCTTTATAGCGAATAATCGTGAAAATGGTAAGTGTTTTACCTTGTTACAGCTGTGCCGTTCTTGTCACCTAGGTGAGATTATAAGAGAGGTTTATTTTTTTTTTATGCCCCCCCCAACCCCAAGTCAGGCAGCACCGTCTTTGCCGCTTGAAAAATCAACTGCTGAATCTGAGTGTTTGAGAGGTTTCCTTACATCTTCAGCTTCTCACTAATGTTAAAAGAGAAAATTCACCAAGCCTTTCTAGGACAAAAGCCACCTCCTTATAATTTCTGTGTCTCACGACATTCAGTTTCCTTTGAAAGTCTACACCCTTGCGTGGCTTGCATTTTAGATATATGAGTGAGGCACTGTCATCAGCAAAGTTTTTAAATATCCTCTGCTATGAAATTTCAATGCCTTCATTTCTAACCGAGGTGTACCTTTTAAAGCAAACTGGGATTGTGTATGCACAATCAAACAACCCTCACTAATGCAGTAAACATCATAGTTGTCCAATAGAGAGAGATTTAGACAGTGACCAAAAATTAAAAATTCCTGAGTATGTCTACACAGCATAGGTTATTTTGGAAAAAGCACCCGTAAATAGGAGTATATGTGATATATATCATCATGCCTTGTGATAATTCACAATTTAACAACCAAGTTTTGAATAAAAATCCATACACACATTCTTGCATGAAGCAAGATAAAGCACTTTCCAAATAGATCACTCTGTGTTTTTAAATTATGCTAAAGTGTATTTGGATGCTTCCCATTGAACTCAATTCCCCTAAGCACCAAAGACCAAGAAAAAAAAGCTGCTTTTATTTTTAAGAATGAACAGGCTGTTTAACACAGTTTCAGATCTTCCATTGTTTGTTTGAAAAGCACAGTACCATAATTCTTTGTCACTGGTCCTATTCTACCTGTGTTTTCAAACAGATGTGAATCATATGGATCTTAGAAAATGAAAACCTGAGGGAACCCAGGCTTTTATCCCTATGTAAATAAATGTCCTGCACAAGCATGCGGTCCAAATGAATGTTTTGTGAACTAGTTAAAGATTTAGATAGGCCTAGGTTTCATCTTTCTTTTTCGGCTCATGCTGTATCCTTAATGTTTGCTTAAAGATACTTTCTTTTTAAGTGTTCTCCTTAACAGAAGATAAATTTCCTACTTTACCATGAAAGGCTTTTTAAGAAATTTGTAAATCTTCATGTTTATTTAGAAGTCACCAAGGCTCTGTCCTGTAATTTCATCTACTTCGGTCAGGCAAGGTTCTGTTAGAATTGTGAAGAAAAAATTCATCTTTTTAGAGTCTTGGTAGACTAAAATGTATCATAGCTGTATTCTATATGGGAAAACGATTGTGTTAATTTTTCTGTTTCATATATAAAAATTAACATGTCCCAATTTTAATACCTTTACTGCTGCTATCCTGTTTATTTGTAGAAATGGCAAGGACAGTGCTGTTACTGTTTTGGATGTTTCATTTACTTGCTGGATTGTTTCATTATGCAAATAAACAAATGAATATTCCCGTGTTTAACACAAGAGGTCACACTAATCACACAGCAAGTTGTAAAACTAATCAGCTAGGGTTTTATTTCAGTTCCATTGTGCAGCCTGGAATATCTCATCACAGTTTCAAGGTCTAAAATAAGAATGTTGAGAGTTTGCATTTACACAGCTAAAGAGATCAACCTTCCTCACCATGACACTGATTCATAAGCTGAAATAAAAAGATGCTATTTATTCTAATGACTTCCCTTTTATAATAATTTTGAAGTTCACTTTTAAAAATGAGTGTATTTGTTTTCAGAAATAAAATATATTCTTTACATGAATTGAATTGTTATGTTCTTTTATATCACAAATAATTAGCAACGGCAGCTCAGAACTGCTAAATCATACTAAACTGGTAACAGTGAACCCCTATGAAACAAACATCTGTTTAGGATCAGGAGCTTTTTTTTTCCCCTACCCTTTCATTATATACTGGATGGAACTGCTCTTACTAATTGTCAGAAGTCCTGCTGCTGCTTTGCCAAAGAGGCTGTTTTGACACACACATACACGTATGTGCATGTGTGTGTGTACACACTTTTGCATGCACACCTTTGCAGAAAGTCAGAGAGAGACGGTTGGTTACTGCAGGTCTCATTTGACAATTATGATTACTGGAGATGTTTGGAAAACAGATTTTTCTTTTGCTAAACCCACGAATTGCAAGAACAAGATAAATACTGTTGAGCAAAACTGTACCAACAGCAGGACAGGAAGCTCAACAGACACAGGAAAAATTAGATTTCTGAGAGGAAAAAAACATTAAGAAATATTTGAAGTGACAGCTAATAGCTAGCCATTTGGAAAAATCACATAACAGCCTCCAATGGAGATGCAACCTACAGGTTACAATAAAAGTTACTAGAAAGCTCTGTTGGCTGTTACCCTATTGCCTCTACTCATGCCAGACTCCTGTTAAAATCGCTGGAAACCCTGCGTTCATAAAAATGTCTAAAAATTCAGAAGGATAGTAACAAAAAGGAAACAAAAGGAATGGGGGGGAAGCCTAGGAAATTCCATTCTGTAACCGTAGTTTGAAGTCAAAGCATAATCTGCACAAGACCTAGGAGTTTCTAGAAAGCACTAAAGGAAACAGCCTTGTTCAGTTAAAAAAAAAATAAAAAAATGCAACCAGGTACACAGCTCAGTGTATACACAGAAGGATGCCATTCAGGGAAAGCAGAGTCACATTAATAAGAACAGAGGTAACACCAGCAGCAATAGGGTGTCACGAGATCATTCAGGGATATCCTTGCAGCAATAAAACTTTGTGAGACAACACCAAATGATGGCAGTACAGCTGCCAAGACGATGGCATGGAAACTAACCATATGAGCCACATGTGCAAATCACCTTTTACATACCATCTGGCAGGGCTTTTACACACCAGATGTCTGATGTTCACCCCAGCAGCTTCTGTTGCCGAGTATTTGTATGCCCTAACTGGAATCCCACCTCTGCTGGACCTGTGCTTTTTTCAAAGACCTTTTGATAATGTTCCACAGTAGTGGGGTGCAGGACAAGGCCTCAAGGACAAGAGTCCAAGTACTGTTAGCCTGATGAATAGAGACATGTTAGAACTTGTAGGGCACAAGCCCTGGGAACAAAGGAGCAAGCTAACTGCAGACTCTTGAGCCGTTGCAGTTGAGACGGCAACCAGACGGACAAAGAGGAACAAGTAGCCAGATAAGGGAACGGATAGTGCCGATAAGGAACTTTATTTATTAAGAAAGTCAAGTAGGAAGAAACCCCCTAATCTTAGAATAGAAATTGTTGCTATGACAAGGTAAACTAATCAGTTCCTATTGTTTTAACGGTGTGCCTTAAATGTCAACCAATCAGTGTTTTTTACGCTTAAGATTTAGCCAATCAGTGTGTAATATGTAGAAGATAGAAACGTATATAATTGTAAGAAAATCACTAATAAAGGGACAACTTGCTTGCATGAAGCTGCATCCCATCTTTTCATTCGCCGCAAATTGGTGACCCCGACGTGATCCGGTGAAGGAGTTGACGTGGAGGGGATCTCGAATCGCCTATCTGAGCGACTTGCAGCGAATCCCACAGAACTTTGAATGGAGCGCTGAAAGGGAGCGGGAGCCGGCCGGCCTGAAATCCCTCCAGAGCTGAGAGGTGAGCTGTGGGAAATCCGTCATGGGGAATCGGACTTTGTCCCCAGAAAGAGACATCTATGAGCTTATGAAAGGTCTTCTTAATAAACATAAGAAAAGTATTTCTGGGCAAGACCTTAAAGCAATGCTCAAATGTGTGCAAGTAAATATGCCCGCAGTGACTGCATCTACAGTTTTTACGCGGGAACTTTGGGATGACACAGGGGTGAAATTGTGGGATTCTGCGACAAAAGGCAATACTGAGTCCCACTGTCTGCTCTCTTCATGGAGAGTTATTTTTGAGACTAAGAAAGCACAGGAAGAAAAGCCAGAGGAAGGAGAGGAGGAGGAATCGCAAGCTCCTATAGCTCTTTCCTTACCAGCCTCTAAGTCACAGTGCTATAGACCCCTGAGTGTCAATGCAGTGGAGTATCCGCCAGAAGAAGATCCCTTTGACCCAGGACTGATAGACCCTGAAAAAGTACCTGATTTATACCCTCCTGTATACCCTCCTGATCTACGTGATGTTGGACAAAAATAAAGAAACAAGCCTTAATGGAGGGGGATTTGGAAATGGCTAAAACTATAGTTGCTCTGGTCTTGTATACTCAGGGTCGGGCAGGAGGAGCACGATGGGAGGCTCTTTCTTTTTCGGTCATTAAAGAACCGCACCGCACAGTTACAGAACATGGTATTTCTTCTCCCTATTTTATAACCCTGTTATCTTCTGTGTTTGACCCTTATATCATGACTCCTCATGATTTGAAATCTTTAGCACGATTGTTACTAACCCCGACTCAGTACACGTTATGGGAATCACATTGGAGAGGAGGACTGCAAGCACTCCTACTCATGTATGTTAATCATAATGATGCTGCATTAGCTGCACTAACAATAGAATGTCTTACGGGCATCGGTGCACACGCTGATCCTGTAGTGCAGGCTCAAAACTGCCCCTGTGCGGCTCTCGAGGCAATTAGAGAAGAGGCGAAAAAGGCTTTTTTCCAGGTCCCTGACTTACAAAAGCCACAAAAGGCTTTTACTAACATCACTCAGGAGTCTCGAGAACCTTATATGCAGTTTATTGATAGACTAAAACAGGCTTTGGAACGTCAAGTAGATAATGCGGAAGCTTGGGATATATTGCTAACAAAACTAGCTGTTGAAAATGCTAATGCTGATTGTAAAAGGCTATTGAAGTCTCTTCCCAACCCAAACCCAACTCTGGTGGAAATGGTGGAAGCTTGTAACCGAATTGGTATGGTTGACCACAAGTTTGAAGCTATGGCCGCTGCTTTTGCATTGATGCGTGGTGTGGGAAATTGCTATGGTTGTGGTAAGCCTGGTCATCTAAAGAGAAATTGTCTTGCGCGGGCTGCGGGGAATATACAACAACCTCCTGGGCCTGGAGTTTGTCCGAAAAGTCGGAAAGAACGCCATTATGCTAATCAATGTCAATCTAAGTATGACTTCCAGGGACAACCGATACAGGGAAACCGACCACGGAGCGCGGGGCAGTGACGCGCGCAGACACAAGTGCCACAACTGACATTTTTCAAAAAGCTTGGAGAGAAGTACCAACACCTCAAGCCCCTGTCCAGCAACCTCAGGCAGCGCCGGATTGGACCTGGCAACCTCACACACAGTAACGTTGCTCAATTCCTCGGTTCATTTATTATCAACAAATGTCAAAGGACCATTACCCCCTGATACACAAGCTCTATTAGTTGGTAGATCTTCCACAACATTGTCTGATCTATTTGTTTTACCAGGTGTTATTGACTCTGACAGTGTGGACGAAATCAAAATTATGGCATGGACTCCATTTCCACCTTGTACGATACCTCAGGGTAGTCGAATAGCGCAATTGATTCTGATTCCGGCAAGGGTAAGCTCTCTTACCACCGATCACCCTCCGCAGAGGAGAGGAGGTTTTGGATCCACAGGGTTACCTCATATTTTGTGGGTACAATCCATTTCTCCACAGCGACCTATGTATCAGTGTACCCTTATTTACAATGACCAACAAATAGCACTAAATGGAGTCATTGACACTGGAGCTGATGTCACAGTAATTTCTCAAGCTAAATGGCCTCCGCAATGGCCACTGACTAATGTCTCTCAGACAGTGGCTGGGATAGGGGGGACCGGTAACAGTCGTCAGAGCTTGGAACTAATTCGAATTCAAGGACCAGAGGGACATGTGGCTTCTGTTAAACCTTTTGTGCTACCTGTCCCTATGGTCTTGTGGTTACGTGATGTATTGTCACAATGGGGAATGTCTATCCGTACACATTTTTAGATGGGGCCATTGAAGTGCACGACACCCTAAAAATAACCTGGAAAACTGGTGTTCCTATTTGGGTGGATCAATGGCCCCTTCCTTTGGAAAAACTTCGCGCACTTCAAAACTTAGTCTCAGAACAACTGTCCAAAGGACACATTGTACCTTCTACTAGCCCATGGAATTCACCTGGTTTTGTTATTAAAAACAAACTGGCAAGTGGTGCTTGCACCATGATCTCAGAAAAATTAATGATGCTGTGGAAGATATGGGAGCCCTCCAACCCGGGCTCCCATCCCCAACTATGATCCCTCGACACTGGCATCTAACTGTCATAGATCTTAAAGATTGTTTTTTCAGTATCCCGTTGCATCCAGATGATGCCCAAAAATTTGCTTTTTCAATTCCAAGCATCAACATGCAAGCTCCGTTGCAGAGATATCAGTGGGTTGTACTGCCACAAGGTATGAAAAATAGCCCTACAATGTGTCAATGGTATGTTGTGAAAATACTCAGTCCTGTCCGAAATGCTATGCCTACTGTGTTATTGTATCATTATATGGATGACCTTTTAGTGGCAGCACAACATCACGAAATCATGGAGAAAGCTGTAGCCCTTGTCGCAGATGCCGTGAATTCGGCAGGTCTCTGTATAGCACCAGAAAAGGTCCAAAAGTTTCCCCCTTGGAAATATCTGGGCTGGCGAATAAAAGCACAAACTATTGTTCCTCAACCATTGCAGATCAATACCAATGTAAGAAACCTGCATGATGCACAAAAATTACTGGGAACAATAAATTGGGTTTGACCACTATTGGGAATTTCTAATACAGACTTGGGTCCTCTGTTTGAACTACTAAAACGGGACACTAATCTTTGCTCTCCACGTAATCTTAACTCTGAAGCAGATACATCTTTACAAAAGGTTGCCTCAGCTATTGCTTCTCGACAGGCCCACCGGTGGGCCCCTGAACTACCTTTTTACTTGATTATTTTAAACCCTGCACGACAGCCTCATGCCCTGATATTTCAATGGGACCTTCAGAACTCAGACCCCTTGTTAATTATTGAATGGATCTTTTTACCTAACCAGTCTACAAAAACTATTTTGACACAACATGAAATGTTTGCCTCTCTGATTGTTAAAGCTAGATCACGCCTGTTAACCTTATCAGGGAAGGATTTTGTCTGTATTTGTCTACCAATAACAACAGTATACGTACAATGGCTTTATCAGCAATCAGACACCTTTGTTATGGCACTTGCCAACTATACAGGTCAAATAACTTCCCATCCACCTTCACACAAACTGTTTAACATTGACTTTCGTCTGATGTTAAAACCCAAAAGAAGCAAACAACCCTTACAGGCACTTACTGTGTTTACAGATGGATCAGGCAAATCACATAAATCTGTTCTTCTGTGGTGGGATGATCAACGGAGACGATGGGACTCAGGCATAGAGACAGTCTTCGGTTCACCTCAAATAGTAGAACTGAATGCAGTTGTTTGCGTTTTCCGAAAATGGAATGTACCACTCAACCTTGTTACTGATTCTGCTTATGTTGCAGGTATTGTTACACGAGCCGAAGCTTCTGTGCTGCGGAATGTTTCACATTCACAACTTTTTACCCTGTTACAGGAACTTATTTTCCTTTTGGACTCTCGATCTGCGCCTTATTTTGTTATGCATATTAGGTCTCACACCTCACTACCTGGTTTTCTTGCAGAAGGCAATCGACGAGCTGATCTATTGACGTTACCAGTTCAAGTACTGCCAGACTGTATCGCACAAGCTAAACTAAGTCACTCTTTTTTCCATCAAAATGCTGGAGCTCTTAAGCGACAGTTTGACCTTACTTCTCAACAAGCGTCAAATATTATTGCTGTCTGTCCTGATTGTCAAAAACATTCTTTCCCATCAATTGCTGCAGGAGTTAACCCTAGAGGATTACAAAGCCTACAATTATGGCAAACAGATGTTACACATTATTCTGAATTTGGTAACCTTAAATATATCCACTCTTCTATTGATACCTTTTCAGGTGCCTTGTTTGCCTCTTGTCACACAGGAGAAAAGGCACGAGATGTTCGTAGACATTTAATGTGTGCTTTTGCTACTTTGGGTATTCCCTCAAAGATGAAGACAGATAATGGTCCAGCTTATGTTTCAACAACTATAAAAACCTTTTTTGCCCTATGGGGTATAACTCATATTGCTGGCATTCCTCATTCCCCCACCGGTCAATCTCTCATTGAACGGTCTCATCAGTCTCTAAAACGTCTATTACAACAACAAAAAGGGGGAATGGGAATGGCTATTCTGGAGGAACGATTACAGAAAGCATTGTATGTTTTTAATTTTTTAAATTGCTCTTTAATAGATAACAACCCACCGATAGTTCGACATTTTACTGCAAATACCTCCTTCGAGGCACGGGTTAAAGCCCCAGTATTGGTCCGAGATCCAGAAACAGGTAAAATTATGGGACCATATGCTCTTGTTACATGGGGAAAAGGTTATGCTTGTGTCTCCACAGAAAAAGGACCCAGATGGATCCCAGCAAAGAATGTAAGACCTTTCCGTGAACCTTTACCGCAGACAACTGATACCGACACCGACCCTACAGAATGAAATAAAAACTGCGTGAGGATTTCTGTTTTGCATTAACGTCAGATACCCAAAATCAGGACATAGAATATAGATTTCTCTTTTTACAGCGCCTAGAACGAACACTATCACCCTGGATCAAACCACTTAACAAAGGTAATACGTTTGGACCAGACCAGATCCCCAGCGCACTGACGGCACCGCTAGCAGATATTATCTTCCCTTACATCGACTTTCAACGATACTGTCACAAACCAGGTTGGACAGCGTCTCAGTTCTACAGTTATGTTGCTATGAACATGGACCATTCTGTCGACTGTGGATCAAGATTCATTGTGAACTCTGTGATCAGGATCGCTGGCGAGTTGTAAGACTAAGGGACAGATGGGGTCATTGGATGTGTTCTGGGTGTAACAATCAAATATTAAGGTTTAATCAGATACAGTGGGCTGAATGTTTTATGGGAAAACCTCTTTTGGAAATAGAGGGAGTTATAGGGTTAGGTTCTGAGATTTTGCCAAACTTAGTTTTTGTAAATTTTTTATCATTGATTGAAAGCCTAGAAGTACGGGCTATTGCATGGTTATTGTTTCAATATATTATATTAGCAAGCAGAATTTATATTATTAACAAGAACATTATTATAGGATTAGAGTGTGGACAATCAATTGCAGTGCCTCGGTCACGGACAGTATGACCAGAAGAATGGCTGGTTGTAAAATGACGATGGAAAAAGAAAAGAAGAAACAAGCGTTGTCATTAATATGGATAATGATGTTCACATCTGGACCTTGGCCTATTGGAGGTAGCTCTTATCCCCCTTTTCTACCAAAGGTAAATGTTTGGGTTACGTTGGCGAGCTTGACTGGACAGGATACTCTGTGTCTTGCTACGGCCGCTCCGGATCAGCCTTTTTCCACATGTCTTGTGGGCTTACCATTAGATGAATGGCCTATACCTAGGGACCTTCAAAGTCTTTTTCCACCCAAAAACGTATCAAAAAATGTGACAGACAATTGGGATGTATGGACACCCCATCTCCCACTGGCCACTTTGGAACCACAGGAAATTGAACTCCTTGGTTCTGTAAAAATGGATTTTTGTGTAAAATTTAACTACACGGGAAAGAATCAATCTAGGGCATGGGATGTTTCCCCTATTCATCCTGTTTTTAGAAATGCAAGTATCTGGTGTAATTACACTGCTAACAACTTGTCTAAATCTAGCAATGCTCTGCTCTCACTACCTGGTGGAGTATTTTTTATTTGTGGGGATCGAGCATGGCCTGTCATTCCTTCTCATATAAAAGGAGGTCCATGTAGTTTAGGGCGACTTTCCATCCTGATTCCTAACACATCTATGATTTTACAACATTGCTACTCTCGAAGGACAAAGCGTGGCACTCATGCATTTGCCTCCAATTGTGATGATAACATGCAATTTTGGTCCTTTGGCCAACGCTTTACTGCATCTCTTTTGTTGCCTGGAGCTGCTGCAGGAAATGCTCTGGCAACATTAGATAAGCTTGGCTGTTGGCTTGCCAAACAAACTAATGCCACAAGCAGTGCCCTGTCTGGTCTTTTATTAGATGTTGATAGTGTTCGCCACGCGACATTACAAAATAGAGCTGCAATAGATTTTTTGCTTCTGGCACAAGGTCATGGTTGTGAAGAGTTTGAAGGGATGTGTTGCCTGAACCTTTCAGATCATTCGGAATCAATTCATGCTAGCATCCAAAGATTGAAGGATGGAGTTTCTCATCTTCAACAAAGTGATACTTGGGATTGGTTAGATAAACCGTTTAGTGGTTGGGTTATTTCAGGATGGTTAAGAAGTTTAGTGAAGATGATTATATATGCTTTAGTTGCTTTTTTGTTTGTCCTATTACTTATACCTTGTCTTTTACAATGCTTACGAAAATTAACAACTCGTTCCATTTCAAGGGTTCTTTTTGTGCAACGGGAAGGGGGAGATGCAGGACAAGGCCTCAAGGACAAGAGTCCAAGTACTGTTAGCCTGATGAATAGAGACATGTTAGAACTTGTAGGGCACAAGCCCTGGGAACAAAGGAGCAAGCTAACTGCAGACTCTTGAGCCGTTGCAGTTGAGACGGCAACCAGACGGACAAAGAGGAACAAGTAGCCAGATAAGGGAACGGATAGTGCCGATAAGGAACTTTATTTATTAAGAAAGTCAAGTAGGAAGAAACCCCCTAATCTTAGAATAGAAATTGTTGCTATGACAAGGTAAACTAATCAGTTCCTATTGTTTTAACGGTGTGCCTTAAATGTCAACCAATCAGTGTTTTTTACGCTTAAGATTTAGCCAATCAGTGTGTAATATGCAGAAGATAGAAACGTATATAATTGTAAGAAAGTCACTAATAAAGGGACAACTTGCTTGCATCAAGCTGCGTCCCGTCTCTTCATTCGCCGCAGTGGGGGAAGAAGAATAAATACCAGGTAACAACTCTGTGCAGATAGTGTAGCTACATATTAAAAGGAGACATACTTAACTGTTTCTATGTTTGATTTTATACTGTTCCACTAATCTGTACTTTCTTCTACTTCTCCAGCATATCACCAATGAAAATGCAGATTCACTCCGGTTCAAAAACTTCATCTATTATCTGGGACATGTAGGGTACAAAAGATAAGGACACTGGACTGACAGCTCTAAAACAGTAACCAAAGATTTCAAAATTGGGAATGTCATGAGACATGGGGTGGCATCTTAAGAAATACCTAGAATTGCTGCACGCTTTTCCTCCAGTCAATGGGCCTTCCTCAAGGGGTGGAGTTTTTTTCAATTTTTTTGCTAATGACCATTTTTATTACTATGAAGCATGTTGAAAATATTGAATGGGGTCCACAAAACAGCTGGGAAATAAATTTTTTCCTTTAATTCACTTTTCCATCTTTGATGTATATCTTTATATGAATCAGGGATCACAGAAACTTAATGACTTCCTTTCTTGCCACTACTTTTTTATCATTATCAAAGGATACTGCCACCTACAAGGAATTTCTTGGCTAGCTAATTGCTTTAGAATTAATACTATTTTGCCCAGCCAATGTGGGTGCTCAGCAGGTGACTGTTACATCATGTTCAGTCAGACTAGCTTTTAATTGTTCTCACAAACTGGTGCAGTTTAGTTAAGAACTGTAACTCAGTACAGCTACTGAAACAATAACATCATGCCTTATTTCTATTTCAGCTTAGGCAAAAGCACAGAGTGACTTTGAGTGTGTGTGGGGTTATCAAGTGTGACACCTTACTTTTAACTTTGTAGAATGTAGTATGTGAAGAATTTTGATCTGCTGAGTCCAGTGAGATAGTGTTTACATCTAAATGTAAGATCATACCTGCAAAGTTGGCAGTGCACAAACAAATGTTAGCAGCACTTTTCCTCTCCATAAAATATGGCATTTCTGATTCACGTAGCAATTGATTCTAAGTAATAAAATTCCATTTGCCAGTGTTTGAAAAATAAGTACTTTTTTCCACTGGTACTTTACCATCAGCGCTTCCATTTTACCATCCGAACATAGTTACTATAGATTTTCACTGGCATTTCTGTATTTGAACAATTCATTCTAAGTTTCTTAATAACATGGTCCCTTACTAGGCTGTAAAACTTGAAAGATGGGCTGTGCTTTTATCAGGTAACAAATACGAGGTGTGTATGATGGCTTTCAAATGTTAAATGCATTGTAGGCTCTCCCAGTCGGTAGCCTGCCTAACTCAAAACATGTATAAATTGTGAGGTTGCTTCGTTGGTTGAGTTTACTGGGGCTTTTTGATTTGTTTCTGCAGTCCTGATACCCTGAAAGACTCTACAACTTCCACAGCACATTCGAATCCCATGTCATGGAATTCTGTTTGTTTCTTGCTGTCATGATCATACCTAAAGCCTTTTGGGTACATTCATAACACACACAAATGTCAGTGTATGTTGTGGACCTGTTTGCAGAAATCATCTGTAACAAATCTTGAAAATTTATACATTTGCAGAACAAATTGAAGCAGGGAAAAGATGAAAGCCAATGTGGTTTTATGTTACCTGCAGTCCCACTTTCTACTTGATACACACTTAACTGTATTTGTGAATTTGTTTTTCTACTTTATGAGATGGCTAACTTGAGAAAGGAGTTTGGGACAGAGGAATGGGGCAGTCACTGAGAGAAGAGCATCTCACTTCTTCCTTCCTAGATAGATCTGTGAGCAGCACCTTCTTTTCTCCACTCGCCTCCTGTTCACATTACCCCTCCTTCTCAACCTTCCCTACTGCAGAGGAGACAGGACACTTACTCTTCTGGTACCTGAAAGCACCTCTGGCTCAGGTGGTGGAAGACAGGGAAGAGTTCTGTGGCTCAGCTTTTGTCAAAGCAGGGAGTTTCTCAAGTGATCTGTGCTTCAAGCTGGCTCTGGCTTGATAAGCTCAGCAACTGAGCAACTATTTGAAATGATATTCCAGAAAGTGTTGGGAAATTTTATAAAATTTTCATTCTCTGAAGTACAATTCCTCTCACCTCTCTCCTTTATCCCTCTTGTTTTCATACTACTCAACCAAAAATTGACTGTGTTTTTGAGGGAAGGACTAGGCTGTTTTAATTGTTGAAACTAAGTTTAAGGAGAAAGGGCTTAAGCCTTTTTGCATAGCCCATAAAATTGTATTCCTTTCAGAAAACATTTCTATAGAATTAAAATTAATTCCTTCCAGCTGGGTAAAAGCCATCTCTGCAGCCCAATATATCAGGTTAGTAGCTCTTGTATTAGCAAAGTGACATTTAAAAATACATATAACACTGTAGACTGCTTTAAAAAGTTAGGATAACCAGGCTATTTCTCAGAGGAAAAGTATATTTTTTAATTATTATTCTGTCTACAACTTCATACATTCAAAATATATTTCACATTAGTCTGATGCAGAAATGGGAAATATATGGACTGTAAGGTTTCTTCACTCCTGACCAGCGTTTTAGGTTCTTGACCTTTTGAGAAGATCAAAACCAAGTGTGAAATGGAAAAGATCTTACAGCTTTATGAAATCTCTGCTGTAACTATTATGAAGTATGTCCTAGAAGTTCTTTCTCAGAGTAATTTTCCCAATATTAAAAATGTATCAGTGTTCAAGCTGGTCTGAATAAAACTAGTTTTTCTGTCTCACAGAAGCCTATCCTCTGGAGAAAAAAGCCACCCATAGGGCATGGTAGGAATCCATTTCCCCTTTGCAGTCATTACAGCAGAACTAACAAGGCACCTAGGTAAGAGATCTTCCCACACCGCCTCAGAAGACACCAATGCAGATGTCAGGCAGTGCTGAGAGATAATGCAATTTCTTTTTTAGGCCAGAGTACTATAATATTCAGCCAGCCATGTTCTCGGAAGAGTGTAGGTGCACCATCCATCTGCACCTCCATGCACTTCATTTCTAGGCACCTGATCTGCATTGCAGAGCTCAAGCACATGGATTAGAGGGGTTAGCAACACAGTGTGCAGAGCTTGAGCTAGTCAGGAGTATGAACTGAGGACAGGGACTCAACCTCAAGACCAACACTTAACCGATGACTCTGCTGTTCTGGAGAATGCTCTCCTGATGGGGTAGGAGCCTAAGCATTGTCTTTTAAGAGGAGAACAAAATGGCTTATGTTGGTTAAATGTAAGCTAGATGGGTCTGGGTGTTTCTTCTCCACAAAAAACACAGTGGGGAAGAAAAAATTGGTTTCCTTTCTGCCAATCTGAATGGACTCACACACATACTCCATCTCAGAGAGCAGGTCCTGAGAATCAAGCTGTATTATAGCTGAAGGAGGGAACAACCAGTCCCTCCCCTTACAGTTGTGTACTCATGAAATGTGAGATGATTCGTTGGGGTCAGACAGAATGGGAGTACCCAAGACACATGGATCTAGCAAAAAAACAGTCACTGTCTTTGGAGTAGTAACAGGAATACCACTCTTAAGACATGAAAAGACATCCTTTTGCAGACTCGTCTCCAAGAGCAGCACACAAATACCCACAAAGCTGCCACAACATCTACCGCTGTTCCCTTTGGAGAAGCCGCAGGAGCTGGCTGGCCACCTCCAGACTTTCTCATGATCAGGCTTCTACATCCATTTCAGTGCAGTAACAGTGTTGAATGCTCAGGGGAACATGCAGCACCTTGAACCCCAGATCCTAAAGCTGCTTTCAGGATAAGCCTGAAGTCTCGAGGCTTCTAGGGGCGTGTGCTAGGAATTTCTAACAATCTGTGTTTATTCTGACATTCAAGAATCACACTTTACAATATCCCAAACTGCAGTCATTGCTGTTCTTGAGTGTGAAATTCAGTGTTTCATCTCTTTTAGTTAACATACACTTGTCAGTTTGGGTAGATTTTTGTCCTGCTGCCCTTCCCATGCATATGGTACGTAACTGACAGGATTGTCATTCCAAGAGGTGAAGCTGCTACATGACTGCTAGTTTAAAGTGATTTTAAGTGTCTGCATGTGCTCTTTACTAGCTCTGGAGAGCCACCTCAGCTTTGGCAATTTAATTTTCAACTTCACCAAAGTTTTTTATGATTTATGCTTTATAATTGTGTTTTGCATAACAAAAAATAGAAAAAAATACTTCATCTTTTACATAAAATAACCACAATTTTATTTATAATATGTGAAATGTAACATTAATGAAAGGTTTGGCTACGTTTATTCACAAAAATAGCCTAGACTGTTTTTACTCTGATCTACCAGAAATTTACTTTTTAAACTCCTGAAGAAAACTTACCAAATCAGTATTCAGTGGTAGCTAAAAGGAAACACCACAACTGTCCCTCTGAAGTATTCCTGTCTTCCATACCTAGTGGCCAGTTTTACAGAATATAGGAGTTTGGTTCTACTTTGTTTTATTTTTTGACTGCCATGAACACGGACAGAATATCTAATTTACTATTAAATGGCATGACTTTGCAGAAAGTACGGTTGTATTTGCCTATTAAATTAGTCAGTGCTACCATGCAAACAAAAGCAGTATCAAGAAAAGTACGCAAGATTGCAAAACTATGTGCTGTGACAATTCGGTAAAGTCTAGAAGTAGTTATGGTGAAGAATAAAAATGACATACTGCTAAACACGTATGCAATGCAAGTTAGAATGAAATCACCATTTCACATATCTGGTTGAAACTTAAGTTCCCCCAGAGCTGGATGATCATTTGTAATTCCACACACACACACACACACACACACCCGACAGATAGAACATTTTCTACAAAAAAAGGGTGCCTGTTCCCAAGCTGTTACGTGACAGAAGTAACTAATCTGAAATTTTGTTGGTAAAAATACATCTGTAAAGCCTACCTCTGCTTTTTTAAATAATCAGCTATTACTCAATGATCCCTGTTCACACCCTTTTCATGTTCCCTTCTGTGCATGAGGAGATTAGAACAGAAGTTTTTGTATTTCTCCTTCTGAGGGTGTTACATTTAATGTTAAACAAAAAAAGTCACAGAATGACGTCATGCCTTTGAAGTCTGGCAGCTAAGACTTGAAGGTGAACACCAGCATTTCTGCTCCTGCACCAATGAATAGCTATCTATCCAATACAGAAAAGTACCAAAAGGGTGACAAAAGAACGTCTCTGATTAGAACACCTTGTGCTGTCCTGTGAGGCTGGATCCTCCAGGCAAAGCCACTGAAGAGGATTGGGAGTCTGCAGTGTCCTGGGTGGCTTAGTCTGACAATAGGACTACTGAATAAGGGAAATAATAATGCCAAATAATGCCAATGCCACCTACTGTGAAATTACAAATTATGTGTTCATGTATTTTCTTTTTATTGCAACAACAACCCCCCCCCACCCACCCCCTTTTTTTTTTTTAATTACATGATGCTACATGTTGAAAGTTTCTGGTTTCATCAGGGTTGAAAAAGAACCCCTAAATTTCATTTTATGTGAATCTAAACTTCCTAATAACCCTGCTGAGCGATAAATTATTCACAGTTTTACTCCTTATAACTTTGTTCACCTCTTTTTCAAGTGTAGTGCTTTCATTTCTACAGGCAAGTATTTACACAGACCAAATGTGTGTGCCAGTGGATGTTTGCTCATGTCTTTCTACAAAAGTATCCTTTGCAGATGTAAATGTATATTTTGTAGACATAGTCTGAATGTTTGCTTTTGAAAACTGTCCTAGAAGATAGTGGCAGATGTAATTGTGGAATCCAGGTCAGGATGATAAATCTACAGTAAGTGAGATAAAGGAAGCATTAATAAAAAGCCATACAATTATAGGTGTCATTTTCTAATGACATGTAATGGCTTACATCTGCAGAAATGTCGCCACTGTATGGTAGGCACAAACTCTGTCAATACATTTACATCTACAGATGTACCTGTACAACTTCAGGGCTGCAAGCAGACTGGGAAGTTAGGTGCTAAAGCACTGGAAATGGATGCACAGTTCCCACACTGGAGGGAAGAGTGGTACTTCTGCTTATTATGAGGCAAAGCATGAACCTGCATGAAAATGCCCCCTGGTATGCTCATAAGCAATTCCTTTGTAAGTGGATGAAAGCCATTCAAGTGGATCAGTATTGGTTATTGGTCTCTGATCTGTCATATAAAAGTAACTCATGGCAGCAGAGCTAGAAATGAAAAGACAGCAGTCACTATAAAGGAATACTGGAACTGTAGAGATGAACTATGTGAGGTGGAAAGAAGGATAATGAGGGGTAAAAAAAAGCTGCAATTCCAAAATAGATGTGACAGCAGATGTTTAAAAAAAATAATCTGAGACATGGGGATTGGAAAGTATAATTACAAAAGTGAGATGTGATGTTTTGGCCTGAAATACAATATACATATAAAAGAAATTGTCTAAATTTGATGTGTCATCAGCACTGAATTTCTTAAAATGCAAGAATGTCAGTAATTAAATGCCAGTGATAAATTCTGGGAACACATTTCGTGCATGTAGAATACAAATATCATTTTGACCTAAGTCCTGAACAATGGAAGTTGGCTTGCTGATGTAAGACACGTGCTCTTTTAAGAACATTTCTACCAGTGAAAAGCTCTTGTCATCTTTACAAACTTGATCTAGGTCCTTAGCAGATGGAGGAGATGGCTGACATGTCCCTCCCTTCATGCTCAGCTGTAGAGGGCAGATAAGGCCCACAGGCACCAGGACTGCCCTTCTTTCTAATCTGTGGGGAGAAGGCAGTGTCCAGGCTCCAAGTTTAGGTGAGTATCCTGTCCCTGATTGGAGCTCATCAGAGATTTGTTAGGCAGAGACAACTGAGGACTTTGAAGTAGATATGGTGAAAATCCATTCCTGTTGCTAGTGTTTACAAGGGCAGGAGAACGGGGGCGCATTCAGGTTGACTTTAAATGACGTGGATGACAGAAGCCTGGTGACTGGAGTGGAAAGATCAGCCCATGTGGAGGAAGGGACAAGCATAGCTCTGCTGCTGGTAGGAGACCTTTTCCAGGGCATCTCCATCATTCAGCGGGCTGTCAGGGTGGTCATGCCTGTCTGGTCTCAGCTTTGCCCTGTAGCAGTTTTGGCAGTGATAGCTATGGGATAGCAGGTTGGGTCTGTCTTCCAAGGACTCTTATTTGAAATTCTAGACATAAATCTAAATTGATACCCCAGCTGCCTTCTAATCTCTCTGAGCTCTTACCAAGAACAGTAATTTGCAAAGGTTCACACTTTATGAAAAAAGAATCCTATTATAAATTTTGAATATTCCCGTTTCTAGTAGTTCATTTACTTGCTGCTAACTTTTCTGATAAGAGAGCGAAGACACAGGTCCTGTTCTGTTTTTCTGTAATATGAATATTACTTTTAGGCCCTTTTATTTAAAACACTGTTCTTATTACTTTTTGGAGCACAGGTGTTTAGAAGACCACTCAAAAAAGCTAGGAAGTGAGGAGTGCATGTAGTACGTTTTTTCAACAGGTGTTTTCTATGCGTTGCCAATGCAATGGTCACTTTCTCAGCCTTCTCTAGCACAGAGGTGCCCTTCTTGAAAGGGAATGTCCAGTACAGCACTTTAGAGAAGGCAGCTACCACATTGCCTTCAAAGTTATTAAGCTATTCTTGTTATTCTGCATCCTATTACTTGTGTATGCATCTGTGGCTGTGACTGCATACTGAAGCTTTTCAGTGAGCTACCTGCAGTGACAAGTAATATTCCTACCTCAGGTGACTTTGTAAAAGAAGGCTAAAAATTGTTCATTTATTGCGACATTAAAGCAGTAGTTTCCTAAGGTTCCCAGCTCTCATTTGTTGAAGGAAAGCTTATCTACACAGTCCAAGCAAAGAACGCACGAGTAGTAATGACCAGCCCACCCTAACATCCTTTATCCTGTTAAGACGTGTGCAAAGATTAACCCAGGTTACTGTTCAGTAACTTATAAATGTTCAAGTTTTTCTAAATGTTCATGTAACAGAGCAGTGCAGTCAAGGGGACAGATTTGTCTCTGCTATACCTGTGAAGAGCGTGGCTCAGGCACCCAGCAAGTTATATCAAAATCTTGAGCAGATCTTTTGGAACTTCTTAGCTGATGTATTTTGCAAAACTGACAAATAGATCAGGTGCTTACCAATTCTGAAAATTAAGCCAATTGCCATGATACTAACAGATTTAGTACTAATTCTTAATTCTAGTACAAGCGTTTACTTTTAAATACTAGGCAGTTCAAGAAGGGTGCAAGTATTCCAGGCCTAAAGAAAACAGTGGCACAGTGAAAACACAGGTGATTTCCTTAGATGTAAAGACTTCTTCTAAAATAATATAAACAATACAGGGTCTTTCATAAGGTTATAGAGAAAATGGGTACTGAATATTAGCTTAGTGAACCATCTGAGAAGAAAATATTAGGCTAATCAGTAGTTTTGATTTAGGACAGCTATTTTTCATCAAGGCATTCATTCTTTTGAAGCTATAGAGTATTAAATAAATATAGACATCATAGTAAAAGTAGATTACTGGAAATATGCTAATTCAGGGAGGAGGGAACTATATGAATATTTCATGAACATATTCTTGTATATGTTATTCATCTATATATGAATGAATGAAACAGGCAAGAAGATTCAAAGCAGATCACTGTCTCCACTTTTTACCAGAAAGCAAAGCCTTAATTTACGTTTATATAGTTGCCTGGCATAATACAGCCTCTTAAGAATCTCCAAAAATAGAATTACTCGATAAGCATTTCGTATAATTCTGTAAGTTTCCTATGCAAACAGTCATCCTTTTACATCTATTTTACTAAAGAGAATCCCTCTTACTTTGGCTAACTGAAGAAAAATGAAAGGATAAGGTCGCTGATGCATTTTAAGATGTTTAACAACAATAGGCATTTAACTCCAAATAGTTACTAATAATGAATAAACATGAATTGCTCACTAGCATTTCTTTCACCACAACTCTGCACCATTTCTAGTCCATCATGGATGTAAACATCCACTTCTTCCTAAGTAAACTAAGTAAAATTTTTCTCCTTTGGCAAGGGGAATATCAGCATTTTTGTAACTTCTATTAAAAAATTCCTTTTGCATTGTCTTAATTTTCTCTGAATACCTGCATTCCCTGAGCATCTCAAGAGTGAACTTTTCAGCGGGTAATGTTTGGCCACAGCTTTTTCCAGTGATCCAGTTGAGCACTAAGTACATGACCAAACCGGGATGAAGATGTTTCATAATCCTGGTACTTGGGAAATGATACAGGGTTAGTGAAGTACAGAAGGCCATTGGCAAAAGAAGAAATTATTAGAAAAGTATCCAGATTAAGATCCTGGCAGTAGCTGACAACCTTATCTTTGAAACTGTATTTTCTTAATTTTAGAAATTAATTTGGAAAGGTGTTCATTTAAAGTATATAAATATTATGTATTCTAGAACAACCTCTCTCATTTCAAGATTCACTTGTTTTGAAGAGCTGCTCAGTAACTTGCATATTTTCAGTTCTTCATTCCAGAAAATTTCCTAGTAGATGGATTTCTTAATCATGGTTTGTTTATATTAACTATCTCTCAGGCAAGCATATCTTTACAACAATGATGAACTCTATTACACCAGAACATAAATGACATAACTTTAAAGCATTTAGCCAGTGAAACTCCTCACTACTGAATACCAACTCAGCTTCACAGAGCATCACTTAACCTCTGTGACAAGAACTAGAGGTTCAAAAGCTCTGCACCACATCAGCAGTAGTAATAAGTGCTGTATTTCTCAGCACTGCAACAGTTCTTGGGTATCTAGCCACTAATATAATCCAGAACATTTACTTGGCAATTACAGCTTGAAACCTTACACAGTTCATGGGAAGAGTTAGTCGTCTAATTATGGAATTAGGAAGCAACATATGAACCTGATCTAGCCAGTAGACAACTGCCATCTGAGGGAGGATGGCACTTCGTGGAAGTAAGATGCTACCATACAGTACACAACATAAGACTCCCAGATCCAAACTGTTTCTTGGGGCACAGTATTTGTCACCGCTCCCTGCAAAATGGAGAGATGGAATAAGGAATAAGAGGATGCAGTGGTGCCTGTGCCATGTTTCACTTGCTCAGCAGATGCCCAAGATGGAGAACAAACAGGGTCAATATCTTCCTCTGTTTGATGAGCTTTAATGTACATCTCTTAGCTCAATGCTTTAGCCACTAACCTAGAAGGTTTTCTGAAATGAGACTCTCAATAGAATACACTTTAAACACTCATTAGCACAGGGACTGGAATCCAGGTTTCCAAGTCCCAGATGACTTCCTCAGCCATTAATCTGTAGAGCTTTGCAATGGCTATTTAATTATTCTGTTCAACAGTGAGAGTAATTGAGAAAACCCTACCCTATATTCTGGCAATTGGAGAATCCAGCTCAGGGGGATTTAAGAGTTTATTACACAGGATATACAGCATGGTCTCTCACATGCTAGGGGACAGTCCCTAATTTGATAAGTGAATTTGTGGGAACAGGTGGCTGCACCTCTGTTTTGGAAAGGGTGGTGAGAGAAGGAAAGGAACTATATAGCCAGTTGCAAAAAAGCCTTCTGGAGCTGGCTGTGGTGGTGAGAGATATAGAAGAAATACTTGAGATTCTGGGCAGACATAGACGTGGGCTGGGCGATTAGCTGATCATTACATGCAAGATTTTAGTCCTGGGCATCCATAAAACTAAGTAACTTGAGAATTTGACTAATAGAAGGGAAAATATCTGTATAATCAAGTGGCAGATGTGATGAAGGCTTCAAAGTCTCAAGTCCTGATCTTAAATCTTTCAACAAGTCCCCCACAAAGAAGAGATCCAGATGAATTATTTGAATACCTATTCTATGTTGATTTTTCAGTAAAAGAGGATATGGGACAAACAAATAAAGAAGGGAGTACTGGAATTTGGTGATTCAACACGGAATAGTTCAATTACTAACTGCAGAATATATAACCTCTTGTTTAAGACTACATCAAGAGCAGACAGCTGGCAAATGGCCAGTATGGTGCCAAGGTTCCTGGTAATATACATGATACTACAAACCAGTAAACCTGATGTCAGGAGTGCTAAACTGAGTAAGAACTGTAAAAAAGATAAAACTAATACACACATGAATCAATACAATTTTGGGAAAGAAGCAGATTGTTTTTCTTCCTCTTTAGGAAGGGCCCTATCTGAAAATTTGATGTATTTCCTTGAAGAACTCAACATAGTTGTGTTAACAATGGAGAACCATTTAATACACTTGGATTTTCAAAAGGCAGTTTAGTAGGACCCTGAAATGAAGTTGTATTTGCAGTAAATAATCATTGATTCCCACCCCACCCCACCCCACCCATCACCCCTTGTATAATCTTTGTTAAATATTAAAATAGGCAGTTATGTGGCAAGGCCACACCACTGAAATTTACTAAGTCTTTTCATTTACTGAGGCAGAATAGCAAGGCACTTCATCAAAACATTTCAAACCCATTAATTCTAACAGTGAGTTGTTTTTTTCCTTTCTGCATACACACTTTAAGATTATATTTGTAAGTACCAAGAGGATTGCATAGCAGCCCTGACAATCTTACTGCTCTTCCACCAAGGCCCTACTGAAAATAAATAAAACAATGGAAAATGACAGCTGAATATGAATAAACTTTGCATTAAAATACAGCATACCTTTATTTTACCTCTTGTGAAGGTGTGAGCCATGTGGCAGGAATACCCCTGCTCAGTTGGCTAGGTACTGGTCAGTGGGCAAAGAAAGAGACTCCATCAGCAAGCCATTCAGGGAGCTAAATCCAGAAAAAGCTTTTTTGCTCTCATTTTAGAGGAAGACTATTCACATGACTGAGTTGGCTGGATGATCAGAACAATTAGATTTTAAAGTGAAACATAAATTGTCTTTTATCAAAAGTGATAGTTTCATCAAAGATGATGTACAGAAGGATTTCCCCTCCTCCTCTGTACTGTGTGGTTTTTTTCTCCCTTTTACTGCCACCCTGTGTGCCTATACTAGCCATAGATTGACTTTTTTACATAACTATATAAAATTGCAGACTGATTTAATTAAAACAAAACAAACAAGGTGGGTGGGGTGGGAAGTAGGGTCCTTAAGTCACTTTTAAACTGACAGCTGCTCAGTACTTTTCATACAACATTTTTCTTCACCTTCTTAAAGGGAATCTTATGCCTAACATTTGTTTGTCATGGGGAGAAAAAAGAAGTTTCAAGTTTTAGGATCTTATTCTTTTTCCATTGCACTCTATCTATCTATCTATCTATCTATCTATCTATCTATCTATCTATCTATCTCCTTCAGTAAACTGGGTTTTGGAAGCAGTTTTTGTTGACAATATTGATTTCAATTACATGAAAAGGGAAGATATAGAATTATTGAAAGAGAAAAAGGAAAAGAGTAACAGTGTTGAGAAATCCTGATCTTACTAAAACAGAAGTCCTGCTGTAGTAGAGATACTTGGTTAATGAAGGATGAGCCAAATCCTCTTTGTATATTAATTTCTTCTTTGAATTCTCTGTCTTTCATCTAGTTGGAATAGCATTAGCAATTCTATGCAGAAATAATCATGCTTGTAACCTTGTAAATGTAAGAAAAATAAAGGAGAAATTAAAAAATTGAGCTTCAACATTGGTAGCTGGACTATTTATATCCAATCTATAAATATATAGGACATTTTTTTGTACCCCTTTTGTTTTATTGTACTCCCTCACATGGCTAAGCCAAGTGCAAAAAAAGGATCTATTTTAGTTACAGGTTTTGCAGTACTCAGTATTGCAAGAAACACAGCTTTCTACTTCAAAACTGCTTTGCATAATATTTATACTTTGTAGATGAGTTACAAAAGCTTTGATTTTAATTTGGGGGAAAGAAATTGAAAATTACTGAGGCATCAGGGAACTGGATAATCCTTCTAGATCTCTTAATAAATTGAGTTGAGATCTGTATGACACAGTATGGGTTGTTATCCCGTAATACGTCTAACCATACCTTACATTCATTCGCTTAATTCATTGGTCTGGTTCCTGATAAGTGCTTTGCTAAAGAACATAATCTTTTTGTATCTTTTAAACCTCTTTCCCACCCAGCCCCCACCCATCCCCCAAAATGGCTTTAAAATTTGGCTGTCTTAATTCTTTATAGATATAATTGCCACTTTAAAAAGGCCTGAGCTTCAGAAGTTACTGAGTCAGTCTCAAGTATCAGGCCTTGTAAATACATGAGGCTGGGCACTGAAAGCAGTGGTTCCAATGTCATTGCAGGCTTGTGAAAGTCTTGGTCTTACTACCTGCCCTATGTGACTGCAGCTGATGCAAGGAGAAGTATCAATCCCTGTATAAATCCCTAGGAGAATTGTGTTCGAGCCTACTTTTTAGTCCTCTGTTTTCTCAAGTATGTAAGCCAAATTCCTCACCTCAAAATCAAATATTTAGTAGGAAGTAGGATCAAATGCCTATGAGAGTAAGTGAAAAGATATTGATTTCAATAGATGCTGGATCAAACCTCTATGTACAGTAATATCCTCTACTCTACCCTCTCTTTATCTGTCACATTTAGCACACTACATCGCGAAGCTGCTGTGGTGTCAAGTGCTGAGCATTGCAAAAACCTAACTTCCAGGTAGTGGAGCCAGCCTCAAGTACCTAGACTCCCTGCACAGAGGGAAGAGGGGTTTCCAAACAGCATCCACAAGAGCTAGCTAGCTAATAGGCAAACACAAGTGTAAAAATGTACTTTATATGTGGCCTGTTCCCCAGGTCAGTAAGCATTAGACGTGAGCACCTTTCTCCCCTTTGAATTCAGAGCCTGAAACATCTCCTAACACACATCAGTATAAAAGCAATCCAGCAGCATCTTCCCTCCTACATCATAGTTTCGGGAATGCAAACTCATATCCTACCTTCTGGAAACTCTGCCAGACTAATATTTTACTGTTTGTATCTCTCTCCTGCCAAAGCATCGAACAAAGTATTTTAGGAAGAAAAAGAAAAGGAGCCTACAGGCTCCATCATTCAGTGAGACCAGGATTCCTGATGTTCAAGATGCTGATACTTGTCCTATACCAGTCCAAAGCTTGACTTCCACCTCCTTTTCTAGCTATGTTTTAAAGAATGCAACGTCTGTGGTTATATTTCATGTGGTTGTATTTCATGAAAAGTACAGTCCTCTAGATTTTGCACAATGTGTGCTGTATGAAAGCCTGATGATGTATGAAAGACTGATGTAGTGACATCTAATTTCTGTGCCAAAGTGAGATTATGTGTTAAGTGTTCAGCAAAGATAAGACAATGCTTCTTGGTATAGGAGATATTTAAAGGCAGAAGAAGCTAAAATGATTGTGGATTAGGTCCTGTGGATTACCACTGAACAGACACCTGGAGACCTTCCAGATGAAAGGTAGTCTTTGTGAATACTTATCATATTTTGCTGGTTGCTTTCAAGTGGACAAAGAGAGGGTATAAAAAAGCCTCTCATCTTATGTATCTATGTATCAACACAGCATCAAAGCACAGCTGCAGTCTTGAGCTCTCTTTTGTTACCATTTCTCGGCACGCCTGCAATGCTCCAGTGATTCAGAGTCTACTTATATTTCCCATGTGACTGGTCCCTAATAAGAAAGAAAAGACAAAATATCCGTGGTTCATTTGAGGTCTGTTATTTGTGATTCATTTGCAAAAGCTTTAGGATTTTGTGAAAATAACTTTGTTGAACTCAAGCAAGATGGCTAAGCCAGCAAGGCAAGGGAAGTGATCATTCAGCCCCCTGTACTCGGTACTGGTGAGGCCGCACCTCAAATAATGTGTTCGGGTTTGGGCCTCTCACTTCAAGAAAGACATTGAGGTGCTGGAACATGTCTAGAGAAGGTCAATGAAGCTGGTGAAGGGTTTGGAGCACAAGCCTTATGAGAAGCAGCTGAGGGAACTGGGGCTGTTCAGCCCGGAGAAAAGGAGACCTTATCACACACTACAACTACCTGAGAGGAGGCTGTAGAGAGGTGGGAGTTGGTCTCTTGTCCTGAGTAACAAGTGATAGGACAAAAGGAAGTTGTGCCAGGGGAGGTTTTCATTAAATATTGGGAAAAAGTTCTTCACCAAAAACTTTGTCAAGCATTGGAACAGGCTGTCTAGGGAAGTGTTGAGTCACCATTCCTGGAGGTTTTGAAAAGAGGCATGGATGTGGCACCTAGGGATTTGGTTTAATGGTGGTGGATTTGGCAGTGTTAGGTTTACGATTGGGCTTGATGATCTTAAAGGTCTGTTCTGACCTAAATGATTCTATGATTCTGTCTTTGCTGGTGTAATACCCTCAGGGTTGAACTTGAAGTGTTTATGTGTATTTGACTATATCCATCCTTCTAACTGCTTTTTTTGTTTGTTTGTTTGTTTGTTCCTCATGAAAGTTGTAGATCTGTTAATGCAATAGATACAAATTGAATAAGCAAAACTATTGAGAGCACATTACCTTGAGCTAGGAAGCACAAACTTCTTGTCCCACCAAATCAGGTATGTCCCACAGCTTTGTTCCTTGGACTTACGGTCACAAGGTGAGCTGTAGAAGGAAGCAAGCCTACCATTAGTGTAAAAATGCCTGAAGTCTCACTGCTCACCAAGGCTCCTATCTTAATCAAGCATCATCCTCCAGTCATTTGTGATTCATGGTTTGGAGTTGCCTGTCTTCTTTTGGAGAAAAAAAAAACAAAACCAAACCAAAACAAAACAACCAAACCACCCAAAACCAAATAGAGCTGATAAGAATAGATATGAAAATGCAGCTTGGAACATTTTTTTCCAGAACTTGAATTCAATGCCTCCTCTGCTTAAGGTAATTCTCAGGGAGAAGCCAGGTCACCCTGCTCCACGCTGGTCTTTGGGACAGGTGTCACCCTCAGGCCTTCCTCCTGAAGTTAGGCCACAGTTTGTAAGAAAAGCAAAATTCACTGGACCAGAATGAGTTAAGATTTCCTTGGGCTTTGTTATATAAGCAATTACAGCAAATGCATTTAAAATTTTCAGTAGATGAAGAATACCAGCTCAAATACACATATTAGCAGTTACTGAAATTGACTACATGCAGTATATATTATCAGCTGTAGATATCACTTACTTCCTGTTGTTAAAAGAGTTGAACCTTATCATCATCACCAACCTGACAAAGTGTTTCCTGTTTCCTATTCTGTATAGTTTTCGTGACTTCTGCTGTGTAGTCACAGGGGTGCCACTACCACAGGCAGATATGTGTCATTAGAAATAACGAGGAAGCCAAAGAAAATGTTTACTTAATAAAGCTTTAGGAACTGACAGAAGTATATAAAAAATTGGAGCATCAGCTGGATATTTTATCTGTGCAGTTCTTTGCAAGAAGCACTGGTGATACAGGTTAACAGAGCTGCAAAACAAAGGCTAGAAATGCAGGCATTTACAATGTGCGGAGGATGGTAGTGTAGCAGTTGCCACAGCAGAGATGTGCAACTCAGTGGAGTGATTTAGCAAGAGAAATTTTGCTAGACATTAAGACAGACACTGATGAGGTGAAATTTCTCTTCTTCTGTATACACCTTTGACTGCTCAAGGGTAACTTTGTTATCTTTCTGTTTATATTTTCTGCATTTTCTGGCATGCCCTAGACAAGCTCAAAGGGAAGAATGAATTTATTAAGAACTATGCTTTCCTGTGCTTCCTTATTCTGTGATTTCTCAGCACTCCTCTCTGTACCAAGTCTCTTAGATAAACTCTTGGATAAACAGCCAGAACAAGACGTGTGCTGTATGTGCCATAACCGTGGACCTTCACCTGTTATTCACACAGGAATACTTTCTTCTGAGCTATGTTCCCCTTTGATTTGTGAAAATGGGGATGTTTTTACATTGTGCTTAAGAGCGTTGTAGTTTCCATTTTTCCTTTAGCTACATTAGCACAGCCAGGCATCTTTCCATATGTGAACCAGTCCCGTCCCACTCCAAGTAACATCATGGTTTACAATCTGTAAGCTGCAAAAGCAGTGCGATTACATTGCTTATGTCTCGAGACTTGGTGGCTTGTTCCTAGAGCAACATACAGGCCTAGCACATCAGAAAGCAGAGTTCAGCTACGCCAGTATGTAGACAGTCTACTCCAGAGGTCCTCAAACTACGGCCCGCAGGCTGGATACGGCCCCCCAGGGTCCTCAATCCGGCCCCCGGTATTTACAGAACCCCCCGCCCCCCCGCCGGGGGTTGGGGGGGGGAAACCAAGCAGCCGCAGATGGCTGCCTGCCGCTGCATCCGCGCCGGCCCCTGGTTAAACAGTGTGAGGACCCCTGGTCTACTCCCTCTTTACCATCTACAGTAAATTGACTAGAATAGAAGTTACTGAAGGTTAGGAAGCCACTTTTCAGCCTGCAAAGATCCTTATTTGCACATACTTAGATATCAGTGAGGATGTTATGGTTGAAATCCTGCCTGTCCTACTTATGTCATTAATCACATTATGAGCTAAACCTTGAGAAGGACTAAACACGTGAAATAATAATTCATTACGTCTTGATACAGTCAGTATTCATAGTTCACGTTGATTTAAGCTATGGAGTTCAGTAACTTCCATGAGTAAGGCTGGGTTTGACCCTAAATATTTGCCTTTAAAAATAAAATAAATTGTAAATAGATTAAACTCAGTATCATCCAAGTTGTAGACCCCAAGACAGATAAATATTTAAGATGTGAATTGTAATTGTTGTCAACCATTCCCCTAAACCACTGTGAAGTAATAAAAATGAAACACTCTTACCCCTCAGTTAGTTTTTGGTACCCTTCTGAGGTGAAAAGGAAATGGTTTGGAATTTAATCTTATAACAGTGAAAAGAATAAATATTTCCAAATAGACAAACACAGGGCTCTACAACTGTCATTCCTTTGCCATTCAATATAACGAGGCTGTGCCTGATCAGAAGCAAAAAGTCAAAACTTGCAACACATAGCAAAGCTGAAATTCAAAACATAGCAAGCTCCCTTCTGCAGGCAGGTCACATCCTGCCAAGCTTCCAGAACTTCCCTGAGCTTCTGGGTGCATTTTTTACAATTAAAGATTTCATTTTTAAGAGGCATCATTCTGTTTTCTCAGATATCTGTGCATTTAAATGGTATGGGTCTCAGCTTTCATTATTTATTACTGTAACATTAGTCACCCTGTCACTTCATATTCAACCATACAAAGCATTAAATGCAAGCACACATGAAGCTACGGAAATCTTCATATTACCTGTTGATAGATAAGTGACATAATATTAACATAGAATGGAACTATTAGCATAATCGACAGCATGGTAGCCATCCTAGCAGGAAGATTCAAATCATTACACAGGCACTGCCCTTTAATGATATTCTGAGAAATTTCTTAAGTCGGTGAACACTAAAACAGTGTCTGATACAATGTATAGGTACTATGCTTGATTCTTTTTCTTAAAAAAATATTTTTTATTTTTTAAAAAAGCCCCAAAACACAGCTGTTATACATCAAAGTCAAGCTTGTCATAATACATCATACTGGAAGCCCTCATCCAAACAGGAAAACCCAATACATACTTGCCCTTGTAAGGTTCTGGGGATAGTCACATCTCACACCACATGACTATGGGAAGTGGATTAGGATTTGCATTTAATGTTGGGCCAGACTGAACATTCTGAATATTCATGTCTCCACCTGCACACACTTTACCTTTCTCCCCCAGCGCTTTTAAACAAGATACTCCAATTGGCACTAGACTTGAGAGGGATTTGACACCTGAAGCTGGCTCTGACACTGTTAGATTTGCATTTTTTTCTAGAGTTGATCTAATGTAGTCCTTGAGCAATTTTGCATTCATGAAACTTTAAGCTAAAGAGACTACCATGTTGCTTTGACTCAGAAGCATTTCTGCATGTTCTATAACATTACCTCATTTCACACAAGTTAAGAACAGAAAAATGTTCTCACTTCATGTAAGATTCCTAAAGATGATCATTCAGTTTTAAGAATGTTGCAATGTGGCTGCCAAATATTTTAGAAAACAAGTAAAGGCCTGGGACAGGTTCTGTTTATTGTTAAAGGTGTTGTTTCATGCAGATAGTGCAGTCTTTTCAGAGCTGGGAACTCACAGAAGAGTCTAGCCTTCACAAAGGGCTTTTGCTGCCGGAGAACCCTGTAACTCAGTGAACAAAAGGTGTGTGGCATTCCCTAGTACTCTTCCAAGAGATGCACCATATTATTTAAATTGAACAACAGACTGGAAAACAGGCTGTGTCTCTAGCTCAAAAACGGAACACAGCAGAAATACTTCAGTGAGCAGGAGTTTCAGTCAGCTGTATTTAAGCGTTCTTATTATACTGTGATTTGAATAAGGCCATAGGTGGAAAAAAAATTCAGGCCAAGGTCTAACCCTAAGTATTTTTATTAGTACAGTATCTCAGGCTCTTCTTGCAAATTGGCTTCCTTGTGGCCAGAGGTCAGACTAGAAGCACAGCAGCCTAGACCTGGGAATAGTAGCAAGAAAGGCATCACTCAGTTTTGAGGTCACTTGACCTGATTTCTTCCTAGAAGTCAAACAAGCCAGCTGCATAGCTCCAGGGTAAGTGACTGTCTACATGAGAGTGGTGAAAACCCTAATGTATTTATTTAAAAATTATTAATAAAATCATGTTATTCCTTACCTCATTAAAGAAACTTTTTCATTTAGATGCAGCAAGGATTTGCACATTTTTTGTATTTGGAAGGAGTGGGTGAAAAAAGAAGGAAAAGGAGAAAAGGGCAGAAATGCAGCTTTTTATAAAAAATCAGTGTAAGATTATCCACAATGAGTTTACTTATTTGCCCGTACTTGTGTTGTTAATTACAAGTGTTTGAACACTCACATCTGTAGCCCAAATGTTTTCAGTACATTTGTTTGTATCTGCAGAATAATGGATGAGAGTTTACAAAGTGTTTACAAATCAAATCTCAGCCTATTTTTAATATTCCAGACAGAATCCAGAATACCTTTCTCTTAAGACAAAAGTTCTTGAGGAAGTTAGAAAAACTTAAGAGACCATTTGGGCAACAAAGAAACATTAGAAACAACCAAAAAAGCCATCTTCTTAAGATTATGCCAGAAAATTCACCAAGTCAAAACAAAATGGCTGGTTTGTTTGTTGATTACAAAATAGTGTAACAAATTCTACAATTCACATTTACTAAAACATAAGAATTGCCATTTTCCTTCTACAAGAGAGATACAAATCATGTATTCATTCAAATTCACTGAAAGAAGAAACCAGGTTTGACAAGTACATGGTTAAAAAAATACTCAGCTTTCAGAAATGGCACACCCAGAACAACAGTTCTGCCTCTGCCCACCTTCTGTGCAACCCAGTCTTACTGCCTGAGCTTCATGGAAATATTAAGATAACTGTCGTGTAGGTTTTATATGCATGTTTAATGTGTTTGTGGAATGGGAAACAGGGAAATAAGATGTTAGCCATCACTACCTGTGCTATAGCAGGGCCAGACAAACAAACAATCAAACAAACAGAAACACTAAAAGCATTGTTATGTAACTCTTGCTTGATGGAAAACTGAATTTTTGAAAATTCCAGCTTCTAAACTGCATGTATTAAGTAGTACTAAGCTGTTGTACTGGCAGCATAGTAATCACAATAGGGCTAGATGAATACAAATCATGGCTGGGGCTGGAGACAACTCTGACATCAACAGAAGGTTATCATAAGCAGGTAAAATGGAAAACAAAACCTGTTTATACCCTTTATACTCCTTTCCCAGCATTTCTTTACCCTGACAGCGATGAACAGAAACAGTCATTATATCTCTTTTCAATGCATCTCAAAGCACTTGTCTTCAAAACATGGCTCACGGGTCTTCCTTTTCAGCTGATTGTTCTTTCTGAAACAACACACAGAATTATATCACACCTCAGCTCTGCAAAAAGAGAGGTGGACACAAACTTGGGTTTGAGCCAAAGATGTGCGAGTAAGTCCTGTAACTCCATGGAGGCTGCTTTAAAGTGTATTGGTTTCAAAACTTCATTGTCAAAGCCCTTGAAACTTGGTGGCTTTGCCAGTAGAAAATGACAGCAGAGCAGACGGGAGCTAGGGGAGTCCAGTGCAAACTGGAAGTTATTCATATTGGTAGAGCATAAAATATACAACTATCAAGAAGATATGAAAGCAGAGGCTCCACTAATATTTAACTATGGGATCAATCCTTACTTAAGGATTAGATATATTACTGAATAACCTCTTTCCATCTTCCGAAATATTTTTTTTCCTAATAACCTAGAATATCTCTTTGCTCCAGCTCTTTCCTGGAGCACATATAATTGAGTTTTATGTGATAACTCTCTGTAGGCTGTATTCATCAGGCTTATATAAAGCTAGCAGAGTGCCAAAGAAACATCTAGCTAGGACTGCCTTTCCATCACAGAAAGCTGGAATGAAATAGACCTCAAGATGTCATCCAGTCAGTTCCCTTAGGCAATTCCTTTCTGGCATTCCTGACACCAGTTTGTCTAACCTAAAACCCACAAGTAAGGAAAAATACATTGCCCTCCAAGGCAATCTCCTCAAAGGCTAAAAAATCTTAGCAAGCTTTGTAGACAGACAAAAGACAGTAGATGCAGTATCTTCTACTTTAGGGAGGTGTTGAGTGTCTATCATGATCTTTCACACACACACAGAGTAAGTGTGCTGCAGAAATACAGTCCAGGTGGGAGCTACTGTGAAACAAACATAGAATTGATTAGAAAAATCAGAGTAATTCTTAATGTTGCACCATCAAACTGTAAAAATATATCAAATGGCTTTTCACATTAATGATCCAAATCCTTGAGTAGACAGTGTACTTAATAAGTTCATGTGTGTATGAAGTGGAAAAGATTGCACTCACTTTGGCAGATAGAGCATTTAAAATTATCTTGACAAGTCAACGAAATAATCTGTGCACAGTATTGTGTTTCTGTGGCAAAAATCAGCTACGGAAGTTCAACTTGGAGAACATCTATGCAGCAACTTTGCAGGAAGGGAGCTGGGGATGTGATGACTCACAGACCAGAGAGGCTTTACCAACTCACTTTTGCAATATGGCATCACCTGAGGTATTAATAAGACTATCAGTAGTCAAGACCGACTAAGGAACACCCATGAGTAAAACCTTTACTAACAAGGATACTCTGCTCTAAGTAACACAGTTTAGAAACTACTGTATTAGTGGAAAGCTTCTAATGGAGACTTGACAACTAGAAACATAAGGGGTGGCATGGGTGAGGGGGTCAGAATGACAAGGATATTTAGTTTATTTAGATTATTTAGATTACAGCCTGCACTGCAGTGAGAAAATTAATAAATATTTCCCTGTGTCTTCTGGATGTAGGAGGAGAAGCAATAATCCTGGACTGCATAGATTAGATGTCTTTGGTTGTGTGGGTGGTTAAAAGCATGGATTATTTAGGAAACATTATAGCATCTTCTAGAAAAAAATCTTTTGTTACGAAACTTTCAGGCAGAGTTCCTGAGGCTGGGAATGAACTAGATAATCTTAAAAGTCCCTTCTAGCCATATTCTTTGTTCTATCTATAAGAGCTTAGCATCCAGCTGCTGTTCTCAGCTAGTTTTAGAAAACATCATGACATATTCTTGGCCCAACGTATATAATGGCTCACCAGCTTAGGTCATGAATTTCCTGCTGAGGAGCTCATCTACACAATGCATACCATTCTTACCACAGTCAATACTGCTCTCTCTCACTCAGCTCTCCAGGACCACCATCTAAAGCCTTATTTCCTGACCTACCTTGTGTTTGTCTCTCTCACACATTACTGGAGAGCGGATTCTTTTTCCAAACCCATAGCTGTTTGGCTTTTGATCAACATTTATTTAATAAAAACTTCCAGTAATGCTCCAGCTGTGTTTTTTGGGGTTTTTTTTCGTTGTTTTTTTTTTAATCAGTGGCTCTGTGGTGGTGACACAATTTCATGTTCCATTTATTGGCACACAAATACAGATAGTTCTCCTTACTGAACGTTTCAGCACTCTGCTATTATGCCAATGCTGTACGATGCAAATGTGAGCAACACTGTGTTCACATGCCTGTTGGAGCACAATGCGCAGTGCAGCACAATGCCATGTGTCAGCTTTTGTCTGCTGATGGCAGTAACCCCTTGAGCTAAATGCATCAATGTATCAGAACAATAGATTTCTTTTTTTTTTTTCCTTGTTTCTAATTTAGAGTAACAAATGATTTTTATTTATTTCAACTATAGTTCTGGTAATAGAGTTGGACTGATACCCACAGAAAACAAAGCTGTGTGTTCACCCTTTCTTCTCTGTTTTTGCTGCAAAAAAACAGCTTTAAGATGCAAATACTTTAAATATGGTGTAGGTAATCTGTCTGATGAAAAAACACTTAAATCCTCCTCCTCTCCCTGCTGTCATCGCAGAATTATCTGCAATAACACAGGCTTTTTCCCCCTCCATGGGAAATTGCATAATATTGCTGAGAACAAGTTCCGGTCCTAATTTACGAGAATGTTCTATACTTTGGCTTAGGGAATGACAGTGTCCACTGCTGGCAAACTTCTTTCAAATCTCAGGCTTGTCATCCTCTGATTTTCACAGCAATACTAGATACAGAAATTTCTCCAGTTACTGTTGAATCTTCAACCTCACTTCTTCAGCAAGGCATTCAAAAAGTAATGAAAACTAAATTCAGACATCTGAAATCAGCCTTCAGCTTGCAGATACCAGGCAAGCCTGGAGTAATATATATCAAAAGACAGATTACCTAAAAACCCTGACTGGAATACAATCTTACATGCACATCTCAAATCCTCTTGATTTACCAAAGTGGAGTGAAACTTAACAGATCACTAAATCAAGGTGGTGGGTTGGTACTAACGGCACAACTGCCCCTTTGTATCTCCAGCTCACTAGAAACTGCCCCTCCTGAAAGACGAGAACCTGGCTGCAGTGATCTTGCTACCTATCTTCTCTATCCAGGACTGTGGTAAACATTTTATATGAAAAGCATATGCATCTAAGAATGAATAAAAATGTAGAAATAGTTTGGTTATCATGTGACATGCCAAAGTCTATCTCAGCTTGTCTATGGGAGGCTCTAGTTTGTTTTCACTGCAGATTTTCAAAGACATGGTTACTCCAGAGGTACATCCCTCTCCAGGAGTCCTCTAAAATTGCTGTGTTCCTCTGAAGCAAGGCAAAGGCCACAAGAGAAGCAAGTGAGAAGCTGAGAGAATAACGCTTCTCTTTGAGGCCCTCATGGATTGAATTCTTGCAAGTGGCAACTTCACTCTTCCACATTGCAGAATGTTCCCTGTAGAAGTTCTCCTGACCATAACCATGGAAGGGGAAAGAAAAAGCCATATGCTACGCAATCTCCCTCAGGTAGATTCTTCTGTACAAGCATGGAATAAAGACTAAAGCTCCTTTCAGTCCACCAGACATTCTTGACCTGCAAATCCAGTTTGCTAGGATATTGTTTAGGTGACAGATGTTATAGAATTTTCTTAATAGAGATTAACACTCTGGATAACCACTCATTCAGTAATTCAAAACCAAATTCTGAACATACATCGGTGTTCCAGACCTCTTGTGTCGCTCCTGTGAGCTGCATAATCTATGAACATGTTGGCACACAAAAGTATGTGCTAATTAATAGATTCATTATCATAACGTGATACACATAACCAAATTTTTACATTTTCTTTGATCCAACAGTCACTGTCAGTATCTCAATGCATGGTATCTAAGTTATCATATGATTATCCTTCTATGGATGTTTAAAATTTGCATAGCTGCAGAGCATTAATTTTGTTCACAGTTGGGGTGCCTGTACACTAATGTCTCTCTTGAGCAGTTTAAAGCAAGAATTGAAATCTCTCTGCCAAAACTTTTCTTCATTTATTTTCAACACTCCTGAGTGACATTTCAGCTGCCTTGAAAATACTTCCTCTTTGTTATGAGCAGGAGGCACTGTTGTTCTTGGATCATAATGCCTCTTTCTTTTCTTTTCTTTCTTTCTTTTTCTTTTGTTTTGTTTTTTACCAAGTTATCATTTCAGTCAGTCGAGTATTTTAATTAATTATTTGCATGCATCTGTCAGCAACCAAAGTAGGAATTAAAATGCTAGTATATCTTCATATCTTATGAAAGGAAATCTGTATAAAACCAATTATCACTTGCAGCTTTGCTGCATGAGAGCTTAGTACTTGATCTTTTACTACTGTTGTGGAAAAACCACCTCCATCCACAGGCCTTCTCTGCCCCAAAATTAGAGGGAACACACAAGAAAACCATGTGATCATTTTGCTTGTGACAGAGAGTATCTATTGTGCTCTTGCCTTGGATCGATATTATCTTTCAAGAAGACTAAGGCAGGCGGAGTACCCTAGAGGCACAGCAAAGGAGAGGACTTTGCCCTTCTGCTTCGAGGTTAAGTGCCATCTCAGGGGGCAGATGTTACAGCAACAACATCATTTGGCTGGCAAGAGAGCAGTGAACAGTAAGTCTTATGCAGACCCTTTCTACTTCTGTTCTGCCTTAATTTGTTGTTTTGTCTTTTCTTTGTTTCAAGAGTTACATTCTAGCTTTTTCAATTAAAAATGTGATTTTCTGATCTTAAAAGTTATTTGGTCTTCCATTGAGAGTTCCCTATAAGAAGAAGATCTGAGCAGATCTATCTCATTAGTCTCCTATTCAAAAGCCTATCAAGCAATGTACCTTCATTGTTGGAAACAATCTGATGATACTTCCCTATCACTTTACAATTTGATATAAAACATGAACATCATATGGTGTCACAGTCACCAGGCAATCTAAGCATCTTGCATTACAGCCACTTGAAACAGGGTCCATGCATGATGCAAAATGAAGAGAGCAGCAGCAGTGAATAAATGACACAGGTAGGAGAAGAAATTGCAGAAAGAATAAAGCCAGGGGAAGGGTTTATTCTCAGAGGCTATAGAAAAAGGATTTACTTAGGGGGCCTGTATTTGGGGGTTTTACCTTTTATAGTTCTTAAAACAGGGAAGTTCTCTTATTGCATCAAACACAAGTATCAATATCTGAATCTTATGAACAGGGACCTAGTTACATATCATATATATTTTTGTTTGAAATCTGGCCTGACAAACAACTGCACCCAATTCAAACAAGTTTAAGGAGTGGAGCAAGAAACATAAGGGGAAAGAATAGCATAACCAAAAAAACCAAACCCAAAATACCTCTTTCTACCAACAGGACAATGGAAGTGTTAATTCTTATATATATAGCTACATTAAAAGCATGAGATAAATCTTTCTGGTTTATTAGAATAAGACTCATGAAAATAACCTAAACATACTTCCACTAAGAAAAGTCAGAAATGTTATATCACAGCATTTTGAGACTTCAGTTCAAAACTTTAGTTTTGAATGAATTAATACATGTTATATTTCATACAACCTACATATTCAGCAGAGCTAGCAGGAAATCACCCTACTATACTGACATTTCTAAATCTATCTGTCCCAAATCAGATCACAAAATGTTGATGTTTCCCACAAATGGGAAAGTTCTTACAAAAATTTCTGAGGGAAAATTGTCAAAATATGGGAATTATTAAGAACTGCTAACACCTTCCTACTCCAAGCAAAATAAATCGAATTTTATTGTTTGTTCATTTGCTATTACTGCATGTAGAGAGTAAATTAAGGTTGTTAGAAAATAATTTACCAATATATCAAAATTAATATCAGAATAACAGGTTGTAAACAACATCTTTCAGCCTTGCCTCATATACTTCCATCAAAACAGGATGGGAACCAGAGACTGATGGTCACTGAAGCAATTGCTGCAATGGTTTAAGATGTTATTGCCCAAAGTGAGAGCTCGGTTCCTAAGCCCAACCCAGTGGGATGAATCATGCTCTTCCTCCTTCTCAGAGAGAGGTCAGCAACTTGGTTAGGTTAATGTGGGGGGGTTTGTCCTAAAGGTAATGATGAACATTGGAAGGATCCTTTCCATCCATTTGTTTTAAGTTCTGGCAAAGAGACAGTAGCAAACAATCCTAGGAAAATAGCTTTTTAATCCCCTGTATTTCTGAAGTGAACGCCTAAGTGAGGCTTGATAAATTTTTAACTGTTTTAATTCTACCATCTAAATCATAAAAACACAACCACCTAGAGGGGCTTTTAGCAGCATACTAATGAAGCATGCTGCAGACTAATCCTTTTTCTTTTTCTCTATGAGCTGTGGCCTGCTTTCCACAGACTGTTACAAAGCCATGCACACGCAACACAAGGTTGTGGGCTCCTTTTATCTTTGGTAACGCATCCAAAGCTTAATCTAACATGAATGCTGAACGATGTTACATTAACAATAAATGCGACTTAATGGACCAAACTTTCCAGCACACAAACTCCTTTCTTTAGTGAACATGAAACAGTGGATTTGAGCAAGCCAAAGGTCTGGGCTTGAAAATTAATTGAAAAAGCAACAGCAGTGCTCGCCAGCCTAGATCTAATAAGCCATACAGCCACCTTCTGTGCTTATTGCACTCCCTGTCCTGAAGAGACAGAGCATGTTTAATGTTTGCTGGGGACACATGGCACTGAGCCACACAGCTTGTATTCCATTACTTTACTTTAAGGTAGTTCCATGCTACTGCCTCAAGCCAACATTATCAGGGACCCAAAGACACCTCCAGCTGCTGCCCATCCCCAGTGTAGCAGAGGAAGGGTACAAGGAGATCTAATCTCCCTTAATTATGGGGTTTGGGTCATACAGCAGAATAGTGTACAGACATCCACCTCCTACAGAGCAACAGCATGGAGTGCCCCAGGTCTATGGGCAATATACTGTATACAAGGAAACCAAATCTGAAATCTGAATTTGACACCATTGCTAAGATTTATTTATTTACTTTTACTGATAAGTATCAGATATAATTGACCTGGTGATGAGTACAAATCCTACCAGGACATGACAAAAAAACCCCAAACAAACAGAAAAAGGGGAGTGATGTTACTGGGCACACATACTGCAGTGGTAGAGGGGCTGACTGTACATGGAACCTGCATATAAGGTATTTCTTGATGTGCTTCTACAGCTAACACCTGCTACATTGACCACCTGCTAAAACACTTTCGGGCAGGTCTTACAGCTAAATGCTCAGCTGGAAGTGGAGGAACCTGACTGCTCTCACATTGTCACATCACAACTCTAAACTGGGCAAATTAAATGGTGGCCACTGAACACTGAGGGTTTTTAACAACAGTGCTGTTGGAAATGGAGATACGCTAGCAGTTCATTACATAAAACACATAAAAAACCACAGGTTAGTCTTAATGATAAGAGAAATAAATTATACTTTGAAAAGCTAGAGGAATAAAACTGGACTGGCCTCACAAATGAAAACTTCAAAGTTAGTTTGTGTTTTATTAACAGTCAATTAGATCCATAAAAGTAAATATACATATTAAAAAATCTCAAAAAAAAAGTTTGCATGAAGTTATTGCAGCAATATTGGCCACAAAATCAACTAGCTAATGAAAGCAAAAGATTCCAAGTCATGCTGTCCTTACAGCTTCTTTTGAAAGCCCCAAATAAGAGAGAATTATCAAACCTTAGACGGAAACTTTATAGCTTTTGGGCAATTTTAAACATATCTCTATTCTTATGTAGCAAGTTAACATGCTTTACTTTTGGCATTTTATTTTTTTTATTAAGGTTTTAATTCCAAGAGGGTCCTAAAACATGGACATACTTATCTGTGAGAGTTAAATGATTCAAAAAAAATCCTTCTAGTAATCAGTAGTCAATTAAAAATAATGGTAATATTTGTATCCACTAGTTAGCAAACTTCTGCTGAATTTCATTTGATTTTTTCCCTGTAAACAGGAAAGAGTCCAAGATGATTTGACATCTGGCTTGATTTGATTAGATACTAGGCCTAGGTTTGTTTTAAAGTTGGCTCCAGATTTGTTTACAATTTTTTTTCTTTTTTGTTTGGGTTTGGGTTTTTTTTCTGTGCGCAGTTGGGAAGCATTCTGCAAGGAAGAGCGAGAAGAACAGGGTCTGAAAAACACCTGTACATCTCCAGCCAGGGTAAGAATATATAGGAGATGTTTATGTGCATTTTAGTGAGTAATACACACAAGTCTAGTCTATGCAAAAAGGCTTGATAGGTTTTTCGGTTGAGTGGGTAGGGTTTTTTTTTGTACAGGTTATCTTCATTGACTAGATCTTTATTTCCAGGATGGTAAAGATGTGGTGCGGCCCAAAGCCTGACACAGCCTGCCAGACAGCACATCAGCTACCATGAGCGCAAAGGTGCCTGAAGACACCCTGTGGAAAGAAGCCTTTTCCCAGGAGAAGTGCAGGACAAGTTCTGTCAAACCACCAAACTGAAGTAGCAAAACAGATGAGAGGAAAGGCAGAGTCAGAATTTACAGGTATAACCCTTGCAGCCACAGTGGGAGCTCAAAGAAATGCTAGGAAGGCACAGGGTGCCACAAGTTGGCAGGGAGGGGAAAAACCTGGACTTATGATAAATAAATGCTCATCACACTGTGCACATGGCTAGCTACAAAGCTCTCCTATTGCTCATCATTAATTATCTTTTCCTCAATTCACAAAATTGTGTCCCAAAGAACTGCATATATTGTCACGTGTTCCTACTTTATCAGCACAGTGGAGCTCCCATCTTGGGGTAGGATAGTTTTAGTGCAGCAGCAATGCAAAAACAGTAATGCTGATATTCTTCACAGATCCTATAGGATGCTAAGTTTAAGGATTGTCAAGCAGTTAGTGTTACTATGAGAAATGAGTTCTTGGTTAGTCACACATTCAATGTATTCATCTCGCTCTGGACTTTTATGAAAACTGGTGATTTTGTTCCAGGGCTACCTGAGTTGCATGGAAAGGAGTGTTCAGTTTATTAGCAATGAATCCACTGCAGTAAGTAATAAATTTTTTTCAATAGTAACACATTAATTTAAACCAGGCTACAGAATTTTCTGATGAAAGTTGGATGCATTTGTAATTCCAATAGCCTTAAGGAGTGACAAAGCAATTAAACTTCCAAATCTTGACAGCCCCTGCAAGGCTGCAGAAACTGTAGTGCCTAGACTGGCACCTAACTTGCCTACCCCTGTGGAATATTCCCAATGGCTGTTATTTCCTAGAGAAAGAACAGAGTTTTTCTCTTCTTGCTGACAAAGAACTTTCATGATTTCCTTTCCATAGTAAGATAAATAAAAATCATTTCACAAATTATGTCAGTCATTAACAGTGAAAATTCCTATAGGTCCAGGATGAATCTTCTGTCAGAACACATATACATTCATCTGAAAAAGTTTTGGCATTTGTCTGCAATATGGGAAATAAAGGTCTAGGACTCAACTGTAGTTGGTAGAGACTTTCTCTTGAACCAGGGTTAAATTTAAGTGTTATGAGTTTCTTTCTCTCATAGATTTTCCCCTCACTTTACATATCCTATAGAGTTACGCCACACAACTGGGGTAGAAGCAGGGGGGGTGTAATGAAACAGCTTTGATTTCTCCCCAGTCCAAGCACACTCCTATGTACAAGATCAGTTTTTTCTCCAAAGAGCTCAGAGAGTAAATTGTCACAAGCTTTTGGAGAATGAAAATATTGCTTAGAATAGCGTTTTATTATTCTTTTATAAGTATGTTAAATTGTGGATCTAAGGCAAAAAATAAGCCACGGCTCAGGCAGCAATTTTTAATTTTTCTAATTCATTAAGAGATTGCTAATGTTCAATAATTTGGCAGAAGTCATACTTCTCGCCTTCACAAATACTTTCTCCTCACTCTCACAATTAGAATAAATAAATATATATACAAAAATTCAGTGTTTCAGACTCCCTGTATGAAAACCAAGAACAACACTTAGTATGTTTACATTTCACGTCATAGATTTTAGGCTTCCTAGAAGAAAATAATCACTCTGCAAATTTTATTCACCTTTTATTGCTTTAAAATTGTTATAAAACATAATAGATGTAACATCCTCTATATAAATTACCTTTTTTAACTACTCCTGCAAGTCCAAATCATCATCTGAGGTGTACTGTAATAGAAGATGCTAGTAAAGGGTGGGAATGTGGCCCTTCTGAGGTATGCATGTGTAAGAAAAACATATTTGTTTTAACATCACACTCTCTCAAAAAGCGATAAATTGTTGTTACAGAAAAGTAAGAGTCTTACATCTCATTAGGCTGCAACAGAAGTGATAAAGTATGAGGTTCTTACAGAGCTAATGTCGTGGCATAATAGCACATTGTCCACACTACTCCTGCTAGCTAGTGGGAAACTGATAAGCAGGTGATCCCTTAGGATATAATTCAACGGTAAAGCCTACCAAACTAACAACAAGAACACCCACAAAATATTACTGAGTACCCAAATATTTGCTGATACATTGCAAAAGCAGGTGGGCAAAATTTAAACTGGTCCCTTGATGGTTATTACCTTCAATATCTATTATAATCTAGCCTGAAGATTTACAGTTTGACAGAGATTAGAGGATAAAACTTAGCTTCCAGTGCTGAAAGCCCTAAATCTTCAGCATTTCTGCATATTCCCACTTTCCTCTGTTACAATTCTGTCTGTGGGACATGTAGTAGCTTTCCAGTATTTTGATTATTACAATCTTTGATTTTAAAAGGCTTAGGGAAATATTAAAAAAAAAAAAAAGAGGGTTTTCTCGAGATAACTGAAGAAATGCGCTTAGAAGAGGGCTTGATGGGAGGGATGGACATAAAGAACAGAGTCACTAAAGCTCAGTGGTACCTGAACACGGAGTGTCAGGAGGGGAACAGCAGGAAATCATACTTTTACTTCGAGTTCTAATCTCTACTGTTTGTAACTGAGAGTCATATGTGACAAAAGCAATTTACTAGTGATCAAAAGCAATCCTATTTTAAGAATATAAGACCTGTACAAGTGCCTTGCCCTTAGTGACAATAAAAAACCAGCAGGACTGCAATTTTCTAGTATTCATGGTATAAAATCCCAGTGTGTGTGTGGGGGGGAAATTGTATCTACTGCTAGGCCCACAGTTCAGAGAGAACTGATTACATCTGATATATACAGTATGCAGTAGATTTTGGCATCATGTTGGTAATGTGTGGCAGATCTTGATAATCACAGTGGCAGTTTTATTTTGCATCCAAGTTCTGGGCCATTAACACATTTGGGAAGAAAGGGAGTACTTCATGGGAGTACTTATCATATTATCATACCTCTGCTATAAAAGAACAATAATTTTCCATTAGCAAAAGGCAGCAACGATTCTTTGTCCAATCCAAATCCCACTCACACCAAAACTCCCAGAAGAAGCAGAGACACATTATTCTCATGTAGGTAAATTTCCAATGATGTGCCTATCAATGAACATTATTTCCATTTAACATACAACCACCTGCTTGAAGGTAGCAATTTTTCCAGGTTTTTTAAGAAAGAAAAGCAAAATCACAAGTTGCAGCAGTTTTGAGTCATGCTTCTTCAGAAAACAAAGGCATTTCCTATGGCTAAAAGAAAGTTTTCCAACACAGCTGCTTTTCCTGGAGCTTTGACAGCTGAGCTGTGCCTCTGAATTGTAAACATAGCTGCTGCTTTGGCCACCAGATATTTGGTTCAAAAATATAAACACTTTTGAACAAAATAGGCTTGGACTGTAATGCTCTGTGAGTTATTGAAAAAGATGTGGATACAATTGGAATCTATTCTTTCCCAAATGCTCAGAAACCTCAGCAAGAGCAATTATTTTTTCTCAACTGCTTTCAAACCCACTCCAGCCATTGTTCAGTGATTTGTAGGCTCTGCAGAAAAGCAGATGGTGTGCTTTGACCATTGTTTATTTTACCAACCAATTTTATTCCACTGTTGTTTCATATCCTTCCTCCTGTTTCTTGCATCTGCTCACTTCTTCAGGTTACATTTGAGTAATTCTCCTGCGCAAAGGCAGTTTCGGTGTCGTGTGTGGATAGTGCCTAACACAGGATGGCTCAGCTCCTAGTGCAGGTGTCTGGAGGCAGAAGTTAAGACACTGAACAATCTTTTGGTGCCATGTGCTATCTTGGGTCACTTGAGGTGTAACTTCAATTTCTTCATCACTGTAATTTTTACCCTATGGAGAGAGCCAGTAGACAGAAGAGCACACTTCACTTGGTGGATTTCAGGAGAGAGAAGTTGTCTAAGAAGCAGCAGAAACAGTCTGAATGACGGTCCACTCAGCCTTCCTCAGGGAAAGAAAACGTGAAAGGACATGGGCAAAGCAAGGGAAACTGTTGACAGTCCTGTCAATGCCACAAGCATAAGAAGTGATACTGGGGAGCCACATACGTGCTCTTCAGTGTTTGAGCCTCTGTAAGCGAATAGAAAACAGAGGTCCTCTAATCCTTATCTCTCTTGTTCTAGTGAAAATGAAACTCATCACAGTTACCTAAGTGGAAGCAGCCCAGACCTTTGGCTACACAGACTATTTTGATTGGAAGTGGCCCACCCACAGAAAACAAGAAGTGAGTACTAACACCACAGTGTTAGTGTGGTAATAACACCACAGTTCAGTTTCCAACCACTAGAAACAAATACATCTTTCCTGTTTTAAACAGAACCAAACCATGACTTATTAAAATGTCCCTGCTTTATTATTCAGCTCTCTTTTACTGTTACTTTTCAATACACTTAAGAATCAGTACACAGACAAAAAGCAGCTGCTTCCTTTTGATTAGTCTTAACACAACTCATTTACTTAAAAACAAACAAACAAAAAAACCCAACATCAACATAAGCATTTGTGCTATATTCTTCCATTGGACAGCTCAGTCTGTAGGTCTTCGTTTTCTGCTGTACAATGTGTGTATGCAACTTAAAATGAATCTCTGTTGTAGGGATCAGCTGTTCCATTTGTATATTCTAAACAAGGAAAAGGAACACTTCTGGGTCCTTATTTAAAATGTGAACACTTTGTAAATTACTGGATCAAATGAGCTGAACATGTAAGTGGACTTGTCCTGTGTTTGCTTAGGTGCTTTCTGTGGCACCTAAGGAGAAATTTCAAGGAGAAATGTGCATTGTGTTGTAAAGCAACAGCACAACAGTCTGGTGGGTGAGAAATGACAGAAACAGCTAAAGCAGCAACAGCTGCACTGGGAGGAATAAAGAAAAGGGCCACTGCTGCAAGCCAGACCACATGTCTGCATGGGTCTCGTGCCCAGTCAGAGCCAAGATTAGATGGTACCTTCTGACACAAGTGCACAAGCACCCACAGTGCCTCAGGGGAGGGGAAATAGAAGGAGATGCCAGATGGCAAATCCAACCAAGAGAAACCACTGCAAAAACTACCCATGCTGTCATCAGCCAACAAACTCTGCTTGCAAGCTCTCTCTCTTTCCCCACATTTTTGGGGGATTTGGGGTTTTAGATTGTTTATTGATCAGAGCCAGCATAATAAGGCCTCACTCTCAGTTGCTCACAGACGTGTCTAGCAACGAGTAACAAAGAACTTTATTGCTAAATAACTCCACTAGATGAAAGCTAGCCAAGATTGTGTAGACTAACTAATGCTACTTCAAGCATGAGTGGCTGAAATGACAGTAATGTAAACAGAAGGACTATCAACTACAGTACAAGCAGCAATACCAACGATTAGGTGAAATTTGAATACACCTTTTAGAAAGATCTCAGAGATCTATCCAAGCCCAATGAGTCCGTGCTTGCACACTTGCAGACACAGCACTGCTGTCATGACGGCTGTTTGAAAGGTACTTTAGAGCAGGGACTCCTGCTGCAGGCTGGGCATTGAAAGGAACGGCTTCAACAGGAGTGAACAAGGAGTTCCACCAGAGAGTATATCATAACTCAGGAGGTAAAGCAACTTGATAGGAGATGTGGGGTGAAATCACTTCATGGGTAAAAGAAAGACTATGCACCCTAAGCTGCTTGATGAGAGGAGAGAAGACCACCAGCTTCTTTTCTGGTTGTTTTGGAAAAGATTGATGCAAAAAGCACCCAAAGGGGCTTAAGCAAAGGAGGACCCCCACTGCTGAATGCTGTCTGCACAGAGGTTTGGTGGCTGAAGAATGTTAAAAGCCTCAGTGCCTGCAGTCTAAGAGAAAACTGAGCAGAATGCTTCTAAGTATCTAAATTTCAGGCTTAAACACTTCTAAAAATACCTAAGCACATAATTTTTAAAACATAGCCCTCCTTGTGAAAAAAGGCATCACTACAGGACATCATGGGCCTCTGTGGAGGTTTTAGGGTGTGCTCCTGGTCCATGGTACAAAATTTAAGCCAGAGAAAATACCACAAAGAAAAGCAGAACACAGTAGCGTAAAAAGTGTTAAATGAGACCAAAATCTCACCCACAACCAGAGATGTCTGTAAAGACTGGGTGGTTTTTGATTCATTATGTAACACATTGCAGCAAAACAGTCAATTGCTTCCAGGACTATGAACAGTAACAAAATAAAGGTATTTTTAAGAGATGAAGCTATGACTTTCGAGAAATATTCTAAATAATTTTTTATCCACCTGACTTCTTGTATATGAAAGTGCATTATTAAAAGTAGCACTGGGTCACTTTATCTTTTGTTTCAAAATAAATTTTCTTTAACTTTTTCCTGTGAAGGATTTAGTGGTGGGATAAGAGGAAGCTCTTTGAAATGGAAACTGCCTAATAAGACTATCAGTGATAACATGATTTGTAGAATGTGATAATGCATCATAGAAGTGGTTTTTGAAATGCTGATGCACACAAGCCTCTAAAAATACATTTTTATTGCTATGGCATGTCCAGAAGGTCTTGTCTTCCCTACTGCACTTTTCAAGAATGTCTATGCATGCTAAGATTGGCAATTTACCCGGTATATTCATGAAAAAATAATGATTTCGAAAGAACATGTAGGTGATGCAGCAGGCGTGACTCCTTCAGTAAACAGCAAAAAAATACTGCTGTTGTTCTCTGGACTTTGATTTGTAAAAAATTTAAGTAGTTAAACAAGGTTTCTAAAGTGTCTGTAACTTTTTGGAGGTTCTAGATTATACTTGGACTTTAAGGTTTCAGATAGCTACAAACCAATCACAAACCGCAGAAAAGTGGATTCAGTGCAGGGAAGAATAAGGAGAGGGCTTGTAAGAAGCTGTTTTCATTTCAGATCAGTTAGACTTAGCAGTTTTATTCCTTTTTGTACAAAATGTTACCAGTGTGACCTGATTTTGTTATTAAAATGTCTTCCAATGATAGCAACAGAAGAAATCCTAGCAACAAAAAGGCACTATCAATTTCTAGTTTGTTGAACATTTTATATGTTTGGAATTGTATTTATGTGCATTGCTCAGTCACACGTGTTGGTTTTATCTTTGGGATTATGCACTTTTTGATGTTTGCCTAGGCTAGTCTAATTTGTTCTTCCAATTACACCAGTGCACTTCTGCAATTGCACTGCAGCAAAATCAAATCTGGGTGAGACTGAGCAGCAACGTCAGGGCTCAGTGCAGGCTGGAGGGGTACTGGGAGCAGCAGGGGCTCCTGGGTGGTGCAGCTGGGCAGTGCCACCCAGGGCCATGCCACTGCCCCAGCCAGGGTGCTCGGGTGCCCTGCCGTGCCATGTGCCCTCTGCGGCTAGCAGTCACCTACACCCTCAGTGTCTTACCATGACTCTGACAGAAAACACCAACTCATTCACAGCAACATTAAGACGGATGAGATATCCCTTCCCCTCATCCACATTATCCCTGGCAGCCTGCTCCAGAGGATCCTTTCAATAACATAAGGAGAAATTGTTAACAGAGTTGTTCTACCACAGCTTCTGGGTTTTCACCCTTTATGTGCCTGGAGAGTGGATACCAAGCTGAAGATTTGCAATATTGGGAGTCAGCAAGTAGGGGCTCTCTTTTCACACTTACCACCTGTGCAAGGAGGGAGAGAAGAGTGTATATATGATATACGGACCCTATCTAGTTCATTTTTTCAGCTCTGACGTAAGTAATAGCAGAGAGAGATTGGTTAGGGCACACTGCAACAGTGATAAAGTGGGAGAGAAGGTCCCAACAGAGCCAGCTGTGCACCAGGCACCAAGATCACGGTCCCTGCCCTGACACTGCAAGGTGAAGCTCCCTCAGAGCCAGAACCCAGTCTTACAAGGAGATCATATGGTATGGGGAGGGGGTTAGTTGGGGTGAAATGGGAGCTGCAGAGGGAAAAAAAGCAGAGAGAGGGGGAAGTAGCCCTTTCCCTTTATAGTAAGAGTAGGTTTGGTCCACAGAAGACGTGCTTTTTAGCAGGGAATAGCACAGAAATAACCTTTTCGCCAATTTCTACTGATCTGCTAAAACCACCACTCTAAACCCACGTTATTTCAAAAGTCTATAACTAGGAAATTACTCAGTGAAATCTGCTGTGGTCCAGATGCAGAACAGACACAGAGGAGACTGAATGTTTCCACAAGTCCCCTCCTACAAACCTTAGCTTCTTCTCCATGCTACTGTATTCTCTACCTCCAGTGTTGAACTCCCAAATTTGAATCTATAGAAAGCAGCTGAAACAGATTCATTTTCATACTAAAGTGAAGGAGCTCTGGTACACATCTTGTGTGCACTTCAAAGTTTCTTTGATCAAAAACATGCTGCATGTTAAAGGGTCCCCTTCTGTGTCTTACCCAGAGGAAGATGCTAGTTGTTAGTCACTGATTACAGAAAATAGTCGACCGAAGTAGCCCAGAAATTCCCAATTCCCCGTATGTCACTCACAATTAAAGAAAACAAAACAGAAAAAAAACCACCAAAACTCCCCACTAAAATCCAGACCTTTTGAATAAGTACTATGTACTATGACACTTCAAAAAACTCATACATCTGTGCGAAGTGCAACAGCAGCTTAAACAAATATTTAGTTTTTCTAAACCAAATTGTAAATAAATGCTGGTTCTTTGGAAAAAGTGGTGATCAGCTTACATCCAGATTGAACTTGAGTCTGTGAAAGTTTCAGCTAGTGATTTCATTTTGCATTAATTACATAAATTAAGGATTCAAGCTGCTTCATATCTAGACAAGTTGGTTCTTTTTTTGTTTAATAAAAATATCTTTCCCAGTTAGGAAATAAGTACAAGGAGGGAATGAGGTGTTTTCTGAAGTACCATTAGGAATAATTCTGCACAGAATCCCTCCAATGTGAACAGTGATGACAAGAAGTTCAACTGATTTCAAGAGGCAGCTACTACCTACATTTTATGAAACTGGGGCCATCTACAACAATATAGGGCTGGCCTCTCAAATCTATAAAGTAATTTTTCCTTGGTTAAAAATATTTCACCCTCTGAAAGGCTAAATATAGAAAACTACAGAAAGCATTCATTTCAGTAGGCTTTGAATGAGACACCAGAAGTTTGACTGAATGTCACTATGTCACTTTTCCAGTCATCTCACACTCTTTCTTCATATTCTTAAGACTGTCTTCCTTGATACATTAGTTATTTGTGCACTGTACCTCGAATGTTTCCTTCATTATGAAGAAAAGCCTAGAATTTCTATTATTCCTACTAAATGATGTATAGAAACTATTCTTTGACACATATACCGAATGAACCCATTTTGGTTTACTTACTTCCTCCTATTGTAGTATGATGGATGCTTTCACAGCATTTCTGTTGCAGAAAGATTTTGTTTCTTGTTATTTTCTACAAGTTCACCTTGCTTTGTTCCATTCACTCAGGTGCAATGATAGAGTAATTGAAGGTTTCTGTCATCTTGTTCCCACCAGGAAAGTCTTGTCTCACCCTCAGTCTCTAGAGGACATCAGTTTAGCAGATTTAGACTGACTACTGACTATTAACTTCCTCTTCCTGCAAAACTGCAATGGATGCCACCCGAAACATAGAACTCCATTATGAAGGAGGAAAGCCAAAGGAAAATCTGAACTTATTGTCTGACTTATTACTAGCTGAATGTCTAAAAACCAGCACAGAAGCAAACAAACCAAATAAAATCCTGGACTTCCTGATGCAAGTGGGGATTTTGACAAGTATGACACTGTGGAAAAGATTTCTTACACCATCATTTAGAAATTCATATTTGAACACCCAGCCAAACTACTGCTCTAAGGTCTGAAACATTTTTCCTCCCACCCAAATAAAATCTCACCTTTGCAAAATAATTCCCAGTGCTAAATACTGCCTAAATATTGCCCCCTTTTTAAATTTTGTTTTATTGTAACTTTTTTTTTTTTTTCTCACAGCCAGTCTTTTTCTTTTAATCTATTTCAGGAATGTATTTTCAGAGAATCATTTACGTATCTACATAAACACTTCATCTATGTTAAGCAGGTTCTCTTCACCAGGGATGGTCCCTCTCCCTCTTAAACTCTTACGCAATCTATTTCTTTATATTCTGAGGAGTAAGCCAATAACAAGGAAGTAAACATTAAAACTGAGAAAGATTAATTCAATACAAAATCTTTCATTATAAATTTATTGCATTTTCCTTAGGCCAGGTGCAAGGTCCTGCACCTGGGCCCAAGCAATCCCCAGTGTCAATACAGCCTGGGGGATGGATGAACTGAGACGAGAGAAGGACTTGGGGATCTTGATGGGTGAAAAACTGGACATGAGTGGCAATGTGCACTTGCTGTCAGCAGTCCAGAAAGTCAAATGTTTCCTGGGCTCCATCAAAAGAAGTGTGGCCAGCAGGTCAAGGGAGGCGATTCTGCCCCTCTGCACTGGTGAGGCCCCTCCTGGAGTACTGCATCCAGCTCTGGGGTCCCCAGCAGAACTGTTTTTTGTCCCCTGTTAAAGCAGGTCCAGAGGAGGGCCACAAAAATGACCAGAGGGCTGAAACACTTCTGGTAGCCTGAGATAATTTGAGTTATTCAGCCTGGAGAAGGCTTCAGGAGGCTTTCGTTGTGGCCTTTCAACATACAAAGAGGGCTTAAAGGAAAGGTAGAGAAAGACATTTTACCAAGGCCTGTAGAGACAGGACAAGGATAAATGGTTTTAAACTGAAAGAGGGTAGATTTAACTTGGATATAAGGATATATGTTTTTATATATCCCATGAGGGTGGTGAGGCACCAGAACAGGTTGCCCGCAGAAGCTGTGGATGTCCCATCCTTGGAAATGTTCAAAGTCAGATTGGACAGAGCTTTGAGCAACTTGATCTAGTGAAGAACGTCCCTGCCCATGGCAGGAACGTTGGACTAGATGTCCATTCCAATCCAAACCATTCTGTAATTCTGCGGTTCTATGACTTCTTGCTGATAGGTTTAAGTCATACAACAGGATATTACTTTCCTACACAGAACACTCTGCATCAAGACTCAAAACGGTAAGAGCAAGGTTTGTGCATCTCATTCCACATTCATTCACTCTCCAATGCTATATCTCCTCTCCCTGATACTTGCAGTCCTTCTGTGTTATCTCAAAAGACCTGCTATTTCAAGGCTGTATCAAATATAATTTCTCCTCTCGACTGTATTATTTTATTGGTCTTTTACTCCAATCCCAAATTCACTGCTTTTTCCTGGTAACCTTGGCCACTTGCAATATTTCTCCTCTGATCCATTAGATCTCTGTCTCACAATGTCCTCAACTGACATGTCTAGCTTGGGGCGTGAGAAATACAGTGCAGTTCAGCCTATACGAATGTATGCATTACTTATATGCTGAAAGTGAACTGCTTTGCTGGGTTTGACAACTGCAGTCAGTCCCATGGAGACTTATGCCCATCTTTCATGGAAACCACAAACAGCATAGAGGAGTTTTTTCACTTTTAATTAACCTAATAAGAAACTCTGATTTGGTTTTAAAGTTATTTCATTAACCATTTTGGGTGCTACAGAGTAGCAGCTAAGAACAACCCTTTCAATCAACTGCCTGAGGAGGATGGTTATAAAGAGCTAATGACCATCACCTAAACACTTCCAGGTGCCTTGAAATCTGAAGTCCCACATGAAGCCAAGCAGAAATTGTCACTCCTTTTTTGCAAATACTTGAAATATTGTAAGTCTTCATTAAACCTTCTTACTTGCCAGATGGTAATTTTTCAATTATTATTATTTTTTTAAATTCAACTAAAACAGGTTGCACAATAAACAACATAAAACAGATATTGGACAGTCAAACTGCAACAATGTTAACTGCAGTATGGAAAAAAGTTCAGCTCTTCATTTTTCTGGCAAATAATGGTATCTTAGTCTACTCCTCAATAACATATCATAAAATAAATTACATCTTCATTCAGCATTTCTAGAATAAACTGATGAATTCTCCAAAGGAAATGCAACCTTAATAGGTATGTAAGTGATCATTATAGAGAGGCCGACTTGTGATTTTCCACCTAAAGGCATTTTCAACATCAGTTTTTCTCTATTAACAAATATTGACTTTTTAATGAGATCATTGCTGCAGTCTCCAGTGGTGCTATTTCAGTTTGACTCCAATTATAAACTCTGTAGGTCACAGCGCAGCCTGAGGGTGGGAAAAAAAAGAAAAGGAGAAGAAAAAAGAAAAATCCACAGAGAACCAAACCTATCAATAGGCCCATTAAAAATATCGAGTTCAGACTCTGGGTTGAGGAAGCAACCAGCAGACACAGTTTCACAGTTTCATTTTATGCTGAAAGAAATACTAACATGTCCCCAAACTGATTACATTTAAACCTCATACGCCTGGGGCTTCCGCTCGCTGAAATACAAGCAGTCTCAGGTACTCTGGGGGCATCACCCCAAGCCTGCATCAGGGGAGGGTCATTTTAGCAATTTGCCTGTTATCTTCCACAGTGAGAAGAATTAAGGACATAGACACATTAGCATTGTAGGCTAGATGGGGATAGTGCTTTTGAAGAGAATTTCCCAATCACCTCCACCTGTGTGGGTTCATGCCACAGAGCAGACTCAGGCCATAAAGGCTATATGCCTTTTGGATGATGCTGGGGAGGTAAATGCTGTCCAGGGACCTGCCTAATGCAGTCCAATCACTAATGGGCACTCAGATCAGAGGACCAGATTAGCCCTTCTTTGAAACAACTCCATCCCACCTACAAAAAACATTAAACAGCAGTACTGTAGCACTAAGCTTGTCAGCTCCTAACAGGTCACACTCCTTATGAGCATAGACAGCCAAAGTGTAACATAACAAGAGACGACTGCACCTCTGGTGGCATAACTACATTACTGAGAATCTTTTCTTTGACCTTAAGCAATATTCTATTCCTCTTGGAAGCACTCAGAAAATTTTAAAAATGGACTCATTAACAGAGCTTCCTTACAGAAGGAAAAGTTGTCTTTGCTGCTACACATCAGCAATAGCACCGAGGGGACTGAAAGGTCACAGGAAATTAGCGTTACCACGAAAACAACTCAGAGCACTGTCTTGTCCAAACCACAGGGGGAGAGAGAGGAAAGGCAGGATAAATTGGCCGTGAATACATTTAAACTAGAGATCAAAAAAAGACTTGTAACCCATAAAGGTGTCAGAAGTAGAAAGCATCCCAGAGGTTGCTGTTGTCACTATTTCTAGCCAGCTCAAAGATGGAGCTTGATCATATTTTTAAAGGGTTTATATGAAATACCTCACTGTGAATACAGTAAATGAGACCCTGTGGCCCAGTAAACCTTTTTCACTCTTATTTTCATCTAAGCTCCCCAGAAAGAGATGTGCTATGAGTAAGTGTGAATACCAGCAGGGACAAGGATTTGTTCCCACCCAGATCCTGTGTTACCACTGCCTTAGTAGGTGAGGGTGGGCACAGTTCCTCCTCGTCAAACACTCCTTGGAAGCCTGGAAGAGGGGAAGGACAAGACAGCCTAAGCAAACCAATAGGTGACCACTGTTTCTCATGTCGCTTGCTCCCTTCCCTGAGGATTACTAACACAATAGTGGATGCTTATGTTAAAAACTTCTCTAGTTTTTACAGAAGATTTGCAGATAAAATCATGGTATTTTAGTAGCATGTATATACAGATGATTACACGGTTATCAATGCTAACATAATAAGATGCTAACTTTTAGCTAAAAACACTTATAGTGAATATGGCAAGAAACAAAGCAATGCTGCTGTGCTTGTGGGCAAGCGTGTGTGTTGATAGCGAAGGATTACAAAGATAGATGAAGCTGTTTGGTAATTTGGTAATTCACATTTTCCCATTTTATCCAAAGAGCTGAAAAATGCTTCAGAAAAAGGAAAGTCTACACTATTTTTATGTTTTAAATGCAAAGACAAATGAGAGGAGCATACTCCTTCACCCATATTACAGAATTAGTAGCGTTCTACCCTGCAGACGGCAGTTCAGTTCCCCTGGGTCAAGGGGGTGGCCAACACTGACCTGTCCAAAGTTACAGAGCAAGCTGGTGAAGTCAGGAACCTCACTGGCATCCTGATGTAGTATAACTTGCCATACACTTTTTGTTTCCCTGCAGTTGGTTCCTTTTTAGTACATCTCTTATTACTTGCTACCAAGTCTTTATCACAGGTTTTTCTTTAGTAATGTCAGGCATTTAGCTTGGCCGGTGCTCCATAGGGAGTAACTCCCTGTGCTGTTAAGGACACATGGTGCAGGTGCCCCACCACTAAGCCTAACAAAAAATTACAGGCTGCAAGCTTATGGTCAACAGGAAAAAAAGGTTTGACATAGCAGAACAGAGGTTCCTGAATAAAATACATTTAAGATCATCTGTACCATTCTGTCATCTTTGTTCTGCAAACTCCAGATGTGAAAGTGACTTGAGTTCATCCTGAAGTATGGGTTGCTTTTACTTTAATTGCCTTAAGGACAGGTCTTTCTTTTTTCAAGAAGGAGAGTGTTCTTAAAATAAAATAATAAAAAAAAATAGTTTATGTTAAGACCACATGAATGTGACAAGAAGCCAACTAATTTCTATAAATGTTTATAAAATTTCATATTTAGACTCAAGCACTTTGACAGAGAATTTCTTACTGACAAACATACCTGACCATTGCAAAAGGAAGGGAAAAGACAAGTGGATGAGAAGGGGCAAAAACAAAGACATCCCTTCAGACTTTAACAAATAAGAGAGATTTTAGCCAACACTAGCTTCTATTTAATTGAAGCTGGCTTACAGACCAATACCGTATTCACCATTTACACCTGGAAATAAACAGGGACGATAAGGTGCAAAACAAACTCAATAGAAATTTTATCTTATTATCTGTCAGTACAAAACCGGAAGAATATCAAGGGATTTTCAGGATGTCCTTAGATTCTACTATACCATGCTCACACTGTTTAGGGCTGACACAGAGGCAATCCTTTCTCCACCAGAGAAAGCCCCTGAATACTGACAATAACAAAAAGTATGTAGATAATCACTTTATTTCATGTTTTACATCAGGTGTTTGAAGAACATAGCTCTAGTGACTAGATAAAACTTCACAGTTACATTCAGATTAATAATTATTAAGATATAAAAAATAATTTCAGGCTTAGCTTTTACTTAACCATTCAGAAATTGCTTCTTAGAGACCTAGCTCTCCAGTGGCCTTCCCTCAAAGAAAACTTTGCAAGCTTAAGGACAGAGGCAGAGCTGTTGTCCTTCCTCCAATTCTGCAACTGATACTTTTATGAAATAAGCTGAAGTATTGTGAGAAATACTGGGTATACAGCACAGGAGTTGGAGCTGCCGCAGAAGACTTACTGAAACCAGTAGCCTAGTGCTCCAAATGAATGTCTGAAAATTGAGATTGAAAATACTTTATATGTAGCAAGAGAGGTCAGAAAATCGGTGGGCATATCTCTTTCTGAAAAGCCCTTGGCAGCTCCAATGATTGCTTTATCCAATGCCCATCAATGTGACAATAAATATATTTGTTTGGATTTCTTTCAAAGATGGTAGTATAAAATAATATAAATATTATATCAGAGCTGAGGTTTTTTACCTGCAACAGTGGTGCCCCCTACGTGCCAAGAACTAAAGTCAAAAGATCTGTCAGATGTCTCAGTGAAGTTTGTTACTTTCCCCTACACAGACCTTTTCCCTCCCCACTGCACCTCACTTACACTTCAACATTAAAGTATCATAGGTACCTTTCGAATCTTCTGCCAGGTCCAACACTCCATTCAGCCAACATGCTAGATAAATTAGCATCCTGAGCCTAAGGGAAAGCTTTTGGCATACCCATGCCATTGCTGAGCATAACAAAAAGTTAGAGGATATCATGCTCACAGTCAAAGCATATTTTTTTGTTAGAAGGATACCTGGAAAATGACTAAGTAACTGAGTAAGACAGAAAAAAGAAGTCCATGGAATGGTTCAAAATTCAGTGGATAAATGTGAAAGCTAGGTGACTAGAAATAAACAAAACATGAGGATCACTCACTGAACAAGAAGCACAGGCAATAATTCCTCCAAAAAGCAGTTTGCAGTAAAGTCAGTAGCTTCCAATGATGGTATCTAAGATTCCCTAAGGCCAGTGAAAGTTTTGTCACTGAGATCAAGAGGAGATGAAGTTTCACACCCAGAGAATTGGCATTCCCCCTAAGAGTGTCTGGTTTTACGGTAATGAAATTTCCTTGTTAGAGCAAAGATTGGACTATTGTATTTGTCTGAGCCAACAGCAGCAATAATGTCTCTGGAGAAAGTGCAATACCACATTAATGTATTGGGGGAAGGGGGGGGAAGTAGAAAGTGGCAGGTGTTTACTCTTAAAAATCTACCATAATTATAATTTACATCAGCTATAGCACTTAAAGGTGATTTACATCCAGTAGTAAGCCAACATAATTTTTGGTACCAGTTAGCTCATTTTTAAGGCTCTAAATTACTGCCAAGAATTGCAATAAGAGGAAGTCCATTAGTTTCCAGCTCACCTTTACCCTGCTGGGAAAAGTCCTTATCTCCCCGCTGGGAGAAACACCCAAGTTGCTGTAATATGTATTAGTTTTCAAATTCTGGATGAATTTTAGCAATGCAGAGTAAATTCATGGTATTTAAAGACTTCTATTGTCTCAGCTGTTTTTAGTTTTAAGGATCTCTATCAAGATATAAAGCTACCCTAGCACTGATTCAAATGAAAACAGCAACATGATTTCAACAACCCTAACACTTCCTAGAAGTTGTAGAATTTAAAAACAAGTTGTATTTTGATTAGGGATCTACTACAAAGGACACCTGCATGATCCTGTGTGTTGTACGCTTGGCCACTATATTACGTATGTTAGGTTTTTTCTACACTGAACTAGCTTTGCAGCTTCAGGCATTCAGGCTTCAATTTGCTCCCTGTTCAATTGCCTTCCTTTCGCACCCAGAGACCAGCGCTGCTCCCAGACAGAACACAGGGATGCAAGAGAGTGAACAGGACTATGCCCACATGCAGACACCCTTCTGCACTGCCAAAACCTGAAGACATTTGCCATGACCTTAAGCAATTTGTCGTAGACTGCTCAGCCAGAGTGCAGCAGAGCAGGGCACTGGATCCGAACCCCACTTGGATGTCATTTTCTGATGAGTAGCATTTTAGGTAGTTATTAAAACTTTGAAAAAAGGAACTTAAATACCATTATCATTTGCCCTGGTGAAGGCAAGCCTGCAGCTGCAAGTACTTGTATGACAAATTACATTGCACAACATGTTCAGTGTTGTTTTTATAAATGATCAGTCCTGAATTATTTCTGACTAAAGGAGAGTTTATAACTTCCCACAGCTTCTTTCCAAAATTAGAAGATTTCCATTTCAGAGAGTACCTGTGGCTCTCAATAAAATGAAATGAAATAAAATAACACCTTTCAACTTAATTTACAACAGTCATAGAATAAAACAACACTAGCACAAGGTGCTCTGTCAGCTGCTTTACAAACATTTTACAAAGAATGGAAGCATAAATGGGTGAGGAATAATGCAGCAAAGCAAAAGCAGGTACATGACTGTGGTGGACGTTGGCAGTGGGAATATCTAAGAAAGCACAAAAACACTCGGGTTGGGGGTGTGGTGGAAAGTGTAAAACAGCATCATGAACACTAAGTCTGAGAAGGAGGGGTAGGAGGAGATGCCCCATGGTAGAGCAGATGTCCACACTGCAGCCCATGGTGTAGCAGTTCATGAAGGACTGTATCCCATGGGAAGGACCCATGCTGGAGCAGGGCAATGATGTGAGGACAAAGGAGAGGCAAAGAGGAACTGTTACAGACACCACAACACCCATTCCGTGCCCCGCTGCACTGGCTGGCAGGGAAGAGAGGTAGAAGAGTGAAGTTCAGCCTGGAAAACTGGTTGAGGGAAAATGTTTTCATTTTTATCTTTGTTTCTCACCACCCTATTCTACTTTTACTTAGCAATAAATTAAATTAATTTTCTGCAAGTTGAATCTGTTTGGCCCAAGCCAGTAATTGGTAAGTGATCTCCCTGTCTTCACCTTGACCTATGACCTTCCCCATCCTATTTTCTCCCCCCGCCCCACTGCAGTGGGGTAGAGAGAGCAGCTGGGTGGGAGTATGGTCGCATACCAAGGCTAACCCACCACAAAGACAATGCGAAACCAAGAACAAAAACTAGTTCTCTGGCTTCCCAATCCAGTGTATGTTATTGTTAGCCAGCTGTCTCACCTTCCCCTGATACAACTGCAGGAGGACAACCCAGTTCATGTAGACATACACAGGAAACCTCAGCAAGGTACAGAGAGGAGCCAACAAAAGCCTTGAGGCTGTGACTAATCCATGACTCTGGGCATCCCAACAAACTGCAAAGGAAACATTGCATTGGCACAGTATGGCTGGGGCTGGAAAGGCCTTACAGTTGATTTCAGTAAGTGCTTTTGGCACTAGCCACATCAGAAACATTTTGTGCAAATAGCGTCTGCAGAGTGTCAAGAAGTCATGTCAGAATAACATTATGTTATTTTTACACTCAGATTTATGATCTGCAGTTTGCTTTAAAGAACTAGCTGTTGTAGAAGGAAAACCTTACACAAGACAGTAAAGGAAAAGCAAAACTCCGTAAATATTTTTTTTTCTATTCAAATTTTCACGTGCCTTCTAAACCACCACCTCTTAATCACCTCTGACTTAAGATACAGACGTTTTTAACCTTTATGAAATACAGATGAAAAAGTTTCTATCTGGATCAGAAGAGGTGGAAAATAAACCACAGTCAAGGTATATTTGTATATTTAAAGTATATTTAAATTTACCATAATGGAATTTCACTAACATCTACAGTAAGTACTTTTGTGAAAGTAACCTTCATATTTATACTGGATTTTGGAAAAATTCCTATTTATATTGGAAAATATCCCATTTCTATTCAGAAAAAAACCCAATATTTTTTTTTCATCTGCTCTAGTGCCATGCTAATTGGCTCTGTCCCAGTTCAATACACTGACAAAAAAATCCATAAAATACCCAAATCACCATCTTTTATATATGGATACACACAGAGCTTGCTAGAAGGACTGGTAATAATCACAGTGGCATGGAAAGTCATTCTTGTCAAAAGGCTTTTTGATCTGATGAGAACAAGAACTAGGACAGAGCAAGCATGAATCTACTAGGGCACAAAACTGCCAATTGTCAATGACCACATCAATTGTCTTAGCATTTTTTATATTTCCCTGGGAGAAGAAGTAAAGCCAGTTATTCTCCTAAGCAAGTTGTCAGGCATTTATTCCAAATGTCCTGTAATTTCAGAATCTCTTTGTTTTAGCACGTGTGTTGTGGCTTAGTATTAGGGCATAAACGCTTGAACATTTTGTCAAGGCATACAAGTGACAGCAATTCACCCAAAGCAGACAGTAATGTAAAAAAAATATATTCATGGATTAAAGTTGCACATTTATGAGACAAAGCCAAAGTAATCAACTGCTTCAGTACTTCTACCTCATGCAACTTCAGCATTTTCAAGGCTGCTTACAAAAGTAATAATATGTATTACAATATAACACTTGAGAAGTTTTGCACGTTTTCTTCCCCCCCCCCCCAAAAAAATGACCAGTAAACTTTTTACAAAGGTATTTCTATAACAATCACTTGCCATGCAAGGTTATTACCAAAAAAATTCTTGATCAGGTTAGCATCATAGAGGCATGCTGTGCTTTGTACCACACTGTACTATGCCAACAAAGATTAAGATGTTGACGTATTTCTGTGGATGTATACTGGGACATGTAATCAGGACATGTAATCACTCTTACAAATTAAATATTGTAAAATGCATTCTCAGCAGACTAACAAACACAAACTTAATCTTAAAGCTTTGATTTTGTTTGAATCCTCAGGCTATAGAAAGTCTTTGATTTTATACTGATATCTAAGAGCTGTGAATTAGAATGGGCCATAGAAAAGTGGCAACAGAATCAAAATAACTTTGGTCATGATAAGCTTGTGCTGAGTCTACAAGACAGTGTTCATAGCCAAAAATTAGGAAAGATAATAATGTTGCACTATATGCTAATGAGTTGGACAAGATCTAAGATCAATGGCGATAAAGTTTTTACAGTAAAAGTGGAAGGAAAGACTCCATAAGTAATCCAGTGATAACAATGTTACCTAGTTTTGGATTTAAAACAAACAATATTCATTGCCCAAACACCTCTAGCAAATGCATGCTGCTCTTTTGATTTTACTCATAACAGTTCCTAACAGGTGATGTTTCATTCTTGCTCTTCACAAGCAAAATTGTGAGGGTGGAAAAAATCAAAGTTGCCATCTTTGCTTATTTGAGTAAAACATAAGTTACATGGGGGAATACAAAATAAAGGGCAATGTGTTCCATTTGCCACTTGTGTTTCGTGAGATTATACTGTGAATTCAGATGTGACATTATCCCGAAGTAGAGCTATGATATAAACCCTGTTAATTATTTGGAAATTAAGCAATACATTTCTAAGGTTTGAGAGGTGCTGTTGACCCAGTAAAGCTCCAGACCAATTTTTTTACTTGTATGGAATAGCACCCTGCAACCTAATTAGCCCCGCTCACCTCGTTGTGGAGCAGAAACACAGATTTGGAAAAGGAAAGACTGGTATTCTCAAGTAAAGCATGCTCAAATTAAGTGAACATCAGCTAGCTGAGGAGCTGTAGAAACTTAAAGAAAAATGGATTTCTTGATACTAAAAAATTGTAGAGAGAGATCTGAATCAAATTACATAATCTGGTTCTCTCTTGTTTGAAGTTTTTGCCTAAAAAACATCACAGCTGCTAAAAGCACCTAACTGGCAAATTCTCTTTCCCTAAGCACAAAAGAATTTCTGAGCTTACCTGTTGTGTCTCTCTGTCGGCTCAGAGAGGTCCTGTTCTGACACCTCGTCTTTCAGCTGCTGGGATCAGTGAGACTGTCCCCAAAGGGATCTTGCTCCTAGGATGTGATGACCGACCATAGGCTGTGACCTCCTCAGCCACTCAGTCTTCTTGCTTGCCTGTGCCTATGTCACTGCAACAGTTCCTTGTGGGAGGGAGTGCAAGAGGGGCAAGACTGTGGGTTTATTTCACTCACTTTCCATTTCCAGCTGAGGCACTACCCTGCCACTTCAAGTTTCACACCCTTAAGGTGGAAAAAGCAGCAGGTGAAGAAGAAAATGATCATTTGTACATGAGGCGGAAAGTTTAAAAAGAAATCTTGATAAAGTCCTCCAAGACATAAAACATCCGCTTTCAGAGTCAACCAGCCTGTACTGCTGAGAGAAGTTGGGAAAAAGAAGAGAGGAACTTCTAGGCTTACAGGGGAGGTATCTGGGCTTAAGGGGATGTATCTGGCAGGAAATCAGCTTATTGAAGAGGAGGGGACAGGCTACAGAAACATTTGCATGACTAACAGCCTGGAGTGCCATTTTCTTTTTGATTCCCTTTCTTTCTTTTGCACAGTGAAAGGGACACCTGGATACAAAAATAATGCACAGCTAGTTGTCTTCATGCCCTCAAGAGATGATGTCTACTTGCCTTTTAATCCAGCTCCAACAAACAGGCTAGGTTAGTTTTGCTAGGTATAGTTTTGCTATGCTCCCTGCTTCTGTATTTGAGGATTACGATCGTATTTTACATGTCACAAAGAACACCGAGTTTTTAATTATTTTGGTTTTACAAAAGAACAGATCATTTAACTATGAAACTTTTCCTTTTGCTTTTGGAAAAAAAATTTAACTTGCTTTTGGGTAATCCTGCATTTCTGTCACTTTCATTGGAAAAAGGTCAATCAGAAAGGCATTGTGACCCTGAATATCAGTACTATTTAGTAAGGGACAGGTTTTATCATTCTTTATCACCCTTCTCATGTTAAGTGTCCTCACTGATTTTAGTGGGGGTGCTTAATCAATGGAAATCCTCAGTGGGCAGGTAGTGTAAGCTATGCAGAGTATGGCTGTATGTAGTTATTCAGTTACTTAAAGCTAGGGGAAAATGTTGGCTTGAGGTCCAGAGACCAGCCTGCCATTTATCCCATGTTCAACTGATCAAGCAGAAACACAGTCTTCTCTTAATCAGCTATAGCTACAAAGTCGGCAGGATGGACAAGGAAAATAAATCAAAAAAAAAAATAATCAGTTGGTTCTTGACTTCCTTACCAAGTAAACAATACAGATTGTTCTGGATTTCACTGACTTTTGTAATGTCCCTGTTCACTTTGAAGTACTTAGTGTGAAGTCAGACCCTGTCAGTGTTGTGCGAAGCTGACTGCCATTACTTTTCAGATAAGACAAAAGTCAACCTCCCAGTGGAAAAACCTGTTAACAAAGTACTGCTTTAAAGCTCTGTATTTCAATAAGCCACACAGGCTTTTTTTTACTTTTAATGACCATAAGTTTTATTTCCCACAGTAATTCATAGATTAATTTCTCCTTGACTCCGGTCAATTTTCTGTATATTTTTAGAACAACAAATTGTGTGCCATCTTAATTCATAGATTAATTTCTCCTTGACTCCAGTCAATTTTCTGTATATTTTTAGAACAACAAATTGTGTGCCATCTCTGAGGGTACAGTTTTTCCAGTATGAGAATCAATCACTGGTTTTATAAGATCAGCCTCATCTAACTCTTTATGTAGCTTTGCCTGTTTCTTAATTGCATCCAATCACTGTCTGAAAGAGTACTGGTCATTCAGAACATGCTCAATTTCATGTCTCTGCACACATCTTTATTATCAAGTGGGATGATGGCCTGATGCTGTTAAAGAATTAATAGGTTGACATAACTGTGAGGGGAGATGGACATCACAGGTGAACACAGAAGCTGCAAGTGCAAATAAGGAATAAAAAATGTGGTTTATATCTTATGATGCTGCTTCAAGAGTTATATTTTACAATGTAAATATACTTTGGAGTAGATATTTGGAATATGTAATTCTCCAGGTACAAATACTGACAAAAAGCAGCTTGGTAGTCCAGAATCTCCAGTTATGACAGGACTGAAGGGAGTATGATATAAAAACATTAGTCAGAGGATATCCCACTGTTGTAGCTTAACCCATCAGGCAGCTAAACAGCACACAGCCATTCGTTCACTGCCCCCCACAGTGGGATGGAGGAGAGGATTGGGAAAAAAAGGCAAAACTCATGGGTTGAAATAAAGACAGTTTGATAGGACACAAAGCAAAGGGAAAATAATAATAACGATAAAAGAACATACAAAACAAGTGATGCACAATGCAATTGCTCAGCACCTGCTGACTGATGCCCAGCCAGCCCCTGAGCAGTGGGCTGACACTCCCCAACCCATTCAGCCCAGTTTGATTGTTCAGCATGATGTCATTTGGCCAGTTTGACTCCAGCTTCTTGTGCTCCCCCAACCTCCTCACCAGCAGGGCAGTAAACGAAGCTGAAAAGTCCTTGACTTAGTATGAGCACTGCTCAGCAACAAACAAAACATCAGTGTTTTATCAACATTATTATCCTAAATCCAAAACACAACACTGTACCAGCTGCTAGGAAGAAAATTAACTCTATCACAGCCAAAACCAGCACACCCAAGTAAGCAATCTGATGAACAAGATACCTAAAGAAGAATCTCAAGTTATTTTAAAGACAATGCAGTACCTGTATTAACTCCCTTGAAATCACATTGCCAAATGATGCACTGCATTTCTTGTAAATGCTTTTGACATCACAGTTCTTTCCAGATAAAATAGCTTAAATTCAAAGTATTTATGAAGTACCATTCTGCTTATTCATTATATAGGGTAAGTGATGCATGGAAGGCAAAGTAAAAGAACTAAAACCAAAGTGGTAGGCTTATAGAAGTAACTATTCTACTAAAGGGAATTTAATAAAGAGTGAAAGAAATGAGCAGAGAAAAACAGTTTGCCTGAAGAACTACCTGGTTTTCTATGCAAAATTCACACAATCAGACTGCTTCAGAGAGCATTTTGCCTAACCTGCCTATTCATATAAAGTCAACAACACCCATAGTTAGAAAGCAGCTCCAGTTATAAAATGTAAGTCCTTCCTTGGAGATTGTGTTAGTTTCTTCCAGTCCTTTCCCACAGAGGACTTAGGGAACCGTTCCCTGCACACCTTCTGTGCCTCGGGCAGTATTGCCCAAACAATCTTCCTGCTGCTCTCCTCATGACTCTCTGCAGTGTTTTTGTTTCTTCAAAAAGGAGCATGTCCTACAGCTGAACTTGAGTAGTGCCAAACATATCAGCACTGTTATTTCCCCTCCTTCCTTATACCCCCCCAGTGAAACACCACAGAAGAGTGTTTGCCTTTTTAAGGCTGGCATCATGTTGTCGATTTGTGTTCTTGTCTGCCTTACGAGTGTCCTCCGATCAGCAACTGAAATCACTAATAGCAATATCCAGTTAAACAAGGCCTGCGGGAGATCACCAAAAGCACCTCAAGCTTTTTCAGTTTGATACCAAACCATGACAATAACACAGAGAATGTTTTCTAACTCATTATGTTTAGATAAAATTTCATTACATTACTGTTAACACTGCCTTGCAGAATACTCTTGGCCTTGGTATGAAGGTAAGTCTTGCTTCACCTTCTTCCTTAAGCCAACTGCTTTGACAAAGAAGAAAATCGTATCAACTTGACTATCAGATCTTTAAATTATTCATGATGGCTTTTTTTGGATTGTTGACTTTTAAAATTGGCTAATTGAATTTATCTGTCACATAATTTACACCCGAGGTTTTAACAAATTGAATTAACTCTTTTGTCAGATCTTTCCAAGGATCAGAGCTAGGCTGACCAGCCAGTACTTTTCTAGTTTCTCCTACTCAAAAGGCTAAATATTATGTCACTGTTGTGATCAAACTTATTAGATAACTAATTATTAGTTACCTAATCAGCGAAAGAAAATAATAGATTTCCCACAGTTAGTAAGTATACGTGCCATTGCCTTTAATGAGCAGAAAAAAAGAAATGCTGCAGGATTGCGACTGTCATTGGTGGTTGGTATTTTACTGTTGAAGGTTACTGTAGATATCTGATTTAGTAATGGACTGTTTACACATCTGAGTTGCCATAGCTGTCAAATATTAAAAAGCATACTAAATCCAAAAAAAAAAGCTCATCATCATCTATATATAAATATACACACATGTAGGGCAGCTGAACAGAAAGTACCAAGTTGATTAACTATGATTTTCCACTCACCAAGTTTCAATGGACAAACTTCATGCCTTCCCCATGAGTGCCAGGGAAAGACTGTCTCCCTTGATCTTGTGTTGCTCAGCTGCCAGCCCACTTTGGCTCAGCTGTGGGTCCCCACACCACCTGCCTCCCTGGCACCCCTGGGGCCGCTTCCCTGCTTTTCCCTGACTTCACCAGCTGCAGTAGCTGGGCAAGGACAAGGGGAACACCACAGCTGTCAGCTTGTTAAATACCAGGGGCTTAGTAAGGAGCCTTCTGGAAACAGTGAGCCAGCAGCAGCATAGCTCAAAACCAGGCCCTTTCTCTTTCTTTGTCTTGAATCTGTGGTGATACTTTTCCATTCTACAAGTGCAGGTTTTGAAAAGATGCATGCAAAATACTATTGTCCACAGACTGTGGGGATTTCTACCTCTAGGAATTTGGCAAAGGGCTTCTACTGTCAGAAGGTCAAAATTTGCTAATATTAACTGCTGTCAAGCTAACTTTAGTCCGGGTAATCTGTTTCTATGTCATTCTCTGTTACTATGTTGTGAATTTGTTTCATCACACTTAGTCTTCATTCTCACTTATTTCTGCATTGCACTGAATTTTCTTTAAGTGCTTGTTTTTCACCTTTGCTGCTTTGCATTTGGCTTTGGGCTTATCTACGTTACTTGGTTTACATCTAGAGAAATTGCTGCTTTATTAGCGCGTATCTTGCATTTTGGTTGTCAGCCAATTTTACAAAATAACTTTCTTTGCTTAATTCAGGGATATCTTTGTGTTAATAAAAGTATACAAAGGAACTGTTTAACTTGTGGTTTCTTTGAAAGTATATGTAGATAGAAGCTGTAAGTTAATTAAAAATGCAAAGACCTATATTTTAAGTAAATGTTAGCTAAGCAAAGCCACCTGAAGTGTACCAGATATGTAAGGGAAAAAGAAACATTATCAAAATATCTTTTGTATTGAAACTCATTGATTAACAACAGAAATAATACTTGTAGTTAAAGAATTAAAGTTGTTGTTCTTAGGCATTGCATTTTGTAATAAAAGAGCAAGCAGAATTTTTCATGAACTGGCTAAATAGTCTAAACTGAGAAAATTTTCTTTTTTTTTCTCCTGTTGTAGAGGTGACACTTTCAGAGGTGGTATAGTGCTGTAGCAAAATGTTCTCTGCAGTTAATCCATGATGCTGATCTCTTTTTTCCTTTTAATGTGCAGCAGCAAGTGTGTTCTTATTGAATAAAGTTGAAATTAAAAGACGGTAATCTTCAGCCTTACCAAGTACTATAATATTCCATGTCTTTAATAATTCCATGTCTTTAAAAATTAACTTCTTTTTTTTTTTTTGTCCCCAAAAAGTAAGTAAAAATAGATCACCTTGGCAGAAATGCCTTATGTTTCTACGAAACTGTCAGTACAAACATACCACTTCATTCTGGACTATCAATTGTTTACCAAGGAAAGAAGCTGAAAAGGTTGCCTGGATAGTACACATTAAATTAGCTTAATGATAGGAGTAGATGATTGACTGCACTGAAAATCAAAGTAGTGTTCTTTTTAACCCATAGATCAATATTTTCAGGTTTCCTTTGCTGACAAAATAATTACGGTACAATGTATCCCACTCTCATACTCTGTAGACAATTGCCAGCAGCCTGTATGGAAGATAATTTACTGCTTTAAAAGGAGAATATTGATTTGGATTTGTGGGGGAGTGCTAATTCATTTATTCATTTACCCGTGGTATACCATGGTAGGCATTGGATTACGGCTGTAGGTTCAAGGTCTTGTTACCCCAGTGCTCTGAGAAACAACTAATTTGTCCTGCTCCTCGCCAAAGTTCCTGTTTGTCCATGCTGTCAAACCACTAGGTTTCTTTCCAGTGAATCCTGGCAGTCCCTGAGGAATGAAACCCAGGAAGGCACCCCAAGCTCCCAGTGCCTCCTAGTTACCCTCCAAATCAGTAATCTGCATAACCTGAAATCCCAGACACCCCCTGAAAATAAGCTAAGCTTCCCACTGCACGCCCAGATCATCACCATGATATATTGCACTCAGTTCCCTTGAGGTCTCATCCAAAATGTTTTCTCCTTCCCACCCCCAAGTCAGCGTATCTTTTGTAACAAAGAGCATGCACCAGTAACTGGTGACAGCAGTTGTGCAAAAACCATCATCATGCTCATCTCTGCATGGGGTAGGAGTACACACAGAGGTACAGGTTTGACAAGAACACCTGAAATGTATCTAGACATAGATCAGTGTTGGGGTGCACCAGGTAGGAAACGCATAGATCATGGGCCAGCATTGAATCAGACTGAATAAGCTGAAGGGGCTATCATGAAGTCCAAAAAGAGGAATAAATGCCAGAGATGAGGGTGACAAAAGTTATCTTGCTTTACGAACAAAGTGTTCTTAAAAGTCTTGAACAAAGAACACAGTCTATTCTTGACCATAGCACAGATTTTTGTGGAATAATGGCAGCCGGTAGAAAAGAACTAAGTCCTAAGAGGCCTCACTAATTAGTATTTTAAGTACTTGGCAGGGGGAAAAGCCACTTTAATCGAAAAAGCTGTGCATTAATTGGGAAAAATAAATCAAATTTGCATTACTGAGGGAAAAGATACAAGCAGGTAGTTCCTCATTAGCTAGAAACACATGTAGACTAAGAGCCAGTTTTCTTTTGGTAATAGATATTTTGATAAGCATCTGCAGGTAACCACCAATCCCTGTGCCAGTGAAGAGAGAGACCTGGACTGCAATTGCATCCTGTCCCCACAGTCATTACTGTTGCAGGAGTCAAGACTGCATGGCCTCAGCAGTAAACAGCATGTTGGCAAGCATTTCTCGGTCACCCACCAGAGGCTGGAATTTAGCAAGATTAGAAAATTAATTACTAAAGACTTACATGAAGAGCAAGAGACAGATTATTTTCAAAGAGAAAGCCTCACCAACTCTCATGATCCCTCCTCCAGCATTAATCCAAACAGTGGAGTGTACACTGTCTTCATGGAAAGGGTAAATGGTAGCTACAACAAACCTGGGAGCAACGGCACCTTGCTGAGGAGCATCCAGCCCTTGTCAGCTCCAAAAAAAGGGTGAGATGTCAGAGGCTAGGTAACACAAGGGACTTCTGGCACTGGGGAAATCCCTACCATTTCACCCACAGCCCTCTGGAACTTCATTGTTCTTTTCTAACCTCAAAGTTCATCAGAAAATGCTCCTGTGGCACATCTACTGTGGCAACTGACAGGCAGTGAGAGTCCTAAGCACCAGACATTATGTGGGGCCACAGAGTGCAGATGTGCTCCACTGCTAGGGAAAACACAAGGGAATGGAAAGTCATGCAGCAGGAGCAATGGAGATGCTCTTGACAGTGGCCAGATAGTGTCTGGGGTATTCTGGAGGTAATGGCATGTTTTGTGACAAGAGATAGTACTCCAGTCCTGCTAGCCTTAGTGGAACAATCACTGGGAATGACAGAATGGAACAGCAGGACATGGCCAGGGACAGTATAAAATTGCCCATTACAATTTTTATTTAGGATTAGAGACTATTTTGAGAAAAAAACTATGAATGTAATAAATATAGGAAAGCAGATACCAAAATGCCAGAAGAAATTTATTTCAGACAAAAATAGCACAGGAAAAAAAAAAAAAAAAAAAGCTTTATTCATATTGCTGTGTTCTAAATTAACCTATCAGGCAAAACAGTGCAGGTCTATTGATAAGTGAATGAAAACATCTCTGTTCAGCAATGAAAAGAAATGAAAACAAGGAAACAAAACATTCAACTAAACAAAGAAAGGTAAAATACTGAAAATATTACCCTGTAGAGTCTGATATGAAGCAATTCAGTGTGGTTGTCCAAATCTAGCAACATTTCTCTGAAAAGGAGACATAAAGAGAGGGGAAAGCACAGTTAAGCTACAGATCGCAGGAGGCACAACCAGACCTAGTCCAGCTGAAGGCAAAGACACATGAGAATAGACTGGAATAAAGTGGAACTGTTAAATTAGAGAAAGGAACAAGAATGGGTGTAAAAGCAGTGAATGACTGGGACAAGACAGTCAAGTGTACTGCAAAACAGATAAAAATAAACTTTTTCCTACATCTTAGTCCATGTTTGGGCTTACAGACCGCAAGACTGCAGAAAACAGCACTTGGGACTTGGAAAGTCTTTACAATGTAACTAATGAGAACATCGTAGGGTTCGTTTGCAAACAAAATGGGAGCAGGTTTGAACCCCTGTTTTTCAAGACAAATGGTTATTCCAGTAACTGCCCATTATGTAATCTCTGGCAATTTTCCCTGAAACAGTGATAGTAGCTGCTATTAAAAACAATACTAGATTGGATGAATTATTCATCTAGTCCAGAATGGCAATTGTATTCCATTGCAACCATAACCCTATACATGTCCTTCTATCTGTTGCATGCTACTGTGGTGTTTTTCTGGAACACACAACCCTCAGCTTTTTTTTCTACTGCCTCCTTTTTGGATTTAATTGAACTTAGTATGTTGAGGTATTTTTTTCAAAAAAAGGCAACAGCTGATAAGCGCTGTTCTAAAAACAGTACTCACAAATGTGTAATGGTGTAGCAAAGCTAAAGGTGTTGCAGTATTTCTGTCCACTGCAAGCCTTCAAAATTCAAATATACCAAAGTTAGCATTTTTTTTAAAAAAACCTAGGAAAATATGACAACATGGAAGCATCAACACAAATGAAAAAATTCTGTATGTACAGGCTATAAATTGTGGCAGTAGATGAGTGTGAAAGCTGCTTCCTAGTCCCCAAAACCAAAACATTTCCCATTGTGCATCAGCAAGATGTCAGTGGTTTTTCTGAGAAGAAATGAAAACTGGAAACAAACATGAAAACAACAACAGTAAAAAAGAATAAATGAGATCAGAAAAAGTAATTGCTGGTTAGTTACAACACTTATCAACAACATTTGATCATGTTCATTCAACTGCCTGCTTTGTCATGCAGCCAGTGCCTGCAGGAGCAATACTTTTATTGCCAGACTTGTGCTGGGTTAGGTAACTCTTGCTATTGCCTGTCAAAGGTGTTCGTTCCTCTGTGTCAGTATATATTTCCTTTCCAAGGCGGCTCAGGATGAGAAGTCTTCAGTATCTCTGACATGTGCCCTAATTTGGGTCAGAGAGAAGGCTGGTGTCAGATGCTCTCTTTCAAATTCAAAAGTACCTGGGAAACTGGGAATTTCTATGCGCTCAGCTGCAGATGTAAAATATAAGTATATGCCTTCATAGCCCATGACTAATACCAAATGTGGCTACCATTTATCCATCCTGCTTCTAGCCAGTACTTTGTGAAAAGGAGGTACAGTCATAGTCTTCCCCTCATGGCACTTTCTACTGGACTTTATAAAAAAAGCGTGGGCAGGACAGGGTGACCTCCTGAGGTCCAGGGTTATTACTGTGTCTGTCTCTGCAGGCACTTGTTCAACTGTTCTCATAGGTTCCCAAAAACAGAGACACTGGTGTGTTGAGTTTGCATGATAAGGTTTTGGTAGTGGTGGGATACAGGGGTGGCTTCCGTGAGAAGATGCCAGAAGCTTCCCCCATGTCCAATGGACCCAAAGCCAGATAGCTCCAAGATGGACCTGCCGCTGACCAAAACCGAGCCCATCAGTGATGGTGGGAGCGCCTCTGGGATAATGTATTTAAGAAGGTGAAAAGAATCTGCAACAAAACTGCAGGTGGGAGAGAGGACTGAGACCATGTGAGTGGAACAGCTCTGCAGCCCCCCAGGCCAGCGCCGCAGCAGGGGCAGGGGGGGCTCCAGGGGCCGCAGCAGAGATTCCCCCCAGCCCGTGGTGAAGCCCACGGTGAGGCAGGCTGTGCCCCTCAGCCCATGGAGGCACACGGTGGGGCAGGGGGATGCCTGAAGGAGATTGTGACCCATGGGCAGCCTGTGCTGGAGCAGTCTGTTCCTGGCAGGACCTGTGGCCCTATGGAGAGAGGAGCCCAGGCTGGAGCAGGTTTGCAGGCAGGACCTGTGACCCGTTGGGGGACCCACGCTGGAGCTGCCTGTTCCTGAAGGACCGTGGAAGGGACCCATGCTGCACACCGTGGAAAGGACCCATGCTGCACACTGTGGAAAGGACCCACACTAGAGCAGTGGGTAAAGAACTGCAGCCTGTGGGAAGGACCCGTGTTGGAGAGGTTCACGGAGGCCTGTCTGCCGAAGGGGGGGACTCCATGCTAGAGCAGGGGAAGAGTGTAAGGAGTCTTCCACCTGAGGAGGAAGGAGCAGCAGAGACAATGTGTGATGGACTGACCACAGCCCCCATTCCCCATCCGCCTGCGCTGCTCAAGGGGAGGAGGGGGAGATATCTGGGCTGGAGTAAAGTTAGGTCCAGGAAGAAGAGAGGGTTGGGGGAAAGGTGTTTTTAAGTTTTGGGTTTATTTCTCATTATTCTACTCTAATTTGGATTGTAATAAATTAAACTGATTTCCCAAAGTTGTCTGTTTTGCCCTGATGGTAACTGCTGAGTGATCTCCCTGTCCTTATCCTGACCCATGAGCTTTTTGTTTTGTTTTCTCTCCCTTGTCCAGTTGAGGAGGGGAGTGACAGAGCAGCTTAGTGGGCATCTGGCATCCAGTCAAGGTCAACCCACTACATCTGGCCAACCTCACCAATCTAACACTCCCTCATTTTGCCAGCAGAAAATTTTTTCTTACCACCTAGTCTGAATGGTCCTTGCCACAGGTTTCATCCCATTACACCTTGTCCTGCAGCCAGAAAATGTGTGATTGTTTTTTGCAGCCATCAATACATACAGAAAGACCATGTCCTCTGAGCTCCTGCACTTCATTTAACTGATCCTCAGAGCTCATGTCTGCCAGAGAGGTGATCATCACCAATGCTCACTCCTGGCCTGGATCTCCTCTGCCTGTGCCCTCCTTAACATGTCAATGCCTTCCTTTAAGCACCACACCTGAAACTGGGCAGAGCAGTGCCAGGGAAACCTTGGCAGTGCAGTAGGGTACCAAGTGCCTATTAGCACAGTTTCTCCATCACCTTATGAAGCCTAAGAGGCAGAATGGTGTTACAGGATCCGAGTCCCAAAAATGACCTTTCCCTAGACCCAACCACTTTGCACTGCAGCTAAGAGTGGCAAAACCAAAGAGAGAACATTTGTGGTCAGATCCTGTAGTATAAAAGCAATATAGTAAAAAAGTATAAAAAGTACAAGACATTGTGACAGATAACGTATCATGAAAGCAGCTGTCAGGGTACAATATAAAGTGTGTCAAGACATGTGAGAGAGTAGGAGTCTGAAATGTCCTGACTCCTACACAGACTCTCAGCTCAATCCCACCAGCACAGCACTGGCAGAGAGAACAGACTAGAGAACTCAGCCATTTTAAAGCCTAGCCATCCTCTCTGCTGATGTACTGCTACTGAGGGGTACTGTGCCAAGAAAGCCATCAGCCTGACAGATTTTTTTCACATTCATTTAGCAAATACATTCTGTGCCATTTTCACTGTCTGCTGCCCAGAGGTTAATCAAGAAAAGAAGGGTGCAACAGCTGGGAACACGACTCCCGGGATATCATGTGGAGGCAAGGCTAGGTCCAGTGGCAAAAGGACATGAAACCAAAATCTCAGTGGCCAGAAGGCTCTTAAAAAGCTGGGGCAGCAGGGACAGGCCTTGCTGTCAACATCGCTCCATCACATTCCCCTGCCTGCTTTCCACTTGCATGTCTTCAGGTCTCATATCCTTATTTCTTTTCTCTTCCAAACTGAAGGTTGAAATCTGAAACAAAGGAAAACCTCTGACAACTGAACTGTAGAACCCGAATGGCTTTAGGAAAGAAACAGCATTATGGGTAAATTATTTTTCAGGAAAAATATAATTTTAAGGGGTCATGGATAACTTTTTACCAAAAAAAAAAAGTAGCCAGTACATGCTGTGACATCAGACTGAAATCCCCACAACTCCTGAGTTGATGACTGTATTCAAGACAGTCAGCAGTGCAAGAAAAGCATCTGTGAATATCAGCCAATATTTATCACCAGACAGAAACCTTTGGTCATACCTTGAAGCCAAGAAAAGAAACTGAAAATACCTCTTACCTATACCACCTCTTTATTTTCTTCTCAGCAGGAGGACACGAATGATGAATTTTCAATGAGGGTCTAAGGCATTACATTAATACACCTTTTCAACTGATGAAATACTTCCATATGACCGCAGTTACGTGCCATGGAAATGATCATCACTAGAGGTACTTGAACACTGCAAAAGCAACAACCAAGAAAAACAGCCAGATTACGCCAGCCATTTCACCTAGGAGCAGTCATACTTCTTCCACCACTACTTTCCAGCCCCCTTTGCTGAATCCCAGAGTTACAACTCTTAATAGCAGTTTCTGTGCTTTGAGTAAAACATCTACTGCCAGTCCAGGAGAGGTTTTAAGCATGTCATCAGTCTAAAGCATTAAGCCAATCTGCTTACATACTTTGATGGACTGAGCTCTAACTTTTCTGTGCCATTCAGAAAATTAAGGATATTGCCATTATAATAAATAATAAATTTGGGATTACCAGGTACTCCTTTTGATCAACTAATTATTGACCAGGAAAATAATACTCTTCCTTACAACCCATGTTAGAAGTTTATAGTTTGTATTGGAGGCTCAAACTAAGCAGCAACACTTAAGTCCTAACATCTTTACAGTTTCTTCACTTAAGGCTCTTGTTTGTATTTCCAAGTACCTCTGACCCAACAATAATAGTAATTCTAAAATCAGTCTGTATTTAAAACGTAAAACTAATCCTGCAGTGATCTATTCCTTATTTCCTCATTGTTTTACTTACCCGGCATAGTCCTGTATTAGCTGAGTCAGAACTAGAAAACAAAGGTGAGGTTCACATTCCAAAAAAGAGGAAAAGGAAATAATTGTTCAGAAAGGAACTACAACTGCAAAAATAGCAGATAATTCTGCTGCAGCCCATTTGAAAAATATGCAAAATCTGTTTGGCTTTGTTTTCTACATTCCTGTGCCCCTGAGCAGTTATTTCCTTACAGGAAGGACACACAAGAACATATCCCCATGCCTACACTCCTGCACAGTAGAGTATTATTACTGAACTTGTAAAGACACAGACAGAGTCTAAATCATTTGAGACATTTGTGTCCCCAATCTGAGTGTGATTTCAGCAGAAGGGAAACAGCAGAAGACATAATAATAATAGACACACTTTCAATATCTCCTCAAGATCTCTTTCGAAAATGATCAGTGTAATCTGAAGATCCCCTTTTAGATCAATACCACCGTACAGTTTAGCTGACCAAGTTCAGCTGTAAGTCAAATGATTACAGACATAACTAAGTTAATGAAACAATGCTTTGGCACTCAGGATTGAACATGCACTTTTAATGTTGAGCTGTGAGGAGTTCTAAATGCATAAATATCCAGACTTCTCTTTAAGGGGGTCATTGCTGTTCATATTTCATCCTTGTAACCATATCGAGAGTAGCTTGTGGACCTAAATATTTCTAATAGTCTCACTGAGAGCATCAGTCATTTTGGAATAGGCCAGGGCACCTAAGAGTTTTCTTACTCTTGCTGTTTATTCTTGCTGGACTGGGTAGGCTGATCAGTAGAACTTTGATCCATACATAAATTTGCTAGTTATTTTTGTATTCCCGTGGGGAAGGGGGTGTATATTAGAGAAATCTGCCAAGTACAAAACAGTCCTAAAACAGAAATATAGATCCCTTATCAACTTAAATCATGCATAATAATTACACATTTCAAAATGGATAAAGGGCTTAGAAATTAATTTTAAATTAGTTCTGGTAGCAAGAACCCTTATTAAAGATTATGAATAGTTTTGATGGTGTTATATAATTTTTTGAAGGTCAGAAAACAATCTGTTTTCAGATCATTTGGGGGCTGCCAAAAAATTGCTTTGTCTTTAAATTAATGATATATTCAGGCAATCGAACAACTGTTGTCATGTCTATCATTACAGTCCCCATCTAAAACTGACATCTATTTTACTCACAGATAGTTTAATAGATAACTGCATAGCTAATTTTATCCAAAGAACACAAGAAAAAGCCTTCTAGGTTTGTTTCCCAGTCATTCTACTAGCAGCCATCTCATTACAGGTATCACATGGATGACAGCCACAGGGTAAATCTCAGCTTATCTTAGATAACTCTCACACAGTTCTGCTGAAGAAGTTAAAAATCAGACATGAAGGTTATGGTGAGACTAAAGAATTAAGTAAAGCAGATCCAGTTGCAAAGAGACTGTGTGGAAAGGGAAGGAGGATCAGTGGCTGTGTAGGTGTTAAACCTTCCTTATCATTCTGCTGAAGACACACATGGACTGCAGACAGCTTCACTGCTCAGGCTATGCCAGCCTCAGCTGTGCATGTGGTTCTTTCCAACACAGCCCATCTTAATATTTTGCCTCAGTCTCTCAATTTGTTTCTCAGATCTATAGTAGATAGAAATTAGTCATCAAAATCCAAAGACACCGAGAACCAAGGAAAGACTCCAAGTTTAGTGGACTTAGTGCCTATACGGCATACATTATTTTGTTCCCATGATTCTTACCATCCATTAGCATTCCGGAGATGAGGAGGATACACAGAAGATGACATTGCACTGTGGTTAAATGAAACGTTATCCGTGCAATCTGCTGACAGACACAGAAATATCTTATTTCCGTCAGATGTGCAAACAAATATGCATGTATGTGCATATGATTTGAGTTAGGCAAAAACCAAAGTAAACATGAAAAGACATTGGGAAGGATTTAAGACCCTTGATATCTGTGCAAAGCTGACGTGGGCATTTCTAGTATGGGTGGCCACCACACATATGAGCAAGTCTCCTTCCCTTCCCCCTCCACAGATTTTCCCTACCAAAGTGCCATGCCAGAGTATATTGTAACAGAGGTGCCACACTGCCTTTCCTGGGATCTCAGCTTTCTGGTAACCTGATGCTGCATCCATGTGTACCCTATACCATCTCAACAAACCTTCAGCAGAAACTCTGGAGTAAAAGGAATTGCTAGAACCCTCTTCTGCCCTCAGGCTTAATATCTGCAGACATTAATTTTGATTACTAAACTCAGAGTGTAGCAAGGGTAGAATTCAAGTTTCCTTATATTTTAAAATAATTTGAATTAAGAAATTAAGAAAAATCTAGTCCCACTCTTTCCTTCAACAGTGGTTATGCATCTTTCCTGTCTGTAAACAGCAGTTGTCATCAACGGTTATATCAAAGGCCTTTTTGAGTTTAATACTTGCAAGCTATTCCCTTTTTTGTTTTGTTAGCAACTTCTCTTGTACATATCAATTACTGCAGACCTCTGTCAACATGTGTTAATATTGAAGCACATCCTCTTTCAAAGGGAAATGTCAAAGCTTAAATTCAAATGAGAGATGACATTTCAGTTTGCATATTCCATGTATAATGGTTCTTCTCTACCTTCTAGAAGCTTCAGCTGAGGGAAAATGCAATATTTAAAGAAAAAGCCCAAACAAAAAGTTCACTTTATTTTTTATTTAATAGCTAGGTCTCCAAATCATCTTTCCAGAGGGGAAAGAAACCCTACATGACAAAAAATATCAGAAATTAAATTAAATTATTTCAAGATATACATGCTTCATTTGCCAGGTACTAACAGAGAACCATCAGAAAAATAACATGTAGCTTGTTCTTCTGCCCTTTTGCTTCTCTTGACTGCATGCCTGGACAGAATGCATTAATAAGCACTTCTGCTTCTTCTAGGCAACACTGACCACTTTAGAGTAATTTGTTCTCATTGGCAGTTTTCTACACACATATGAATCAGTAAAAGCAAGCAGCTCTGCAAGGGAAGGTGAAACAGAACCAAGCATCACAATGATGGCAGAGGCCGTCACCCCCTGACAAGGGCACAGGTCTACCACATCTGAATGAGGACAGCAGTGTGGGGTCAGGATAGTGACCTGGGTGGCTAGAGGACCTGTGTCTGCCACACTAGCCCTGGTGACGAAACAGGGTCCCAAGTCGTCAAGTCAGAGTCAAGGCAGTATGGGACCAGGCACAGTGTCCCTGTAACGTAGCTCAGACAGAGTCCAAGGATGAGAGCTCAGCTCAAAAGAAGATCCCAAGAGAAGGGAAGGGAGATCCCTGGTCAGGGATCTGTCGGAGCTGGCTCCCTTCTCAGGTAGCTGAGCCTCCAGTAGCAGGGAGAGGCTGCTGATACGCAACTCTGACTCTACAGTCAGGGAGATGAAGTCACTAGGACTACTGTTGGAAGGTGTATAGAAGAAAGCCATGAGAATCAAGATGATTATCAACATGTTTGTGTTTGCTGTATGAAGAATTTGCAGTTTCATTGAGAACATTTTGGCAACCTGCAAGTTGAAGAACACTGAAGCACAAGTCTCAGGACAGTTTTGGATTGAGGGCTCTGCTCTTTCTTGTGGTCTTCTCAATGGTCACGTTATACCCATACAGACTTCTTTGAAGTTTCTCTGAATTCACAAAAACTCTCAATTGAAAATGATAGGTGTTAGATCTGGAACAACTTAAACACTCTTAAGAGAAATGGCCTTGAAATTCTCAAGTGAAGATGCCTTCTCTTCAGCTGCTTTTCTCCTTTGGTAAGTCTTTGTGTTACTAGTACTTATTTGAGAAGGAAAATGTGGAAAAGAACAGCTGATTCAAAGAGTTAAGGATTACGGAAAAATCGAGGCTTGAAGAGACAAATGGGGGCCTATGATGAGAAAACGGGACTGAAGCGCAAACATTCTTTTGCTGTAATGCCTTTGACTTACAGTCTGGTAGAACTAGCACTACGATGAGCTGGAAGCAGCTGTGAGAGTCAATAGCCCTAATGAATTTCTCAGCACAGGAAAAATGATTGGCAGAGCCATTTGGGGTAACTAATGAGACAGTTATATTCAGACATAGCATCCATATGTGAGCCCAACTAAAAGTGAAAACTATATAACCAGGAATTAATATCCCTGTTTAAAACTACCGTATGATATCATAGTCATTTGATATACTCCATCAGTTTCCTGATGTTAACAAGTTCCTGGATGATTCAGCCAAGCATAACTTTACACGTCATTTCTTGGTCTGATTTTATAATATAACCAGTATTACTTCTTTGCGTATTTTCTCACCATTTGTAACTTTGGCATGATATCTCAATAACATACAACTTTAGCAGTGATATTTGGGTTCCCTGGTTCTTAGTGGGACTCAGAACTAGTTCCACTAGCATTTCCTAGCAAGCTGAAAGATAAGCAGTGATTAAACTCAAAATACAGAAGCTCAAAAATTTTACCTTGCAAGCTCTGGGCACTCTGTAAGTACAAGCTACAATTACAAATTACAAGTAATTCTGCCATTTGTCTAGAACCCTCATGAAGTATTGCAGTATATATACATACAATTGAATAGAAGGTAGGAAAATCTGAATCACATTACAAAATCTAATAAAGAATCACATCATTGTTATAATGATAGCTCAGGAAACCTCTGAAATATATATTTATACTAATCAAATATCTCATATGTCTTATTTAAGATCCTGAGGTAAATATGAAATAGACTATTAATGACCAGCATCCATTCTTTTTTAAGTAATTTTCTTGTCACTCTAAGAAGTTTTATAATAAGAAATAGACCTTACCCTCCTGTTTGTGTTTTGTCTCAAGAAAGTGTATAGCCCCTATATTCATTTTAACTGACAGTTATTTGACATAACAGCATTTGGTAGATTAGGATTTGTATTTGTTTTCTACTGCCATTGACTTTTCTTGCTCTTATGATTTTAATAAATTCTATTTCTGCTAATTGATTTTGAGGGCTCCCTATTTTTAGAAGGTGCAAAATGTGACCGGTAGAGTAGAACTTCAATGAACAGCAACACCATGTTGCAATCAGAATGGCAGTGGAGTGCTGGTACCGTCAGTATGGCTGAATGCCATTTCTAAAGGTTGTTTGCCTTTGATAGTCCATCCAGAGTTGTTTTAAACTATATTATCTGCACAATTAATATTTGTTCTTCCACTTTCTAGCATGTTTACAAGCCAAGCATCTAGTATTGCAAACACTGATACATAGATACACATGCACCGATTTTACATAATATATCAATAGGGTTATATTTTAAAAAATCCCTTATATGCATGAAATTAAAAAGCAGGTTGTAAATGGGCTTCGGGCCACAAACCAGAACATAGCATGTTTCTTTACTGGGAGGGAAAGGCAGAGCTCTCCTCCACCTACCTGGCCTCACAGCCCAGCATGCAGACAAGTGGCACAGGTGGGTCCATGGCACCTCCCATACCATCATCACAGATGGCAGCACCAACCTACAACCCCCAAACACACTCAGGTGATTACCTCTTCCCACAGCTTCCTGAGAGCAACTAAACGTCAAGAGGAGTCAAGCACCTGGAGTACAGGGTGGATGCAACAGAGGAACCGCACACCAGAGGGGTTTTGCAAGCACTGTCTGCTCTGAAACAGCTCTGGGACAGACCATCCCAGGCTTTGCACTCAGCAGAGTTGTTTCAAGGCATGCAGAATTAGCTATGCACACAACTGTAACCACCACCAAAGCCTCATTTATGTCTCTAATGTCTTAATCTCAATATTTAATCCACAAATAGTATTCAGGATCTTAGATTTATTTTGTCCTGCTGTTGGAACATTTCTTAATGTAGGCTTTCACTTTGACTAGCATTCATTTCCCATCTCTCTTCTCTTATAATTTCATCCTTTGGTCTTTTGAGCGCCATCTCCATACGTTTACCTCAAGGACTTTTGCAGCTGCAGTATATCAATAACCTTAAAGAAGATGCTGCATGGTTGATTCACATCTACTGCTAAAAATCAAGGACAAAAAACTGAACTGTTTCCATTCCTGCTTCACAAGCAAGCCAACCAAATGGGTCATTGTCCAAAAAAGGTATCCAAATTAACTGGTGACTTCTAAAATAGAAATAAATAGGAATGTACTGATCTGCTTAGAACAAAAATAGAACAGAAAAAAACTCAGTAGCTCATCACTGTATGAACAGTGCACAGCTGAACATTTGAGCTTACTCCCTTCAGTGCTAAAATAAAATGTACATCAAATTCACAACAAAAACAATGGGCTGGATCCTTGACATCAGTAATATTTTGCCTACACAAAGGATCTTGAACACCCTGAACCCAAGATACAGCATCTGTATTTCTCCTGCGCTATTCAAATTTAAATAATAATGAATTTAGTGGGTACTGAAGAACTCTGATCAGAAGATCCTGGCATAATCAGCAAGACATCAAACAAACCTTTAAAAGAGGTTGTTTATGCTTTCTGTTTTCATTTGCCTTGTTCCAGACTATCAAAACCCCCTCTCTTCTTCCCCTTCACTTTTTTTTAACTTACAGATCCTTTAAATTTTAACCTTTAAAGAGAAATATCAAGGGCTGGAGATGTAAATTAATGTACCACCTGATATTGTGTCTAAGTACCTTACTGACAGATAGGTTCTCAGAGAGAACCTGGCCTGCTGCAAGCTAGTTACATTATATTTTCATTAAAAAATATTCACAATCATAAAAAACAATAATTTCTATTTTCATGCCTGTTGCCCCTACAAGCCCCAAACTGTGAATTTTCAGTCTCAGGTCTGTAAATCATTCATTCACTGCTGCTGTTCTGTCTTGACTGGGTAGAAGCACAAAACCAATGCTGAAAGGGCATCCATTTTTTGAAAGCTTAAGGAAGGAAATATTGCAATCTCTTATGAACTGTGTAGGTGGCATTTGTATACAAATTGCTGTGCCTGAATTCCTGAAGGAGCTTTTTGAAGAATTTTAACATTAGTGCAAAATAAAGGTTGCTACTAAAGGAAGCAAAATGGTAATTTTAAAAACCAAATCAATAATAACTTCCTATTGTACTCACTGCATGTAACTTCCACATATATAAAGGACATAGGTGAAGTTAACTCAAGCAGCACTATGTATCTTTCCCTAGACTCTTGCATATTTTGAATGAGAGACAGCAGATACATATTTTTGTGTATCTTACCTGTAACTCACTTCAGTTATCACATTATTCCTAATGTCTTAACAAAACTGTAAAAATTACTAAGAATTACGAGGATAGCATTTCAATATTTCTGGAAACTTCCTGGACAATTAACAAGATATAGTATTCAACATGCCCTTCACCAGATTTCCATCTCTGTCTGAGGAATGAAAGAGATTTAAGGTACAATATCATCACAACACTTATTTTGTAGTACTGGGGCACACAGTTTTTTGCAAATCAGTTTTAATCCTAACAATAGTTTTCTCCTGCGATTCTTCCAGTGTTTGTTCTGCTGCATTTTCTGTTAATTTTAGCTATTACTGAAATACCTCAAAAAAAGTTAAGCTAATCAAAACTCCGATCTCTCTCTCAAACTAGAAAATCTGAATCGTCAATTACTTGAATTTTTGATGCAAGAACACAGACTAGTCATATGTAAATAAAAAATGAACGGTGGTATATTTCTATGAGATTCTAATTTATACAAAACCTGTATTGAAAGCTGGCATTAGCTTTGAATTTATAGAGAAATTATACTTCTCTTGACTTGACTTCAATAAAAGCAGAGTTGGCTTGAATATAAACATGGTTTATATACAGGAACATAAACATGGGTTTGGATATACTTATGTATGAGTTCATCTATATATATATTTATATATAAAACATGAGTTTATATTCTGTGGCCCACTGCAAGGCTGACTGCAAGTCAGTGTCAGACTGTGCACAAAACTGTATTTGAAGCCTTCAGCTGTTCACATTCTGAGTGCTATGTGCATTTGGGGAAAATTTGTCTATACTAAATGGAATTTTGACATGAATGTTTGCAATATTAAAAATGCACAGACAGATGCACTCACATATGCAAAGAAATTGCTTGCAAATGGACCAAGCTCAGAAGATTTAACTAATTGCAATGAAAACATCAGCAAATTAGGAAACTGTGGAGGTCCCGGAAGACTGGAGGTTGACCAGTGTGATGCCCATCTACATGAAGGGCAGGAAGGAGGATCCAGGAAACTACAGACATGTCAGCCTGACCTCAGTGCTGTGGAAGGTGATGGAGCAGATCATCCTGCATGTGCATCCAGCATGTGCAGGACAACCAGGGGATCAGGCTCAGCCAGCAGGGGGTTATGACAGGCAGGTCCTGCTTGACAAACCTGATCTTATGATAAGATGACCCACCTAGTGGATGAGGGAAAGGCTGTGGATGTTGTCTACCTGGACCTTAGTAAAGCCTTTGACACCATCTCCTGCAGCATTCTCCTGGAGAAACTGGCTGCTCATGGCTTGGATGGGTGCACTGTACAATGGGTAAAAAGCTGGCTGGACAACTGAACCCAAAGGGTGGCAGTAAATGGAGTTACATCCTGCTGGTGGCCGGTCACAAGTGGTGTTCCCCAGGGCTCAGTACTGGGGCCAGTCCTGTTTAATATCTTTGATGATCTGGATGAGGGCATCCAGTGCGCCCTCAGTGAACGTGCAGACAGCAAATTGGGTGGGGAGCATTGATCTGCTTGAGGGCAGGGAGGATCTGGGCAGGTGGACTGATGGGCTGAGGCCAACTGTATGAGGTTCAGCAGGGCTCAGTGCCGGGTCCTGCCCTTGGGTCACACCAGCCCCACGCAGCGCTACAGGCTGGGGCAGAGCGGCTGGAAAGGGCCTGGTGGGAAAGGGCCTGGGGGTGCTGGGTGACGGCCGGCTGGGCAGGAGCCAGCAGTGTGCCCAGGGGGCCCAGGCGGCCAGCAGCACCCTGGCCTGTGTCCCCAGCAGTGTGGCCAGCAGGACCAGGGCAGTGACCGTCCCCCTGCACTGGGCACTGCTGAGGCCGCCCCTCGAACCCTGTGTTCAGGTCTGGGCCCCTCACTGCAAGGGGGACATTGAGGGGCTGCAGCGTGTCCAGAGACGGGCAGCGGGGCTGGGGAAGGGGCTGGGGCACAAGTTCTATGAGCAGTGGCTGAGGGAACTGGGGGTGTTAAGTCTGAAGAAAATCAGACTTGGGGGGACCTTACTGCTCTCTGCAGCTCCCTGACAGGAGGCTGTAGGCAGGTGGGGGTCGGTCTCTTCTGCCAGATAACAAGTGACAGGACAAGAGAAACAGCCTCAAGTTACACCAGGGGAGGTTTAGATTCGATATTGGGAAAAAAAATTCTTCACTGGAAGGGTGTTGAAGCACTGGAATAGGCTTCCCAGTGGTGGTCACCATCCCTGGAGTTAGATGCGGTGCTTAGTGACATGGTTTAGTGGTGGACTTGGCGGTCCTGGGTTAACAATTGGACTTGGTGACCTCAAAGGTCTTTTCCAACCTAAATGGTTCTATGATTCTGTGATTCTGTGTCTATCCTTGCGTTTCTTTAATAACAAGGGTGATCCTGCTGGAGTCTGTTGTGTGGTTGATGCTGCCCCGAAATGACTCGGGAAGTGTCTTGGTTGCTACAGAATCGTCAGTGTTCCTATTCCTGTGTGCAATGGGTCACTTCAACTTTTAACAAATGCTTTCCTTCTAAGGTAGGTTTTTAGCTATTACTGTTTACAGAGTACTCATATACAACATTAAATATAGACTCCTACTGCAAAGTTCAGTTTCTGTTTCAGCTTTCCCCAAATTCCAAGTTGCTTAGCGCAGTATGTGATCTGTTGGAAAGAAAGAATATATGGCAATTTTAAGAAGTGGGTTAAATAGGATTTTTTTCTTTACAGTGACAAAACCAAGGAGATATTTGTGCATGTATATAGGTATACATTTTAGTGTGGACAAAGAGTAAGGCAGCCAGTCATTTACAGAAAGTGAAGTATTTAGTAACTGATTATTATATTTAAGTAAATATACCATTTTAAAATATTTTTTAAAACTCAAAACCAGAGTTCTAAACAGACTGTTAACTTTAGATATTAATAAAATTAAGGTAATTAAGAGAAGCAGTAACATCCATCATAAAACTGGTAGTAATGAGATATTCTTTGTTTGCTGAAGCTCACTGTAAGTGTGAAATTGTCTGACAGTTTGAAATCATGATTAATAGCATCTTGTATTGTCAAGCATTTCTGGATTATAAAGATAAATTATTGTAGATTGAGACCACACATTAGAAACAAAATAATAGTTGTTTGCCATGTATAAAAAAATGAGAATACATCTTCACTGAAGAGTTTTTTCCCTGTAGAAATGTGAAAACTTACCAAAGCACAAAACATAATTGATCTTTGAAGGCCTAACAAATCAAGGACAGTTTTATGAACCATTTTGAATAGAAATAAGGAAATGTTTTTTTATGAAAATTGTTTCCATGAAGAAAGTTTGTGTTTTCATGCCTTTCTTAATGGCATGCTGTCCTGGTTTTGGCTGGGATAGTTAATTTTCTTATTAGCAGCTGGTGCAGTGCTGTGCTTTGGATTTGGTGTGAGAATAATGTTGGTACACATTGGTGCTTTTGGTAGTTGCTGGGTGATGTTTATACTCAGTCAAGGATTTTTCAATGCCTCAGACCCAGCCAGCGAGAGGGCTGGGGGGGCACGGGGAGCTGGGAGGGGACACAGCCGGGACAGCTGGCCCGAACTACCCAAAGGGATATTCCACACCATGGGGCGTCACGCTGAGTATATAAACTGGGGGGGTTGGCCAGGGCTGCCGACCATTGCTCAGGCGCTGACTGGGCATCGGTCAGCGGGTGGTGAGCAGTTGTGCTGTGCATCACTTGCTTTCTTTCCTTGTTTCCCTTTGTATTTCATTCCTCTCCCTCCCTCTACCTCCTTTTCATTATAAGTTATTTTACTATTATTATTGCTCTTTCATTTTTATTTTATTTCAATAATGAAATTGTTCTTATCTCAACCCCTGAGTTTTACATTCCTTTCTGATTCTCCTCCCCGTCCCTCTGGGTGAGGGGGAGTGAGCTTAATTATCAGCCATGGTTAAACTACGACAAATGCCAGGACTTTTTTTGTGAATTCTGAAAAACTAATTACCAATCTTAGATTGATACAATGTCCTTAATTCCATAGTTTAATAGGAATCATTAAATATGGATGTTGATACTTGGTTAGTACTGTCTCTGCATATTAAAGTCAAATAATTAATATAAAATTGTCTGGCTGCATAATTCTTCCTGTCCTAGGCTTAAGAATTCAGTTCTGAAAATACTTATATGCAAAAATAATTCAGCATGGAGAAAAAATTTTCCTTGTGAGAAAAGTAATTTTACAAATAAAGTTTTATATAAATTATCTAGGAAAATATGTTCTGGCTAATTGGAATTTATTAAAGGCTTTCTTTGGGTATATTTAGCCCCTAAAGTACTGGGATAATAGTGTGTTTCTTCTAAGGAGCCAAGAGCAAATCTAACTTTACTGTCTTACCTGTCAGTGATTTCACGTTTGGTTTTAGCAGCATCAGAATTATGCTCCTCCTGAATGCTTTTAAAATGCCTGCACTGTGTTCCTGCCTGTATCACTGAATGTTTTATTCTCTTTATTTTGGTTTATGGTTTTAGTGGAGCTTGTGAACCTGTTGCTGTTGCATAGTCTAGCTGGGTAACCTGCATGAAAAATCATGTAAAAGTGGTAGGAAAGCCCTGCACTGTCTGCAGATTGAGCTGACTTGTCAGTAGAGCCAGTTTTCTAACAACTACAGTAAATTAACTGTATTTAAGTCCCCAGGTTTGCTGGATCCTTGTTATTTTCAAAGAGCCAAATCCAGCTTTCAGAAGCCAGCTCTGGATGAAGGGATTTTAAAGGTAAACTGTGTTGCTCCTCTTCCTTACTGCCAGCTAGCATTGCTGAAAACATCATTCATTCCCACTGTTTAGCAGATAGCATTGTCACTTCTTATTTGAACATACTAGTGTTAAATCACAGCAACTCAGAGAATTAAAAGATCTGTATTCACTGCTAGTATTTTCATTTATTTTCATAGCAGGAAGGTGCTGCTATGTGTACTTCTGATGAAGTGAAAGTTAACTGTGTAACCACAGTGTAACCACAAATTGAAGAAGGTTAATAGCAAATTGCTGCAAAAATATGTGGTTTCAAAGATGCAGTCAACTATTGTCAGTGCATAGTTTGTTATCATTTTCTGAAACTGTTACTACATGAATCAGTTACCTCTGCTGGATGTCCGATTTGTTGTCGGTTGTTTCACTGTTGCTGCATGTACTGTTGAAATGCACTGTTTAATGCTTCTTTGCAATAAAGTTTTAAAACACATATTCACATAACCTCTTCCCATGAAGGTATCTTTTTAAATTTTTTTTACAACGTGATGAAGTCCATTTGCTGTCTCACAGTGGGGCTCTGAAGGTTTGAAGACTGGCCTAGTTTGTAGGAGTAACCTGTGTTTTGTCTCTTTCCCTTGCATAGGGCTGGCACTTCAGCCCCATTTTCTCAGCCCAGGACAGATAGGCAGGAGCAAGGAACAGCAGTGGCTGTTGAGTTTGCAGCCAGTGGGTTCTTGCTTTTCCTCCCTCTCCCTTCATGACTGCATCAGTAGTAGATAACAAAAGTGATCTTCCTCCCGGTGTCCCATTGCCAGAGCTGTCTGAGAAGTCCAGAAACGAGATATCAGTTAAGGGCAGCAGTTGTTTTATAGATTGTTGTTTTAAGATCTTGGTCATCCAGCTTTTTCTTGCAAGCTGTCGAACAATGGGAGGGCAGCACAAGCTGTATACGATGCTCCAGAATTTGTTTTGAGGTACACAATGGTCTTTGAGGTAATCTGATTCAATGTAGATGAAGAAAAAATAATTTATAGATCTTCTTAATCTCTTTTTTATTGGGGACTGACTGTTTCTCTTGGCTTGTGGGACTTAGAAAGGGAAGTTCTATTTCCCTAAGAAGAGCTGTTGGGTATATTAAGGACCTACTGGAAATAACATGGGCTTCCAGAAGAGGTTTGTAGGCTACAGGATTATCCTGAAGCAGCCAAACCTTTTGAATCTTACCAAAATAACTCCCTGAGATTCTTCTATAGTTGATAATCAGCTGTGGTATTTTTTCATGCTTAGTGCTTAGTGGAACATGCCACAAAGGTATAAAGTATACAAGCCTAGAAACAATTTGAAGAATTCCAGTGGAAGTTTCATTTATCTTTAAGACAATAGCTGTTCAAGAGAAATATATGGTTACTTCTGAAGTAGACATGTAATCAAAGATATTGGTGAAACACCTCTTTTTTTTTTTTTTTTTAACTGAAAGGAAAAATGTATAAAACAATGGTAATGAGGAAGATAAAGTTGTAGAATGTGCTGACTCTTTTGAACCTTATCCATGGCATGCTTGCCTGTGACCATGGGGGACTCAACCCAAAGACCCTGTCCCTTCTGGACATTGGGTATGAAAGCAAATTTTATTTTTGCTAATAAAATAGTTGGAACCACCAGACAGCATCATGGGTATTCAGGTTTTGGCACAGATGGAACAAAACTAAGAGTACCTTTCCTTTCATGCCTATTTTGTTCATTCTGTGCATGAATCATGGCACCATCTGCTGTGCAACTCAGTGGTACAAGTGCCAGTACAAAGGCTGGTTTACATTTCTCCCAGCAGCTTGTGAAAGGATCCATTTCTTGATCTTTTGGTTAACACAGATAAAATTAAAGTCAGCCATTTGGCATTCTCGTTTTGGACATGTTGGCTGCTCTCTGTACATTATTTAAAATTGCTTACAGTAATTTTCCTGACCCAGTTTCTTTGGAACTAAAAGTGGTGAGATTTTCATTCTTATTGTTTAAAAGACCTGACCTTGATATGGAAAGAATTGGGTTTGGTTAATTGTACTAAATCGAGTGGACTGGGAAAGCAATGTTTTTTAACCATTTGGGAAATGCTGACATTTCATCTCTCTTTCAAATTGGAAGGGAAAAGCAGATTATCAGAAAGCTTCACAGAAGAAAGAAGTTTTGAATAAAGAATGTCTAAATGAATACTTCAGACTTTATTTCAAACAAAAAAAGTTATTTCAGGACAATACATTTAGAAACAATTGTTTGAAATAGGAAGTTTCATTTAAAAACTATTTTTTGTTGACATTGTCCACAAAAATACTGGTTTAGACAATGTGATTTTCCAGAGGAAAGTCTTGAAGTGTTAAATTTCACTTAGCTTTTAACATTGAAAATTCTGGGTGGAGACTGTCATGTTGTGCTAAGCAGGTTTTAAACTGAGCTCCTACGTTTCAGGGCCCTCTTGGTGACAGAGAGGAATAATAGTTTGTCAGTAAATGGATGATGGAGAACTCCTTGGGTGACAGAGAGCTCCTTTAGTAGAATAACAACTTAAGGTTATGTGTTTCTCCAATCTGGAGAACAATCATGCAGTTATTCTTCATACGCTGCAGCAAAAACATCATCAAGTCAGGTATGGAAAGACTTTAAAATCACAGTATTATGAAGCAACTTTGCTTAGAAGAAGATTGATCAACCCATCTTTCTTTGTTGGAAGTGAGGGTCTGTATCCAATGCATCATGTGTAGATGCACCCAAGATGACTCCAAACCACTTCATCTGGAGCCTGAAGCAATTTAGCTGCTCTAAGACAATCCTCCATTTCAGGTGATTGATACATCTCATTGAGATTATCCCAGGCAGAGTGCAGCAGTACTACATCTTTCCTGCTTCCAGGTTCTTGGCATTGTGCTGCCCTATGCTGCATGGCCATACAGACGTATACCTAATGCAAATATGTTTGCACAATACTGCATTGCACAATGTAGACACTTCTTAGATAGGAAAGAAAACTGACAGGGTCGTTTAGGGCAGCGTACTTAAATGAGATGAGGATTATAATTCCTTACATTTTTGCATTTTTTTCAGTTCAGTCTACTCAAAGTGGCAACAAAAAAAAGTTTTCAATGTCTAAGAAACTATAAAAAATAGTGGGTACTTTTTGAATATTTTTTTTCAGATGATACTTGAAGCAAAGTTGATAATGTAGTATGCTTTTAGCCAGTGATTATTTTAGTATATATAGTCTAATTTCTTTTTCTACATTCTTGGGAGAGTCAGAAAGAATTTCAGAATTAACCTTTGTGTTAGAATGAGCAGTAAGATGCTGTGTTGGTGTCTGAACAGGTCATGCTTTCTCATCAGTGGAGAGGTAGCCAGTGTTGGCAGTGAAAATTTTGTGTGGTTCATCTCATCCTAACGTGGAGCCCCACACTGGCCTGGTGAACCACACCCTAGGCTGGGTGGGATTGTGACCATAGCATCTCTCCCTTCACTGTACGGGGAAGACAGACAACTCAGGTGTGGAAATGTACATGGTAAACACCTGAAATTAACTGAGATGAATTTCACATCTATAGGGCTCCTTTTTTTCCATTTCTCTTTTATATCCTTTTCCATTCCCATTTCCTTTCCATCTGATGTTTCTTTCTCTCTCTTGCATGTTGCTTCCTTGGAAGTTCTCGAAGCCTTTTCTCCGGTTTCTTTAGTCATTCAGAAAATGCTGTGCTTCTTACATACTGATGTTTTCTTCAGTGTTTCTGAGCCAAATACCACTGTAACAAGGGAGAAATGTGCCATCTGGCCCATGTCTTACTCCAGTACAGGCAAGTAGTTTTTTCTTTTAAGACACAGCAGACCTTGCTGAGTGATCAGACCAAGTTCCTCAACAATCATATTCTGCCTCCTGTTCAAAAATTTAGTTCTAATAAAATGAGTATTATTTCCTTAATTGTGAGTGTGTTTTATTCCTCTACAACTCAGGAGCAATTTATAAGAGTGTGTAGAGAGAACTGTGGGTGAAGTTGAAGTCTTTTCTCTAGCGTAACATTAAATATAAACATCCAGCAGGGATTGCAGAGGTGGAGCACCTAGTGTTGATGTTAATGCATTTTTGCTGGCCGTGCCAAAGCTTTCCTTCCACTGAGTCTTCCATGTCCCTTGCTGCATGTGAAAAGAAAGCTTCAGCTAGGAATCTGGTGTGCTTTTAGTCAGTCTTGCAAACTTAGTACAGAGCATGTGCCCTTCTACTAGCAATGGCAGGGCCATGTTCCTGGGTTGCAGGACTCAAGAGCTGGGGTGCAGCTGCACCCACTGGGGCTACTGCGACCTTGCACTGCGGGGGGGTGAGGACAGGAGATCATGTGAGGCTCAGGCCCAGGAAGGAGCAGAGGCACAAGCTGCTCTGCTTTGATTCCCCAGGTGAAAGGTGGGAATGCCTTGCACCAAACACTTCCTCAGGGGATGCTCTGGTGTTAGCCAAGGTGTTCATTGGACATCATACCTCTTGTGTGATACACATATGTTATGAGTGGTTTGGAGAGTTCTGTGGGGATCCCTGGCGTGGATGCACTTTGCACTGTACATTGTTAGTCAGAGATGTGGCAAGAATTCCTGAATGCTTGTCAGTGTGTAGAAACTGCAATGCCATCAGTCCACACTGTCTTCTCACCTCCCTGAGTCTTTTCAAGTGTGTGTGTGGGCTTTTCTTGGGAGAGAACTGCTGTTTGTTTCTCTCAGGTTTTTCAAAACCATTGCCTGCAGCCAGAAATGACATGCTGGGGGGCTTGTTTTGACTTGACAACAGAAAAACTGTACAGCTCACAAAAGCATTATAGATTGCCCTTGTTTGGTCTGTCAGTTCTGCCACCCCCTAAACACCTGGTATCTCCTTTGGCTGCCTTCCCAGAAGAGTGAAAGCATAGGGACACCGACCTCCCCTCTGCAGTGCTTCAAACTGTTCCATCATTTCTGGAAGCAGGTGTCAAAAATCCACCTTTGATTAATAAATCTGTAAGAATCACTGAGTAGTGATCCACTCTGAAACCTAAACCGTTAAATGGAAAGTATGTCAGGATGCAGTTGAAAATAATTCTTAGACCCACAAACAATTTCCAGAAGTTGCAAAGGTGATGAAGAATTTGCAATTCAATTTTGTATCATACATAACTTTTTTCTTTTATCTATATAATAAAAACATATGCCTATGAATGTAACAATGAAAAACTCATAATTTATGCTGAGTCTATATGTCAGGCTTTTTAAAAGAGTAACAAGACATTGAAAATGAAATGGTTGTTAATAATGGGGGGGAAAAATTGCAAGTAAAAGTCAATCCCCAGAACATAAAAAGGATGTGACCGTACAGCACCCTATATTTTTGTAAGATAACAGTTGTCTGAGGTTAAGTTTTATTTCCTTCTTCTTTCCCCCTTCACTCTACTGCTGATCGCTTTGCTGAACCCAGACTTAAAATGTATTCCATGCTGTGATATTAAAAAGCAGATTTCTTGTAAGCCTTTTGTTCCTCAGAAAGCAAACAGGGAATGTTGGAAAATCCCCAAAGCATCAACGGTAATACACAGTCTCCCAGGGAAATGAATATTAGTGAGATGTTGGTGATGTCATGGATAGGAGGGGAGCTAAACAGGGATTATTGATCATTGTGTATGTAAAATACATTTTAAAACTTGTTTCCTGCAACTGCATATTGAAAGCATTTTTCACCTTGCTTTTTCAAGGTAGTGATACCCATTTTGTCTGCAAAATGGCACCCCCAGTAAGACGTGAGTAATTATACCTAAAAGTGATGTTGGAAAGAATGTATTACTTTTATAAAAGTTAGGAGGCATTGTTATTAAGCCCTTGACTAAATGGCAAAGTACTATTTTTCCTCAGAATGATTGTTTCCTTCTGTGGAGAAAAAAGGCTGCTCTGAGGCTTAATTAAGATTCTTTTGCAAAAGACACTGTTGTCTGTTGAACTGCTGTCTCATTTATTGCACAATCTGGAAGATGTGTCACAGACAAGGCAGGGAATAGCAGGAAGAGAAAATATGATCTAGTAGTTATGACAGTTCAGTACTGCCCTGGGGGTCTCTATCTGCGTTGCAGTGAAAATGGTTAACATTTGGCAAGGGTTTAGAAAACTGAAGAAAGGGAAGTGTCAGAGAGCTTTAATAGCAGTTACATTAACAACCCCACCATTAGGTTAGTCAGAAGTTTTCTGTTCCAGTTTTGCTGAACCATATGTTCCTCCACATAAATAGACTAACTCATTGGAAAACTCTGCAGTTTGCTGTGAGCTAGATTTACTGGTAACTATGTAAATAAATGAGGTAAATCAATTCTGTACTTTTCATTTTGTTGTCTGAACTACCTCTGACTTTTAGACCCTTCATAATCAGTCTGCAGAATTAGAAAGCTTTCTTACATTTGTTTAGCAAAAGTAGTATTATAAGAATGTCTTATCTAATGATTTTGGGGTTTCCACGTTCTCTTCCATGGGAACACACACATTTAAAAATTTCCATAGTATTGAATGAGTACTTGACCGAATTTCCAATTTTCTCGAACTCTCATACTAGCTAGAATAAAATACCAGAATAAGGCAGTCATGTCAGAATAAAGAGTAAAAACACAGAGCACACAATTACTTGCATACTGTGGATCAGGGGAGGAGATGAAGATTCCTGGGTGTTACCAAAATAAGATGAAAGCCTCTTCAGAGTTGACTTTTGGGGAGTTTTTATAAGATGGTGAGAGAAAGCTGCTGGCATTACTGTTTCTTTTTTTGAAGTAACTCAGGCTAGGGGACTTGGAAGGGTTATGCCAGTACCCCTGTGTGAGGATATCTCTCCTGATCTCTCCCTGATGTAGTGATCTCAAGGAAGAGATCTTCTTCCTACAAGTATTTCTTAATGCTTCTTGAAGAAGTCAGGAGCAGCTGCTTTTAGGGAGCAACTCACCTCCACGAAATTAATCCTTTTCCACTGTTCAAGATGGAAGCACTACAAAACCAGTACAGGGTTTTTTAATGGCACACTTATGTAAGCTCCTTGGTGTTGGCTGTTTATTTTTTTTTACATATATTAGCAACACTGATTTTCCATTTTGTCCCCTGCTGTGTCTGTTAATCAAAGAGAAGCTGCCCATCCTTCATCATCTTGGCTTTGATTGATTTTTTACATAATTATTTTGGACCTCCATTGGGGTGTAATCACTCAGTGGCTCTTCCAGATGAACATTCAACAATTCTATAAGAGGTTTTGTTCATACATTAAGTAGTTTCCTTTCTGGGCATCCAGCTTTATAGAGCATAGGAGTATGGCAGATAATCTTTACTTACAGTTTAATGTGTAGGCTGCTTTGCTGCAAACTGAGCTCCTCTAAGCAATAGTCCTCCCACTATGTGGATGTGTGTATTTTATTTAAGTACGGAGCCCTTAAAGCATTACTCTGTGCACTGAAGACTGAATTCTCCGTGAAGGCAGGAAGTTTCCTACTCCAGTGCAGTTCTTCACAAGAAATAGGACAGATCACAAGGATACTGACACTTCCCAGGTCTTTTAGAGTCTCTGGTTTATACTGGGAAGGGGAGAATACCTAATGGACCTAAAAGGATTCCCAGTCAGCAGGAGGTAGTGGGCCTGGATTTCCCTAGTTCTGGGCTGTGGGAGCGTGCTTCAGTGGGGTATCGACATAGAGTGTAAATACCCCAGGCTTTCTGGTGGCAGAATAAATTTCAAGTCTCTGGAGCAAGTGCCTGTTCTATCCAACAGTGTTTAGACTTTTGGCTGGATTAAAGAGTATTCAGAGAGCTTTAGAGATGGAAAACAAACAAACAAACAAAAACCCCACAAAAAAACCCCCACAAAACAAAGTAATAAAGCTAAAAACAGGGATTGTCTATTGAAGAAAATAATCACAAGGTGTAGGAGGAGCCAGCTATTGATCATCTTAGAGAATCAACATTCTGGGAAATAAAATCCTCCATAATGATACACTGCTTACTATGATCTTCAAAACAGTAGTTTCCCAGAGGCTTTCTGTACTTCTAAAAATTACTCTGACAAAGATTTAATGGCTTGTAAGAGGTTTATGAAGAAAAATTGGAAGTCTCTGAGACTTTCTGACTGCAGTAACTGGAAAATTTTATTCAAATAAAAATAGTGGTAAAATGACTAAACACTTTTAAAAGTTAAGGTTAAGAAGCATGTTAATTACACTCAGGTCCTTAAAAATACAGTGCAGCAAATAAATAAGCAAAAATAATACGTGTTGTCACTTCTAATGGTATTATTTGCAGTCAGGGTACTGAATCCGGTTAACATTTTTGTGCTTAACTGATCCTCACACAATCCATATGGAAGAGAGACCTTACTATTTGCTAGAGATGCACAGACAAAATAAGACTCAAGAATGTCCTGTTCTGCTCCATTTAATTCTGATTTAAATGTCCTGTGGCAGCTGAAATAGCTTGGAAACCAAGGGCTGGGCTGGGGAGTCATGGAAGAGTGAGGGTTAGTGGTGTGACTTCATGTTCCTCCACTCCAGTTGTGGAAGTGCTGTTACTCCAGGTATACGTCTCTGTGAAGTGGAATTAAATGCAGATGACTTGGGTGCTAGCAGTTGTTCTCTGCCTCAGTTGACTGTGCAGGAGGCCAAGAGCAAATAGCTGAGTTGTGGATGTCTATTTTATAGATACCTGAAGTTAGATGAGGTAGATCCATACCATCCTAAAATCTGAGAGTGCTACATACATTTACATGGTACATACATATCTAATATGTGTACATACACCATACATGTGTATATAATGTAGTATGTATATGTACTGTATATGTACTATATAGAGATAATGGGTTGAGTAATTAGTAATGGTTAGTTATACATATGATATATATGTACATTTATATAATGAGTAAATTCTATGCTATTAAGAAAGTGTGATAAAAATGTGGTATTGTCATCTTCAGCTGCAGCTGTCATGCCTTTTGAGAAAGGCTGTAGTGTCTGCCAAATGTTTAGTTTATTTTCTCATTGTACTTTTTCCCTCTTCACTGATGAAGATATTTACAGATGCCAGGCTTACAGATGCATAACCTCCTTTTCTATCTTCCCACTGAATCATAAACCTGCCTGTGGGGTTGCCTTTTTCCTTGTGACATAGTAGCACAGCAATTTTACTGCTATAACTGAACCCTCATCTTTGTGTGGAAAAGGTACTGATAACAGGACATTTGTGAGCACCAGAGAACTTTAGTAGCCAAATATAGTAGCCCAAATGCGATGTTTGCCCATGATACAGAAGCTTTTTCATTACTAGGATTTTTAAGAAAGTGTTGAGTGAAGCTTCCTGGAAGGAAAATCAGTTTATATTTTAGAAGTTCACCTTAAAGTAGATCTGAAGTTGACTGGCTGAGTGAGGCTGGCAAATGTGGATTGTCTTTGTACTTTGCTTTTCTTTTTCTTTTTTTTTTTTTTTTTTTCTTTTTCCTTTAATGCTTGCAGGAGCATTACGTGTACCTTGCAGTAAATAATAAGGTGCCATTAGTCCTTACATAAGCCTCTCTTTATTATTGGGAGGTAATCAAATAGCATTTTATCAGAAGAGTGCCTACAGGCAAGCTGTACTCTAAGATGTACTTTCCATCCTTTATTTTCTCTTTCCCTTTGTTTTAGAATGCTACTCTGCCACTGAACTGTACCTGGCAGGTGTGGTTCTGGTATGGTTTGGCAGCTTTCTGTATATTATTAGTATTATTGTTACAGCTCTTCACACAAAAAATAACAGCTCTGAAAAAAAAAAAAAAAAAGAAAAAAACCTACACACATGAGAGAAAAAAACATCGGCCATTATCACCCAAGATGTGTCAAACAAGTTTTTTGTATTTATTAGATTTTCAATTTTGTCTATCTGGGCACAAAGTAAATTAATTCAACAGAAAGGACAATTGATTTGAGATACAGTTGGAAAGAACAAAAGTTAAAGTTGTTTTGGTTTGGATTTTTTTAAAGTTTTTGTTTTGCAATGCTATGTAAGCAAAGCTAGCTTCCTGAAATGGAGAAGTTTCTTCTTGGAAAATGGTTTTCTTCCACTGTGTTTGAACTACTGTGCTAATATGTTAGGGAGTCAAAGTTACAAACATTGTTTGGGCACACTCAGTTAAACCCTGTAGGCTTGAGTTAAGGAGCTGAGCTCTGTCTGGATCTCAAAATACAGGGTTTGTAAAGAAAACACATACTGATACTTCGTGTGTTTTGTGGTGAGTGCTAAAGGAATAACCAGAACATGCTGTAGCAAGCCCAAGACCAGCCTCCCAGTACTCATGTTTCTGGAAGAGCTCTGGGGTTTTTTTTCTCCGACTAAGGAGCAGTGGTTTATTAGCTGTAGCTAACACCACTGCAGAACACATTCATAGCCTAGTGGTTTGGGGTTGGAAGGAGTCAGTCTGCATCTCTCTACAAAAGGTGGTGACTATATTATACTTTCTTTTTCTGTACTGGTCTATGTACAAAAGTAGATGCATTACAGCCTTTTACAGATACAAGAACAGTGTCTGTCAGCTGCAGTGAGGAGGCCACCATAGTAAATTACCTGAAAATTAAGAAGTTTCCTTGAACAAGCTATAATAAAGCTTTTACTGTCAGTCATTTTCTAATTTGAACTTGCAGTTGTAAGCATGTAATTTTAACAGCTATGAAATATTATTGCACATGAGTATATAGACATTAAAAAAAAAAAAAAGCAAATACTTTCCAAATGTTAAAGTGTTACATTTTATAGAGAGTTGCAGTGAACTTACTTGGCCAAACCTAGGTTCCAAAAATATAAAGTTCACTAAAAACCCCAGTGATATTAGTGGTCTGTAATACTTTCTTTGCATGGGAAAACTCAAATCCAAATTAACATTATAATTGAATTCAGAAACTATGTTGAGCAAAAAGAAGTTGTCTTTGAAATAGAGTTTCATTAATTTGTAAATACAAAGACACACCATTTTTTTTCTGTAAACATACCTTCTTTTCCACCTGGAAAATATTTCTTGGTGGCATTTGAGAATATGGAGCATTTATTCAGTTTTCCTGGACACTCCTGACTGTTGGATATGTTGAAATTTTAAGCATGTCCCATTGGGTGTATGTAGTTCCACAGAGCACACCTGCAATCCAGCATTGCTTGAGGAAGTTTTAGCAAATATTAACCTGACATGCATCACTGTTTCTTTTACAGCATTGTTATTTCTCTAAAAAATGGAAGCAAGAGAGCAGAGGTAAGGATTTCTTCATAGGCTGTTTAAGAGGGCTGTGTAGGCTTGTTCTCACTTCCTTTCCTTATCTCTACCCTTTAGGGAATAATATCCTCCAGCATCTGGCCAGGCAAAGATTTTCATTCAGAAATAGAACAGACAGGACACGGAAAGCGAGAAGATGCTTGAACTCTGATGTCAGATTATGACACCATTTACCTCCAAATGTTTTGGGTGGGATTGACACAACTCAGTACTGTGTTTGCTCTGGTCTGACTGACCTGTCTTCACACTTACAGGGACATTGTTAGCACTTAAAAAGCAGCACCGGTTACTTATCAGGGAATATATATTTTACTGTGTTTTAAGCAGCTGCAAGGTAGGTGTAGGCAGAATTAAATAACAGATAGGCTTTTATTATTCATGCTTTAAGGAAGACGGGATCCAATTATTAGCCAGAGTAAATAAGCAGAACTTCTTTCACTATGTCCAGAGGTACTAGCAGGGAAAGTATTGTTCAGGGAGCTAATGCTTCAGCTAGTGCTTCTGTGGAGCCAGAGAGCTATGCTGTTACCTGGATCCGTGTGTTTTTCAGGATGTGATGGTAAAAGGTATTGATTTCATATCACTTCTACTTTTCTAATCTGTATTTCCAATTGATGTATCTTGTCTGTCTTCTGTTCTCCTGGGTCTTCTCCACCACTTGAAAATAATTCCAGGCTTTAATGTACTCCAGGAGAAGTGTTTTCTTGCTGTGAGTCTTAAAACAGTCTGTTCCTTTGTTACTCCAGATGCTGAAGGACTGTAAACATGGTCCCCTTCTGTGGGCTGTTTTCTATTGTAAACACTGTTAATGCTAAGTGTCTTCGGGTACAAATGTCTTGAGACACTGGTAAACACCAGTTCAGTTCCAGCAGTTCTACAAAGTTTGGAAACTGAAGACACCTGGGACTGGCTTTATTTGCATTGTGCCCTTTCTGTACTAGAGATTCCTCAGAACTATGCTGGGGTAGAAAAATACTTATGAAACTTTCAGTATAGGCACACTCCGATTTCCCCAGCTTAACCTCTCTAATGCAAGTGGTGAAGGACTGTGCCAAAGAATCTTTTTTCCAGGATGCAGAGACTGCCAATGCATTAGATGGAAGTGATTTTCCAGGCTTTGCTTATAATTGCCTCTTACTGCTATTATTTAAAGGCCAGAGACGTGAAATACTCTTAAATACAACATTACACTTTTCTCCAGCTCACAGAAGTAAAATGAGATGCATTATCTGTGAAATTCTTTGGGAAAATATCCATTTTTCAAACCAAATAAACACGTAAACTGCCTCATGAACTTATTCATGTGTAAAATTGCTTTGTGCTGATTTTATCTGACACAGCTTTGGACTGAGTGCTTTCTGAGCCTAGCAATTGGATTGTTTAGAATCTCTTGAGTAGAACTCTGCTGGCATTGAATTACTGATGGACTCAAACCAAACACAGCTAATTTAAATTACCTTCTTTTAGTTCATATTCAGACTGCTTGGAAGTCTGCCAGAATTGTTACTCAGTTACTGTCCCAGCAAAGGAAGCTGGGTTTAAGTTTTCCTGGTGCTATCCAAACAAGAGTCCTGGAGGACAGATGGTTCTCTGGCCAGTACAAGAGTAATTTCCCTTTTGCATTTGGATTCACAGTTGGACTCAAAATACTTTTGGTTCCTGAAGTGTGAAATGTTTACTAATTGAAGCACTTAGAGATGGGTGCCCCAGAGCACTCTTTTCTCTTGCTGATTTGTCAAAAAGCTTTTGTACCTTCTGCTTTTTTCTAACCACGGGTGATTTTAAGCTTGCTTCTTTTTTTTTTTTTCTTTTCTTCTTAGCAGTATTGTAGAACATCCTGCTTTCTTCTATTATGCCTTAAATGCTTGTCCCTTGCTTCCAAAGGATGGCAAGAGGAAGAATGATGGTAGTTGGATGTAAGGCTGATGCTTTCTGAAAAGTGGAGCTGTATGACCGATTGCCAGTAAAGAACCAGGGTGGAGAGGAAAGCTATGAGTATTCACTCAACGAAAGACATGAGTCATGTCATTATTTATTCTACTTTTCTATGAAAATCAACAATGATCAGGCAGTTTTGAAGGCTTTTAATCTGCTAACTCCAAATTCTTTTGAACCATATACTAGTATTTTGGCAAAACCTCTTCTTTTGTCTGCCTGGATTAGTGGAATTAGTAACTGCAGCTTTCTGATAGGACACATATAGTATAAAATCAAACCCTACATTCTATGATAATATCTAAAGTTCTCTTTATAAATACAGTTCTCAATCCCGCTTATGACAGTGGACTGACCTCTAGGAATACTTTCCATAAAACAAAATTCAGTACTGAGCTGATCCCCAGCATGAGGTCTAGGTGATACTTAAGTCTTTTTTTCCCAGCTGATTTACTCCTCATCATTGCATATGTGATCATAAAGCTAGTACACTTCAGTTCAACATTGTCTGACATTGAATCTAGGCATTTTATACACTAATTTAAGTTCAAGTATTTTTATGAGAACTCTTCCGTACTCTCAAACTCTTTTAGCATTGGAATCAAATCTGCATACCTGTTTGCTTCAACTTTGCCAGGCAAATTTATTTTTTTTCCAGTTGACTTCACTGTTCAGTGATAAAGCACAAAGTGAATGACGTTGAGCAGTTTGTCACTTTCCCAGTTTTAACAGGAAACTAATATTTATGGAGAATTTTTGACTCTTAGCATTTTCAAATTTTTTTTACTGTCACTGGGAGATGGCTGTTCACCTCACACACCCTCAAATCCAGCTCTGTTCACAGTAATATAAGAGAGCTGAAAGAAGACCATCTATGTACTTTTGGGGTTTTATATTAAAGCAAATATTCTCATGCTTTACAGCTTTTTACACAACAATTTTTGATACGTGACTTGACATCTAGCTCTTCTTGTGTCTAATGAAGTAGCACAGTTTTGAGACATGCTTTTTGTGAGAGTACCATTGGTCCAACATGTAGCCAGCCTGCAGTTTCTTTGGTGCTGGGCAGTGCATGTCTCAGTCAATGAAATGCTAATTGTGAAAATCAGTGTGTGCTACCATTTGGAGGATCAGGGAAAGTTAGTTTCTCAGGTGACTTTCTGGTTGTGCTGTGCACCCTTCATCACCTTGTGAATAATATTCTTTAATGATCACTTCCAAAATGCCTGCATCTGCCAGCAGTGCAGACAAGTTATGGGAGTGGATTATAGGGGAAGGTTTGCAAGTCACCTTTTTGTACACTGCTGTAAACTGAAGTACAAGTAGAGACCAATGCTTGTTTCATTAACCAGCTTAAAAACTTCTGAACAGTGGTGCCAAGGCAGTGGGATCTACCACAGTTGGAAAGGTGAACAGCATTTATATCTGTTCCTAAATTTTCTTAAAATCGTTCCAAGGTTATGTCTTGAATTTTTCTCATTCATTTCACACCAAATACAGTAACATTTTCCCTTAACATCAGTTGCCATTCTTTCCCTACTATCCTCTGTATATTATTATAAATTATTACGTTGCACTTTCGTGTTTCACTGAAGAAGTTGGAATGCTTATCAAAATTCTAAAAATCTTGTAAAGATAATCTTTAAAATCTCTTCTTAAACACTACCTTTCTTTGTCTGTTGTTATTCCATGTAATACTGGCCTGGTGAAGAGTAGACTAAAACTTATTCAGTTTGGGTTTAAATCCTTCATAGCTTTCTTGTTTATCATCCCTGTTAAATGAGGTCTTTGCGCCCCTCCCTCCCCCCTATAAATTATCAGTTGCTTGCTCTGAAATCTGTGGCAAATTCCTGCTGTTACTTGTCTGATACATACCTGAAATAATAGAATTTCATTCTTAACTAAGATACTTCACATCCTGATATAATTGAGTGTTAATTATGTTAACAGTGGTTAAGTAATAGAAAATCTCTTTATAAGTCTGGGAGTTTAGGAAAAATCATTGGTTTCCTGTGTTGGACTTGTAACTGTCAAATAGGAGTATTTAAATGTGACATCATAACTAGGTTTGTGTCGGGATTCACTGAATATGTGTATATCTATGTATCTGTGTGTATACACAGTTCACTATACAGTAACCAATACCCCAAACTGTGGTTTTGCAGGTGCCCAGAAAGGTCATCTGAAAGCAGTTTGAAAGATACCCTTTCACCATGTTTTGTTGTGAGGAAAGTAAAGATGGCTGGTAAGCATCAGAGCATCTTTGGTACCTCTTTCTGGGGAATGGCAGGAATATTGGCGTCACTTCGTTGTTGCTGTTTTATTTCCACTGTTGGAAAGCCGTAACAGGGATGAGCTACAATGAGTTTGAATGGTACATATAGCAAGCTAATTTAAATTTTGCACTTTTTTGGATCCAAGAACTCAAAGTTTTTTCCCATAGAAAGCTTTCCTACATAGTCCTGTGTTAATTAATTGCACCTCTGTCAAAGAAGCTTTGTTATCTAAAGGTTTCTGTGAGATGAAGACAGAAAACTACTCCAAGGGATATATGTTTTCTGCCTTAGAAAGTACAAAATCAAGACTGCGTTATCAGAGAATAGTGGCATCAAAGAAAGTGCCAGTGACTAGAGCACTGTAAGAAGTGCAAAGCATCTGGTTGCACAACTTGTCTTTATAAATGATTAGAGGAGGTATTTCCTTTGAAGGTTCATAATCTTGCAGAGCAAATAAGAATAATACTGAGTTACAGTACCAACATGATAATCACAGTTCCCAGTGTGCTGACGACAAAAGCCGTCAGTGACAGGATCTGTTTTTTGGTGGGGTTTTTTGGCCATGAAACAACTGACTGGAACAAAAACCTCCTGTATGCTCTATCAATCATCTCTGATTATTTCTATCCTGCTTCTATTTGTGTGTTTTTAAAGCTTACAGAACCAAATGAATAATTCTTCAGTTTTCATTAAGTTGTAATTTGCATGTTTGACTTCTTGCCACTGCTGAATATTAAGATACTTGGGTTTATTCCTCATTTCCACAAGAAATGGGATGGAATCAGAGTACTGACATGATTAAATTATGACCTTAGGTATCTGATTGGAAGAAATTGCATATACTGATTACAGCAAAGGCTCTAGAGGACTGAAATACCTTTCTGCTCCCGTATGACCAAAAAATTGCTACTTTCAATTTATTAACATGGATGCCTTCAATTGACAGTCTTGGGGTTAAATTTACAGAAAAATACTTAACGCAAAGTAGCCTCTCTCAATAGTTGCCATTAGATAGGACAACAGAAGGTTATTCACTAAATAATATGTGCAGTTTCTTTGCTCAGGACAGAAGGCAGAGCACCCAGCAGAGATGAGACCAGAGCCTTTGTGTGCTTGCTTTGTTCCTTTCAGAGCTGTCCTAGGACAAGTTCATTTCCATTTGGGATTTAGAGCAGCATCAAGGGTAGCCTGTCCCAGTTCCTAACGTCTCCTTTCCATGTCAGTCACAGAGGACAGTGTGCACAGCTCTGCTGGCTCGGGCAGATAAGGACTTCTGTGCTGTTGTGTTTCCCTGCCTGCAGTTCACTCTTTTGAGTACCCAGTATGCTTCAAGGGTAGCATAAGGCTGAACTGATAGCTACAAAGCATTTGAGATTCTTGCCTGAGAAAATCTACTTAAAAGAAGCTGTCTTGAACATATGGGAATGCCAAATATATTCAGGTGGTTGGGACTAGCTAAGATGCCTGGCAGATGTTTGTCAAACTGTGATCCCTTGGCAAAATGGTGTTCCTGGAAAAGGAGGACTGGATCAGAAACACTCCAGTGTTCTTAAGCACACAGCACATTCATGGGATTGTCTAATGGACTTGTCTGCTAGAGACTAGTGTATTGTTTGTGCAGTTTAATGATGCTTTCAAAGAGTAAATTTCCTCCAAGTGTAAGGTTTCATGTCTTACAGTTCCCTCTGCATACAGTTTTCCAAATACTTCTGTCTGCAACACATCTTTGTGATGCTTTGCTGTATGAAAATGAAAAATGAAATATCTTTCAAGGCAAATGGTGGTGATCTCTGTGAGGGGTCTGCTGGCTTTTTTCCAATAGCTGAGCAAGCGTTGATCAGAACAGTGTTTCTAGTCCTGCATGTCTTCAGAGTCCATAGTTTGTGGCTTTTGTACCACTCGTGTGCTCTGAGCAACATACATCATTCTGGACTGTCCTGTCTGACTAGTCATGGGCATAATGAATTAAAATATGGATCTGAAAATAAGGTATTACTTTTCTCCAGTTGGAACTGAAACTGCAGTGTGATTTTTGAAATGTTCTGAACTACAAATTGTAGTAACCTTATTCCCCGCTGCATCTGGCTTGTAACAAAAGCGTATATGGTTTTCATATATAGTTGCTGTTCTCTTTCACTGAAGTTTAAAATTTTCATCAGCAGGATATTTGTAACAAACGACATTTTTGTTCAACAGCATTCCTCTTCTGATTGTCTCAGAAAAACAGGATTGTTTTGTTGTTTAGCAATGGTAAGAGCTTTCTGTGCTGTTCTACTTGGCACTGTTTGTCTGTTCTGAGCTTCTGGTAGAATTTTAATGTTTTCAGGTAGTGAAGTCCATGATGGGGTGGTTTTAACACTTAGTATCAGTCTCAATACCTTTATGGATATCTTTAGTGCAAGTATTTCTGTAACACTTGTCATGGATAGAATGACACACTTCACTCATAAGAGGGAAGTAGCAATATGTTGACAGGAAACAGCAATTTAACAAAGTTTGGTAGTAAGTGCCATGGTGTTTTGACAAGATTTGATGGCAAGGTACACTTGGTTATTTACTGCACAGTGGACAGGGTCGGACAAAACTGACTTGACAAAACAAATTGTCAACCCCTCCCACTGAGTCATGAGGTTCAGAAGGGTCGCCCTTGCTTTCTAAACTCCTTCTCAGAGGGCAGTTTAGGTGTGGCTAGATCCAACCTAGTCTCAGACTTGATCAACAGTTTATATCTAAAGGATTATATGTGCACAATCAATTCTTCATACCAGTTAGCTAAGATTTCAAAATTTAGCATGCTATTAATCACTTACTGAGAATCTGTTGCGGCAAGGAATCTCCCAGCCTTGAGAAGTAACCTTGAGTGGCATCCCTACTGCAGCCCACTGCCATGCAGGATGGTTCAGTAGACCCTGGCCTGTCCACTATTTATGGAATAAGACAAGTGACTCATAGGCATACTTGCATACCAACCACAGAAGTTAGTTTCTTTCAAATTTGGCTTGAGTCTGACCTTTACCAGCACTGTTAGGTGGGCACATCATTCAAACTAGCCCTTGGCTATGATGTTATCTGTCTCCCCTGGATTCAGTTGGAGTCAGATTGAGCCATCACAACCAGGTGTATCCATTGCAGCTGCCACTGGCGGTTATCACTTGAGCATAGTCATGGAAACAAAGGTCAGGATGAGGGGCAGGGAGCACACCATTACAATACTGCTGTAAGGATGTTCTGGAAAAAAATAAGCCTATGTTGACTGTGTCTGTAACAGTACCTTACACACTTCAGAGAAAAGAGGTAGATGTGCAGACTGACTTTTGGTTTGCTTGTATAAATGCAAAACCAAGCAGGTTGGGTCCACGTCTTTGTACAAGCACTGTGATTGAGAGCAGAGTGCTGGGGTTGGATCTGCTCTGGCTTTCAGAGCTCAGTGGAAATTAACTGGAAGTGTAAATTTCAATCAAATTGAGCTTTCTTCTCTTCCCCATTGCTTCTAGAGATAAACATCAAATAAAGTATCAGAATTCTTCAAGTGTAGTGTTTGTTCAAAGCTTTCATATAAGGCAGTCCTCCATAGGCATTTGGCAAACTCGCACAGTTCATAGTATCAACCTTTTAATCTGTTTCCTTTAGAGGGTAAGAACTGAAATAACCAACACAGGACGTGTGAGAAAAATTTGAATTGACTCTTGATAGTCAAACAGAAGTTGTATGTTTGGGAATAAAATAGTTCTCTGGATCCATTGCAAAAGTCAGGATTAAACTGTGACTCCGTATCAGTCAGGAGAACATTACTGTTGACCTAACATTGAACTTCTAACACGTTGTGCAAAATGTGGAGGCTAACTATAGTGCTTTGATCAAGACCTTTGTTCATTTTGACATATCCATACAGTTTCAAAGGGCTGAAATACTTGGGTTTCATTTCCTCCTGAGCAGATGTGCTGTATTTCATTGATGTTATAATGCAAATGCGAAAATATTTTTTTAGTAAAGCATTTGTGAAGTGATTCCCATAAATTTCCAACTTAGGCAAAATGCATACATTAATTAATTAAAGACAGGATATGATTAGAGATGTATGCATAAGAAAGTGCTAGATACAGTAACTGCAAGTGCTGTCTGTCATTTGAAAACCACCATTTTTTGTGCTAGTACTGGATGCGTTGGTAAGGAACCAGGGACCCAGTCCAAAGAGTCCTTCCTTGATATGAAACACTTCAGACTGGAATTCTAGCTATGATCTGTGTAATTAAAATCTGCCACAACATTTGTGCAGTATTGCACTGAAATTTGAGAAGTACAGAAGAAATAAACTTAAAAATTAACATTCTCAGAGTTTGCTGATTCCTCTAAGTCTTTTGATTTCAGTCTAATTGGTAGGTGCTTAGTTTAGTATCAAAGAATATCTGCAGAAATTACACCCTCAAGAAAATGTGACATATTTTTTTCTCCATACGTTTGTGGTGACCACACAATCTGCCAGCTTTACATACTTGTTTCTAAATTATTTGTCCTACATGGAGGAGAAGATTATTTAGGTTTTGGGTTTTTTTCTTTCTCTACACACTGCAGTTTGAAAGACCAAACTAAATTCATGAATACATAAGAAGTAAAGCCTGACTTTATAAGACTATTAGTATTGCTTTACTACATATAAATCAGGATGCATGTGTTCTCTATACTAAAGTTGATTTTCTTTGCAGTCTTGCACCATATCTTATTAAACCATAAATCTGAAAATACTCCTTTGCTAGTCCTGCTGTTTATGCTCTCTAAGATAAGGCTTCATTAGAAAAAGGGATGTTTATAGAATTTTTCCTTTGTGAGAATGTAAATTTTGTTCATTTTTGAAGTTTTGAAGGGCTACAAAAAATACCTTCAGTTCAGTATTAGGGTTAATGTAGGCTATAAAATATTAAAAGTGTAGCCCTTAAGAAATGAAGGAAGGAACCTATCACAGATCTCTGCCCTTCCTTATTGGCACCCACATATTCTTGTTCTAACTCTGAAATTCATTTGCAGAGCTAGGTATATAATAAACACACATCTGCAGATTTTTACTGTTATAATTTCAATTTTGGACAACCAAAAATAAAAAAACATTAAAAAAATTTAGCATTTCTGTAACATTTGAGATAATATATATCATATTAATTTTGTTACCATCTGTCTCCAAAAAATCCACACTATGTGCCTTGTAAGCCTCTTTGTGCTTGAGAAAATTCCTCACCTGTAGAAATGTTCAGCAATTTCTTTAGTTATTGTAAACTAATTATCATAATTTCACTGATAAAAGGACAACTAATTGTCAGTTAAAAACGTGTTCTCGATCTATTTCTGTCCATCTGAACAAACCCAATTAATTTGATCTTCCTCATGAGTCATATTTTCCAGATTTTTATGCTACTTTCTTGTTCTCCGTTAATGCAGAGGCTACCAAAAGAGGCTTTACCAACACCGAGTGGAGCAAAAGTATTGCTTCATAAGTCATGCAGATTTGACTCTGTTTATACCTCCAAGAAAGTTTTTTGACACATACTAAACTTTTGGTGTTTTCCTCCTGCAGTGTCAAACCTGTGTTTCATGTAATTACATAGCTATTTATTCATGCCCATATTCAGAATTTTGCATTCATCCTTTTTCTGTGACGCCATATTCCTGAAGGTCATTTCTTCCAGTTGTACAAGATAGTTTTGATTTTCAATCTTTTTAAAATGTAAAATGGAAAACAGTTTTTTGACTGTCAGTGGAAATTGCACTACTGTGTAAAGTATGGAGGGACAATAACAGGAAGGATGAGTTTACTTCTGAAGTTTTTTTTGAAATTTTAAAAATTTTGTTTTACTAAAATTTTTGTACTAGGATAAGGTGAAGTAATACAAAAGAAATGCTGTTAGTGCATTATTCTATATCATTTGTGTACCTGCTGCTAATCCCATATATTTACATGTTTCTGTAAATAATGCTTTGTATAAGTTAATACTAGATCCTTCATGTGTTTTTCAGTGTTTATCAATCATGCATTTTGGAGCAGAAATTATTTGCACCATTGTATACTTCACATGAACTTACTTCTTGTTTCTACTTTTATGGTGTGAAAAAAGATTTATTCTGGGAAAAATTAATTTGTTACTTTGGCTTTCTGGTTTGGTTCTATACTTAAATATATTATAGTTTAAATATTATTAAAATGCAATCATAGAAAAAATTCAGTTAGATGTTAGCTGTGTAGTCTGACCCTCTGTGCAGAAGGCAGTAAATTTTAAAGCCATCTTGGCTTGTGCAAGGCCTGGTCCAGCTCAGTTTTGAAAATCTGCAATGGTGGACATGCCAGTACTGCTCTGGACAAACTTTTGGGTTTGTTTTTGTTTTTGTTTTTGTTTGTATTTGTTGTCTCAAGCTGTGTTAATTAATTTATAATTATTTTTACAAGTTAAGTGGTTTGCTTCCAGTTCCTACCTGCTATTAGTAATTTGGAATGCTTCAGTCTGAACAGATTTCTCAGAATCCTAAGCTTCTGGAAATATAGTGTTCAATTTTTTCTCTAATGCTGTGTGGACAGAACATCTCTGCCGCCTCTTTTAGTACTTTCCTATGGGTGGTTGAAGAAGGAAACATTTATATCATGTAACAGTAGTGACAGAATGCATGCAATTACTTTTTTTTAATGGATCTAGGAGCTGGAATATTTGCAATGGTGAAATTAAAATGGTAGGGAAATGCAGAGCCGTTATCCACTGAAGACACTAGCCCATTTCCTCACATTATTATGTGGAGCACTGGAGGACTGTAAATTGTCTTTATTCCTGAGTCAGCGTCAGCCTGAATGCTTTCACTAAGCATGCATTACAATTGTTTGTCTTTAAATTTGCGAATTGTTGTGTGAGGTGATAGGATATTTTCTTTGAATTTTCACTCTTCATCCATCTTTTTGGTGCTAATTTTCCCTTTCAGCATGGGAACATAGCGTTTCATCTTGCTTTCCATTTTGTCTGCCTGTGCTCCTTCTTGCATTCCTCCTCCTGAGTCCCTCTGACAAGGCAGAGCAGTTTCCATCTTTCATACCCCACGCTAGCATTTTTTTGCCTAGAAATGGAGAGACTTTCCCCTTTACCTGTCTGTGTATTAGTAGCTAACAAAGCAAACACCTTGGTCAGGAAAGAACATCCACAACCTCAGCAGTTGCAGAACTGGTGCTGCTCACATGTGGCTAAGGCTGACCCTTCAGTGAATGGAGATGGAAGCTCACAGTGTTGTCAGCAGGCTCCTGGTTACCTCCTGCAGGCTTTGTCTGAGTAGGACATCAGATAATCTTGCTATGGCAGCATGTTCTGCACTGCAGGCAGAGAGACACCCATATAATAAGGGCTAGGGGTAACCTGTGAGTCTGTTTTCAAAGCTGAGATAACATGACATTATTATAAGAAAACCAAAGACCTATGGACATACTGGAAATATGTATCAGGGTAAGGACATGATCTCCCAAGGCTTTTGCTGTCCCTCCAATCATTGTATTGTGCTTCCTTTCATTTTCCAGCATGGCATGATTGCCTGCCAAAGCCAAATGCAGACTACAGCATGGAGTGACAAAGAGAAGGATAACACTGGTGAACATGTAAGGGGATATATTTTTACTACGTAAACCCATAAATTAGCACTTATGCCTCGGCTTTTTCTTTCAAATTCAGTTAAAACAGAGGGCATGAGAACATAAGCTGCTCTGCCATTTATTGGATGTTTATGTACAGAAAAGCCTCAGTATGTGAAAAATCATGAATTAAACATAACGCAAAGCTGAGATATGATGATCATCACCTGCTAGTATTTGTACTCTATGTTGTTCAAATTGTCAATATTTTAGATGCATTTTGGATTTGTTCTGACAGGCCCAGCCTATCACTTGATCAACCCCTTTTCTGTGTAAACTATAATGGTATGTTATCAAATGTGAAGGCTAAATTTTCTATTGGATACCAATAATTCAAAAGAATACTTAGATTTCATTTCCCTGTAAAGGGTTCCAGGACACTGAGTTATATGGTAACGATTCCTCATGTTAGAGAATGCCAGCACTTGTGGTTTCACTGCTCTTCCTTCCTCGGGACATATTAGTTGCTTGACAACTGAAACAGTTTTGTGTTCTTCTGTTACAGAAATCAAAGAAGTAATGGTAACATAGATAATTTTTAGATCTTATAAAATTATCAAAACCTTTGTTAATTTCTTATTTGCAAATACACTGTTTTGGTTTTGGCTTTGGAGTTTGTTTTGTTTTTGGTACTGAGGGCTTGATTCTACCTTTTAATGCTTGTGAATAGTGCCCTGCATTAGAACAATGAGACTGGGTTTTTAGGAAGCAGCTTCTACTCACAGTGTAATCAGTGGAAGCACAGCTGAATTCTTGACCCAGCGGTCCAAATACTGGGCTGGGCTGAAACTGTAAAACATGAATGCAGACTGTAAATCGGGCCAGAATTACAGTTCAGTTCTCTCTTCTAATTTAGAGATGCAAGCACAGATACAGGGGTCCACCTGTGTTGCTTACAGATAGAAGCGATCAGGGGCAGAATCATGATTTTTAATATTGTCCCTAGTCATTATGGTGAACCAAATCAGTCAGTTTGCAAGTGTTCCTTCCTTTTTTTACCCATAGATTAGAAAAGCAGAAAGACAAATGGAAGGGTTAGGTGGCTTCAACTATGCGAGCAAAGCTAGTAGGAAAATGCCCTGGGTGCTCATCAGCATGCAGTAAAAAACTACATGTTTTGCTGGCATGCAAATAAAATCTTCTTTATTTCTACTTTTCTTTTAAGTGGAAACCTCTCATGCTTCGAGGCATAAGGATTTTCAGCGTGGGAAATATCTTCCCTTGGTGTATCTTCCCTCAGAGAGTCTTTGTGTACCAGCATGAAGGGCTGAACATGGCCCTTCTCTAAAAGGTGGAGGTGGTTTGAAAGATTTCCCTCTGGTGCTTCCTTAGGTGCCCCATGGCAAGTTTATTTTCAACAGGGGAGCCCTTACTGCAAGTTGCCTGGCTCCTCTGCGCTGTGACTGCTGCCGCGTGTCTTCCAGAGCTCATGCTCACACCCTGCAAATGCTGCTGCTGCCTTCAGCAGGAGCAGGCTGCAGGTTAATGCCCACAGCTGGAGAAAAGAGTGGATAGTGTGTATCCTGAAAGATGTGGAGGGGAAATTCAAATTTTAACTGCTCAGCAGTGGTGATTTATCACCAAGAAGTGACCTGGGATTCAGGGCAAGAAGGCCCAGCTGCAGATGGCGTTAAACCGGCTGGAGGCAGGGATGCCAGAGACAGAAGGACTCCCAGTAAAGGAGGGAAGTTTCCCTTAGTGATGAGATAAGAAGTTGTCTAGCAGCTAACCTGGAATGGTGCCAACCTCTGGGCAGGACAACTGGGCTGGGGGATGAACCCAAGGCCATCCTGAGGACTGGTGCTGGTGCAAGCATATACAGAAAAATGACATGATTTTTCTATTCAGACTCCTTGTAGAACCACTTAGGGTGGTAGGACTCAGCCCAATGCATCGTTCACTAATTACTGTGTAAGCACAAACATGTTTAATTCACCTTAAGGGGTATAATAAAAATTCCCCCAAAGATGTAAGACTATTTGTGAGGATCCTCTGTCTGCCCTTTGAAGGTGTGATTTTGTGTTTTGGTTGCCACACTCAAGAGCAGTGGAGTCTCATGTGCAAGTGCTATTGCCCAGCACTTTGTAGCTGGCATCATTCACTGTCCTCTTTTGTGATGCAGCGTGTTGTGGGCAAAAGGCTTGTGGAGGACCAGAAGCAGCAAAGAGAAAACCAATGCCACAGGAAATCAGCTCTACCTGGGGACATTTTCCACAGACTGGTTGGTGGGCCCATCTGCAGTCCCAGATTCCTGTTATTATAGGGACACTGCGGACATATTCTCCCCAGTCTTTTCAATACCCGGCATTTTCCCTGCTGTGCTAGGTTTTGTGCACACTGTTTATGGCAGCCTGAACTTGGTTGCTCCGAGGGAAGTCACACTTGGCCTCTAAGTGTCCGGTTCAGATCTCTCTGCGTTGCTGGAGTAGTACATGAACAGGGAAGAGGGAGAGGTGAAAGACTGAATTTGCCCACTGTAGTAGGACACTGTGCCTGGGATTTATTGCAGCAGCACCAAATGAACATCTGCACCCAAGAACTGAGGTTGCCATTTATAACACAGATGGATCTGTGTCTCTTTTTCTTTACGGTGATGTTATGCCAGGTGACGATATCCTATCAAGTGAGTCATCTTTTTTTATGAATAAATTTAGCATCACATTCCTTAACTTGGGCTTGCAATATTTCAGCGGTAGTTTTTCTGCAAGGCGGTAATAGGTAGTGCTATCAAAAAACCTGTACAAAAATCTTTCCACAGAAGCAAGCTTGGTTTGCCTCCCTTTCATTTCTATTATGAAATTAATGAGGACATTCTTTTAACTTAGAAAATGGTGGTAGGATGAGATTGCACTTGTGAAATAGAAAGGCAGATGGAATATTAGAGGCAGCATTGGTGCCATTCATAGAATTTATGAAAATGCTGTGTCCCCAGAAGGCTAGCTGAGCATAAAATACTGAACAGCAAATGGTAGTTCCCCACTGCAGCTGAAAGCAGATCTATAAATAGAACAGCAGTGGAATAACCCTGCAGCTAGTGAACAAGAAACTCCCTTTTGACTTGCTTTGCATACTAATAAGGAGAAAAGGTGGGGAAAAGAAAGAAACAAAGAAAAATGGCTGTAGATTGCTTGTTTACCAGATTACAGAGATGCTGTGTGCTTGCTAAGTTCGTTTAGGTGCACTTTTCCCAGTACAGAACAACAGGAAAATAATAGAAAGTATTTTTCAGATGATCTATTTGTAGAACTCTGTGACAAAGAGGGTGACTTGTGGCATATTCTTTCCAAAGTATGCCTTTTATTGTGACTAAGACAAGCAGCCTGTGGGATGTATAAAGCAGAAAAGGGTCTGTGAAAGAGGAATTTCATTATAAAAGAACATGTTTGGTCTTTTGTGGTGAAATTGAATGCTTCCTGCCCTTCCAGCATTGGAGGTTATGAATAACTCATTGTTCCTACTGTCTGTGATACTGCAGCAATTCTTTGTCATCTTTTGTTCCCATTCTGTCTGCTAAAAATTATTTACCTTGTTGTCAAAGTGAAAATCTTTTCATTTGGTACCTAGCATGAATTACATCACAGTTACCAATACTTGTAAAGGGCTGACAATAGATAGATGGGAGCACTCACAGTGTAGTTTATCATTCTAGTAGCTCAGTGTAAGGGGTAAGCAGCATGCAAAAAGCAGACGTGCAATCTTTGTTATGGAGTGCACTTTTCAACATTTGTATATCTGTCTAGCTGTATGAAAAGCTTCTTATGTTACATGCTAAATCATGTGCTTATGTAGGCAGCAAAATTCAACTCTATGTAGAAGTCAGCAGAAGTGAGGCAGTAGCATGTGTGTATGTGCAAAAAAAAAAACCCAACAAAAACCACCATCTTCTAATCTGAACTCTTAAACATGACCAGCATTACTCACAATGTGCTACAATGAAACTCCTGCTTTGCAGTTTTTACTGCTTATTTTTATTGTTCAGGTGGTTTATATTGTGGATCCCATTCCTATTTTTATTTGCATGCTTAGATCATCTGCCCTCTGATAATGAATCTATATTCTGTGAAATTAAACTATGTTGACCACTGTTCCTGACTTACAAACTGTGTACTCAAAACTTCATTTGGCTTACAGCCTTAAACCATTAAATATATACCTGTTAAAGCAAGAGAAAACTCCAGGGATATTAGAACGGTTGATGACAACATCTACTCAAAAGCCCCACAGTTTCATGGAATCATAGAATCATTTAGGTTGGAAAAATTAAGTCAAAAAACTTCATCAAGACCTACCATTAACCCAGGACTGCCAAGTTCATCATTAAACCATGTCCCTAAGCACTGCATCTACTTCGTTTTCAAACAGTTCCAGGGATGATGATTCCACCACCTCCCTGGGCAGCCTGTTCCAATGCTTGACAACCCTTTCGGTGAAGAAGAAAATTTCCTAATAGCCAATGTAAACCTCCCCTGGTGTAACTTGAGGCTGTTTCGTCTTGGCATATCACTTGTCATCTGGCAGAAGAGACCGACCCCCACCTGCCTACAGCCTCCTGTCAGGGAGCTGCAGAGAGCAGTAAGGTCCCCCCAAGTCTGATTTTCTTCAGACTAAACACCCCCAGCCCCCTCAGCCGCTCCTCATCAGCCCTGTGCCCCAGCCCCTTCCCCAGCCCCGCTGCCCGTCTCTGGACACGCTCCAGCCCCTCAATGTCCCCCTTGCAGTGAGGGGCCCAGACCTGAACACAGGGTTCGAGGGGCGGCCTCAGCAGTGCCCAGTGCAGGGGGACGGTCACTGCCCTGGTCCTGCTGGCCACACTGCTGGGGACACAGGCCAGGGTGCTGCTGGCCGCCTGGGCCCCCTGGGCACACTGCTGGCTCCTGCCCAGCCGGCCGTCACCCAGCACCCCCAGGCCCTTTCCCACCAGGCCCTTTCCAGCCGCTCTGCCCCAGCCTGTAGCGCTGCGTGGGGCTGGTGTGACCCAAGGGCAGGACCCAGAACTTCTTGTTGAACTTCACATTGAACTGCTGTTAAGTGAGGCCCACAGTTAGGTTACAGGATATCTTTACTATATAGATTTTACAATTTTGTAACTCAGATCATAACCATCAGAGCCCTGTGCTCAGCAATACAATGTAATCCCAGCACTACTATTAGCTATAAGTTTGTCAGCACTAAATTAGGTAAAAAACGTATGAAGGAAGAGCCTGTAGCAGTGAGAGGGACAGACTTCACCTTCTCATTGCAGCCATAAGTCTGCAGTGGACTGTACTCTATATGCATGTGGCACTTTGAGGATGCTAGTCATAGCTTCACTGAGTATCTCTACCTCAGGCATCTCCTGATGGACAGTCTTTATTGTGTGGAGAGCTTGTGGTAGTCTTTCACATGCAAGCATGCACCATGCACTGCTCCACCCTGACCTCACAGAATTTGTCATGATTTCTGCAGCAGTTGCAATTCTGCACCACAGGTCATGAATGAAGTTTATTCACAGGTATTGCTGTTATTGGGGAAATACAGTGATGACAAAAGATGAAACATGAAATACAGAACTATTTTGAGAGAATGCATTTCCAATTTCTTATGCTTGTGATAAACTCTATTATAATAAATTTAAGTAGTATTCTGGTTTATTTCATGCACCACTGTATTTTGGTTGCAAAATAACAAAATATGGGGACTAGCAAAAAAGCTAAATCTTTGCAGTTGTATCCTCTATTTGCCACATACCTTGGTAACTCAGACATTTGAAAGATAGTAATATTCAGAAAGCAGAACTGAATTTTAATACTTTAATACAGTTACACATGCTAAACTTAAACTTACTCTCAGATGGTGAGACACTCATATTTTTAGGTGAATTTCATACGCATGGGGAAAACAAGGCCATTTCATGTGTCTTTAGCATTTATACCTGTTAATGCATATAAACTGAAATGTCCTAAGAAGCAGAGATCTTTTTGTCTTACCAAAGGTCCTTGCAGAACTTCAACCACAGTAAAAACTAACATAAGCAGTAAACAGTTTTGTCACTTCAAAACAGGAACCTGCAGAGAGCTACCAGTTAGGCATCAGCTGCAATGTTTAAAAGTGGTGTTTGGTCTTTTAGAAGCTGTATTATTTCCTTTGTGCTCCTGAAACTGCAGGTCTGATACTTATTGGCAGCTGTGACATCTTCTGAGGGAGTCAGTGCTTGCCAGCTGTACAATGCTGTGCTCAGCAAGCAGAGTGATTGCTCCCCAGTGCAGCTTATCTTCTTGACATTTTAGCCCAGGCTTTGAATACAGTTCCAGTGTACACTATCAGCAGAACCTCTGGGCAAAGTATTTATTTGAAATGGCTGGCTACACATGACAGAAGCAAGCTTTTGTTATTAATCTTGACTGAATTTTTACATTATAAATTATTCAGGCATAAAAATAAATATTATTATAGTTATGTCATGAAAGAGGGTTTATTGCTGGGTTAATGAGTGAAAATAATATTAAGTGTTTTAACAAGGAAAGTTTTAATAATTTGGCTTTCCTGGTATTTACGCATATCTTATTTCAAAGGCCGTCTCAAAATTAAGACAGCACTAACCTACAGAATAGTGATGATTCTGCTTTTCAGACACCACTCCCATCATTGTGCATGGGGACACATAAATCAACACCCATACACGAGTGTTTCTGTCCCAAAAAGCAGCCATGGAAGCAGATAGTTGTAAAGTTTGCAGGTAATCAGTCATGAACTTCCATTTCTTTCAGGTGCTTCTATTGAAAAGCATCTGGACCAGGTTTATTTAGATCCATGTATTTTTCAGAGGTGTTTGAAAGAACAAAGTGGTTTTGTCTGTTGTCTGTATTTTGTTGTTAAATTACTGTTCACATTTTATTTTCAAATTGTCATATATTAAGCTACAACTTGATTACTGCGAGCTCCTAACAGACAGCTATAACTAGCACTCATAAAATCAAGGCTTTTATTTATAATCAAATTCTTTATCTAATTAGTCATGGTATGTGGCATAAAGATAAAACCTATATGGCATTATTTTAATATACTGAGAATTATTTTTTACACTTTGCTCACTGAAGGTTAGGATAAGTATCAAAGATTAAGAAGGTTCACATCTCTCTATAGAAATTAATAGAGTTCCTTCATTAACAGAGAGAATAGCCAAGCCTATACAATGATAAGAATAGAAAGACAGTGTTGTAAGTCATTACCGTAATACACCATAAAATAATTCATTGGAAAAGAAAAACTGTTTATTGACTAGGAAATTCTCATTCAGACAGATATTGCATGAATATATATTTTTAAAGGAATGTGTGCAAAGTCCAATTTAGTTTCATGTCAATTACCAATTGTTATTTTTGTACTTATGTCCTTTAATAATGAAAGTTTTCACAAAGCCAGATATATTCCTAGCCACAGTTGTGTTCCTCCAGAATTTCCCTGTGTGCATTGCTCATCATCCACTGCATATGCATACCTTGTCTGTACTGGAGCACAGTCTAAAGACAGAATAAAAAGAAAGCGAGCACAGACAGAGAACTTAAAAGGTAGAAATAAGAAGTGGCTCAGCTGTGGTTTTATGTTCTTTTTTTTATTAATTGACATTGATTTATATATCTTTTAACTCTGCCGACTACACAAAACCAATGTTCTTGGGAAATGAAGAAAATATACAATGATTAATGTATTATGAGAGAAGGAATACACTTGATTTCCACAGTAGATTTCCAGTGTGACTTAAGGATTTCCATGGACCTTTTCTCCTCATGTAACTAAAGAGATTTTTAAAACCTCAGCTTTCTTTAGTGTCCACATCAGCAGAATACTTCATATTGGGGAGGGATTTTAGAGGCTTATAGGATTAGCATTAAAGATCTTTGGGTGGCAGTTGCCAGATAACTGGAAATTGACATTTGTTTATGCTGTAGTGAGTGAGGGAGAAGAATGGTTTAAGATTACTGTTCTAGGTGATGTCCTGCTCTGTATCAGCTGCTGTGAGAATTGCTTACCTCATGCTCAGTCCTCGGTTATGCCTAGGAATATGTTTTGCTGCATATGCAGATAGGATTGTGGTGTACCATCCTGTTGAGGGAGGGAGCTGATATTTGGGATGATGAGGGAAGGAAGAGAGAAGGTGTTAGCTAAATTTTCATATTTGTAGAATTAATTTCATTAACTGTAGAAAGACTTAGTGACCTTGAACAAGAAAATAAAAATTTAAACAAACTCCTCTGGTGCTTGTGCAACATGTTTTTGCCCTGTTTCTCCCCTGTGTAATACTGGGCAAGCAGTGAAGATGAGCATCAGCTTCCTCTGGGGCAGAGCCCTGTGCGGGTGCCCTTTGTTCTCCATTGGATGAAAGAGGGTTGGGCCCTTGTGTTCCTTTTTCCCAAATCCATAGACCAAGATATATAAGAGCATGCAATGTAGAAAAGAATATACATGAGAGATGCCGTGGTTATCTGCAGAGATACTACCAAATAATGAGGTGCTGACAGCAGGCATGCTTCTCTGTTGGTAAAGGTACCTTGTCTTGCTTGGTTTATCCACCAGGTCCCGGTCAGTTTTGAAGACAGTGGAAAGGACCTAGTCTTCCTAACTCTTGCACTGAGATGGTAATAGAGGCAGTACTAATGGAGATTTTAGTTTAATCCAAACCATAGGAAGCAGTGTTTAGGAGCAATGATCCCTGATTTTATTCCCAGTAATGACCCTAAAACCAGAGCAGAACAGATGGTGGGTGTGAAGTCCTGCACTGTCACAGCATAATTAACTGTGCTTAATTATTTTTTTCTATATAGGGAGATACTGCGTCCTTGTAGATAGATAAAGATTTTCTTCCATGCAGCAAAAGCACATTTATGCCTAACTGAAAGCAACATGTTCATATAATAGGTCTGATTCTTAAGCTCCATCCTAGAGAACAGACTACTCAGAGGGAAGAGGTAGTAAAAGACTTGCTAGGTCAGCTGTATAACCTTGGAGGACAGTTTTATCAGTGCTGTAATACTAATTGGGCTTAGCACTCACTGGAAAGTGACTTCCCATGTCCCATGATTGTTGTCTGTTACTTCTATGTCCCTCACAAGTATGGTTGAGAAGAAAATCTGTCTTTTCCACACCTCCAGCAGTGACTGGTGTTTTGTGCCTCTTTTACCAGGACAGACAGTGCAGATAATGAACAGAGAAAGATTTGAGATTTGGACAGGAGCACTCTGACCATCTCAAACTTGATTTGATTAACTGCTGAATTATGTGGTGGTTGGGTAATTCAGACATATTGATTCACTTCTGGATGCCTCGTACATTTTCAGATTCCATGGTTGAACCTTGTTATAGATAAATACTCCTTTTAGTTTCTTCCCTTCCTTCTTCATATTGTTAATCCACAATATATAGCTTCTTCACAAGTCTGTTTTCCATAAAATGGATTGTCTAGAGATCATTTGAAAATAGCAATGCTTCCTGAAGTCAGTACACCTATGCAAATATAGAGTAAAGGCCAGGGAAAACATTAACAGGCAAATATGACCCAAAAAGGGGACTTAGCAGATTATTTTTCAGTTCTGTCAGGTTAGTTAAGATACATAATACCTCTCCCTGAAAACCTTAACTTGCTTATATCCTTAGACTGTCACAAATACAGCAGTATTACTACTATGATGACAAATTTATCTTAAAACTTGATTTTCCTTGACTTGCATATGACAAAGAAGAATCGAGTCATAGATGGTAAAAGGTTTATTGTTGTTCAGCCTCAGCTGTATGAGGAAAACTGTCTTCCACTTCAATGTAAGAATTCAGTGGAATATTTGTAATAGCTGTTATTAATGTCAAAGAGGCTACTTGCCTTTATGTAAGACTGTGTGACACCAGTCTGTGTGTAAAAATAAAAATCATTACAAAAATCAGGCAAAAAAAATTAGGTGTCCAAATTATGCACAGTATTACAGCTAGTAATGGGTGTTGTAAAGAACACCTCAAACATATATTATACACTTAGATACATGTTTAATATGAGATTATAGAGACACTATGAATTAGGGAAACAGGTTTGTGTGTAATCTGTTTCTTACACTGATCATGTGGAAGGAGTATCTTTAGGTTAATTCTGAACATTTCATTTAATAAAAAAAATTTTAAAAATGTCTTTGTGCAGTGTATTCAAATATCTACAAATAGCCATCAGTCAATGACTGTCTCATTTATTGGCTAAAGTATCTGTCAAATCTGAACAAGTAGGAAAAAGCTTGGTGCCTTTACATATATGATATTTCTTCCAACTCTATATAAATATGCATGAACTAGAAAATGGAAGACATTAAATTTGGGGTTTCCTTTTTCATTAAAGTGACGGGATACATTGTCTTTGCATTTTTCTGAATTAAAAACTCACTCTGGTTTCTTGCTCTTTGTACTGTTTTGCAAGGTATGAACAACAAGCTATGTGAATATTTCTCTTAATACTGCTTTACTGATTATAAATCTGTAATCTAGCTATATTGAGGTGTTCATTTCCTGTATGCATATGGGGAAAATATTTTGCTGTGTAGAACTCTGTGATGCTAAAATCATACTTCATGACTTTTCAAGGAGATGGATTTTTTCAGTACTAAATCTAATGAAGATTTATTTGCTGTAAAATTTCAAGAATTAGAAATGAGCTTGCAATCAATACCTGACTTTCATTAAGAAGATGTTGCAGGGTGAGAGTGAGTGAGAAAATGCATTTCTATTTGCACATGGTCTCTTGCTAAAGCAAAGGCATGGGAGCAGTTTCCTGTTCACCTGAAGGGAAGGGAAGATACCCCTCTTAGGAGGTATTTTGCTTTAGGTTAGTTACACTGTACCAAACGTGCAGAGTGCAAGGGTGATCTTAATTACTGTTCTGAGCCTGCTATAGATGATGCTGGAAACCATGCAAGATTTTCAGAGCTGACGTTTTTCAGCAGTAGTGATATGTGTGTAACCTTTCCAGTGCTGAAACCGCTGTGGGCTGGCATCGGGAGCTCTGTCCCCAGAAGGAAGGTCTGTCTGGGAGCTTGGGGAGCAGGAAGACCTTCCCCTGCTGTGCTGTGTGCTAGCAGAGGTTTTCGCAAGTTTCTCTCTTCCCCAGGGGAAGCAGCTGCCTGCAACATCATAAATATGGGTAGCAGCCAGGTGGAAAGGATAGTGATGCCTGTATTTGTGGGAGGAATTATATCCGGCATGGCACTGAAAGAAATTTCCTCTTGGTAAAAGCAAATCAGTGGGACTACAGGAACTGATTTACTTCACAGTTATTGGGTTATAGTTTGTCATTCACACAGCAGTTAAATAATAATTATTCCATCACTGAATCTGATTGATGTTAGCAGCTTGAAGTAATCTACTTAGAAACAAGTTGTATGTATGACCGGTAATGGGATGTTCCTCCAGTTCTTTACTTCTGAGAAAACAATCTCTTTTAATAGCCTTTGTCATGCATCTGGAAACATCAGAGTGAAATTTAATTTAATGCTGAAGACCTATAGCCTGCCTTCTGTGGTGTATTTCATCTTCAGTATGTTTGCCTGCCTCTTTGCTTTGAGGCATATGTGCTGCTTTTTCTTTAGTAATTTCCAGTGATGAAATATTAAGCAGATGAGGTAGGAACTGGTGTAAATAATACAAAACTCTCCCACTGTGAAGTTAATGGACAGACTTGATGTCGTGAAAGTATTTGAAAGCAGCTTTAGACCACCACTGGGGGTGCGTGGCATAAGTGGATGTCTTAAGGACCTGTAGTGTTATAGACAGTGTTACTCTTCCTCCCTGTAGTCAGTGTGGTAAGGAGCTAAGGTAACTGTTAAATTCAGAGTGGCTGCAGATCTCAGATGGTTATGTGCCCTGTATTTCTCTTCAGGACACCAAGGTTGTGCATTGGGATCTGGACCTAAAATGCTAATTTTTAAGGAAGTCAGCAGTTAAGCCAACCATAGGCTTCGTAGGGTTGGTACTAACCCACTGCAGCCAGGCAGGAGGTCAGATAAACATGTTTGCTAGTTTCTGGAGTTTGCATATGGTTTGAGGACAACTGACAAAATGCCTGTTAGATGCTTGGCTCCTGCAGTCCAGGGTTGAAGCCAGGGAGAGTGGAGGTATGAGTAATCTCTGGATGCATGCTTCTTGCTCTAGGCTGCTCCTTCGTAGGCAAAAGTCTAATGAGATGCCCCCCCCACACACACTCCTCCTGCACCTTTAGGTGCATCCAGGATAGTAAAAACCTGAGTAAAACTGGAGTTTTGATGGTTGTTTTCATGGTAAGAAACCTGGGAACAGTACTGACAAATGTGAAAGACAAACCTTGATGACAGAATCCTTGTGTTGAATGACCAGGATGGATTTCTAAGGGATAAATAATCTAAGTTTAACCTTTATTGTCATTTCCACTGTTTTGGTGGAAAAATAAAACAGGGGAGCCTCTTGCCCTTGTCAGAGTTGTAAAGTGTCAGGTGACACTGACAATTTGAACTTACAGCTCATCATGCAGATGCATTTCAAGTACGTATATGTCTCTCAGAAGATGATGTCAGCTCATTCAGATATTTCCTGAAAAACTCAGGTATTTAAAAAAAAAAAAAGTATCTACGCTTCCTGATCAGATTTGCACCAGCCAAACAAAGAAACAAAAAAACCCCATGTAATGAAGTTTCTCTAACAGTTAGAAATTAGAAGATTATTTTCCTTTATTTTTCAATTGATACAAAGCATAAAGAGCAAGGAAAGCCCAGTCATTATGGTGCCTGTGAAGACTGATAGTTACATCCTTGTCATTCAGTCAGAGCTCAAATTGCCTAGGAAAGAATGACTTTTAAAAACACAGTTATCCCAAAACAGGAGAGTGTACTGATACCTGATACATTTTGAAATCTCATTAAATTGCATTGAAAGCTCATTTTTTATTATATTAAATGAGGTTGAAGTTTCACTTTGATAAATAGGCTCCTTCCATCTGGCAGAAACAGAAAGATTAATTTAACAGCAGTGATAGCTTGGATTGTGTCCTGTGTTTTATTTTTAGGTTTTTTGTGCTGTTCCAATATAATTAATCAAGCCATCTTACAGCTCAGAGTCAGACCTAGAGCATCTTGGGGTGCACACTTCTAGCACTTCTTTCTCCTTTACCACCCATATCAATGAGGTGCTATTCCACAGTGTAATATAATGCCATTAAATCCTGTACCAAGGACAGCAGAGAAAGTAATGTGTCATTTGTTTCCTTGCTATGTGTTGAACTCAACCTTTTGGTCTGTATGAGGGAAGCCACCAATATGGCTTAAGGGACATCAGAGACCATGGCCTCCTACCAGAAATTGTCTTTTTGCACACCATGTGAACCATCATTTCCTGCCCAGAGGGGAAAAGTTAACCCTTTGTTTGCTATGGGAGATGACTTCAGAAAGCATTGAAAAATAAGGTTAAAAATTCATGTTGCACATTAACTCTCCTTTCTCTTTTTTCATTAATTGCCAAAGTGTTTGTTGTCTTCAAAAATAAATTTAAGCATAAGTTTTTTACAAATACTACTGAGCTTTCTATCCAATATCTGTGAATATATTTCAGGTTCCTCTGACTTCACGCTGAATGTTTGCAGCCTGCCCCACCAGTTTTTTCCTTGCTCCTTTCTCAGAGGAGCTGTGTACAGGCTTCAGCTTCAACCCTCTTGATTCCTGTACTTCAGCAGTAACTGATGTCCAGATCAGCTGCCTGTTCAGCTTTGCAAGTGTAGAGGCAGATTGGAGAAAGTGTCAACGCTTCAGTGCCTGTAGAAGAGAATAAAAGGAAATGAGACTTGTGGATGAGGCCAAAGAGATGTTATGAACCTCTAAAAACCCAAAACTAAAACAGCACTTCCCCTTAATGAAACAATATATCTTTTAAAGGCAGTTCCTGAGGCCAGAATTACATAATTGAATTAGTTTTCCAGTTGTATGTTGATGTATATACCAGATGCATGGAGATCTTGTATATATGGAAAAATTTCATGCCTTCTACTGTATTCCTCCTTTCTAATCTGGGTTTCTTGAGTTCATTCCACTATCAAAACCGTTTAAAGGTATTGCTATTTTTCCTTCTGTCCTCAGAGAGGACCTTCAAGATGACCTGAAATGGGTAGGAGGCAAGAAACAATAAAAGTATGAATTTAACTGCTATTGTCTTTAACTGTTAGCCAAAACCAGTGTGAATTTTATCAGTCATTCTGGTTGATCTATGCTTTCCACACAGAAACTTTTAAAATTTAAAGGCTGATTTTTCATTTAAAGAGGTTTTCTTATTTTATTGGAGAGGTAAACCTAAACAAAATAATTAGCTTGAAGAAAATGTGTTCTTAAAAATCATTCAAACCATTATTATTATTATTGAAATATATTACAAGTGGAATGCTTTTAAATATGTTGGTATTTAATTTGAACAAAAAATAAATTATTTATACAGCTTAGTTCCTAGACCAGCATCATTTTTCTATACCTCAAATGGAAAAGAGATTTTGCGTCACTAGTGACTTTTTTCATGTCAGCTGCTGATGTAAAAAAAAACCACCAAAAAACTGTGTCTTTGAAAGTTATAAAAAAATCTGCTTGTGGGCACTTCTCTGGAGTGAGAACTTCAATCCAAAAAAAGTATTTTGACTACCACTTCCTAGTTGGGATTGTAATTTCTTCATTTTTAATGAAGCTGGGCTTTAAGCCATTGGGGGTCTTAGGAGCCTTTCACAAAACCAGGGAAAAAGAGACAGTGGTGCCAGCATCATTATAAGATGGCATCTAGGACATTCTCTGGGTGCTCATCTGAAGAACCTGGCTAGGAATACAGCAGAGCTGAGACTCAGTCTCAGATTTCCTGTAAACTGGAGGCATGACCCATTCACTGGACTAAAAGGATAACACTTGTTTCTTGACTCCCTCTTCCCTTTTATTAATGATATCTGAAACCCTTATAAATTTTACAAATTTAGAATTTATTACATGTTAAAATGTTAAGTCAAGGTATGTATAGAGATTATTTTTCCCTTTTAATATTTTTTAAAAATTTTGTTTTATTATTATTTTTTTTTTTACTTAAAGTCAGAACAAATTATCCAAACCCTTTTCCTTTGGGCAGAACATAGTCCCCAGGGACTTTTTTTCTGTGTTCTGAGAATGCTTTTTACAACACTTATGTAAACAGATTTTGTATTCCCCTTTGTGATATGTATCCTATTGTGATCACATAGTTATAAAAGGTGGAATTCTGGCTGTGGAAATACACCAGGAGTAGCCAACACCAGAGTACAGTGTCCTGAAAAAACTATCTTTCTCAGGGTCTTCCAACAAGTAACTTATGGCTGAAGCTGAATTCTACTAAGGGTCTGCCCACTGTGTTGGCTCATCACAATGCCTTTAGTGAACAAAGCAAGAAAAAGGAGTGGTGTCTTTGCAGTATTTCCCACTGTACCATAGAACAGTACCTTCTTACGGTTTCTTCCTTTCTTCTTTCCCATCTTCCTCATTCAAAACTCTTTGCTTGTACATTTTTTTCATCTAGACATTAGGGATTTTTTTGTGACTTTCAGAAGCTTTTTATTAATGGCATATAATTGTTAACAAGTGAGCTCAAGGCTGGCAGTAGCAGCTGTGGAGCAGTGCTGTCCCTTATAAGCATTATTCCTTTAGTATTGCCACAGGTAATTTTATAGCCAATTCACAAAAAGCCTGTGCCTATGGGTTACAGAATCTGTGGAGCAAGCATGACTAGAAACATTAAAAAAATCATTGTGAAGTGTGATTTTTAGTGTCTTGCTGTGGTAGATAATATTAAAGTACTTGCTCTTGTTAGAAATTCTTTATATTGGTTTTTCAATTCTATGATAACAATGTAATGAGAGAGATACTTTAAATGCAACAGGAGAGAAGCCATTTCAATAACAATGTTGCAAGTGGGAAGGTATATTCTAAAACTGACGTGATAATAGAGCAAAATTATTTTAACTAACTTTCGATTAAGAAAGAAATGTAACTGCTTCTTCACTGTTTATAATAGATACTGTCCTAAATGGTCTTCTCTGTCATGCATGTGGATTGCTGGATGGTGACCTTTCACAAAGGCTCTGAGGACTTCTGTCATATTTAGTCATTCCTGAAAAAAAGAGAAGTCAACAAATTGCTGTAAGAAACCCTAGTTTAGGTTCACTAGACTGCAGTTCAGTGTTGCATTAAGGTTTCACCTGTCTGGCAGCTATGGGGGCAAAGGTGGTGCCTCCTTTAATACTTAGCTGGTAAAATAGGAAGGGATTCTGGATCACATTTCATAGTTCTGCCATAAATATGCAAAGGCTGAGCTTAAAAGTAGTTGGGTTTTCTGCCCTGCTGCTCCAGTGGGAAAAGCTGGTGCAGCCCCCACTTGTTCCCACATTAGTTGTGGCATGCCCGTTGAGCTGAACCATCAAGTTGCTGGGCAGTGTGTTTCCTTTGCTGATGTGTCTTAACTCTAAGAGCTTTGCATCATGAAAGACATTGTACCTAACTTCAGCAGTTGTTCAGGCCAGCAGTCCAAAAACACGTTTTATTATTTCTTCCCCATCAGGCTATGAGGAAGAAATAAAATCTCCACAGTTTTGCAGCATTGCAAAAGGAAGTTTGATTTGATCCTGGGCAGCTGGTGGTGGTCTTAAATCGTGAAGCACTGTGGTGAAAGCCCTTATATATTTTTATTATCTTTAAGCAGCTGCAACCGTGCTTGATTTTTATGAATATATATTTTCCTTATTAGGAAGTCATTTTGGAGGTTGCTGGGGGACATTCTGAAGTACTTGACATGGTCCTGTCAAATAGAAAAATGCTGATTATCTCTTTTCTGATAATCCAATCATTTCAAGGAGTCTCTAACTTTGTGAATTTAATTGTGAGGAATATCATATTAGTTATTTCTGAAGAAAAGTCAACAAATATATAATCTCATTTCTTTAATCTATTTTTTGTCTCTGCAATGTCTTGTGGCAGTGACTTCCAGATATGAATTATGTTTTTTAAACAGAAAATTACAGCTCCGGTTGTTCACCATGTTACAGGTTTGAGCTCATAACTCACAACTGGTTTTATTGCTGTACAGAAAGCAGGTCTTCTGTAGCTGCTCATGGCAAAGAAAAATGAAAATATATGTCTCATCCTTTCCTCTATTAAAATAATAATACCACTTAGAATTTGCATGGCTCCATGCTTAAAAACTTATACAGACGTTAACCAATTAATCCTCATAACAGCACCCTACTATGTTTAGCCTACAATTAGGGGCTATATTGCAAACTGCTTACTGTCCTCACTAATTACCTTGTGAAAATGGATCTATCAAGCATCAGCACTGCGTTTGCTCATTTGCAGCAATACGCTGCAGCATTCCCCTGGTCTCTAGTGCTCTGGTGTGAAGCTTTCATAAATGTTGCTGCCTGTATCGTGACATGATAATTAGAATCACTACATCTTCCTGGTCACTTTGGAGATTGCGACATAAGTTACAAAGGTTACACGGGTACACTGTGTTGTCCTCGTGTTATCTAAGCTGGTTGAATTACTTAAAAATGATGGGAAAGGCATTTATCATATAAACAGACTGGAAGTAAATTTTTTACTGAACATGGAATTTCCAATTAGGTGTTCATAAAGTCTGAATACCTACTTGATTTTTGAAATTAGGATGATCAGAAAAAAGATTATAGAAGAGCTTCGTCTATGAACTTCCTTGAGATTGCACAGAGTACCTGTTGTAGCAGGTTAGGCAGGGGATTGGCAGTGTTTATAGGGTATGGTCTGCCCTGGGCATCTTGCACAACCATCTACAGCAGTAATGCTTGGTTCTCAGCTGTCCTCTGTGGCAAAAAGAAGTGTTTTTCCTCTTGTACTTATTGTAGGCTATTCTGCCAGAATACCTATGGATGTTTTAGCCCTGTGCTATCTGGGATACAGCAGAGCAAGCGCAAACCTAATGCTTTGAAGTGTCAAAGGGATTACTGACAATCCTCTGTTTTCTTTCTGTATAATTGGAATATGTATTGGAAAATAAGTAAATGTCTCCAGTACTTGTTATGAAGCTGTAAGCAAATAAGTGAGAAAGGGGCCAGGGTATAAAAAAGTGCCTGATGGGTGGTAGATTTGAAGAAAACAATAGAGATTTGAATAAATCAACAGCCTGGGTAATTCCAGGTTTTTTGCTTGGTTTCAAAGAGCATTGCATCTTTAAACAAAGGCTTGTTAGATATAGCAAATGAAGGCATCAATGCGAGTGTTATCTTACCTCACAAGAACAGACTTTTTTAATCAGCAGGGAATTGTTACTACTATCCAACAGTAAAAAAGCTTGTCTCTAGACTTGTGGGAACAAAATGGTACATTGCTCATATGAACAGGTGTAAATTGAAGTGCAAATTAAGGTAGCCGGTGTTCCTTAATTTCAGGTACATTTGACCACACACAACATCGACTTCTTTGACAGACTGTTGATCTCTGTACTGTATGCACAGTGCATCCTTCCTGGTATAGAAGTCAGAGAAGGAGTCATGCAAGTTGCTGCAGTATCAATTGGCCACTTGAGCCAATTATACAAATATTCTTAAGGTTTACCTCAGAGGTGGTATGGTCATTAAAATTTCCTGCACTTTAGCATTTATTCATGACTTTCCTCTGCTTTCAAAACAGACAGTATAAACTAAAGCAACATCTGACACCAAAATAAAAGTTCATCACTTTAAGGTACACATTCCGGGAAAATTTTGCTATTGCAATAGCAAAGCCTGACAATAAATTTCACAGGTGCACTACAGTTCCTTATTTATGGGCCTGGGTTGTTCTTTGGAATTGTGTTTGCCTCCCAGGCTTACATCCTGGAGGCAAATCTAGAAAGCAACAATGCTGGAGCAGATTATTACTTTTCATTTATGACTGAGAAGTTTAGATTAATTTAGGCCCTAGCCCAACTGCTGGTCTTTTATAAGGGCACATGTGAATGAATGCTGGCTTAGAAAGCTGCCAGTGCTGCAGGAACAAGATACTGGTAGGACCTGTAAGGCACCCTGCAAGCCGTGTTACAGAAGTATAAACACTTTAATGCAGCTCTAAAAAACTTGTTTTGTGATACTGGCCATTTTAATCCAGGGTCTTACCTGATTACCCTTGTCATGGAAGAAATGTTGTAGTGTTGAGACAGATTTTCCTCTGAGGTTAAGAGGCTTAGCCCCATGATCCCATGAGATGACAAGCTGCATGACACTGTAATGTGACCATAGCTCATGTTTGGTGGCTTGAAGATCCTTCATCAGCAGCAAGCTGAAAAAAGATAGCTGCCTCACTGTGACCCTGGTGCACTGAAATGGAACAGCTGTACAAAGATGAGCTGAAACAGAAAATGAGGGAACTCAAGATCTTTGCTGTTGCTCATTTGCCTGGGATCAGCTTTCCATGCCTCTATGCAGGTAGCTTTCTGCTGAGGACCTCTGTCTTTAGAGTTTGGTATCCTTATACCACATCTAGGTTTCGTATTCTTCTAGGTCTCTTTGAAGAGTTGGGGCTTTTTTATTATTTATTTAAATGTTATTTCAATGAATTTATAAAAATCTGTCATCAGCAGAACAGGGAACATTGACTATGGACTGATTTATTTTTTTTCCCCCAAAATCATCTTAGAATGTTCTAAACACACTGGAAAATGCTAGGAACCAGTACAGATTATCCCATAACACAGCATAGAAAAACAAAATATAAAAGAAGTGTTGGGTAGGTACCTGAAGTATTGGGGCATCAAGGGACTGTGGGGAATAGGAAATGAGTCATATCACCATTTAATTCACCTAACCATGTAGTGATTCAAGGCCACCCAGAAATTTTGTGGAGATTAGATATGTTGTAGGACAGGAATGGACTCTTTGGTTAAACTGTTAGGAAAATAAAATTGTTTCTTTTCACTGTAACCTTTGCTTGGTGCTTTTTAATTGAAAACTTTGTCACCAAGGATAATTTTGAAAGCACAGAGGTGTATGAAATACTGCCAAGTCATGATCTGAGCAGGAGGGCCCTGGCTGTGGGCAGGATCAGCTGGTTTGCCCATGTCCGAGAGGGAGCAGGCAGGCCTGAAATCGTGTGTGGTTTGATACTTCAAAAACAATTAATGATTAGATTTGTAAATGGAAAACTGTGGGAGCCTGGGTGAGCAGTGACCTGCAAGTGTGTGGTGATATTTTAAAAAAAGTGAGTTCTGGGAGTTGGCACACTTAATTTTATCTGCTGACTGGGGGAAAATTATAAAAACATACAAAGACTGCCAGGAATTTAATTACGGAGGCCTGCCAGCTGCCTCTCTGCCTGAGATCAACACTTTCTGTTGCCTCTTTTGAATTTCTGTAAATTCTACTGCAGTAAAGCTGCTGTTGGGACTGGGGATGTTTTGGCCCTGACAGAGATATAAGGGCTCCAGGGAAGTAGAAAGCTAAGTGTCGTTGGACCGGCTGCCTGGGCCAGAAAAACTGTTTGTTCTGTTGCACTTGCAGCAGAATACAAGGAGTTGCCTGCTTCACTCAGAATTTATACTAGCAAAGCAAGGAGGAAACCGACTCAAAACCTCCAGTGGACCTGGGAGGAAGGCTTTCAAGTTATTCTATATATTGTATACAATAATGGTGCCCTAAATGCCCCCAAAGAAATAAGGAGAACTAAATTCTACTCTTGAGTATCTGTAATATCTGGGAAATCTGGAGTATTATCATTGCAACCACTGCCTTTACATGCCTGGTGAGGACTTAAGCAGTTTTACTATATGCATGAATTCTTGTTCTGCAGTCAGAAAACATGTGTACACTACTTCATTTAACTTAAGAATTATTCCAAGAGATTTTTAAGGGCAACATAAACATGGACATTAGCAATTTACTTATCTCTTCACTGCCACGGAGTGGCAGCATGAAGATATCTGTGTAGTGAAATAATTCCTGACGAGTGAAGCCCTGGAAAAATCTGACGGAAGCAGTAATCTATAATAGAAAAATAAATCCTTTCAGTTTCTATGCTCAGTTTCTAAAAGAAATTAAGCCTACAGCACTAACAATGAAGGACAATTTAGCTTTTTTTTTTTTTCAAAGAAAGGAAGCATTCAACAGTAAAGATAAAATTACTCCTTTAATTGTAGAGCACAGACAAAGAGACAGTAGAAAATTAATGTGCTCGAGCTAATGCCTGGGTATCACAGAGTAGAAATTCTTTTATACGTATTGAAGAGAGCACCATGGAGGCAAATGTGGGACATCTGGAAGGACAGCATTTTTTAATCAGTCAGTTGATTCTGTTTGATTCTTTAAAATAACAACCTTCTTATGCCTGTCCCCTCACCCCCTTCCAAAAAGAGTGGTTTACATTCATTACATTGATGTGTTAGAAGAACTGATTTTGCCTCCGTTTTCTGTGAATGAGGAATGGGGAAATTGGTGGGTACCTTGTTTCTACACCGAGTCCCTCATCTCCTGACCCAGGCCACTTGCACAACACCAAAGGGCAAAGTGCAGAAAAGTTGCCACTGCCCCAGTCTGACTCAAGGAGTGTGTAGGCTGAACCTGACTTCAACAGAGCAGATAGTATAGTATTGTTCGCTTTAAAGACCACTAAAAATCATAAAGAGTACATGTGCATGTAGTGATTGTGGAGGTGGCTGTCTTATTAATTCATATTTAGGAAAATAATTATGGTTTGAAAAAATTCAGGGAGGAACGGAACTACAGATAGGAAGGGATTATAGGAGAGGTCAGAAAGGGCTCTTACTGAGCTACCAAGGAAAAGCAGGATGTGTTCGACACGTCCCAGATGGAAGTATGAACTGAGGAACATGTGCTCTGGACCTCATCCAGTGATGGCAGGATGCGCAGGGGAGCAGCTGACATGGACTGAATTCACGGAACCCTCCAGGACTGTTTCAGTGTGAGGGTTAAGAGTCAGTCCCACACACTCTGGGAAATTCCTGAGAGAACAGTCCTTTTGCCAATACTTTGAATTGTACATACTGCATTTTTTCTAGGTATGTTGAAACACACTGTAGCTATGATAGTACTGATACCTTCTGAAAGGGCACTAAAAGTTTGAGAGTCTGAGGCTCAGTGATTTGTTAATTCTATAGCATTTGCTGAATTTATGATAATTTTTTTTTCATGCTTTAATGTCTGACTCCTCAACCATAGTCTGAACACTGAGGTCCTTCTGAGATCCATCTGCTTTCTGCATCTTTCTCACTAATGCAGATATTGCACGGGGCAAATTCTGCTCACCTCTGTGTCTAAGCAGCCTTAACTATTGATGCACAGGACAGAATAGGAAGGATCTAGTTCACTGACCTCAGGCTGTGGCGGTGGCATAGGAATGCACAGAGTCAGCAGCACAGCTGTGAACAGTCCTACTTGCATGCATGTTCCTTCCCTGCAAATATATACAAAATAGTTTGAAGTATCTTATCTGCATTAAGAGGGCATGCGATGAGACAGGCATGTCAAGCTTTAAGCAAATTATTAACAAGTGATAAGTGATGTGAATATGTGTGGGTAGCAGGAGATTGACTCAGCAGCCCAGATGGTCTCTCCTAGAACTACATCTAAGTCAAACCCTTTAAAACGCTTAAATGTGAACATCAGAATGGTGGTGTTCTGTAGTGGCTCAAGGAACAGGTAAACGTACATACCAAAAAGCTACTGGGTCATCTAAAATGATGTAATTATTATTTTTTCTGTATTATCTCAAAAACATGCCATTATATGCCCTATCGAATACCCTACTAAAATATCTGCAGGTATCACAGCTAATTTTCAGTGCTGTGTAGTTTTGAGTAGTTTTCTACAAATCACTTCCTCACAAGAATTATAAATTAGCATTCTCATTTATATTTTCAATGTATACTTTGAAGGAATTCCCTTCTGAGCAAGACAGTCATTTCTGTCATCTCAATGTTGTACTGCACATATGTAGAACTAGTGTTTTCTGCTCTGCTCGGGACAATGTACATATTGCCATGCATGGATATCTAAATAATAAAGTGGTCATTTCAAAATTAAGTTATTCAGTCTGAACTGCAACACCACAAGTTGAATGCATTCATAGATACAGTTTAAGCCACTAAAGATATCTATTGGTGTCCATTTCATGTTCGTTCTGTACATCAACAAATAGTGCATTGCAGGAATAGCAGCTGCATTTCTCACCACCAGTCTCTGAAGAAGGCTTTATTGGAGCCTTCTTTCTTCTGGTCGCCCCTGCTGTGGTTGCCCATGCAGGGAGGAGACCCTGGCTGCCAAGCACCAGTCAGAGGCCTCCCACTGGCATGTGTAGGGAATCCGGTTCACCGTTTCTTTGAACTCCTCCTCATGAATGCCGTAATACTAGGAGTGTGTTGCAAACAGTTTCAGTTGTGCAGTATTGATGATAACATGGCTGTTAAAACTGGTGATTTTTAACTAAATACTTATTCTTAAAATATTTTCTGTGTGTATGAGGTGATGTTCTGCAGGATAGCTCAGGGAATAGGAAAGGATTTGTACCAGAGTTAGATCAGTGTAACTCACTTACTACTTGTTATAATATCCTGTAGAAGATGGGTGTTTATTCTCAGAGCTTTTTTTTAGCTGACAAGAGCTGGAAGACCTGCTGACACTTAGGTCTCAACACAGGCATTTACCTACAGGAAGAGCTTTCTAACCAGATAAGTACTACAACTAAAGCAACATGTGTTACCTGAAATAAACATGCAAGAAACCCTGAAATTCTCATGTCACTTTGAAAGTTAGACCAGAGAACATCTTCAAAATGCATTTTCTAGCACCTCATTTACAGACACACAGCTGACTAGAAGGCTTTTGTTTTGGGGGTTTTGTTGTGGCTTTTTTTAATTATTATTTTTTAATTATTATTATTTATTTATTTTCATTTATTTTAGCAGAATGACTTCTTATGGGACAGGGATATAAGGTGATTGTTTTGTTGTGCTTGCTATGTAGCACATCATGCTATCCAATACTTCTAAGACTAGCTTTGCTAAAAAGAGCTAATGCAGGATTCTGTCTGGCTTCAGTGTTTATCCTATGAGGGTGAGGGACTGAACACGCAGTTGATAGCATTCACTATTTCACAGGCTGAAGCACAGAAAACATTAGCAACAGAGAAGTTTTGGCAATTTATAATCAAAAATAGCACATCTATTATTTTAGTTTGTTTTTCTTAGAGATAAAAGCCATAATTACTTAAGACAGAATATTGTTTAATTCAACATGTATGTCCAAACCTCGTATCAGACCTGTAAAAAATGTTGCCTTTCTCACAGAAAATTCTGGGTATCATAAAGTGCATCCTCTGAGAATACACCAAGGCTAAACTTTAATACATTCATGCAGCTGTTAGGTTTAGGGTTGTTTGGGGGTTTTTTTCTGCCAAAGGGTTTGGCTTCCTCTGCCTTTCTGACTGTCACTTCCTTGGTCTCTGGCACTGGTACCTTCTCTTCTTACCTTGTTTTCTGGCTGTGTTTTAAGAGTAAATCATTTGCTCTATAGTCTTTGGGCCTGATGCAAGGTTTTATGATGGAATACGTATTACAGAAACTCAGACTAAATGATCAGGTTGTCTCCTTTAACCTCACTCTCCAAAATGCAGGGAAGGACAGCCAGATGCCATGAGCTAGATCCTTGGTCTGGCCCAAGTTGCCAGCAAGTAAGTTATCAAAAAGCTATTCCCCACTGCCTTAATTTCTTTTCTGTGCTTTGGCCACTTTCTTTTAATTCTTGCTGCTGTTGCTTTGTTTTGTTTAGTTTTCTTCTTATCCTCTCTGTTAAAGTGTTCTCAGACTTTTTGGATGGAAAGTAATTTCTAGATGAAAATTGTCTGCCATTTAACTCTGAACAGCCTGATACCTGTGATCTGAGACAGATGTTCTTGCATCTCTGGCACAGTTTGTAGTATCTTCTTTTGAGGCTCTATAAAGCAGCATACCTAAGTAGCATTATTGTTATGTCCCCTAAGTTTAGTTCTAAATAGCTGACATTTTATTTTGTTTGTTTGAGTGACTTGGTTTCAACTGGTATGCAGTGATTGAATCATTATGCCAGGACACGTACAGGAGATGAAACAGCTATTTGCATTCTTTAACCAGTGTCGTGGTTTAACCCCGGCTGGCAACTCAGCACCTCACAGCCGCTCGCTCACTCCCCCCCACCCGGAGGGATGGGGAGGAGAATTGGAAAGGAATGTAAAACTCAGGGGCTGAGATAAGAGCAATTTAATAGGTAAAGCAAAAGCCACACATGCAAGGAAAGCAAAGCAAGGGATTCATTCACCGCTTCCCATGGGCAGGCAGGTGCTCAGCCATCCCCAGGGAAGCCGGGCTCCGTCACATGTAATGGTTACTCAGGAAGACAAACGCCATAATGCCAAATGTCACCCCCTTCTTTCTTCTTCCCCCAGCTTATGTACTCAGCATGTTGTCATATGGTATGGAATATCCCTTTAGGTAGCTTGGGTCACCTGTCCTGGCTATGTCCCCTCCCAATTCCCCATGTCCCTCCAGCCCTCTGGCTGGCAGGGCCCAAGGAACTGAAAAGTCCTTGATTTAGTATAAACATCACCCAGCAACAACTAAAACATCAGTGTCCTACCAACATTGTTCTCACATCAGAGCCAAAACACAGCACTGTACTAACTACTAAGAAGAAAATTAACTCTATCCCAGATGAAACCAGGTCACCAGGAACCACATTCCCATTGTTTAACCAGTGACTGACTTCTACTGAGGCTGAGTGGTGGGTTATTTTTACCAAAACCTGCTAATGTCTATGGAGATCTGTTAGAGCAGCCAAGATCAGCTGCTCAGAGGCTGAGAAGGGCAGTTACGTGCAGCATGGGATCCTAAGAATGATAACAACTGTGAGATGTCTTGTAAGGGTGTGAGAAGTGTCATGCTGGGTAACGCCTGTGCAAAACCTCACCATGACCAGCATCTAGACCAACCTACATTATTTGAGTACCTCATATCTATGTTTGCAAACATAAACAGCAAAGAGGCTGTTTTAACACTCCAGGTGCTACTTACAGAGCAGCACACACATACATATGAAGATACAATGGGCTGGGCCACACTTTCCCATGGTGGAACCCATAGTATGATGAAATAGCAGTGAACCCTTAAGTTTCCCATAAAACTTATTTTGACATGTCCCAGAAGGCAGTAGACTTGAGAGCTGCAAGGCAGCAGAGGTAAACTGACAGCTTGCAGCGAAGGGAAACTCAGTTCCACAGAGGGACAACTTGTCCTTCAGGAACTGCTGCTTCTGCATTTTATTATGCCCCTTGTCCACACATTTAAGGCTCTCATGTCCCAGGAGTTACACTGAGCATGGCCAAAGTCTTCTGAAGATTCTTCTGTCCACCTACCTATTAAAAATACAAGAATTTTGCTCCTGTGGCTTTTGTTCCTCCTCGACATTATCTTTTCCCACAGATAGCTGCTGCATTACAGTGTTTGTTTTCCAGCCTAGTGATCAGCTGAGGGACTGCTGAATGGCATTCTTTCTTTTCAGCCTGCTATCTGCTCTTTCAGACTATAATACTAGGCAGCTAGGAAACCTTTCATTTACCCAGGAAGCACCAGATTCCCTCTTCCAGTCTCTATCTGGTAAATGCAAACTCCAGAGATTCATGACATTGTGCCTCCTTTCTCTAAAGAAATTTTGTCTGATCTCCAGATAGCCATTACATTACTTCCCTGTCCCTCTCTATTTATATACAACTATATTAAAAGCAGGAACTGTGCCAGCTGAAAATCAGAGAAAGCTTCCAAGTCTCGGTTTTAAATGTTCGCACATTAGTCCTTCACACCAAGTTATATGATGAATGTAGCCTCCGTTCTTTGTTCACACATTATTGAGCTACTTTGAGTTTAGCACCATGTTCAATCCTCGAAATGTTAGTATGAAAACACCTGTCTACTTATAGCTTGTCTTTGCTTTCTGCTGTTTGAGACTTCTTCCTTTTCAAAGGGCCACAGCAAAGTCTAACTGAAGTTTAAGTCCATGTTATCATGGCAATAATATATTTATTTATTTCTCTATGTTGATGGTATTATCAAAGGCATCTATGCTGAGTACTTTAGACCCACAGAAGACTTTCTCAGGCTGATGTTGAAGGTCTGGAACAGATCCATATAAAGAATTAGGGGGAATTTTTTACTTTTGATATTAGGACAAAAATAGGAAGACGGGAAGGAGAATTGTAGAGGGAATCTCGTAAAAATCAGGTGTCTAGACCTTGCTGTAGTATTCTAAATTAGGCTGAATATTGGTCCTAAACTATTATTCTGAATTCACCTGATTAGGAAACAAAATTCATGTGAAATTTCAACAGGAATTTTAAAATCAGTTCTACTAGCTAGCTCCTGAATTATCTAGGGCGTATGTGGTTTATGTTTAGAGGTGTTTAGGTGCCTGGCACAAAAGGGGTTTGGAGAAACTCCTGAGTCCAGCCCTTAGCAGAGAGAGCAGAGTGCAACAGCTTCAAGAGTGTTCAAGTGGGCTGCAAAGATATTCCTGGCACACACAACTACAAGCATATCTTTCACAGCGCTTCTTCCTGCGGGCAAACTTACTTTTTCCAAACATTTTTCAGAGCATGGATTAAAGAAATTGGGAAAGCTACAGATTTTCATTTTTAATACCAAAAGAGTGAAATTACTTTGGCTAATGCTGAGTTTCCAATGTTATGCATGGTCCGCTGTACATTTATTTTAAGTGTTAAGGGCACCTATCACTTTTGCATAAATACTCAGTTATTTAGAGAGCTTCCTATTCCTCATCTCATTTATCCTTTCCTCCTGTGGAAAGAAAATGGGGTATCTGTCAGTGTCTCTCTGCCATCTCTATGCTTTCTGGATGTGTCTTTTAAGATTAAAGTTCTTCAGGGCATTAACTGAAAATCTGCTTCCTGTTAACATTATTCAGTGATTTGATAGAGGGAAATAAACGCTAAAGGACAATTTCAAATTTTTTCAATGGCTCATACTTTTTACAGTTACATGTAAATTATTTTTTTCTCTTAGAAGCCTGAAAGCAAATTATTTTCAGCTGATTTTGACAGGCACAGTTTATCCTTTTCAGAAGAGAGGTAAAAGTAATGAGTGACAAGTAATAAGATGAGTCTGATCAGATAGTTATTTGAGATGTATATTATTTTATTATGGCAAAACATTTGTATTTATTTTTTAACGTAACTAATGATGACAGCACACCATTTGGAAAGTGTAAATTGAAAGACAGAGATTACAAGATACATTTAGTAAGCCTTTCTGTCTGTTAATGCCAGATACAGACATTGCTATTCAGATCTCAGATTCATTACCTGGACATCACAATGAAACAAGCCCTGATACTGCAAGAATATCAAATAGAAACAAGATGGAGAAAGAACAATAATCCAGTTCAATCTGTAAAATTACAGTTCTGAAGGTTTATGTTCAAAATCTCTGAAGATTGGCACAAATTATTATAGGTCATGTAGGATTTTCTTGTTAATCCAGTTTCTTCATAATACCCTATTTCCCCCATTTTTTCTTACTCAACCATCTTTCCATATACAATTTTACTTCATTTTTTTGAACATCCTACCTAAGAGGCTACTAGCTGCAGTGGTCTTTCAAATTCTTCTTTTCAAAGGTGACCTTGTGGCTCACTGTTCTGTCAGATATTTGCGTATTAGCCATGCTTGACAAATGACTTCTGAGTTGTTAAGTTACAACATGTATGAACAGCTGTTTTTCCAGGCTCGTTGACTCTTGCTGTCTTCTAATGATAAGTTTGCTGTTCCTGCTGCCTTCCTGTATTCTTCGCTGCACTCCCAAAGAGTTGCTTGGAAATGTCAGATCAAAGTCTAGAAGGGGGGGTGGGGTGGGGGGTGGGGGGGCGGGAAATAAAGCTCTGAACTATGGAAAAGTCAAGTGTAAACCAAAATAGCTCATTGTGACACTGCAAAACGAAATAGTCTGATGTATGTTATTTGGCTTATTGTTAAAGGGGCAGTAGTAACTGTTGTAAATATTTAACATTCTACCTCTTAACTTAAAATATCTAGGAGAATTTCTAAGGTAATATCTAGATAGATTTCTAAGATTTACGAAAGACTGAACATATCAAATTTTCTTAATTACAATGACGGGAAAATAAGTTAAAAGAAGACAAAGTTTTGAGTTACTAAAATCAGCCAGCTTGTACAAAGTTATTCAAAAGCAAAGCTGATGCATTTCCAGTTTGTGCCTCTTTCCTTTGAGTTTTAGAATGAATACATTCTTCTTAATATTGCCATATTTCTTCAGTATCTTGGCAGTGTTTGCTGCTTAATGTAAAACTTCAAACCCAGAGATGTAGAGAAGAACAGCACGATATTGTTTCTGGCAGTACGGCCAGAGCAGGTGCGTAGGCTTCTGAAAGGAAAAGCGTGCACTGCTGTCTAAGTGATTTAGTCTACATGACACTGGCATTTGCATTTGTCTAATATGCCATTGTGAAAAGCTGCTGTAATAGCTTCTGCTATGAAGGCTCTGGTTTCTGAAAAGGCTGTCCTGTTAAGAGAGAATCACATACTGTCCTCTTTGCAAGGGATGTAGGTGCTTCATTTGGCTCCAGCGTAAATCTTCTTCACCAAAATTTTGCTGCATAAGACTGTTTGATTCCTAGTTTCTGTGTAAAATAAACACCAGGAAAAATTAACCTCCATTATAAAGAGCTGTACTGGATAGCCACAACATTTGATACACAAGAAAGCATAACTATTTCGGTAATACAGCCCTATAAAAAATCTCCTGTGATAGACAGAGATGTTCTAAGTGAATTAATTTATAGACACGGTTATGCATTTAGCAGGTTTCTACTGTAGCACAAATGTAAATCTTCAGGTAATGAATAGGAGCCGGGATGGTGTGAGGAGGAAGTAAATTGTCACAGCAATTCATCACAGGCTCTTTTTGAGTAGGTTCTGAGGGGCTCAAGGATTTTTTAATTTCACTAGAAATAAATTGGTTTCTCCTAAACAGTTATTTTTAAAGCACACATAGCCCCTCTGCTCAAATGCTGTAATGACTCTTCTGTGCTCTATATGACCTCATTTTTCCTTCAGCCCTAGGAAGATGCAAATGGATCAGAAATGGAAATTGGCTGTCCAAATGCAAATTGTTTCTGAAATTGTCCATTTCTGCCTAGCATGTTAGGCTATTCTCTGATTCACAGACGGACTGGATGCAGTTGAGGAAAAATCAGCACATCAGCACTGTGAAAGGCCTCAACACGTTTTGCAGTGTGCCAGGTGAGTTTCTCCCTGAGGACAGCATGTAGAAGCAGCCCACTGCCTAAGTGCCTCTGTGCAGGTCCTGAGCATGCTCTGTGCTGAACACGGGGTCACGCTCCTCCCAACACCCTTCTCCCACAAAGGGCAGATCTGGGTCGTGTGTGCTGAGCATGCCCTTCAAAGACAAATAAGGCAAGACCAACAATCTGCCAGTTCCACCAGCTTGTCAAAGGCCAGCTCTGATACCTTTAAATGCTGGATGTCATTATAAACACGTGCTGCATTCAATTTTTAATACTTAAATATTCTTGGAGAGTACTGGGAATGATTCTGCCCTTCCTGGCAGGAATTTGCTCCTTTGATCCCAGGCTGGAGGTGTCTCATCCCTTGCATAAGGGAGCGACTGGCAGCTGGATTGAGAGTGGCCCGGTAGACTGCTGATAGAAAAGAGTTTTCTCAATCTTGTTGAGTTTGGTGCAGCAGCAGTTAGTTAGCATCTGTTGCATGCTTATGTGAAAAGTATTTATTGGGGTGATTTTTAAATAGTAGAGAATAAATGTATTGGTACATACATATGAAGAACCAAACTCATTTTAGCCTTTCTGCTGAGGTTAATAAAGTCAATTCCCTTATTAACAACAGTCGTATATTTTTAATTGTGCAATTATACAAGTATAACTTTGACAACGTAACTGCTGATATAGACGTTTTTATTTTGGAATGAGAGTGCACATGATGGAAAATTGTACTGGTATTCCTCTAGCAATATAATTATTCTGTTTAAAAGATTCCAATATATATTCTTCTGTAAATAACTTCTTCACTTTTCTGGCATAATGAATAATGCTACTGTACATGAAAAAGTAGGAAGTACATGGAGTCATAAATTTACTAGAGATTGCTGGAGATGATAATACCAGAAAGTAAATCCATATTTATCGAGCCAACTATATTCTTCTGATGGTAACACAATGGTCCTAGAAATGGACATCGTGTGATTTTGGAAGAAAGAGTTTTACAAAATGTAAAAAGAAAGCATACTTACAGTAACTAGTGGACTGAAGGTCAGGAAGCTTAAATAGTGGGAATAAAAAATTAACCACTCAAAAAAATACTTCAGTTCATTTTATAATAATTCATATCAGTAATCAAAGTCAACTGAATTATGCTACTGAAAGAACTATACCAGTGAATGTATCCCAGAATACCAGTTAGAAAATCCCAGAATGAGAAAGCTCTGTCTGTTGTTAGTGGAGAAAAAGTCAGGTGCTGGATCTCTGGCAACTGGATTTTTAAAAGCCCTCAGGAACAAGCATTGTCCGACCCAACACCACATGTGTGATTAATCCTTCTGAGTCAAGGTTTTTACTGATTCCTTGAGAAAACTGTTAATCAACATCTTGAAGAAAATGCCCAGAGTTGCAAAAATTATCACTGCGTTTCATTTATTGATGAAAAAAAGTGAGGCATTGGCTAGAACCCCAGCAGAAAAACTGGAATCTTTTTTACCACAAGTATAAAATTATCTAAAAAAAAGAAAAAAAAAATTAAAATTTTGCAGTTTCTCTTTTTATATGTGAACTATGAGTTAAGAATTAATAAAATTAACCAATTTTTCCATGCAAAAAGACCTCACTTGTACAACAAGTATTACTTTAAAGGAGGGAAAAGCTTTTGATACAGGTAGATGGAAAATTCTGCCTAAAAAACGTTAACAAATATACAGATAAAGAGAAAATTTGCCAGCAAATTGTCCTAAACACAGCATTTTAATACTGATGTAGTAGAGAAAAATGTTTGCTTCATTGGTGTTCTCAACAGGATTAGCTAGTATACACAAATGAAAACAAGTAGTCATTTCTTTTAGTGTGTAGCTGAAAGTGAACAGCAACATTTCCAGTTGCAAGCTGTCCTTTGTGCCAATGGTGTAAAATTGGTTCCAAAATGTAGTATGGGAAATTTCCAGCTGAAATGCCACATTTGAAACTGAAGTCTGTGAAGCTGAATTTTGTCATATGAGTTAACATGAGGTTTGCAAAACTGCTTAGCTGAGTCAGCTCATCATTCTTTCCTTTGTCTATCATTTCTCAAGGAACAGAAGGACTTCAGTCTTTGAAGACTCAACTTAAGATTGTCCTCATATGAGTTTAGAATTCTTTCATATTCTCACTGTGTAACTCCTTTGTTTGTGCCATAAACAGTGGAAGACATTACAGTTCCCGATTCCTCTGTTTCAGCAGCAGTAATATTCTTGAACTAAATGGAGATAACTACTGACATACAATTGGTGGATGTAAGAAGTCAATAGAGATAGAAGAATATCATTAACACACCCTCTCCAATGCGTAAGTGTTGAGGTAGAAGTTTCAGTTCAGGGTGACCTGGCTATGCTCTACCAGTTTCCTGACAGGTTTATTTGTACTGCTGACTTGTATCATTTGTGTGAATATCTCCAGCTATGGAGATGAGCCATAGCTTTGATTAGGAAGGTTTGCCTTGTCTGAATTCACATTGCCCTGTATAGTTAGTTTTACATGCAGAAGAACCAAAGATGATACTTAACTATGTTACTGCCTGTATAGCAAAAGATTTGCAAAACATGTTCTTTCTTCACACTGAAATTATTATATCAGATGGAATGTGTAAGATGGCCTGACAGATACTGCTTGTCTGACCCCTAAATATCTGAGCACATTTAGCATCATGTTTTCTCCAGTTTTCTCCTGTTAGTCTTAATTCTGTCTCTGTTCTTAGTAAGAGTCATTCACAAATAATGAGTCTACGTTGCCTTAAAGCAAACAGATGGCTTGATATAGCAGAAGGCAAGCAGAATGCTCAGTTCTGTGAATCAAAATTGGGGGAAGCTATGAATCATGGTTCAAGTCATTAGCACAAAGAGTGAAACCTAGAAGCAGCACATTTATATTCTGAGTAGGAATTAAGTATTTTGAGAATTCAGTCCACGATGTGAAAGCTTTGCAGAGTAATGCCATTATCCTTTTATAACCATAAGAAAGAAAAATCAGTCAAATGACAGTTTTTCCTTAGAATGATTAGGAAAATTCACAGTACCCACCAAAGACGTGTCAGAACTTAACAGCAAGCGTACTAAAAAATCATAGAACTTCAAGACTATGGTTTTTTGAAGTCTTGAATAATAACAAGGCTTTTTTCCCTTGGTTTGTGAACATCTTAAAGTGGCTGTTGTGTCCTATACCTTTCGCCACCTCCCCAACCCACAGAAACCTCATTAGCAAAACCAGGTGACTGGTGGAAGTCCTGATCTTGAATTCTTGTAAAGCTCTGAAATTCACAGATGGAATTTTATTTCACTGGAGGTGTTCAAAACAACCAGGTGCCTTATGTCATGCAGACAACGGAAATTAAAAGGGAACAGGTGGATGAGAATTCACATGAAACAGTTCTCTTCTTCTGCAGAAGTGGCCAGTGCACTTCTTTTATGTATCACATTTATGTATCACTTTTAATGTATCACAAATAACAGGGCTACACCAGCTCATTCATTTTAGTGACTTTTTTTCCCCCGCTCCTGCTACCGCCCTTAGGTGGTCTTCCTTCTTCTACAGGTGGAAAAACATGGTACAGCTCAAGAATAAGTCAGGAGTAGAGGGCTGCTGAAACCTGTGATGAGAGAGGAAGAAAGGAATCTTCAGGCAGGCTCACAAAACTGGGCTGTCATTGATTCATGGGCAAAGCAGGTACTTTTTCTCTTTTTTAAAGACCCACCACAACCAGAAATCTGAAAACTTGTCTGGTTAAATTTAGCTCCTGCATCACAAAGAAGGGGAGAGGCTTGCTGAGGTAAAATTTACTCACACCTTCTCACCCCTGCCATTTGCCAGTCTTCTCTAGCTTCTGTCTTTGAGTTTGTATTAATTCACATTTATGTCAATGATACTGTGAGAACCTCGACTAATTCCTGAAAACTTTTGAAGATCATCCTGAAAAAAAATGTGTTGGTGGTCCCATATCTATTCGATACTTAAAGGTAACAATTTCAGAAAAATATTTTGTCTGTAAGCAATTAAAATCAGTAATGCCAAAATGTTCTGCATTATGTTGACACTGGTAGTATGTGGCACTTTGGATTTATGTTAATAATAAAGGAACACAGTCAGCTCCATTAATTCACTCAAAGCATAATTCCAAAACTTCTTTTCAGTTTCTGACTTATGCTCTCTGGCCTCTGAGAGGGTCATTTCTCATAGCATGTGTGCACAGCACCTTACAGTTCTCCTGGTCTCATAAACATGCACATAAAAGGTATCCTCTGGTAAAAAAAGTGCTGCCCTGAATAAATGCACTGCTGCTGGATCTGCTAGGAGTTTGGAGAAGTGAAAAAACCAAAATTACTCACTACTTTACTTTCCTATCTGATTCACAGAAAGAAGATTAGTTTCACTACGTTAGTAGTTGAATATGATGTTTAGAACTTAGACAAGAGAAAGCTTTCTCAAATGCTGGACATTAATAAGCCTGAAATTGTACCCAGCTTTAATATATTTCGAAGTCTATCTCTGAAATAGTTTTCAGCCCTCTCCTTGCCCTTTTCTGGACATCTTTGCTCAACAGTGTCCATCTTCCCACAAGTGCAGATGATGCAGCTCCTTTTACTCTTGTCTTACCCACAGGTGGCCAGATGCTCATTTAGCATCTTCAAACATTAATTGCACTGGTGTACAAGACATTCAGCCTTTTTATTCCAGAAGTATGTTATCAGTTGTGAAAGCAAAGGTTATTCCACAGGGTCCAGATGGCCAGTGTCTGAATTTACAAGTGCGGTGGCTGATGCTGATTACTCTCTTTCTGTGGATAACATAAAAGTCTGCAAAGCCAGCATGTATGCAGCATTAAGAATCATGTGCAGCAGTCTGGGATATGTTTTTTGTGGGGAGCAGGGAGATTGTACAAGGGCAGTTTGGTAGCAGTGGGTGTCAGTGCCAGGGCCCTGGCTTAACCTTGTTTATGACACCATTCAGGGCATGTCTCTTCCAGCAGGGCAGCTGAGGTGAGCTGCACCGCAGCGATACCGTGGGTGGGCTTCGGCAAGTACTCAGGGTGTGTGCACACAGGTTCTCTCAGCCACAGCTCTCCTTGCAGAGTTGTTCTACGATAAGCAGGGCTGATTCTAGAGACAGGCAGAACAGGCAGCTGTTCTCAACAAACCGCTGGGGACCATGAGATATTTGCATCCCATAGCCTAGATTTCCTGGGGTGGACCCAGAAAGCCTCCACTAACAGCTCCTGCAGAATTGCCTCTGGATATGTGCTAGGGGATCCCTCCCAGAAGGCATCCTTGTCCTTCTTCTCCTGTCACTTGGCAAGCTCTGCTTTACATGCTTTTTGTTTCATGAACCCTTGGCTAGAAAAAATCAGCTTTGTCTATACCATCCAGAAGACTGGAACTGGCTATGAAAATAGCCTGCATTATGTAGCACACTTTAATATTCAGTGCTCATTATATGAACTTAAATCAAACAATACAGTTGAGGGGATCTGATAATTATTATGGCCATTAAAAATAGAATTGTATTTAATAGGAGGAAAAGATTACTTTGTAGTGTCCTAAATTTATATACATTATGTATCTGTATAAAGCATTCTAAATCAAAGTAGGAAAATTAATTAAGTTTTCTCATTTAACCACTCTAATAAATTTAATTATAGTATTATAAAGAAAAGATTCTTCAATCTTATCTACAATCTACAATCAGAAACGAACAAAAAAAAAAAGGCTAGGTGGCTTTTGCAGGCTGCATGTATATTGCTGTAGTCATTAACTTCTTACTTCCAACTGTTCTACCCTGTAAAATTATCATATTTGCCACAGATTGCTAAGTTTCAGGAAAATTGTGCATGAGATGGTATATGAGAGTAAAACATATGTACATCATATGTTTAGAAATCCAGGTATACTAGTATCGGTTATGGTCAGGAAAAATACTTGGCAGCCAAAACTAAAGTAACCTAATGCTCTTTTCTCAATCTTTTGTTCTATTCCTTCATATGCATTGTTAGTAAATCCCTTTAAAAGTTATTTTTTTTGTGTAGAGTTTTCTATTGATAAAAAGGGAACTTTGAAGCAGTGCTGCTTTGATGGAGTGGGAACTTTTCACGTCTCTCTTCTTTACAGTAAGCAGCTTTATGAGTCTGTTTTCTTCTGGATCATACAGCAGGAACCAGGGATTTATCTCTCTAAGACTCTTGTTTTCTCATATAAACTTTAGATTAATAACAATATAAGGTATTTGTAATGCAAAATTACTGTATCAGCAAATTCACTCAGTATTTTTCACTAAACACAGTTCATAATAGTAGAACAATGTGAACAGTAATATCTATTTAGATACCTGTCCTGTCTAACTTATGAAAATATAACTTGCCCTCATTTGGCCATCATTTTCCCCCCTGTAATTCCTACATTTTTAATTAATTGATCTTCTTGGTCGTCTTCTGAATTTTCAAAGTAATTGCCTGTTCCTGGACTATCTACACATCCTTCTTTAGAAGTAATGTTTTTGTTTTACTTGTCAGCAAAGTAACATCAAATCTGTCAGGTGTTCCTGGAGATAAGCTTATTAGTTGTAAAATGTCCAAGACTGTCACAAAACTAGTAGTAGTTCAGAAAGGAAGTTTAAAACCTACCTTAAGATAACATAGTTTAGTTGCTTTCCAAGCTGTTCTTACTTTCTCTCGCTCTTATTTTGCAAATGATGCATAGATTTTAATCACAGAGACAAGAGCTAGAGCAGTCTTTGCAAACACCAGCCTTCTGCTGTGTGACTCAGAAATTTCCTGAGTATTGAAAACACTGGTTTTGTTAAAAACGGAACATCAGTCATGTCCCACCTATCATCCTGAGTTTTTAGAGTTATGTTGGCATAATATTCTGAATAGACTTCCTGTTCCTGAGGAGTCATACCACCAGCTACCACAGGCTTTTAAGAAAGGTGACAATAGAAGAAACTTAAAGAAAACTGTGAAAAGATAACCAAGCAATAACCTAAAATAACATTAGGTCATATGTTGATTCTTTAGCGCTTACATAAGTGAACAATTCCACTGGGAAGGCACAAGACCAGGCTTTGTATTCATATGATAAATGAATGTGGGTTTGTATTAAGCAAAAAGATTTTTTTCTATGCCAAAATCAGTGTAATTTAATGCTGTAAGTTTTCTTGGTCAGAATGAAATTATACAGTTGCCTGCCTTCAGGACGAGGGCTGTATTTCTTGGACTAATTGAGATCTTCAGGGATATGGAAAAAATAATTCAAATTTGAATTCAGATCTCAGCAGGTGAGTTGGAATTCAAATAATTTTGAAGTATTTTTTTTTTTATACACTGCTTTGTAACATTTTACTTCAGTCTGTTTTCAGTCACCAAGTCCCAGCTCTAGATCTGTACTCTGCAGATATGCATGTGCTTTATTGTCTGCCATGAACTTCATGAGACCACTCACAGCTGATAAGTTTAACATGTATGTAGTCATTTGCAATGTTTGTTTCTCCTTTTGTTTCAAAATTACTGTAGTTCAGATTTAACTAGAACTGGCTTTATATACATATGATTACTCCTTGATTATAGCCCAAATCTTAGTGTCACTGATTTTAATGTACTTTTAAGTGAGCAAGCCAGTGGGAGAAAATTTGGACTGTGCATGTTTTTACAGGTAAACAATTTAGCTGCTCTGTGAATCAGCGAACCTCCTTATTTACCATGAAGTTTATCAGCAGTGGAGCACAAAACAATGTCTGGTGTAGGAAGACAAGTAGATGTTTTTCTCCAAGGTCTACTCTAATTTAAACTTAATGAGACCTATGAAGATACTCTTGCAAAGCAGTCCAGAATTTGAAAGTGAGTATCACAGCTACAATCCTTTAGGCAGGTTTGCATGAGGAATCAAAGATCAAAGGTACATGGTATTTCAAAATGTCTTTTCCTAGCAAAATGGTTTAGTGAAACGAGAAATACAAGAGCATCAAAATATTTCAGATTTGGACTTACAAACCTTTTATAGCCTTGGCCTTGTGGTTTATTTCATTAGAGAATATTAAATTTTTGCTAATCATTAGTGCTGCATACAGGTATTTTGGCTTTCTTGTCATGGTGGGATTCATCTAGCTGGGAAAAGTACTGCAACTGGCTTTGAAAGCAATGTTTTATTGTTAATTAACTTTTAAATGTGCTGAATACAGACAAAGAAGTAATATTTCACATGTAAAGACTGTGTGACTAACTGTGACCTTTTGATTAGAGGAATTACAGTACTTGATGAGTTATCCTGGGAGAAAGTGAGCTCCTGTTGGGTACACACAACACAAGTATAAGAATGTGCAGGATGAAGGTATTTTGGCAGTTTTAATTTTTAAAGATCTGTGAGTGTTCAATTTATGAAAGTAGTTGAGCCTGTTCTTAGCATTGTCATGGTTTAACCCTGCCCAGCAACTAAGCCCCATGCAGCTGCTCACTCACTCCCCAGCCATGGTGGGATGGGGGAAAGGATCAAAAAAGTAGCAGTGAGAAAACTGATGGGCTGAGATAAAGACAGTTTAGCAAGCAAAGCAAAAGCTGCGCATGAAAGCAAAGCAAAACAAGAAATTCATACACTACTTCCCATGGGCAGGCAGGTGTTCAGCCACCTCCAGGAAAGCTGGGCTCCATCATGCGTAACAGTTATTTGGGAAGACAAGTGCCATAGCTGCCAACATTCCCGTCCCAAACCCCCACCCCTTCTACTTCTCCCAGCTTTATCTGCTGAGCATGACACCATATGCCATGGAATATCCCTTTGGTCAGTTGGGATCAGATGTCCCAGCTGTGGTCCCTCCCAACCCCTCGTGCACCCCCAGCCTGCTCACTGGTGGGGCTGGGTGAGGAGCAGAAAAGACCTTGGGGCTGTGTAAGCACCTACCACATCCCTGTGTTATCAACCCCGTTTCCAGCACAAATCCAAAACACAGCCCCATACCAGCTATTATGAAGAAAATTAACTCTATCCCAGCCAAAACCAGCACAGCTGCATCAGTATATTTTAGTTTACATTTATTCATCTCTGACCAGGTGTTTCCTTCTTTTTGCTTCATATATAGCAATACTAGAAGAATTTCTCTTTTACTATCTCTGTGTAATGTTTGGTGAATTTCTGTCAATCGTTGGCTCTCCAGTCTGAAACCCATTAATTTTGTTATCATGAGTTTGTTTCCCATTCAATTTTTATTCAGTACCTTGATAACCTTACTATTTGTTGTTGCTACTTTGGAAGTAATTTGGAAATACCCAAGTCTGTTGTCTCATTACATAATTTGTCCAGCTCTGCTGGACCACATATCTACAAATGCTAGTAAGAACAATTAAGATGAAGGAAGAACATCAGCAGAAACAACTTTCCTTCCAATGACAGTCATTAGCAGCCAAGTAACATACTAATGCATAATAATTCAGGCATTATCAGAGCTGGGAAGGGCACTTACATCTACTTTAGAAGTAGATTTTTAAAAACATATCAGGAAACCATTTGTAACAGTTAATCAGACTGAGAGTGAAGTTTCTTATTTCAATCAGCCAATTTGCTTATTTTTTTCCCCTCACCTTTTTGAGACGGAGATCTATTACATCTACTTACATCTTTTACAGTGTTCTCTCCTCTTCCATGCCCTAGAAGGCAGAAAGCCCTATGTATCTCTGGGACTTTAGGCAATAAAATGCGCAGTTTTAACTAGCACATTAAAGGACATTCACATAACAAAAGACTAAATCCATGCAGTAAATCCGAAGAAAATATCATTGTACATAACATGATTCAACACACACCATGCTCTTCTTCAGGGGATACTCATTCAACAGAGTCTTTCTTTCATAAAGTCATTAATTTGTTCTCCAAAAAGCCAAAAATCTTGTTTCTGGCATCAAATTGTACTGACATTCCCTTTTGAGTCTTAATTTTGCATACTTTGAAAACTTAATTAGATATCAACATTAATAAACTTGTTGGGATTATTTCTGCTGCATTTAGTGAAGGGATTTTACATCTGTTTGGAGTCATTAATCTCTTTCTTATTACTGTTACTTGATTAGATATATCTGTGAAGGCATGTTGTGTCTACAATCCAATTTGATTGACTGATCATGTTATGAAGTATGTAGAACTAAACAAGTCTGTGCTAAAGCACTAGACAGTGAGATTAAGTACTCTGCTCACTGATGTGTTGAGGCCACCTGCTGCTTAGGAGCTTTTTAGGAGCTTTGTGGAAATTTTGTTGCAGTTGCTGAGACTGGAAGGTAAGGCAGCATGTCTTTTCTATAGAATCATAGAATAGATTAAAAAAGACCTTTTAGACCATTGACTCCAACCGTAAACCCAGCACTGCCAAATCCACCAGTAAACCATGTCCCTAAGTGCCACATCTATACGTCTTTTTAACGGCTCCATGGATGGTGACTCAACTGCTTCCCTGGGCAGATCGTTCCAATGCTTGATAATGCTTTCAGTGAAGGGATTTTTCTTAATCTCTAATCTAAACCTCCTCTGGTGCAATTTTAGACTGTCCTTTTGTCCTATCATCTTTGCTTGAAGGTTCTGTGCCTTACAAATGTGAGTGTTGCTGGATGTGTTGCTGCTATTTCATGTTGATGGTAATGTTGCTGGCTTACTGCACTAGCCTGAGATCCTCTCCCAGTTTCAGAAACTTCTGGATGGTATTTTGGTATGGATTTTACAGCTTTGCCGTTGCTTGAATATTTTATGTACTTGCATGTACTCTTCATGTACTTGCAAACTGAAGTGACAGATTCAGCAAAGTTCTGGATAGTCTGGCTCTGATTTGATGAAGTTGTTAATGGTTTGAATTACGTTGACTTAAATCTCAACAAAGCCTGTATATATGTGAATCTATACAGTACTCAGGCATGGCTTTATGAAGGGACCTTTGCTACCTTGAATGGGCTTGTGTTGCTTAGGCAGTGAGGAAGCACATAGTGTGAAGTGTCTGTACATTCTTGGAATAAGTAATACTGCTTTGATTCTTGGTAGCTTAAGAACCAGCCCAGGCACTAGGGCAGGTTTTAACTGCACTAATAACCCTGGAGTAGATGCTGAAGCACAGTTCCTCAGGTCAGCTGAAGCTGGAATGCATTCAAACAACTACTGCTGTGTTGCTGCTGTCATGCTTCTGTGTTTGTCCATATGTCTTGGCATTGTACCCTCTGGTCCTCTGAAAGAAGGGGTCTGTTTGCTCTTTCTCGGGCAATTGGTTGAACTTTCTCTGTCCCTTGGTTTGAACTATGGTAAATGTATAGGAAGACTATCAACAGTGGAGTGGACTTGCCAGTGTCTTTTCTTTCAAAACACTTGAATTTCTGGCTAAGCTAAAACACAGCTCTGCTGTTCATCTACAACTGCTGTCTGCCAGCAAGTCTGCCAGTCTGCTAGTGCAGACCAGAATCTTGAATTTCTTAATCATTTTTTAAAAATACATGTATTTAGTCTAGGGATCCTGATTGTTCTTATCCTTTTATACAGTTAAAGGATTTTATGATTTTCAGAAATAAATTAATAGCTTATGCATCTGTAGTATGCAAATGGAAAAGTTGAGTCTTACAGGAAATCAGTAATGTTGCATTTTATTTAGCCATAAAATATAAGAAGTGATGCTTTGAATAAATTATACGTTTGTGTGTTGTCAAATGATTTTTTTTTTATATAATGCTGATTTATATTCTAGCCAGTGTATTGTGGGGTAGGCAACATGGGCCCAAGCCTGCCCAATAATGTTCAGGATGTAATGTAGCATGGTTGTTGAATTTAGCCAGTGTAACAGCTGAACCCACTACAGTGCCCTGTTGTTCACCTTCTCACAGAAACTCGCTTTGATAATTCTAGGGATTAAGTGACAAAGGTTGTCAAGGAAGTACTTCCATTTATTTTCTATTTCTATCTACCTGATTGTCTGTCTATCGCGTTAGCTAGCTTTTTGATCTTGGCATCTTTGCCTTAGAAAATTCTTGACTTTCCTGTAAATATCAGAGAGAAGACCGATATAGCAGAAGTGAGGCTTTTAAGTAGGGAACTGCCCAGAAAAATGAGTAGACATTTTTGTCCATTTGGTTTGGTTCTTGACTGCATTTATGTGGGGGGTTTTATTCTCCTGTAATTACATGCATGTTATCTGTGAAGCTGGAATCTTTTTGTAAGAGTATGAGACAATTCTAGGAGATAAGGTAGTGTCCCACCAGATTTTACTTCTCTGTTTTTCAGTCTCTTGACAATACTTGAGGAAGACACGAATTTTCTTTCCATCTTTCTGCCTATGCACTTTTATCAATGAAAGATACACCTTAAATACTAAACAGAACATGGTGATAAGTACAGCTGATTATACTGTTTGCTGAGGCAAAACTTCTGGAAGTGCTCCTGGGAGACGTGTAAATATATGTGCAATTACACACCTAATTTTAATTGTGAAATAACTTAACTGCATGACCAGTGCTTGTTCAGGACTATATCATCACTCTTACACTTTTCAAGTTAATTTAATTCCAGACTTCTGTCATAACACTCTCAGCTACTCTTCTACTGCTTTCCTAATACCTCTGCCTAGTAATGACTATTAAAAAGTTTATAATGGAAAGATGGTTATATTCCTGGAATTCAAAAGCACTCTAATTCCTGCAATGCAAGAGGACAACTTGTTGCTAATATCTTTGCTATGTCCTCCACTTTTTGATTATAAGATTGTAAGAAAATGAAAATTCATCAGCTTTGAGTTGTAAAGACTGCTGCACGTATAAATAAAAATAAAAGGTAAAAGCTGGATGTCCTGGATTTGGAATGCAGAGATCAGATGTTATGTTACAAGGAATACTTGTAATTTGCTATTAAACTACTTCTAATTTGTGCTACTCTTTTAGGCTTAGTTTTGTTGCAAACATTAGCTCATCAGATATGGTCTTCTATTTTCTTCGCTGTAAACCTGATGGAAAACAATGGCAAAGGCATAGAAGGATCTTGAGATTTCATACTTCCATTGCATGGACCAAAGCCCTGGCCCATGAAAAACTTAAGTCTCTACTTTAAATATGCAAAACACGTGAATGACTTGCATGCTTGAGTAAAAGACTAGATCAAAATACATGCTTAGATTTGCATTGCAGGTAATTAACTGCTTAAATAGTTAATATTTAAATATTAAATACTGCTTAAATAGCTGCAGTAACCTCCTAACCTCCCAACCCTGTTTCTCTCCAGTCCTGTGCTTGCATTTCTCAGGTTGCCTTTGATTTACACCTGGACTAAAAACACACTTTGAAGAAAAGTCTGTGCAAACACAGGAGGAAAAACACAGAGGGCTGTGGGGTTAACAAAGTGGGGTTAAGGTGTCTTTAAGCACTGTATTAATTTGTGTAATGAAGGCTGATTTACTTATGCATAGAGACATCCTAGAGTAAGACTCTCAAGCTCTGTCCTTATTAGTGTTGTCCTTTTGGTTTACTCTTTTCTTATTTTCCTGTGTCTTCAATAGGCAAAGCTGTAATCCCATCTCCAAGTCAAAGGGCAGTACCTGCTCTTCTGTGTCAGTGGGGAGATTAATGTCTTCAAAAATTGTGTGCATGATTTTCTTCTGGAATTGTTCCTGAGAGGTGTGCAAGAACAGACTTAATGTTCCTTGAAAGTCATACTGATGGAGTTGCACAGAAAACAGAGCATTTATCTCCCTCCCCTCACCCTCAGTACCTTCACAGAAAAGAGGAGTCTCCTGAGGTCAATCAGCTAAAACTAACATTTATACCAGCAATTATTTTGCAAGATGGTTTATGTAATAAAACTTAGTAACAATTAAATAGGTGATACAAGTCCCTTTTTGCTAGATGCCAAGCAAAACAACAAAAAAATTAATAAATTCATTTACCCTATAAGTACTTTCTCTGGTTTTATCCTAGACTGGATGATGTTTTCTAGTGATGGTTGATTCCTCACTAATGCTTCTGTTATTATTCTGTTATTCTCTATTTCTCATGCCACTTTCAACTCGGGCTATAACTATTTGTTCTTTGAGAAGTTTCAGAAAAGAATAATCCCGTCAGTTTCCAGAGTTAAGTTGGCAGAAAAATATTCTGTAATGCCCATAGAAACTTTCTGTGGTTTAGCTACATTTGATTAAAATTTTCTTCTCAAAAATGGTTTGACCGGCCATTCCAAATGAGTAACTGGAGGAGTACCATGTATCCAGTACTATGATGTTAAAGAGAGTGCACCCTGCCTTTTCCCATTAGTATCTTTTACGATGCAGTTGTCTATGAATTTGTCCAGTCCCTCTTTGAAGCTGCTGATACTGTCTGACTCCACAATTTGCCAGGGCAGCTGGCTTTGTGGAGAATTTTGTTTTGTTTCAACAATGCATAAAGCAGTCTCTGCTCCCTGGCAGTCTCCAGCCCTTCTCCACAGTGAACTTCAGTGCTGACTCACCTGTGTCCTGAGCTTTACCTTTACCCTCTTTATGAGGGCTGCAGCTCCAATTCAGCTCTTGCGCTCACCTGTAAGGCTTCATTTTTACCTGTTGTGCTGAGTCCTCCCACTTTGATCATAAACCATTCCCTCTGATCATTTTGGGTTGAGGGCTATCACTGTACCTGTCACTTTGTCTTTTCATGACTTCTTGGCTTCTAGCTTTGGTGCTTTCTCATGTCCTCTCAGCAATCTACATGTTGTCTTTGGTTTCATTAACATTCTTGCAAACTCTTATTTTTTTCTCATCTTTATATTTTGGGGTCTCTGTCCCCATCCCAAAAGTTTCACTCTACAAGCTTGCAACCTTGTCTCCTCTTGTGGGCTCTGTTTTGTCTCTGGGTGACTATATCTGTGCTCCTGCTCTGCTGTCAGTCTCACACTGTGGTTAGCGCTGCATTAGGGGTTTGTTCTGCCAACTCCTGCTTTTCTACCATCGCTGATAACTAACTGTGCTTCTCCCTTGCTCCTTCACCTCACTACAGACTCACTCTTCAAATTGCCATCTCCTCCTGCACTTCTCACTCTACAGTGTGTCACTGAGACATACTGATGAAGTGCAACATAATTGCCCTCTTCCCAGCTCGTCTTTCCTTCATCTCTTCACAGCTGTTTTGCTTGCTTATCCCTCTTGAGGTTCTGACATCTAAGGTGCATGTATTGAAGACTTTTCTGCAGATATTTTCTGCAGATATTCTGCAAGTATTTTCCTGCAGAATATGTTTTCTTGTGCAGCCACACAGCTCAAATCCTTATCTGGGCCATCAACTCCTTATCACTCGCTTACAGCAATAGGCTTTTCTCTGGCCTTGAGAGATACTCTTGATAGCAGTGCAGAATGCACAAAGATCAACTCTCTCTCTTCATCTCTATGAGGTGTTTCTCTATAATGTCAATCATAAACTCATAATCTTCACTTCCAAAGCACTCAAGTTGCCTTGCTTGTCTTTTGTTTATTACTTGGTATTGAGAAATCAAACCCTGCTTCTGAACAGGCCTTCTTAGAAGTTCTATTAATTTATGAGATTTGTTTCAAGACAAGAGCTGCACTTTCTCTCATGTGCTTACTTACATTTGGGAGGAGCTCTCTGCAAGCATCTACAACCATGTTTCATGCTCATTCTTCCAACACTCTTTTCCATTCAAGTGTTTGCAAGATGTTGTGGCAGCAGACAGAGTTGCTGTTGTGTGGAAACCACACATCTGCTTGCTATGTGGTCTCATTTCTTAGTATTTTCTTGTCTAGTCTCAGTTGTCTTTTGCATTAGACTGCGCACTTCCTGAGGCAAGAAGCATTCTAAGTGTGCATTCACATGGTTTTGTGAGTTCTTTTGTTCCTTGTATTGAAGAACTTGAATAATTTCAAGCAAACACATACCAAAGTAATAAGTGTCACAGCATCTCAACCAAGAATTTAGCAATCCTGTATTCAGGGTAGTTTGGATGCTCAATGGATTTAATACCAGTTTTCAGTCTCTGGGGTCATGAAAGTCAGCTCACCCATGAGCACCAACTTTTCAAATGCACCCAAGGGAAACTTAAAAGTAGCAATTGTTTATTTTTCACTATATTATCATATCGTGAAGTTGTTCTGTTACGACTGAAACCCTCATTAATGGCTTGCTCTTTCTGGTACAAACAGAGGGATGGAAGATCAGACATAAGATGCATAGTTCTATTGACAGCACTATTTACATGAACTGAAAGTATGATTTACAGATATACATGATATACATATTTAATAAGACAGTCTCATTTTCAAAAATCACTTGTTCACAAATCTGCCTTGTCACTGACAGGCAGCAAATATGACAGCAGTAATTTAACATGAAAATCAGTTTTATTCCTTTTTGAATGCAGAATTGTTGGCCACAAGGGTGAGTGTGGTTCCCTGGACAGAAATTGTAGCTGTTTCTATCTGCTTCAATGAAAACAAAAGCTCCAAGGAGCCATTTTTAGAAGGAAGCAGGGTGGTGAGCAAATTTTCTCTTTGTTATGTGCACTAGAAGAAAGGAGAGTCATAGTGGGGAAAATACTAATTTTCTTTTCTCTGTTACATCATTGCTTCTGCCATGTCTTTGAATAACTACATTGTGATGGTAGCCCAGAGTCCATTGTTGGCTCTCCAGCAAGGTACTGCATGCCTTTTAGGAAAAGCCACTTTGTTATCAGACTAAACCTGACCTGAATTTACTCGTTTTTTCCATGCACAAAACATGCTATACCTCTTTCCATTTTGAATGACTTTAAAGATGAGAAATCATGAAACAAATAAATGAAAACAACAACCACCATCAATCTATTGTGTGAAATGTAAGATATTATTTCCTCTATTTTCTTAAGAGACAAAATAGGATTCCTATCATCTAATTGTAACCATGTAAAAGTTAGGGACCAAAACTCCTTCTGTGATCATTATAATGAAATATATATTCCCAGAGCAGGATTCAGGTTGAGGAACAGGATGGTAGAATGTGTCCTCATTCAAGGATGGCTACTTTACTGACTGTGGAAGAAGCCTATTCAACCAGCTTAGATAAGATGCCCAACTTTCAAGTGCCTATAATTAGATAAGATCACAAATCTGATCTGTAACCTTTAACCAGCCACTCATTTGCTCTAACACCAGATTAATAACCAGAATTGTCTAAATTATGTATACAAACGTGAAGCGAAAAGGGAAACTATTTAAAGTATATCTCTTTACAGCTGATCTGCTAATATGTAACATCAGGCTAAAAGCTGCTTAGTTTTGCAGTTCTTCTGAAGAAAGGAAATCATTGTTAACTGAATACTCCAAGTGGTATGAAGTGTAGGCTGCTTCAGGATGAAGGAGCTGGCTGCTTCAAGCTGTTTTCCTTTCATTTGGTATGACAGCAAGACATGGTCTTAAAATGTTACATGGTAAAAAGTAGAGTTTGCATACCGCTTAAAAACAGCAGTAGGTGGGGAATCCAAACAAACTAATTTTTAGAGTTCCCAGAAAAACTGCTATAAAGCCAGAGATGTACAGAAGCCTTGTAATTAGTTGAAGTTGACTTTTAAGAAGACTGTTCATCTAGAACTAGTTCTGGGCAGGAAATGCTTTCCAGTCTTCAAAAACACATGAGACTGATACAGTGCTCCTGTTCTGCTTTGAACAAAGGGGCAGGGGGGCAAAGGGCCCAGTGTGCTATTTTCACTCAACCAGGAATAACCAGTTAACCAGGAAGAGATAGACCAAACTCCTCCTCTGCCTGAGGAACCAACATACTTGCTGGAGACCCCCGAGGAGATCCCTTTCACTCCCAGGCTGTGTGGCTGTGAGATTCAAATCATGTTCCACAGTTTTAAACAGAAGTCACACAGCTCTTACATATTTCTTGACAGAGAATTTAACTGATAGAAAATGTCCTTCTGAACATCATTACATTTGAGGAGACATTCTTCGCTGATTCTTCATGTCAAATTGGTTGGTGACATGTTTTCTAGCTGGTGTCCCAATGAATAGCGCTATCTTCTAAAATGTAGCAAGTTGCTAGGCAGTTGATGTCGCAGGTCCAAGACTTTCTTGTCTAATTTGGTGACTAATGGACTTCCCCATTTTAGACTACCTTCAGCACCTTCCTATCATTTGTTTTGACTTCAGAGCAATGGTAGAGACATCGGTTCAATCTTCAGCTCTTCCAACCTACCATGTCTTCCTGTGTTGGATAGAGATTGAGTCAACAACACCTATACATGTATACATAAGTGTGTGTATATATATATATATACTTATAAACCTATGTGTATTTTATATATAAGTTCAGGAAGGCATAGGCCATTTTTGAGACAAAGTAATTTTTAAAATCATTTGTATAATGTAATTTTATGAAATGCAAGATAAATTACAAATATAAAACAGCATAATGTAGCAAATACAGCTTTTTAAAGACAGATTATATAAGGTGGGTACTTTTAAAAAACGAATAATCTAATGCTTGTTGTAATTATTGAGAATAATGACCTCTATCACATGAATGGCTTTTAACTTCTGTCAGGGAGGAGTATTTTTCCTAATGAGATTACTAAATAGTGTTGAGCTTTAGCTTCTTATCTTTCAAAGAGGTTCTAAATCATGATGAATTTATGATTAGTTGAGAGAAGATGTAACAGTTAATGGTTAAGAAAAATATTAATGTTAAAGTTTATGGTTAATTTGAATTACTCCTTCTTTAACCATAACTTCTGAACAACGAAAAGAAGATTTTTCTAACTGGTAGTCAGTCTAGTCCCAGTTACAACTTCCTTTCCAGTAAAAAAGAAATTATGTAGAAAAACAAGTAATCCTTGCCAAAGCAAATTCACAGACAGTCTGAGTTGAAATAAAAATCGAAATATTTTTTCCCTGCTTCTTGCATGAACTTCTCCATGTACACTGTATGAACCACCATTACTCTGGAATAAGAATATGCATACCCAATATACTTTTTGTCTTTTGAAATAAATCAGATTCTATTCCCAGCACATGACCAATCTTATCGTTAGCCTTTTACTTGGTCTTGAGGAACTGACATCCATAGATCTCCATAATGACTGTAAAATTTCAGAAGCAATGGCAACAGCCATATTAAATTGCTTGCATAGTCCGTTAGAATGCTACTATTTCTTCTCAAAGCTGTATTATATAATTTCCAATTATTCTTTAAAGTCTAGTTTGATACACCCTGGAGAAGGATTGTGACTGTACATATTTAAACACCAACTGGCATAATAGGTCATTCTGTCACTTCCCCTTGCACATAACGGTTAAATAAGAATAGAAATACAACTTGCTTACTGAATATGTCTCTTTTCAAAAAAATCTTAGTCTTTTACTGAAAAGCAACTGTTAACCATCCCTGCCATCATAAAAGGAAAAAAGCTTTCAATTATAAAAGTCACATGATTAATAGTCTAGTCCCATGGCTTAATTTAATTACTTCTCCATATGATCGTGGTCTTTTGGGGGTGTTGGGGATTTGGGGTTTTTTGTTCGTTTTTTATGCTGTCTTACATAAGTGAGAATAATATCTTGAAAAATGTAATGTGTTTTTTAAAAGTTCACCTTGGGCATCTTAGGGTTCCCATTTTCTGGCATGAACTAATAAAGTAAATCCCTTCAGAAAACCATGGGAAGACAAGTGAAAAGCCAAGAAGTTTAGATCAATTATGACTTATGAGAAACATAAAATATAAAATATTTGCAGTAAGACTTGCCTTCTGTTTTCCTTTTCACACCATGCTTGGCAGAATAGTCTCTCCAAAGAGAATTGTCAGCTGCTACTCTAGCCAAAATAACCTAATATTGTAAAAGTAGCCATATACTCTAACACCTCCACACAGAAATTTATAGTATCTTAATCGTGAATGTAAACGGATGTAAATCGTGAATGTCTATGGATTGCCTACTATGGTGGCTTACTGTCCAGAGAAAAATTGTATCAGTAACTTGGGGGATGAAATTCAATGTCATTATAAAACTGTTGTTTGCAAGGACTCATTTATGTGAAAGGTTCTAAAGTTATTAAATACTTTGTGTATGTTCACACAAGTACTGTGTATGGTAATTGGCTGTATAACACTGGCTGCTTGCTGTAGCTACAACTAAAGGTTTTTCAAGAATACATAACCATAATAGTACTTGAATATATTTAGAGATATAAACCAGATACTTCTAGGAGGAAGCAGTTAGAATGCATACTGTGAAGAAGGTTTCTTTTCATTTCTCCTGGGGCCCATTATGCATAGTGGTATGTTCTTACTACCACTGATTTGGATTATCTCATCACCTTCTTAGAAGTGATTTTGTGATTCTCACAGTGGGTAGGCAGTGCTATACAGGTCTAAGCATTATGAATAGAGACCAGCTTGTACAGGAGGTGACACCAAATTTCTTTTTGAATAGGGATGTTAAGCAAATTTTTTCTGAAAATCCATTAATCTCTTATTTGACTTTCATCAAGGTTGTATCCCTCATCAGCCTTTCCCTGATTTTGAAAGAGAAAATGCACCTAAAGTAATTCCTTAGAATTAAGCTTGCATTTTTTGAGAAAGCCACTGGTGATGTTGCATAGCTTGCAGATCTATCTGTTCTTCAAGTCTGGATGGCACACACGGTACAGACTCTGATGCTGTCAAGGAGCTCATCACACACAAGAGAAAATGGTGCAGAAGTTGCAACAAAATTGGGTTGAATATGGATCTTAAGGTGCTTCAGATTAATATGACCCAAATTCTTATTATAGTACCTAGTTCTGCAGCAAGATTTCTCCTACAAGATAAAGCAAGAACTCAGAAGACTTAAGTTAGGTTTCCTTTCTATTCCCTATACAAAAATGCTCTTTCAAGGCAGTGGAGGGGTGGGGGGGTGTCCACTTGTCTGCTTGCTTGTTTGAGTTTTTTTTTTAGTTTTGTAGGTATTTGACTAGACAGGAATTCTGAGTTCATAATGAGATTAACACATTTTTTGATATCTTGGAAGTTCAAAAAACTTGGGAGAAGATGGAAAAAATATTTCTGGCCTCTGATATGTTGAATTGTAAAAGTAACATTGAAGTGAATTTCAGAAATAATTTTAATCACTGCTTTGAGTTTTATTTCCTCAAAGCTTACTAATCTGGTACAACTGACACTAATGCACAAAGTATTTTATTGAATATAATTCTAGTATTTTTGCCACAGATGTTTGGCTGAAAACCCAGCCCTAATTTTGTCCTACTTGTGCTGGTCATTACCTGCTGAAAATTAGTAGACCTTCTGGTAGAACAGCAGGAGAGCTTGCTGTGAGTCTGTTTAAAGAAGCTGACTAGGTTACCAGAAAGCTTTAAGGTAACAGGAACACGTATGAATTTGGGAGTTTATCCTTACCAGTATTAAAACCTACAGTTCTGTAAACTAGTTTTTAAGGATATTGGAAGGATTGTTTATATATATACACATGAATGAAAGAGAGAGAATTAAGGTGCTGGGAGGCTCGGGTATTATTCTTGACTGTATTCCAAGTTTTGTGTATTGTTCAGCCATCGCTAGTGCTAGTTAATATGCTATAATGGAAAACTACTGACATAAAAACTTATTCAAATAATTCCTTGCTGAGAACACCATTTTTAATAGGGTTTAACACATCACAATATCTACAACACAAAAGAAATTTCCAGAAGACCAATTTCAGAAATCCAATTCAGAAAAATATCTGCTCTCAGTGAATGTGTCTCCATCAAAGCCTTTCTGTTGGCTCCTCTGGGAAAGCTGCAATATTTTCTGGACATGACCTATAAAGACAATACTTGGACAGTTATGAGGCTTCTCTTTTTAATGATTGCAGAAGGGATTTGTAGGCTGGAGAACATCCCAGTAGAAGATGACCTTTCTTGGAGGTCATTAGGAAGTCAGCTGCACCCCGTTTGCGTTTCCCCCTTTAAAGGCTTGCCTAATTACTTGTGGATCTGTTCTAAGCTATGAAAAACAACCTGCATAATACAAAGAGAAATCAAACTTTTCCATCAGCCTGTAGGCATCTGTGAAACAGTAAGTGGTTCAAAAACTGCTGGTCATAGTAGAAGAGTAGGGATTGTGATGGAGGGTTTTAAGCAGGGGAAGTGGAAGCCAGAGGATGCATGTTATCCCCACTCAGGACCTATTACGACCACCTCCTGAGGATGGATGTTGTGTGGGGTTTCCCTGTGCATCAAGGAGTAAGCAAAGAAATACATAGGTTATAATGATTTAGTTCCATGTGAGAGATACACTTTTTTTCTCCAGTGTATCTCTCTCTTAATCATAACAGCTTTTTCAAGGTGTCTTCTCTTGAGGAAGAGGGTGCTAGCGCTGTTGCGGTGGGAACTGCTGCTGAGGTTCTTCATCACAGTCTGACAAAATTGTCAATGACTTAATTGATCAGAAATCAGGCCCGTGGGACAAAGACTTGTCTTCTTGCTGTAAACATTTCACTGCCTCTCTGGTCAATGACAGGACTTTGTTACACTACTGCTAGTATTTGGAGTAAAATTTGCAGAAACATCCAAATTCTGGGTATCAGTTACATGCTAATAAGCTGGGTGAGCTCACTAATGGTTACTCTGATGTGCAACTGGTTTGTTTCGATTTCTGGTTTTGTCAGTAAGTGTCCCTGGCAGTTATTAAGTAGAATTTTTTTAGTTTTGAAATACAGATATGCTCTTCAAATGGTTCCTTGCCTGTGTTACGCATTTGCTTATAGCTATTTTTTCCTGTAAATACCACTTAAATTAAGAGCTTACTGTATACTTCTACTTTTCTTTTATATGGGTGGTAGCTAAAGGCTGACTAAATTTGCAAAGAGTTAATTCTCTTTTTTATGATGTATTGTATAACTATAGAGGTTCTTAAATTTATGTAATGCATGCACAAATCTAGGTAAGAACATAACATTTTTATTAACATAAATGCATGCATGAATAAATGTTCTACTGGGGGACCCAATCTTACTACTTCTAGAGGTAGTGAGTAATATTTTGCTTTAAAGAAGGTGCACTGACATTATTCAGATAGCTTGTTGAGTAGGAAATCATTCAGCCAAGAAGGGTTATGTGAGTTCAGCTCATCTGTGTGTTCATTATGAGCATGTTTGTCTTGCTTCATGCTACATTTAGCTATGCATTAAACAGAAATGTGATGAATTGATAAGTTGTCCTTGTTTTGATGCTATTTTAAAATGCAGTAGCTAATTGGAGCACTGAATGAATGCTATTTGAGGTGTTATGCAGATTACTGATCGTCTGTGCTGTATCTTACACATGACTAATGAAAAGGAGATTGGAAGGGGAAAGATGACATGGCAATTGGCAGTAAAAATTGTATCCTAGTTCAGCTGTGAACTTGAAGCCTGTTGAGGTACGTGGGTCCTTCTGTGGCTGTTGTCAGATCCAGAATGTTAGTACATATGTGCTAAGTAAATTTACCACAATGTGCCACTTAGTGGGTGCAAAATAGCAATTTTCTGTATGTATTCTGGCCTGTGAGGGAAGCAGAAGATGTGATTTGCTAGAGTAAGGTGGAGGCTTAGCAACAGATACGCTCTTACTTGATAAGTTTGTTCACTGGGACAATACAGAAGAAAATGTGAAGGTGCTTGCGTGTGTTTCACCAAAAATCAGAAGTGTAGCATAATATTGTTGTGAACCAGTATAGACTGTTCAGATGGGATTTCCTATGGACGGGTATAAATATTTGGAGCTGCAGCATTGACGTGCGATATTTTGAACAAAGATTGGGTCTGTTTTGTTATTAAGTAAAACTCCATGTGTCATATACAGAATTTATTCCACTTTTGCCAGTGTGCCCCCTCTTCTTTTGACCTCCCAGAGGACACTGCTGTTGCAGGTGCTTCCTAGACCTAGCTTTGCCCCGAGGTGGTCCTGCCCTCCTGGTGTGCACCTCTCACAGATACAAGACTCCCTGACTGGAATAAGAGTGCGTCTTTTGATCTTCTGAACTCTGTTTTATTAGCCACCTGATACATCACTTCTCTGAAAAAATCCTCCCTTCTGCTTATTGGAGAATATCTTGAGTCCCAGAGATCAGTACAGAACAGGCTACACAGTAGTATAATTATGTATACAAATTTTTGAATGTGTTTCTAACAATTTAAGCTTTTTTCATTTTGGGGTTAAATACTTCTGTAATTCTCTGAAGAAAAACTTCATTGTTACAGAGGGTTTCACAGAACACAAGGAAATTCTCTTTCAGCCAATAAGAGGAGTGATACATCAGACCTAACCAGAATTAAAACGACCCCCGTGTTGTTTATTGGAGTCTAGTTTCTTATTTATATCCAGTCACTAAAGGAAAACAAATTATTTGCAACCATTTCACTTCAGCGTAGTGTTCCTTATATCAACCATAGAAATGAAAACTTTGCTGCTTCTTCTTGCAAAGGTCTGGCACCTGCTGTGGGCCAAGTGATGTACGCTGTTAACCCAAGTATGATAGATATAAAGCAACTGATCACAAGAACTACATCTATTCATGGAACAAAGTTTGCACTCCAATAGACTGTCATTTGATTAGCAGAATATAAAACTGAAGGCTCTGAAAGAAATTCCCTATCTTCTTTCCATGTCCTTATACTTCAGCATCAATAAGAATTTACTACGTCTTTGAACATTGCCGAGTAAGAACCTTGTTAATATACTTTTCCACAAATAAATTTGTATCAAGTAGAACTATACCTCTGTGTCCTGCCAGTGTTTGTGATAGTTGCCTGGTGATGAAGATAGTATTTACAGTGAAATATAGGTTCTTGCTTTAGTAAGACTTACTCTGTACTTCCATTTGTAATGAATGTCTTGGCTGCTGAAGTCTTTTATGGAAGCTCACATATTTCACGTAAGTAGTTGTACACTGTAATAGGGAAATCACTCTCCAAGCTTGTTGCAAGTATATGCAACAAATATCAGTCTACAAGAGCACAGTAAATACGTGTTACTGAGTCAGCTGCCTGCATTTGGAAGAGAAGCCTTTTGCAAGGAAGAGAAAATCCTCTCCCAGTGTTCTGTAGTCTATAGGTTGCATGATAGCTTTGCAGAGCGTTTTGAAATATGTAATAAAATCAGACTGGTTTCCAGTTTCCCTGAGACACCAGTTCTCCATCTTAATCATTAATTGAACTCTGCAATTTGTAAAGTGTAGGGATATTGGAAAATTTGCTTGGACTGATCAGTTTCTTTCCCTACAAATGAAACACAGGTCTTCCTTGAGCTTAAGTAAAAACAGATGCAGAAAAAAATGTCATGGTTTTACCCTGAAGTTTGATCTTTGAAGAAAATAAGTGAAAGGACATGTTCTGCTGGTAATACACAATCAATATATCGGGCTGCGATAGTATCAACTTTCTTATTACTTTGCTTGGGGTGAACTACTGTGACTTTTGCCTGGAGCTGTTTCAGATTTATATGAATGGAAGTGATATGAAAGAAGGTTCCTGCTTGCCGGCATAGACCATGATGCTTCCCTAAGTTTGGCAAAAGAATTGCAAGATCAGTTCTGCTGCCCTGTGCTGCACCTTTTGTAATGTGAATTTTGCTCTCAGAGATGCTGTTTTACATGACTGAAATTCTTAGGTTTAAACTGGAAAAGAATCAGAATCTAGCAATATTCAGGAAGTGTTAGAAGAAGAACCAGAGGTGTCTGAATAAAGGAGAGTCTTGAAGTATGACTTATTTGTAAGCGAGAAAAAAGATTTATTACAGCTGTGATATAAAACTGAACATAAAATGGTGTGAAGAATGGGTGTACGGCCAGAAAACAAGTGTTCTTTATTCAGTGGCAGGGCAAGAAAGACCTTTTTGCTTGTAGATGTACAGTTGCTTTGTTTTTGCAAATCCATTGGTTTGGGATTTTTTTTATTGCTACAAAATGATGGTTAGTTTACACTTAAATCTGCACTAACATTCAGAAAAAGAAAAAAAAAAAGGAGCGGGATTAAAGAGGACTAGTAACCAGAAACCTTCCCCCAGATTCTGCTGATGGCTGCTTCTGGGTATGTAAAAATGATCTTTCCTCGGATAGTCTAGAAAGATACCGTCTTTAAATGACATTGGATTTTATATCTAATTATAAGACTACACACAGCTTCCTTTCTTTTCCTAAGAAAATATTCAGGGACTGTCCTACTATGTCCCAGTGTCTGAACTGTGATAAGGGCAGTAGGTGAATAGTGTGATGTCTGGGAAAAACACCCCAAAACCCCAAGGTAATTTTCTTTGTGGGGAATGTTCAACTAATAACAGAACAGTCAGCTCCTCCACATACCTGAACTCTCTCTTTTCCAGTCATGTGTACCCAAACAGAAAATTCCTGCAACAGCCTTTGAAATAATTTACAAAATTGTAGATTTTATTAACTGATATTGATAAACTCCTTAGTTGAGTATAGTTTCCCAATACTTTATAACTTTCTGGTAACCTAACTGATTTCTTGAAACATACTCTTCTGCTGTTCCACCCAAAGGCCCACCCACTGATAACAACCAGAGAAGATATCAGAGTAAATTTCATCATGTGTAGTGGCTTTACATATTCTCATCAGATGATAATTTCTTTGTGATTTTTCTTTGACTGTACATTTGGAAAAACTTGACCTAAGTGAAAAACATGTGTACCAAACTTCTTGAACAACAGGAGTTCCACAAACTGCTGGTTTGATTATGTCTCTTCTCTGCTAATGCATGCTAAGGTTATTCAAAAGGATAAGGATTTCTGAAGATAGTAAAATCAAACCTGTAGCAGAGTTGAACTTGGTTATTATGTACAGTTGTGTTGACAAATGCAGTTGAATATTGATTTCTGTTCTCCTGACTGTACTAATACAGAGACTACCATGGGTCAAAGTACAAGGCATTTACCTATGTTTAGTAATACTTCTTCATATAAATTGTCACACTGAAATCCTGATGAAGATGGTAAGACAAAATCCCGTGTTTTGTGCGTGGACCTTAGTTTGAATGATCTGTATGTTACAGAATGGATAACTGGAAGTCTTATAAATTACTGTGATACTGATGCAGGTCAGCTTGCACTGGGTGTGTTGCAGACTGTGCTCAGTTGTCGCCCTCTGTTGCACTCTGGAATGGCAACACTGGTGCACTGTGGGATGCGAAAAAGGCTGTTAACACCATAAACAATACTACTTAGCTTCTTTCTTACTTGCTTTCCACACAAGGGTTACAAAAGTGTTGTGTCTCTACCAAAATAATTAATAGCTCTGTTATGCTTTCTCTCCATTAATTGATACTGTTTTAAGGATACCATCCTCTATAATGCATTAATGAAAAATTGTAAGCCTTGGGGTCATAGTTAATAGCTATTATTATTTCATGCACACACTACTAAGAATTAACTCCACTGCATGAATGCAAAATACCACCTAAAACTTCTGTGTGGATAATGCCTAACTTTGCCAAGTTTTTCGTGGCGGCAGCACAAATACTCATGCAATTACACATTCTTGTAAGTATTTAAGTACATCCTATTTTCTTGGGATAGTTTTCTGAAAGTGAAGTTAATCGTACATGCTGTTTCTTGTACCCAAGAGGACTTGTGTTCACCGTGTGGGCAGTAAGGCAGAAGCACTGTCTGAAGAAATTTGTTTTGTTTTCCTCAGGCATAGGTATCCAGGATTTGAATAGTGATTTTGTAAAGCATGTGTGCATTTCAATAAGAACCTACAGGTCTCTCATGGTCCAGAAGCAACTGCTAGAGTCTTACCTCAGGGCAGAAACTGTAGCAAAAGGATGAATGATTGCTGGTACTTGCTATGGGGCAACTAAAAGATAAACACAAGAACAGTCACTGAAATCTTACTGAGGTAAAGGCATAATTTATCTGTAATCTATAGGAAACAAAAGCACAGCCATCAAAATTTCAGACTTTCAGTATGGCAATACCAACAAGAAACAGAACTGATCCAATGACAGATTGAAATTAAACTAATATAATTTAATGCAGTGTTGGTAAGTGATGCATTAGGGGAAAATGCCTCAAAGCACGTTAAAATCTAAGTGATAAAACCACCCTCTTATTCTCTTTTTCTGCATATTTATAAAAACAATGCAAATGAGTGGTTTATAAACAGAGCTCAATATTCTTGTCATGTCATAAGGTACCAAGCAGCACACAGAAAAGCATGCCTAACAAAATTTTGAAAGTTAAAAGACTGCTTCATTTTAGAGTATAAATTTAATGGCAGCAATGTGTGAGGACAAAAGTGTAAAAATACATCCATAATTGAGACAGCAGGGTGCTGAACAGAGCAGAGCTATTGCCGTAAATTAGACATATTTTGCAAGTGGAGAAAATATTTTTTTGATTGCACAAAACATAGTGAAAACACCAGTTGGTTCAGTTTATTTGCTGCCCACAAAGACCTTCCACAGCTTTGTTAACACAATTGCTTGGACAGAAGGTAGAGGAGAAAGCAGACTTGGAATTAAAGAATCATATAATCATTCATGTTGGAAAAGACCTGTAATATCATCAAGTCCAACTGTTAACCCAGGACTGCCAAGTCCATCACTAAACCATGTCCCTAAGTGCAACATCTACATCTTTTCTAAACACCTCTAGAGATGGTGATTCCACCACCTCCCTGGGCAGCCTGTTCCAATGCTTGACAACCCTTCCAGTGAAGAAGTTTTTCCCAACATGCAATCTAAACTATGAGACTCTTCTATCTTGTCCTGTCAGTAGTTGTCTGGGAGAAGAGACCAACCCCCACCTGCCTACAGCCTCCTGTCAGGGAGCTGCAGAGAGCAGTAAGGTCCCCCCTGAGTCTCCTCCAGACTAAACACCCCCAGCCCCCTCAGCCGCTCCTCATCAGCCCTGTGCCCCAGCCCCTTCCCCAGCCCCGCTGCCCGTCTCTGGACACGCTCCAGCCCCTCAATGTCCCCCTTGCAGTGAGGGGCCCAGACCTGAACACAGGGTTCGAGGGGCGGCCTCAGCAGTGCCCAGGGCAGGGGGACGGTCACTGCCCTGGTCCTGCTGGCCACACTGCTGGGGACACAGGCCAGGGTGCTGCTGGCCGCCTGGGCCCCCTGGGCACACTGCTGGCTCCTGCCCAGCCGGCCGTCACCCAGCACCCCCAGGCCCTTTCCCACCAGGCCCTTTCCAGCCGCTCTGCCCCAGCCTGTAGCGCTGCGTGGGGCTGGTGTGACCCAAGGGCAGGACCCGGCACTGAGCCCTGCTGAACCTCACACAACTGGCCTGGGCCCATCGCTCCAGCCTGCCCAGGTCCCTCTGCAGAGCCTCCTGCCCTCAGGCAGGTCAGCACTCCCCCACACCTTGGTGTCACTCACTGAGGGCGCACTGGATGTCCTTGTCCAGATCACCAGTAAAGATATTAAACAGGCCTGGCCCCAGTACATAGCCCTGGGGAACACCACTGTGACCGGCCACCAGCAGGATGTAACTCCATTTACTGCAGCTCTTTGGGCTTGGCCGTCCAGCCAGCTTTTCACCCAGTGTGGAGTACACCTGTCCAAGCCACGAGCAGCCAGTTTCTCCAGGAGAATGCTGTGGAAGACAGTGTCAAAGACTTTACTGAAGTCCAGGTAGACAACACCCACAGCCTTTCCCTCATCCACTTGGCAGTCACCTTGTCATAGAAGGAGATCAGGTTTGTCAAGCAGGACCTGCCTGTCATAACCCCCTGCTGGCTGGACCTGATCCCCTGGTTGTCCTGCACATGCTGCATGATGGTGCTCAGGATGGTCTGCTCTATAACCTTTCCCAGCACCATGGTCAGGCTGACATGTCTGTAGTTTCCCCTATCCTCCCTCCTGCCCTTCTTGTAGATGGGTGTTACACTGGCTAACTTCCAGTGTTATGGGACCTCCCCAGGTAACCAGGACCATTTATCATAAATGATGGAAATCATGTTCACAAGTGCCTCCCTCAGCTCCCTTAGGTACCTTTGGGTGGGTCCTATCTGGCCCCACAGACTCATGAACATCTAAGTGGTGCAGCAGGTCACTAACTGTTGACATTGTTCTGCTGCAAAATATTCCAGAGCTTCACCACTCAGACCACTGGAAAGACAAGCAATGTTATGAAGACCTCATATTGCCCATTTGTAATGTATTTTGCACGTTATTCACATTACTTTTAAAATAAAAAATATTGATTTTTTTAGATGATCTTTCATCCTTGACAGCTCTCCTCATCAGATCATGTTGAGTGACCAAAGGTATTTCTTCTTTTCAGGTGAAGCAATCTTAAAAAGGACAACCAACCATGTAATGAGGGAGATGATGCTTAGTCCATTACTACCAATTAGTCCCTAAAAGCAAACAAATTTACTTCTGTCTTACCTGGACTGTACTTCAGCCAACTTTCTACCCCTTGAACAAGTGACACTTAGTCAATCAATCAGCAATTTATGGGAAATAAAACAATCTTGCAGAGCTGGATATCTTCCACAGTATAAAATCACTACAACAAAGATACCTCACCCCACTTCCTCCTGGAAAAACCTCCCAGAGCCTTCAGAAGGATTTGAGCAGAACAGGTCTCTGTGCTGCCTGTTTGATCTCCTCCACCACAAGCAAACCTTCAGATCATTACAGCCATCACCCAATGCACTGCCCTCCACATCTTCTCCACATTCCTGAATTACAATGAAGATTCCTCCTGTCCTGACCTACAGCAGGGTCAGTTTAACTTTGCAGTCAGCATTCTCAAAGGCAGATGATGTACCTAGAATTACCACCACTGGTACACAAATTATGGCATTGCCAAATTGATAGACATACAAGACTATCTCAGTATCATATCATGGACTGAAGTACAGCCAGGAAATCAAGGACTTTTTAAAACCTCAAGGGTTTCTGTAACTACTGTTTCTGTAACCTTTCCCAAAAGTGCAGTGAGTCATTATCAAGCCATGTGTCCCATCCAGCAAGCAAGAAAAATGGATTCTTTAAAACAAACCCGCACACTGCTTTGTCAAACAGAAGTGGTATAGCATTATGCCACTGTTGCCCCTGCTGCTGATGCAGAAGAAGATAGCCTGCTATATTTCATGAGTATCAGGACTCACAAAAATAACTAGCTTAGATTAAACAGGGAATACGTTTTCTCTACCTTTCTCACCATGTTAACTGCTTTATGATGCATCTTGGAAGATACGTCTCATTTTAACTCAAGTAGCTATGAAAGCTGCTGATCAGCAAATAAGGTTGTATTTCATAACCATAAAGATACTTAAGAAATTACATTCTGAAAGCAGTTGAAAAGTAGATACATGAGTGCTACATAACCCTCCTAAAAGTCAGATAATTCAAAAGCTGTATGCTTGTATGAAGTTGCAAGGTGGCACAGTGGTGGTAGGATTTAGGAAATTAATTGAAAATGTTCACAAGAAACTGAATGTTTTCCAGTTCTTAACTGAAACAGTAGCACATTTTCACCTGTAACTAATGACACAGAGTCCAAACAAGCAGTTGTATTCCAGTTTGTGAACAGGACGTTCCCAGGAACAAAAAAGCCAAGCTGTTTGTTTGTTTGTCCCCAGCTGCTGATCAGAACATCCAATTCTCACTTTGCTGCCTGCTTAAAGGGTATATTTCAGTGACAAAAGAAGTTTCTTCATTTGCTTTCTCTATTTCATTGCTTCAACAGTGATGACAAGCGCAGTAAAACATAGGGTCTTGTTCACAGGAACACCTCTGTGTCTAATCACAGCAGCATTTTCTAAATACTGGAAAATACTGCTTTTTCATAAGTGGAGATCTCCAAACAGCAGCTGTGTTTCTTTTTCATTATAAATCCTTTATGTATATAATTACATTATTTATCAGTGCTGATTTTACTTCTCCACCAATTTATATATTAAATTAGTGGAACAAGCAAATTAGAAATGCAAAGAATCCATATGTTAGTGTTACTGTTTGCTTTATCTACAATGTTGCAGATTCCCTTCTGGCTCTTAACTGATTTAATTATTTGCTTGGATGTACAAGAAACTGACTCCAAAATAAGCTCCTGAGCGTCTGTATTTCCATACAGGCTATCAGAAGCATGAAGAGCTAAGCTAAAGATATTTCAGAAAATTACTGCAATGTAACATGCAATGCAGTGTTTAAAAGGAATTGGCATTGTAATGGTAAAAATTTTCATCTATGATTCAATATTCTACAATACTGTAAAGGTAAAGCCAGCTGAAGCTTGTAACTTGCCTGAGTAGGATCGCACTTCACTCTCTTCTGCTGTGGCTCAGTCACTAAATCTCAACTGCAACTTAAATATATTCCTGGACTCCTAGGGCTAACAGTGAAACTGTTGTTTTAGCAGCTTTCTCAACATTTTCTTTCCTCTCAGGAAGGGAAACAGAACTGGAGAATGGTTGGCAGTGGAGGCCGGATCTCTGGCAGCATTACAAAAACACGCAATCTGCTGTCCCCCTCCAACATGAGGGACAGCACTGTAAAAGACTAGGAGATGCAAAGGCAGCAACCTAAAGAAAGCATGGCCTGAGATATTATGGAAAGGCCATACAATGTCATTTCAGATTATCATATTGAGGTAATAACAGTCCATTATTCTTTCCTCTAAATTACCTCTGCAACAACCTCACCTCTGTGGTCATTACAAAAGCTTAGCATTTTCTGCATGAAAAACTGTTTCCTCCCATCTGTTCCAAATTTGTTTCTCATTAATTTCCATTTGTGTTTACTTGTCATATTTAAATTGGGCCATTATTACAGATTAAGACAGCATGGATTCAGCATACAGTGGGCCACAAAGAACCTGCCCTCTCCGTATTAGCTTCAAAGGTCTCCTTCACCACATTCTTTCATGAATTCTCACCATGTTGTTTTGATTTGGTTTTATTGGACACAAACTTGAATTTCCTCAGTATGGATGCCCAGATCATCATCGCACCTGAATTTCAGCAATGCTTTCCTTTGGTAATGGACTGAACTGGGAATCCAGACCTGCATTTCAGGTTTTGGATGTAAACCTCAGGCCACTTATGAGAACGGTCCTGCCTGGCCTTAAAATCTGGGATCCTCCCACAGTAATACCAAGTGGACCTAGATTTTTTCACATATGTATAACATATCAAATAATTCCATGCAAAAATAAACTAACCATACTCAACCTTGAATTTACTCCGGGCACAGTAAATTTTCCTCATTTTCAGGATTTAATTTCCAGCAGATACTGTACATCTACTTTGCTCTTCCTGACCACAGCTGCCTTCTTTAACTTTCAGCTTATTCCCATTTGATTCAGCATTTCAAATCTTAACTTCTTGTTCATTCAAAATCAAAAGTTTTCTCTACCATCTGTAAGAATATTACTTGGTGGGGGCAGGGGGGTTGGGGGAATTAGAGAAAAACTTGGACCTAATAGAGGCATAGTATTACAGAAATCTTTTATTTTAGGGTAAAATGCAGCTATCATTTTCAGGATGGTCAGTGTGCATGGAATCTACATCACCACAGCTCCCTAAGCAAGACACCCTGCCAGCTCAGCACCTGCTGATAGGAGTGACGGAAGGTGGAGCAGAGTGGAGACATCGCAGCCAGGCTCTGTTATGCTTCCTGCAGGAATGGGAACCTGATGGCACCACACAGCTGATAAGCTGCACAGCAGTTGTCACATGAAGAATCTATGAGATGTCTGCTGCTGAGCCAAATATTATGGCAAAATTACTTTCCTCATATGAAATAATCTCATTGTAATACTAACGCACCCCTCCATCTCAAAGTTACCTGCCTCCAAGGTACTACTACGCCTCATTGGGCATGAGATACCAGTTACTAACAACTGTATGTGTGACGGAGTCACTCAAGCTCCATTTAAGTGTGAAGGAAATGGACTGGTTCTGGACTGAAGTAAGTCCAAAGAGGGGGAACTGTTGTCTAAATTCCCAGATTACTCAACTCTGATTTAGTGTTCACAAAGCCATGTCAAGCTGACCCACTCTCTAAAGTTGTTATGAATGAAGGGACTTCTAATCAAGGGAGTCAGCCCTGGGGAGGATGAGAAAAAAAGAACAGATAGTGAAAAGAACACCTAAGTTCACAGAAAGAAGCCTTCAAGTGAGGAAAGTTCTGGCCATGAGAGGAAACGGGATGATACGGTGTTGCAATCCACTGGCATCAACAGAAAATTAGTTGAAAACAGGACAAAGATAATTGTAGTAGTGGGAGATCATAACCTCCAACTCAAATAGCCCCCACTAAAAGAAAGCAAATACCTGCTTGACGAGCATACACAGCTAGTAGAGAACTTCACTAGTGCTATCTGAGGACACTTACTAATTTGCATTAAAAGCGAGAAACTTATAACCAATCCTGCATATGATGAACGAATACACAACGTGCTATGAAGCGTAAAAAGCAGACAGATGAGGGGAGTAGTTAGGGGAGACTCCATCGTAAATTCTGGGATCAGTTGACAGGCTGAACCTGTCTACTAGGTTTATCTGTGACCTGTCTATTAAGTCTGTCTAATAAGGACATCTATTGGGTGACAGCCTTTTTCTGTGACTAACTTAACACCAGCTGCTATTAGGTGTATTGGTTACAGCTTGCTTGCAATCAGTGTATTTATCACTGGCAAACTTCGAACATTATTCTGTCATGATTTGATATTAACAAAGTGTGTTATTGCTTAAATTGTTAGTCTTAGTCCTTCATTGGTGCTAGCAGTTGCCGGCAGCGGGTAACATATTTGAATAAAGTGGGAAGACCCGCTGAGGGGTCCCCCCGATGCTGTTGGCCCATTTCCCTGAACAAGTCAGTTGAATCACACTGCAATCCATCAAGACTGTTCAGTGAAGGGTCCCTATAATGGGATGCTGACAAACTCGTCAGGCACAAGGGTCTGGGCTTGTCTGGGGCTCTGACACACAGATCAAACACTAGGCATTGAGAAAATCTCCCCCCGCTCCCCTCCTTTTCATGTGACACCATCCCATCACTGTGTCTCTTGTATTGACCCAGGAAAGAAGGTATCAATAACAGGAAAGAAGGTAACAATAACTGTCATTATAAATATTTTTCATTATAATCTAGGCTAACTAGTAAGTACTTATTGATCATCTTACTGCAATGACATTTTAACCGGGTATCTCAAATTTATAAACATTATAAATTGAGCTAACTACAGCACTTATCAGAGGCAGGTCATTATCATTAGCTCAGTGTTAATGTCCAGGAAATTTGATCAAAAAAGATCGAGGCTTTTGAGTATGCAACTCTTTCATGAACTGAAAATAATATAACTACCCTTTTTAATATCTTGCTATATACAGCCTAATTCTCAGGATTATTTCCCTACAGTTATTAAACCAAAAATGGAGAAGATTTTTTATTATGTTGTTCAACACACCACTGGAGAACAGACTCCTAATGAAAGAATTAACCAATTTTGTTTTCATGTTATAGAAAGGGAATAAGGGTATTATTTATCTGGTAGTAATAGAATGGATTCATAATGCCAGCAAGATGTAGGAACATTACTGAATTTTTAATTCATATAAATATATAGAATTCTTAGTCATTAAAGTATAAAGTCAATGAATTGCTATACTGAGTAGCAATTGCCAAATGGAAATGCTAATAGCAAATCAAAACTCCATAAATGTCAAATTGTACCATTAATTTCACACTGTTATATTGATACATAAATGTGCTTTGTTACAGACAAGCCAAAGATGGCACTCGCAATCACACGTTTATTTCATGGCCTTATCTCTGGTCAGCTAGGAATAAATCTAAAATACATCAAAGTACAGACAAGGTCTTTCTCTTAGCAACATTTTCTTTTTAAACCAGAAAAAGAAAAACTTGGGGAATTTCAAATTAGGGGGGAAGTGGACCTGTAATACATAAAGTAAATACATAAAGGTATAACTTGAAGGTCAGAAGAAAGACCACTGCCAGAAGCCAGGCTGACTATGAACTCCAACAAAAAATCAAAGATCCTTTGGTGATATCAGCAGAAGAACAAGAAGAGTGGAGAAATTATGCAGATGGAGGAATTTCAGATAACTAAACATTTTGGTCTAGTTTTCAGGTGTGGTGAGCTACCCCATATTAGGCAAAAGCAAAACATGAAAAAAAGTTTCATGTGATAAAGGAAAGCAGGGTAACCAATTATTTCCCATCTCTGCATCAAACTACAAACTGAGTTGTAAAGATTTTTCACTTATTTTTTAGTAAGGTTGCTTGTCTAGAGACAGCACACATGATGCTAACAACAAAGAAGGGAAAATAAACCACAGAAGATTAACTAGACCTAAACTAGACCAGAATCTCATAAAACAATCTTCTATGAAGTACCACAAAGCAAACTATTGACCTGGAGAAGCCAGCTCAGCAAAAGAATTGTGAGCAAATAAGGAATTAATAAAAAGAGAGAATACACTGTGGTATTATGTTGTGAGAGGAGCTTTATAGTCCAAAAGAAATCATGTTGCAAGAAGATAGGCAACTTATCAGAACTGTGTAAGGAAAGGGGTACAGAAAGCAAGAGCATACTGATGAAATTTGCTAAAGTCACAAAGCATTTTCAACACAGAGGACTGCAATATCATACAAAAAGCACTGGACAGTGGAACATTAAGCGCCATTGTACCACTGTGTAAATCCAGAAGAGAAACTTCTGTTAGAAGATATGGGTTTATCACTGGGAAGCTGCAGAGGGAAAGGAAAGAGCTGTGTAACTACTAATGATTATGAACTACAATGTGATGCAGCAGTGAAAAAATATACGCAATCCTAAGACATACGGATTTCCTTCAGGAAGTATAAAAATATATATGCATAAATATTAAATTTTATTTCCTTCAGGAAATACTAGTACTTTTGCACAGAACTGTGGTGAGATTGCACCTAAGATAGATCACCAAGGTTGAGCTTGCTCATACTTCACAAAATGTGCTTTTAACTGGAACACACACAAAAGAGGTCTATGACCATCAGAGGAACAAAACAGTCTTTCTCTCGTGAAGAAACAGAGAGCTAGGTTGGGTAATCTAGCCAAATGGAACCTAAATGAGACCATAGTTCTTCCTCTAAGACACCAATGTAGAGCAAAACAAGAGAGGTAACAAAATGTTTATGGGTAATATCCACTCAGGAGAAATGGATTCAAATTAGCCACCTAAGTAAAAACAACCTTGACCAGACTTCCACTAATAATGAGTCCAACAATCAGACTAGTCTTGGACCGCATTCAATAAAATTTATGAGCGTGATGTTGTGACTCTCCTGTCATCTGAAACATGGAGTGGACTCGATCCACAGTTGGTGTTCCTGTGCTCTGTTCCATGCTCATATGGAAAATTTATGCTCAGTTTTTTAATACATAAAGTGTGAATGAGGTCTCATAGAAACTCATTTGTATAATTAATATTCCTTGATCTATGACAGTTCAAAGGAGCAATAGCAGAGATTCAGAGAAGGGGCACTGACCCACATTACACTTTGCAGAAATCTTTCTTTAGGACTGACTCAAGAATTTTAACCATCTGAAGTGGGAGACAGGACAGAAGTAGAAAGGAGAGGAAGTGTAGCATTATATAAAGTGAATGGGGTTTGTATGGAAGAAGTGAGGGGGATACCAAGAGAAAAAAAAGGTGCTTCAAAATGCAGAGGCCTAGAAAAGGAGTTTTAATTTGTTGAGAAGCTGAAGGACATCTGCTGTTATAAGGAAAGAAAGATCTTCACAGTAACCATGGCAACAAGCTTCATCTGCACTCTGAAAATACACAGGCTGCATAAAAAACAAGGATGCCATATATATAAAATAAATATTTTGCCACCAGTTTCTCCTTTTATCAGGACTGATCTGTAATTCAGATTCTGTAAAGTCACACAGTCGTAAAGAGTAACAATATGTCAATTCTCATTAAGTATACATTACTTCTTTAAGAACATTTATGCTGACAGATAATTATGTACTGCAAGACAGTCACTCATGTGTTACGCTGAGATGCAGTTTGTTTACTGCAGATCAACAGTGTATTAAGTAATTTTATATTGCTTTGTATGTAATTCCTCAACATTAAGTAAATTCATCTGCAAAATGCCTAAAGACTTGGCTTCAAAAAGTAATCTCATGCATTCGTAGCAAGCTACAATGCAGTCATGGAAAACCCATGTAGGCTCTGTGCATTCTTCTGACAAAGAGCTATTTTGCATGTCTTCATGTTTATAATTTGCCAAGAAGGTAACCCTTTATCACAGCCTACTCATGTAAAAGTACTCGGACAGACAACTCATCTCTGCACTCATGGATATTTCCTAACTGATTCAAATCCATTGGAACAGATTCAAGAACATTAGCCCTGTGTCCAGATCCATGGACACTGCAACAGCCTGCCTGAGATGTTCCAAAGACACCTAGATATCAATACACATGACACAGAAATAAACTACAAGTGGCTTTTAGCTTTGAATTAAATTTAAAACCATGCCAGTCACAACTCTGTCAGATGGTTTAAGACAGCTGGGAACATAGCCAAGTTGCACAGTTTGTTTACATCAGATAACCAAACAGCTCCAGTGGACCTAAAATTTTACTCTGTAAAGTTCACCGTGCTGGCCAGCTTGCCTTATCCAGGCACTTGTAAAGGGAAAGGAAGTGACTGCCATCTGTGGACAAAGCCAAAAATACCTTATTCGGGACGCATTACCTACCAAATCGGCAGAGCTGCATCCTAATCCATTTCTTAGTTTTGTTTGCTCATTTTGGTTTGGAAAGAGTTCTTGTATGTAGATATGTATTCATACTCTGCTTTAAAGAGCTACACAGGGCTTGCAACGCCTGATATCACACTGCAAGGGAATGCAACTCACTCATACACAGCTGTAGATCCTGAGTTGCCTTCTCAAATACGGAGGGGAAATACTCACATACCACAAGGACGATGCAGAGGAAGAGCATTAGCCTGGCACAGGACAGAACTAGAGGCTGTCTGGGTACCACAGGGTCCCTACTTATGTGGCTCAAGGCTGTAGACATTTTCCTCAGCATGAACTGGACAGGTCTTACAGCCCCCTCAGGAACATTCTGGCAGCCAGGGTTCATCCAAGCATAAAGCTGCCCTCATCCAAAACTCACTCACCCCTCTTCACTTACACATATCTAAGCATAAACATACATCAGGAGTGTGCTTATATATAGATAAATATAGATATAGATAAAAATACAGATATAGATAAAGATATAGATATAGCTAGATACAGGTATAGATAGATATAGATATATGCACAAGCAAACAGCTAGATTATCAGAACAGCAATGCAGCTGTATTAAAAACATTTAACTACCTTAACAACCTTTGAAGAATATTTACCAGTTGACCAGTTTAATAGCTACCATGTAGTGGTTACCAGAAAATTAGCTATGGCAAAACACTGCTCAGTAACTGCCTGAAACACAGTATTTTTCTGCTATGGTTTTAAAACTGTAAAACTGTTTAAAGTATAAATCTCAGGAAGACACAGGAAAGTTAAGTTTCAGCCCTGCCCAGAGAAATTAAAAGACTGAATCAACATTGCTATTAACTATAATAGAAACCTTTAACTTTCATTTATTCTCTTTTATCAGCCAATGATTTTGCCATGACAGCAAATATAAATTCTTCAAAATCTCTCTTTTACAGAAAGATGCTTCTCACCTTGCTAGTTTTCTGCAAATGGCAGATAGATTTTCCAGTTATTTAATAAAACAAAGATATAGTTTATTCAGTTTTCTGCCTTAAAAAGCAGTTGTCCAACAGTTACCCTCACATATATATGCTTATTACCTGTTCAGAAATTAATTTCTCTTGAGCAAAGTGCTGTGGCCTGAAGGGAGAATCACCTTCAGCCCAAGCCAGAAAAAGAAAAGGAAGGTCACTTTCATGAGGTTATCTTCATCTATCTTTGTTGGCAGGAGAAGTACACTGGAATAGAATTTAACCACTTTTGTGCATGAAGAAACAGATAACCTGAGACAGAGACCTGCCTTGACAACTGGGCACACATTAACAGTTTTGTGGCTGTAGTAAACAGTGACTGTAAAGGTACACAAAACAAAATTGCCTTGTCTGAACTGCCTTGTTGATGGCTGCAATTGCAATCACCAAGCACAGCTCAGAATCTGTTAGACCAGTGCAGGTTGCTGTGATTACCCAATTCTTCATTACAACTTCCTAAATCTACTGTTAAGAACACACAGCCCAGGACAATTAAAGCCACTTTAAGGAATCTTATTGTGATCATCTAACTTCATGCATAGACTCTTATAGTCTTCAACAAAAGCTGTAACTGAAGAATGCTAAAGGATGGTTTTTATCTTCTACTAAACAACTCCCCCGCACCATGGCTTCTTATCATCAATACCTCTCAGTGCAAAGGAAAAGTGCAAAGAAGAAATAAGAGAAAAATAAGGACACATTTAATTTTTAAAATAATGGGAAGTTTTCATACATCTCTGGCTACATTTTCAAAGCAATGTACAAATTAGAAAATTCCAGTACTTCTCGGAAACATTTTTCATCTCCAGTCCCTAAAGAATGCCGCAGCACTGAATTTTCAGTGCAAAGGTATTTCACCAACTGGAGCTAACTTAGCTACACTGTACCCAGCCACAGCATTCAAGACCACAGCTCTCCCAATTAAGTGGCTGTTCAACATAAAGCTATCAGCACTCAAACTTCAGCAACACACACAAGGTTAAACTCGCTTATGTTCGGGTATCACAGTATGTGCTCTTTCCTGAGGGAGGAAACAGAGACAACTAGATTCTGAACTTTCGAAAAAGCAAAATCAAATGTAAATTTTAAGTGAGTTTACGGAACTATCCTGCACAGAGACCAACATGATCAGCTGGTATCTGTCCACAAGCCATAAGCCAGATTTAGTGCCAGATTTTAGTCTTCTCAAAATCTCTCAAGACACGGCACCATGGCTTGTCTACTGCCCAAATTTTTCTCCTATAACTCCTTCATCTCCTACCATGTCTCCCACAACCCCTTCCTACTGAACGCCTCTTCCTAAGAGGGTTCTGCTCTTATCTTACTATCTCTTGCTACAAAACAGAAAAAAAGTCTCAGTTGATTCCTGGTTTATTTCTTAACCAGGAAAGAAATCCATCCCTTTGAACGAACAGAACAAGTAAGAATGCTTTATTTGTGCACCCTTGAATTGCAAACAACAACTGAGAGGGGAAACATACTCTTTACTTTTTGAACTTTGCTGGAAACCTCTATCACTGACACTGAATATTGTCATCATTCAGTAGTTAATGATAGAAGAACCCAGTAGTCTAAGTCTTTTGACTAGAAATTAAATAACACGCTCCAGTGATTCCTCTCAGAAATAATGACCTAGTTCTGCTACCTGCACTATGGCAGCTCTTTTTGCTTTCAAGACCAAAATTACCTTTGCACAAAGATTACTGTGACAGTCAAATGATTGTTTGTCAGCTTTAGAGTCAGGCAGAAAGCCTGAATAAAAAATAGCTCTATTACATCAAAGAGAATCATAAGCAACTATTTATAGGAATAATTTGCTGCTGACACATGACCCAAAAATTAACTATTCCCCTGGACTTCAAAATGAGTGCTCAACTTGCTCATAGGTGATCACAATGGAGTACAAAGGAAATTAAAACAGCGAGACCCAAGAGAGCTGCCATGTCAGCTCTTATTTCCCATCTGTCAATAGGGAGTGCTTTGATTTCACTTGCACATGGATTTAATTGGTAAAACTAAAAAAAAGCTATAGAAAACGATATAAATTTTTGTCTATAGAAAAAGTAGCAATTTGTTGTTCTGTTTTTATTTTTTTCCTTTTTGTGTAGTTCTTTTAAATTGTAGCATGCCATTTTACTCCAGCTTTGCAGTATGTTAGTTGCTTCCTTCCCCTCTGATTGTTACGTTCACATTACAGCACCCTTTAGAGTTCTGCCCAGTACTAACGTGGTATTGCTGCTTTACAATCTGGTATTGAAGAGCAAGTACAAGACAATAAAAATTGCAGTATATTTGCTGCTCCAGAGATTTTAATTTGCTCCAGGTAATTGCTCCAAGTTATAAATGGGATATAGTAAGAATATAACACACCAATCATATTATCTCCATTTTGCCTATGGTGGCATAAGGCACAGCAGGGCACAGGCTTTTCCTCCCTTCCTGTTCCTCCAAGTGGCTCATCTCCGAGGTCCACACAGAGATGAGCAGGAGCCCGCAGTTTACCCACCACAAAAACTGTCAGGAACCGGAGGACAATCATTTGCCAGGTCAAAGCAGCGTAGCTAAGAATCCGACCTGCATCACTTAAGCCACGGTTCTGTGGCATTGGCAACCACCAGATTTCCTGTTTATAAATAAATGGCCACAAGTTTTTTTTTAAATACATCCACTAATTCAGGAATAAGCACTTATTTCACCAGTTTTTAAAATGTAATATGTCAAGTGAGTATTTTTAAGAAATGTACTAACAAATGAGATCATGTTTCATCTCATTCTGCTATTCCAGTTTCTACACTGTGCTAATTATTACATCTGGAGAAAAGGAATGAGGAAGAGTATGCATTTGCAATGTGCAAAACTGCCTCAACAACCTTACCATGCTCTGTGAAGAAAAAGATTTTTCTGGCATTTACACTGAAAAAAACAGTCAGAAGACTTTATTGTCATGACAAGGAGATAACTAGATAAAGAATAATTTACATTTTCATAGGGTACCACATATTCTTTGAATGGCTTTTTGCCTATTATCACATCAACATCTTAGATTGCTTCAGAAGACATACTGGAATGAGCTAGTTTTTTAAGTGCAGAAGCTGTACGGTATCAAAACTGGATGGTGGCTAATTGGCTGCCCATGAGCAAATTTTTCTTTAGCCATGGGAATAATACTTGATACCTAAAATAGGAATATAATTATCACTATTACTTTGATTCCAAAGGTTTTATAATTGCTGACCCTAAGACAAAGAGCTCTCCTTCTCTGTTGCATAGTATATTTCACTTACAATTTCCTCATAGCGCTAATTGATAAGTAGCTTCATTTCCTGGCCTATGTTTTCTTTTAATAATCAACTTCTTATTATCAAAATCCTAATTGGCCGTATTGAGATTATTCAAGCTCTGGAGACATTCCACAAATCCAGCACTGCTAGGAAAGTCTGCATCATTCTTTACAAAAACTGATTACCCAAAAGTTTCAATTACCCTCAGCCTCAGGTGGCTGACTGACATCCACTTACACGGTAAGTGCCAATATCCAGCCATGAGCGCATGACTGACTGATAAATGTATAACCAACAGCACACTTACCTACCTAGGCCTTCTTTCTTCTACATGCTCTACGTTAATATTGGCAAAGCAGCTTGAGAAAATATCTCGAGGGTGGAAGGGGCAAAAAGCCAAATAATGAAGTCAAAATTTGTTTTATTTACTTTATGTATTGGTCTTCCAGAACAGTAATACATTTTGCTGAGAATGAGAAATCCGAAGTTTGCTCTGTAAACAAGGACAGACAGACAATTTGTTAAGAAGTCAAATTCTCGTTCTGCGTTCTCCATCTTCCAAATTCATCAATTCCAATAAACTACATATGCTTAATGAGAAATTTCTTGTGACAAAACAGAGAGAATGAGAAACTGCATAACCAGTCCAACAGGACAGCATGTTTCTATCATGAACACTGACATTAACAGCAACAAAGCAGAAGCTGTCTGCACAATTGAAAAAAAATCATAATAAAGCAAGTGTATCCTAGCAAGGTACAACCAAAGACAGTCCTAAGGAAATATTTATGAACATAAATATGTGATGAGCACCAGGTCTGCTTGGCATTCCCATACTTTCATTCTGCAAAGAGGAAAAACAAAACTGAAAGTAAACAAATGTAACATCTCTTAGACTAACCATCCATGCAGAGGCAAAACTACACTTTTGTACATAATTAATTTATTTTTAAATTGCTGTAGTCAGAGTTCCAAACACAGTGAAAAACACCGCACAAGTAGATCTTTACCTCTGTATTAAGTTCCTACTATAGCAGTGAGTAAGTATGAAGTTTCTGCATGAAGCCCTTAGTTTCATAGTCAGGATCCATACACCATGGCATCTTTATCACCCAATGTCTTACTAATACACCTATAAAAAAGAATTAAATGCTTCTTCAGGTCAATGTATTCAGATTTGTGGTGAGTGAATTAAAACAAAAGAAACCAAGCAGATCAGATGAGCTGCTCCAAAAGATGGATCCTTAAATTATGTAAAAGTGATGGGAGGAGGGCACCCCAGTCCAGGCTGGTACTGCTGGTTTTGTTCCCAGCTGGCACTAATAGGTGGACAAGCATTTTGCCAGAAAATTTAGCCAAGTACAGCTCACTGAACCTTTTCCAGCCTCAGAGTGCTATGACAATTTGAAAGGGCCATGAGGTTCTGTTTAGTCACACTAGATTAACTAATTTCCCATACTCCCACCTGATGTGCCAAATCTCACACTAAACTTAAATACCTGTGAAGAGGAAGCTCCCATATAGCTCATGTGTTGGCTTGGTATTCAAATCATTCCTTCCTCCATATTCAGAGAAATCACAGAAAAGTAAACTGGCTTGGATTACAAGGAAACAACCTCCTTATTTTAACCCTGATCTCATGAGGCAGGCAGATTTTACCTAATCCACTCTTAAAAGCTTCTTGTGATGATAATTCGACAATGTCATAATGTAAATGCATCTAGAACTGATATCCAGCTTCAAAAGCCATCAGAGCAAATCAACCAGTGTCTTCCTGCCCAGCTCTCAACCGATACTCAGTTGATTGCTATTATTTTTAGTAGCAACCTGCTGCATACTTGAAACATTTTCTCTTCCCTCTTAGTTTTCTCTTCTCTAGTTTAAACTGTTTCTTGTGCATCTTGTTGCATAAAATTATCATTTTTTGATAATAACGATTCTTGACTGTTCTCCTGGGCATTCTGTAATCTCTATGTCCTTTTCAAGAGTGGTGCCAAAAGTCACACAACTTTAGCTGAGGCTTCACAAACACCAAGCCCAGGAATTCTCCTCCAGTTTTTAAGTATCGCTTTTGTTAGTACTACCCAAAACAGCATTTTTCTTCTCACAACTGCATGATATTAGTTTGTCTTTATGTACAGTCTACTATAAAAGCCTGATCCTTTCCTCCACTCTAACAAGGTGTTACCCAGTCTGCATACTCTTACACACATCATGAACAGCAGTTGCAGAAATATCAGTATAAATTAGCTATGGAGTGATTATCACTGCTTTACCAGCCAGTCCCATAGGGTTTTGTCTTTTTCTTGTTCCTCATTGCTACAATGTAATTTCAAAGTTGAAAGAAATAAAAAATAATGAACTCATCAATAGCAATGAACAAACAGCTATGACAAGATCAATACAAGGCAATGCAAGAGTCAGCAAAGCAAAGCCATAGCTGATTTCATGTAGTGCTGGCAATAGTCCTGCTTGGAGCAGAAGGTAGGATTGGTGACTTCTTAGAAGTCCCTTCCAACCTATGGTTTTATGGGTCCTTAATACAATGATTAATGGCAATCAGCAGTCTGGAAAATGGTACCTAAGCATAGCCTTAACTACAAATTCACCAATACTTGGGAATAGTAAAGCAATCTGCCATTTTAGCTAGCACATCTGATCTGCACTGAGAAATACTGTTCATAAATTCGCTACCTTTGTTGTAAAGACTTTATCTTAAAAATCAAAAAACCCTAAGACTTAATTTTTTTTAAATCTTCCTATCTAGATTTTCTTCTTGCACATTCCTGTCAAGCCCTATTTTGATTTAAATCAGGACTCAGTAAGAATAGATAAACCATATTTTAGATGTTTCATTAAGTGTTTTTTGATGTGTTAAAATTAGAAAAGAGAAAATACTTTACCAAAATATATTTTTAATTCAATAAGTTAATTACTGAGTATCTGTATACATTGAATGGACTCTTTTGTTGCTGAGTAGGAACCCAGCCTAATTTCTGAGACCTGTAGCCCAGATTTCTGCTTCTGAGCTATTGTTCTAGAGCCTTTTCAAAGCACAGCGGAGAGAACTAGCTGCTCTCAAAACAAGGTTTGCCTGACCCCTGCCTTTTGTACCAGGAGGTGCGGGTCTATTACAATTCCATTAAGAAAGTCATTCAGCTTCTGTAAAGCTTCACTTAAAATGCCATTTATTAGAGCTGACACTATAAAGAAAGACAGAATGGCAGAGATAATAATCTTACTTCCCTTTAGATGCTGAGAACACTGAGTGCGCAGCATCACTAACCAATCCACACACAACACACTTTGCAGACCCTGTCCATAAAAGAGATGACTTGGGTCATTCAAGCTATTACAGGATTTTCTTACCAGGAATCAACTCTATTCATCACTCCTATTGTCAAGCAGGAACGACGTTCACACAAGAACTTCTTGCTGCACTGTTAGATACAGGGAAGGCCCCAGAGGTGGAGTGATTGTTGGTACCCAGTGGGAGCTGCCTGCAGGCTCCTCCATTTCAGTGAGCTGGCTGCATTCATCTTGAAACTAGGGAATTTGTGCGGCCAGCACAGCCCCAAAGGCCAGGCTGTATGTGCAGTGCAGTGCACCTACCCAGGTTAACTGTTACGTGCATCACCACCTCCTCATGGTACCATGGTCTTCTGGTCAAGTTTTCCAACCCTGTTAGACCTTTGCCTTACCATTAGATGAGTCAGGCCCGTGAAATACACCTTTTCCTCTCCAGTGAGCATAAAGGCAAGTTAGACAAGTAGACAAGTAGGTCAGGTAGAAACTGCTACACTGTAGAAATACGCAGTGTGGCAGATGACAGCTGAGCCCTTGCATTCTCTCTCGTTGCTCCTTCAGTTTCTTAACTTTGAGCAAACAAGTGACTGGGCTGAGCTAGCTGGAAAAGAAAAATTGAACTGAATGTCTCTTATTTGATTTAAATGATGTAAACAGACTACAACAGTTGTATGCATTAAGTTACTACGGCTGTAGTAGTAAATACTACAGTAAATATTGGACTTCAATACTAGATATTAAAATTATAACACAAGTTCCAAAATACAGTGCAATTAAACAAAAACTCTTTAAAAAGAAACAAAAAACCCTTAACATTTATTACCTACCAAGCTTAAGACATCAGCTGAAACAAAATTAGTTGTTAACTTTACTTATAGTCCAAGGCTGTTACAGGTAGCCATCAAGATCTTGGTGTCCTACTGTGCTTTCAAAAGTTCCTAGAAAGACAAGCTGGTGCCCGGAATAAAAAAAATAAAACAACAGAGAAAACTAATCAGTGTCAACACTTGGTGGGTTTTCCTACATAGCCAAAAAAACCTGTCTGCAAAAATGTGTATCCTTACAATGACAGCAATACACAACATTTTTCAGCACAACTGAGACATGATAGCTAAAATGACAGTTTCCTTCACTAGCCCTTTTTATTTTGGTTGGTTTTAATGAATTTGTAGTTAAGAATTTTTACTTTGTCAGACCCTTCAGAGCCTGACCACAGCTGGAGCTCTAGGCTTTTTCTCTCTCCTAACACTAACCAAGGCCTACTGTGAATCATGCCCCTGTCTCTAGATGTGAGCTAAGCCTTAGCACAAGGTCTCTAGCCATGTCCAGGCTAGAAAAGTTCTCAGGAACAACTGCTTTTGCAGCCCACTTGCTCCTTTGGCAGACCCCTTGCAGCCTCACTCCAGCTCAAACCCTAAGCTGCCTTTCTCCTAACACTCACCCAATTTTTTTTTCAAAACTGCTCACTGCGAGTAACCACTATACATAGGAAACATGGAGAAGTTTGTGGGACGTGACCTTTAGAGCTCACCTAGTCCTAAATCTAAATATTTCCAGTTTGTGGCTTTTGCCTGCATTTTATATCCATACTGTCACTGTAATGTGGTACTTGACAAATTACTACCAATATTTCTGATACTTTCCCCAGAGAAATACTTGGGACTCTCCTACAGTGTACCACACAGTTCAAATCCTTTAATCCTAAATTAAGCACTTTTGCTTTGACCTCTGTAACACTGTAGACCAGAACTAATTATCTTTTCTTTAATCAGTTTCCCCCCCCCCCCCGCCCCTTGTGAATTAAACGCAGCACTAAGACCGATCAGCACTAGTTCCATGCAGGTCATAGAGCAAGAGTTATTGATCAGAAGAAAGACAGTTATTTCTGCTTTGCATACATTGCACAATGAGAGCAAAAGTGGCCTGATTCACTTAAGGCAAGCAAACTCAGTGATTTTCTGCAAGTGCTTTCACAGGGAGCGCCCCAAAAACCTCATCCTTCTATCTGTCATTATAGTGCAGTGCATTTGCTTACAAAAAAAAAAAAAAAAAAAAAAAAAAAACCCTATCATAATACAAACAAATATTTTTATTATTTAGGCAAGATTGTCTCCCCACTTTTGGGAATTGTATTCACAGAGAAAAGAAATACCACAATAAATAACCCTAAGCAGAACCGTTCGTAAATGTGATCCTGACAAACACAATCAGTACATTACCGGATGGGCAGAGTCTGAAATGGGAAATGAAGAACTCTTCCATAGAAGCGTGTATACAGCATGGCTGTGCATTTTTCTGGAAATGAAATCTTTCAGAACAGGGAAACTGACCCCTATTTCACCTTCACATTGTTGCTGAATTCCAGTCAGAACTACCTTGATGCCTTAGACCAAAGCAACACATGACATACATAATTGTCACACAGGTCAACACCACTCCCAAACATATCTTAATGATACCTTACAGTCTACACCTCTCAAATCCACCACAGCATTTACAGTTTATAACTCCTCAGTAGAAGCACACCTCACTGGCCTCATCAGGGAAATGAACATCCCATCCTACATGAAAGACCTGTATCCCAAATTTCTGAAACATGCTGAAAGCTCCAGTTACCAGGACTAGTCTAGTCATTTTGGCTAATGTCTGATTTTGCAAACATACTTGCTTATGCATACTCATAAAACTTGCATACAACCTTGATACACATCTGCAAAAATGTAAGTTAAGTAGTTTTTTAACTAATTAACTTGGAGATCATTCTGCAGTTACTCAGGGGCACAGAAAGCATGATGTAAAATACTGCATTACAGCCTCGGGCAGCTCTTTAGCATTCTCACAGGATATCTTTTCTCATATAGTTTTCCAGTTAAAGAATTTGTAATATTGCTGAAAACAACAGAACAGTCACCAAGATGCATGTGTATATCACTCTTCAGTTAACTTAGTTTTAGAGACAAGAAAATGCTCAGATTACTACTATAATGTATACTCAATCTTACTCAGGGTACATGGATATTTATAAATCCAATTCAAAAATACATTTCTCATCAAGCATTATAAGTAAATGTGAGCAGAAAAAAAGTTGATGTGTTGGCTTACATTTAGATTCATTAACATTTTGCAACTATGATTAAAGTTTCTTTAAAGACAACGGGGAAGATGCATGCAGTCTCTTTTTGTTGGAGCAACAGGAAATACCCTCAGACTTGTGATGCTCCAGTGACTTCCCTAAGTTTACACAGTCACCCACTATGCCTCACAACAGCAAAACCACAGTGGCAGAATCACAGAGAAAAAGAAGGCTGAGAAGGACACAGGTTCTCCTCCTAACCATGCATTAAGACAGGATCATCTATCTGTGTCCATTTCAGAGAAATCTTTTTCAAGCAGTTCTTAAAAAGACTCCCGATAATGATAGTAATATCAGCCCCCACAACAATCTTCTGCAGTGCTCCATTTTCTATACTGCCAGAAAGTGTTTCCTAATGACTAACCTTTTTTTTTTTTATAACATCTAAGCTCATTAGCTTTTTTCCTACTCATGCCCTCCTAAGATCAGTATTTTTTGTTTTACTTGTCACAGTCAAGAACAGATTACTCCCCTCCTCTCTACAGCAAACCTTTATATCTTTGAAAACTTCAATTTAACTCCATTCTTACAGTGTCCCTGTATATAAAATTACATTTTTTTTCTAATATACTTCTTCTTCATAGGTATATGAAGTCTAACCAGAAATAAAGGACAGTTTCCATCACCTTGCTGGCTACATGCTTAAGTTGTCTCCATATTAACACCAACCTGGGTAACTATAAACTCTTTGTATAAGAAAGTCTTACAACTTCATATACATATTTCACAATAATTGACTTACCAAAATAAAAGTGGAAGGAGATTCAAAATGTCATCTAATTTCCCCTTTCCCCAGGAGTTCACACTTGGTTACAATTTAATCCATGTTCTTACTATTTCTCTGTCTATTAGAGTGGGAGTCAATTAGCCCAACATACTTTCCCTATATCAGGCTTTACTTACCTTGTCTGCTATCAGAATCCATACCATTAGCATTATCTAAAGTGCCACACAGGTGGAAGTCTTCACAATGAACTTGTTCATCAGGTTTTACAAAATCCGAGTGATAGATTGCATATTCTTGACTGCCATCTACTGATACTTTAGCTGTTGATACACTATCTTAAAGCTAACTGAGCTGGTCCAAGGCCAACTGCACTGATCATATAATAGCATAGTTTGCTTTCCCTGTCGACCCCAGTCACAGTGTTTAGTTTCCTGTAATCACAGGCAGTATCAGAGGGCCTTCTGGGCAATAAATGCATCAGTTGCCACAAATTTAAAATCACAGCTATACAAAAAAAAAAATAATTTCTAATGTGTTTCTGTGTCAATTCTGATGGAAAGTAAGAAGTCTAGTTTCACCACATGACAATATGACTCCAGTTAATTTTAAAACAGGTTTACTACTATACTATAAAATTTACACTACTTTTTACTTGTCAAGTTTTATAGAATCTCAGAGACTCTGAACAACAAGGGTTTATGGACATGCCTGCTTATACCTCTCTGCACAGAGCATAAAAAACACAATTTAATACTACCATAGAACTGTACTTTTTTTTACGTATGAAAAGCAAGTACTCTAACTTTTAACAGCACACCAAATTAACACGTAGCTCATCAGCCCCCAGCCCTCTATTCCTTGGTGCTCCCCTAATCACTAGGAAGAACTGCAGTAAACAGGCTACCTTGTTTCTTTAAGAACCCAGCCTGGGCAGCCCAGTATTCATTAACAGTTGGGTTAAGTGAAGGCAGCTTTTGGTGCAAGGGAGATGCAAACTCAGTTTTGGACCCACATCAAGATGCTTAGTTAGCTACTTTGCTTCTGCACCCACAGGGTCAACAGGACCCTAAAAACACATCCACTGGAAAGAAAAATGCTAGTCTGTATTACAGCACACAATTCTAGGAAAAAAAATATATTTTGTTTCCTATGGGTCTCAAAACAAAAGTGGTTTAACTCTGAACATATAAGCTTGTAAAATTGTCTTCGTTTCTTCTTCTTAGTAACATCAAAGAGAGTGCTGGCTCCTTTCCTAATCATTCTGCTACACTGTGCAGAAAGAAAAATCACCTGTTTTTTTATGCTGCAGAACGCACACATTACTATACCACAAAGAAGGAACTAGAAATGCTATTTGACCAACCTGCAATTAAATCTGAATCTAAACTATTGATAATTAATTCCCTAACAGCAATTCAGACATGATGCAACTTATTCATTACATGACTTTGGCAGGTAAACCACCCCGCCTGCCTCTCCCACCACCCACCTCTGGCCCAGTATCAGAGCCAGAAGCACTACAGCTGCACCTGCACATGTGTTCTGGCTTGGGGTGCAGTTTCAGAGCAAGTCCCCCACTGTCTCCAGGTACTAGGCAGACCACAAAGCAGTCTGGGTGCATACAAAGTGCCTTCTTCTCAGAGAAAGCAAGACCAGAATTTCCACTCAGTGTGCACACCGAGCATTCTCCAATAACTTATTAAGTGCTTGAAGGTATCTGGCACTTCACATTTCTCCTAAGCAGTGCCAGTCACTGAGTGCTGCATTTCCCCTAGGAAAGCACTCAGGTACAGGCCTACAAGGTTTTCTGCGGAGGCATCAGGTGCACACCGACAACCAGGAAGGGTCAAATATGTAAAAGACACAGGATGACATGATCAGAAAAACCTTGTCTGCACAAAAGTGATGGTGGACGAGTGTGACCAAGGAGGCACCAGGTGAAGAAGGGAAGTCACCAGCTACAAAGATACCTATGGCTGTTGGAGAAAAGGGGGAGGATGACTCAGAGGAAAACTGGAAATCAATCCCTTTTCCATTACACTTACCACAATGGCAAATGGCATTCACAGGTAAACACTTTTCTTCTACTCAATTTGACATGTTCCTAGGTGTTCATTGTGCCCCTCCACTGCTTCCATGAAGAAACAGATGACACCCTATAAAAGCATTGCTCAGGAAACACAAATCATTGGCAGAGGGCTGAGCATGCGAATGTTGAAGGCGTTGCTCCTTGTTATTTTGGTACAATGGAAAAGTGAGCTTATCTGCTTTCTCACAGCGGTTGCTCAGAGAATGGCAGGCCCTCCCAGGGCACAGGATTCAGGGAATCTGGTCTGTAAGGCAGCGCCTGTCTGCTGTCTGCCTGTCTGTCAGCCAGCCACTGACACTTCCAGGTGTGATGTGGTGAAGATGGCAAAATGGGACATGGGCTCCTTTGCAGTGTCAACAATGCAGGCACAGCATAACCTGTAATGCAGGAAGGCACATGAATACTGTAAATGTTACTGTCCTTGCTTCCACGTGCAAGGTTTTATAGGGATAATAGTAGCAAGGGCTATGGCATGGATCACCTATGTAAGACAGGACAGTGTGTCATTCATTAAAGCAGCCCACTTAAGGGGACAGCAGGCAGTCAATCAAAAATGACGTAAGTTTCGTCTGGAGAACCTCAAACCACAGATAAAATGGTGACAGATGATCAAGGGACACAGGCTAAACCTGATTCAAAGCAAAATGCCCAAATCACGTTCAGAGCAGTTATAAGGTCACCAGCATCACCTGCTTCAGCCTAGTGACTCATTCCTATTTCTTACTAAGGTCAAGACAGTTAATGAAATCAGAGCGACTTCTCTGATTGCCCAAGGAACTAAGGCAGACAGACCCCCTGTGGGAAGACCTGTAACACATGCTCAGCACAGACCTGTCTGGCCAGCTTTCACCTTTGAGGCAAACATGGATTGACTAAAAAAAAGTTCACAAGGAAAAGCCCATTGCACATGCCCTAGCTGACAAAGTCCTTACAGGAAGACAGTTGTATCGGATGCCGATGCTACTTCAGCTTTTGTGTCGTAGCAGCATTCTCCAAACAGCTCATTTTAAGCAGTCAGATTCTACCTGCTTATGAGGTAGCCTTACGCAGGGCACACTATGGGGTGGGTGAAGGAGAAAGCAGTTGCTTTAAACAACTAGAACAGCTCCCTAACAATCAGTCTTACAAAATCTGCAATGTAAGGGAATTTAGTCAGCCCACTGGAGGGAAAAAGCTGTCAGCTGGCATAATTGTAAATTAATTAAATTAAGAGTTCTTAAAAGATGGACAAATAATTTATATACCATTTGCAATCTGAAAAATTTACAGTATAAATAACCTTAAAACTTGTCACAGAAGCTAAACTTACCTTAACTAAGACTATTACCACATCTTTTCTTCCCCACCTGAGAGTGAGGACTTTACTCCATGATTAGAAGCCATGTCAAGTGACAGCTATGTAGATAAAAGAACAACCAGGTCCCCCTTGCTACATCAACAGTGGTACCTCACTGTTGTAGTGTACACGAGACCTTGAGCATTTGCTGCTATTTGATATTGGGATCAAGAAAAACTACTGAGAGAGACCTACATGTAAGGTGTCCTTAATTTTCTTTTTCTTTTGAGGCTTGCAGTTAGAAGTATTCCAACCCCATTCAGACTTCTACACCCCCACATCCCACCCCCACAGTAATACTTTGCCAAGAACTCCAGCTGTGGGCCTTAAAAATTAACAGACTTGCCATTATTGTACCTATATGGTAAATATATGGTAAATGAATCATTTAATCTGCGATATAATTTAACACTCAGCGCACTCTTCATTTAGCACTTCCATGTTACATCTTTTAGTACAAGCTTCCTCACTTTGTTATATGCTGTTTAGTACACAAAAATAAAGTGCTTTACTCAGTGCCTTGCCTTAAATTTTTCATTCAGTTTCCGCTTTTCTCTTTTATAGCTATGTATTAGAGTCAAAGCTTCCCACCAACAAACCCTAAAAAATTATGAGGCAGCATTATAATTCCAGTTGGTTTTGCAAACAGGCCTGACTTAATTACAGATTAAGTTATGATCTAAAGTGCAACACCTTTAAATGTGAGGCTGTTCCAAAAGCACTACATTTTGCAGCATCAGTCCACCTGCAACAGAATGTAAGTTTCAAAATCAGGACAAGTACTTACATTTCTTGACTTCAAGAAGTTAGAGAATGATTAAATAGCAGCCCTCAAACCAACCACTTGAATTCAAAATTGCTTTAACTTCAGCAGGAGTTCTGTGAGTGTAGTGTTTGCAGTACAGGGACTTCACTTGTGTGTTAGTATTCAGTGTACTCTTCATGTCTGAAATAAAACAAACTCTCTTACTAGCCACAACCAGGTCCAGAATCTCTGCTAGATTACATGTCTCTTATGCAAAAAGGAATACACAACTCAGCAACACAGGTGGAAAACAAAACACATCTGTACACATTTCTGCATTACCGAATTAACAGCTACTACATAAAAACATACTTAGTATTTACATACTAAAATGTTTATTGTCCTAAATAATTGAGTAACCCAAGTGTAAATAGTTAATAAGACGGAAGTGCACATTTGCAACATAATGTGAGGCATTTCTGAACAGATAAATGCTGAGATGGTCTCCAATGCCTTGTACCCTCATCCCAGGCATCAGTGTACAGAGGGAGATGCACAAACTGCCAAATCACAGCAGTCACAACTGAGCTTCCTTGCGTGCAGAAACACATCTTACAAAAGAGAGGCTCCTCATATTATGGTGAAGTGACATTCACAAAAACTTTTAAACATTCAAATACATTAACTCTAATGTAACAGGCGCTCCGTATAGGATAAAGACACAGAGCCTGATCAACACTTCTGAAAACTTTTAAGCACATTAATACTTCTAAGTTAGTGAAACAATTTCCTATTTACATTAGATGAGATTAGAGCCAATCACAGTGTAACACAAAAATATACTTGTGCCACATTTTTTCAACTCCAGGCCAACAGTTTCATTCCTGCCTCAGTATTTGCTTTAATTCTACCTCACAGAAGTCACATACTTAGACATGATTCATTAGTTTCCAAGTGAAAAAAACAGAGAAAAAGGGAAGTGTTTAATTGTTAAAGATGGACTCTAGGAGAACACTTTCAGTTGGCTAGGCACTCACTTGCTGTTCATTGTTTTGGAAATCTTTTTTGGAAGTTTGAATATGGAAGTAATGTTTTCACAGTTTAAAAAATAAAATTAAATTAAAAAAATACAGTAATAGTTGATCCCAAGTTCTAAGACATAGTGAGATATTAACCTTTACTTGACCCAAATGACAGTGGATCACCTCGTGTTTAACAAACAAAGCAAGCCTTCATTAAGGAAAAGCAAAGCACTGAAAAGAGTAAAGGAAGAGATAAAGATTCCATGCCTGAGAAAACTCAGGCAAATCTATACACACATTGAGCTCTGCTGACTGAAGTCTGTACAACTTATTGTACGGCTTCAGGAGTGCATTCACCTACATTTCCTCATGGGACTAGCTCTCATCCCTTCCTTGTAAAAGAGTGTAGATTGCATTCAGCAGTTACACAAGCAGTTCACAAAAGACCGGATTAGTTCTGATGGCTGGTTAAATGTTCACTTTACAAAGGATTGAAAAAGTAGCAAAAAGAAAAAATACCTTTTTCTTTTTAAAACGTGGGCAGTGTAACAGAAAAAGCTTTCAAAACAATTTTGAATTGTTGGAATGAACATGTCTTTCCTCAAGAGGGCAGTTTGGTCTGGGTTAGAAGCCAAAGTCCAGGGATCAGAAAATTTGTGCTCAGCCTGAGCACGTCTCACTGATTTCCACTGGGATAACTCATGATTCCCAAGCATGCCTGACCTTAGTTGGTACTGCTGTAGGCAGACGTATCAGCTTTTTGGGTCCTGAAAGCAGACCAGCTAGGAAAGCACGGTGCTGCACCCATGTAAATTTCCTTGGCTGTGATTTAGGGTTTAATAACTTAGGCACAGCTTTGGGCTAATATGACTGGTCTACTGATTCCAGAAGTATGGTAAGGGCAGCTCTGCCTTTCACCCTACACGGATATTTTATAAGGTTCTTCATGTCTAAAAATAAAGATCTTATTACATGGCTATCCTCTTAACAATCCTGGGAGGACTGATTTCTGCAATGCCCCAGATAAATGCCATGTATTATTGGTAGACTTCTTGATTCTGGATGTTCAAAACTGGAGCCAAATTCTGAATGGTACTATCATTCTGCTTCTCTCATCATTCTTTTGGATCCTACTGCTCTGTTTGTACTATGCTCCAATGAAGCAACAGCATTTTCAGAAATGAGGCTTTAATGAATCTTAGAGCATTCACAAAATAAAAGAGGAAGAAGCCCACATAGCAGAGATCCATTTGGAAGGCTTGCCATAGTTCTAAAATTCAGCTAAACTGATTATAAAACCAGCATAGGCTAAGAAACTACGGACAGAGAGGACGTGTTCAAAGTACGTATCTGGAGCACACTGAGCTGTTGAAGCTTGCCATGGTTTAACCCCAGCTGGCAACTAAGCCCCGCACAGCTGCTTACTCACTCCCCTGCCACAATGGGATCAGGGAAAGGATCAGAAGAGTAACAGTGAGAAAACTCTTGGGCTGAGATAAAGACAGTTTAATAGGTAAAGCAAAAAACACGTATGCAAGCAAAGCAGAACAAGAAATTCATTCACCACTTCCCATGGGCAGGCAGGTGCTCAGCCATCCCCAGGGAAGCCGGGCTCCATCAGGTGTAACCGTTACTTGGGAAGACAAACGCCATAACACAAAATATGCCTACTTTCCTTATTCTTCCCGCAGCTTTACCTGCTGAGCATGATGCCATATGGTATGGAATATCCCTCTAGTCAATTGGGATCAGCTGTCCCAGCTGTGTCCCCCTCCCAGTCCCTTTGTGCACCCACCAGCCCACTTGCTGGTGGGGTGGCATGAGAAGAAAAGGCCTTGACTCTGTGTAGGCACTGCTCAGCAATAACAAAAACATCCCTGATTTCCAGCATAAATCCAAACTATATCCCCATAGTAGCTACTGTGAAGAAAATTAACTCTATCCCAGCATAAACCAGCACAGAGCTCTACATAAAGGAGATGCTACTGATTTGAAAGATTGGGAGAAAGAATAGGGAACGAGCAAACTGTGCATTTGGAAAACAAGCATTTGTGGGGGCGGAGGGGTTGGGGGGTGGGGAAGATACATTTAGCCTCCATGTATCCAGAAGCAAGTTTGACACTTTTAAGTCAGAGCAAACTTGCATTTTAAGAACCATGTCATACATTTACTGCTTTTTAAACCTGGAACAGCCCAATCATGTAGGTATTCACAGTCCTGGTGAAGAGTGAAGAGTAGGTTACTGACTAGTGCAAGGCTATCAGAGCGCTTAGCTTTAAGAAAGCTTTTTTAGTTGGTAACGTGTCAAGAGAAATCCAGCTCTTCACAGATGGTGCTTTAGACATTCAGGTGTAATTCCACAGAAACTAGCAAAATTGGTAAAGTGGAATTTTCTGGTCCACTCGGCCCACATGCATTATTGGTTAGACACTCTCAGCAATTCGGTGACTCAGTGATGTAGGCAGGTATCCCTCCCTTAAGCCCACCGACCGGTCTGTGGCACAGTGTCAGCATCAGGGATATGTGTGGAGCACACAGTTCTCAGATCACCCCCACTTCCCCTTGCTCTTTCCAGCTGTCCTTGCTGTCTCCAGGCTACAGTTCATGAGTTTTCTAAACTTACAAACATACTAGGTATGCTTTTACAGCTTAATTTACAGAATTGTTATATAATCTGTATTTTCACTTTATCTGTGCTGTCTCGACCCTTCTCTCCCCCAGATATTCTGACAAATTGGAAAGACACAATACAATAGTTGCATGTTGTATTTTATTTTTGCAATAAATCTCTCCCTGATTCAGTACTTGTGTGAAAGAACCACTTTTGTGCTATAGAGATTCCTGTCTATAATGCATTTTCTCCCTTAGACTCACTGGACATTGCACAGAAAGCTGTGAGAGGCAAGACCTCGCAGATGTCACTACAAGGCCAGTCTATCACCCCTGAAAGGTTATGGCAGTTGTGAGAGGTTGCCAGTGACTGCAGAAAGTCAAATATTACACCCATTTTCAGAAAAAGGGAAGAAGGGAGATCTGGGGAACTACTGGCCAATCAGCCTAAAGTTAGTCCCTCAGAAGAACAGAAAGCATTCCCTTCCCTAGTTGGATTATGAAGCCATTTCCAGGAGGACACAAAAGAAAGGCACAAAAGTGACAGGGAATAGCCAGCCTATATTCACCATATGCAAATCATGCTTGACCATCCTGACTGCCTTCTGCGATGAGAAGACTTGGTCTGTTGACAAAGGGAGAGCAGTGGATATAAATAGCATCCTGAGCTTTGGGCATGGACTCCCATCATTCCTTAAAAAATAATGAGGATAGGAGGATTGTAACATAACTAAACAAAAGACTGGCTCAATGCTGGGGTCAAAGGGCAGTGGCGAAGGATTCAAAGCCTACTCTTTACCAGTTAATCTAGTTTAGTGTTACTCTAATGTAAGGTCTAACAGCTACAAGAAGCGTTTTGTGAGGAATTAATACTGGGGCCAATTCCACTTAAAGTATGGACAATGGGAGGCGGCGAACCCCAAGGGCCTGCATGACTCAACATGGGACACAATGGTTACTAAGTTGAAGCACAGGGTTGCTATTAACAGACTTCAAGTTGGAGAAATGAGCTGACAGGAATCCCACAATGTTCAACAAGGATAAATAAAAAGCCCTTCATCTGGGATAGAAGAGCTCCATGCTTCACTACAGACTGAGCACAGATGGGAAGAAGCTTTGCAGAGAAAAACCTTGAGGGGCCTGGCAAACAAGAAGTTAAATATGCACCAGCAACATGTCCTTGCAGCAGTGAAAATCCACTGCATACTGCACTGCATTGACAAGAGTGTAGCCAGCAAAGATGTTAGTCCCTTCTCTGTGGCATACAAGATGCCAGATCTAGAGTTCTGTGCCCAGTTAAGGGGCCCTCAGCACAAGAGAAATAGCAAAAAACTTTTAAGAGTCCAGCAGAAGGTCACTACTGTAAGTCCGGGTTTGGGGCACATCATCCGTGAGGGCAGGAATCTGACTGAGGATCTAAGCAGTCTCTCCTGCTACCTACAGGCAAGTCAGACTGTTCTCAGAGACACTGAAAGAAAACCAGGAGATGGCCACAAATTGGATGAAAGGATGCTCTAGATGGAAATAAGGAAAAATTCTTCTCTGTAACAGTTGTTAGGCACTGGAACAGGTGGTCCAAGAGAAGTTCTGGGGTCTTCATCCTTGAAGATTTTCCAAACTCAACTGAACGATGCCCCAAAAAACCTAGACTGCTTGATGTTGACCTGGCTCTGAACAGGTTAGGCTACACGATTTCCAGCAGTCTCCTACCTACATTTTTCCATGATTCTGTGAACCAGACTGATCATCTCAGCAAGAGAAACACAAAAACAACTATACAGTGTCCTTGAAAATTGCATGTAAAATTACAAAATGAGATTCTAACTAGAAAATCAGATTAGAATGTTAGGTGACTTCAAGACTGTAAAACTTCTCCCTGCTCTGACATGGAGTTTCTACAGGGTAGTTGCAATTACACAAGCTATTTATTGCCTAGTTGAACACTTCTTGTAAACTTTGCATTTTCTAGAGGTGTCTTTCTTTGAGGTTTGATCTAAAGAAGACCCAAGTACTCCAGCCTGCAACTGAAGGCAGTATTTAATTGCAGTTTATATACAGTAAGTGATACATAATCCCAAGTACTCTAAAAACCTTCAGTTACTGAAGACCACAAACTCTCAACTGCCTCTGTGCCTCAGTTTTATAAAACATGGGTGATAATTTCCCCTCAGCTTTCAGGAATTTCAAGAAGATTTACTGATGCTTGAGATGCACTTAAGTACTACAAAGAAATGCATCATCTATCATCAAACTGGCATTTTAATATTACTCAATAATTAATTAAAGCATACACCCTGGGGAAAAAAAAAAAAGAAACAGAGAGAAAAATACTGAATAGCTGCTCATAAAGCATGCAACATTGATCTGGTTCACCTGGTAGAGGGCTGAGGAAAGAAAGGAGAACAGGACAGACTAGCCTATAGACAGATATTCCCTCTTAACACAAAAGCATGGGAAAAATGGAGAAGCAGTAAAACGTGTATTGAGCACCTGATTTTGCAACATCAAAAATATTCTTTTAGTGAGTAAGAAACAAAAATTTAGAACCAACTGGCAAGAAACAACTAATTATACCATAGCAGAGTGAGTAAGAAACAAAAATTTAGAACCAACTGGCAAGAAACAACTAATTATACCATAGCAGTCTGGTCAGTAGGATCATGTTTCTCAATGAGATTCATTTCACGCACAGTAGATGCCCACGCACTCCTCAAGGCTCGTATAAAAGAATTAACATTTTTGATACAAAGTCAGACTACTTCATCTAAGTCCATGTTTGTCATGCCCAACCTTCCTATCAGATCTTACAGTGCCTTTCCAGTTCACATTTTTGATTACAACAAATCTAACAAATGCAGGTTGCCCTCACCTTGAGGAAAGACAGGGCCAAATGCCAACACTAAGGTACAGATAAGGAAAGATAAAAAGTAAATTTCATTTCCTGTCAACATGTTTTTCTCTGAGCCCTTTGATCCTACCTTGTGCTGAATACTGATAACAGCCTGCACTCTACTATGTAATTACACCTGTGTTGTCCTCATTGACTGAGCATGGCAATTACAGACCACTGTGCTAGACTGAACCACTCTATCTCTACCTTAGTTTTGCACTGTTGGTGCAGTTCTGAATATGCTGGACAAACAGAGGTAGCTGACACAGAAACTCTTTTTTTTTTTTTTTTTAGTATGTAACAGGTGTTTTAAAATTGCTACACAAAAAGCTAAGTTCACCCGACATTAAAATCAGAAATAAAGACAAGAAACCCCACAGAAGAGTCCAAATTTGGACAGATGTCTAAAAAGCAGGTTTTCTCTCCATGAATGTTCCTGATGCTGTGGGGAATATTTATTCTCTGTGTGAGAGAAAAAGGGAAAAATAAAAGAGCACTTGCCTTTAGAAGTAAAGGTAGAAGGTTTGACATTATATAAAGATGCTCTACAGTTCATTGCATTGGTTAATATGGGACAAACAAACCCTCTGTAGTACACATTTCAAAGAATTAACTAGTGCCTAACTAAGCCCATTTGGGACTCAAAGATACCCATGTATTAACTAACACCTTGTAAAAGTGAATTGATCCAAGCTTCTTGAGCCCTTTAAATGTACAGTGACAAAATATAATACAATAAATTCCAGATAAGCACTTCCAGTCTTCACCAAATAATTTTCCCTGACTTTAAATGTAACTTTAATCTCCAGCAGGCATCTGTGGGGATGGACAATGTACTCTAAGGCAGGCAGCACTCTGAAACAACTGTGAGCAAAAAAACATACAAGCATCTTTAAATACACAAGAGGTGTAAATGACCTCCTGTTTACATATCACTTACTTTTCAGTGCTTTCTCATCCTGCCATCCTGAATAAATTCAGAGCAAACTTTCCCTGCCAACTCACAGCCCCACACTTAAGCGAGCTCTTATTTTCCCTTATAGCTAGAAGGAAGAGAAGATTTTCCTTATAGCTAGAGATTTTCCTTTTAGCTAGAAGGAAGAGAAGATATTCAGTAACATAATCTTGCCAGCAAAAAGAGTTTCAGCACAGATCAGACTGAACTGTATCTTGCAGGCACAGCTCTGCGTCAGGGCTTGTCCAGCTATATGCAGTCCGAGGCACATTACCAAAACCACACACTATCACATACCCACTCCCTGAACAAATGGTGCAAAGGAAAGCCTTTTCTACCCATCCCTGCTCCTCTGTCTGTCCCCACAATTGTAAGATATGTCTCTTTTCCAACCAAATCTTCCTTTCACTCAGTCTGGTAACTTGGTAGCAAGATACATCCCTCCAGCATCTCAGAAAGATGGTTCCCCTCAGAACTGCAGAACAGTCATTCTCCTCAAATGGTGTCCAGCCTCCAGGAAAGTGTTTGCTTTCCTATTTGTAACCATTACTACCTTCACTACACTATATTTTACTAGTTGTGTATGGAGGAGTTAAAAGCGACTTCTACATACTATGCTGAAACACAAGATTTGATTATCAACCTAATAAAAAGCTGTCAGCGTCAGGAGCAACAGATGTAATCCTGCTCTCTTCACAATCCTCTAAGGGAATGACTGTGGGATTCATGGTTTTAAGAGTATGAGATACAAAAAGGCCATGGATCAACAAGTTCTTCAATCTGCTGTTTTCCTCCTCAGCCCCATTTGCACAAATCAGAGCATCTTTGATTACAGAGGCTGATTAAAAGCATCTCTGATTGAGAAGCCTCAAAGCTGCAATGAGCCCTTCATACACTGTCAGATGCTTCTTTCCTCAGTATGTCTTATCTGGAGGTTGAACCTGATTCCTAACTCAGGTTCCAGTCTTGGGGCTTGTCAAGCCTTTCTCAGCAAGGCTGAAAGAACTTGTCATCATAGCCTTGGAGATTCCCAAACCTCAACTGAGCCAGACCCTGAGCAACCTGATCCAGCTTTGAGATATGTCCCACTTTAAGAAGGAGGCTGGACTACACAACTTCCTGAGATCTGTTCCACCCTAAATTAATCCCATGATTTCATACTTCTGTCTTTAGCAGATGCATCTTCTCATCTTTCCTTTGTTACAGATGACAAAAGTTCCATTTTACTCAAGATCACCAGCTAGGAAGGAAACACCCAGTTCTTTCATTCCAAACAAAAATTGGAAATACCCACTGCGTCTGGTTGCCCCATTGAAAAAAAAAAAGAAAAAAACCAACACCAACAACAAAAAACCCTGTAATTTTGCCATCTGCATCTAACAGTGGCCTATATCTGACCTACAATTTGGCTGGAACGGTTTTAAGGAAATAAGACCACCTTGTCATTTTTAGGAACTCTGAAGAAGTTTCTGGTTATCTGAGATTTTCATCCATGTTGAAATCAAACATGATGACAATCATTCTTCCTATATATTATAAATAGATGTGCTAGAAGTGATTTGCTGTTGTCAGTTGAATCTGATGATATATAAGAGCTACCCATGCAAACTTAATTCTTAATTACATGTAATAGTATCTTTGATACAGGCAGCAATGCCCTCTTTTTTTGTTTATGTATCCTAATGCAACATAGTTTAACTAATGCTTTTAAATATCCTGTCAGTAAGAGCCAAACAACCACCTTTCAGTAAAATCAACCATATTTCCTCAAAAAGCAGCATCACTAGCTTTACAACTTTTTCATTATACAGATCTTTTTCTTTATATTTCTTATATAAATACATCTTATATAAATACATTGACAGATCTCAAACAAACAAAAAGGGTTTCCAGAATTAGTCAAAGGCACTTCTCCTGAGGAACTCCATACTAAGAAGAGAGGACAGGATATTTTGCAAAGCAGAGAAAGAAACCACAGAAAATTGTTGCCTTCCAGGAAGAATAGAATATATTTCAGGTTATTGAACTAAATTCTAATAATAAAGGAGCTCTGCTTCAAATGGTTTTAAATATTATGATACCTCAAATGCCAGTTACTCCCATTGACTTTCAGGGTTCATTGAAAGCCCACTCGAATCAAGTAGGGACTGAATTCCTTGCTGCTGTGGTGGAGGTTACCAGAGCACACAAGCAGCCCTTTGTATGTCACAAAGGTCCTCATATTCCTGCAAAACAAGATTTCTTGCTGCAAAAAGACAACAAAAAACACTATTTGTCTACAGTGGTTTCTAGGTCTTCCTTCTTCTTTCTCTGTTGGTTTTTCCAGGTGGCCAGGCCAAATTTTCAAGATCATCTGGCTGTTTTTCCCTTTTAGTCCCATCCTGTGTAATCTTCCAGAACCTCTGGAATACTACTTGATGAGGTCTCAGAGAAGCTGAACCTAAAGCAACACTTCCTGCCATCATCAGAATGTTATCTCTTTTTTTGAGGAGATTGTCTTTTTTTCTTCTTTTTTTTTTTTTTTAATTTCTGGAAGGCAACAATTTTCTGTGGTTTCTTTCTCTGCTTTGCAAAATATCCTGTCCTCTCTTCTTAGTATGGAGTTCCTCAGGAGAAGTGCCTTTGACTAATTCTGGAAACCCTTTTTGTTTGTTTGAGATCTGTCAAGTTTAATACTGTTAGTAGCTTTTAGTTAATTATTGAGCTGACACTTTACACTCCTACCATCCTGTTGATTTCAGTGATGCAATTACTTTATTTTAAAAAGGACACTTAGTGGAGCTATGTAAAGTGGACAGAGGATAAAACTTTAGCAACAGAAGTGCTACACAGAATAGAAAAACATTAACTGGAAGAAAAAAAAATGACCTTTCTTCACAAGACAACTGGTAGAATGTGACTTTAATTTTAAAATGTAATAGACTCCCATACGCTCTGTTAATTTTGAATTAAACTTGAACAATATGATATCACTTTTACTGCAAAAACTTTAGAATATATTTCAGGTTATTGAACTAAATTCTAATAATCAAGGAGCTCTGCTTCAAACACTACAACTAGATTTAAAATATGATAAATAAAATGAAGCAATTTTAAAAATCTAAAGATAGACCCAAATTTTAAAACCCAGTAAATAGCCTGCAACGTGACATAGCTTGAAATAAGGATTCAAAATATTGCAGTGAATTTTTCTATCTTCTGACACTGTAGTTAAAGTAAAAGGAAAGGGAAGGAGTAAAGGTCTTACCCTTTAAATATAGATGGATCTAAAAGATCATATATATACTTGTTTTAAGTAGAATAGTAAAAGACCGTCTTCGTTATTTCAGAAGCACAAGCAATGTCAATTCATATTAAATGCTGTTCATGGTGTTACACAAAGAATCAAATCCCATAACTGTGAGCTTTCTCTGTCATTAACTGAGAAAGCAAAGGTGGTGAATTTAAGAGTCAGCTTCCCACACTGCAAGTCAATTTTTTCTACATAAACAGTATTTTCATGAAGATTAATGCAATCTTTTTCCCTTTCAATGTCTTGAGTCTCTGCAATGTTACAGTAAGCTTAAGCTCGATACTGTTTTTACTCTTGGACCAGCAGAGCCAGACCTAACAGTATTGAGGGCCAAGAAAAGCATAAGGGCATGAGGAAAAAGGACCTACCTCGTACCTCTGCAGCCTTTCTTCAGAAGCTCCACTTTCACACATTCAACCACATTCTCATTCCCTGGACAAACACTACACAATGTCTGCATCCCCAGTCTGATGCTGTATCACTGAGATGCAGAGAGCTTGGGCTAAAGTTGGGGTCCTCCTGCCATGAACAGGAAAGAGACCAGGTCAGGAATCCCGGAATCAGACACTGAGTTAAACACTAGCAGTTTCTGCTGCAAGCAATGGGACAGAAAGAGGAGTTGTGGTGTCTTGTGTCATGCAGATATTCACCAACATATTCCTTGATATCTGGAGGACAAAAGCAGCAGCAGACATCAACTGTTATGGCAGCACACTATGTCCTTCCTCTCCTCTTCCAGCACAAATTAAGCAAACCTCAAGACCATGCCTGATCCAGGCAATCTACAGCCGTAGGCAACTGACCATCTTAACTGTAGCTAAAGCTAGTTCAGTACAATCTCCAAATTTAGTAGCTTTCTCTCCACTTCTAAAATGAAATAAAAGGAAATATAATGGAAGGGTGGAAAAAAGAGACATAAGACCTGAAGTTCATATATAAAATACAAACTAGAAGACAAACTAGGAAAAAAGTAGTTCAAGAGACCTTCATATAGCATACTGCTGGGTTTTTTCTTCTCAGTAGCTACTCTTTACAACAGACTGTGTGAGACTGTTTAGCACATTAATGGATTGCTGCTTTACAAACCAGGAAGCAAGTTAGTTTTAATAGGCTAAACAATTAACCTTGAAGAACATTTCATGCTTCCAAGTCCAGATAAATTAATGTCTGCTCTTGCTTTTGATGAAAATATATATACAATGTCATTCTTCTGACATGTCTTACCCCCAAATTAAGGATTCAAACTCTCACTGTTGTACCTTACTGAGTCTGGAGGCAGAAGTTAAATATATATAAATCCAGGAAATCATATACACATGAAGCATAAGAAGTTTAGTCTGAATGAAGTTCCAGTGCTGAAGGACAGAAAATTGTTACAGCTGACACCACTGGGCACTTCCTAATCTTTAAGGTGCTAATCTATTCATAGCTGAATTCTGGCCTCTGTTTTGAAAACTTCCTTTAGAAAAATCTGAGGTTCTCACTCTGTATGGAAATGAACCACACAGAAGTTTTTTTGTTACAGTGGAGAGGTTTGAATTTGAGTTTCCTAATTACCAGAAACAGGTCTGTATAGTGACATTTGGATAAGATAGTATCCAAATTTCAAATTTCCTAAAATTTGTATTTTATTATTATTATCATGGTTACAAGAAGTCCACATTATACCTCTGTAACTGTGGTATGTGAAGCAGAAGACAGAATGTTGTACAGATTTTACTTTTTATCAGAAACACAACTCCATATGCAATAAAATGTCTTATTTCTAAATTTAACTTCCAGCTTCCAGAAGTTAGAATTTCCAGACTTTTTTTGTCCTCTTCCAACCTGTTATAAATTGTTCTCCATCATCCTGAGATCATCAGTCTTGCAGACACCATGACTGTTTCATGACAACAGCTTTTAGTACATATTACATTATTCTCACACTAATAATTTTTTTTTATAAATAATTAATTCATTTCATTTAGGTTGTCCTCTATTATACATAGGCCCCAGTTTTCTGAGAGCTGCTTAGGGCAGGAATTAAACCTAACCTCACGACATCTATGTTATGAACTCAGCATGCAAGACCATTTAAAAATAAATATTCTAGAAGCATTTTATGCATGGTGCCACGGTTATAAAAGCTTGACAAAACAAACTGGGAACAAGTTCTTTCTCCTACAATCTCTTACTCATAATTTACTCAGTTATTTCTCCTTCATGAGTTTCTTATTCCATCACACTGCAGAAAAAATGCAGTCCTTCTGGTGCTGATTTAACTTGTTGTCATGCTCTTTTTGGGAAGAAATCTACCATATACAAAACAAATAAATGTAAGATTTTAAAATAAAACACATGGCTTCTTCTTGGCTCTCCTCCCAGTGGATTCTCCAATGAATCTTCAGTCTTTGCTTGCTTTTAAACTCCAATGACAAAAATATTTTGTAGTTAAACACATCCCTTCCTTCTTTATCTTAAGTGAAGTTCCAAATGAACTGCAATTAGGGGTGAAACTTCAGGCCTGAAAAAATCCTTACGTATCCCTAAACTTCAAGCAAGTCCAGATCTTCATTTTGCTTTGAACTCTTAAGTCAACTTCTGTGAAAATTTTGGGTCCAACCACAATTTCTAGATATTTTCAAATCTGTAAACATACATAAATAGAAAACAAACTCATTGCCGTCCTAGACTAGAAAGGAAAGATGAATATCCTTAACCTTCCTCCTCATAAGGAACAGTTTGAAAAAGCTAATTTTCAGGAAATTTCATGTGAAAACAAAATGCACTGTAAACTGATTCCTAGGATGGGCCTTTCTCTCCCTCGTGACTGTAGTGAAAGTCTGGGGAAACCAAGCTCTTTTGGATTTCCAGAGTTCAGGAGCAGAGCCTTCAGCATGAGAAGGAATACAGGGAAAGCTAGCAAATTCCTCTTGAGCTAGGAAAGAGAACCTGTTGTGCAGTGGAAAGCCGCCACTAGTGCACAAGGACCCAGTTGCCTCTTTGAATCTGTATCTGCTGTTTGTGATGTCCTCCAAGAATCATCAGACCAATGCATAAATAAGAGTTTGATCAGGATTCAGGCAGAGAGAGGCTGAGGATGCTGATGTTATGTTATCCTTGAGCGGATGATGCTTTTAATCCAGGTGAATGTATTTCACAGATCCTTTCCTTGCCTGCAGCTCAGAGAACAGGAATCTGTTACAGCCCGGTCATCATGTTGTTTGCTCAAGCAAGAGCAGACTGTTTTAGCTTTGAGTATTTTCCAGTTCACTCCACCATATATTGATGAAGATGGTGGCCATCACAGCTGCCACATCTCCAATTTCAATCAGCAGCACTGACAACATGGAACCCTTTGCCAAGGGAGCCCTCTTGATGTGTCCTCTCCTAGATGCATCCAGCCCCTGAAATTTTCATTGAGGGAAGTGCAAACTGTCACTGCTTTTAGTTTAACATAGTTATAAGCCTTCAGCCAGTTTCCCAGAAGCGGTATTGCAGCAATGCTCTCTCATCAGCTTGCAGTAGGCATGGATGGGTGTGATGAGCAAGAACTGGGATTTTTCATTGACATGACAATCTCACAGTGTTGAGGAACCCGAAAAGGCACATCCCCCACCCACTGCTGCTCTCACACTGCATACTTCTGACCTGAAATGCCCACTTTCCATTCCCTGCAGTTTGCTTTACACAAATACAACACCCACCCACCAGCATCTTCCAGATCCCATGTTCTGCAGCCATAAGGGCACTTTTAGCATAATAAGGCATAGAGAAAAGCTACCTGGGACTGTTTCTGTCATACTGGATCTACCACGAAAGAGATCAATATGTCACTGAGAATTATCACTGCCAATTAGCGGTAAATCAATAAATAGAATAAAAAAGAGAATCAGAAGGAGAAAGCCACCAAGCTGAAAATTCAGTTTTTCATTGCACTGAGAAATTATTAATCAAAACAAAGATAAACAAAACTAATAAATCTATGGGGGAGAAATTAGAGTGTTTTATGCAGGAAATCTTCACGGTCCCTTGTCACGTGGGCAAAGCAGACATTTCTAGAAGTCCTGACTGATGTCACCTTTCAAGTTCATCAGTCAATAACACTAAGTCTCCCTAACTGGTCTCAAAACTCAAAATCACTAGCATAGGTGAGATCCTTTCCAGAAAGCACAAGATATGTTACAGGGTGCAAAGCATCACATTCAACAGCAGTGTCATTCAGTCAGTTATAACAAAAAGATCTATGACTAAACTGCCCTACAGACATTCATATTTTACCACTAAAATTTAACAGATTCAATTATATTTTTTTCTTGTGGGATCAGTCTTTTTGGGAAAAGAGGGTCCTGTGAAATGTTTAATAAGAAGCCTATGTGCTAGAAGAAATTTTCATTTTGCCCTTGGATACCAGAAGTAAAGCTATTTCACAACAGAATACAAAGCAAGTGTATGAAAAGCAAAGGGCATTTGGATGTTAAAGGTCAAAGCCCACAGTCTTACACAAATATTTCAAATTCCTCTGTGGGATTGTAACTTGAAAATGTTTTTTTAATCAAAACAGATGTGTATAAGTAGAACATTACTGGATAAACAACCTACACTTTGAATGAAAGGGAGCAAGCGCCACTACAGCAAGTGAAAGCACCTAGATGTCTAGATGTAGAGGTGGTAGGGAGCAGGAGGGCATAGGGAAGTTTCTGGAAGACAGCAAGTTTAAAAATGACACATTATCTGTCAATCAAATGCCAGCTGCTGGCTGGAACAAAGCACAGAAAAGTTGCACGTTCCAGCCACAGCCACTCAGCCCAGCTTGGAGTAGATCACAGAAGAAAAAAATACTGAGTCCTCAGTGTTCGTTTCAGTTTTGAATAAGATCTTGACACATTACTGAAGTATTACCTTGTTGATATGCAAATAATTTATCTTTACAGCAGCTCTGTATCATTATCCTAATTTAAAGGAACATAAAATAGGCATAGATCAGAACAAATAATTTAGCTAAGTAACCCAAAGCTAGTGGCAAAGCCAGCATTAGACTGCCTATTAGCTCTAGGTTCGAAACATCTGGCATATCAGACAAAAACTAGTTAAAGCATTTACCTCTCTCATTAGTTCACCTAGGTATGACTTAAACACCATACCTTAAAAACAAACCTTACATTCTATGCAGTCTTTGAAGAACAACAGCCATAAATATACATTTCCAAAAAGTCACAGTCACAGTGAAATTTGAAGCAGTAAGAACAGTTTGCCCTTGAAAGGAAGTAAAAAGCAGTTTGCAGCACTGCAGCACTTCTTCTGCTTGTTTTCTTTTTTTTTTTTTTCTCTTTGTGTGTGTGGGGGGGTGGTTTTGTTTTGTGGGTTTTTTTGGGGTATAAAACATCTATGGCTCAGCATATTTGCCATATGACAAAAAAGCAATTATGAGACAAAATTTTCATACCAGGGTTTTATCACCACTAAAACACTTGTAAATTAATTGTGCTACCAGAAGTTTCCACAAAGGAATTCTTTGCCTGTAATCAGGGGGCACTCAGGTTTTCTGCAAGCAACATGCAATAGTAATACTGGTGCACAGAGGGTTAAAAGTAAATTGAGAAAATACACCTCACCCAGGCACCTCCCCATCAGGACTTCTGCATCTAGGAGTCCTGTAGGGCAAATAAATGCCACACAGACAACCCCCTCCTGAGGGACAAGCAGAACTTCAGAAGTTCAGAAATGGCCTATGGCACAGCACATTCCACAGAAACATGAGAAAAGGGTTCTAGCAGAAAAATTTGCAATCTGCAAAGCTGTCAGGGTAAGGAGGATTTGCAGGTGTGAACAAAGTAGTGCAATTAGCCTATGCACACTGGGTAACAGCACAGGAGTGTGCCCAGTGCAAGCACCATGCCACCCTAGTACATCTGCAGACTTTCACCATTCTCACTACTCTAGATGACGGGAAAAGGAGGAGGAAGAAGGAAAAAAAGCTTAGGGCCAGGAGGGCTCTCCTGGCTGGGTTTCTGTGGCCACCCTGCAGTTAGGCAGCCTTCATGGCTGACAAGGGGGCTGGGCTGTCAGGGGGACATCTCTGTGGTGGATGGCTATGATACAGTAAGAGAGGGCAGAGGGTGGAAAAAAAGTAGGGCCTAATGCCAAAAGGATCCCTCTGTTCCCAGCAGACAGACAGATGAAGGCATGAGGGAGGAGAAGAGCAGCCACATGTGCCTCTGCAGTGACACACACCCCAGGCCTTCCTGGCCACAAAGGGGCTGGAAAAGTGCTCCCATGGAGCCACAACAGCATCTGCTGGGATGCGCTTGGTAATGCTCCTGGTGCACCCATAAACCATATGTGCTGTAGCTATTTTCAGAGCCTCGTGCTTTCGAGTCTGTGATTGCTCATGCCACATATATTTGTGGTTTTGATAGTTCTCTTCTTCCAAAGCAAGACTGCCTTCCCCATCTGCTGTGTACAAGTATTGTGAAGGAGAAGGTTTTTGCTTTCCCTGACTATTTTTAATTGAAATTTGCAAGTAACCATCACATATGGATATGTTGAGACTTCAGCTTTCATATTCATTTCTATAGCAACACACTGATTTTGCATGCAGTTGGGTGTGTAATGTAAAATAGAACAGCAACTGTTATTCAATTATAGCAAACCAGAGCCAACAAGAAGGGGTTTTTCTTCCCAAATTGGATCCAGTGAGGGTATAATTTACATCGTATAATCTGTGAAACTCTACCCTCCCACACTTTGAGCTATTCTGCCCAAACCATCCAAAAGCTACATGACTACAGCTGGTACAGCAATGAGCCCTGCTTGAAAGGCAGGACATATTTGTTCAGGCTCAACACACTGTGCTTTTCAATCACCTCAGAATCCTGGCTGAGCAGTTCATCATCTGCCCAGGCTGAGGTATATGGGAAATTTCTGCAAGAGGCTTCCTTTATCAACTAGCAGAACTAGTGAACTGGAGAGCAGTTCATTAGAAAAATAAAAGGATATTGTTTTCACATGTAAAGATTAATTCTTCCTGCAAAATAGACTGAAAGATCCCAAAATTGCTATAAATGCATTAGCCTGCTGCCATAGTAAGTTTTATCTCATTCTGAGAAAATCTTAAAGAATTTAGCAAAACTGTACCAGGGAACCAGAGGACTCTTCAACAGCAGCTGCATGCTCTTGAAGTATGTGCCCCTTGCTTCCCTTTGGAATTAGATGCTTTTACCATGGTCCTTGAACTATGCAACTATACAGGATAATTTAAAATAAAGAGAGGAAGGAGATCCACTTCCACTATATTCATGAGGAACTCACTGTGGTTTATGTTACTTTTTTACAAAGTCCTAGGAACTTTTTCACGTTTCCTAAGATTTTGGGTGCAACATCAGAAGACATATTCTTTCAAGTTTCTGCCTATATCACATGTACTGCCCTGGAGCGTGGGGCCATTCAGAACACTGGGGACCCTGGGCTATATTCACTAAAGGCACATTGGCTCAGCCTTGCATCACTTCATTGCTAGGCACAGCACAGTGGCATCTAAGCATCCACTGGATCAGTTCTTTGGTAGAGGTTGGGGCGGGGGGGGGAAGTAATCTTTCTGTTTCTGTATTGAGAGCAAATTTAAAAAAAACACAGAGCTTGAAGATTCACCTGGGCTCAAACCTGTCTCCTCATAATTTACAGTAGAAAACTGGAACAAATAGTCTGCAGCTACAGAGCTATGGGTACAGGGCAGTGTTTTCTATTTTCCAAAACCTGAATGTAATTCAAAGTCAATGACCATATGATATAGCCTACCTTTTAATCTCTAGAAGCAATTGAAAACTCCTTTCACTTCTAGAGAAAATCTATTTAATATGTGGAAATCAAAATGGATTTAATAATTTTCTCTTCTTTTTATTTCCGTATTTCCTAATAAACTTTGTAAATATCCAATAGCATTTTTGCAGGGTGTTAGCCCTTGCTTTCATATCAGATACTTCTTTTATTTCCTTGAATAGTTAAAATCACTCAATGTTAGACACCAGCAGAAGAGGCTACTTAATGTTCTAGGGCTTCTAGAAATATATGACAAGTCTTACACAAACATTCCCCATAGCATCTGAGTGGGCTAAACAGTAATAGCACTCGGCTGGAGCAAACAGGGCCATGTCTTGCACCATTTACCAGAAGAAGCTTTGCAGAAAACCCAGAGTCATACTGCATCATATTGACACCGTTTGCTGCTCAGCATCCAGTCACGTGTTCATTGGGAACACAACACTTTAACAGTAATGTGGCTCAGCTGAGAAGCCGGAGGAGTCCAAAAAAAAAGGTGATTAGAGATTTGAATACATATGGAAGACAGGATCAAAATATGTAATGAATTGGTTTGCTGAAATTCAGAAAAAAAATGGAAATAGAGCTGAAAATGGTCTGCAGCTATGCAGAGGATTTCAGCAGAGAAAGAATCTTTTTCAGATTTTCTGTAAGTAAGACACAAAATGAAGGATTCTTCTTAGAGGTAACAGGGTGTTATATCCTACTCTTAGCTACCCAACTCACTTCTTTTACCCCATAGAGACCCTAGGCATCTAACTTTCATCTTTTTCCCTCTAGCAGGTAGATGAACAGGTGGAAGTTACAGCCTACAAAGTCAGCTTTAAGGCACTTACCACTAATTCCTCAGACAAAACCTAACCTGATTCTCAGCTTTACAAAGAACATTATAAAATAATAAATACTATAAAATAATACAAATATAAATGTTAGCTAGTTTATTTCAGGGAGAACACTAATTCATATTTTGAAAGTGACTAACCTACCAAGTCATTACTTTTCGCTATGTGATATCCAACACTGTGCTTCCCTCTGTTGGCAATTCTGATTAAGAACTGTTGTCACTTATAAATGGGAGTGAATCAAGAAAAATGTCACAACAGAAGTCTCTAAAAGGTGCTTTTTTTCCCCAACAGCAAAACCTTTGCATTTAAAAGTTAATAAGCAGTCAGAAAAACTTCTCTGACATGTAAAATAAAAAAAGAATTTTTTTAAAGTGTAATTATCTTTTATTATTTCAGAATCCAGATCAAAGTGATTAACACTACTAAATGGCTGAAGATAAGATTTAAAGAAGAGGCGTTACAAGTAAATTGTGGACTAACCTCACCCTTGGTAGATGTCATAGGATTCTCTAAAGCAGTGGTCCTACTTCCAAAAGATTGGCTACACTAGGAGAAACAAGCCTTATGCTACAAAGCTTAAATTCATTATGCACAAGCCAGCACACCTCTTGACTGCTTGACTGCAACCTGAAAAGGATCGAAAAGCTTAATCTAATGGGTCTGCTAAGGGCATACTCAAAGCTGGTGGTGCATACTGCAGGCTTAGAAGTACCACCTCAAGTGCACATGGAGGCTGCCCCGTCCAAGTCATGGAGCCAGGACCTCCTGCCTGCTCAGGCATGGCCTTCCTTCCTGCAAGCTGTCAGCACTGAGCAAGTACAAGGGCACCTGGTACTCCTTAAGTCAGAATACTGCTGAACAGTATTCAAGCCTTACTTTATTCAAAACAAACTCTGTCAAACTTACACTCCATCATCGTTTTATCTTCACAAGTAGGTTTACGTATGACACACCTTAACCTTAGATAGGCTTTAACATAGACTTACATGATATTATCAGCCAAACTGAGAAGGGAAATGTGGTCAAGGTAAATTTACTGAAAAGGGTGATCAGAGGTGAAAAGTGAACTCGGAGCAACTGACCAGTGGTTCACTGTCAAACAGGGAGGATGCTTCAAACATGACCCCGCAAAAAGCTGTCTTGAGTGCAATTACTGTGTAGAAACATCAGCTGTACATAGAAGGGTGCATGCTACAGACAAATCTATGAACAACTCACAGCTTAAGGTGTTACAAGAACTGTGCAGAAAAGGAATAAATTCAAAATGATCTTGATAAACTGGAGAAATTATCTGAAATCAGTAAGATTAAATTGCAGAGTAAGGTGGAAAGTAGCAAATACATGGAGAAATAATTAAGCATCTACACGCAAAATCAAGGAAGGGATCTAGAATGTACCACAAACTGAAGATGAGTGAACAAGGTAACAGTATGATAAAAAAGGCAAATCTCATTTTGCAATATTGTATGCAAGACAAGACAGCTGATATTCTGCTTAATTTAGTGGTGGCAAGGCATTAGCTGGAGTATTTTGTCCTGTTTTCAACACACACTTAGAGAAAGATTATTTAGAGACCATTCAGAGGAGAGCAACAAAAATTATAAGAAGCAGGAAAAACAGCAGACAAGAAAAAAAGCTGAAAGAAATGGGCTTAATTAGTCTACAAAAAATATGGAGACTAATCATCAAAGCAGTCTGCAAATACACAGAAGGCTGCAGAGAAGAGAATAACGATCAAAAGTTCCCCATGTCCAATGCATGATGTGACTCAGAAAAACACTTATTTTCAGACTTAAGATAGATATTTGAGAAAGCTTCCTAATTATAAAGACCTAATTATTAAAAACCTCCAGCAAGAGACGTTCCTCAGAGAGACTGTTCCATTTCTGAGAAATTGTTTCCTAAATATCTTGAGGTCAGATGATCTTAGTTTACTTGTCCTTGTCTCAGAGCAATGAATACACTCTCTGACTTCCAAAATTACTTTCAATTAACACTTCTGATGCTAAGCAAAAGCAAACCCACAACAGCCCATAACAATGCAGAAATAGTAAATAAATACATCAAAAACATTTTAGAAAACACAATTTATGTGGAAGGGGTTTATTGTGAAAATACACTTGATCAATACTGATGTAAAGCACTTAATCCTTTTTAATTTCCTTAGATATTGCAAATATATTGCTGTGAAGGATTAAGTAAGTGACATTCAGAGAAAAATGTAAAGAGGCCAGTTTCCTTTTCTGTCTTTGAAAATGCATCACACAGAGGAAAGTCCTCCCAACATCCTTTTCAGCTCTGTGAGTCCAGGATTGTGAAGAGATAGGAACATTTAGCAGCATACTTAACTGTAGATGCAGAATATATCTTTCTAAAAAATCTGAATTTCCAGACAAGAGGAAATTTTCAGCATTTCAACAAACATAAAAATTGCTTGGGAAATGCTGAAATAAGAAGCTATCTCCTTTCAGGAACACCTTGACCCCGCTGCTGTTCTGATCAATAGTCATGCGAATTTCCTTGGAAACTGTATCTGGGTCTTCAGGGTGGCATGTCAGGTTTCCCTGGCTCAGATGTCCTGGATCCAGCATCAACAATAGCTCTCACAGCTACTGCAACCCAGCAGGAACCCCAGCACCCAAGTGGTGGCAGGGATTCAGCTCTTGAGGCTTCAAAGCCTCACCTAAACAAAAAGCCAGGAAAGCTTGGCTTGGCTGACTGTCCCAAAGCCATGGCACCTGCCTCTTCAGCTCAGAAGTAAAGCTACAAGATAGATTTTCACAGGGCTGGGAAAAGAAGAAAAATCTGCTGCGTATTTAAGGCAGGTTCCTTCAGAAACTCTTTTTGGATTTTGGTGAAAATTGCTCAACTGGGGATATTTCAAAAGAGACGGGATTTCAATAACATAATTTGCACTTTCTGAGCTGAAGAATTAGAAAGTGGTAAGGCTGTGTGAGAACATATATAGAGAAAGCTGATTGTGAAATATGTGCCTGGCATATGCTGTACCTTTCTATTTCAAACTAAACCTCTAGCACAATCCACAGTAAAAGGCAGCAGCAGAACCGATTTTAGAAGTAATTGGTTTTCAAATTAAACTCACACAATCAGTGTATGGATTTCCCTTCCACAGGTAGAAGATACAAAGTTTGAAAAGACTCTGTCAAATACAGCTGTGCGCTAAGCTGAAACTCACATGCTGTACGTATTTTTATCTTGAAGGTCTATTAATGGGAAGAAATGGTCCAAGTCAAAACTGTGATGTGCTGTCAGTTACCTTAAAGCCAACTATGAAAGTTTCACATGTGAGCTTTAGCTATGCACCATTTTCTTTCAAAATGACTTCAATGTGGAATAAAGTTTGGGAAGATATGTACTAATTTCCATGTTTTACAGGAGTTAGTTATTTGAGTTTTAGACTGTAGACTGGAAATCACTACTGGAAGCTTCTAAGAGCCACATCTCACTCTTAGACCAAATTGATAGAAAAATATGTCAAAAAAAAGTTGGTAAAATGATGGTAAATATAAGGCTGGATCTTGAAAGCCTTATTTACTTCTGAAGCCTCTATTTACTTTAAACCTAAGCCTTCTTCAAGCTTCCCTCAGAGAACAGGATTTTTACTTAAGAAATCTGAGAATTTGAGGGCAGCTGGGGAGTCAGTAGGAAAAGTAGCAATAACATTAAATTACACTACATTAATATTTCTCAATAAAATAACAAGAAAAGCATTTAAAGTGAAAAGTGAATGATGAGGGGTATAAACACTGTGTGGAAGGCAGTATCCCCCCAGGTCTGAGCAGAGTGGAAGTTGGTGGGAGCTTCCACCTCTTCCAGCTGCTGAGGTCAGCAGCTTTTGGATGGGACATCCCTCACGTGGAAGCAAGACTCAGAAAATTTGAGAAAAGTTGGCACAGGACCTCAGAGGTGGGAGAGAGGTTTAACACTTAAATTTATGCCAGTTTGTATTCATGTGACTGCCACGCTTCTCCTTTTCTCCAGGAACTGACTGAGACTACAGCAAGTGAAGACCTGGGACTGGAACCAGCTGTGTTTGCTCATTTGTGTGCTGAGGGAGGATTCATGATGCTTACCCTGATGTGCACTCACTGAAAGCTCAGGGGCCATCCCCTCTTCGCAGTGCTGTCCACAGGTATGCTACCAATCCTTGTAATACAAAACAAATTACTAGAGCCACTGCATGGCTTTGGAGATGTAATGGTTAAACTGTGAATATGTTTGTTCCCTCAACACTGCAAGGGTAGCACTGTAATATAAATATCTCCCTCAAAAAGATATTTCCTGGCAGATATTAACAGACCTTTCACACCACCAAAGGCTCAGCTAGTGGAGGTATCTCCAACATAAATATCATAAATACCCACCAATGGAGACCTCATCCCTGGCCTGAATATGTCAAAGACAGCATGCATTTCACTGTCCAGGACTGGAAGGAAGCAGATCTCAAAAGTATAGCTGCAGAGGAGACAGGTAAGAAAAAAACAAACAAACAAAAAAAAAGGCAACCAAAAATCAAGTTCCTGGAAAGAGCAAAGAAGCAAAGCTGCCAAGAAGCATCCAAGCTGACCAGGTCACTCAGGCTTTGGTCATTTTGCACTCCAGCTTCTCTTATCTCACCATATTTGCTGATCCCCATTACACACTGTCTGCAGTTTTCATTTTCACTATTTTTCACATGTCATAAATTGCTTTTCTCCCTGTGTTTCGCCACAGCAACAGTATGCCCCCTCACCCCTGTTGCTGTCACATACTGACAGACTTAGGCTGTCGGGCCATGGTTCTATTAGAGAACATTTCTCCCAATGCATTTTTTCTGCACTTCCTTCGGGAAGTGACAGTGCTCACATTCACAGTCAGCCAGCTGTGACCTCTTCTCTCCTGGAGCCTTTCTCCAGATTTCTCCAGGGTATAGTCCCTGCAGACACAAAGAATTTTGTATTAAGGAATATGTCCGTAAGCCTAAAAGGCCCTTGTGAATTTCTTATATGAATTTGGAGGCATCACTAAGTTGCTTTGTACCTGTAGATACAGTGCTTGATTTCAGTTGGTCTTATTCAGACTTCATTAGGATGATGTGGAACAAGAGCTCAAAACCTCCTTCGAATCTTAAAGAATTTTCTCTCTTTCTCTCTCTGACAGTTTAATTTTTCTTCTTTGCTTGGTTAGGATACATCTTAGCATAACAGTACTAGCAGAGCTACAGAGTCATTACAATGCTGTCAGGAAAAGATCTTTCTACTGACGTCTATGTACAGAAACTGAACCTGACAGGAGCACCAGCCCTGATACTGATTCCTGTTACCCAGCACCTTGCAAGTGATTCACCTCATGGCCAAGCTTATACAAAATTCTCCAATAGCAGTATTTTAGTCATCTTTGCATTCCATTTGCACTCATGTAGGTCACAACACATTTGACACTGAAGAAGAGGCTTGCCTGTTTCATGGAAAGTTTGTAATGTACCAAACAATTTTTTTGAAATCTTCACGTTTACCCCTTTGGCCCTGTTACTGTCTGAAATTCAATATAGTGGTAGCAAAGCTTGAAATTACATTGAGAAAATATCAGTAGCTAAATGTGTGTTTATAAATTATAAGTAAGAAAGCATTGTCAGTCAAAAATTATTAGATTTATGTGATGTTTTGACCTTGCTACATTCCAGAAAAACATAATGCAGGGCTTACATTATTTGCTTATCTCTCTTTTAAAAATATGTTTATAGTACTTTTGCACAAGATCTCAGTACCTCCTGAAGTCAAAGGTACACACTCCAGCCAGTGTGGATATTGCAGCTTTTTTAGTCCAATCACAAAGGAAGGCTGGCAAACACCATCTGTAATTTTACAGACTATTATTGCAATTTATTTTTTTTGTACCATTGCATGCAATGCCACACAAGCTATAGCACACAAAGACAAAGGAAAAATTACTGTCCCTGAACCAAAGAGCTAACATGGTAAAGAGAAGGGTTTGCTGGGTTCTTTTCAAATTGAGTATTGCAGTCAATTTCCAATACAGTCTTTCCACATTCCTACCACAAACTCACTAACCATGTTCTCCTTAAAAATTACCTATGGTGTCATCTTCCACCTCATATAAAATTAATCATTCATCCCATTGACACTGGACAGACAAGAACAAGAGATGGTTACTAAACTTACCAAAAGTATATTCCTAAACTTCCAGAAAAACAGTATTGTCTGGATGTGAGAATATTTAAAAGATGAGAAATGTCAAATCTTTTTCCAGAACATGAAATCTGAGATTGTGATACATTTCATCCTATGACATTAGAACACTATCAAAGTATTGCAAAGGTATCGTAATGGACCATTTCAAAAATGCTCAGGTTCTTAAAGATGAAGATAGTTCCCAGGAAAGAGCAAAAAAACTCCAAAGTTGTATACCAGCATCCTTGATTTTGATGGAAGAGAAACTCCAAAGCAGTTTTCAAAGGCTCGTTAAGTATCTGCCTGTAACTTTAAGCACCAGATGTTTTAAAAACTCTGCCCCTAAAGTTCATACCACTTTAAATTAGAATAAGCCTACTTAGCAAAAATAAACAAAAGCCTCAAACAGGGCACTGTTTTTAAACAAAAAACAAAAAAAAAGCCTTAATTTTGCCAGATTTGAACTCCCAACACATAGGTACCATTTTTCTCAAATAATATGTTAAAGGTAACACCCTTCCAGACTTCAAAATTTGCTTTTCTTCTCAGTTATGACAGTATAAATCACAAATATCTCCACTGACCTCACTGAAATTCCAAGAGCAAAGGAGTGTGGAACTGAGCTCTTGGCATCTGCTCACAATAGCATGTATTAGATTCTATCTGTGTGTAAAAAGAGACCAATTATTCATAAGGATAGGAGCAGAATAAGTAGAATTAATAAGTGCAGAAGCATTCCAGATGACACACGCAGAGTCATTCCTTCTTTTACAAATAATGTCACAGAGCAAACGGGAGAAACTGCAAAAAGAAAATAATTTTCTTAAGCTTAAATATCAAATTATTGAGGGAATACAGCAGGTTATCAGTTAAATAGAAGACACATGGTTGTAATAAATTTTGACAAAATTGATTTAAACTTACTGACTTAAATTTAAAGAATGCCATAAACTGAAAGCAAAATTGAAGAGATTTAGCTGCTATTAAATTAATATTAATTTAGCAATATGCATGGACTAGCTGCTCTAACTAAACGATTTCCTATCTAAGGCCAAAAAATGGGGTATACAAGAAAACAACCTAGTTGCCTGAGGTGGCATGGAATGGCCAGAAGGGATGTCCTTTTGCAGAGGAAGGAGGCATATCATCATCAGCAACATAGACAGTGGGTTCAAATGCAGCTTCAGCAAATTTGCAGCCAAAACCTCTGTGGTGCAGTTGACATACCTGAGGAAGGAGATGTCATCTAGAAGTACCTGGACAAGCTCAAGGAGTGGGCCCATGTGAATCTCAAAAGGTTCAACAAGGCCAAGTGCAAGGTCCTGCACATTGGTTGGGGCAATGCCCAGAATCAATACAGTCTCAGGGATGTACGTATTGGGAGCAGCCCTGCAGAGGACTTGAGGATCCTGGAAGCTGAAAAACTGGACATGGACAGGGAATGTGCTTGCAGACCAGAAAGCAAGTCATATCCTGGGCTGTGTACAAAGAAGGGTGGCCAGCAGGTCAAGGGAGGGGATTCTGCCCCTCTACTCTGCTCTGGTGAGACCCCACCTGGAGTGCTGTGTCCAGCTCTGGAGTCCTCAGCACAACAAAGACATGGACCTGTTGGAGCAGGTCCAGAGGAGGGCCATGAAAATGATCAGTGGGATGGAACACCTCTCCTGTGGGGAAAGGCTGAGAGAGTTGACGTTGTTTAGCCTGGAGAAGAGAAGGCTCCAGGGAAACCTTACTGCATCCTTTCAGTACTTATAGGGTTTTCTAAGAAAAATAAGGACAGACTTTTTATTACGACTTGTTGCAACAGGAGAAGGGGTAATTGTTTTGACCTGAAAGAGAGTATATTTAGACAAATTTAGAGCATGGCAAAACACTGGAACATGTTGCCCAGAGAGATGGTATATACCCAGTTCCTGGAAACATTCAAGGTCAGGCTGGATGGGGCTCTGAGCAACCTAACCTAGCAGAAGGTGTCCCTGCTCATTGCAATACATGGGAAGAGATACAATACTCAACTCTCTCTGTATTTCTATTGCTAACAAGAATAAAGTAGCAACAACAAAAAAACGTTTCTAAAATCACAAAAAAATTACTGAATAGCTTCAAGAAAGTAACCTTTTAAGCAAAAATGCCAGATTTACATGCACTTTTCAAAGCCAAACAAGAGCATCCTTTCAAACATTACATAGGTCTACTTTTAAAACCCAGCATTTCAGAAACTGTTATCTCCAGATCTGCCTTATTCAAGGTTCAGCTTTCTATGCTTCTCCTGCATAGAAGATAAAACCTTCATGTGTTCTCTTGCAATCTACATGCTCCACACACATGTCCATTGCCTGTTAAACATGAAAACTGCACATTAACCTTCCCATGATGCTACCACTGAAAAGTATATTTGGAAATTATGAAAATTATAAAAAAAAAAACAAAAACAAACACACCTTTGAAACTATAATCTCTTTTAAACATTACTTAAAATAATGCATTTGACCCTGTCATCAAGAATTCTATCGGGATATTTCACAGATAATGACTTTTTATTTTTCAGTTCAACCATCCATAAAATAGAATCGTCTGTGTGATTACTGAAGCATTTTATTATTGGGCTTTTCCTTACAACCAAGCAGAAGGGCTATAAAGTAAGAAATGAATTTGTAAGTTTGTGGTATCCTCCAGCTTTAGAGGAAAAACGTTGTCATGAGGTGAGCATGGAATTGCCCTTCACTTTCAGAAAGACACTGTTCACACCTCGCAGGGAAACATTGCTTTTACTAAGCAAGCTTTCCATATGCCACAGAGATGGCTTACAACCCTGTGTCTTCGGCGTGCCCACTGCACGTTGCCCCAGGTAGGGTAGACAGTGCTGCAAGGCAATGCTGCTTGCCTTGAATGACAGAAAGTTGAGAAAAGAAACCCCAACAGAAACAGTAACTGCCTGAAGGCAAGTTTTTCCCAAGACCTATCAGAAAACCCTCATTCGACAGCCTTTCTGACAGGTGAGAGTGAGTGGTTTAAGCTGTTGAGATTTATTGGTTAACTGATATCTACTCATGGTCTGATGGAGAATACTGTTTGAAACAATATTATCTCTCAAAACATCACTTGTCCTCAGAAAGTTCTTACTGATTCCCCTCATTTAAGAGTCATACCATGGTTTGCCATACTGTCCCATAATGGTAGTGATAGCCTTTATCTACAGACACTAAAAGCAACAAAGGCCAAGAACAAGCAATTTACCAAAGTTTGCCAGTGCATTCACTCAGCAACAGTACATGCATATCCAAAACAGAAATATCAAAATCCATGAGTCCACATGCAGAATATAATATACACTGGGCTGTGTTTGACTCTGATAAATGCCTCTGGCACTGATCCTGGCCTGGACCTGCTGCTCTACATCCCATCTCCTTTTCAGTGAGAACCTTGTTCCCATCTGACTTGTAACCATGCTCAGCTCCCAGCCCACCTTCTCTTACAGAGCAGCTGGCTCTCTCTGCACCCTGGCAGAAACAAGGTGAGTGAAACAGAGCAGACAATAAGCACTAAAATCACTTTGCATAGACTAAAAAGAACAGAGAAGGACAGTGGCAAATGGGGAGACATTCTGATGTCTTAGTCTGCGCTTACAAATATCCTCAGAAGACAGACCTTGGAATCTTAATCTATCTAGTGGATGAAGAGAAGGCTAGTTTTTCTGGATTTGAGTAAGGCTTCTGATGCTGTTCCTCACAGCATTCTTCTGGACAAGTTGTCAAGCTGGGATGAGCAGGCTCCCATTGCACTGGGTGAAGAGCTGGCTGAAGAGCAGAGCTCAAAGAGTTGTGAATGGAGCTACATCTGGCTGGTGAACAGCTACAAGCGGTGTTCTTCAGGGCTCAATTCTAGGCCCAGATCTGTTCATTATATTCATCATGGATTTGGATGCAGGAGCTGAACACACCATTAGCAAGCTTCCTGATGATGCCACGCTGGGAGGTGCTGTTGGCTTTCTCTCAAGGGACTAGAGGCCTTGCAGAGGGAACTAGATAGATTGGAGTATTGGGCAATCATCAGTGCCATGAAATCTAACAAGAACAAACGCCAGACCACCTGGGATGGAGCAACACCGGCACAAGTGTAAACCGGGAGAGGGGTGCCTGGAGAGCATCCCTGCAGGGAGGGCGCTGGCGGTGCTGGTGGGCAGCAGGCTCAGCGTGGGTCAGCAGTGAGCCCTGGCAGCCAGGAGGGCAGCCCGCACCCTGGGGTGCCCCCAGCACAGCACGGCCAGCCGGGCAGGAGAGGGGATTGTCCCGCTGTGTCCGGCGCTGCTGCGGCCTCACCTGGAGCACTGTGTGCAGGGCTGGGCCCCACCATGTAAGAAGGGCGTGAGGGTCCTTGAATGTGCCCAGAGAGGGGAAACGTCGCTGGTGGGAGGGCTGGAAGGCATGTCCTGTGAGGAGCAGCTGAGGGCTTTGGGTTGGTCTGGTTTGGAGACCAGGAGGCCGAGGGGCCACCCTGTTGCTCTCTGCAGCTGCCTGGGGAGGGGAAGGGGAGAGGGAGGTGCCGAGCTCTTCCCCCAGGGACCAGTGACAGGTCACCTGGGAAGGGCTCAAAGCTGCGCCAGGGGAGGTTCAGACTGGACATGAGGAAGAATTTCTTTACCAAGAGTGGCCAAATGCTGGAACAGGCTTCCTAGCAAGGTGGTCAATGTCCCAAGCCTGTCATTGTTTGGATAATGCCCTTTATTTATTTAGCTTTTGGTCAGCCCTGAAGTGGTCAGGCAGTTGGACTAGATGATCATTGTAGGTCCCTTCCAACTGGAATTACTCTACTTCTGTTTCTAAAGTTAGTAAACTGACTACACACTAAAAATCACAGATTCAAAATCAGTTTCATGGATCATCATAACAGTCAAGCATTGGTTTTATCGGTCATCATAATCTTCCTCAGACACCACATATGCTTAATTTTTGTGACAAGATGCAAGTGTTACTCACCCATCTCTCTGTCTTAGTTGCTAAATGAGCTCCTTGGCTGTCCATGTGCTAACACCTCCCATATGTCACTTCTACAAGACATCTTTCTCTTCCAATTATCTAGTTTTTTAATACAAGCTAAACTCAAGGTCTCAACCTACAGCTAGCTTTGCAGATAGCTGTTTCTGTATGGGGTTTTTTATGTATGTACATATGGATATATTCTGTATCTTTTATTTCTGTATGCATGTGGGTGTGTTTCTAGGGATTCTGTGCCTAAAATATTACCTTTTTTTCCTAGCTACATTGATTGGTCTAAGAGCTACCACCCCTAGCTGTATAAACACTGACTTCCCTGATGTCTAACTGCCTTTATTGGTTCTAAGAGATTTCTGTTAGAAGATTAGGAAGGAGTATTTCACACATAATTTCCAGAGAACAGACTAATTAAGGGATTAGCTCTTGACTCAGAAAAGAAATTTAGCTCTAATCAGTTATAATACTGGTTAGGAGTTATATGCACGGGAGTTTCCTCGGTGTGGTCTCTCTTCTTGACCTCAAGTTGAAATTCCCATGGAGATCATGGCAGCCACTCAGTTGTACTCCATTCTGTACTAATTTATTCATTAATAAGGATAAAAATTAAACTCTTCAATTGCTTAAGCAGACTGCAATACACATAGAGAGTTTATGCCATGATTATGTAGAAAGCCCTGAAAATGCTGTCTCAAATAATTTTTTAAAGACTTAATGTTATTCTGAGATAATTTAATCTTCATTCCCTAAATATTCAGGACCGCAGAAACAATTGTAAGTGAAGGACTACGGGGCTGTCCTCTCCTATCATTCATGCTAAGGTGTTCAACTGTCACTGCAACAAATTCACAGTAGTGTTAAATTCAGTCATTTGATTTTAATCAGTCGCAAAGTCTGGTGTCAAAAAAACAGTACAATATCGAAGCTGAAAATGAGCTTATTTGCTTTGCTCTTTTTTCTAGAGACAACACTAAAACATGTGACTAACATGACATAGTGTCATGTTAAGTATAACTTGCTTCCATCTGCATCACTAACAGCCAGGCAGGTTACATACCTATTGGAGGATTATGGTGACCTCGTAATACAGATAAATCTGAAGGAACACCCAGTGAAAAATTCTCCAGTGTGTGGATCTTTTTGCAAAACTAGCCGTTCCAAGACATATGAAGACATGTTTAGTGACCTCCCTTCTTTCTCCAAGCAAGTGATGTTCTTCACTACCAAAGTCCCCCAAATTGTTTTAAGCAAATGACACATGACTGATCACATAACCATTTATAGGACAGTAAGATAATGTGAATTGCAAAGTAACAATTAGAAGATATTGTTACCCTATCTGATGTCAAGAGATACATAACAGAAAGAGACAGCATGGATTTATTGTATTTGACTAGCTCTCTGTAGTGAAATCATCAGAAAAGTGACCATCAGGGGAAATGCAGGGCAGCAGAGCCATTACTGCTTACCTTTAAACAGATGCTGATGGGTCTCTGAAAAGGCTTTAGAACACGTAGATATCAAATACAAAGGAATTTCCTCAACTTGTCATAGTTTCAAGAAGAAATATGAGATAGACAAGGTTAAACTCTGGGGCTTATTTTATTGGACTGTGACATTAAGTCATCTTAAATGGCTCCTGACCTGCTGACCTGCCAAACAGGAAGGGACAGGCACAAGCCCTGTTTGCTAGGCAAGTTCTCCAGCTGCATCTCTTCATCTGCTTCTGAACATCTCTTTAGTGTAATGGAAGCTTCTGCTGCTAATCAAAGGATTTCCCTGTCTACAAGAACATGATGGGGACTGACATACTGATGAAGTAACACGTTTAAGGTCCTGTATGAAAATTACAGTAAACAGAATTCAAATAATCCTTTTACAGTACTGTTGGTTTCACTGATACACACCAAGACCCTCAACATGCCTAGGCTGTCACTGAGTAAATAGAATTTAGGTTTGATACAATATGAGTTCCAAATGCAGTACAAACTGCCATATAAGTCATTTGGACTCCCAGGAGTCAGACAGTTGACCTTCTTACGGAGTCTAAAGTCCATGTTGTTTCCCACACCAAATGTGCTCTGACTCTAAATAATTAGAGGAAAAATAATTCTCAGGAATGCACAGTGTCTACCAAAAGCTGCTTGCAATGGGCAACAGTCAGTCCTTCTGAACTCTTTAGTGTTCATACCGTAGAATTATTTGTCTCTTGTATTAAGAAACCTGCAAGACAAATTGCTGTTGAAAGCTTCATATCTCCTAGGATTCAGAAGTCTTGTATGGACGATTCTTTTGGTATTTTAGTCCCCATAAGTATCTAAGTTAATGGATGTAAAGACTAGTACCAGTAGCCATGAGAATGTCAGTAAGTATTTTACATGAATATTTAAATTACATTCTCTAAAAAAACAAACAAACAAACAAACAAAAAAACCCCCCAACAACTCACAAACCACCACTTCATGTATTTTCATTGTAACAGGTCATGTATTAAATGCTGTGATCGGTACTATTGCTTCTTGTTTTATTAAATTGCATTTAAATTTTATTTACAGATTTTATGCACAATTGCCTTTCTCAGGCTGTTTTACCCAATTAGCCCATTTTTTAACATATACTCTCTTAGTTTACTGATAATTAAAGCTTCCCATTGCTGACAACAAACTGCACAGTTATCTACCACCTTCCAGGAAATTAAAACAAGTCAGGCAATGAACCTGATAGATCCCTGAAAAGGATTTCCCTGGCTGTGTAGAATTTTTTTCACAGGGAATTTAAGTATCCTCTTTGCTTTAATGCCATTTGTGATCAAAAACACTGAACTAAAACATAACGTGCTTTCTCCCCCTCAAGGTGGTTGCCTTGTCAGCAATCCACAAGCTGATGCACAAGTTACCGTTAACAAGACCATAGTATGGCCTTAAACCTTGTAACAATCCCACATCTTAGAAAGGGGTGAGTGAATGCTCATGCTCTCATAATTCCAGGAGACAATCCATGGAGTAGCTCAGTCTGCTGCAAGGATACCATTATGTAGAATGCCTCTTTTGCCCACCTCTAGAACTAGGTAAATAAACATGGATTCAATAGAAACTGAATGTTTATTTCACCTCCATCTGCTTCTAAGGAGGATCAAAAGTATGTAACTGCTTCCTTAAAAGTACTTATTTGCTATTCTTCCAGTGCAGAGTGTAACACCGTCAAGTGAAGCTAGGAGGAACCAGACTCAAAACAAACAAAAAGAGGTCACTTTGCTGCCAGAGGTAGTAGCATTCTGGAAGTCCTTACCAATGTACACTGTCATGCAAAATGTATTGGGTTCCATGGAAAAGTGAGTAGGTACTTTAAAGAGAGACCCTTGAAAATCTTCCAGATACACAACAAACCACATCAGATTCACAAAGTGCCCCTCAGATTTAAAAAAAAAAAAAAAAAAAGTAGGAGGTTTGGGAGAGTACCTGGGAAAAGTACAAAATACATTTGCCCTGTTGTTATTCTCCCTGGGCATCCACTCAGTGGCTACTGTTGTAGGAGATGGCACTGGCAGGAATTCAAGCACAGCTCTTATGTTCCAGCTCACCATCCAGTTCACAGAGGATATTGAACAGCACTGAACTCCAGTTTAGTGCCTGCACTGTGTCCCTGCACTTGGTCTCTCTCCACTTTGACAGTGAATGCTACAGTAACAGCCAAAGGATAGCTTCACAAACACAGGAGCACAGAAATTAAAAAGTTTGATCTGGACTATGCCTACAGACTTTTTAAAGGTATCAGAGGACGGCACCACTATATTGTTACCGATATGACACCTACTGCTTCTTACCTACTAAAAAGCATTTTTGTTCATTCTTAGCAAACTCCTGTTGACTGTTTTCCTTGGTTTCCTCCAGACTCAAATATTTTCTTTGGTCATTTTCTACAGATTTTCTCCCTGGGAACTGAAAATAATGGTAATTGGTTTTCAGTTCTTCCTTGGTAGTTTTGTGGTTGTTTTGTAGTTTGTTTTTTCTTAAGCTTATGCTGTACTTCTGTCTCACACTTACTCATCTGACCAGGTTTCCAGTTCCTGTACTTTTTCATACTGGTCCTAAAGTCAATGAAATTGTATATTTAAAAAAAAAATATTTTTTTCTCTCCTCTACAATGGGGTCAATTTCATGTGCAGTTTTTAAAGAAAGCAGGTATGGCCATGGTGACTTCAGCATGCCTGTGTGTGTGAGTCATATTCTAAGCACGAGCACAAGATAGTAAGGCTCAGAAAATCTAAGGACTTCCCCATCCCATATCTGGACTTCTTAGGGCTTATGTTAGAGCTAGGCACCAAAGTGCTCAGACAAATGTCCTGGCAAAAGGTGTATCACAGAGTAGCAGATGCCTGGGGAGCTTTCGTATCATAGGAAGATGCAGTAATGTGTTTAGGCCTTTCCAGTAGTGGCTGAGTACTCATCAGAAGTCTTGTGCTTCCCTGTATCCTATATAGGTGATTCAAGCCTTTCTTTTGGTCTGACACGTGGTTTCATGTAACAATAATGGCTCATTGCCTTTGTTGATTTCCAAGTGCAAAATTTTTTTCACTGATAGACAGATAGGGTCAAATATTTGAGAGAAAATACTTCATAAGTATTCTTTATCTAGAAAATTTATTTTTCTTCCACCTGAAAGACAGAAAAACTTCACCCACAATCACGCACAACAAATACTGTCACTGTATTACTTACAAGGAAAAGGTTAAAGTACTTGGCAAAACTGTCTTATTGGTACTGTATTTCTGCAGTAGAAAGAAGTAGAATCTTAGACCATCTGGGGTGAATCTTCCTTAAATTAGTACTGCACAGCAAGACAAGACATGGACTCTACAGTACAAAAATGACTACATCATTCATCATAGATCACCATGGATTGTAGTTTTCAAGGTTTCCATACTAAAAATACAACAATTTAATTAGGATTATAAACTGTGCAATGCTTTACTGCCATATATTTAATATAAAAATGTCCAGATTTTGGTATGATAAATATCCATTCCTCATCTAATATCCAAAGGCATCCATCGCTGATCATTTGTCTCTGTGCAAACTGTGATAGAATTTATAATATAAACCATTCTTATTGGGATGATTAAGTAAAAGGAGTTGAATCCTGCTCTCTGTGCAATGATGTAAATTCAGAGTAACACCATTAGCTTGCAAGGCACTACCCTACATTTACACTGGGAGGCAGAAGGTTCTCAATTATAGACTCGCTAGTTACAGAGATGAAGAGTCCTCCATACACCAGTAGTCTAATATTTTACAGACAGGCTTACCCTAGGTCCTGTTCTTCTTCCTTACCACACTCCTAAATGGCATATATATTGAATACAGAAACATCAAATCACAGGATAGTTTGGGTTGGAAAGGACCTTGAAAGATCATCTAGACCAACTCCCCTGCAACAAGCAGGGACAGCTTTCACTAGATCAGATTGCTCAAAAGCTCTGTCCAACCTGACCTTGAAAGTTTCCAGGGGTGGGGCATCCACAGCTGCTCTAAGGAACCTGTTCCAGTGTCTCACCACACTCATCATAAAAGATTTCTTCCTCACATCCAAACTAAACCTACCCTCTTGCAATTTAAAAGTGTTTCCCCTTGTCCAGTCTCTACAAGGCCTGGTAAAATGTCTCTCTCCATCTTTCTGATAAGCCCCCTGTAAGTATTGAAAGGCCGTAATAAAGTCTCCCCAGAACCTTCTCTTCTCCAGGCTAAACAACGTCAACTCTCTCAGCCTTTCCCCACAGGAGAGGTGTTCCATCCCACTGATCATTTTCATGGCCCTCCTCTGGACCTGCTCCAACAGGTCCATGTCTTTGTTGTGCTGAGGACTCCAGAGCTGGACACAGCACTCCAGGTGGGGTCTCACCAGAGCAGAGTAGAGGGGCAGAATCCCCTCCCTTGACCTGCTGGCCACCCTTCTTTGTACACAGCCCAGGATATGACTTGCTTTCTGGTCTGCAAGCACATTCCCTGTCCATGTCCAGTTTTTCAGCCTCCAGGACCCACAAGTCCTTTTCTGCAGGGCTGCTCTCAACCTGTTCATCCTCCAGTCTCTAACGACACCAGAGGTTGCTCCAACCAATGTGCAGGACCTTGCACTTGGCCTTGTTGAACCTCATGAAGTTCACACAGGCCCACTCCTCAAGTCTATCAAGACCTCTCTGTCTGGTGTTGTGGTTTAACCCTGGCCGGAACTAAGCCCCGTGCGGCTGTTCACTCACTCCCCCTCCATGGTGGGACAGGGGAGAGGACTGGAAAAATAACCGTGAGAAAACTCATGCGCTGAGACGAAGGCAGTTTAATAAGTAAAGAAAAAGCCACACACACAAGCAAAGCAGAACAAGGAATTCATTCACCAGTTCCCATGGGCAGGCAGGTGCTCAGCCATCCCCAGGGAAGCCGGGGTCCATTGTGCATAACAGTTACTTGGGAAGACAAACGCCATAACTCCCAAAGTCCCCTCCTTCCTTCTTCTTCCCACAGTTTTATCTGCTGAGCATGCCATATGGTATGGAATATCCCTCAGGTCAGTTGGGGTCAGCTGTCCCGGCTGTGTCTCCTCCCAATTTCTTGTGTACCCACAGCCCTCTCGCTGGTGAGGTGGGGTGAAGAGCAGAAAAAACCCTGGCTCTGTGTAAGCACTGCCCAACAGTAACTAACACATCCCTGTGTTATCAACCCTGTTTCCAGCACAAATTGAAAACACAGCCCCATGCTAGCTACTATGAAAAAACTATCCCAGACAAAACCAACACACATGGAATCCCTTTCCTCTAGTGAAGTGACTATACCCAGCTACATGTCACCTGCAAAGGTAAGGGTGCTTTGGCTGAGGGTGCACTAAATCCCACTGTCTTACATCACTGATGAAGATGTTAGGTAGTATTGATCCTAGTATGGATCCCTGAAGGACACATTCACTACCGTTTTCCATTTGGACATTGAGCCTTGCCTGTAACTCTCTGAATGCAGCCATCAGCCAATTTCTCCTCCATCAAACCTGTATCTCTGCAACTTAGAGGTAAGAATGTTGTGAAGGACCATATCAAAGACCTTACAGAAGTTCAGGTAGATTATATCCATAGCTTTTCCCTCTTTCACTGACGTAGTCAATTAAAATCTTCTGCACACAGCATCATGAAAGTATAAGTTGCTTTAGCTCTCTGGCCACCATTATGACTACTGCTGCACAGATCGGGCACCTCCAGGACATCACTGCAGAGCACATACTATCCCAAAGATATTCTTAATGCAGGCATCTCCAACAGTAACAGCTATCCTACCAAGGCTTTCATTAATCTCCCATCCTTACTGAAAAAAACAAACAAATCAGAATCTACAAACTTTAAACCACTCTGGGGAGTGCTTGCATGGATGGGAGTCTGGGGGAGTGGCAGTGAATGCCACTTGACCGATATCTGTCTGACACACACAAACCCAGCAGATTGTGCCAGTCCTATAGGAAATCAGTGTGTTCAGTCACTACATTTGCTCTGCCATCGCAGCCTCAACATTCAATAAACCTTTACTACTTGACTCCAGTCCCAAAAGCCGGTATGTTGCTTCTCTCAGAGCTGCTATGGCTGTGGAGGGCAGTCACAGAGGGTCCACCTCTCCTCAACAGTGTGGGGAAGGGAGAGGGGGAATGGGAAAACAAGGAAGAAGGCAAGGGTCTGCACAATCACGGACAGTTGGGCTCTTTGTAACAGAAGAATGGACGACACAGCCCACCAGAGGCAATGGAGTACCAACATGATGTACAAATGACACAGGGAGCTCCTGGAAAATTTCATTTCCAGACTGAATGAACCAACTCAGCCTTTCATACTGAAAGCTTTATCTTTTTTACTTTTTATGAAATTATAATCAGGATAAAATCAAAAGGATTCTTTATAAATTTGTTTTAGAAAATCTGCAGAATTACTAAAGTAGATCCTGCTTTGTGGTAGATAACTTTGCAATAAAATACTATTGAATTCTGTGGGATTTACTGTTCAGCAGAGAGTAATTTATGGACACAAAAACAATTCTAAACCTCTCTGCTTGTTCTCTAGCAGGTCCAAGAGAGTCTCACTGCTTGTTTTTTGGAAACATTAAGAATGTTCTGTTTGCTTTTAAGGAATATCAAATACATACAGAATGGGTTGGGAAATCCTAGAATGGGCTATGAAAACTTAGGCTTCATGAAATACAGCAAACAGCCTGAGTGAGGTACATAGTTCATTTTTAGGAAGCAATCCATTCTTGTCAATATGTTCATATGCTTAAATCAAACAACAAGCAGAGCAGAACTTCTACACAATAGCTACTGGATTTCTACCAAATGTTAATGGAAAAAGTTTCCAAAAAACCAGCTTCAAGAAGATGCATTTAAAGCTAAAATTATACGAGCAGGTTTTTTCATTTATAAATCTGTGTTCTTCCATCTGCAGAAATGGAGACAAAAATGCATTCTTATGCTGGATCACTTATCTGCATAAGTCAGGCTTCAGATCCACCATGTAACATCATAATCTTTAATACATTTGTTCTGTAGGTATGCTGTGTGCAAGATAAAAGCATTATTAACAGCTTCCCAAAGCAGCTCACAAAACATCACTTATTATTCCTGTAAGCAAGGAGTGCAAAGAAATCTGTAACCTCTGGGCTTTTGAGAAAAATAAAGAATATAGTACAGATGAGTAATTGGATATAATTTTTCTTACTCAAATATTACTAATATTGCCAGTCACACAATCTGTTTCATACACTTTACAAATTATGGGTTGAATTAAATAAAAAATCTTTGGTGCTGAATATATTTTACATATTTATTTATGATGAAAAATGTGATCAGTGTATCGATAAGCAGAAAATCTGGAAGGTTTTTGTGGTGCTCCTTGCAAAAGATAAGAAGCAGGCAACACAGCAGGGACTTTTTCAGCAGCAAAGCTTTAAAGTCCCTATTGCTTTTTGTCGCTTAACGAACCTTGTGTTGAAGAGCTAGCGTGCTGTCTGTGTCCCAGGTTAATCAGTCATCATACAGATCTCAGGCTGCACTTCTATATTCAGCCAACACCTGATACAGAAAACAGTGCCACCAAGTGAGGAGATGCTACTGCGTGTTGTAATTAACAAGACTTTAGGAATAATTGTCTGAAAATAATAGGAAAAACTTGCTTTGCTGAAAATAATGGCCAGACAAAGAAACAAGAGGGGAAACTATTGCCAGCATAATAACAGCTTTCATAAGAGAGGAAAGCTGCTTCTCATGACTGCTGTGGCAATGGGAAGAGCATTGTAATTGACTTCACAATTGGCAAAGACTTTGGACTGTTACCTTGACTGTCTTCCCTTGACAAGAGCAGGTGTCCTGGCTTTGGCCTTGCTGTTTTTAGACAGGCCAGGCTCTGCAATAATGCAAGCCAGTATTTTTGCAGGAGCCCTAAGGGGATATGAATAGAAAAAACAAATTAATTATTATACAGCTTTTCATATTCTAATTACAGATAAGGATACAGCATAAGGTAAACAGTACTTTTTACAGTGTGATTAGTACAAGGCAAAGACTGTGAGCAGCTGTGGGGGGGCTTCTGTTTTATCATTATATTATTCACTGACCCCAAAATTACAATTCCATTTTGGGCAGGTATGAAAGAACTATTCAGAGTGAGCATGTTTCATCCCTATCTTGTACCACCCCTTGCTCCAGAGACACTGAGTGTTGGCCAGGTGCGTCGAAGGAAGGAAGGAAGGAGGGAGGGAAGGAAGGAAGGAGGGAGGGAGGGAGGGAGGGAGGGAGGAAGGGAGGAAGGAAGGAAGGAAGGAAGGAAGGAAGGAAGGAAGGAAGGAAGGAAGGGAGGAGGGAAGGAAGAGCTTAAACATAGCAGGTGCTTGTGGCAGGCAGAGACACAGTGCTAGAGCCAGGTTTGATTAACACGCTTCACTTCACATGTATAAAGCCTGGGAATGTTATTGATTTGTTAATAAGTTAAGATTGATTGACTTTATTTGATTGATTAATTGATTTTATAAAATCATTTTATAAAATTGAAAAATAGAAGGATAAGAAATATTTTTAATGAAACTTATAGTTGCACAGTAAAAGCTGCTATGAGATCTTCTGTACATCCCGTACCAAGGCTGGAAGAAGGGGCTGGAACCATTGTTAAAACTTAGGTAATAACTTTAGGGTTTGAAAGGTTTCTTTGTATCTGACCAGTCTTCTGTATGTAGAAGTGTATTGAAATGTCAGAATATGAGATTAATGGAAACTGGGGAGAGTCGACTGGAACAGCTTGTAGTTACCTGCCAAGAAACCGTGAACTTTAGTAAAAGGTAATTCTGGCAGGGGGAGATCGCGACCACCGACTCATGTACCACCTACCCAAATCGTACCCCAGACCCATTTCTAGACCTTTCTAAGCTTTACTGCGCAGAATCGGATATAGGAGGAGAATATGTTAATGATTTATGGGAAATACCATGATTACGCATGAATATTTAATGAATATGTATGAATAATTTTTATATATGGAATCTGATTTTGGGACCTGGCGTGCGTTGATCGTGAGAGGACTCGCTCATGCACCCGGCCGTTAATAAAGAAGTGTCTGCTTATCTACATCTCATTGGTGTCGATAAGTTTTTCATTCTGAGATTTCGGTAACAGGAAGGTGATGGACCTAATCCTGGAAACTTCTTTCAGGGGCATGAAGGACAAGAAATCTATCAGGAGTAGTCAGCATGGATTCACCAAGGGGAAGTCATGCTTGATCAACTTAAGAAACTTCTATGATGAAATGATTGGCTTGGTAGATGAGGGGAGAGCAGGGAATGTTGCAGGGAACAACTTCTCCAGTAAGGTCCTTGCAGAGAAGCTGATAAGTATGTGCTGAATAAGCAGGCAGTGAAGTAGGTTGAAAATTGGCTGAACAGACAGACCCAGAGCGTGGTTATTAGTGGAACAAAGTCTAGTTGGAGGCTAGTGTAGCCCACGGGTCAATATTGGGTCCAGTGCTGCTTAATATCTTCATTAGTGATGTGGATTCTAGGGCACATTGCGCCCCCAGCAAATTTTCTGATGATACCAAACTGAGAGGAGGGGCTGATACACTAGACGACTGTGGTGCCATCCAGAGGGACGTGGATAGGCATGAGAAATGGGCCGACAGGAGCCTCAGGAAACTCAACAGGCAGAAGTGCAAAGTCCAGCACCTGGGGAGGAACAGCCCCCGGCACCAGTACATGCTGGGGGCTGCCCAACTGGAAGGCAGCTCAGCAGAAAAGTCCCTGGGGTCCCGGTGAACACCAAGCTGAACATGAGCCAGCAATGTGTTCATGTAGCAAAGGTCAATGGTCCCATGTGCTGCATTAGGAGTAGTATTGCCAGCAGGTCAGGGGAGGTGATCTGTTTCCTCTACTCAGCACTGGTGGGGCTACACCTGGAGTACTGTGTCCAGTGCTGGTATCATCAATACAAGACAGACATGGACATACTGGACAGAGTCCCACAAAAGGTTACCAGCATAATGAAGGGACTGAAGCATCTTTTCTAGGAGGAAAGGCTGAGAGAGCTGGGACTGTTCAGCCTGGAGAAGACTCAGGGGGCATCTCATCAATGTATATACATACCTGAATGGATGGTGCAAAGAGGACAGAGCCAGGCTCTTGAGTGGTGCCCAATGACGGGACCAGAGACAATGGGCACACAGGGAGACACTGGAGGTTCCCCCTGAACATCAGGAAACACTTTTTCACTGTGAGGGTGACTGAGCATTGGTGCAGGTTGCCCAGGGAGGTGGTGGAGTCTCCACCCTTGGAGATACTAAAAAAATGTCTAGACATAGTCATGGGCAATCATTTTGTTATTCTGTGATTCCTCTACTCAAGCAAACTTTTGTGTTTCTGGGGGGTAAGGCTAGGGAAACTGCTAGTTTGATCCACAGCAGCTGTGTTTGCTGATCTTACTCTCCAGTACTGCAGAGTTCACCTGAAGCAACAGAACACTTACAGGATTTGCTGGCCTGCTGAAAGGGAAAAAAACATTCCTCCCTCAGCTCCTTCTGGATTTCCTGATTGAATGGAATCTAATCCCGAAACTGGATGCTAGCTGCGGAGATCACTAATTTGTAAACACACGCGAATATGAACTACTATTTGTCAGTCATATGAAATGGGAGTGCTACCATTCCTCTGACAGGTTGTCCTGGTTTCAGCTGGGATAGAATTAATTTTCTTTTCAGTATCTGGTATAATGCAGTGTTTTAGATTTTGTGTGAGAACAGGGTTGATTGGACACTGATGGTTTTTGTTGTTGCTATGTAACGTTTACACTAAGCCAAGGACTTTTCAGTTCCTCAGCCCCTGCCAGCCAGAGGGCTGGAGGGGCACAGGAAATTGGGAGGGGACACAGCCAGGAGAGCTGTTCCAAACTACCCGAAGGAACACTCTATACAATAGAATGTAATGGTCAGTATATAAAATGAGGTGGAGTCGGCCAGGGCCTGCCGATTGCTGCTTGGGGACTCAGCAGGTGGTGAGCAACTGTATTGTGCATCACTTGAGTTTTTTTCCTTCTGGGTTTCATTCCTCTCTCTCTCCTTCATTTTCATTACTATTGTTGTTCTTGCTGTTATTGTTGCTGTTTTTATTATTATATTACATTTTATTTCAGTTATTAAATTGTTCTTATCTCAACCCACAACTTTTACCTTTTTCCTGATTCTCCTCCCCGTCCTACTAGGGGTAGGGCTGGGGCAGCAAGCAGGCAGCTGTGTGGTACTCAGTTGCCAGATGGGTTCAACCATGACACAGGTGAAAATCAGGGTCCCTGAGCCAGTTGTGTCAAGGGATCCAGCTGTCAGGTTAGCAGACCTGGCCTGAATGTTTTTACCAGAACACTAGCATTATTCTTACTAATCATAGAATCATTTAGGTTGGAAATCACCTTGGAGATCATCAAGTCCAACCCTTAACCCAGGACTGCCAAGTCCATCACTCAACCATGTCTCTAAGTGCCATGTCTACACATTCTTTGAACACTTCCAGGGATGGTGGTTCCACCACCTCCCTGGGCAGCCTCTTCCAATGCTTCACCCAGTGAAGAAACTTTCCCAATATCCAATCTCAACCTCCCTTGGTGCAACTTGAGGCCATTTACTCTTGTTACCTTTCACTTGTTACCTGTGAGAAGAGACCAACACCCACGTGCCTACAGCCTCTTTTTGGGTGGTTGTAGAGAGCAATAACGTCCCCCCAGGCCTCCTTTTCTCTAGATTAAACAACCCCAGCTCCCGCAGCTGCTCCTCATCAGACTTGGGCTCTAATGAACCTACACAGTCTTAGACTCTTAGCTGTTTTGGTACTGTCAGTTTCCTTTAGCAAGGGAAGTATGTTCAGGCTAGACATATGAGATGGTTTCACTCCAAAATGTATCTTAGAGAGGCATCTTTTGTGACAGAGAAGCAAAACTGAAGTCTCTTCACACCTTTTAAATGTAAAAACATACTGAAGTTTCATATACTCATTAATGCAGAAAAACCTATCCCCTTTTATCAGGATTTTCAGTTACACAATTTTTACCAAATGAACTAATTTGACATCTTTCTGCCCAGGTACAGACAGGTATTTGAAGAAATATCTCATTAACCTAATTTTAAAAAGCATACCAAGCTGGAAAGAATAAGAAATATTTTGCTGAGGCATTTTTACTTTGCTAGGTTCGCAACAATTGTTAGTTTTCTGTTTTGTTGATTTGGTAAAGCTCTTGGAACCTTACACGGCTTCAGAGCTTTTAAAATGACCAAGAATAAATACTATTCTATCATATAAACATTCTGAGCCAGACTGACATACTAGAGCACAATTTTCACAGAGTTAGCCTTAAATTCTGTGGTGGTAATTTAATACAGAATTGAAATCTTTATTTTCCTTTAAAAAGTAAAACTAATTTCTGCTCTCAAAAGCCAACCAAAAACTAGCTGCAAGAGAGTGGTGGAAGGTTAGGAATTGGTTGTTATTTAAAGGGCCATTGAAACACAGCAATGCAAGCAAGGTGGGTTTGTTTATAATCTGTAATTAATTATTTTACATCCTGGTTTGGGGAAAAAAAAAACACATTTTCCTTCTTGTCATCTTGTTTCTTTTGAAATACAGTATACACAGGTAGATTAATCTAGCTGAGTACACCTGCCAGTCCCTGACCAGACACATTCCCCTACCAAACACATAGTGACAGGTTCACAGTTTATGGAGACTGACTGTGAGGTTTTCTCCCAGTTTTCCTCTGATGTTTATAAGCAGTCATTTATTAAAAATATTCTCAGATATGACAGCAATATCACAGTAATTATTCTTACATTTAAAATTCTTATGAAAGCATGAACCAGTAATTGGACTGAAGCTGAAGTAGGAAAGAGGCAAAAAGGGGAACAAGTAATGATGCTAAGCAGGTTTGATTGCAGCCTTACTTTCAGCTGGAAAGGTTCACATTATGTGGTCATAAAGGTTCCTTCCACAGCATAAAATGGTGACCACTACTACAGAAATTTTTGCTGTACTATGCTACTAGAACCAGAATATTCCATACCTAAGGCTTAGACGTCAAGCAAATTTCTAGCCTTTGACAAGACTAGAAACTATGTTATCAGATTAAAAGTGCAATTTCCAATCAAACTCTGAATCTTGAATAGCAACTAAAAGAAACAAATCACATGGTCCAACCAGGTATTTTTTATGAACCAGGAATTCCTACAGAATTAAAAAGAAAAAGAAAGCGTATAGGCTTTGGAAGCAAGGTCAAGCTACACAGGAGGACTACAGAAGTGCTGTTTGCCCCTGTAGGGAGAAAACTCGTACAGCCAAAGGTCAATTTTCCTGGTAATACTACGGAGAAGATGATCTGGGAGTTGTTGAAAAACACTTGAAAGACAATGCAGTCATTACTCAAAGCCAACATGGGTCCATGAAGGGAAGGTCATGCCTTACTAACTCAGTGTCTTTTGATGATAAGGTTACTGGCAGTGGACAAAGCAAAGGCAGTGGTTGTGGCATTTTTGGATTTTAGCAAAGCTTCTGATACTGTATCTCACAGTATGCTTCTGCAAAAAGTATCCAGCATACAGCTAGGTGAAGAATTGGCTGAAGGTTTGGGTTCAGAATTGTAGTAAATGGGATCATGTTTGGCTGGTGGACACTAGTGGTGTCCCCCACAGCTCAGTGTAGGGCTTCTATGTTTTTGTCAGTTACCTGGACACAGAAGTTGAGTGCACACTAGGTAAGTTTGCCAGCAATACTAAATTAGGAGACATTGATTCCCTCAGTGGAAGAGAGGCCTTACAGAGAGCGATACTGATAGGTCAGAGTGCTGGGCAATCACCAGCCATATGAAATTTGACAAGAACAAATGCCAGATTCTGCACCTGGGAGAGTGTAGTCCTGAATGTCCTGAAGACTGGGGGACAAAACGCTGGAGTGCAGCCCTGCAGAAAGGGATCTGTGAGTTTTGGTTGATAGTTGATGTTGATGTGAGTCAACAATGTGCCCTGGCAGCCAAAAGGGCCAACCATACCCTGGGGTGCCAGTATATCTGGCCAGTCAAAAGAAGTGGTTGTCCCAATTTACTCAGCACTGGTGCAGCTGCACCTTGAGTACTGTGTGCAGGTTTGGGCTTATATCCTTACAAGAAAGATATAAAAATATTAGAATGTGTCTAAAGGAGGGCAATGAAGATGGTGAAAGGACTAGAGGACATGACTTATGAGGAGCAGCTGAGAATGCTAGGTTTGTTCAGCTTAAAGAAGAGCAGACTGAGGGGTTACCTTGCTGTTATCTATACCGATATCATGAAAGGAAGCAAAGAATGAGATACAAATTCCTTCTCTCTCATGTCCAGTGACAGGACCTGAGGGAATGGCTTAAAGCTGCATCAGGGAAGTTTAGATCAGATATTGGGAAAATCTTCCTTGCTGAAAGGGTGGTCAGGCCCTGGAAATGGTTGTGGCCCTAAGCCTGTCAGTGTTCTTGAAGTGGTTGGACAACACTCTTAGATATATTTGCACTGTGTGGCATCAGGAGTTTGACTCAATGTTCCTCATGGGTCCTTTTCAACTCAGTGTATTCTAGGATTCTTTAAAAAAATTAATTAGTAACACAATACCCATGAAACATCACCTCAGAAGCACTCTCTGTCTCTGAGCATGCTCTTCTGCAAGCTACTTTTTCATGTGGAAACAAACTACAATTCAACACGTATTGTAATGAAATTAAATATTGGATCATTTTTTGCAAAAAGTATGCTATTATATTTGCATTCCTTTTCAAATGTAGAGATTTCAAATGCTGTTCACAGTTCCTTCAGTTACATGGCAAAAGAAAAAGTGATCAAGTCATGCAGTTTATATTCAAAGGAGTTATGTGAAGCTAAGAGGAGAGAAGTGTGTCCCCAAAGGAAATTATGTGCCAGGCTTATTTCATAAGATTCTACATTACTGTCATTACTACTATTATTATTCTCTTGCCCCTCCATTCCCAAATGGAGATAACAGTCTTATTTGCATATGTGTTACCAACATGCTGCAAAAAGCACCATCAGGCTTAGTTCTGGTAGGCCAAATTGAGTTATATTAGCTGTATCACCGTTTCTCAGATCACCCATCTTTCAAACGGAAAAAAAAAAAAAAAAAAAAAAAAAAGTGTACATTGTAGCTTAATAGTATTTTAATAGTATTTCTTACATTCTAACACATTAGAGAAGAAAAACATAGGTGAAAGGCTTGTAGCAGTCTGATAGCTGCTACATTGCTACATTTTCCAGCTCTCCTGGTCAATGTATTGCTCTTATTAGCACAACATATTACCAACACCTCACCTCTGAGGTTTGTACTTGTTGCATAGTCATTAAGGACTTTTATCTGTTTCTACTGTAGCAGCACTTCTCATGATAATGAAATCTTTTGGCTGCTGTCTGGGCTGTGCTCTTTGCACCACTGCAGAAAATTCTATTAGAGCCCAGTCCTGGTCCCACTTAATTCAATAGATGATTTCTGATTAACTACAGCAATAGGCTTTTATAGTCCCAGACTGTACAGTAGGCTAAGTCAGAATAAAATTCTGCTTTCTCTAAAAAAGAGGAAAAATAGGGAGGAACAGAAAAAAACAGATATATGTGCATGGAGAAAAGGAGATGGGAAACAGCCAGTCATTACACACATGCCATGTATCCCTGCAATGCCAGGAACAAAATGACAATACTATTATGAACAACGTATGCCCATACTTATTGTTGCTCAAATTACTAACTTTTTTTAAGATTCTTTCCTGGCATCTTGGACAAACTGTAGAAGGGCAACGTAGGTACTCAAGAGTACTGAAAAATGTCAGGGGGAAAAAAAAACAGTTTAGTGTTGAGAGAATGAAGATATTGCAAGTGGATGCCATCTACACTGAAATCAGAAATGGTTAAAAAAAATCTATAACTTTCAATACTTAAAAGAAATTAAAAGAAATAAACCAGTGTTGCCTAAATGAAGATTATATTACCATAAAAAAAAATCGCCTTGGTTACTGAAGTCATATATGAGCTAGAACTGTGCCCTTTGAGAGGCTCCCTGCACAGCCTGACTTCCATCAGCTGACTCACTCCAGGTTAGCACATTTCAGAAACCCATCCCAGTCTCTCTATAAGCTGCAAGAACAAAATCATTCATATCAGTGCGACCACACATCCTCACAAGTATGCTCACACTTAAATTGTGCATTTCAATACGTAAAACCTAGCTGGGTGCCTTTATAATTTCAGAAAACAAAGACTACTAGAATACAATAGCAAATATTGTTACAAGTTATCTTTGTATTTTGTGAGGTTATCTAAAAATAAACTTCTCAAGTTCAAAAGTCTAATACTACTGGTACTGATCAGGGAAAGCAAGTCTCCCTGGAAACTGGGCAAAATATTTGCATTCACTGGTCTGTTTTTGCATCAAAAATGTATTTTAGATTCTAAGAAATTACAAGGAATGTCAATAATAGCATGTAGGAAAAAAAAAAACCCACCTGGAAACTCAACTGTACTAGAAGTTTTCCATTAGATCAAAGAAATAATAAATTCCAAGAAAGCAGTTACCACATTAAATAGTTAGAATATATATGGCATCTGCAAAAGATTGTATCTGTGTGTGTTTTCTTTATCACTTATTCCAATGATATATTATCAAGTTTATTAACTGCAATTTGAGAGTTATTTGTTGAGCATCACCATTGCTGAGTCATGCAGAAATCTCATGCTTATCCTGATACAGCTTTTATACCACTTGTTCTAAGGTTTCAAAAAGTCCCTATCCTGATAAGAGCAAAAGCAGACCACTGGGATGCTAAGCTCAGAGATTTCCTGCATAAATACAGGAATCCAGCCCATACAGTTACTACATGAACAGGACAGAAGCATCATGTAATTCCAATCTTGTCCCCATTGATGAAAACGCTTTTGAACAACAATATTCAGAACGAGGGCTAACAACATTCCGCTGTGACTGACATCTGTAAAAACTTCCCATTATCCAGAAGCATCCCAGTTTATGTCACCAAAACTTTTGGCTTATAAAGTGCAGCAAATGTACTTCATCAAATTTTGAGAAAGTAAGAAGGATCATATACTCGTTATAGTTGTGTTCTGCGTTCTGCCATACTTACATGGCACAGGTTTCCTTTTTAACCTTGCTGCTGGTGGAGGGGCAGCCTCTTTCTCTCTCCCCCAAGAAAATTTAAAATGGATTTGTTAACCTTACCACGAAACTTCAACACAAATTTAAACATAAACTTAATTTTCTTGTTCCCTGCTGAATTCACATTTTCAGGGCATTTTAATTTCATATATACTTGTCAAATAAGTTCACGATGCAACAGGTATCATCTATCTGCATTGGGTTTTTTTCTCAGTTCTGTACATTAGCATCAGAGCGGAATTCACTCCAGTTTCTGTCAAATATTTCCACCTTTGATTGATTTTGAAGATAATTTCCCCGGTGAATCACAGAAACAACTTCCACCCCTATGAGTATGAAGGTAAACATGTACAAGAGTAAACAAGTTCTAAAGTGTTCCCATTCTGTGCCATGATTTCTCAGAGGATCTCACATCAACACAAAGCACATTAGAGATTTATCATTCACGTCTTTCAGTCAGAAGCTGCTGTTGAGGTTCACATTCAGTTTTGAAGTTTACTAAACTTTAAAAATTTCCCAGTGAGACCTTATGCAAATGTTTGAGTCTGTATGTGACTCGAAGAGCTTTTTAACCCAACTATAACTTAAAGTTAAAATGGTAGTCACTGTGTAAAGCAAGAAGGGTTTTAACGATGCAAAACAAGCCAAGAGATGTAACAGGAGGGAGAAAGACTATAGAAAATATTTCAGGAGGTTTAGGAGCCAATAGCTGTCACTCCTGGTGAGCACTATTTTTGCCTGCAGCAGTTCAACCAGGTCTTACCTTTGACCAATCTTCCATAAAAGTGGTGGGTTTCAGACTTCAGTCACCTGAATGGGCCACAGACCACTTTGGCAGTCAAAATTAGACATTTTAGACAAAATTTTGGACAACTTTGAACAAAATCTGGCTGCAAGGCAATAGGGCTGAGCAATCAGTCCACTCACACTAGTGACTGGCATGCATCAGCACAAAGAAGAAGGGGACCTGGGGTTTCTTTCTTGCTCCAGTCCTTGCTACTAGCAAGGAGCCAGAGAGAAACCTGGATCTTAGTTTTCTCAAGCTGCTGTTCAGTCCAGCAGGAACTTGGCTTGCTCTCCTTTTCTCTGCTGTCTGCAAAGTTATCTCTGGTTGTTGGATTTCACAATAGGGATGAAATGACATATCCAAAACCAAAAACACTTTACGCAATTATTTGGGGGAGTGCAAGAGAAATATTCTTTTAATAACCAATTGCAAGCTACAGCAGCCAAAGCTGACTCTGAAACTAATCATAGGTGGCTTTAACATAGTTCAGTGGATCGTTCATTACAGATTATTTTGCAAGGCCCTTTCCCAAAGTTTCAGCATTTACTTTCATGCTTCTCATCCTGCAACCTGTCCATAGAGAAGGTGAGGTGACCAGGAGGATTCTTTATGCTACTTCTCAGCACTAGCCAAATAGTTTTATTTAAACAGTATCTATTGCCAATATCCTTTCACATCAAAGCCTTTCTTCTGCTGCAGAGTCCAGCCCTGTATTTAAAGCTTAGCAATGCTGTATGTTTCAAGACTCCAAGCTATGACACATTTTGGTTGCTTCTTTATCCTGCAGAAACTGAAAAATACACAGCACAGCCAGAGATTTTAATTTTTAACTTGTATTGTCAAACTGATTATGCAGATACAGAAAGTTGGCCCTGGACATTTGGATGGATGGAGGACAGTAGGAGGTTCTTGCCCCTCCTGGGTATGAACTAAGTCCTGCCATATAGTGACTGTTTGTTGGTAAATACATGGTAAATTATTTCTCTTGTACCTTACATTAAACACCTGTAACTTAAGACTCAATCTTTTTCATCTTTCAGCAGTGCTGGGATATTATTGCTATCTGTGAACTTCTCTAAGATACCTGAATGGAAGATGCTATAGAAAAGTGACATAGAAGTTATAGGAAGGAAATTCTCTGGATGAAAGTTGTACAACATTACAGTGAAGATGAATCTATCTGCCTCACAGAAAAACATTTACATATTTTCCATAGGAGAATGCATTGATGTGTGTGAATACTCAAAAAAAAGGAACTTCCTTTCAACTACATATGCCTTTATGAGTTAGCGCTCTAAAGTTAGTATTAAAGGCTTTGAAGAACAAGTGCCTACAGACTGCATAGTTTCAAAAGCAGTTGCAAGGGACTCGGTGATTTCTGAAGACAAGTGAACACAAACGGGAGAAGAGATGAGCAAAGGAAGGGTTTGATTACGGATGCGTGCATCAGACAAGGCAGTTCCTCATTCTAATTATACTAGTAGGACTAATGTGTTTCAACCTGTCAGTTGTATTTAAAACCAGCAAAACACAATGCTTGTTCTCAGGACACGCACACCCATCCCCTCTGAGCTGCAGGAGGTTAGTGCTCACAAAGCAGCAGTTGCACAAGGAGCAGTAGGCAACAGCAAAAGGGAATGAAGAGCATCTGGCTAAGACTTGGAAACTTAAGTACTGATTGCAGAATTATGTAGTTTCCAGTCTATTATTTGTATGCACTGAGCAGAGACAGTGTTGTGTTACTAATAGAACGCTGGCCCATTTTTCTGTTTGACCAGGAAACAGCAAGACTGCATGCTGTCAGAGCAGAAAGCAGGTTAGCTGAGAGGTCACCCTCCCACATATAACTAAAAAAAATTACCACTCAGGTCTGGGAGAAGTAAGGGCTGGCAGGGACAGGCACCTGCAGGACACGGGTTTTGGCCTGTCTTTATGTATCAGATCTAGGATTAAAATCAGCTTGTGTGTGAAATGTCTTTGGTATGCTAGTCAGGCCTCTCTAACCAACTGAAGGACAAAACCACAGCAAGGTAGTTTCCCACCCTTGAATCTTCAGTCTTTTCTGGCCTTGTAGACCGTATCAACACAAGTGATGCAGACTTGCTTCAGCACTGTCACACTCACACAAGCCACCATTGCAGATAGGATGGCTTAAGGGAAGACATGGGTGTTGCTGGCTCAAAGAACTTCTTGCACCTTGCGACACTGCATCTCTAGAACACTTTACCAGGCAGACCAACACTTCACAATTGTAAAACATATTCTCAGAATCACATCTTCTGTGCTTTCCTTCCTGTGTTAGCCATTTCTGAGCAGAAAAGCAAGGGTGCCACAAAGAAGTGTTTCAGTACAAGGAGTCCCACATTTCCCCTGCTCTCTTCACTGGTAAGATCTCCAACTAATGGAGATGTTTGCAAATAACTTTTTCTGAAGTGAAGGATGGAAGATCATAGTACCTCCCTAACACTGACTCACTGGAACCTATGCAGAACAGTAGAAGTGGATGGTAATCTGTAGGGTTCACCAGGCTTGGCAGCCTCTCAGTGACATCATGAAGGTGAGCTCCTGGTAGGCAACCAGCTTCTCTACAGAAACTGTCCGGACGGGAAATGGGTGCATCAGTGCCTCTCAGTAAGGCATCTCCAATTACCAATACTTTACATGCTTGCCTGCTGGCAGTGGTTCTAATGAAGGTAGGTGGCTGGATGAGTTTTGTATGGTGGGCTTCTGCTTTTTCTGTCCTTTACTCACATGCTTTTCATTCTCCACCCCAAGAGCACTGTATCTGCTACATAGGGGTACGTTAAGGAAGTGGTAGGGTTCTTCCTTCTGCCCTGAGCAGAAACAAGGCTCCAGTCTCCTTCTACTCATGGGCTACTTGTGTGAGTCAGCTCAAGGCTGAACTCAGGCTTACCTTCCCTTTGTGCAGCCTTAAGGCAATGACCTTGAACTATTAGAGAGTTTATAGCAGCATGAAACACAGTAACGAGTTAAGACTTCAATTATTGCCAAGCTGACTGAATAACATCAGACCACAATAGAAGGTCTACAGTTTTATACATCCTCAATTACATTTTTTTAGAGGAAATACACCAGTGGAACAGAATTTCTTCATCAGTGGTTGCATTCTAGGGTTCAAGGTGTAATTCTGAAAAACAGATCCAAAAAGGGATGCCAAGAGATTATCTAGTCCACTTTTTGTCCCAAGACAGGGTCAACTATATTCATACTCCTAACAGGGGGGTTTCCAACCTGTTTTTAAACACCTTAACAGTGAAGACTCTCAAGTAAGACTTTCTCAGATAATCTACTGGAAAACAGATGCAGTCTTTGGAAAGCCCATGCAGGAGCATCACTCATCAGGACCTGTGGCGCTGGGGGACCCGCAGTGGAGCAGTCTGTTCCTTAAAGAATGTACCCAATGGAAAGGATCCATGCGGGAGCAGTTCTTGAAGAACTGCAGCCCATGCAGATCACCCATGATGGAGCAGTTCATGAAGGACTGTACCCCCTGGGAGGCACCACACACTGGAGCAAGGAAAAGGGTGAGGAGGAAGGAGTAGCAGACAAGAACTGTTATGGACTGACCACAACCCAAATTCCCCATTGCCCTGCACCACTTGCTTTGAGAGGAGATCGAAGTCAGGAGTGAAGTTAAACCTGTGAAGAAGGAGGTGGGGGTATAAAGGAAAAAAGGCCCCTGTAATTGCCATGGAGTCCTGCAACAGTGACAGTGAGGCCACTAGCCTGCAGCTCTGCAGCGGTTGAAAGTACAACTGATACAGTTGCTTTACTAATCAAAAGTAGACTTGTCTTGTTAGTGGTAATTTATATAAAAGTGTAATGAAGAAATCTAGAAAATAAAGCCTGCTTTAACAGGAAGTTAAGAGAAACAGGAGGAAAATGAGACAGAAGTGGATGACAAATGAAAGAAGGATAAGTAACAAGATGAGAAAAGCAGGAAGACAAGGAGTAAGAGGAAGAAGAGAAAGAGGAGGACAAGGAATAGGAAAAATGGGAGGAACAAGAGGAGGAGGAAGAGGAAGGAAAGAAGAAATAGGATAAAGAGGATCAGGAAGATGATCAACAGGGAAAGGAGGAGAAAGGGGATGAACAGTAGGAAGCAGAGGGTGTGGATAAGAAGAATGAGGATGAATGAAGAGGAGGAGGACCAGGTGGAAAGTCAGGAATAGGAGGAGGAAGCCAAGAGGAAAAGAATGAAAGAAGAGGAGGAACAGGGGGAAGATGAAGAGGAGAAACAGGAGGAGCAAGTGGAAGAGGAGAAGGAGGAAAATTAAAAACAGATAAGGGATTAAGAGAACAAACAGTATTAAGGAGAGAAGTAGGAAGAGGAGGAACACCGGGAAACAGAGGAACAGGAGGACAAAAACAGGAGAATGAGGCTGAAAGACGGGGGATGGACAGGAAGAAGAGGAGGAGGAGAAGCAGCTGGAACAGGACAAGGAGAAGGATATGACAGGAGGAAGAAACAGGAGGAACAGAAATAGGAAAGAAAGGAGGAATAGGACAAAGAGCTAAGAAGAAGACAGGAAGAGGATGAGAAGGAGGAAGAGGAAGACCATAAGAAGGAACAGGGAGAGGAGCTGGGGAAGGAAGAGAGGATGGGGAGAGTGAACAGGGTGAAGAGGAGAAGCAGCAGCAAGAAGAGGAGGGAAAAGAATGGGGGAGGGGGGAGTGGGCAGAGGATGGCAAGGAGTAACAGGAGGCAGAACAGGGAGAGCAGAAGGAAAGTAAGAACCATAAAGAGGAGCAAGCAGGATGCAAGTGAGAAACAACAGAAGCCACAGGAAGAGGAGGAGGAGGAGGAGGGGGAGAACATAGAAGTAGAGGAACAGGAGTAACAGCAAGAAACAAGTGGAGCAGAATGAACAAAACAAGATGATAAAAAGAAGGAAGACTAGGAAGAACTTGTGAGAGAAGACAAAGAACTGGAGAAGAATAAAGAGGACAAAAAGTAAGGAGAGAAATAGGAGAACAAGAGGAGGAACAAGAAAACTAGAAAGAACAAGAGGAGGAGAAGGAATAGGAAGAAAAAACAGTAACAGCAAGAGAAGGAGGAACAGAGGAACAGGACAGCTGACAAGGATGAACAGAAGAAAAAAGATGAAGTAGAGGAATAAGAAGAAAGAAAGAACAGTAGGAGGAGAAGGAGGAACAGGAGAAACAGAAGGAACAATTCAATGAGAAGGAGAAGAACTAGGAGGAGGACCATGAGAAACAGGGGAAGAAAGGGGGAAACGGGGAGCAGTAAAAGGAGGAGGAGGAGTGGAGAAAAACAAAAATTATGAATAGGAGGAATAAGAATATTAAGAGAAACAGGTGAGGAAGACTAGGAGAAACTGAAGACAGGAGAATGAGGAGGCAGTAAGAAAGAAAGGAAGCTGAGCTGGATCAGCAGGAGGGTGAGTAACACCAGAAATAGAAGAGAAGTGAGGAGGAAAAAGAGGAGTAGGAGACCAGGAGAAGGAGCAGGAGGGGAAAGAGAAGTAAGAACAGAGGCAGGACAATCAGGAAGAAAAGAAGCCGGAGGGGTAAGAGAAGAAGGAGGAACAGGGGCAATAATATGAGGTGGAAGAGGAGAAATAGGAGAAGGATGTAGTGGAGGAAGTGGCAGAAGAGGAGGAAAATAGGGACCAAGACTAAGGAGTCCCCATGGTCACCTGCTTTCCCTTTCCTCTTCCAGGTGATACTCATCAAGCTCCAGGCACCTGCAGCCACTTTTGGAGTCCACCAATCCCAGTGGTGCTTGTGAAGCTGCTCTCTCACTTCCCCTCCTACATAGGACAAGAGAGAAAACAAGATTAAAAACTCATGGGCTCAGATAAAGGCAGTTTAGTGACAGGAAACAAAGGCCACACAGGGAAACAAATAGGAAAGAAAGAAAGAAAAAAAAAAAAGAAAAACCCCAAAGTTTGGGTCATCTGTCACAACTTCCATATGTCCACTTCCAACCTCTTGCCCACCCACAGCCCACTGGCTTTTGGTGGGAGAGAGGCTGTGGAGACAGTTTAGGCTGTGTGAGCACTTATCAGCAATAGCCCAAAGACTGGTACATTATCAACACCACTCAGCTACAAACACAAAGCAGAGCTCCATATGGATTGCTGTGAGGAAGTTAACTCCATCTCTGCCAGACCCAATACAGTTGCATACAACTCTGCTAACAAATATTGATACAAGTTGAATAATACACTGTATGCCTCAATTTTTTTCCTTCCCCTTGAGCTGGGGGGCCTTGGGGTGTGTGTTGGGGGGTGTTTTTAAGGAAGATAGGCTTTCCAATTTTCAAAGCTTCGCAAAACCATCAAAACATTAAGACTACAGAAGACCACTGAATCTGGAATCAACGCAGACAGCTCTAACAGTACAATTTAATTGTATTTTGTTTAAAAAAAAAAAAAAAAAAACAAAACAAAAACCAAACAAAAAACCAACACAGGCTTAGAATCTCAGCTGCTCACTTCACCCTGGAATAGTCCCATTCCTCATACGAAGGGTTCTGTGTTCTGGCTGAGGACTGATATAACCCACGCAGACAGTTCCTTGGTCAAGTTGCCTTAGAAAAACATCTTGCTCATTTGCTTTAAAACATGTCACTGCGAGAACCAGGCAGAAGAAATCCCTGACTGGTTGACTGGAACTCCCAAGTTTTGGTAAAACCATCCACATTCTGTATGCCCATTTCCCAAGAGCCTGGGGCTTTGGATCCCAGGCAAGGCTAGAAATAGCATTGTTATCATCATCCAGCTCGTATGGTATGCAAAGAAAGCTTGCCGACAAACAGCTGTGTCCTGCTGCTTAAGCTTTCAGCTAGCCCTGGTTACAAAGCTGACCAGCAGGCAGGACGCTCAGGCTGCAAAAGTCTGCGTTTCCCAGTGAGTACCCAAGAGCACAGATTTCTGGAGAAAAGGTCAAAGGATTTGTAGCCGATTTTACCAGTGGTGTCCCTAATGTGCCACACACTACCCTGACTCTCATTTCACCTACTATTCCCCGGGCTGAGTCCTTGGCTCCGGGGCTGGTGAGCTGGGCTGTGTTGGGGCCCTGCAGGCCAAGAGGTCTCCAGGCCCGCCCTGAGGCCCCTCTGAGCTGGCAGGTTCCTGCTCGGGTGCCCGCAGCCCCGCTCCTCCGCCACGGCCACCCCTCCCTCACACCTGCCGCACCACACTTGGCCTGCGCTGCCTCTTGCCCCGCCCTGGGCCCGGTGTCACGCCCTGCCACCAGCTTCGCTGATTGGCTCAGCCTTGGCCAATGGTGCTGCTGTTGCTGAGCTGGGCGGAAGGAGCCACACCGGGCAGCCCGTGGCCTCTGTCCCTGCTGCCTGCACCTCGCCCCCGGGGCTCTGCACTTACTGGCATTACTGCCCGATTTGTGGGCAGAAGGAGCTGTGTGGCCAGAAACACGCGTGTCTGCCAGGCCAGCACCTGGCAGGAGGCTGTGGTCTGTCCCTGGTCCCTTATCCCAGGCGGAGAGGCCAGAGAGACACCCAGGTCAGGCCTGGCCTGGCCTGGCCCGGGGCATCCTCCTTCCACCAAACAGGAGGATAGAGGCCTCTCCATGCGCTCTCCATGGGGGCTGTTCCTGGTTAGTCTGGGAGGACTTCAGTGCAGGGAAATGAGAAAGTCAAATGAGTAGACATGTCCCTGTGTGCCCTGTGTCACCAAAGGGCAATGCCTAGGCCCTTGCCTTGTGCTTGTGAACCCATCCTGAGGGCTTTCAATCATGCCAGCAAAAGTGAGGTAGGCTGAGTATGTCTTCGGTGGGGTAACTGTGCTCTTTTTTTTTTAATCACATGTGTACAGTTTTCCTTCCCCCGGCTGATTTTTTTCCTTCCCCCTTCTCCCATCCTTGTTCTGAAGTAATTATGATGTGACTTTCTGGACAGATCATAGAGCAGGCAGACACAGTATGTAAGTATAAGCTGGTCTATACCTTCAAAGCTGCAGGTTGAGCTGTTACACCTTTATAGACTAGACAGACTGGGGCTGTGGGTATACTTACTGTTTACTAGTTATTTCATTATTATAGCCTAACAAAGGTAAGCATGACAATAGCAGTGTAGTCCTTAGTCCTCCTGCTGAGAAGTAGAATGCAGTCTAGAATGACAAGAAGACCGGCATGTCTGATATGGTAAGTAATGAGACAGAAAAGGAACATGGCAAAGACAGCCACTAAAGTAGCAGCTGAAAGCTGGCAACTCCCGCATACAGTGTGGGAAAGGATGGGCTTGGGAGTCAGAGGGCTCTGCAGCTAATACATGCCACAGGTTAGCAACAGATCCTCTTCAGAGAAGCTGGTATGTGCTTTCAAAAAAGACCATTGTAATTGCTGTGAATTGGAGTCCTGTGACAGTGAGTCAGGTCATTCAGCCTGCAATTTTGCAGCAGTTAAAAGTACTACCAGTACAGTTTTGATGGGAGGTGTCCTGTATGTTTCATTTGTTGGGGGTTTTTAACCACTTAATTCAGCTAGAATTATCTCTTTACTATTCAGTGACAGTATTTGCACTGTTTCTCTCTCTCTGAAGCATGTCCTGACATCCTTTGTCAACCAGAGCTTTCCCCTCTGTTCCAGAAAGGAGCAATGGCTGCCACATGGACCAACCCCTGTGAGTAACAGCTTCACCAGTAGACTTGGATTTTGTGGTTCCCCAAAGACAACAAATGTGGCTGGTGCTCCTGCTCTTTGTCTTTTTCCTGTTCCACCTCCTACTACTCTTCCTCTTCCTGGTCCTCCTCTTCCTGTACCATTGTCTTCTTTATCCTACTTCTCCTGTTTCTTCTTTCCTTCCTCCTTTTCCTCCTTCTACTCCTCCTCTTTAACCTCTCCTCCTTTATCTGTTCTGCTTTTTCATACTGTTCTTCCTTTCTCCTTCTCCTTCTTATGTCTCTTACCCTGTTTTTCATCCTGTTTCTGCTCCTTCTCTTTTTCCTCCTCCTGCTGCTTCTCCAGTTCCTCCTCATCTTGTTCCTCCTTCTTCTGATCCTTCTCCTCCTCCTGTTTCTTCCTTCTCCTCTTTCTCCTCTTCCTCCTCTTCCTTTACCTTCTCTTTCTTTTCCTCCGCTTCTTCGTTTTTCTTGCAAGTTCTTCCTCCTGTTTCTTCCTTTCCTTCTGCTCTTCCTCTTCTTTTTCTTCCTGTTCCTTCTCCTGATCCTCCTGTTCCTTCTTTTTCTCTTCATCTTCCTCTTCCTTCTCCTCCTCATTTTTCCTCCTCCTTTTTCTCCTTCTGTATTCAATCGGTGCATCATCAGTCCTGAACACAGCTGGTGAATCTGTAAGGCTGCTGTGACTTCTCATGTGGTGGTTCCATTTTCACTACTCTGCATCCCCCTTGCAGTGAGGGGCCCAGACCTGAACACAGGGTTCGAGGGGCGGCCTCAGCAGTGCCCAGTGCAGGGGGACGGTCACTGCCCTGGTCCTGCTGGCCACACTGCTGGGGACACAGGCCAGGGTGCTGCTGGCCGCCTGGGCCCCCTGGGCACACTGCTGGCTCCTGCCCAGCCGGCCATCACCCAGCACCCCCAGGCCCTTTCCCACCAGGCCCTTTCCAGCCGCTCTGCCCCAGCCTGTAGCGCTGCGTGGGGCTGGTGTGACCCGAGGGCAGGACCCGGCACTGAGCCCTGCTGAACCTCATACAGTTGGCCTCAGCCCATCGGTCCAGCCTGCCCGGATCCTCCCTGCCCTCAAGCAGATCAATGCTCCCCACCCAATTTGCTGACTGCACGCTCACTGAGGGTGCACTTGTTCCCCTCATCCAGACCATAGATAAAGATATTAAACAGGCCTGGCCCCAATACCAAGCCCTGGGGACCACTTGTGACCGGCCACCAGCAGGATGTAACTCCATTTACTGCCACCCTTTGGGTTCAGTTGTCCAGCCAGCTTTTTACCCAGTGTATAGTACACCCATCCAAGCCATGAGCAGCCAGTTTCTCCAGGAGAATGCTGTGGGTGATGGTGTGAAAGGCTTTACTAAGGTCCAGGTAGACAACACCCACAGCCTTTCCCTCATCCACTAGGCAGGTCATCTTGTCATAGAAGGAGATCAGGTTTGTCAAGCAGGACCTGCCTGTCATAACCCCCTGCTGGCTGGGCCTGATCCCCTGGTTGTCCTGCACATGCTGGATGCACATGCAGGATGATCTGCTCCATCACCTTCCCCAGCACTGAGGTCAGGCTGACACATCTGTAGTTTCCTGGATCCTCCTTCCTGCCCTTCATGTAGATGGACATCACACTGGCTGAAGTCCAGTCTTCTGAGACCTCCCCCCTTAGCCAGAACTGTTGATAAATGATGGAAAGCATCTTTGCAAGTGCCTCCACCAGCTCCCTCAGCACCCTTAGGTGGATCCCATCTGGCCCCACAGATTTGTGCACATCTAAGTGGCGAAGCTGGTGACAGTTTCCTCCTGTACCATGGAGACTTCATTCTGCTCCTCCTCATCCCTGTCTTCCAGATCAGGGGGCCGAGTACCCAGAGGGAAGCTGGTCTTCTATTAAAGACTGAAGCAAAGAAAGCATTAAGCAGCATCCTTTGTGACAGTGTTCCCCACTGCATCCAATAAAGCATGAAGATTCTCCTTGGCCTTCCTTTCGTTTCTAATGTATTTGTAAAAACATTTTTTGTTGTCTGTTATGGCAGTGGCCAAACCCGAGTCCTAGATGGGCTTTTGCCTCTCTGATCTTCACCCTGCATAACCTCATGGCATCCTTATAGTCCCCCAGAGCTGCCTGCCCCTTCTTCCAAAAGTGGGAAACTCTCCTTTTCCCCCTGAGTTCCAGCCAAAGCTCTCTGTTCAGCCAGGCCAGTCTTCTGCCCCACCGGCTCATCTTTTGGCGCATGGGGACGGCCTGCTCCTGCACCTTAAGACTGCCTTCTTGAGCAGTGTCCAGCCTTCCTGGACCTTTGGCCCTTCAGGACTGTCTGCCAAGGGGCTCTGTCAACCAGGCTCCTAAACAGGCCAAAGTCAGCCCTCCAGAAGTCCAAGGCAGTGTTTCTGCTGACTTCCCTCCTTACTTCTCTGAGAATCAAAAACTCTATCATCTCATGATCACTGTGCCCAAAACGTCCTCCAACTACCACATCACCCACCAGTCCTTCCCTGTTTGCAAACAGCGGACCCAGTGGGGCAACGCTGCTGGTTGGCTCACTGACCAGCTGTGTCAGAAAGGTGTCTTCTACACACTCTAGGAATCAAATATCATAACATCTGATCACATGTCAATATGATATGAACTGTTTATATGAAAGCTGGCCATTACCTGAACATTAACATAACTCAAACCCCAAAGTACAGCAGTACTTGAAAGGAAAGAAAAAGACATTTTTAGTTTTTTTTTTACAGATCTCATAACTTAGTTGAGGTTCCAGAGGTCAATTCTCTGTGCAGGGCTCCAGGAAAGTATCTTTTTCCTTTTTTAAACCTAAATACCACTAATAAGCCAAGATATGTATTACCAACTAAAATGACAGTAACAGCTGTCCCCAAGCCCCAAATTATTTTTTCTTCATGTGGCCTGTTGTTCTTGTATAATTTCCCTGGCAGCAAGCTGTTCAGACAACACGGAGGATGCACCACCTCTTATTCAGGTTTTTGTTCTTCATGGCAAACGTGCTTGCATTGCCTCCATCAGCACAAGAATATTATCAATCGTGTGGTCTCTTCCTCTGGATGACTGGAGTCGGTGGCTTTCCTTCAACAATTCAGCTGTTTCTTTGGTTTTGCTACTATTGCAGTTCACATGAGGTGAAAGAGGAAAAAAAAACCTATGGTTATGATCACAACAGAAAAAGCTGTGATATCCAGACTGACTGGTGCTTTGTATTTGGGGCAAATACTTACTATTTTACAGTCCTTTCCCAACTTCAGTATGATGTTGCAGCAGTTGCAGGGTGAGATATAACCAATTAATACTATTACCTGATTTTTATATCAGTAACAGATACAGTCTCTTTGATGTCCCTGCTTAGATTAAGGAATGCATTAAAATGAATACTATTTCTTTTATCTACTCTTATGAGAATGATAGTAATGGAGAAAAGATGTCTTCCTTTTATTTGTCACTATCATGACACAGGAGGTTCCTTCACTGATGAAAGAAATAATAAAGACGCCAGCTGGCCTACTTAAACAAGAGAAAGACATGAAAGAGAATTTCACCCAGCCACACCTGCTCCCTCCCACCTGTTTGTCACATTAAAAGAAAAACTCCTAGGAACAGCAGTGGAAAGTGGGATGGAACTAGTTGGAAGACCTGTACATAACCATACTTGGCGTAATTTCTTCTTCACTGAGTCGCAGAGCTCTGAGAAATGGGAGTTACATCCCACTGGTGGCCAGTCACAAGTGGTATTCTCCAGGGGTCAGTATTGGGGCCAGGCCTGTTTAATATCTCTATTGATGGTCTGGACAAGGGTATCAAGTGCACCTTCAGTGAACGTGCAGTCAGCAAATTGGGTGGGTGTATTGATCTGCTTGAGGGCAGGGAGGATCCGGGCAGGTGGACTGATGGGCTGAGACCAACTGTATGAGGTTCAGCAGGGCTCAGTGCCGGGTCCTGCCCTTGGGTCACACCAGCCCCATGCAGCGCTACAGGCTGGGGCAGAGCGGCTGGAAAGGGCCTGGTGGGAAAGGGCCTGGGGGTGCTGGGTGACGGCTGGCTGGGCAGGAGCCAGCAGTGTGCCCAGGGGGCCCAGGCGGCCAGCAGCACCCTGGCCTGTGTCCCCAGCAGTGTGGCCAGCAGGACCAGGGCAGTGACCGTCCCCCTGCCCTGGGCACTGCTGAGGCCGCCCCTCGAACCCTGTGTTCAGGTCTGGGCCCCTCACTACAAGAGGGACGTTGAGGTGCTGGAGCGTGTCCAAAGGTGTGCAACAAAGTTGGTAATGGGTCTAAAGAACAAGCCTTCTGAGAAGTGGCTGAGGGAACTGCAGTTGCTTCATCTGGATAAAAGGATACTCAAGGGGGGACCTTATTGCTCTCTACAACTCCCTGAAAGGATGTTGCAGGCAGGTGGGGGTGGCTTTTTTCTTGCAGAGAACTAGCAACAGAACAAGAGGAAATGGCTTCAAGTTACACCAGGGGAGGTTTAATTTGGATATTAGGAAAAAAATTTCACTGAAAGGGCAGTGAAGCATTGGAGCAGGCTGCCCAGGGAGGTGGTGGAATGACCATCTCTTAAGGCATTTAAAAAATTTGTATATGTGGTGCTTAGTGACATGGTTTAGTGATGGACTTGTCAATCCTGGGTTAATGATTGAACTTGAGGATCTCAAAGGTCCTTTCCAACCTGAATGACTCATTGATTCTGAGATATTTGTGCCATATGCAATAAGAAAAGCAGGGGCCACAACAACTATCTGCACTATTCAAGTGTGAAGTTACTGACACTGCCCATTTCCTTCTAACATGTAAACAGGGAGAGCCTGTGGTTTGTAGAGTATGTTAGAGTATTACTGTCAACCCAGAAGCACTGGTCCCAGTTGGGACAGTTCACTATGCACATTAACAGAAAGTTGTCAATGTAAGGTTTAAATTCACAAAACACAAATGCAGCTGAGATTTTGTGATTATGGTAGGTTGCCTAGAGATGCTCAGGTCTGCAGCAAGATGCTGCCAAGAAGCACTTACGTGGACTTCATTTTGCTGCACGCTAGTCTCCCTGCCCACTGTTTTTCCTATCCTGTTTTGGTGTTACAAATTTCATTCTTAATTACATTTAACACTGTGCTGCTTCTGCCCGAGGACACCAGGTGAATCTCCAGTAACTCAGATCCACTTGAGGCGAAGCTAAACAGCAGTTTTAGGCTCCATCATGCACACAAAGCAAGAGGAGCTGGGAGGTTGCAGAGCTTGTGTTATGGGCAGGCTGCAAGCTTCAGAGTGCCCAGATCTCAGCTGCTGCCTTACACTGTGTGCCCAGAGAAACAGGAAATTTCAAGACAGTCTGAATTACCATGTGGATTTTCAAGATCTTATAGTAGCTAACCTTTTAAACAGACAGCATCTACCATCTTAGCTGTAGCTGAGCTGGCACACTGCTATAATTCTTTTCAAAAGAGAGAGTAGCTAAAGAGTACTGAGGCTTGACTGGCTTCACAGTCAGCTAACAGGAAAAGCTGCTGGATCATTAATCTTCCAGGTTTCACAAAGTTTATTGCTGTGGACTAGCTTGTCATTTAAGGGCCTTAGACCAAATAGCCCTCTTGAGAAAATTCACTTAGCTTCCTGGGAGAAGGGATGAATCCCTGGTCCCACTGCTGAGGGCTGTGGATGAAAGGGAGGACTGTTTGAACATGAAGAACATAAACAGGTAAAGATGGAGGCCAGGACAAGAGATGGAAAGTAATCTCAACAGGGGAAGAGTGGACTGCAGAAGGAGAGGGGTCTTCACAACAGCAGTGTGAAAGCCCTGATAAGAACACCTACCACAGAGGCATGCAAAAGCAGAGATGTAAGGGAGATGAAGTGGCAGGACCAGCCTTTGATAAGCTGCACCTTGAGGAAGCTTTGACACCAGCTGCTTGGAGTGGGAGGTTGCCCAGGATGGTGGGACCTATGATAAGAGAAAGACACCTCCATTAGACTTTGGGCAACTGTTTGCTTGTTTTCACTAATGTCAAACTGTGCTTCAGAGTGATGGAAGGGAAACAAAATAAGGGGGTATATACATAAGAGGTAGAAGGTGGCAGTAGTCAACTTGTACAAATGTTTGCCATCTGTTTTTATTAGATGTAAATTATTTCCATCAGTCTTCAACCCCAAATCTTAGCACAAAATATATTTGCATACTGTTCACAGGCAGAGAGGATTACTAGATAGTAATCCCCACTAGATAGGTGAAGCTGGTTTCCTGGTATCCCAATGACTTATTTTTGGATCTGTTAAAGACTTCACTTAAATTTCTGGTCTAACTTCAACAGCAGCAGCCAAGACCTTCATCTCCATTTCAGACACATAAACATATGTTCAAGTTACCCTGAGCTGGGCTATCGTAGTGTATGTATATATTGGCACTGGATTCTTCCATAGGCAAGGAGAACCTGGGTTGCCGGGCCCTGAATCCAATACAGACTATTAATGTAGGGTAAAATAGCATGACCTGCTGAAATGTCTAAGCCACTGTCTATCTCAGGAACAGTGGATGTGGTTCAGCTCTTACACTGAGGAAAAACTACTGAGCACTGAAGAAGTAACATCCCAATGCTTTTAGCCTATTTTTTGTGTCCCCATATGTCTCAACTCCTACTCTTTTATGTGTCTTTTAAAGCTCAGTATTTTAAAGTCTCCTACTTTTTTCTACCATTTGGGTGCTTGGTTAACATTTTTTAACCATAGCAGTGTATTGTCACTCAATTCTGACAAGAGATATGAAAGTGAAGGTGACATTCCACTCAAGGAATCACACCACACAAGTACTAAATAAAATGAAACCTAAACACACAGACACATCTTAGTACGAGAAAGCTGTAAACTCCAAAATTTAGATAAAACCAGAGTGTCATTATCTAATTACATTTTAACTAGTAATATGCTAAGCAGTATACATGTTCAACTGTAAATTCGATTTGAAAACTTATGTATGGGTATATATACACACATACGGTTAACTATACTGACTCTCCCCCCTACCCAGGAAAAGGGAATTTTGCTGTTGCAAGGGGCTGCCATGCGTTTCTTCTCCCTCATTCCTCAAGTGATGTTGCCTGAGCCGTAGAACAGATTTTAAGGTGACCTCTTGTGGTGCATAGCACTGAACGGTTGAACTCACCTCTGCATCGTGATCACCAATTGTAATGGCTGGTTGGGGACAACAGCATCACAGGCAGTGGTGAAATCATCATCGAAGAGATTTTGAATTACTATGATTCACATTTTCAGTCTCTCATAGAGACTGGAAGAACTGGATTCAGGCTAAACATATAAATACCCTTGGCAAAGGATAATTAGAAAAGGCTTCTTATTAAAAAGTGTCCTATAGCTTCTGCCTCTTTCATAAAAAACAGCATATAGAATGACAGGTGTGACACCTAACAAAAGAGTGTCATTACTGAAGTAGAGCACAGGCATGGGAATTAAGAGATTTCTTTCTTGTCCAGTCACGGATTTGCTCTATGACCACAGTCAGCACAACTATTTTGTTGTGTTTCATTTAACCTCTCTATAAAAGAGGAAATTGCAGGCACAGCTCACTGCATGGTCAAGCTAATCTGCTTAATATTTGTAAAGCTGAGAGGGCAGAAAGCAATATCGAGCTGCGGGGTATATATATTATGTGAGCTTGAAGTAGTTCCCCAATAAATCCGTCTTACTAAATGAATTTCTGTGCTTAAGCAATGTTCTAGCAATTTGCATTTCCCCAGAATATGTAATATATTTATATGGAAACCAAATCTTTGCATTACATCATTGCCAAGAAGAAACAAAATATACATAAAGTGCATAAAATGCATGTAAAAAATGAATAAATTAAAATAATGTCTGTGTGCAAACAAGGATTTCAATAAACTTGAAGTGTCACTTCTTTCAGTGAAGCACTTGGAGCTACATAACCTTGAGTCTAAATTTGTGCATAGCAACAGAAGTTAATTTGACAGTCAGCTGTAAGTATATAGACTCCCTGCTATTAGCTGTTTAAAACATAAATGTCTTGCTTTTACCACTCATCTAATATAAAATTAACTTTTATATGAGAAAAGTTGGGGGTTGATACTCATCACCTTTAGACAGCAAGGAAAGAGAGGGCTTGAGTCTCAGGAGCAGAAATCAGGTTTCACAGAAAAAGAGAAGTGGATGAGAAAGAAATACTCCCTGTTCTCCTTTTGACTCACTGCACCTACCAGTGTACTGTTTGAGTCCGTTTGTAGGTCATCTCTGCAAAGAGGACCAAGATAACTGTCCTCATTTCTGGAGTGGCCTCCCCATTACACTGCGTTGCAGCACCTTTCAACCACGGCACTGGCCCGTGGTCACTTGGAGGTCTGAGTACCCCTCCTGTTGCATATGTGAAAAGCAACCAAGAAAAGCAATCCATTGCTCTGAATTCACTTGACTTCTGTCCTCACCTCAGATGGAAAATTTTCAAGGGTGTGCTGTCAGGAGAATGCTGTATCACAGCCCTGACTGGCATGAGAGAGCATTGCAGTTGCAGAGCAGAATGTAGAAGCGTGGGAATCTGCAGAAACGAGCTGCTGCTCGAACGGCTTACCACATCTGCCTGCCCCACCACCAGAGACTTGTGGGCTGGATTGCTCTCCTGCTGCTCCACGAGTGAGGGGGGCAAATAAATTCGGTGTATTTAGCACAGAGTGCATTGTTGCCTCCTGCCCCACACGTTCAAGCCCCACAGTTAACACAGAGGGGCTGTGCATGGATTCAGCCCCACAGCACACAGACACACCCCTCCTGTGGCCAGGTGGCAACTGCTCCCACAAAGCATGCATGGACTGCAACTGGAGGCAGCACACCAAAACCATGCTCAGGTCCTGAAAGGGAAACTTCTTTCCCTCTATTGCTGTCCCAGCAGTGCACTGACCTTCCAAAGTCAGTTAGACTGAATGGAAGCCTTCTCCACCACCACCTTTTTTCCTACTTCTATCCTATTTGTGTCACAGACTTAATTCTAATCCAGGAGGAAGGATGTTGTGGCTGTGACTAAGACTCCCTCTTCTCATGGACACATCAACTGACCTTCCCCATCTCGGCTGGTTTCAGATCAGGCAGCCACCTGGGACCCCCACCCTGGCACAAGGACAGAAGCTGCTGATAAACTGAAGGGCTTGCTGGGGTTTGATCATTCATACTTTGGGTGTAAGAGCTGAAACCCTGCAGCATTAAGCTCAGCAAAATATTCCCACCACCACTATGCAGATACACACAAAAATTTGCAAATGGCACAGATTTGCAAATTTGCACACAAAAAAAACCCAGAACATGGAACTGGGTTTTCATTTCTTTCATTCTAGACACTCTAGCATAAAATCCTATATCAAGAAAATACTTTAGGCACACAATATATATAAGGAAGCTCAGGGTACCAACTCAGGTGAAACAAGCGAATCATGATTTTGATTAATCTTTCACTGTTAGCACAAGTTAAATAGTCAGATCTAAATTTTTTCTCTTACTTGGGGAAAAAAATCCCAAGTGACTGGAGAGTGGATGTCCACATAAATCTTTTAGATCCCACGTGGATTTTCTTTTTAAAAAGAAAAGCATAAAAATATTTTTTTTTCCTTGAGAAGATAGTGTCAAGAGCAAACCTATCATTAAAAATACAAGCAGCAGACTGGGGATCTCCCCAGTCAGCATCATGTGTCTTCCAGGCAAGAGGAAATCTCCCTGTAAGGCAGACAGGGAGTTTGAATTATTAAAGCTGAAAGAATAATCTACTCAGACTGATCAGAGCAGGGCTTTCTCGAGAACTGGTGGGGTTTTTCCACTGGCAGGCAGACTACATCATACGTGAGCTGCATTTAAAGCACTCACCAGCGTATTTCCATATTGCCTTCTCAAGCAGAATTTCCATTGCTGCAAGTATTAAAAAAAAAAAAAAAAAAAAAATTCCACTCACCCCCACACACACACCCCCAAGCTGTTAGAGGTGATCAAAAATCTAATGAGAAACCAGGATTAGCTTTTCCAGATAATATAATGTCATTTCCCCGTCACTTCACTGATTCCACAGGAGACTTTTTTTTTTTTTAATTGTAAATAATTGCACCTAGAAGTGCATAATGCAGCAAAATGAAAATCTACAGGCACGGGGTTTCCCAGGCAACCTCTTATCAATTGTCTGTTTCTCAGTGACACTGCTTACTGCACTATAAAACCTTGAAAAGCCTCATCTGTTGCAGACTGAAAGAAGCAGGAGGAGGCAGAGGGAATCACCCCAACAAGAAGTTCATTCACTGAACATATGAATGCTATATGATTATTTTGATTCCTAAGAATATTTTTTAGCTACCTGCCTGCAAATGCTGGTTGTAAAGCAGTGCATTTAAGCATGAAAGGAACTTATTATCCTATATATTAAAAATTCAGTCTCCCTACACAAAATGTATCTAGCATTAAAAAAAAAAATATGTTTCCTGGCATCTTTCGTAACTCAGTTGTGTCACTCACATTTAGTATGAACCCATCTCCTGAGGTTTCACAAGAATAAATGCCAACCACACTGCAGACTCACACATAAATAATCACTTTGAATTGGAAACTGCCTTGAAGAGCTAGGCATCAGGGAAAGCAACACTGAGATACCATCAGCCTCTTCTCTCCACATAGGTTGCTTTGTTTTTAAATTCTCCAAGATGAAGGGCACAGGAAGGTGCTGGGGGCTGTGTTCTCACCTGCCGGCTTTGCCTGGTGTTATAACAGAGGACTGCAAGACCCGACGGAGCTGAAAGCTTATGTTTTGGGAGAGTATTTACATGTCACAGAGGTGCCTACCTGTGCTGAAGAAACAAACCAAAGCCTCCAATCACTAAACCCAAAGGCTTTTCAGGTAGCGAGAATACTGCCAGCCATCAGCTTTCCCTCCTCGCTGCCAAACAAGTTCCAGTAAAATTTATCTTGTGAGTTCCTGCAGCAACCACATCTCCCCTTCATCTTCCCCTCCAGATCAGTTCAGTTTCCCTGCCCTTTTCTGTCTACTCGTCTGCATGAAAAACTGCCATTTGAGTCAGTCCTGCCAGGGTGCGAAAAGGGGATGAGCTAGTAACCCAACATCCATGTAGTCACTGAGAGACCATGAGCATATTTCAGGAACCACCTTTCACGCCCCATCCTGCTGCACTAGCCACTCCAGTTCTTCAGCTACAAAGAGAAGGAAAATTGTGTTGCCTTTTTCTCCCTGAATGCTCCCTTGAGAGAACAATGAAAAACCAACCTGCATCTCAGCACATGCACACAGAAGGAAACAAATCCTTGCTTTTTCTTTATTGTCTCCTCGTATGGGAAAACCACTACAGCCTGTCATCATGGGCACACCACTTTCTGGATTCATCCCTAATGTAATTTAGATCGGAATTACAGGGAAACACGTGGTCAGGAACCTGCAGATCACTAATATTGGGGGGGGGGGGGGGGCGGGGGCGGTGTGTGTGTGTGTGTGTGGAACTGATGCCAATAAAATGAAAAGGTCAAAAGCTGACCCTGTACTTTGAAGACTAAACAGGCAAGCACCACCTGGACATGTTCAATTACACTTCCATATTTTTACTGCAGCTTGATTCCAAATTTTACAGTTAAGTCACGAGGCTAAAACACTGGACAGAAAGGAAACGTGACCCAGCTTTGGTAATGGTAACAACTGACACAGAGCAGGTAAAGCAGAACATGCACCAGTAATAGTTTACAACTGAGTGAGACAGAGCTTTCGACACTTCCAAAGTAAAACCTAGTAACAGTAGTTAAACAATTACAAAAGGTGATTTAGTCTAATGGTTTATTTTTGTTGGCTGTAAGTAAACATCAGAACACACACAGATAATTAATGTTTTGCAAGTACATTGAAGCAGAAGACCAAGAATCTGTTAACTCGCATCTAGAAGAGCCGGGGGGAGGGGGAGATTACCCAGCACTGCTAATTCATAAAACTTACTCTGAAACATTTAATCCACTTCACAAGACAGCTAACAAATCCAGACCCTGACCAGTTTTTATTGCAGAACAATGCTTCTGGATGGAAAAGCATCCTGCAAGAACTCCTTCACCTACTGCTTAGCCTGTGACAGGTCAGCCGGCCAGCTCCCCGCAGAGGTAAAATGCTAAATGGAAAAGAGAGGGTATATGGTCGGTGCGAGTTAAATCACTTCAGTATCACAGGCACCACTTCTAATTGCAAAACATCACCTTCACATGAGTACTTCTGTGATGAAAGAAGCCTCACCAGCACCAATACCCTGCCACTGTCAGGAAGCAAAAGCTCCACGTGACCTGATAAAGGCTCCCTTACATGACATGGCTATGGAGGGCAGCACACCACTGTCATTTTTCAATTTTGTAACAATACACACAAAATAAGTTAGTGGCGAGAAGACATTTGGGAACTTTTAGGAAAAGCCTCCAACTCTTACTCCAGTTTCTTTATGTTTTCCTCCAACGGTACTTGTCACCATGCAGGCAGGCCATAGCTCTCCTGGATTAAAGCCCTCCACTGGCACCTCGCTTCACTGTTACCTACTGGCTGCTGGGTAATACAGTGCTTAGACTAAATTAGACTCACAGCTGAGGAAATCAAAACTCTTTGTCCTCAAGAAAATGAGGGAAAAAATACTGAGATGCAGCCCATGATCTTGCCAATATCACTCTCCCCTTGTGAAATGTTTTGTTAGCTTATTAAAAACACTTACAAAACATTATCTCATTACAGTTGAGTAATCTTAAATCTTCTTCAAATAGTTTTCCTGTATATACAGATGGCCATAATCCTTAAAATCCCTCTATTAATAACCTTGATTAGATGTGCAAAACAGAACAGATGATTGAGAAGTCCAAGGAAGGACCAAGCAAGTGGCTCATGGGTGCAGCAGCAGACAGTTTTTGATGTGCAGAACCCTTTACCTTTGTATCACCAGTTCAAAGCTGGCCAGTATCAAAAGATGGAGAGGTACCACCATCTGGCAGAAATTATACAAAACGGCATGAAATTAATGGGTGTTTCCACCCTGGACCCAAAGAGAAAGCCCTCCTCAAATCCAAAACTCAGCAGCTGTGAGCTGTATTACAAAGTTTCTGTTCCCAGTAAGCAAAGAGACTATGCTATCCTCTCATTTTATTTGTGATTTTTGCCAAGTTAAAGTACTTGCTGCTGGTTTCACCACCCTGCTGTGGGCAGAGAGCTCTGCTGTAAGCAGAGGTTTGCCTCCTGCAAGCAGGTGGCCTGGGACAACCCCACAGCCACAGGCTACCACAGCGGCTTCACTGTGATTGGCACCACCAAAACAGCTTAGCTGCAAAGACATCTCCCAGGGTTTTTATGAATGAAAGACTTCCAAATTAGAAAAAGTAAATAAAATAACTGTTATGATAATCCCATCATTCCAGCAGCAGCAGAAAAAGAGCTTTATGACTGATTTTTCAGCAGTAGTTTTACTCAGTATAGCCTGAAGAGACCAAACCAAAAGCAGTTACCTGTGCACAACCCTGGCATTAGAGTGCTGTTAATGGCCATTTCCAGCCCTGAAGTTAACTGAATGGCCAAATTCTCCTTTCCCTCTAAAATAGGATGTTAAATTTTGAGAGCTTGGATGCCATTCTGCATACATCACCAACACAGTTAACAGGCTTCAGCGTTCTATTACTTTGCCATAAAACCCAAGCAATATTGGTATTATTGATGCCTACCCTGCTAGGGTATGAGAGAAGCAGAGCTGCTTTACCAAAGGTATGAGCAGGAACCTCAAATCTTAAATTGAGGGAGAGGGGGTGCATTCCTAATGCTTCACAATAAAGGAAAAAAGCATGCCATAATTAAATACATTAAAAATGAGCTTTCTATCAACAGTAAACAAAATGAACCTAAAATATTACCCTTAATTACTGCTGATCTGCATTCATTTCAGTTGTGGAATCTGCAGGGTTACTAAGTGGCAGCATTAAAAAGCTGTAAAACTAAATGGTTATTACATAATTCAGCCACTTACAAAGGCAGCTCAATTTTCATATATAAATATGAATCATGTTCTCTCAACCAAAGCCTACGTTTCAATACAGAAAGCATAGCTGAAAGCCTATTTTTTTCAGAATATAGAACAGTTTTTCCTTATGAATGAGGACAATTCAAAGGTTATTAGAATTTTTGAAAGGACTTAATGCCAACAGCCTGTGGATTTAAATGTTTACTTGCAAGGCAGATGTGCTAGAAAATGCTGTTTCACTTTCTTATTAATATGATTTCTGGTTAAATAAAAAAAAAAAATATTAGCTGGATAGCCACAGGCTCCTGCTAAATGCTCCTCTCACCAGCAACACTAGGGCCTCATCCACTGGAAGTGAAAAAGCTAAGAGACAAGCTTACTCCTCTCCTTTTCGATACAACTCTGTACTTGGCTTTAAAATGAGAGCATGGAATTAGAAACAAGTGTAATGAATGGGGGCATCTTTATAGGAGTGCCGTAGTCTGATTCCACAGTGCCCGGCCAGTTCTCCAGCAGTTTATTTCAGTATTATAGTGATGGAACGTTTTTGCCTTTCTTACAGCCCTCTTGTCTTCCAGATACAGTCAGTAATATCTGACTCCAGAAAAACCTTCCCTTTGCAGCCTGATTTGACATGGCATAAGCGAGAGACAAAAGCCTTCATCTGGGGCAGTAAGAGCTGCAGAGTTACTCACAGGGTGCACTTCCCTGGTGTGAAAAAGCAAACTAACATGGTGTGGTTTAATTTTTACCTAGAAACCATCTCCATATCAGGGGGCATCATCAGTACCTACAGCAATGCTGGCATGGTGATGCTGAAGTAGCCATGTCATGCAAAAAGGGAGAAAAGCAGAATTTAAAAGTTCATCAGATTAAGATTTTAAGTCATTATCGCTCTTAATTTCTTGACTGTTGCTGGTAAGTAAGCAAGAAGCTACTTAAAAGGCCTGGTCTACAGCAGAGAAGGTTAACAAACCCTTACAGGACAGATGCAGCTTACGCAGCAAGACTGCTTGTGCTGACACAGCTTATTACTACTGCCACAAATGAAATAACCTATATTGACTTGTTTGTCGAAATGAGTTGCATTTGCACTGGGTATTTGCTCTGCTGGTATAAAAACGCTGATTGTTTTATTTTTTACCCCACAGCACTGACAGACATCATTAGATTTGAAAAAGCTCTTTGCACCAACTTGTTCCAATGCCTTTCCCTCTCCTTTCTCTATTGTTTACATTTAAGAAATTGATTCTACTATTTGTAAGGCTGGTGGGTAGTCACCTCTCTGTGTAAATCCTTAAGCATTTGTTGTTTCCTGCCCTTAATAATGCTTTCTTAGGAAGCATTTTTTTGGGGCAGAAGTGAGGGTGTAGAGAGTTATTTAATGAGACCCCAGAAATTAATTTTAGAGTGCAATTCTCAGGAACATGTTCTGGGTGGAAAATTTTGGTGGTACAATTTGGCACATGCACAATTCCCAAAAGATATGTTTAAGACATGTTCTCAGGTTTGAGAATATCGAAGGAACCTGAAGGTGCACAAGTCCATGCGACCTGGTGTGAAGCATCCACGAGTGCTGATGGTACTGGTGGATGAAGTGGCTAAGCCATTATCCATCATATTTGAGAAGTTGTAGCAGTCCGGTGAAGTTTCCATGGACTGGAAAAGGGGACAAATAACACCCATTTTTATAAAGGGAAAAAGAAAGATCTGGGGAATTACAGGATGGTCAGTCTCCCCTCTGTGCCCGGTAGGATCATGCAGCAGATCCTCCTGGAAACTGTGCTAAGGCACATGGAAAATAAGGAGGTGATAGGTGACAGCCAACATGGCTTAACTGAGGGCAAATTGTGCCTGACAAATCTGGTGGCCTTCTACAATGAGGTTCCAATGAGGGTTGACAGATGGGGGAAGAGGGACTTCTTCTGTCATCTACCTGGACTTGTGCAAAGCTTTTGACACTGTCCTGCACAGCATCCTCGTGTCTAAACTGGAGACACATGGATGTGATCAAGTTCACCACTCAGTGGGTAAGGAATTGGCTGGATGGTTGCAGTCAAAGAGTTGTGGCGAACGGTTCAATGTCCAAGTGGAGGCCAGTGACAAGTGACGTTCCTCTGGGATCACTACTGGAACTGGCGCTGTTTAACATCTTTGTCGGCGACATGGACAGTGGGATTGAGTGCAACCTCAGCAAGTTTGCCAATGACACCAAGCCGTGTGGTGTGGTCAACACACTGGAAGGTAGGGATGCTGTCCAGAGGGACCCTGACAGGCTTGAGACATGGGCATGTGTGAACCTCATGAAGATCAGCAAGGCCAGGTGCAAGGTCCTGCACCTGGGCCAGGGCAATCCCAAGCACAAATACAGGCTGGGTGGATAGTGGATTGGGAGGAGCCCTGAGGACAAAGATTTGGGGTGTGTGGGTGACAAGAAGCTCAGCGTGACCCAGGAATGTATACTTGCAGCCCAGAAAGCCAACCAGATCCTGGGCTGCATCAGAAGAAGCATGGCCAGCAGGTCAAGGGAGATGATTCTCCCCCTTGTACTACACTCTCATGAGACCCCACCTGGACTACTGTGTTCAGCTCTGAGGCCCCCAACATAAGAAGGACTTGGACCTGGTGGAGAAAGTTCAGAGGAGGACCACAAAGATGACCAGAGAGCTGCAGTACCTCTGCTGTGAAGACAGGCTTGAGAGAGTAGTGGTTGTTCAGCCTGGAGAAGAGATAGCTCTGGGGAAGAGATGGCTCTGGGGAGACCTTATAGCAGCTTTCAGTACCTAAAGGGGTTTATAAGGAAGATGGGAACAGAGTTTTTACAAGGGCCTGTAGCAATAGGACAAGAGGGAATGGTTTTAAACTAAAAAGAGAGTAGATTTAGATTAGTTATTAGGAAAAAATTCTTTACTACGATGGTGGAGAAACACTGGAACAGGTTGCCCAGAGAAGCTGTGGGTGCCCCATCCCTGGAAGTGTTGAAGGCCAGATTGGATGGGGCTTTCAGCTACCTGATCTAGTGGAAGTTGTCCCTGCCCATGGCAGGGGATTTGAGCTCAATGATCTTTGAGGTCTCTTCCAAACCTAAACCATTCTATGATCCTGTGATTCTATGTAGGAAGTTCTGGACAGGTTGCTGTGGACTTGGGATAATGTTTCTTTCCCCCAGTCTGTCTAGGCCAAAACCTGGTGCTCATAGATTAAAATTCTGATAACCCACAAGATCAAGGATGACTATCCAGAAGCTTCTTACATTATTTCATTGCTTCCAATGTTCTTCTGCTCCCTCTTAATCTGTAATAAGAAGATTGAAAGAAAAATGACTTTGCAGATGTAGGTAGAAATGGTAAGTAGCCTACGGAGAATTTTGTTTGCTGAAAAAGGAGAAGCAGGCTATGGAGAAGCACATGTCAAGGGGCAGACAGGACTAAATTTGGTTATTTTAGCACACAGGTGCTCTGCATTCCCTTGAAAGTTTCGTAACAAGCTGCAAGCAGCAACTGCCAAAGAAAAAAAGAATTGAGCATGTGTTTTCAGCTTCTTTTTAATAAATAAGCAAAGACCAAGTCTTTTGTAATACTTGTTAAGGCTGGGGTTTCTGATCAAAATTTTGGGAGACAACTGGAAATGCAGTAATTGTGATAAAATTGAAGGGGTTTTAACAACTGATTGAAAATTATGAAGAGCTGGTTCTTCTGGAAGTCCAAGTCCCCTGCACACTATTCCCTGTGATATAAACAACAACTATCCTGTTATTTAAGGGAGAGGACCTAGTTTTGCAGAACACTTCAGTACCTCCTTATGGATCACAGAAGCATAAGAGAGTAAATGTATTTATCAAAACAGAAACTTAGCATAACCACACATCAAGCTCAGCAGTTTCTTTACCCCCTTCTGTAAACTGGCTCCAAGCACATTTTTAAACACTAGCTTTGAAAATGCCATGTCAGATGCCACCAACCTTCCCAAGGTCTTCACAGCAATAGTGCTAACTGCCTGATGATGGAAGAGGTAAATTAGTCACATACACTTTCTCCTCACCCCCCCGTTAAATTAAGGTCCATAACAAATCATTCATCAGATTGAATTAAATTGACCAGCAAGGGTTTTTTTCCAAACTTGCAGTTTCTTTTGACAATGTCCAGAAAGTGCTACAATAATTAAAGAATTGTAATCTCTGTGTTCTGTGTCCTTTTTCATCCTTTATTCATGAATCTGTATTTCCTACTTTTTAAGCTTTCCTTGACAGAACATCACCACCTAGTGACGGAATGCTTAAGGGAGCTACCAGAAACCTGATCAGCAGACATTGAAAAGAGAAGGCTGATAGGAAGAAAAAAACCAGAGTGGAGAATAATCCTTTTTGTTATTTACATTGGACAAATTTCCTAAGCAAGCTGAAAAGAAGACAGGAATTCTAAGAAATGCAAGAAGATTTATACAGGTTGGTTAAATGGTTAACAATTAAATAACAATATTTGTCATTTTAGATAAGAAAAGCCAGGCTTTTAGCTCACACTATCTTAGATCAGTTTAGTTCAGCAATATCAGATATAATTAGAAGTAAATTAAAATGTAAAATGTTAAGAAGCAGGAAATACAAACAATTTCAGGAAAACCTTCCCAGCAGTGACACCTGTTCACTGGAGACAACAGTGCCTTGATTCCTTGTCATTTTTTAAAACTAAGCTGTACATACCATGGAATTCAAGCCCATGTTTACCACCACTGCTTGTAGTCCAATATTTTCTTTCTCAGATTTTGTTTGGCTCTGAGATACCTAAGAATCAAAGTAGAGATCTTACTTGTAGGTAAGGTTCTCCCAGATAAATCACATATTATTGCAACTATTATTGAAGTGTCACTGTGAGACCACAACAGTTACATTGTGTTCACATTCAGAGTAATTTTACAAGACAGAAATAGAAAATAAAAACTAACTCAATACATATTTTACCTTTTCCAAGTATTGAGGGAAAAAAAAAAAAACCAAACCAAACCAGGTTTTTGAAGATGTGAACATAGACCCATAAAATTAAATATCATTATTACCTTGTGCTGAATGTAAGCAGAAGAAAGACCCATTTAAAACCAGTCAAACAATGTTGTTCCAAACAGTGTTTCATCAAGGTGGACGTACCTGGAGTTTTCAGCTTGATCAGATGCTGAAACAGTTGTAACTTTGGCTGAGCAGCCTCAGAAGTCTCTGCCAAAAGCAAAAGAGTAGCCAGACAATTAAATTACCTCACAATCAGTTTAACCTGGGAATAACGACCTCGACAGAAATGGCTTCTTTAAGGGGGTTCACTCCAGCATATTGGTGGAGTGCTTTGCCTTTTAAAATGCTTGCTAATGCATTTTCTCCCCGATCATTTCATTGCTTAGAAGTACATTGAAAGGATCAAATGTATGCATTTCCTGCTAATAAAGTTCAGTTCCTGGCCCTGTTCCAAAGCTTTGTCAATGATTTTTCGTACAGCTGCCAGGGGGAATCCTTTCGGGGTAATTGCACATGTATCACTCTGATTAAAAATAATGTCAGCAGAAGTTAACAAGAAACGAAGCAGGGTAAGAAATAAAAATGCCACTTAGATGCTTTATGAAGAAAGTTACAAACAAAGACCTGAGTACAGGCCCATTGAACCAACACTTCTTTAGCTATAGATGTCAGTTAAAATGAGGTCAAATCTATGTTACAATATCTAGCTTTATCCTTATCTCTCTTAACTTTTAAAGATGGAATTAATTCAAATTAATCTCTTTTTTCTTGCTGTTTGCAAGCGTACAAACTTTTCACCATGAATTTAACTCAGACCAGTAACTCAGTTTTGTATATTTAAGAGGCGCATATTTAAACTGCTAAAATTATTCTTAGACATTAGCATTTTGCTTTCAGAATAAACCCTTAACATAAATGTAGCTATTTTCTTCTCAATAATGATACGGGTGTTTCATACATAGTTAGAAAGTTCAGTAGCAAGCCCTTTATGAGCGTCCTTAAATATGTGTGAACAATCAGTCAGGAGAAGAGTGAAGTGACTGGAGGCAAGGAATTGACTGCCACGAGAAACACCCTGTAGTAACCTGGTCCCCTTTTTCCCCCGCATGCCTGGTTCAGAGCTGTCTGAGCCATCAGTGTGCCTGCGGAGATGCTGTCACAGTCCACTCAGTGCACTCATGATGTTTCGTTTACTATGATCTTGAAGCACAAAAAATCAAGGCGACCACGCCAAGGGGTTATGCTTTGATCAAACAGCACAACTTTATTGTTTGCCCTTAAAGTGGCATGTGATAGAGTGACAGGAAGGGAAGGAAAGGTAAAGTAAAAAGAAAAGGAAAGAGGATTACAGCTACCACCATGGGTCCAAGGCGTCCCTATGGTCCCAGGTCCAGGCAGCATCCCGCCAGTCCTTCCAATCCTCGTGATCCTTGGTGGGGAAGATCTCCAAAGTTCAGTTGCTAAGGAGCCATCTTTCATGCTAAGCAACACACCTCACTCCTCCTCTGGCCCATAGATTGTTGCCAGTCTCCACCTTCTCCAGCAAGGTTACCAGCACATCCAAAGAGGAGTGAGTGCCCGAGGCGTGGTTTGCCTTAGAGGCGGGTGGCTTCAGACCAGGAGGTGTGGTTTTGTGTTATAATGATATTATTATGAAGAAAGTTCACCTGAAGTTCAAGTTTTCTGGTTCCTTGCTGCATCTGTGGTTGTGATCCATCTTCTGGACAGCAGTTATGCAGCCTTATCATAGTTGTTCCTTTCCCCAGGTAGCAGGGAACGGCATAGTACTCCTCGTACCAGGCAGTTCTCTTTCCCAGGGTCTTTGTGTCTTGGTGTCCATGAGGACCACATTCCACCTCCAGGTCTCTCTTGGCAATGCTGAGACAATATCGTTCTCTTTGGACCAACTTTTACAGATGTAGACCTGCCTCCCACAGTGCTGCCAGCTGCACACCACCGGCTGAAGGGGCAGCGGGAAGGGGCTTCTTTTTCTGTGTCTTCTTTTGCCTTGAACCAAAAAAATCTGCAAATTGACTCCAGCTTCCAAAACACAGTCTTTATGGAAAAACGCCTTGTATTGGAGTCTAGAGGAAACCCAACAACTATCTCTAACAGCATGCTAAGCCTTCAGGTACAAGGTCGGTTTATACACATATTCTGTGCTAGGTCAGATTTAATGGTCTATGTTGTACAGGAGATCAAACTGCATAATTTAATGGCTGTTTCTGTCTTTAAAGATTGTGTGAAGTCTGGAAGCATCCTAAGCAAATGAAACTGGCAGCCTCCTACAGGAAACAGCAGAGAGAAAGCAGCTCTGTGAAGAACCAGGAGTTTGAGCCTCAGCTCAGATCCAGAGAAAGGAAGAAGGTCAGGTAGAGGTAGTGATGTACGACTTCCTCTGCTTTCCCTACCTTAACATTTTTTTCACTAGCCTCAAAATTTCCGCCAACTCACCTTGCTTAATACGTACACAATCAGATATTGTAAATTGGCTTTTGAAGTCTTTGGATTATGGTTAAGAGTATGTGATAACCTGTCACAGCAGAACAAACAAAACAGAAGCTAGAAGCTTCTGTCAATGAGGAAAAAAAATTACTTCTTTGCAAATGGAAAAAGCAATGCACAAGATTTATAACTATATAATTTATATATTATATTACAAAATATGTGGAAAACACAAATTAATCCTGGCAAACAACAACCAGGACCTAACTGGATTAACTCCTAGACATCACTCCCCAGCTGTATCTTGGTACATGCAACCTTTTCTTCTCCTGGCACAAGTCTGAGGAACTTCAACCAGATACTCACTACACTGTCATCACACTTCTCTAGGAAGGTCTGTTTGTTTTTCCTGCCACAATAGGCTTCTTCCCATGTTACACTTCAGTTGGGTCTAGGATCACTACCAAAGGAGCCAGGTTAAACAGCTCATTTATCCCCCTGATTTAGGCTCCTCCAGAAGCAGTGCCTCAGCCAGATCCACCCCTGCCTGTATTTGCTATCCAAATGCGATCCAAACAGCATTCCCCTGCAGAGCATGAAAGAGGCCCAGCTGCAGCAGGATTCACGGACTATGTGTAAGTGAAGAAAAGACAGAGGCATCTATTTTAATGAACACAGCAAAGCAGAAAGCACTATGAAACTTGCTACCTCTTCAGCACAGAGTTGGAGCTTAGCTCCGTGCCATCCATACTTGTCTTCACCTGACCTTAAAACAGGTGCAGGTGATGAGGTGATGGGGAACCTACTGGTAGTGCCTCTGAATTCAGAGATTCTATTTTGTTCTACCTCTGCTACTCAGCATCTTTTCTCCATTGGTAAATGCAAACCAAATCCAAACTTTTGTGATTCCCTTAAACAGTAAATAGGTACATCCTAGTTGCCCCACAGACCACTGAGAGAACACTCCAGGACAGTACAGAACAATTCACTGCAGAGCCATCTCAGGCCAGATCAATACAAAAGCTTTTCTCTATTGTTACATTACACAATGCTTCCACTTTGACAGCACAAAAGAGCAAAAAGGAAAAAAAAAAAAAAAAAAAAAAAAAAAAAAGGCTGGAGGTTAGAGAAAGACACCAGTTCACAAAACCTGCACTTTATGCCAGGCACAGAGTACATGGTGCAATGGGAACACTCAGAGGCTGAAAGCTTAGTACAAATTTTATTTCTCCTTTCAATACATCAGCTAGTTTCAGACCTGGGAAGAAAAAGACAGATTCCAACTTCCGCTCTTACAAAGAAAGACATTTATTTCTTAGGGCATAGAGTCCTGGTAAGCAGGCTCCCTCAAAATGCCATGTTAATGAACAGGAATGACCACTTTGATCACACGGAGGGAAAGGGTTGCAGTCAGAGGGAACACAACGAGCACCTTAATTTTTCACAACCAAACTACCTGTCCAACATAAGCTTAGTCTTCTGGCTTACGGTATATAAAGTGAATGTTTTTAAGAAGGTTACCAATTCCTTCCTCTGAATTCGATATTAGGCCTGTTGCACTTCAGAAAATCATAGGGAAGAGTTACAACCCTCCTTCCCCACTTCAGGGGGAAGATCCTCCTCACCATATTCCTGCAGTCAGATCCAGACAAAATCGCAAGTTACCCAAGGTAAAGAAGTGATGGAGGCAAATCACATATTAGCAGAAACAATAGTAACAGCACAGCCCTTTTCAAAATAAATGCCAAAACCCACTCTCCATATCATGGGCTTCCGTTTCTTTCTCATCCAACTTCAGGGAATAGGAAGTCTTCTGAAATGCCAGACAGAAACAGCTCCAGTGCCTCCCCAGTTCAATACCTGGTATGGTTTTTCTTAATTACTGTTCTGCATATGTCACTTTGTGGTTTTCCCTGATGATAGGGATCATTATTCAACTTTTCTTTGAAAAAAAAAGAAGAGGAAATCTTTGGAGAGTCAAACCGCTTCTGCCCTCAGAGATGACAGGGTGACAGATGGTATCATTTTGAATATTCATCAAAAGCCAAAAGTGATTGCATTTCCAGTGAAGTGGCAAAATGGGTGATGGAGGTCAAGGCTTCTGAGTCTTCAGAAGCAGCAGGAGAAGAGGTCAAATCAGGAGTCCTCAATGGAGATGTTTGCTTGTCGTTTCCCTTCATTGTGTAGTAGCTGTTTTCTTCACCTGAAGAGAAAGGCTTGAACACTAGAAACTGTCTACTTTGCAAACACTTCCACACCCAAAGACTGGAAATAGAGAAAGGCTGAACACTTCTAGCTTTCAGAATTCATAGGAACATTCTAGAACTGGAAAACAAAGCTTCCAATAATTCCATAAATTGCACACCTTCAGGTGTCCTCTGTGGCTCGCATTGAACATAGTTCAAGTGTGAGTCAAAATAATGAAGAGGTCATGAGCAGTCCTTGCAAGACTTTGGCAGTGGAAAACCCATATGTCTTCACTTGTGCACAAAGTTCAGAAATATTTCGTATGGTAAGCATCACAAAATGGGTTAAGTTGGTTTCCTCTATATTTTCGAAAATCACAAAGTCTTTTTGCACTCTCGCTTATGCTAGAAACTAATAATATATACTTCATATATATATTTATTTATATATAAATAAATATAAATATAACATATACTTAGTACTTCCTGCAAAATTTGGGGCCAGAATAGCAGGTCAGGTACCTAACTTGGCTAATTCATTTTTATTTTTCCTACAGAGATTTTGTAAACAACCAATTAAACCTACATATTTTTTTTTAGCCTGCTATGCTGGAGTTTTCTACTAAGTAAATGGATTCTTTTCCCCTTCTTGATCTGTGTGTGAGTGTGTCTTCATTTCATTTCTTATGCCGGTTAGACACTCTCCAGTTTTTACTTCCAGCGTTGTCAACAATTCAGTCACGTAAAACTGTTAAAGAAAACTGACAGGAGATATTCCCACAGAGAGAGACAGTTTTCCTGTGGCTGATTTTGAGAAAGAACGGTTGCAGTACAGCTAGAAACTGTCTGCTGCCTCAACCAGACAGTGGATTCCAGCAGAACCTGCAGGGCACAGCTCGTCCTCAGGAAGGCCTGTTTCTGAAAGGATTGCACTTTGATTGCCAGAGAGAAGTGGTAACATGCCAAGAATTTTATTGTTGTCCAGGTATAGGGTTCTTGTAGGCCACCTTCATCATTTTTATACAAATTGAGTGTTAAAGTAGTAATAAATCTATCCCAAGGAAAAAAAATAAAGGAGGCAAGGATGGATTTTAAACAGCACTACTTGGTGCAAATCAGAATTCAGTTCTGGACTCAAGATTAAAACACAAATACATGTTTTTAAAACTTTTTTTTTTTTCCCTCAATCCTCAAAGTTTCCTTTTCTTTTAAATCTTTAGATATCTTTTTCCTCTCCTTCTTTCTGATCCAGTGAGCCATTCATATCTTGGGTACCCTTTGTAGTAACTGCACCAGGTCCCGCAGTAGCCTGTTTCAGGTCTAACATAATTTTCTAATGATGCTGTGTCAGAGTTTAGGCCCAAAAAGAAACATTCAGCGGCACCGGTCTGGAGCCTTTAGAGTTGTGCACTTCACTTTTTTGTTGTTCTTGTTTCAACATTAATGCAAATAGTAGTAGTGCATACTATTGCAAATCTCAAGCAAGCACAAGATTGTTAAACTTTCTTGTCTCTCCTCTGCTTGTTTATAGCTGTCACTGAGAGCAGAAATGCAGATACCTTCCCAATGCACGCAGAACTTATCTTACCTCCTCTTGAAAATCTGTTACAAGCTCCTTTACAGGAGTAGCAGAAAAAAAGAGAAGAAAGAAAATCATAGAGCCATGGAATATCTCAGGTTGGAAGGGACCCATAAGATCATCATAGTCCAGCTCCCTGCTCCTTTCAGGATTGCTGAAAACTAAACCATATGACTAGGAGCATTGTCCAGACCACTTCCCTGGGCAGCCTGTTCCAGCGACGAACCGCCCTCTCAGTGAAGAACCTTTTCCTAATGTCCAGTCTGAACTTCCGCTGACAGCTTCATTCCACTTCCCCATGTCCCGTTGCTGGTCACCAGAGAGAGGAGATCAGCGCCTCCCCTCTGCTGTCCCCGTGAGGAGGATGGTAGGCTGCAATGAGGTTGCCCCTCAGCTTTCCCTTCTCCAAGCTGAACATCCAAGTGGCCTTTGTTGCTCCTCCTAAGTCTTGCCCCTGAGACCTTTCACCATTTTAGCTGCCCTCCTCTGGACATGCTCTAATAATTTTATGTCCTTCTAATACATTGAGACACCCAAAACTGCACACAGTGCTCGAGGTGGGGCACACCAGTGCACTGCAGTGTGGGACAACCACCTCTTTTGACCACCTGGCTATGCTGTGCTTGATGCACCCCAAGACACAGTTGGCCCTTGTTGGCTGCCAGGGCTCGCTGTAGACTCATATTCAACTTGCCGTCAACCCAGACCCCCAGGTCTTTTTCCATGGGGCTGCTCTCCAGCCTCCCATTCACCACTTCGTATGTATAACCAGGATTACCCCATCGCTGGTGGAGAATCTGGCACTTGCTCATCTTAAACTTCATACAGTTGGTGATTGCCCAGCTCTCTAGTCTACCCAGATCTCACTGGAAGGCTTCTTTACCCTCAAAAGAGTCCTCAGCTCCTATTAGTTCATTATCATTGGCAAACTTACTTAATGTACATTCGATTCCTACATCCAGTTCGTTTATAAAAACATTAGAGCGCTGGCCCTGAAATGGAGCCCTGGAGAACCCCACTAGTGACTGACCACCAGCCTGATGTCACCCCACTTATATCCCTTTGAACCCAACCCACCAGCCCACTGCTCACCCATCATACAGACTTGTCCAACTGTAAGCTGGATATTTTGTCGGAAAGGATACTGCAAGAGACAGTATCAAAAGCTTTGCTAAAATAAAAAAAAAAGCTCCATATCTTCTCTCTTTCCTTGGTCAACTATGTGGATGATCTTGTCATCAAAGGGAATTAAGTTAGTTAAGCATGACTTTTTGCGCATGTACGCATGCTGGCTATGACCAGTGATCACATTGTCTCTCAAGTGACTTTCAGTGTCTCCCAGAATAATTCACCAGGCACCGCAGTGAGACTGACGGGCTTGTAATTGCCAGGGTCATCCTTCTTACCCTTCTGTAAAACTGGGACAACACTTGCCAGCTTCCAGGCAACTGAGACCTCTCCAGACTCTCAAGGCCATTGAAAAATAAAGGAGAGAGGTCCCACAATAGCATTGGCCAGCTCTTCCAGGACCCTGGCATGGATCCTATTGGGGCACATAGATTTACACACACACAGCTGCAGCAGCAAGCCCCAACCACGTTCAGGGTTGGCTGGGAGTCTGTCATTCCCTCAGTCATGGTCTTCCAGCACGGGGCTCCGGGGGTCCCAGGGCACATCATCGGTGTTAAAGGCAGAGGCGAAGAAGGCATTAAACACCTCCACTTTGTCTATGACCCTATTTGTGAGGTGACCAACATCATCAAGCAACAGACCAAGGTTATCTTTGATCCTCCTTTTGCTGTTAACATATCTTAAAAAGCCCTTTTTGCTGTCCTTCACAGTGCTGGCCAGCCTCAACTCTAAACAAGCTTTGGCAAAATGAATTTTCCCCCTGCAGCAGCAAACAGCATCTCGGTAGTCCTTCCACGTTGCTTGGCCTTGCTTCCAACATCCATACACTTTCCTATTCTGCCTGAGACCTAGGAGATGATCCCGGCTCAGCTCAGCCATCCCTCTGCCCCTTTGCTTGACTTCTGACACTTTGGAATCACCTGCTCCTGCTCTCTTAAGAAATGGCTCTTCAGTTTACGGCTCCAGCAGAGTAAAACAAAATAACCATAGAAAAAATCTGTGGCTGGCAACCTACGACATCAGAAAGAGCAAGGGGCAGAGCTCGGTGTTACAGAGTGGCCTACTGATGTCTGTACTTCTGCTGGGCAAGGAGTTGCATTTTCCGCGTGCTGAGGGATTAAGAGCTAAAGAACAAAACTTAAACTATTTTTATACACAGCATTTCAGTAAGAGGCACTCCACAACCGTTCTCTAGAAAACTCCTGACAAGCAATGCAGGTAAACACTAAAAGGCTGAGGAGTTATAAGCAAGTTAAGCACTTTGACAAGTTATACAAGATCATGGAAAGAAGCCACACCAGGCCTAGGAGCTTGATCCTGAACCCTGACCTGATGGTTTTACTTTGGATAAACACCCTCAACACTACCATTTCTTGCAGGTAAGTAGCGTTGCAGAGAAGTAATGTTTACACAAGAATACTATGATTTAAAGCCTTTAATAACTAACATAGCCTTATTTCCCTGGCTTCATACTGTCTGCTTTGCACAGGAGGAAAACATGAAAAGTACTTAAAAACAATTTTTAAGGCATATCTTCTAATATCTCTGTGCAGCCTAGTACCTCTTTTCCTTTTCAGAGAAGTGAAAACTCATGGATAAGCATGTCAGATATAAAGCAAAAGACTAATATACAAATTCCTTACCATAATTCACTGCTTGTCCTTGTTCCTGGGGAGAGGCCATTTCATTTGCACCTGATAATAAACCTAGGTTTTGTTTTAAACAGTCCCTAGCAAATAAGAGCTTATATGCTAGCCAACTGCACCACCTAGCTTCGCTCTGAAGGATCTTCAGAGTCCTATTTTTTGTGACACCAGTGCTTCTGTTCCTACAGGGTGAATGAATGCTTCTTCCAGTGTCACCCCTACTCATCTGGTGTCTTATCACTGGTATTACAAACAATTCAACAGCTTTGACATGTTCAGAGTTCAAGAAACTTCTCACATTAAAAAAAAAGTGGTATTGATGTTCACATGAGTGTAACAGAGCTACTTTGTTTACCCTTCCATTCTTCTATATTACATAGACTGGTGTGACCTTTCAGCCCACAGATACTGCCTATAACCCTTTTGTCCCCATTTACCAAAGCCTGACAGCATCTGTTGTTGGTTTCGTTCATTACTGAGTGGAGTGCCATTGATTAAAACAAAATTCAGTGTGTATCAGCTCCACTACTTACTGATTCTGTGGCTGGCAATTTAAAAGCTCCCTTGGTCCCATTTCCAGCAACATTTTCTTTTCTAGGAGTGTTAAAACAGGGTGCCTGTGATCTTTGGTTTCAATCAAAATACTACTGACTTTTAAATGAAAATTTTAAGTCTCATTTCTGAGAAAAGCATGTTTTCTGCTAGTTTTGAACTTGAGTAGTGGGAAACAAAACAGCAGACTGCATCTGGGGAAGTTACCCTCCCTTGGGTAAATGCACCATGGCATGCTTTGTAATTACTTTCTGACCTCATCCAGCTTCAATGCTCTAAAGAGGAATGAAAGCAGAACAAAGTAGCTCAGCTATACGTCAATGTCAGACTAAAGAGCAAGACAAATACGGCTACTGCAGTCCTCTAACGTCAAGCTGGGCTACCATCCTTTGTAATTTATTTGCACTGTGACTCTGAAGACAGAAGCGCCAGAGAAATTCACACATGGAATGCATGCCACATGTACTTTATTTTAATCTGTTCAATTCAGTCTGTGTAGGTAACCAGGAAAATAAGGCAGAGCTTCAGTTCATGAGTCTCTTGGAAGCTTCACAGCCTGTTTTAAGGTGCCCTGTGGCCCTTCTTTTCTCTTTTCTCTCCCTCCTAGATTAGTACTTATCTAGTCCCTAAGCCTATCTTAGAATAAAAGCTAGATGCCTCTTTCATATAAAAGCTGTGAATAGAGCACTGTAATTGTCTTACAGTGGTGACGCCTCATTTAATATGGTTTTAGGGCATGTTAAAACCTAGCAGTGGCTAAGCTGCTGAAAGCAGCAGCCTGTGAAATGCTACCCTTGTCAAGTTGCAAGACAGATTTCTTCATTACTAACTGCACTAAAACTAATACAGAGTATTAGTATTATAAAGCATGAGTACAGAAAAAGTTCCTTAATCTGAACAGAGGCATGAAAGCAATCAAAAAAGGAAGGTTTGTGCTCTCATTTTGATAGGACACACTATAAGCTGAAAGTCACAGCAAGCTTGTCAGCCCACAGGGAGTCGGTACCCTTTTCTGCACAGCTTCGTTTTAAAAAGATTCTTCAGATGTTTTACAAGAGCAGAAGATATTAAATCTATTTCACATGGTCACACAATTTCACTTTCAGTTTCTGTCAGTGTCCAGAACATCCTCACTTAAAAGCAATTTTGACAATTGTGTTTTGTTCCTTAATCTTGTTTGACTGCTGCTGGGCTTCACCAGGTATTCCCTAGAGGGAGGTACAAAGTGGTGCATTATTTAAGAGCCTCAGGCTACAACCTTTGCTCATACATCAACAGTACCAAATGTAAAACACCCATTCACATAGGCAAAGTTACAAGATCAGGCTGTGAATCTCAGAGCTGTGCATTATACAACACAAGGCAAAAAATAATAATTTCACACCCACATGGTATGGAATTAACTTTAAAACTCCTTCTGGGGTTGACACAAATAAAATACAGCCTCCTTTATGAATTGCCATATTCAATTATGTGCCATGCTTTTTAGTTTTTTCAGGACTCTAACTTTATATTCTCTAAAGTGATGCAAGTTATTCCCTCAGTCTGCTTTCCTGAGAACTTATTTGTCTTAAACCCAGGTTTATACTTTTATTTTAGGCAACTTCCTTTCAACATCTGCCAAAAGAATCATAACAACAAATAAAGCTTTTAATCCAGAGCAGCATCACCTACTTTCTGCACTGTGGTACCTGTTAGAAGGTGCAACAAAGATAGCAGCAATGACGGCTGAAAGCAACATAGCATAATCCGTGGTAACAGTGCAGCTAAGTGTGAGTAGAAAGACGCAGAGCAACCGCTAATATTCTTCAGACAGTAAAAGTTGTGACTGAATACATTCAGAAAGTGGCTGCTCTGGAGAAATCCCTTTAGCTCCTCGGAAAAAGAAAAAAAAAAAAAGAAAAAAAGAAAAAATAATAATTGAGTAGTTGTAGAAACCACTCTAATACACTTTAAAGACAAAGCACCTAGGGGTAACTGTGAATGGATGCAACCACAACCCAGAGAAAATGGCCTGTCAGGTGTGAGATACGATTTCATTTTGACAACAGCCAAGCATTTAAAATGAAAGCTGCAAAGAATTCCACTGTAGAAATTTTACCTGCAAGCACTGGAGGAGATGTCTTTGTAGATGTTGTGATGATGGAGCAGAAATTATATCAGTTCAGGGAGGGGAGGAGGGTGTGGGGGAAGCAAATGTTGAAAGTGATAGTTGCAACAAATAAGCTATTTTAGGCTGCAAAATATTTAACAAACTTCCTTTAGTTTCTAGAGAAAGGAAGTAAATTCTCATTGTGGCAAATCAGCTTGCCACCTTTAACTTATTTTCAGAAGTAGGTTCCGGAGGAGGCAGCACACCTCAGCATTTTCTCACACGAGCCACTAGCATAGCTGTCACCTGCTGTCTTGAGGAACGTGGCTGGAGCTGCCCTGAGTCAGCACTGCTCCCGTACGCTTTGCTCACGGGTGAACAACCTTTGCAAACATGTGGCTGTGTCCTGGGTTTGGCTGGGGTAGTTTATTTCCTTCTCAGTAGCTGTTACAGTGCTGTGTTTTGGATTTTCTGCGAGAACAATGTTAAGACACTGATGTGTTACTTGTTGCTAAGTAGTGATTATTGAGTCAGGGACTTCTCAGAGTCTCGGGCCCGGCCAGCGAGAGGGCTGGGGGGGCACGGGGAGCTGGGAGGGTACAGAGCCGGGACAGCTGACACAAACTACCCAAAGGGATATTCCATACATATGACACCATGGTGAGTCTATATAAATTGGGGGAAGATGGAAGAGGGGGGGGATGTTCGGTGTTGTGGTGTTTATCTTCCCAAGTAACCGTTACGCGTGACGGAGCCCGGCTTCCCTGGGGATGGCTGAGCACCTGCCTGCCCGTGGGAAGTGGTGAATGGATTCCTTGCTCTGCTTTGCTTGCGTGTGCAGCTTTTGCTTTACCTATTAAACTGTCTTTAATTCAGCCCACAATCCAAGCAGCTGTGTGGGGCCTGCAGGCTGGGGTTAAACCACAACAGTCCTTAATTCTATTTCTGTTCCCTTCCTCTTCACCTTGGTGTTCACTGACAACTGGCTAGATTGCAAGACCTTCATTTACTCTAAAGCAGAGCAAATCAACTCCCGCCTGACAGCCTCCAAGCTGTGATTTCTACTGTTCCACAGAAGATGGTGATGGGCCATTTGTCCTATTTCCCATCACAAATACAAGGATCCCACAAATGCCATGCTGTTGCTACCCTGGTATTTTTCACATAGATTCACATCCTTGCCCTTCATGATGCTTTAGTTTTCACTTCAGGTATAGTCACGTTCAGTTATTACCAGGCAGGCTGGGTGTCTAAGAATCCCAGTACGGAGCCTCAGTGCTGGAGCTCTCCCGCAGACTGATGATATTGCTGGTATCATCACATGCACGGCTGCCAAGACAACGCTCTCTTTGGTGACCAGGGTGATACAAAGAACAGAGTGAAAAAACTGAATGTCTATACAGAGGGTCAGGAAACCGGAACGTGCTCACTGGCTCAAAAGACTGCTTTTCAAAACATTCAAAGTGGTGGTTTTACAGACCTAACACGAAACCAGAGCAGAGGATTCTGCGGATAGAAGCATCAGAAAATTCACCGCTGCACAGTGAAGTAACTGGATAGACATTTTACATGGATTTAACTAAATTAATGCCTGGCCATAAAAATACCATTATTTCCACAGACGAAACCTAGCAAAATTTGTATGGATTGCAATGCAGAAAATAAAAGTAGTTTACCTAAGAAAATGAGGTCACTTTCCTCTGACTTTCAAGAGTGGAGTATTTTATTGTAGACATTCAGACAGACTCACTCAAAAATAATTTATACTGATTTATTGAAAGTTACAAGTCAGAAATGTGTATTACTATGGTATTACCAAGAAACAGTTGTTCATTTCAAATGAAAAAGGGAATGACAGCACACTGAAAAAGGGATGACAGCACGTATATTTTTATTTAGAAAGAAAATATTTCTGCAAATGATTTTGCAGAACAAAACAAGATTACTATGCATCACATTTTCAGTGTTCATTCACAATAACCTCTTCTAGTAATGTAGGTCAATTATGACAATGCTTAAATCTACTATAGATACAAACTACACGATATGATGCTCCTTGCAGACTGTGGCATAGACAAGCTGCACTATTGCTGTTTGCGGAAAAAGCCTTCAGTTTTACAGACTATCTGTTATTGTTGCTGAATGACAGAAGTTCAAAGCGTGGACAGAAGCAATTACTGGTTGACTGTCTGGTAAAGGTGGCCTCAGAAGTCACTAGGAAGCACTTATACACTGTGGCACTCAGTGCACAATTAAAGAGATCAGAGATAAGATTCTTTTTTTGAAGAATAATCATATAAAACCCAGCACCGTTATGTCCTTACAGATGAACTTTCAATGCTTCAGCAGCTTCAAGAGAAGTCCCCTAGATCTGTGCACTAGACACTACTTATCTCTGATACTGTCTTTTCTGAATTCAGTGATTGGAATGCATGTCCATGAAGTTATATGCAAAAGGAGAAAAAGCAGAAGATACGAACAAAAGAAGAAGACAGAGTACAACTGAACAACAAATTTTCAGCTTATTAGAACTTCAAAGATCTAAAAGAACTAAAAATATCACATTAACTAACTGTCCACATGGGCCACACGGATTTATCCTAGTTTTGTCAGTACTAAAATCATTAAAACAAAGACATGCGCAACAAGCAAAATCATGTGAACCTTGTTTTAAAATACTTGCTAAAGTATCTACTAAAATGAAACCAATTGTATGAAATCTGGTCACCATGAAAACTGACAAATCATGGAAGAGGAAAGTAGTTTCAAGTGTACTTAAAAGCATCTCAATGCATAATTAGTTCCTGCACACACCTCTTCTTTTGCATGTGCTTAGGGGCTTTTTTAACTACCTGGACACAAAGTATGGATGGGCACAGCAGAAAATACCTTTTGTAAGAGCTGGGCCACGTGGATCTGGGTGATGTGTCTGTAAGGCCCGTGCCTATTGACTTTAAATGGGCTCTGAGCGAACCAGGACCGTTTTTGGTTAGTGGCCACCAGTGGGCCACATGTCACAATGTCCACATAGGTCTTCCTCTGCCACAGGGGCTACTTCTAGAGCATGATTGATAAACAGCCTAGTGATGCCCAATTCCAAATCTGTGGGACTGGCCCAGGGAATAGCCAGGGGACCTCAAGTCATCTCAGGTACTTCACAATATATGCTAGTGCTGCTTGGAAGACAGCGACTATGTTTTCTCCCAAGCAGGGTCCCACACCTGGTGCACAGTAAGTCAGTTTTACACACTGAGCCAAGATAGGGATTTTGTGTCTGCAGAGAGACGGGCGGTAGTTGGCGATTCCATGAAACTAGCACACCACACTGAAGAACTACAGTGTATTCATCTTGTTACGTGATTAGCAAAACCCACCTAAGCCCATGCTGACTGGTTACTTATATTCAAATCACCCTCCCTTGCCATGCAGATTAGTACACATGCTCCTTGCAGGTGTCAAGACGGTGACAGTTCCTGCTCTAAAATTGAGTTGGTGGTTGCAATCTCCCCCTGCGACCTTTACCTTTCCCCTGGTTACTGCAGTTTTGCTGACTTCATGTTTCTTTGGCAATCATCTAGCCTCTGGGGCCTTCTGGAGCAGGATGTTCCCCTCTTACCAGTCTTTTAGTTCCTCTTCAAGGGCAGGCATAGCCGTTACTGTGGCATGCACTGTTTATACAAAGTAGCCTGCTAGCACAGTGAAGCTGTCGATCACTACAACCTAGGTATTAACCCAAAGACACGGCTACATCTACACTTCCTGCTGGAACCTGTAGTTGGACCCCAGACCCCAAAGTGAGCCTCCAGGCTTTCTAGTCCAAAACTCAGATAGTCACATAACGTATCTGCAAGCCAAGTTAAATAATCCCCAGACTTCTGATAGCATGTGCTTAGTTTGGCTAGGTCTGTGCTCATGAAAGAGCATGTGGAGGCACTTGTCATACCTCCAGTAGCATCATACTCTGTTTTAACAACAGGTTGGATTACTAAGTCTTCAGGGAGGCAGGAATTGGGCACAACATTGTCTGAATCTGAATCAGTTCAAGTATGCTCCCTGTCTTCTGGGTCTCTATACATTCCCTCTTCCGCAGCTTCCAGATGATGGTCAAGTTTTTCAATACTGCTACAGGGGGACCGTGCGTTGCTGTCGTTTCTCCACACTAGCCTGATGGCTTCTAACATAGGCAGGAGCTAGCATTCTCCTCTATTGCTGCCCCAGTGTCCTGCTGGGTGTGGGCTGGTTCTTTTTGTAGGTAGTCAACTTGGGCTTGGGCTGCTTACAAACACTGCTCAGTATCTCTAAGCAAAGAGCGAAGAGATGTAAGCAGGGTAAATCTCTCTTCATGTTTCTGTCTTTCTGACTTTCTGCAGTCAAAGCAGAATCTGACATCCATGTGCAGGGGCAAGATCCCAAAATAATCAACTAAGGCAGCCACTGCAGGTCAGAGATGATGCAGTGCACCATATCCAACTTCTGACAACAGTGTAAGGACTTAAGGCAGCTCTGCCATGTTACAGGTTCATGAGATGGTAACAGACTCCAGACCAACAACTTCAGGGATAAAAAACAGTTTAAGTAACAGTACAGGAAAATATATATATCAGCAGTACAATTATCTGGTACAACTATCTAGTTCATAACAAAAGCAAGTCAAGTAATTCACCAAGACTGGGTGAGACCTAACATTCAGGCATGTGAAGACCTACATGACCATGGCTGTCAGGCAGGCAGCAGGGCTGGCTCTTCTCCAGGCAAGTGACCCAGACCAGACAATGACCTTGGGGAATGTGAATTCCTTGGCTGGACCGCTCTTTTTATCAGCAAGCTGCAGAAGCACTGTGTGGGCTTGTTCACCAAACATTACACCCCACCACTGCTCCCGCTCTGTGCCAGCTCTGCCCTCGGTGTGCGCAGGGCCCAGGAGCCCTGCACGAGGCAATACCACCCCCCACTCCTTTGTGGCCACAGGCCTGGGAGTATCACATAAGGCAATATGAGCCTCACAGCTCTGTGGTATGCACTGTGTCCAGAAATACCTTATTAGTCAATACCAGTCTTACAAGGACCCATTTAGTCTTGCAAAGGCAAAACTGACTGTTTGTGCATGGAAGTCGCTACACAGAATGCAAGAAGGAATACACAGGGCACTCTGAACTGTGTGAATATTCTTAGCAGACATGAAAAATCTAAGTACAGGCTCAGAAGCAGAAAAACCTCTGTTTAATCAAAGAATGACCAAAACCATAGTGCTTACAGTGAGCAGACTGAATTTATACCAGCCTCATAGTACAGTATGCTGACAACTAAGGAAAAGTCCAATAAAACAAACCAACAGTAGCACAGAAGAAGAAATTGAAAGAGGTACAGAAAGCAAGCATGAAGACTACACCGAAGATGAAATTCATACTGGCAATTTTTCCTTTTTTTCTTTTTTTTTTTGAAAGAAATAAAACCAAATTAGTGAGCTATTAAAAGTACCATTTGGCAGTAGGCCTCTGAAAGACTGTTACAGCTTGACGAAGTGTGTACCTTCTAAAGGTGAAAACTGAAACTGGAAACGCTGCTGGACCAACCCATTCTCAAAATTCTCATGCTCCTTTCACTTACCTATTTAAATTAAAACTTAACATTCTCCAGCTGCCCAGTTGTTTGTATGAATATGTCCTTCTCTCTCGCACCATGCATACAGAAGTTCAACATGGATACTTATGGAACCTTCCAATATCTTTGGAGACATCTATTCTCAATTTATTTATTTTACACAAACTGCAAGAATGATTAATTAATATTACACTGGTTTCACTCATACATTTTACAGTGTTGAGAAAGCTTTCAGTGTAAACTGTATATTTAAACTGTCTGCTGTGCTATTTTAAACCCAAAACTAAATTATGTGGTCCGTTGTTTCAGTTTGGAACTTGACTGTGTTTTCAAATATCAACTGCAACTACTGTAAAAAAATAATTCAGTCAAAAAAAAGCTAGTGAATAACATTATGATATTTGTTAAGACAAGGGAATACTGAAACTAACATATCCCCCCTTATTTTTCCACTGCTAGCTGCACAGCATGACTAACAACTGCAGGAGCTTGTTGCGCCGCCTTCTTCTTCATCTTTGTATTGTAGGCATGCTGCTGGTTCTAGTGGTTATAGCCGATATTTCAACAACCACAGCTAAAAAAAAAGAAAAAATCAAAAGGAAGAGAGCATTTAGTATTAAGTGTACCTGTTCTTCCACAAACTACAAAGGAAAAACAGTACTGTAATGATACATTGTATATAGATAATTTTTCCTTTATCATGAAATCAGCAAGTAATGCATGAAATAACTACCTCTACCACATTACTGGACATGCTCAATCAGTTGAGCTTTTTCCTGCCAAAGGAGTACGGTCCCAAAGCTGTAGCAACTGCTCTCCAACTTGTGGCTCCAGCTCCTAGAAATAAGCAGGAAATAAAAGAAGTTATTTGCACTGCTACTATACTGTATGCTACAGAACATACAGAAACTGTGTATAACAGAAGTGTTAGATGAAGTTACTGGTAATTGCTTTCAGTCTTTCGAAAAGAGCTCATTCCTTTTGCTGTTGACACATACACATAGTTTTTTTACTAGGGCTCAAGAGGAGATAAAAGCTTTTATAAGCAACCCTGGTCTACAGGTTGTTTGTTGGGTTTTTTTCATTTACAGTAAGATGTCAGTACTTAAGAGTTCCCAGTGAACACACCATCACCATATATAAGAACACATGCACCATATACTTTGTACCTTCCACAGGTCACTTATTAACAAAAGATCATTATTCTCCACATCTTTTAAGTTTAATTTCATCAAGTGTGGTGGAGAATGTGGAAAGGCGGGTCGCAAGTAATACAGCGGCTCTTTGTGGAATCACGGATATTAATGTTTATAAATCAGTTGGTTTTCAGATCATTAAGACTGTTTAGGTCTTAAGAGCCACTTATAACAGAAGCACTGTTAGCTCCATCATGTGCTACTTTCCTTTCCCTGTTCTTACACTATGTTCCTTTCCTCACTGTTAAAACTGGAGAGGTTTGGGGAAAGTAGTGAGAAGGTGATATGAAGTTTAGTTCTAGAATCTTGTTATCAAGGCAATATTTTGGGAGGGGACTGGGGAGAACACAGAAACTGCCACAGAAAACTCTTGTGCCAATTCTCTTTCAGCTTTTTGTAGCTATATTTGGCTTTAATGGATTTGAGAACTGTCCTAAAGCTTTATGTCAAATCTCAAGATTCTCTTCATGCTTTACAGGAAACTCAAAGCTATAATTATGAACAGTTACTTGGGTGTGACAGACTATCTCAGGGAACAAACAGGAACCAAACAGGGTTCAAATCTCCAGAACCAAAATTATAAATTCCAAAAAGCTTTTATTTTTGGAAGCATGCAGCTTTAATATGTTTTTTAAAATGATTCTTAAGAAAGAAACCACTCTCTTACAGTTTCCATTACTTCAACAGTAATGCATTAGCAGAATGTACAATGCATCAATGAACTGTGATTCAGAGTAACAGATACATGAGGGCAGTTGAGATAAATATCAAGACTAAGAAAGCTAAGAAACAATACACAGTTCTACCAAGTAAAGAAGGCTTTAGCAGATAATAACATTACCTGGCCATCCCTGCTTACTTGCACTTTCTTATTGTCATTCCAAGGGTTGAGCAAATGGTGTGCAAACTGAAAAGCAATGCTTTCTTTTCGGATCCACTCCACCTTAAATACACCTCCAAAACCAGCAGATCCCCAGTCTTGACTTTTCTCACACCCTATCTCTGAAGCCATTCTAGCAAAGCCCTGGAACAAAAACCACAATATGAAAGGAAAGACGTAATTAGAGTGTATCTGCTTATGCTGGAATTAAATAAATCACTGGACTTCATATGAAACTTTCATATTAGTTTCAAAGTGATCCCCACATACTCCCCTATAAAGCTGGATCTTTTAAAATGTTTATATCTAGAAAGTTAAAAAATGTAATCTGGTTTTCCACTTCAAATATATCTTCTAGTGTTTGACCACAGAGAACGTCTCTCAATCTGTCCAATTACCATTAATGTCTTTTTAAGCTTTATAACAGAGGTTGAAAAGGTGTGGTAAAAACATTTGAGGTGTAAGGCCTCAAGATCAATGTTCTACTACATAACAATCCATTAGCTACTCCTTGTTAGTTGTCAGTATTTTTTGCAGAAATCCAATCCCTCCTTCCCATGTCCCTGTATGTTAACAAATTTTCACATAGAATTAAGAGTATAGCTGTTCTTCAAAGAAATAAGTCAAAGTTGCTTTTATTTCCTTCTTCAATGCCACAGGAAGGAGTTTCCAAAAGTATTCAGAAAGAACCAAATCTAAGATTGCTTCTAACTTAAAGGACACCCCTACTTGCCCACACTACCAAACAAAACAAAACAACAAACAACAAACCAACCACACACCCAAATTTATGCCAGTTATGACTCAGGAGTCCAAGAGAAGCAGCGCACTATGAAAGTTAGCAGCACACACTACTGTTGTAAGACATGCAGTCCTAGATAGCTCAGCCCAGACTGAAATGGAGATTACTAAAAGGAACAGAAAAGAAATAGAAGTGGAAAGTAAAGAGACACTTGGTACAAGAGGATATTAATAGGAATGTTAATCTCACACTTCCATGAACGTCCAGTGCATTGTGAAAACCGGAAGGGGAAGGCAACCACAACCACCTACACTCCTGACTTCAGCACTTCTTCCCCTCCCAGCTTCCTCATCTAAGATCGCCAATACAACAGCCCATTTTCAGTACAAACTGGCATGCTCAAAGTTACTTTCCAACACTACATTTGCATTTGTCAAATCATTGTATGTATATCTCACCTTCATATATCTCCTTCAGTGGTATCACCAAGACAGCTGTATTTTGGCTAGTTCATTAGATTTCAAGTTTAGGTGACTTTTATTAATAGTTCATATATAAAAAAGTAAGGTGAACATTCATTACCTGGAACAACTGAGTTTAGCCTGCTCTACAACACAGCTAACCTGCAACTTCGCACTACCAGGTCAAGTCTTTAACTTCAAATTGGCTACACATTTGTCAACACGTTGACAAACACCGTGTGAAACTTGAAGTTCAGGCAGAGCTCCAGAAGAATCATAGCCATGACCTTCCAGCTTCCTAAGTTTTAGAAACTACATCTCAGTCAAAACAGATTTTACTAAAATTTGTAATAAAGACAACTGTGGGTTTCCTGGCTTTAGAAAGCTGCAACTTGATAGTAACTGTTAGTTCAATTACAATATTTATTTTGGCATGCAGAGAAAAGAGTAGCAACGTTCTGCTTTGTTGGGATTTGTTTGTTTGTTTTGTTGTTGTTTTAAAGGATTAATGAAGGGGAAAAACATTATTCTGACTCAAGACGTTTGGAGGCAATTCAGCCTTGGCCTTTGAGTGACAAATTCAGTTAGCTAAAAGGGCATATTTCAGAGAATGAAGCACTCTTTCCTCAGCAACCAGAGACACTTGCTTACTACTTTACTTATTAGAAGATCAGAAGTCATAAGCAAAAATATTCATACTATACATAGTCCTAAGTCATCAGCCAAAGCTAATATTTAGTATTAAGTGCTCACCTGAAAGTGTCCAGACCCTTGAACAGAAAATATTAAGTAAACCATGCTGCTCTCCCAAAAGGCTCTATTTAGTTTATGTTCATTATTTGGCATAGTAGACCATATACCCTTCTGTTGAGAAATATCAATGTTTTGCAAGTTGCTACTTTTCATGATAAAGTACCGAACTGACATATTTGGTCTTGGTGAAGGAGGTTTGGAACCCTGGAAAAATTAAATTAAATTAAGCTACAATAAAATAAACCATACTTTAGTTCTGAAGTTTTAGAAATCCCTTGTTAAGACAGAAATCCCTTGACTGTGCTCCCACCCTCCTCCCCCAGACTCTACAAGAAACACAGAATCTATCAGCCAGTACTGCCTGAACTGGTCTTAAAAATTATTTCACATCTATTATATTTAAGCACTTTCCAGAATAATAATTAATTCACAAGGGGCAGCAAACAAGTGTAGCAGAACAGACCTAAACAGTCTAGTGATTAATTACAATTCTTTGAAGTCTGACACACCTTCAAATGACACAAAATTAATCATTAGAATTATTATATATATTAATGTATTATAATAATAAAAAATACTATAATATACATCAGACTGTAGCCTGAAGCATACTACCCACATTTCCACCTTCAGGAAACAATTTTTCTTCCTTTTACATTGGCTGAATTTAAAAACTGAAAGACTAAGAGGAATTACTAAATCCTCCAACACGTCTGTGGCTACAGGAACAATGGGGTTTCCTCTCAATGATCTGTTTAAAAGTACTGCAGTTTACTGTTTCAAGTACACAGGAAAAACTCTGCCAATAACCTCATTAAAAATGCATGCTTTGTTAAAATAACTGTCGTAAAGAAAGCAAGCAGTCATAAGGCAGATAGCACAAAACTTACAAAGAATCAATACCAATGTATGCCATTTACAGAAGCAGAGGAAGGCAGACTTCAAAGAATTCAGAAGTACATGTACTGTACACTGATTTAGGAAAAGAAATTAAATCCCCTTCAGTGGTTATTATATCAATTTAATCTGATTTTTTTCAACTTTGGATATCTTTAGCTCAGCAGTCTGCAAAGAATAGTATTTTTACTGTATTACTAGTGTAACAAGGATATTTAGTCTAGCTTTTAAGTTCCAGAAAGAAAAAGTATTATGCAGCTGTTAAAAATGAAATTCTAAGTTAGCTTCCTAATGTATCAGTATAATACCTGATTGCTGCTAAAAGGTATCAGCAAATTTATTTCTGAAATTCTATTAATTTTGAAGAATGGGGTAACTTGTTCAGGAGGACTCTACCTTTACAGATACTGGAGAAGGACTAGCAGAGGGGCTAGGATAGCTACTGCTATCTGTAGACTTTGCTGATGATTGATCTGATCTGTCATCTGAAGTTCGTTTGGAGCGCAAAGAGGTTTTTTCTTTGTACTTCTTTAGCTGGTGAGGTGCAGGAGGCATAGATTTCATTAAAACTCTAAAAAGTAAAGGTAGATACAGGACACACCAGGATTTTCGTAAGTGGTCATAGAATAATTTGTATCTACATATCAGCCTATAGCATGACTATATATATTACACTGATTCCAAAACATATTCAATATTAACTAAAAAGGTACCGATTATGCATTGGTTTTGAATGCTGCAGTTAAACCTTTTCTGCTACTTCTTCCCAGAGGTGACAATTCATGGACAGTATTCCTGACTGCTCTCTCAAACAACAGGCAAACATATAAAATACTTCTCAATGAAATCAGAACTATAACACAGCACAGGACGGTATCAATTCCTTCAACTGTATTTCTGTTGTTTCTTCCTTGTTATTACTAGCAGAAATCCAAGCAATGCTTTTTATAGCTAAGTAAGTTACAACCTACAGTCTCTAGAAGATCTCAAAAGCTTACTTTTCAGGGTTAGAGGAGTCATCAGAGAATTCAGTGTCTGCTGAGCTTTTTCTACTGTTGGTTGACCCCCTCGTAGACGCTAAAGGAAGTTCTTCAGAAGTCATAGGCCTTGGTCTCTGACCAATACCTGAAGGCTGCTGCAAACCTGCAGACTGTTCTTCAGTACTTAAAACAGCTATAATTGCTCTTACAGTTGTTTCATCAACTTGAGACCATGGTTTAGAAGGAGCTCGCATACGACGCAGAAATAAGTTATGCCACTTCTGTCTGAGTTGGAACAGCAAACAAGCAGCCTGTAACAAATTTCAATTCTGTTAAAGACTAACAAAAATTAGATCAGACAGGTAAGGGTACTCTACATCTTTCCTATCAGGCAGCCTTTGGCATTCTAAAATGAACATGGTCCAAACTGAAAGGCAAGATTAAAGTGCTGGGGAAAGGAAGAAAATCCCACATCTAAACTAAAGCTGTTAAGTTAATCTTTTCTTCCCTCAGGTGCAAGATCACTTTTAGAATGTTTTATTTCATTTAGCTTTGCACCGAACTTAAAATCAGATTGTAAACCCACAAAAAACTTTTTATTTTTCACTTTAAAATGTTACCTTTAAAAGAGAAAACAAAAATATTTTAATGCTCTATGCCATTCCTGTCAATTCATGTGCCCTCATCTCAATCAATACTGTCTGTATTCATGCACTCTTAATTCATACCAGAGGGAAAAGAGCTGTAAGTAACGTATTTTCCTTACACAGACTTCTGCTCAATGAGATGACTGAATTTATAAGACTATAGTTAATCCCCATGTTATCAGAAATGCTTCCATTTCTAAAATAATCATACTTTTGAACAGCTCTAGAAGAGACAGTATTATTATTAGATCTGGTAAGTCCAAGTGTTCCCTAATTCATAAAGTACACTACCTCTTACCACAGCCAGAGCTTCTCAATGACCTGAATACTTCTGCCTTCAAAAAGTGTTTTTTTGTTGTTCTCTAAAATCTGATAGAACTTTCTTTCAACAACTCCAAGTGTTCCATTTTGATCCAAATTTAGTCACCCTCTCATAGAAGGAAATACACAATATGCCATTGTGACTGTTCAGTCAGCTGCTGCTCAGGTTTTGGTTAACTCAGTCCATGCTAAGGCTCAATGTGTACTGGGAGGAGTGCCAGTAGGTCAAAGCAAGAGCACCACATAGGCAGGACACGTGGCCAGAAAGAGGGGCCATTATGCAGCCAGGGGTTTTTTTTCTTTTTGCTCATAGGTGTATGAATTGAGAGTTACAGGTTTTAAGTTATGAAAGCTTACAACTTGAATGGTGAGTAAGTGAATTCATGCGACAGACTTAGTCTGGGCAAAAGGGATCGAGCCCCTGGATTTTTGCTGTATTTCTAATCAGCTCATGAAATAAAGATTAAATGACAGAGTACATTGTCCTGTAAATCTGAGAGACTCAATCAGACTGTGACAGCCATTTTTACAGAAAAGTCTTGGTTACCCAAACGTTTCAGAACTCTTCTTAATAAAATATGACATAAACATGCTTCTACAAGAAAGAAACATTGAAGTGATACATTACTTACTTCAGGGTCCAGTTTGAGATGCAGCCATTCATCTAGCTTCAGTAGTGCCAAATCAGCAGTTTTGTCCTCTATCTCACTATCACTGTTATCATTAGATACACTGTCCCCTGAATTAAATATAAAAGGTGTATTAACATTTCTGTATTATTTCCACCTACACCCAAAAACCTGAACACTACTGTACTACCAGCAATAAAACCATTTTCCTTCTAGATTTTATTTTAAAATGTAAATGTTTGTAAAACCACTATTTTCTGTAAATACACCTCCCTGATAAGTCTTTGCTTCACTGAGCAAAACTCCAAAATCCAGATCTGCTGAGGTCTCTGCTATGTAAGCACCTGTATTGATGTGATCTGACTCACTCATGTACCTTCATCAATATCAACAAGCCATGTTCAAACTTTTGCCTGGAGCTGTTTGCAAAACTATACATTGCTCTATGCTTTATTTCCTAGTAAACCAGCAGATTTAAAGACATATTAAGAAAGAAATTAATTATAAATACATATGGCTATTTTGTAGGATCCTTTTTTTTTTTCAGGTGCAATTCAATCTGCATAAACACTATTCTAAGGGCAACAGTTTAAGAGCAAGACAGAAAAACTTCAAAAATAACTTGGACTCTTACTTTGATTCCATCTAATACCTCTAGAGAACTGGCAGCAGGACAGAATATTTTTGCTTCTCTTCCTACAGCACTCCATTTAAATTAAAAAAAAATAAATATGGACATTTCTATATATTCCCATTTACTTATAGTAAATATTACAAATAATTGTTATTAAAAGTTATCAGGAGAAAATAATCCTTAAAACACATGTTTCAGCTGGAAATGACTATTTGCCACACTGACAGTTTCTAAATTATTATTCAATTTGAAAAATCTGGTTCAAAGTATCACTTGAACTAGTCTGTAGAATAAAACATATATACTACACTTTTCAGCATTAATACTGTCATCGGACATTTTGTTTGCATTTTTTATTTCGTAACAAACTGTACTGTAATTTGTGAGACTCCAGAACTGTGCAACTGTAATTTATGGATACGAAATCTAAAAGGATTTGCAGAACTGAGACATTTATTACAGAGCTTATAAACTATTCTTAAATAACCACATGAACTGTAGCTTTGTCATTTTAAGAATTAGGCAATATAATTATTACATATATTCTTGACAAATAAGACTTCCATATGCCATACTAGTATATACCAATGGAAACATTACAAATCCAAACCCCTTTATACCTCGAAAGGATGAAAGTTCCTGCAAAGCATTACTTGGTAATCTAGCTGGTCCACAGAAGAGTGACACAGTGACAGGTGTTACAACTGAACAGCATCTGATATTAGCTATTCTGTGAGCTCTCGTCATTTCATCATATATAAGCCAGTCTGTAGGGAGTGCCCGAATGGCTGCAGCTTGCCCGTTTTCTGGAGGAATCTGCGTAGGAGCAAATAAGACTAGGATATTTTACCCTCTATTTGTAATTAAAATAAATTTTAATGTATTTCCTATTTTATATATGTAGAAATAAATAAATTTTTATACACACATAAACTTAAGATACCAAATAAAAAAAAAAGCAAGAGAGAATTCAACCAGACTCACAAATTATCCTACCATCTTGAAACAAAAATACTTTGCTTTAAAAAATGATCAAAAAAAAACCAAACCAGTTTCAGAGCAGAACTTCCTCCTGCTATTATAAGCAGGGATAGTTACATCTTTAAAAGAGTTTCCTAACTAGGTTTTTTTTTTACCATTGTGTCTTATTCCATCTAGAAGGCCTAACTGAAGTAAGTTTTGATGAAAAAATATTGGAAAAATAAATAACTCCAGTTCTTTATTTTATCAACTGCTAGGAAAAAGAATTTCTAAAAATGTAGTGTTTAATGCACATGCTGCTTTCAAAGTACTGGCTACTATGAAGAGACATTTCTAAACATGTGATAAGAGTACAGTGCTCTTTTTTGTGAACTATAAAGTCAAAGTGATTTTACCTTTTTATACTGAGGTTGACTAAGAACAGAGGTAGGATGAAATCGCACTTTCTTCTCCTTTGGTCCAGTCAAAACCAGGCTTTCTCTGTCTACATGCACTAGATTGGGATACATCCCAGCCACTAAGGCAGCTTTAATTACAGCCCAGTTTTCAGAGTTAGTATTAACATCTCTAATATCGGCTCCTCCTCTGGTTCTAACAAAACCTGAAGAAAGAAGAGGACAAAATACTTGCTTGTATTTAAGATCTACTTTTTTGCTTATCAAAAAGAATTTGGGAGAAAAAAAAAGTAAAATAAAGTACAAATTTCTTTCACTTTTCACCACTGCCAACCTTAACAGCACAAAGAAGAAACCATTACACTGAAATCCTTCCTCATAAGGGGGTTTATGCTAACATAGAATAGAATTACAACACAAAGACATTTCCTAAGGAAATAATTTATTAGAATGCAAAAACCCAAGGAAACATATCTCACACGGAAAGCCAGTGTGGCACCAGGAACAATCAGGGCACTTTCAGTTAGATCAGCTGTTGCCCAGCCAACCTTCCTCACTCCAGCATCTGCACCATGCCCAGCATAAATGTGTACCGGTCGATGTCAAATCAAGGCATGAAAATGACACCAGTGAACACTATTCTTGTTACAATTTGTATACACTTATACTAGGTATACACTTGATTCCAAAACTATGTAAAATCTTTTCCAAGAAATCTACCTGAGGCTCTAAGCTGGCCAAGCAACTGTGTTCTCATTCCTATGATGATTTCCATCGTGGCTTCAGACAGAAAGTTCTTTTCACAGAAGGCTTTCTCCCAGCCACCACTGCGCGCCTTCTGCCACGCCTGTAAAGAACATTGGTTTACATTTGCCTATTAATTTGATTAGCTAATATAAAGAAATGCATTTTTTTAAAAAATGGCATTTACATCAACAGAACAAAAGCAGAAACCATTCTGAAAGAAATGTATCAAACTAGATTATTTTTTTCCTGGTTACGTACTAGATTCTCTTTACCCATTCCCTAAATCAGCACAGTGATCACTATGTTATTATAAGATCATTATATTAAGTTATTACAAAGATCATGATTTTAAGTTATCGGTGTAGCAGGATATAAAGTGGCACCTTTATAAAGAACATTCAGAATTTAACCAGGTTTGCAAATATGAACAAAAAATACGACCAAAAGTGTTCCCTCACAGATTTATGAGTCCAATATACAGGAAACTAGTAGACAAAAATTATGTCCTTAAAGGAGAAACTTTATCTATCATTCTACAACTAACTTGATTGGTCCATCATTTAGTTTGGCACGTGATCTATTGTGATTAGTACTCTTTTTGAAGATGAAATAGTACCTGGAAAGCCCTGAGAAGCGCCATATGGTCACTAAATGTTCCTGCAGCAAAACGTTTTCTACACAGCATGGCTGCACGCTTTTGAGAGGCCAGTGTAGGTAGGACAAAAGGGTCTCGATATGCAAGACTGCAAGCAATAGTAAGAATAGGATCCAGGCACTTCAAAACAACAGCACACAACACCATTTTACCAAGGTGTGGCTCCACTGGTAGATCAGTGAGATGATAACCAAGTTCAGTAAGATCTTCCCAAGGGTCCATGGCATCTATTGTCTATTTAAAAAAAAAAAAAAAAAAAGAGGCAGGAGGGCAGGGAAGTGGACAGAAATAATTTACAATAAAAGCAAAAAGGATGTGAATATTGGACATTAACTACACTTGGTCCTAAACACTCAAAAAGCAAGTTGAACTCTTAACAGTTTGAGACGAGATTTTTAAGCACTTTCTTCCCTTAACATGGAAAAATGCATACACACACACAAAATGAAAATAGACAAGACACAAAAAGTCAAAGCATCCTTAAGTAAATAAACAGTCTCAGTACAAATAAAACTCCATATGTTGCCACACCACAAATGTAAAAACAAATACAATTCCCATCTAATTCTATTCCTCTGCTGACCTTAAGCATTTGCACAGCGTTTCTCACAATTAAAGCTGGTGGAGGATCAGGAGCTTTCATAAGAAAGTCAACAATTGGACAATTAACGGGAGCCAGAAGTTTTGTGTGTAAACAAAGCTCCTGCAATTTTAAAAGCAAAAAAAGATTAAGACAGGAGGAAAAAATAAAAAACAAAAACAAAAGCTTTTTTTTGAGTAAATACTATGTTTTGATGATAATACTTTTTTTTTAAAGTTATAATTTCTAACTGAACATGCACCTGAAGTGGCATTCTTAGAAGTTCTGGAGTCTGATATTCCAACATATTCTGAAATCGAAGCCTGCTGAAGAGACGAAAACAGACTCCAGGCTTACAGCGTCCAGCCCTTGAACACAAAATATGGTAAGTTGTTGAAAATCAGAATACCTTTCTAAAAATAACTAAATAAACAAACCAACACACACACACAAACTTACAACAGAAATACAAAGCATGTCTAAGAAAAAGATAATTTTGTCATTAAGTGTAGGTCTCATACATAAGGTCAGAGTTTTCCAGTACATGGATTGCTTTTGATAGTACAGAAATTTGTTATTATAATTTTATCCCAATACTGAAAGATCTGGAGAAACAAAAATAAGGCCTGTCTAAAAATAAAGTGATGTGTGGGTTTTGCTAACCTAAGATCAATCCAAATCTCAACTGGCCTTTGCCATAAGGAACATAAGTCATAAACTTTGTTTCTCTTCCTCTTCACATCCCCCAAACAGTTGAAAGCTGCTCTATAAGTAAAAGGCAGAATGAAGACCAAACAGCCTGTGAGTGAGGGGACAGAGACAGCAAATGCTCACACCAACACTCAAACTGGCAGGTTAAAGCCAGTATCATATCACCAAACACAGGCATTTGTGGCTACATAACCTTTTAGCCCTCACCCAGTGTTGGGAATAATATGATAAAGGCCTGCTAAGTCATGAATAATTTGGAGAAGGTGAATAAGGAATCACTGCTCAATGTCTCTTCTATGATAGCTATGAAGGGGCATCAATTAAAAACTAGCAATAGGCAGCCCTTTGCCCACAGATTAAGTTGTGAAACACTTTATTGGACACTGTGGCTGCTGATGCTACATGGGAGAAAGAAGAAGGAGAACAAGTTCATGGGGAGAAAACAACCTAGACCTAATGTAAGCTTTGGGAAAATCCTGAGTGTCACTTTACTACAAGTTGGGAAATGACTCCAAGGAAATACATGCTGACCCTTATTCTTCTGCAAAGAATTAGTATTGGCCACTGTCCAACACAACACTGGACTAGACTAGTAACATTACTCAGTGTGGCTGCTATTACATTGTGTACTTAATCCTTAACGTACAGGATAGTGGATATTTGCGAAATAAAATTCAGTATGAAGCATTCATTACCTGCCCCTTCTCTGGATAGCACTGGCTTTTGAAATCCACACCATTTTTAGCATTGTAACAGAACTCAGTGCATCAAAAGACTTCTACAAAAGCAAAGCAAGGAACATAAAAAGATTGAATAGGGTACATGAAATAAAAGCTACTGATGATTTAGATCATCAACAGAAGTTCTCTAAAAAAAAAATAACTAAGCAACAGCAGCTTCTGGCACAAAGTTATATTCTGAAGTACTTAGTTTCAAGTGAATTTATGCTACCTTCTTTGCCGTATCTTTGTGCGTTTTCTTAATTAAAGTTTTCTAGTCAAGAAGTAATTGTAAGTCAATAAAAGTTATGGAGTGTGTTTTGTAGTATCACAAACCAAGCAAAAATATGCTATTATATTTAATAAAGTTTTCCTCTTTGTCTCACTTGGAAATTATGTCCTTATTTTCCTACATTTGATATAAAATGACAAAAAAATTGTATTACCATGAGAAATTCAGAAATTATCTCCTATGAAATCCAATTTTGTTTTCCAAGCCATACAGTAGGTCTTAAACTGCCTCATTATGTTATCGCACTTTCCTTGAAAAGTAATTAGGGAACGGGCATTCAACACATCAAAAACAATGCTTAAAAACTTAATAGATTAGACTTGGGATAGATACAATAGTAGGATAAAGGAAACTCCCAGTGCTCTCTCAGGAACATGGTGGTCTAAACAGATGAGCTTGTTTTAAAAATCAACAGAAATAATAACTTCATTTTTAAAAAATAGATATATCAATATATCAGCCTGCAATAACTTTTACAGGGTTTTTAAACAGCTAGCTATTTACAGTATTTGTCATAAAACAAACGGATGTCAAAACTTCTCAGTGAGTTTTGTTGTTTGTCATGCACTAGCTCTCAGCCCACTACAAAAAAATTGTTCTTAAAAATGTTTGTATTATGTATTTTAAAACAACACTAGGAAGTTTACTTCCCAAAGAAAGTTTAAGCCAATCATACCTCTTTCATCTTGCCTGAGTCAATAACGTATACAACATCATTGACTGTTATGCTGGTTTCTGCAATATTAGTAGAAAGAATCTGCAATTTGAAAAAACAAACAAACAAAAAACAGAAACAAAACCACAAAACCAAACTATAGTAACTGTAAAAGCAAAGACAAAATAGATCAATATAACATCTGATGAAGTCCTCTGATACTTGCTATTTTGCGGACGCCAGCAGGTGGACTTTTAAGCACCTTCTTCTGATCCAAAGTCTGCATATTTGAATGAAGCATGAAAACTTGGTATCTAATGCAAGACAAAGAGCACATTTTAAGGATCTTTAAAAGAAACAATAAAAACTCAAGACAACCATAAAAATTATAGGTTTTACCTGTGAGCATTATCAGCAAATCTCTTGTCATCAAAAAGAATACGGTCCTTCAGGCTAACTATCTCATCATATCCAGGAAGGAATATTAAAATAGCTCCTAAAAAAGAAGTTGGTTTGCAGATTTAAACAGAAAAATCACTTCAAATACATGTCAGTACTGTGTATGCTACCGCTTGGAAGATTTTACCTATTTAGTATTACTGCAAAAAGAGCACAATCCATCAGAAGCTTGATCCACAGCAATTTATTGGGAGTGTGTGTATATACCTACCCACATCACAACTATGACAGATGTTATAAAGTAAGTGCATAATCAGGTCCAGATCCACTTTTTCATTGTCAAAACTGTGATGATAAGCTTTCAACAGTTCTCTGTCCTCTGCACTAAGGTCATTACCACTTGTTTGGACCAGGGAACTTTCATCCATATTTCCAAATTCCACTGAAGCACTAAAATATACAAATACACAGGCCAGAGTCAGTGCTGTTTGCTTCAGGTCTGCATTCAGCCATCAGTTCAAATTCAGACCAAGACTAATGAGACTACTCGTCTCGAATTTTAAAGTGTAGCACAACAGCACCTCCACAATACTACTACTGTCCACTGATTTAAGTGTTCGTCCAGCAACGTATGCAACTTCAAATATTAGCATTAACTCTACTTTGATTATACTTTATTGAAACACAACCATAAGCAAATGTTGCAGAACTGGAAGTATAAAGACACGGTTTGTTTATCCATTAAAGGAAAAATATTTAAGAAATAATTTCCAAAAACTTCCCTACCATAAGAGTTAAGCAGGTACTACACTAACAGAAACTACTCTAAGAGAAATTACAATAATGTATATCTCTACAAAACTGTAAGTAAACTATGATAATTTAAGTTAGTCAAAAAACAAGTTGAATGGCATAGTATACATGTTACTGTCCTGGTTTTGCCCAGGATAGAGTTAATTTTCTTCTCTGGCATGGAAGAGGGTATCACTGTTAGGGGACTGGCTGGGCATCCGTCAAGAAGTGGTGAGCAATTGTATTGTGCATCACTTGGGCTTTTTTCTTGGGTTTTATTCCTCTCTCTCTCCCCCTCTCCCCTTTTCACTACTATTGTTATTGTCATTATTATGTTTTACTTTATTTCGATTATTAAACTGTTCTTATCTCAACCCATGAGTTTTACCTTTTTCTGATTCTCCTCCCCTTCCCACCAGGGGCAGGCAGGGGTTGGAGTGGGTATGTGGGTGGGTGAGCAAGCAGCTGCGCGGTATTTAGTTGCCAGCTGGGGTTAAACCACAACAGTTGCTCATATAAAGTTTCTTTAATATGGCTACCATGTATCAACAATATACAGATAAAAATACAAAACAGATTTATTTCTAAAATAAGCATCTGAAATTAAAATGGTACATGGTATAAAATCATCGTCTCCTCTGCATATCTATTTAAGTTACTATAATCACATCCTGCCTAGATTTATAATCATGATAGAAATGCCCATATCAAGAGGAGAAATACTAATAATATAAAAGAAGTCCTGCATGACCAGAACTATATTTATGCTAGGAGTTGTGTAATCACTATGATACTGAATACCAACTTTTTTTAAAATGACTAGGTTTTCAAAATATTCTTATTCTCAAATAAAACTTGCTATTTAGGCCAGATTTTAAAGCATAAAAAGCTAAAAACTGTTCTGATTAAAAAATGACAAAACATAGTTTTCCCTTCACCATGTTAAACAACTGTTTCTGCAGTGTTGTTATAGCCTACCTGTAGGACTCCAACAGGTCAATAACCTCTGTCTGTCCAAAGCGCTTAGCCCAGTCCAAAGCCATCCTGGAACAGTTGCATAAAAATCCTTATTAATTTCTCACTTCAAAAGATACATATGAATAATACATTATAAGAGGAGACAGCTGACTGCACATTTCTATCGATTTTGGCACTGTTTAATCAGTGCTGTTATGGCTGAAACTGTAACTTCCCTTTTTAAAGTGCTTAAACAGGTGTAACAGCTATATGATTTTTAGGTAACTGCAATTCTTTACCAAGAAAGAATCCCAGTTTTACACAGAAGTAACATGCAGAAGGAAATGAGGAGGAAGAATGTGCCATTCCTCCACAAACCGCACACCGATGTGCAAAGATAAGCATGATTTACTAGCTCCTTTAAATCAGAAATCACACCCAAGACGTTTTTCTCCAAAATCTGTGAAAATGTTGGGGGTTTTGATATCTTACAGAAGTTGCCCTCCTCACAATGCAGTTCACACTGTTCTCCTTTTAAACTGCATTCCTTCCAAAGTTTTTCAAGTGGTAGTGCCAAATATCAGACCCCTGGAATACTATTTTTTTTTTTCCATATTACAATCATTTATAATAGTCCTGTCCACATGAATACACAATTCATGGCCACAAAAATCTGAGTTTTTACAGATTCACGAATATTTTTTCACGACACAACATATTTACAGGTATTAACACAGCAAAGATATTTGCATGTCTAATACACCATTTTTAAATCCAATATATATATAGGTTACTCAAAATAAGAATCACCAAACATTTTGGGTCTAATTCAATCAACGCAGCATGAAAGATTCCAATTCTTCTTCTAATCATTGTGTTAAATCAGACTTATTGAAACTAAGAGTGTATGTCCTATATTCAACACTGTTTAAGAATTCGATTTAGAATTTAGAGAAAACAATGTAAGAAACGGAAGTTATAAATTGCTTGGACTGTCAAAACCTATTAGTGCTTTATGGCAGTCTGGTAGGTTAGCAAATCGGTTTACATGTTACAGAAATTTCTCATTTGTGTATTGGCAAATAAATCCATCCTTCAGCTTATCTGTTTTGTTTTACCAGCCATTGGATGATTTGCAGTGGATACTTGCTCCCATGCTGATCAGTTGTTCCACTTGACTCAGAAAGCCTCTCCCTGAAGCAATCATCAGTGGAGTAGCACTTGTTTCACTGTGCCTATAATCAACTAAGAAGTACAAAAACATCAGCAAACCCACTACAAAAATAATTATTTTTTTCATATAAATGTAGTATATGACTTCCAAAATCCAGCCCTGAGTGAATTTGTTTCCTCACGTCATCCCACCACTCAGTTCATGTGAATTTAATACTATTATTGAAACACAATTAACTGTCAATACTTCAGAACAAGTAGAGCAAGCAGTAACTACAAAACCCATTAATTCTGCTAACCCTATTCATTTTTTCAATAGGCATCAGAATTCAAAGATAATATCTAAAACTGGAGATAAAGTAGCCACAGAAATTCACGTCATTTTGTGGTTGTTTTTTTCTGAGGCAGTAAGATAAAAGCTTACCGCTGACATTTTCAGCTAAAATGAGATGGAACACCTGAGCAAAGGAATCAATATCTTTATGCAACCAGATGTCAGAGAGACAAGAATCCATTTCTTTTATTAGCCACGGGTCAAGGCAATTCGCATCTTTTTCAGTCTGAAGAGAAAACACAGCACTGAAAGATTAATCTCTTCCAAGGGTTGTCTTTATTCCCATATATTAGACACAAAGAATTTGAACGGTTAGTTTTCCAAGTAACAAGCAGAAATACAGCATTCAGGTACCAGTTAAAGCACTTACTGTGTCATATGCAATTACTTTAAATGACAAGTCTAGCCATTTCAGCTAAACAAGTTATGTACAACCATCGCAACTGAAAAACACACTTTAGCTAAGGTAGTTCATGCTAATAAAAAAAATAATCATGTTTTAATATACGTTAAAATGCTTCTAGAAACTATAGCGGTAATATCTTCAGAAACAGTTTTTAAATGGGTAGTAACAATGTAACACAGATTTAAACATCCCTTCCAACAAAAGGAAAAACTTACCAGTTGATTAAATACTGTGTCACTACCATCAGCCAACAGATTACAGTCTTTAGTTGCACTTGGGACAGATCTTTGTCTCCGAGATTCCATTTTGCTGTTATTTTCTTGAGCAGAACACCACTCAGTAAGAGCACTTTGCTGTTTTTCTTCTAGAATGCATAAAGTATTTCCAAAAAAATTTTTACAGTTGTCTTAATTATTCAACATTTTCAGTTACAAAAAATAGCTGTATCAAGTCCCAAAGTTTTATCTATTCAATCTCTTCTATTTAGTCTGGAATGCTGTTACCACCCAATATAAATTCCATGATTAAGGGCACCCAGAGTGCAACACAGCAAATGCCTGCTCTATGAACAAGGTAAAAAACACCATTTGTGTGCTTAACCCCGTAAGTCTCCGGTATTCCAACCTACAGCATTCAAATAAGCTTCCTAAGTAAGTGTTTTCTGTACATTTCCCAGTCTAGGTCTTCCTCCAGAAGTGAAATACCGAAGAAAAGTGCTATAGCTCCTGCATGTAACAACTAACTTATGTGTACAGGTAGAATAAACAGTAGAAGACACCAGAGGCTTAACTGAACTCTTCTTTCCACAGTGATCAGAACTGAGCACCAAGATAGAGTTAGGATTGTATGTTACAGCTTTGGTTTTGCCCCTCTCACACCCTTTTCTTTTTTTTAAGTACACACTAGGATCATTACTTTCAGTTGTCAGGAAACCTTCTCAAATAATATATCTACTTAATCAATTGAAAAACAACTACATTAAGTTCAAGTGTGTTTATGCTTTTGAGCTGTATGTATTAAATATATCCTTGTTTGAAGAGCACAGCAAAAAATGTTACTAATAGGAATCACTTCTGTGCAAGATGAACAAAATTTTGCCTTCTTTAATGGCTGCAATTTAATTTCCACCCAGAAGTCAGTATATAATATCTTCTGCTTCTACAGTTTTTATGTGGGCAAAGGCCCCAGTTCTGTGGAACGTAACATTTATCAATTGAAAGCAAAAAGAATGCAATGATTGAAAGAAAGTGAAAATATTTTTTTTAAGTTACATAATCTACCTCAAGAATGTAAGCATCGAGAGCTTAAAGATAGCTGCTGTCATCTAACCATGTCTGGTTAATACTCTGACTTGGGAATTTCAACAGAGAACCATCCTATTTAGTTGTTCAATCAATCAATGACGGTCATTGCCAACCCTAACAACTAAGAAGTCCACTAACCTTGCTGCTTCTGTTTTTTGTACTTCACCATCTCTTTGCTTGTATACCCAGTGCTTCTTAAAATATCCTCCAAAAACATCTCTTTAACTTCAAAAGGTCTTCCTTGTACTGAAAGTATAAATAATTCATAAAATATTAGCTATTCCCTAGCTTCATTTATAATCTTAATTTTTAAAAAGCACCTTTATAGACAGAAAGTTAATTAAAACATACTAGGGCCTGATTTAAGGAATTATTACTTTCCTTGAAAAGTCTTGGAAGAGTATCTTCACTGGAGTTTATTTTCTTTAAAATTACCGGGCCACAACATTCCAAAAGGGAAATGCCAGCTGGGTACCTTGCTTCTCATTAACCTCTTCAATTGTATTAAGTGATATAGCAAGAGATGCTCGTAAGATTGACATTTATTGATTACAATTTTATCAAAATGGGAAACAGAAAATAGCCATTTTTGTTTAGGGTTACAAAAAAGAATTCACTGTGTAAGATTGTCACCTGAATTACAAAACCTAACAGCAACTAATATAGCTTTAGTAGTAGATCCCACAAAAAGATTGCCACCTTTGTACTCAACTACATGTTCTCATGAGAAGTGTATGAGAAGATGGACTTCTCTCAAATTCCTTAACCACTTCAGCCAAATTTGCCTTTCTTTACTGAATGCTTCCTGATAAATGAAGCATTCTAAAGGCTAATTTATCTCTTAGTAATTTACCCTGGTTTGCTTTTCAATATAACACTATTCTAGACCTTATTTATGGACATTAAAGGATCCTTTTCCACAGGAGGGATTAAAATCTCTAGATTTTAATTTCTGGGCCCTTAGCTGACATTTGCCATAGCCGAGTTTAAATCACCTAGGACTTCTCTCTTCTTCAGAAAGAATAAACTGCAACACTTCTATCTGCAAAAAAACTCTTTTTTCAGGAACATTCACTGAAATAAAACAATGATTTGTAGGAAAGACTATAGCGAAAGTGATCTACTCATGCCCCAGGACTGCTCAGTTTTATTAAAAAAAAAAAAAAAATGTTGACATGCAGACAGTCTACCTGATCATTTTGAAAAGAAAGCGTTTCTCTTAAAAGCTTTGTTTCAAAACACCTTATACTTAGATATCATCGCTGAAAAAGGAAGAGGACTACAAGGTACCAGAGGAGGTCACCCATGCAGAAAACTTGCAAGCAGCCAGGAGGGTGACCTGAAAAAAAAAAAAGCATCTCCCACACACCTATGTTTTACCTCTACTAAAGATCAGTCAAATGAAATTAAAACAGCAATAATCATAACTTTTATTTCCATTTGAATGTAATCTAACTGCAACTACTGAGTCTGAACATAAACTGTCATTTCTTTTCTCAATGGTTACTGAGATGACCAGCTAATAATTTCATTTAAAATAAAGAATCATGTGATTTAAACACGAAAACCCAATTTGCCTAAGACTGTATTCCTGAAATAATGAGGTGCAATTATCTGTGTTTCATATAGTAACCAGTAGCAACCTCTGTGACACCTGAAGAACTAGAATCTACTGAAATGAATTAATACATATCACACTCTTGTAGATCCTAGGGTCAGTATCCCCATGGAGATCAGCACTTTACGAACCTTTTCCTGCTTCTTGAATTGAACATGGCAGGGGCCAGGACATCCCTGCACTTACAGAACTCCCTGTGACAAAAACACTTCACTCTGAACAAGGTGCAAATAGTTAGGAAACGACAAAAATTAACAAAGAACAAACACTGTTGTAACTCTCAGTGTATTTATCCTGTTTCTTCATACTCAGAATGGTTTCCTACAGTTTAACAAGATCTGTAAGTCCTAGGGCAGGTATAGTCAGATTTAGGAGTTTACATAAACACTTACTGTGTATTACGGGGCAACTTCCAAAATATCTAATAAAGAGATCTGCATCTAGAGCAGCACTAGAAATAATTAGTCTTAAATTAGTCTGGTTTTGCAACACATCTCTTAGTTTTATTAACAAGAAGTCACTGAACCTATCCCTCTCATGCACTTCATCCTATAGCAAAAAAAGAAAAGGGGGGGGGGGTGGAGAACAACAGACAAATATCACAGATCTAAGCTCGTAACTTTTCACAATTATATACTTTTTTAAACACTAAAATATATAATTTGCTAGTATATTACAGGTACATTATAATTGTAAGTCTAGTTTAAGTAAGGGTTTAAAAAAAACCCCACAAACTATCCAAAAGTAAAAAAATACTTCAAAAAGTTTTACAAAGTTATCCAAGTGGACCGCACTAGTAATGCACAAGCTACATATACCTTGATTTCAGAGGTTAAAAGTGAACTTCTGAAACTTCTGCAGTTCTTATATTTGAATCTCATTTTCAAGATAATGACACAAACCGCAAATCCTACAAATCTTATTTTAATAAATTCTCACTTCACAACTGACCAACACTTAAAGATATGTACAATACCATGTAATCAGAAAAAAAGTTAGATTGCTTAGATCCATTAAGTTGTGCACAAAGCTTATAATCAATTAAGGTATATGATTAATTAATCACCTTTGTTAGTGTGTTCTTCTGTTTTGTTTTATATTACGAACTTATAAAGCAGGGATCCAAATACATTTTTAGGCTGAAGTCAAGAATGTGCAAATCATTCTCACACTTTTTTCCATTTTTACAAACACGTAGGCACCTAAAATAATAATTAATCTCTCTGTCTTCAGCAGTGGAGAAATTTATCTTGTGGTAAACATTCCAGTTCTACTGACTTATCAAACTCTACCATAAGAATATTCACATAATCATAAATGAACACACTTAAATAATTTGCTGAAAATGAGACTACTCATTATCTTGAAAATATTTTGGCAAACAGACTGCAAAGCTGGTATTGCTAAAAGAAGTAATGATACCAGGAATTCTGACACTCACATTAAGTCCTATCTACATAAGCCTCCCTAAGGCTTTCTGACAGAGGAGGTCTGGGAAAATTTACAGCTCTGTCCTCCATAAATGCATCATGATTCCAAAATTAATTATTGGCATGAGCCTAAAATAAGATACTTTTACAAGAAAAAAAACAAAACCAAAAACATACAAACTACAATAAATACTCAGTAAGTCTTTAATGTTAATTCAAATGCTAGCCAAACAGAAGGACCTTAAATGCTCAGAAAATTAATAAACAAAATTAAGATCTCATCTTCCAATTAACAAGTAATGTACGCTATTCCATCTCACATGAAATACAACAGGATTCTTACCACAATAACATGTGTCACAGTTGATAGAGTGCTGTCTCCTGCCATTAGCGTGCGAAGTAGTATGCCATTCGTGCAAAATGTTAACAGCGTCTTTGGAGAAACCCTATTAAACAGTTCACCAAGGTAATTCAGTTTTTTGCACCATTTAAATGCTGCTAACTTTCCACTGTTAACTGAAAATTTAAGGACTAAACAGCTACTCACCAGAAGTGGAATTACAGTTCTCTCACCAAAGAATTCATGCATACTACTTGTTTTTAAACTATGCCAAATCCCAGAGAGTTTCTAAGCAATCTTAGTGCTTATGGTCCAAAATTTCAGACAATGGATTAATTAACAAAGTGAGATTCAAATTTCTATAAATAAATAAGCAAGTGAAACAGAACCTTGAGAACCTCTCCACATTGTTTAATTTACTGGAAAATTCAGTGTGTGTGCCTTTGGAAAAACAAATCTTCAGTACATGCTTCAATACAGTCTTAGCATTTGCCTGTATGTGGTAGGTTGATGGTGGCTGGACGTCAGGTGCCCACTGAGTCGCTTTATCATCCCCCTCCTCAGTTGGACAGGGGAGAGAAAATATAACAAAAGGCTTGTGGGTGACGATAAGGACAGGGAAAGTTCACTCACCCATTACTGTCATGGACAGAACAGACTTGGGGAACTTAGTTTAATTTACTACCAATCAAATCAGAGTAGGATAATGAGAAATAAAACCAAGTCTCAAAACACCTCCATCCCTCTCTTCCATCTGGGCTTAATTTTACTCTTGAATTGTCTATCTCCTCCCCTGCAGCAGTACAGGGGGACAGGGAACGAAGATTGCAGACAGTCCATCACATGTTGTTTCTGCCGCTCCTTCCTCCTCAGGAGCGGGACTTCTCATGCTCTTCCCCGGCTCCAGCATGGGGTCCCCACCAAGGGAGACAGGCTTCCATGAACATAGGTCCTTCCCACAGCCTGCAGTTCTTCACTCACTATTCCAGCGTGGGTCCCTTCCATGGCCCTTCAGGAACAGGCAGCTCCAGTGTGGGTCCCCCACAGGGTCACGGGTCCTGCCAAGCAAACCTGCTCCAGCCTGGGCTCCTCTCTCCACAGGGCCACAACTCCTGCCAGGAGTCCTGTTCCAGCACGGGCTTCCCATGGGCTCACAGCCTCCTTTGGGCATCCACCTGCTCTGGTGTGGGATCCTCCACAGGCTGCAGGTGGTATCTGCTCCACCATGGGCCTCCACAGGCTGCAGGTGGGTACCTGCCCCACGGTGTGCCTCCATGGGCTGAGGGGCACAGCCTGCCCCACCGTGGGCTTCACCACGGGCTGGGGGGAATCTCTGCTGCAGCCCCTGGAGCCCCCCTGCCCCTCCTGCGGCGCTGGCCTGGGGGGCTGCAGGGCTGTTCCGCCCACAGAGCCTCACTCCTCTCTCTGGCTACAGTCATTGTTGCGCAGGGGTTTTTTGCCCCTTCTTAATATGCTATCCCAGAGGTGCTACCACCATCACGGATGGGCTCAACCTTGGCCAGCGGTGGGTCCATCTTGGAGCTGGCTGGCATTGGCTCCATCAGACACAGCAGAAGATTTTAGAAGCTTCTCACAGAAGCCACCCCTGTAGCCCCCCTGCTACCAAAACCTCACCATACAAACCCAACACAGTATACAGCCAAAGTAATTGTCTCACCTTTTTCAAATGCTTTAAGTTTTCAGTAACCACAAAGTCTTTAAAAGTTACTATTATAGTAGTTGTGGCATAATTAGCTACACAAGGAAAAACAGCAATTGCCACTACTATCTCCAGCACTGCCACCTTAAGCGTGGTAAAGTTCCTTTGTACTATATTCTGCAGTTCTTTTCTGGAAGACATGAGCTCACTAGTTATCATACATACGCACATTTCCTTCCAAGTTTGGAATTCATTCCTCCATCCAAAAATCCTCCTACATATTAAATTCAAGGAACACATACAAGATGGAAATGCTTTATTTTACTCATCTCTCTTCTTCAGCAGCCTTTTAGAAATCATCATTGCTGTCTAATAGTTAATAAAACAAAAAATTAAGACTCCTGTGTTACTTTAAACACCTTCACCCCACAACCTTTTTTGCCGAGTTGGAAATACTGCCATCTCTGCCTTTTGGTCTTTCTCTTGAGTGAATCTACTGATTCTTCTTAAGCAGGATTTTCTGCACTGCTTCCAGTAATCCCTCCATTTTGATCTGCCCTATATTTTGCTCTTCTTCAGCCAGCTTAATACTTCCACACATTAATCACCCACCTTATTTGTAATTCATCTTTACTAGCTCTTTTAGTATCTTAATAGTCTTGTGAGCTTCTGTACACATATTCAAATTCTTTCATTTGGCTTTGTTGTTCAAGTGCATTCATTCTCATTAGCTATGTGGTATGTTCATCCACATAAGCAACATAATCAGGTATACCCTTTGCCATCTTCACCCATATCCCGTCTGTTGACCATTCCTGGAAATACCACTGTCTACAAAGTTCAAAGAATCTAGAAATTGCACACAATCTTCAGACTTTAATTCACTCCTGTTCTGGTTTAGGAACAAAGACCTCAGGTGACCCCAAAATCTCTACTTCTGTACCACTTCAACTATTAAACATAAAAGTTGAAACAGAGTATAATATTCAACATACTTTACTTTCAAGTTTTGCTTTTTTAACTTCTCTGTCCCTTATCAACAATCATGATATAGCATTTGTTACAGCATGCTGGTCTTCCTACCTATCCTCAAAACTTGCAGAACTTCTAGATTTACACGTTAAAACAGGGAGGGGAAAAAAAGAAAGTGTAGACTTGATCTGAAAATAAGACAAAGAATTCCACACCACACACACACACCCTCAAGAAGAAATCAAGAGACAGTACCTGCAATTCACGTATGTAAGACAACTTACTACATGAAACTGCAAAATACAGGAGGGAAACTGTCCTTTTCACTCTTAAATATTCCATTACCTGAAACAACATATCCTACCTATACATCACATACTGAGCTTTTACTGTGCTGTATCCCAAACACACTGTAGTTTAAAAGTACACAAGACTGAAGATACCAACACAAGACCAATTGACTTTAAGAAATATCGTTAGTACCTGCTTTCTAATCGGATCTGATAACCAACTGTCTGGCCAATCTTTTCTCTTCTTTCTGCTGCCACTCTTTCAGCCACAGCAATAGCTGCCAAACGTCTTGGCTGAGTGCAAAATATACGACAGGGAGTTCCATTTTTGTAACAATCATCCAGAATGAACTGAGGGATCTGTAAAGAAGTAGTTAAAATTTAATTTTTATTTTGATAAAGTCATAGATTTTTTATCACGGTGAAACAATTTAAGTGTGTCTTAATATTACACAGGTTGCAAAACAATTCATAATAGGATTATCATTGCAAACATACTTGAACAGGCAGAAATGCAGCAAAAATAAATTTCTGATTTAAAATTTAATCTGTTTTTTTTAAAAAAGGAAAAGAAAGTTGAAGCTTCTCTCCCCTGCTTGAGCAAAATCTATAAAAAAAATACCTGTAGGTAATCTATCATTTTAACTCAGTAATAGTCTACTTTAGATACTAAGAACAGAACTAGCTTTAGAAGGCAAAGGACTATACAAAATCGTAACTACTTTCCCTTCAATATTTTATATTATTTTAAAGAAAAACTGCTATCAGAAAATTGTGCAGAACTTTATGCTTTTAGTAAGTATCTGCTGGCTTAGTATTTCAAAAGCAAGAAAGTCAATTAGAACACAAGACTTTTGACTATACAGGAAAACAAAAGCCTTAAAACTAGCATAAAGAGATGTGTTATTATGGAAATATTACAAAATCGACATCAGTTTTGTATAAATACTATTATCTTTTTTATTTCATTAAAGAAACATACTTGAGTAGTTTTTCCTGATCCAGTCTCTCCTACAACCAAAACAACTTTATTTTCCTTTATTATTTTGACAATTTCTTCCTGTTTTTCAAAAACTGGTAGTGATTGCCTTAAGGAATCAAACTCTGATTCCCCTCTTTTCACTGGAACCTGAGGGATACCGTTGTTAAGTCGCCCGCTTGTCTTGCTCACTTCTCTATTTTCTGTGAAGAGAAGTTAACAATTTACTTGGACAGATACAAAAGGTGGTCACTAAAACATTGCTAAAAATTGTACATAAAAGTGAACATTCCTGACTTTATATGCATCCTTATAGATCAAGTGACAAACCCATCACACATTTAAAAGAGATATTCATGGTAACCTACCCCATCCTGTTACAGTGCTTGAAATAAGTATTTGTTCAAAGGCGTTATTACATTCTTAGGTATTTTGAACAAAAACAGACTACCCTAAGTGCATTGCTCAAGTCAAAAAAAGGTCATGAAGAGCAAGATGAGAAATAGAAACTAAAACAAGTAAAGCAGCCTCGTGTATTTTCTTGACCTTAGTATCATGTTTAAACTTTCACACCTCCACGGTTTGCCTCACTATACAGTTAAACCCTCAAGTTACTCCAAACTGACAAGCCTATCTTCTGAGAAAAAGTTAACTACTGTGATACAAATGGCTTCTTTCACATCCTCCCTGGTCTTTTACCACCACCTTTCAGCAGTCTTACATAACCTAATGCTCCAGTTCATAAGATTTGTCTTAAATCATACAAATTGAACCATGCTCTATCTAGACCCCTGGACCCATGGCAGCAGTGTGTGATGTATTAGAAAGTAATGCACAAGCAGCCAAAGAACCTGCATGTCTTCAGAGGAAACTACTTCAAATTCAGTATTGTAACTGCTGTTCTAGAATTCCTTAATAATTATCTTCCAGAAGAATGAAAAGCTTGTTGTAAACTTAATTATACATGTTTAATGTGATTATCAGATTAATATATTACATTACAAGCACTGTCTTACAAAGACAGACACAGGCTAACAGATTAATAAAGCCAAAAACAATTCTGGGGAAGTAAAGACAAATTTTACACTATTCATTAGTTTACGCCAGGGGTCCTCAAACTAGAGCCCGCAGGCTGGATATGGTCCCCCAGGGTCCTAAATCCGGCCCCTGGTATTTACAGAACCCCCCGCCCCCCCCGCCGGGGGTTGGGGGGGGAAACCAAGCAGCCGCAGATGGCTGCCTGCCACTGCATCCACGCCGGCCCCTGGTTAAAAAGTGTGAGGACCCCTGGTTTATGCTTTAGATTTCTAAGGAATTGCTTTTCAGTATTTATATTACAGTTTCCCCCTGTTCATTAAACAATCCTATTAAACAACTGAAAAAGAAAACTAGCAAAGGAAGCACTTGAAGAATGAACTCATAAATCAGAAATATCCAATGAAACACAGCATACTGGTATGTTTTCTATGCACTATACCCAGCTTTGTGCACAGAAACATAGCTCTTACACTCATAACTGTTAAAGCAATAACCTTATTAAAAGCATTGCTTTAAAAAATTCACAATATATCAGAAGTTTGTCTTCCAGTGAACTCTTTCATATTCCAGAAATCAAGAAGTCTAGATAGCAGTCTCTTATGAACCAAATCTATTTTAGAAGATGATGAAACAAAAAAAACCCTTCTCATTTTATCAAGAATTCTATAAGGAGAACAGCCAGTCTCTCATTTTCTCATAAGGGTGTTCTTATATGGCAGTCATGGTAACACTTCTCTCTTCAACCTCACCTCATGGAACTTGTAGGAACTCACACTTCGGAAACGTACTTCTAAATATATTTGTTTGGACTTGGCTCAAAGATTCAAAAGTAATTTGGCACAAGGGAGACACTGGAACATGGGTAACCTGACTGCCTAAGTTCCTCAGGACATCAGTTTTAAAAGAACCTATATGCACAATTTAAAGTCAAGAAAATTAATGGGTTTGAGGGGGAGGTGTCAGTTTGGGACAGGAGAGGAGACAGAAAAGAAAGGGGGGGGGTTGTGATTGGGTTGTGGGTAGTTTTGTTTTTTTTTAAACAGTGTTGATTCACAAGTCCGTATCAGAAGACACACTGAACATACCAGATTCAACAGCAAATGCATTTCCTCGCTCTGTTTTTGGCAGAAGTTCTGTTCGTTCTTTATTTGTGACTGGAAATCTCTGAATTAAACTCCAAATGCTATGTTTTGTTTTGGGAGCCAAGAAACAAGTCATTACTGCATGTGTTCGTTCTGATCCATCCTTCTTCCTTACAGTCAGATATCGATTTGCTCCTTTTCTGGGAGGGGAGAACAAAAAAACTATTTTAGGAATAAGTAATCTACTTATCTTTAAATAATGATCTTTGGCCATAATTCTTTCAAGATGGCTGTTAAGATTATTTTCAAATATAGTAACTAGAAACTTCCAAATAATGTCCTGTGTGGCATAACGCACACCAAAATGACAGAATCATTCACAATATCCACCATCAAAACCACCCTCAATTCACACAAGGTAGTGCAGCACAGACATTTGCACTGGCAGATGACTATGCCCAGCATAACCTCACAATTAGGGCTCTGTAATATAACACTGTTCTGTTACCTTTCTGTTAAACGTCTATCACTGCATTTGCTTCCCAAAAGACAGACAGCTCCATCAATCCTCTATTAATACTGACAGGTATTACACAAAACTCATTTCTAGACCAATTTAAGAGATTTAGAGGTTAAAAATCAACAAATAGACAGACAAACAAGCAGCCTTCTAGTGATATTCTAAGCCTTAACAAAATCCAGTAAAACAAATTAGATTCCCACAAAGTCCATTACCAAATATTTACAATGTAGAATGAGAGCGAAAAAACACTTTATCATAAGAATGCAATTGTTCTCAGACTGCTCTGACACTGAAATGCAACGAACTGTTGTAGGTATGTTTGAACTATCTGGTGCCTGGGCTACAATGATCTACCAACACTCTGAAAATGGCTTCTAGGAGAAGAACAGAAAGTCACACCAAGAGTCTGGTGCTCCATATCCCTAGCTGGGATGGTTTAGTGATGTGTGTGTATGGGGTGCAGGTACCCAGGTCCTGGCAGGGGTGGCCTCTGTGAGGAGGCTCCAACAGACCCACCACAGGGCACAGCTGAGCCCCTCAGGCACAATGGTGGTAACTCTGCGGTAACATTTAAGAAAGGGAAAAAATGCTGCACAGCAACTGTGAGAGAAAGCAGTGAGCAAAATTTGGGAGAAACTGCCCTGCAGACACTATGGTCAATGACGACAGAGACAGGGAGGTGCTCCAGGTGCTGGAGAAGAGATTCCTCTGAAGCCCATGGAAGAGGCCTCAGTAGAGCAGGCTTATCCTGAAGGAACTTCAGCCTGTGGGAGAGACACCATGCTATTTTCTCCCCACATCCTGTTGAGGAGGGGGATTGACAGACCAAGCTGGCTGGGCATCTGGCAGTTGGCCAACTGCTTTCTGAGTTCTCAGCTCAGGTTCAGCTCCTGGTCAATGCAAGACATTTCAGAGTAGCAAAAATACTGAAGCTGGAACAGTACTTGAATGTCCGTGTCCAGGGAAAGATTAGCAGAATTAGAAAAACAAACTGCAATGCTTCCCATGACTATGCTCCCAGTCTTCAGTATGTATCTCAGCATCTTAGAAGCACAGAATCACAGAATCACTGAGGTTGGCAGGGATCTCTGGAGGTCATCCGCTCCAACCCCCTCCTCAAGCAGGACCACCTAAAGCCAGGTACCCAGGACCATGTCTAGATGGCTTCTGAGTATCTCTAAGGGTGGAGACTCTACCATCTCCCTGTGCCAGTTCTCAGTCACCCTCACAGTGAAAAAGTGTTTCCTGATGTTGAGAAAGAACAGATTCATTTTGTGCCACTGCCTTTTGTCCTGTCACTGGGCACCACTCACAAGAGCCTGGCTACATCAACTTGCACCCTCCTTTCATATATATATATATATATATATATGTACATTGATTAGATCCCCTTGAGTCTTCTCCAGGCTGAACAGTCCCAGCTCTCTCAGCCTTTCCTCCTAGTACAGATGCTCCAGTCCCTTCATGATCCTGTTGGGTCTCCACTGAACTCTCTCTAGTATGTCCGCATCTCTCTCCTAATGGTGATCCCAGCACTGTACACAGTACTCCAGGTGTATCCTCACCAGTGCTGAGTAAGGGAAGGATCAGCTCCCTCAACCTGCTGGCAACCCTCCTCCTCACTGGAGGAATAGGGGGTAGCTGGAGAGAGCCCTGAGGCTCTGCCAGCACTGCTCAGCAGTAGTCAAAAACACTGGTGTGCCATCAAAACTGTTCTGACTACAAATACAAAACATCACACTACAAAGGCTGCTATGGGGAACACTCCATCCCAGCCAGATGCAACATAGTACACTGCTAACAGTCTACAGAAAAATATACTAGCTATGAAGAGTTTATAGTCAGTTTTCTGTAAGTATTTAACATATGCTTGCTTAACTCAAGGGAAAAAAATAAGGAAACAAAATATTGTCCTATGGTTCCCACGCAACAGCTTCCCTTCTTTATCCCCTCTGTGCAACAAGTACAGATACAGTAATGAATATTAACAACCAAATTGTACTCTATGTAGAAATTCAGCGATGAAAGCCAATCATGATCAAGCTTTTCGAGTCTGACCAACTCAAAAGTTATTGCAAGCATAAATACTGAGGAAATCTGGGGAGACTAAGCATGAGTAGAACACTTAAGTTTTTTTCAAAAGGAAAACTACGTTTCCTAAGTGTGCAATGTATTACTATAGTCCAAAAGAAAAAAATACAGTATCTGCCTTGCCAGGTAAGTATTTGCTTTTCCTCAGCTGTTGAAATTTCAGTTCAACTACTGTTCAACCTTCAAGTCACCCTGAATACTACACATTAAAAAAAAAACCACAAACAACAAACCCACAAAACAAAAACAGGGAGCGGTTGTCCCACTCTACACTGCACTAGTGGGGCCCCACCTCAAGTACTGTGTCAGTTCTGGGTGCCTCAGTATAAGAAGGACATCAGCTATGGGACTGTGTCCAGAGAAGGGCGACCAAGGTGGTGAAAGGCCTCAAGGGCCAGACTTACAAGGAGCAACAAAGGCCACTTGGATGTTCAGCTTGGAGAAGGGAAAGCTGAGGGGCAACCTCATTGCAGCCTACCATCCTCCTCACGGGGACAGCAGAGGGGAGGCGCTGATCTCCTCTCTCTGGTGACCAGCAACGGGACATGGGGAAGTGGAAGGAAGCTGTCAGGGGAAGTTCAGACTGGACATTAGGAAAAGGTTCTTCACTGAGAGGGAAGTGGTCACAGCACCAAGCCAGTCAGAGTTCAAGGAGTGTCTGGAAGATGCTTTAAATCATAGGGTTTAGTTGTAGGCAATCCTGCCTGCAATCCTGCAAGGAGCAGGGAGTTAGACTTGATGATCCTGATGGGTCCCTTCCAACTCGAGATATTCTATGAAAACAACCAAGAAAAATACCACAGAATTTACTAGGAAGCCACTCAGAGACACTTAACAAAATTCTACAAAGAATCAACAAGGATTCAAGGAGGGTTTACCAGTTACTGTTAAGCATGGGTACCATTCAACCCAAGCATGTTCCTGCATGGGTTTCTAACACTTCACGTTCCCCAAATAGCATGCAAAAATACTCAAGGTCAGCCAAATTTATTGCCCCAGGCATCTACGGCAAAAATCAGCTATACCACTCTGGAGACTGCCATCACATTGTAAGCAGAACTGCACTTAAATAGCACTACACTCGAATAAGATCTGATATCGAGTGTTCTGGTTTCCTGGTGGAAACACAACCTACCATCCGCCATGGATTGATCCAGGCTGCACTGAAGAAGGGTGAGGCTCCAGAACACCTGCTGTACATTGATGACATCATCATATGGGGCAATGCAGCAACAGAAGTTTTGAGAAAAGGGAGAAAATAATCCAAGTCCTTCTGAAAGCTGGTTTTGCCATAAAACAAGGTCAAGGCACCCACACAGGAGATCCAGTTTTTGGGAATAAAATGACACGATGGATAGTGTCAGATCCCAGTAGATGCGATAAACAAATAGAAGCTGTGTCTCCACCAACCAAGAAAGAAACACAAACTTTCTTAGGTTTATGGACTTTTGGAGAACGCACAGTCTGATTGTAAGCCCTCCTTATCATGTGACACTGAAGAAGAATGATTTGAAATGGGGCCCTGAGCAACAACAAGCCTTTGAACTAATTAAATGGGAGATAGTTCAAGCAGTAGCTCTTGGGCCAGTTTGGATTGGGAAAGATGTAAAGGATGTGCTCTACACCGCAGCCGGGGAGAACGGCCCTACTGGAGCCTCTGGCACAAAGCACCAGGGCAGACTCGAGGTCAACCCCGGGGCTTTCGGAGTCGGGGATACAGGGATCCGAGGCCCGCTCTGCTCCAACTGAAAAACAGTTCCTGGAAGCTTATGAAGGGGTTCTGAGCTGCTTTGGAAGTGACTGGTACTGAAGCACAGCTCCTCCTGGCTCCCGGCTTGCTGGTGCTGGCTGGATGTTTCAGGGGAGGGTTTCCTCTACACATCACACAACTGATGCTACATGGAGTAAGTGGATCATGCCAATTACACAACGAGCTCAAACAGGAAATCCCAGTCATCCAGGAATCTGGGAAGTGATTATGCCTGCCAGAAGGTAAAGATTTCAGGATGTCACCCCAAGAAGAGGCGACACGTGCTGAAGAAGCCCCACGGTATAATAAACTGCCGGAACATGAGAAGCAATATGCCTTGTCTGCTGATGGGACCCGCCATATTGTAGGAAATCATCAGAGGTGGAAGGTGGCCGTATGGAGACCCTATGACAAGTCACAGAACCTGCGGAAGGAGAAGGTGTGTCAAATCAGTTTGCAGAGGTGAAAGCTATCCAGCTGGCTTTAGACATTGCTGAATGAGAAAGGTGGCCAACGCTTTACCTCTGTACTGACTCATGAATGGTGGCAAATGCCCTGTGGGGGTGGTGGCGGCAATGGAAGCAGAGCAGTTGGCAGCGCAGAGGTAAACCCATCTGGGCTGCCACATTGTGGCAAGATACCGCTGCCTGGGTGGAGAACTTGGTTGTAAAAGTAAATCATGCAGCTGCTCACATACCAAAGAGTTGGGCCACTGAAGAACATCTAAACGACCAGCAGGTAGATCAGGCATCCACGACTCAAGTGGCTCAGGTAGATTTGGACTGGCAACATAAAGGTGAATTATTTCTAGCTCGGTGGGCCCATGACACTTCAGGCCATCAAGGAAGAGATGCAACAGATGGGCATGGGATTGAGGGGTGGACTTGACCATGGACATTATTGCACACGTTATCCATGGATGTGAAACATGCGCTGCAATTAAGCAAGCGAAGCAGTTAAAGCGTCTTTGGTTTGGAGGATGATGTGTAAAATGTAACTATGGGGAGCCCCAGCAGGTTGGCTATATCACGCTCCCTCAGACCTGCCAAGGGAAGCACCATGTCCTTACAATTGTGGAAGCAACCTCCGAATGGCTGGCAACTGTTCCTCAAGCCACAGTCCAAAAAACTATCCTAGGCCTTGAAAGAGAAGTCTTGTGGCAACATGGCACCCCAGAAAGAATTGATACAGACAACAGAACTCATATCTAAAACAATCCCATAGACACTTGGGCCCAAAAGCGTGGCACTGAGTGGGTGTATCCCATTCCCTATCAAACAGCAGCCTCTGGGAAAACTGAACAATGTAACGTACTGTTGAAGACTACACTGGAAGCAGACACTGCAAAACACATTTAGAAAAGCCATCTGGTTAGTCAACACCAGATGATCTGCCAGTGGAGCTGGCCCTGCTCAATCAGAGCCTGTACATACTGTAGAAGGGGACAGAGTGCCTGTAGTACACCTTAAAAAATATGCTTGGGAAAACAGTCTGGGTCATTCCTGCCTCTGGCAAAGGCAAACCCATTATGGGATTGCTTTTGCCCAAGGACCTGGGAATACCTGGTGGGTGATGTGGAAGGTTAAGGAAGTTTAATATGTGCCTCAAGGGGACTTGATTTCAGGTGAAAACAGCCAATGAATGAATTGTGTGATGTTAATTGTTACTTAATATTATATATTGTCACTTCTATATGCCGACTAGTACACTGGCTGCCTTGTGGTGCCCATCTTTACCACTTTGGATTTGAAGAGCTGAACCTGACTCCTTTTCAATAGCCACACCAACAAAGAATGACTTTGGTGAAACCAGATCAGTGCAGCCATAATAGAACCAGAACTGGCTTCAAATTGAAACAATCCAACACCTCATACCATCTTCCCTGCCTTGAAAGACTGTTACAACAGATGGAGCCCAGCATCATGGACTAAATTAATTCAATGGACTTTAGAGAGATGGTCCATAGACAAAGGAAATTCAATCTGTGTATTTCTGTTAAAAGACAGGAAAGGTGGTGATATATTGGAAGATGTATCATGACGTAAATAGTATGAAGTAAGGGGTGAATACTGTCCTGGTTTCATCTGTGATAGAGTTAATTTTCTTCTTAGTAGCTGCTGCAGTGCTATGCTTTGGATTTGGTGTGAGAGCAATGCTGACAGCACACTGATGTTTTCAGTTGTTCCTATGTGATATTTATACTAAGTCATGGACTTTTCAGTTTCTCAGGCCTCAACAGCAAGAAGGCTGGAGGGGCACAAGAAACTGGGAGGCAATACAGCCAGGACAGCTGACCTGAAGTAGCCAAAAAGGTATTCCATACCATGGAACATCATGCCCGGTATATAAACTGGGAGAGGTTGGCTGGGGCCTGCCAACTGCTGCCTGGGGACTGTCTGAGCATCGGTCAGCAGGTGGGGAGCAATTGTACTGTGCATCGTTCTTTTCTTTCCTCTCCTCCCACTGTGAGAGGATTTCATTCATCTCCCCTTCTCCCTCCTTTTCGTTATAACTGTTGTTGTTGTTATTATTTTGGTTTTGTTTGATTTTATTTCAATTATTAAATTGTTCTTATCTCAACTCTTCAGTTTTACATTGCCTCCAGATTTGCCTCCCCATCCATCTGGGCAGGCAGGGAGTGAGTGAGCAGCTGCCTCTCAGGGGGGTTTAAGCCACAACACAAAGCGACATGTTCAGCTTTGTGTCATCTCTTCAGCCTAATTAAGTACAGATCAGGGAACTAGCATTTTACAATAGTTTTGCAAGAACCATGAAGTCCCACCAAAAATGAAGTACAGCAAATGCTGCTATGGTTTTACAACTGTCTACCCACACAGAGGTTATACATTACACTCCATCTTTCTGGATTTTTCCTGGAATTTCCCCTCTCCTGTTTCTTTGCCACCTGCACCCTGTCCCAGTTTCAGCCTGGATAGAGTCAGTTTTCTTCTTACTAGCTGGTGCAGTGCTGTGCTTTGGATTTGCTGTGAGAACAATGTTGATAAGACACTGATGGGTTTGGTTATTGCTAAGTAATGTTTATACTAAGCTGAGTACTCTTCAGTTTCTCAAGCCTTGCCAGTGAGAGGGTTGGGGGGGAGGGGCCCACAATAAGCTGGGAGGGTACAGAGCCGGGACAGCTGACACAAACTACCCAAAGGGATATTCCATACATATGACACCATGGTGAGTCTATATAAATTGGGGGAAGATGGAAGAGGGGGGGGATGTTCGGTGTTGTGGTGTTTATCTTCCCAAGTAACCGTTACGCGTGATGGAGCCCGGCTTTCCTGGGGATGGCTGGACACCTGCCTGCCCGTGGGAAGTGGTGAATAAATTCCTTGCTCTGCTTTCCTTGCATGCACAGCTTTTGCTTTACCTATAAACTGTCTTCATATCAACTCACGAGTTTTCTTACTTCTACTCTTATGACCTCCTCCACCAGCCCACTGTGGGGGCAGTGGGCAAGTGGCTGTGTGGTGCCTGGTTGCCAGCCCAGGTTAAACCACGACAATTCCCAAGGGAACCAGATTCTCAGCTTTCATGAAAGCTCAGCAGGTCAATGAACACAGACTTTCTCTACCAAAGATAAGAGCAGGGTAACAGAAAACATCGTCATACCTGCACATGAACCCTCTTCTGCACTTCTCAACAGAAGCACTCTTTTGGACATGCTACTCTAGGTTATACCTTATCTGTCAAGGTATAAGCTTCTGTGCAAAACCCTTGGGCACACAACAGTGTATGAAAAACAGAACAGATCTTGATGAAAAGGGTTTTTTTATGCACGCATGAAATCCACAAAACAGTATAAGGGCAAGCTATCTCACACTAAGCATGTCACAAGTTTTTTTAAGGAGACATAAAGCAAAGCGCAAATATACATTTTAATCTTACTTTTTACATTTTTTTCTCTAGTACTATTCCCTGCAACACTGCAGGATATGCTAGAAACACAGATAGTTTTAATGCTAGTCATGAAGTTTCATACATTTGCACCAAAACTAGAAAATAATAAATCAAAATCAGACTCCGTCTTACCCTTTACTTTTAGATATCAGTCCGAGGGACTGACAGAGCCGGTGAACAAATGCTCTTTCAGTACTTGTAAAAGAAGAAGGAAATTCCATTTCTAGAAAGATAATAGAAAAAAACCAAACATAACAATGCAAAACACGCAGTATTCTTGACATATTATCTCAATGTTACAAGTTTTTCAATCCTTAAACTTATACCCTTTCCTGTGAACAATGGGGACTAACGGCAGTGCTGTATTTTCACACCTGTACACAATTCAGGGTTCACAGAATCACAGAATGGTCAGGGTTGGAAGGGACCTCTGGAGATCATCTAGTCTAACCCCCTGCTAAAGAAGGTTCTCCTAAGGCAGGTTGCACAGAATCACATCCAGGTGGGTTCCAAGAATCTCCAGGGAAGGGGATTTCACAACCTCTCTGGGCAGCCTGTTCCAGGGCTCTGTCACCCTCAAAGTAAACAAGTTTTTCTTCACATTCAGAAGGAACTTCTTGTGTTGCAGTTTGTGCCTGTTGCCCCTTGTTCTGTTCCTTGGCACTACTGAAGAGCCCAGCCCCATCCTCCTGACACCCACCCTTAAGGTGTTTGTGTGCACTGGTAAGATCCCCTCTCAGTCTGCTCTGCTCCAGGCCAAACAGCCCCAGCTCCCTCAGCCTCTCCTCATCAGGGAGATGCTCCAGTCCCCTCATCACCTTCGTAGCCCTCCGCTGGGCCCTCTCCAGCAGCTGGCAAGCAAGCATCTCATTCAGGCCGAAAGGAGCTCAGGAATGGCTTCTACCACTGAACCGATTAAGCGCCTCCGGGCCTACACGTCTGTCACCCGCACTCCACGCCTCGCCTCCCCTCCCCTGTCGAGGCCAGGCGCTCACAGCCGCCCCGGCCCCCCGCGGCCCAGCGCCCGCCCCGCCGCCGGCCCGCCCAGGCGCACCTGCCCGGCGGGGCGCCCCTCCGCCACCCCCGCGGCCGGGCTGCCGCTACACACCTTTCTCTTCCCCGTACCGGAACCGGTCCAGGGCAAGGTTCACTGCGATCTCCACCTCCTCGTCGACGCAAATATCCTTTAGCCCCTTCCCGCGGCCGCGGCCCGCCACAGGGCCGGCGAAGGCGGCCGCGGCGGGGGTACCAGAGCCCCCCGAGCGCCCGACGGGCTGCCGCAGGGAGACGCTACTAGGCCGCGACATGGCTCCACGACCTCAGCCGACAGCCCAGGGTGACGCCCGGAGGCAGACCAGGGACTGCAGGTGGAACGGCGACGCGGCGAGCGCCGGTAGCGAGGGAACCCGGGGGGAAACCCAGCGCTGCTGGCTCGACGGGACAGCGGCACTACGGGGCCAGGCCAGCGCAGCGTCGTGACGCCAGTAGGCGGGGCGGGGCGGGGCGAGAGGAGCTGCGCCGGCGCCCTCTCGGCGGAGGCTCCGCCCCCAGGGCGCTGGGGCCGCGGCGGGAACCGGTGGCGGTGGCAGGGGCGGGGCGAGGCAGCGGTGGCGCGTCCCCAGTGGCCGCTCGGCGGCGGGAGGGGGCAGTGCGCCCCCGCCCCGCGCCGCCGCGCCCCGCGCCGCCCCGCGCCGCCCGCGGCCGTTAGCCGTCTGCTGGTAGCCGCCTGCCGCCTGCCGCCGCTCCTCAGCGCCGGCCTGCAGCAGCGGCTGTCAAGGCCCCGGGGGGGGCTGCGGCGTGGGCCCTCCTCGGACTCAGAGGTGCGGGTCCCCGTGGGGCAGGCGCCGAGCTCCCGGCCCGGGGCGCCGCAGGGCTGTTCCCAGTCACGAACGCCCTCGGGGCACGTGCCACAAGTCGGTGGGGTGGGAGGTGTGACGTGTTGTCACAGTCTTCAGTGGACGTGGAAGGGGAAGGGTGAAGCCGGCCTTCCTCGCTCGACTGGGAGGTGGCAAAAGCGCCCTCTGCTCGTGTCTGAAGTATGATGAACGGTGGAGTGGTGTATGCTCAAAATCAATGTCAGCTAGATATGAAATTGCAATATAAAATGGAAGAACATTGTTCTGTGGGATGTTTTTCACTATTGTAAGGTTACTTTTAAAATTTTCTCAAGGTTTTAATCAAGGTACCTTCCTGTACATCTTCAACTGAAGTACTTAATGCTTTTTCCATAACATTCACTGTTGTGTTAAAGCATATCACATTTATGATGAAAAATTAAACTCTTTTAACTGAACAAGATAAGAATTCATCTTATCTTCCTTAGTAACAAATGAGAGATCATAATTCATCTGAGAATGATCAGAAATCTTTAATAATGAACCCAGATGTTACCAATTCCTGTGACAGCATCATCTTGCCTTCCTACAAAAAAGCATGTGATTCCACAAAATCATTCCTCAGACTCTATTATCATCTCAATTTTCAATCTTGTGTACACAATAGCTCCCAGAGATAATAACCGGCCATTATGTTAGATCTCATCTATACAGTTTGGAGCATGATGAAGCCTAAGTGCATCCTGCATAACAAATTCCTTAACACATAGCTTGCTTCTTTCATTGCTGTGTTGACTCTCCGATGCTAGTAAGTGTAGTTGCTCAAATAAAAAGACATGAATCAAAGCACACACTGAGGGTATATACACATGGAGAAAGAGAGAATCGTTTTTATATACTCCTGCTGGAAAATAAAGTCGCAGCCTGAATTCACAGCTAATGTAAGTCTGTTGGTAGCATTACACTAAAGGTTAATCCATCTCCAGGAGTTTAACACAGAAATTCATAAAATTCTAATGAAATGAAAGGAAGCCTGACTCAGTGAGCATTTGAATTTAACACATTGTAAAGATGAGCAGAGTGCTGGCATACAAAGCATGAATTAAACTATCTGCTTGCTATAGATTTTCACTATAAATATACCTAAAAAAAACAGCCAATAAACCATTCTTCCCAAAGAGCTGATACAAAACAGAGGATTCAGCATTTAGGTGACAAAATTTACTGAACACAGAGTAGTTCCACGCTACAGTTACATTGAAGGAAGATATTCCTGATAAGGAGTTGTCACCCATATACTGCATGCTGCAAGGTGTCCCATGCCCTGGTAACTAACGATGGCAATCTGCACTGCGTGTATGACAAAAGAACGAAGACAGAATTGTGCCTTAAGCTCGTGGCTTGGGTCTCTGTGCAAAGTGATAGCCTGTTTTGTTGAATTTACTTCCAAAAACACTAAGGGTGATTCTGGACCGCCTTTGAAGTTGCCCTCCTGCTCCTGCTGGCCTGTGTGCAGGCGACAGCCCCGGGAAGCAACATGAATATTCTCTGGAGCACATGGGATCCAAACACGCCCATACTAGCATGGGACAGGGAATGCCCCATGGTGGTATGACACAGGTCCAGCTTCCCATTAATTATATCTTCTAGCAGGCTCTTCAGAAAAGACTTTTACAGACAGACCCTCAAGCAAAGGAAGCGCTCTTCTGCATTCAGCCAGATCTTCACCCAGTCTAGCATTCTAGCTCCAGTTCAGGTCCATATTAAATGTAGAAGCACAAAAGGAACATAAAACAGATCATTCTGAAAAACTTAACATACAAAACAGTTTTTGTCTTTGTTTCTATCCAAGATCTTAGACATAGTGGTTTATAAATATCCTTTATACATTTTCTTTCAATAAAAGTTACTAGCTGCAGATTTTCTTCTTAGAATTAAAAACTTGTAAGACTTTTTAAAATCCTTTTCATGGTTGGCCTCAGAAATACCTTCTACCTTGAAGCCTCTGGCTAAGGCTTACACAAAACAAATAGCTCATGGAGAAAGAACTGTTTCCTTCTATCATCGTATATCCAAATGTCCATATATGTTTTTTTATGAGAATCATTAAGAAGCAGCAGTCTTACAGTGAAGTACATTTGCATGTTCAAATACAATTATGCATTCTTATTTCACCCTCTTCAGAGGCACTTTTAGTATGTAGCAGTTTTTGCTGGCCTCTTTTTACATTGCAGAATACTTTTTTTCTTGTGAATACCATAAAATTCTGCAAAAGATGACACTACTGAGAGAAAAAGAATGTAAAGTAAGTTTATGAAACAAAATTATCCTATATGTACTAATTGTGTCATTATGTACATGTACTAATATGTGTGCATTGTGTCAGATTTGACTACAAAATAGTCTTTTTGTGATTTTGTAAGATTTTAGTGTTGTAAGACTTGTTATCTCCTGAAATACGAAGCATGAATCACTGATAAGCTAATATTATTCTGCAAGATCAAATCAGTGAAAGTATACAAGATTTATATTTTTTTTCAGTTCCTTGATTACAAAAAAGACATTCTGATATGCTTTTATTCTAGGCATTATAGTAAATTTGTACTATTGGCTGTTACAGTTATTGATGTTCCCATAACATGAGTTACATACTTACAGATATTTAGGGAACTATGAGTGCTATGAAATTATAATGGGAGATATTTGTTTAATAAATTACCTGTGGTGAAAATGGTCATCTGTTGCTTTACTGCACACAAGTGTAGACACTGATAATTCCCCAGAACTTCTGCCGCTGATGTGGGCTCTATATGGATAACTGCCTCCTCACTATTTACATTACCTCTTGTATCATGTATTGATACACGATTTCTTGTTCATCTGTCTCTTCTACTGCCCTTATTTACTTCAATTTTTATTTCTTTTTGAAGCATAAGGGAAAAAGTCTATTGATCAGTTTAATCAATGGTGTATCAGTGTATGTGTAGATAAATATTCACATGTGCTTCTATCTGTCTGCTCTCAGTCCTTCCTTAAATAATGTTTAAACCTTTTGCAGAGTTTAAACCAAACATTAAGGAAGGCGTAAAAGTCTCAAATGCTAAATTTCTCAAAGTTTAATGAAAACTTTGCAGAGTAGAAGATAGAAATCCAAATCCTGTTCTTCTGAACAGAAAGGCTGCAGCGTGAGCTCACAGTCCTTATTACATAGGAAAGACTTAAAAAATGCATCAAGTCCAGAATAAGTTCTAATCAAAATTCAACCAACTATGCACCTCTGTTAGGGATGAATGGAACCAATTCTTTTATTCATTGCCACTCCTTTACAAGTGACACTAATTTTTTCTCTGCCCTCATTCACTGCCAAAACATGCCTTCATGAAGGGCTTCAGAACGAGAGTGGTAGGAGGCCTCAGAGACAGGGCAATATCATATGGCAACATCCAAGCTAAACCACATCTCTGTTGGAAGCAATGCACTTTGCTGTATATGAAGACATTTTAAATAATATTTCTTTACATTCACATTATTTGTCATTTACTTTAAATTTTGTTACAGTGGAGACCAATCAACAAAGACAGTCTTTATCTGAACCCTACTGAAATGAAGGATAATCAATCATTTGATACCACCAGGCATTGCTTTCAATCCTTCTGTGCGTCAAAATCTTCAGTCTGAATACCTAAGCAGTTGGGGCAATTTAAACAGCTAACTAACCCACTGTCGTGGTTTAACCCTGGCTGGCGACCAGGCACCCCACAGCCACTTGCCCACTCCCCCCACAGTGGGATAAGGAAGGGGATCGGAAGAGCAGAAGTTAGAAAACTCGTGCGTTGAGATAAAGACAGTTTAATAGGTAAAGCAAAAGCCACGCACACAAGGAAAGCAGAGCAAGGAATTCATTCACCGCTTCCCATGGGCAGGCAGGTGCTCAGCCATCCCCAGGGAAGCCGGGCTCCATCACACGTAACGGTTACTTGGGCGTAACACAAACATCCCCCCTCTTCCTGCTTCCCCCAGCTTATATAGACTCAGCATGACGTCCCATGGTGTGGAATATCCCTTTGGGCAGCCCAGGCCAGCTGTCCCGGCTGTGTCCCCTCCCAGCTCCCCGTGCCCCCCCAGCCCTCTCGCTGGCCGGGCCTGAGACACTGAGAAGTCCCTGACTGAGGATAGACACCACCCGGGCGCAGCCAAACCCACCCGTGTGCTGTCAGCATTGCTCGCACAGCACAGCCACAGCACAGCTGCACCCGCTGCCGAGAAGGAAGTTAACTGCACCCCAGCTGGAACCAGGACACCCCTCTGATCTACATTACAGTAACATCCAAAATATGCATTTGTAAGTTATGTGATAGAAAACAAAATATTTATATTAATTTCACTTGCCTAATTGAAACCCTGTTTACACAGGAAATAATTTTTACTTAGCTATTATACAGGTTGGGCACAGATTACATAGGCTAGACACAGAGTTATCTAAAGTGTACAGACATGGGCATATCATCTGAATCTTACTAGTGTGGAGTACCTGTGCAAAGTCATATGGTACCCAAGTGCCTGGTGGCCAAGCCAGGCCCACCCATGTGCCCAGGGCCCAGCCTGGCCCTGGCTGTCCCGAGGGAGGTGCCCGAGCTGTGGGCTGCTGACCTGCCCTGCTCACTGGCTCGGGCAGGGGTCCAGCCCTGGCTGCCAGGTGCTGCCATGCCTCCCTGGGCAGTTTCCGCCGCCCCTGGCTCCCCCAGCCCCTAGGGAGCAGCCGTCATTGCTCCCAGCTGTACCTCAGCTGGCATGCAAAGATGCGTTGGGCTCCAGAGGCGTCAAGGATCACGTCTGGGAAAAACAGCTTGAGATGTAGGACAGATCAGTCAGCCAAGCAGTTTTCAAATACATGACTGATGGCAGCACATCCTTGTTTCGTTTTGACAAATCATATGCCTGCAAAATACATATGCAAAACTTCCACAGAAAGTGATGTTTCCACAAAGCCAAAAAAACCAAAACCCAACAAAACAAACCAAACAAAAACCTCTTGGGACATTAAATGGTTGCACTTTATTAACTGGGTTGAAACCAGACTGTTTTTCTGTAATATTTGTAACATTCTCCTAATGCCTGATATGTACGATTCTCTTGGAATACAGTCATTTCTTCATTTGGCAGACACAAGTGTGCATCAAATACAAAGAATTCAGGTATATTGAGGTTTCTGAGAAATCAGATCCAAGCGTGCCAGACTTGGCACTACCTCCCAGCTGTTCCTGCTATAGTCTCATTTTTCTGTCATCACTCTATCGGTGTCTGAATAATGGGTAATTAGTAACTCTTAAAATGTGCTGTGTTTATAAATGTGGCTGGAGGTGCTGGCATGTATTTAGAAAAAAGAAAAAGAAGCTACTTGTTCTTGCCACATTTCTATTTATTGGCTGAGGCAAGGGCAGAACATTGCTGTCCTACCACTGAAGTATGGTCCAGGGCCTAACTACCAAATACAGCTAAAAAAAAGGAAAGAGTAGCAAATTGGTTTAAATCAGCGAAACAGCCTGCCAGACTGCACAGTCTTTACAGGGCTATGTGACCAGCACCCCCTGTTCCTGACCCCTGGTAGTGTGGTTGGTGTAACTAATGCCATTTTATAAGGCAAGCAGGTATTCTTTCTGACCAAGGGGGTCACGTATTCGTTTGCTTTCCCTCGTTATCAGGCCCTGAAAGTCCTGTGAACAAAGCAGAAAAACCAAACAGATTTCTTCTTCCCTCTCTCCACCAGCCTCAAGGTCCCTGGGCACCAGAGATGTTACCCCTTCCCTAACAGCCTTGAAGGCCCCAGGCACCGGGCCAAGCCAGTGGTGGTGATGGCCCCATCACAGACCAGGAGGCGTAACCACCCAGAACACTGTCTATAAAATCAAGCAGTTATGAGTCCTAAGCGGGAACCTGGAGCTGAGCTGCTGCTGGACAGCGAGACCCGGGTCCCTCTGGCAGCCAGGGACACCTCCACCGTCCTCTGCTTCCTCCACAGACTGACATGTATTCTTTTATATGACTTTTGAGTCTAGATTACAATTGTTATACTGATACAGCAAACCAGGTATTAAGATCTGACCTGATCTACAGAGGGTCCAGGTGATTAGAAGTCCTAAGTAAAGTTAGGATCTGCATGATGATAAACTGTTAAGATGTATTATAAATTCCATATTATGTTTACTTACAGATTGTATTATATTGATTCTGCTTGTAGAAATCCCGTGTCACTCTAATCACAAATTCTGTGCTGTACTAATAATATCCTGTTAAGAAAATAAAGCTTTAACTGACCCCTAAAAGAACCTGGCTTTCCTCTCAGTGTGGGATGACAGTGTGTCAGTTTACAGGGAAATATCTGTTACCACAGAACCTCTCCGAGAAACAGGGAACTCTAGAAGGTGTATTTGTCACAGCTGGAAAATGGTTGGATGCAATATTTGGCAAAGAGAAGGGGTGGTATTCTGGGGAATTGGACTCCTGATGCTGTGAAAGTTCTGTGTTGCATACCCTGGCTACCTTGTTTAATGGAATATTACTAAATTAAAACTTAATGCTTGAAATCCTAAGTTGCTGGTTGTTTTGTGTGTTGGTTTTGAAGGAGGTTAATATTAGAGTGCTACAGCTGAAAGCTGTGTAGCAGGGAATTTTTCTCTCTTTTGGGCAATTACTTTTGGTGATTTGGCAGCTTTCTACATAGAGTCACTTTAGCAGTTTTATTCTGCAAAACCATCTGTAGTTAAATTTTGAGAGGCGCACAATGGTTTTCATTTTCTATTGTTCAACACCTAACTTGAGATAGTCTTGACTTTCAGAGATCACGTGAGCTTAAAACTCCTGTTAATCTGGTGGGAAGTCTCAGCAGTCTAGCAGCTGTGGAAATTAGGTGTCTCATGCTTATCTTTCAGAGATCTCAGATTTGGTGTGTATAAATATTGGAGAATAAATGCAGCTGCTACTACAGCATTGTTATTAATTTTCACAATGACTGCCTGTTTGCATTTGGAAATCAGGTTATTGTGAAAGTTGATTATAGAAAATAATCTAATACTGAAAAATTATAGATTCATTTAACTTAGATGAAAAAAGAAACAAAAACCAGATTGACATCTGAGATCCCAGTTTTGAAAAGGAAAACCACAAACACTCTTCTTTTGAGTAATATCAAGCCTATTTTCCAAGAGCTACCATCTGCAGCAGTATGGAGGTCTCCTTCCTCGTTCTCCTTTTGTAACTTTCTGGGCATCACACACCCTTCCTAAGAGGGACAGCGAAAATGTACTTCAGGAAGGGTTGTACCTTCTACTGCACTGCATGTTCTCGGTTTTAAACATGTTTTTTTGCCATCTGAAACTCAAATTTTTGGTTGCGGGTACCAGAATATTGGGAACTACAGCTTAAGAGTGCTGCTTCCCAACCAGTGTGATACATCTTTTTAAAAGTTAGATGTGGATCACAATACAAGCCAGCAAGCTCAGCTGGTTTTACTGTCTTGCATGCCATACCACAGCTAGGGTATTAGCCATTCCTATCAGCTAGGAGGAGCTACTGTGAGTGATTTCTCATTAGGAATAGTCAGAAACTACTGCACTAGGTTTTCTTGGGACATAACCTTGAAGATGCAAAAATTAACTGCAACTGATCCCACAGAAGGGGAAAAGCTAGCAGGAGATACTCAATATATAATAATAATTTAAAAAAAAAACACTCAGAAAGGTCATTAGCAAGGAGCAGAGAGAATGTAAGGACTGGATGAATTCCTGATCTGCAAAGAAAGCAACTGCATGGAACATGCAGATAAGAACAAAAGATAAAAAGTGCCAACTGGGATATTTAGCTAGATTACAGAAGGTGTGGGTTATTAGTTTAAAAAAAGAAAAAAAGGTTAAGAGCTTGGTGGCCTTGGTAGATAGCATCAGGGTGGAGGGAGGTCGTTCTTGGTTCTCATTGCTGTATTTTGGATCCAATCTTGCTCCATTGGTATTGGTGGCTTTGTCAGGAAATGCTGTTCTAGGGCTCTGTGTGTTAAGAATATACTTAATGAGAAGAAACATGTGATATATTTGCAGAATGTGTGCAAGAGTTCTTGTGTATGGGTGTCTATGGCATCTGGCTGAAGAAAATGGTCTTGTGGCTGCCCAGCTCATCCAACACTCAATGTAAACAAACAGCTGCAGTAAACTTAAGTCTCACACACAAGCAACATCCTATACAGGACTGAGAAGCAGCACGTGCTAAGACTAAGAGTAAGATCTTTGTAGGTCAAAAGATGGGACATGATGTAAATCTTCCAAGCTTACACACTACAGTCTGAAAGGGTACTTTGCATTATTCTCTGCTGTCATTGTCTTGAAAGGGTATGGAAGTGCATTGGCTCCATAACCCAGTGCTCTGGTCATCCAGCAAGAACCAGTGTGAGCAACCCGATTTGGAAAACTGCAGAGACTGACAGAATATGAGTGTATGCATGCTTGTACCTGCAAGTAGTTTTAGTTAATAAAAAAAAAACACTACAGAGGCTACTTTGTAATGACTTACTTCATCAAGATACAATACATATTAACAGAACTATTCCCATCAGTTATTATACTTGAAAGGGACTGTGCAACAAGAGAAGTGTGATAACTTTGCTGACTTTACATATCCATGAGCCACTGTCAACAACAAGGAAGACCAAGTTGTTATGTGGGAAGTACCAGGTGTCTTCAAAGACTGAAGTCATAGGAGAAGGATAATATCTGATACTATGAGAGAAATGCATGCCCTTAATAACAAGGTATTTTTTTCATAAACAGAAGTAGGTTAGGAAGAAACTTAGCTGACCTAATTAATCTCAGGATGATGGGAGTAAGAAACATGCTACTGTGAAACAGGAAAAAGCTGTTCTAGGCTGTTTCAAAATACGTTATTTCCAGCAGACATAAAAGATACTGCCATTGCTGCCATTGGTGTATCAGTTCTTTTCACGAGTAAGAAAAAAAGGACTGATTAAAACTTAAGTAGGTGTTGAAAAGGGTGCCAAAAATACTAAAGGAAATGAAGCTGTTCTATACATGCAAGATGAAAACGTTTTTTCATCTGGCAACATGTAGACTGCAAAGAAAACACCTTTACTCCAAATGCCAAGGAGACAGAGAAGCCAGGGAGAAGTATAAGCCATGAACAAAATCAGAGCACTATCTGGTGATGAATTGTTGGAGCAGAAAAAACAATGATGTAGTTTTCAGGTAAAGTTTGATCAGTGGAAAGGAACTGGATGTGTCAAGAGGAGCTGGTGCTGTGCCCCAGAACGCTGTCACCGGCCCAGCACCCCGTCAAACCGCCTAAGCGTAAGCAGAAAGCTACAGAAAACACTGGGTTTGTTGAAGTTTGCCCCCGCTTGGTTTCCACCGGACAGCCCGGGTCCAACCGGCCGCAGCACCGCGGAAGGGGCAGCAGGTGACCCCCGGGCCGCCAGACCGAGCGAGGCTTTGCCCAGCACTCGGCGGCCGCTGGCGGGGTGCGCACCGTGACCGGGGGGTAGCCAGCGCCCACCCGGCCGGGCCGCTCGCTCCGGCGCCGCTGTGCTTCCCGGCAGCGGGAGAGCCGGCGGGGAGATGGGCCGAGGGGGGCGCAGGGTGATGGCGTGCGCAGGGAGGGAGCGGGAGCCTCTGCCGCCTCCTCCCCCCGCCCCGAGCCCGGGCGCCCGGCGGTGGCAGCGCGGCCCCCGGCCGGCCCGGGCCTGCAGCGCTCCGGGCCAGGGCGCTCCGGCCCCCGCGGGGCCGCGCCTGGGCTCGACGGGGCCGCGCGCGGCGGGGCTTCCCGCCCCCGCCCCGGCATTGTGCTGCCGCTCGCACTTTGCAGGCGCGGCGGGACCGGGAATCCCGGGCGCCTGAGGCAGCCTCGCCTCCTCCTCCTCCTCCTCCGGAGCTGGGCGCATGATGGCGGCAGCCGCCGTAGCGGAGGCGAGCAGCGCCGGGAGTAGCAGCAGCGATACCTCGAGCACGGGCGAGGAGGAGAGGATGAGGCGCCTCTTCCAGACCTGCGACGGCGATGGGGATGGCTTCATCAGCAGGTAGCGACAGGGGGAGGTGGCTCCTTGCGCCGTGGTACGGAGCTCTGCCGTCCTTTCCCCCCAGCTCCCCGGCCGCCCGTGAAGCGGCGTCTCAACTTCTGGGCGAGTTGGCGTAGTTCGCAGAGCGCAGCCGCCACAGGCCGGACCCTCCGCGCCGCCGCCTTGTGCCGGGGGGCCGCCCGCCTCCACTGCCCGCTGCCGCCCGCTCCTGCCGCGGCCGGTCCCTCACGGGGCGCGGCGGCCGGCCAGCCCAGGGCGCCCCCGCTCCCCGCCCCCCCCCCCCCCCCCCCCGGCTCCCCGGGACCCCCCGCTCCCCGGGCCGGGGCTTTGCGAGCCGGGCTCTGGCCGCCGCAGGCAGCTTTGCGGGAGCGGGGCGGGGGTGAACGGGAGTGCCTCCACCCCAACGGGTCGGGAAGGTGACGCCTCTGACCCGCCTGGGTGTGACCACATGAGGCGCTGGGGGGGGTGGCACCTAAACAAACCTGGTCACAGGTAATCTAAGAGAAAAATCGTGCTGATCTCCCAGTTCGTCTGATTCTACTTTTTTTAATACGGTTTTATCAATATCCTTGTTGCACAGTCCCGTTTAGACTCTGCTGCTAGTCCCCGGTTGGTTTGGGGGTTGTGACCCTGGCTGATGGGTTTCGGGGGTGGGGGTGGGGGGAAGCGGCGGGCTTGTACATTTGCGGTTACCTGGAGCGAGCAGTGATGAAATGTGCATGTATCTGGAAGCACCGGCAGTGTGTTTTGGTCAGGACTGGATTTTGTTTGAAGGGTGCTTCTGGAGCTAGTCCTCTGCTCTCACACCGTAACTTAAAAACCACTGAGCTGCTAAAGGCGAGATTTGCCAGAGATGCTGGGAACTTGTATTTTCAAAATGAAACCTGTGCAGTTAGTGATCGCCTCTAGAGAGCTGAGTCAAGAGTGAGGGAATTTCTGTCTTATATAACCTGAAACCTAAGAATATGACCCTGCAGAAAGGTTAAGTAAACGTCAATCCCCACTGTCATCTCTTTGGAGCCAGAAAGTTGTTGAAAATCTGTAACAGCTGGCAGTCACTTTAAAAATAAAATGTAAGGGTCATGATATTTCTTATCTAAACAGCTCCCCCAACACTCTTTTTCTCCCTGGCCTAATGATTATTTTGACAGTTGTGGTTCTGAAATGTAAACTTTGAAAATGTATGCTTTCCAACCAGTGTGCCAAGATTGCTTCTCTCTCCATTTGCTTACTGTCTTCATGGAAATTATTTTGATGTCTGAAAACTTAGGATGTTCACTTTAAAGCATGTGCTGCCTCCTCAGTTCGTGCTTGCTGGTCTGTGCTGTGATGCTTTTCTGCAACGTACACTCAATAAACTTCTGTATGTTTATAATTCAAAGACATTACTGAGGGAATGTTAATGTTCTAGTGCTTTATAGCACATGGACAGCTGAGAGATTCTACCATGACACAAGCCCTTCATTTCTGATGACTTTTCTACGTTGCCTCAGTTTTGTTGCCAATTTTTCATGTGTGTATTTCATAATGGGCGTTTCTGAACTTTGCTTGAGCTACACTGTTGAAAACTCCAGGGCATGTCTGAGGAGGGACATTGGATTTCAGCCGTAAGTAGAAATAAAGCCCAGAGGACAGTGACTGAAAGTCCTTCAGGTGGTGGTGTGTCCATTGTTGAAGGATGCTGATGCCTTGCTTCAGAAGGGACCTGTGCCTTCAAGGCATAACTGGTATGATCCTGATCAGAGAACATAGTGTTATAAATTACTGTCTTCCCTTAAATTTCCATATTTATAAGGAAGTAGTGAATTAATGTTTAACAAATGATCTTTGACATGAGAGGGAGTCGGTTTTCTCAACGTTGTTAGCTAGCCTGGGTAATCAGTCTTGTAAATGGAATGTGATCCTTCCTTTGTGTAGTGTCTCAGTTTCCCTCATGATCCATTTTATGGTGATGGCTTGTGCAGGAGCAGACTGGTTCAGTGGTTTTTGGATGTATTGGTGGTATCTGCCACCATAGTCTTACAGACAGCCATGGACACACAGCATCCCTGTTAAAAGTATAGCAACTAGAGTTTTTCTGTGGTTTACAGACTTAGCGTTTAGGTAATTCCATATTTTTTAATGTAATGGATTAAAATAAAGACAAAGTTACACCTGCTTTTATGCTGAACTTAATCTTGCCATTCTGTGCTTACTGATTGTCTTGCTTCTGCTTTTTCTTTTTTTCATACAGGCAAGTTGCTTAGTTTTCCTGTTCCCTCTTGCCCTGCTTCCTTGAACTTTCCTTTGCTTATCCTTGGGGGCAACAATTTCTTTGTTTCCTTCCCTGTAGCGCCAGTGGAGATGGTGGGCTGACTTCTGCGTGTTACTGTGCCTTTTAGAGCAGGTTAAACCTTGCAATAGATGGCTGGGCATCTATATAAAGAGCTAAAACCAGAGAAGCCAGCGCTGTAAAACCAGCTGCTTCATTGTGCACTAGAACTGATCTATAGCCTTTTAATAGTTTGAACTGTTTTTTCAGAACTTACTTTCAGTGCAGTGTGGTGGAAATTTGCAGTTTTGCAACTGTTACTCAGCATAAGTTGTCATATCTTTCCAAGTGAGTATCCCTTCTCTTCTGCTTGCAGGGATGTCAGTAGTTTTTGTAGCACAGGCAGCAGTTTGTTGATTCTTTCCAGCTCCTGAGCTGTTACGGAAGAGAAGGTCTTTATTCTTGCAGCAAAGGCAGGCATTTTCTATACATGTTTATTTAGTTCATATTGCATGGGGAAAAGAGCCATTGGCATTCCTAATGAAGTAACATTGTACCTCTGCTGTGGAAATGCTTTGTTCTGTATCAAACAGTAAACCTCTTCAAGTAACAGCAGGGAAGGCACAGATGGAGGGGAGGAACATGACCTGAGATACTTATTAATTTTCAGGCTCTCGCCTGAGGTCCTGGTTAGTTTTCTGGCTCTAAATAGTTAGGATGATATCAAAATGATAAAGCATAACTAAGTGTGTGTTTTAATCCAGAAGAAGCTGAATGATGGGGTATGAAGTGCTCAGCCTGTGTCTCTGAGCATTGTGTTTGATGTGTGCATATTGAAATTTTGCAACATCTAGCTAGACAAATGTCCTAAGAAAACACAAGAGTTTTAACTTGTTGGTTTATACTGAAATGGCTTTCTGTTCTTTTGGGATTAATACTAGTTATTCAGTGATTTTAACATCTTGCAAGTGCTTGGCATTCTTCTGATACTACAACGAGAGGTAACCGTTCAACAACAAAAAACGCAAAGCAGTCCATGATGAAGGCTGGATGCTGGTCGCTTGAGATGAGCGGGGTCAGCCTTGCTGAGAGCAAAAGGCCTTAAACACTGTTTACAACAGAACTGTGTTTTCACAGCTGTAGCTGGATTGTGTTGTTAACAAAAAGCTGTTAACTGAAAAAACACTAATTACAGGGTTTTTTTGCTTTTTATTCTGTTTGCTTTGAAAAACTTCAGAATCTGATGTTACAGTTAAAAATATATTCAGCTTCAGATGGTTGATGCATTGGGGGAGGACACCTGCTACCTTCTTTTTTTTTTAATGTCAGTATATGTGGCTTTGGTTGATGTCAGCAAGGAAAGTGAGAACATGCTGGGTTTTTACAGGTGGCCGGCAAGATTAATGTCTTCTTTAGAAACTTAATTGCCTTGTAGCTTTATTATATGTGGATTGTACCGATGTTCCATTTAGCACATAATGGATTTCATCTTTACTGCAGAAGTCACTAAATGGGTTTCCAGATTATTCTGTTCTGACACTGCAAGGTCTAAATAAGGTTGAATCTTCAGGAAATACTTCTGCTTAAAAAAAGGAAGCTATGAGCTGTGGATTTAATGGGTGAAGAAAAAAATTAATTTCATTATTAAGTTACAAATGTGCTAGTTTTCTGATTTTAAATTTTAAGCATTGTTAAGTAATTTCTAGGGTTTTGAAGTAAAGAGATGAAGCTACTGTTTAATTCTGAGAAAGCTACTCTTTAATTCTGAGAAAGAATTGTTATATTAACAGTAATGGAATAAAATTCTGTTTGTAGAGTCTGTTTGAAGGTATTTTCTTCTGTGTACCCAGATGTTTTTTTTTTACGCTGAGGTCAATTACAGAAAATTTCTGGTAAAAGTAGAGTAAGGTGTTTAAAACCCATAAACCTACTGATTTTGTATCGAGCTTATACAGCCCATCAAAAGGACATGGTGAAAGACTGTATACTTCGCTAGCCCTTCACAGAGTCAGTTGAAAGGAACTTGTTGGATTTGATCTGTTATCTGAGTGATTTGAGTGGTATGTAGCTCTGGGAACTTAAAACCTTTGCTGATAGTTCCCTTTTCAATGGGCTGCAGTAGTGGGGCATTCTCAGCTTTCTTGCTGAGTACATCTTGGCAAGTGTTTCTGCATCTAGTGGCCACATGCTATTAGAAAAGAAAAAAAAATATTTTCAAGAAAAGTATGTATCAATTAAGTGTGTTTTTAAAGGAAGGAATTTATGCTTCTAGGCTCTCTGTTACTACACACCACAGCCATTACCACTGAACTTTTTTTTTAGGTGGTTGCTTTTGCTAATGTGCTTGAACTTCTGAGCTCACCATTTAAAGAGACACCTGTTGAAGCACAAAGGGACCAATTGAATGGAAGGAACAAAATCAATGTGGGTTGTCTGTGACCAGCCAAGTTGGCTGTTGTGCTGTTGTTATTTGGAGTATATAAGACTTGAAATACATATGCCGCGTCATAGCAAGTTAGTAATTCAGGCTGACATCCAGCTAACAATTTTTGGTGTATCATAAGCTGGGTTTTATAGCTGTGGAAGAAACTGTGAAAATATTACTGCTGTAAGCCAGGTAGCAAAATAGTTCATGTAAATTAATTTATGAACTTGGTTGAACTAGATCCGTTTATGGGATTTTTGATTTTTTTTCTTGCAGTTTTCTATAAGTAAAATAAGTATCCCTGAGAAATGTTAAGTGGCCAAACTGATTGCCTTGGAATCTTCTTAAATAAATGGGTAGAGAGTGGCCTTATAACTGGAGAGTTTTGGAATAAAAATAATCCTTTAGTTATTTAAAACATATGAACCTTATGTAAAACATGAGATATTTTATTCTTTGTTGCCTGAATGTGGGCCAGACTTTTAACTGATTGTAGTATAGCAGCACAGAATTAGTCCTGTTGAGTTTGACTTGATGGGTCTTCAGGAGAGAATGTATATGAAACAGAACTATGAAATTACAAAAGTGTCTGTGATTTTTGTTTTTGAAATGTAGTATAACAGTTAATTTTCCCCTAAAACAATCTTTTGCTATTCCTTTTTTACTTTCTCCTTTAACAATAGGTAATGACTACAAAGTCTTTGGAGTGGATATAGATGTTGCCTATGACTAATCCAACTTTCCTTCTTGCAGCTGTATGTAGGGTATACAGTATACTTTAGACTGTAGCTCCATATGAAACCACAAATCAGGTTCGTACAAAGCATTGTCAGAGATTTTGTCCAAGCATCATATGTTTTAAAATTCATACATAAATTGGAGGTAGTGATCTGAATGTCATAGAAGATGAGCAAACTATGAGCTCAGAACTGCACTGTTCATTGTTACGGGGTGTGGGGACCGATGCAAAGAAGCTACTGGAGTGGGGTAAATTGTGATGAACTTGTGAAAGGTCCTGTAAATAAAACAGGTAAGTGAAGCAAGCGTGTAGTATTTAACATGGATATTTAGTGAGAACTGAATGGATAGATACCAAGTTCCAAATTCATCAATAGGGTAACTGTTTGCTGTTTGGCCTTGTGTTGTTGCCAGCCTATCACTTGCTGCTTTCAGTGTGCAGAGGTGCTCTGTGTTAATGTTGAGGTGAAACATTCCTTGTTCACAAGGGAGCAGCTGACTGTGTTACGTCAGGGTCTTCAACCATGTAAAGAATATACCTACTGCGTGGCCATGAGGTTCTCAATCTTCTCCTTTCTGCTATCTCTGTATTTAGCAATTAATAATTTCCCAGGGTTGGCAGGAGTTGTCAAGCAGCGTACAAAAAACTCTGTTGACATGAGAAAAAGGCCTTTTTTTCTCAAAGACTATACTTACCAAAGCAGTTTGTGACAGTAGTAGCCTCAAGAAAACATACAAGGAAAAAAAACATGAGCAGGCTCTTCCTGTCACTATTTTTTCTTTGACTTCTGGTTATGCTCTGCTGTAGTTGAATTGTTTTCCTTTCATAGATAGTCTTGGGACAACTGGAGGAAAGCTGAGCAGAGACACCTGTATGTGTATAGTAATGCGGACTTAAGAGTGTAATGTTAAAATTGCTCCTGTTCTGAAATAAGCCCAATATATAGACTTTGCAAAAAAGATCTGAACAAGGAGCTTTTTTATCGTTTGGTTCACATATATGCTAGTAATCTCCTGGAGACTGTTTTAACTTGGTAATTGCTTCTAAAATGATACTAAACTCTGTAACTGTACAAACGTACACAGGCAGGTTTGTAAAAGATTTTATCATCCTCTTTTGCTGTTGCAGACATAAAGTTTTATGTGCTGTACATGCAGTTCTGTAGCGCCATAGTGGTAAAACGTGGGTTTTACCCATAAGATGATCGTTTATGAGCTTATGCAAATACATTCACTCACGATCTCTGAAAACTTAATTTGAGTCTGAGTTAATGTTCTGCATGCAGATGCTTTCTAGTCCCTGCAGGCTATTCTGTGCTAGTTGGAAGCAGCATCAGGAACAAAGTAGTTGTAAGCAGAAGCTGCTGTGAGTGCTCAGATATCAGCAGACTAGGGAATGATAAAGCCACATATCCTACAAGCAAAGGGTTTAAAAAAAATCAGTTCTGTAACAGATCTGGTGGAAATAAGAAACTGCCTTTGAAGGCTTACGAGAGAAGTAGTATTATTCTGCAACTTTTGCAGGTACTGGGGCTTCAAATTTCAAAAGCAGTTTGGTCCCAGTACTGTACAGTCCTAAATCTGGCCTTAATCCAGCTGTCTGACAAGGGAACATCGTTTAGAAGCAGTCTGCAGAATGTCAGAATGTCACCAAGATGGGGACAAGGCTTTGCTTAGTTCCTGTGTTCAGTCTGGCTCTTCATATTGCTGCACTGTTCTTCCCATGGAGCACTGGAAATGTTGTTAGACCCCAGTACAAGATTTTATTCTCACTTGAGACCCGGACTATTCACTCTGTGCTTTATTTAACCACCTGAAATCTTCACTCAACTCTGTTCTAGGAATTCCAGCAACAAAATGCCTGAACCTTGATAAAACTGGCTTTGTCCTTGCACTAGTTTTTTAGTGTGTCTTGAAAACAGTTTTAGCTCCCAGGTTCTGTTCCTTAATTTTATCTTTCATCCATCTCCATTAGGAAGCTGTCACAGGGTCTGTGATCCATGTAACTGAAAGAGTGCTTTTATATAGATAGAGCACAATACTTACTGTATGCCAAATAAGATAGTGAGTAGAAGCACTGTGCTGTGTTTTACATGATTGTAGTCTGTTTTCTCGGTTTCTCTTGGGACTTGCCTTAGTCAGTGGTTCCACAGTTATACAGAATCTTCTGGGGTTTCAGTCTAACTTTGTCCTCCACAGGTCCTCTCAGAGATTCATAATGAAAAAAAGAAGCAGGTTCTGGGGGAAGGAAGATGGACAGATACAGATGAAAAGCCAGATACCTGCATTATTCGAGGATGAAGAAAAAAGTATTGTTTGTTAAATATTGTGTCTAGAAAACATATCAAGAATCAATATTCAATAAAGGCTTATGTATTTCAAAGTCTGTATTTGTTACAGCTAATACAAGTCGGAGGAGTATACTCAAACTTGAATTTTCTGAACTTTTCATGGTTTTGAATGTTAACTCTCCAGTTCTTAGGTAAACATGAAGTCACGTGAAGGTTTATAATATAACATCTTAGAGCTATCAGTATCTTTAAGTTAATAAAGTTAGTTGGTGTATTTTACACAGGTTATTGCATTTTTCTTTCCTCATTGGCATTAGTAATCTGGGAAAAGTGACTTAAGTATATATCTCGGGCTTGTTGTTACATGGTGTTAATTGTGTTCTTTTTCTTGGGAGCTTGATGTCCAGGTAGATTGTAATGTGGAAAAACTGAGCAGTGAGTCACTTGAGAATACAATTGTCAATCGTTTTGAACCATTTGAAAGTTACCAACCAGTTGCCTTGTAAGTCCTGAGTTGTTTCTTACCGTTATTAATTTTTAATGAGGTTGCTAATGGCATATTATTTGGGTTATTACTGACAGAGAATTGAACTTCTCTTTAAAGTCAGTAATTTCCCTTCTGTGGCCCTGGAGGGGAAAAAAAAGTAGTTGTTAAGTCGGATTTTTTTGCCTTGTGTTCTTCTGGATTTCTTGGTGGCAATTCTGGAAGATGATAACATCACTAATATACTATATTATTCTCCTCCCAAGGGTAATGGGGAGCAGGGGACCTCACAAGATGCTTTGGTACCTGGCCTTTCTAACAAATCCATAGCCCAGGTCTGTAACATAGAAATCACTGGTGGCTGTTCTAGCAGTATGACTGGGATTACAGTAAATGTTTGAAGTTGTCTCATTGATGTGGGATTGCATGTTCTTCTGCTTATGGCAGACAAAGGAGTTAGCATCCTCCTTGACCACATTGGTTAGCTCACATTTCTAAGGAACAGCTTTTCTTTCAAACCCATAGTTTGAAATTAATGGATGGGTTGACTGTTTTGGGAGGCACTTGGATGAAAGAAGAATTTTGGCAGTGAGTGGTTAACTCTTTGTCTCCCATTATTTGTCTGGTTTGAGGATGCCACATGCATGCATTTTGCTGGCCATTGTGAATGGATTCTAAAACAATTAAAAAACCCTTCTTTGCCTTAGTTTGCTGGGTTAGAGTAGTTAGTGTCTGAAATTGGTTCAAGCAACAGGTCATGCACGTTTTGATGGGGAGCAAGGAGCCTCACAAGATGCTCAGGCACCTGGCTTTTCTGGCAAATATACAGCCCTAAGCTAGGTGCCTGCACTGCTTATGAAATGAACTGGAAAAGCTAAGTGGAGGTTTCATGTTTTTTTGAAGTCAGCCTATACAGCTGAATGAATTGTTCCACCGTGTGCAGTCCTCAAGTTTCACTCTATGCTAGAATTTGTTCAACCAAAGAGCTGCCTTGGTTGAAAAGCAGCTCAATAAGAAAAAATTCTTTGTAGCACAGTCGGCTCATGGTTCTGGTTTGTTACATGACTGTGACTTTTAGTGTTGGCACAAGATGGAGCAAGTAACTCAAGCTTGGGGTTTAGTTGTGGTCCCTTCTGGTTATATCTGCTTGATTTTTGAACACAATTCACCCCAGATGCTCTGAACTGAGAAATGTCTCTAGAAGTTAATTCATGACCATAAAAATGGTGTTGTTTTAGGAGGTATAAAACTACAGCAGAGGTTTTGTTTAGACCCTTGGTATCTCAGCTGGTGAATGAAAGAGATCAACAAGACTAGTGTTGTGCCTAATTATGTGTTGTCCAAAGTATAGGCTTCAAATGGCATTTGGAGAAAAAGTTAAGATGTGGATACAGGGCCTTTCAAATCCACCGTATTTTTTCTGTGAATGTTCACATACATCTTTTAGAATAAACAGCACATACCTGGAATTCATCCTAGCATAGTGACTGTTTGTATGCGTGACCTTGTATGTTAATTAACATAATCATAATCAGCACATTTAATGTCTCCTTTCTTCTGAGAGTTTTTCTGCAACAGTGTTTTCTTACATTTAATAGAACAAAACAGTATTTATATAGTATTAGCAGTTACTCAATGAAATCCCTTATGTCATTTTTAAGGGTAAGTTAGGTAACTGTCCTGGTTTTATCTGCGATAGAGTTAATTTTCTTCTTAGTAGCTGGTGCAGTGCTGTGTTTTGGACTTGCTGTGAGAACAGTGCTGATAACACACTGATGCTTTTAGTTATTGCTGGGTGATATTTATACTAAGTGAAGAGCTTTTCAGTGTTTAGGCCTTGCCAGTGAGAGGGCTGTACAGGCACAAGAAGCTGGGTGGGGACACAGCCGGGACAGCTGACCTGAAGTAGCCAAAGAGGCATCCCATACCATGGGATGTCATGCTCAGTGTATAAACTGGGGGGAGTTGGCCAGGGCCTGGGCATTGCTCCTCAGGGACTGGTTGGGCATTGGTGAGCTGGTGGTGAGCAATTGTACCGTGCATCACTTGTTTTGTCCATTCCGACTGGATTTCATTCCTCTCCACTTCTCCCTCCTTTTCATTATATGTTACTATTATTACTGGGTTTGGTTTATTTTATTTAAATTATTAAATTGTTCTTACCTCAACCCTCAAGTTTTACATTCCTTTCCAATTCTCCTCCCCGTCCCTCTGGGTCGGGGGCAGGGGGAGTGAGTGAGCAGCTGCACGGTATGTAGTTAGCAGCTGGTGTTAAACCATGACAGTCCCTTTTTGTACCCAACATGGGACACGAAGGGCTGAGATAATGACAGGTCTAACTAGAGTGTGTTAGAATGAAATTGTTGTCAGTATTAATTGTATTGGCTTAATAATAATTGGCCACAATACTGGTTTCTCTCTCTTAAAGTTGCTACCCATGGTCTCAGAGCTGTGTTATTTACTTTACTTGCAGTTTGTGTTCCCTGTTGTGCCGTTTGTTCTCCTTGGGACCTGCGCTAAAGTTATCAAAATGTTGTACTATATAGTACTGGCTTATGATATGATAGACTGGCTGGTTATAAAACTAACCTGATCTGTGTACTTGGTGGTGGTGTTACCCCTGTGTGCTGCATGGTCCCTGGCCAGGAATGCCAATATCTGCACCTTTGGCTTTGTTTTCCTGGACTGTCAGCCAATGAGTGGGGTCCTGCACCTTCCCCTTCTCCACACGGCTAATTACAGAAGCATTTAGGATTTTTGGAAATTCTGAATATCTTTGGTCCGTTGGAAGCATGATAGCACAGGCCCTGTGTCGTGGTTTAACCCCGGCCAGTAACCAAGCCCCAGGCAGCCGCTTGCTCACTCCTCCTCACCCAGAGGGATGGGGAGGAGAATCAGAAAGGAATGTAAAACTCAAGGGCTGAGATAAAGACAATTTAATAGGTAAAGCAAAAGCCGTGCACACAAGCAAAACAGAACAGGGAATTCATTCACCACTTCCCTTAGGCAGGCAGGTGCTCAGCCATCCCCAAGGAAGCCGGGCTCCATCACACGTATCGGTTACTTGGGAAGACAAACGCCATAATGCCAAACGTTCTTCCCTTCCTCCTTCTTCCCCCAGCTTTATCTGTTGAGCGTGATGTCCTATGGTGTGGAATATCCCTTTGGGCAGCCCAGGCCAGCTGTCCCGGCTGTGTCCCCTCCCAGCTCCCCGTGCCCCCCCAGCCCTCTCGCTGGCCGGGCCTGAGACACTGAGAAGTCCCTGACTGAGGATAGACACCACCCGGGCGCAGCCAAACCCACCCGTGTGCTGTCAGCATTGCTCGCACAGCACAGCCACAGCACAGCTGCACCCGCTGCCGAGAAGGAACTTAACTGCACCCCAGCTGGAACCAGCACACCCTGACCCTATTTCTAGGAATACTGAATGTGGTTTTCACCTCCAGGACCTGGTTGAGAATTAAGTGACTAACTATAACTACTCTAGCCCCCTTGACAGAAACAGCAACTGTTCCAGCCCCTGCGGCTAGTCCAGCCCCTGTGGCACACCATGCAAAAGACCAACCCATTTCAGTATCAGTTGCCTCTATACAGAAGAAGAAATGGAAATGGAAACCAGCTTTTTTAGTAAAGGAGGATGAAGCAGGGCCATCACAGGATCAGAATGAAGAAGCTGAACAAAAAGTAACCTCTTGATCCCTGTCACTAGATAAACTGCAGGATATGTGGAAAAACTATGCCCATCAGCCAGGTGAGCATGTCACCTGGTGGCTTCAATACTGGGATAATGGGGCTAATAGTTCAGAACTAGAGGGTAGGGAAAACGAGCACCTGGGATGACTTTCTAAAGAAGGGGCCATTGACAAGGCAATTGGAAAAGGAATGTGAGTCCTCAGCTTCTGGAGGTGACTCCTGTCAAGTGTTAAGGAAAGGTATCCATCCCTTCTAGGAGGATGTTACGTGTCGCCCAAGCAGGTGGACTGCAATAGAGAAAGGTGTCCGGTAACTCAGGGTATTAGCCATGAAAGAGATGACTTGTTATGACCAGGATGATGCACAGTCACCTATAGATCCTGACAAAGTCATATGCCCACAACCCATGTGGCAGAAGTTTGTATGGAGTGCACCATCATCATGTGCCAACTCGGGCAGTATTGGGATGGAGAGACAATGCACCACCAGTGGTGAATGAAGTGGTTCACTGTCTCCAGGACTATGAAGATAGTGTCTCTGCCTCCATTATCTCAGCTGTGGAGAGGCTGGTCCAGCCAGTTGATGAGGATATATCCCACTCTCCACCTAGACAGACCCACATCTCAGCTATCAACCGTAGACACCCTTCAGTTTGGGAGGGAGATTATAGAAGATACACACCACAGGGTACCCTGTGGTTTTACCTGCAGGACCATAGAGGGGACATGAGGAGGTGGGATGGAAAACCTACCTCAATCCTGGAGGCACAGGGGTGTGAATTACAAGGAAAAATGATCACAAATAGGGAGTCTTCTAGGAAGGCTGATGCTTCAGTTTCCAGAGGATAGTTTTCCCAGCTTTACTCTCAATCCTACGAAATGGAATTCTAATCCATTCTGATAAGACGTAAGTAAGCAGAACTGCTCCACACTACATCTGCTTCGTACCACTGGCTGCCCTGGTGGAGAATCCTATGAGCGACATTAGGAGGGCACTGTCTCCAGCCAGGGGGAGGACAGGGACAACTGGATTTACTGGTCTGCGTGGATCCAACGGCCTGGCACATCAGATCCACAGGAACATAAAGCTCTAGTAGATACTGTTGCACAGTGTACTCTTAATAAAATCAGCCTATGAGGGGGCATAACCTGTTAGTGTTTCTGGAGTGACAAGGATCTCAACAGGTAACTGTATTGGAGACTGAAATAAGCTTGACTGTGAATGAGTAGCAAAATCATCCTATTGTGACTGGCCCAGAGGATCCATGCATCCTTGGCGTAGATTACTTCAGGAGAGGGTATCTGGAGTCGACTGTCCCAGGGGTGGAAACACAACCTACCATCTGCCTGCCATGGACTGCTTCAGGCTGCACTGAAGAAGGGTGAGGCTCCAGAACACCTGCTGTACATTGATGAAATCATCGTATGGGGCAATGCAGCAACAGAAGTTTTGAGAAAAGGGAGAAAATAATCCACGTCCTTCTGAAAGCTGGTTTTGCCATAAAACACGGTCAAGGCACCCACACAGGAGATCCAGTTTTTGGGAATAAAATGACACGATGGATAGTGTGAGAACCCAGTAGATGCGATAAACAAATAGAAGCTGTGTCTCCACCAACCAAGAAAGAAACACAAACTTTCTTAGGTTTATGGACTTTTGGAGAACGCACAGTCTGATTGTAAGCCCTCCTTATCATGTGACACTGAAGAAGAATGATTTGAAATGGGGCCCTGAGCAACAACAAGCCTTTGAACTAATTAAATGGGAGATAGTTCAAGCAGTAGCTCTTGGGCCAGTTTGGATTGGGAAAGATGTAAAGGATGTGCTCTACACCGCAGCCGGGGAGAACGGCCCTACTGGAGCCTCTGGCACAAAGCACCAGGGCAGACTCGAGGTCAACCCCGGGGCTTTCGGAGTCGGGGATACAGGGATCCGAGGCCCGCTCTGCTCCAACTGAAAAACAGTTCCTGGAAGCTTATGAAGGGGTTCTGAGCTGCTTTGGAAGTGACTGGTACTGAAGCACAGCTCCCCCTGGCTCCCGGCTTGCTGGTGCTGGGCTGGATGTTTCAAGGGAGGGTTTCTTCTACACATCACACAACTGATGCTACATGGAGTAAGTGGATCATGCCAATTACACAACGAGCTCAAACAGGAAATCCCAGTCATCCAGGAATCTGGGAAGTGATTATGCCTGCCAGAAGGTAAAGATTTCAGGATGTCACCAGAAGAAGAGGCGACACGTGCTGAAGAAGCCCCACGGTATAATAAACTGCCGGAACATGAGAAGCAATATGCCTTGTCTGCTGATGGGACCCGCCATATTGTAGGAAATCATCAGAGGTGGAAGGTGGCCGTATGGAGACCCTATGACAAGTCACAGAACCTGCGGAAGGAGAAGGGGTGTCAAATCAGTTTGCAGAGGTGAAAGCTATCCAGCTGGCTTTAGACATCGCTGAATGAGAAAGGTGGCCAACGCTTTACCTCTGTACTGACTCATGGATGGTGGCAAATGCCCTGTGGGGGTGGTGGCGGCAATGGAAGCAGAGCAGTTGGCAGCGCAGAGGTAAACCCATCTGGGCTGCCACATTGTGGCAAGATACCGCTGCCTGGGTGGAGAACTTGGTTGTAAAAGTAAATCATGCAGCTGCTCACATACCAAAGAGTTGGGCCACTGAAGAACATCTAAATGACCAGCAGGTAGATCAGGCATCCACGACTCAAGTGGCTCAGGTAGATTTGGACTGGCAACATAAAGGTGAATTATTTCTAGCTCGGTGGGCCCATGACACTTCAGGCCATCAAGGAAGAGATGCAACAGATGGGCATGGGATTGAGGGGTGGACTTGACCATGGACATTATTGCACACGTTATCCATGGATGTGAAACATGCGCTGCAATTAAGCAAGCGAAGCAGTTAAAGCGTCTTTGGTTTGGAGGATGATGTGTAAAATGTAACTATGGGGAGCCCCGGCAGGTTGGCTATATCACACTCCCTCAGACCACAACAGTAACAAAGGCCAGGCTACCTCTGAACAAAAACCGTGCTCCTGGTAGTTCCTATTGTGTGGCTGAGTCTGTAGGTTGGATTGATACTGTGTTTTAGTAAAATTTGAGACTAGTACACAGCACAAAGGAAATCACAGAATGGCAGAGATTGTATTGACATGTTCTGCTTCTCTGTTGATAAATGGACCTTTGTTTGCCTGCAACAGTTCTGTCTCCAGAGGTGACAGCTTTAGCGAAAAATGGACACACTGTTCTCACAGGTCACAAGATGCATTTTATATTAACAGTTTGACATAGATGTTCAGAGTGTACTATCTGAGTTATTTCTGTTCAGTAGAATGTACATTTTTTTGCCATCTATAAAACACACATTTCCATTCTGGAACTTCCCGCAGCAGACTGGCAGTCTTGCACATACCTAGTATGAAGTGGGAGGGAGACACCCACACCCCAGAGTGGAAAATATTGACTGTCAAAGGAACCTTACCCCTGCTTTCCTGGAAGAAGGGGTCGTGGTGTGGGCTACGTGCCTGGAGTAATACTGTGAGAGGTAGTCAGGCCAGGACAGAACTGTGAAGTAAAAGCTTAGCTGGTTGGATTATGAATAAAGCATGAAGAATTTTGTGGCTGGTTGACTGTTAACCCTGTCTTTTTCCTGCTGCTGCTCAGTGTAATGGAACTGAGTCAGCTTGCAAGTTAATTGTGGACTGATAGAACAGTGATTGGAACATGCAAGGCAGAAAATGAAACTAGCAAGGAGTTTCAAATGTGACAAAAATTATCTCCGAGTATCGAAAAAGTTAACAGGAAAATCAGGGAAAAGGTAGCCAAGAGAGGGAGCCAGCGAGCTGTTGATGGCTGATGAGGAGACATACGGGGTGTTTTCTCTTTTTTTAATTTCTGACACTGAAAACGTGAAATATAATGAGATGGTTCCTGTGAAGAGGACTGCTAACAAATAACTTGGAAGGAAGGGGGAAGAAAGAAGTTACAGAGTCCTTGGATTTGTTTCAGTTAGTTGTACTTGAAAGTCTGAATCTAAGATTCTTAAAGTCATCCTCAGAACTATTTTGCAGGTTTTTCCCTGAGATCTTCCAAAGGACAGAAGTAACAGAAAATGGGGAAAGATAAAATATACTTCTTTTCTTTAAAATTACGATGAGATTTAAATCAGTTTGAGACAGCCTATAACTGGCTGAATATGGACTTGTTAAGAAAAAGTTGTGTTAAACCCATTTGATCTTTCTCAACTCTAGTAAGAACAGTTAGTGGTGGAAGTGAAACAGTAGATGCTGTCTTCTCTTTATTAAGGCTTTGATGTTGTTTTCTGACACCTGTAGGCAAGCCAGGGAAACAGAGTGAGTGAGGGAATTGGGGTTGGGTTTTGTTTCAAGCCATACTTAAAGATCATTACATATCAATAATTTGTTTTACAAATAATATAATGTATCACGTTGAAATTGGAAGGATGGCCTGAGTTGGTGGCCAGCTGAACATGAGCCAGCAGTGTGCCCAGGGGGCCCAGGCGGCCAGCAGCACCCTGGCCTGTGTCCCCAGCAGTGTGGCCAGCAGGACCAGGGCAGTGACCGTCCCCCTGCACTGGGCACTGGTGAGGCCGCCCCTCGAACCCTGTGTTCAGGTCTGGGCCCCTCACTGCAAGAGGGACATTGAGGGGCTGGAGCGTGTCCAGAGACGGGCAGCGGGGCTGGGGAAGCGGCTGGGGCACAGGGCTGATGAGGAGCGGCTGAGGGAACTGGGGGTGTTTAGCCCGGAGGATGCTCAGGCGGGACCTTACTGCTCTCTGCAGCTCCCTGACAGGAGGCTGTAGGCAGGTGGGGGTCGGTCTCTTCTCCCAGATAACAAGTGACAGGACAAGAGGAAATGGCCTCCAGTTGCACCAGGGGAGGTTTAGATTGGGTATTAGGAAAAATTTCTTCTTCTGAAGGGTAGTGAAGCATGGGAACAGGCTGCCCAGGAGGGTAGTGGAATCAACATCTCTGGAGGTGTTTAAAAAATTTATAGTTGTTGCGTTTAGGGACATGGTTTAGTGATGGACTTGGCAGTCCTGGATTAATGGTTGGATCTGGTGATCTCAGAGGTCTTTTCTAGCCTAAGTGATTCTATGATTCTGTGATTAATTCAAAAGCTGTAACTTTGGTCTTGCTTTACCTCTTCCTTTAAAACATAACGTGGAAATGCTGAGTGATTCTATCAGGATGATCTACACCTGAGACAGTAATAGCTCCTTGTGTCATTAAACCATCAAAATTTGTAACGATTAAGGGAATCAGAGAATCAAACAATGCCTATTAAAGTACTTGTGTGTGAAATTGTCTGTGGAAATTGGTAACGGTTGAGGTTGTGATAAAGGTAATGAAATTTTATGTTTCTAAGTTTAAACGGATTAAAGGATCAGAAGTTTCGTGTGGCCATTTCTATTTCTGGAAGTTAGCTGGAGAGGGACTATTTACAAGGGTATGTAGCGACAGGATAAGGGGTAATGGCTTTAAACTGAAAGAGGGTAGATTTAGATTAGATGTAGGGAAGCAATTCTTCACTATGAGTGTTGAGGCACTGGAACAGGTTTCCCGAAGCAGTTGTGGACGCCCCATCCCTGGAAGTGTTTACGTCCAGGCTGGATGTGGCAACCTGGGCTAGTGGGAGATGTCCCTGCCCATGGCAGAGGTGTTAGAACTAATGATCTTTGAGGTCCCTTCCATCCCAAACCATTATATGATTCTATGATTTTTCTCCTTTCCTAGTCTGCCAGATTGCTCTATCTGTTAGTGAACTTTCCTGAACTGTTTTTCAGTTCAGTTTTTGACTGTAAAGACAAAATGTCTATCAGGCCTTAGGTGGAATGCAAAACTACATAAATTCTCCCTCCAGCACCACATGTAGGTTATTTTAATCATGTTTTACAGACTGAGCAGTAGACATAGTCTTCTAGTCTGGTAACCTTCAAAAGTGATCTGTATATTTGGGTGCTTACCCTGAGATGCTTTGGTTGCCAAAGATCATAGTGTTGTATTACACTGTATTAGAGGGCTTCTGTAATATATATTCTCCATTGGTAATGCATTCTGGGTGTATCAGATGGGTTTGGAATCGTAGTGAGTTACCCCTGTTGGTACATACTGAGAAAAGCATTTTGTACAACCTACTTCATGTGATGCTTAAGGCATGTTATCTAGTAATTTCTTTTCCCATATAAAATTCTGATAGAGGTTATCCTCTACACTTTGAGCCTTCTGGAAGTTCTGACTGAAGATTAAGTTCAGTGGAAACCTACCTGTACTTTGTTTTGCGGTTGTTGTTGGCCTTTTTCTCAACTTTCCTCCCGAGTCTTTACATGAAGTATTGGTCCTTGTAGTCTTTGTGTGATGCTACAGTATATCAGCTGTTGTACTTACTTCAAGTTCTAAGAATGAGATGATAAGCTTTTACCTGAAGGTTTTTTCATTGGTGGCTAAAAAACCAAGTGAGCTGGAGGACAGCTTTTTGTATAAGGTTTGCTTATGGATGAATTCATGTGAGGTTAGGCTGCTGGTCAATGCAATAGAATTTCTCTGTCATTTGAAGGTCTCCACATGTACGAGAGTTGCCATAGGTCTTGTGTCACCAAGGTGAAGAGGTGAGTGCCTGTCGTCGTAGGACAGTGAGTTGTAGAAAGTGACAAACATGAGCAGAGGTAAACCAGAGGGTAGTTTGCCTCTGAAAGGAATGGTGCTGTCACTGGCCTGGTGCTGGCTTATCTTCCTTTATAGTGAACTGGTGTGCAGAGCTAAGTAAACAAAACCTGTTGCCTTTATTATTGATCAGTTTTGTGCTGCTTAAGTGCCTGCTGAGACAGCCCTAGTGGAGGGCAATGGGGGGAGACAGGTGGGAGAGTGGGATTGTCATTTTTGACAGCAGCAAGCTGACCTACTGTATCCCAGATTTTTGCTTGTTCGTATGAAGAAGTAGAAAACAGAGCAAAGGAAGCTGGAGACAGACCACTTCTGGAAGCCTGCCATGGTAGGCAGGAAAGAGGACCAGAAGGATGGATTTTCGGAGTAGAAAGCTACTTCTTATCTGGAGGGAAGTAGACTGGCAGGGCAGAAAATACTGGTGATTTGCAGGAAATCTTGGATTGGCAGAAAGAAGTGAGGTACTTCTTGCAGGATTTTATTTGACCTAGGTCTAAATCAAAGACTGGTGAAGAAATAGAGGCAAAAAGTATGGTTTTGGTTTGGTTGCATCCCGCTGCTATGGGCTGTCTCAGCTGAGAGCAGCTTCAGAATTCTTCTACAGCGTGTATCTTGTGAGTTTAGGCTGTCGTCCCTAGATCAAATCCCACATGGTGAGATTCCCAGGGGTGGTTGTGCTTAAGTTATGTGGAAATCTTGGTCTTACTTGCTTTGTCTTGAAGCTGCATGAAGGCAGTGACACCAACTGAAACCTGCAGCGGCCGTGTAGTTGAAACCCAGACACAGAAGTCTGGAGAATGCTCAGCTGGAGGGAGGGAGTTCTGTTAGCATCTTCTGTGACATGGCAGCCCTCATTCAGCCCAAGTTTCTCTTTTTCTTTTGCACGGGCCCACAGCTTCTTAACAAGAAAGCAAAATAAGGTATTTTAGGAAAGTACTCTTTTAGTATGAATAGTGAATGTGAGTTGTTTGCGGAAAAAGACAATTCCGAGATCGTTGCCAGGATTGTTTGCCTGCGTGGCTCATAGAAAAGTCAAAGCTAGGGAACTGGTGTAATTCTGTGATTTAAGCAGTCAGGGGCTTGGCTTACTGTGAGAGTCAGAGCAGATGGGTAAGCAGAGCTGCATGGGGCCCAGAAACACAGCGGTCGAGTAATTGTCTGGCAGCTGGAGCTTGGTGACTACACTAGGGAGGAAGGATAAAAGTGATCTAGCTCCAGTGAGTCCAGTATGTATTTTGTATTTGCAACTTTGCTTTGTTTCCTGGGATGCTACAGAATGCTCCATTAGATAGGCATCTCCAGGTTAGTCCTTTTTAAATTAATGTTTCAAATAGGTCACTCTTTATCTACAGTGTTGGTCTAGAGGTGACTCAACGCAACTGCGTGGAACAGGGTTTTTTTACAGTTTGTTTGACCCTACTTCCCTCTAGGGAACCTGGGTGCATCTTTAATTTTGACTTTTCTTCTTCAAAGGTATTTGACCTAGACTGCAAGTTGCATAAGTGAAGATTAAATGTTTCCTGGCAAAATGACCCCACCTTTTTAGTAGCTGAAAAATTAAATTCAAAAATATATGGTTGCTTTTGGTGTTACATAGTGGCTGTAGAACCATCTTTACTAGCTATCCTTTATAAATTTGCTAGAATATAAGATGGGAAAAGAACAGGAAAATTATGCCACTGGTTCTGTTCAGTCTCAGAGTGAATCCCTTGCAGGTATTGTGTAGTGTGCATGTATGCTTTCATGTATGCTTTCCTAGGTAGTTCCTCAAGCTTACCAAAGCAATAATTGGAGCAAGGTAAAAGTCAGTACAACAGGATATATGCTGTTCTAGGAAAAAAAAAAAAAAAGACTATGTTACTGATCCTGTTTGGGCATCTAACAAAAGTTTCATTCCTTTTAAGTTTGATTTTCCACAAAAAAAAACACAAACAAAAACCCCCACAATTAAAAAAAAAACCAACCAAACAAACAAAAAACCCCAACCCCTGCCAACCCCTGAATGCTTTTATGTTGTAGTTTTTAGGATATGCACATGTACGCTTAATATATATGTTTAACTGCCCAATATTATTATAGCATGCAGTATGTATGACTGTATTTTTGTATTTAAGTTCTCTTGAGGGAGAAGATTTGAATGTTTCAAATTTATATGAAGTTAGGGTCATTTCTTAATGTTAGAGAAATCCTGTGTTTTTAAACTGTGTTAGTTAAGAAGATGGAATGTGTAACAATTCTTGAAGGATTGGTGCAGTAGGTGATGATTAAATAATTAGAACAGATTGTGACAGAATAACCTGATGTTTTTCTGTTAAAAGAAGTTTCTTGTGATGGCAGGAATTCAGTTTTATAGGTTTCTTAGCATGCTTTCTGGTGGTTTTCAAAACTTAGGTACCATTGATCTGATAGTTAACATGTCCATAAAATTTGTTCAATGGTACCTTTTTTTTTTTTGAGTATGTTTTTCCAATGAAAATTGAATTAATTCAAGGTTAAATTAGAAGATTCTACTTAAGTAGGGGTTCTTTTCTCCTAGTGTTGGGCTCCTTTGTCTAAAAATACTCCAGATGATTTATTTTGGAGAAAGGTTTTAGTATTATGTAGCAAGCTTGCTGAATCCAAAATATGTTTCTGATTTGTGGGATGAAAAATTTTGTAGGGGCTGTATTCTTGCACTGATGTCAGTTAGTATGTATGTTTATGTTGAGTTTTTTACGTTTGGCATATGGTCCATTGAGACTGTTAATAGAAAGTGATACTATGGAATTGGAAAGTCCATGTTGGTTGTTTTTTTTTTTTTATGGGAACTATTACAGTTTACATTTTGTTTGTAGTTTATGTGTTGGTTCCCTTGTTGTCTGAAGAGCTACACTTTAACCACAATTGAAGTAACAAAGCTGACTGTCTAGATTCTGATTTCCAGTTAGGTACCTTGGGCAAAACCCAGGAGAGTTACTGAAGAGAAAATGGACCACAGAAATGGAAATTAGTATTACCAAGGCTAAAAATGTTCTAAATATTTTAAAATATTACAAATTGCAGTGTTCATAAACCTAAGTACTCCTCTAACTCGTATCTACTCTAATCCTGTCAGTTTTTTTCAAAACTCTATCTATTCTGTGTCTTCTAGTTTTTTGGGGTTTTTTTCCAGTGCTTATCACTTAAGGTAAGCAAGACTGATGTGTCATAAAACAGTGTTCAATAAAACAGTTCTGTAACAGAATGGCAGGTGTTCATGTTACGTGTTAGTTGCTACTCAAATGCTCTGGAAATACTTTTAAATGCCCAACTCTTTGGGCTTTGAAAAATTCCTACCTTTGATATACAGGTGAGAATTCATTTGAGATATGTTTACATGTGTGGAGTGGGTTCTCCAACATAGAGACTTCCTGTTCCCAACTGTCTTCTGTGTGTTTGTCACCAAAAAAGAAGACCCAGATTTTGTAGTAGTTAGTAGGAAGATGTCACAATACCCAAAGAATAGAGAACATTTGGGTTTAAAAGCAGATGTACTGGAATTATGTACATCTGTCTGCCAAAGATAAGCTTTCCTCTGTGTTGAACTGATGTCTTAGGAAATACTTCTATAGTTACCTTGATTTTAAAAGTTGAATCAGAGTAGGTGGCTGGATTATTTTATGAAGTTATTTTCTTTAAAAAAAAAGTTCTTTGTTTTTGTTATTAATCAGCAGGGACATACCTGCAGTGGAACCGAACACTCTGGTGTCATAATCACTGGTTGTAGCATTCTATTTTCCCGAATATTTTATCTTTATTACATTTCAGAATGCTTTTGAGACAATTTTCTTTTAAAGTGACTAGAAGTTCCAATTACAACCTGTAGATATTTACACAGAAACTCCTGCAATTCTACATGAAAAATGTTTGTAGAATTTGGAACAGAAATATTCTTCTTTACTTAAAAATAAAAATCCTTTTGATAATGTTTGTAGATGGAGATTAGGAAAATGCTTGTTGTTTCAGATTGCATGATGCACTCCAAGTAAGTGAAATCTGGTTTCAGTAGTGCTTGTAATCCTTGGTTACAGCAAGAGACTACAGAGTAGCCTCTAATTTATTGTTTTTTTGTAATTCGTTACATCTTTTCTTTCTTACGCTTCTGTAAATTGCTTCAGGCAATGTCCTCAAGCTGTAGATGCTACAAATGATACTCAGTTTGTATTTGCCTAACAGGAGATAAAGTTCAGCTGTCAGGATCCCCTTGGAGATGTCCTTGATGGGCTGTGTTGAGATGAAGGGTACGGTTGTTACCTAGAGGGCTGTGTAAGCCTGCTGCCAGTGCCGCAGTCTCCTCCTGCCCCAGTGTGGCTCTTCTGAGGCTAGGGCAACAGACCCTTGTCTTGGAAGCCCCTTGCAGTCACTGTGCACTGCTTCTCCTAATACTTATTTCAAAATTAGCTGTCCTCTGGGGAGTGCCTCAGTCTGCGATGCTGTATCTGATCTGTTATAAGAGAACACATCTAGGCGTTTCTTAATTGTGTCTGTCATTGCCCTTGTAAAAATGGGAATGCTTTGTCATTCTTAGTTTTCTTTGGATCGCCCTTGTGAGATTGGTCTGTGTTGTTTTTTAATTTTTTAAAAACTGGGAACTGAGCCATGCTAAGATTATTTATTATTTATTCATTGATCATATTCAAAGCTAAAAGCAAAACTCTGACCAAAGTTTTAACTAATTAAAATTAAAGTATCAATCTCTTACTTTTGACCTATGTAATGTAATTTAATTCTCTTGTAATAAAGTTATTTCTTGTCATAAGTGGAGATTTTAATATTTTTTTATAAAGTACATTTTCATAATGTTTTTATTATTATTATCATCATCATCATGATTTATTATTATTACACTCCCGTTTTACTGTAAACATCTCTGCCAGGAATTCTGTTGGGCAGCTCTGGATGCCTGCATGGAACAGGCATAAAGCTCCACCCAGTGGACAATTTCTGTAGAACAGATGGGCCTGGACTGATAATAAATTACCTTAGTGAAAACTCTTCATCCAAGAACTTTGGATATTTCACCATACTATGTTTTCATAGAAACCTGAATGATGTTCAGATATTAGTAATGAAATAATAATACTAATGATTCACATAATAGTAATATCATTACACATTTTCTTTACCTTCCTCTTACAGAAAGGTTTTGTACATAAAAATAATCAACACTTAAAAGAAGCCATGACTTATTCATGCTATCTGTGGTGTGAATCAATGTGGTACTATCATGCAATCCAACTCGAAAAGTATTTAAGGAAAGGATGTCAGGAAAGAAATACTAAATGTGAGAGTAGCAAGGCAGTGGTGATTTTTTTTAACTTTGAAATCAGAGAGAATGGGGCAACAAAAAGATCTTGATAATGTGGAATAGCTGTTGCTTCGGATCTGACTGAATTGGGTTACCCACATTTTATTTAGATTATGTTAGTTGCCATTTGACAAGTATGTATCTGTCATCCTTCAGTGGCTGGAGAAGTTGTTTCAAGATTTTATTTCCTCCTCTCTCCCTGTGCCTCTTCCTCTCTAAAGTGAGATAGCGTAGGTGGAAGAGGAATAAGATGAAAGAAGGTCTTTTGGCTCTCCATTTTCTTTGGTGGTTGAGTTTCTCTGAGTAGCAGCAGAATGAGGCAGGCCTGAGTCTATCAACTTTGTCTCCTGCTGTTTATGAAGACTATGAGCATCTGGAAGGGAGCAGAGGCGCTTTCTCTGTATGCTCAGGAAGATTATTTGGTTTGGGTTTACAGTTGCAGAGTTGTGTTTGCCTGAGAACAGCAGTGGGTCTTTTAATGATTTACATTTTGAAAAAAGTATGACAATATCCTCAAAAAAAAACCCCTCCCTTTTCTGGGAGGTTGATTTAGTCTCTGATGAAACAAGTGACAGGAATTTCACTGGGTTGCGCATCTGCCACTGTTGGCGAATATCAGGTGTTTGTCTAATAGTCTGCTTACATTCGTATCCAGTTAACATCCAATACCTTCTTTCCTGTTGTTCCCTGACTGAACTTGATAATGGTTATTCAACCTGTCTTTATCAACTTCTGGTTAATGATTTATTTATTTTTTTGTATCAGCTGCTACTGTTGAGAATTCTTTCAAAATACTTAATCTTCTAATAACTTAAAGAGTTTTAATAAAAAAAAAAGTTTTGATAACTTAAAGAAGTTAGAGTGGTGGGGAACAAACCCCTCAGAATATTTTCTCCTGAAACTAATGTTATACCCCAAATTAAGCCTAAGGTATGTTCTTGAGGTTCTTGTCTTCACGTAAAATAGAAAATGGCAGTGGTCATAGTGTTGCTGGTTTGTGGGTGTTTTTTTTTTTTTCCTGGATAGTATGTTTATGGTTATATGCACACATTTTTCCTAAGGGCAATTGGACCAAGCAAGCTTCTTCAGAGGGTTTTGTAGTCAGAATGTTTGGAGACAGGCTTGAAGCCAATTAATCAAAATAGCATTTCTCTTTTCTGCTGTTTTCTTTGTCCTTGTTATGTTTTTCCTCCTTAGCTTACCACTGTTGTGGCAAAAGAAATTTCCTTGGCCTGTCCTGAGTAAAATAGAAATGTAGGTAGCCCTTGATCTAGTCAGAAGGTAATTATTTAAATTCCTATTATGTCACCTTTTCAGAAGATACTGTGAAAATCAACAGCAGGATTCAGCTCTCCCTTGTGTCTATTGCTGCTAGCAGAAGTGTTAATAACACCATGAAAATAGAGGTTAGCACTTTAAGAGAAATGTTCCCTTCTTTTCCATCATTTTTCTGTGTTGTAATTTCTTGCCAGTCTCATAGTGCTTTTGTTGGATTAACAAAAACAGTAGTTGGCTTATTGGTTTTAAATGTGTGCATTAATGCATTTCCAGATCAGACAGAATTAGTATTCCTTTTCTTCTAAAATTGTTTTTTTTTCTTCTCTTTTCCCACTTCTCCAATCTTTCTTCCACTTCTATCCTTCCCCTGCCCCTATTTTCCATCTAAAAATATCCTTAGGAATGACTTGCTGATGATGTGCCGCCAGCTGAATATGGAGGAGTCTGTCGCAGAGATCATGCACCAGCTGGGAGCAGATGAAAATGGAAAAATTTCCTTCCAGGATTTTAGTCAGTGCCGCATGGAACTGGTACGAGAAATCAGGAAGGAAGAAGTGGAGCTTTCTGTGAAATCGGATGACTCTTGTAAAAAGAAAAAGTTAAGGGATAGGATAGCTTCCTGGCCAACTAGCAGCAATAACAGTTTAGGTAGGTATGACTTTTAAATGTCCTGTTGGTGTAATTTAACAAAAGATAAACTCCACAGGTTTTGTTACCAATTTTACTGGCATCAAGATTTCCTCTGATTAGAGTGCTGTTGTAATGGGTGGAGTCTGGTCATTGGTACGTAGACCAGAATGTGTGCAGAACAGCCTCTTCTAAAAAACATAGTTGCACAAGACAACGACCTTTCTTGAAAGCACTAGAGCTGCAGAGCTTGGGTGGTAACTGAGGATCCAGTGAACTCTTTGTCTGTAAACCCCAGACAGGTAGGTAGGTAGAAATACTAAACATGAGGAGAGAACTGTAGGAATGTGGATGTTTCTTGGATGCTTTAAAAATCATTCCACTTAGTCGGAGATCTGAGTGCTGGAAGTGTCTTGTGATTTAGAGAATACAAAAATTACCCTTGCCTTTTGCCCTCTACCCGGGGTGATGAAAAAAGGAAAAAACCTTGCTATGCCATCTGGAACATTGGATGTAGGAAGGGATTGTCTGTGTCATTGAGTCTAGTCCTTGATAGCACTAGGGTCAATCAGCATTAAACCAGAAATGTTAACACCTACAAAATGCCTCCTTTCACCCTGTAACAGCTGCAAGAGACCAGAGGACACAGCTTCTGTGGTCAAAATTCCAAAAATGCAAGGTACTGTGTAAAAAGCTGTGGGTGTTGTCAGTGCTCTAGCTCCCTACAGCAGCTGCAAGCTAGCTAAACAGGAGTGCTGGCCCATGATCTGGAACTGACCTACATCCATCAGAAGGCAGCTATCAACCTCTGATTGTATTTAGTTAGAGCTGTGTCACCTTGACCTTTTGTTTAGGCTAGATAATACACCTAGATTTTTTTTAAATACTTTTCTAACAAGAGATACACCATTAGTCATCCCAATAGTCTTTCTTTGCATATGTCATGAATTAAGTTGGGAGTATTTTTTACAGTTGGATATACTTCATACGTCTTCCTAGAGAGTTTGCTTGTCTGTGTTGTGGCTCCTCATGTAAATGGCCTGTTGTCAGAGACCAGTTCTCTCTGACCAGGTTCTTTTAGATATTGAATATGTGGAGGGTGCCATGCTTACCATTAGATTTACTTATTTGAAGAGAGTTTATGTTACACGGGATTTCTGATTTAGCAGGGTGATACAAAACATACTGCGAACACAGTACAAATACGTTACAGACAGCAGAATATAGCAATTGCAGTGCATGGTTCAATCATGATACCAATGTGATTCCCAGTGTCTGTTAACATGCTCACCATCACAACACTGGGCGTCCCCCATCTCACCGGGAAGACATAGGTGGGTTGAAGCCAGCTCAAACCCATTGCTCTCATAAATTCTTTTGTTAGTTTTTTACGTTTTTATAGTCTTTATGTTGGGCTGAGTCATGTATACACCTCCCCCACGTTGGCCTGACTGACTCAGGGAGACATTCACACACTTTTAATGAACTCGGGGAGAAATAACCCACCAGTTGATTCACTCAGCTGTTGATAGCTGTTTATCTAAAGCAAAAGACCACCCTCAGGTCCACTTGGGTGTTGAGATCAAATCAGCTTTTTTGCAACAGCTGTGATCAGTAAAACCCTGCATTATTCCCTGAGCTCCATAGATACATTGCCCTGGCCCATCTCCTCTGAGCCTTCTTCCATGGTAGGGGTTTCCTGGCCAGTCACACCTGTCTTATTTTTTCAGTGTTCAGTCTCCTAGAATGTAAAACTGGGCATGTGAAAACTGGGTATCTGTTAGTTTTGGGCTTTGTTTTTGTGTTTGTGTTTATTTATTTGGGGGACAGGACCGGATGGGTTTAGCATGTATTTCTGTCTTCTAGTAATTCTGCACATATTTTTGGCTGGTCATCTCAGGCACTCAGACTTTTCTTGTCTGCTTTATATCCTTGGTGAATTTCTTACCCTCTTGCTTTTTAGATTGACTGTACTTTTCCCTCACCATCTTATCATCTGATGCTCATTCGCTTTTCATTTTGGCTTCTCAGTATCGCAAATCTGTTTTGTAGCTCTATTTATTCTCCATTTCATTTCTTTTACTGCTTCATAGTCTTATTTTGTTGTTAATATTGCCTCTGCTTATGCTTCTTCCATATATATTCTTGAATTGCAAGATGAATAACTCCACAGTTTCTATGCCCATCATTGTCTGTACTGAATCTTCATAATCCTTGGGCTCATTGCATTTCTAGCCCATGAATCTCTTTTAGGAGCTCTATCAGACAATAGTTAAAAACCAAGATCATGCTTAATCTGTTTTTTAATTGGATTAAGGATGGTGTGTGTTCCTTAGGTGATATAATTATCTTCTGGCTCTGTTGGCTGTTTTCTCAATGCTACCACTATTGTATTTTCCTGCAAAACAGAAATATACTTCTGCCCTCAGACTGCTGTACAAAGTTTCAGTTAGCTGACTGGATTTCTGGCAGGTTGGATTATAAAATCTTCTTCCTTAAACAAACCAGCCTAATAATTATGGTGTATTTTATTAAATCAGGGGTGAAAGATACATCCTATGCTTTATCAGAGGAAGGTCTGCATTGCAGTCTCAAAATGTGTCCCACAAAGAAATCTTATTAAGTGCTTCCAAAAAATAACCATAGATGAATATGCAATTTTTTTAACATATACAATTCAATCCCTACTCTTTTTAACTCTTTTTCCATTTTATGAGAGTAATTTAATGCATTTTTAAAGTTCGTGAGTGAACTCATATTTCTTCTAATATTTTTTTTTTCAAAAGTTAGTTTAAGTCCAGAACACCTTTGCTATATTTGTTGTATTTTGCTCTGTACTGGTGAAGCCTATTTTACAGTATTTTGTTTTTAAACCTATAGGGAATTTATGGGTTTTGTACTTGTCCTGCCTTGACTCTTTGCAGATTCTGTAAGACTTTTTAATAATTAGAGGACATAATGAGATGCTTCCCCATGTAAACAAAAATGCCCATAATGAAAGGGTATAATAATAATAAGCGTTTAGAAAGCAATTGGTTTTTATTTGGTTGTAAAAGAAAACCGTTGTGGCAGTATCGTTCAAGGTGTTCTACCGATCTTTTTTTAAAGAGGCAAGGAAACACCACTGTAATGTATTTCTGTGATATAAACGCTGCACAGAGTATCAACATGTGAGCTGCAGTTGCAGTCAAGCTTGAATTATGATCTGCATATGGTTCCATGCCTTTCATGTCTTTGAGGGCTCACATATGTATTAGTGATCAAAGAGTTGATTGTGTTACACTGACTGACTGCTATTGCTTTCTAAACATTGTTTAAAACAGGAGACATCATCATGTGCAAATTCAAACATACAACATGTAAACTTGGTGGGTGTTCTTTTCTTTTTGTGTATCTTTTTTATTTTATAAAGAACACTTTTTAATAAACATTATTTTCAAAGATAGTGTACAGGGCTTTTTTCAAGACCAATTTCTACATAATGTGTCAGCTGATAATCCTTGAAAGCTGTTACCATGTATCCATGTGGGATGCATAAATTTACAAAATTTCAAAACTCATTTGATTGTCACTGAGTAGCAGGGGTCCAGGTGATCTGAAGCAAAGGAATCCAGCCTCTGCCCTCACTTTTCACACTGCAAGTTTGTATGTAATTGTACAGATTACCAGTGACACAGCATTTTGTGCAGGATTTTCTTGTAGCTGTTCATGATTTCTTAACAAAGGGTACAAAAATGTTTGCATATATCTAAAGAAAAGATTGTCTTTGCTACTGTCCTGATTTTGGCTAGGGTAGAGTTAGTACCAGAGTAGCTGGTACAGCGCTGTGGATTTAGTTTTGGATTTAGTATGAGAATAATGTTGATAACACACTGATGTGTTAGTTGTTGCTAAGTAGTGCTTAGCCTAAGACAAAACTTTTCAGTTTCCCGTGCTCTGCCAGTGAGCAGGGGCACAAGAAGCTGGGAGGGAGCAGAGCCAGGACAGCTGCCTGAACTAGCCAAGGGGATACGATAGAACATCATGCTCTGTATATAAACTGAGGGGTGTTGGCTGTGGGCCACCAATTGCTGCTTGGGGACTAGCAATTGTATTGTGCATCTCTTGTTTTTTGTTTTGTTTTGTTTTTCTTCTGAGTTTTATTCCGCCCTCCCTCTCTCTCTCTTTTGTTACTGTTATTGTTATTATTACTATATTTTATTTCAATTATTAAATTGTTCTTATGTCAGCCCACGACTTTTATCTTTTTCCCAATTCTCTTCCCCATCCCACTGTGTGTGGGAGGAGTGAGTGAACAGCTGCATGGTACTTAGTTGCCAGCTGGGATTAAACCATGACAGCTACCTATAATTTTTGCATTTCATTATAAAGGAAATAACTGGGAAAAAATGTCCTAAGAAAAAATTACAACTAAATGACTATTGAACTTCAGCTCACCCATCATTTTTTATCACTAATAAGGTTATTCTAGTAATTTTGCCCAACAAATGTTTCTACTGTATTTCTAGGTGAGATATAGACAGAAGGAAACTGGTTGACTGTTTTAGTCAAGTACAGGACTCAGGTATATTAATACTCAGTCATACGTGTGCTCGGTAAGCCAGACTTGCATCCACACCTACCATTTAGACAATCAAATGGATGCATAGATTTAAGTTTAATCTTTTGTTCAAATGCATGAAAAAGGACATTTTTTAAGTTACTATAATGATACTTTTTGCTGCTTGGATATCAGCAACTCAAACCTATTATATATTGTAGTTCTTACCCTACACCATTCATGTCAATGGGAGCTTTAACAGTAATTTGCAGGCAATAACCACAGTTTTTTCTATGAGTGAAGTGGAACGTGAACTCTGTTAATGTTGTTTAGACATTGTTTAAAATACAATAAAAATTAATAAAATTACTTTTGAAAATGTTGCTGAAGTCATGCAGTGACTGTATGCTACCTGACCTTTAATACATTATTTCAGTAGGAAATACGGGAAGAAGGTCAGGTACTGGTCAAATCTGTGGGTTTTATTTCCAGTTATGGAGACTGAAAACCATGATGGGTACCATAAATCTGTGTGAATCATCTAGCGAGTAATGGAAGTGGATTGCTGGGCTAATGAGAGCCTGTAGTACAGCAGAACTACACCTCCAATGGTGTAAAGCAGGAAGCTGCCTGAACATTTGTGGCTTCTGTCAGGTTCTTCAGTGTTATATAGTTTTATATGTCTCATATAAAAGCTAGAATTAGAATTATTTAGATGTTGTATAGATTTGTCTAGCTTTTTACAGGTAGTTGGCAAACAGACTATTCTTTATCATGGGGAAAAAATGACAATTTCTCCTACCTGTTGTTTTTGAGGGGGAACAAAAAATGGTACTGTTTATTAGTAAATTCTTTGTTTAGACAGGTGAATGATTTCCTGTCCTGCTGAAAGCTGCATGTACTTATTGATCTTATTTCATATTATAGATAAGTAGTTATGAATACTAGAGTCCATAAGCAATCTTTGGCTTGTGTGCTGGTTCCAGCTGGGGTGCAGTTAACTTCCTTCTCGGCAGCGGGTGCAGCTGTGCTGTGGCTGTGCTGTGCGAGCAATGCTGACAGCACACGGGTGGGTTTGGCTGCGCCCGGGTGGTGTCTATCCTCAGTCAGGGACTTCTCAGTGTCTCAGGCCCGGCCAGCGAGAGGGCTGGGGGGGCACGGGGAGCTGGGAGGGGACACAGCCGGGACAGCTGGCCTGGGCTGCCCGAAGGGATATTCCACACCATGGGGCGTCACGCTGAGTATATAAACTGGGGGGGTTGGCCAGGGCCTGGGAATCACTGCTCAGGGAGTGGCTGGGCATCCATCAGCAGGTGGTGAGCAGTTGTACTGTGCATTGCTTCTTTTCTCCCTTCCCATTGGATTTCATTCATCTCCACTTCTCCCTCCTTTTCATTATAATTGTTATAATTTTTATTATTGGTTTTGTTTCAATTATTTAATTATTCTTATCTCAACCCTTGAGTTTTACATTCCTTCCCAGTTCTCCTCCCTGTCCTTTGGGGTAGCGGGGGAGTGAGCTGTAGGTTAGTAGTTAGTAATTAATTCATAGCCAAGTCCCCCGTTCTCTTTAGTAAAAATACATCTCTTGAAAATTTGATATGATAATTTATTTGCATTGTGGATCAAGCGTGAGAATTGATCAAAGGAATGGTAGAAATTCAGCCTCAAATTAAGCTTGTGGGTAAACATGAGAGGCAGGCCAGTTGGGGCTGAAAAATCACTATTTTTCCTTTGCATTAATTCAGTGTTTGATTTTACCACAAATAAATTGCTTCCAAGAAACTGATGCAGTGATTAAATTTATTTATGCTATATTTAATTAAAAACTATAGAGCTCATATGGAATCGGATGTGCTGCAGATTTTCTTGAGAACTAGAAGCACGAAGTTTCACCTTATATTTGTTTGACTGGTAAAAGCTGTGAATATCTGCTGTGCTAAATTTAACTACATATGACCTTCCATTAACTGTAAATGGTTCAGTTTATTACTTTTAAATATTCTTTTAATACCAGTATATTTGTGCCAAGCAGCAGAATATAGGTAGTTATTATTTTAATATTTTTTTTAGAGACTTTGAGTGCTAAGATCTATGAGCAGCCAAACAAATGAACCTAGATTTCCAAGGGATTTCTAATTGACAGCTAACTAATCTTATTAAAACTGCAATGTGTAGTATATGTTAAACACTAGTGAATCTACAAAGGATGGAAGGCATTCCTGCAGAATGGGTTCTCTGGTGTCTAATAGGGCAACATTTGGTTGAAGCTTTCTTATTATTTGAATATTTGTAAAATATAAGAACAGCTAATTTGCATTAGACCAGAGGTTATTCTGAAACAGTATCCTGTCTCTTAGAGTGGTGAAAAGCAAATCGTTAGAGAAGATAATAGGAATTGGGTGAACATTTAATGATGCTTCTCTATTCAGTTCAGGGACTTTGAACTACTGATAGTTGCACTTGTTCACACATGCATTGCTTGCCTATCTCCCTCTGTAATACTGTCTTACAGAGCTGAGTCTCTGAACCCACGCTGGTCTTCAGCATTCACCATGTCCTGCAGCCAAGAGTAGCACAGCGTACTCTTTTTGTGGTATGAGGAGGAAGCACTTTTTGTTTTGCCTCAATTTCCTAACCTCCTCCTTCCATGTGTGTGGGTTGGTTCTCTCTCTCTCTCTCTCTTTGCCCCCCCCCCCCCCTTTTACTTTTTGTTTTCACTTTTGTGTGAGTAATCACAGTTGAGCATTGCATCACATGTCATTATTTTTCTCATCAGGAGAACGAACAGAATCTGTCATCTCTGTGCTTCCATAAAGCTTACGGGAATTTAGTATATTTGAGACTTTGACTAGCATATGTCTTTCAAATTGCCAAGTAGCTTTGAAAATGGGAGGGAAGGGGGAAGACAGACAGGCTAGTGGGCAGAGCATAGCATACCTACAAGGAAAGGCAGGAAGCTGCCCTTCTTGATAGCTGCTGCCACCAAGAGCCAACAGAATGGCTGGCCCAGACCTTGGCCACCTCAGCACCACACAGCTCTGCAGAGCACCACAAGTTGGCTTATTCCAGAGTGACATTGCTGTTTTCCATGCTTCTTGGTCAACTTCAATGAGAAGACATGGAGCTGTGGTTTACCATATGGAACTGGATTACAGCATCACTTTTGTCCCAGTTTATGCTTTCTACACGAACTGTGATAATCTTGAGAAACCAAAAGGGTGCAGCTGGGATTTTCATAGAGGCCATGCTTCATTTGGCTCAGGGATGGGCAGTGTGATACATCCTGCTCTAGCTTTTGCAAAACAAGGGTTGCCTCTCAGCACATTTCTGCTTACTCTCTCCTGACTTACGTGATGGCATGCTCTTCGCCTACTCACTTCTAGTATCACCAGTGTAGATCTGACATACTACGGTTCATAAAACAGCAGGCAGCAAAATGACAGTGACAGACAACAATCTCAGGATGTTTTGTTTGTTTGCTTTGGTACCTATGAATTGAAGTCAGATCCAAACTGAGATTGTCTTGAGTGGAAAATAACCTGGGGAGAAGCTGATTGTTCACATACAGAGAAAATTGCCATGTGGGGGCGTGGTTTGGTTTTTTCCCCAAAAAAAATGCAATGCATACAGTACAAATACTGTACCTGGATGGTATGTTGCAACTTTACCTAGCCTCTGCATGATTTCAGGTTTTGTGCCCTTTTTCCTATTACTGTATACACCCCTCTTTACTAGAGATTATCAATTTCCAGGAAAAAAAGGATTATTGTCTCCCTTACTGTAAACTTCGAATGAAATATTGGGTTGAATTCCTGAGTATGGTGCAGTTCTTAGCCATCAATGTTCTGGCAAAATGGAGTATGGTAATTAAACAACACTGAGTTCTAGAATATATTGGTTTCTGGGCTGTTGATAAGTCATCCTCATCATCTGTTGCTTGTGTCTGAGTAGAGGAAATGGTTGTCATGTCTCAATGATTATCTTAAATCATTTCAGATTCAAGGAGAAGTCTATGAAGGTGTCGTGGATAGTGTGGTTTTTTTCTGTTTCATCATTTCATATATGGCCAATGCCAGTCTACTGACAAGTAATGAAACCATGATAGTTTGCAGATATACATTTCTACAGTAATTGAAATAAATTGAAGAAGCTTACGTGACTGAAATTCCACACACATTTGTTAATATGCATGGCTTGGGCTACTGGTTTAACACAAAGCTGTGTTGCATGACTGGGAAATTGTATTGAGAGAAACTGTCTGCCACTGGAAGCATCACTACATTTTTTACTTTCTCAAAACTTTATAAAGAATGAGTTACCTGATACAAACTTGGATTGTCTACTTTATGGGTTTGATCTTGGCAAGCTCCTTTCATCTGTCCTAATTTTCACATAGGCATTTCGTTTATTTGTCTTAAGATTTCAGGAAGTTTTTATACTTGGTAAAAATCTACTTAGAAAAATATGTTATGGAGTGTAAAAAATCAAAACCTAAAAGCCTAAAAAAAGAGATGTTAGCATTACTTCAGTAATTGGGAGTGCTCATTAAGTTTCAAACTGTTCTAATTTCTTTAAAAGTGCATTTACCTGTTTCCCAGATTTAATCTATAGTTATACCCTATAGTGAGTCTGGGAGCACAAAATTCCAGATCTCCTGAATTCTGAATATCTGAATATTGAGTATACTTCAGTGAACCGGAAATACAGTTGAGGTTTTGTGATGATTTGAATAAACATACACGTAGAAAATGAAAATGTTTTAACTGTAGTTCAGGGGCACAGGGGAGACGAAGCATCAGCTGACTGTACTTGGTATACATGCTACCGTTGTCATATGCACCTAAAACTGTACATGAGCCTTCAGTGGGCACTGAGAAATGTAACCAGAGAACATTTATTTTACTGATGTCTACAAGAGAAATCTTGTCTATTACAAGTATTCACTTTGTGTGTTCTCAAAGGCCAGTAATTTTACTCTTTCAGTCAATTCTTGACTTCTCTTTCCATTTGTTCTTTGTCATATTTTCATGCCAAAACCATTATCCCTATTAGGTCATTTGTGTGATGCTGATGAGTGCTTTTATGATCTCTGTAATGCTGTCAGGTGTGTGCATTGTATTTTATGTTCCTAGTAATTCCAATGTAAAATGCTGCTCATATTCTTTCAAAGTGTACTTGCTTGTCTTGGCATAATATTGAAGTGTTATGGAGCTTTTTGTTCTTTGAGGAGTTTAGAAAACACTAAATCTAAACAAAAATTATCAAAGGTGTCAGATGTCTTTTTCTGAGAAATCCAATTTTTCTTTTTTAGAGCAAAATTTATTCATGCAATTCAATTTTCTTCTTAGATCTGATTTCATGAAATAGAGTATTTCTCTCATGGAGTAAATTGCCTGCCTTAGTCAGTGTGGGGTGTAGCTGTGGCTTCCTTGCCTTAGAGTTTCTTATCCTCATTTCCAATCCTAATGAGAAAATGACTGAAATAGCATAGCCTAACATAATGTCTTCTATGCAGTGTTCATCAAACCAGAGAATGGAGGGAGGAACGTGACCTAGATAGTGTGATTCCAGAAACCCTTGTCTTAAAGATTCCTCATTTCCCTTAACTGCTTCTCCCATAGCAAAATACTTCCTTCTAGGTCACTAGAGAAGAGCTGAAAGAAGTGCTAATGAGAACTTTCTCTAGGACTGAATGCTGAGTTGAGAATGCACTTAAAACTTATGCCTCTGCAGACTGCTCTTTTGTAAAAAAAACCCCAACCAACAAACAAAAATCAACAAACTCTTTTATTCTGAATTCTTCCGGAAATTCCAGTGGATGTTTAACAGAGAGCTTTCTATATTTTTAAATAAACATTCTCACCCACCTGTGCATCAGACGATCAGTTATTATAATCACTCTATTGCCTTGCTGTCATTCATATTGTTTTGTCATCTAATGCAAAAGAATAAATAGGTTTAAAAGTGTGTTTCCTGTTAAATGGGAAAGAGTTACTCTAGCTGACAGGTTTGGGGCATGTACCAGGTGGTGACAACCATGGACAGTGAAGCTGGAGCCTTTGGTCTTTGATTCCTGTATTCGAGAGGTTCCCTGACTTGCATAGTGCCTTATGTGGTTATCTTGTGGTTTTCAGTAGGTTCCATTCCAGATATAAACAGTTTACCTTCTGGTAACTGTGAACAAAAAAGCTATCCCCACTTCCTCATTAGTTTCCTATAACTCTTGAGAAGTATCACAGACAGCAGGATGTGAGGGAAAGCACTTGTTTTTTGTTTTGTGCTGTGGAGAACAATGGTGTTACAGAGTCACATGATATTATGTATAAAACGATGGAAATACTTTCAATAAGCTCCAAATACGGCTTTATAATTTTCACTTCTCTAGTCAGGTTAGCTTAGTATAAAGTTGATTCCTCTCTGGAGCATAGCTTCTCTTTTGTCTTACTGTACTTCATACGTTCTTGAGCAATCAGAACTGTCTTCACACTTCTGAATTTTCTTTAAAGTGCATTTGGCCCTTGTAGTTTTTGCATGAGCTTCTGGGAGCTGGATGTTTGAATGCCTAGAGACTTACCTTCCATTCCTCTGGGTTTTCTGCCCCCGCCCCGCCCCCCCCCCCCCCCGCCCTTTTTTTTTTTCTTATAGCTAGACCTACTCTTTGACATCTTATTCAGCTGACCACTAAGAGCAAATTTTGTTAATTTTGTACATTTTCACCTTCATTCAATGGTTCTCTTACCTCCACAACTATTACTAGTGATGTTAGTATGGAGCTTGGAAATAACTAGTGCTTTTCACAAATCTCCCTGTTGCCTTTATTGAGTAATAGAATAGGTATTCAAAGTTCCCACTCTTTTGATAGGTTGTCACATATTAACTGCTGAATGAAAGGTTAGCAAACAAAATGTTGAAAAATAGCCGTTCTTCTGGTAAGATAATGCTTTTGGATTAGAGAAGGGTTCTGTCTTCAGTCAGTCAGAATCTGAACCTTGAAAGCTGAACAAAATGGAAGTGGAAATGAGAGGAGATGTCTGGCTCACCTTAGAACACTGCAAAGTCACCAACTGCCTGGGTTTATAACCTTTTTATGCCTATTGATTGATCTGGTGTGTGAAGATGGTAGAAGCAGATGGGCTGTATCTCCAGGAATTGTTGTATACATGTAGTAAGGCATGAAGAAAATGTGCTACAATAAGTATGCAACTTCTGATTACAAGATTATGGCTGATTGAAATAGGTTTTGAGACTAGAGGCTAATATTTGACTGAGAGAACTTAACTCTGCCCACTCAGCTGTAAAATCATATTCTAGAATTAAGTTTCTCCTAGAAGCTGCAAGCTGTGGCCGGTGTACATAAATTATAGTGTTAAATGTCAGAGTTCCCCAAATAAGTTTAAGTAACAAAATGTCACTGATTCCTCATGGAAAACTGTGATCAGACTTTGGATCTCTGCTGTTAAGACTTTCCTTGTTGGGTGAGGTGTAGATATGTGACCTAGAGGTTGGTTGTGCTCATAGTGTCTTACATTGTCAACTGTCTTCATGTTTGTCATTCGTATGCCAGACTCATTTGAGAAGCTGACGCAGGGCTAATCTTTTAGTGCCTCACTTTTCCTCATATCCCAAATCCTTTCAGCAACTAATACATCTTTAGTGCCCTGCCATCTTTCCTACTTTGATAGCAAAGATGAAGTCACATAATGCTTGGTCCATCAGCATAGCCTGGTGAAGTTGACCTTTACCAAAGCAAAAAGCCTGGCTGTATGGGTAGGCTTGTAGTTACAGTGGGTACCTGCTTCCATGTTGCAGAGTACAAGCCTTCTAGGCAGAAGGTTAACTGTTAGTAGAGAAGATGAAATGCTCTTTTCTTTCAGGTCACCATAATGGGATGACACCAGTACCAGAACACAGAGCTCTGTGCTGTTACTGAGAGCTTTGTAGGTGATAAAGGAAAGTTAAACTAGCAAGAAGTCTCAGTGCGCCTGGGCAAGGTATCCTATCATAGTGATACTTGTCAAGGAAATTATTTATAAAGTTACTTTAAACAGCTTTGTTACAATTCATCAAGTGACATTTTATCTGTGGTTATGGAATCTTGTATGTGTATGTGTTACCAAATTAAACTGTCCTTTGTTTTACTTAAATGTAAAATGTATCAAAGTTTAAATAATTGTAAGGAAATAAGTAAGATCTAGGACTAACTAAATGAACAGGAAAACCCGCAGAAGACAAAAGGTTTAAATAAATGTTACAGGCAAGATTTAGGCTGTCCTGCTGCTGGTGGATCTACATAACACTAAGATGCTCTACTCATCTACCCTACAAAACGCTAGAAACAAACAGTTCCCATTAGGTACTTAATATTTGCTATAACATGAATTTTACCCGGAATTAATTACAGGTCAAGACAGGCAAGTGCTAGTAGTACTAGGAAGGCGATTAAAGAAATACATGTGTGGAAGCTTGTGTATAATCAGAAGCTTTTATCCTGCAGTTTTAGTAAAGTCTGATGTATCCATTCAGACCAAAAAGGATTGATTTAACTCTCTTATTCAGGAATTGAAATGTTGCTTTGAAAACAATTATATGCTCTTGTATTACTTGTCTATATTGTGTAACTAATTACACACACACCCACCCCGCTTGGTAGTTGTAACAACATTAATTTTCTGGCATGCTTATTACCTGGGAATTTTCATGAGAATAATTTTGTTTCATGTAATACAGAAATTTCATATGATTTTAAGTGTAAAGCAACAGGGAAAACTACTGTGGAATGTATGTAGTTCTGTAAAGACTAATTCTTAAACACAGATTTAGGACCTATAGATTCCTAGTTATCAGGTTGGCTCTCAGCTTTTGGTGTGCCATCATACCTAATGATTCTTTCTTTCTGATTACTATTGTAAGAGCAACACTTTTATGTTAATTACAGCAGCAAACGAGTTAATTCCTGACTGAATTTTCAGTTATGACAGAAATCTCAGTTGTGACAACTCTATACTTTCCCTGCAGAGCTGAGACTTGAAAGGTGCATGATCCAGGAGGTCAGCATCTTAACAGCCAGAGTTTTGGAATCTTTTGGGAGAATAGTGGGCAAATTTAGAGATTAGGGTTAAGCCCAAAATAAAATAATGGATATGCTTTCTGTTGTAACAGTCATATGTCCTTGCATTTTTAGTATGTATGTTTTGGAACAGGAAAACACAGCTGAGCTTGTAAGAAAACTTTATTCTTTTATTTTAAGGTTAACTATACAGTCACAATACAGCCATAAAAAACCAGTTTTTCCTGGATGTCTTTGTGACTGACAGGTGACTTCTGAGCCAGCTGTGTGTTGTAAGTGCTTCCAGTCTGTTAGCAGGTGGTGCAATCTATGAAGGCCACTTGGGTCTTCAACACAGCTACTGTTGTTAATTGAATGAATGTGAAAGGTCTTTTTGCAGAACAATGTTGTTTGAGTAATAGAAATTTAGTGCACGTACTCTGTTGTGCCTTATTTAGCTCTGTAAAAAGAGGAGTGTCTATAGTGTATAACAGCTCTCTTAGTTCTGTGGCTATACTTGTGCAGAGTTGTTTCCCATGTTCTTGTCAAGCCTGGGAGTTGGCAGAACTGATGCCCTGTCTTCCTAAAGCTCCTGAGACATTTCTGCAGCTGCAGCTGTGGGCTGCTGATTTTTTTGCTCTACGGTAATGCTGTAGCCACAAGAGGGCAGAGGTACCTAACGCTGTCGTAGTTCGTGCCACACGGTGTAAAATATTGCTGGTGGCAGCATCTTTGTTCAGCTTGTTGGAGAGCTTGCAGCATGTAGATAGATAAGCACGGTGGTGCATGCTCTTGGTGTAAAAGTAATTGAATGGATCCTTAACTGTTACTTGTACCTGTGGTAATCAGTCATGGTAATGATATTAGTATAAAATGTAAATATTTTTTGTTTTATTTTCTACTTACATATTTAGAGACTAGCAGATACGCATTACAGTAAGGCAGGGAAGCCACCTAAATTGTTTTGTCATGTGTAACTGCTTTACAGGGTGTTAGGGAGTTGACCTAAAGCTAAATATTAGTTGCTGTCTTGCTTCCCTTCTGGCAGGTTTTCTCTGCACTTTTGCATCTTCAACTTACTTGGCAAGGGGGAGGCACTCTCCTGGTACTTTATTATGTAGTTTATTGCTTCTCCCTGGCATTGTATTGAATAAGTAATAACCACTGATTAGTAAACACTCACTTAGAATGCTAATGAATATTTGAGAGAGGCAACTAGCTCATAAAAAGGAAAAGCTTTCAAACTAATAGGATGGCATTACAGACAATTACTTATGGTTTGATGATTGCATGGTGGATTTAGAGTTTTGCATTAGTCTGTAGCTCTTAATTCTATTCTGACTTTTCTATTAACTTAGAGTGTATGCTCGGACAATTCACTTAATTGTTTTTAATCTTGATTATGCCACATCTTAAATTTTACAGTGGTGCCCAGGGTTATTAAATAATCCAGTGTCTACTGTGGAATGTTTTGCCATAGGAAATTGACCCTACAGCATAACAGGATTTTGAAAGAGTGGGACAGTTGTATGGGAAGCAGAACACCCATGGATGAAACAGTTACTGATAAACCAAGAAAATTTTGTTAGATTTGTGTTAGGGGTTTAAGCCTGTCTCTGGCTGTGGGGAATTGGAAAGATAGTACATGGAGAAACAGCAACGCTGCAGCTTCATGTAGGGTTTGTGAAGGTTCAGGAAACTTTCTGTGAAACATTCATTGTTTCTCACTAGCTACATGATCATATTCTTGGATTGATTTGTAATGAAACACATTATGATTGATTTGTCTCTGAAACTTGAACTGAAACAAGCAGCCCTGAGATAATAATAAAGGCAGTGCTAACATAAGAAGTGATGATCTATACAGCTGAAAGATTCACTTATTGTGTTGGTATTCAGTAAACAAAAAGAGGTGAATAATGGCTTTCCTCTTTAGTTCTTCTATCAGTGCTGCTTTTCAATCTGATATAGTAACAGACACTCATTCGCTGTTCCTCAGCTATTGTAAATTACACTTTTTACTCTATACTAAATAATGTATGCAGATGCTTTCATTTTCATTCTGGTTTGTCAGATGATGACTAAGCCCCATGCAGCCACTCGTTCACTCCCCCCACAGTGGGATGGGGGAGAGGATCAGAAGAGTGAAAGTGAGAAAACTGGAGATTGAGATAAAGACAGTTTAACAGGTAAAGCAAAAGCCACGCACACAAGGAAAGCAGAGCAAGGAATTCATTCACCGCTTCCCATGGGCAGGCAGGTGCTCAGCCATCCCCAGGGAAGCCGGGCTCCATCACACGTAACGGTTACTTGAGAAGACAAACACCATAATGTCGCATGTCCCACCCCTTCCCTCCTTCTTCCCCCAGTTTATATACTCAGCGTGACGCCACATGGTGTGGAATATCCCTTTGGGCAGCCCAGGCCAGCTGTCCCGGCTGTGTCCCCTCCCAGCTCCCCGTGCCCCCCCAGCCCTCTCACTGGCAGTGGCCAAGAAACTGAAAAGCCCTTGGCTTAGTATAAACATTTTATAGCAGCAATCAAAAAGCATTGGTGTGCTGTCAGCATTGTTCTCACAACAAATCTGAGGAAAATTAACTCATATCCCAGCTGAAACCAGGACATGGATCTTGTAATTTAGTAAATGATGTGTCCATTGAAAATGTTACTACTGCTTTTTTTCCTGGCATGGTCTGTATGTGCAAGATGGGGAAAAACAGTGGTGGAGCTGTTCACTTTTTTTCTTTCTGGAAGGAGAAGCAGGCTTATTTATGGGTCAATAGTATGGCCTGGCAGCCAAAAGGTCAAGCCATGTCCTGAGGTGCATCAAGCCAGAATAGCTAGCTGGTTGAGGAGGTGGTTGTCCCGCTCTACACTGCACTAGTGGGGCCCCACCTCAAGTACTGTGTCAGTTCTGGGTGCCTCAGTATAAGAAGGACATCAGCTATGGGACTGTGTCCAGAGAAGGGCGACCAAGGTGGTGAAAGGCCTCAAGGGCCAGACTTACAAGGAGCAACAAAGGCCACTTGGATGTTCAGCTTGGAGAAGGGAAAGCTGAGGGGCAACCTCATTGCAGCCTACCATCCTCCTCACGGGGACAGCAGAGGGGAGGCGCTGATCTCCTCTCTCTGGTGACCAGCAACGGGACATGGGGAAGTGGAAGGAAGCTGTCAGGGGAAGTTCAGACTGGACATTAGGAAAAGGTTCTTCACTGAGAGGGTGGTTCGTTGCTGGAACAGGCTGCCCAGGGAAGTGGTCACAGCACCAAGCCAGTCAGAGTTCAAGGAGTGTCTGGAAGATGCTTTAAATCATAGGGTTTAATTGTAGGCAATCGTGCAAGGAGCAAGGAGTTAGACTTTATGATCCTTATGGGTCTCTTCCAACTTGGGATATTCCATGGTTGTGTGTTCTTTATACACAGTCCATACTAGAATGTTTTTTTTTATTTCTGCATTTTAGGTGCCTTATCAGGAGCCAGAGAAAGCTGGGAGTATGATTCAGGAGCAAGAGACCTTCAGAGTCCAGACCTCCAGAGTCATTTTACACTACAAAAGGTGTTGGAGTATGGTAGAAGCAATGTGACTCAACAGGCTGCTCTGCAAAGACTTCTGGCTCAGACCTCAAATTTTAGCAACTCAGTTGGAGGAAGCTACTTAGAACTTGCCAACACTGTAAGTGCATTTTGACTTGCTTAAAAAATACCATTTTGGAAAGGTAGGAGCGGTTTCACATTTGATTATATTAAAGGATGTAGAATGCACTTAACAGAAGTTTAAGTAGAGCTGCTTTAGAGCAATATAGCTGTGCAAAAAGAGTGGCTTGCACACATCTGTTTCTGGATAGAAACTGTGAGGACACCTTTTTGGATTTGGAGTTCACTCAGGTTTGAAGGTGGATATGTACTAATATGTCCTCTGTCTATGCTCCTGGCTGATGATGATTCAGAAATGATGGGCTTTCGTAACATGTTTTACAGTTGCAATACAAAGACACAGGGTGCAGTGTTATTACAGAATGCAGAGCGTGAAAGCTACTGCATTGCATTGACATGTAGAAATCTTTGAAAATGCTGAAGGCTCATAAGAAATAAAAATCCCCAGATATTTGGGGGTTCTTTTTATTCACATCTCTAAATTCCTTCTATGCTTACTCTTACAAAAAATGCCTGATCTTTGTTTTAACAAGCATCTGTTATATTTCTGCTTTTAAATGTTCTATGTTCTTTCAAACCATAGCAGATTTAGCAGTCTCTCATTTATATGTAGATGAATACAATAACATCTCCATATAACTCCTGCTGAGCATTGATGTCATGGGTCATATGTAAATTTTTGTTTTGGCTTAAATTGTAGAGAGAAAGGAATGGGAGAAAATGACAGAACGGTAACTGTTTATGTTTATTCCCTTTACACAGTTTTTAAAACTGAGGGGCATGCTTACTGCAGTCTAAATTTAGACTCTTTAAAGAGATAACATAGCTGCCTTAGAGCTATGACTTAATATGGGTACTTCCTTCTCTGTCTCTTTCTCAGATTGTTTTACCTAACTGCATTTGCCACAATGACAAGCCAAGCCGCTCCCTCGCATTCATTCTCAGAAATGGCAGATCTCAGCTTTCACATTTTGATAGGTTCAGTCCAGGGAACTCTTCCAGTTGTACATAAGGAGCTGACCAGACTCCATTGTACTGCAACCAGGATTACCTCAAAAAAAAAAAAAACTGATGGAGGTTTAATAACTGCATTTCTTCCCTTCAGGAGTTGATTGCATTTCTATGTAATAGCAGGACAAAGATTTAAAAACAGACTCTTACATGGACATTTCTCTCTGGAACTCTAAATGCTGCTAAAGTGTAACCAGAGAGGTTTATCTTCTTTAGAATCCATTTTAAAAAGCCGAGCAGAGCCTTTCTGTGTCATCCTGCTGCTGGATGAACAGTTCTGGCAGCTTCTCCCAAATGCATCTACACAGGCTGTATGGACCCCTTGAAAGCAATGTTTTTTACATTTCTTTGTAGATGTTTGGACTTTAGGCTCAGAGGTCTAACAAAGTAACTATTGTATGGTGAACATAAACCAGATCGGTGCTTTCTGGTTGTAGTCATGTGACTGTTTTTCTCTCAGTACCTCAAAGTGCTTTTCCCTATTGGTACGTCAATTCTTGTTATTTTATTTCCTGTTTGTATTTCTGACAGCCTTCTTTTGATTTTAAACTGTGCAGTCAGGCTAAAGACATCCCTGTGATGATTGTGTACTTCTACAGCACAGATTATACTCCTCAGTCAATACAGAGGGTTTCTATGCTGACCCTAAGATTTGAGTTGGCCTTTTGCAAAAACTAAATGAACATCAGTTCGCTATCACTTTGCTTAGTTTTTGTAAAGTCAATTTTTTTAATGCCTTTTTGAAATCCTGCCCATTATTTGTAGCTCTACGGAGCTTTATGAAAATATAATACCTGCTTTGAAGCGTTATTCCTCTTCCTTCACAGGAGCAATGCAATTTTAAAATAATTGCTGTTTGAAATGTAACCATTCATACTGATTCCATATGTTTTTACTTGTTCATTTCACATCATTTTGCTATGTTCTAGTTTATTAACACATGTTCAGTTTCAGCTTTTGTTTTACCTGGATAAATTTATTCTGTAGTCTTTATAGGGTGTGTAATTCTTTCCATGTTTTTCAGATTCACATTTTTACACCTAAGTATTAAGAACGGATTTCTTTTTATAGCTTTTCGCCTTGGTAACACTATTTATGATTAACATTAACCTTTAATGTGAGCTGTCACCACTTACAGATGATGTACCTGTTCATGCCAGTAGGTTAAATACTACAACAAGTATCTCTGATAGGAATCCTTGTATGTGTTCCAAATGTGATTATTTCTGAGCTTGGTTTGTATTGCATTGGGATGTAAGTAATTTAAATATTCTTCATGGATGGAAAAGAATTCAAGCATTTCAAAGGATTTCTTTGTGCGTGTGCATGTTTGGGAGTCGTTTTTTATTTGTACTTTAATCTTCAAAGATGAACAAGGATCACTAATGTGAGTAGTCATATAAATGTGGTGAAACAGCTGATTTGCGTGGTCTCATATCTGTTCACTTCCCAGGAAGCTATGTGATCTTGTGTTCCCTGCAGTGCTATCAGGAGGGATGGCACTCTGTTGTAGGAGCTGAAGTGTTGGTGTTCTCAGAAAACATCACCCAGGGCAGCATCTCAGTGTGATAGGCATATTTCACATTAGAATTCCAGTGAATTTAATAAGCTGAAGTGGTAAGATCTGGATATGTTTAATTCCCTTTTCATATTCTCCTTACACATGATTAAAATAGACTAGATTAACTTGAAAAAAAATTTTTTTTAGTAGGATGTGTGCATATAAATGCTAATACATGTCTGTGTGCTTACTGTTAGTTCCTGTTGCCTTAATTCTTGTTGTTTTAAGATGAATGTAGTTGTTGTCACAAGTAGCTACATTTGGACAAGTAAAACTAATTGGGATTCTTTCATTTGCCATGATGATATGATCTCATACCTCTGTTCTTTTAGCTGTAAATAACTAGTTTGCTGAAAAAGTCTCTGCACAAAGATCTTACATTTTTAAAATATGACTACAAGTATATTGAGATATGGGACTTTTTTTAACTATCCAGTACCTGGACTGGTGTGATCCAGGATCCTTTAATCTCTGGGGTTTCCTCCCAAAGATACTCCAGCTATATTGGTAGCTTTTTGCTTGCACCTTCCTCACCAGAGCAATTTTGGTTGAAAACATTTAAAAAGATTTGATGAGGGTATGGTTGCCTTGCAGAGGGGAAGAATACAGCTATATTTTGGAGAACAGAATGTGGTAGCATTTCTTTGTGACCACTTGCTTTTAGAAGTCTGTGTTGCTATTTCCTCCTCAAAGCAACTGTGCAAGTACCACAGATATGGTTGTCACTAAGTCAGAGAGAAGGGCAGATTTACAGAGTTGCCAGGATGCTTTATCTTGTGCACAGCTGTCAACGCAAGATGGATGTCTAGGTAGGAGAGCATTGGTGCAGATTGCTCCACCTGCCAAATTGCACTTCTCATCTGAAGGGGAGCTGGTTTTGGAATGTCTCCACCAAGAAATAAAGAGAAAGCTAATGCAGCAAGATTCTTAATGCATCTTGTAATGACTCTGTACCTTCCTCAGCAATTCCTGTCTGATTTGCATGTGTGTGTACCTCATTTGCAGGTACTAAAGACTTGTTGAGTTTGGGAATGGACTGTTCTGGTCCTGCATCTGTGTGACAGCCTGTGCTTCCTGTATTCCTGTAGAATTAAGGTGACTAAACCTAATTTAGTTCTGACTGTGGACTCTCTGTGCCAAACGTAGATATCATCTCTGTTGGGTACACAACCCAAAAGTTTATAAAGAAATATGGAAATATTCATAGCAAAGCAATATGTAGTTGTATTAGCATTAGTTTCTCAGCGTGATCACTAGCAGATAAGAACTTAATGTCTTTGTCCTAGGAAGTGTCATGTTCTCTGAAAATAATTCTTACTGTTACACCTCTTTGTTAGTCAGACTTGGTGAATGTTTGCATTGCTAATTTTTCCTCCTTAAGAGCATTTAGCTGCAAGTTATGACAGATGGAACTACTGTTTTGAGAAAGCTATTCTTTTTAGTTGACGTAGTTTGTACTGAGTGATAATATTCCAAAAGTCAGTACTACATTTCTCAGGGACAAGTGGCTTTTCCTTTCTCACCTAGATGGGAATCCATAATCAGGCGAACATAACTTGCTGTGGCCTATTTATATGAATAGCTTTTTGTTAGAAAAGAGCACACTTAGTATCATTACTGTGTTTACGTTTATGTCAGACTGTAGTGCAGCTGGTTCTGGATAACTGCTTGAAACAGCATTAATGGGCTTTTTCATCCTGAGTCACAATAACCATTTGTGTGCTCTGAGATGCATGTAAATGTGAATAAAGTGATCCGCATGTAAATTCTGTACTGCTGTCATGTTACTGAGCTTCTAATGATTTCTTACAACGCCTTGATGTTATAAAATGTACTTAGTACTTTAGCAAGAGAATGTTACAGAGGTGCTTGGCATTTGGCGTATATTCACAAATGACATTCTGTAATGAAATTCAAAATGTTGAATTTAATCTCCTCCAGCTCTTTCTCCAGCACTACAGGCCAATTGACAATACATCAATTATTCTGTTACTTACTACCTTACCTCCCAGTTTTGCTGTAAAACAGCCAGCTGATACTTCTAGTGTCTTTTGCTGTGTGACTAGCAGGGGATGTGCCTATGTAACTAACAATCTTTTCTTACAAAGACTGATGTGGTCAGATTATCCACTGATGACAGATGTCTGCTTGTCCATCTTACATATGTAGGTTTTTATTTGGCACAAGTCACCGTAATGTTAGCGTGTTTAGAGGGTAAAAACTGTACTGTTGAAAAACCCCATAGCACTTACGCTCCCTAAAAGCTGTAAACTTCATATGTGTACTATAATTTTTTAAAGCTACATTTTTGGCTCATTTTAACTAAGCTAGTAAACGTAGGTTTTAAAACAGACTCCTTAAAACCAGCAAGGATTGTCTGGTTGCCAAAGAAAGCAAAAATACTTTTGTAGGGCATGCAGAAAGAAAGGGCTTTGTAGAGATTTGTGGCAGTCAAGGTATAGTCTTACAGCCACCCTAAATATGAACCACTTTCTCTATTGTTTCATTTATAGCCATCAGCTGTAAATTAAATTTGAATTTTATTGAAATTGCAGAGGTATTTCTTTTGGGAAATGAAATTTTAAGGGAAAATATAAAGGAAATCTGAAGACAGAACTGTATTGTGAAAGGTAATTCCATGGTTGGTTTGTAGACTGTTTGGTGTCCTTGTTAATGAGAACCAACTGTAAAGTGACTCATTTAATTTCTAAAGTTTTTATGGCTTTGGTTTTAAGACTCAGTTGTATTGGTATGTTCTTTTCTAGCAAAGTCTGCCCCTTTTTCTTCTCACCCCTATTTCCAAATCTTCTCTGTTTTTAAACTGTTTGTTCCGTGGTTTGGGAAGCTGGGCTCCTTCAGGTTTCCCACTTCTTCCCTTATAGACAGTGAAACTTGGCCGCAAAGCATCGGGTATGTCATGCTCTCAAGGCACAACTTTTTGGGTGGGAGGCAGTGATGTCTATATCCTTTGTAGGATATGTCGGAATTCAGTTACTTGAGTACAGATTGATTTTTCTTAAGTTATTTTGTTGGGGAATCTGTTCTATATTCGGGAACCAATATGTACAGTAAACTGTGGGAGCAGAGTTTCTTCCTCTCCCCACCTTGCAACCATTTGTTTTCTATGTCCTACATGCAACTTGCATTACAATTTATTTTTTATGCCAATAAAAGCTATTGCAGTAAAAATGTAGCCTAACGGTTCCTTCAGCTGGAACCCTAGTAGGTAGGAAGGCCTGAAGCTGAAGAAGATTATGGTGGTGTGGACAGTACAGCCTACTCTTTATAAAAAGATTTGTGCCCAAGATAACCTTGCCTTTTGTACCTTTGCTTCCAAACTAGGCATAATTTCCATTCTGCCAGGCTAAAAATAGAATCCAAGAATTCCATTAAAGCAAGAACTGGTTATTGGAATATAGATTCAGTAGGCTTAGCTTGTCAGAAAGCAGACATAAAAGCAGTTTTGTCTGACAGACATTTTTTTATGTTTAGGAATGTAGGAAGCTGTTTGCTGTTTGTCTTTGATTTCCAGCCAGTATTGTAATGGAGTTTGTTTGTCTGAAGCAGGCATCAGGTGTAATAGCGTTATTCATTGTGTTTATACAGTCCTGGCTTCCATAGCCCTCTTAATAGTGCTCTGTTATTAATTTTCCCAAGTTAAAATGGACGTTATGGATTAGGTCTGCCAGGACTCATCTGTTTTATATGAAATGTAGTTTTTCTGTCATTTGAACTTGCTAGATTGTAACAGACATAGAGGGGAGCAAAAGGCAAATTACAAAGTTTCTTGAGAATTCCATTCAGAAGCATATATGCTCAGGTTCTTTTTTTATTATTTTTTTTTTATTATTTTTTAATTCTGTTACTGTTTCCATCTGCAGACTATCACAACGTGATCGGTGTCAGCGCAGGGCACATTTGTCCAGGCAGCCTTTTAATATATTCTTTTGACTTAGGCTTTTAATTGGATCTTTTATGTGACAGTTGAACAATACCTCTTACAAGCGTATAGCAAAGGTGAGCTGCACAGAATGATGTTTTTTGACCCAGCTCTGCAGTTGTAATTGGATGATGGGAACTGGCATGTGGCAATCAGGTGCTATAGAAAAGAGGCGTCTTAACAAGTGTGTGTGAGTAGATGTTTTGAAGGTCTACAGATAAAGTTTCAAAACTTCTAATTTAACTTAGTTGCAAGGACTTTGTATCTTCCCCTCTGTCGCCGCTTAGGAACTGTCTTTATGCATCCTGTTTTGTTTGCTGTAGTTAAAGGAGCTCAAGCTCCAGTGCAGGTGTTCAGATCTTTTTACTTTTCCAAACTTACTTTTTTCCCAAGTTGTCTGAAATGAAGAGCAATTCACCTGGTACGTTGGGTCAGCACCATAGCACATAGCTATACAGAATATAGTATTAATATTATTACCTTGCTTGGCAGTGGATAGGCTGAGCCTGAGGCCCAGGATTAGTCTGTTGAAGCAACATTAACCTCCTGGATTCTGTGTGCCAGAAAGATTACCCTGTAGCTCTTGTCACAGGGTCTTCTGGCTTACCAGCTTTTCTGCCTGCTCTCTTGAGTGTGAACGGTTGACCTGATGTAGTTGCAGTTGGCAATGCTGAGCTTCTGCGAATCCTCATTTATTAAAAATATGAGAAGACTTATTCCCCCTCCCCTTCTACACACATACGAAACCCTTTTGTCTTGGTTACATGATATATAGGAATTTAGAAATTAAAGTGCAAACCTTAACCACAGTGCTCAGTTGAAAATGGACTCTAAAAAAAGTGATTTTGCAGTTCAGTGCTAGTTCACTTGTAATGGAGTAATCAGCCATTCATTACCCTGCCAATGAAGTGAGACAAGGCAGGGTTTCCATAGAAGTCTGTCAGTGCCACGGTTGAATTCATCAAGATGCTCCTGCTCCCTGGAGCAGGTTCTTTGTCACTGTCAGGTCTGGGACACTGACCTGAGGCGGTGCAGGATGCTGCCACTGTTCAACCTCTCTGCTTCTTTCTATGTTCTGGGTTGGTTGGTTGTTTTTTTTTTTAAATGAATATATGGTTGTCAGCATAGCTGTTTTGGAACTATTTTTGGTGCCAGTGCAGAGAAAATGGGAGGTGAGTACTTCTGCACAGGTGCTCTCTTGCACTTACTATTTCTGCTTTTTGTGAAGAACTGTTTCAGTGTGATTGCTTCATTTTGGGCTAGAAAACCACATTATCATTTCTCAGGTGGGAGACAGATTATCATAATAGCTATGTTGCCAGTATATTGGTAAACTCCACTTTTTATCACAGTAGGAAGCAATCAAAGTACACTTGGAGTTTCAGAAAGGGCAGTGTCTGTTCTGTGAAAAGTTCATAATGAAATAAGGACCCCAAGCAAGGTTTGTGCCTTTAAGCTAAATAGCCATCTCTAATATCTTATACTGAGTTTTGTATTACTTTACCATCTTGAATGTATAATTTTAGGCAAGTAACTGGAGAAAAAGACTTTTTATCTTTCTACCCTATGAATTTTTGAAGAGATTATAAGTGTGTATTATTGGCCGAATCTAATTTTTACATGAATATTGATTGTCTGGTATGCATTATGAAAAAGGAGGGAAATGGTTTTTTTTCTGTAGCACCTGTGGTGATGTCAGGGGTTTCTTCATAATGATGAAATGGCTTCTGCCAGGATTCTAAATTGTAAGGACAGAACAATTGAGACTTTTTTTTTTTTAGAGATTACTTTGTTTATTTGCTTTGGTTTAGTTGGTTGATAGACCCTTATCTGAGAGTAAACAGTAGAAATATTTAGCAACTCGTTTCTGAACTTAATGAAGTAAGAGGCTATCCAGATGAAGCCTGAAAGAAAAGAACATTTTAGCTCATGTTTCATGAACCTGAAGAAAGTGAAAGTGATTTCAGAAAAGTGTAAACAGGTCTTGAATTGTAGAACCAAAGAGACCATACAAGAAAGTCAGAGATATCATAGAATCATAAAATCATTTAGGTTGGAAAAGACCTTTAAGATCATCAAGTCCAGTCATTAACCCAGGACTGCCAAGTCCATCACTAAACCATGATTCCACCACCTCCCTGGGCAGCCTGTTCCAGTGCTTCACCACCTGTTCAGTGAAGAAGAAATTTTTCCTTATATCCAGTCTAAATCTCCCTCGGCATAACTTGAGGCCATTTCTTCTTGTCCTGTCGCTTGTTATCTGGGAGAAGAGACCGACCCCCACTTGCCCACAGCCTCCTGTCAGGGAGCTGCAGAGAGCAGTAAGGTCCCGCCTGAGTCTCCTCCAGACTAAACACCCCCAGTCCCCTCAGCCGCTCCTCATCAGCCCTGTGCCCCAGCCCCTTCCCCAGCCCCGCTGCCCATCTCTGGACACGCTCCAGCCCCTCGATGTCCCCCTTGCAGTGAGGGGCCCAGACCTGAACACAGGGTTCGAGGGGCGGCCTCAGCAGTGCCCAGGGCAGGGGGACGGTCACTGCCCTGGTCCTGCTGGCCACACTGCTGGGGACACAGGCCAGGGTGCTGCTGGCCGCCTGGGCCCCCTGGGCACACTGCTGGCTCCTGCCCAGCCGGCCGTCACCCAGCACCCCCAGGCCCTTTCCCACCAGGCCCTTTCCAGCCGCTCTGCCCCAGCCTGTAGCGCTGCGTGGGGCTGGTGTGACCCAAGGGCAGGACCCGGCACTGAGCCCTGCTGAACCTCACACAACTGGCCTGGGCCCATCGCTCCAGCCTGCCCAGGTCCCTCTGCAGAGCCTCCTGCCCTCAGGCAGGTCAGCACTCCCACCCAACTTGGTGTCATCTGCACACTCACTGAGGGTGCACTGGATGCCCTTGTCCAGACCATCAATAAAGATATTAAACAGGACTGAACCCAATACTGAGCCCTGGGGAACACCACTTGTGACCGGCCACCAGCAGGATGTAACTCCATTCACCACCACTCTCTGGGCTCGGCCATCCAGCCAGCTTTGTACCCAGCAAGGTAAATCCTTACCATGAGCAGCCAGTTCCTCCAGGAGAATGTTGTGGGAGATGGTGTGAAAGGCTTTACTAAGGTCCAGGTAGACAACACCCACAGCCTTTCCCTCATCCACTAGGCAGGTCATCTTGTCATAGAAGGAGATCAGTTAAGCAGGACCTGCCTGTCATAACCCCCTGCTGGCTGGGCCTGATCCCCTGGTTGTCCCGCACATGCTGCGTGATGGTGCTTACGACGATCTGTTTCATAATTTTCCTTGGCACTGAGGTCAGGCTGGCAGGCCTGTAGTTTCCTGGATCCTACTTGCCACCTTTCATGTAGATGGGCATCACACTGGCTAACCTCCAGTCTTCTGGGACCTCCCTGGTTAGCCAGGACTGTTGGTAAATGATGGAGAGTGGTTTGGTGAGCTCCTCCACCAGATCCCTCAGCACCCTTGGGTGGATCCCATCCTGCCCCATAGACTTGTGGGTGCATTAATGCTGAAGCAGTGTTGTTTGCTGTCCTTCCCAATGTGAAATGAAATTGACAGATATGAAGTCTGAAGTAGAAATGGGTGAAGCAGAGGTAGGGCAGTCTTCATTGCAGGTTATGATGAGAAGCTTAAATGTAGAAAGATGTATAGGAAAAAGGTCACTGAGGAGATTTAAAAGGTGCATGACAAAGCAGTTAGAAGGGCAAGAAAACAAACCAGACAGCGTGTTAGAATTGAGAGCTTGGATTTTATGTTTAACTATCCAGGGAGAGAAGAAAAATAAAACTCACAGACCTTAAGAAAATAAAGAAATACTCATACTTAGTGGATAGTAACTGGTTAGGGAGTTGAGGAAATCTGTAGACTAACTTGCTGATATTCATGAACAGCCACTAAACTGTGCAGCCAAAGGAGACAGCAAGTAAAATAAACTTCAGATGAGGGCTGTAGGAATTCAATTAAAATAATCTTAAATTTATTGATAGTAAAATAGGTCTGGTTGAAAACTAGGGGGTTTGATTCACCAGAGTTTTTATATATATCTTTTCAGTTCACACCATTTTTTGAAGTAATTTTTCTTATAATTTCTGCCAAAATAAAGCTCCCCAAACCCCATAAGTGGTCAGTGAATTTGATGTTCTTGTTATTTAAATGCTCATGCCAGCCAAAAAGCCATGTAGAGCTTCAAGCAGGGATCTGTCAGACACTCTCCTTGCATTTGCCAGAATTCATCTGACTGAAAATCTTTCAAATGGAACATTTCAGTGAATACAAACTTTCAAATGCTTATACATACATACCTATATAAGTACATTTATGAAGATAGGTGTGTGTACATACATGTATATAATATGAGTGTATCTATATGTGTATAGTTTTTTGTGTAAGTATGGATAGTATATATAAGTCACACACACTGCATATACACAGATATGTGTTTGTACGTATGTACATGTACTTAGAAGGTATCTGTCAGTTCATCTGTTAAATGTTCGTAAGAGATCTTGACCATAGATGGTGAAATGGGATGCTTGGCTAGGTGGAGGGTGAAGTGTGCCAGGTGCCAGGATCCCTCCACCTTCTTTGTGTCACTGTGGGCACTTACATGGTCACTGATCCAAGTGGGGGAGTTGTGTGTTCCATGTGCCAGTGGTAATGGAAGTCAGAGTGGAGAGAAACATTATAATTAAGGAGAATAATTACAGAATGACCACACATAGTTGTCTTGGAAGAGTTCAGGAGTAAAATTGAAGCAGGAAGCTGGGGAATTGGGTTGATGAATGTTTGCAGAGATGAGATTATGGCTGTAGAGTGGGGACTGGAACTGGAAATAAACATGTGTGAAGTATAAGATACAAAACCAGGAAAGTTTAGGAATTAAGAGAGAATGTAAATAAGGAAATCTCACTGTTGGGGATCAGGAAAAATAGGAGAGACTTATCAGGGGAGTCCTGACAAATGTTTCTTGTGCAAGTGAGAATTTTGGAAAGAAATTCAGTTCATAATCATGAGGGATAAACATGAGGGAATACAGGTTCTGATAAAGTAAAAGGTAGGTATATTAAAGGTAGGATTATTCTACAGGCATTTTACTAAGAGTGGTCATATTTTAGTGCATATATGCACTAAATCAGAATGGCTTCCAAGATTGTAGGGACTGGCGGTGAAATGAGTGGATTTACCTTGTGTCTAATAACTGGAGGAATGCATTACTGAACTGCGGGAATGCTGGGCAATGAAGGGAAGCTAACCGGAAGTATGATGGCATGAATTGTAGCCTACAATGGTCTGGTTTGTGTTTTTAGGCAAGGAGCAAATGAACAGTCATGATAATTAGGTGGCTGCAACATGAAAGAAGCATAGAAATTGATACTGTCTCTCCCTGTTGTCCTGACAGACAAGTCTCTGACATGAATAACAGGCACACATTGACTTCCTGGTCCTTTTCCTGTCCTGACCTGATGCTAAGGCTCGGGGGGGTCAGAGGGAATCAGGATGAATGTGATGGCTTTGGGTTAAATGACAGAAAATGAAAGGAGCTGTTTGACAGATTGGTGAGTAGCTTCATGGCATGAAATACTGGAAGATGGAAAAAGGGATCAAATGTGAACTCCCCAAGGAGACTGGTTGGGTCAAGGACATGACTTTTTAAGTGGATTAAGTATTTCAGGAAGTGTGAACAGGTGAGAGTAGCTGATTGAAGTGCTATTTGGAAATTATATTATTGTAGACATGTTATCTGGTTTAGACTAATCAAGATGGTGTGACTGAAGGAAAGAAGGTAAGTTTGCTTGTGTTTTCTTCATAGAGTGCTTCATTCTTCAGTATAAGGTTACTTGCAATTGTTTCAAATGAGTTGGATTTTTTCCTTTCAAACCTAGGTGTATAACCTTCACTAGCATTAATTAGAACAGTCCGCATCAAGAAGAACCTAACCATCCCTTTCAGCCTCTCCCTTTTAAATTGTAATGCATTAGAGCTATTGAATAAAGAATTTTCTGGAAACATTATCCAACTACTGTTTTGAATTTCTGCTTCCAAATTTAGCTTTCATGCTAACCTTCTGAGTGCTACTGTTTTGTCCATGGAAATTTAGACTTTGGCACTACACCAGTGTGCCACAGTTAGAACAAAACCATGTTGCCCTTAAACAGTGTGTAGCAGATTTGCAGTGTTTGAAGGTGTAATTTATTTGTGTATAGGGTTGTGCAGGGTGCTGCCCTAACTGTAGAAATGATACTGAAATAAACAAATATGAACTAAATGCTCAGTGGACATCAATTAGCTGCATTTCCATTACAGAGCTAACTAAACAGAACCAACCAAGAAGGCCTATTTCATACATCCTGGAATTGTGATCAGCTTAATTGTGTATGTTGTATGCAGAGTGAAACTGCTTCTCAGAAAGTGCTACACACTGTGCTGAAGAATACGTGATACATACATATTTAATAGATAATTGCTTTTATGCTGTCATTTCCACTCTGCATCTGTCAATACAAGGCAGGAACATTCATGTGTGGCAATTGCCACACCTGTTCCAATAACAGTTAAGAAACAGAGTTTTGTAATTACCAAGACATAAGGGAGAAGCCTTGTAAAATAGCTACAGTGCTATTTTTCCCATATTCTGTGGCGGTTTCAAAAGTAAAGGGGAGAAGGGCAAGAGAGTTGTATCTTGTCCCAAAACAATCCTTTTACACCCAGAGATACAGTCAATCTTCCTGAAAGATTATTCAGATACAATCAAATGGTAGACTCCTCAGTGAATCTTGGGTACATGTCAATGATTCTTTTACTACAGTTTAGTAAGAGTAAACAAATGGAATTGAGTGGCCATAGGATTATTAGATCAACGGTCAGCAAACTGGCCACAGTAATGGCTGTTACTGGATAATTCTGAAATCATCTTGGGAAGAATCTGGGCAGTGCAAATGTACTTAGCTATAAGCTGTATGCATCACGAGTGCTTTAGAGATACAGAAAGTAGTAATTGATCAGAATGTGCTGAGACTGAGTGGGAGCCCAGGCCAGTGTCTCTGTCTTGACAGAAAGCATTTAGTGGATGTTGTTTCTGAAAGCCTTGGTGACAGTCAGGTTCATCCAGCTTCTTGTTTCCCTGTTCTTGTTTGTGTCATAGTACATACTGAAGCATGCACTGACACCCGTGTCCTCTTGGGCTAAGAAATCTATGTATATGTAGGTTAAGAGATAGTTCTTCCCATTCCCATGCTGACCCCCTCCCTGACTATAGAGGCTAAAAAAGAAGACAGGCACAAGTTTGAGGGCAAGGGAGCATCACTATCCTAGGCAAGGAACTTAGTCTGGGAGAAAAGAGAATGAACAGTCAGCTGCCAGAGAGGGACTGAGTCCAACAGGCACCTCTCTCTCATTAGGTGACAGGGTGCTTTTTTCTTTTCCTGGCAACACAAAATTGGCATACTTGGGATTTTCCTTTGTTTTCTTTGAAGGCTGCCTTTGGCACAAGCCAATAGGAAAATACACTCCAGCTTTAACAGAGTTCATAGTACCCTGCTGCTGTATCAGATCGCTTACATGTATTTTAAAACAGTGAAACTGCCTGGAGACAATTGGTCAGGTCTATCTGGAAATTTAATTTTGTGATGTAATGTTTTCATTCAGTTAGTAAATGGACTCAGAGTAATGCTAGATAATACGACATTTCACAAACGAACAAGTTCTACATCTTCAGCTATTCAGAATATGTTCTTGATGCTGCTAAGTATTTAAAAAAAATGTGATATAATAGTAACTATTTTAGAAGAATGATTACATTTAGTCTTAGCTAGCCCTCCACAATAAAGAAATGCCTGCAAGGTTTATAAAGACTTTGAAACAAGCAGTACCAGTACTCACAGGTTAGTTAAAAGTGACAGTTGATGCTTTCCAACTAAGAAATGTGTAATTCCATACCACTCGGTGCAGGCATGCAGAGATTGCAATGGAAGTCAGTGGGGTTAAAGTAAAATAATTTTTCATCAGTTTGGTTTAACTGTTTCATTAATTTGCATGAGTTACAATTATTTTTAAAATTTTAAATTTAAGTTTTAAATAATCTTTATTCTGAAAGTACCTTCATGTATCTCCCATGTTTTTGTGCACATCTGAAACTGTGAATTCTGCTGTTAATTTTTGGTCAGTATCTCTGTCTTTTTCCACCATGTTACTGTATGGAGCAAGAAAGAGGCAGAAAAAAATCCCATGCAGCATTTTTTTATGGGGTACAGTATGGACTGGATCTAGTTTAGATCCTCAACTGTCCTGCACCATTATGCTTGGATGCATCTGTATGTCCTCTGATCTGCCTGATTGTTAGTCTGCCAGGAATGGACAACAATGGTGAATGAGGAAAGCAAATAAAAACTTAATGTCTGAATGCCTGTTTATAGTCAGCTGGGAAGTATTTAGCAGTATAGAGATATAATACGGGATATGCAGTATGTTGAAGCCATAATTAATACAGCCTTTCCTTTAGAAAAGAAAAAAATTAGAACTTTATTCTTAAGCAATTCTGAGACTCATTCCCTGTTAGTGAACCTGTGAGACATGTGACAGAATTGGACAAAGATCGGATCAGAGCCAATTATAAAAGTGGATAGGGGTAGTGGTGAAAAATACAAAAACTTTTCCACCCTCCCATTTCTGAAGGCATAACTTGGGAAAGATAAAACATTTTTAAACATACTGTGTCAGCTGCAGCAATTTTTGAACTGAGGTTGGGTTTTTTTTCTCATGTATGAGAAATGAGGGAAGTCATTATACTGTACCTTTCTTCTGTGTATAAACCACTGTTAATCCCATTTTAACGCACAGGAAATCAAGCGTACAGAACTGCTGCGGATGTGCTGTTCCGTACTGCAGTCTGTAGCCTGGAGGACTCTGCACCTCCCTGACATCCCTCCCTACCCACTGGAGGGGGAAAGTACAGGTGGCCCAGTGTGGCACGGTGCTCTGCTGTGGCTGAGACAACAGCCACCCGCCAGCAGAGAGCAGTGCAGCCCGTTGCCGGTATCTGAAGGGCGATAAATGGAAACATGACGGGAACAAAGCAGATGAGTAAGGAGGAATATACAGAGAAGCACTAAACGTAGAGACAGGGCTGAATGTAAAGGTGAGACAGGGAGAGTGCTCTCAAGGAGGAAAATAATGAAGAATGGAGGCAGTGTAAGGTGGGCATGAAAAGAGGAAGGGAAACCCCAGAAAACCAGACTGCTAGAAAGCAAACAGGAGAACAGGAAAAATACAGAAAAGAAAAAGGAAAGGCTGGAAAATAAACCTGGAGGATGAAAGTAAAAAGTCTCGTAAAGAGACTGCGGCATTCCCCTTAGCCAGAGAAGAGTTGCGGTTCTGATGATGGGCATGGAGGAAGGGCAGTGACCCAGAAAGTGCTGCTGTTTTTTAGTATCATAGAATGATACTTACATGTTTATCTTGGTTCTTTTCTTGATGCACTTTCGGTATTGCCATTTGGATGAATTATCCCTGTCTCTGCATACTGATATTAATCTGTGATTAACAGAGGGGGAAAAAATACCACAAGGTGATTTTTCAAATGTTGCTCTTGGAGAGCATTGTTTCCATGTAAATGTTTTTGCCAGGGTGCAAGAATTATGCCACAGCTTGTATAGCATTTATTCCTCTTTCTCATGTTTATTTTTTTCCTGAACTCATTTGGTAATGTAATAATATATTGTATTAACATGATCAGGTAACTTTCAGCTGCAGAGTATGGTATTTCCTACTTCTAACTCCAAAAGTACATCAAAATCCAGCATCATGAAGTGTGTGGGGCTGTCACTATGTTTTAGAGGATAGAGGAAAGGGGAAGTGAGGCTGTCGGTTCCTGCAATGGGTGCAGCGTGTCCACAAAGCTTGTTAAGGATTTTTCTAGATTATTAGCTGCATGTTGAAAGGAAATGTTTTTCTCTTCCCTTCTTCCAGTAGCATCTCCCCAAAGTCTTTGTAAAATGTCAGTGTGTTACATAAAATCTGCAGCTTTCTCATGGTACTTTTGGGTTTACTGTGACCTTTGAAATCATTGCAACACCCACCCCTAAAGCCCCCCATCTCTCTGTACTTAATTGCACATGGGAATAGGGAAATAGGAATCCAATTTGTTGTTATCCAGGTGGCATTTCCTGTTACTTAACTTTATAGTTTTGTGTATAGTAATTAGTATGCAGAAAGCTGGAAAGATGCCTGTAATTCCAAAATGTACTCGCTGTAGCTTACTCCCTCCCACTTGCACTCTCCTTTTAGTACCGCCCCTTCCATGCACCCTTTAGCCAGCAGCAAGACAGCTGTGTTTGATCATAAACCACTTAAACTCCAGGCTCACTGGCAGGGGAAACTTTAGCGTGAAGTGCAGCATTGGTTTGTCTCGCGAAGGGGAGCTTTCTTCTCTTTTTCCTTCTGCCTCCCTGAACACTGAAGATTGTAGCTGCCCTCTCCTTTTAATTTCTCTGTGAATTTGCATGAAGCTTATCAAATTTTTCTGAGTACATTCGGCGGCATTGGGAGATGCCCTTAAACAGAGTTGTGGAAAAGAGCAGCATAAAACAGACAGCAGAGATGAAGCACGCCTTGCAGATGGACTAAGACAGCCCTGGGATCCTGGCAAGCAGTTCCTTCCCTGCATTCTCTGAGCACTTCACAGTATTAACAAGTCTCTCCCAGCAATGGATTGTCTGTGAAGTCAAAACCAGTTTGGCTCTTTTAGAAGATCTTGCATCATTAATTTCAACTATCAATGTGGAATAAAAATGGCTGTCTAGAGCAAAATGTGTAACACAGAAAAAATTTGGAGAAAAAAGTATTGAATCAGTTGAACAAAGCTTTGAAGCATTAAAATCTGCAGAAATCATCAAGCCCTGAGAAGTCTAATCATGAATTCTGGAGTTGCTATGAAATATGGAAATGACTCCCCTGCAGAGCTGAGTGAGGTAAGCAGTTTCAGTGCCCTTCTTTATGCTTTAAAAAGAAACGCTCCCCTTTTGGGCTTTCAGTCCACAAGCAATGCAATTAAAAATTAATAGGATGTGTATCTTGCTATAACTTGCTGTGCCAGTCAGGAAATGACCTGAACTTTTTTGCTGCTTTACTCCGAATAAGTGGTGAAAAGCAAACGATTGTAAACCATGTAGAGACATTTTTCCTGTTATCCTGCAGCGGAGATTGCCTTGCCTCCCAAGAGCTATGTTTATACCCAACATTCATCTTTGCAGTAGGTGAAATATGGAGATCTCAGTGGAGATTAAGCAGATGGTGACTAATTTAGGAGGAAAGTGGGGTGAGTGGAAGATGGCAAATATTTATTGGTAAGACAACAACATTGGCAGAAGTTGTGTTTGCTTGTAATTCACCAAGGTGATGTTGTTTCTTTAGGTTAGATGAATTAGGTTACTTTCCTTCCTTGCCTAAAAGAAAACAAGCCATGGGAAACTTTCTGCTTTTCAATTGGAAACCATAGTAAGCTGTTATTTCTTATAGTTATGGGTATGCCTGTTTTTTTTATAACATGAATTGTGTGGGTGTTTTTAATAAATCTGAAATTAAAGCTGTATCAGATGTTATGCAAATGCTTAATAAATATTTTAGAAGTGACGTATTTTGTCAGTTACTGAAATGTCTTAGACATATCATCCTTATGGCTTTACTGAGAGCTACTAATTTAGTTATGCTATGAAATTCCAAGCATTTGATTAAGGTCATTTTGTAGAAAATTGAATCTGCAGTCTATTGTCCCAGTTTAACTGAAATGCTTCTCTTTCCCTTTTGCCCATTTCTTTGATACACCTTTTACTGTAACATACCCTTTGTTTACTTTATGTGTTTGAGTTTTTAGGAATATTGGATAGGACATGATTGACAGAATGAAAGTCTTAATTTCTGGAGTTAATTGTACCGAGTAAAGAGAATAGAAAATAAATCGGTTGGCTAGGGAGGGGGACAACAGTGTAGGGAGAAGCTGAGTATATGTGTGAGACCTCAGCAAGTGCAGTACGCTGCCTTGCAAAAGGAACAGTAGGTTTGTGACTGAGCTGTTCTTGTGAAAGAAATTTCGTATGTGTCCTTCTTCAAGTACAAAAGACTTCAATTTCATTAGCTCTGTTACTTTTTCAAATGATTGCTTATGAACTGTGTAATGGCAATGCAGCAAAAGTGAAGTTCATAAACTCAGCTAAAAGCCCAGGTTACTTTTGCTAGGAGTCCACTACAGTGTTGCTGGCAGCGGTTGTATTGATGGCCCACTGATCACTGCTTTCTATTCCCTCAACATTTAATTTTTGAGACTGTGCAGGATCACGTGAACTATGGAGTGTTGCAGGGATCTGATACTTGTGTTGCTGTTTGGAGCAGGCAGTACTGACTGGTAGCACCGCTACCTTGAAGTTTGTTGAAGTTTACTTCACACATCCACAAAGCAAGAATTTTGTTGTAAGAAATACCTTTTCCTTCTGATATTTTAAAATGGGAAATATTAAAAGAAGTCTGTGACTATGCACTGTGCAACATTTTTGCAGGGGTTTTTGTTTGATTTTTCCAACAAACTTATTTTAATGCTGAATTCACATTTGTACTCTGGCACTACAAGTGAGTTAGAAATAGGCCCCATTCCGGCTACAGGCACACCAGGGAAGATCTTACACTCCCAGCTTTCCCCAGCTACTAATCATCATTTTTTTGCTGCTGGTCTTCGTTGTTGTCATCTGAGCTGCTTGTGTGAACGTGCTTTAGCCTGAGCCACTCAGAGGGCCAGGTGAGCTTCAGTGATGCTTTTGGATGAAACAGTCTGTTCTGAATGAAACATGGGGGCCTTACAGGAGCATCATATTCCACTTGCCATAGGGGAGCAGATATGCAAGTACTCTGAGATGCAGTTAGTTACTCACCACTTACTGTTAATTACTCAACTAACTCCCTGTAATTTGTATGCTCATATTAGCCTTTTCCTATTGGTGTCCAGCACCGTTTTGCTTGCTGTGACTGAAGATAGAGAGCCCTGGGTAGAGGCTGTGCCTATGTTTTATCTATCTGTTTCTCACCTCTTTGTCTTGCTCTCCCGTTTTTCCTTCCTTTCTGGCTGCATCTTCTGTATGCCATGTTTATTTTTGATCAAATGGTGTTCATTTAAACAATGGAAAAATTTGGAACTGGCTGCAAAAGGAATTTGATTAAATGACTGCTGTCTTAGTGTGTTTTCACCTGCACCTCTATCTCTACAGTCAGCTCGATTTTTCACATTACAGTGGGATGCTACCAGTGTCTATGCCTGAGTGGCAAATATAACAGACTTTTTACAGGGGTATGTAGTGACGGGACAAGGGGTAATGGCTTAAAAAAGGGTAGATTTAGTTTACATATAAGGAAGAAACTCTTCATTATGAGAGTGTTGAGGCACTGGAACAGGTTTCCCAAAGCAGTTGTGGATGCCCCATCCCTGGAAGTGTTGAAGGCCAGGTTGGATGGGGCTTTGAGCAACCTGGTCTGGTGGAAGGTGTCCCTGCCCATGGCAGGGGGGCTGGAACGGGATGATCTTTGAGGTCCCTTCCAACCCAACCCATTCTGTGATTTTGTGATTTCATCATGATGCACAGTGGGTTTTGGTGTAGGTGCCTTGATCTCTTTATCTCAGTACATGGAGCTCCAGGCATGAAACCACTGTTATTTAAAAGAAACATGAAAACTACAAAGCCCTGAAGATACAATAAATGCATTCTTGAATGGATACATTAGACAAAATAGAAAATGAAATTACTGCAACGCGTTCCATTTGTGTTGAAACTTTCTACTTGAGATTTACAACTCTCTTTGGGAAACAGGCAAAAATTAAGGCATCTCTTTTTTCAAGACATGGTGTGATTGCAGAAACTTATGTGTGATTGATATTTGCTCTTCCTAAACTTTTGTCCAGGTAAACAGAGATCTTAATAGGCTTTATTTACTCCTCCTACCCCCATCCAAAGGTCATGCAGAAGGCAGAAAAAGAAAACAGATTTGTGTCATAGGTCAGTCAGACTTCTACAAAAATCAAGCTCTGTGGTTCCCTGGCTCCAGAGTTCAAGGTGTTGTTTATTGATGATACATGTATCAATACATACTGCCCTATTTCTTCTGGTGCTCTCTCCCTTCAACTTGCTCTTCTTTTCGAAGAAGGATTAGCCAATGTGCTCTTCGCATGGTAGATCCAGTGTGTTGTAACTGCATGGGGAGGTATAAGAAGCATTGTTCTTACACAGCAGGGTTTTCTTGGTGGTAATGTTAGATTTGGGGTTTTTTTTTAATATATGACAGGCAAATTAAAATATATGGAATTTGCAGATGACTGTTGCTGAACTGCACAAGAATGTACAACAGCCTTTGGTACCTGTGTAAATAAGTAACAGTGTCCAACCAAGCTCAGTTCAACTATTGTGAAATGAGCTTTCACCTGTAAATGTTACGGCTTAACGTGATTTTTAGACTTTGCTTTTTAAGTCTTGGTCAAGGAAGGATGTAATTTGTATGCAATACATGACACCCAAATTAGGTAAGTGCCCTTTGGATCCCTTTGAGTTTTAGTCATACAATACTGTAAAACTTTAATTGAATCACAAGGCATATTTTTTAAAGCCAACATCATGGCTTTAAAACTGGCTTTACTGAAAACATGTACAGGTAAACAGTTCAGTGCACAGAAACTGCAGTTACAGACTGTTTTTTACTTAGTTAAAAATGAAACTTTAAATTGGAATTTACATGCTTTGTAAATATTCATTCAGGGTTTTTTGCAGAAAGAGGTGTTTATCTAGAAGGAGCTGGATTGTCTCATCTATATTTTTTTCTTCTTCTAAATTCAAAGACACTACCTAGCTTTAAGCCTCAGCATTCTGGGAAGGTATGACTACATAATAGCTTCTTATACACTCCCCTGGCCACCTATTGTTGAGATGGTGTGCTTAGGTAGGGAGATCTGTGGTCTGACCTAGTACGCTTACTGGGTTGAATGTGGTCAGCAGTTAATGCCCATGCCTAATTCTGAGACAGTTTAAATTAGTACTGTAGGAACATGAAGGAAATAGAAGTACTGAGGTTTATGATGTTTTTCTCAGTTGTATACTTAAGGGCTAAATTATATCTTTGGATTAAGAGCTAAATTATGTTCTCAGATATAATTTTCATTAAAGTGAGCCTTGTGAATTTGCTGATGGTAAAACTGTGCCTAAGAGATTTTGTGGTGGAATCAGGGCTGGTATTATAGTGTTCCAATACATTCAGCACTTTAGATGCAGATGATTTGTATAATGTGATTGTTTATTTTGTTCTTTTAGCACTTGCTGTATAAATTGATGGTGTAGAACTTCTAAAAAGGATATGTTCTTTTCTACACAGCAAAACTGGAAGATACAATGCTGCCTTAGGTGCATACCTTATACCGCCTGGTTCTTCCTTTGTGCTGGAAGTGTTTAGGATGCGAATGTTGTGGCTTGCAGCATTAGATGTATCTACATATATTTTAACCCTTTGCATTGACTGAAATAAGCAGATGGGGCTATTTGTCTTGGAAAAATGAGTAATTTGTTGATTTTAACAATGGGGTATTTAAAATTTGGGGGAAGAGAAGGTAGGATTCAAAGTTTGTATTTGTGTAGGAAGCAGAATTGTGAGTTCAGTTAGAAGTGTTGCACCAAAATCTTATATGTAATACCAGATGTGAGCAAGTAAAGAGAGAGCCAAATGTGAAGGGGTTAAATTGTGAAATTTAAAAATAATTTCACAGTAGGATAATATTGCATTTCTTTTAAGATTTGTGTCTCACTACTGCTATACTTAGAAATGACACATTGAGGAAAACAATTATGTGGAAGAATAATTACAGGAAAAAAGCGGGGCTACATGGCTTTAAGTTGTGTACACGAAGCCACTGAGTAAATCTGCAGGGCAAGGTGGGTAATCAGCAGAAAAATAGGATACTGGGCCAAGCTCCTCTGGCAAGGGAAAAGTTCAACAGTGGCAATCCCCACCCTGAGGTACTTTCCTATGTGTCGTCTTGTTCTTTTCAAACAAGCATCAGCTCACACTGCACATACCTGTGAGGAAATACCACTGATGGAACAGGGAACAGGTTTTGCATTAGGATTAAATATCAGACACTTGTTTTGTCTTCCTGGGTTTGCATTAAGACAGTCAGCAAGTAAATCATAGAATCATTTAGGATTTAAAAGACCGTTGAGGTCATCAAGTCCAACCATTAACCTGGGACGGCCAAGCCCGTCACTAAACCTTGTCACTAAGATCTACATCTATGCACTCTTTTAATACCTCCAGGGATGGTGATTCCACCACCTCCCTGGGCAGCCTGTTCCAGTGCTTCACCACCCAGACATTCAGTGAAAACTTTTTTCCTAATATCCAGTCCAAACCTTTCCTGGTGCAACTAGAGGACATTTCCTCATGTCCTGTCACTTGTTATCTAGAAGAGACCTATTCTGCCTGCCTACAACCTCCCTTCAGATAGCTGTAGAAAATAACAAGGTATCCCCCAAGGCTGCTCCTCTCCAGACTAAACACCCCCAGTCCCCTCAGCCGCTCCTCATCAGACCTGTGCCCCAGCCCCTTCCCCAGCCCCGCTGCCCATCTCTGGACACGCTCCAGCCCCTCAATGTCCCCCTTGCAGTGAGGGGCCCAGACCTGAACACAGGGTTCGAGGGGCGGCCTCAGCAGTGCCCAGGGCAGGGGGACGGTCACTGCCCTGGTCCTGCTGGCCACACTGCTGGGGACACAGGCCAGGGTGCTGCTGGCCGCCTGGGCCCCCTGGGCACACTGCTGGCTCCTGCCCAGCCGGCCGTCACCCAGCACCCCCAGGCCCTTTCCCACCAGGCCCTTTCCAGCCGCTCTGCCCCAGCCTGTAGCGCTGCGTGGGGCTGGTGTGACCCAAGGGCAGGACCCGGCACTGAGCCCTGCTGAACCTCACACAACTGGCCTGGGCCCATCGCTCCAGCCTGCCCAGGTCCCTCTGCAGAGCCTCCTGCCCTCAGGCAGGTCAGCACTCCCACCCACCTTGGTGTCATCTGCACACTCACTAAGGCTGCACTGGATGCCCTTGTCCAGACCATCAATAAAGATATTAAACAGGACTGAAGCCAATACTGAGCCCTGGGGAACACCACTTGTGACCAGCCACCAGCTGGATGGAACTCCATTTGCTGCCACTCTTTGGGCTCAGCTGTCCAGCCAGTTTTCACTCAGTGTAAAGTACACCCATCCAGGCCATGAGCAGCCAGTTCCTCCAGGAGAATGCTGTGGGAGATGGTGTGAAAGGCTTTACTAAGGTCCAGGTAGACAACATCCACTAGGCAGGTCATCTTGTCATAGAAGGAGATCAGTTAAGCAGGACCTGCCTGTCATAACCCCCTGCTGGCTGGGCCTGATCCCCTGGTTGTCCCGCACATGCTGCGTGATGGTGCTTACGACGATCTGTTTCATAATTTTCCTTGGCACTGAGGTCAGGCTGGCAGGCCTGTAGTTTCCTGGATCCTACTTGCCACCTTTCGTGTAGATGGGCATCACACTGGCTAACCTCCAGTCTTCTGGGACCTCCCTGGTTAGCCAGGACTGTTGATAAATGATGGAGAATGTCTTGGTGAGCTCCTCTGCCAGCTCCTTCAGCAACTTGGGTGGTTCCCATCCTGCCCCATAGGCTTGTGCACATCTAAGTGGAGCAGCAGGTCACTAACTGTTTCCTCCTGGACCGTGGGGACTTCATTCTGCTCCCCCTAATCCCTGTCTTCCAGATCAGGGGGCCAAGTACCCTGAAGATTACTGGTCTGACTATTAAAGACTGAGGCAAAGAAGGCATTAAATATCTCAGCTTTCTCCTTATCTTTTGTGGCAATGTTCCCCACCGCATCCAATAAAGCATGAAGACTCTCCTTGGCCCTCCTTTTGTTTCTAGTGTATTTGTAAAAACATTTTTTGTTGTCTTTTATGACAGCGGCCAGGCTGAGTTCTAGCTGGGCTTTAGCCTCTCTGATCTTCACCCTGCGTAACCCTGTGACACCCTTATAGTCCCCCAGAGCTGCCTGCCCCTTCTTCCAAAGGTGGGAAACTCTCCTTTTCTCCCTAAGTTCCAGCCAAAGCTCTCTGTTCAGCCAGGCCAGTCTTCTCCCCCACTGGCTCGTCTTTTGCCACGTGGGGACAGCCTGCTCCTGCACTTTAAGACTGCCTTCTTGAGCAGTGTCCAGCTTTCCTGGACCCTTGGCCCTTCAGGACTGTCTGCCAAGGGGCTCTGTCAACCAGGCTCCTAAACAGGCCAAAGTCAGCCCTCCAGAAGTCCAAGGCAGTGTTTCTTCTGACCCCCCTTCCTTATTTCTCTGAGAATTGAAACCTCTTATCATCTCATGATCGCTGTGCCCAAGATGTCCTCCAACCAGCACATCACCCACCAGTCTTTCCCCGTTTGTAAACACCAGGCCCAGTGGGGCATCTCCCCTTGATGGCTCACTGACCAGCTGTGCTGTGTCAGGTAGGTATCTTCCACACACTCCAGAGACCTCCTGGACTGTTTTCTCTCCGCTGTGTTGTATTTCCAGCTGGCTGAAGTCCCCCATGAGAACAAGGCTAGTGACCTTGAGACTTATCCCAGCTGCTTGTAGATGTTTCATCTGCCTCTTCATGCTGGTTGGGTGGTCTGTAACAGACCCACCAGGATATCTGCCCTGTTGGCCCTCCCTCTGATTCTTACCCAGAAACACTCACCTTGTCACCATCATTCGGCTCTAGGCAGTCGGAACACTCCCTGACATACAGAGATACCCCACTGCCTCTCATCCTTGCCTATCCCTTCTGAAGAGTTTGTAGCCATCCATCACAGCACTCCAGTCATGCAGGTCATCCCACCATGTTTCTGTGATGGTGACTATGTCAGTCTCCCTGCTGCATGGTGGCTTCCAGCTCCTCCTGTTTGTTGCTCATGCTTTGGGCATTGGCATAGAGGCACTTCAGCTTTACTGTCCATCTCAATCTTGCCTCCAACCCTGGCACGCTGGCCCCAGGGCTCATCTCTAAGGAGCTTGGTTTCATTCCCTTCACCCTTAGTTTAAAGCTGTCTCCATTAGCCCTGTGAGCTTCTGACCTGGGATCCTTTTTCTCCTTTGAGACAGGTGAAACCCCATCAGTCACCTGGTGACATGTAAATTGAGCCATGATCAAAAAACTTTAAATTTAGCTGGTGACACCAGGCCCAGAGCCAGCTATTGATCTGTGTGATCTTCCAATTACACGCTCCACCATTCCCTGCATCTGGCAGGATAGAAGAAAACCCTACTTGTGCTCCTGATCCCTCAGCCAGCTGCCCCAAGGCCCATACGTCTCTTTTCATTGCCCTCAGATCTTGTAGTTTGGACTTCATCATTACCCAGTTGGCACACCTGTAATGGCTAATCAGAGGGTCGTACCAGACAAATGTCACCCTAATATTGCATCTGATTCCTGAATGGTCTCTGGCTGTACAACAAGCATGCCAGTATGCTTCCAGGACTTCTCGTGAGCAGGTCAATACCATTTCCTACTGCAGTTCTGCTACTGGGCATGGCCGTGGCTCTCAGGGTGAAAGGCATATGCAACTTGTAACTTAGAAGAGTGTACTGCATCTTGCCGCCAGAGAAAGTATATGTTTTTTTCCTGGTCAGAAGCTGTTTTGAGAAGTGTGATAGATCGTTATTATTAATCATTTAAAATACTGCAGCCTTACAGTAGAACCGAGTGGAATGTGGTTATCAAATATTAAACATGGCGTGTTTTTGAATTAACTTCGAAAAAGTTGCAAAACTGATTTCTTTAGTAATAGTAGACAAACCAGAAAGGTGAACAGTGTTTGTGAACTGCTAAATTCTAAGAAAAGTGGGCACAGCAACCATTAGGCTTAGATCAAAGGATCTTAAGGAGAAACTTTCTTAAATGGATTTTAGTGGAGATCTGGATAAAAATTTGATCTGGTAGTAGAAGCAACACCTGGAGCCTCACAAGAGTGTTCTCAGTTTTATTGCTGCAGAGGTGCTGGGGTAGAGTTTACAAATCTTAGGGTAAACTCTCTCGTCTTTCCTGGTTCAAATAGGGTTCATGAAGTACTAGTCAACCTTGCAAACCCGACATTTTCCCATACTGTTGTCCTGAGGGGTGCTGAGATGTTGAATGTGAAATATAATTACACAATTTAAAGAGTTACTACATGTCTTGGTCACACTGATATATGTATCCTAATGTAAAGAAAAGATTTCAGTGGGGAAACTGTCGTGGACGGTGCTCCTGGACAGTGACCATGAAGTCTGAATGCAACTTTTAGACTGGATACGCTTCTGCTCTTTTTCATAAATCTACTACTGATTACTTATCAGTGAAAACATACTTTGAAGGGGCAAAGTCAGCTTTTCTGGGGCCGTTTGGACATCTACAGTTGTTTAAGAGACAGGTTTGCTGGTATGTTATCGGTGAGCTGTACTGCTCATTTTAGGAACACGGGTTAGAACATGGATGTGAATCCATTGTCAAGCTGAGGGAGCTCTGGCGTGATCAACGTATGTAATTTACAGTGTGACCAAAGCCTGGTATTTCCTGTGTAAAAAACATAGTGACTTAAAAGAAAAATTGTTTTCTGGATTTGCGTGAGCTGCTTATCGGGCACAGAGTGTGTTCCAGGCTTGGACGTTATTAAATTGAAGCACTGTAAAAAGATTAGTCAAAATGCCCAGACACTGTCAGCACAGATAATGCTCTTCTGCAGCCTCCTAATGAAAAAAAGACAAATATTATGTAACTTATCTGCCTGAGATTTTAATATTCCTTGCTCCTACAAAATCACATTTGAAAAATGCTTATGGGCTGAAAAATCAGTTAAGACAAATGTATGCTGTGAAAGTAACATTAACAATGTATTGGATCCTCTAAATGCTTTTAGAGACTTGATGTTTTTATTAATGAAATACTAGATAAAAAAGCCAGAGTTCATTCCTGGGAGATTTTTGGAGATAAATATCATCACCCTTTCCCTCCTCTCCTTCCAACCTGTGTTGGAAAAGTAGAATATATTTTTGTCTTTGATCAAGCTTGGACATAGCAGGACATGGCTCTGTATGAGAAAAATTGCAAGATTCTCCTTTCAGAAGGTATTTTCATGTGTTTCTCTGCAATCTATGGGTTTTTAGTCCATAAAGGAGCACATAGACAAAAGTTTCTGAAAGAAGAATCCATAGATTGCAGAGTTAATGTTTACAAAGGCAGAAGTGTCTATGCTCTTTATATGTATGAAAAGGGGGTACATGGATGGCTTTGTAGTGGGTTTGGACAGCTATGGTGGGGTGTAGTGAGGTGTTCTTGTTCTGGAACTCTGAGTAGTTTGATATCTAATTGAAAAGAAAATGCGTTTCTGTTGCTTTTGGTTTTCCTCATGTTTAAGTTTTTTTTGTCTTTATGACATTGTATGGTGTTTCTAGTTGCAGATTTTACTTGTGCTGGGAATGTCTGCTTCCTAAGTAGTATGGAAAAGCCCATTTGAGCTTTTCTGTTACATGTAGTGTAATTTGTGCAATGTACCGTGCAATGTATATACTCAGTGGGGAAATGTGATGATCTCTGAATTCAAAGATTCTTGGTGATGGAAGGATGGAGGTTTGGTGTGGGGATCTGGTGCTGGTAAAGATAGTCTTTTGACAGTGATGGCAGTCTGTATTAGTCAGTCCCATGTCAGGATTTGCCATAGAAATTAACATTCTGCATGAATTATTTGTATTTTCTGAATATTTAGATTTCTACCATCTCTAATGAATAGAAATATTCATTAAGACTCTGGAAGTTGTCTTACATATTCCAGTTCTGTTGTTGTAATTATACATGAAGATTTCTCATTGAAATAAAATATTGACAGAAGTCTTTTCAGTCCTGCCAAATTGAAAGAAATACATAAAGAAGTATTTTTTCAGTATGTTTAGATATACCCTGCCTATGTAAAAATTTCTGTCCTGGATTGTAAAGTTGCTTGGAGAGTATTGGGGTTTTTTCACAAGTGAAAGCTTATGAAAGCATGTAGTTGGTATCTAAAATTCTAGAGGGAATATGAATTGGTTTTACTTTCCCTCAGTTTTTCGGTATTGCTATTTGTGATGACTTCCCCCCCCCCCCCCCCCCAGGTAAGACATTAAATCAGCCTCTTGGTTGAAGAGGGTCCTTAGTTGTAGAACAGTGATGGCACCAGAGCTATTTGGGACTTAGGTGGTGTCTCCTTATGTTGACTCTTGAGTAAAACCACCTGCTTCTCTGTGTCTTGCCTGCCTTGATTTTGATAAGGATTGTTTCTTATTGTTAGTATGGTGAGACTGCTAGTCATTACTTGTATGTGCATATTAATAACAATTTGAGTCACCTGAAGATCCAACATACTGATAGTAAAAAGTCAGATGTCAGCAAAGAGTTATGGTAGAATTCAGAATCTGACATTACTGTTACATGAGCTGGAAGCAGTCATGGTAACGGGTAACAGTTTTCACAGTGGCATTAACTCATCCACAGTCCACTTCTCCATTTCATGGTCTGAAATTCCATTTGGAGTGTTGTTCTGTGCTGTTGAACTGCTGCCTTGATATGCACATTGAAAAAGCTACTTCTCTCAGTACAAGCCTGTATTATAAAGAATTTTTTTTAAAACAATATGCATGTAAATATTTAGGTTTAGGAAGTGAACCTAAATTTGAAGCAGAAGGGCTTGTGGTGTTTAAATTTGTGTTTTTAAACATGGCTTAACTTTGTTCAGATGTTTGTTTCTGCAATATTCAGCTGTCTCTGCTTTAAATATTTCTAAATGCAAATAAAAATGTGATCACTGTTCAATGAATGAAGAATTACTGGCATTACTTACTATCTTAAGAGCTTCTTGCTTTGAGTGTGTCATTGTGCTTGTGTTCTTACACTGTTTTCAGCTAAATGAGGTGATGTGAAGAACAGTTAATTATTAGTGGCTGCTACCATAATAATAAGCAATTTTTTTTTTAATTAAAGTATAGAACATTGGACAAAGTAAGATGGAAAGACATAGTTTACCCCTGTTAAAATACTAGGTTTCTCTTTGCATGTTAAATGAATATAGTCATTACATTCCAAAATTTTGGTTGGCTTTGCCTTTATGATAAAGCTTTTTTAAAATTTGTAATGCAATGACAGAGTTAATATTTTTATGTGGAACTGATACTGACATCTATTAATGATGTCTCCTAATGTAAACTCTGGTTGCATTCCACCCTTGCAATACTTTGACCATTGAAATTGGTCTTTCATAAGCTGAATTTCTGGAGAAGATTATTAGATGAAATGTTAACATTTGTTTCCACAAATGAAGCTAGTGAAAATTCCTTCCTCATGTTACAAATGCAAGAACATCTGATAATTCTTTCTGCTGCCACATAGGTTTGCAATAGAAGCTGGAATTTGCCAGGGTATTAGCATTTCTGTGATTGGGTTTTTTTGTTTTTTTTTAATTGATCTTGTGAAGGTATTCAGGGAAGGAGGCAAGGATGTTTCCAAGTGCTCGGTACAAGATTTGTCTAGATCACTGCAACAAAAGCTTCCTCAGTGAAAATTTCCACTGAGCTTGCTTTATCTCAGAGTTTAGTGGATATCTTCTGCAATTCTTCCCTGGGGTTTTGGGTTAGCCTACAGTCACTGTGACAAGGTGTGAAGATACCTGCTTTTTCTGGCTCCAGGCAATTCCTACTCTTACCCATCCAGTCCAGCCATGTCAATTTCTGAAGATCATACTTCCTGATTAAAAGTTGTAAAGGACTGAAACTGGACTTGGAAATCGGGAAAAGGCACAAAGGAGAGTAGATTCTGGCTGACCAGTACAACGGAGGCTGGAAGGAGAACCCAGGAGTTGAAGTGAGGAGGTGGCGTAGAGGGACAGGGTAGCAAGGGTCACTGGGAGGACTCCTTGGGCAAGAAGCTGGGTGTGTTACAAGGTGTCTGTGCTGGGAGATGAGAATAGGGATCTGTGATTTCATGGAGGGAGGACAGCTGAGAAGGGTATGGGTGAGGCCTAGCTGTGAGCCATGGAATAATGATTTGGGGATAAAGGAGAATGGAAGAGAAGCCCAGGGAGACTAGACCTGAATATAAGCGGGTATAGGAAATACATGCAAGCTTCCCATCTGTGCAGAGGAAAAACATTGTGCAGTTGTAGTATCCATTTTAATATAGTAGTGCAAAGGCTTTGAATTATGTTTGTATTAACATTGTAAATCCAGCACTTCTAAGTTTCAGCTGTTGGCTTTTGAACCATAATCATGCTTCTCTTTTAAAAAACTGGCTGTAGTAGTATTGACTCCATGCTAGTTTTTCTAGGTTACCATCACTAACCTTTGTACAATTTTGGAAATGCTTCAGCAAGTGGTTGCTGGATTTTATTGCAGATTACCAGGACGCCACTAGAATGTAATATATCACCAATTAGAAATTTGCATCAGGCTTATTGAAAATGGCCATCTGCTTAAAACTGAAATAAGAAACTGTTTTAAAAATAGTCACTTGTATATTTTAAAATGTGAGGATATCTCAGTGTTTGCTAGAATCATAACAGCACCTCTGGCTTCTGATCTGCCAGAGAACTGTTTTGAAACGTTTTCAAAAAACTAAATTATTTAGTTGCAGTGATGGAATTATAATTGTCAACACAGAACTATGATATATGATTGTGATGACAGAGAACTGCAGAATCGTGACTGTGCTATGTGCTAAGTCCAAAATTGTTTCATTGGTGACCCAGTACCGTTCCGAACCATGTGTACAGAGGTTTGGGTGAAGCTGGTGCTCCCACAAAACAGGACAGGTGCCTATCTTGCAGTCTATCCTTTGCCAACCGTAAGCCAAAGTGTACCATTTACTTGCAAAGGCATCACGTTACCTGACCTTCATCTACAAGAGGTTGAGATAACCCTACCCCAAACTGGTCTCGTTTGTTACTCAGAGTTATCTTTCAGAGGGCTGAAAACATCTAGTTTGATAATCTTTTGCACTTTGCATCCTATCTAAATTGCACAGGTTGCTTACTCTTAAACTGTAGGCAGGTATTAAGTAGTAGAATCTAGCTTGTTGTTAGCAGTTGTTGGGGTTGATCCTACCATTCTTCAAGTGGCACATCAGCTGTACCATCCGTTCTTGGACTGCCCAGGCTAGTGTGCTTGAGATAGGTTTTACAGCCCACGTACAGAAACCAGAGTGGTTATTGTCATCTGTAGAAAATACCAGGTACCAACTCAGGAATGGGGGTACTTGAGGACTGTCCTTTGCTGTTGCTAAATCTGCATGAGATAAGTGCATTTTTCTGCCCCTTCATCTCTTTTTCACTTTTGCTTGCATAGCACAGTACGGCATAACTTTTGCAAGTTACTGATGCTGCTGTTGTCTGATTTACCGACTTAGGTGGTTCTTTTTATTTAAACTGGTGTGCAGATGAACTTGATTCTTTTCATTTAAACTCATAGTGGTCTGCCTGTTCATCAGCTGTTTCTTTCTTTTTGGGTATGGTAATCTGATTCCTGTAGGAATAAATGATTCTTTCATGATGCTTGGTATACCAGAATTCAGTGTTCTGCCAGGTATAACTGATGTGGTGGAAGGTCTGGCCCATGCTAAATAAGCATGCAGTTTCTTTCAATGAAATCGGTAAATACATTAAATCTTCAAGAGAAAATATATCTCTACCTTAGCATGATGTGTTAACTGCTGTGAATAGTACCAGTATGACAGCAATATTGAGGTGACTGGTATATGTGAAGGAAAAAAATTGCTACAATATTTCCAGTGATGCTTTACTTCTGTCTTAGGAGAAGCTACTTTTAAGAATAGACAGAATCTCTTTATTTCTCCTCCTCTGTTGATGGATATCTTCCCTGTGGTGCAAAGTGGAAAAAAGTGTATTGATTCATAACAGTCAAGCCATGATGCCATGGAGATCTGTATTAATTATGTTACTCTGTGAGAGATCTCTGCAAAACGCAGAACTTTTTTTTTTTTTCATGCTTTTTAAAATCTACAGGTTCTGTCTTGCATTCTGCAGGGCTGAATACCTGTGAACACCTGTAATTATCTTTCTTTGTGAAACTCCATGTGGTTGAATTTCAATACCTACCCCTTCTAAAATGGAAATAAATATCCTGATTCTTTTTCTTGAAGGTAGTTTTTCTCCTTTCCTGTGAGAATTTCTATAACTTCCTCTATTTCTGTGTTGTCTGTTATGATGAATCTCTTTATATATCTTATTTAAACAGTTTTAAACCTCATAATTGATGCCAATGGCGTATGGTAAGTGTCATATCTCATTCAGAATGTTACATGATCATATTCTTAAATAATGAGATTTCAGTTTCCGTTACAGAATCACAGAATAGTTCAGGCTGACAGGGTCTTCTACTCTATCCCCCTGCTCAAGTGGGGTCACCTAGAGCCAGTTGCACAGAACTATGCCCATATGGCTATTGAATATCTCTAAGGATGGAGGCTCCACCACCTCTCCGGGCAACCTGTTCCAGTGCTTGGTCACGCTTCACAGTGAAGAAGTGTTTCCTGATGTTCAGAGGAAGCCTCCTGTGTTTCAGTGTGTGCCCATTGCCTCTGGTCCTGTCACTGGGCACCACTCAGAAGAGCCTGGCTGTGTCCTCTTTGTACCCTCCTTGCAGGTATTTATATACATTGATGAGATACCCCTGAGCCTTCTCTTCTGCAGGCTGAACAGTCGCAGCTCTCTCAGCCTTTCCACATGTGAGAGTTGCTCCAGTCCCTTCATCATCTTGGTGGCCCTTTGTGGGACTGTCTCCAGTATGTCCAAATCTGTCTTGTACTGGGGAGCCCACCACTCCAGCTGTGGCTTCACCAGTGTTGAGTAGAACAGAAGGATCAACTCTCTCGACCTGCTGGCAATACTTTGTCTAATGCCACCCAGAATACCATGGACCTCCTTTGCTGCAAGAGTATGTTGCTGGCTCATGTTCAACTTGGTGTCCACTAGGACTCCCAGGTCCTTTTCTGCTGAGCTGCTTTCCAGTTGGGCAGCCCCCAGCACATACTAGTGTCTGGGGTTGTTCCTCCCTCCCCAGGTGCAGGAGTTTGCACTTCCCCTGGCTAAACTTCATGAGGTTCCTGTTGGCCCATTTCTCCAGCCTGTACAGGTCCCTCTGGATGGCAGCATGATCTGCTGGTGTATCAGCCTCTCTTCCCAGTTTGGTGTCATCAGCAAACTTTCTGGGGGTGCCTTCTGCCCCAGCATCCAGCTCATTAGTGAAGATATGAAATAGTATTGGACCCAATAATGACCCCTGAGCTACACAGCTAGTTACTGCCCTCCAGCCAGACTTTGTTCTACTGGTTACCACTCTGTAGGCCTGGCCATTCAGTTAGGTTTCCGTCTACTTCACTGTTTGCTCATCCAACCCACACATCATCTAGGCAGATCTCACGAGAGATGCTGCCAGCAGCGTTCCTGAAGTCCAGGCAGACAATATCCACTGCTGTCCTCTCATTTAGCGTGCCACTGTAGAAGCTAATTGTGTTGGTCAAGCGTGTCTTGTCCTTGGTGAAGCCATGCTGCTAACTCCTGATGATTATTTTTTTTTTTCCTTAATGTGCCTGGAAATTATTTCAAGGATTAGCTGCTCCATCACTCTGCCAGGGATTGAGGTGAGGCTGACCAGCCTGTAGTCCCCCAGCTGCTTCATCTTGCCCTTCTTGAAGATAGGAGTGACATTTGCTTTCCTTCAGTGTTTAGGCACTTCTCCAAGTCACGGTGATCGATCAAAGATTATCAAAAGTGGCCTCACAATGACATTTGCCAGCTCCCTCAGCACTTGTGAGTGCATCCCATCAGGATATACTCTTCCATGTGTCCAGTTTCCTTAAGTCTTCCCTGAGCTGGTTGTCTTCCACCAAGGGTACATCTTGCTCCAGCATTCCCCCCTGGTGTCTGGGGCCTAGGATTCCTGAAGGCAGGTCATGCTAGTGAAGACTGAGGTGAAGAAGGCATCCAGTACCTCAGCCTTTTCCATGTCCTGTGTCACCACGTCCCCTGCCTCATTCAGCAGTGTGTCCGCGACATCCATGGCCAGGTTCAATTCCATTTGGGCTTTGGTTTTCTTAACCTCATCCCTACATGCTCACACCATGTCTCTATATTCCTGCCATAGTACCTGCCATGCTTCTACCTTCTGCATACTTCCTTTTTGTGTTTGACTTTTGCCAGAAGCTACTTGTTCATTCATGCAGTCCTTCTGGCATTTTAGCCTAACTATGAGGTCACTCACTGGGATGGATTTCTCTTGAACTTGGAGGAGGTGACCCTGGAATATTAACCAGCATTTTTGGGCCTCTTTCTCTCCAGGACCTTGCCCGATGGGGCTTTTCTAAGGAGATGTTCAAGGAAGGCAAAGTAAACTCTCCTGAAATCTAGGGTTATGATCTTGATTTTTGCCCTCGTCTCTCCTCTCAGGATCCTGAACTCCACCATCTTGTGGTCAGCAGAGTGGTCAAATAATATTTCTGTAAGTGCATGAACTATTGTGCCTTTGAAGATAATAGGAGTATCATGTATATTGGAAATCAAAAGGAAAAAACAAACAAACAAACAAAAAAAACCCCACTCTAGGGAACTTTTTGTGAATAAACAAAATACTCACTTGCAAGAACATTTAGTAAGTTAATTCTGTCAGAAACTTCGCTGTGTTGGAGTGGCAAGGGAGAGTGGTATCTTATGATGAGTTAATTCCTTACAGGAAATATACATAACTTATTTAAATGTTTCATTTCATTCTGCAGAATTACATTATTAGAATCTAGTAGATTTTGCATGGTTTTGCTGTAAGAAACAGCAAAAAATAAACAGCAAACTACTACAAAGGATGACCTATACTACTAAAAAAGAAGAGACGAAAACCTTTCACTGTTCCTCTTTGTGCGCTTGCCGCTTACTTATAGACTAAGTTATAGTGGCTTTTCACATAAGAAGTTTTCCTTCCAAGAGAAGAAAGGAAGAATTTTGCAGTTTTAGTTCTTACCAGATGTTGTCATTATGAATATTCTGTCACGTGTATTGCTGTCTTCATAATGATCTGGAAAAGCAGTATGAAAAATCACAGTAAGAAAGTTTAAATTTAATTTTGTTTTTGAAATGCAGTCATGTGGGAATTCCTAGTGATAATGAGTTCACTGTTAACCCAGAATCCAGCTCAGTTCACCTAAATCAGCTTCGAAATTAAACTTCCATTTCAAAAACATATTCACAGTACATATAATCTAAGAAGAATCTGAATAACTCCTGATGCGGGTATAGGTGTCTTGGTTGTTTAGTACTGCCTAATACCAAGTTCCCTGGAGTTGACAGTCCTATCTGGCATATCTATGTGTTACTACCAGTGACTAATCGGGCACCATTTCTGAGAAGCAGGAAATTCTACAGTAGTCATAATCCATCATACTCTGGTTAATTCGCAGTTTACAAGCACAGCTCCTAGTGGTTTGAAACAAAGCTGAAAATTAGTAATCCTCTTTTCCTTTCCCATGGAAGGGACTGTCTCTTAATACCAGTGTTGTATCACTCCATTTGTTTCTTAGCACAATCAGGATGGAAGTAATCTACAGCGTCGGAAGAGCAGAGAACAGGAGCATCCATTGGGAAAGAGGGAGGAAGAAGTGGAAAGATGGCTAGAGGAAATGAACCTCAAACTTATCATGAGAAGTTCAGTTTCTCATTTGTGAACATTTGCTATTATTGCTGATTTGTGACTTCAAAGGGGTTTCAGGTCATCATTCTGACAACTGAGTGTTCGTGTTATAAATCTAACAGAGATTTTCTTCCCCGACCTCTTGATTGTTTAAACTCAATCTGTGCTCTTATATTCATGTGGTCTCTTCGTTTTTGATGTGTCATCACGAGAGCTTAATGACTTTTAGTGTGAAAAAAATTGCAAACACACAAACAAGCAATATTAAGTTGCTGCAGAACAACACAGTATCAATGGTAAAACACGCTATATATGTGGAAAGTTACAATAATGTATAATACTTACAATTTTTACAAATATGTATATTTCCTACATATAAGAATTTAGATAAAGACATAAAAGGACACTCAGGAATTCTAGAACTGTTTTTGAAAGGAGTTTATTAGCTATTTCGTACCACCTGTGGATATCCACTTCCTTTCTTCTACAACTGAAAACAACATGATCAAACCCACATTTGCCATTGAGTTACTGAGAAGTTAAATTGATGAATTTATGTGGTCTTTTGGAGTCGATGAAGTAATTTACAGTCCAGTTGTAGTTCTGTTTTTCAGTATTTTCTAGACAACTTTTCCCCCCCATCCAGTTTGTCTATGTCTAAAGCTACACTTTTTACTTGACTGAATGGGAATTGTGAACAGTTGGTAACCTTAAATTATCTGACTTATGCTGAAAAGGTTAAAGGACCAAGTTGCCAAGATTTAGTAGGTATTATTTAGGCCGAAGTGTAAACCCCTGTCTTGTGTACAGAAAATCAGAACTGATAGAGTAAGCTCTCTGTGTTAAACTTGAAAGGCTGGCAATATACAGCACCATTGCAATGACAGTGATGCTTTGTACTTTATAGTGCATTTCATTTGAGGAGCTGAAATCAGCTGTACACCATTGTTGATGCAATTCTGTCATTGTAGTGCATGAGAACCTACATTTCAATGTGTTAATTACTTTATATTACGTGCTTTATCAGAAGTCTTGTTAGTCAAACTGGTAACTCAATTCCAGTTGCTTGATTTGATCTTGCAGAGAGGAATGTGTCTTTTTGGGGCATGGTTATGAAATTACACTTTAAAAAACATTTTATAGAAAAGGTTCTAAGAGGATTTTAATGGTGAGCTGTGTTGGGACAGTTTTACTTTTTAAGAATGACAGTGTTGCAGCTTGTAAGCAGATTTGATGGCATTGCTTGAAAAGACATGATTTAGTAATTTTGAGAGATTAAAAAAAGGTGACGGTGAAACACGGGATTTTTAGACTATGGTGTCTTCCATTTACATATTTAAAGATAAATTGTGAGCAAAACTGTTGGCAGTCTACATAATATTCCTGCCTGTAATAGTTGTATTTAGAGCCTGGATGCTCAATCAGCAGATGTTTATTGGATTTTATAGTTTGCCTGTGGGTAGGCTTTTCTGCTTCTGAGTTTTCTGTGCCCACAACTCATTCTATTCTGTCTTTCTTAGAGCTTTACTAAATGCCATATGTATTCTCAGCTTTCGTTACCCCTTTCTTTCACCCCCTTTGCAGCTGCTTATTTGTTGTCACTGCCCTTGATCCCTTTTTGACATGTGCCCGTCTCCCTCCTCTCTGCCTCTGTCTTTTTATTTATGTTACACTCCAGAATTGCACATGGTCCTCCAGAGTTCTCACTGGTAGCCCTCAGTAAAGGAAGAAATCCTGCCTCTTGCTGGGTTGGCTGTATGGGCCTGCAACTGCTTGGGGAAAGGGGCCAGTTCTCTTGGTCCAAGGCCATGTTTCTGCCCTGTGATTAATTAGCATTACTTTTTAGCAAATGAACAGTCACAATTAAACCAGTGTAGTAACTAAATCCAATGAGCAATAGTGCCAAGGCTAGCACAGACATGGGCGTGATGATCCCAGGTGACGTTGGTCCAGTCATAATGCAGTGCTGTGCTTTAACTCAAAACCATTCCTGGTTCTGACTTAGAGTTCCTAGGGATTACACAGTACTTAAAATCCTAACAACAGAAGGTACATTTCTGGAGAACTTATGGTTAAGTGATTTGCCTTAGGAGTTGCTTTTTTTGCTGCAGAGTACTCTGAAAAGTCAAGCTTCCTTGTCATATTTTGACATTGTGAGGAGTGGTTTTCCTGGAGAACTCAGAAGTGCTGATGGCCAGGTTGAGTTTTGCTGAAATTCTAGTGTGTCAGATTACTATTTTGCAAATAGCTGTTTCTTCAGATTTTATGTTGGATTACTACTTTGCTAACCACAAGTGATAATAGATTGCATAACTTTACCTTTTCCCTGTGAGCCCTCCTGCAATCCCCTGAAATATCCTCCTCCTCAATAAATTTTCCTGCTGTAGGATTCGAGAGCTGTCGGAATGTAGTTAGTTCTGGTCATTTTGAAGTAGATTCCCAGTAGCTATTTGCAAAAGTCACGTGTGTACTAGCTCCTGAGCCCTCGCTACTGTTGCTTCTTATGACAGCTTAAAAGGGAAACCAAAATATTTTAAGCAGACAGGAAAACAAAACTTAGAAGTTTTGATGTTATTCTACCAACTACTCTTGTTTCCTTGTAAGAGAATAAATGGCTTTGAAATTTAGCTTAGTTCTGTTCAGTCTGGTGGTCTACTGACTTATCTTTAACTTTTTAACAGGAATTATGAAAATCTACATAAACCGAGACCTTTGTGGCCAGAGTGAAGTCATGGACATTTTAGCATTGCTACACTTGTTAGTGGTACTAACCCAGGTGTTTTGCTTTCATTGCTGCTGCTTTTCATGCATAAAATTTTATATGCAGAAAGATAAAGACCTTGCAACCTCCTAATTAGCAAATCTGATAAGTGGTACACAATTTATGGTTATGCACCAAGCGTATTGATTACGATTATGAAGTCATTGCAATATAATAATGTAATTTGTCAATATAAATCAAAATCTTCCTCATTTAGTGAAAATTTTTATAAGCCACATAAAAACATTGGTTCTCATTGGGCTGAAATAAAATGAGCGATGTCATAAAAAGAGAATACAGAGGACAGAGTACAGCAGGTCATGTTCCAAGACATACTTCTTGCAAGCCTGGCAGTATGTTCAAATTTTAATTAAAACATATCAATTTATAATTTGCCAAACATAAAAGTAATATCCTTGTGTTCACTTTTTTTGGTGACTCTGTTTCTGTCGAAGTGCTTTTAAAAAAAATAATGTGCAGTCCTAAGGCATCTGAAAGCTACATTTTCTATAGTACTGCTGAAAGGGTTCTGTTTGGTTTTAGTCGATAGAATATTTCTATCTAAGATTGGGTGACATGAAAAAAGTAGTTAATTGATGGTGTTGCTTGATCAATAGTTGCTGGCAAAAAATATTGATTATAGAAGTAGCCTAATAAAGATTACATGTTTTTATGTTAGATGACTAGATGAAGATTTATAATAATTTTTCTTTGGAACAATTTTATCTTTCCTCCTTTATTTCTTAGTTTTATTTGAATTCTTAAGCTTTTCCTGGATTCATGTTGTTACATTTGAAAGGGAAGTTATTTCTTGTATATCAGAACCTGGGGTTTTTTTACCAAATAAGGCAGTGCCAATACTAGCATTTTTTAAGCTCTGTGTCGTACTAATATAACCTACAAAGTAAATGATCAGAGCCACGCAAACAATAGGGCTCACAATGCCTTCTGGTTTGCTGATAAATACCATGCATTTATAAAGCTGTCATTGCAATTAGGAACCTTAATAGGCAATAGCCGGATTTTATTATTCCAGTGAACATTCAGTTGGGTCCTAGACTGCAGTTCAGCGATACGGTAAATTCAACTTCAGGAGCCCTGCAGCGTGTAGAAGGGAGAGAAGAGGAGAAGGAGGGAGAGAAAGAAGGAGAGGAAGGAAACAGAAGAAAAAAATTGTACTCATTGTTTGGAGCTGTTCAAAACAATATTTTGACATGCACATTTTTTGCCAGCACTCTTCACACCAGATCAGGTAATGCCTCAGCTACCTTAGTTTTATGCTTATTATCTGTTGTCAGTGCTCCTCCAGTAGTCACTATAAAGGTACAAAGCAGTATAAATGCCATTATCATTCCTTCTGGATTATTTATTGGAAGTACAGACATGGGTCCTTGCCCAGCGCAGATGGAATTTGTTCTACTAGGCGTCTGGGTGGTGTCGAGATACAATTTTAGTAATTGTGGTACCACAGTCAAAGCAGTAGGTTTCAGAGATTTTTGAAGTACAGATAGGGAGGGGCATAGAGATGCTCAAGCTCAGTACTCAGCTTCCAGTGCTGCACTGCTGTAAGAACTAAGTATGGAAGTGATGAAAATCAGAGCAGAAGGAGCTCTTCCTACAAATAATTTGAAATTGTTTTGCTATTTTTTCACAGAATACTGGAGGATATAGCGAGATGCAGAAGGCAAGCTTCAAAGAGAAGCAGTAATTAAAGACGGTGGTGGTTGTTTGGGTTTTTTTACATATTGGGGCTCACATGTTAACACAGTAAAACATTAAAACAAACTAACATTTGAGGATATAACTAAACTTGCAAATAATCAATGTTTGCTGAGGTAGGCCTATACATGTTCTTAGTGATTTTTTGTATGAAAGCTGAAGTTAGCAGTGTGAATTTAATTTAAAATTAAATTCAAAAAAGCAGTGTGAATTTAAAAGCTCAGTCCAGATTTTGGACCAGCATTTTCCAAGTGTTCTGTGGTTGAATGAGAACATGGACTAGTATCATGAGATTCTGTTGAAAAGTTTTTACAAGTGTTGGGAAACATTGTACAGGGTTTTTTTAACTGTTCAGAAAATAAATGTTGTTTGTAATTTGGTGAAGATAAATAAATAAATAAATAAGGTACCATTTTCCACTTAATTAAACCTTGTAAACTGATTAGCAATGGGTGGATTCCATACACAGAGAAAAAAATGTATTTAAAATTCCTTTAGGAAAAGGCAAATGAGTATATTGAAGCTGAACATAAGTAAAAGATAAAGTCCTTTCCTTTTGGGTCCCAAATTACAATGTATATGCTCTATTACAGAGCTTTACGCTGGGGTAACTGCAGGACATGAGCAAAAACACATGGGAATTTAATAACCTTGAGCATTCAAAAGCTGTAATCTAGTCAACAGTTGTTTCTGGTTTCACAACAAGTAAAGTTGTAGCTTTCAAGAATTACAGCAGGATTATTTGGACCTTTTTTAATGTGTAAGGTTTTTGGCATGAATTTCAGTTGAGGTGGAACGGAAAGCCATTAGAAAGAGCAGAGATTCCAAATGGCTAATTATTTTAAAAGAGCAGTAAGTGCAAGTAGTGTATTTGTCCCAGGGCAAGGGGAAACTTGGTGATCCCTCCCTTCTCATGCTTAATTTAATCAGAAAAGAGATTACCGTTATTTGTTTCTATTTGTCTACCTTTACAGGGTTATTCTGAGCATTATTCAGTGTCCATACATTGTTTTGAAAGCATAAAATATTATGTATCTACTATATATTACTTACCACTTTAAAACATCACTTGTATTGGAAGAAAGGACAGCTGGTTCTTATTTAAGTTAGAAGAAGGTCTTCTGTGGGAAAAATAGTTGCTGATGGAAAGAATCAGTCATTGTTTGGATATTCTTTTTTTTTTTCTTTTTTTTCTCTTTTTTTAGCTAAATTATGTGCAGAATCATGTTTGGGGAGGTGAGGGTAACACATTCTGCTCTGTAAGTATCTGGATTTCATTTTTTCCTTCTTTGCGCAATTGATTTGAACCTCCAGAGTGCGGCCATTTGTTTCTCATAAACGGTAGGTCAGTAATATTCTAGCTTTGTCCCCACCTTGTTGTAGTCTAAATGGACTGTTGTACTATCTTTTGGGGCTCTTGGAATATTTTAATTTAGGGCTTTATCAGCCTCTCTAAAATGTTTCTCCCTCACCCCTTTCCCCGTGCCTCCAGTCTTGATTATATGAGAAATCCAGACTTTGTGAGCAGTGCCATGCACTTTTTCTGTTGCTGTCGTACTGATACGTTTTCCTTTGTTAACAGTGTGATATTAAATATGTGTTTTCCCATGTTTTTCTTCATGTTTTCCTATTCCTTTGAGCCATGATTTCTCTGGCAGTGTTCCAGAGAAAAGGATGTTGTTTCCCCAAAGGTTTACTTGAATTATAGATAAAAATTAAAACCTGACAGTCTCAAGGTCTGTCTCTTTATATCAAAATACTGGTCTTTGTTACACTGAGCATGCTACAGAACATGTCTGAGAGGCATGTCTAAAGTTCTACAGTCAGCATGAAAGTAGGTAAGATTATTTTTTTTAAAAAAGGCCTCTCTTTGCTTTCTACCAGTTCTCATCCTGATGAGTTTTGGTCCTTTTTGTAGACTGATCATTTTACTTATTAAATGAATACAATGGTTTACTGCATAGTAATAATAATCTAAAAGCAATTACTTGGGCAGCTGTCCAAAGGGCTCTGGTATTTGGAAAACCTTTTCTGCTATGAATCGGGGTGGAGAGTTGGCTGTTGTTGAAACTCCAGGCTGCGCAGTGTTCCAAACTAATGTTCTGTTTGGCATCTTCTGAACCGGGCATTGCTGTCAGCGAAGCAAGAGAGATGGCAGTCATTAGACCAAGGCGTTACCTCTGCTCTGATATGTAGCTAACAATAAAGGTTGGGGGAAATAAATGTACTCATATTAATGCACCCATTTATGCATCATGTTTTTATGGCAGTACAGTTTTCATTCCAGTCTCATAGTAGATTTTAGTAGATCTTAGATTTTCTGTTTTAAGAGCTAGCTCTTTCATAAACTCAGTGTTTCCATGTTTCTCTCTGATGTAAATTATATTTTATAATAGTGTACTCATGTAGCTTTGGCTGAGGTTCTTAGGAAGAGAGTCTTCAGGGCACATGATCTAATGTCTCTCCTTGGCGCTTGGTTCTCTTGACAAGTTTGTTATATGTTTAGTCTGTAATTAATTAAGAATTTATTTTGCATTGAATTTTTCCAGGTTTTATCTGTGCCTCATGGTTATATCATGCTTTCTTGACTACTGCAAGTTCACTGTCTTGATAAAGCAAAGATTTAAGAGAGCTAGTCTCCCTTGGTGGCACATCTCCTAAAGAATAACAAAGGGGCTTAACACAGGAATAAATTATTCTTTAACAGGCAGTGATTGGTCTTGATAGAGATGAAAACCATGGCTGAAGTAAAACAAGAATGTCAAGCTCATTTCATAAAAACTGTCCTGGTATAATCAGCATGGCTTTCAGGGGTCAGAGGTCTGTGCAAGTCATGAGGAATCATAATTTGCACAAATCATGTCTTTTTGCTCTTATTGACTGTATCTTTTAAGAGCCACAATTATGCAATGCAATTAATCATCAGGGGAGTTTGGGTTTATGGTATATATTCAAAGTAAACTTTTTTTTTTATTATTATTGCTGGAGCTTTGTCTTGTGTGCTTTGAGTAAGTGCAGTAATAAATACTTCGTTTAAAGGGATGCTGTCGACCTGAAACAGTCATTTTTTTATTTTATTTTCTCAGTTCAGAGGAGCCTCAGAGACTATACCAGTTCCCTTGCCATCATCGTGATTTCATGGCCACTCTGCTTTTAGCTTTTTTCAAGGTGTTTTTCTTTTCAGCAGACAATAAGAAAATCCATTAGTGAATAACAAGCTTTATAAAGTATGCAAAATGCAAAACACATAGTTAACAATTTTCCCCAAGTAATAACTAATCTTGATAGATCTGGTTTTGTGCCCTTAGTAATTTTTTTTTTTTTTTTTTTTTTTACTTTAAGGAACTTCTGAACCTTCTCAGTGTTCAGATTCTAGATTAACATACTACAAACTACATTCACTAGCTAGCTGAAACTTCAGTTTCAAGTGTACAGTCGTAAGGACCTGACAGGCAAGCTCCCGCACATCTTGCTGCAGCAGTCCGAGAGGCTGCCATTTGCCAGCTGCCTGCACCCCCTCTGTTGGAAGCTGCTGTTCCAACAGATGCCTCCGCTTTAACTCTGGTCAGTCTGAAGCCCACCTCCTTTTATGTGAAATCCCTCTTCTTTAAAGTATTGCCCTCCCTTCAGTGACCAGTGAAGAATCCAAGTAGGACATCCAGAAGCATTTAGGCTCACCACTGCTGGGAATGCTTGTTCTGCCATTGGTGTCTGAGAAGTTAGTTTCCCATGACACCCTATAGGTAATAGAATTATTTTTGTTCTTGCTTAAATGCAGCCTGGCTGGTCTACCACAAATTCACAACTGAATCTTGGGCTCTTGTTCTTTCTGAAGTGATCCTCAGGTTCTATTTCATCCATGCTCTCCCTTGTAGCCTGGCAGATTGTTTACAACTCATGCTTATGCTCTCCTTTGCTTTCTTTCCTCTTTCAAGAACAGCGTGTGTCCTTCAATATCTGTGTTCCACTCATTGTTTTCCTGTAGTGCCTGTTAGCTATATATGCCATGGATACATGAACGTATAGACTCACCAGTTGTTCCCACTGATGTCCTCGAAGTCCTAGCTGTGCTCTGCAGAAAGAGCTCAGGTGCTGTGAGCTCTTGCCACACTGCTATATTCTTTTGTATTTGAAAAGTGTGGCCATTTATGCATAAATTCAGATGCTGACTCGTGTTCTGGGAAAAGCAGTATCCCACCACTAACTGCAAGGAAATTGGGAGCAAACTTTCCCTGCAGGATGGAACAAACTTTCAGTTGCATTTTTTGAATATCACTATAGCAGCTGATATTGATGCCATGAAAAATTCGTTAAACAAAAGTGATCTTTAGAAATACATCTGGTATTTTACTCAGTCCCTGAAAACACTTTTAAATGTATCTTTGAAAAAAATCCCAGAAACAATCTTTGGATTTTTTCAAGAAATGTATTTTGAATGTTTATATTGGTTTCTGTGTCTGTAAGTATATTTGTAAATACTTTCAGGTGAGACATGAAACAGTACTTTGTTGTATTGTTTAAATCTTGTATCAATGATTGGATCTTGCAACATTTCTAGTAGCAGTATATTATGTTGGTATTGCTTGCTATGAACTTGGATCTTGATAAATGTCCGTTTCTTTCCTCTTCTAAGTACCTACTTGACCAGCTCTTTTAACAATGGTTTTCCAATAGTCAGTGGTGTAGTGGTGTTTAAGGATGATAGAGATATGGCAACTAAACCCTTTCCCTAAATTCAGGGGAAAAATACCATTCAGTTCTTTTTGTTGGTCACAGTTTGAGTGTTGCTTTGAGGCTCTGTAAACTGTTACACAGATTTTTATAACACACACAAATAAAATGCTCTATTGTCTGAGATTTTTGAAGTCTTGGTAAGACAAAATGCTATAAATTTATTTTAATGCATTAAAGGTTGTGATAGATGAAGTGAAATTTTCATATTTATGCATCCTATTTATTTCACTGCTAGACTAATCTGAGACTTTAAGGATGTGGTATTGTGGCAGTTGCTGAAGTTAAAGCTTAGCAAAATGCTTGATGTTTTGGTCAGTCCACCTGCCTACTGTACTGAAATTAGTGTATCTTAATACCACTGTAGTGTAAAAGCTATCAATGGTGTTTGAGCACAGATAAACATGAGATCATGTAAGACACCATGGTTTGTAAGGAAGTCCCTGAGGTTCTGGCAGTGTTTTCTGCTGACTCTCCTCTAAGAATGGCAACCTAGGCCAGAAGGGACAGCTGGAGAGTGATAGCTTTGCAAATGGCTTCCACAAACATCTTGTCTAAGTGCTGTGAAACCAAGTTCACTCTAATGTCTCTCTTCAAATGTGTGTGGCTCAGAACTGTGCAAATATCATACTGAGGGACTTGCACACTCTGTTCATGTGCACACGTGCAGGGATGCTGTGGTTACTGACACAAGTGAAGTGCTCTCAGGTGTAAGTCTTCTAGCTGTTACTCTTGCTATGAAAGGTTCAGTCCTGGTAGGCTTGCATCCTTTTGGATCTTGTGTGTGTCAGTGGGTTTGCTGACTTCAGAGTGGATGCGTTACTCGTACTGTGTGTCCAGAATAGTTATTCTTCTTGCCAGTTTAACTGCGTCTATATTTTAAGTTTTTTCAGCTCAGTTAGGATAGCTAGAAACATGCTTTCTTTTTGCTGTTGGTTAAGGTATGTGTGCTATCAAAACTCCCAAAGTATAGATCTGATGCGGAATTGCCATTTGTTTCATCTACCTGAGTAAGGAATGCAAGGTTATGCTCTAACTGTACTTGACAGTGCAGAAAAATACATTGATACCACTGGAAGAACCCCCTCAAAGCAGCATCCATCAGTTTCAAGAATTCAGTTTCAAGAAAATATTTTTCCCTTCTTTTTTTTATTTCTTCCCCTTTTTCCCTCACATGTAAATTGTGCCAGATTCTCTGGAAATATTTTCATGGAGATTGGATATTTTGTGAAAGCTTATTCTGTGCCAAACACAGGTCTCTCTTGCTCTTTGAAGTTTTATGTTTACAGTACCTTCCAGCACCTAGACAAGTATGTGAAGGAAGCTTGATAATATGTTTGAGGAGACTGATTACAAACAGACTTAAAGTAGCGAAGGTGTAGGTGCTTTTTGCCCTTCTTTTTGTGCATATTGGTATGCCCAGCACCTTACTATGAGGACAGAAAACTTCTTTAAATCAGAATGAAGCAGACACCTTAGGGAGGGTTACGCAAAATGCCTTGCAAACACAAACTGAATGTGCTTAAAGTAAGAGCTATTAGAGAAACTATGAACTGATACCATAGGTACCAGCATGGCTACTTTAACTTAACATCCCAAAACTATTGGCTACATTTTGCACATAATATTTTGTCACTTGCTTCAGAATTCATCTCATATCACCTGGCATCTATTTTTTTATCATAGTCGCCAAAAATAAGAATAGAAACCTTTTTTGTTCACTTAAATTAGTGTTTTTCCAGCCAGCCTCTGTCGGTAGCAGAAGAAAAAGCAGTAAAGTATTCCCAGTGCTTTTACTACTTTGTGACACCCTCCATACCACAACCCTTGCACCATAAGGATACTTCTGCAATACCAGGCAGAAAGAGTCTGTGAACGAGATTACAGACCAGGTAGTACGTATGGCTGATGGGGTTTGTGGTCTTACTCTGGAGAGTAAAACCCTCTTCAGATCTTTCTCTGCAGAGTTAAGTGCTGACACAAAGTACTTAGTACTTTGATGCAAGCAAGCTCTGTTCCAGATGGAAGTCCTCAAACTAATCTCTGGAGTGTCTCAACCAGGTGGATTTTTTGCCTCTGTGTTAACTTACGGATCTTTTCTTGTGCCGTTTTACCCTTGTCACCAGAAATTTCTCAGATCTATTTAAATAGACAAAAAGGAAATCCATTATTTAGCTCACTTTATTAAATAAAACATAGATAATAGAACTTGCAAAATTATTGTAGAGAAATAATTTCTAAAACGTAAAACCATCTGCTTTAAGTAAGCTGTTTCCTACATGGCATAACTTTATTATACTAACATTTAATAAATCATGTTGTTTGGGTTTTTTTTGTAAAAACAGCAATAGCTTCAGTTATTTACATTCTATTCCAGTAGAAAAAGTTAAGTCTGTAGCTTTTATGTACTTACTTTTTACAGTCCAGACATTCCCTTTGCAAATATGCAGCATTTCTGAAAATAAGTTCTTCTAGACTCCAACGGACCTACTTCAGACTACTCTGATGTGGTTATAACATCTGCCAGTCAGAAGCGGGGTGGCTTATTGCACTAAACTAATCCCTGTCTATAGCAGATAGATTCCTGAGGGTTAGAACTTAATGGCATGAATAGCTTAATTCTTTTCAGAATAGTGTTACTATTTTCACTTTCTGAAGGTAGCAGAAGGGTCGAGTAGCTTATTCCATTGATACATTAATTTCAGAGCATCTTCTGACTGGTCTATTAACATTATTCTGTGGCTTGCTCTTTGGCAAAAAAAAAAAGGGGGGGGGGGGGGGGGGGAGGATTTGCAGGGACTGTTTTTCCCTTATGTGTTTTGCCAGAAACTCATCATGAAGTTCATGAGATGTTCTAAAGGCTTCCAATCACGTTAGAAATATCCTCAGGAGTTAAATACTATGCTCCTTGTACATGTTCAGTATCCTTCCAATAAAAAAAAGTCCTGAGGTCACCTAGTTTTGGGCACTTCTCTGGGTCATTTCTTCCTTAAATTAACTTTTCACCATCTCGGTTTACTATCGAGACTCCTATGTACATGTACTTGTTTACTCCTGAATATCAATTCCCAGTTGTCCTAATTACTGAAATACAAATTTCACTTAAAGGATCATTAAAAAAGTGCATGCTTAACAGTTGCTGCCCTGAGTTGATACTCTGGGATTGCACATAGGGACTGCTTCTTAATTTTCCTGTGTCTTGAGTTTATAACATTATAAGGAAACCAAAAGTGCAACAGAGCCGCATGATAAAAATAGTGCTGTCAACTCATTTATCCATTTAGCATTTTAATTTTAAAACAAATATTAGGAATTATTTTCTGGCTTGGAAGGGAGTTTGTTGCACATTTATATGGCTAAAAAGACTTGTTTAGGCTTAGAATTGATTTAATTTATCTAAGTAAAAATAATACTGTATATTTTATTCATCATAAAATCTATTTTTGCAATTATGAATATATATTTCCTTCTCGGATAAACCCTGAGGAATTCCCTGTTTTGCAAATAGTGAAGCTGAGCAATGACATGTCAATTATAAAATTGTTCCTACTCTTCTGATTTTTGCTATTCTGAAGTGAAACACTGCTGCCAGTGATATGCCATTGCCCCATTCTCACCAGAGAACTGCCATTGATTCTGCAAATAGTTTTAGTCAAATTGCTTAATGTCTGCTTCTGCATTCCCTCCTTTTTTCATGGACATAATGTTTTTTTACAGTTGGTATTTTTCTGGAGATACTTACCTCTTATATTTAAGTGCAAGCATCCAGGTGTGATTATTTAAAAAACCAAAACTTAATTTTAAAAAGCAAGGGAGGAGAACAGGTTAAAAGCAGTAGTGTAGAATGAAGTTAAAATTACTGTCTCCATTTAGGTGTAGGGTGTTCTCTGGTTTTGGGATTTTGAGGTGGTGGTGGGGTTGTTCATTTTTTTGTTGTTATTATTTGTTTTTTCCTGTTAGTAAAATGGCACTGAATATGCAAAGTGAGTACAAGAAAAAACACCATTAACTTGATCTGTGGTCACATGAAGCTTATAAGAAAGCTTATGGATGTCTGTCATTCTCGGTTTTTTAATTTGTTGCTCAGGGAAGCATATCATCAGATACAGTGTAATCAAAAACAAGGGGAGAAAAGGAAGGACAGGACAGATGGAAGGGAAATTTCATCCTTTATATCTAGCATTTAGTTCAAGGTTGTGTACAGTTCATAGAGCTGAACTTTCAAGTACTTTGCCAGTTCAAGCAACTGTTCATGCAGTCAAGTATGTATGACCTTCAACCAAAACAGACCAATGTGATACTAACCTGTAATTGTAGGTAGTGAGGTTGCTTGTGTGTTGCCTGTGACTGCGATTTGCAGTGCATCAAGAGCAGCAGTAAGAGGTATAGCACTTCTAAGGAAAAAGAAATCTGCAGTTGGAAGTAGGAGAGAAAAATCTTGAGACTACAGTGTACATGAATACACTGTCATGGTCTTATGCTTCATAATGTCCCTGAGTCTTCTGCTGATGAAGCAGCGAAAGAGTAGGAGATTACTTAGATTCAACTAAGAACCAATCTATGCTCTTAGACTTGAATCTATTTAGTCCATAGCCAGGGGTCCAACACAATTGTGAATGAGAATATACTGTCAAAACAGAAGTGTAGCAAAAACGGGGAAGAGGCATTCCCATTAGAAGTACGCTTACATAAGGACCTACGCTGACAAAACTGTAGTGCTTTACCTACAGACTATATAGTTACATTGACTATTCCTATAAATCTTCCTCTATTACTTGATCTTGGGTAAGAAGTATACCATGTGTCAGGTTTTCTTACTTGTCATGTGTAGTTCTCCTACCTTACCCTTATGGATTTCAGTTACAAAATGACACACCTCCACACCTCCTGTTACAGCTCACCTCCCAGCCCCCTGCTAAGCAAAGTCCCAAAGCTCACATCAGTGAGCTGGCTTGCTACTGTGACTTTCAGGTATTTAGACCATGAAATTAATTGTGGATTTCTTGGAGGTACTTGTACCTCATCTGTAAAATGTACTTCATATGCCAAGAAGCACTAGCAGGGGCCTTCCAGACAGGAATCTCTGGATGCTGTAGTAGTCCCTATTGTAATTTGAAATAAATGTGGTATTCCATTACAGCTGAGTTTTTTTGAAAGAGTCTGTGGAAGCTAAATACCTAAATCCCAGGGAAATCAGTTTGTACTCTGAAATAGACTCCTTGGAAAACTCTGATTTGTATTTCTGGAGGCAGGTTCCAAGGTTGTCTCTCAAAATCTGTGTAAGGCTCTAACCCTGTTTCAAGTGAGCTTTCTTTACTCATATCTTTTCAGTTCAGAAAAATGTGGTTAAGTTTCCTTGTGGCATTAAAGGGAGGTACCAATACAGTCCAATATTAGCCTCCATATATAAACAAACAGGAGAGGTATTGGGAGGTATGTGCTCTACTTTTCTCCACGTAGCAATATATAGCTACTAAAATAGCCAGGGTGCTAATTTGGTGGCCTGAAATACCTGAAGTTAGAATGCTAAGTACACTTTTAATGTATGTGTCTAATAAAGTAACGAAAAACAGTAAATCAAGTCAACTTCTCTCCTTTTCTTTATTTATTTCTTTAAAAAGCAGCCTATCCCAGCACTTACTAGGAGAGATGTTTACAATGGTCCTCTGTATTTTTTCAGACATTCCTCAGTCCTCCCAGATCTGTTTTGGTTTTGTTTGTATGTTCACATAAAAGATATTTTAACTTTTGAGCCATTAGATGGTTCAAAATGATACTGTTTGACACCTGAGGTGGCCATCCTTATACTGGCCCAAGTTTTTATCTTCTTCCAGAAGCAGTAGTGGTAGACATAACCAAATGTTTGAATTTCTTCATAATTTTAAAAAGATTTCTGTAGATTCCCTCAGTATCGTCTTTCAGATGGTGACCAAAGAGGTAACGTAACAAAGTACACCTTTGGCTGGCATTGAAGAATCCTTTAAATGTATTTTTTTTTTAAGTCTGTGTCAAGCATTTTCACCTTAGAGCTTTGCTTTCTGTGTCATTTAAAGAATAAACACAGCAGTCTTGGTTTTCCATAGTCTCCTCTGTGTGTGGTGCATTAGCTAGTTACTGGTTACTCATTGTGTGCCAGCCTGTCTTCAGTGTGCCTGGCATGTCTGAAGCTGGGAATGTTCCAGTGGCGGCAGCAGCCACAGCAGCAATTTCAGTTCTGGTTAGTGCCAAGTTACTTTTTTTAATGATCCTTCCAGAAGACTTAGGTGAACAGCATCATCAAAAATATTTCCATGCAAGACACGTTGCCCTTAGCTAAAGGAAGAGATACCATACTGTGAGACTGCTAAAGCCAGTAATTTTTGGAAAAAAGCTTAAGAAAACATCCCATCTGAAAAAAAAAACAGTTGGTGAGATGTAATGTGAGTGTGCAAAAAGATGCATGCTCTGTTATCTAGAGTGCTGTAATTAATTAACACCCTTGTGATGAAAGGAAGTAGAGTTATTGCCATACTACATGTGAGAAAACAGTAAGGGCTTGTCTACACAGGGCTGTTCTGCAGTTGTGCTGTTAGCCAGTGCACTGCTGTATTTAAACAGCTGTAATTATACTGGTAGAATTCCCTAAGTGAGACTCTCCTCTGAGTAGAAACATGCCCTTTTCTGGTTTGAGGTGTACTGCTGTGGAACCAATTTGAACTGAGCCAAAAAAGGAAAAACAACCCCAGCTTTTTGGCTGAATACAAAATAAGACCAAGTACACAGTAAGTTATACTCAGTAACTATGGTTTTTTAAACATTTCCCTCATCCTGTGTAGCTTTCCTGGCTAGACGAGCCTTGAATAGGTTAGTAATGTGCTTGTGTCACTGTTCGTTCTGCTTGTTAATACTGTATTACTGTTTCCTTGTGTCTGCTGATTCTCTCTGTATCATTTCCACTTACATTGTAGATCTTTTGTTTGGTCTAGAGGGCTTCTTTTGCAGAAGAGTTCATATGTACAACAGTAGTGCAAAAGCACACATAAGGGCAGTATTCTGACCTATGTCACCTTTATTACAGGGACGGAAATGTTTATTTGTATCAATGTTGGATGTTAAATACAATCCTATTAACATTTAGCTGAAATTAAATATATACATGTGGCAAGCTCCTCAACTCAAGTCCAACCTGATAAGTCAAACCCACTCTCAGGAAACTAAAAAGCCTATTGCAGACAGCAAGCTAATTCTTGCTGATGATGCAGAACTGGGAAAAAAACATAGAAAAGGACAAGCCACTAAATGCAGCAGGAATTAATCTTGATTCTTTTTTTTTAATTATCCCTTTGGGTATTTTTGTCATACAGCTAAGTTAAGTGGCTTCAAATGTTCTTCTTTGCAATTTAGTATAGCTGGTATTTTTGCTTTTGCTTTTTTATAGAAGATGCAGATAATTTCTTTATTTTTTCTTTATGGTTTCTTGATGACCTTGGAAATTATGTCAACTGGAAAACTGTACAAATTACAGATGGAAAGATCCATAAAATCATCTGTTCCACATCTCTGTCAGTGTAAGAGTGCTTCTTAATGTATATTTTGTTACCCGTTCTGGGTGTACACTTCCCAAGTCACGAGTCTTTAGCGTTTCCCTTGGGAGGTCATTATACAACTTTTCTGAATTTTATTGTCAGGAACCCCTTTATTTAAACTTTTTCTAAGTATTCTTTGTTTTACTCCAGCATTCTTACATCTACGTTTTTTGGGCGTTTTTTAATGGTGAACTAAAATCTCTGTTAGCACACATGTTTGCAGCTGTGTGTCAGCACTTGGCTTGTTACTAATTCATCAGTTTCTTCTCTGTTGTGTCTGGCCCATTGGTGATGGCTTCCAACATAAGGCTGCAAAGAGTCTGGAAAAAGGAAAACTTTCTCTTGGTCAAGGAGGATCAAATTAGAGATCATTTAGGCACACTTGATGGCCACAAATCCATGGGCCCCAATGGGATGTACCCCCAAGTACTGAGGGAGATAGTAAATGTTATTGCTAAGCCACTCTCCATCATCTTTGAAAGGTCATGGAGGACCGAAGAGGTGCCTGAGGGCTGGAGGAAAACCAGTGTCACTCCAGTCTTCACAAAGGGCAAGAAGGACTGACTGGGAAACTACAGGCCAGTCAGTCTCACCTCCATCCCTGGGAAGGTGATGGAACAGCTCATCCTGGAGGTCATGTCCACACATGGGGAGGAAAAGAAGGTTATTGGGAATAGTTAACATGGATTCACCAAGGAAAAATCATGCCTGACCAGTCTTCTGACCATCATGTCTTCTGTGAGCGAGTAACTGGCCGAGTAGATGAAGGGAGAGCAGTGGATGTTGTCTACCTGGACTTCTGCAAGGCTTTTGACACTGTCTCCCGTGACTCCCTCACAGGTGAGCTCAGGCAGTGTGGGTCAGGTGAGTGGATGGGGGGTGGACTGAGAACTGGCTGGTGGCAGAGCTCAGAGGGTTGTGATCAGCACTGCAGAGCCTGGCTGGAGGCCTGTGGCTCACGGTGCTCCCCAGGGGTCAGTGCTGGGCCCAGTCCTGTTCAGCTTGTTCACCAGTGACCTGGGTGAAGGGGCAGGGTGTCCCCTCAGCACGTTGCTGATGGTGCAGAACCGGGAGGAGCGGCTGATGCACCAGAGGCTGCGCTGCCATTCAGGGAGACCTGGTCAGGAGAGCTGGGGCAGAGGGACCTCATGGAGCTCAACAAAGGCAAGTGCAGGGTCCTGCCCCTGGGGAGGGACAGCCCCAGGCACCAGTACAGGCTGGGGTGACCTGCTGGAAGGCAGCTCTGCGGAGAAGGACCTGGGAGCGCTGGTGGGCAGCAAGGTGCCCGTGGGCCAGCAGTGTGCCCTGGTGGCCACGAAGGCCGGTGGGATCCTGGGGGGCATCAGGAGAAGCATGGCCAGCAGGCCGAGGGAGGTGATCCTCCCCCTCTGCTCTGCCCTGGTGGGGCCGCATCTGGAGTGCTGTGCCCATTTCTGGGGTCCCCAGTTCAAGAGGGACAGGGAACTACTGGAGAGGGCCCAGCAGAGGGTTATGAAGATGATGAGGTGTCTGGAGCATCTCCCTGATGAGGAAAGGCCAAGAGAGCTGGGCCTATTTGGCCTGAAGAAGACTGAGAGGGAATCTCATCAACGTCTACAAATACCTTAATGGTGGGTGTCAGGAGGATGGGGCCAGGCTCTTTTCAGTGGTGCCCGGCGACAGGACAAGGGGCAACGGGCACAACCTGTAACACAGGAAGTTCCTTCTGAATATGAGGAAAAACTTCATTACTTTGAGGGCAACAGAGCCCTGGAACAGGCTGCCCAGAGAGGCTGTGTAGTGTCCTTCTCTGGAGATATTCAGAACCTTCCTGGACATGATTCTGTGCAGCCTGCTGTAGGTGAACCTGCTTTAGCAAAGAGGTTGGACTAGGTGATCTCCAGGTGGTCCCTTCTAACCCTGACCTTTCTGTGATTCTGTAATATTTCTGGTCCTTTCAACAAATATCCTTGCGTAGCCACCAATGCAGACACAAGAGAAAAGATGTCAAAAATGTGTCATGGAGAATTATGTAAGCAAGCAGTTCTCATCAGAAACAGCATTTAGGAATCTTCCCACCTCACCATACCAGTTACACCCCATAATCTCATCCTGACCCTATGGGACTTTCAGACTAAAGATCAGGGCAGCAGAGTTGATTGGTAGGTTGCACTGTCATCAGCATTTATGTAATCTTCCAATTAGGTGAAAGTGCAAATCCTTTAATTTATTACTGGTTAGTGCTGGTTTGAAGAGTTGTTTATTTAAAGGGTAGAAAAATAGATGATAACTGATGCATTAACTTTGTGAATCACAGTACATTTTCTTCATTATTTTCTTGAGACCAGTCTGAAAACTATTTTTGACATGTTTACATTGTTTGAAGGAGAAAATTTGTAGAATCATAGAATTTTGTAGGTTGGAAAAGACCTTTAAGATCATTGAGGCCAACCATTAACCTAGCACTGCCAACTCCACCGCTAAACCATGTCCCTCAGTGCCACATTTACATGTTTTTTCAATACCTCCAGGGGTGCTGACTCAACCACTTCTCTGGGTAGCCTGTTCCAATGCTTGACAACCAGTGAAGATAATTTTCCCAATATCCAACCTAACCCCCCCTGGTGCAGCTGGAGGACATTTCCTCTTGTCCTGTCAATTGTTACTTTGGACAAGACACTGAAACCCACCTTGGTACAGCCTCCCTTCAGGGAGTTACAGAAAGTGCTAAGGTCCCCCCTCAGGCTCCTTTTCTCCAGGCTAAACAGCCCCAGTTCCCTCAGACACTCCTTAGAAGACTTGGGCTCCAGCCCCTCGATGTCCCCCTTGCAGAGAGGGGCCCAAACCTGAACACAGGGTTCGAGGGGCGGCCTCAGCAGTGCCCAGGGCAGGGGGACGGTCACTGCCCTGGTCCTGCTGGCCACGCTGCTGGGGACACAGGCCAGGGTGCTGCTGGCCGCCTGGGCCCCCTGGGCACACTGCTGGCTCCTGCCCAGCCGGCCGTCACCCAGCACCCCCAGGCCCTTTCCCACCAGGCCCTTTCCAGCCGCTCTGCCCCAGCCTGTAGCGCTGCGTGGGGCTGGTGTGACCCAAGGGCAGGACCCGGCACTGAGCCCTGCTGAACCTCATACAACTGGCCTGGGCCCATCGCTCCAGCCTGCCCAGGTCCCTCTGCAGAGCCTCCTGCCCTCAGGCAGGTCAGCACTCCCACCCAACTTGGTGTCATCTGCACACTCACTGAGGCTGCACTGGATGCCCTTGTCCAGACCGTCAATAAAGATATTAAACAGGACTGAAGCCAATACTGAGCCCTGGGGAACACCACTTGTGACCGGCCACCAGCAGGATGTAACTCCATTCACCACCACTATCTGGGCTCAGCCATCCAGCCAGCTTTTTACCCAGCAAGGTAAATCCTTGCCATGAGCAGCCAGTTCCTCCAGGAGAATGTTGTGGGAGATGGTGTGAAAGGCTTTACTAAGGTCCAGGTAGACAACACCCACAGCCTTTCCCTCATCCACTAGGCAGGTCATCTTGTCATAGGAGATAAGGCTTGTCAAGCAGGACCACCTGCCTTTCATAAACCCATGCTTGTTTATCTTCATAGATGCTAATTCCATGTTTCAAAAGTAAGCCTATTTATTTATTTTGCTCTCTAGTCCCAATTCTGACCTGTTAGAGGAAGCTGGACCTTCCATCATCATTACTGAAAATTATCAACAGGTATATGAGAGTTTAATTCTAATTGTTATTGTGCTTAATACTGCTTTTAAAAAACAAAGGAAAAAAACCCAAACAGACAAAAGAAAGCTGGTAGAGAATTCTAACACTGAAACTTAAAAAGTTGTCATTCTGAGGCAAGTTTTCTGGACTAAGAGAATATATACAGCTACTACTACCTGTGGGCAAACTGTCTTTTTTTGAGGAACATAACTTACTATATTTCTTCTTTATTTTTGTATCATTGTTAAAATGCAAAATCCTGGGTGGATAATAGAATATGCTATCATATATATGCAGATTTTTATTTTTTTTTATCTCACTGCTCAGGGTGCGCACACACATTATATTGCCTTGGCTTATGATAATTCCAAGTGGTGATTTGAGCAGAATTTTTATTTCTTGGTTTCTGATATTAATCTAGCCAAAATTAGTTTAGTGCTGATGGCAGTCAACTAGAAGAACAGGAAATAATAAAAGAAACTCTTATTTTCCTAGTTCATATGATTTTGCTGCCATTACTGCTGAATGAAATTCAGGTATTGGTATAGGATGCAGGGCAACTGCAATAAGATTTTCCGTTCTGTTTAACAGTCCAAGAAATTTTCAGGTTTTTTCTTTATCCCCCATAGGACAAATGAGGCACGTGCCAGTTTTTTTCTTGCTTACATCTACATCTTTTATTTAGCTTTCCTAAATCAGTATACTTCATGAAAAAGGAGAGGTCAGTGAGGGAAATGGTTTTCCCAAATTATGTGGTGCTCAAATGTGGCCGTATTTGTATGTGTAATATAGTTGTTGCTTCGTCTCAATGACAGGTCTGAATCTAGATTATTTTATACAGCCTCTGATCTCCTATTTTGACATCATAGTCTTCAGTAAAATAACCCTAATGCAGTCATATATATAGACCTTAAAATCAGTTTATGTTCCTTTCCAGTAATCCAGGGACCTAAAGCTATTTCACTCTGGTAAGGATTCTGCTCTTTCTTCTCCTTTTGTCTGGCTTTCTTGAGTAGAAGCTGGACCTTTCTGTAAGATAAAAAATCTTAGCAAAAATTATTTTTAATTGTTTTACAAATAGTACACAGTGGGAGCAGTAAATAAAGCTTATTCTGGCAGTCCATACATGTTGGAGAATGTTTAATAAAATCTACTTATGCAAATAGAACTACCTGAAAGCATTTCTCATGTTCAGTTCAGCTGTTCACAATGATAAATAATTTGTGTTTTGCAGAAGATAATGTTTCTGTTGAGCAGCTTCAGAGTCAGTGACAGATGCTCTTCTGGAATTAGGTGAAGATGGAGCATTGGCCACCACTGCTAGTGGGTCAGATCTGCAGTGTGCAGAGAAACTTCACACAAAGGGAGCTTTTGGGGACTTCATTTACTGAAGTGGTTTCTCTGAGACTTGTATAACACTGTTGCAATCTGTACAGCTGAAGCAAATATCTGAACCAAGGATTCAACAATGCATCTGTATGGGAGCTGGATTACAGATAATTGGGAATATTAGATTCCTGGCCTGGCGTTCAGGCCATGTTCTGATTTGGAACTGCCATGTTCTCAACCATGGCTTCCACAAGGGCTCATAGGCTGTTGTGACTCCAGTCTGAGGTGAGGCTGGAACGGGCTTCTGCTTACCCCATACTTTCAAACAAGACAGAAGACAAAGTAAATAGCTCTCCTTTTTGACTCTTCAGTGCCACTCAAGGTTTTGAATACTTGCTTGAACAATGAAGAGACAAGTAGTTACAGATACAGGCTAATTTTTAATGGTGTTTTAATACTAAGCCTGTGATAGCTGATGACTTGTCTCTGAGTGATTTCTGCTAGGTTCTGTTTCACGGAGCAGAAGTTGTGTATCAGAATTATTCAAGCTGGGAGGGACCTCAGGTTACCTGTAAACTGACTTATTCCTTGCAGCAGAGTCAACACTGAATTCAGACCAGGCAGCTCAAGGCTTTAGTCAGTTAGGTCTGGAAACCTCTAAGATTTCTTCTAACAGCATCTCTTGGCAACCCCTTCTGCTGCCTGGCAGTCCTGACAGGGAAAAGGTTGTTGCATACATCCAGCTGGAACCTCCTCTCTTTTAACTTGTTTCTAGCCTCTCTTGTCCTCCTGCCATGCACCTCAGTAGAGGCCATGGCTATATCTTCTTGATAACCTCTGTATAGGTAGTGGCAGGATGCCTGAGGTTCCCCAAAGCTGTGCCATGTCGGATCTGAACAAGACGAGTTCTTACAGCCTTTCCTCAGGTGCTCCAGCCCCCTGCCAATCTTGTTGGCCCTTGGCTAGGTTTATTCAAGCTCATTAATATTTGTAGTGTGGGGCCCGAACCCAAACACACGCTTCCAGATGTGGTCTAAAGAGTGCAGACTAAGTGGGAGTATTCACCTAGCTTAATCTCCCTTCTGCATTCTTGTTGGTTCAGTCCAGGATGCTGTTAGCCTTCATAGCTGCCATCATGCACTGCTGGCTCCTGTTCAGCCACCTCTCCGCCAGGACCCCCAGCCCCTTTTCAGCAGTCAGTCAGTTCACAGCATACCCCATTGCAGGGTTCAGTTCATCTCATCTGCCAGACGTTGCATTTGTGCTTGTTGAATTTAATGATGTTGCTGCTGGCCCACTTCTCCAGCCTGTTTATGTCCCTCTCAATGGCAAACCTGCCCTTGAGTGTATCACTGAAATGGAGGCTGACAGAGATCGTTAATAATGATAACGAAAGTTTAATCAAAGAGGAACAAAAGATACCATAATCTTTGTGTGATACCTTCTCCATTAAGATACATCCATTTTAAGGCACTGCTACAATGCAGCAAGCAGCTGTGAATGGTAAATTGGAGGGAAGTGAATACACCTCTATTTCTCTACTAAGAGAAAAAACATGGTTATATTGAGGTACATAGATACTTATCCATTGTCACATAGCTTCTGTGTTAGCACTGAACATACTTTGCTGTTGGCTTCTGTCAGTTAATGGTTTTATTTTCGATGATCAGTTCATATACATAAAGTACACTGTTATGTAGGAGAAATTGAGTGTGGGTTCCTACATTATTCTTAATGGCATAGGCTGGAAGATAAGCCTGTTTTTTAATTCCCACTGTGATAAGTATTTATGTGTGTATGTGGCATCAAAGTTTTATTTAATGTCTACTTTCGCTGTCTGAAATAGGAAGTCACAAAATATAATGAAAAACTGAGAAAAGTAGAAAGAATGAAAAAACCTTTAATGGGCTACATAAAGCTTCCAGAGAAATGTCCCGTGTTGGCACTAAATAATAAACTTAACTGTCAGAAATACATGGCTTTGTTACAAAGTACTGTGAAGTATATTTTCAAGACACTTGTCTGGAGTCAAAGATCTGATAAATGTTTATAGATAATGGGAAATATTTCTGGGAATACTTCTACAAAAGAGGAATTACTTGTGCCACTAGGAACCAAAGATTAAAACAAAAAATAGCCTTTAAGAAGCAGCTTTCTTTTATGCATGTGGACTGGGTGTTTATAATGATTTCTAAGAAACAAAGGCATACTTAAAGATAAATTAAAACTTTGTTATGGATAAAGTATGGTTCAAGAATAGTTCAAAGTAATTCTGAAAAAATAAAGAGTGCCAGGAAGATCAAAGTTAATAATGGTCCTCAGTGAGTGCCTGAGTTATATCCAAGTTACCGATATGTATTTAAGTGGGGGTGAAATGGGTTAGGAGGCTTTTGTTGTTGCTGTTACTTCTTTTGGAAGGGATTTTTTAAATTTTTGATTATGTGGATCTTTTTGCATAAAACCTCTTTCCTCCTTTCCTATGGTCTATATTCCTTCTGTAATTTTTCCCTGTCATATTTGCCTCTTTTTGTGATACCTTCTGTGAAATGCACAGGAACTGAATTCTTTTGTGCAGGGAATGCATTAGTGGTGCATGGAGGGATCAGTTTTGTGTAGAGTCCAGAGATGTGTTGTAAGGTTTTCTTTGTGACCTGCTGTAATGAATGTTTTTCTTCACAGATTGTTTCAGCAAAACTTTCAATTTCGTTTTAAATTCTCAGTTTTTCATCATGTAGCATTACTTGGCTGTTATGGTATGCTGCCTTGGTTAACTAGCTTTGAAATGGCTTGCTTACCTCTTATTTTAGTTTACCCACTAATAGAAATATGACTGTAGAAATAAGCAAGTCCCAGTGTCAAGCACTGTGTAAGTTGTAAATGTTGTGTAGTTGACTATTGTTATTAAATAATAAAGAATGTTTTATTCAAATGGGGAGGGAATCTTCTGGTCTGGGGAATTTCCAGAGTAGCAGAAAACTGCTTTTACTAGAACTACTCTTATAACTTTCTTGCTTTTCGGTGACCACTCTAGATTGTTCGTGGTAGAGTACCTATTTTCCAGGTACTATTTTTACCTTTGATTGGAAGATGCCGTGTCCAGAAATTATTTTCAGAAATCACTATGTGAAATACCTTTTACAGAATAAACTAGGTTGGGTCAACTGAATTTCTGTCATTTCAGGTTTAATTTGGTAAAGGTTTTGTCCAAATAAGTGAGTAATGCCAGCTTTTCTGAGACTTTATTTTCTGGTGGTTTTGAGTACATCACAGAGGTATTCATGTACACATTGGGAACAACTCAATTTTAAAAGTCGGCTGATGGCAGAGGTCGGATTCATAATCAAATCAAAATCCCTGGTTTTTTAAATTACAGGGAAAAATACTGAAGTTGAACCTCACTGAAAAGAAAGTAATCTGAGTGTCATTTGAAATTGGATGACTGAATGCTTTTTCACTATTGCAGTTCTAGCCATGTTAACTTTATGTCAGATTAGGGACTAATTTTGAAGCTACAGTAGTCACCTGGAGTTTGCCAGAGCAATTGAAGAATTGGATACAGTGTTTGTTGATGTGAAGGAGAATATCGCAGAATGACGAAGCGTGGCTATGGTTTTTCATGCATGGATCCCTTTTTAAATGTTGTCAGTTTTACAGGGCATCATAGTTTTTCCTGTGTGATTTATGTGGCAGAAGAAGGGGAGGGGTTTTTTTTGTTTTCTGAAGAATGAAAGAGGCTGAAAATGACGTGGTTCCTGGTGTTACCAGTGAAAATATAATATCAAGACAACTACAGCTTATTAAGCCACTTAAAATGAATGAAGAGTTCTCCTCTTTAAATTTCAAATTTGAACAAGCTTTGCAAAACATAGAGCCAATTAATGAGTTGTTCATAATAGAAGAGGCCAGATGTTAGTGCAAATAGAGTTGACGTAGTGTAGTCAGATGTAGCTTGGACATTTTAAGGTATGCTGACCAGGTTAAATCATGTCAAAGCAAATTTAGATCAGAACATACACTAAAACCTTCCTGATTACTGGTTAAACTCCATGTCTAAATCACAACCTCTCAAGCCATTCCTTTCAGAGTTACTGACAAGTTGGCAAGGATAGGCTGTACTACGCTGTTTAAAGTTTCATGACTGTCAAGAAAATTTGCCTGAATTTGAGCAGGATTTCCTTCTGGAAATCAGACTAACAAGGAAGTAGCAAAAGTGGTTAAATGATGTGTTGTAATGGACTTGGCTGCACAGAAGGAATGTAACAGGTAAAAGGTCATATCCTGTAAACGAAGCTCTCATTTCTCCCATGCCAGTAGTTAACAAACTGTAACCAGATATAGCATGCAATGTGGTTGAATGTGGAATTTCAAGAGGAGATTTTAGCTGATTAATTGAATTCTGTAGTGCTTACAGAGAAACATTTAGAAATCTTGCACTAGAATATGGAGGCATGAAGACTTTTCGTCTCTCAGGACTAGAAAAATAGCGCCGGTCTTGGTTGCATCACATAGTTTGAGCATTAAACATGGGCAGGTCAGACAGTTTTTTGCTTCTTACAGAAAACGAGACAGGATATAAGCAAATATTAGCATGACCTGGAAGACACTATAGCAATCCAGGATATTTCCTGTGTTTGTAAGATAATGAAAATCTCATCTTGGACAGCAGTGCTGCAGAATTGTCACAGTCAAGAGAATCTGCACAACTATTGAATTTCTCTGGACCTGCTGTACAACAGAACCTCCCCATAATGAGTGGATCTGCTTGGTGAAAAAATGTGTAGACTGATACACCCACTCACTCCCCAAACTATGCCCTTTATGACCCACTGGAAAGATATAGGAGGTAAGTGTGTGGTGGTGTTTTCCTGATGCTTTGTGTGAGAGAAAGTCATCTTTTACTATCTTTCCCTTTTGGATGTACAGAACTTACTGGGTTTAATCAGTATTACTTTAAGAAGGGAAAAAAAAAAAAAGGAAAATCTCAGTGTCTTGCTTCAGGGGACAATATTTTGTTTGTTTTGACAAGGTAAATCCAGTGATTTTCCCTTCACTCTTTTTTCCCTTGAAAATAAAGATATTTCAGAAACCTCATATATGAATAGAAAACATCTCTTGGAAGTTGGGTTAGAAGTTAAATTAGTTAACTTAGAATAAAGTTAAAATGAAGTTCATTCCAAATTTAATTTTAAAGAGCAAGTACTATACTGATGGACACTTTCATATCCTGAATACATCAGATGGATGCATCTAATACAAATTTACACAGAGTAAACAATAAACCTTTTGATTTTGTAACTCCTGGTTGCTCTTAATTGGTTTATTTACTCTTAGCTACTGCAGCAAAGCCAGATTTCTTCTCTCATAACACAGGCATATACTGGAACCCTGTGGCATTTAGTTCTGTGTGCTTGTGCCACTGCACACAAATGGCATAGGCAACCGGAAAAAGTCAACCTACTTCATTGTCAGTTCCCCGCAGTCTCTCAGAGCACAGCCAGGTTGAATGCTAAAAATTTTCCATGGGAAGAAGACCCAACAAAGGCATTCTCTCCCAGGAAGTAGAAGGTGACTGGCTTCCCTGGCCTTTGCAAGTTGCGAAGCTGATGCCTTTTCTGGATTGGGGATTTTAGGAGGTTGCTGGCTAGAGTAGCTTTTTGTGAACTGAAGTCTATTTGCCTTAGAAGTTGTGGGTAAAATATAAGGGGTAATATATAAGGCTGGTAATAAAACCAACATCAGCTATCTCCAAGGGAAGCATGGTTTATGAAGGGAAAAATACACCTTTGGATTAAAACCAGGTTTTATGTTTTTCTGAGAATCATGCTGTTGTCATAATATTTATGTACCTTTTATAGATCTTGTTTCTGTTACCATTGTTCTTTTTCAATTTTGGGTTTTGTGAGAAGATTGATTCACAAATTATTTAGAATTGAGTAGGATTCTGCAGATCAGAACCAAACCAGGCTATGCAGGCCATACTCTTTAGGCCGTGATCTTGAGTACACTTAATCATAATAGGACAATATTGCTAATCTGTATCACAAGGAGAGATAAAGTATGCTTCTAAATGGGACCCTCAGATGAGTCTTCTTAAAAATAAACAAAAGATAATAAAAATAATAAAAGAGAAATAACGCCAGCAGTATGTCTGTGTACACTCTGCTGGGTCCCTTTGTGCTCTCTCCATCTCAGTGAAATCAAAATAATATCACGTTCTGTAGCAAAAAGGGAAATAGTCTCCTTTCCCTTTCAAACAGACAATAAAAATAAAAGTTGCTATCTGATGCTGCTTGTTTTCTGCTGCCCCGATCAATTGCCATTCGCAGTGTGCCAGGAAGATTGTTGATCACCCTCCAACCAAACAAACAGTGCAGGAGTGAGTGATTCACACTGTACAAATCACTGCTGTCACTGGCACCCAAGCTACATCCTAGCAGAGGTCAGTTGCTCTCATCTTCCAAAACTGTGGTAGTAACAGCACCTCCCAGTTTGGTATCATCAGCAAACTCACTAATGGTGCGTTCAACTCCTGCATCCAGATCCTTGATGAATATATGGAACAGAACTGGCCCTAGAACTGAGCCCAGAGGAACGCTGCTCATGAGCACTCACCAGCCAGATGTAGCTCCATTTACTGCAACCCTTTGAGCTCTGCCCAGCGCACCATGAACCTGCTTATCCCACAGCTGGACAACTTGTCCAGAAGGATGCTGTGAGGAACAGCATCAGGAGCCTTACTCAAATCCAGAAAAACTACATTCACCGCATTCCCTTCATCCACTAGGTGGGTGACTTTATTGTAGAAGGATATAAAATTACTTAAACAGGACTTCCCTTTGTGAACCCTTGTTGACTGTGTGTGATGATTGAATTGTCTTTTAAATGCCTTTCAATAGTACCCAGTATGATCTCCATAGTTTTTCCTGGAACTGAGGTTGGACTAAATGGTCTGTATTTTCCTGGGTCATCCCCCTTGTCTTTCTTATAACCTGGAATAACACTGGCTAGCTTCCAGTCAGCAAGGGCCTCCCTGAACACCAAGACCTTTGGTAGATGATCAAGAGGGATGCTGCCATAAGATCCACTAGCCCCTTCAGTGCCCTGCGATGAATCCCATGCAGGCCGCATGGACTTAGGAACATTCTGCTGAATACAGTTGGTCCTTTACAATTTCAGTGTCCATGAATGGAAAGTCACTGTTCCCATACTCATGGTCCTCTAACTCAGAGGACCAGGCAGCCCAAGGTATCCATATTAACTGGAGCAAAAAAAGCATTGAATGCCTCTGCTTTTCATTCATTTATATTAGTTGGCTGACTGTCTTCAACAAGTATTGGTCTGATGTTTTCTTCAGACCTCCTCTTGGTATTAACATACTTTAAAAAGCCTTTCTTCTCTGACAGAACACTGTCCAGTTTCAACTCTAATTGAGCTTTGGCCTTCCGTGTCTTCTCCCTGCATATATGAATCACAGCTCTGTAATCTTCCTGTGAACCCTGACCTTGCTTCCAGAGATGGTACAATTTGGGTTTCCCCTTGAGCTCCATGAGGAGTTGGTCCCACTCGCTTGGCTTATGACACAGTGAAATTGCCTGCTCCTGTGCTTCTAAAAGATGGTTCTTAAAACCTGACCAGTGCTTATAGACTCCTAAGCCCTCAAAAGCAGATGCAGATTGCCAGGGTATTCTGCTAAGTAGCTCCCTGAATAGCTTAAAGTTTGCTCTGTTGAAGTCCGGCATAGCAATTTTCTGTCCTTTTTACTCATTACACTGAAAATTTTAAACTCAACCATTTCATGATCACTGTGGCCAAGACAGCCACCTGCCATTACATCCCACATGATGGCATCTTTCCTAGTTGACTCAATGAGTATTTGTGACAAGAAGTTATCTCCCACAAACTTCAAACATTTCCAAGACCTGCTTGTCACAGCAGTGTGATAATCCCAGTTGATGTCTGGAAAGTTGAAATCTCCCATATGTACAAGGGCTACCAGTGCAGAATTTTCTCCTAATTGCCTATAGAATAACTCATCAGTGCTTACATCCTGGCTGGGTGATCAGTAGTAGACACCCACTACTCCTTTGGTTTTCATCCCCCTAATCCTCACCCAGCGGCTCTCAGCCACATCACCGCTAACTGTAAGGGCTGTACAATCAAACCTCTCCCTTATATACAGTGTGACATCTCCACCCTGCCTGTCCCTCCTGAACAGCCTGTAGCCAGCCCACCATCCCAGCATTTCAGTCGTGGGACTCATTCCACCAAGTCTCATTACAACCACTGATATTTTAGTTCTAGGAACTAATTAATGCTTCCAGTTGTTTGTTTCTCATACTGTGTGCACTGGTGTACAATGCTCCTGAGCCCTCCGTGCTCCCGGGAGCAGTGTAAATGTTCCTGCTAGCATTGCCACCCTCAGGCGATGCCATGCCAATCCTTGGCTTACCTTTGGCAATCCTGATGGTACCCCTTCCCCCATCAATTCTAGTTTAAAGCCCTCTCGATCAGTCCTGCCAGCTTATGTCCAAAGATGTGTTTTCCCCATCTGGACAGGATGATCCTGTCAAGCCCCAGCACGCCTTCTGCCTCAGAGGCTCTTCCATGGTTTAAAACCACAAAGTTTTGGCAGAGGCACCAGTCCTGAGCCAGATACTGATATCTTGGACTCTCCTATTTCTTCTGAAGTCTCTCCCTATTACAGGGAGGATCGAGGAAAACACTACTTGTGCTCCTGAATTTTTTTACCATTCTTCTTTGGGCTCTGAAACCTCTTTTGGTCAACCTTAGGCTTTTTGTTGCAACATCATTAGTACCCACAATTGCCTCCAGTTTCAGCTGGGACTTTTTTTTGTCTTAAAGACTATTTTGACTAAACATTTTGTCTTAAAATTAGAGACTACATCAAACAGAACACTTACCTCATGATACTGTTCAAACACATGCACAGTTGTAGAGCCACTTACTTGTGGAGTGTGATGACAGTGGTACTGTTGTGTTTATAGATTGGTTTTCTACTTTTACTCTTTCTTTGATTCCATTCATATGTCGAAAAACTTTGCATAAAGGAAAGGAGAATTAATCAAAAACAGTAATTAATCGTGGGTTCAACTAACACTGAGGTTGAAGTTTAATAATGCAGGAGTGTTGCACTGGATTACGGAAACATTTTAGGCTCTTGATCCTGCTGTAATACAAGAACTGCTGGCTGTGCATTATTGTGCATTACCTGTTGTATATGTGTATGTGCATGCGTGCTTACTCACTCATGTACAAATCTAAAGGCTGAAGAAATGCCTGCTTTAGATGGTTGCTGTCTGAACACTGCCAATGTAACAAATAGACCTTCTCCTTAAACTGCAAAGAGAATAGATGCTCTCACAGATGAAAATTTAAGTAATGTTAAAAGTTTGTCAGATACACTGCCAAGTCCTCCTGTCTTCATAGTTTTATTTTAAATGGAGATTGGGAGCTGGGACAACAAGCTGGGTTTTGGAACAAAAAACCCCAAGCAACATTTAAGCAGAAATCTGATAGTTAATACTTGCTATTAGGAAAGGTCTTTTTTCTTTCGAAATGTTTACTGTGGAAAATCAGTGACAGTATGTCTTCTCTATTTCCACTTGTGTAATATCCTTCTCCTCCTGACACTTTAAACTTTGAAAGTACCTGAATAAAATTAAGGAGTAATACTGTGTTGCGTATTTCAGTTTACTGGTGATTTGCATGCTGGCTTGGTTTTGGAATGGTTAGGTATTTTGTATTCAAAATGTGCATTATTTGGAATGGCTGATGTGTAAGGCTAAGGTGAGCCTGGTTGAAGGAGGGCTTGCTACACGTTTGAAAGGTTTAAAGCATACCTGACACAATGATGGAGGATTGCTCAGCATTCAAAAGAATGCTTCTGCTATTCTTTCTACACCTTCTTGTGATGTTTTGTCATCAGATGATTTCCCTGGTAGTTGCAAAATGCAAATACATGGGTAGATTTCACAAAGCTTGCACATTTACTGATTTGTTCCTCTTCATGTAGTTGTTTTATACATGCATATGGTAGTGTGCATAGCTTCAGTCACTGAAAATGACCTTAGTAATAAACCTAGTTATTTAAAAAAACAACAAAAAAACCCCTCTCTCCTGAGTTTAGCCAAATTCATATAGCTGCCATTTGCACACAATGTTTCAGTGATGGAATATTGGTATAAATTTTATTTTATTTTTATTTTATAGTGGTTTATTCATTGATATTCAAAATTGTACTTGTATTGGTCATCATATTTTGTGATCTGCATGTGAATCATCCTTTCCTTTTGCATGAGTGAAATGCAGACATCCCTGTTGCTGAACAGCTGTGCATCTCACTGTTGATGAGAGGCTGGTATCATAGGCTCCTGGGGACTGTTGCATCCCCCAGCAGAACAGTTAATCTCATTTTCCTCGCAGCGCACATTTAGATGTCTGTAGGAAGAACGGTAGCTAGAAGCAAACTGTGTGAATTGCTCTTGTGTCAGTCCAATTTTTGATGCTGGGAAGTGGTCAGGAAATCTAGGTATATGCACTGAAAACCTCTTCTGAGCTTGGTTCAATCCAGTGAACAGGTCCAGAGGGCCTGTGCTGGGCCTGGGTGCACATCAGTGCTTTGGCAGCATACAGTTTCATCATGACTTTGTGGGAGTCAGGACTGTTCTCTGCTGTTGCAGGGTTGCTCTGATGGGTATTGCCCTCTGTTTAGTATTCACAGGGAGTGCTGGGCTCCTGAATACTCCAGGAAACTTCAAAGTGATTTCTTTGGCTTTGTTAAGGGAAAGATCATGACGCTTGGTTACACTTGAATTCTATTCAGAAATGTGCTCAAATGCTCAAATGTAGCATCATTTGTCTGCTGACATCTCAGTGCACAGGTCTGACCAGCACCCCCTGTTCCTGACCCCTGGTAGTGTGGTTGGTGTAACTAATGCCATTTTATAAGGCAAGCAGGTATTCTTTCTGACCAAGGGGCCACATACTCGTTTGCTTTCCCTCATTATCAGGCCCTGAATGTCCTGTGAACAAAGCAGAAAAACCAAACAGATTTCTTTTTCCCCTCCCTCAAGGCTCCTGGGCACCAGAGATGTTACCCCTTCCCTAACAGCCTTGAAGGCCCCAGGCACCAGGCCAAGCCAGTGGTGGTGATGGCCCCATCACAGACCAGGAGGCGTAACCACCCAGAACACTGTCTATAAAATCAAGCAGTTATGAGTCCTAAGCGGGAACCTGGAGCTGAGCTGCTGCTGGACAGCGAGACCTGGGTCCCTCTGGCAGCCAGGGACACCTCCACCGTCCTCTGCTTCCTCCACGGACTGAGTGACTTGTATTCTTGTATATGATTTCTGAGTCCGGATTATGATTGTTGTACTGATACAGCAAACCAGACCTGCAGAGGGCCCAGGTGATTAGAAATCATAAATTAAGTTAGGATTTGGGTGGTGAGAAACTGTAAGTTAAGTTGTATTATAAATTCTGTATTATGCTACTTACAAATTGTACTATATTGATTCTGCTTATAGAAATCCTGTGCTATTCTAATAATAAATTCTGTGCTATACTAATAATAATACTCTGTTACAATTTAGTGCCATCATCATTCTGCCAAAGATCCCTGCAAGGACCTGTCTCCTCAGTGTCAGGTAGACAACAGGTGATGGTGTTTCATACACAAAATGCCTTTGAATTCTTAGTTATATTAAGGCTTATGAAAGTGTGTCTGTGATCTTGAGTTATCGTAAGAGAACATCAGAAAAATGCGCTAGCTTTTTTTTCCCCTTGAGCTTTACAGACTGTTGTTATGGATGAGTATTTCCTTCTTTTGAAACAGACTTCGTTCTGTTTCTGCTTGAAAACCATCACTGCCAACGGAGGTTTCTGCCAGCATGTCTGGTTCAATCCCTCCCCATATTTTGAATGTTTCTGAATAAAAGTTGGTAGCATATTGTCTTATTTGGGTGATATTGAGACATTGTCCATTGCTTTATTTTGGGAAGAGAGATGCAGACAGAAATGGGTAAGTAAATGAATGGAAACAAAGATAGTCACACTTCTGGTGTCTCATGCTGCCAGCCATTGATGAAAGGATCCTTCTGCTTCTGTTCTCACTTGAAAGCCGTTGTTTAGTGGTAGTGGATCATTGCTGCTGTCACAGGGTGAAAACTCTTTTAATGACACAGAGTTCATGTGATATTTAAACTGTTATTGATGCAGTGTACACACATGAAGAAAATTTTGCTTTTGTTTGTTTGGGGTTTTTTGGTATGTTTTTGGTTTTGTTTGTATGTTTGACGTACTTTCTCTAGCTATGTTTAAGAGTAGAGATTTAGCTTTCAGTTCACAGACTTCGGGTAGAGATTCACAGTGCTGTTAACAGCTTAACTGTCCATGCTAATCAAGTCTCAGGTTTCAGATGCAATCCTTTCTTCCAGAAGTACTTCTAACAGTACTAATCTCATCAGGGCATGATATAAATGGAGAACAACAAAATGTTCCTGATAGCAGGAGTCCTTGGGGCCTCCTTCAATAGCCAGGAGAGAAGGGCATTCCACTCTTGCTCAGTAGTCTTCATACCTATGTTTGTGCTGCTGAGCTGCTCCGAAGAAAGCCCAGTGCAGCATTTGTGATTTACCTCTTTAGATTAGATTCTCCCTTGCAGCCCTGTGTCTTTGACAGTGGAAAGAAACAGTACCATTCTTAGCATGTCAGTGAACATTTTCTTTTCATAGGCACAAACCTCTCTCTCATGTAATGTTTGCTGGGTGGTTTCATCTGATAGTATCATCAAAGTGGTAGCTGAGTCTGCAGCTGGATGGAAATACCTCTGCTGCTCATCTCCCCTCTTTTTGCCCCCACACTGTTTTTTGTACTCTCTCAAAAGAAGGTTATTTAGAACCAAGCTGCCTGCCTTTCCTTCACAAGATGCTTTCTTGGCTGATTGGATGTATGAATTCTGTACGGTGATGTGATCCCAGCTTCAAGGATTTTATGTTCCTCAGAAATCCTAATCTTGTTCTCCGTGTTTTGCAGGGTCTGTTAACCACTCTGTATTCCATTCTCCCAAGGAAAATATTCCTTTTAAAATTACTCTTCCCATTTCCTTAGTGTTTACTACTAAACTCACGTGCTATGTTAAGCAACCTAAACCCCCAAGATACCCTGGTAAAACCTCAGTGCATATGTTTAAAGTGCTTCCCTCGCTGATGGATCACTGATCTCATCACCTGCTTCTTCTGCTGTACTGTGTTGGATTTGCACTTGCATTCCTCAGCTTCAATTTCCTAAAGGACTTTTTTCCATCTGTGTTCCTTTCCTTTTCCTCTTAATACTTTGTGCTCTTCCAGATTCTTTTCCTTTCCAGTCAATATCCCCCTGCAGTTTGTTGATGTCAGTGAAAACAAGCAGCACTGAATTTGAGGGGAAATGAGGTAAGAGAATGTTCTTGCCCGCTCAAGCAGCAGCCAAACAAGCTGGCGTATGAGCCAAATGATTTGGCATGGGTGAGGAGGTGGAATGCTCTGGGCACAAAGCAGGAGCAGGGTTGGCGCTTCCCTGTCCTGAGAGGAGAGTTTCTGTTTCACTAGTGGTTGCTGTGCTTCTAGAGGCTTACGCTCTTCTGCCTGCGAGGCACCATGTCCTCTTTGGTTGGCTGCACACACTGTGAGAGTCTGGAAACAAACCTGTGGGAGTGGGACCAGATCGCTCCATGTTGAAATGGAAAATCTTTAATAAGGAAAACAAGCTTTTGGGAACGGTAAATTTAAATTGATAAATGAGAAGATAATTTCTTAAGCTGTATGGAAGAGTTAAGCCCATATGACATCAGACCAGAAGTCCAACTACCCCACAGTTCAGTTTCAGGTGGTTGCTGAGAATAGATGCTTGTGCAAAAGTAGGTCAGTGTGGTACTGCTGTGCCCTGCCAACCATGTTTGGCAGGGGACTTTCTGAGCTAGAACGTTTTTTGGGGTAGGCCATTCTGCTTAATGGGTTTTGAGGGATTTTTCTTGCATTACTGGAAATGTTAGTTCTTTGAATCCATGTAAACTGATAATATGAACAATGTGTCTAGGCAGTGGTGTCAAAGCCTGGTGCCATACTGTGTGAAGGTACCTTTCTGTTTGTATTGAAGCTGGCACTGATTGTTTCCAGTGTCACAACTTTATTTTTTGTATTATGAAACAATAAAGAGTAACTCCTTGATTTTCTTTTCCTTAACAGTCAGGATTTCCTTAACAGTCAGCAGCCTTGGATTGTCCTTGCCTTCCATCTTTGTTTTATTTTTAGCTCACTAATTTCTTTGCATACCTGAGTTAGTTATCATTTAATAGCCTTACCTAGATTAGCGCATTGGGTTTTGTGTTTGCTCAATCCTTTTCCCAGAAACATTTTTGAAACATTTACTTACACTTCCTCCTTATCTTATTTTACAGTTACAGGCATTTTTTCTTCTTTTAGCATGTAATTTGTCCACATTAATTTTTCATTCTTGTACTGGGCCTGGCTGGGATGGAGTTAATTTTCTTCATAGCAGCACATAGGGTGCTATGTTTTAGATTTTTCACCAAAACAGTTCAGAAAACAAACTAGTGTTTCAGCTGTTGCTGAACAGTGCTTGCACAGGATCAAGGATTTTTCTGTTTCTCACTTGGCCCACCCCAAGACTACGGGGGGGTGCGCGGGAGATTAGGGGAGGACACAACCAGGCAGGTGACATGAACTAACCAAAGAGGTATTTCATGTCATATAACATCGTGCTCAACAATAAGAAGGAAGAGAAGGGGATTTGAGTGGCTTAGCCATCTTTTACTAAGGAACTGGCTGGGCATTAGTCTGCCTGTGGGAGGTGGTGAGCAAATGCCTTTGCATCACTTGGTTAGGTTCTTTTTTCCTCTCTTCTTCCACTTCTTCACTAATTAAACAATTTTTATCTTCCGCCTATAAATTTTCTTGCTTGTACTCTTCCTTTCCTCTTACCCTGTCCCAAGAGTGAGCACTTGTGTGGTGCTTTGCTGCCTACTGGGTTAAACCACAACTCAGTAGATATTTTCTTGTTTAATAATGTGTTTGGTTCCACCTTCCTGGGGAATAAGAGCGTATCTATGTTCTGACTCTACAGAAACAGGAACTAAAAGGAGTTATGGGTTGGTCTTGCAAGTGCTTCATGGTCATTTTCAGTAAAACAGAAAAAAAAGAACATTTTTACTGCATCAGCTGTAATATATGATGGTGGCCAAAAACTTATAACCAAAACCAGTAATTAGCATTTGAGTTTTTAATGTTAATTCCTTGAATTTTAGTAAGCCGTGATACTGCTCAGATACAGCTTTGCAATATCGCATGTCTAGTTCACTGGAGATCATACCACATCACCTCAGCATTCTTCCTAACAGCTTTGGCACACACTGAAACACTGGAGGTTCCTCCCGAATATCAGGAAAGACGTCTTCCCAGTGAGGGTGTGTATTGCGTTTGTGTGCCAAGGTTTTGACAGTGGCCCAGTGTGTTACAGGGGTGGCTTCTGTGAGAAGGTGCCAGAAGCTTCCCCCATGTCCAATGGAGCCAACACCAGCTGGCTCCAAGATGGACCCACTGCCAGCCAAGACCAAGCCTGTCAGCAACGGTGGTAGAGCCTCTGGGATACAGTATTTAAGACGGGGGGAAAACTGCACACAACAGCAGCTGTGAGAGAGGAGTGGTAATATATGAGCGGAACAGCCCTGCAGCCCCCCAGGCCAGCGCCGCAGGAGGGGCAGGGGGGGCTCCAGGGGCCGGAGCAGAGATTCCCCCCAGCCCATGGTGAAGCCCACGGTGAAGCAGGCTGTGCCCCTCAGCCCATGGAGGCACACCGTGGGGCAGGTACCCACCTGCAGCACGTGGAGGCCCATGGTGGAGCAGATACCCACCTGCAGCCCATGGAGGACCCCATGCTGGAGCAGGGGGATGCCCAAAGGAGGCTGTGATCTCTCTGGTGTAGGTTCCTGCAGGGCCTGTGGCCCCATGGAGAGAGGAGCCCAGGCTGGAGCAGGTTTGCTGGCAGGGCCTGTGACCCTGCGGGGGACCACACGGCAACAGTGCATTCCTGAAGGACTGCACCCCACAGAAGGGACCCACGCTGGGGCAGTGTGTGAAGAACTGCAGCCTGTGGGAAGGACCCATGTTGGAGAAGGTTGTGAAGGACTGTATCCTGTGAGAGGCACCCCGTGTTGGAGCAGGGGAAAAGCATGAGGAGGAGGGAGCAGCAGAGACAGTACATAATGAACTGACCACAACCCCCATTCCCCATCCCTCTGCACCGCTCGGGGGAAGGAGGTAAAGAAACCAGGAGTGAAGGTGAGCCCAGGAAGTGGGAGGAGGGTGGTTTTTAGATTTATTTTTGTTTCTTATTATCCTACTCAGACTTTTGATCAGTAATAAATTAATTTCCCCAAGCCACATCTGTTTTGCCTGTGATGGTAATTGTTGAGTCATCTCCCCGTCCTTATCTTGACCCAACAGCCTTTCATCATATTTTTCTCCCCCTGTCGAGCTGATGAGGGGGAGTGATAGCATGGCTTGGTGGGCATCTGGCATCCAGCCAGGGTCAGCCCACCACAGGGTGACCGAGCACTGGCACTGGTTGCCCAGAGAGGCTGTGGAGTCTCCATCCTTGGAGATTCCAAAAGCTGTCTGGACACAGTCCTGGCAAACAGTTCCAGGTGACCCAGCTTGAGTAGGTCGTTGGACCAGATGACATTCGGGGGTCTCCTTCATCCTCAACCATTCAGTCATTCTGTGATACGTTTTTAAAGGGCTGATATTATGATGAAATATTACTTTGGAAGCATATTAATCAGAGGAGCTGCTTTTACCATTAACAAAGATTTTACCAGACATTGCTAGGAATGTTGTAACTGAGAACTGCCTAGCAATGAAAGAAAAGAGCAATAGGGGTTTTAGAAAAATCATTTACTTTCCAAATGCAAGATGTAAAGCTGTTCAGATGAAGGATAGTGACAGGAGAGAGACATGATTCTGCAAAAACTGGTTTATTAAAATATGCTGAAGCAAGGTTAACATGACTGCTGATTGGAGGAAAACTGTTTAGGAGCCAGGGCACGTCTAAGTGTTAAGTTCAGTGTATGTGCAGATAAATCTGTTTTACATGGATGGAAGTACTGAAATAATTCTGGGAAAAGTTTTGGGACACTGTAAGAGGAAGACTGATGAGGAGATCTCTCAGTAAAGATAGCTGTACTCATGCAACAGTGTAAAAGGCAATAATTTTGTGACACCAGTGAGAAATTAGCTCTAAAATGGGGCTATTTCTAATGGGAAAATATTTTTGCAATAAAAGTTATGGATGACAAATTAATGGCTTTGATTTAGGCTTGAATTTAAACTAGAATCTGTTACCTCTGTGATGTTTATACAACCAGGAGTCTAACTGATCTGAAAAAGGTACAGAAGCTATCAGGATCACATTTTTCAGTGACTGTAGTAAATGAGGAGTGTAAGAATCACACCTGATACTGAAAAATGCAAGCCTAAAATTTACTTAATTACTGTTTTATTATCTCACTTTTGAGTAGACCATGTGATCTGTTCTTAATATATATGCATATAATGAATATATATCTGCAGATGGACTATGTGAACCTCTTGGGCGAAAGTCAAAACCGTTTTAAAAAGAGGTTATTTTTGAGCTCACAGTCATGCTGTCAGGCAGAGTGAGTTTTTATGGTTGAGACTGTCCAGCTGCTGTTACCACTTTTCTGAGGCTGCTGTTTGTAAGAGGTCTGGCTCAGCTGGACATCAGTTGGGCTTCTCAGCCACATCATTTGCATTGTTGTATGGTGATGCACCCAGAAAACAGGAATGATTCATACTCAGTATCAATGGCTGTGAGCTGCAATGGCTCAGGAAGAGTTATGTGTTCTGGAGGTAATCAGAGAGGCTGGCTAGGAGGAAGAACTGCTTCAGCTGCACCATCTAACTCTTCCTGGCAATGTGAGTCAGCATCATTGGCCATGCCTCCTGCCCTCCTTTCACAGTTCGGAAAGGATACAGCTGCAGTTTTTGTTACAAGAAGAAATGTTTTTGTATTTCATTATAAATTCCTCATGGAGAAGAGATCAGGTTGTTATCACAACAGCTGAGCTACACTCCTGCAATCATCTGCTATAATCCACCTTACCTGGTTTATCCAGTGTTTAAAGACTTCAGTGCAAGCATTGTTAAATGCCAAGTTTTCTGTACACCAAAAACCTCATATTTTGGTGGAAAAAGTGGTGATACTGACATCCATAAAACCTTGCTTTTTCAGCCGTCCATCTATTTAAAGTATTTCCCCATCTGAAATGTGGAAAACAGTGTGATATCATGGAACTATGGACTCTGTACAACTACAATAGTTGTACATTAAAAAATGAGAAGCTGAAAGAATACTTGGACAACTTTTCACAACTAAATCAGTGACCTGTGATCAGAGCATTCTGCTGGAAACTTCTCCCTCAAACCATATTGCCTGTTGGTCCATAAAACCACATCTTTGTTTGCCTAAAGATTACATGCTCTCGTGCTCTCTGTCTCTATATTCTTATACAAAATTAAAAGCCTGAAAATAGTATTCCTGCATAAAATGTTTTATGCTGACAGTGTTCTCCCTAAAGGATTACTGTATTTGAAAAGAACAGACACAGCAGTTGCTTTTAGTTTATACACTTGTAATTGTTATACACTTATGAGCTGACCATGTCTGTGATAAATGCTGAAAATGTTCTTCAAAAAGTTACAGTGGACTGAGTCTGTCTCCAGAATACAGAGACCTGGAATACGGTGTCCCTCAGTATGATGGGTCAGGTTAGAAGCTGCCAAAAAAACATACCTACACATCAGTAAAGTAGAAGAGTCCTTGTATTTTATTAAAGATTTTGGATTTGCACTTTTTTATCAGTATTAAACATCTAGGCCATATGTGGAACTCAAAAAGAAAACCTGGAATGTTGAAGGCAGATGGTGGGTTTGGCCCATATTTTGCGGAAATACTTATGCTTTTAGAACTTGACCGGTGGTTTTGTTAGTGAGAGATGAAGCAGAACTGAATACAGTAGCTAACTTATTAGTTCCTCTAGCAACAGGGGAAAAAAAATCGGAAAACTCCCTTTTGTTTAACTGTATGGTTATGCTGTTCTTACCTGAGGAGGCAGAAGGAGAAGGTGCACAGAACCGAATGGTGCAGTTACAGCACTGTAGGTTTTCTAAGTCTAATTGCACCTCAGCTGTTTCGCCTCCACATGCCAAGCAATTTGTAGTGCTGCAGCTCTTCCAAACACTTTTTATTGTGTGAAATGACTGGGAAGATACGTACAGTATGCGAAAGATTTCTGTCTAATGCTGGATGTGCCGATTACTACTGCACTTGAAAGGGTAGCAGAGATCGTTAACTTGAAGATAGATTTCTGAGGTAGACCACTGTGGTTATCTTCTTTTGTTTTGACTCATGATAAATACTGAAGGAGTGAATCCTGAGTAGAGAACATGTGCACGTTGCAGTCAGAAGGCAAATGTTTTTCTGGGAGAGTTTTCTCAATATTCGAATGCCCATGGGTATAAGGAATGTATAGAATTTTAAAAACATAATTAAAAAGTAAGCTTGTAGATTTGTACAGCAATTAAATTAATTCATTGGAAAATCCTGTGTTCTAAGGAGAGAAAGAGTTTAAAACTCAATTTTAAATATATTTCTCTCTGTGTATCAGCTCAGGCTATCAAACAAATTGGTTAAAATAATCGTGTAAGAGATTAGGTATGTACAAAGCTTAATTTAATGAAGAATATGAAAACCTGAAATAATTTTATCTTGTCAGTCTGGTTTTGTCTCTGTGACACAAAAATGTCTTTCTACTTACAAAACAGACCTGTAATGTAAATCTTACTAAAATGTTTTATTGAAAGGGTAGGTATCCGTTAGTATATATGAATAATGTATTTGGTAATACAAAAAACAATTAGAAGTTGAATTTTTGCTTGGGTTGTTTCATGTAGGCATTACAGCTGTGGGTTACCTTGCTCACACAAGTCTTGTGGCAGCTCACTGAAGTCATGCAAGAGAACTGCTTTGTCTCATCCCCAGGTGTTCATCCTATGGCAGTCTGCAAATCCTTGAGCTAAAACAGCGCTTTTGGCTTTATCTGCTGACTGAGAGCTGCTGGCTTGACAGTTGCAACTGTTGGTGCTAAAGCCTGAGTGTTGCATCCAGTGCGTGCACTCCGTGAGGCACTAGGCAGACATTTGCTCTGCTGGAGGGTGAGCTCATTCAGCTGCTTTGTGCAAGTCAGTGAGGGACTCCTCTGTCAGCACAACCGTAGGGTGGTAACATGGGGCAGTAATCGCTGGATCCAGAAGAGGACATCCCTCCATCTCATGGGATGTGCGTTTGGGAGGTGCAGAATCTACCTGATGCAGCATGTATCAAATTATCATTGTAGGTGAATGTTTCAAAATGGGTCTGGCAAAACCAGTGTTGGTGAGTTCCTGTTGTCAAAGTTGTCACAGAGGCAGGTAATTGCTAGGCGGGGTTATACAACCTGTGTTATGCAGGAGGTCAGATTAGATCATCACTGTTTCTTCTGGTTTTAAATTCTGTGACTCTTAATGCAACCAGTTGTTCCACGCAATCACTGTCCATACTTGCTCATGACCGACACACCCAAATCGGCTTGCATCCGTATGTGGCTCACACTGTAATAGAGCTGCCTGTTTTCCAGGGCATGAAGAGCTTTCCCATAGGTAAATGTGGTAAGCAAAATAGAATTTTTAAAATTATACTTGTGTGACATGGAGTTAATTCAAGGGGAGAGAAGGTAATTGAAAGTTAGGGAATTCTGAATTATAAATTCAGGTATTCTTGACTAACTTAAGCTAAATCGGTAGAACCTGTTTTAAACTGAGGCAGTACTTAGGTTTAGAAACAGAAATAATAAAAGCACATAATGCAGAATTGTGTGTTATGCAGAATTATGTTATTATTATGTATTGTATCTGTTATTATATATTATGTATATTGTAACATATAACATGTTGTTATTGTATATTATTATGTTCTTAATACAGAATTAAGGACAAAGTAGATCGGTCAGCTTGGACTAAATGCTGTTGCTTGAAAGCCTTTTTGTGTGATATTTACTGCATTCAAATGAACATTTAGTCTGTTTCCATCACTGGGATTTCAGAATACAGGTCAGGATTTGGCCAAAAGATTGGTTCAATCAGATGTATTTGGTATTCTTGAAAATAATGCCTTTTTGCAGCTCAGGTATGTGTAAGCAGCCCTATACTGCTAAATCTTCATCTCCCTTTATTTTCACAAGTGCTGGTTACAGGCATGAATTTACTTGTGCATGAAATTTTAGAACAAATCTGAAGGCCTGAGTAGCAAAAGTTTAACCCAGTTTGCATGAGAATTACTGAAATAGAGGTAAAAGGCTATTTTTCAGACAGAGTTTGTATGCATGAAATATGTAAAAGCTGCTACATAAATGTACATGTATAAAAATACAGGAGAAGAAACTGTTGAATTAAGTTTGGTGGTGGGTTTTTTTCAGCTTACATAAACATGACAATTTTTAGTTCAGCAGATTGAAATTTATTGTTCATATTGAACTGGTTAGTGTTACTGCAGTGCTGTCTGCTCTGTTTGTGAGATATAAAGCTCTCCTCTCCCTGAATTCATTGCTTCCCAGAAATAATTGTTTTGCAAGGCACATCGTTTTTTGAACAAGGGAAGGGAAGACATGATTTTCAAAGAAGGACAAGACTGGGATGCACGTCAGAGCACTGCTCCCATTTTAATAAGGTGTCAGTCAACACCACTTTATGCACTTACTGCCCTGCCCCAATTTATCTGCTTGTTAGAATACTTAGTTTTATTTGGAGCAGTTCAAATGGTAGAGTTGCTATGGATAGAGTGATTGTCATGTAATATTAATTAGTTTGCTGGTAACTGTAGATTTCCCTCCTTTCTTTGCAAATAGGGATAGGATGATGAATCTGTTTAGTGTTTTCCTCAGTCAAAGAAATACTGCATTTGAGATGGTATAGAAATTTTACTCAACAAAGCTCATTAACAAATTACTGCAAAGATTTCTTTTCAATGGAAAAATGAATAAATACTGTATTCACTGTTATCGTCGATATGTTCCAAACATTTTTTAAATGTCTTTCTAACAGATGGTCTGCATAGCTCTTCTCTGGTATCAGCTATGGCCATTAAAAGAGGGAACATAAATAGGTCAGATGAAGCTGCTAACTGTTCTAATGTAATTCAGGAGCACTGGGCATAACGCAGGCTTTTGGTCCAACAATGTATCTTTCTGACTGTTATCTGAGGAATATGTTACAAACTGTCCAAGGAAATTTGTGTACAGAGCTGTTGCTTTTATTGTCTTTTTCTCTGACACCCCTTGCAGGTTTTGGCTGGATATTTGGGGTAGTTTGGCTGGATATTAATTTAGTTGCTCTGAAACAAAAATACAGATTTAAAAATAAATGGTTTTTAAAATATTTTTAAAATCCAGTTTGCTGTTAGAAGAACAGGAAGAAGGTTTAAAGGCTGAAAGTAAAACAGAAGACTTGCTACAGAGGCTGGTTTTGACCTTACCGTTTGTGCAAGGTGCCCAAAGATTACTTTGGCATTACTATTTTTGTTATTTGTTAGCTGTAAACAGATATATTTTGGGTAATGGAGAGGTGGTTATAGCTACTTACAACTTTAGCGTTATCATTACTGGTTGACAGGATGTCCCATGTCAAATAATTCCCAAATGTGAGTGCTTCAGAGGCTGGTCTGCCATAACCCACACGCTTGCATGCTTATTGGCTTTGGCCATTTCGTTGTACTATAAATATGAAGTTTTTTTCATAAATATAAACTTTCCTTCAGAAGTTCCTTGTGATACTACGAGAATTGGTTGTACATGGTGGCATAAACCATTGTCAAAAGCAGCTACCTCTGTTGTGATTTTTCCAAGAGTTTAAAGTGCTTTGATTATGTCAACATGCTGGTCAGAACCTTGTGTCTTTGAGCATACATTTAAATGAGAGTATCAGAGAGACTTTTTCACCTTAGTTACTAGGAAGCAGTTTAAGCAACTTGACTTTCAGCTGATTTCAGTTGGTTTATTATTTATTTATAGCACAAAAGGGGGCAGGGGGAACAAACCACAGAAGGAAGCTTTTGCAAGTGTCTAAAGCAAATAAACCCTGAGAAGTTGCACATCATCTAAACCGCCTTTTAAAATAATACAGTTTGATGATGAACCCAGAAGAGCTCCTCAGGGTTACAGAGGCATGCTGGTATCAGTTATGAAAAGGGAGTAGAAAGCACAATCTGGCATGCATCACAAATGCACAACTCAGTGGTGATATGGCACTTGGGGTAGGGGCACAGCCTGAAACACCTTTGGAACAGAGCAATTATAGAGAAATTATGAAGAATAGACTGCAGATACCAGTGCTTAATACTGGCCTAGTAGAACAGCAGGACTATGTCCATAACATGAGATGGTTGGCTTCTTTTAAATCATGCAATGGTAAAGGCTTACAAGGCAGGACTGTTGTAGAATGTATACAGAGACAATGACTTAGAGAGAGAGACCTAAAATGACTACTAGTGCCATTCACCTGGTGGGCGAGATTAGGATCTCTGAGAACAGTCTGTCCAAGGAAGCTTGATGTCACTTAAGACAGCTAACAGCCGTTATTTATGGAAGTTCTGTCAAATAAATAACTTCTGTTTAAATACTTTGCTAACCTTGAAGTAATGAACAAAATTTAATATTCTTTTATGGTATTCAATTACATTTCCAAATTACTGCTTATAACAGGAACATGTATCTATACAAAAGTATTCATGAATTCTAGCATTTAACTCCATTTGTGCAAGTGTGTATATTTAGGGAATTCAATTTTCAGTAAAATAGCTCAAAACTGGAATTTGCTGTTCATATTGAAACCAAGCTTGTGATGAAATTTATCATCCAGCAACATAGTACCAATTAGTGCAGAGGGTTTAATGGCAATTTGTGCAAGACGTGGGCATTCTCTTGCACATTATTGACTTGAAGTGGCTTCATTCCGTAAGAAAGGACTTAGTAATGGTTTTGTACTAAACCATAGGGAAAGAGAAAAAAATACTATTCTGACGCCTAGTTAGTGGCCTTTCTAGACAAAGGCTTGCAAGCAGCATTGATGAATAACACACAGCTTTTCAAATATAAAGGATCACTAACCTGATCTCCTTCTATGACAAGATGACCTGCCTAGTGGATGAGGGAAAGGCTGTGGGTGTTGTCTACCTGGACCTTAGTAAAGCCTTTCACACCATCTCCCACAACATTCTCCTGGAGGAACTGGCTGCTCATGGCAAGGATTTACCTTGCTGGGTACAAAGCTGGCTGGATGGCCGAGCCCAGAGAGTGGTGGTGAATGGAGTTACATCCTGCTGGTGGCCGGTCACAAGTGGTGTTCCCCAGGGCTCAATATTGGCTTCAGTCCTGTTTAATATCTTTATTGATGGTCTGGACAAGGGCATCCAGTGCACCCTCAGTGAGTGTGCAGATGACACCAAGGTGGGTGGGAGTGCTGACCTGCCTGAGGGCAGGAGGCTCTGCAGAGGGACCTGGGCAGGCTGGAGCGATGGGCCCAGGCCAGTTGTATGAGGTTCAGCAGGGCTCAGTGCCGGGTCCTGCCCTTGGGTCACACCAGCCCCACGCAGCGCTACAGGCTGGGGCAGAGCGGCTGGAAAGGGCCTGGTGGGAAAGGGCCTGGGGGTGCTGGGTGACGGCCGGCTGGGCAGGAGCCAGCAGTGTGCCCAGGGGGCCCAGGCGGCCAGCAGCACCCTGGCCTGTGTCCCCAGCAGTGTGGCCAGCAGGACCAGGGCAGTGACCGTCCCCCTGCCCTGGGCACTGCTGAGGCCGCCCCTCGAACCCTGTGTTCAGGTCTGGGCCCCTCACTGCAAGGGGGACATTGAGGGGCTGGAGCGTGTCCAGAGACGGGCAGCGGGGCTGGGGAAGGGGCTGGGGCACAGGGCTGATGAGGAGCGGCTGAGGGGGCTGGGGGTGTTTAGCCTGGAGAAGAGGAGGCTGAGGGGGGACCTTATTGCTCTCTGCAACTACCTGAAAGAAGGTTGTAGTGAGGTGGGTTTCAGTGTCTTGTCCCAAGAAACAAGTGACAGGACAAGAGGAAATGTCCTCCAGCTGCACCAGGGGAGGTTAGGTTGGATATTAGGAAAATTGTCTTCACTGGAAGCGTTGTCAAGCATTGGAACAGGCTACCCAGAGAAGTGGTTGAGTCAGCATCCCTGAAGGTATTGAAAAAACATGTAAATGTGGCACTTGGCAGTCCTGGGTTAATGATTGGCCTCAATGATCTTAAAAGTCTTTTCCAACCTAAACGATTCTTTGATTCTGTAGCTCTATGTGTGGATAGTAATATGACAGTCTACATTGTGACATACTGAAGTTGTTTCTGTTTTTAGGATATGCAACCCAGAACTTCATTTGTAGTGGAGTTTAGCATAGTGACATTGAATATTGATGATGATTATGTTCATTTTATTGGTATTCTGCTAAGCGTTAGGTTCTCCTTGTGTATGTATTAATGGTTTCTTATTTTTTCATTGATGATGATGACAACTGTAGATTTAGGTTTAAGAACTCAAATACTTCACAGAAAAGGAGATTATCTTCCTGTGTGCTTTTACACTTCCTATAGTAAGCTCTGGATGCCCCTTGAATGGAAAAATCATGTGTTGTAATTTGCCTTATTAAATAATGTAGGACTGTTTTGCCAAAGTGATATTTAGCACTGCAAAAACAGATGAATGTGCATGTGTTCAGATTAAAATAATAGTTTCCCTTTCTCCTCTTGTTTCCAGCCTGTGACTTCTAACATGTTGAACTGTAGAGTGTTTTGTCCTCTGTTGTTATATATGCATGTTTAGGATTGAAGGTTTGTTACTTGGAAATTCAGTACAAATGTGAGCATCAGCAAATAAGTCCTTTGCTAATCTGGAAATGTGATATGCAAAGGAAACACCCTCCAGCCTCTAGATAAGGTCATAAAGTACCATTAAGATGTAAAGTAATCCGTGGTTTGGGTCATCCTGAAAGCTCTTACTGATAGGAGTCTCGATGGAGTCCTGCTGTCACATGTTCATCACATACCGATTGAAAGCAGGGGGATCAACTCCGAGGAGGCTGAACCTGAGATATTTCCTGTGCTGCAGAGACTGAGGGTGTGAAAGAAGCTAATGCTTCATTAAGCTGCACTGATTAAAAAATTGCAGAGTTTCTTAGATGTTAGATGCTCTGTTCACTGCTAATGGACAAGAAAGCAGTTTATTAAGGTAAGGGCATTGTTCTTCAGAAGCAGATAGGAGAAGCTTTGTTTATTGTGTATGAGGGTTGTTTTAAAGGGCAGTTTGCTGCATTGCTATTGCAAAAAAAAAAAATAAAAAAAAAAAATTGGCTGCTCTGTAACATAGCATTGTCAGAGAAACAACTGGAATGCAGAAATGCCTTTGAACTCAGGATGGATTTGTTTTTGCTTCCCAGGCAGTCAGCATCAGTGTTTTTAACAAAAGGGAGGAGGCTGATTACCACAAGGTTTCCTGTTCATGTGCATAAGGAGCTTTTGTAAAGAAACAGGAAAACCGAAATTCTCACAAATAATCAGTATTCTGCTGTATACTGTGACATTCTGTACAAATTGTAAATGAAGCACAAATAAGTGTCTGCAGAATACGGAGGGCTGTGTGGAAGGTACTGAGAAAAAAGAATGGCAAAAAAATGCAGCATTATGCCAAGTGCCTCTCCAGTATGGGACTTGGCTGCTTGGAGGTCCTCGGTGAGTGATGCGTTGGGGTTTCGTGCTGGTCCCTGCAGGGGATACAGGACAGCCCGGGGTTCGTAGGTGAAGAAGGAAGGGGTAGAGTGGGAGGAGGTTTTCCTCCTGTTTGAAGACAGCTTTACTGCTGTTTGGGAAGCATGGCACTTACTCAGAGTGTACCTGAAGGACTAGTTGCTGGACCGGCCGCTCCCCGCACCCAGGGCATTCAGCTCTCGCCCCTTCCTCTGCCCCACGCGTGTATACACACACGACGTGCACACGCTCGTAAGCAAGACGGGCTTTCCAGGGGAAGCATGCGGCTGCTGGAACAGCTCCTGGCTGCGCGTCGGGTTTGGTCTGCGGGGGCTTGTAGGGGGAGCGAGCTCAGCAGGGCAGCGGGGCGCCCGCCGCTCGCCTCCCCTTCGCGCAGGGGGCAGCAGAAAACCCGCAGCCAGAAACACACCTCGGGGTTAAAAACCACACCAACCAACCAACCAACCAACAAAACAAACAAACAACCAACAACAACAACAAAAAAAACCCAAACAAAAAAAACCACAAACAAACAAAAACCAAACCAACCCACACGGTATGTTCTAGGTGAATTTATTGATTTCTTTTTCTTCCAAGGGCAAGATGGAGCCGTCCTTGTGTCCCGCTGCAGCCCCGCGGGCAGGGAGACAGGACATTAGGGCACTCTATTCCCGCCGCGCTGCGACCCCCCGCCCCCCCGTTGCTCCCACCACTTCGTTGGCCCCAGCGCCGCTACAGTCACACCGCGGCGGCGCGACTCCCGACCGGCAGCTTTTCCTTTGTGGCCCCGGGGCGCCGGGCCAGGCTGGGGGGAGGGCGGAAGGGCGAGGCGGGGAAGGAGGTGGGGGCAGGGAGGGACAAGTTAGCGGAGAGGAACCCGGAGGGCTGCCACGGGCGGGCGGCTTGTTTCTCTGCACGGGGCGGCGTGCTCGGGCGGCCCGTGGCACCGGCCGTGGGTGTTGGCAGTGCGGAGATGAGAGACCCAGGTAAGGCAGCAGGAAAGCAGGTGGTTGGTGACAGGCTGCGGGTTTTGTGTCCTCCCCGTTTGCTGCAACTAAAGCTTTCCCCCTGGTTTATAACGGGGCAAGTACCTAGGGGGACCTCAGACAGGTGCCATCCCGTGCAAACAAAACACCACTTTGCTTTTTAATCTAAGTTTTAACGTAAGAGCGTTGGGCTGTGCATAGTTAGCGCTCCCATCCTGCGTGTGTAACCTCTGCGTGATCGTAACTGGGAGGAGCAGCAGCTTAAAACGTGATTCGGCTGGTTGTTGGGGTCTGTGGGGTTTTTTTCTCTTCACTGTAAATACCTTTACGTTTATATGAACACGGGAGTGACAGTTTATATGAACACCGAGTGTCACAGGCAGGATTGGGAGCAGTCTCATAAACCCGCTGTCTCAGTTGTGCGCTGGGGCTGCTGTGCTGTATTTCAGAGGTGGAGGTGTGGAGGGGAAGTGCTGGTGGTGCTCCGTGGTAGGTCAGTGGCCTGGATGTAAGGATTTCAGACATGGGAGATACTGGGAATGGGAGCTCCAGTGAAAGAACAGAAGGGGATCACATATTGGACATACAGGTGAGATGAATTACATGATTGAGCTTACCATTGAAACTTTAAAAACTAGGAATAATTTTTACTAATGAGGAAGTAAGTATCTAGAATCTAAAGAGTATCTAGAATCTAAAGAGTTACAGGGAGACTTTGTACTCTTAAAAAATAAACCAAACAAAACCTCATGTCATTGCAAATCTGTTCTTTCCTTTGATCTGAAAGCTTCTCCATAGCTTTTAATCACCTCCATCCCCACAAGTAATACAAGGAAAACAATTAACAAGCTTATTTTATATAAAGTGTTCAGAAAATTTTTGCAGTGGTTATGTAGTGGAAATAAATACAGCGTCTTGAACTCCTGAACTAAAAATGTCCTTTTTTAAAAAAGTAATTGTTTAACAGATTCTGTCTGCACTTGTGTTAAAGTAGTGATTGCAGTGAATGTAGTGTTGACAACATTTTAAAATGGCTTTTTACTAAATTTTACCAGAATATGAAGAATTTATACCATTATATTTTGATGGGAATTATGTTGCATTGCTGACTGGAAACATGGCAGAGGTCATCTGCAAGAATGGACCTATTTTCAGTTATCAGTCCTTTTAATTCACATCAGTACCTTCATTATAATGCCAGATACAGGTTGATAGTAAATGGTGTTTTGATGTGAACCTACCTGGCAGTACAGAAGAGCTAAAGACAAATAAAAACTATGAGATAATACATAATTACAATAATCATTAGCATCTAGACCACACATCTGAATACACTGTATTTGAGGGAAATTTAATTTCTGTGCATTCTTATCTAAAGCCTAAACTCATTTGGACCAGACTACATAGGTGTTTTGTATGTGGCAGGGCCTACACAAAATAGTCTGTTGCAACAGATAATGGTAATAAAGTTTTCTGATGAAAAGCAGAAAAGCACGTAATTTTTTTTCAATAAGCATTTCCACTTTAATCTCAATCATTGTATAACAGCTATTGTTACTGCCTTAACCGACATCCACATCTTTGCATACGTTACATTCCTTTAATAGAAACCAAACCAAACTTCACCAGCCAGCTCTTCTGCATGCTAGTACAGGTATGCCCCAGCAGCCTGCAGTGCATTTGCTTTATCTCCATCTTATGTGAAAGGGCATAAAGAGCAATGGTGAAGACTCCTAGGACCCTCTCTAACTTAGTGCAGCTGTGACAGCCACAGAGCTTGTGAGAATTGAAACAGGTGTGGGAAGGGGAGGGGCTGTGCATAGTTTGCTCAAACTGGAAAACTTGCCACAGAGTCCACGATAAAGGCAGAAAAGGGCAGTCTGTTTCACCCTTTCCTTCCATCTGTCTGTTAGGAGTAACGAACGTGCCTGTGCTACGTCCATGATTGCTTCTAAACCTTGGTTTTCGCTTTGAGGTGACCAGCACTTCTGAAGAATGCTGCAAACACTGCCTCTGCTTTGCTAAATAGTTGTTATGTGCTTTGGGAGGCTGAGATAAGGCAGAAGCGTTTTATATAGTACAGGATCCTCTTCTCCGTTTACTTCCCTGTGGTTTAGCTACTTTCCTGTTGTTGAGGAAGTTGGGAGGGAGCTGTGTTCCGAAACATGCTCTTGGGAAATCCAAATAATCTTTTCTTTTCCAAAGATATCTGTGCTTTTTTAAAAAAATACTGTTTTTCCAGCTGGTTCTCAAGTTTGAAGGGGTTTTAACAATTGTGATAAGAAAAAGGTGTACAGCACCCTGCCCTTTCCCTGTATGTTTCTTTGGCATTGTCTTAAGTAACTTTGCAGACAAATCTTGCTTTATTTTATTTCTCATTTACTGTTTTGTTGGTGCAGGCCTTTCAAAGTGCCTGACCTTGTTTGTTTGTTTTCTGTTTTTCTGCTTCCTTTTGGAGGTGCTTGCGCTGGTTTATATTAGTACTTGTACCATCCAGTATGAATCAGTACACACCAAAAGTTCACACCTAAAGAAGAAGCCACCGCTTTTCTTTCTGCTGGTTTTTTTTTTTTTACCTGTTAAAGGAAAGCCTTTCCGAACTTTTGAGTATGAATGGGAGGTATGATGGATACACAGTACCTTTTGCCACTCTGGACTTAAGAGAAGTCACATTTCACCATTTACCACTCTATTACTAAGTCCGTTCTCCACCTTGCTCCAGCGGTGACAGAAGTTCAAATGCATTATTCACTTCCTTCATTGCTATCACAAGGGAAGCTGTTGCATAGACAGGACTTGAGTGTTTTTATTTTTACCAGTACATTGTCTAATCCTGCTCAGTATTAGAGGATGACGTAGTACAGATTACCTCAGCCCAAATACAATAAGGAATAATTCTAATCTTCCATGCAGAATATTTTAACTGTGTAAATTTCATTGTCCTTGTTTCCTCTGAAATGCAGAATTTTAATCGATACTAAAGACAGCACTTGAGATAGGTTGCTTTTCTGATCCAGTATGGTAAATCCCCTCTCTTCCCAGTCAAAATACACACATTATTGTTATTGTTAGAGACCTCCATTCCCATCCCTTTGTCTTTGTGTAGCACTATAGCAAAGTGAACAATGAGAGCTAGTATGTGCAGTGTAAATGTTCAGCCATGTCCACAGGTCTCCCTCTTGTGCATTCTTCCCCTTCCTTTTTTGAACTCATCATATGCTTTACAGCTGTCACTGGGACACTGGTCCATGCCTGGAGAGGCAGGCGTGCATGGCTTGACACTCTTGCTTGCTCACATACTCTCTGACTGTCTTTCATTAAGACCCCCAACTCAGTTGTTCACACAGTCTGTCACTCAGAGGGGGTGAATTTCAGTGCCCTATGGACAGGATGCTTTGGGAAGCATCAGCAGGCGTCTAGATGCCAAGAGTGAGAGATCACACCCGGCAGCAGACTTGTTCATTGCTCATGAGGGTCAGCAGTCTGCTTTTCAGAATTTAGGTATACTGTACATATTTTTACACTGTTAATTTTCAGATTTAAATTGTCAGAAATCTGTCATAGTTCTGCTGATCTGGCAGTTTTTATTCGTTCTCTAGGGGATGGCTTCAGTAATTCAAAAAACAGGCAAAAGTGAGACTTTCCCTGCAAAACTCTATAAACATCAGAATAAAACACTGGTGAAACAGGGTCAAAAAAATTCACCACGGAGACAGTGAAGGTGTTTTGAGAGGTGGTACAGGCAAGGATGTGAAGACAATAGCGTTTTCCCATGCTGTTTTAAGTATCCTGGGGGAATTATGGGAACAGTCAAGATGACCAAAGCACAAAGCAGGCCTTTAATGGTACAGAAAGGCACTGCAGAGGAAGAAATTACAAGCTTCAGGAAGAATCTTGACTGTGAAGCAAGCCCTTCTGTCTTGCTGATGAGTGTTGCCAAAAGGATGGTGCTAGCTTTCCCACTGCAAGGGGAAAGATCAGGCAAAGAGAGAGATTACTGGCATGTTCTTTACTAGTGATGTGGACAGAAGGCACAAGTATGCAGTGCGGTGTGTGGCTGACTCTAGGCACACTGCAGGAAGGAGGCAGCAGCATAGACCTGTGGGGAGTATGAAGGTGCAGGTACACACTGAAAAGACGGTGGTAACTAGGGTCTCAGCTTAAATTGTGACCCATTGAGTTTCCAAGTGACTCATGAAGGATGGTCACGAGGACCGAGAAAACAGGTGTTTCCTTGAACTATCCCAGCTGAGAGAGTCTTGTTCTTTCTGGAGAAGCCTTTGAGAAGGAGAAAGAGATACCATTCCCTGACAATGGAGGCAGCGTTTGCCCCCTAGATCTTTTTTCTGGGGCTTGTTCCACTGTTGGAGGGTAATTCTGTGCTCTTGAATAAGAACAAAGGTTCATGGTCATAGGATCTCCTAGGCTTGCTTTTTAAGCACAGTTTGCTTGGCTTTCTCTATGATTTGACAATCAGCTTTGCTGTCACTTTTGTCCAGTTTTTAATTCAGTTAGAGCTTCCATAAAACCCAGAGGTTTAATTGTAAAAAAAACTGGAAGAAGTTTTATGGGCATGGCCTTTTGTCAGTTTTCACTCCAATAGAAGGAACCTTCTGGATGTGGTAAAACTCATTTCAGATAAGCTCTGAAAAGCTACAGTGTGTGTGACCCCCCATGGGCTATACCTGTAATTCACACCGTGTTCTGGCCGTTACAGAGTAAGGAACAGACTGGTATTTGATGATTCTTCAGGTTGCTTCTCTCTGAAATCAGTTGAGCCTTAGACCTGCAAAGGCAAATCTCTTTCTTGCTGACTTGGATTACAGCCAACATCAAAGTAGCAGAGCCAGAATCACTCATCTGTAAGTGAACTCCCTCATTTTGTAAAAGCTATTTTTAGGCGATTGTTCAAGTCTCCTCTGTCAGAGTATGTTTTCTCTCTGTTGGGCTGAGTTACGTAACTTTGGAAAGTTTGTTTCAACAGGGTGGATTAGAGCATCTTTTCAGTTCTTAACTTCAGGTATATTTACAAAAAACATTGCTAGACTTAGTTACTGCTTTGACTTACTCATCTGTCCTCTTTGTCGTCATTGTTGTAAGTGTGTACTGAAACAAAATCAGTCTTTGGAGTGTATTTGAAAGAAAGGAGAGGGTCAAGTGATGAGGATTCTCTCACCTGGGGACATGCTGGGTCACTTAGTGCTTGCTATGGGGCACTGTGGTGGGTGACCACCTCTGGCAGCCAAGCCCCTGGCCAGTTGCTTGCTCAGTGCCCCCCAGCAGGATGGGGAAGAGAATCAGAAGGGAAGGTGTTCTGAGGGTGTCTTCTGTGCGAGTCAGAAATAACACCAACCAAAAGCAAGATTAGAGGAATGCCAGTCAAAACTATACTAGGTTATCCACTTAATGGATTTACATCCTTTCCCACAGTGCTGCTCATTTATGACAAGTATGACTCTTTTAAAGAATTCAGGGATGATTCTTTTTATTCTTGCCAGAGATACATTTTAAGAGAAGCTAATAGCTTATGCACAAGAGGTGGTAGTACAGTAATAAAGATCTGTTGGTATAAATCTAGTTGTGCTGGTAAATTTTCTTTGTTCTAAATGTAAGATACATTTTTAAAGGCTTTTAAGGAAAGAATAATTCTATACTTTTGGTTTTTTCTTGGGCTTTTTTCCTTTTTTTTGTTTTCACATAAAATTCTATATTCTGAAGACAAGAGATGAAGAAGACTAAATGCAAGCACCATTTTTAAAGGCATCATATAAGACTAGCTGTGGCAAAGGCCTCATTACTTGCTCGGCTATTCCAGTTAGTGCAAGATTTCTCTCTAGTGCTCAGTGTACCTTGTGTACATGTATGTCATCTACTATGTAGTGTTTTAGAACCTTTTCCAACTCTTCTACATGTTTTAAGTAATGGAAACTCAAAAATTACTCTTGGGAGATTGTTCAAATTGCAGGAAATCATTATGTACATCCTTTTCTTATTCTTCCATATCTAAATTCTTGTGGATAAAAATGCATTTTGTTGTTGAGTTCATGTGCTGGAATTAGTTGCTCCTGCTTATTGCCATTTACCCAGATGATGCATCTCAGTTTCACATGCCTCACAGACATACAGGTCTGTTGTGATGGAGATGGAAGTCGAGTATGTAGATGAACACACAGGGCAATCAAGTCAGTGGCTTTATGCTTCTCATTGTTATTTCTTGCACTGAATTTCCCTCAGTACCTCAGTCTCTGCTTGGTATTCAGTTTCTCAGGACTGCATGGATTATTCCAGATGGCTTCCTACCTTCGCTGCACAGACAAGAGCTGTCATCTTCGTGACTCCCTAACAAGACCTCTTTCATAGAAAGACACAGTTCTTACTCCTGCTGCTTCACTTTCCTTCTATGCCTCCCTCAGGGCCCTCCTACACATTAACTCGCTCTTAGTGTGATATCCCCTCATCTTGTATTACCTGGCCTTCTTCCAAATTCACTTTAATTTCCAAACCGTCTTTGTAGGTGTTCTGTATTGTTTCTCAGTCTTCACTAATGTTCCCACCACCACCAGCAGCTCTCCCCCCCCCCCCCCCCCCCTTTACTGTCATTTGCAGATGTCATTAGCTCATGTTTAGTCCCCTCTTACAGGTATTGAAGTTAGATGAGATGTGACTCACCAGCTAATACCTCTGCACAGCTGAAACCTTGTTTGTTTACTGTTTTGTGGCTTTTTTTATGTCCAGGTGTAAGTTAATTTGAAAATAAGTATTCCTGAGACACTTGAAGTTTTAAATTAAATGGAATGTATTCTGTGGTTGCAACATCTAGGGCTTTTTTGTTTGTGTGTGTGACTGGTGATTTTTGTTTTGTTTTTTGACAAAGATCGCGGTGGCAGAACGGAAGTGAAGGTGCTTCCTGCTGTAGCCTTATTGCATTTCTATAAGGGTGTTTGGGAATAGTTTTTCATTATTACTTCCAATTTTTTTTTTTCTGCCTCTTAGCAGCTGGGCATTATTGGTGAAGCTGTTTAGCTAACAAATACAAGCCACTGTGTTTTTAAATCCATCGTGCCATGTGCTCTAGATCCATTATTTTCTATGCCCATTATGGCTATGCATCCAGTTTGGGGCCTGCCAGTACCATAAATGTAAGCAACTCCAGTGGAGGGCTACCAAAATGATCAGGGGCTGGAGCACTTGCTGTGAGAGGAAAGGTTGAGTGATCTGGGCTTGTTCAGTCTGAAGAAAGGATGGCTTCAGGCTGATGTAACATAAGCCCCCTGTATCTGCAAGGTCGTTACCATGGAGGAGTCAGGCTTTTGCTGAGGTGCACAGTGGGAGCATGCAGAGACAAATAAATTGAGGTGAGAGTTCACAATATATGGGATAAAAACTTCCCTGTGAGGAGAGTCAAGCAAGAGAACTGGTTACTCAGAGGGGCTGTGCAGTCTCCATCCATGAAGGTTTTCAAGACCCAACTGTGCAAAAAGTCCTGAGCAACCTTGACTCTGCTGTGAGCAGGAGGCTGGGCTAGAGACCTACCATCCAATGTGAATGATTTTACAGTTCTGTACTATTCATCAGCCTTGTACCACTGCTGATCCTCTAGACTGTTCATGTCTCAGGTTTGTTTCCCTGTTTGAATAACAGTAAGTACATCACTGACCTGATGAGATGCATCCACGGGTGTGGAGGGAGGTAGTGGATGAAGTGGCTAAGCCACTATCTGTTGTATTTGAGAAATCATGATAGTCCAGTGAAGTTCTCATCGACTGGAAAAGGGGAAAACCCCCCGATTTTTAGGAAAGGGAAAAAGGAAGACCTGGGGAATTATAGGACAGTCAGTCTCCCCTCTGTGCCCGGTAGGATCATGCAGCAGATCCTCCTGGAAACTGTGCTAAGGCACATGGAAAATAAGGAGGTGATAGGTGACAGCCAACATGGCTTAACTGAGGGCAAATTGTGCCTGACAAATCTGGTGGCCTTCTACAATGAGGTTCCAATGAGGGTTGACAAATGAGGGAAGAGGGACTTCTTCTGTCATCTACCTGGACTTGTGCAAAGCTTTTGACACTGTCCTGCACAGCATCCTCGTGTCTAAACTGGAGACACATGGATGTGATGGATGGACCACTCAGTGGGTAAGGAATTGGCTGGATGGTTGCAGTCAAAGAGTTGTGGCGAACGGTTCAATGTCCAAGTGGAGGCCAGTGACAAGTGACGTTCCTCTGGGATCACTACTGGAACTGGCGCTGTTTAACATCTTTGTCGGCGACATGGACAGTGGGATTGAGTGCAACCTCAGCAAGTTTGCCAATGACACCAAGCCGTGTGGTGTGGTCAACACACTGGAAGGTAGGGATGCTGTCCAGAGGGACCCTGACAGGCTTGAGACATGGGCACGTGTGAACCTCATGAAGTTCAGCAAGGCCAGGTGCAAGGTCCTGCACCTGGGCCAGGGCAATCCCAAGCACAAATACAGGCTGGGTGGATAGTGGATTGGGAGGAGCCCTGAGGACAAAGATTTGGGGTGTGTGGGTGACAAGAAGCTCAGCGTGACCCAGGAATGTATACTTGCAGCCCAGAAAGCCAACCAGATCCTGGGCTGCATCAGAAGAAGCATGGCCAGCAGGTCACAGGTGATTCTCCCACTCTGTTCTGCTGTCGTAAGACCCCACCTGGAGTACTGCATCCAGCTTTGGGACCCCCAACATAAGGCACGGGCCTGTTGGAAAGAGGTCAAAGGAGGGCCACAGAGATGGTCAGAGGGCTGCAGTACCTCTCCTGTGAGGACAGGCTGGAAGAGTTTGGGGTTGTTTAGCCTGGAGAAGAGAAGGCTCCAGGGAGAACTTATACCAGCCTGCCAGTAGAACCTGTAGTGGTGGATACAAAGCGTAATGATTTTAAACTACGAGAGGGTAGATTTAGATTAGATATTAGGAGGACATTCTTTACGGTCAGAGTCGTGAGGCGCTGGAACAGGTTGCCCAGAAAAGCCTGGATGCCCCATCCCTGGAGATGTTCAAGGTCAGGCTGGGTGGGACTCTGAACAGCCTGGTCTGGTGAAAGGTGTCCCTGCCCATGGCAGGGGGTTGAGAACTGGATGATATTTAAGGTCCCTTCCAATCCAAACCATTCCATGATTCTGTGATTCTGTGGTTACCTCTAGTTTCATAGGTCTTTTGAAATGCAGGTTGTATTTTCAAACATGCCTTTTAGGTACACTAACAGATGGTATTTTTATCTGCTGATACGTGCTTTGTAAGGAACTGACTTGGTCATCTTTTAAAATGAGGGTATGAACTGTCTTTGTCAGCTGTTCCTGTATTTCCATAGTGTCTGAGAGCAGAGCACATTACTATGATTAATTCGTAAAAGAAAGCAGGGGATTCTGAAATGACCACAAGGCTTCCATGAAACGTCAAGTTGGAACTAACATAAGCTGTATCTATTATTTCAGTCCCCATTTGAGGTCCTGCTTTCCTAACTATAAATAATGTACAGCTCCTTTTCATAGTTTGTTCTGGACACTGGTCCTCACTGTAGCTTGCGTATATCTCTGTTCCTTTTAGTTTACTGTCCCCTCTGCATTATAGCTGCTGCATTAAAATACTTTAAGGCACAGGATGATGATCTATAAGGTCCTTTTTGTTTGTTGCTGGTACGAGGGAGCTGCACAAGCTTTTTAATTTTCTCTGTTCAGCAAGGATAGATTGAAATATCTTGACTTTAGTATCTACTACACAATTTTCGAAAAAGTGTTGCCGAATTTTAATGTCTACAGTGGAAAAAAAACCTCATTTCCATATTCATTGTACTACAACAATAAAGCTTTTCTTTCATTCCCTCCATGTTTTTGCTTCAGACAGATAAAATCACTGGTGCATTTGTGGTTTCATGTGAATGAAATGTCTCTTCTCAATTACTATTTTTAAACAAGCCTTTACATTCCCATTGTCCTAATCTGAAAAAAACATTATTTGTCACAAAAAAACTGGCAATGTCACCTCACATTTCATTTTTTAAAAAAAGGGTATTGACTTTAGAGTTTTCTTGGTTTCTAAGAACTGGCCATTTTTATACCAGTACTGTAGTGTATAATTCATGCACAGTAGACTAGCATAGTAAGCAGTGTTAACACTATGTTGTGCCTGCCAAAATATATTCATAAAATTCATTGGGGGCCAAGATGGTTGAATGATTAGAGCACTCGTCTGGGAAATGAAACACCTGGCTTCCAGTGCCAGGTCTGCCATTCCCTGTCTGATGTTTGCAAAAGAAAAGCAATCTCATTTATTCTTGTCTATGGAGAGAAATACCATTACCCACTCCTGTGAAGTGTTTATATGGTACTTCTCACTCCAATGTTTTGAAGTATTATTCATTTTACTTTCTGGCTCATCTTAGGAAATCCTAAGGATCCTTAGCCAGTAGCATGTGGTGTTTGCAGGCTTTAATTCAGAAGAGTTGACCATAATGAACCTCACAACTCTGTCTTTAAATGCGATACAGGAGTTTCTGGTTGTAATGTTATTGTCAGTGTTGTTGGGAAGATCAGACTAAATTACTTGGACTCCAAGAATATGAAGTTAATCTGAGCGGTTTTGTTGTTGTTTTGGGGAGATTGGGGTGGTGGTGTTTGGTTTGTTGGTATGGTTTTTTTGAGTGTAACATGTAAACTGCATCAGTTACATGCCACAATGCTATTTTGTTTTTACCTGCTGAGAGACTTAATTGAAGAGCAATTGAGGACTTTTCTTAAATCTCTGCCCATGTAATAATTTTTTTTAATTGTTTGAAAGATCGTAGTGTAATTCTGTCACACTGGGCATAGAAGAGTCTCCAGTCTTCCCATGGTCTGTGGGGAGTGTGAAGGAGGATGTAATAGTTTCAGAGTGGATGATTCAGACTGGTGGGAGAAACAACTCTATCCCACGTGTAAGGACTAGAAACCTAAAATGAGCTCCGATGGAAATTGAGCTACAATGTGTAAGGCCTGCTGGGATTTCAGAGGGCCGGGACATTTCTATCTGTGTACGTACATTCTGCTTGTGGCTGAGGAGTGGGTTGAGCAGATAGAGTGGTTGATTCTCACAGTTCCCATAATTTTTCTTGGCGGACAAAATCTGTCCATTGATTGTGAGATAGCTGAGGATGTAAAACAAAACCTAATTTTCCCTTGGCTGATTGTGCTGTATTTGTATCTCCTGCAGTATATAGTTCTGGGATGTGGGATAACACTAGAACCGTCAAGTTGGTAACACTGCAAAAATGTGCATGAGTTGTGCAGAAAGATGTTTATGTTTAAATGTCATGTTCTTGCCTAGAGCCATCTGGTTTATACTGTCCTCAAACTCTTTTCCAGATCTCTGTCTTATTTTCTGATTTTGTAATGTAATGGAACATTTGCTATTAATTAGAAACGAAAAGCCCTTAATCTCCTTACTCAAGAAAAGCAGCTAACTTAAATCTCAGGAAACTCAAGTATATTAATTCAGAGCAGGGTGGTCTAATTCACAGCACCATTTACAGACCAAGTCCACACAGTCTGTCATCACAACCTTTGGGGAAAGGGGGGGGTGACTGCAGGGGAAGCATATGTAAGTGCTACAACTGAATGTCTCCCTAGGTGCTTGTGCACAGCCTGATGAGGAAGCTGTGAGCTGCTGTTGCTGCATCCTCGTACAAAAAGGAAGAGAAGAGAATTGACGGCTCCAGAGTATGGCTGGTGGGCAGCACTGGATCATATAGCCAGCTGCTTCTACCTGCAAGGAGGGCCATAAAATAGGTGTTAGGAACCTTCTGTCAACACTGAAGAGTTTGGACCACTGCAGCTTAGAAAAAGCTTTGCTAGTCGCAACACATAAGCATTCCTGCTCTAACAGCAGCCCAAACTGGCACTTGTTCTTACCCAAATGTGGAAGAGGGGAAAGACTGGGGAGATTACGGCTGCTGTGGTATCCCACATGTTGCAGGTTTGTAGACTTAATTTCGTGCTTTTGCCAGGTGGTGGAACTGACCTTAGCAAAAAGTTTTTACCAGGTTAATGTGAATCCAATTTTGACCCACAGCACCTTGAGGAGACTGTGTACTGTTCTGCTAGTGCAGGGAACTGACTGTTTCACTTACATATATAATGCATATATATAAATGGAGCTTCAGTGGAGGTTTTGAGGGTATGTGAACTGTGCGTGATCAGAGCTGAGAGAAGAAGATTATAAATTTTTCTGGTTCTGTGCTATTGAGATTGGACAAATAGGAAATCTTAGTAACAGGATTAAGGAGCACTACAAATTACATTTACAGAAATACTCTGCGGGAGTTATTTGAGAAGATAAATTCAAGAATCTCATGTAGTTGGTGGAAACAATCTGAGGAAATGTTTCTTCCCTTCGTGCCCCTCACCTCCCTTCCTTCAGGAAATACCTGCACTTAAATTTGACTGGATGTAGGTACATGGTATGTTAGGAACATGAAAAATTGCACTGAAATATAGATAACCTTGACAGCTAACCCACACTGTACATGTAATTACACTTTTGTGATTACAATTTCTTTGAAGTGGGAGCAGAACAGGACTGAGGTTTATCTCCGCGATCGAAGTTTAGTGGAATATGTTTTTTATAAACTTTCTGTTTCAGTCCAGGCCTTAGAAATAGCTCTTTCAAAGTGTGTCCTGACAGGTGGACACCTCCTTACACTAGCAATATATCATGTATATCGTTAGGTTTTTACTTAGAGTGGCACAGATTTACAAATACACTGTCTGGTTCTGGAACCTTAGAACAAGACAATTGATTACTTTCCCCCATTTGCTGGGTCACATCCAATTTTATTTTTTCCCCTTTGTTATAGTGGACATTTGGACTTGTGCTGATTAGATTGCCTAGCAGTGATGTTAGAGCAAATAAACTGGCAGGAAGGTACGCCATTGTGTGATGCAGATTCACAATAGCATCTGTAGCTCTTTCCCCGTTCCAGTTGTTGAGACTGCAAGAGTGCTTTGAGATACATCCAGTGACTGAAACTGAACTGTGTCTGGAGCATTACGCCAAGATCACAAGGTAAGAATTCTTCCTTCAGGAGGAAAGTGTTGGCTTGTTTCAGGTTTGTTCCCCAGTCTTAACCCCCTCAGAAATTCCAGCATCTGCATGGCTAGAAGAAAGAGTCCGAAATACAGTCAAGTTCACTTAGGGAAACTGAGTGATAATTGCGTATAAGAAAAATAAGCTTATGTTTCAGAATCAGTTGTGTGATGCCATGAGTTTGCTTGGTGGGTCTCAGGTTCTGCAGTGAGATTTCCTCCAACATGGAAACAGTATGACCTCTGATGGGATTAGAGGAAGAGTAGAAGAACCAGTGATGGTGAAAGCCTGTTTGTAGGGCAGCAGGCCTTGTTCCAAGCACAGAATGCTATCCTGTGATGGCTCCCAGGAGCGCAGGGAGAGTGGGAGGAGGGATGTTTGGCTGGTCAGGGTTCAGTTTGCAGGCACTGGATAGTCACTTTTGCTGCTTGTGCCCACATAGTCACTTGCAGCTTTGCCACGTGTGCTTCTGCGAGAGCTGTGCAACTTTTTTCAAGCTTGCCTATCTTTTAATAATAGTTTTGTGTGAAGTTCACTGTGGGTCCATCTAATGGCAAATTCAACTTCCAAGAACTGGCTGAGACACCTGAGGCGCAGCTGTGTATAAAGGGTAGCCAGCAGTACCTTCTTGTGTAGGTTCTTCAATCAGACAAAATGCTTTTATGTTACTTGAAGTGGACTGAGAAAGAAGGGGATTGGGAGGAGGAGGGACGAGTACTTTCTTATTGCAGAGTAAGAATATCCTTGCAAAGAATTAGTGACAGCTTAATTAATGTTTGTTTCCTACAACTATGACCTTTTTTAAAAAAGCTGATTTGTCTCAGCAAGGTTTTAAAAGTGGGGTGGTTTTTTTTTCAGCATATATTCTAAAATACTTTGGCACATGATTTAGCAGTTAGGTGCATTTCAGCTAAGTTAAATCATGAAGTGCTCCACAATTTTGAGCAGGTTAAAAAAAAAAAAGAAAAGAAGACAGGTTACTTTTTAGTGTTCTGCTCTTTTCCAGGAATAACACATTTTAGATTTGGCCCTTGCTGTTGTAAATCTGATCCTTGTCACAAAGTCTTTTTTTAAAACATCTGTTTATCAACAGATTTTCTAGCAAGAGGCTTTGAGATTTTATGCTCTCTGGGGCTTAGGTATTGTGGCAGCTGAGAGTGCTGCTTCTGCCGCATACTCAGTATTGCAGCTGAAATAGGCAAAAATGGTGCCTGCAGACAGAGGCAATATTAATTGCTCCCTGCAATTAAATAAATAGCTGCATCGGTGCATAACAGCAGGAGGGAGAGGGTTAATGAGGGGCTAATTCTATCCTCAGAGGGACCACAGGGCTGATTGGAAACAGCTGCTGTACTGCAGGCTCTGGGCTGCACAGGGCGATGCTGTGGTGAGCCTGGCAGCTTGGGTGAAGAGAGGGAACAAGAGAAGAATGGTATGTAGGCAAGATAATAAACAATACAGCAAAGAAAGGACTTAGAAATGTATCCTAGGCCTGTGTCCCTGACAGAGGAGAATCTTAATAGGCAGGAGGGAAGGAAGGGAGAGTTCAGGCTGGAATTGCAGACTGGAGGGGGGGGGGCAGCCACTGGCATGCCCTTCACCTCGCTGTGTGAACATTAAGGCTTGCAGTTAAGTCAACATGCTATAGTGTAGGTGCAGCTTAGATATTAAAACAGCACAGCTGTGTTAATGGCATGCTTAGCTGAGCTAGCTGGCTCTGTTAGAAAAGGGGGGCGGGGGGGCATGTTGCTTAGGACAGATGCTGGATATACGTGACAGTGATTCACCAGAACTGCATACTTCTGATGGCATTTGTCGAAATATGAATGAGGATAGGAGTCTGGTTCATTGATGTCAGCAACACAAAAGTGAAATTATCCACAGCTCTGTAGGATATGAATAATTCTGTTAATTGTCATTTCTGGTACATACCATGGTGTTGTCACCTGAAAGTTGGCTTCTTTCTCTTCCTACATCTGTCATGTGCATAGACATGTCTTGTCTATTGCTTACATACCAGTAGCTGTTACTAGCATTCATGCACAAAACTTTCAGCAGATGCCTGGGTCTGCTTTTTGAATTGGTGCCTGCTTCTGTTGCTAAGGGTAGTTGTTAAAGCCCCAGAAATGCTTTAGCTTAAGCCAGAGCCTACCCACTTCACAGAGGTGAAACTGTGAATGCCTTTCCCACCCCTTTCTCCTAAAGACGAACATTTTTTCCTGCAGTTGATCAGTTAACTGAGGAGGGGGAGGAAACCATGTCAAACTTCTCAGCACAAAGAACCATGGAACATACCCCAGAGGTATACTTGAGAAGACAGGCTAGATTGACCCAAATGTTAATGTAGCAGAGGCCAGTGATGTAATAGATGCATAGATTTTGGTTGCTGATAGCAAAAAGTGGTTAGCCTTGTCAGCTCCGCAGCCAAGCACTGTCCCACAGGGCTGTAATGTGTCGAGCACCAGAACTGTAAAACTAGAGTGCTCCAAAGAAAGACAAAAGGGAAGATCAAAAGTGAAAGAACACCTTCTGTTAAATAGATTAGGGCATGTCCACCTCAGATGATGAGGGAGGAAAGAGGGTATATGTTTAAAGAGAGCATTATAAATTAATAAGTGATGCAAAGAAGATCAGAAGGGACAAAAGTTACCCTTGAGGTGCAGAACAACACCAGGGAAGCACTGCAGCACCCAGTTCTTACACTTTGTCTTCAGATTCTGTGATCCACCACTCTCGGAGGCAGGATGCTGGACTTCCAGCCTGTGGTGTGGCCTAATACAGCACTCCTTAAGTATGCTCTTTGAATGAGAAAACTCACTTTAAGATGGGGAATAATATGGTCCTATATTTTTTCACTGATGTTTCTTCAGTTGGTTTGGAGTGGCTTACTGTTTCATTATTAAAATCATGTTAAGATAATACTTTTTAATATGTCAAGATTTTGGAGCCCACGGTAACTATTTTTGAGAATGTAAATAAAAAAAGACAGCAATGTAACTCTTCACTTGAATTGTTAAGTGTCATGTTACCCAAATGGTGAAGCAGTGGAATATGAAAAAAGTAACTTCCACTTTCACTCTGCCAAATTATGTGGGTAATAAACCATATGCTATATAAAGATACAAACAAGAATGCTATATGAGTGAGAAATGTGCTCTATGAAGAATTAACACAGAATAGCTTTAGCTTTGGTAGCAGCAAGCGTTTGGATCCTATGTAATGTGCAGGGGTGAAAAATAAGCCAGGTGTTAAATGGATTAATGCAGCGTTGATCCTTTTCTGTCAGGACAATTAACATGAGTAAAATATTTACCCTAATTTAAACAGATAAGATAAACACAATAACTGTATTGTGTACCTCTTAAGACTAATGTTCCTCTGTGGGCAGCAGAGAGCACAAGATTTATTTCCTGAACCTTATGCAAATTTATAGCTGTGCTAGTTACTGCTTGAAAGCTCTTTATGAGCCATGTTCACAGAGACTCTTTTTTTTTTGTGTATGTAAAGTGAAAGTGGTCATAAGAATGATGGAGACATTTTGAAGTGTTAAATGGCATGTGTGACTCGTACAATGCCTTTAAATTATAAATTTTGCCTTGTCATGACCCCTGATTTTCTTTTATGTATGTGCATATGTGGGCATGCATTTGTATGATATAAACATAAAAAATGTATTTTGTTAAATGCTTTAGAAGTTACTTCCTGTGCTGTCCTGACTTCCTTAGAGAATTAGTAATGTTTTTTGTGTTATTATTTGATGATTTAAAGCAAAAAAAACTACACTCAAGGAGAGAACGACAGTCTCATGGGATGTGCACTTTCCATGGAACTGTGCTCTGGACTCATAAATATCTATGCAACTCCTGTTTATTTAATAGGATTGCATGGGTGAAATACGGGGTCAGATTTGGCATTCAGAGTCCAAGATAAGGAGTGAACCTGCCTTCGACTTGGTAGACACAGGCATGTAATGGTGGAAATACTGTGTAAATTAATCTCAAAATGTTAGAGCAATTGCTATTTTTAGTCTTTGACTGAAGTGTTCAACTTTGCTAATTATAAGCATCTGTAATTTCATTAAGTGCAATTAAATTTTGAGCATGTGTATATACCAGAGAAGACTAATTGTCCAATAGACACTGTAAAACATTTAAATCTTAACTTGCATTCTTTTTCAAAGAAATTGCAGTGAAAAGGTCATATAAAATGGGTAGTCATTACCAAAATACATAGTAGTCTGGTTAGAAAATGCCTTTTCTATTTGCAGAATTTTCTTACATTTAGCTGTTTTGTTATACACTTTTTTCCTGACAAACAAGGCATTTTTTTTAATGTCAATTGAAAAAGAAAATAGAGGCATCCTCACTTGAAGAAGAATTGAAGCTCATCTGTCAAGTCTTTGCATCTGCAGTTTTGATACAAAAGAACAAAAATGAACTCAGTGTGGGAGGAGAGGTTATGAGAAACAGATTTAATCTTGTGCTGGCATTTACCAGACATCTTTTCCCACTCATGAGTTGTGCAGACAATTGTGAACTGCACTGAAATTCTAACCATTACATTCGTGAATGACACTTAGATTGATTAGTTTCAGGTTTGTAATCACTGGCTACTTGTACCTTTCAATTATTTTTGATGCTATCTTTACAAATTGCCATCACCAGTTGACTCAAATGTTCTCGTATGGTTTTGTCATGCTACAGGCACTTGATTCTCTGCAAATTTTACAGCTACTTGCTTTTGTATTTGGAGAAGCCTGCTAAAAAAATGGCTGAAAAAGTACAAAACCACTTGAACAATGTGCTATGCCTGATGCTGATGGCAAAGATACTATGTTGGATTATTAGTCCAGTGCACAACAAAAGAAAATAATTCCCCTGAATGGGATAGTAGATCCAGGTGTTACAGAAATACTGAAAAAGCCTATTTACATAAATTCCTGTTCAGTAAGCAGATTGAAGTGTGCCAGCTGTGCCGACTTGTCTGTACTAATGCAACTGATAATAAACATTTGTCAATATTTATTTTGATCTTTTCAGATGTTTGTGCACTGGAGATTCCCTTGCTTAAAATATGAGCCATATAGTGACTCGAAAAGAAAAATACATTCATGCAATTGAATTTCTTTCAAAAAGCCTTGTTCATGAATGGTACATCTCTGCGCTGTCTGGTACTTTTGAAAGGTGGTTGACATCAGGAAGGAGTTTGAGGCATCATGCAGAAATCTTGCATGAGGTTTTTCTGGTGGTTAGCACCAGATGTGAGCATACATATAACTGGTATCACTTGGAGGACGTCATGGTTGTGGAGGGCATTTTTGGTTTCTCAGTCTCGAACTCACTGCTTTGGTCTCTCAGAAAAAGACCTGGTTTTCACTAGTGCAATTTTTTTTTCCTGCTTTTCAAGAAAAAGGAAGGGGTTTTAAGTGGAATTCTTCAATAAGCTTTATTTCAAATGAACTTCAGCATAGAGAGAAAGAACTTACGTGGATAGACCTATGGACTGCTTTTAGAAGGAAGGGATTTTGTTAGGATAGAACATAAAAATTGTGCTTGAGATTTTTTCTTTACTTACATGCTTTCATCAAGAATGGAGGTTGATTGTTTATCTAAATAAAATAATAAAAATACCCAACAACCAGATACTAGTTTACTGATGTGCTAAAACCCAGCTAAGCAGATGCTTTTTTAGCTTTTTCTGATGCAACCAAACTCCAACAATGTTGTAGTAACTCTCTTTTTTAACCTTTTCTTTGTAAGGTAGTCATTTTTAAAGGTGATTCATCATGGAGCTTTATCAGGGCTGTATTTTGCAATAGTGATTGTTTCCTATCCAATTTGTTATAATTATAGTTTTGGTAATACCATCCAGTGCAGTGGGAGAACTCAACAAGGAATAATGCAGTCTCCTGCAGTTTGCCATCCATTTGCAAAGCTTTCAGTAAAATCAGTCAAATTTTCCCTGGTGTATTGACCAGGTAATAAGAAGGAGGCAGTGAAAGATGCAGGACTTGACATCTAGAAATGCAAAAATACGCTGGATGTTGCTTATGAGTGAAATACTCTTACAAGGTTTACCAAGGTTTATGGCATGTAGCTAGAGGGAAGTTGTGGAAGCCTCCTGCAGGAACTGAAGTTACAGTAGCACAAGTAATTTCCCTGCCTAGGTATTTATAATAAGTTTTGATGTCTAATAAGTTTTAAGAAGTTAACTCCCCTTGGGGAAATTGCATAGCCAGTTTTGCACTGGTTGGCTGGTAAGGATTGTTAAGCAAAAGAACTGAGATCTGCCTGAATTGGCAAGTCTGACTAGGGAACAGTCACTTGTGCTAGGAATTGACCTGCAATAGTGAGACACTGACCTGGGAATGTAGCACAGACAGGTCCAAGACGTACAGCCAGGAGTGTAAAGGTGATACCAGGTAGGTAAGCCATACACAACTTGAGTGTTGTTTATAGTATGTTGCCTTTCTAAAAAAGGTTTTAGAAACACTACTTTCTTGTAAGCCAGGAGGTCACTGGAGACCTCAGCTCGTTCCTCTGCCTGTACTACACATCCTGGAGAACACTTAACTGGTGGGTGCAGTTTTGGGGGGGGGGGGGGGGGGGGGGGGGGGTGTCTGGGAGAAGCAGCCATCAGAAGTCTGATGCAGAGGGGGTGGCTGGTGGCCTGACGTTAAAGAAACAGGGAGGGGAATGTAGAGGTCTCAGAGATGCAGCTAACTTTGGAATGACGAAGTAATTAAGAACTGAGCTGAACGTATTTTGTTAAGCAAGCACATGCTCATCCAGGGACTCAGGGCTCTAAAGTTGTTTAGCTGCTTTTAAAAATTGTTTTAGAGCTGTAACTTTGGAAGCGACATAATGGATGTTCTAGTAAAGCACTACAGGGCGTGAGCTGACCAGGAAAAGCTGGAAAGATGTTTGCTTTCTATGGATTTCAGACAGTTGGACAAGTACATTCTAGGGGCTTCTGCTGATGGGTTTGGTGGTGTCTTCCCCCACCTCCCCTTGCTGAAGCATCAGATTTTGGCTTATGGTGGAAAACCGTACGTCATGGATCAGTGATGTGACCTGCAATACAAATTTTGTTTCTCAGATCAGCAGATGATGTGGGTCATACTGGAGACAAAGATCCTTGTATCACTGAAAGTATAGCTTTGTTGCAAGTCCGTAGTTTTACCTTTGGAAATCAGAAATAATTTACTGGTCCAGAAGTTTTGAAAAGAACACAAGAACCATGGAATGCTTTTTAAAATTATTATTAAATTAGCATAATAAGTAGTACCTAATTTTTAGTGGCTCTTGAATGGCGAGCTCTGTTTCAAAAGATCTGGATTGTTGTCAGTCAGAAGAGACTGAAGTTAAGGTGATATAAATGTGGTGGGGCTGTTGATGATCCAAGATGATGTGTGTGAGCTTACACCTTGGCTGTGATGTTGTTTTGTCCAGTGCTAGAAAGTGGTCACCTTAATGCTAAATGCAGAGGATTGAGTGAGATGCATTTTGGCGATTAGTTTTCCGCTCCTTTCTTTCCTGAGGGGAGAATGGTGTGCCTATCACCTCAGCAGTTGTCCTTGCAAATGGGAAAGGAATAGAGAAAAGGCCTTTGGCATCCTGAGATTCACAAGGGATAAGGACCTGCAATGAACCTTACTGGGTTTTTTTTCCTCTTCTCAGTTAATTTTCTCCAGTTTTGCTGGGCAGAAGGGGAGATAGAAAAAAAATTAGGGCTGTTTCTTCTTTCAGTCAATTCAGTGATAAAAGCAAAGAGATAATTTGACTTGAATTATATTGAGAGTATTTGTAAGGAGGGTAGGAATGCTAAAAAGTTAACTCAAGTGGGACATCTGAAGCCCTCCCTTGCTCATACTGGTGTATTAATATAATTTTATTTTTTTTTTTACTTAATGAAAGGCTGTGGTTGCAGACAGTGTGTTGAGACTGAGTTGAAATGAAGACAGGTTTGTACTAAGCGTGGTGTCCCCACCACCCCATTATCCATCCCCTGCATTACTGTTACTTCACTCCCTTACTGAGAGTGGAGCTGGCAACAGGTTCCTCTTTTGGAGAGCAGAAGCAAGGCTGAGCATTCATAGATAGTGCAAAAGCCAGGGAAGTGGCTAAAGGTGTGGACATGTGGGCTGCCCTACAATGGGACAGTTAGGGTTCTTAAGAATCCCCAAAGGGTCAACTTTGCAACTTTACCATCTCCAGATTCAGATGGTTATCTCATTTGGTTACTTCTAAGTCTCATTCTCAGGCTTTCCTTCTCAGGTCACCTAAAATTTTCTTTTACATGAAGGTATAAACATCTGTTGTAATAGAAGTAGAACCATTAGTCTAGCCTTCAGGCACACTCAGAAGTACAAATTAGCACCATGCTCCATTCATCAAGTGTGAATTGTCAGATTCATTTTTCAAAGGAAAATCTTTTCCATGATTATATTCTTCTTTCTTTTTTTTTTTTAATGTGTTGTAAAACTGATGCTACTCACTGGAATATCATTAGATTACCTGTTCCAGGAACATTTTTTGAACAATCCTGTAGCATATTTTCTTTATTGAACACTTTTTACTGTGATTAAGGTGGGAGGTTTTTTCTGTATTTAAGAAATGGTTTGAAATATTCACATATGCCTGCAAATGTTAATTTCCATAAAAAACCCCGCACCAATCCTCAATTGGAATTGTTTACAAATAATGCAAACAGATTGAACACATCTTCCACAGATTTTTCAAATTAAAACAAAGTATGTCTTACAAACACTTGGTCTTTGTTTTTCTAGAACTTGGATGGCTCCATCCTGGCTTGTGTTGGCACATTGTTTGTTTAGTATTGCACAAGCTTATGAAGTAACTGTCTAATGTCTAGTATGACAATAATTGCTTCAGCAGCATAGTCACAAAATGTGTTTTTTGTAGGCTTTTTGTTAGCATATAAAAGTTGTTTCAAACATAGTGTCAGGGCATCTTCGTAGGCACATCCAACAATTCAGTAATACTGCTTTTTTAGTCATTTTGTCTTTACCTTAGGTAATTACTTAAAGAGCTGTTGGCTGTGGTGTTTCAGGGCTATGCTTTAGAGATCGTACAACTGAAATAGTCTGGGGAATACTGAGCTGTCCTGTCGCAGCTTCTGGGAGATGGTGGTTCTTTTAAGTTTTCCATGTACTTGACAGTACATTCACAGAAATGGACTTTGATTATATTTATTTCATCTCTTGGACCCTAAAAAAGCAGCTTTCATGCCACCAGGAAAAGGTGGCCTGAAAATTGTGTAGGACTGAGAAGAAAAATGTTTTAGAGTACACATTCCTGTAACAATCACTTTAAGTGTATTATTGGCAAGTAGTGCTACTCTGTGGTCCTGATAAAATGTGCATTTGACAACACCTTTGACTTTGTGTGTACAGCAAATGTCTGTAACACAAGTTTTGTATCTTTAACTTCTCTCTTAGAAATTTTTTTAAGCTTTGCCTAGATTTTCCAGTGTTTAGAAAATTTTTGTTTCCTTGTTGTGTGTACCTGTGCTATAATATCTTTCATCTTTTTTATTCTGTGTAAGTTTTTCTCTTGTACATTTATTACATGTCTTAAGTATGAGTGCCAGCGTTATCTAAGCTTTTCCTGGGCTAACACTGTCATTGTGCTCTGCTGCCATTAATGAAAGTTCACAATGCACAGCACAATCACAGCCCTAAGATTGCTGAAGTCAAAATCCAGGCAAGGTTTCATTGTTCTGTCTTAAAATGTGTTTTTCATTATGAACTTACATTACCAACCTTTTCATTTCCCTGACAGGAACTGTAGGTTTTAGTGATGTTTCCCTCTTTTTCTTGAAGAGGAAGGGTGTGAGAAAATACAATGTGTTGTAGGCATTTGTTATTGTTTTGCCCTTTCTGCAGTTTTATCTGGGATTCCGACTGTATTTTCCATGCTATCCTCTACACCTTCCATCTCTCGTCTTACAAAGCAGCTTGGGTTTTCACATCCACTGTAGTGTTCAGTGTCATTTCATAACAGGAAAACTGAGGAAGTTTTCAGAGATGAGGCAGTGTTGTGAATATTTGATTCAGGTGTTTTTGTGTATACTGCCTGTCATTAAAATAAGTAGTAGCAATACACAGAAAATGTCCATGTTGTGGGCTGTTTGCACTAAACCATGCAAAATACAAGTGGGGAACAAAATAGAGGAGAGGATGTTGGAGACCAGTACTCTCTGACAAGGTTCTTTTAGATGCTCTGTGCATGGAGAGGGTGTCATGTTTAACATCAGATTTACTTATTTGAAGACAGTTGATGTTACCCAGGATTTCTGATTTAGCTGGGTGATACAAAACATACTGAAAACCCAACACAAATGTAAGTTACATGGTTCAGTCATGATACCGATGTGATTCTTTACCACTCTCTGTAATACGCTTACTGTAACAACACTGGGCACCCCCCGACTCGCCAGGAAGACGTATGTGTGTTGAAGCCAGTCCAAGCCCGTTGCTCTCTTTGAAATTCTTTTGCTAGCTTTCTGGGGTTTATATGCGATGTTGTGCTGAGCCGCATATACACCTCCTGCTTGTTGGCCTGGCAAACTCAGCAACATTCACACTCTTTTAGTGAACATAGGGAGAAACCTTTGCCAGCTGATGTGCTCAGCTGTTGATAGCTGTTCATCTAAAACGAAGACCACACCTAGGACCCCTTGGTGTTGAGATCAAGTCAGCTGCTTTGCAACAGCTGTGATCAGTCCCAGCCTGCATTATTCCAGAGCTTTGTGGGCATCTCGTTCTGGCACATCTCCTCAGAGCCTTCTTACATGGTAGGCATCCAGTCAGTCACAGAGGACACACATAGAACGAATAAATTGGTCTTCTTGTGTTTGCCTGCTTTGTATTGCTATATGGGTTGGTGTCTCCTTACCATGATCTTGATGCTTTTATGGCTTCCCTGTTATGTCAGAGGTTATGTTTCTGAACATCTGTTCCCAAGCTGATGTGTGGCTGTACTGTAGCCAAGGAAGGCAGGAAACAAGAGGAAAGGTTAAGATCAGTTCTTTAATTTTGCAGAGAGGGATGTGCTTAGGTCCTTTTTGTGACTTCTCTCTTGAAAATAACAACCATATGCAGTGGGTACAACTGGATTTAGCAATATGGTTTAATTAGTCTAGTTCCAGGCTGAGGGAAGGAAAAATGTGGGCTGAACTTAGTGGTGAGGATCACAGTTCACAATGGCAGGGGAAAATGATGAGTATAAGAATAATTGTACTGTTTTGCAGTGCTTTAACTTTATCATTTTTTTCAGCAGCCTCCTTCATTGCCCTTTGTATCTTTCTCTTGTTTGGTTAATGGTCTTGGAACACTTGCAGCAATATGTACTTCCTACCATGTCAGCAGTCCCCTGCTTCCTTGGATTCAGTTATTACTACTATTCCATCCACTTCTTGTATTATTTTCCCCACAAAATTCTTAAAAAACCTGACCAACAGCAAATACTGGTTTTAATTGTACCTGCATAGAATATTTCACAAAGCCCAGCACCAAAAGCAGTGTTTAAAGCACAGTGCAAAATATACATCATTAAATCATGTCTAGAGTGTTGTATGAGATGTTTGTAAAAGCAGGCATAATGGTGAAGAGACTGTAGTCATAAAGGAGGCTGGAAGATTGGTCAAGTGGTTGCTTTTCCTAAGCTCGTGCTTATTCTTTTTTTATTATTCTATTTTTCAAAACTTAGCTGTACAGTGTTTTGTATTTTAAAGATAGCATGCCATGCATGGTTTGTTATTTTATAATATTAATAATATAATAAATAATAATTGTTATAATATATTTACCATATAAAAACCTGGCAGGATAGTATTGGGTATAAAATGTGGTGTATATATGCTTCAGTAAACAACCTGCTATTGTCATTGCAGAAAATTCATATAAATTGTAGCTTCTAAGTTAAGATAGGTGATGCATTTTTTTATTAATATTATGAATCCAATTTCTTTTCTGAAAGTATTCTTATTTGCTTGGATGATGGTAGAGAGGCAAGTTGTTTGGTTGCCTAATCCCTTTTCAGTCATTGCTCTTGCATGTCTTGACCTTGCCTATCCTGTTGGACAGTTTGGGTGCATCAGCATCACAGGGTTATTTTCCTGATGGAATTCAATAGTAGCTGTGTCAGATCAGTATAAAGTTTATGAACAATACGGACTTTATCAATTAACTGTTTTCTTTGTATGGAGTAGTTCTTTGTGGGAGCTGTTGCTTAAAGGTGCAGACCAGTATGTTGTACAAATGGAGCTTTGTGGTGTCTGTGTTAATTTTTACAAACTAATGAGGTTTTTATCTGTTTCATAATTTTGTGTCATTAAGAGGCAGCCCACCTTGAACTGTAAATGTCTGTTATGGATGTTAGTGATAGTAACTCTGCCGTGTGTATCACTGTTTGCTGAGGGGAGGAAAAAAAAGGGGTATGCCATATGGCTAGCTGCATGCTTCTCTCTCTCACAGTTGTTGTATTCCATAGTGATTGAATGCTGCAGAGTTACAGTTGTGACTGACCTACTGCCTTCCAATTAAGATTTTTAAATGGAATCTTTCCAACTCCAGTATAGTTTGGATGATTGAATTTGAATTCTAAACGTGAGCTTTTTTTCCCAGAGTGACTTCTGTAGCTCTTTGCTCAGATGTTTCCTTGTTTGTGTTACAGCAACATCCAAAGATCTGTGTTCTAGTTCCCACCCTGCTGTGTGCTATAAAACAACACTGGGAAGCACTGTGGGAATGCTCACACCTAAGGGAAGATGCAGCAATACTTTGTACACCTTTTATGAGGAACTGGGGAGGAGAGCTTGGCTCTGCCAAGAATACACAGCTACGCTAGCTGTGTAACCTTATTACATATTGTAGTAGTAGCTGGAGGCACCACTTGCGTATGACTTACTACTGTGTGCACTGGGGATATACATGAAACCAAGGAGTATCCCAAGCAGCCCTCTTCTATGATAATATCCTGTTGTCTAGTCTGCCCTTTCAGTAACTCTGGGGTTTTTTTTGGGGGGTGGGTTTTTTTTTTAATTATTGTTATTAGTAGTAGTACTTGGAAACTGGACCGCTCCAGTTAGTGAAAGGAAAGGATAACTCTGGATAGTAAAAGATGAAGCAAAATTTTCTTGTAATTAGTAAAGATATCCTTGGTTGCTTGGGGAAGAGGGGTCCTATGTTTAACAGGGAGGCTGTTGTAATTCATGTGTTGGATACCCTTGTGTGGCCGGAGCTGCCAGGCCAGGAAGCAGCATTGCTATAAAACTATAGACACAACTCATGCTGTCTCTTAGCCAGTTTGGGGTGTGCTAGGAGGTGTGAAGAAGAGCTGAGCTGACTGCACTGTGGGAAGAGGACAAAGACAAATCCATAAGAAGTCCACATCATTAGTTCCACTGCTCAGAGGCAAAGTTGTTTTTCATTGGGATTTTTAGATCAGTGGTGTTCATTTATATTACGGCACCAAGTGTATGGACATTAATGGTCTGGTATTTAATTCAAACCATTACTGGTGTTCATGTAATTACAGTGTACAAAAAGGGATGATACTTACTTGACTATGTAGCTTTGGTTTATTCAGTTTAGAGAATTGTAGCCATTTTTTCGTGTATTATATGAAAGCCGTGGTGAAGGATGCAAGATCTGATGAACAAAGCGGTGAGCTTCATTGCAACACTTCTGCTCTGTAAAGGGAATAAGATGAAAGAGAGGCTTATAAATTCACTAGCTTTACTGAAAATTGGAAGTCAATTATGAACAGATTGGTTCAATTAGACTTGTTCTTGTTTCTCCACACTGTAAAACTAGTGCATAGTTTCCTGTGGTAGGAAGGAAGGCCTTCTGCTGAAGGCCAAGGATATTTATTCAGGGTGGTTTTGAGTTTATTAAGAGGTTTCAGCATACGTACTTCAAAGAAGCTACGTAGCATATGTCCATGGCAGGCCTGAATTACTGTGTTTTCACTTGAAAAATGAGGCTGCATCAAGAACCTTAAACCTACTGCAACATCAAATTGTGTATGTGTATATTTGTACTGAAATTAGTAACTGCACCTGTGTAAGACATTTCTGTAGCCAACATAATAAAAATGCTTTCAATTGAACTCACAAACAAGGATGTCTGGATCTTCTAGCGCAACTGGTTACACTGCACTTGAAACTGCACAATTCACATTTAAAAATCTTTATAAAATTATGTTTTCTGTTATGAAGCCATGGGTGGCCTTTTCTATAACAATGGAATACTTTTAAGTGAAGGAGCTGTCGCCAAATCATCTGGTCGCTCTGCTGTTGAACAGGTACTTTCACACATCAGTATGTGAACACACTTATGGTTTTGTTGGCTTCTGGTATTGTAAAGGTAAAACTGCTACCAAAAGCAGAACACATTAGCAGATTGACTGGAAGTGAAAGATGAAAAATAAAAGTGACTCGCCCAATAAAATGTCAGCTTGAAGGATTGAAGCTGGCTGGAGGACTAGAAATGGGGTGCGTGTTTCAGTCTGAGTCTTGGCTGCAGAACGATGTTTGCTGCGTTGCTTGGTCCGGTGTGAAGCTTTTGTCAAGTCACCCAGTATAACGTGGAGTTGTTTCTTTACTACTACAAAGAAAGACTTCAGTATTAGTGGCTAGTTTTCCTCCTGGACTTTTCGGTTGTAGTTGTCAGTACAGAGTGTTGAATTCTAGCTGGTGCCTTTGGTGTAATGAGGAATGAGATATTTAAGGACAGGAAGAGAGTGTGGATGAGTTACAAGTATAGGGTTCTTTTAAGAATTGTTCTTAATTTCTAAGTTGTGTACTTAATATAATATAGATTACTTTAGTTACCCTAGTGTGCTCTATATTTCCACATGCTATCACTTAAAGGTAGAACATGTCTGTCCTCAAAAGGATCTGGTGCAGAAAGAAAAACAGTTCAGGTTCTTCATGTGTGGCTTCAGTAGATTAGAATCACTGAAACTCACTGACGTGGGACCAAGGAGAAAAACAACTGCAGAGCAGTAGCCCAAAGTGGAGTAAGCTTTAGTTGCGAAATAAAACTGAATCCTATGTGTGGAGTTATTCCCTTCACCAAACTGATAACGTCTGCATGTCTGAAGGCATCAAAACATGATACACCTTCTTTTACGATACAAATCTGAGTCAACATTTAATATAAGGTTTTATAACACAAGACTCAAGCTATTTCCTATTAAACTAACATTAGAACTAACCTACACATTTCCAGCTGAATTATACTTCACTGTATTTAGCCTTATAATGTGTTTTCTGATGAAGGGATGTGTAGGCTGCCTGGAGGGGACATTTCCATTTAAAACGTGTTTAGCTGCATGTGGATTTCTTTTAGACTTTTGTTACACTAAAGTTCCTATTGCTTACTACCCAAATCCACAGACACTGTAGGTGCTGTGTAATACTGTATCTTCTTTCAAATACTGCTGCCACATGGCTTCTGAATGGGCTAATTATTTTTTTTTCCTTTTGCCTTCTAGCTTCATTTAGCAGCCCTGGCTTCATTAAAGGGAGACATAGTGGAGCTTAATAAACGTCTACAACAAACAGAAAGGGAGCGTGACCTGTTGGAAAAGAAATTGGCGAAAGCACAGGTGAGCAATAGTTCAAGATTCTAAAGATGGTCCTTGGTTTTGTGTGCTCCTTGTTCTTCAGAGAGAAATAGGATATGTGGGGAGAGGGTAAAATCTCTGAACAGTGTCACAAGTGGAAAGAATTTGAAGACTGCAAGAAACATAGCTGCCGTGGGTTTCAAGTTTTGTATGCTGATTACATTCTTCTGAAAAATACCAAGAAAGAATTAGATTGGTTTTGTTTTGAAGCCAATATAAACAGTGACTGCTTTGAAATATTTTAGAATATAAAAATTGCAGCATACTCCATGGATTAGGTAACTGATTGCAGAGCCTTCCACTCCTGGGCCAGATTCAAGCACATCACGGATTTATGCTGATCAAAAGCTGTTGCAAATTGGCAGTGCTTTGGTGGTATGTGAGAAATGATTTGTGATCCCAGCCTGGCTTTAGTAAGCCACTTCGTGTATCTGTTGTGGAAAACACAGTCGGTGGAAAGCCAAGGGATTAAATAAGAATAAGGTCTGAACTCTAATGCTTTCACAGTTCTTAAAAAAGTATCTTTTCAGATAAAGATAGATGTAGAGAGGCAAATGCAAACAGGGAAAACTGTTGTTCTTAATATTTCTCTCTTCTCTAAACAAAACCTTTGTTTTCAGATACTGTCATTCTGACAAACCTGTTTTACAAGTACTTTACATTTCAAAACTAATTCCAAATATATACTCTTTTATACTTGCATAGAGACAGTCAAAGCATTTTGTCCTGTAAAGTATAGCATCTTATTTGTTGCCTGGAGAGCCTGTAGAATCTCCAACCCTGGAAGTACTCAAGCCACCTGGATCAGGTCTTGGGCAACCTGCTGTAGGTGTTCTTTGTTGAGTTGGACAGGGGATTGGATGATTGACTTCCAGAGGTCTATGTCAATCTCAGCCATTCTGTGATTTTTGCAAATTTAGAGTATTCGGTATTCAGCATTTTGATAAGGGCTTGTATCTGTGTGTTACTTAAACACAAGCCAAATGTAGAAATGTTAAAGCAATCTAGATTTTAAGGCTCTTATGTCAGTCTTCCAACAATATTTTGGCTCTTGCTCATATTCTCTGATGTTTTTTCAGCTACCTTTAAGGTTTTCAGACTTGTGATACTCTTATTGCAAACCATCAATGCAATGTCCAGAAATAAAAAACAATTTAATATTTTTATTTCTCTTGATACGTGAGCCAGAGCCATGCTGGTAGTTAACATTGCTCATCAGCTGTAAACCTGAGACCCTTTTCTAATTTCGACTGCAGTCAGAGAGATGGAGTCCTCTTTCTGACGTGCAATTTGATATGAGGCTGCATTGGACAATCATTAAGCAGTCTGATGGATCCACTGTATCCAAATGATCCACACCATTCTGCATGGCTACACTGACTTTTTTGTAACGTACAACTCTGCAGCATCTAGTCCTAACCACAGGGGTTTTGTTAGTGTTTTGTTTTTAATTCCAGATCTTTGTTTAACTGAGAGATTATATATGTATTTTTAATGAAGACTGCCTTGTCGGTTCTCCCATATAGTAATGTGTCCCCATGGATGGTGACTGGGACTAAGGATCAGGCCTTAATCCCATTTAGCATGTGCTCTGTTGGCACGAGACTGTTTGGTGTTTTCTTTGATGGGTTACCAATTACGCATGTGTATATAGTGCTCATTTGTAAACCTGAGGAGTTTTACCTGATTTTCGGCTGTGTACTTGCAAACACAAGTGTGGTGGCAGCTGCTACCTGAACTGTAAATAGCACAGAATAATTGAAAGCTAGCATGCTAGCTAGCTTTCAGATAACAAAAAATAAATTACTTTTTAATGAACAATTTCTATAAAGTTTTAATGTTTTCGCTCTTCTCAGGTTGTTGTTTTTTTTTTTTTAAAAGCCCTCAAGTGGATAGAAATGTCTTAGGGCATGTAGTAAATAAAATACAATCTTTTTTAAGGATTACGCCATTAAACAAGCACAGCTCATATATTCAATATATTGGCTATGTTTGAGTACAGAGACAGAATCTGGTGAAACCACTTTACTGATTCTTCTTTTTCTAACTGCATCACTTCTGAGTAGATGCTCCACTTAACATAATTTTTTGAACTTTTCCTCCCACTCCAGAGAGATTCATCCAAAATGGTATCATGTGTCATATCATTTTTTCCTCTACAACCTCTGTCTAATGCATTTCTTCCTTACTAATGCAAATCAGAGGTTCAGAAGGCATAAATTAAATAAGAGATGTTTGAGGTTCTGCATAAACATATTCAGATGCTAGTGGGTCAGTATTAAATCTCTATTCTGCATCTGGACTAAAAAAGGCAGCACATGTTTCATTTCAGCTGGCGTGGTAAATGCTCCCTGGAACAAACAGCTCTTAAAACACATTTTTGGTAGTACCTTTCCCATCATTTCATCAGTCATGTGAGACACTTTGGAAGAAAGGATTAGTGATTTGCAGAGCTGAGGTGATTTGGGGAACCACAATTCAAGTAATAAATGACAAATGGTGAAGAAAAATAGTTGGATAGTCTGTGCTTAAAATCTTGTAAAATGACGTAATTGATTACTGGTTGCTGTAGCATGCTCATTTCCAAAACTGCAGTCTGTGGAGACCTGCTAGAGCATTTGCCTACACCCTTCTATTATTTCACTAAAACAGCAGATCTCCTCCTTGTCGCTGTGTTTTTGTCTGTGTACAGATTGGCAAGAGAGTGATCTCTTGAATGAAATTTGCTGTAAAGTACTGGTCAGCCACAACTAATGTCGTCTTCCAAAAATCTTTCTGTGGTTATGAGAAGAAAAGTAGTGCTTTCTACTAGCTCTGTCTGGCACATTATCCTGGCTTAGATAGTGATAAATAGTGGATGTCTGAAAGGAGAGCATAAGAAATGCATATAGAGAGTTGTCCTCCTTCATACGCCCCCACCTTTCAGCCAACGTGCATGAGCAGGCGGCTGCAACACATTTAATATTCCTCTATGGTTCTATCCTCCTTGGATTTATCTAATCTTCTTTCTAATCTATCTACATTCTTGGCATTTCCTGCATCCTGTGACATTGAGTTCTTCAGTCTTATGATAGAACATGGAATTTAATAACATGCTGAGCGTTTCAGCAAATACAACAAGAATAGGTAATTCACTTATTACTACATCTTTCTTATAGTTTCCTCTCACAAGCTAGTCCTGCTCTCTCATTCTTTGTGCTTAGTTCTTGTTATTTTAGTTTTATAATAGCTCTGGACTCAGGGTCATAGATTGTGCTGCATCATTCTGTGCCCTGTATCACACAGCAGTAAGTCCCATTACTGCAGTAATAATTCTTTACCATCCTCTTGGTTATTCACAATGTGGGGAGGAGCAGCAGAATTTCAGTTTAAAAATAAAACTAACAGTCTGTAGCTGTCTAAGAAGGTGTGAACTTCAAAGGAAGGTTTCAGTTTCTCATTTAACAAAGTAACTTGAAACAGAAATGCATGGTGTTCTGATGAACATAGGAATTACTCATTCTGCTGTGTGACTTCTTTCTCTCACATGGATTAGTCCTGTGTATTTATATACTTCTTCCACATCAAGTATATATAGAATATACCACCAAATTCATTCTGACTGTGTGTGTTTCTGTGATAGAGGATTTGGCACGATGGACTTGTGTTTATACTTAAAATTAGTTGAATGGATTGCCACTTTAAAATCTGCCACTCATCTTAAATTAAAATACTGTATTAGTTGAGCAAAGGCTTTTTAGCTCCTGTGAGCCTGTTAGACAGGTTTGTCCTTGTGGCTCATTCAGGTGATGACTTGTATTCTGGGTGAGCAATGCCACAGCCGTGTTCCTCTCTGCAGGGCCTGAGGCAGCGAGGGATCTCTTACCAAGCACTGCTGGTGGTGGTTCTTTTGTTGTCCTCTGACTGAACATGGCAAATTGAACACAGAGGTTGCACTGGCAGTGTTTCTTGCACTAGGAATTTTTGTACATTGATAGGCAGTAGAATCATGTGTTGCGAGACTATTCTTCTTGGGTTAAAATATTTTCTCATCCTCCTTCTCCCTCATATTATTCTTGCTCCCGTGGTGGTTTCCTAGCATCCAGAGGTCAGACAAAAGTGTTTCCAGGCATTGTTAATTTATACTGTAATTGAAATAACCTTTTTAGTTTGTATCAGAAACCAGCCAAGGGTCACTTACACAGAGAACTGTGCTGGAAACTTCTCTCCTGACTTCAGCAGTTGCTCATCTTTTGCAGTCTCTCAGTGGATTATCCCAGTTCGCTTTCTCAGAGAATTAGAGCTCATTAGATAATTATCATTAGATAATAATTATCATTAGATAATGATTTTGATCAGAACTTAAGTATGAAGCTGGAAGAAGGATGAGGGAAAGAGGTATTTATCTTAAAAAGTTTGTGTGACTGCCATGCAAATAAATTGCAAGAGCTGAATGTGTACACCTTGGGAAGAAACAGGAACTGATGGCAGATTATTGTTCTGAGACTCAAAGGACACAGAAACTCTAGAGGATGATGAACAGGTTCAGTCTCCCAGAAAAAAACCCCCAAACCTTTAGCAATGGGTACCAGAACATGTATTTGTTTCTTTTCCCTTTTAAGCTTTGAGATGAATGTGCCATAATAAGGAGCAATCCTGTGTAACCAGGAGAATTTTCCATTGCTGCATTTTGAGATTCATACCGAACTATGTTTCCACTGTTTGGATGCTTTTGCCTTTTTCAGTTGAAACTTGTCATGGATCATCCATGACCAGAACTTATGAGATGTAACTGTACCCACCTCCAAGGTACAGCAGTCCTTCTTAGCATCATGTCCTGTCTGGCACAGAGGTTTCCTTTCTGCCTTTTGCAGTTACTTTTGCTCAAGGTAATCCAAGAACCCTTTTAAAAAAATCAAATGTTAAGCTGTTGTCTTATATTGCCAGACTGCTGGTTGTGCACAAAGTATGTCTGTCACTAAATGATGGTTATCCTGAAAAATGGTGACTGAGAAATGGCTGGGGAAAATAGAAAGCAAGTCTGGTAATGTAGCTGAGGTCCATTAGCTAGAGTCCATATATTTTCAGTCAAGATAAACAAATTCTGCTTTTCAGTGCATGGCTTAGAAAGTCAAGAGTTCTTGTGATAGGGTTTTTATTTATTGTCTGAAAATAATTATTACACACTCCATCTGAAACATCCTCTTCGTCTGAAAGGAAAAAGCAGTGCATATAATTGATAGATAGGGATAATGCTTAGGTAGCGTTCATGGGTATCAATGTGTGTCAGAGGAAATTTAGGTTTAGAAAGGCAGAATAAGCAACTCTTTATTGCACTTAAATCTGTTCTAAAGCTTTTGTTAAACATTTTCTCTGTGTTATTTCTGCACTTTGAAAACCGTGGCAGTTCTTCAGCCAGTTAAGATATGAAAACATGAGAAGTTGTGTAATGATCCTACAATAAAGAGTCATTATAATATACATGTATAATCATGTCAGTTGCACACATGAAGCCTCTAAAGCCATGTGAACATTATCAGTCTCCTAAAATGTGACCCTTTGCTCTCCTCTTCAGTGTGAAGATACAATCTGTCTTGGCATAGGTGAAAGTGCTTTTGACTCCAGCTGGAGTAAGGAACTATTTTGTTGTAGTCTGTGGAAGGGTGCTGTACTGTCTGGGCTACTTTTCAGTGTGAATATTCCTGGAACTTTAAAATACTGAAATAAGTTTTATTTAAAATTTTAAAGAAAAATTTTATTGAAGCTTAATGTAGATTTTAGTTCTCAGGTAGCCTTTTATGTAAATTATGTTCTTAACCTGTGAATATGAGTGGCCAAAAGTATGAAAGTTCTGTCACACTTGCTAGTTTGTGTATAATTTTCATATTTTTGATACAAAGAGTTGAGGGATTTATCTCTGTATAACTGGATTTGAAAAAATAAGTTTTGATGCAGGAATGTTGGAGAACATTATACATTACTATAAATTGTAGCCTTTAGAAATGCTACTAGGATCTTACATTGCACATCTTCAGTTAATGAGTGTGGGTTTTATACCGTCAGTTGGCTTGTGAATTTTCTTTTACTGACAGCATAGTACATACCATTCTGTGGTTGGAAGGAGGCTTGCCTGTTTCCTACAGGGGGTCAGAAGCAAAATGTTAGAAGTCTTGCTCTTTCCAGCCACTACCAGGAGTAATTTCAATCAGCATGTACTGTTGGATTGTAATTGCAGTAGATTGTAATTGTTTGCTGTAACTGAAGTGTAGTGTTTGCTGGCATGAGGAATGAGCTAGAGAGGCTGGATTTAAAATTCTATGGGAAAGAAAAAGGAGGATTTTGTAATACATGTGAAAAACAAGCAGCCATGTAGCCTTTTGATTGTTCAAATAATAAGCATTTCATTATAGAGGAATAAAATAATAAAAAATATGCTACGTTATCTTTAAAGCCTAATGAAAACAAATACTCATACTAGGGAAGAAATCATAAACTTGAAGTGTGGTTACTTTTCTTTGTAATAATGTGGTTTCTGCCTTAGGACTTGTTCAAATTCAGACCACGTTGGGTAGATCTCTGAAGGTTTATGATGCATCGTGGATTCAAAGATCAGTTATTTATAGCTATTTTGAGTTGCAAATGGTGTTTTTTGTTCAAGCAGGAAGGGTAGTTTCTGCCCTTTAGGAAAAAAATTAATACAAGTACACTGCATTATACTTAAAATCTTGTGTACCTGTCAGTATTTTGCATCTGTCCTTTTCTCTTGCTAAGGCAGTGTTGGTTTGATGAGCAAGAAGACCATTAATGGTGTACACTTTCTCCTTGTATCTCAGTGTCTCCTTGTATCTCTGTGCAGTTATTCATAAGACCATTTCTGTTCCTTGCTTCTCTGCTTTAGTGTGAACAGTCCCACCTGATGAGAGAGCACGAAGATGTACAGGAGCGAACAACACTACGCTACGAGGAACGAATCACGGAGCTGCACAGTATTATTGCTGAATTAAATAAGAAGATTGATCGACTACAGGGAACAACAATAAGGTACAACAACTTCCTGGAAATTCTGGGCCGGTCCAAGAATGGTGCAAAAGATGATGTGAATTACACTCTAAGTAGGTGCTGTCTTTAAGGTGGTTAGGCTTGTTATGACTGGTACTGAGTAGCTGCCCATAATTAAGGTATGTGTTCTGCAGAGTATCATCCCCAGGCTCAAAAGTGCTATATTCTCTCTGGCAAAATCATACTTTGCAAAGCCTAATGAGCACTGCAAAGAGCTACACTGTGCCATCTAAATATTCCTTTAGCGTGACATACGTGCCAGGATACCAGGTAAGTGATAGTAATGGTGGATAAAGGAAGATGTAGCCACCCAGCCTGCACCTCTGCTTTTAGCTTTATTTTGTGGCATCCTATAGATCACCTAAGCGAAATCACTTGTGGTGAGAAGCATGGCTCAAATGGATTTCACTAGGTTTTGCCTCTGCTTGTACTGGTGTTTGTGACAGAACACAATGGTACGTACTACGTTGTTGCCTGTCCTTGGAGCAGCAAAGCTTGGGGTATTACACTAGGTCATTACTCGTTACTGTGTTAAAATAAACTTAACATTTGACTACAGGAAAACACATTTGTTCACTTGCTTTTGCCCATTATTCTCAACCTAGAGAAAGCTGGACTAGAACGAGGAAGAAACTTAGTTTAGCTTGTGAGGATGCAGCTAAACTGCTAGAATCTATGGATTTTCTGAGAACATCAGATTAGATATGATACTTTTTAGGTAATGCTGACATGGTGCTCTACCCATGTCACAAATTTTCAGTTTTCCTTGCCCATTAGCTGCAAGTTTTTTGATAACTGCTTCATTTATTCTTCCTTGTAAATGTTTCTACTAGCACAAGGCCACGTTGTTACTACACACTTAACCTCTCATGCAAATATTTCTTTGCAAAAATAAAAAGGTTTGGTGTACCATAAATAAGAGGAAGTATCATTGTGTGTATGTAACACTATAAAAGCAGCGATAGAATCACATTATGTTAATATATTCAAGAAGATTAATTTTGCCAACTGAGATGATCATAACTAGCAGTGGTCATGGTGAGATTTTTCAGGTAAGTATCTTCTAAAACTGGAAATACTATGAAAAAAATCCCCGTGACTCCCTTGTTGATTCATGCTTGACACGTCTGCAGACAGAATTCCCATTTGTCTTGTTTCGAGTCACCTTTCTTTGCAGTGTGATACTGGCTGCCCATCCCGCTCATCTCTCTGGTAAAGCTCTACCAATTGAAAAGACTGGTTGAAGAGCAATATCTGAGAAGCATGAGAGCTGCATTCGTACCTTTTTCTTGAATTGCAGAAGTCCTCCGACACTTAAGAAAAATATTACATAGAATCCATTAAAATTGTTTGTTTGGAGTCCCTGTGGCAAGCTAAGTGACAAGTGGTGTTCAATTACAAAATACTGGAATTGGGTGGATACTGTCAATGTTCAACCATGTCCATAAACAAGCCAGCTGTAGCATATGCAGAAAAGTGAGGTGTAAGAAACAAACTTGATGGGAAGCACATGCTGCTTCTCGCGCAGAGTGCAGTTTTGCTGCCCGTTTGGTGGGGTGCAGGTGTTTGGAGGCATCAGAGCAATACTGCTGCAACAGGGCATCGCTGTCATGCCCCACCTCTTTGGTCCTATTGCATGAGAGCTTGTTTTCCTCAGAGAGCTAGGATGCCTCCTCTGTTTTTATTTGTTCTGGTTTTATTAGTAGGAATAAAAATGTTTACTAAGTTAGTGGATTTTTTTTTTTAATTTCCTTTAATGATTGGGATAGCTTGTTTTCTTTGGCAGGCCAATAATTTGGTGTCTGGGGAACAGAGGAGTAATATTCCCTCGAAAAACAGCCAGCAGAGGAAGAACTGGAGGGATTCCATAAGGTTTTATAAAGACAACTGAAAGAAACGAAAACTGATACTTCCTGCTGTGGCTTTCTGCAAATCTGCTCTGCGATCTGGTTGCGTTAGTCAGAAGTGTTCCACCCCACAGAGCAAGGGTGGTGTGATTGCTGTCCTTGCTGGGACAGGTGTGACTCACAGTGCTCCACCCTTGGCCATGGGGACCGGGAGCGGGGGAGCTGGAACAAAAGTGTCCTGGGAGGAAGAGTTCTGGGAGCACGGCCCTGCTCGGCCTCAGCATTCATGGTTTCCTCTGAACCAGAAGAAAGGAGGGATTTTAATTTTGATTTGACCCTTGGGTAGCTGCGAGTAATACTGAGTGCAGGCTTTACTTGTGCTGTCACAAAATTTAGGCTGTCTTTCTGGAAACAGTTTTCTTGAGTATACATTAATTGCATAACAGATAAATGTTTACTCAGTGCTGACACAGGGATTGTTTGGTCTTTCCATGTGTCGTTCTTACGCTGTAAAAATAACATGTAGCTTGATATACTGCTGCTTTTATGACACTCTTCATGGTTCCTTACAAAACCTAAAAATGTTATGGAAACAATTAGAAGAAGCCAGAGTTTCTTGGAGATTATTTGACTATCCTTAAGCTGTATTATCTTTAAATTTGTAGCTCTTTGTTTGAATGTGAGTAGTACCCTCAGAAAGTAGGGCAGAAAGTAAGCAGAAAGAGTGTTTAAATCTGAATAAGGTCATTGCAGCAGTCTGAGGAGTGTCAGCAAGCTATGTAAGCTAGTTTAATGTTCCCCATTCCAAGGATTTTTCTCTCTGGGTTTTGGTGGGGTTTTTTGGTTTGGTTTCTTTTTCTTTTTGCAGTGTCAGAGGTTTTACACAGCTTGTGTAATGGCTTTTGCTCATGTGGTTTAGTAATGCCAGCTCTAGAAGAGAGCTGAAGACACATGTCAATGCCTGTGCCTCCTCCCAGGTATATCTGATATGCTGATCTTAGTAACAGTAATCTTACAGGAGTGTTTTTAGAAGTTTCCAGGATTGTTCTAGGTTTGCTAGCCATTTCTTGAGTACAACAAGTTCCATGTGTGTGGCCACATGAAGTTAGCTGCTGCTCTTGCGCTACATTCTTCCAGCATTCCCTAAGGAAAATGAGGTCACCATTGTTGCGGGAGCAAGCCAACATTCATCTGCAATTGTCTCATCTCCCTGGTGCTGCTCTGTACAGCCCAGCTGGTTTGGAAGCCTGACCTCACCAAAAAAAAGCTGAAATACAGCTGTAACTGACTTGATATTAAGGCTAAAAAGACAGTTGCCTGTACTCATGCTGTGCAAGTACATGAGCCTCCTGCTTGCCTGGTACTTAATGTGTGATGGTGCAGAATTTACCCACTACCAATTAAGAAGGTAGCAATTTGGGAGCAAAAAGACACTAAAGAAGTGGTCCACTAGGATGAGGATGCTTTTTTTCATTTGAGCAGTCTGGAGACATAAATCTTGGGGTTTTTCTTGAAAAATTATAATTGTGTGACAGTGTCTCACTGTTCGCATCTACATTATTTGGGTGAGAGTGGCAGGAGATGGCTTATGTTTTAAGTTTATTGTAAAACTCAAGAAACAGGCTTTCATCGAACCCTGGAAGACTGTTGGGCAGAAGAGCCTGTGATGACCATGCAGAGCACATTTTGTCAGCTTCTTTTAGATTGAACAGCTTTCACTAAGTGGCGTTATCTTTAACATGTCAAATAGATGCCAGTGGCAGTGTTACTCCTACTTCTGCTGTTTCAATTTGTAGAACACAAGTTTTTTGCATTGCAAAGGTTCTCTGTCCTTTGACAAGGTGGATGCCTACTCCCCATTTTCTCTCAAAAGTGTGTACAACTAAGAAGATGGAAAAGCCAATCAAATGGATTTTCCCAATTGTAGAGTCATATTGTGAATGCTTGGACATAAAGGATACACCTGATAACTCTGAAGGACAGAAAGGATTTACAAATTACATGGTAGTGTGCTAAAAGGGAATTGTCTACATTAAAAGTGAATATTTCTGACTTCAAATGTTTTTAGTATTGCCTTAGATTCAGTCAAACTCAGCTGTTTTTTCTTGATCATGTCTTTGGCTGGCAAAATCATCTGTAACTTGGTTGTGTAGAAACAACATTGGTCTATGAGTGACAGTCTCTCAGATGTCAGATTGAGGTTAAGCAAAAGGAAAAAGGAAGAGAACAAATTATTTCTAAACTAGTGTCTGTTTGGGTACATCTCTGCAACTCTTAAAAATATTAAGGAACTTTAACAATACCAAACAGAAATATACTCTGTTGAATATAGGTGCCTGCTAAGGATTATTTGAAACAGTTGTCAAGAAGCTTGTAACCCATTTCTATAAAACCATTTGTTCAGATTTACAGCTTTTAATCTGAAATATATTCAGAAAATAGGTTGTGTTGGAGTTAATGAGGAAGAAGAAGAGAGAATAGACTACAGCATCACAGGTAACACTTGTAGTCGTGTTTACACAATGACCTGGATCTCTGATTCTAGCTTTTAAATATGTGCTTGGTGGAAGCTACTTCAGCTCAATTCAAATGGCATTGTGGGTGTGATGGTGGTGGCTTCAGCACAGAATGCCCAGCCCCACCTGCCTTCAGTGATGCGTCATCTCCAGCGTGTCGCTATTTGTTCATGAGTGAGTTAGTTGGGAGGGACCTCAAGTGGGATGCACAGGGAGCAGTCAATCTCTGGGCTGCCATGCACGTACACCTCTAGTGTTTTCTATCTGAGGGTCTTAGAATGCCTTAAAAATACTTGTTTGAGTAAAATGGTTGTTGAAAAACTGCTGGCACCTGAAGTGTGCAGCTATGCACTGTTTGCAGCCATGAAGAGAACGTGCACCTTGCCATTGTCCTGGCAGAACTTATTAGTGGTATGGAAGGGTGTTGAAAATGTGCCGTTTTCTCACTATTTGATCAGGTTTTTCTCAGTGTCTGTGCAGCGGTCAAGACCCTTGGTTGCACCTGAACATGAGGAAAGCAGTAAGTGCAGACGGACCTGTAAAATGCACAGTTTTGCTCCAGCATTGGTCCCAGGTTGCTCTGTGTTTAGACCAGCTTGATCTGATCCTAATTGTTTTCAACTTGCCTTGACATTCCAGCAACTAGGAACCGTTAGAGCCCATAGGACAACAAATACCTACTTTTTTCCAGCCAGGCCCTGGACGATGGCAGCAACAAGGAAGTTGTAGTGCCTCCACCTTCTGGGTGGTGTGGCAGGCATTCAGTGGCTGCTGTTATCTGTTGAGCGCCTTGCATTTCCAGTGCCACGGAGGACTCTTCTGCGTTAGGGGAAGGGGAGTCACGTACAGTACCTTCTGTTACTGCCAACTTCAGTTTTGAAGGCAGAGTTTATGTTTGTGATGCATCACTCCCCTTGAACTGCCCCTTGTGTTTTATCCCTTGGTCTGCCCCTGTGAGGCTGGTGGTAGAAAGGCTGATTGACCTTGCCGTCACTTTACCAGAAATGGATTTCTGATCTGTCTGGTCAGATCTTAGAAGCATTCATTCATTCAGAAGCTGACCTCTGGCTTGAGCCATTGGAAGGGTGTGAGTCCTGCCACATGACATACTTTTCAACTGCCCCAGGATAGTGAGAGTGTTTAAAAGGAAAAAGCAACAGTTGTGCTACAGTTAGATGAAGCTGTGTTGGAATTTTAAACAGAAAATCTATGCAGCAAGAACCAAAAGAAGAGCGGTGAGAAATTATTATTGTGTGTGGCATTGTTTTATGATCAGTACAGCCTCTTGTCCATTTGTAGAGGTAATTCAGGTTTTAAAAATGTAGGACTAATTGCTGCATAAATGAAAAAATGAATTACCTTCAGTTCAAAAAAATGCAACTGTTTGAGTGCTTGGTAATTGTTTTTGTCTAAAGCTAATTACAACTGGCTTGTGCTGTGGCTAATAATAGAGTTCATGGAACATTAACTCACGCTTATGTGTCTTCATTACACTGTTTTAATTCATCCTATTCATTATTTAGTTCTCACACTTTCTTAAACCTGTATTGCCTGATACCTCAAAGCCCTTTCTTTGATCTAAGTTTCAGTTTTAACCAGCTGACCTGCATTGTTTGTCCCAAAGTGCTTCTGATAAAGTCAGACTTCCTTTGCACTGAAGCAAATGTAAGGGGTAGAAGAGCGTACTAGTTCCTGTAGAAATTACATTTCAGTACCTTGGGAAACAGTGCTTGGCAAGCAAGCTGAAATTCCTTTTTTGAGTTGGCCTGATTTATAAATTGTCACCTCTGCAACTTTGAGAGCAGACTTTCCTTCTGTCCTTGTTCTGTGTATGTATGGGCCATCTTCTCTGCTATTTTGCCTGGCAAATCCAGACACACCTCCAAGCTAAATCCTGTAATATTTCTGCAAGAAACGCTCATCACCATGTAACATGCAGCAGACTTAACAGTACAAATGCCCCTCCCGGATGCAGATCCCCAGATAGCTCTTTGCTGTTTCTTATTGTTTCCAAATCCAGACAGTTCCATTCTCACACTTTTCTGCTGAATCTGCAGCAGAAGGATTCCCTGCATTTAATTGAGCGTGTAACAAAATGATGGCTGTTTGCTTACTTATCAGAGAGGCTCTGCACCTGGATAAGCTGGTGTTCTTCTCATGTTTAAAATATGTAATTTAATGTCAAAACAGTCATGAACTGAAAAAAAAAACCCAACCCTGAGTTGAATCAACAAGTTGATCAAAAGAAAAAATATTTACAAATGTTCTCAAGCAAAGCTGTTACTCATTTACTTATCTTCTTCCCCAGTGCTTTGAACTCATAGTACGGAGACAGGAGGGAAAAGCTCTGATTTTTTAAGCTCATTAGCTTTAGCTAAAGTATTTTGTGTCTAAAATTATTTTAGTAGAACCAGCTTGACAAATAAGTTAAAACCTAGGTAATTAAAGCTTTTTATTTTCCACTAACTCCATTAGTTCAGTGCTATACTCACTTTACTGTTCTCTTCCTTTTGGTAAGAGAAAAAGAAAACCCTACCTGTCCCCAGGAGCATTTTGATACATATATGCAGGCGCGTGCATGTGCGTGCTTGCTTTTGCACACCAGCCGATGCCATCCTTGAACTGAGAGAGACCAAAATCGATTGTTGCTAATCCACTTTGGGATCAAAAGCCACTTGTGCTGATGAGGAATTATCAGTTGGGGAGTTACTGCAGAGCGCTGTATGTCCTTCTTGCGCACACCCTTGCTTGCACTCAGTTCCACCTGTTGTTTCCTTGTACAGTGGTCTGGAGTAGTGATGAACTTGGGAATAAAGAAATGGAAACCAGGCACTGGCTGCTGCAAGTGGGTGTTCTGGGTATAGCACAGCTGCTTTGTGGTAAAGGCAATAAACCCTTCTCTACTGGCTGGACAAAAACACTTACACTTGTGTGGATTGTGTCCTGTGACTAGGCTTACAGGTCTGAAATAAGTGTCATGGAGATATGTATCTCCTCGGGATTTTATTTCTGCCTTTGCTCTGTCTCCCAGGGAGGAAGATGAGTATTCGGAGCTACGGTCAGAGCTCAGCCAAAGCCAGCATGAGGTTAATGAAGACTCACGCAGCATGGACCAGAATTCTGTTTCGGTACCAGAGAATCAGTCCACCATGGTTACTGCAGACATGGGTGAGTTATTCTTCTTATAGACATGATGCCTTCTTGCACCAGAAATGCATTATAGCCTTTGAAAATCAAATCCATATGATTGCTGAGGAAATAAATGAATCTAGGCTGTATTAATCACAACAAATGCTGAACTTCTCCGCAAGTATGAACTTAGATGCAAAGTAACCTCTGTGCCTTGATGTAGAATAGCTATGGAGTCCAAAATGGAGGGATTGCTCAGGAGAGCTTATGAATTTTGGGGAAGAAGCAGGCGGGGAGGCTATTCACATGCCTTACATGTGCCTACAGAGTAGTCTAGAGAAGAATTACAAACAGAATAGATGTCGGAGGAAAAAGGATGGGAATGGAACTGTCTATCTAGTTCTTTTACAGCCTAATTATAAAGGTTGTCTACACTATTTGAAATTTGAGAGCCTTTCTAAAGTATGGAATTGGATAGCTTATTGAAATTGGTTTAGACAAGGATAAATCTGACACAAGCCGTTCAAATATAGTGCAAGGAGGGAGCATCTCCATACTGTCTGTAACTATTCTTTTCTCATTAAAAACTAAGAGGGCAGGCATGTTTTAGGCCTTCGGTATGATAATGTTTTAAGCATTTGAGCACAATTGCTGAGCACCATAGCTGCAGACTGGCAAAAGTCTGGTGTAATCCTCACTGTGACTGATTTCCAGAATTCTCATCGCAACACTGTTTCTCTTAATTTATATTTAAACCAACTAGTTGGTTTTCATTTTCTTCCCTAGGTAAACTAGCTAGGTGCCTAGGAGCTTCTGTGGGTGATACTGTACGCAAGCAGTGTTCTAGGAAACCATTTAAATAGCAGTTTTAAGCCCTGTTGCAGAATTTGTAATCCTTGAATATGAAGCTAGTAACTGTATATTAGGTTTTTATGGTTACATTGCAACATGCAATATTTACTTCCATACATAAGAAACTGTACTAAGACAGTTTCCACTTTTTTGGGCAGTGCTCTTTCTATTGAGAACTTTTTGCTGTTTTTTCTAGTACAGTGCCTTTAGAGGAATGGACCCGAGACCAGGCTGACTTGTGGACATAGTGTTCAGTGCCCTTAAATGGAGTTTAATAATGTAGAAAACATGTTGATATTGTAAGCAACCATATAAAAAAGATTTTCTCTATGATTTCTTAAATTGAAATGAATACACCAGCTCTGGAGCTGTATTTGTTTATAAATGCAAGACCTGCTACAGCACATTTGTATTTCAGTGTCTTTAATTTCTAGAAACTTTGATAGAAGAGTATTAATAATGTAATTGCAAAGTGTCTGACGTACGAAGTTTGGAGTGTGCTTAACAAAGTATATAATGAAGTCAAGAGATTTTAGTAAAAGTTTTTATATTCTTAAAACTTTAATGTTTTTACTTTCAAAAGTTAATGCTCACTATTAAGTTCCTACTCAAACAGATCCTAACATAAGGACTTTTTTTCCCTTAATGTTCTTTCCTCTTTTTTTAACATTCTTTTGACAAAAAATTTCAAACCAATTTACTTTTCAGCATTTGGGGAGAAGGGGAGGGGAGGGATAGGGCTTTGATTTATTTTCTTCATGAGGTGGAGCTAAAGCAGGGTTTGTGTACATTAACAGCAAGTTACCCGCTGAAGTTTCTGCTAACAGTGGGAAATACGGCAATAAAATGAAGTATAGCAACGGGCAAAATAAGCATGTTAACTCTAGGGATTCTTGCTTTTTTTCCATGTTTTCCTTCTACACATAGCCTCTGTCCTTTTTGGGTTTTGTTTCTATATTCCTGGAAAAGAAATCTTTGTGTGACACATATATACACAAATACATACATACTGTTTTATCCTTCTAGATATAGGATATATAATCATGTGCATGACCTTGCTTACTGCCCTAATGGAATGAACATCAGGAACTTACTACAAACAGTAAAATACGTCATGATACACTAATGCATGTGGATATGCTACTCTATTGCTACAGGCAATAAAACACCAAGAACTAAAATGATGAGTACTCTCCAGTGTGTCTTGCAGAGCTTGTGATTAGGTTGTACTGGTTTTCTGTGGGAAATGGGCTTCTCATTATTGTAAACTCTTATTTTTCTGGGCAAAAATATTATTGTAGGAACAAAACTCAGCATGCAAGGTCTTGTGAAGGTTGTTTAAATGGAGAAAATGTCTGTTACAGAGGATGTTAAGGAAGCAAATAAATTCAAGTGAACTAAATAGACCTTTTTACAATTAAGCATCCGGCTTAAAAGCATGCTGCTCCTAAACGAGTGCTGTAAAGGAAATTTCGGTATTATCACAACAGATGCGTGGCTGCTAGTCAGGAACTAGTGAGTATGACTTCCGAGAGCAAAGTTATGTATGTATGGCCCATTCACATTTTTCATACGATACATGTGAGATCATTCTAAACTCTTCTTTTTGGTCAGCAGTAGGTTCGTGTTTATGTAAATTAGGCTGTGGAGTTAGATTTGTGCTAACAAGTTTACCATTTTGTACTTTCTGATCATCTCATCCTTTCATCCAGCTGCTTTTAGGCTTCTCTTGCACAGACGCATTTCAAGGTAGTCTACAATAATCTGATGTCTCATGTCTGTTGAATTTCAGACTTTAGTCCCCTGTAAGAACCACAGCTATGAGGCTATTAAGGAATTCTGACCATGGCGAAATGCTTGCAGCAGTAGTGTAGAAAGAACACCCTCCAGCAAGAGTGCCTGCCACTGTTTTTAGTAAGGTATAGAAACTGCTGGTGCACTGCTGTCTCATAGTGCTCCACTTGTGTGCTGTACAGTTGGCAGTTAATGCAAACCCTTAACTAGTTAGTCAGGAATACTAAACTAGCGCACTAAACTGAGAGACAGCACCAGGTGAATTCTACCACGTGTCTGCCTTAGGAACCTAGGTCTCCAGATTGAACCTAGGAAAAATGAAAATAATTTATGAAGTGAGCTGGGCAGGTATTGAGACCCATTTTGCCGAAATAGAGGATGCTGTCACAGCGTCCAAGGCGCTAGAAGAGCTTTGCCTAAAGACAGAAAAGGAAATTATTCTCCACCGCATTTTATAATTGAAGTAGCACTTCTGTATCTGCTGCTGATTATGGTTAAGTACAATCACAAAAATTCTTCTGAAAAACATCAAGTCATAATGTCAGTGGATGTATGAATGTACCAAGCAGAAAAAAAGTTTAATATACAGAGAAAAATCTTTGAGGGTAATAAAATCAGGATAATAGGCCCTGACTGGCAAATAGAATGACAAAACAGAAGTGGCATAGTATGTGAGCATGTGGTGTCTTAAAACGTTGTCCTTCAGAAAAGAGAGATTTTTGAAGGAAGAATGAACACTTCACGTAAGTAGGGAGAGCGTTACTTATCAGGTGGGAGGTAGAGCTTGATGTTGGTGTGGTTGTGGTGTTTAAGCCTGTCAGTTGGTGAGGAAAAAGTGAGAGGTGGCAAAGACATTCCCTGAACAGTAAGCCCTGAGCTGTCCAGCAGCAGGTGCTTCCTGGGTGAGAGTATGTTTTTTCACCGAGATGCTAGTTGTTGTGATAATTGTTTTGTTTTGTTTTGCTTTCTTGTAGATAACTGTAGTGACTTGAATTCAGAACTGCAGAGAGTGCTGACAGGTCTGGAAAATGTTGTCTGTGGGAGGAAGAAAAGCAGCTGCAGTTTATCAGTAGCCGAAGTGGACAGACACATTGAACAACTCACTACCGCCAGCGAACACTGTGATTTAGCCATTAAGGTAATGGTAACATTTGGCTCCAAATCCAGCATGTGCATTGCCTGAGACACCTGATCACGTTCTGCAGCAGTAGCACTTTACTTCCAAAGGTGTCAAAGTACTTTACAGAAATCAAGTCCATCTCACAGTGTGTGTTGGTTAAGCAGTACACCTGTTTTTCATTGAATTCTCCAAGGCACGGGAGGAGCTATTTGATTTCAAATCAGAAATGTATTTGTCTTATGCTCGTTTCAGAGATAACAGAAGTGGGGACACTCTGCAGTTTATTTACTTTCTGAAGGTTATCCAGCAAACATGTTACTTGCCCAAGGTCACACAGCTAGTCATATACTGGTAACTGAAACACTATATATAACTCCTACTGAAATGTGAAGGTAAAATGCCATAAACTGTGTGTAAATTGTGACTTGGTTGTCTTAAAATATTAAGCTAGTATTTAACACAAAGCATGTGTGATATATTAATTCTAATAAGACAAGCCAGACACAGTAACAATAATTGAGCTGATACTTGCATGCCTTGGTTTTATTGTGCATGTAGCAGGACAAGAAGAGGGACAACTGCTAGCATGGGTAGTGAAGGGATTTCAATTCAGAACCTGAAAGCAAGGGAGGTGTAGAGTATCTTACTATATGCAGGGACAGAGCTGAACAAATTTTTTTTGTGTCAGATAAAGGTATCGGTGACTCATTTATATAAGAACAAATATATTGACAGTTTGCCGCTGGAGTGGATCTGTGACCATTCTAGATGGCTTAGATGGCCCTTTGCCATACTACTGGGAAAGGTCCCCTTTGTCCCTGGTAGTACATGAGGAATGTAATGACCTATAAAGAAATTAATGTTAGGCAGTATTTCAAGGAATGTGGGTATATCTGAGAGAGAGACTGACTTCTGTGTCTGTTGGGAATGGTCTTAATAAGTGTCTCAGAGGGTTAGGATTGATACTTTGAATGTTACCCAGAATTATCTAGAGTTTTAGGATTAAGTGCTCTCAGAAGTCAGTATTCACCGAGAGAGATCGTGGATCCTGGAAATCAGGTAGATAAGTCTGTGAAAAGCCCGCAAAGGTCTCTGAAGTGAAATGAGATGAGAATTTCTGTGGGGGGTACTTTCAACAAAATGTCAATATAGCTGTCATAAGTTTAATGCTCAAGCTTTTTTGTTTTGACCCCATTGTTTACTGTTGATTCAAATCACTTGCAGTCAAACTTTTGTAATGATAACTGTCAGCAGCTTTTTCCTGGTCCAAGATGCAGGCCTTTTATTTTCATGTAATCTCAACAGGCATAGCCATTTTGGGGAAAGCATTTCCCCACTGCCTGTGCTGTAGAGCCTGGGATTGTTTATGTTTGACAAGTGACAGCTTGTGAAGGTTATTAACCTCTCAGGAAGACAGGAACCTCTCTGACATGCTCTGATTATATGCCAGGCAAGTGTGTCACCAATGTGTTTAATATAGCAAAACCTACATGTAGAGCCCCTCTCCACAATTCCACCCACAGCTGCAGGTCATTTCTTCTTTCTCGCTTCCCCAGAGAACAGAGATTTTTATAACAGGTGGAATCATGAACAGAAACCTGAAGTATGCTGACTGTCTTTTGCTTTGACTGTTGGCTTTTTTTCTTCACCAGTGGACTAACACAGTTAAATGTTTTGAATCCTTCTGTTTTGATGGTTAAATTTCACTGGTTTCTTTTAAAGCTGTTGCAGATAATTTTTGGTTGTTTTACTTCTTTTATATAAATCATGTGACCCCTAGCTAGCTCAATTGTTTCTGTCCCACAAAGAATGAAAAGACCTTAAAATGAGATTTATCAGATTGTCTGATAAACTGGCTACAAAACTGTCCTTTTGTTTAAGAAAATTTCCACAGAGTAGGCTTGTTAATACTTCATGTATTTTGAAGAGTAACTATCAGCAACGGGTATCTACCACTAAATGTCTACCAATAAAAAATAAAAAAAATTTCCAAACATGAACCATTTAGAACATGAAAACAGCTGCACTGGGTTGCACCAAAAGTCTGTCTAGTGGCAGATGCCTATGGAAAGACTGCATCAAAAAGGACATGCATAGTATGTCCTTTTTCTCCTGCCTTCAACGATGCTTCCAGCAAGGTGGGTTTAGGAACTTCCTGAGCCAGAGATGATGTCTCTGTGTTTAATAGAATTTTATTCCATGTTTATGTTTAATGTGTTTTTTAAGCTGTTTAGATTTTTGGCCTCCATACATTCTGGTAGGAGTAAATTCTACCACTGAGTTATGCCTTGTGAAAAAGTACTCTTTGCTTCTTTTAAACCTGATACTTGCTGATTTCATCGGTTATCATGTCTGTAACACAACACCTCTTGTAAGTAAACTAAGGCAGATTGCTGCTGGCGGTATCAGAGACACGACTGGAATTACTATGATATGACATCCTGCCCTGTGCTCAGAACATTACATTGTAATGCGATCCTATAATCTGTGAAATTATACCTGAATTTACCTGCTGTGCAGCAGCCTGCCAGACAAAACTGCTCTGTAATACGCTCCTTTGAAGAAAAATAAACTGCCTGGTAGTTACATACACACATCCATGTACAATATCTATGCTTTATTTACTGTGGAGGATGGTAGCATGTTGGTCATCAAACCAGAGAATTTTTGTAATAGTTTAGTCAGCAAAAGGATATTGAACACGTCAAAGTGAAGGATAGAAGTAAGCAGAAAGGTCGCTTTATGTCAGGGACTGTAGGGAAGCCCTTAGTACAACTGTCAGACCTGTGCTGATGCTGTTACTGCCTGAACTTTGTATTTGAGTGGACAGATAGTAGCAATGGAGTCTGGAGAAACAGAAGAAGCCTCTCTGAAGATACCTCCGTGGTGCTGAGCCACTGCTGCTGCTTCCTCATGGCAGTCCTTCCTCTTTCAGTGTTGCTCCAGGCTTATCATCCCCAGTGGTGCTTTGAGGAGAAGAGGCTTGGGAAAGAAGGGGACCGGGGGGGTGGGGGATGTTGGAAAAATAGCAGCACTAGGAGCATGGGGAGGAAGGAGGCAGTAGCAGAACTTGGCATTAGAGAGCTGAGGAAACAACAGGGGAGTGCATGAGAGAGAAGAAGGGGTTTGGGGGAAGAAAGGAGAGGAGAAGACCGCAACAAAGAAGCACTGTTTAAAATAAAGCTGGCATCATCAAGAGTCAGTACTCCCTGCCATTACAGAGCTTTTGTTCGCATTGTAAGATGAACCACCCTATGCTTATTTAGAGCTTGAATTCATCCTCATGTTGTGTTGAAATAACCTAACTTCTCATAGTTTGAGACCTACAGGTCCACATGAACTAATGTAAGGGAGAGCTGTGGCTTCTTTGATCTTACAGAGATGTTGCAAGGCATTGCTCTTTTAGAAAAGCAGTTTAAGCTTCCTTACTAAATATGTAAGCAGAACTATACTGTAGATACTCTGTCAATGGAATTACAGAGTTTTATACTTACGACTCTAAACATAATTGCAGTTTTATTTGGGGGAGACATGAAATAAGATTTAAAAGTATGACATCAACCTGATTGCAAATGTTTTGTCCCTGTTTCTTCCATGGAGGCATCTTGAACTAGTTAAAACTAGGGTTTTTTCCTCTTGTATGAGGGTCTTTTCCTCCTCACTAAGGAGTCTTTCTGTAGCCAAGATTTATTTTTTAAGATTGAGTTGGTAACAGTAAATAACCAACTTTTGTTTTTAATGGACAAATAATACAATTTCACTGATACCTCAGTGTCAGACAGTGCTGACAACACTGGGAAGATTTCTTGCAGGAAGAAAGTGGAGTTGTATTTTCAAACTGGTTCTTCATTTTCAGCTGTACTGTAGTTGGTTCTTTTAGACCCTCCCCGATTAAGGACATAAACTTCAGTTAGTAATTTTTGTTCTATATAGAAATTAAGTCCTTCTGAATAAAACAACCAAATAGACTATTTTTAACCTTGGTACATGAGTTATTTATCTTCCATATTAAACTTAAAAGTATAGGCTTTAGCAGTAGTTTGTTCTTGCATTATCCAATGAAATGAAACTTTCTAGGTTGCTAGTTATATCATATACTAATTTATTTTCCATGTTTCTTCCTACCATTTTAATGCAGACTGCTTTCAGAGAGATTCAGAAGCTTATAAACAACATTTGGAGGGGTTTTGCTTGTTGCAAAGGTCTTCCATAAGTGAAAAAATTTAACACAAGTGGCATATGCTGTGTAATAGAATCAGAACTGCATGTGGTTACCCAACACGTAGAGTGTTACACTGTGTTTTAACATGTTGAATGACCAGTCTGATGGTAAGTTTAGGTATGGCAGTATTCCCTTGCTGGTGGTGTGGTTTTGTAGTTTAGTTTCACCCAGTGGAAGATGCTGAATGGTGCCTCCAAGCCATAGTTCTGAACAAGGGGATGGGGGAGGACATGCTGAATGGCGTGATATGGTCCTGGGAAACCCAGCCTTTCTTAGGCACTGGAAGGGCTGTAACATCATCTGGTATAAGGTGAGCCTAGCCAAGGCCAATTTTCTTTCTTGGAAAGAACATGCTCAGAGATGTGGGAAAGAGGAGTCCTCCTTTTTTTACTGTCCCACTCTTTTCCTTGCCCTTTTGTGGAGCTGGACTAGAACGAAGAAAGGCCCCATGCCATGCACATTCACAGGCTGCTACTTTCTGCCTGTTACTCATTCAGGGAGAGAATAAGCACAGTGCTCATCCTTGCTTGCCCATGGCAAGGAGCCATTAATCTGTTTTAAAGTGATCTGAGATGAAACTACTGGGTTTGCTATCAGTCACAGGTAACGTAGGTTTTATTTGCATATAAAATGTCCATCTACTTTGGTGTTGGTTAATATGAAATATTTTAATAAAATGGCCAAACTGTCAAAATGAGCAATAATTTTGTTTGATATAACTTAACAAACAAAAGAAGCAAACTGATGGTGTTGCAGGGCTGAGTGTATACATGTAAGTATATACAGTTGCCTGTTACAGACTTCTGTCCTGTCTACCATTAATTAGTGTTGTTCAGTCATCTTTCTCTGCTGCTTTCTGGTTTTTTGACGACTGTATTTTTGCAGACCGTTGAAGAGATTGAGGGTGTACTGGGACGTGACCTTTATCCGAGTCTGTCTGAGGAGAGATCTCGATGGGAAAAGGAGCTAGCTGGCTTGCGGGAAGAAAATGAGAGCCTCACAGCCATGCTGTGTAGCAAAGAGGAGGAGCTCAACAGGACCAAGGCCACCATGAATGCTATTCGTGAAGAAAGGGACAGACTGCGTAGAAGGGTAAGGCTGCTACATAGATGGTGGCTTCTTGTTCCTCCTAGCCTGTGTAATTTTGTCACCAGAACACGATTCTCTTTAATCTCACTTCCTGTACTGACTGTAGAGCTTTTTTTTTTTTAAAGCTGAGCTATACAAATTGCAGAACTAGGACAAAACTGAACATAATTGAAAAACAGTGGGTGATGAACCGCCAAGGTGTGCAACAACCTGATGTCAGAAATCATGTGTTAACAGAAAACCTGATACTAATCTCCAAGGAAGCATGTGTAACTTGTCAATAGAGAAAGCAGATGTTGATGTAGCGAATTTTGCTGTGAGGCATTTTTTTCCCTGTGAACAACAAATATTTCTTTGTTTTTTGGTGGGAATTCAATTTGTGATTAGGAGAAAGAAAAAGAGCAGGACTCCTGTCAGTGGGTAATAATTCTCAGAACTGAACAATGGGTAGTCACAGCCATGTCCTGCTTCCCTGTCCATGTTTTATGATGCTGCAAGGTCAGGCAAAGGCCTTGTGCTTTCTATGGAGTCTAAAGTAAAAAAAACCTGGAATTTTGTTAAAAAAAAAGATGAAAGATCCAAGAGAATGTGACCTCAATCTCTGTTACTTTTAAAATGAGTTGACTTTGTCCCTGTTAAAGCTGCAGAGTTTTGGCTGGATAGGAAATAAATTTGTTTTAAAAACAGGTAGTTTCAAGTTCATGTTGAATTTGAGTGACAAGTTAGACCACTGTATCTCGGCAAAATTATTGGAAGTGTTGCTCTTTGCTTACTGGCAGCAGATCAACCTGTTATGCAAATACTGTGTTTCTAAAACAACATTGTTATGTAGTGACTGTACATTTTATCATGAAGCTGCATTGTGTGAAACTTCCAGTCTTCAGCTACTGAGCCACAAATTACCTTTGAGAAACTGCCTAGCCTTTCTTAACACTAAAAACAGGTATGAGTGATGAAGGAAGGATACTAATCTGTTATCATATAAAACAAGACCACTTCAGCTTTTCCTTTGTAGAATTTAGGGGGGTTTATATATCATGAGTGTAAGTCATTTTCAGTCTTGAAGTTTTTGGACTGTTTTTATAGTGACACTTCTTTTTAAACAGTGGCAGTACTACCCTTTGAGCTACAGAAGGAGCATTTATGTAGCTGGTAAATTATTGCAGGATTGTGGGGGGTGGGCAAGCGAGCAGAGAATAGAAGCGTGCGCCTGTGAAATTTGCTTACACAGATGCAGATAATGACGCTACAGATGATCCACATCAATGTTGGGATATCAAACGAGACAAAAAAACCAGATGGCCTTGAGGATAAAATTAATAGGAAAAAAAAGTAGGTTTTGAGAAGTACAGAATGCAAGTTAAGGTGCATAAAAGATTGGTAGCAAGAATTTATGCTGACAGCCAGGGGCTCCTCAGTTAAAAAACTGAAAAGGGGAAAGAATTGGTGATTGTACCCTTAGGGACCAGCATGGCTGAACTGTTGATGCATGGTGGCAAATTCAGTCCTATAACGTAGCAGGTAAGTTATTTCTAGTAGAGATTGGAAAGTCTTTCTAAAGAGTGGTGAGATCTGATCTGGAATGTCATATGTAGTTCTTATTTCTTACCTTTGAAAAGTTTCAGTTTAAATCGGCAAAAAAAGATGTAGAAGATCGTCAGAGAAATGGGCAGCTTACTTGGAGAAGTGACTTAATGAGATTGTCCTGTTCAACTTGGCAAAGCAAAATCTGAGTTCAGTTTCTCTTAACGTGTGCTGGAGAAAGCAAGTAAGAATGGGAGCTAATAGCTGTTCAAACTTAGGGACAAAACTGGATCAAGAACAGAGTAATATAAACCAGTCATGGCTGTATTAGGCCAGAAATCAGAGGTGTCTAACAGACAAGGGGGTTGTGTTTCTGAAGAAGCAGTAAGGAGTAAGGCTACTGACTTAAGTATTTTGAAAATGGAGTTTTAAAATATTAAAATTTGTATAATGAAGTGTACGACTACACAGGTATACCTATTAGAACCAGGATTGTTTCATTAGGATTGTATCCGAAGGAAAGCAAAAAAGCATACTTAACTGGCCCAGTTAATACAGCTGTGTTAATTCTAGAGCTAGCCTTAGTATCTCTGCACAAAACCGTGATGTTTTGTCTGGATGCCGGCAGTAACAGAGGGTTGGACAGGATAATAAGGAAAATCCTGTTTAGTTCTGTGTATGCAGACACCGCTTGACTTGGTCAGTCTGTATTGGAGTCCCTAGTTAACCAAGCATTTGTGGAGCCACACAAGTACTGGCTGTATTATTGAATTTTTCAGTTTCCTTAGTATAGGCAGGGCCCAGGACTAAAAGGGTAGTATTAATCATGCTGATCCAGTAGTTGCTGGTCTGTCTATTGGAACTGTTAGCAGGGACACGGCATGTGTTACTGATGTCTCTCTGTTACGGAAGCATCTCTGGTGGAGACAGAATTGAGGTCATCAACTTGTTTCATATAAGTGGCTAGAGCAATTGTTGGATAATAGCAGCAGTGGGAAGTTACCGACCCGAATTGTGTTCAGGCCACTGACCCTGGAGAGGGTGAATGATGAATTGCTCTGGAGAGATTGTGAGCTGCCTTTCATATACAGCAAGGCAGTTTAAATATTCATTCTTCTTTAATTAAGGGGATTTTTCTTCGACAGATTGGATAGATGTCTTGCCTGGTAGACAAAGGGTTAAGGTTGGATTGGCAAGGGCATAACAAAATCAAGCAGCCTCTATATTCAGGCACAGCTGACAGGGTTTTTTGTTTCAGTTGTTTCATTTGTTCGCACCTGTAGCAGACTTTATTGAAACATGTTTTTAGTATCATACTGAACTTGCAGAACAACTGGTCTGTTGCCCCCACCAGAGAAGTTTGTTCTTGGTATATGACCCTGTCAGCAGCACTATGTAATTGTTGCACTGGAAACAGGTTTTTGCATTTTTAATGTAACTTTGTGTCCATAGTTGCAACATAATAAATGTTTTCTTTGACCTATTAAATTTTCTGTATGCCACCTGAACTCAAAATCACTTCAGGTTATTTCCCTGGAGAGTGGGAAAGTAGATCCAACTAAAATTTAGTTATTGTTCTTCTCAAATTAAATTGGGTGAAGTGAACAAGCTTGAAGTTGACCAGATCAATGGGTCTGTTACTTTAGACCAGTGCCTGTAATCAAGCAGAGTGCTTTCAATACATTTTTCTCAGGCTTGTTGGAGATTTAATTTCATTAGGTATTTACTGCGCTCAGTTAACAGATTGAGCAGCTTTCTAGAACAGTAGCTAAGAAACAACATACATAGGGACTTTGTTTCTGGTGGGTCATTAGTAAATGAGGTAATTGCTTATTTCTGTAGGGTGCCTGCAGTGTAGCAGCTAATTTCATAATGCAGAGGTTTATTTTACCTCTGTATGATATTGCCATATTAAAAATAGAATCTCCTTAAGTTTGAACCAGTCAATGCCATAGAAACTGCTTACACACAGCTGACCATAATCTTGAATCCCTGTATGAGTTCATGGGATTAATATTATTGATACATGAGAATAAGGTTGTAATCAGGTCAGCACTATTTACAACTGCTGTATGTAGTAACAGGCTTAAACAGTAGCAGAAGGAGTAATATTTGTGTTCTTACACAAAATCTCTTGTACCGGGGGAGTCAGATGAGCAGCACTGATAGAGCATGTAAACTCCATTATGGCTCCAAAGTAAGTGTTGTGGGTTTTTTTAATTACTGCCTATGAAAGTTGCCAGAGGAGTAATGCCTCAGCACAGCCCCAGCCAGCCCATTGACATAAGAAGCACTGGGTGTGGACACAGTGTTCAGGCTTCCCTGAAGCTGTTCTGAAGAACTAAGTCTTAAGTGGAAAGGTGGTTCCAGCTCTGTAAGTCTCTTATGTCTGTTCCCTGCACAAACCATATGTCAACATCTTCGGTTAATCAAATGCTTTTACTTGTGAGGATTATTCTGTATCTGCTCCAAACTTGGCTGAATTCACCAAACTGACCAGAACAAGAACAGCTTTAGTATTTTAGCTATCTTCGACTTAAGACCTTCATGAAAACATAATCTGCAGAGGAGTGCATTTTAATGCATGATCCCTCCAGCTGCCTGGTTGCCCCCAGTCCAAGAAGCTTTGTTTTAGCATCAGGGCTCTCCCAAAAGACCTTGTTTTTGCAAGGAGTTGAAAGCTACCCAGACCACAGCAGGAGTCCGGTCCTTGGCCTCACAGGCATTCCTGAGCCCAGCTGTTCTCAGATGACACAAAGCTGGCAGGAGCTGCTTGACTGTCCTTGTTTTGCCATCATTCATGTTGGGATCAGTAGGTATCATTCAGATTGCTTGGGAACACTGATACGTTCTGGGCCTTTAGAGATTATTATCAGCTTGCACAGTTTGAAGTGATCCTGGAACTGTTATGTCTCCTTGTCTCTCGTGTGCACCAGGAACTTGAGGTAGCAGCCAAAAGCCCTTTCCAGTCTCCACCTCCTGCAGTTGCACGGTATTTGCTTGTGCAGCAGTATCTCTGCTTAGCTGTTAATGAACTAGAGCTGTGCTGCTGTTTCCAGGCTTGTATGCAAATGCTCAGTGATTGCACTGAAACTAAATGAGAAAAAGGTACCTGAGATAGGCTTACTGCCCTTGCTTGTGTGTGTTTCTGCCATGTGCTAGCCTGGATCAGAACACAGTTGTGCTCAGAGCTTTTAGGGAATCCACCCTTCACCTCCCATGTCATGTCCTGCCACATCCTTGGTTTTTATTGCTTTGCATCCTTTATAGAGGTGCAGAGCCCGTATCATTCCTCATGGAGCACTGCGTTGAGGGACTTTTGTCCGAAATGTGTCAAAAGCAGAGGAGGGGTTGCTTGGTAACATATTTGTATCACCCAGTGCACTGTAGCCTTTCCTGCTACTTAAAAAAGCTGTATATATAAACCCGAGTAGCACACTGGTTTTCCCATAGCTGCTTGTGTCTGCGTGTTGTTCTCTTTCTCAAAATAATTGTTTTGCAGATTGATTTTCAGGTCTGCCAGAGAAGTAGCGCTTCTAGTGACAATTCAGTTCTTACTTATTTCTTGAAAGTAAACATCTTTGCAGAGGAGAGATGTTCTGTAAGTGCCTCCTTTGAACTGATGAGTGCAGGTCCAAGCTCATTCAGCTCCAGAGAATTCATTGTGGAGATGGCCCTTATAAATACCAGCAGAGACAACGTTACCATACTCGGTCAACCACAACAGACAACCTGTAGGAAATTAGACCTTGTTAGGTCTGGTACTCACAGTTTAAAGAGGACTGAAAATTATCTGGCTGAAAATAATCTCCGCTAAGCCTGACTGAAAGGTTAGGGGTGCTTTAGTCTGGGAAGGGCCCTTGCCACTCGGAGCAGCCTGAATTGTCACACCGGTATTTCGTTTTCCATCTTCCCCTCCACAGATTTGCACTATGCATGAATAAATTGGGACGTATAAGAGGTAGATTCAGCTTCCTGTGGTTTGTTGTACTCCATCTTCCTCCTCTGTATAACAGGGGAAAAAACTGAAGCAGTATTGAAATGCTGGGGTAAAAAAATGTTATTATTTGAAGTGCTTGAAGATACTGCATGATGAAACAGGTGACAAGTAGGGTAGAAAGAAAAGAATCAAAGGCATGCCCCTTATTTGAAACTGGTTTAGGAACAAAAGCAGCAAGTATCCATTGAATGTGGAAATCAGTGGAAAAAAACAGGCAGTTTGCAGCTGTGTGGTTTTATTTAGGATATGTTAACAAACCACGTAGCTAGCTGTGAGTATGCATGTGTGAAAAGAGTAAGAACATACTTCTTAGATTCGTGATTACAGATAATGAGTATATTCCACCAAAGTATTTTCTGTAACCCAACATGCATTTCTGCAAACATGTCTATGATGTCTATTAATCACTTATGAACTCTTCATATGTCAAACATTACTGTAGTGTGCCAGCCCCTTTTTCTCTTCTGCCCTTGCTCTCTTTGCTTAGATCTTAAAGTACACGTGAGAAATTATGCTTTATTTTTCCCTATTTCCTACTTCAATTTTGGCATTCTAAGATAAAAGTTAGAAATGCAGCTAAACAATTGGTTCATATTGCTAAATATCAAATATTAATAGATAATATTTTCAGTTATTTCAGTTTATATTAATAACTTGAGAATGTATGCCTGCACCTGACTAACCTTGGTACCTAGGCTATCTATTGGTCTGAATTCCAATGGCTCTGTTGCTTTGTGTCTCACTTAATGTCCCTGCTCCTGCTCTTGTCAAGGTTTCTGCACTTCTATACTTCCATAATTCTTTGGACTTCTTCCAGCTGTTCAGAAGATCTTTGGTCTTTCCTTTTTGCAGTTGTGGATTTCATAGATGTTTCCCTGGATTTCTTCTTTTTTCCTCTGTTCTCGCCTCCTCCTTTTTTTTTCTGATCATATAATTAAATCTGCCTCTCGGCCACTTTCCATCTCAGTTTAGAGGTTTAGGATTTTATGGCAATTTTTGCATGCTGGATATTTCCATCTTTAAAAGAGTATGTTGCAAGGGCTAAAGAAATCTTTCTTTAATTTCTTCCCCAGCTCACAAATCCATACTTCCTTGTCTTTCAGTGGAACTTTTTTGGTTTTGTTTCATTCCTTCTCTTCCCTCATTGGATTCTGCCAATGTTGTCATCTATTTGCTATAAGATCTGCCCTTCCTTTCTCTCCCTTCTCAAATTGTTTATTTTGTCTCATGTGCAGTACTGCAGTTGCTTTCATTCTAGTAATAAATGTAACCTTCAAAATAATTTATATTACATTAGTAATGACTCTTAAAGCTGGTAGAAGTATTGAGCTGGTGTGGTCAGACAATTTTTAATCATACTTTTTGAGCTAGTCTATTCATCATCCATGCCTTCACCAATTCAGAGAAGAAACTTGCTCTTGTGAACTTTTTTTTTCTTTATTCTTGTTCTTTGGTCTTCCTTTATTTTTCCTTAGAATTACTACTAGTGTGGAAAAGTACTTTCTGAGGAGATGGTGCATACTGCTCTATTTACGGTGGAGGTTTTGGTGACCAGAAATAGTTACCTAAACTGTCCCTGGGCAGTCTGGTGGGTGGGCGACCCAGACATGAGATTCTGACCTGGTGAATGTGTGACTTGTGAGATTGGTGATTTTACAGGTCAGACAAACTTGCCCTGTTATCCTGCTCAGAATTACCATCCAGTACTCAGCATTGCTAAAGTTAGAGCAGTTATTTATAGCAATTAATTCAGCATGTAATTTCAGAAATGAAGGCCTGAATCAGTAAACACATCAAGAAGCATGAATAAGCAGGCAGTTTCTTTTAAGTTGTGGTTGCTCCTATGATACAGTATTAAAGTAATGACTTCAACAGATTTATAACTGTGCTGTGCTCTGAGTTTTCTTTTATAAATGCTTTCCTGAGCAAAGCTTTGCCTAGCTGCAGTCTTAGCCGTGTTCATTTTTCTTTCTGTTGCTAATGTTGTTTTACAAATCCTTAAGAATTATTGGCTTTGTAATTATGGCCAATGGTGGCTGCTCAGTAATAAAACATAGACTAAAGGAAACCTGTCTGCATTAAAGTTTTATATAATATTGTCCTTACATAAAGTGGTTTTAAACTTTGGAGTAAATGAATGCTTAGCATTTTAAGCAACTTTAACACTCTGTTTCCTGCTTGCCCTTAAATTTAGAATGTTACTTGCTTTTGGACTGAAATCTGCCAGGACTAGCTTCTGGGCATAGGTGAATATTTTAGCAGTTTTTAAGACAGGCGTTGAGGCAGGGATTTGTTTTTATGAAAAATACATCCCTAGTGGTTTGGCTGTTTGTTTGCTTTTAAACAATGCTGCAGCTTAAGCACTTGGGGCGTTTAGTTTGGAACAGCTTGGGTTAAAAGAAACAGTAATAAATGTGATTTTGATTTAATGAAGTTTTGGGGTTGCTCTTTTTTTCGATGTAAATGCCACAGTATTAATTCTGTCTGCACTGGCATTCCACATCTGCAAGCAGAAACATGCATACATGGTTTATTTCATTTTATGCATATCAACAAGCTCAAGTGATTGGTTTGTATCAGTAGAGCACTTCTGTCCTTAAGGTTTGCATTAGTGCAGCTGTACCCATGTTGAAATTATATATGTCTATTTGAACAAAGGAGGCCTCAGATGCAAATATGTAGAAGACACATGCTATGAATGTGCACTTTATGCACTCTGCTCAGTTACCTTCATGATGTAATTAGAGTTAAGATGTCTAATTCTGAGGCAAGTACCCATGTCCATTTTTTAGCAACTTACTTTAAACAATGGAGATTTGATTTGAAGTTTTGTGTACTTTTTTTTTTTTTTTTTTTTTTTTAACAGAGAGACCAATGGAGGAGTTTGGGTTCATTTTGTTTAAGGTGTAGCATGCCCCCACGATGCAACAGGGAAGTTATGAGCGTAGTTAGCCTTTATGTGCTCTTCTTATTGCCACTTAACAGCTTTCTATTAGTAACACACAATTGTTCTGCTCCGTTACATAAAACACACAGGGTTTTCTTTCTTTTTTTGTAATTTGCACATACCTAAAAATTCTGTTATTTTGACAGCAACTCAGGCAACCTGGCCTTCAGTTTGCATACAGCTGAGGGAGAGACAGGGGCATTCTTCAGGGAAGTAGAATCAGAGTGTAGGGGATCATAGCAGGCATAAATTATACTGCTCTGGTGACTGGAGACGGTTACAGCTTGAACTGTTTCCTCAGTGCAGTAGATTGAAGAGATCTGTATATGTTTGCGCAGAGGACATGCTGCTGCTTCTTCAAGCAGAGGTTGCTAAAGCGCTGGTGACCCTATAGTGAAAGAAAGCTAGGCTTTAATGCAGCTTTAATTTTGATATTTTTTTGATTAAGGCATTTCAGCTTGCTTAATCAGTTCTTTGTGTAAATGTATTATATTTAGTATAAAATCCTACCTTATTTTAGAGAATAGGAATCACAGTTGCATTCCATGCTACAGGTGTGTATCAAATCGACTGAACTTCTATTTCACTAGTAAAATTGCACCAGTTTGTTTTGCAGATGGACTGTTCCAACAAAATCAGCATAGAAACTTGCGTATTAAAGTAAACACTTTATATTTGGGGAAATTTCCTTTTCAGATGATTTCTTCCCTCTCCTCTCATCTCACACTCTGAGGTTCTGTGGGAGAAATGAGCTCTGTCACTTTACCTTGTGGCATAGTTGTTGTGTTAAGCAGACCATTTTTTCTTTGCTAAGTATTATTCCAAAGTAAGCACTATAATCTTCAGCTTAGGTCTAGTTTGGCTTCTGCAGGCTATTGGTTTTTTAAACATTTTAGTCCTGAAAACCATTCAGTGTCAGTTCTACAAGTTATGTGTTATGAAAATCATGCAGTGTTTGTGGTGTATGTCTGCAGAGAGCTTCTGCAAACTGTTGTTTGGGTACTTTGCTGGTATTTTCTTGTCTGTACATACACGCTATATGATAGCTTTAATTAACTGTACATTTGAAAGCGTGTTTATTCTTTGAATTTCTTTGACCTTTAAATATGAGAAAGCCATCCTGTGATACATTTATGTAAAGTTTTTTCAACACTAGAGCTTTCCATTAACAACAGGTTCTTCGTGTGATTTGTTAGGATCATAATCTTGTCTAGAGGCTTAGCTCCATCTCAGAGAGAGTAACTTCTATACATATAGTGGAGCTGCACTGAAAGGGTTACATAAAACAAGCTGAAACTTTCAATAATTACTCTACAGTATTACATTTACATATTTGCACATTGCAAATAGTTTAAAAAACTGACGACAATGGAATTTTAAAACAACCTCCCTTCATCTTCTCCCTATGTGAAAACTTCGTGGCCACCACAGGACAAAATACAACTTCTGTGCTCAAGCCAGAAGCAATTAGGGTTTGCCAGACAATGAGAAAATCTCCAAACTATTTAAACCATGAAAGTGGAAAAACCAGAATGTTATGTTTTATTGTAGGTTCGGGAACTGCAAACACGTTTGCAAAGTGTGCAGGCAACAGGCCCCGCAAGCCCAAGTCGTCTCACTTCTGCCAATCGACCCATTAACCCCAGCACGGGAGAGCTGAGCACAAGCAGCAGTAGCAATGATATTCCCATAGCCAAGGTGAGCTCTTTTGTGTTGCAGTAACACTTGCCATTTTCTGGGAAAAGCAGGCTTCATTTTGCACAGCTGCTGTGCAAGCATGTGATTAACTGGGAGATACCTAGACTCCCCAGAGTTTTCTGGAGTCCTAAGCAGGCTCGTGAACTTGAGCTGCAGAAGGGAATTATGCGCTAATGACTGTAATTCTCTCACGTATCACTTTTACAGTAGTTCAAGTTTGCAAGTGGAGCTAGCGAACAAGTGCATTTTGTGTAACCTTTATGGAGTGTGGGTTCCTGTGTAACCTGTTCAGCATTCTGACTTACAGATTGCTGAAAGGGTGAAGTTGTCAAAGACAAGATCAGAGTCTTCATCATCTGATAGACCTGTCTTAGGATCAGAAATCAGCAGCATAGGGGTAAGGACTAATAATTATGTGCATGCATGATGCTGTCTGAAGATGACTCATATTCCATTAAAAGCAGCATTGTTTTCTTACTAAATGAATGTATGAATGAACTGAAAAATTTCAAAAGTTCTTTTGAGAAAAATGTGGCGACAGAACATATTTAAACCTGTATTAAGATCTCATTTTCTCATAATATTAAGATCTCATTTTATCATAACTGGTGGCTAGAAGTCATTCTCTGAGTGACTTCAAGAGGATAAATTTGGAGTCAGTTCTTCCAAGATCCTGCTCTTCAAGAGAAGACTCTTCAGTTGCATTTCACAACTTCCAGTCAACAGACAACAGGTTGCTTTGTAATGCCAATGTAAATTTGTAACACTGTTGGTACTGTGTGTGAATATTTGTTTCACTGAGGAGTTTGCGTTTCACTTACCACTGACCTTTTGCTAAGCTTTCAAGAAAACTAAGAATTTGCATATTAGGCTTTTAAATATATGATGAAATAGTGGGCTTTACCATTTGGTTAGTAGAATTTTTAATCAAAATAGCTTCTTAAAGTGGAAGCTTGTAAATGTTCTATGCAATGTAAAATTCACAGTAAAAACTGATTGATGAATGCCTTGAAGTGAGTGCATGCAAGCAAGTGAAGCTCTCGGTGCAGACCGCCTGTGGGAGGAATCCAGTGGTTGTCTGTTCACAATGATCTATTAACTGCCCTGTGCAGGTGTCTAGTACTGTGGCTGAACATTTGGCACATTCCCTCCAAGACTGCTCAAACATCCAGGAAATCTTCCAGACTCTTTATTCACATGGATCTGCTATCTCTGAAAGTAAAATCCGAGAGTTTGAAGTGGAGACAGAGAGATTAAATAGGTAAGGTTTTCTGCTATTAGCTTTATTAAACTTGTTTCTCCTTTTTGAACATTTCTTAGTTCATTCCCAGCTCAGCTGTGGCAGCTGCAGATAAACATGGAGTATAGTTGCTGATGAGAAGATGGGATTGTATACTAAGGATTCTTACCATTAGTATGACAGTTTGGTCATGTATTATGAGATCAGCATGGCACCTTCACCTGTGATGGTTTGCACTGTAGAGTATCCTTCTCTATGGCTGACCAAGCAGACATGGCGTCTTTTTTTCATGAGAGGTATCACTGCTAGAAATAAGACTTCCCGTAACTTTCTCCCTATCATTTTGGAATTATCTTGCTTTGTTTTGTCCTGGAAAAACAGAATTGTAGCATTAATTGTATCAAAAAAGGTACTGATGTGTGATGATGTGGCATATGTACCAGCAAATAGACGTCTGTCTGCAAAAGAAAGATTGCAGCTTTCTGGTTGCAGTCAGAATGCTGCTGGTGTTATCCTTCAATAAAGCTTTATCAAAACCATGTTGTCTTTGGCACATAGAATCAAAACTGTGGATCAGGAACATGAGAATCATGTCTCAGCATGTTTCCTTCCAGGTTCTCTCTTCCCCACAGCTATCTCAAATTTAGTCTGATTAGTACAATATCTCTTTTATTTGTAGCTCATGTTTTTGTAGTGCTGCAAAATGTGATCCTTTTCTTCATCTTTTTTTTTCTTTTTTTCCCATGCACTGCACAATTATGCTTTGACTACATGTGTCTTTATAGGAGGTGTCAAAGAAGATACAGGAGGTTAAGCACGTGAGAAGATCTAGCATCTAGGAAATACAGGGCTGTGTTCGTTCTGATCATCGAATAGATGTATACTAACCCTTCTTTTTGTGTTTGTCAGTTATTTTAGAGTTCTGAATGGCACTGATTTCTCCATTATCCTACCTACTCAAATTCTGAAATCATTTGCCTGTTTGTTTTCAGTGTATGTTCAACTTTCATGATTAGGCATTGTACATTGATGTGTAGTGCAATTAGCAGTGAAAATAAACAGTAATGCTGATATTCTGAAGCCCCGTTTTCAGATTCAGTTAACCTCACTGAGAAGAACATTACATTTAAGTTTTTATATGAGCTTCTGTTTGACTGTTGCTAGAACTTTGGAAGATTTCATTGTCTCATTGAAACTTCATTTGTATTTTGGAGATTACCTCTCTAATCATAACCAAAATACTAGTTCAAGTGAAATGGTTTTTCTGGATGTTCCAAAGAAAGGGGTCATTTGTGCAGCTGTGTGATCCCTACACACACACACACACATTGCACTAATGAATATGCCACTTAAAACAAGAAGCAAATGTTGAAGGATGAAGTGAGGAATGGAGGCAGATACATTTTATGTACTGTATTTTATTTTATTTTACATTTATACATTACTATTAAGCAAAAAGTTAATACTCAATGGTCCTACACAATCTGGTGGCTAATAAGAGTAGAGCTTTCTGCTTGCTGCTTTTGACAGCATAACAATGCCATTTTATGGGAAGGAGAGGAGAAGGAGAAGAGGCGGTCCTAAGAGAAATTACTATCCTCTTGGTTCTTTATATGGGACACAAGACTGATAGATTTTTGGCATCTTCATTAAAAGCATTGTGTAGACCAAATGGTATTTGTTGTTTTAAATTATGATTGTTCTAGAGTTTTCAGGACAGTGTTTGCAAGCTAAGCTTGAAGGTTGCACATTACTTCCTTTTCTACAGCCGTATTGAGCACTTGAAATCCCAGAATGACTTGTTGACAATAACACTGGAAGAGTGCAAGAGCAATGCCGAGAGGATGAGTATGCTTGTTGGGAAATACGAGTCCAATGCCACAGCCCTCAGGCTCGCACTGCAGTACAGGTATGTACCTATGCAGAGGGTGTCTCAGCCAGAAAGAGAGGGAGGAGGGGAGGCTTGCTAGAAGTCTTTGCGAATGAAATTGTTGGTGTGCCATATAGTAATACTGTTTCTTTTTGTTTTCTCACTGAAAAAACCATCCCTTTGGTTAAACTAATTGACGAACTACAGAACTGAAGTTATTGATGCAAGTGTATTTCAACCCTAGTTCACCAGCAGTAGTGAAATTGATCTAATAGAAGTATACAGATTTATCTCTTAATTTTCAAATACCATAATAATATTTCAATTAGGTGTTGTGTGTAGGCTCTAACTGTCTGTGCTGTATCCAGTCTTAACATACAGATTCTCTGTATTATGCTGGCATCTTTCACAAGACCAGTGGACCGAAAAATAGTATTGTACTGCACATAATTCAGAGTTACTTTATATTACATCAGTTGGAATTGTGGATTAATTGCTTGGTGTTTAGTTACAAGTATCTAAATTTGCTTTAAACTATATGTAATAAAGTGATGTTATTTAACTCCAAGTGCAACTAATTTGGAACAGGCAGTTCTGGTCTTAAGACAAATTGTGTGTCTTTTAAAAAATGTATTCTGTTACTATCAGCCTTGAGCAAATTACAAGGAAATGTAAATTGCAAATAGGTATATTAATGTATGTATTTTCAAAAACATCAGAATGCAACAGGAATGACTGAGTGACTCACAACTGTAGTTAGAAGCTGTTGTGTTGTAGAGAGGAAAATCTGACATGCAGGACAAGGCAATAAGTATTTTTCTTGTCTTTCCTCCTTACTATACTTTGTATAGTACAGTTATAGAGTATAGTATACTGTATTTTGTGTACTAAGAAGGCCTGAAAAAGGTTTCTCGAAGGGATCGTGTCAACCACCATTTGTATTGGAGACACTATTGAATGCTTGTGACAAAAGCTAGGTGTGTTACGTCGTTCAGTATCCCTGCTGCTAGACAAGTAGTAGGCAATCATGCAGTTCATCAGCTACATCTGGTTTATTGTTGCTGTTGTAGGTATTCTTCCCCTCTAAATTGCAGAGTTTTGTGCGATTTTTATTTTCTGTGGTTTCTTTTCTCTTTCAGCGAACAGTGCATAGAAGCATATGAGCTGCTGTTGGCATTGGCAGAAAGTGAGCAAAGTCTCATTCTTGGGCAGTTCAGAGCTGCAGGTGTTGGTTCTGTTGGTAAGATGTCAACGAATCACTTTATGTATTTTTTTTCTTGCATGTCATTTAGCATTACAGTTACTTGTAATGGTGAATCACGTCATGACCCATCACTTAAGAATGCTCTCCAGCCTTTTCTTGTTTTTAGCTAAATAAATCATTTTACACACCAAAAAAATAGGGGAAAAGAAAAAGAGAGACTGGAATTAAATCATTAAATTCACCAGCAATTTAAATTAACCTAAATACCCTATCACATGAGGATGCCTATTCTGATGGGAGTGTGGCAGCTACAGGCGTGCAACTGTACGGAGTGGAATTATTAAACAATACTGATGAGCATATGTGGCTTAGGGCCATAGAGTTTTTGCAACTGCAAGTAAATGTTTTGTTTGAATCCCCTAGAAGTTGAGTATCGTCTATTAAAAACTGGGATTAAGACAATACAAAGGTAGCATTGAGTGGTTACCACAAAGCAAAAAAAAAAGGGGCTCTTTGCTCTGAAATTTTTAAATACTCTATTTAATGTTTTACTGTGATGTTGAAGATACTAGCCTATGTGTTCTGGATTGTTCTTATTTTATGGGTAGTTAATCTGGCTAAGTGGTATTTATTAATATGCTGCCTGCTAAGCAATGGAATGAGCTGTTACCTACGATATCATATCGTGCATATAGTGCTATCATATGTACAGTTTGTAAGCGTTTGGAGCCTGACATTGCTGCTGGCTCTGCTTTTCTGACAGAAAGAGGTGTTTACTCAATGAACATTAATCTAGGTTTTATAGTCCCATTTCTTCTATTGATAGAAGGTAGCCATAGTAATGTTCAAGTAGAAGGAGGGGAAACCTTCAGAATAACTTTTCATGCCGTGCTGAGGCATAGTAACTACCTGGTTGAGACAGTATGGTAGCAATAGCTTCTCAGGGACCACTGAAATGTAAATGGAAAGCTTTTAGAGACAAAGTGGGCATCTGGCTTTAGAGCCACAGGACTGACATGGTCAGCCTCTTGTTTCAGACGACTAGATGCAGTCAGCCCTCAGTCACTGTGCTGCTTAACCTTGCCTCTTATTTTGTATCTCTCCCAGTGCCAGAAGCAGGTGCTTGTGTACCTGTTTTAGCCTGTGCAGTATGCACCATACACTGTAAACATGAGAGTGGATCTCTGAGATTTTCAGCCACAGACTCTGGTCATTCCTTTCTACAGTGTGCTAGGGAGCTTTCCTGCTGGCAGAGGTTAGTGGCTAGAAAAAGTGAATTTGGTCTTGGATTTTTTTGTTCACATAGGTGGCAGAAAGAAATCTTAGAGGGGAGAAATACTTTGGGATTGAGCAGGGTTTCATCTCACATGCATATTATGAAAGAGAGTGTAGTTTCGTTTTTATATAGGTGTCTGTCTACAGCTCTTAATTATGGTATTACCAATTACCGCCCTGTGATAGAGGTAGAGCCAATTTCTCGTTACATAACACAGCTTGGAGGAAGTTGTGTTTGGTTTACGTACCTTTACTTCACCATGAAATCTGATTAAAACACCTAGATGAAACAGCAGATCTTTGGTTTAAAGACCAGTCAAGTTTAATATCAACATCTGTGAGTGGAAAATTCATGGGAGTTGCTTCTGCATCACTTGCTGCTGAGCATATCCAGCTGCTCTTAACAGGACATTCTCCCTTCCTTTCTCCCACATTAATGTTATTTCTAGTGCACGCACATCACTTAGCAAGTGTGAAGTATGGGTAATTGGTCTTTGACTCAAATAAGGATGAAATGAAAACCTGACATAGAGCAAAATGGGATTTTTTTTATACTCTCTGACATCTTTGCATCATATTTGGTGAAGTATAAATATATTGTAGCTTTACTCACACTTCCAGCGTACTCACTAATGTGTCTTACTTTAATGACTTGACTCCAGCAGGAGTTAGGTCTGTAAGAGTAGTGACAGTGGTGGTGTTTGTCCTGCCTCTGCTGAAGGGATGGCTTACGAGCTGCATAAGATGCTACATAACCACTAGAAATTATACCAAATTCATGAACACCGGTGCTAGTTTTCTTTTTTTGTTTTCTTTTGGTTTACTATGCATGACTATAAACTCTGAAAGGCTACTTCTAAGCCATAAAGCAATTCTTCCAGCTGGAAAGGTAACCTCTAAGAAGGTGTTCTGGTAAACCATTATGCTTGAGATAAAGATGCTTGTGAGAAAAAGCACTATAAATGACCACACTGTGAAACAGCACTGGACTGATTGGAATAAGAGTTGTAATTTAGGCTGAGGCTTTTCCAGTCTGTTATTAATTTGAGTATCCTAACCTAATCATAATGCACAATACACACCCTTAAAAACAGGGAAGCTAGCTAAGATAAAACTCACTTAAGACATGTACCCGGAGCAATAAGTACCTGGAGCTTGTGGCTCGGAGGGTCATACATTCAGACCAGTAGTCCGGTTACCACTGATGCTCACATAGAAGTGAAGTTGCTTGCACATTACAGATTGGTAATTTATTGTCATCATCTCAGTATAAACTGAGAACACGCAGGAGCATCTCTACCCTTGCCTTAATTTCTATTACCCTCCTCAAAGCTCTGAAACAGATTATTTGCTTGAAAACTAGGGGACCAGACAGGTGATGAAAACATCACCCAGATGCTTAAGAGAGCTCACGACTGCAGGAAGACAGCTGAGAATGCAGCAAAAGCTTTACTGATGAAACTAGATGGGAGCTGCGGGGGAGCCTATGCAATCACTGGCTGTAGCGTGCAGCCCTGGGAAAGCCTGTCATCCAACAGCCACACAAGGTAACTGCAACTCATCTGCTGTCCTGATCCCCAAGTGTTTGATTCCAGACCAAAAGTTATATTGTGTTGTATTTGCTGAACTACCTCCCTCACCTCAGTGCACTGGCTTCTTTGCTTTGATTTATAAGTTACCATGCCTCAGTGGTCTAATTGTCTTTAGACTTGAAGCAACTCCAGCCAAGAAGGGTTTTGTATAAATTTGTTGCAAATGGGTGACTCTGAACTTTGATCTCCCTCATAAAGGGAAAGATCATTATTATTTTTTTTTACTTCAGTGACTGTCTTGCTGGTTTAACGGAACTCAGATAATGTACTCCTTATTCATATCTATTGTATGCAGACAGTACAGACATACGGAGAACTAGAGATCCGAAGTATACTTCCATTGGTGTTTTGGAGTGCTCAAGAATTGTTTTCTAATTGTTGCAAATCCAACCATTTTGTTTTAAACCATTTCCTCTCCCTTCTCATTCCTGTTTGCCCTCCTCCAAATTCTTCCTTCCCATGCTGTTCTTTCATATGTGGAGTAGCAAATGAACATCATGACAGACAGAATGGGTTATTCCAGGGAAGGGTGGATATTGCAGTTTTTCTGAAGACTTCTAAAATAATGAAACTGAAATAAGCTGTTATTGCACAAGTGTTCCAGTTCAAATACATCTGCTAGCAGCTTCCTTTTGAGTTGTTGCCTGGCTGCAGTTAATTGTGCTCTGTGCAGTGAATATGTGTACTTGTGTATGGATACAAATTTGGCAACCTTCCTGGATAAATATAGATGAACATTTTTCTCTTTAGAAATTATTTTGGTTTCTCAGATTCACTCTAAAACTTCATTTTAATTCCAGTTTTGAGCCAGTTCTTTATTCAAATGCTGTCATTTTTTGACACTTTAGAAGTTTATTTTAGTACTGTATCATTTCCTCTTCTTGCTGATGCCTCCTCCAAAAGATCTTATCTCCTGCCATATGACTAGCATGGAATCGCTAAAAAGTGAGCAAAAAGGTAACTTGAGGGAACAGGGTCCAAATGTGAGGCAAATTTTAACGATTTATTCAAAGAAGTTTTATGGTGTGCTTCCAGTCCAAGAAAGCTGTATCTTTATATAGAATTAATGTGGCAGCATCTGCGCTAGTAACACATTGAGCACTCATTGTACCAGAATTATTTACAGGCCTTGGAAAGAAGCTATACAAAACTGTTTCAGATACTTGACTTGCCTCAGACTGTATGCGCTTATAGCATATCTACACCTGCATTTTAACATGTTGTAAGTGGCCACACGTAACAACACCTGTACCTAGTAGACTCAGCTTGTTTTCCATTCTGTTATTTGAAACTGTCATTTTTGGTTGTTCATGACTACCTCAGTGTTTTTCATCCTTGTGAGATATCTGGCATGCAGTCAAGGCACCTGTTTTTTTTTGTTTTTTCTTTTCTTTGAAAACAACTTGATATTTTCCAGTATTGACAGGGGGGAAATTGACTGGGGCAGGGAGGTGTTCCTGTGCTAGTGTGTTTTCTCCTGGCCTTTCATCGAAAGTGTTTCGTAGGAATAAAGCCTCTATAGTCCTTGCTTTGTTGAGCATCATTTTTGTTTTTTTGAGGGAGAGGATAAGGGAGGGAGGTGTGTGTGTTTGGGGAGGAGAATTATCCATCATGCTCATTGTTTGCCGGGGTGGTCAGCTGGCAATGTGTGTATGTGTGCACGTAAGGTGTTGGCTGAGTAGATAAAGTTTTGGCAGAATATTCAAATTTCATTAGTATGAACTGTCATGAAGTGTAGAAATGCAAATTTAAGTGCTTCTGTATGCAAAAGAGATGTTTTCACTTGAGTCATTATCATTGTAGGACTTTTCTGTCTTGCACGGAGCAAGATATTGTATTGAATAATGCTTTGATGTATGTGGGACATGAGAGAGAAAAGCTTCTCTCACTCACTCAAAGAGTACACAGCAAGTCAGGAACTTGTCATATGGGCATCCTGATGTGATCATCCGTTATATATTGTTGTCCCTCCCCCATGCCCAGTGCCTTTGTCTAAACGTAGGTATCAATGAAAATATTTCTCAAAATTTAGCTTCTCCATGAAATATAAATCTTCTCTTCTTTCCTTCTGTTGTGTTCAAGTGATGTGTCATAGGGGTATTTTCAAATTTCTCCTTTCTGTGGACCCTGTCTCAAAATCAAGGCATCCCCTCTTCACCTTACAGGCACATGACACTGTGCCAGCCCATAGATTGAAAATCTGTGTTGGTTCAAAAGCACACGCTTTTCTATATTTATGTCAGTAAACGTTCTACCTCGGATTTAAAAAATTGAAGATTTTGTCTATAACTCTCCTAGCCCTATCATTCAGGATCCTTTTTGTTTCTCTCCAGGACCCTGCTCCTGCTTTTTGTTGCCAGCTTTCTCACCCCATTCATGTGTGCTCACTTGTCACTTGGCTCCTCACTGCTCTAGACAGATGTCCCATTGCCACAGGCCTCCAGCCCTCTGTGACTACTTGATGTTGATGGTTTCCATTTCCTCTCCTTTTGCACTACAATAGCAGTCCAAGCAGAGATAGGAAAGCAGACAGCAGCTTTCTAGCTGTTCCTGCAGGCTTAATGTTTTTTTATTTGTCTTAAAGAACTTGGCACTCTATAAAACTGGGGAGTAAAACAAGCCCACATCACTAGTGAGTGCTGTGTGAACCACCACTTGGGGACCTCTGCACTGAAATGAAAACATTTTTACATTATGTGATTCAAACTGACTCTGAATCTGCAAGACCGATCTTTTGCCATAGCTGTTCTAGTGTTGTAGGTTTAGTTGCAGGTATCTATTCCTACCTTTTCCCTTTGAAACCGACTGAGTAAAGAGGTAGTAGGATGATGAAAACTCCTTTGCTGAGACTTGTGACAAATGAGTAGTTTTTCCTGCTGTTCAAAATCCTGTCGAATAGGGACTTTAATGGAATTGTTGACCCATCTTTAGCTTTGGCATTTCAAATGAGATTCTGAATGTCAAATCACTGAACACATTACTGAGAATAAACGCTTGGTGAGCCACTAGTGACAAGTGGTTAAATACTGTAAAAGGGAGCAACTGAAATGAAAAATGAAATGCAATGGAAGAGCATCACAGAGGTTGCTACTGGTGAAGTGAATAAAAATAATAGCAGGCATCTCAACTCATTTGGCTGGCAGCAGGACAATAATGTCAATTCATTTTTTTGAAAGTAGAAAAAGGTCTGCACTGTAGTTGGAAGTCATAATTATTCTAATTGACAGAAGCTAACTAGAGCATATATTGTCAATAAGACTTGACTGAATGCGCCTTAAAAAGAAGGAGAGAAAAAAAAAAAAGAGAAGCAGTGCACTTGTAACTGACTGAAAATGGTGGACTTTATTCCCTGCAGTGCTAGTAAGCCCAACCTTGTATCTGGATCTGGTCTTTTACATACAAAGGGAATTCTTTTCAGTATTATGCAGTGTCACAAAATGTCTGAACTGCATCAAGTATCACTCATCAGAATCGCCTCAGATTTCAGATAAGTAGCTGACAGACAAGATTATCTTGGCTGAAGTGTGCAAGTTAAGTTATTTAGAAATATCCCAATACCTGTCGTAATGTTATCTATGTAACACTTCATTGATGGACTGAACTAGTCTCAGAAGGAAGCAGCGTAGTTTCTCCAGATGTTCTGATATTAGTGAAATACATGGTTGTTTGTCTTTTGGCTGGTTGGAGTATTTTTCAGTTTCTCAGGAAGTTACTGTATTTTGGCATTGTGGTGTTACAGACCTCAAGGCACAGCGTTCACCTAGTAGATGGTTGGCCCATGTATACTGTGTATCAAATGCTTTCTTTAAAGTATAAGGTTGCTTGCAGGCGTTCAAGCAAGTTTTGTGGATTCAGTTCTGACAGTTATTTTCGTTCTATCAACCCTTGTATTATCCTCACCATTGCTGAATTGCAGATTTATTTATTGACTTCATTTTTAACAGATGAACTGGAGCTTCTACAGGTTTTATGGACAAAATTTTGTAGTGTACAGAAGTTACTCATGCAGAGGTGCTATTGTAAGCCTCATTTGTGTCCATCCACTGCATTTTATGCACACACATGTCATGTGAACACACGCATGCATGCCAGCAAATAAAACTGCACATTATACTATAGCAACCTACGTATTTTCCACAGGCTGTACAGGAAAATTAATTTGACATCATCCAGGCATGACATCATTGTAAAAGTCTTGAGGGATGAAGTGATGGGAAGAACATTTCTCTTTGCTTGTTTTGAATACAACAGCAGTGAGAAGGAGCAGATTGATGTTGTATTGCCTCCAGGTGTGATGAAATTGTGATCCTTTCTCTGTCCTTACCCACATGCTTGTGAAATGAGAACCTGTACATCTTTTGCACCTTCATGTGGGTTTTGGATAGATGGATGAGTTACACTACATATGCATTCTGTCAGTCTGTTTTCCTTTGTCCTGATTGCTGTTAGAAGGGAGAGCAGTATCTGAAATTGAGGATCATATGCTTACCAGCTGTGGGCCCTAAAATATAGCAGCAGCGGACCAGCATTATGGCTGTGGAGAGCTGTATGGTGGGCTTTTGGGAGAACACACCCTGGCAGAGCTGTGCTGTGGGAGTTCAGAAACACTGCAGTGTTGTTTTCATCCCTCGTCATGCAGCCTCATTCTTACAACAGTCTGAAGTGGGCTTTGTACCCCAGATTTCTGCAACACATACTGCCTCCATTCTTCTGGAGCAGGGCTTGCTGCTAAATGTGGGGGGAGAGGGAAGGTTCTTGCCCCTTTCTGTTGACTGATACAGCTTCCTTGATGAAGCCCCTCACCTTAAAAAAAAAAAAAAAAAAAAAAAAAAAAAAAAAAAAAAAAAAAAAAAACCCACAGAAGAGCAGCTTGCTAGCAATTCACCAGAGGAGCCAACTCAGCTGCAGACAGGCAGGCAGGCAGGCAGCCAGGGCTGAAGTAAAAGCAGCCTGATTATCACTGGCAACGACCCAGACTGCCTTCCTCGGTCTGGACTGCTTTCCCCTAAAATATATGTGCATAGCCATGGATCTTTAAGGGCCAATATCTGTGAATATCCAGTGAGTACGAGGCCCAGCACAACATAACAATAGATTTTCAGCATTTTTGCTCAGGTTTCAATCCCAGCAGGAGAGCTAGGTTTTCTTTCCTTTGCAAGTGAAAACTGAGATGAGCTCTTTGTGTCCCAGGATTTGAAGCCTGTGTAGGCTTTAAAAGCTGTCCTTCCTCCAACAACAGCTGTTTTACATTTAATCCAGAAAAGCTGTGCCGTTGCTGTCTTTGGGTGCTGAGGAAACTTGCAGCATGACTTCAGTGCAGAGTGAAGTATTTGCCACATCGTCTATCCCCATGATTTTTATGTCAATATCTACTTCGGAGATGTACTTTTAGACTCAGTAAAGCAAGATTTTTGAAATGTTTTGTGATCTCTAATGAAGAACTAAGTATTAACAAAAATTTGTTTCAACCTGAAAGGGTTTCTATGTAGCGTAGGTATTGGGTGTTTTTAGCTTCACTGGAGATGGAAACATGAAAACAAAAGCAAAAACCAGTTTATACTTGTGGTAAATATGGCACCTATTACTCCTAAGAGAAGGAAAGAACAATGGGATATTGACCGAGAATGTAGTAAAGAACTGTAATACACTATTTCATGAGAGGAAGGGCTATTGGAAATCTTTGTAGATCTGCAGTTCTCAGTCTCCTCCAAGGCTGTGCTTGGAATTTGTGGGAAGACTGGTGACTATTTGAGGCACTTAAAAATTAGTGTAGCTTTAGCTGAAGTAAAACCAAAAAAAGAAGAATCAAGCCTATCGTGATGGGCTTCCCCTTTTTCACATGCATAATGTATTTTAGGACATCATTCTGATTCTCACAGCAAGTAGCGGGTGGGGCTTTTTTCCTTCCTACAAAAATGTTGAACAGCAGTGCAATTTGATACAGAAAGTGATTTATTCCCCTGCTGATAACTGAGATCATCTAGCGTTCCAGACAAGCACAGTTAATGGATGACTTATCCCTCACGCAGCAGCTGATTACAAGACCTCAGGAGACAGCAGGCAGCTTTGAGTGGGGTTATAGAAACAACACGGCATTTTATTTTCCTTTTAGTGTTATTGCAACTATATTCAGCCCTGGAATGCTACAGCTGTATCAGTCTCAGCCCCCTGCAGCACTGGCATGTGTGTAAGTGGGTAGGCAGCACTGGGCCACTACTGCTCTAAGACATTAGTTCTCCCTTTCTGCGACCTCTGTGTAAACATTTGCAGGGTAGGCTAATGGGCAGTCATTTGTTTGATGCCTGTAGATAGGAGAAGTTCTGTCAAGTCTGATGATTATTTTTTATTAAAAATCCTGCTAATTTATGGGTTGGTTTTAAACCTTAGCAGCCCTGAAGGAATGTCGGTATACTGAGGAATACACCTTAACATGAATTTAAAGGTGCTACTTTCTGGCATCTGCCAGTGGAATTTTGCTCAGGTTGATTCCTACAAGTATCCATTAAAAAATAATCTGAGTTGGTAACTGGTATTGCCATCAGTAGACATAAATGAGGTCTGAGCTGATTCTTTCTTCTTAGCAGATGCTTCTTCCCAAAGAAGATGAAAACTCAGTGTCTGAGTAGCAGTGAGAAGCTTGCAATGCTAGGGTATTGCTAAGAAAGCTTAAGTGCGCTTTTTTTTTTTTTTTAATTAAAAAAAACAAGACTTGTTTCAGAGGACACCATTCCAGAAAAAGTAATTTAGTTACATGCCACTAAATATCTGGCTTTGCAGAGAAGTTGTCACATGATTCAATTTTCTCATGCAGCTTAGAGAATTTCTTTTCTGAATTTTTCACACCCCTCTGCATCTTCTGAACATTGCAACATCCAGTCCACGCTATAGGTGTCCTTTCTATGAACTTTTAAGTAACACTCAGATGTGTTGATGAAGTATTGGGAGAGTGTTTGATGTACAAGTATAGCTTTTGTTCCAAATGTTTGTTTAACACCGTTCTTTCTTTTTCCAGTACTACCAGCTCAACTGCAAGCAGTTGTGATACAGAATTTACAAAGGAGGATGAGCAGCGGCTGAAGGATTACATCCAGCAGTTGAAAAATGACAGGGCAGCGGTGAAGCTGACAATGCTGGAGCTGGAAAGCATCCACATTGATCCCCTTAGTTATGACGTTAAACCTCGTGGAGACAGCCAGAGGCTAGACCTGGAAAATGCAGTCTTGATGCAGGAACTTATGGCAATGAAGGTATTTTATTTATATTCAACAGGCTGACTGCACTGCTGACCGTGCTCCTGTGCTACAAAATATGACCAGTCACACACATGGGAAGCTTTGGTGGAGATCACTGGGTAATAAAGGGCAACTTCGTTGAAACAAATAATCAGGGCTAAAAATCCAGTAGTCAGAAAGTGACAGAAGGCAGTACACTAACAGTGACGAGCTATGTGTGTTTTGAATTAGGCAAGGACTTCATCCGTGGCTCTAAACTTGGAATGCTCTCCTTGACAAACCAGATGCTCTCTCTGAGATATGGCAGCTGAGTTGCTTGAGGGTGACCAAAAGCATGATACAGCACTTCCCAAGAGACAGTTCATTACTTTACTTACAAGCTTGCAAATGTGCATCTTGAATATTTGTGAGCTGAAGCAGAATAAATTCTCCTCCTTTTAATATTCCCATGGGAGGAGGAATCGTCTGTCAGAAGCTATCACCCTGAATGCTCTCCAACAGTCGGTCACAAGTCCAGAGCTGTTCGAGGCACTGTGTTGCAATTTGTTGCTCGGTTCAGAGCCTGAGCAAAGAACGCGGTGTGTAATCACTTGCAGTAACAGAGGATTTCAAAGAAAACTCTGATCCCTCAGGCCTGGTTTATATGTCTGGTTCTAAGGATGGAATCTATAAAAACTGACCTTTATTGATGAGAAATGGAGCTTAATATCAATCTGGCCTCTGTATTGACTTTGAGAGAGGTGAACATAAGACCATATTAAAGGCAATACAAGCATATGTCTGCATTTAGATATTGTCTGGTTTGGGTTCAGTTTAAATAAGTTTAATTTCTGCATATTAGCCAGTCATATTTTAGTCAGCCACTGACCGATATGTCAGATGACACTACCGTGTGGGGCAGCAAATCCTAATGGTTCGTAAGCTTCTAAACCTATAGATTTTTACTGGTGGCTAACTGGTAGCTTAGTAATGCTAATTATGTTCTTAGTGGTGCTGCCTTTTCATGACGGCAAATACAATTTTATATTAATGCATTCAATATTTGCAGTTCAAGGAAAAAAGATTGTGTGCTACTAGTCAGAAAATTTAAAGTTATTGTAATTGTTTGAGTATGTTATGGCCGACAGCAATATATTCCCCATAACTAAAGCATGCAAGATGTACTGGAGGACATTTGTAAATAATTAGATGTATATTTCAGATATCACACTTCCTTCTTCTCTTTTGCATCCAGACCACCCCTGAAATCTCTTGTACACCATTCTTACTGGTGTCTTTGAATCGATCATAAAAGCAAACTGCAGAGCTATCCCTTGTGACTAGTGCCCTTGCTTTCCATGACCTGGCAGGAACACCAACAGTTGCATGTTTTGAGTGCTAGTAGTGCTATCTGGCACAGTTTTGAGTGCTAGTAATCCTTTTGTTCACTATTTGATCATCGAACTTGGTTTTGACATGCAGTGTCCACTAATAACTTTTGGCTGGACCTAGCACATCGGGTTTTCGCTGCAGAATTGTCCCAGGCTGTTCTTGGTTGGTTTGTGTGCAGTGCATACTGGAATGGACACACATTTTGCACTGGTGGCTGAAGTCACCTTCAGTCCTTTCTGGTAGAGGGAAACTGACAGGACTCTTAATTATAATTTGTTGTACTTTGCTGGAATTCACGGCTGCAAGAATTCCCTAGGCTTCTGAAAGGGACATGTTGAAAACTTGTTTGTCAAAGCTTGCAATGGATTTGTTGGTAAGTGTTCTCCTGCTACAGAAATTGAAAATTCCTGCTGTTCTTCAATGCATCAAGCATTACAAAAGGCACAGCTACATTCTGCGTGCTTTGGTCCCAAGAAAATGTGCTACCTTATTAGCATCCATGGTTGTTGTTCAGGTCTGCATTACACCTTGCTCATATGTTCAGCAAACTATAACAGAGCTGAACCTGAGGACAGGACTCATGGGTGTCCTGGCTTTCTGAGTGAATTGTTTGCGTGTACCTCATACAGGATAGCATATGCATCTGCCTTCTTCTGAGACAACTGGAGAATTTTAAATTTCCTTACAGTATTTTACTTAACCCGAAGCAGATGGACTGACCCATGCTGCAGAGGACTTCCATCATGTAGCAGCTCTGAATTCGTTCCCTCCCTTCCACATTCTTAGTAAGGATGATACAGCTTGATTGAGCTATTCAAGGATTTCCTGCATTGCTGGACTTCATGACCTGCTGCTCTCTTCCTGTGCTTGCATCTGTGTTGGAATCTTTGCTGCATCTTTTGCACCTTTCATTTATGAATCCTTGTAAAAACTGATTAGCAAATCTGTCATATTGCTTCTTGCACCTGTGTTTTATGCTGATAATGTTCTGAAAATGCTTTTACACCATAAGTTCTTCATTATTGATGAAAATGATCCCTAAAAAGATGGTTTAGGGATGGTTTCTCTGTTGCCCTGTTTATTTTTTTCACTGATCCAGAGTGTAAGACATAGTGGTCTGCCAGTATTTCTCTAAAATCCAATTCTTTGCTTCAAGCAATAATTAACCATGTTTCCAAATATAGTCTCATCTGCAATTTGTCATCATTCAGTGGTCTTGCTTTGAGGTCAGTTGTTGTCATGCCCCAGTTAGCAAGGAGATTACTTCTGATGGGTGTAAATAATTCTTGGTTTACAGCCTTTCTGCATTTCAAAGGACTTGATCTAGATAAGAACTCTCAGCTTTCTACACTGATATTTTTTCCTCTCTTGTATACAGGTGGTGATAATACTGCTCATACAGTGCCTTGAGACTACAGTCTCTTAGCAGAAAATGTGAAGAATCCTGATGTCCACCTTTGTTTACAGCATTTCATGCTCTTATAGATGTGTACAGTAGAATACGTTTAAGTAGAATACATTAGAGCATGGCATTTATCTGCTCTGATATTTGTTTTAGTTCTGAAGGCTGTCTGCTGTGATCCTCCTGGAGTCCCTTTTCATGACTTAGAACTTTTTGCCACATGAGTCCTTGCTGTTTTATCCTTCTGACATGACCACATCCAACACAACTTTTAATTCTGAGGATGCTGTGGTGTTTCTGATTATATTGAGTCAAGAGCGTTTAATTTTCATTCAAGTTTTCACCCAAATTCAGAATTACTGCAAATCATACACTTGTAATATTGTGTGCATAGTAATATAAAATACTTCTCAATATGGAATTTATGCTTTATGTTGAATTCATTCAATAGGCTACATTTGGTGCTTGAAGCTTGTGAATTTGCATGGGTTCTGTAAGTCAACTGCAATCAACTGAAAGAGTGACCATTTGCTACCTCCTCCTTTAGGGTTTCATTTTGTAAATGACACTTGGGCTTTAGGCCCACATTCTGAAGAAGCGGGTATGTTAAACTGCAAAATGTTTCACCAGCATCCTGTAATTGGGAAATAACAGGGATAGTAAATACACAAAGGTTATGTTGTCACTGAAACGAAATTTAGACACTATCTTCAGAAAGAATATTTTCATGGAAAAAAACAACTGCATATGTAAAGACTAATTAACTATATAAGTAAACCCAAGCTACTTAGGTTTTCCCACATGAACTGTTGCTCTTGCCACCCTGCCTCACAGATTGTGTGTCTCCCTACCAGAATCCTCAACTTAGTTTTAATTTTTAACTTTAACCTTTACATTTCTTCCTGTTCCTTCCCTGGGCGTCTCTGTAAGACAACGGCTGATGGTTCTTCCACTTTTCCCCTCCTTTGTCTTTGCTTCTGTACTTCAAAGTCACATTGTCTTGACATGAGAAAACTAATGTACGAGGGGTGCTTTCAGAGTCCAAGTTAAGTCTTCTGGGACAGGATGCACACTTGTGAATTCATATATGATGATACAAGCTTACTGCCTTCATAAACAAAGGAGTTAACTGTTGATCCTCAAATTTATTTTGAGCTAGGATATGTAGTACAAGCAAACATTCAGTCTTCAAGTTAAAACTAGTAAGTGATAGGAAAGATCCACAGGTTCATTGTTGCAGTGGTTAAATTCACCTTTTTATTTTAGGAAATAACTGTCCTTTTGCATCCAGACTGTCCCTGATTTTGCCTAACTTCAGCTTCCAGCCTGGGAAGATCTTGTCATGACCCTCCCACACAGATAGTCCTCTGTGGAGAGTATCTTTATTTACATAAGTGCCAAAATACTCTGCTCAAATTACTGCTTAGCCTTCACTAAGCAGGCTAAGTAGATTAATGGCTTTAGAAATAGAGGCTTAAGAAGCTAAATGCATACATTTAAGAATACCAGACAATCCAGTTCAACTCCTATAACTAAATTTGCCCATCATTATTTATCAGTATTATTTACATTTTTACTGTTGACAAAGGAAATTAATGGTAAGTTTGCCTAACAACTGAATTTCTGTAAACCGCACTGAATGAAACGGATTATGTTTCTAACCTTCATTTCACATACAAGTAGATGAATAAATAAATGGCTTTAAAGCTTATACAAACCTTTCCAAGCCTGAAGGGTTTTAGGATACGGATTTTATTTTTGCATGGTTGGTGATTCTGAATAAGCCAATGATTACCTGTGATTACTTTATGCTGTTTGTAACTGTGCTGCACCTGTGTGCACTGCTTACACTTAATCCAGACAGCAAATTTTTGGTAGGAATGTGTATTATCTGCTACAGAAAGTTAGCCTAAATATGTGCCAAGATTTGAGTTTGTTAATCTTTGTTAATAAAAGATGTAATACAAAGAGCATTGTTTTTGAAGGATAAAGTAAGATACCTCTGATATTTTTGTGACTAGAATATATTCGGTTTTTTTAAAAAATAATTTAAAAATAGTGATTTGTTCCTCAGCTGGCCACACAACAAGAAGCCTCTATCTTTCAGAGATATTTGCACATCTGTGTGATGTGTAACTAGTGAACTAGTCTAGAACTGGACTGTAATACAGAAAATAGCTGCATAAACTCAGTGTTCACCCTTGATGTGACTTAGGGCACAGCACGCTCAACAGTGAGAACGTGATTCTGGGTTGGGTTTTTATTTGTTTTAGTGGTCTCTAGTTTGTTTAATGTTGGTTTTTTAACATAAAATTATGTTTTAGGACAATTTCTTTCAGTTTTTTGTGGATACTGTCTCTCCTCATTCCAGAAAATAACTAGACATTTAATGGAAGAAACTCTTCTGAAGTGTTAAACACAGAAGAGCCTTCTGGTTCAGGACACCCATCAGCTGCTTTTCATGGGAGGCTGGGAGCAAGTGCTGAAGGGGGTGGGTCACTGCACTCATGCCTTGTTTGTACGCTTCTGTCCAGCCACTCTCCGAGCCGCTGTTAAAGCAGAGGTCTGTCCCCAAATAGCTGTTGTTGTGTTATAATAGTTGACAACCCTGTCATAACTGTTAAGAGTTGCAGAAGAATTGCATGCAAGAGCTACGTCTCAGAATTTACCTTCTTTCCACAAAGTACTAGTGCCCGTCTTCTGTGGATCATATTTATGGAAGTATATAAGTGAGTGCAATTTCGTCAACCTCCAGTTGTCTATAGTTTGGGATTCTGGCCCTCGTGGAAGATTTAAAATGGACGTCTGATGGTGCCGTACCCGGTCGGCCTTTTTTACTAACTCATTCTACCACAGAGGCTGGTATTACGAGGCGGGAATATGTGGTAGTGTTTGCTGTCCTCGTCGTCCCTCAAACCTATTCCACTGTAATGAGATAAACCAACTGTAATTCTTACGTATCAATAAGAAACTGGAATCTGGCATTTAGGGAACTGTTTGGCAAGAAAATCAGACATTCCTGTTTTAGGGCAGTGGTCTCTAACCTTGTTTTAGGGCAAGGTAGAACCAAAGAAGTTTCAGCAGCCCTGGCAACCCTCTCAGATCCCTGATACTACAGATTCAGGACCACATCAGCTGCTGTGTGGCCTCTGAGCTGATTTCTGAGGCTGATTAACAGATAGCGCAGCTCATCTTACTCAGTCTCAAGAGATACTGGTCTTTTGGCAAGTTATTCTGTGTGATTATAAAAAGCCTTCTGAATGCTGATAGTGTTCTCCATGGAAAGAACACTCAAGTAATAGGAATAGATGAAAACCTTGTTTAACCTTGCCTTCCTTTAGGTGTGTAAACCCATGAAGCAGCATGCTGATAATGTTTCTTCAACAGGAGGAGATGGCAGAGCTCAAGGCACAGCTATACCTGCTGGAGAAGGAGAAGAAGGCACTGGAATTGAAACTGAGTACTCGAGAGGCCCAGGAGCAGGCCTACCTCGTCCATATCGAGCACTTGAAGTCTGAAGTGGAAGAGCAAAAAGAGCAGAGAATGAGGTCCCTCAGCTCAACCAGCAGTGGAAGCAAAGACAAACTGGGCAAGGTCAGGAGTCAAACAAGTTTCCAAAACTCACATAAACAAAATTTATTGTGCCCTTCCCTATAGCAGCCTTTAGCAAGTTAATTATTCTCCTCTTGTCTGTATGTATGTCTCTCCTCTCTTCTCCAGTTGTTAGGTGTTTCTTGCTGTGCTGTGACTTAGGAGGACTTTGCAGAATTACTGTTAAGCCTGGGCTAAAATGAGGTGGTCATCTGGGGTGGGGTGGGGGTGGCGGCATACCACAAAGCCATTCTTGACAAGCATACAAGCTGCTGTGGTTGCATGTGTTGTGTCTTGCCTCTGGCCACTAGAAACAGTGGAAGAGTCTAAGCAAAACACCATCCCCCCCTACTCCAAACACAAGATATGAAAAAATAGGGCTCGTTTCTATGAAGCTGTTAGAACATTGTAATGAGTCTCTTTTTCCAAGTCAGTTTGTAGTGATTTGAGAATGAAGACTTTTCCCACCTTAGTATAATGCAAAATAAACAGATATTTGCATTTGCATTAGTGGTTTGTATGAAGAAATAGCGATACCTAGAAAAGATTTAATCCTGTTATTTTACTGCTGCATCCCCAGAAAACCTCAGTTATGTGTTTGAAAACAAAACCCAGAGCTGAGCTAGTCTGTAACTGTCTTATTTGTTTCTGGCAAAGCATCATATGAATTGTTTGATCCAGTGCGTCTTTGTTTCAAGTGTGGTGTCAAAAGTAATGTAAGGCACCTGCAGATATGCATACGGTGGCAGAATTCTGCAAATGGGTGACCTATGGTGGTTTAGGAAACATTTAGAAGGATTTGTGAAGTGTTAATGGGTTTAGTCCATTTCTTGCTATGTTGATACACTGCCATGTTGTTGTAACATTGTGATGTTTATTTCACCTCCGTTTTAAAAGTAGCTGTGAACCCAGAGGTTTTCAGTTTTCCCTTTAAGACTGTAAGTAACTTCAAATTAGATGGCCTTTCCTCGTTTCTCAGGAATGCAGTGATGGCACCGCAACACCGTTAACACTAGCTGAGCTGAGACCGTACAACGAGAGTGAACTGACTGCTGAACTGACAAACGCACTTAGGCGGTAAGCAGCTTCCTTCGCCAGAGTTCTGCAGGTCCTGGGCAAAGGTTTGTTCTGAGCCTTTGCTCTTACCCTCAAGTGATTTTAAGATTTAAAATCACAGATTTTTCCTCTGGAAAGGAAAAGGGACAAAGTTCTTCTAACCTTCCCCATCTTTTGCTGTTGTTCTTCAGCTGATTAAAATCCTCACATGTGCTCAGCTCCATTGTCCTTGAGGTTCTCTAAAATTCAGATTAATTGTATCCCTAAGAAACCCTCAAAATGTCAGGAATGTCTATATGCAGGCAAGAATGAGATACACAAAGCAGCGACATGATTTGCTTGAGGGCACGCAGAAAACCTTCAGTGAAGACAGGATTTGAAGTGTCATCTGAGGTTAAAAAGGTTGGTCACAGCTTAGAACTTGGGGAGGAGTTACCGGAGTGGGAATTGCAGTGATTTTGGTGACTCGTATGCTGCATTTGCCTCCTGAGTATGTAAGTAGAGCCACAGTTCAATTACAAATGACATTGTTGTGTGAAGCATTAGCTTTCCAACGAGAGAGAAAATTGATGTCTTGACAAACTGCTTTTATCAACAGCCAGGTTTTAAGCCAAAGCTTTCAGTACAGTTATACATTGACTAGATACTTGTTTGTGCAGCAGATTTTGCAGCACCAGCTGTGTGCTAAGCTTCACAACAAAGGTATTCCTTGTTTCAATAGTTGTTTCAGAACTTGCTCCACCTAAGACTATCTAATATCTAATCTGGTTATTGTATTTAGAATGTGTCCAAAATGCTACTAAGATTTTTGGCTGGGCAGAGTGTATTTTGCTTTTCTGGTGTTTGCATCCTCTTTAATGCTGGAATGTCCTCTCAGGCAACTGTGGTGTTTCATTTCTGAAGTGCTTTTTTCATAGGTGCAACTTGTAGTCTGCTGAGGGACACTTAAGCCTGAAAGGCATTATGTAAAAATGTAAGATCGTTACTACTGCAGGATCAATACATCTCATACCATTTGCTTAATAGTCTGGCAGTTGCTGAGTATTTAGTTTGCTTGATGCAGGAAACAAAATTCTATGGTTATAATAATCAAAACTGTCGGGGTGGGGGGGGCAGATAAAACTCCTCAACAAAGCAATTTGCATAAACATTGCATAGAGCCATTGACCTCTCCCGTACACCCACCCCCCTCCTCCCCCAACTCCAGTCCTGGTGTGAGCAGCTCCACTGGCATTTTCTGTCTTCACTCAAGCTGCTCCTTTTTCATGTTCTTGTTATCTGCTCTTGGATTTTGAGATGAAGCCAGTGACCCTAGCTGGGAGAGACTTGAGTATAGTTGTGAAATGTGGTTTGCTGACAACACAGAGGAAAAAAACTTTGCCTTATCTACTAGGCCTTAAGTTGATTAGCATGGATTTCCAGCCAGGGACCTAGCAAGTACAGTTTGTCAGGCAGAAATGGGGAAGAAAAATAATCAGATTAAACTGTACATAAATTTTGGAGCGAAGACTCTCTGTGTAATGGAAATGTGACTGTATTAAATGTGATTGCTACTGCCAGTGGGGCTCAAGCATGGTTCTCACAGCTGTGTGGACAGGGTGTTTTTCTCCCTAATCAATGAGACAGCCAAATCAGACTGAACGCTTAATCTCCTTATCCTGAAGTCTTCTTGCTGAAAGTTGGTAGAAGGTCTGTCTAGCACATGGAGAAAGCTCGCTGCAACCTGTTTAGCCACAGCTGTGCTAAAAAATACCAGCAGTTCCTAACTGCCGTACTGGATGAATGGAGCCTCAGATATCACAATGTAATTTGTAGCATCATGGGTCCACGAATTAAAAATATTCAAAGTGCCTTTTTCTTTCTGCCAGTGCTACAACAGTACAGAATAGTCTGAAGTGACTGTAATATCTTTAGGGACAAAGTGGATTTAACTCTTTGCACTTAGCACATGCTGATTGCTCCATGCTCTTCCTGCTTGTTTGGGAAAACAAGTGCTGGCACTGTGTGTGAACCAGGAGATGCTGGGTGGGTCCCCCCTAGCACCCTCCTCACCCACCAAAGAAGTAGGACCAGAATTCAAAATAAAAAATATTTTGCCCAGTAACTGTGTTTGCTGGGGCGGGAGAGAGTTGTGAAACAAGTGAATATCGCACACTGAATCTGTGGTCTGGAGGCAATATATAAATGCCAACATTCAGGAATATTTCAGTGCTGCTTGCGATTAGTGCACACGTCCAGCAGTTGGACCTGTCTGTTACTACTACTCCAGGTAGTAGACACTGGTGAAGGGAACAGCAGCTGCAAGGATAGGGGCAAAATAACATTCGCTTATGAGTCTTTCTGTTTGTCAGAGAGTGTGATATCAATCAGCAGCCCTGCTTGATGTCCCCCTCCCCATCCTGTCTTCACAGACATGAAAGCCCTGGCAGCTCCCCCCTCTGCTGCTTTCCCATTCTGTCCTTCTGTTGCTACAGAACTGTCAGGTGGTTCTGAGTTAATTGAAGTAGAGGGAAATCCAAATAAAACCGCAGGATGCAGTTACGGTTTGGATTTTGGTGTGGTCTGGAAGCATTTTATTTGTTCGTAGTCTGCAGATGGCTTTGCAATACAACAGGCTCATCCACATAGATAGCCTGTCTTCTCTCTGTGGATGTGGATTTTCTTATAAATCGGGAATCCAGCAGCATGTTGTGAAGTTCCCTGAGTTGTCAGTGGTAGCGGCCATCAGCAGATATTCAAGGCAGGAGCAAAATGTATTGTTTCATAACATATTTGTTCTAGTAGGACTTGGGATTTCCTGTAGCAGTGTTCAGCATTAAAACCCATCTTGTGGGCTTTCCACAGAAATTGCTTTTGTTTTCCATGGCTACTATGCTAATTAGTAGAAATGTAAATTATCTGCAGATTCCATGTGGTAAAAATTACGTCGAGGTTACCAAATTTTTGGTATTGGAGGCTAAGGCCACTAATTTAGAAACACATCCTGTTCCAGCCAAGCATAAGTACTCTCTGCCAGTCTTTAGCAATTTTGTTTTCCCCTCTCTCCTTTCTTGATGGAAGGATGGAACATTTCAATGGACTTGAAGCCTCTTGAGTTTGACACATCCATAAATGAGGTTGTTGGTGGGAAATAACTTTATTCTTCAAAGGTCAAAAAGGTATTCATAGCAGCTCATGGCCTGGCATGACACCTTAGTGATTGTGCCAGTGGCCAGTTTTATGAGACAGGATCTGGTTGAATACCCCAAAATCAGGCACATTACAAAGTCTCTGAGGGAGACCCTAAATTGACATCTTCCTTGCTGGTGTGTTCCGCTCTGCTGTGGCAGGGGGAGGGAGCACTGTAGATGACTCTTACAACTTTATAACTTAGTAGGTATATAGTAGGTGATAAATGCATTAAAGACAGCACAGCAGCAAGGAAGCAGTAAGAATCCCAGATAGGAAATGCTCTTGTTTTAGCAGGTTGATAATAATGGTTTTCTTTTTTTATGCTAAGTTCTTTCGTTCTGTGAAAAATGGGCAAGCTGGCAAAGACTGAAACTTCTCCTCTCCCCGTGCCTTATTAGAAACACATTGATTGTTGAGGTTCTCTGGCAGACTCTCATCCTATTTCCAGTTGCTGATAGCTCTTCTCTCTGAGTAGGGTTATATTTTGTGTATGTATTTAGAGAATCCTTTATAAGCATTAAATATTCGGGCAGGAAGGATCCGATAATGCTAGATAAGGGCCATGGCAGACAAAATACCTTGTGACAAGACTGACTGTTGAGACCTCAGCCAGGTCACCAGTTGGCACAAAATTATGATGGCTGTGAATGGGTTACATGAATCATGTCAGTCTAGACATGTTTCAGTATCTCCCTCACGAGAGGGTGACTTTCCATCTGGCAGCACAACAAAGAAGCTATATATTTACCCTGCCCGATGACTCTTTAAACTGAGAGATAGCCTAGTAAGTGGTGCTACTAATTGGGAAGTCACCATGGAGAGCAAAAAGGATGGTAACTAGTAGGACTGGTACAGTTGTTCTTCTCTTAACAAAAAGTACATTTCGCATGGGGCTATGATCCTGCCTCTCTGGAAGTGGAAACTGCAGGTGTTCCTAGTATGACATAGAAAATTCATCCTATTGCAATAGCTTCCGTGTGTCTGTTGAGATGCAGTAATGTTCCTTGCAGTCTTAGGTCCTTACGCCTGCCCAGGGACCGCAGCCCTGTGGTGTGCCAAACTTCACGTTCTGTGAGAGCAACCGCTCCAACAGAAGGCTGTGCAGAGGCAGGGCCATGACTGTTCCCTGACACAGTGTCAGCCAGAGATAAATCAAGCCACCTTTCTTTATTTTAAATTTCCACAAACTTCATGTGTCAACATCTTAGTTTGGCATGTTTTCACGGTCCACACTGTTTCATGATGACAGGGTCCAGGAGTCAGTAGAAGCATCTCTGAAATTCAGGCCTGTCTTGATCATCAGTAAAGCCAAGTCTTGGAAATGGAAAGAGAAAACCCCTAAAACACATCATATTGAAATAATTCAGATTTAAAATTACTCTTAAGAATTGAATCAGTAAAATCCTCTTTCTGTTTGGCCAAAGTACAGGATGAACAGTGGTTAAAAGTGGGGGGGGGGGGGGGGGGGGGGGGGGGGAAGGAGGCAGGGGTTAGTATTCAGGAGCTAGTGATGAGCTTTTCCAGTGCTATTGTCAATTTTTGTCAATTACCTTTGCTTATTTCTGTTCCCTCATTATTACATCCATTTGAAAGGCAGAGACTAGGATGGATTGCAATCATTGTGAATTTCAGGGAAGTCTGTCTTTTTTATGACTGTTCGGTCTCCTGCTGTGGTTTCCCCTGGCTGCCTGAGGGGGTTCAGGAGGCATGTCCTGTCTCTGGAAATTCCCCCCCCTCCCTGCCCCCGGAGAGGCCCACTGAGAGAAACCTTCTAGCAAGAAGAGAAATGACTCATGGTGATGTAAGGGACAGATTCCTCAGAAGTGCCTCGGGTAGCTGTTTTTTTCTACATGCATCACAGATTACCATCCTTTTTCTTTTTCTCTGTTTCTGATACGGAATAAGTAGTCCTCCTTACCCCACTGCATGGTTATCTGAACCACTGACCTGCTGTGCACTTGGATATAATCATCACAGGGAGCTCCAAGTAGCTCTGGGTCTGAAGAGCTTCCAGGCTGGGCTGGCAAAGCTGGGTGGGAGGTTTCAGCAGTGAGTGTGGCAGACAGGCTGGTGCCTCCCTCCAGGTCTGTTCTCCCTTTTTGCTGCCAGCCTGTTGTTTCCAGGACCACACCTGGCCTGTCTCCCTGCTGTTGGCAGAGTAGCACATGCCTGTGGTACCCTCTGGTTTTTGAGATCTGCTCCAAGCATCTGACAGTCAGCAAAAAAGCGATACAGTATCTTGCACCAGCAGAGCATTTTTTAAAGCACCCTCTGTCTTCTCTGTGATCAGAAAAGGCTGCCTTTGCATGGGTAGCAGGCAGCATGGGTGTTCTCAAGCCCACTGATGCCTGGGGAGGTCTTGTGGCATTGGCATAGTGCTGTTTTGTTGCCTCTTCAAAAAATTCTAATATATATTTGTTGTTTCCCTTAGCAGACCAAGCCAGACCAGTGAGGCATGCATGGATGTGAATTGGCTTGAGGATTCTGCATGCCAGTCTGGTGTAAGAAGTTAGTTTAAACTGCTGATGAAAAGAGAATTTATCCACCCACATTCCTTTTAAATGTCCAGCTGTTATCTCCTGAGAGAAGAGTAGTCAAATGCCTAGAAAAAACAATCATGCATCACCCTGTTCATCTGGAACTGGAAAAGGTGGAGAGGGGAGTGATGGGAACATGTCAGCCTTAAAACAACAGGAGGATATTAGGAAAGGGACTAGGAGGCAAGCATGGGATGGAAGGTGTGTGTCTGCCCTTCCAAGCGGGAGCCATGCAGGGGGTGCTTCTTCTCCCTCCCCTCCCCTCCCCAAACCCCACATGCTGGGAGGCTGGCCAGCCTGCATGTGTACCTATGCCCAGGAAACCTGGGGTCTCTGTCCCCCTGGGCTGGCTGCCCCACTGCTGCCTCAGGGCTTTGTGTATGTGAAGCTCAGGGGCAGATGCTGAGCTGAAGCTGATGGTACCACTGTGAGAGGAGAGCCAGAGCCTGAAGGGGTCTACCCAGCTACCAGGTGGTTAGAAGGATGTTTCTCAGGATGGCAAGACATAGCATAATCGGGCTGCAAGGGCCCCCGGCTCTTCTGTCTGGCTGTGGGAAGCTTTCTTACCCCACAATGTGGAAAAAGCTCATTACTCCTCTTTTGCTCCAGATTTGGCAAGGGCTGTGGGTGCTCCTGACCCCGGACAGAGGGGCGATACCTTGTGCTTTCACAAGATGGGGAGTTAGCTGTATACACGCCCAGCCAGGGGCGGAAAAACCAACTTTCTATGTGCCAGGGAAGAGCAGCTTCCTGTGTGCAGCACTGGGGAATTCTCAATGAAATAACCAAGGGCAGGAAAACCTGCCTGGGAAGACTTCTGGCATATGAAACCTGAACATGTCTGGAAAAGCCCAGACAGGAGGGGAAAATCCAAGGTGCACAAGACCTTGCTTAAATTATTCTGGGCCAAACATGGTGTCATTGGGTGGAGGCCAAATTGACAGAAGCTTGCAGAAATGTGCCCAATGTTATATAGTTTCCTTTATGGCTCTGGCAGAATTCCCTGCTCTCTGCGGTGGTAGCCTTGAAACTAGAGAAAACGTTAGTCCCTGTCCACTTGCCTTCCTATTCAAACCAGCCTGTAACTGAAACAAAAAGCCCTTGAAAACTGCTCAGCAACTGCACACTGAGTGTTCTGGTTGTGAAAATACAAATCAAAAGTCTTTGTTACCAGCTTATTAGGTGTCCCACTGCAAAGTGCTTTTAGCAGATGTTGGAGCAGGCTGGAAGGATTCCAAATACACTTAGACCGAGCTTTTCCTTGGAAAGGGAGCAGTCAAGGATTTCACCAGCTGACTTCTGAAGTGCCCCGGCAGAGGGCCCTTGTGTTGGAAGCAAGCCATGCCCTCGGATCGTGAGCTTGTTCCCGCTTCCAGGAATACATGCTCATTTTGCCTGCACGCATAAGGTGCTGTGGCTGCATTTCCCGTAGCTCCAGCGGCAGTAGCCGGTTGGAAGAGGAACTGCTGGGAGCAAAAGCTGTGCTGACTTGTGCAGTCCAACTGACTTGTGACTTGTGGGCTCACAAAAATTGTGTTCTCCTAAAAGTAATTCCTGCTTCTTCCCTCTTCCTATCAAAATACACACATCAAGGCTTTCTCAGGATCCATACTGGTCTGTATTACAGCCCTGGGGCATGACAACAGTGTGAGTTTGGCATGTAAGCTTCTGTGCGAGTTTGGTCTTCAGACTCTAGAAGAATGACTGGCAGCAGAAGGCTGTGCCACAGCCAAACAGCAGTCTCTGTCGAGAGGATGTTCATGTGGTTGTCACAAATGTCAAATGCAGTTCCATCCCTGCTTCACAGCTTTGACACATTCTCATCCTGGAAAAATGCTGCATATGACTATGACTATTGTTTTAAAATATTCTGTTATATTAAGCCTGTACTAGCTGATTCTTTATATCCTGCTGATTTATAACAGCAATCAGGAAAGTGAAGTGGTGCTAGAAATCCTGTAAAGACAGCTAACCTTGTAATGCATTAGAGGAATATAAATAGCACCTCAGGATTCATTATCACTGCCCAACTAAGCAATTGGTTTTGGAGAGACACAGATAAGGACAATTCTTTCTGTCCAAAATTAGGTAATTAGTGACAGAAATGGAGAGAAGTGGGAAGAGCTGGCATTATGAGGCATGCTATTTTTACGAAGGGATAGAGCATTTGCTGGTCAGCCAGTAAGGTACAGCTCTGAGGTCTCTCATCTCCTACTAAAATAGAAGGTGCAACACTCCAGGGAAAACCTTACAAGTTTTTTGCATGTAATAGTCATTAACCAAGTGTATATGCATCCCTGTTTCCCAGACTAAAGCAAGGTATTTACTGTGCCTTTACTGTTGCTGCAGTGTGTGTCTACACAGGTGTTACTTGATCTGTGAAATGCCTCAATGTAAAGATATTTAGATAGGCATGATTTAAGTTGGGAACTGCAAGTGTGGAAGTAGATCCTTGTGTGGTGTTTTTGTAAGATTTTGGGACATTTCAGCACATGCAATCAAACTGTCCATTGCTTTCCCTGAGATTAAGATGGGAGTAGGCAGTAGCTGGTGCTGTTTTCACTGACTTCAAGGCATCAAGAAAAACTGAAAGAACTGTGTGGACCATGTCAGCTCAGGTAATATCTGTGTTTTACTGGTATAAATATAAATCTGAGGCTTCTATAGTTTTGAAGGATTATGCACAGCTGCATATTTAGTTAGTTAGATAGATAGATAGATAGATGGCATCTGAAAGTTGTTTAATTGGCCTGGAGACCAGGATGCTTACCACTCTGCTGGATCTGTAGCTTCAGCAAGCAGCAAGACAAGGATGTTGTAGGCCAAATGTAAAGAAATACCTCTTGATGTTTAGCTGAGTTTGGACTGAACATGACTCATTGAAAAGTGAGAGTGTAAAAACAGACAAAAGGTGATGTAACAGTTTTATCAGGTAATGGTCACTGCAGCAACCAGATTTTACCATGCACAACAAGTTCCTCCAAGTCTTTCCACAGTGTTTCTTTTCCACACAGCTTTTGTTACAGCAGCTGTGTTAAGGACCTCATCTGCAATGAACTGTGGCCCTGCAGGGTTCTCTCCCATGGAACTGTAGGCAGTGTTTTCACAGCTATACCTTTTCTTGCAAGTCATGTTAAAACAACCTCATGTGATTTTTTGGTTTTCTCTCCCCATCCAAATACTGTGAAAGTTTATTCCATTGGACTTGCTGTTCATGTTAGGTCACAGTGCTGCTGAGCTTTCCCCAGAGCCTCCTTCCTTTGGAGCAGACAAGCACTAAATTTGCCGTACTCTTTTCTGTCATGTCATAGTGCCACGCACATGTTAGAGAATGGGTCTTGCCTTTGCCAGGTCTGATCTGTTCTTACTTATCTTCTATTGCGAGTAAAACCTGGAATGTTTTTTGTTCCCATTTTCTTTGCAGAACACAGATTTTGACCGTAGACTGTGCTGAGTCTTTCTGACTGCTAAGATAGAATATTAAAAAAAATAATAATATTATATTTGGGGTGGATGGCAGTGAGCTTTTAGCTGCTAGGGAAAAAGATTGCACAATTTGAAAACTGAGACCGTGTTACTTTAATGAAAGGACACTTAAAGAATACTTACGGTTCTTCATCAAAAAGGCCCCTCTTATATCCTTTTTAATTTGGCCAGTAAACCAGCATCTGCAGCGTGTTGGGATAAACTGCTAACTTGGAATATTTCCCCGGCTGACTTTGTGAAAGCCCTTCTGTTGCTGAAGCCGAGCACAGTGGAACGTGCCACATGTGCTGTCCTCGTCTCTGGTTATAAAATGCTGCCATTGCCAGACCAGCCTCGGAACTGCAGGCTGGTGAGATGGGTTTTGAGGAGCATCCAGTGTGGTCTGTGCAGAGCTGGGGAAGCCTTCACAAATTTTAGGGTATTCATTCCCGTGGGGCTCAGTCTCGGTGAGCTTATGTGGGAGCTACCTGTAGTCACGTTATTGAAGTGAAATCCAATTTACTCACCTAGAAGCACTGCAACAGAAACAGGAGGGAAAGGGAATCACTGCAAAGCAGTTCTAGGCAGCAAAACACAGTCAAACGCCTCCATACAGGCAGAGTGCCGAAGATTTGAGACTGCAAGATCTAACTTTGTCCCAGTTTAGTCCAGCTCCGTGTCACTCTTACCCACACTTTTTTTTCAAATCTGATTTTTTTCTCTCTGGGCTGTCTGTGCTTAGAGGATGGGTCACAGAGACAGGCTCCCAGGTCTCCACATCGGAACCCTTGCACAAGAGGTGGGATGGTCATATATCCATATAGGAGCGGGCTGTGGGCTATGCAGCAGGGAGCTCCCCACGAAGAAGCACCCGCCACATGCTCACCTGCCGTGGGAAATGCTTTTTAAAGCCAGCTTAAACCCCAAGCTGTGATGTTTACCCATCCCCAGAACTTCTGCCTTATTTGCTTTTTGTTTCCCTCATGGAGATATTTCTAACACAAATTATAAGGTACCTTACTTTCATGGGGCATGCTTCATGTAGTTAGTCTTTGTTTCTTAACTGGTCAGATTGGTAACTTTATCAACATTTTAAACCTTACTACTGTGGCTTATTTGGAAAAAAAGAAAAAAAGTACATCATAGAAGAAAATGCCTGTGCGCTCTCTTATTCTGTATTTCTTGTGCCTGCCCTTTTCTGTCTGTACTCCTCTCTCCTTAACGTTTTCTGTTTGCTACTGCCACATGGACTGGATTTGCTGGCTCCTAAAAAAACCTAGCAACCTACTGTAATATGGACTGTAGTATAAATTACTCGGGTAGATCTGAGGCAGTAACTGCAATCAATGGACTTGCTCTGAGGGTGGTGAAACACTGGAACAGGTTTCCCAGAGAGGTGGTAGATGCCCCATCCCTGGAGACATTCAAGGTCAGGTTGGACAGGGCTCTGAGCAACCTGATCCAGTTGAAGATGTCCCTGCTCATTGCAGGGGGTTGGACTAAGATGGGCCTAAAGGTCCCCTGAAACCCAAACTATTCTATGATTCTATATTAATTTCTAAGTAAAAAGAAGTTTGTTTAGTCAATGATCTTTAATAGCAATCATGGTATGCTATTTTTAATTAAAATTTTATCTGTTTTTCTTTGCTATCTCACACAGTAGGTGGCGTGTGTGTGGTATTCTTAATATTTTTTTAATGTATCTTTGTAATTATTTCTTAATGTGATTTGATACATACATACAAGACCATGATCCACCAGAGAGGTTTGTTCTCTCTTTTGTCTGCTGCATCTCTGATCCTGTAACCTAAAATGGTGAATGTTATAAATACCAATCTGTAGAGAAGGTTAATGTTAGAACTACCTCCTGTATTATCCAAGTAGTAGTAAGGAAAACATTTTCAGCCTGTCAACCCAGTACAAGACAACCATTCATGCATTTTCAAGCTGAAGTACTGTTCCTGTTTGGAAAATAGTTTTCTCCCTCCTTTTCTCCTGATTTAGGGAGAAGAAACTGAAAGCTAGAGTGCAAGAGTTAGTGAGTGCTTTGGAGAGACTCACGAAGAGCAGTGAAATCAGACATCAGCAGTCTGCAGAATTTGTTAATGACCTTAAAAGGGCAAACAGGTACAGGATCTACTGGTAGATGGATGCACCATTAGTTTTGGGGTTTTATTTTGTTTTGGGTTTTCTCTTTTCTGCTTTGTTCTGGTAATGCACTGTAATCTTCCCCCTACCTTAATGAGCAGTTTCTGGATCTTTGTGTTCACACATGTTGACTCTTTAAGGTTGTAGGTAGAGATGGGAAAGGTATAAACCTCTCATGCAGGACACTAAAACTACATAGATAAGAACAAATTGCGGGGAAAACAGGTTAATCTTAACTGAGCTGCTAATAAATGCATTATTATTAAACAAAAACCTCCATTTAGCCAGATTCATGAATCCATTACTTTGTTTAAAATTGCTCCTTTTTCTTTGGCTCCAGCCTCTTTATTAATAAACTGGCTTTGATAATCACACAGATTTTATTGCTCACTCAATAGATTTTACTAGCACTGTGTTTGGATGGACTGAGAACATGGTGGACTGCAGCTGCCCTTCCTGCAAGGAGCTTATCACTCACAATGTAATTTTCATTAGTAAATTATACTTGAAAGCCCTTCTGGTGAGGAGCAGTACCCATCTCAAGCTTTCCTACTGAGTCAAGGTGAAGGCACAGAAGACACTCAGCAGCTGACACGTTAGCACAAGATGCCATCCTCTGAATATAGCTGTTCATTTTTTTCAAATGGAAAATGCAAAATCTCTGCTGGATTTTGTAAGCAGATTCTGGCCATGCAATGTTTTTGTAAATCATAACATGTTTAATATTATATCACAAATAAGTGTTCTGCGAGGTCATCACCAGCAACCTCTAGCTGGCTCTTTGAACCATGTTTAAAAATGCTTTCACTGACCAGGTTACTGGTAAATGTCTGTACTTGCCCTAGAAAAGATAGATTAGCATTGATCTGGATTTGGATCTAATGTGTTTTAAAGCACTAGTAAGTTTTAGGAAGATCATTGATTAGCACCCAAACTTCGGAGTTCCCTGAAGGTGGGGTTTTGGGGTGAATTTTTGGAGCATTTGCTATGAGCAAGCTTTTTTGATTGACCTTGTATTGCCTTGTATTTCTAACAGCAACTTGGTAGCAGCTTATGAAAAAGCAAAGAAAAAGCATCAAAACAAGCTGAAGAAACTGGAATCGCAAATGATGGCCATGGTGGAGAGACATGAAACACAAGTAAGGATGCTCAAGCAAAGAATAGCTTTACTAGAGGAAGAGAACTCTAGACCACACACCAATGAAACTTCACTTTAAGTGCATCTCTTTCAAAGATGCTTAGTGCCATTACAGATTTCTTTTGGAGGCTGACTTCTAGGTAGCTTCAAACACTAAAAGCTCTGACTGTCAACACTGACACATTTAAGCACCTTCTCTGGGATCCCGGAGAGGTGCCATGGGGATAATTTAAGTGTTAACCTTAAGGACTGTTTCATAATGTAAAATGGCAGTGCCTGAATTATCATGCTATAATTATGTATGTTGTCTGTGTCATTATGTCTATACTCATACAGCTTCTCTTCCATTTTATCTATGTCCCATGGGCGACAGTGTCACATAGCGAAATAATTCATGTTAATAGGTTTTAATTTGGGGAGTTTGGAGGTCATTTGAGTCTTCCTTGAGCTCCCTCTGCGCACAACTGTCTTGTACCCTCAAGACTGGCTGCTGTGGTTAAATCGACTAAATAGGCAGCTGCAGAGTGGAAAGGGGATAGGCTGGCCTGGATTTTTGCACCGTACTTGCAGTACTGTCGCTCACAATGCAGATCAGGTAGGAAAACTCCTTCTGCTTTGAGGAAAGAAAAAAAAAAAAAAAGAAACCCTAGTTGCATCTCTGAAAACTACATGGTATCTTTCTTTCTTACAGTTTGTAAGAGGACTAAAGACTGTGAGTTTCACCATGACAGATAGGTAGTCTGTGCCAATGTTGGGTAAGAAATTATAGGAAACGTCCTAGTATTTTTATTGCATGGTGTTTGCAATTTGTGAAACACTTGTTTTTTCTTGCTAATACATTATAGCCAATGTTTTCTTTAAGAAGCTGGGCCATTTTTGTCACATGTATAGTGCTTATAACAGCTTTCTGTGATCAAGAGGTAGAATGTCTTCTTTTCATACTTGTTTTGACCAAAAAAGGTACTTACTAGGAATGTACCTGTTTAATATTAAATACATAGGCACAAAACTATAAATGTGTAGGTGTATGGATATACAGCCACAAACAAAATGTGAATGGTGAAGTTTTCATACAGCTTCTTAGATTTTCTTTTGTTAACTGCTAACATTCTCTTAAGTCACATGATGTTACTGTATTATCAAACTGACTGAATTGAAAATGTTGGCCTATTATGGTAATGAACATTAAACAAAGCATGGCAATCAGGTTGATTTCTCTAGGGAGCAAAATACAGGAGTCTGCCATTGCACCTGCTTCATTCAGAATTTGCTTCTTTTTGACCAAGTAGGTAAAACAGCTTCCATGTTTAACATGCCATACTAGATTCCATTCGCTTTGTTAGCCTGTAACTGTGTTACACCTCTGCTTTGTATTTTTCAGGCTCCGTTTTCAAGCAAGTCTGGTTTCAGTTGTTATCCTTTTTGCTTTACATGTCAAATTGCATCTCAAGTTTTATTAGTGTATTTAGAATTATGGTAACTTCTCTCATTTATTCCTCAGATTTCTAGTGCTAAGGAAGTGTTTTTAGAGGACTTGAACTGTTTTTGTCTACTCTTGGGTTAGGCCAGGCAGTCAAAATGGTTGTGGGAATTCATGTTCAGAATACGGCATTATTGTTAAGTTTTGGTTACATCTGAAACTGTAGTGGTTGGTGTTCATAACATCTCTAATTACCGTAGCTGCTGTTTTCTTCTTATCTTACAGTAGTGATTCCTGCTTCTCTAGCATCTGATACATCAGCTACAAAGCCAACATCACACGTGATTGATTGTGATAGCAAGTTAAAACAGTGCTGATTTCAAAGTTAAGTTGTAGGTAGCGATGCCCTGGGACTGGTTTTGATCAGTCTTCATTCTCAAGATAATCACCCTTCTTTATTTATAATGCAAATGGAAATTTTTGCAAACCAGTCTGTTGAGGGAGCAGGCAGGCACACTGATTTCTTACTATCATTATGGTTTTCCCAAGTATCTGTCTATAGTGTTTCCCTTTTTTTTTTTTCGGTTGGTTTTTTTTTTTGGCCAACAAGTTTCTCACCAACAGGAATGTGGGGTTTTGCTGTAAGCTTCTGGGGTAGTTGATCACACCTGTTTCTGAAGAAATACAAAATTACGCAGTTACAGTTTTGTTTTCTTGCACCTGAAACACCCATGTAACTTGAGGTCATCTCAAACTCTCCACGTGAAATACCTTTCACTTAAGGTGACTAGAAACCACTGCTGCATTGGATTTCCTCTTAGGTTCAGTTTTTTTTCTATTTCTTGGTAGGTAGAGAAGCTGTTAAACATAATACAATGAAGCTTAAAACATCTGCATTGAAACCTGTTTTTAAAATAAAGCTACAAATCTAGAAAGCATAAGTTGCACCTGGAGTTAAAGACATAAAAGCTGTAGTGTCTCTCAGTGCCTTTTTCAAGCCTAAAAGATTTGCTGATTCTGCATGAAGTGAATGTTGTTTTTCTACATTTACTGAAATCTTCCCTGCCAGCTGTGCTCTAGAAGTGTTTTAGAGCAACTTACAAATCATTAGTAAACGTAAGCCACTCCTCTTTTCTTCCCATAAGGGCTTACAGAAGAAAAAGCAACACTGGTACCATACAGTCTCAGCAGTAGCTGGTTTGCCAGACCACCAGTTGCTTTGCCTAAGCAAGCAGCTACTGCTTCATTTGTTGCCATACTGGAGAAGGCCAGTAGGGAAGTGGTGAAAGGTTTACTGTTACTGTGAAAACTCTTCAATGTTAACAATTAGCTGCAGTTTCAGTGCATCTGTTAAAATGGCACCAACCCTGAGATTGCCAAAAAAACTTTTATGCAACTGTTTGAAGTACCAGCACATCAGCATATAGACATGTGCAAATCACCTTGAATCACAGCAACCTAGCTCACTTAACACTTGTTGCAGAAATAATACATTGCAAACCAAGAAAAATAGGCAGTTCTTGCCAACAGAACCTAAATTGTTCACTTATTAGTGTTGAGGGTTTTTATTTTCTAAGTCACCAGAGTGCATGAAACTTTGTATTTCACAGTGTGTCCAGAAAAAAAGTATTTTAAATGTATAAATCTTCACCAGCTTGAATGTACTGTTAGCTATTGCAAAGCACATGTGACTGTTTGCATTAATGTCAGTATTGTTCTACTGGTTTTATTAGCATCTTCTCCTCCTTTAACACTCTGCCATACATTGTAATTTCAGAAACTTTCCCCTTACTGAATTAGCTTTAAATGTATTGCTGCTTTTTAGTTTCCTAGCTGCTGTAATATAGCTGTTTTGTGTTTATTTGATATAGAATTGTAAAAACGGCATTTATTTATACAGAGGCATTTATAATACTTATTTTACAAATGTTCTTATATTCTGAATAAATTTCTAATGCTGTTTCTTTGCCTTGGCGGCTGCTTTACCATACCTAATCATCTTACTGTTGAATGGGTCTGCTTGAAGGTACCACAAAGACACTCTCCAAAATACCATCTAACCCTCAATAATGTATGACACCATCAGGCAAGTTCCCGTAATAGGGACATGGAAAGTTGATAAGAACTCACTGGAGATCTGATCACAGGTTTTACCTGAGCACAGGAACATCAGTACTTGCCAGTACAGCTTCAGTGAACACTTCATAGAAACAGAAGGGTACACAAAGTTTCCACATGTCCAGTTATTTTAATAACAAGTTATATGGACAAAAAAATACAAAAAAAGTTGCTGTTTAGTAAATACTTTGTAAGCACTGATAGAAGTTCACATTCTTCCTTTCTCCAGTACATATAATACCTTTTAAGAAAGTTTGATGGTGGTGGTTTTTTTTTCTTTCCATTCTGTTCAGTAGGCCCCTTGTCCACCTTTACAATTGACTTCAAAAAATAGTACTTTCTTCGTGGCACTGTATGTAATCAGTGCTGCTGACTGGCTTAAGGCAACATTTAAACATTCTACAGTGAAAGAATAACCTGTACCTGCAGCACAGGCTTTACATTCCACACTGATCAGCAATGCTTGTATTCATACTTCAGTACTTCAGGAAGTTCAGCATAAAGTCATTTAATTTTAGAGAAAAATTACAGTAGAGAAGAAAATGTCAGTTTAGTCATAGCCTCTTAAATGCTGTGCTTCAGTTCCTGAATCAATGAATAACAAAATCACAGTCATCAGTACAGCAGATGTTAACAGATAATTACAGATTTTATTTACTAAAACTGAACAGTTGACTAATGCAAACTTTCTTCAAGATAACATAATGGAAATAGAATAAAATCTGTAACTTCACATGGTTTTAACGCTATTAGCTCTAAGTACTTTCTACTTAATTAGCACCAATATGCCACTTATATATCACTGAGGGAAACAGGTGAAGTTCTTGAGTTTTAAACAAACAGGAAGACTGTATATCCCTTCACACATGAGCTATACAGTAACGCTGGCTATTTTCTGTGAGGCATGCAGTGCTGCACAGGTAAGTGTTATCTTCGGGCAGCAACACCTGAGTCAGCCTGCATCCTGGAACACATACAGCAATCTAGCATTATGTAACAATTAATGAACAAGACCCCACCTTCTTCTGTGGAGTCTGTTTTGCTGTTTTAATGTGAAGAGTGCTTTGCAAGCCCAGCTAAACTGCTCCTCAGGGCTGGAGTACAGCTTCGATCAACTGCAGTGCCATGCAGACATAGTAAAACTTAAAAGATCCTGGTTTAAGTATAGGCTTGAGAAATATTTGTTGAGAGCTCTTTATCATGCAGTTTTGTATACCTTTCCTGCATAACAAGAATATGTATCCAGACCAGTAAGGTTTAAATGGTTCATCTCCCTGGTTGAGTAATTTTGCTCAAACATGCTTAAAAAAATTTTGCAGTTTCTCATAGTGGGAAGTGTGTTGTAGAGAACCAACTTTCCAGGATCTATTCTTAAAAAGCTGTGAAGGCCTTGTTTTAAAACTATTAATGCTGCATGAGCTATAACCACTTTCTTAAAGGCACTGAGCTGTAACCCATAATGGAAACTAGAAGCTAGTTCTTCTGATCAACAATATTTAATAATGACAAAATATTCAACACTTTTCAGTAAACTTCATAGTTTACCTATTCAAATTTAAACATTCTGTACCCTGTGAACTTTTGATAATTACTTAAAAGCTTCCTTTTTTCCTGTAAGTGTTGAAGGAGGAATTTTACTTTGTCCCAAAAGTATCCCAGAACTGAGAACAATTTAAAGGTAAGGGTTTCTGTAAAGCTGAATCTATACAACAGGTTAAGTCTAGCTTAACCAATACTTTCAAGAAAAAGACAAGCAAAACCCCAAGCATTTATTTTTAATGTACTACTACTAATCCAGAATAATTTCTCTTGTATAATCTTGAATATGGCCAACGTAATTGCTACATGTCATCTTGACAATCTACTTGAAGCAGTGAAATGCACACACAGCACAAGTCCTACTGCATCTATCAGTGCTTATGTACAGAATTAAGAACAGTGCAAATACTAGCATTTAGCCTAATTTCATTCTTGAACTACACTACTGCTATAAATGCGTAAGAACAAAAACCTATTACGCTAGAGTAGTGACATTCCAAGCCTAATTTACTGTAAAAACACCTTCAGTTAGTTTGTAGAAATTTACCATATCTTAAATAATTTTGGTTGCTTCAAAAGCTGAAATACTGTAATAACAAAAACAATCTGAAATTATGGTGACATGCATAAGTACCAGTTTTGCACCATTTACATTTACCATGTAAATGCACCACTAAGTGCAAGACATTTTCTGTAAATAAACTGATTTTAAAATCAAGAGAGGCTGTTCTACAAGTTCGCAATGATTGTGAGCTTCCTGTCACATTTTAGGTTCCTGTCACATCACCTCCCGATTTAAAAAGAGAAGGCACCTGACTTTACTGCTGAAAAAGAACACTGTTGCTCAGAATTTATAAAAAAACAGGTAGCTGACGATTAAACAGCCACTGACCCAACAACTGAACAGCCAGTCACCCATGGAGCAGCACCACCATCTTGCACCACAGGGTAGTAGAGCTTGGATTCCTTAATGTAGATTCTTGCTCTTCACACCAGGATGGCAAGACTGCTGCTATAAACTGCAGATCAACAAAAGCAATGCTACTATAGTAGCTAGAAGTTAGAAAAAATTTATTTCTTGTCTGAAACTGTAGACTGAGAGCAAATCTCAGACTATTCCTACAGCTAAACTTAAAGCCTGCCTTGTTTTTAAAAGGAACTATTACATTTGTAACAGTGAAGGAGAAACACCATATTGTCCTCAAATCACCAACTGTAAATCAGGAAGGTTAGAGCACAGCACAGAAGCCTGGAACAGTGACTAGGCCCAACATATTATTAGGAACTATTTATGCAAGTTTGGTCTTAAGAATTTATATTGTGTTAAAAAAATACTTTGAATGTGCAATAAATAAAGCTATTTCCCCTCTTCTTCCCACTACCACTGTTTCCAGACTTCACAGCAACTTTTGAAGGCATGCATGTACATCAAGAAGTTGAAGTTAACAGCATTTCAGCACAGACCATCCATCATTCAATTAGGCAGATCACTCTTCAGTCCAAGTTCAAAGTTTAGAGCATTCTGTGAAAGAGATGCTAAAAACTTCACACTAAAGCAGAGAGTTTATGTACTACTAGAAACTGCAAACTAGTACTAGATTCCCAGCACACACACATTTGTAGTTTTTTTTGTTAAATGTCTTTTTATTCCATGAGTTCTTTAATTTCAAGAATATTGAATGACCATTCATAATCTGAATAACCCCATACCCGCAAGCATTCTCAAACTGAGCAGTGTTTGTTTTTCAAGCATCTTGACATCAGCTCTTGAGTCTGACATGCAGTTACTTACTCCCCTGTGTCTAGCTCCTATAAAATAAAAACTCACAGAACCAAATTCTCTGTCTCACTTGTTATTTCTTCACTGTTATATTAGAAGACAATGTAAACTGTACTTTTAAACTTAGAAATATACTTAATTATAAAAGGATGGCAAAATAAGAACATAAACAATAGTAAACAATTCAAAATATTCACAGTGCAGGGCATGATGGAAGCCATAAGGTAGATCACATGCCACCACGCTTACATCTTTTTCTTAGAAACCTTACTGAGAAAGCTGAAAGCAATGTTACTACAAGAAACAGTACCCTCATACAAAGAAGTTATTGCATATTTATCACATTTATTTGCAACTCACATTAAGGCTAGATTTACTAAAATCATGACATACATATAAGCCCCAATTTGGGCTGCTTAACAAAACAACCAATTTCTCTTACAACAAACTAATCTTTCACTAAGAAAAAAATGACCCAGTGAATATAGAGGGCAGTCAGCATCTCCTATTCATAGGACACACTTGCTTTGTTCTAAAGACTTCCTCTGCCTGGGACACAATTTCCCTAACAGTTGACAGTAGCTCCAAGTTCACTGTTTTGTCAACATCTCCCTTTTTTCACACAGCACTAGATGAAATATAACTCTTAACTTATCTGAGAAGTCAACTTACTTATTAAAGATTTCCACAGCCCGATACTTAATCATGCCTTAGGAGAGTCTTCTTAACTCCACAGGCAGTAGCAGCCTCAGGGTATGAATACAAACTTCTGCCTCACCATGAGTAAAGGCACTTTTGCTGGGAAATCAACTACGTGCACTAAAGAAGTAACTACGTATTAGTTTTCACCTGATGCTGAGTAACATAACCTCCTCCAGCATTATCCCACCTTCTCATTTACTGTTCTTTGCCATTTACTGTTCATTTACTGTTTTGAACAGTCTTTGGATATCTTGGGTTGGGGTGGGCTGGTGGTGCTCTGTGTTTTTGGGTTGGTTTTGGGTTTTGTTGGTTTGTTTGTTTTTGTTTTTTTTTTAAAACAAAGTGAGACAAAAGCTAGATTGAGCCATTTCAGGATTTGGTCTTGAAAGGCAAGGCCCTCAGGACTCTTGTCCCCCAGAAGGAAATGCTACAGTCTGTTGTTATTCCTGTTGACTGATCCTATCACCAGAGTTCTATCACCAAGATTATTACAGCATTAGAGTCCCAAATCACCTGATAGCAGGAAGATAAATAAACCAGGAGAAAGTTTTTAAAGCTGTCTTTTCCTGTTTCTAAGGAAAACCACTAGGTAACATCAGGTAGGGTAGATGAAGTAGGGTGGTTGAAGGAAGACCAGGATTTTGGTTTTGGATGACACACGAGTTGCATAAAGGCTCAGTGCATGAGCATACACTGTGATGAGACAAGGGCATAGTTCATTCAACCTATGAAGTTACCAATTACTTTTATTTTAGAGAAAAGTCCATTTTTAAATCTTGGACAACATGCTTGCTACCACAAGCTGTTATAACTAATTACTTCAGTGCATTTCTCTCAACTGTAAAGCACATGTTCAAAACCCCTTAACTTGAATCATGAAGGTGATCTAAGTTTGTCACCTCAACTCTTACTGGGTTTTTGTGTCCCGTCCCCTCCCCCCTCCCCTTTGATATTTTTACTAAGAAAGCATTGTAGCTGAAAATGACTGAGGCTACATCATTTAAATGCTAACTGCAAGTGCAATTCAGTACTACTGGATATCTACAGATTACACACTACACAAGATCTGAGGACAACAGCACAAAATACAATACTGGACACACTTAGAATAGTTATTGCAAGCCTGATTAAGCCATTTAGTGTCACACAATGACTCTTTTATGTATGCACCTGCCTTCCTCCTCAGTGAGATCTACAGAGGCTTACTTACATTCATACAGAACCTCTCACGGACAAAGTTTAAGCTTTTCTTTTTTGAAAGCAGCTGCAACTGGGATAACACAAAACTTTGCAACTTCTTCTTACCCAGCTGGTGACAGTGCATAAGAGTTGAAGCTAGACACTTTGAATGGCTAAGTTCTTCCTGTTTTGTGTATCCTTTCTGAAGACAGAGGCAGAATAGGTACAAGAAGTCAACATGCAATAGATTTGACTCCAAGTATTACTGATTGCAAGCCAACAGAAACTACCTGTGTGAAAGAGGGAAGGTATTTTGGGCAAGCAACCAAGACAAAGGATGACAGGCTGAGGCTAGGTTTGAAATGTGCAACTTGGTTTCAAAAATCACTAGGACAGAGTCCTCTGAGAACGTTTCATTGCCACTGCTATAATATTGCAATGTACTACACAATAATGACTAACAAGTCCATTAATTTACATCAGAGCAGTTAAAAGTTTAGCAAGCTGGTATACTCCAACAGGTAAAAGAAAAAAGTCAATGACATTCTATAAAACACACAAGTTAAAAACAAGAAAGAATGCCCTCTAATGCACAGCTAGGAACAAGTGAACTGAACACTGGAAAGGTACTTTGTAGACAAAGGCTATACTGCATTTAAAGTGCAACACTTGACTATGCCACTCCCATACTGCAAAGAGAACAAACCCTTCCAAACCACCAGTCAGTCCCTGCATTGCATTTAAAAACAAACAAAACAAACTCCTGAGAAAGAGTAAGGCTGGATAAGAAACCCCCTCAATTGCAACAGGCAAGTCTGATTTTTGTTCCTCTTAAGTTAGTTGTCAGAGGTCAAAACTTTTCATTATGGCATCATGGTCAAACTTGAAACTCAAGAAAGCTCTTGATGAGAAAGCAAATTTGTAATGGCCATTGCATGCCACAGAATGCCCCTCTACATGTTCTGGCAGTGGGTCTTCACTGGAGCAACACATCTCATATGCTGCATCTGCTTAAAAGAGAAAGAAAAAGAAAATTAAATTTTAAACAGATGATAAGTAAGAGTATCAATAACAATACAAAGCCATACCTCAAATGCAAATTCAATTAATATTTATGACAAATTATAAATTATTCTGGACATAAACAGAAGAAGGTAGTAGCTCAAACTGCCATATTTACAAGGCACCTATTCGCTAGAACAAATCTTCAGTGTCACAGCAATCTGAAGATGCTTTGAATAGCCAGTTTTACCAACAGGTGCTGTTTTGCAGGTAATTTCTTAATAAGGAGGAAAGAAATACAGCCCTATTTTCTGAGCAGTAAGTAAAGAACTATGTGCACTCTCCAGAGCAGTCCAGTATCAACTGCAGCTTATTACTAGCAGGACAGAAACCCTTGAACCAACACCCGATTACCAACATTGTGTTCACTCAAATGCTATTTTCATAAAACAGCTTTTAGTTACTTTTTACTCAGCCACCTGGTATAATCTGACAGCCTGAACAATTAAGGAGAAGAACTGCACTAGCAATATGAAGCAGCACAGAAAGTTAGCCAAATAAAAAAAATAAACAGTAATATGGCTTTGTAACATTTGGTAGGTTAGCATACAAGGAAAAACCCTTGACCATCATTATGCAGGTACCTTCAGTCTGTAACACATGACAACAGATGAAAATTCAGACTTCACTTGCCTGTTTCAAAGTTATCTTGAAGTCTTCTTGGATTAAGCCTTTTTTCACATTTCTGGTTAAAAGAATGACCATACATTACACACATCATAAAGAAATGGCATTCTATTTCTTAGGGGTATAGCTTAAGCATCAGCTAAAAGGCATGCTGGTTACATTTGCTAAGACTCGCCTCCCACTGTATCTGCATTAATCCTGTCATGTTACTTTATGTGGTAAGCATGCTTCATGTTCACAAGTCTTTCAGAAGCATGCCGCCTTTTAACAGTCAAACCATTTTTGAAATGCAGGCTTTCAGGGAAAAATTTTTTGAGTACTTTCAAAATGTTTTAAGCTAGAAAGGTCTTGCATAGGATGGTGTGGAAACAAAATTGCACATACATAAGCCTGTTCTTCGATCAGCTTGTCCCAAAAAGCAAGGGGAAATATTTCCAAATACACTGATACTGCCAATTAAATTAGCATTCATTATAGACACAAACTTAGAACTCTCCAGGGAAGGGTGAAGTTTTGGCCCCAGGTAGGCTGCTGTAAGTATACAGAGAAAAGTATGGCCCTTTGCACTCTGTGTGAATTAAGAGTTCCCTGGCTTCCAAATTGTGTTAGCAAATTATCACTGGGACATGAAATATTTAAACTTCAAAAACACTGAAAATTATGAAAGTGCAAATTAAGTATTTAGCAAAGTCTGTAAAGAGCCTACAAAATAACTGTGGAGTATTAACAGTTCCAGTTGTTTCCACCAAGATCCTACATATTCCCATTACAGTTTTTTTCTATACACCCAAATTTCTAGGCAGTCAATGGACTTTTTGTTCTTCTGCTCTCAGATCCAAACCCACCTAACTATTTCTTGCTACAGTGAGGATTTTACAGGATGAAAGTTTATGGTTTCTGCACTTTTACAGGAAAAACAGAGAGAAGGTAATAACCACAAGCCAGAATGGGAAAAATCTGTCTTACAGCCAGTACACACGAAAAACTAAAGCCTGGACAAGCCAGCTGAGCTGCATGGAGAACTGGGGCTCACTGCTACACAACAGCCAACAAAACAGAATTAAAGAGCCATAAAGAATGAGGGGTGGGGGAGAGGGTGTGTCAAAAAGACATTATATATATTTAAATAAATAAATAAATAAATATATATATATATATATATATGTATCAGTGAGTCTTCTCCCAGCCAGCAGAACTATGGGGACAAATAAAATTAGTTAGTGCAAGGAAAATGTTACAAACAAAGAATGTCATACTGGAATTTACAAACTGCTGTAGTGGTACTGTATGATTAAAAAAGTATGAGAATCTAGCATTCAAATCAAGCCTGCACCTCAACATTTTTGCTAGAAAGAAGGGAAATAATAAGCATCTGCATACCACTTTGTATCTAATTTTTGCATAACAAAACTCCATGCTTACAATAATACATCATACGTGAATAAATAAGGCATGTACTACACATGGAACCTGGAAACCTGAAGAATTGTCTACTGAAACAGCTGACAAATTTTCAACTGCTAAAATAAGACTCACCTCCAAAATGCAGATTTTGAAGCTTGGTATGCTTGTCTATAGATGTATACATATACTAAGGTAAGAAACACCATATTTCTACACATACATACGAAATACTCTGATTAAATACTTTTGATAGATATGCACTCTCTTTCAGCAGGACATTGGCCTGAACATTTTTTAAGCATTACTGGAACCATTAATGAGACAGCCACTGCACGTTTCTTACCAAGGTATGGTTTTGCTTAACTGGTTGACTGTGGACTCCATTTGTCCGCTTCTTTTGGCTGGAAGCATCTTGATACTGCCTTCTGCCGTTGCTCCTCAAGCACTGACTCTGTCATTAAGTCCAAAATGTAGTAAAAAGAAGAGTTTAAATGGCAGCATTGAACACCATTGCACTGACACTTCCTACTTCTTAGTTAAAACTTTCCTCTAAATAACCTCAAAACATGTAAATGGTATTTTTTGTAGACTAACTGAAGCACACTGAAATTAAATTGAGTGTATAGTTACAGAGAGTCATCAGCTGTTACTCAGTCTCTCCTGCACTATTACAGACACTGTATTACACAATAAATCCAGTTCAGTGAGTTCCCATACACAGACGCATATATACTAGAGGTACCCAAAGTATTTCAAAATGGTACATGAAGGACACCAAAATGGGAGTAGAAATTACTATCTATACTTGAAACAACACAACTACCACCTGATACCCAGGTGGTAAATCTGAGAATCCCCAGGATATTTCTTTTTTCCCCCCATATTTTTATTTTTGCATGCTATAGTGACAAAATTCAGTATTTTTATTTCAGAGAGCAACCCTTACGAACAAAGGCATGCATTTTACATAGCCCAGATTCCTATGTTTCCCTAAGAAACAACCTACCTTTATTTTCAAAGCTTCAGACATCTCAGGATGACTATATGGCTTCTGTGGCTGTTTCGGCTTCACCCACTGCTCTCCTGAAAAGCCATCTGTAAACATCTGCTGACTACAGCGAAGTTTGGATCTAGTACAGGAAAAAGAGTGTATAACACAACTTCAAACCTACGGATAGCAGAAGGGAAATATGAAGGAGTTTTCTGCTTTTCAAGAACAGCCTGGAAGGCAAGCTCAAGTAACCTAGTGTGGAAACTGTAATGCTGCTCACTGCATCCACCAAATTTTGTTTTGTCTGCTAGTGGGAAATCTACGTTCTGCATAGAAAGCCAGCTATGTTCATGTTCGCATTTGTCCTGTCATTAGTGTCAGGAGTGACCTGACTACTTACTGGAGCACAGCCTTCTCTTTGGGACTACAGGTTTTGAAGTTTGCTCTACTACTTTTTGCTCAGCTGAATCAAAAGCCAGCAGCACTTGTTCCCCTATCCCGCAGGTTTTATCTAGCTAGCTACTTCTGATAGCACTTCACAACCCTACTTTAGAAAGTCCTGTTTTTCCTCTGTGGATGTGCCAAAAGCATTGAATTTAAAGCAAAATAAGATACCTGCTTGTTTTATGTTCTGGTTTTGGATTCCCACAGACAGGACTCAAAAAATTACCTCAGTTCTGACACATAAGAATTTAACAAGAAAGTGTATCATGATGTCAGCTAACTTACCATCCTATTCAAAGTTCTATGATATATTTATTATATTTTTTTATTAATTTTATTATTAAATTTATTTTTTAAAATTATTTTTAATCAACCCTTTCTATTACTGGAACATGAATACTCAGAGAAACAGAAAGCACAAGCTGCTTTGTATGACCAATGTTTTATAGAAAAGATACAGAGATGTTAAACTGACCTGGTTCTTACCTAGCTTTTTCCAAGTTGGGCTTAGAGGGTGTGCTACCTGTAGATGGAAATCCATGGTCGCTGTCTGAGGAATCTCCATATCTTTGGGCAATCCACTCCCTCAATGGCCTGCAACAAACGGAAGTGCAACAAAATCTACTTACTAAATCAAATCTAAAGAAATTGAAGTTCTCTGAAAGACAGTGGCCCAGCATTTGCCTCATCTTAAACATACCTGATGAAGGGAATTGCCATAAAAAATTTGTTCGGTGCCAAACCCAGCTTGGACTTTGGGGTCATGTCATTTCTGTGGCACGGTAATTTGTCGATGGAAAACCACTCAATATTCTAGAAAAGACAAGAAATAAAATCAAAATACCCACTACTGTAGCCTTACGGAATACTACAAATGTGTATCAACCACAATTATTTCCTTTAATTAAAAAATTACAATGTAAGACTTTAATTAATGGACCACAACAGGGTTTTTCACAAAAAGTTAATTAACAATGGGGTCATTCCTCTGACTGCAACTACAGAGTAACAGATGGTACAACACATACTCATTGCAAGATACGATGCCTAAAATATGAAAGGTATTATCCAGCAACTACATTATGAGTAAGGGTTTCAAAAACCAACCAAACCACTGCACATGGAATACCAAATAAAGGCAGAGACTTTAAATAACTTTAAAAGTCACTACTATTCTTGTATTTTTATTTAAAATGCCATCAAGACTAGACCACCGATACTAGTTCAACAATTATCAGAAAAGAAGGGGATTTTATTTGCAAAGTTTCAGGTTTTGTTAAAAAAGACAAAAAAAAATGGGTAAAGTGCAGGATTTGTCATTTATAGTTTTAACTATTAAACCTGTATACTTGCAGAATGGGGAACAAAATCAAGAATTCTGAATATACAGTATACAGAAGAACACACACAACATTTTTTATTGCAGAACCTAGCCCCAGAGCCTCAGGTTCAGACAAGACGAACATTATGGAAAGAAGTTACATACTGAACAGGTTTTCAATATAGTTCTACAGGGAATACAAAAATGCACGCCCAGTTGGTATTAGATCAGATGAAGACAAGTGCTTCAGTAGGAAGGCAAAAATCTGCCATTGTAAGAACTCTTCATCACCCCACACAGATGGTCACTGGTATACAGAGGAGGGTATTTACTGTACTTTAAAAAAAAACAACTTTGAAATTCATCTTCTTTTACTTCTTACTTTGAAAAACGAGTCTCTAATGCAAGAAATTGAGACAATCCTGCCTAGTCAACTACAAGTATCTTTTCCAATTTAGAAAGCCAGATGCCCTCTTCAGCGGCACCATCTGTATGAGAATACAGGGACAGCTGTTTGAAACTGAATCCGTATACAAGACAGGCACATAATCTTTGAAGTTTCAGTATATCAGGAACAAAGTTTCCAACAAGTCTACTACCTGAGTCTTTGCTTCTCCCTTTCACAATACCTTTTCAAAACCTAATGGTACACAAACCATCCAAAACAGTTCCCGTTTTGTGTCACCTGCCCAACCTCCTCCTTAAAATACACTATTCTCTAAATCTGGATGGTACTAGCCATGAAAGACAGAACACAATCCTTAGTTTCTCCTTCTGATACGCAGGCTTTTGTACCACACCAATTAATAATTACATTTTCAGAAGAATATATAGTTATATATACAGCTATAACTAGGAATAACACGAAACTATTAACGCATACACCACCTAAGAGAAAAGGAGAGAACTATAGTTTGGCAGTATGCTCTGACATTGTTTTCACGATGAATGGAGACAGACACCTGGTTAAGTAATCAATCTTTGCAGTAGAGTTGCAGGAAGTTGACAAGACCCTACAGTGCAGAGATGCCATTTGCACCTAGTGTTTGAGGTATTCATCAGGTGTGGTAGTTTCATTATTTTACAGACCATTAGCTTTAAAATGAAATCAAGCTCCACAACAAGGTCCTTATAGTTTCAAACAAGATAACACATACCCGAATTTCCCTTCTAGTTTTGGGGTTGAATTTTGTGTTCTTGGGAACTCCTGGAATGATGTAGAGCCGTGCTAACTGATCATTAATTCGCAACTCAATGTAATCTTCTTTGCAGATACAATCTTTTATGTCAAACCCAGTTTCTTCAAATACCTGAGAAGTATATAGATGAAATCAGTGTGTGTATTCAGATTTACCTATCAACACAAGGCAAGGAATGACTATTTTTCAGATCTCTCCATGAGAGCTGGCTACTGCTGGGAAAAACAAGCCTTTACACATACATACATGCTCAATAATAGAAAAAAGTATCTAAGATCCTATGTGCTTTACATTTCTCTAAGACACACCTGTTATAAAAGTTGAAAGAACTCTATTACACCTTCATGTATCAATTTGTTAATATGGATGGGGAGTCTCTAGCTGCTCCTCCATGCTGCTGGATGCATGGAAATATTACTCACAGCAAAACCTACGATTTGGGGAGTAAAGATATCTTCAAGTTCTAGCAAGGTTTATTTGCACTTCAGTTTTTCTTTTTCAACAATCCTGCTACTCCACGAACCTTCTACCCCCAAAATACATAATCATTTTTATGATCATAACAAAACCCAGCAACAGAGTAGCAAAACTTACTACAAAACTCAAATTACACATTCACATAGAAAAAAACCTTAAAACTGCCCTGTCAGGTACCCTAAAGGAAAAAACAGGAGTATTATACCTGCTTGAGATTACTGGAAAGACAATGGTATTTTAAAAGACCATTTTCCTTTGTATATTTTATGGTCTGGCAATGAAGGCTTAAAAGATTCACAGAATGGTTTGGGTTGCTAGGGTCCTTCAAAGATCACCTTGTCCAACTCACTCCCATGGGCAGGCACATCTTTCACTAGATCAGGTTGTTGAAAGCCTTGCTTCAAAACATTTACTTTTGATAACATTTTCAAACATACAAGATTTGTAGCATAGAACGATTCATGTCAAACACACCTAATAGTTTAAATCAGATCATGCCTCTAAGCTTGCTAAGTAAACACTCATTTTTTAGAATCTTTCTAGTCCTTAAAATCTCCACAAGAAATACAAGTACTCAGAAAACATGCAGAATCGATACCACTATCCAAAATATTTCTGCCCAGATAATAAAACACTCATGTGAGCAATCACTTGTATATGTGGATATTAACCCCAGGGCTATTAAGCACCACTGCCAATAATCCAAAGGTAGAAGTCCTGAGTTAAATTTTTTTAAAGACCAGATTTAGAATTAAAAAGATGGACAGGATCTTCAGTAAAACCTCTTCTCACCCCCCCTCTCCCGTGGGTAAATATAATACAAAAAATAGAACAAGATAACTGCATATAAAATAATACTAGGAAAAAATACTCAAAATACGTTAGCAAAATACCAATGCAGATATTGGTATCAGAAAAATGGTTTAAGTTCCATTTTCGAAAATCCAGAGGAAATAAAGCACGAATATGAAAAACACAGAAGTGTTTAACACAAAGCAAGTAAGTGACCAGTCAGTCTTACAAATTAGCACACAGAACACCTCTTACATCAAAAGTAAAGCCGTCTTTCCAACTACGTTAGTAACAGCAGAGTTTAGGGGGAGAAAACCAAACAAAAAAGACCCCACTACACACTGTCTCAATTAACAGATGATATACTTTTCTTCCATACTTAATACTAACACCAATGTTTTCCCTTCCTAAGTAATCTTTCATTGTAGAAACTCCTTTTACCAAGAGAATCATCCATTTAGTATGGTTTTGCCCTCACCAACTTCTGAAATATTGCTGAACTGTGTAGGCACTGCACAGTGAAGACCTCTTCAATTAGACTTTACGCAGAAGCAGTTCATAGTTTTAGACCTGTGCTGAACTCCAGTAAAAGCAGTTAAAAGATTTATGCAAAAATACTACAGACGTCCTGATTCCTAGCCACATGTAAGCCTTGAAGAACTTGCCAGTTAATCCACAATGGCAATCTACCTTGATGGAAAAAGATCATAGCAACAGTGTTGTTCACTAGTGTAATCTAAATGAATTCTCCAAATTAAAAACACCATCAAAAGATTTTTTTTCCCTATTTAATGCTTTCGCTAGCTAACTTGAAGTAAAGAGGAAGACGTACTTCACATCATTCTTTCCTGAAGCAGTTCCACCTAGCTTGTCCTCTCCAGTGTTGTGTTCCGTATATTATTATGGTCTCCTCTCCTTTCAGTTCAGTCCTTTAGATAAATCATAAAAGCACCTGACTAGCAAAAGCTTGACTGAACAAGCTATTTATGGGGTCAGGGCAAGAGACATGCATTGAATAATCAAGTTAACCTTATTAAGTCTCTGCCCATCTTTCCCCAGCCCTTGAGTTTTGCAATGACAGCCCAGTGCATTCTGTAACTCAGGCGTTGCACTCTTTGGCAATATATAAATAATGTTCTCCACTCAGAGATCAGTAAGTGCTAACACAAAAGTGTTTATTTCATGTGTGTCCATTGTGTATTATTGCAATGTTAAGATCTAACACCTTATGTTGCTTTTCCAAGCCCATATTAAATATATGAGTGATATGGAAAGCAGCATCAGGGAATCAGAAATATGGAAGTTTTCATTCATGCCCCTTCGACAGGTATATTTAAAAAAAATAAATCCATGATTTCCCGATACTGATTCGGTCCAACTAATGCATCTTACTACTCTCCCTCATCTAATTTTCTCTCTCAAAAATTCTGGATGTATTATGTTACATAAACATTTGAGTTCATACCAGTAATATTCTTTTATAGGCTGTTTTTAATATGCAGCTTCACTATATAGCTAGGTCTCCAGCAGCAATAAATCCCACAGATTATTTTATTTCTCAGGTTTTACTTGCCACAGGCATTGATGCTTGCTCCTGCGCCAGTGAAAAACAGAAAAATAAAGTTCTTCACAATTTTTACAAAATCTTCTACAACCTCCAACTCAACTCTTTAGCCTCTTCACATAGCCCAGTGTACATAAGCTAAATTCCCATTCTTCTACCTGTTTACAGTTATGGTGGCACTTGTGGCACTTGAAATTTTACTCCAAAAGCCACAAAGTACGTAAGATTTCCCAAGCACCAAAAATAACACTTAAAAGTAAACTGATAGTTCAACAGAGAATTTTAAAAACGGTACTCAATTAGCCTATCAAATTAGTGCAAGACAATTAAAAACATCAAACAGTGATTTTTAAATTATATAACCACACTCTTGATTATCACTCTGGAACTCGAAAAAGCACTAAAAGCTATGGAAGACTTCTACAAGAATAGACTATTGACCTGACCTCAATAATGATATATCCAAGTAAAATGTCTTTTCATCTAATGCATATATCCAGTTTTCAGCAAAATTTCATTTCTTGAGCTTAAATTTAAGAGAATCAAACATAACTTACCTCTCTAGCGGCACAATCATGAGGAGCCTCCTCTTTATTTACTTTCCCTTTTGGAAATCCCCATCCAGACTTGGCTAAATAGCCCTGAACCAAAAGAACCTGCAAAATACAAGGGAACACAACTGTCAAATACCCACTATTCTAACAACTTCTATTAAATGCGTTCCCTTCAGTTGCCTGCTTCTCAGAAAAGACATTTTAGCCTGAAAGAAGGAATCCACTAGATTTGCTGTGTTTTGATAAAACAGTGAATTTTTTTCTGGGACTGTGGAACTCAAAATGCAAAAAAAAAAACCAAACAAAAAAACCCCCCACAACCAAACCTGAGTAGGAAAGCAAGTGGAAGTGTGTTTACTACCTCTCATACTATAGTTCTCTACACACTCAGTGTCAAGTAACTGTCAGGTTTTTGTGAATTTGAAGCATTTTTGCCTCCAAATGAAAAATTTAATCAATAAAAAGATTACTTCTTCCAGCACATGCCATCCTTCCCTCTAGCCCTTCACAACAATTTCTGTACTTACATTTTCAAGCGTCTCATCAAGAATAATAGCACCATACGTTGGCACTCCCATTTTATATTCTTTCCACTGTTCTAAAACCTTTTGTACATCTTCACCTTGAGGAAGTAAAAAAGGGCAGTGATTGAAGAGTATAGACGGATGTTAAGGAAGATAAACTTAGATATCCAGGTGCAAATCACATAGACATATAAAAGATAGCCACTCAACACCTAAAATAACCATGTTTCCTCCCTTAAGTGCTTTCAAGATATATTCTCTTGGAAAAATAAAATGAATAATCCATTGCCAAACTCTAAATGTCGGAAAGCATAAAATAATTTGGTAATTCTAATACAAGCCAATTATTTAGAAAAAAAAAAAGACAAGAAAAAAAAAGATGTCACAATGCTGCTTGTCTGAATGAAAGTCTCCCCTAATTTTGAAGGAAAAGTATCCACATACCAGTTATTTTGAATACGTATTATTCTTAAACACGTATTTTCATTTTGAAGTGAGAAAGACAGACAAAAATACAGTTTCATCCCCTGCTTGAAATGGAAATAAATTTTTGCCACAATCATTTGTTAGACTGCAGTACAAAATCTGTACTGAAGTATTTACTATGCAAAAAATTACTTTTAATGGCATCAAGTTAGAAATCAAAATTCTAGTAACTTTAGCAAAACCCACCATGCAGAGAAAACATGAACCACCTTTATAATTAAACCTTTGAAAGCAAATTTACAAGTCCTTAAAAAAAGTATTACATATTACATATAAAATTATACTACCAACAAAAAATGTTCCAAAGCAGAGTACTTAAATATACAACACTGCAGCAGAACAAATATTTCTGGCAAATGTAAGGTTGAGAGGGATAGATGTAATGACCAAATAACATCTACTACACTGTGTTTTTCCTGCACTGCCTTCAATTACCGGAAGAACTCTGTTGCTCTGAAAATGCAGTTACAAATAAAAAAGTATCTAACATAAATAAAAAGTAACTGCATAATAACAAGCAACAGAAAATTAACATATTTTTAGTTTACTGTTAAAAGCCGTAGTGTTTCAAATCTTGTATCAAAATTGGCAAGTACATACAGTGAAACTGCAGATAATACTATCATTAAGTACTTTGGATAGTGAAAACACCAATGTTATCAAGAAAGTAACAAACACCACTCCAATCCCACATCAAGAACACATGGGAAACAGTTAAAACTAAAACACTTGCTGGATTAAAGCCATGAGGTTTTCTCCAGCAAGGACTAGATAGCATGTGTTCCAGCAGCCCTCGTAAGCAATGAAAAAAGCAAGAGGCCAGCCACTCAAATTAGTTAAAACGCATCCTCTCCCCTACCAACAGAACTGCTTCTAGGAGCAGCGGTCAGTGCTTCCAACAAACACACACCACTGCCCACGGCAGAACACATACCACCTTCAGGTATGTTAACATTTACATCGCTGTTAAGATCAAGGAGACAAAACACCATGAACACCTCATCTCTGAAATCCACTGTTTCTGGCACAGAGTTCTCTGTTGCCGAATAAACCTGTCCTGAGTGACCACAACAGACAAAGCCCAAAGTCATGGACTAAATGAACTCAATGGACATTTTATAGACATTTTTTACAGCAGTGGTCCATAGACTAGGGGAACGATACCTGTGTATTACATCAAAGGATGGGGAAGGAGGGGGTCGGGTGGTTAATAAGATTGTATAGGGAAGTATGACATGATGTAAATGGTGTGGAATAAGGTGTGGACACTTTTCAGTGTCTCAGGCCCTGCCAGCCAGAGGGCTGGAGGGACATGGGCAATTGGGAGGGGACACAGCCAGGACAGCTGACCTGAGCTAGCCAAAGGGATATTCCATACTGTGGGTAGTCATGCTGAGTATATAAGCTGGGGGAAGAAGGAGGGAAGGGAAGGATGTTTGGTGTTACGGCATTTGTCTTCCCAAGTAACCGTTACACAGGATGGAGCCCTGCTGTCCTGGGGATGGCTGAGCACCTGCCTGCCTGTGGGAAGTGGTGAATGAATTCCTTGTTCTGCTTTGCTTGTGTGCGTGGCTTTTGCGTTACCTATTAAACTGTCTTTACCTCAACCCATGAGTTTTCTCATTTTCACTCTTCCAATCCTCTCCCCCATCCCACTGTGGGGGGAGTGAGCAAGCAGCTACTTAATTGCTGGCCAGGGTTAAACCATGATACCCACTGAGTCTTCCAAAGCGCAACCACAAGGAAAAATCCTCAAAGATCTGAAATTACCTGTTTCCATAGCTCTTTAGAAGTCTGAGAAACATCTCTTTTGTGGATGCCACAAAATTATGGAAGCAATGAACAGACAAAATCACACACTAACTTTTAATAGCTAACATGAACCTGCTACAAGTATTAAATTTCATTAACAATATTCAGTTTGGACTTTATCCACTGAGAAAGAAAAAAAATCACAATAATAAAAAAAGATATCAGCTTTAGCGAAGTCTCTTATCCCACACTGAGGTAATCCTGGTGTGTTTTGCATGTAGAAATCCAAGTAAAACCAATGGGCAAGTTCAATTTGAAAGCACACTCTGATCGCATTGTCTCTCTCCTCACTTGGAATGTGCAAAATGAATCGGCTGCCAGGAGAGAAAAAAAAGAGTAAGATTAGCCAAATCTATTAATGTAAATAAATCTAACAACAACAAAAGTGCATTGCAACAGTGGAACTCCTGATACATTAGCACAGAGCACCCAAACCTCCTTGTGGTCTGGACAGCAAAAGGTTTTCACATCAAAGCAAAATACAACTTTCTAAAATCAAGAAGAACGGATCACGACGTTTTTCACAAAAGTCAATTACTATAAACTAAGTAAACTAACTGTTGTGAAAACAAAGAGAGCAAGGACATCTCATGTAAGTGGCTATATTACAAGAATGAAAGAATTTTTGCATGTCCAGTAAAGAACATCTGCAAACTCTGGTAACAGACGTCAACACATTTTCTTCTGAACACAAGTTAAACACAGCTATGTATTTTCACTTAAAACCACAATAAACTATTAATTTACATAGATTTTAAAGTTCAATACAATCCTACTAATTTTCACGGTGTGAAATAGAATGTGGGCAACTGGTTTATTTTTCAAGTCTACTTTACGCTTCAGCTCAGATACCGGCACACAAACACAGAGTCCCAGAGATGCAAGTGCAAGCAGCACTGTGTGACAGGTTGTTTTACTTAAGCAGAATAAGCTTTACTTATTTATTTGTAAGATCAAGAACAACATAATTTTCTTTTTGGAAATGGAAGGGCATCCACCCCATTCAACTTAAAGAATTCGGCAGACATCTTTTACATTCAGCTCTGGAGTACCACCAGCTAAATCCAAAAGCATGTAATATCATTGCCAGAACCAGAAATACTTAAGACATCTTTTAAAATTTGGCAAGTATAAATTGTTAAGGGATGTCAGAAGTGATTGCCTCTCCCAACCACTCTGGCCAAGGACTGCCTTCTGCCTGGCTGCTGAAGCCCAGCCCTGGGGTCTGTGCCCAGGCTGAGGACACAGCTGCTGCTTTCCCTTTGGCAGGTTCAACCAGTAGCAAAGCCTTGAACGTATCCCCAGGGGGGGACACACAGTACATAATGTTACAAATTTGTTATTAGTTAGAATTAGCAACCATATTTGATTATATTGAAACACATTTGATCTTATAGAGTTATTTTAATAGGAATATAGAATTATAAGAAATTTTTTAGTGGAGTTTGTGTTTGCACAACAACAGACAGCTACTATGAAATCCTTTGTACAGCCCTGTACCAAGGCTGAAAGAATAGGTCAGAATCACCTAGTAGGAAAGATTAGAACTTAGATAACAGACTTAAGGTTCAAGATGATTGGATACAGTTTTTATGTGTAGACTAGAATACACTGAGATGTCAAAATGTAGAATCAATGGGAACTGGGGAGAGTCAACTGGAACAACCCATACCCATAGATACCTGCCAAGAAACAGTTACCTTAAGTAAAAGGCAATTCTGGCAGGGGGAGATCACAACCACCGACTCATGTACCACCTACCCAAATAGTACCCCAGACCCATTTCTAGATCTTTCTAACCTTTACTGTGCAGAATCAGATACGGGAGGAGACTATGTTGATGATTTTTGGGAAATATTATGTTTATGCATATATATATATACTTAATGAATATGTATGAACAAGTTCTATATATGGTGTATGATTTTGAAGCTTGGTGTGCGTTGATCGTGAGAGGACTCACTCACGCACCCAGCCATCAATAAAGAAGTGTCTGCTTATCTGAATCCTACTGGTGTCGATAAGATGGTGTTCTTCATGCCAAGATTTCGGTAACACCGCTACCCAGATCCCAGGCTCTCATACCCATCACACAGGTCCCTACCTCACTAGCTGGTCCAGCTTGAAGTTTGCTAGTGAGTACACAGGCACAACAGGTTTGGGAAAGGTAAGACACTGACCCTCCCACCAGCTAGCACCAGATACATGGGCTGTGACCCACAGTCCTGCTCCAGCTGCAGGCACTCCGTTCCTCACTCACACACTGGCCCCACAGGAGCTGGTTTTCATGACACTCACTACTCTCACCCCAGAAGCTGGAAGCAGAGACCCCCCACCCATGTGAGTAGCTGGCACTGAGATATCCACCCTCACTCTGCTAGCTGACACCCCATCCACTCACACATAGAGTTCTCATCAGCGTGGCACTTCATTCATCCTTGCAGCACACACATCCATGGGGTAAGGAGTGATAGTATGCAGAGAAAAAGATTAAGAAAAGCTCTAATAAGCTGCAAGAAGATACAACAAACTATGGCCACCAGGCAAACAACCCACTCAGGCAAGCATACTAACCAGCCCAGTTTCACACAACACCAGCTCCTTTTTATACCCCTGTTCCCTTTTCCCTTCGGCACCCGTCCCACCTTGGTGTGTGGGTTCCTCCCTGGTTTACAGCCTTATCAGTTGCAAAGATCAGGCTGACCTTCCTGGAAGTCACCTGTGGCTTCTTCATACCCCATCAATTCCTGTGACTGGCTGGTTTGTTTGTGTTTAGTCTTCTAAGGTCTACGTATATTTTTGGTTCTAATTTCACCCTTTTCTCCCTTGGTTTCCCAGGAGCAGGTATCCACTCAGATAAACTTGCTGGAATTAACATTTCCACACCCTCACACACACTTACCAATCAGTGGCCAGGTTCATTTCTCATCACCACCTCCATTATTGTTCCTCCCTGAGGTTTGTATCCCTATACAGTTCATTTATGGCTTCCTCCTTTTCTTATTATCCCGTTTTCACATTGAAAAAGGTCCTTGACCAGATACCCTTAAAGCAGCAAACACTCTCCATTACATAAATAACCTCATTCACCTCAACAATTATTTTCCTACTTACCAATTTTCAATTACCAACAACCCCTCCCAACTGCTCCTTTCTTTTTGAAGGCTCTATTACTGCCGAAAACAGCCCTTACATACAAAGCTGCTGTAGATTAAAGGTAAAAAAGATTAAGTCTATTTTGTTTTATAACTACTTGATGTTTTCTTGCCTCAGCACTGTAGCTGAACATAAATATGAAGATACAATATGCAGCAGTACCAAAAAAAGGAATAAAACCACCTCAGCATTAGGCTTAGAATAACAATAGCAAGACCAATTAGAACACTATTTATTAACAAAAGTTAACTGTTAAGTTACTTAAAGTGAATGAAGTGCTAACAACAGGCACCTTATATTGCATGAGGTGCAGCTGGCAGCAGCAGGAAGTTGGCCTCCATTGAGAAGAGCTGGTTCCAGTGGACCCACCCCAGGGCACAGCTGAAGCCAGCACCAAAATGGTGGCATCTCTAGGAAAGTGTACTTAAGACCAAAAATGCCAGACAGACAGAGAAAATGAGTGTGAAACAGCAGCACAAAAACCAAGGTCAGAGAAGAAGGAGGGAGAGTATGTGCTCCATGGCAGAGCATGTGTCCACACTGCAGCCTGTGGAGGATCCCATGCTGGAGCAGATGGGTATTTCCTGAAGAACTTCAGCCCCCAGGACTGAACCCACACTGGAGCAGGGGCAGAGCATGAGGAGGAGGGACCAGCACAATCAAAGCGTTACGGACAGACCGCAGCCCCCATTCCCAATCCCCCTGCACTGCTCATGGGGGAGGAGGAGGGAAGTTGAACCTGGAAAAAATGGAGATGTAGGGTAAGGTGGTGTTTAAATTGTCTTTGTTTCTCTCTATCGAAATTATTTTAATTGGCAACAAACTAAATTAATTTTCCCCAAGCTGAGTCTGGTTTGCCCATGATGGTAACTGGTAAGCAACCCTCCTGTCTCATCCACAGCGGCAAGCTTTCCACCCTATTTTCTTCCCTATCCTTGGACAGAGGGGGAGTGAGTGGCTGGGTAAGCATCTGGCTGCAGCCCAAAGTTAACCCACCACAGTCCTGAGGTCAGAAGATGGAGTAACAGCACTTGCTTATAGGAGACAGCACCAAGAAGCCCCAAAACCTTCATTAAGACTCTGTATCACCACTTCTTCAGTAGAGAACAACTCAGTAGCACAAGACAGCATGATAAAACAAAGTGACGTGCATACTTGTGACACATTATTTAACAGAAATGGTCAAAGTAGTCCTACTGCTGAAAATCAAACACACAATAACTTACTGTATTGTTTGATAAGAACTAGAATAAATTGTATTCTGGCATTGTGTGATTCTGTAACAGCCTAGGGAACTCAACAAATGTTTGAAGACATTATGTACCTAGCTTTAGCTTTCAACTTGTTTCTACTTGCTAGCAAGTAACATTTTACCCTCTGAACATGAATTCTGAGTGTAGAAGTCTCTTAGTTTATCAGCAGGGAAAAACTGTGACAGCCTGGAAAGTAAAAATTTAATTCTTAAGTGCATTAGACTAGTGGTTGTAATCCTATTTTTGTTATTCTTAGGAGAACTGCTTTGTAACAAAAGCATTTAACAATAATCACCACCATGATTACAACTTATGCTGAATTCTCACACAGATCTCTATGGCTGAATATAAAAGCCTACTTGTTATTTTACACTGTTAGAAAAAGTCATGTGTTTGGTTGGGTTTTTTGGTGTGGTTTTTTGTTGGTTTTTTTTTTTTTTAAAAAGAGCTAGCTTATACTGATTCTCTATTACAGGCTTCAGTGACGTATAATTTCAGTATTACACTCTCTGAAGTCAGCTACAAACACACCTATTACAGCAGGTAACTTCGTATGTTGAGCTCCACAAGTCAAACAAAGCCCAGGGCCTGACGGCCCTACACCCAATGTACTTGATTTAATAAAGCCAACATACAAGAGAATTTTTAGTAACATGCATTAAAAAAAATCTACATTTAAGTTTAGCTATAACCTATATGAAGTTGTTACATATTCCACTACCTTACTGTATGCCTCTGAGCTGCTGTCACATTCTACCTTTGGAATGCTGTTTTGTCTTGTAATTGTATGAATTTAGTTGTGCAGCTTTTAACTAAAAAACAAAAAGCCTTAGAATGGAAGATCAGGGGCTTGTAGTTACCATCTGCCTCTTTTCCTAATTCACCTTGTTGACTTTCATTAGTGCTAACAGATCAGCCCTGCTTCAGACACATTGCCTTGCTTGGACATGGACAAAAGAACAGAAAGGAGCAGAGGAGTCTGGCCTTCCCGTGGAAAAGAGAGAAAGAATTCTGTTGTGTACTGGAAGAGTGACAGAGCCTGACAAGCCTTGGCTCATGGGAGAAAACAAATGAGTGGAAGATCAGTGGTGCTTTGCTTCAGGTGGCTGGCTGTAAATAGGTCATTAAAATATCTGTTGCTTCCCACATTCTTCAATCTATAAATGTTATTACTGGAAATTTTGGTAGAAAGAGCCAAGCAATTTTTTCATACTCCGCTACTGATAAGATTCAAAATATTTTCTAGCACAACCTGTATTTTTTTCTTTTTCTGAATTCTGTCAGCAAATAAAACTTCAGTACTAAAATAATTATAATTTCAGTATAACAGGTTTGGAAAGTTACAGGACCCATCTGAATTCTCTAGTATCTTTTTATATGTACCATAGTGGTGTGAGCTGCAAATCTAAATAACTGTTAGTGAATTTTTAAGAGATGGCAACCACTCACATTACCCTCACTAGCTAAGCAATTAAATACATCTACTTTCAAGTCAAGGTTACCCAGTAGTCTGAGGTTTTGGGAGGGTTTCTAATGATTTTTTTGGAGAGTTTTCTTTTGATGTATTTGAAAACCAAAAAGGTAAGTTAAAGCTTAGATGTCCACAAAACAGAACTATTGGTTTTATTTCTATCTTGGGAGTGCTGGGATATCTGTCAGACTTCCACGCTCTGTCTCTGGACAGGGATATTTTTCTTTGTCCTGAAGCAAAAGGCCTGGATTCTCTCCAGAAAACTCTTAGTTATTAAAAGTTTGTGTATGCAGGTGTGTGCAATCATCAGTACTTCTTACTGTATCTGCCACTTTACCTGCTTGATACATTTCCTTGTGACAGAAGGACCACACTGAGCTGGTGCTAATTCCATCAACATAATGCACTGGTGAATTCAAATGCATTTGGATTTTACTTTAAGCTGAACCACTTTCCTTAGGTTCCTCACAGGGGCTCCTGTCTAGACAGAAGCTCAGGGAAATGCCACACAGAGGCTACTCAAAGAGCCTCCCGTGTAGGCACTCAGATCACTTGCAGCTGTTCCAACTGATTCAGCCAATTAGTGTAAATAGTAATTCCAGTGTTCGGGGCAGTTACAGCAGCTCACGTGCCCTTTTATCAGTCACCCCACAGGAGTGACACTCATAGGCTATTTCAGTTTTGTAAGCAGTGTGATTCCCCTCTGCGTTTGCTGGAAAAAGTCTTAAACCCAGCTTCACATGTGAGCAGGGATCTAAAAGACAAGTCCCATCTCTCTGCAGGGAGCCCAAAGAAGACACAATGGAAATACAAACACGCTTCAGAGGCCAGACTTCAGAGAATCAAAGATTTGCTTGCATATTGCAAACTCTGACTCTTGCATTAGGTACACAAAAAAAAAACATCGCTGTGTGGAGCAGTTCTAGCTCCCTGTAGCGTTATCACTCCACAGCATTTTCACTCATTTCAAAACAGTCGCTCCACCAGGTTTAGTGTCCTTCATCTCTACTCACCTTTCCCTCTCGCACACAAATACTTCAGGGGGGGTTCCTCTGGCAGTGGTAAAACAGAAGGGTTATTTCACGTCAAGTATCACATTGAGCTAGGGCATCAAATTCTGGGGGTGACACATCAATTAAGAGGTCCAAAGGGCCACACCACAGATGACCAGGGGGTGTGATAGCAAAGGGGAAAAGCACGTTCCCCCCTTCCCGGAAAAAACAACCCACGTTTTATGACAATTTTAAGTGTGTAGCTTTCCGGGTAAGGAAAGCTAGCCGTTCCACCCGGAGAGGCCCAGCAAGCGGAGAGGCCAGCCCCAGACCCAAGGGTATTCCCTCGGCCGTTCCTCTCCTGACTGGAACGCCCTCTCCCCGCAGAGGTGAGGGGCACAAAGGCCCCCCCCGCCACTTCGAAATTAAACCAGGCCTCCGAACGGCGACGGTCGCGGCAGACTCACGCTTCCGACGACGTCACGGGCGCAGCCCGGCGGCCAGCGCCAGCCCCCCGCACCGCCGGGCAGCCCCGGGCCGCGCCGCTGCGGAGCCGGCGGGCGCCCTTCCGTCGCCGTGTCCGTGCCTCGGGGCACCGCGTCACGAGGGAGCGTGCCCAGCGCGGCGCGGGAGCGTGGCACCGAGCCCCTTCCCTACCCTTCCGGGCGGCTGCGGGACTACCGACACCCCCGCCTCTACCGGGGCCGCCCCGCTTCCCCCTCGGCGGCCCGCCGGCCCCCGCAGCACCCCGAGCGACTCGGGCCCCGCCGGCCCAGCGGCGCGATCGCGCCCCTCGCATCGGGGCCGTGGCGGGTTGGGGTTGCGGCGCTCACCCCGCCCCCCGCAGCGGATGGGCCGCGGAGCCGACGGGGGTGTCACCGGCGCCGCAAGGAGGAACGGCGAGGCACCGGCCGGCCGCCGCCGGCGGGCGTGAGGAGAGCCCGGGAACGGCCCCGCCCCGCGGGTACCTGCACAGATCGTCCAAGACGCTGCTGGGGATCTCAGCCCGTTTGGTCTCCATGGGAGAACGCGGCTCATCCCGACGCGGCGGATCCCGAAGTACGGTGCGGCGGCAGGGGCGGGGCTCCTGGGTACTCGCCCGGCGGGGAACGACAGCCTCCTCCGCCAATCGCCTCCTGCCAGCCGCTCCGGGCCTCTCCCGCCCGGCGGTGCGGCCTGGCGCTGCGAGCCAATCAGCTGGACAGCTGCCGCGGGGGCGGGGCGCTCAGATGATCGCGGCGGGCCGGCAACGGGGGCTGCGGCTGGGCTGGGGCGTCATCGGCGCCGTCGCGGGGGTGGCCGCCAGCTGGGGCGGCGGGGTGTGCAGGGCCCGTCACGGCGGGGCGGGGCTGGGCGCCTGGCAGCGCGTCCCGCCACGTCACGGCGCGGTGAGGCGGGGGGCGCCGCGGCACGGTCCCGGGGGGGTGGCCCGTTACCGCGGGACGACCCCGGCCGCGCTGCCCCCGGCCGCCGCCGTTGAGGGGACCGTTGAGGGGACCGTTGAGGGGACAGCCGGGCGGCGCGGGGTGGGGCCCATCACGCGGCTCCGAGCTCCTCTGCTGCCGGGAGGCGTAACCGGGAGGCTCTCCAAACCGAATGGCAGTTTAGAAAGCCGATACGCGTGTATCGCAGCGCTGGGTGCACCGGGGATCTTTCCTCCCAGCGTGCACACCAAGCTGCTCGAGGGCACGCATTATATACCATAGAGCACCGGCATATCCATAGTACATGGCGTGTGCGTTGTCATGCTCAGGGCTGGTACTAGTTTCCCACTTCCCATGCAGATCAGCGCGAAGCCTTTTACCGACTGCACATGCTCCCCATGCTCCCCAAGCGGGGCTTTGCCCTCGTTTGGGGGGCTGTTTGAGTTGGAGGCCTCCTTCCCGCTGCCACAATTAACCCTTCCCCTAGTTTTGCTGAGCATATCCCTCATGGTGAAGTCAGCTCATCTATCTTGTGAAGTCACTCTCCTGGATAAAGGATTTATCAGTGCTCAATGAAGTGCTTTGCGGGTTATAGAAAACCACTTATATCTTGGAATTAACTCGCTTGTTTCAATTGTCTTAAAGTCAAACTTGTACCAATACGTTTGATTTTACTAAGCATTCCCTCAATCATTAGATGTCATTTCCCCTCTTTGAGGCTACAAGAATTGGTAACTGGGGAGTTTGGACAGCACCTCAGCAAGCCCCACGGTCGCACGTGAGGCAGCCAGGTGCCCCTGCTCAGGCTTGGCCTCACCTCCCTCTCTCATGCATTAAATTCATTTTGGACAGGGTGTTCCGAACTTCACAGGCTTTGGAGAGAAATGCAAAGCCTCCAACATGGTTCATTTTCATTACCATGGAGGCTTTGGGCTGAAGGCATCAAGATTAACATTTGGAGATGCCTAAACGCTGCACTGTGAATACCCAAGTTGAGAAAACATTTTTAATGGCAACAAACATGAGGCAAATGTGCCAAATGAAAATGCCTCCGGGTTTGTCCTTACGGAAAATTGCCGCAGCTGGCAGAAGGTACAGCTGCTTTTCTCCCCATTGCTCTGCCTCACCCACCACAGGCCAACCACCTCCACCTATGATTTCAATCAGAAGTGAAGATTTACCACATTTCTGGCCGTTTCTTCTCCACACCCCTTCCTCGCCGAAGTGCCTATGGTCCCTCAGACTGCCCTCCCCCGGCAGTTCTGCTGTGGTTGCCACCGAGGCATTCCCTTCCTCCTCTGCACCGGAGCACAGGGAGCTACAGGGGGGACAGAACCGGTAGAACAATTTATGTATAAAGCAGTGAGCGGTTTTCTACGTTACAGCTACCAGAACCAGCAAAACCAGCTAGGTCAGTATCGACAGAGGAGAGAGCAAAAGAACAGGAGATTGGGAGGAGGATGGAATGATAGCTGCACCAGCCTGGAGTGGCTTAATTGTTTGTAGTGGATTTACACAGCATAACTTGCTTTTGAAAGCACTGGAAGGAGGATGTCACATTTTATGTTTCCCTCCGCTGCCTTACTTCTGGTGTTCCACCAGGCTTTCTATGGAGATAATTCAACTCTCCAGTTCAAATTTAAGTCTTTTTAGAAGGAAAGATAAGTAGCAAAGAAAAAAACCTAGAGAAATACAATGAAGAGAAATACTATCTTGAGAAATTTTGGCTCTAGGTGTACTATGAAATTAAGTACTTTAGTGTTAACTCAGTGTGCTTACAGGCTCATTTGAATCAAGGGAGCTAACAAAGACACCAGCCTGGTGTTACCCTGAAGACACAAGAAGTTTGTATATTCACACTTCATTTCTTAACTGTTAGGGACAGAGAGTGAGAAGTGTATCCTTTGCCTCCTTTCCAAAGTTGAAACAAGGAACAAGAGACTCCATGATAGCCCTAGAAGTACAAGAGAAGGGCATTCAACCCTTCCTGCAGAAGGAACAACATCATAAGAAGACTTTAGAGCACAATCTTAGCAGAAGCAGCACATTTACATATATTTGTGCTTCTCTTCTGTAAACTCCACGCAGTGGTATTTGACAGACTTTTGCCCTGCTACTTTTACCGCTATGATATTTGACATGATGGGTGGCTCACATCATTGTTGGCTTACAAAAATGTTGTCTAAAACTCCCAAATTCTTGAACTCTGATTTCATGCTTAACTATGTGTGCACAGAGTTTTAGGTCGAGCTGACCCTTTAGAGTTGTCAAAATGACGAATGAAGGGATTTCTAATCAAGGGAGTCAGCCTTGGTAGAGACAAAAAGAAGAGTATACTATCTTTGTGATGTAAGCCATGCACGCTTAGACTACCTAAAGAAGAGGGTGTGCAACTGATGGTTTCAGGATAGTGCTGTTAATAACAGGGAGAGATTTTTGCCTAAGGAAAAAGAATGGTGATGGAGAAATCTCGGGAAGAGAATAAGATGATAAATTGTAGAAGAATGGCTGCAGAAGTGTGGCCTTAGAATCTCTGAAGATCTGCACAATCCAGGCCTGGTATTAGAATAGGCCTGTAATCAGAATTGTACTGAAGTTAACAAGAAAGGCAGCCTTGAGCTATTCTTGAATCCTGAGACCAAGTAATTATGTTGTGCCAACAGGCCGTGGCTGTAACAAGCTACAGCTCTGGGAAAGCAGGTGCAGGGCCAAGAAAGATAGGGACCCGTATGGGAAAATAGGGAGTAACAAACTACAAGGCTGAAGCACAGCAACACAATTAGCTACATGGATAGAATGCTTATTTAGTCATGATAATTAGGGGTGTGAGAACCGCACGCGCTTAGAGACTAAGAACCAATTATATTTTTGCTTTACGAATATGCATGTGTATCGGTTCTATACAAGTAGTGTTAGAAACTAATAAAGTGGAGCAAGATGCATAACTCATATTGAGCGATTTCTTGACTCCGGCGAACCCTTCTCCCCAACAATAAATGACTTCTACTACTTTGTTTGTGAGGCAGTCAGCTCCAGATATATGAAGAAAGTTGCAAAAACTAGATCATATGTCTGGAATGTCGATATCTCAGCTGATAGAAATTGGTTATAAGGTTTAATAACAGAGGGGAACTGGAGAGGAAAAAAGAAAAGGAAGAAAGAGAAAGTAAAAAAAAATAATAAAACCCTGCAGTTTCGGCAGCCACATTTACCCAAGCCCAAACCTTATCTCAGGGAAGAGGTTTCCTGAGAGGATGAGGGTGTGGAAGAGGATGAAGAATAGGAGGAAATAAAAGGAATAGAATCTCTCTGGGGAAAGATCAGTGCAAGATTTGCAAGGTAAAAGGGCATTGGAAAAATTAATGTCCAAAGAAACAATCAACTAATTGGATACCCCCATCTGCATCTGTTCCAGAGGCAGACCTGCTAATGAGTGGTACAGAAGATTCAGATTTATGGGGACTGGGGGTAAGCGTAGAGGCATCCCCAGCAGATCCCCTGGTGCCAATAAAGCTGGGGAATTAAACTATAGATTTCTTGATAGATACAAGAGCAGCTTACTCCATAGTAACTAGTTATAAGGGGCTTCTCAGTAAATTTAATATGCTGGTTGTTGGGGTTACTGGAAAGAGAGAATTAAGGCCATTTTTAAAACCAATGGAATGCCAGATTGGAGGGAAAATGTTAATACATGAGTCCTTCTATATGCTGGAATGCCCTATACCACTCTTAGGTCAGGATTTACTCAACTACAGGCCCAAATACCGTTTTTTTGAGAACTCCATTCAGTTGCATATCCCAAAAGAAAGGGCCTGGAAGGCACAAATATATCTGCTGCAAGGGGAACAACAAAGTGAACCAGAAATCTCCTAAGAAATAGTGGACGCTGTATTTCTGCTGATACAGGCTACTGAAGTACCAGGGAAAGCTAACACTGCATCAATAAAAGTAAAATTAAAACAGAACTCCAAACTACTAAGGGACCCCCCCCCCCGCCAAAACAAACAAAAAAACCCCAAACCAAAACCAACATCCTGTGAAAATGGAAGCAAAAATTGGATTAGAGAAATTGTACCACATGCTTGACTTCAGTGCTGGAACAACAAGAACACCACTGGTTATTGCCTAGATCCAATGTCAAGCAGTATTATTGGAACTGGACGATTAGGCCAGATTTGAAGGGTGTTCCACTGGAAAATCTGGAGTGGACCCTTTATGCTGAATAGTGTATGACAATCCAGATACGCAGTGGTAACTTTGGAGGATATGACTGAATCATAACCCTTGTCATCAAATACTTCAGCACAAAAAACTGAATTAATTGCCTTCCCTAGAGCTTTGGAATTGTCACAGGATAAACAAACCAGTATATATACTGACTAAATATGCCTTTGGTGTGATACGTGCACATGGGGCAATATAGAAAGAAAGAGGACTTTTAACCTCACAAACGTCACTCATTAAGCATGGATCATAAATGCTGAAATTATTAGAAGCAATTCAGAAACCTAAGGAGGTGACTGTAATTCATTGTAAGGCTCATCAGCCTGGATATACTGAAGTCATACCAGGGAATCATAAGCCTGATGAAATAGCAAAGAGAGTGGCCAATGAAGCAGTAATGGGAGTCTTGATTCCTCAAAATGTAATGAGAACTGAAGTGCCCAAATTCAATGACAAGGAGAATGCATTAGCTAAGATGCTAAAATGTATAAGGACTTCAGAAGGTGGTGGGTAACATCTACTGGACAGTGTTTGGTAACAACTCCCACAATGCAGAAGTTGCTACAGCAGACATACGAACTCATATGGGGGCACATGCTATAATCACAGGTGTTAGGAGATATATAATAGGGCCAAACATGCAAAGCTATGCTGATCAAATAGTAAAACAATCTAATATGTTGTAAAATAAGACCTCTACCTGGAGAGGTAAAGAAAGGGGCTATGCCAGGGACTGATTTTTCTGAATTACCAAAATGCAATAATTATAAATATCTTTTGTATTGGTAGATACCTTTTCAGGATGGCCTGAAGCTTTCCCATGCCAAACCAACTAAGCTAGACAGGTAACAAATGAATTATTAGATGAGACTATACCAAGATTTGAAGTTCCAAGTGGGATCTCATCAGAAAGGCCCACACTTTATAGCAAAGTAATACAGGCAATTTCTGCCCTTTTTGGAATAAAATGGGATTTACGTACACCTTGGAGACACCAGTCTAGTGAGAAAGTAGAAAGGATGAATAGATCTTTGAAGAAACAATTGGGTAAATTGTGTCAATAAAATAATTGCAAATGGATAGATGTTTTACCTGTCACTTTAATGAGAATCAGAATCACTTCAAAATTTAAGAAAATGTGAACTCATTTAAATATTATATGGAAGACCTTATGCTGTAAATTTAACAGGAGAGGAAGACCAAATGCATATTTCTGGTGATTGGGTGTTAACTGAATATTTATTATCTTTGGGAAATAATCCTTCCTCATTGCACAAGTATATTCAACAGGGAGCACCTGTATCTTTGGGCATACTGGTGCATCCTTTCTGACCTGCAGATCGAGTGTACCTTCGAACTTCAAAGGATAAGCCTTTGAAGGAGTGGTGGAAAGGACCATATTTTGTATTACTGATAACTAATACTGCAGTAAAACTTAAAGGAATTGATTCTCGGATCCATTACACCAGGATTAAAAGGAGTCCTGAAGTAAAGCGAAAATCAGACGAAGTGGCTCCTCTGAAACTACAAATCAAGATTTTAATGAACTGTTCTTGGACTGAAATAAGACCCTATATAGAATTGGATTACATACAGGGAGATTTGTTAACATGATCTCTTTGTATACACTTGTTTAAACATGTTTTGCAGATGTATAAAATTTTGCCTATTATGTGGTATAATAAATTCTCAAATTCGGTGGGATCAGGAGAAACCCATAGACTCAAAACAGACACTTCATGATGATCCAAAAAACCACACAGATAGCCAATAAAACCAATTACTGTACCCATTTATGGAACTCAGGTTTTTGAGCGGTGGTTGGTCAATGCAACTGATGAACCCATCAGAATTAACTACAAGTAAGTACTGTAATGTCCCATTTGGGACTGGGTGGTACTGGATATATTGCAGTGTAGCACAAAAAAGCTTTACCACTGAGAAGGTCAGGTACTTGTACATTGGGAGTGACTTTTCCCAATATGGCTGTACTTGAGAAATTAGATAATAATCTGTGGTTAAGAATTTACCTGCAGAGATATAGGTGGGGTCAAAACCCCTATATAGAAAGACCCACTGGATTTCATTCTTTTGCTAGGTGGTTTATTCCTTGGTTGGAGGTTGCTCAACTGGAAAAGGCAATGATAAATATATCTGTAGTAATGGAAGAGATAGCCAGCGGCACTGCAGATACCATAAAGGCTTTGCAGGAAGAAGTTGCAGAAGTAGCTTGTACAGCTATGTGAAATAGAATGGTATTAAATATGATGCTGGCATCTCTAGGTGGAATTTGTACTATTGTTAATACTAGTTGTTGCATGTATATGGATCAAAGTGGGAGAATACCTACCAATTTACAAGAGATGTGGAAACATACTAAAATGTTGCATGAGATCCAGAAATATGACACCTTTTATGAACTTCAAGAAGTTTGGAACTGGCTAATGTCCTGGTTTCCTGATTTACACCTATGGATGAGGAAGTTAATTGTAATTACTGTACTCATGATTGTTATATGTGTATGCTTATACATTATATTACAATGTATGGTGAAGTGTTGTATTGCTGCAATTAAGATAAGTTCAGAGAAATTGACTTATTTGATATATGAATATATACAAATAAGTTCCAAAGGGGAAAATTGCTGCCTAAACTCCCGAATTACTGACCCCTGATTTAGTCTTTAACTATATGTTAAACTACTATGTGCACAAAGTTAAGTCAAGCTGACCCATCCTCTCAAGTCATCAAATGACCCACCCTTTCAAATCCTCAATACTGATCAATGAAGGGACTTGTAATCAAGGGGCTCAACTTTGGGAAACAACAGATAATGATAAAAAATCATCATCTAAATTATGCAGAAAGAAGTGTCCAAGTGAGAAGTTTCTGGCCACAAGAGAAGACAAGCTGATAAAGTATTGCAACCCACAGAAAACTAGTTGAAAGCAGGACAAAGGGAACTGTGGTAATGGGAGATCTCAATCTCCAACTCAAACAGCCCTCCTGAAGGAGGGCAAACCCCTGCTTGGGGAGTATGTGCAGTTGGTAAAAAGCTTCAGCAGCCATCTGAGGATGAGATGCACGCTGGTTTGCATTAGAAGTGGGAAACTTGTAACCAGTCCTGTGCATGACATGAATGACAATGAACATGCAATGTCCTATGAATATGCCAGTCCTCTAAGGCATGTAATGTGTAGCCTGATGTGCGTGTCAGGAGGAAAGATCCCTGGTGCACCCAGTGCTGCAATAAACCAGTGTTGGCTTTCTAAACTGCCATTTGGTTTGGAGAGTTTTTCTGGTTATGATTTTCAGTAACAGTAGGAGGGCCAGCTATAGCATCAAGTTCACCTAGTACCCCCAGCATCTCACAGCTCCAAGCAACCTGTGTAATCATCCAGCAAGGCAGTCAAACAGGTTTTTAATCTTTGCTTATCAGTCAACTTTGGCAGTCAGTCAGAAAGGTAACAAGATATTTGGAAAATAATGTTTGTTGTCTGTTTGCACTGGGACAAGGAGAGAAAGTAGCAGAAACCAAAAACATGGGTCAGCCATTTGCACAGTCTAAAAGGAGTCTCAGAAGAGGAGCTAGACTATACACGAAAAGCAACAGTCAAGAGTGGAGAAAGTTTTGGCTTGGAGAAGCTGACCTGTGAAGCAAGCCTTAGGTAAAGCAAATCAGCCACACAAAATCAGTGAAACTTTAGGCTTAAATATATGTTTGTCTCAGTTCCCTGATTGTTATGGGAAGATAACCACAAAGATCTTCTGAAAATAATCTGGCAGGGTTTGTGATTTTATTCTTTTTTAATTAAATGAGAAGGACCATCGAAAAGGCTGTGCATGTAGTGATGCACAAGAAATTATAATATGTAAGATGCATTTAGTAGAAGTTTTGGATATGCTATGGTAACTAAACCCTGGGGAGGTTCTCTGAACCCTGCAGAGGAGGCAAGAAACCTGTAGGAAAAGTCAGTGATCACATGGATACTTTATGTACAGAGAGCTGTGGTAAGCCTGTACAGAAAAATTTGCATTAGGCTTTTCCTAACATTACAGTACTTTACTCATATAATTTTCTCCTTTAAGACTTTGCAGGCAATCATTAATTTAATGGCAATAACATGTATATTGTTACACATACAGGGCAAGCATGCAATAAAGCACAGCGCATGCTATAGGGCATGACTGCATGGTTTACTTAAGGCAACACTGAACTCAAACAGGCTTAACTAGCTGATCCAAGTAACACATTTACACGTCCTTTGGGCATGGTGATCCACTCAAACTCCAAGTTAAGGAGATCATTGGAGGAAGTGGGCACCTGTGCTAAAGCCAGAGGGTAACCTTTAACTTGGGATGGAAGATAGAAATGGACCATAGCTCAGAGTGAAAATGGTATCAAATTGTTAAGGGATTGATTAACAAAACCAAATGTATTATTTGAGGTTTGACTTCAAGACAGTCAGAGCAAGTGAATTGTTAATGGTTAATTCAAGATACAAGCATTTTTGTATGTCCTGCTAAGTGCTTCATTAAGCACTGATAAGTTGTTTAAAGGAGGAAAGTACCACCACAAGGTGAATGAGCTGACTGGAAGTTTCATCAGCCAGAGGAACACGAGAAGCAATAGAATTGCTTGACAATAGGAAACTGAGAACTAAGTAATGAAGGAGTTACGTAACTTTTAACCAATGAAGGCTGTCTTCTTTTGCTGAACTGTATAATATAAAGTTTTGACAGTTGGGTGCAGGAGGGGGCCTGGAAATCAGGACCATAAAGTGGCAATCAGTTAGCTGAAAGGAATGTGCTCGAGCTTGTAGGCCACAAACCCTGGGAGGACAAGGAATGTGAATAGATAACAATCAATGGGATGAGTCATGCCGGGAATGAGGAACGGATGGCGCCAAGGAGAGGTAACACCTTGCTGTTAATTGATGAAAGTGCCCTTTGTTTGTAGTTAACCACCAATCGGGGATTGCCTAGTATGCAATGCTTAGCTTAAAGAACCAGTCTGTTTAAAACGCGCAGCTTCTGAAACATGTATAAACTCCTGATTGTGTACAATACATCAACATCTTGCTTGCATCAAGCTACGTCCCGTCTCTTTATTCGCCGCAAATTGGTGACCCGAACGTGATCCGGTTAAGGATCCGACGTGAAGGGCTCTCGAATCGCCTGAGCGACTTGCAGCGAATCCCACAGAACTTTGAATGGAGCGCTGAAAGGGAGCGGGAGCCGGCCGGCCTGAAATCCCTCCGGAGCTGAGGTGAGCTGTGGGAAATCCATCATGGGGAATCGGGCTTTGTCCCCAGAAAGAGATGTGTATGGACTCATGAAGGGTCTTCTAGTCAGATTCGGGAGTCCGTGCCTCAGTCTCCTCAGTTGGGGAGCCAGGCATTTGTGGTTTACCACCTAGCTCCCTACTGGGTGCAAACAATAGAAATACCTCGACTCAGTGTGTGAATTGGCACAACGTACTGGTTATGAACCCACCTATGGGACAACAAAAAGGCAGACGGTGCAGAAGACATACAGAAGTTGGTAAGCATTAGTCCCTAGGTCATTCTGATCCTAAAATCAGAGTAAATAACTTGGAACATCAAAGTGGAGAAGCAAAGATACTAATTTCCATTAACTGGAAGATAATGGTAGACAAAAAATTATGGTACAAAAAGGTACAAAACGGAAAATTAAAAACGGAGGACAATAGAAGGGAAATAACCCTGCTACATGCTGTTTTCTTTTTAGTTCCTTTCAGAACGCAACCCCCAGTGGGCAGCATATGCAGCCTGCCAGTCTGCATGTGGTCTAAGGGTGGAATTCCTCTCCCAGCCCCGGTGTGTCCTGTAGCCTGTGACCGTTGATGTCAGCTCCGTTATTTCATGATAATTTACAGCCAGAGGCAAAGTAGCCTTGACAAACTGCCTACTCCTGCATGTGCTTTTGTTCTGATATTTGGGACATCATTGCTTTCAAAACTTACAGGGTGGAAAGGCATCATCTCCTGGTCCTCCACAGGATAGTCCCGTTGCATTTTTCTGGTTTTCCTCATGTTCAGCAGAAGCTCCTTGAGCAGGTCATCTAATCCCCTCTAGGCTAGTTCCTTCAGGTTACAGTATTCCTTCCTTGCTCTTAGTTTCAGGCTTTTCTGGGAACAGTACCAGAATGTAACAGAAGGGGCAGTACCAATACTGTTCTCCAATTTGTGTTGGAAGAGCATTATTTTCTAGTTACAGTACCCTACCTTTGTTTGTTTCTATTTGCCTTTCCAGTTTGTCTTCTAACACATTTTTCTCATGCTCCATAACAATTAAAGCATGATAAACAAACATTTATGCACGTTACTGCTAAAAGGAATTTACTCCGCATGTTGTAGTATACCGGAAACATTTGACTAGCACAGATCAAATATCTGGGGGAGATATTAATGCCACATTTAAAAGTATGTTTTTGAATAAAAGAACAAAAATGCAAACAGTTATTATGAAAACTCTGATGGAATTCAGTTGGTTTTAGCATTTTTATTTTGCTCTTTTCTGTAACAGTTTTGTGACTTACCTGCTCTCCTCCTCAGTCTTTCAGTCTTCAAGGTGTAATGAAAAAAAACCCAATTTTTTTGAGGGACCCTCTTAAGTGTGAGGAGGGAGAGCACAAGAAGGAAACAAATCCCAAAATACCACAGTGAGTTTCCATGGAGATTCTTGCACTCCTGCAAAACCTAATGCTAGTCGAGATCCCTTTTCAGTTTGAGAATTGCTCATTTAGAACTTGGCAGGTCCTGTAATTTCTCCCCATGCCTGCATACCCATAAGCAAAGTAAGTCACACTGATTTCTGCATCCTTTGGCGATGCCTACCTTATGTCACTTTTAACTCTTAGGCACATCTGAATAGCAAAGTATTCTTATAAGAATGGGGAATTGTTATACACCAATGTCTTCATACTTGACAAAAAAAGGGAATTTCAGTTGTCACTAACATTTTTAACCTTGCTGTATTTTAAGTTCAGGCATAGAACTTTGTTCTGCATGCAGCTGAGAATTAAATCTCTCACACATCTTGTTGAGGACCATTTTTTTAAGGGTACCTGGCACCATTACTAGACATTATTGTTTTAAGAGATTTAAATTACTATTTTAAAAGAAGCAGCACCCCCTTCATGCAACGTAACGCCTGTCCCAACTGTCCCTCACATTCTCTGTAAAGGTCAAGACACATCAGATGGATACAGCAGACAAAGAAAAGGAAAGGAAGGGGGCTGAAACACATGGCATAGGAGGAAGCTCAGGGACCTGGGATTGTGCTTCTCAGAAGTGAAGGCTAAGTGGGGACATCAGATTGCTACCTTCAGCTATCTTTTTGGAGGTTAAAGAGAACTAGACCCTCCTCAGAGGTCCAGAACTCCAGGACAAAGGACAAGATGAAACAGTCACATGTGACATCAAGGAAAATTTTTATTTTGGGGTGGGTGGGGGAATCTGTGATTGCAGTTATGCATAGCAATGGGCTATCGAAGGGGGCTGCAGAATTTCCACCTATGAAGATCTTCAGACCCCAGTGGTCCAAACCCAGAGCATCATGGTCTAGCTTTGGCATTAACCCTGCTTTGAGCAGAAGACTGGACTACATAACCTCCAGAGCTCATTTTTAACTGTATTCTATGATTCCATTAAACAAGAGGAAACCTTTTTATCACAAAAAAAAGCAACTACAGGGCAAATCTCTTAACTGGGGTTATGGACTAGACATTGTTCTCCCTCTTCTCCTCACCCTCTGCCTTTAATAAGATAGCTACTTGAAAGGAAAGAAGGGCATTTCAGCCGTTAAACAAAATTTGTTTTTAAATTCATTGCAAGATGCCTTCCCCCCAAAACAATGACAGCTCTAAAGCACAATTTAAATATTTTTTTTTAATAAAGGTTTAAAATAAGACACACACAAAAAAATCTTTAGAAGACTGCTTTGTGTTTTCTGCATGCTTACAAGTGACAGAGATTTCAAGGAGGCATAAAAAGTCTATGTTACTAGTTGTAAAGCTGAGTCAGATGCAGAGGAGTTGCTGGGAAGGGTCACCCCAGCTAAGGCAGTTTCCAGGACACGTCACAGCCAATAAATTATATTTAGTTGGCAAGCACATTGTGCACACCATAAATTCTAGGGCACAGTTACAGCTAGGAGCTGCTGTCCTCAGTCTAGTCACACACCTTTTGGGTAGCCATGCAATTGTTATACCAAATGTGGGTTCTTCACCCTGGTGTGCAAGAGCCGATCCACACACAGAGCTGAAATACTTACTGCATATCTGCACAGAGATGGGTGCTAGGTGGGAAATCTACAAAGCTCACAGCCTCTTCACAGACAGCAAACTTTGCATACACCTCATACACCTTGAAGAATTGTTTACAATGAGGTTTAGCCATGCTTAATTCTCATGGGTTCTTAGAAGGTTTGTCTCCATTTAAAGGTACCGTGTTTTACACTGCCCATGTTGTGCGGGGGGGGGGGGGGGGGGGGGGGGGGGGGCGGGGAGCTTTGTTGGGAGGGGACCTTTTTGCTGGAGCGTGGATCTTTTAGTATGCTAATGGACAGTTCACATACAGTTCCAGTAATTTTCTGTTTAGTCTCATGTGGTTGTCTTGAGCTTACCTTGTTGTGCCCCAGCTTGACATGTTTATAGTGTCAGTTCCTTCTCCCCAGGCGTGTTTTGCGAACTGTAAGGATTTAACTCACACCCTCTGTTCTTCAATCTTGTTTTTCACTATAGACAGGTTTTCTTCCTGTTTCTTTTTTAAAGTAAATAATTTTCACAACGATGTGGCCAAAACCTTTCTTCTACATCATGCCAATTCCTAAGCATCCCTTTCTGCCTTTTGCTTGTCACATCTGAAAGCAGTGGTTACATATACCTGTCTTTTTTTTTAAAAAAAAAGCCTTTTGAGCAGTTTTAGGGGACTGGAGCTGGCTGTATGTTGGCCCTCAGCTTCATTACCCAGGGGATCACTGCACCCCCGGAGCGCTTCCCTCGCACGGATGGCCGAGGAGGTTACGGCGGCGGCGCCGCGGCGGGGAGCGGGCCGGCGGGAGGCCGCGGGAGGCTCATTGCCGCCCCCTGCGCCGCAGCTCCGCTGTCCGCGGCCCCTCACACGCAAGGGGCGGGGGGGCCCTAGCCCGCAGGCGGCGCCCGGCCTCCATTTCGCGGCGCGGGCGCAGCCCCGAGGGCCGGCGGAAGATGGCTCCCCGCTGCTTGCCGCCGCCTCCGCGGCACAGCGACGCCGCGCCCCCCGCCCCCGCCTCGCCGCTCCCCGCCAGGCATGGGTGGTGGCGGTGCCGGGCGCGGTGCCGCCTCCGGCCGCTGCCGTGGCGGGCGGGCGGTGCCAGAGGCGGAGCCTCCTGCTCGGCCGCCGCGGGGCCGGGGCTGCGGAGCCTGAACGGCCGGCGCCCGCCCTCACCATGGCTGCGGCGATGAGGCAGAGGTTTGACCGGTTCCTGCACGAGAAGAACTGCATGACCGCCGTGCTCGAGCGGATCGAGAGCAAGACCGGCGTCAACCGCACCTACATCGCCACCGGTGAGCTGCCGCCGCCGCCGGGTCCCCTCAGGCGCGGGGGGCCGAGGGGCGCCCCGCGGCGGGGCCTGGAGGGCGGCGGCGGAGCGGCCCGGGGCGGCGGCCGCGCCCTTCCCGCCGCTCCTCGTCCTGCCCCGGCGGCGCCGGGGACCGCCCGGGGGGCGCGGGCACGTCCCCCGCCAGCGCCGGGCGAGCGGTCGCCGCGCTAACGACTGTGCTCTCTCCCCGCGCAGCCGTCGTCGGGGCGGTGGCCGTGTACCTGGTGGTGGGCTACGGCGCGTCCCTGCTCTGCAACATCATCGGCTTCGGCTACCCCGCCTACGTCTCGTGAGTGTCGCGACTAACGCCCCTCATACCGCGGCGGTCGCGTGTGGTACCCGCGGGGGAGGGACCGCTGTCGCAGAGTCGCGGGTCCGCGCTGTCACGGTGGCGGTAGGGGCCCACGCCCCTGAAGGCGTTTCCCGCCCGCCCCCTCCCCTGAGCGCGGCGCGGGGGGGGGACGAGGTTCCTCAGCCTGGCCAGGGCGGCGTGGCCGAGGGCGGCTGGGGGTGCTGGCGGGCTCCCAGGCTGGGGGGCCGGTGCCTGCAGCGGGTTCGTGTCGCGTCGGGGTTCCCAGCTCTGTCACCTCCGGTGGAAGCGGGGCCGGTGCGAGCCTGACCTGCCGTGCGGGGGGACACCGGCCCCCGGGGCGGAGGGGGCGCAGGGGGCGCCGTGCGGGGCGGTGGGAGGCGCCTTGAGGGGCGCTTTCCCTGCGAACCCGCCGCGCTGGTGGGAAGGTGGAAGGGACGCCGCGGTAGCTCCTCTTGGCTCCAGAAGACTTAAAAATACTTCGCTTTCCAAGCGAAAGCCCCCACAGATGTCTTGTGTTTCAGAGTATCTGGTGTCTTCCATAGGCATGATATTGTTTACTATACCAAAATGGATTCCTGTTAGGTGAAACCACGGTGGAGTATGTTCACAAGACGTCCACCAGACTTCACAAATGTGCTGAATAAGACCTTCCGTGCGTTCATAAAAGCGGGAGCCTGTCCCAGCTGTACAGCTATATTGCTGAAACACGGTGCCTGCGTTTTACGTAACTCTGCTTTAAATACAGTCAGCAACTTTTAAAAACACATAGTCTGTGATTAGCTCCTGGGCAGTACAAAATGGGTTCCTTCTCTCGTGGTTTTTTCAGGGATGTGGGAGATTGACTTAGTTTTAGACTCTGGTGAAACAACTTACGGTTGTGATGCTTAAAACTAAGCGATGCTTTTCTAAATGAGCTTTTCCAGTGAGCACTAATTTAGGAGATGATAGGTCAAGAACTCTGGAGAAGCTTGGGTATTATTTTCTATAAGGTAATTTTTAGTGAAAAGGTTAGTTAAAGGATTTTTTTAATTAAAATCTGGAAGTGAAAATACCAGCCAACAGAGCTTTAGAACCTTAAAATAGTTGTGTAGGAATTATGTTTATGTAATTTTATGTGTCTGACTTTTATGTAATTCATTTGTAGAATCCTATTTAAATTTTTATATTTGTTTTAAAACTGATTTTGAGATTATTTTTTAAATCTGCCGTTACGTAACTATGATGAATAATTTCATAATAAAAGCTTTTAGAACTGTGCAGGTAAGACAGTCACAAAACGAGTACGAATAATCAGTTTTTCTTTTGCTATTTTTATTCTTCCAAATCTGGAATAATTTTTTTCCCCAATCTTTTCGTGGAGTTTCTACCCCTTTTCATGTTTGGAAGTGGTTTCAGATGTATCTTAATCTGAAAACTTAGTTCCTGGATGTTAGTACTGTGAGCTGTTTTGATTTTTCTTTGGGTGTTGGTGTGCTTTTAGTAATGAGTGCATATGCCATTGTCCTTGGCTACAAACTTTACTTAACCAAAAAAGTGTGACGAATAACATGCACGTGAATACAATGCGAGTTCTGCTTTTTCCAGTTCATGTTCAGTTAATGCTTTCGCTTTAGCTGTCCTTTTAATGCTGCAGCATAACGAATTGTAATCTCGGGGGCACAAATCAAATTGAAAATGCATGTGATGTGCCGCATGCCAGTGTCTTCCAGTGGCAGCCAGCAGGCAGGTTCCAGCTCATGAAGCATCCTGAAGAGAGCACACAGGTGGGCTCAATCCCCTCCCCTTCCTTCCCAAGTTACAGAGCTGGTGCTTAGCATTTTTCCATGTGTGGCTCTGCCTGCAAGCCTGCAGACCCAGGAGTGTGGGCGCAGAGGAGATGCGGGAGGACATGCTCTACTGCACATGTTTTCATGGTCCCATTCAGTTTCCCTTTTCTCGGAAGTGAGGTGTGTGAGTTCAGGATAAGCAGTTACTACCCTCGCTAGCCTGGACAGTGTTGTGAGGTCAGTGTGACAGTAACACACCGGGATGTCAGTGCTATCTCCTGAGGTTGCTTTCAGTCTGGAGTCAAGTGTGGGTTTCCTGACCATGGAAAACTGCAAGAATCCTCTTTGGTGATTGCCCTTCTTCTACCATATGGGTTGGTTTTTTTTCTCTTGGTGCTACCATGACACTCTCTGTTATCTATTGTAGGATCTCTATCCCAGTGCAGGACTAAGCTGTGAGAAGATAAAGCTGAATTACTGGAATGATGCCTGCTTTCATTTTTGCTGCTCTGGATCCCGTACTGCAGTTAGGGTGCTGCTGAGTGCTGTCCCCTATGCTTATGAAGCATAAAGACCCAAAGGATAAAGAACACTCATCCAGGGTGTATTGGTTATGCCTTTCTTCTGTTTGGTCTCTCCCCTTTGAAAAGACAGCTGAAGAGCTTGCTATGTGAACTAACAGCAGGATTTGCTTCTTAGCATTGGGTAGAAAACAGTTTTCAGCTATTTCCATCAGCTGCAAACACTCTCTATGGCTTTTGCTGTAAAAGCTGCGGCTTGTGGAAGAGATCAGGAGCTGTAAATGGAACGTGTTGTGCGGGGTATTAGTTTGATGTTTATGTAGGTGTTTCAGCAATGGATACGGGCCTGAAATGCCTCAGGTACTGAAAGAGAAAAAGCAGCTTACTGTTCCCCAGTTATCTTATTTCTGTTGTGAAGTGGATCAGTGTATCATTTCTGCATTGTCAGTGACTGAATTGTTTAAAGTGAAAACCAATGAAGTGCTGGGTCAGTCTTCTGTTAGCAGTAAAGACACCCATGAAGGAGTGGGACAGATGTTTGTATTCTGCAAGGGGAATTGCCTCCTGTTACAGTAGTTTAAAATGGCAAACAGGCTACCCAGTGAGTGACCCATTAGGCATCTTCCAAATCTGTTTTATTTGGATTTTAGTTCAGGGTTATTTTAGTCATGGTAGTTACTGTTCATCTCTGTGCTTGCCTGAAAGGGGATATACTGGAAAAAACCCAAACCTGGAGAAAGATGCTCAGCTCAGATTTTGTGTTGTTCACACATGAAACCAGGACAGTTTATGAATGTGCATGAAACCAGGACAGTTTATGAATGTGCATGTATCTGCCTGTCAGGCCCTGTATAGTTGTGCGGTTTATTTTCTTTTGTTTACATCGTTCCCTATATTCATTGTCGGCCTGTGTTGTGCAGCAGGTGTCAATTTCAGTTGGAAAAACGCTGGAGGCTGTAGCCACAGGGTTAGACCTAGCAGGTGGTGCTGCCTGGCTGTTGGTGTGGTACAGCTGCAGTTGTGCGGCTGCCTTTCACATCACGGTGGTGCTGGCCTCAGTCAAGGCTCAGAGCCAACTCGAGTGGAGGGGGCTTCTCTCTAGGTAATGCCTGTTACATTTTCAGGTGGGCACAGCTGTTTCCCTTCTCCCTTGTTCACATTCACCTTCAATTTTGCTTTGTGTAAGTCTTAGTGGTTTTATACACGGAGGAGTTTAGTGAGAAAGGGACACAAAATCTTCCCAAAAATGCAAGCCTTTTATGCCATGTCACCAGCAAGGGTGCACCCAAGGCTCTCAATGTAGGCAAAAACTAAGCAGTAGTTTTCCAAGTAAATGCTATCTGGCTGTTTCCTGGTAAGTCAGACAATCTGGATTGAAGTTTGTCATAAAACCCTAGTCTTATTCGCTAAAATTCTTATTAAATGCTGTGTGATGAAATAGAATAATTGATTTTAAGTTGAAATCAAATACTTGTTTGGAGGCTTTTGTGTTTGAAAAGCAGTGAAAAGTTTACCACAGATGGCAGAAGGAACTTCTTGTACTTCTAATAAACTTTAACTGCAGTAGGCAATAATTCAGACTAAGAAATGGAAGAAGTGAGTGTTGGCTGTATGTAAATAACATTACCAGTATTTTCACTGCTTCTCTAAACTTTCCAGAGCTAGCCTGTTTAAATGTAGTTCCACCATAGCCAGGAGTGGTTAACTGCTTAAAAAAGATTAGAGTGCAAGCAGGAAGAGAGCCTCTGATGACTAAGAAATGCGTGCAAAGGATTGGAAATTTCAAAAGTGCTGTCATGTTTGGTTTAAAAATTGCAAAGATGAAAATAGCTTTGGGCAGTATAACATCTGAACCTATTACAGGTGCCTTCCAGAGGGAAAAGCAATATAGTACAATCATGCCTGTATGTCTCTCTTTGGCTAATTTTATGCTGTTACTTCAGTTTAGCTTTTTTTACTATGTAAATGCGGCTCATGGCATTCTACAGACTGGAAACAATCTAGATTGATTGTGGAAGTATAAACATGCAATTTAAGTCTTATTTATTGTCATGGTGTCTTTAGCTAGTCTCCTTTGCCTCTTCCATACCTCTAAAACAGGAACAGTGCTTTTCTTTGGTCACATTTATTTAGAAAATGTAAAATTGTTCCTGTATTTGTTGAGAGCTGTGACAGCAAATTTGCTTTCTGTTAACAAGTTTTGAGGAGAATGTTTTCTCTTTCCCTTCATGGAAAAGGCTGCATGATGCACTAATGTTCACAAGTAATGCTGTGCTGCTGCTTTATAAAAGTGATTTGAGAGAGCTGGGGTATCTAACCAGATTCACAACACTCAGAACACATGTAAGTGGAAAGTTTCCAAATCCATCTGCACTTAAATGCTGTTTCATCTCCAAGCTGATGCTCTTTTCATGTGTCTTCAAAGGTATTTTGATGACTTTTGTATATGTTCTGCCACATCACTTCCTCCAAATGTACTTGCTTTTTGTCTTTTAGATCGTAGAGTGCCATGTTTACAATAAAAGCCATTTTATCTGTTGGTTGGGCAAATGATGTGCTTTTCTTTCTAGAAAGAGCAAGTGGTTAAGTGCAAGAGAACCTGTTACGGTAATTGTAGGAAAATCTGAGTTTATCTTCTATATCTTAATTTTAGGTTAAAAAGGTAAGGTATTTCATACATGGGTGGGTCCACAATCTGATTTAAATTCACTGAAAGATCTCCAGTTTATAATTGATGTAGGTACTATTTTTAGGGACTGCAGATGTGTTGGAGGCATAAAATAAGGCATTTTACCAGACCTTCTTGGCCACAATGCACTGCAGTACTGCACCTTGCATTCACTCCTCTCTGCTACTGTATTGATCTCTAGCAACTAGGATGTTGTAGGCCTACGGATATTACAGGAATAGTTAGACTTACATCAGTGGGGTTTGCTGGAATATAGTTTTAAACTACCCTTCCTCCTGGTTAGTCACAACGCTTCTAAAACTTTGTGAGGCATTGCTAATCCTAAATGCTGAAAAAGTGAGCTGGAGTCAGGAAGTGAGATTAAAAAAGTTATGGATTATCATTAGTTGCTTTTCCTGTTTTCCTGTTTGTTTTGCTGTGATGAAGTACTCAAGTTACATTTGAAAATCAGTCTTCACAGCTATGAGACTATTTGACACAGGAGAGCTGGCAACATCTTACTCTCCCAAAAGGAAGTAAGTGTACTTTTCATTACACATACAATGAGCAAGATACACAATTTTTGGATGAGGGTAACGAGGCTGTCTTCAGCTGTTAGGAAAAGAGATGCAAACTTTCATGTGAGGTTATGTGAACACTAGGTAAAACTTTGAATCTTTTAAAAAGAATTACAGAATTTTGTTGCTACACAGCTTAGCAACTAGCACTGTACTCATAAAAGCCTCTGCAAACCAGACTCAACCCAGAAGTTAGTCCTCAGCCTAAAACTTGAATCCCTTCCCCACACACTGTTGGGTCAATTTTTAACTTGCATCCATTAATTAAAACTGTAGGATTTTCTTCCTTGTTTAGAAACTCCTTACATAGTGAGTACCTCAGAACAGCAACATTTTACAAACAGCCAAGTGCGGAAATGTTGCACCATGATTTCATGCTTTATTATACATTTGTATAAATTAAAGCCATACTGTAATTCTTTCTGGAATATCACAGTGAACAGAACTGAAAAACAGTAGTAGAGCTGTAACAAAATTACACTTGAACTATAGTCTCCACAGTGCAGCACAGGTTGACAGCAAAACTAACTTTCATTCTTTCTGTATTGTTGTAAGCATTTAGCAGAATTCCAGTTCTCCATTTGGTCACAACTGTACTGTTTGGTCACTGTGCCTGCACCCTAAACAGTAACACCTGTGGAGAGGTAACCAAAGTGTGTGAAATGTTTTTTTCCCTTCTAACAAAATTGGCTGTCACAAGTAGAGAAGCACAGTGTTGTGGATCTTTAGCAAGTGGCTGCCTCTGGTGGGATGCGGCGTGTCTGCACTGGGCGCGTAAAATGTGGCTTTTCCTGAAGCTCCCTTACTGCATGCCGCTTCTCTTTCTTGTAAATACCATCAGAAAAGACAACCTGAAAGACTTCGGTAATATAAACTGGGATCAGATGTTTCCAAAGCAGGGCTTTTAGACTCTAGCAGGCCGTGTAGCAGTACTGGTCTGAGTGCTAATGTGGACGACTACAGCCAGCAGTGGAGCTGGTGATGCTTAGCTTGAGACTTGCATACACGAGTGAGCCCTGCTGAAGGCCACAGTGACTTTCCTCGCCTGTGTTAAGGGTGGAAGTGGAGGAGCTCCCCTTTCCAGAGAGACTGTGTGGATGGCTTCTTTGTGACTGGAGAGCTGAAGCTTGCTGGAGCTCCTGCTGCATAGCACTGCCTGCATCGTGCAGCCTGTGTGGCAGAACAAGGAGTAACCAAATGGTTTGGCAGGCTGGACTGAGGCACTGATGCATGTTAATCCCAGCAAAGAAAGCCCGCCTGTGCCTGTGTTTGGGGGAAGCTGGTTTTAATCTGAGTCAGAACTGGAAACTGACTCACTGTGTGGCCCTACAAATACTTGTTCCAGAAGAGTGAGCCAAGAATAAGCAGAGAGCAATGAAATTAGAGGATTGCTTCTTTTTTGCAGGAATTCAGCTTTGTGCTGAGTTAACATGTAGTCTGTAGGACTCGCTTCACTGGTGGGCAGAATGATATGTGCTCCTTTTGTGGCCTCAGTCTCCATTCCCTCTGAAAAAAAAAAAAAGGTAGCACCTTTTGTACTACTGTCATGTTGTTTGTTGTCCTCTGACAGCATCTCTCCTTGCGTGGACGGTCACCCCGCTTGCTATCCTTCATGACTCTGTTTGCTGCCATCTTCTGGATACACAAAATTTTGAGAGATGGGAGATGGTAGATTTACGCTGCGGCAGTTGTGTAAGTGCATTTGGGAGGAAGATGTTTTCAGTATGCGAAATGCACAGCTCTGCTCTTGGAGTCAGTGTGGAGGAAGAAAGATGGAAGGCAGAAGCTTTTAACTGATGGATGAAAATTTAGAAGACAAAATGATAAGGCAAATACACGCATGGAGGTACTTGCTTCACCAAAATGATGCAAGATGTCACGGAGGCAGCCTGCCAAGACAAGTCTAAAATGAGGATGAGAGGTAGGCACCAAACAGGACGTCTGTGGTGCAGTGGAGTGTTGATCCCATAGGGGTGTCTGGATAGCTGCCAGAAGTAAATTATTTTTTAATCACCACAACCTGCTGTAAAGAGCTGGAGCAGGCCAGTAAGTATAAGCTGTAGAAGTACAGGTAATTTCAGTGTGGGGTTTTTATTTTAAAGTTAAATGGAGGGAAAAAAAGTTGGCTAAGAGGGACGACTAGAGCAATAAAATTTGGCATTTCGTTCTTTATTTCTGGCTTCCACATCTGGACTCAGCTGAAAAAATCCAACCCATCCCAAACTCATATGTGGTGTACTTATAATATGCTCATGCTGTAAGTACTGTATGTGTGAATTAACTCTAACAATGATTTGTTATGCCAGAGCTAATTCAGGAGTGTGTAACAGTCTCTTCTTGGATGAGAGCAGATTTTTTTTTGTTGAAATGAGTCTGATGCTTTAAATGAAAGAGCTCAGTTCAGCAGCTTACTGAAATTAGACCAGTATCTGTTACTGTCAGGTAACAGGGTAAAGTATCCACGATCTAGAGTTTAGTTTTAACTGATTCTAGGATGCACACAGTAAAAATAAAGCTGGTGCTCTGGCACTGTAGCTACATAGCTGATAGAAGCCGTGGGCTACTGGAGAGCATGGCAGCCTCTGTGCTTCCCCATTGGCATCACCAGCTAGCAGGGTTGTTGGGGAACAGATCTGGCTAAAAATGAGATTTTTACTTGGCTTCGCATCTGTCTGCACTAGTTGCAGTTCTAGCCCACAGTAGGCTATTTTCACTGCTGGACAGGCATCTGTTTTAAAAGTAACTGAGCTGTGGTATTTACCATCCAGTCTACTGAAGCTGTTCCTAGTGACTGCTCTTACCTCTGATGTGCAGAGCTACAGCAGTAAGTAGTTGTTTGACATTTTATTTATGAAGTCCTGTACAGTTCGTGTGTAAGCACCATATAAAATTCTTTGTGATGTGTAGTTACTACTTGTGCTAACATGGAACTTAGTCAAATCACTATGAGAAAACTTAAGAAAAACCTGACAATATCGCTTTCTAAATTTGAAACTGTAGGCTTTGGATGCACCTTTGTTAGGAAATCCTAATGTTACGTGCTCATGACACTGACTTACTCACTCTTGCAAGATAAAAATAACCATTACAAGAAGACTATCCTAAAGTTGGCTGTACTGCCAGCGCCTCTTGATCTGTATCTTTTCACTTATTGATGGAGATTGTGTTTTGTGTATCAGACTGTTTATGACTTAACATGAAGAACATAAAGTTCTTGGCTTGAAATAATGTGTGTGATATATCTCTGAAGTTTAATTTGTACAAAGCATTACACCAGGATAATACCTAATAACTTACAGAATAACTTGAAAGAATAAGTCTAATTAGGGTGGGATTCTTATGTCAGAAAGAGTGTAGTTATAAATGGATAAAACCCCAGTCCATTCAGATACTCTACATAACTTGCTGTACTTACTAGTTCTTGGATAAGGAGTATTTTCTGTGAGTTACTATTGAAATAGTAAGTAGCAAAGGGTAGCGATAACTTTTGACCTTTTATTCAGCAGGGACATGTTAGACTGGATTTTCACTGCCAGTCTCAGCTGAGGGACATATTTCTTATTCAGAAGCAGAATATTTATAAAATACTTGCCTTTCCATGACTTCAGTAAAAACTTGCATTCACTGATGGCCCTGCTGTATCCTGCTTTTTTCTTTCTTCCCTCCCACTAAATGGGACCAGGACTGAAGTCATTGCTAACAGATGCTGTTTGTGTCCTTCTTTCAGGGCTGACGTGGCTGTTAGCTGAATGGGTGTGATGGTAGGTGCCTGCCACCTGAGCTTGTCCGTGGTGGCTGACTAGATCAGATGATTGTAGAAGGAGGGGAAATGTGCTGTCCCTACAGTGTGCAAGAAAAAGCCACATGGATTTAATGCTGCACATGAGCTGGTTAAATCAGATGGGGTTTTGACTACTTGTAGTACAGCTGCTTGTACTGTCTGACCGTGAAAGTGTCTTGTTCTTCATGTGTCCCCCTTAGCTGTCACCTTAAGGAACTACAGGAGCAGATGGTGAACGTTCAAAGGGAGCGCGTCCATGGCACGGCATTCAGGAACTCAAAGGCCATCCGTTTTTACAGGAGGAAAGATAGTTGAGCATGCCTCATTAACACAGTGATAGGCCATCTGCCCTTTGCTACAAAATTGGAAATTCTAAGCTTTTTAATGAAAGCTGATTTTTGTGACTACTCAGATACTTTAATAATGTTAAATTAAACGATGCTTCCTTAAATCCATGGATGGCTTCAGATGGTGACTGGATAACAGCAAGATAGTTAGTGGTTTCACTGCAAAGCATGAAATGCCAAGCTACCATGCTTATTGTGGTAAAATAAGCTTTCTCCTGTGTGCCTCTAATGGGGAGGTTGTCAGCAGAACCAGAGACGTTCACACAATGAACCCCTACATCAAGTTTTTCTTAATGCTGAGAGAAGTTGCAGATGGTTCCCTTCTCTGTTTGTCCACGGCTCTAACTTCCCTACTTGTACATTTTCTTTCCCTCCAAAAGTACGGTTCCACACAGAAGTCAGTAGCCCTCTCCCTTACTTCCTGTGTTGTGTGGGGCTTTTTTTGTAGGGCCCCTGACAGAATGTCTGGGAGATGTGGGCAAAGAAGAGGTGCGGTGTATAGTGGGAGGGCAGGAGCAGCTGAGGTTGGTGCTGCCCTTGAGCACTGCCTGGACTACTGTTTCCTAACGGGGCGGTGTTAGGGAGCAGCAGTGAGCAGGCCTGCTGCTGTCCGCCAGTGGAAAGCCTGTTCTTCCAGTCCGGTTGTGGTGGTGCAGTACCTCAGTAGCAGCACCTTACTGCGTGTGATGGGGTATGGCAAGGGCTGTTGCTTTTCCCATTGCAGGACCCTGCAGGCCAGCCACAAACTAATGGAAATAAAGCGTAAAGTATCAGATCCTCCTATTGCATTTCAAAGTAATTCAGTCCAGTAGTTGTGCCAATTCTGTCTGTGTGTGGTGGGTTTGCAAGTACTTTTGCTAAGACATAAGGCATATCACATGATTGATTCCCTCCCCCACCACCACCACCCTTGCTTTACGGAACTAGGAAGTGACGGCATCCAAAGGGTTTCTCAATTCACAAACAAGGAAATGGACTCACAGCCAGCCATGTATCTGATTGCTATTTTGTAAACCTCCCTAACTCAATCTTTTTTATGGACTAAAAGAAAATTTTGTACCTTTGATATATCCCACAGATCCTGCTTCAGCAACTGTTTAGCTAATACTGCAAGAATAATTTATAAAGAATTAAAACTAAATTCATTCAGTTGAGTTTGCAGATTTTAATCCTATGGCAATGAGTAGAGAGGACAGATGCTTTTTAATATTCTTAAGCTTCACATTATCAGGCTTACAGTTGCTAGCATTTCCTTCTAAACTTTCTTACAAGGGCTAATCTGAAACTTAGCAAGTTCAGAGTCTCCACTTGAGTACTTCTTCTGAAGGAAGCACATGTGCATCGTTCTTTCAACTTCTATTTTTAGAACTGTATGAACTTGAACTGCATTATCCTAGTAGTTGGAGAACAAAAACCCAGTTGGTCATTATGCAGGAGGCCTAAGATTTCACTAGAGGTTGTTCCACTCTGTTCTTAATACCGTAGTCTACATCAAATTTGCAGGTCCTGCAGGAATGGATTTCTGGTGCAAAGCAGCTGGCAATGCAGATACATAGTCCTCACTGTATGGGGTGGGGGGTATTGGATCTCCTCTGCTTCTGTAGACCAAGTGCTTGTTCATAGTTTGAGCAAATCTTACGGTTTACCTTTTCAGAGAGGAATATAGCACATATACATTATGAGTAAAGATATTTGAGGTTCACTTCAAAATCCTGAACTAGATTTAAAAATTTTATCTAGATGCTGTTTGCACCAGGAGGTGCTGGTCTGGTATCGTCCCAGTGAGAAAGGCATTGAGATTCTGTGAAGTTTCATTTTAAATACTGTTTATTAGAGCTAACATTCTAAAGAAACAGATAACAGTATAGGCAATCTTATATCCCCATAGATGCCGTGATCTTCAACTTGTGCAGCACTGAATGGGCCTCTGTTCCACACACAGCATACTGCAGACCTCATCTGTAGACAGGGTTACCCCATTTTGATAATGGAAGCTATTCTAGGATTTTTCTTTCAAACAACTCTTATTCATCGTTCCTACTGTCAAAGAGGGAAGGATGTTCACTGTTAGACACAAGCAGGACCTTGCAGGTGGTGTAATCACTGGCACTTGGTGGGAGCTGCCTGTGGTCCTCTGTTTCAGTGAGCTTGCTGCGTTTATCCTGTGCCCACAGAATTGGTACAGCACACACAGCATAGGCCTGGGCTGACTCAGGTTAACTGTTACATGGATCACCAGTGCTTCGATGTACTGTAGTCTTCTGGTCAGGATTACCGCAGTGCATCCAGAACCAGAACTGGCCAAAGATTATCCCCTTTCTTCCCTGTCCCATGAACTGTCTCATGAACCAGGTCAGGATGCTCATGTTTTTTGTTTGGGGTTGTTTTTTTGTTGGTTTTTTTTTTGTAATCACAGACCTAGAAATAGTTTGAGTAACTTTTCCTTTTTGAAGTCTGACATTTAGGGAAAAGCTTTGCCATTCAAAGGTCTTGGTCACATTGTCTGTATGATGGATACTACTTAGCTGTCTTCTGCAGAGCACGTAGAGTAATGAAATTATGAGGATTCACATGTAACAAAAAATCAGAGTCATATAAACTGCACCATTATACATGAAACTGATGCTACTATTGTGCTCACTTGTCTGGTTTTCCTTGCAGAATCAAGGCCATTGAAAGTCCCAACAAAGATGATGACACACAGTGGCTGACTTACTGGGTCGTGTATGGTGTTTTCAGCATAGTGGAATTCTTCTCTGATATCTTTCTCTCCTGGTTCCCTTTCTACTACATGCTAAAGGTATGTTAGTTCATGTGAACCCTCTCCTAAAATGAGACCTTTGATATAACTGATATAATGTCTTCAAGATGACAACAGATTTCCTTGGAATCATTGCTGGGTCACGCCTTATTTGTAAATGCTGGGTACATCTAATGGGGCACTATGAAACTGATCTGTTTATGGCTGATGGTTTTGTGAGGCAAGAGGAGAAGTTGGGATGGGTGGCAGGGAAAGGTCTGCCATGTTTTAGGAAAAAGGACATGATGTAGTTGTACCATGGAAAGACAGTTCTTTGTCTTGGTGTTAGGTAAATTTGGGCAAAATGACAGCACATGGTAAACCCTACAGAGTGGCGCTATTTTTGCATTAAGTGCATTAGCGAAAGTAGAGAGTAAAATCACAAAGGCAGCAAAAGGAAGTATGAACATCTGTGTTACTGGGAGCAGAGAAGGAAACTGCAGCATAAGAACAGTTTGAGTCATATACTTTGTTTTTAATTAAGCCTACTTTCCTGAAAGGAAAAGGCAACTATGGGAGGAGTTTGTTGCTAATGTGCATTTGTTAGTGTGGTGTGACTGCCAACAGTGGTTTGCTTAATGTGTTCCAATCGTTGTTTGTCAACTAAGATGCGACTATATTGACAATCAGCTTTAACATGTTAAATTATTCTAGGAGATAGCCAATTACTGTGTATGCTGTTAGGTAGAAAACATTCTAGCTTGCTGGAGTGTCAGTTGTTTAGCTTAAAGAGCTGTTACCCGTTTTCTGTTTCAGAGGGCTGTTTTATTCCTTCTCTTTTGCTTTGTTAGCCTGGTTTAGCTCCACCAAAGTTCTTCAAAGGATTTGCTTGCTAGCTATTGTGGTGGGGTCATTTAAAATTTTAAAGGTAAGCTCTAATGTTGCCAAGTGCTTTTTGCAGGAAATGCTGTATTTTAGAGACAAAAATTAAGTTGGACAGCTCAGTTACACTTCTGCATTGTTCCTTTTGAATCATTAACAGCCATCAACTGTGCAATCATTTGGATACTTATTTCCCTAGCTCCCTAAGAAAAAGCACATAATTAAATTTACTGCTTCAAACTAAAAATATTCTGGCCTGTGCCACGAAGTTAATTGTCCACTCTCTCCTTATTTTCTTCCCTTAATCAAAACCAAAAATATGTTTCCCATGTTAAGTTTAGTGGCTTTGCAGAATTTTTAAGAAGAATCTGCAAATTTTGAAGCTTCGTATGGGTAACACGCGTGAAAGTTTTAGTGTTTGAATATATTAAGAACAAAGCAAATAGCGATCAAAGTGCAAGATCCATCTGATCTGAATAGGATCCAAAAGCATTGCTTATGGCACTGGAAGAGTTTGTTCGCCATTTATGCAGTTATTTCACATCCCTGACTTTACTATATAGTTTAGCAGGATTATTACTTTACCCAGTGATGTATACTCACAGGTCTGAACTCCTCACATAGTGTGTTTTCAGAGCTTCTTTTTAACTTCTTGGAGGTAAAAGGTGCGGCAAAGATTTCTTCATGCTAGCACAGTATTCTTTCTGAAGAGCGTGCAACTGAAATTCAGGTTGACCTAGCAAATGAAAGACCAGCCACAGATGGCTGTGATAATACAGTGTCGGAAGTGCTACACAGATGTAGTTGTGGCATCAACAGAAAGGTACTTTTCTCATTTGAGCAAAGCAAACACAGGCAGTTATGGTAAATACACAGTTTTCTACAGTAGCTGCTTAGGGAGCATAGAAATCAAGTATTTACTCTCAGTGGTGGGTAATAGGAGAGGTTTACTTTGTTACACAAAGGCAGACAGAAGGTGTGGGCTGAGAATCAGCATTGCTGACTGGGTGGAAGTTACTCCATGTGCGAAAAAGGAGGAAGCAGGCAGTTTAGTCCATCCATGACTAAAACCTCTTGTAGTGTAGTTTGTGATGTCTCCCATGTCTCTTTTATGATGTTACGAAATAAAAGCGCAGATACATCATTCATGCGAATTTCAAGCTTGCTTTCATTTTCTAAATGTACTAAATTTACATATCACATTTATTTGATGCAGCTTGTAGCTTCTGCTCTAGACTCGAGTTTTAGCTGCTCAGTATTTATGTATACCTCGATGTGCAGGACTAAGACACTGATTATAGCTGCTCCTGTATTCCCCCAAGTTGAGAGCCTAGGCTCTGTCACCATAAAGTTCTCAGCACAGCAGGTGTTTTTATATGTGGGAGAAAGGCATGTTCAAGAATTGCTTTGAATACATTACGGTATTTGCATATACTTTTGTTATCCAATTGAAAATGTGAGATTTCTTGGGTCTGGTGGGTTTTTTTGTTTTTTTTTTTTTTTTATAATGTCTATTTTCAATTTATCTTCTTGTTTTCCCTGAAGCACAAGACATGCACGCAACTCATGATTTCATGTTTATGTAATCTGATGTTCAATACTTCTGTTAATTATTTTAAGATTCCTTTGGCATTCGGGTATTAAATAGCCAGTGAAAATAGCAGAGGTTATCATCCTAGGAGTATTGTTGGTAGCGGGAAGGAGAGGAGACTCCTGAGTCTACTGACAGTCCTGTCTTGAAATATTAGGGTACTATTTCTGAACAGAATTCCTAGCAGACACATCACACTGGGTACATTAAGCAAACTGCTGCTCCAAGGCACTCAGTCAGACGAGGCAGGAGGAGTTGTCATTTTGAGTGTAGCAATGTGCCAAGCGTGGCAGTCCGACTCTGCTTCAAGACAAGAGATTCCCTCCTCTCACCCATGCACCCCATGCAATTACTGATTTCAGCTAAAGAGCTACTTCACTTACATTAAAATTAACACCTTGATTTAATGACTGCAGTTGTCTACTAGGAGTGTGTTTGTATTCGTGGTCCTGTGAGGTGTGTCTTGGGTTTTGGTAGTCTCCTGTCTGTAGGAGCTTGGAACTGGCTGTGGGTGTGCTTGCTGTGTTTCTCAGCTGCAATTACTTCCTCTGCTGTAGTGGCAAACCCAGTTGTATTCAGTTTCCTGCTGCCAGGGCGAGAATAGCTGCTGGCACCAGATCCAGGTGGGTTAGACCGAGCTCAGGTGTCTGCTTAAGGAAGTCACTCTGTTGCACGAATTGCATTCCCTCCTTTGGCTGGTCTGGAGGGTCACAAGAATGATATAGTTGGTGTGGGGGGGTTGCCATTAACAGTTTTGTCACTCTGAGCTTTTGGGACATTTTTACAAACCACTTTCATTTTTAACAGTCAGTTGGTTCCATTTGCTAGAGGCAAGGGTAAAATAAACCAAGTTAGCAGTCTGACATTCTCAAGCTTTGAGAAGACTGAGATTGGCAACTTTGTTATGTGTCCTCTAGAAGATGTGTATAAACATCCATTTCAGTATATTTCAAAAGTAATAGGTATTTGAACATAGGTATTTTTTTTTCTTGACTAGACTGGGACAAAGCTGTAAAAATCAAAATTACTTATTTTGTTCTTTGGCAAGAAAAGGGGAATTTCAGAGTTTTTCAGTTTCAGAGGAAGCTGGACTTCGAGCTGAGGGATTTCCTAAAACAAAGGAGAACTAAGTAACATCTTTGTATATTGGGACAAGTTGAATAACTATCAGTAATTGGCCAGGTATTCTTTAACAGGAAATAAAATCAATACACTTCTCAGGTTTTAATGAAAGATAACAACATAAGATAGTATCATTTATTCTTTCTGTTATGATAAGTTTCAAATAATAGAAGCTTTTGAAAATTGATATTCCAGCACTTTTTGGCTTCCTTTTCTCTGACCATGCTTAATGATACTGTGTCAGTTGCTACTTACTGGTGCCAAATTTTATTGCATGTTGAATTCTTTTAATTCATTGAAATGATCCTAGTGGGCATTCTCACTGGTAGACAGTCTACTTTGAAAAACACTGCTGTGTCTTCTGGGCAGCCACCCCTTTTTGTCATTCTGCTTTGACACCACAACCAAATAGTTTAAAGAAGAAAGCTTAAAACTGACCTAAAAGGATGGTAAATCAGTTTGGCAAAACTTTCTGTAGAAGGCAGTTGTTATCCCCAGGAATCAGTGATCCTTTTGAAAGGACTGGCAGCCTGTCAAGATACCTCTCTAGCTCCAAGTGTATCATAACTGATTTTCTCTGAGGCGAGGGGGATGAAAAGTAGCCCTAAAGAAAAAAGGGAGTAGCAATCTCCTCCCAAGAACACTATGCGTTTTCTTCAACTGATATGCATCAGGGGGATCAGTTTTACTGTGGTGTGCACTGCAGTGAAGACAAAGCCATAATTTCACAGGTGTGAAGAACAGAACCTACAGAACATTAAACCTCAATATCCCTGTTCTGAGAAAGAATAGATATTCCAAAATATTTGGAATGCTTGCCTGAAGAAGACTGTGGTTTTCATAATTGAAAATTCTTTCCCCCCCCTCCTTTTTGTTAAACTTGAATCAGAACCTTTCTTTTAAAATAACCCCTCTTCACTTAAATCACCTTGTAATGGTCAAATTGTTATTTAGGAGTTTCCTGTGTGATACCAAAACAAATATTTGGATGTGGTTCAGTCTTTGCAGTTTTACAGTGGGAAGTCACAAGAGGCGGGGGGGGTGGGGGCACGGAGGAGAAAGAAATGTAGGGGGGGTCGTGGAGGAGAAAGAAATGTCTGGCTAGGTACAGTGGAATTCTGAAAGGGTATTGTGACTAAGCTAGTTTCTGGGAAATGCTTTTGTGCTATGGAGTGTACTGGAGACCTCATAAGACTGATGTATTTTTAAATTACTTTCAGGAACTCTCGCACATGCATTGAAACATCTCTTCAGCTGCTGTAGATACTGCTGTGAAAGCTGGAAAACTTCTGAAATCTAAACTATTTACATAAGTGCTGCTGTATTTAAGTGCAGGTTGCATATGGTTTTATTGTAGTTTAAATGATTTTATTTTTTGTGCCTAACTTAGTTAATTGTGTGATGGTTTGGGTTTTTTTTTCTTTCAGAAGGAAGAGCTGAGTTTTTGTTGTTGTATTTTCTCCCTCCCAAAAATTTGTGGAAATCCTCAAACATTTGATCATGTCTAATATCAAAACAAGCACACTGGCTGAGGCTGGGGTGGTTTTGTATTGTGTTTTAAGAAAAGGCGGTCTGTGAAAAGCTATTCTGCCTTTTATTTTCTGGAGAGGTTTTTGACACTGAGTAACACAGTAGTATTAGTGTCTGGAAAGAATTGTACAGTTGCTGAGAATTTGCTTAATTTTGTTGCAGTTTCATCCTGTAAAACCTTTTTATATATACTTTCAGAGCTGAAGCAAACTTAGTTATGGTGCTTGCTGTCCTTCAAATGTTTTGATCTTCTTTTGCTTAGTTATTTGTCTTGTGTATGACAGTGAACTGAAGCCAAATAAAGGTGCTTCAGTAGTAAAGACGGATCTTAGTAATACATGTAATAGCTGTTTTTCTTAAAGCTCCCCTTTGTAAGGTGCAGAAATACTACCCCCCCACACTGGGGTGTCCTTTTTTTTTCTTGTTCTTTTTCCTCTCCTCCCAGACAGCAGATTGTGCTGTAAAAGCTGTACCTAAACTGCAATCCAAAAGCATTACCCTTGCTGTGCAGTATGTGTAGCTTGGATATGTCTTTCTTCCTTGTCACTTTAGCTCTGGGATGTACACAATCCCATTCTTTCCTCTGCTGCATTTTCAAAGCAGGAAGGCAGAGAGGACAGGGGTATGCTTTGGCTGGATTTAAGTGATAAGCTTCAGTCAGGCCTGTGCCACATAGTTTAGAAGTAGATGGAGAGACTAATGTTTTGTCTAATCAGGTTTTATACTTCTGCCTTTAAAAATAAAAAAAAACAAAGGTACGTGCAGTCTTGATACACCTGTTACCAGATTAGCTTTATGGCTACAGCCCTCCTCCTTTATCTTATTAGTATCCATTAAATTATTGCCATGTAAAGATTCACTGTATGTAACTATACTGATGTGCGTGCTTACTGGGCTGTGACTGTTACAAAACGAAGGGGATGGTGTACAGTTCTGAACATGCTCAGGTCTGTGGCAGTTAGGAAGGCATGCTATACTTTGTCTCCTACTCGTTTCTCATACTTATGCAGATGTTCTTGTTCCTTGTAGTGTGGCTTCCTGTTGTGGTGCATGGCTCCAAGCCCTTCTAATGGGGCAGAGTTCCTCTATCATCGAATTATCCGGCCTTTCTTCCTGAAGCACGAAGCTCAGCTTGACAGCGTTGTTCAGGACCTGAAAGACAAGGCTGCAGAGACTGCAGATACCATCACTAAAGAAGGTGAGGAAAAGACCATTCACTAATCACATCATGTAGGAAGAACTTCCCTGGGCAGCTGTAATATTACAGTTAGTGTTTGTCATTCGGGGGAGGGGGGGGTGGGTGGGGGCGGGGGGGGAAAGCATGATGACTACATAAATTATAATGGTTCAGGTGACAATGCCAGGAAAAGAGAATTGCGGTGGATCTTACTTTCTAGGAGGGCAGTTACACTAGAATGAGGAAGAAACAGCTAATTAGTTTGCGTGTCTTCCCAGCATAGATATCAGTATGAACATACTCAGAAGATACCTTCCATAAATACAGTTATTGTTTCAGTGTGTTCTTGTATCTCCTGAAATACTGTCTCAAATACCTGGTAGTACAGTCGTAAAGCAAATCCTTTAACTCCAATAAGGAGCTACACGTGAAATGAAGTTTTCCCATCTACAAGTTTTTGTACTTTTCCTTCCTCTGGAGATAAAGGATTCTGACCCCACTCAAAGAAATTATTTAACATTTATTCTATCCAAATAAAAACCTATCACAGCCTGTAGATTGCTTAATTTTTGCTTTTATTTCTTTGCATTCTATAGTGGACCGTTGTACTCTAAAATGTCTGATGAAAGTTTTATGAATAATGGATGGAAATTTATCAAGTAGCTAAAATAAATTTCATTTGAAAGGAAATTTATTTATATTTCAAAGCACCGTAAGCCTCCTTTGACCCAAACAATGCATGCAGTCTCATTTCCTCTTACCAGCTTAAGCAGTTTTCCTGTTGATATTTAAATAGTCTGCCTTTCTTAACTACATTTGGAAATTTTGGTGCATGACCCTTCTTGAATCATTATTGTTAGACAGGTATCTTAAACCATGTTCTTCCATGTTGCACCTGGGATTTTCTGTCCTCAGTCCATCAATTACTCTTTCTTTTTCCTGTTTTTACATGTGAAGATTTCCATGTACATACATTATTTTTTTTAAGAACTCATGCATACACATATGCATGTACACATGTGTGCACACAGACACACACACATATGTTATTCCAGCCCTATTTCATCAGCTTGGTAGTACGTTTCTTGCTGTAAACATGTATGTCCTAAACACTGTGAGCAGTTCTGTTTTACTGATACCGTAGTTTTAAGTCAGTCTGTGCTGTTTACTGTGCTGCTTCTTGCTTGTGGTTTATTTTTTTTATAAAAATCTTTATATGATCAGGTTAATACTATGTCTGTGTCTATGTATATACAAAAGACATGATTTTCTTTTGTGATGTTTCTTTTGTAACCTAAAAGGAAATACTATTTTTTATGCAGCTTAATAACACCAAATAAGTCACTTAGTCTGTAGGCCTCAAAGATTAAATTTAGCTTTTATTTTCCTGCAGCCAAGAAAGCAACAGTGAACTTACTGGGTGAAGAAAAGAAGAGCACTTAATTAACTGGATGAAGTTTCCCTATCACCTCCTTTATGAAGCTTGATGTTGCTGGGAACTGTGGTATAATATTAATAATACTGCCTTGGACACATTTTGATATATTAAAGGAATGTGTTCTAAGTTTGCTTACTACTTTGCTGTGTCTGATAGAAAGTAAGCGTTTTTATTTAAAGCAATGCAGTGGGCAGCATCTGAAGCTTAATGAAAATACCTTTGTTCATCTTCATGCAGAAGAAATCTTCTAGTAATCTCTTTCTGCAGTAACATAAATAAAAAAATATATATCCCACAGGCACTGCACTTTAGTTGTCTCTTTGTGTATGTAATTACTTTTTAACACTTTGACTGTGGTGCGTCTGGTAACATGAAGCTGTTGTATGAGGAAAATACTAGTCTGAACAGATATTCTTGAATATACAGGGAATTATTGTGGAAGATGGCATAATGGATGTATTCCCCACCAATAAAGTTGTAAATGATGAAACCACGTGTTCTGGGCACCTGATGATAGAGATTATTCACTCTTGCACATTTTGCTGTAACACCATAAAACACAATTTGCATGTATTCTTAAATGGATAGATACTAAATGTAGGAGAGTTAACTTCCTTCAAGTGATAAAGCTTGTATTAGTGTGAAGTTATTTGCCAGAAATGAATGCATTAAATTCCACAAGATTAGCACAGTACAACTAAAGTGTAACTCCTTGCCTCATCTTGCTAAATAGAGTTGTTATCTAAAATTGTTAATAAAATGCCTTTTAAGATCACACTCAAAAGCACAAACCACCTTTCACTAAGGGGTGATACCATTACAAACACTTCTTCCTGAAGTCCTGTTGAAATACAACCACCTTGTGTGTCAGTCCCTGAACGATATCATTAATGGAATGCACTAAGCCTCTGTGAGATTTTTCTGCTCATAAAAATCTGCAGTCTCCTCTGACTGTACCAAGAACAAGTCTGCGTGAGCACTGAAACTTCTTGAATAGAGATGCTGTTGTTCTTACTTGAAATATTCCTGACCAATCCGTAAGAATGCAACAAAAGTTGTTAAGAGAATAAAGGCTTTTTGCACTCACTGGAAAAGAGTAAATTTTTTTTAGATCTGAATCTGTATTTAGTCTTTCATACCAAAGTATTTTCAACAAACTCAGCATGAATTACTGAAATCACACTGTTCTTATCTCCTGACTTTCTTTAAACCTTGCAGTAATGCTATGACAATTCTTAACTCACAGAACATGGAGAAGGTAAGTTTAAGCTTTTGATGCAGTAAAAAGTGATTTCTGGTCCACAAACTTAAATTCAAAAGATTTAGTTTTCAAATAGACTTCTGGCTTTCTGCATTAAGTTGGTATATAAACATTCACTGTAACCTTTCAGGTGCAAGAACTGCCAAAGAATGGAGCACACAGTGCAACTCAGCAGGTCAGTTTTAACTTTGTTTTTGTTTTATAAGGAGAGATGTAAGTGTCTTAAGAGAAAGCATTTGAAGCTTCATGTTGGAAAACACATCTGTCAACTTGGATAGGGAAGCATGGGACCTGCTGTGTATTATTTTCTGTAAGACAGCATGCAGTTTGTCATTCTCAGGGGAAAATGTAAAATACCACAGCTAATCATTCCATGACAAGTTTTTGTTATGAGTGGATGTGCTGAAGAGGATGAAGTTTACAGCAAAGTTGTAGATGTGAGTAAAATCTTTGAAGTGACTCACCATTTCAGTGGTCTAATTTCTTGTCTTGTTTTCCTGCCGTGGTACTAAGCCCCACGTTGCCGCTCACTCCACCCCCCCCCCCCCCCCCCCAGTGGGATGGGGGAGAGGGTTGGAAGAGTCAAAGTGGGAAAACTTGTGGGTTGAGATAGAGACAGTTTAAAGCAAAAGCCGTGCACACAAGCAAGGCAAAACAAGGAATTAATTCACCACTTCCCGTGGGCAGGCAGGTGCTCAGCCATCCCCAGGGAAGCCGGGCTCCGTCACGTGTAACGGTTACTTGGGAAGACAAACGCCATAATGCCAAACGTTCTTCCCTTCCTCCTTCTTCCCCCAGCTTATATAGACTCAGCATGACGTCCCATGGTGTGGAATATCCCTTTGGGCAGCCCGGGCCAGCTGTCCCGGCTGTGTCCCCTCCCAGCTCCCCGTGCCCCCCCAGCCCTCTCGCTGGCCGGGCCTGAGACACTGAGAAGTCCCTGACTGAGGATAGACACCACCCGGGCACAGCCAAACCCACCCGTGTGCTGTCAGCATTGCTCGCACAGCACAGCTGCACCCGCTGCCGAGAAGGAACTTAACTGCACCCCAGCTGAAACCAGGACAATTCCTCTGTCTTAAACCCACTGCACTATCCTGTAAGCCAGACTAAATCTTAGTGCTGTGTTTTAAAAGCCAGCAGCTGTGTACTTGGCAGTCATGTGGCCAGTGTAATTTAGTTTCACCTCTTGAGATAACAAATAAATAAATATACTTAATAGTCTATTTGATTTAGGTACAAAATGCTACGTAGCTTCTCTAAAAGCAGCTGATAAATCTCAGGTTTTGAAAGTCTTAATGAGGTCTGCAGTAGAGACAGACCTTAGTTTTCATTTCTCATACTACTCAACAGTTCTTGCACTGTTACTAATGGGGATAAAACATTTCTAGGTGTTACAACATTCCCTTACATCTCTCTCAGAACTTAAGAGTTAGGCTTTAAATCAACTTCTCGCCTTTACAACCTGGTGTTTCTTGACCAGCAGCTAAATTCAGTGCTCCTTGGTCAGGTTTCTACTTGCAGTAGAGCTGCCACCTGTTGTTAACAGGACTTGACTTGATCTTTTTGTTTGCCTTGACGCAAGTAGAAACGGCTGAATTCCTGCAGCAAGTTGTCCTTTCCTGCAGGTGCTGGGCTGGCCCCACCGATCCGTGCTCTTCTCTAGCTCTTCTTCACAACGTTTGTGTGCAAATGCTGGTAGGAACGCCTGCCCCAGGTCTGTGCTGGCACTCCAATGTGCTGAATAAAAACGGACACAAAGAGATTCTTAGAGGGCTGCTATGATGCCTCAGTATTTCTTAAGAAAAAGAAAGAACCTCAACGCTGAAAACCCAGCTACTTTAAGAAGGCAGAAGGTCTTTCCAGGGTTTTTACTGGGTTTACTGAAACTTCATTACTGTGGAACTAGCAGAAACCTCTCCAAAGGCAGTACTTCTGCTTCCTGACTGGATCTCGGGGGACAGCTGAGCTGGTTTAGAGCATCAGGCCCTGACAGAAGAGCCTGGCACACAGCTCTGCTCTCACCAGCGAGCAGCACGAGCAGCTGCCTATGCAGTGCAGCTCCCCAGGCTTTGCAGCCTGGCTCACGTAAGGAAGCATCAAGGTTTAGCGATCTTTAGAAACACAGAGAGGAAAAATGGCAAGCTACAGGCATTTCCACATTTTTTCTTCACCTGCTGATTTTCTAGTGTCCCATGAAAGCCCTAAAGAAGTAACGCTGCACAGCTCTTGGCAGTTCTTTCTGCTACCATTTCTGCTTTATCCTACGCATTTCCAAATCCAGCAAAAAGGAAAAAAGGCTCAGAAAAAACATTTTAAAAATCCCACAATGATACCTTCACCACGAGTGACATGAAAATGAAACCGAACTCTTCAAATCAAAGGCAGATAGTTAACAAAGAACAGAAATTCTTGTAAGCAGAGGAAGATGTGACTAAGGCTTGTCAGGTCAAACCCTCACAACCTCTTTTAATTTGACAAATTTATGACAGTGTCTTGAGTTTGCATCTCGGTCTTGTCAACTGTTTAAACAGTCTGAGAATCAACACAAAACCAGTACGACTGTTCCTTAGTCACCTCCCACCCCCCGTGTCAAACTCAACCCACAATAACTTTCTCAAGGAAAGAGGGGAGAACAGAGTTTTAAAAAATGATGTCACAAATTCCTGTAGGTCATGAGAGACTGTCACTATCTCCTGTGAACTGCACGTCTGGTGACAGTGCAAATACAGTGAACATGAGTCTCACCTTTCCGGAGAACTTCTACATGCAGTGCGATGGAACGCGACAGCACCTGAGGAACAGCAGCCTGGGACCACTAAGGGAGTCCTCAGTCGTATGACCACGTTGGCATGGCTTTCTGAAGAACAGGTTTCCTACTGGTCCATTAAGCATTAAGATACCGCAGAGCAAAAAATCCTCGGTTGCCCACATGGACCCATCAACTCGTCAAGTAAAAAGAATTGAGCTTCTCTGAATTTTGCATCTTTTGGAAGGCCAGGTAGTTGACGCCTTTGCCGAGGTTATGGAATTCCACAAAACAAATAACACTTCATATACCTACCCTTTCGTGTTATTGCATCCTTGCAGGAGGAGAATTCTTAAAGCCTTCAATTAGATACATCTACGTTCTGCTATCCGGAGGAAAATGAAAACAAACACCACAGCTCAGAAATCCCACACCCAAAACACCCACCCACCCCCACCACCCCCCCGGCCCTGCCAGAGGAGAGGAGACACACGCAGTGTTCGGGGAGAAACAGCACTGCAGCGCAGGCTACTCCGTTCCTACGCGGAGCGTCCCCTGCTCTCTCCCAGCTCCCGTACGACCCGCGGCTTCGTTTCCCCCATCTCCCTCACACCAGCCCCCACAGTGCATCCCGTTCTCCCGTCTTTTCAGGGCCTTTAGCAAAAGGCGGCTCATTTGGGAACTGTTTTACCACATCCGATCTGTGCCTCAGCAGCAGCTGCGTGTGCGTGTGGTGGAATATTTCACGCACCAAATGCAGTTTGGCCAGAGCAAACTGCCAGCCAGAGAGGCTGAACACTCACTCCCCTTGCCTCTCCTTGTCCCTTCTGGGAAACGCTCATCACTGGGTGACGCATTAGCACAGCCTTACCTCCTCATCTGACCACTTTGCTTCACGACTTACGGGAACTGACTGCCGTTGAGATCTCTGCTCTTTTTGTCATGTCCCCAAATGACTCGACAGGCTCAAAAGTTACAAAGCAATAGATGAAGAGGGTGTATTTGTATTGTGTCTTTTTTTCTTCTGGGGAAGAAGCCCCACCTCCCCCCTTTGGCAAGCAAGGTTGTTTTATCCTAAGAGGCAAAATAACCCCACAAAGGCCAGTCTGTAACAGGAAGACGCTAAATAACTGGCATCCAGTGGCAGGACACGTGGGAACGGCTCAAAGCTGCACCAGGGGAGGTTTGGGCTGGATGTGAGGGCGCATTTCTTTGCCGAGAGGGCGGTTAAAGGCTGAAACAGGCTTCCTGGAGAGGTGGTGGGTGCCCCAGGGCTGTCAGTGTTTAAGGGACATTTGGAAAATAATAACATGCTTTAACTTTTGATTAGCCCTTAAGTGGTCAGGCAGGTGGACTAGGTGATAGGTGTAAGTCCCTTCCAACTGCAATAGTCTAGTTCAGTCCATTCTGTTCCAACACAGCTACACCGGCAGCCACAGAGAAGGAACAAGGGAGCCACACCATCTTTCATGCTCTCAGTACAGCACGAGAGGTCATCCCAGATGTATGTGCTGCTCCAAAAGGGAGTTCTGGCTGAGCGGCTCTAATTGCTAAGTGCACACAAGGAACAGTATATACACACAGGCAAGTTTTTTATTTTCTGCAGAGCTGGTCTTTGGTAAATTTACTTCGTGGCTGAAGGTGGAGAACTACATATGCTCACATACATTATTGTCACTTTCCAAGTTAAAACACATTTCAAAATAACATTTTGAAACTGACCTTCTTTACATCAAAACTGAATAAACATGGTTGTGCTTCTGCTACAGCAGCTACATGCCTTCTTCCATACATCTGAAAGAATAAAACATCTATCTCACAACAGTGCCTCATTTCCATTTTTACTCATTTCTTTGTTGATTGCCAATGTCTTTAGATCTGCTTACTGGCAGCATCAACGTCCCCATCCATTGCTGACTCAGAAATTGTCACAAGGATTGTTACGAGAATTCTGATCTCTGAACGTCTATTTAAAACGTTTGGTCTTTGTCTGGGTACCTAAAGAACAGCATAACAAAATAACAAGTATATACTTTCATATAGCTAGTCTAGTACCTTCTGGAGTGACACCACCTCGATATCCGTATCCCTCCTGCCTCGTGCAGGGTGAATTCCCACTCAGCAATGCACGTCTCGGTCAATATTGCCACCTGCAGGAAACCATGGACCGTAGTGTCTTTTTAGCAGCTACACTAAGCAAATGATCACAGAAAACTATAGAAGCAAGACAGGTGAAATAAAAGTACATCCATTATCACCCTGTTTCTCCCCTAAAAAAACCCCATTTTTTAATTGATAGCATTGAGACCAACAGTGGCAGAGTTTCTGCATTTTTACAGTGGCCTTGTCTCCACTCCTGGTCCCACAATGGCCTCTCACCATCTTCCCTATTCCAGGCACTGAAGGGGTGAAGAGGAGAGAAGGGTGCTGAAGAAGGGGAAAGATCTGCAGAAGAACCTGATTTACTATCTTGACTCACTTTTAAACTTCTAAGGAATCTAGTTCATTAGAAAAACAGGAATTACAGAAATTAAACTTGGTTTATAAGCTTAACTCTGGCAGGAAAGGGGGAACTGTCTAACTTTGTGATGCCTCATTTAGGAACAAGTATTTCTTACGTAGTATACTTACTCTAAAGCCATAAATAATAATTAAAAAAAAAAAGCAAACCCAAATGAATTACTTTAGAGATGGGGAGATAAGCAGGCAGGAGTTGGGAGAATCATACTTCAGCTCCCTAATGGTAATAATCATCTGATCTCCTAGCAGTGCATAATTTGCTTTTAAAAAAAAAAAAAAAAAAAAAAGTCAGCTTTACCCAAAGTATCCGCAGAGCTTGTTTTGTTCATTTCATTACATCACAGTTTTAGATACTTCAGCTCTTACTGAAACAGTATTACTCTTTCCAGAAATCTCTCTCAGGTGTTTTTTTTTTTGTAAGATAGTTACAGTTTAAAATAGCTTTACTAGTTTGGATTCTTTGATTGGGAAATTTTGTTAAGCAATGCTGCCAAGATTCTTTCCCAACATACGCACCATAGCACAGACAACTTAAGACATTTAATTTCTGGCCACTGTAAACAGATATCCCATGACACTTAACCTTCACATTTTTCAGCTGTCAATAGTCTAAAGCTCTGATTTACAATATTCAGGCATAACATGATCATGACTTGGCTGGTGTTATTCCCCTTCACATCATGGAGCAGAGTTATTTTGCACCAGTTAGTTTTCAGAGTTCTCATTTTAAATCAAGCTTCAGAAAAGTTACTCAGCACTCAGGAAAAGCCAGGAATAACTTCAGCCCCACAATCTGTGGGCAGGTAAGAGCCTTTTGCATCACAAGTGTATCTTCCTCTCTTGCTTGCATATCTCACTTGGGTTTTTTTGCACCATACTGCAACAAAGTTTGTAGTGCTTCCCTAACTCTACAGGGTAACCAACAATCTCTGGCCATGTCCAGTTGTTTTGTGTAACAAAAAAAAAAACTTCAGAAAGCAAAAATCAGGAGTGTCTTCAAGGCCAGATACTCCAAAGGTAGCTTGTATAAACCTACATCAGCTGAAAAAAAACCTGAAGACACTTGTGTATGACCATGGTCAATTTCAGCCTTCGAACACAGATTTCTTCTCCTAAGGCATACTGTTTTAGAGACCCTGCATAATACTACTCACACTGGCACAGGCCCTGGCCAGAGGAACTTTGTCACAGCAGGTTTTGGATTTGGTACAACTGCAATGAGAACAAGAGCACATCATCCTCCTTTGTTAAGCAACGCAACACAAGAAACACACAAGGTATTACAGACAGGAAGTACAACTGTTCACAGGTCAGGGGCTTTAGGCAGTTGCACTATCAGTACCTATCGGCATCAACTTCAAGGGGCACTGGTAGCTCACCATCCACTTGAAAAAGATGCAGCTGAGTGGAACAAGGAATACATGAACATAAGAAAACTCAAACTACAAGCACAAGTAACTTCAGCAGGGATACCATCAAGAACTTTACCCATTTTCATTACTTTAGAATAGTCATTAAACATCTAGATACATTTTTAATGCTCTTTGTCTTTTAAAGTGAGGAAAAAGGTGATGCCATAGAATAGCATACCCAATAGATAAACAAGCAAGATCCTAAAAGAGAATGTTGCCACATGAAAAGTTTATCAAAAATAACCTGATAACGTGCTTCCAGTAGTCATTTGTGAAAGCATTCAACTGACTTTGTTTCCATATAGTAAGGATTAGCAAACTCATGCAAGATTTTTGCTTTTAAACTCAAAACAGGTGCTGCTGCTTCTTTTTCAGTCTCCTTACACTAAGGTATCCCTCATTTAAACTTGCACAGTACATTTCTTGATTACTTCAAAGGAGCCTTGCAGCTGTTCTAACTCATCTTCTCCAAATAAATTTCTGTCCCTGTTTGTGGCCTACCCGAAAAAAACCCCCAAATATTTTGTTATCAGATATTGCAAGCCTCGGACACCTGAAATAGTATTTAACAGTTAAAAAAATTAAAGCTAAATTTCCTAAGCTCTCAAACAACAACACAAAATAGGATAATACAGTATCCCATATTATACAACACACAAAAGTGAGCTACTTTTTTCAAATTGTCTTAAAATTTTACAATATTATCCTTACAACGTATGTCACTGACTACTTTAATACAGGCTGTGGAGGAAAAATTAACACTTTTTCAAAAGTATTTCATGATTTTTTTAAAAATTACCATGTCACCTTTATTAGTACACTTGACAGTGGTGAAAGATTATCAGCAAGAGTTTAGAGCCATAACTTCACTGATTTACATTTTTCTGTTAGTGATAAAGACCCTCCAGAATTAAGACAATCACTTCACTAGCATCGATAGATGGCTTACTAAGGCAACCAGTTTTCAGATATCTAGTCTGCATAAGAATATTTATTTATTTATCAAAAGCTGCATATTTCTTCTGGAAAGAATAATTCTCCCACCCACCCCATTTGCTTATGTTCTTCCACCTTTAGAAGTGGGTGCTAGCTTCAAACTTGCAGGTCGTGTGTGAAGACAGATTTATTGTTACAGATGTGAGGCAGCTACATGCATTCCAGTTCTGAGAAAAGCAGACAGTTCTATTCAGCTTCATCTTTCATTTCTTGCTTGTATCTTTCACTTCAAAGTTGCAGCAAGTAATGTGTCCATCCACATTTGTTGCAAGTATAACTATGTGAAGTAACAATTATTCCAGATGTGAGCTCATTTCTTTTTCTTCCCTTTACCTTTCTTGCCTCCCTCCCCTTGCTGAAGGCTTTGATCACTACCTCCCATCTTTTGGGTTCTTGTTTTCAGTTTGGGAATGGTTTCTGCAGCATATAGCATCACTGATTTACCTAAAAATATAGGAAGAGATCAATGCATGCGTACTGTGTTAAGAACATTTGCATAATTTTCAAAGTCAGAAACTTCAGTCTCACTTCAGATTTCTCTTAAATTAGATACAAAGCCTAGGAGTTCTGCTTCCTTCCCCTACATAGCTAGAAGTTTGTGAAAAATTTTTGCAACTTTATTTTTTTAAATTGTTTTTTTTTGTTTTAAAGAAGTACAGGACTGAAATGTCACCGCAGGCTGGAATATAATCTGACAATGTTCAAAGTATCTACATCCTTCCTGTTACTCTTTCTCTTCAACTCTTAATGGCCTAAAATACCTGGGACAGAATGATCAGGCAAAAGCTGCATTTTTTGAAAAGCACTGCTGACAGAAGACACTTCCAGCAGGAATATGATTTTAAATCAACTCCTTCTGACCAACAGCATTCTTATGCTACTTCAGATTCAGCATTCTTCTTGCTCTTCACTTAAGACCAAATTACTTGTAATTCAAGATGAACTATTCTTGTTAATTAAAGGGAGCTGCTCCACTGTTGATTTATGAAAATGGCCAGCAGAAAACTCAAATGAACTTGGCATTATATCAATTGGCATCCATGGTGATGCCTAGCCAATGTCTGTAACCCAAGAAAAAGTGGAATTTAGCCATTTTAATACAAAATCCTGTTTTATCTGTCAACAAAACAGTAGAATAGTGGCTTCGTTCAACATAGCAATCACACAACACAACCCCCTCCAGTGCAACTGCTGAAGAAACAGCAGGATCAAAGACAACAGCATTTTTACAAACTCCACTGAGTGCTCACTCACACACCAACTTGATTTGGTTGAGTTATACAGGCAAAGAGATTTAATTAAAGTTGTAGAACTTACACTAGCAAAAACTAATTAAACAAGCTGGTAACATAAAAAAAGACTGTCTATGTTTTATCAACAAATAAAGTATCTAACGCAGGTACTCTACTCACGGGTTGGAAACTGAGGTAAACATGGGTTGCCATCATCTTGTTTGAGCTGGATTCGTACTCTACCTCTGTACTGCACATCTCTGTTCCACTCTCTAGGATACATCTTATTTTTCTGTCATACAAAAGAGAAAATTATAATAAGAACTAGAATAATTTTCTGCAAAATTTGTCTGGCAATTAAATTAAGTCGTAGCAGCCTGGAATTCTGAGCAGGTGTAACCCATAACCACAGCCCTCCAACAGCATCATCCACCATTTAGGCACCACAGTAGTATCCAAACCTACAGTGTAACTTTTTCAGCAGCACTGCTGCAACCAGTTATTAGTACTGAACAATTAAGCAAGTGGCCTACTACAGGTACTGTTCTGCTTCCCCACCAGTCTGGACTGCAGTGACACAGGTTTTTGTTTCATCTCCACACCCACAAACACTTCTGGACACCTACAGACACTAAGTCACAGCTCACAATCCCAGGCTCACTGCTTCTGGATACTCATAGCCTTCATTTTCTGTAAAATGTTACAGGTTTCTTAGTGGTACTGCCTATTTTCACAGGCTGATGTGCACTAACAGGAATATATTAGACTTCTGGAAAGCAAAGAGATTTTTTTTACTGGTTTTTGGATACCAGTCACATTCTTAAATGAGGACCTAAACTCCTTTTAGAAAATTCAATAGTTCTTTAAATTACTAATTAATTCAGAAAACAAACGGTGAAAAGTTACCTCTCTGGAAACCCAAACTCATTCCCTAAGAAAGTAACCAACTTAAACCACCTCACAAGCAAGCAGGTACTGCAGTAAAAAATTTACATTCTTTGGCTAAAACATAACTCCAAAGGACTCTGAAGATTTCAAGCATCAGAATCCTATTCCTAGAGGACACTCATTCCAAAAGGCAACCACCTTACATTAAAAATATGCCTTTTTAAAAGCTTAATTTGCTGAATTGCAGCTTGCAAGTTTAGCTTTTATTCTGACATTTTTAAGCATCTACGGTAGTCTCCTCAGAAGGATAGTTAAAAGTAATCTTTCAAAAGTAGCAGTCTCAAGAGATCTGGGTTATTCCTGTTTTGCATACAGTATTCCAACATTAACTTCATAATTACGGTCAGTTATTACTCAAAGCAAGCATCTTGGCTGATAATAAAAACGTCTCAATTGTGATTTATCCTATCTGTAAGAAAACACCTAACAAAAGAAGAACAGAGACACATACCAAGGTTATGTGGGGGTTTTGTGGTGGGTTTTTGTTTGTTTTTTTAAATTACCTCTAACAGCACATTGAATCCAACTGCTGCACATACATCTTGGATTTCTGTAGAGGTGGGATTTTCAACAGCCTGTTGAAACAATGTGTCACAGTTAACTGTTTTTCAGTTATTAACTACCTACACAGCAAGAGTTAGCAGTTTCTCACCCTATATTCTAAAACTAGAAAAAGCAGATGGCAAAGACAAGGTACTTCAAATAATGACAAAACTACTGTAGAAGTCACCTATGAGCACACCTGTGGCCTAGAAACCATTCAAAAAAAAGAAGAAAGAAGACATCAGAGAAGCAGGTAAGACAGATTTAATTAGGATGGGGAGCAAATAAAAGAATTGCTTAGGAAAAGTAATTGAAATGAAATAATATTTATTATATAAAAACCCCTAGATGCTATGAATCAGCAACAGCAAACTCACAGCAAGAACTGAAGTGGAAAAGTGTAGAAACTTTCTAGGCACAGGGCAGCATCCCGTAGACAGATCTTTGACTGGCAACTTGTATGCTCAAGAATGATTTTATTTTTAGCTATTATCAGAAAAAAAATCCCAACCCTAAGCAGTGAGAAAAGCTCTTTATATTCCAAGTGCTGCTTGTTAAAAACATTACAAAGGAATGAAATGATAAAACACTATTTCTGGACAGAAAAAGCAACAGCCACTGACTCTGCCACAAAGGGGACAGGTCACAGACTACAGGCATATGTAGTCAGGCATCAAAACCCAATCACTAGCTAGCTATTCTTTTCTACATTGCTTTCAGATTTGGCAAACTACTTATATGTAGGAGGCTGAGAGCACTAGCCTCCCATTACTTCACCTGCTTGCCAAAGGTGCTGCCCACATGAAAGACAAGACACTTAGACCCAGTGCTCTTCTACCAAATTCACATGCTGACACTAGGTTATCTTCAAATACACTGTAATTTCCAGTTATTGAGCTACTTGCCACTGGGGACTGGAAAGATAACAGCTTTGAGGTTTATTTTCCAACTCTCTACACACTACTGCACAGCAAAACAAAACACTGTATTTCCCTGCCACCCACAAAATTACTTTGTCTATAGGTATCCTTCTTCCTTCTGCTATTGTCTTCTTGTTGTTCAAATATGCTGGATAAATGCAGATATATCTACAAAGAAAAAACAGTGAGTTTTAGTAAGCAGTATCAACTCCTGAATTGTTTATGCAGTATTTTCCTAGCAAAACAAAAAATAAATCTCATTGCTACAACACAAAAGTTCCCACAGAAGCTTAGAACAACTACTTATTTTCCCTAGACCAATTAGTAAAACCCAATTTTGAGTTATCCAGGACACTGCATGACCATTTGGCTGAAACGTTCCTTGCATGACACCACTTTTTGAGGCACAGTGTGTACAAAGGATGGCACTACTTATCTTGCGAAAAAAAAAAAAAGGCTGAAAGCGAGCGTTTTGACCCATTTCTTAAACCCCTGCAATCTAGAAAAAAACATATCCATTTCCCTGAAAAGAATTAAAGGTTTCTTGATGAGGTTGTAGTACATTAATGGCTGATTAAGTTCTTGATAGAAGCAAGAAACAGCATTTTTTTTTTGCTATAGATTTGCCTTCCCTTGCCTATTCACACACAGAACAACCCAGATTTGCCTAAGTTATAAAGCCTCTGAAGAGCTAGGCTTAGAAACCTATCAAGCACATACAGGGAACAAGAGTGATGGAATGTCAACTATACTTCTTGTTAGACAATAAAAAACCCCAACTAGCTAGAAATGCCTATATGTGAATAAAAAGCTATGACAGCATAAGGAAATAGAGAAGCAAAAAGCAAGCAAATAATCTGAAGCAGACTAATGTTCAGTTAGTCCGAGACTGACAAGGATCACTAATCCTTTCTGCTTTCCTGGGTGCATTTCTTGCTGTCTCTAAAACGAGCCTCAGCCATCTGAACTCCTACTCCTCCTCCCCTGCTAAGTGGCTTTTCACTTGGTTATCTACACTCCTCTTTATGAGCCAGCCAGTACTGCTTGCTTAGCTGGCAAGAGTGCCGCACAGGAACTTTTCGGTCTCGTTCCTGACGTTCACAACCACCAACACACCGCCCCGACCCCCACAGCCTCTGCCTCAGCTTTACACGACACGCTCAAAGAGTAACAGGGCAGCGCGGCCCCAAGCACTCCCGAATCTGACACGGCCACATCTCAGCCTCCCGCCTCACCACACGCACGGCAGTCACCTCCCTGCACGGCCTGATGCCAGATCAGCCCCCACTGCCGCCTCTTGGGGTGGCCGGTGCCCCGCCTCAGGGCCCGGCGTGAGGCCCGCAGGCCCCAACGTCGCCGCCCCCCCCCAGCGCCACACGGAGCGTCCGGGAGCAGCCCCGAACGGCGACCACAGCACGCTCGGCGGGCGGCCACCTCACACGGCACGCTGCTGTCATCGCCCAGGCTGCGGATCGCCGCTACAGCTGCGGGCCCGACCCGCCTCACGCAGACACCCGCCCCCTCACCGCCGGCCGCGTCCCCAGCGCGCCCTCGGCCGCGCCCCGCTCCAAGGCAGGGTACCAGCGGGCTCCCGTAGCGGGCCCCGCTGGGCAGGTCGCCGCCTTGCAGGGCGCGGCACGCGTTACCTCTCCTTATCAGCTGGAGACGTGGCAGTGGCGGCAGCGGCCATAGCAACGGCAGCCCCGGCACCGCCACCGCCGCCGGCCCGCGCCAGCCTCACCCCTCTTCCTCTTCGCCAGGAAATCCCGTCCCCGCCTCCAGGTCCTGGAATCCCATTGGCCGGTGGTGCTGTCTCTAAAGCGCATCACCCTGTAAGGAGGCGCAACGTGTGCGCCCGCGGGCTGCGCGCGCAGCTTCCGCTGCGCATGCGCCTGGACGGCGGGGCGAGGGCGGAGCGAGGGCAGGGCGGGGCGGGGGTGGGGCGCGGCGGGCTCGGGCCGGGCCGCGGGCGGGCCTTGTGAGGCGGGCGGGCCTTGTGAGGCGGGCGGGGAGGGAGCGCAGGGCGGTCGGGGGTCCCACGGGGAAATCTCCTCGGTCAGTGCCGGAAACGTGACGCGAGAATGGTGCGGTACTGAGAAGTGGCGGCGGTAGCTCGCTGCATGTCAGGGGGCGCGGGCTGCCCGCCTGGGCGGGCTTGGATTACGGCCTTGAGGGAGGGCCTCTCCCTGCCCTGTGCAGCCTTGGCAGAGGGCAGGCGGTGGGGGGCCTGGTGGCTGCAGCCACCTCTGCCGCTCACACGTGAGGAGCACGCCCGCACGCTTGTCGCAGAGTGCAGCAGCAGTGCGCCTTGAATGGTACCTTCACGGCACCTTGAATGAATTCGGTGCCTGGAGCGGACTACAAGTGATAACAAAAGATGAGCCCAGAGGGTTGCACAAAGGTCTAGTTGGAGGCCGGTAACTATCAGTGTGCCCCAGGGGTCAGTTTTGGGTCCAGTGCTGTTTTAACATCCTCATCAATGATCTGGGGCAGAATCACCCTTAGCGAGTTTGCCGATGACACCATACTGGGAGGAGGGGCTGAGACACCAGAGCATCATGCTGCCATCCAGAGGGACCTGGACAGGCTGGAGAAATGGGCTGATGGGAACCTCATGCAGTTCAACAAGGGGGAGTGTGAAGTCCTGGGAACTAAAATCACCAGGCACGGGTAGGTGCTGGGGGCTGCCCAACTGGAAAGCATCTTTGCAGAAAAGGCCCTGGGGGACCTGGTAGACACCAACTTGAACCTGAGTCAGGAACATGCTTTTGCAGCAAAGAAGGCCAGTGGTGTCTCGGGCTGCATTATGAGTAGTGTTGCCAGCAGGTCAAGAGAGGTGATTCTTGCCCTTTATTCAGCACTGGTGAGGCCACACCTGCTGTGCTGGGTCCAATTCTCGGCTCCCCAGTACAAGACAGACATGGATATGCTGAATAGAGTCCAGCAAAGGGCCATGAAGATGATGGTCTGAATAATCTCTCCTATGAGGAAAAGGCTAAGAGGACTGGGACTGTTCAGCCTGGAGAAGGCTCGGGGAGATCTCATTAATATATATACATACCTGAATATAAAAAAAAACGACAGAGCCAGGCTCTTTCCAGTGGTGCCCAGTGTTGGGGCCAGAGGCAACGGGCACACAGAGAAACACAGGAAGTTCCTCCTGAACATCAGGGAGCACTTTTTCACTGTGAAGGTGACTGAGCACTGGCACAGGTTGCCCAGGGAGGCAGCAGAGTCTATATCCTTGGAGATATGCAAAAGCCATCTGGGAATGGTCCTGGGCACCTGGGTCTAGGTGACACTGCTTGAGCAGGGGGTTGGGCCAGGTGACATCCAGAGGTTCTTGGCAGCCTCCACCATTCTGCCAATGTGAATTACACAGGGCACACCTGTTACACTTATCAGTTAGAACTTCATGCAGCAGCTACGTACCAGGACCCCGTGTTCTTATGTTTATTTTCTGCTTCACCAAAGCACTGAGCTGCCCCCAATAAAATACTGAAGAGGAGGGTGCTGAGACCCAGTGCAACACAGTGGTATTCCCAGGGAAGAACTGCAAGTTCAGTTCATGAAAACCTGGAAGAGTTAAGAGTTATGGAGAAGCTTCAGAAAGAATCAGGGTGGCATTTAGCACTGGTTGACAAGTTATTTGTTTTTTCAGTCTTTTGAATGATGGGCAGTTTTGTTGTGTCTCATTATGTCAGAAGTGAATACACTGTACTAAGTGAAAATATAAACAGTACGACTGTGGCCTCAGCAGCAGCAGCTTTCAAAAATGTGACTGCAGCTGTCCAGTAGCAAGTCAGCTATTTGGCAGCACCTTGCAAACGTGACTCAAGAGGCTCCTCAGTTAAAAAAGGTTATGTAAATGAGGTGTGTCAAATTATGTGATGCACTAGATGTCCAGTGCTAAAGACAGAGTTCTTGTCATGGTTTAACCCTGGCCAGCAATGAAGGAGCACGCAGCTACTCGCTCACTCCCCCCTCACCCAGAGGGATGGGGAGGAGAATCAGAAAGGAATGTAAAACTCAAGGGCTGAGATAAGATTTAATAGGTAAAGCAAAAGCCACGTGTGCAAGCAAGGCAAAACAAGGAATTCATTCACCACTTCCCTTAGGCAGGCAGGTGCTCAGCCATCCCCAGGACAGCTGGGCTTCGTCACACGTAATGGTTACTTGGGAAGACAAACGCCATAATGCTACATGTGCCTGCCTTCCTTCTTCCCCCAGTTTATATACTCAGTGTGACGCCCCATGGTGTGGAATATCCCTTTGGGTAGTTCGGGCCAGCTGTCCCGGCTGTGTCCCCTCCCAGCTCCCCGTGCCCCCCCAGCCCTCTCGCTGGCCGGGCCTGAGACACTGAGAAGTCCCTGACTGAGGATAGACACCACCCGGGCGCAGCCAAACCCACCCGTGTGCTGTCAGCATTGCTCGCACAGCACAGCCACAGCACAGCTGCACCCGCTGCCGAGAAGGAACTTAACTGCACCCCAGCTGGAACCAGGACAGTTTTGAAGGGTTATCTCCCGAGTACCGTCAAGCTGGCTGATGCAGAGTTAGGCATACCTCTGTAAGAGGTAATCTATAAGAAGTAATTATTTAGACATTTTTTATGGGTTAACAACAGAATGTTCTCATCTTCAGAACATTAGCTTGGTAATGGATATCCTATACTGTTCTTTCTTTGCACAGTGTTTTTCTTTTAAATTACCATTCCATACACACACTCATATGGCTATTAAATGATTTTCAATTGAGATCCCCACCACCTAAAAATTGTTAGAGCTGCCATTACCTTGGGAGTTGTCCCATTGTCCAGATTGCCAGTGCTTAAATCTGGCATCAGCCACACTGGCAGAAGTGTGCTCTGTCAACTGTTGTCACTTGCATTCAGAGGTGGGCTGTAGAGGAGGGAAGGAGGGATGTGGGCAGCTCAGCAGCCTTTGAAGCCTTGGCCTGCAAGTATTTAGTCTGCATGCCTTTATGACAGCCACCCCACAGTGGTGGGGTTGTGCTTCTCAAACACCTGTGGACCTTGTCCCTCTGACTGGGGAGAAGGTGGTCTTAAAGCCAAAAAAAGGCTTCAAGGATGTCCTGGTTTCACCTGGGATAGAGTTAGTTTTCTTCTTAGTAGCTGGTGCAGTGCTGTGTTTTGGCTCTGATGTGAGAACAATGTTGGTAGGACACTGACGTTTTTAGTTGTTGCTGGGTGATGTTTATACTAAATCAAGGACTTTTCAGTTCCTTGGGCCCTGCCAGCCAGAGGGCTGGAGGGACATGGGGAATTGGGAGGGGACACAGCCAGGACAGGTGACCTGAACTACCCCAAGGGATATTCCATACCATATGACGTCATGCCGAGTATATAAGCTGGGGGAAGAAGAAGGAAGGGGGGGACATGTGGCATTTTGGTGTTTGTCTTCCCAAGTAACCGTTACACGTGATGGAGCCCGGCTTCCCTGGGGATGGCTGAGCACCTGCCTGCCCATGGGGAGTGGTGAATGAATCCCTTGCTTTGCTTTGCTTGTGTGCGTGGCTTTTGCTTTACCCATTATATTTTTCTTATCTCAGCCCTTGAGTTTTACATTCCTTTCTGATTCTCTTCCCCATCCCTCTGGGTGAGGGGGAGTGAGCAAGCTGCTGCCTGGGGCTTGGTTACCGGCTGGGGTTAAACCACGACAAAGGACCATTTACACAGTTTAATTCTCTGTGACCATACATAAAATGCGATCTGTGGACAGACTAGATTTTATTATACTCATTGTGTCTCTGTGTGGGCATGCAGTATGCAGGGCATTCTTATGATTTGACCTTTGCATGAAACACGGTTATCACCAAACCACGTTACTATTAAAGCTTATTGCCATTTGATTTCGTCAAACAACACGCTTAGTCCGTTCCTTCTGGGACACATAGGTTTGAACCCACTGAAAAGGTAGAAACATAGATCTCCCTCTGAAGGACAGTGGGCTCTAGCGGTTTAAATTGAAGACCAATCTGATGCTTTTAGGGAAAAATGCTATGAAATACTTATTTGTCATTACCACAGCTTCATACACAATTAAATAAACAATAGGGTAAAATTTAATGAACAAATATTAAAATTTACTTCTTTGCACTGTTTTTTTCCCTTTAGATTTCTGCAATGTTTTTAGTTTCTCACTTACTTTGTAAAGCAACTTTTGGTGCGTAATGGATCCCATTGGACATCCCCTTGAGAAGTGCTGCGCTGGTATTACATTAAAGGTGGCACTGAACACAGCTGCAATTTGTGAGTGGCACAGTACCATTGCTGCATATTAAGATTGCTCTCAGTCAGACCACTTAATTCAAGACACTGAGAAAGATTTTGTGTATTTCTCTTGTTATATTTGACAATTGCATTGTGAATTCAAAGGGAAAAAAACCCACTTAGCTTCTTAATACCAACATACTAGATGAATGGCTTCTCTATTTAGCTACTGTAATGTAACAAAAGCTACATAGCCTGTATCAGTATTTGTGGCAATGACATGAATTATTTTCTGCATATTTTCCAGATGGAAAAATAATTACAGAATAATTTGAAATGGAGTTTGTGGATGTAGTTTGGATCATATGGCATACATAATTGACCACAACAAGGCAAGCATGTCGTCTTTTTCTGCAGATGCTATTATTACATACCAATCTCCTTTATTGGTGCTAGAATTCACAGTATCTTGAAACTAGCATGCCTAAAATGAAGCACTGGGTACAGACATGTCAGTTTAATCCCCATCATCACTCTAGAATGACTAATTGAATATATGGCATCCAGTCACTGCATTTGTTCTTGTGCCATAAGAAATACATTTCAAACTTGAATTCTGTGTATTTCTAGCCTGAGGAATGGAGAGACAGAAGTAGGTCACAAAGCACACTAGCTCAGGCACGTTGTAGCTGCATGCGCTTCCCAAATATTTGCTGTCCTGACCCCAGAAATTGAGTGATGAAGCAACTGAAACCTGACAGCTTTTGAACTCTTTAAAGCAGTATAAGGAGAAGGTATAATTGCTGGTGAGGATAGAACTCGTGTACATCTGCAGCAAAATTTCAAGATTGCAAATAATGCCTTTGGTTAGTAGCAGGGATACTGGTCTCTGAAAGCTGTGTATAACTTGGTGAGGTTATTCCATTTGCTGTAATTGCAATGGAGGAGGTGACAGGGAGTGAACACTGCACTACAAGCATCGAGCAGAGAATTCTCTTACTCCATACACTGTCAGCAGGAAGTCAGGTGTCTTCAGTCAGGTTCTGTTTTTCTGTTAAGGGTGTCTTGGCAAGAAAAAGAGAAAAAACCCAAACCCAACCCCCCAAACAAAACAACCTAGCAACACGACGCCCGTACAAATGTGGAACAGAAATTCAAAGCAGTTGTGATAAAGGCTGGTACATTTCACCTGGGCTAAGTACAGATGCCTTGACTAGAAGTGGGAGCCCAAGGAAAAGTAGATAGTTTGAGGCAACACAGTTCCTCTGTGTTTTATTGGAAGTGTTGTTTACAGGTGCCAGTTTATTCAGCTTACATGTTAAGTTTTCTCTAACCTGATGTTACACTGCATAATCTAAGCATGCTCTATATGCCTGTATAATAATTGGACTTGTGAAGTCATTCAGGAGGAGGTATATTTTCAACTAGATTGGCGTAACAGCTCTGTAACGGAGTGCAGATAAAACACAGAATAAAGAAAGGCGATGCAGGGTGAAATCTTGGTTCAGTAAAGACTGAAGGGAAGGGGGCAAGCTGACTAGGATTTTCTCCAGAATATTTATATGCAAGGATTCCAAAAATCTCTTTTAAAGTAAAATGTAGGGACTGGTGAAAAAAAAAGAAGGAACTGTTCAAAATGGAAACATACTTCATTAAATATGACTCCTAAGGAAGTAACAGACAGGTATGAACTAGGTCTGTCCAACAGAGAACTTTAACCAGCGTAGGAGAGAAAACAATGCTGTTCTTCATTAAGTTTCATAAAACTGGTATTTACTTACCATGAAACTTCAACATGCAGAATTAACCATACCATTCTTGGCATGTGCCACTTTAAAAGACTGTATACATAATCTTCCCCAAAGAAGTGGTTATTTTAAATCCATAGATTACCCCAGTTCTTTTAATATTAACCATCGAAAATCCTGTCATTATGTAAAGTGTTTCTGGAAAGGCACCACCTCATGCCTATCCTACAGAGACAACAGCTACACAACTTTTGTTAGTCAGCAGAAGCATGACTTGTTCATTGCAATGGCAGAAGCCTATAAAAAGTTTTGATAGCCTGTATATCCTAGAGAAGGTATGAATGTCCCCAAGATGTTCATGTCTTTTTAAAGGATTTGGGATGTCCTAAACCACATTAGGCTTACCTGTTTCAATCTGTCTTAACTGCTGAGCCACAAGAGCAGCTGACAATCACAAAGCGGCCTTGGAACAGTCATCCTGACTTGAGTGCAGTTCAGAGCTAAAAGTCTTCCGGATTATGTCACCTAGACCCAAGCCTTGATTTGCGTGAATTAGTTTATGAAGTACAGCAGACAATACATGGTGTTTCACTGAGATATAAGGGAGACTGTCAGGCCAAGACTCTATCCAAATCCCTGTTTAGCTGGCAACTGGAGAACTGACAAAGTGGAAACAGCAAACCAGGGATTTCTACTCCTCTCTCATTCCTTCAATTTTGCAAAGACTACGTCTCTTTTAAGTACAGACCTCGATTTTAGACCCAGTCATTCTTTGGCCTTCTCTTTTAGCCTTGTAGAACAGCTGACAGCTGTGTAAACTCACAGCTGCGTACAGTCAATTTGTAACATCAAAAGGAACCATCAATCATCTGTATGTGACACAGTATTTGCACTGAATTAACAGATTGCACTTAAACTAGGGGATTTCTATTTCTAAGAATTTCAAATTATTTATGTCCTGGTTTCAGCAGAGATAGTTAATTTTCTTCCTAGTAGCTGGTACAGTGCTGTGTTTTGGATTTAGGATGCACATAATGTTAATAACACACTGATGTTTTTAGTATAAACACCGCTTAACAACTAAGTTAAGGACTTCTCACTTTCTCATGCCCTGCCAGTGAGAAGGTTGGAGGGCCACACGAAGCCAGGAGGGAGCAGAGCGAGGACAGCTGACCCCTAACTGGCCAAAGGGATATTCCATACCATATGACATCATGCTCAGTGTATAAACTGGGGGGAAGCTGGCCAGGGGCCACTCCTCAGGAACCAGTTGGGCTTCATTTGGTGAGTGGCGGGCAATGACATTGCGCATCATTTGCTTTGTGTATTCTAATTCTTCTGTAATCATTATTTTCTTTCCTGTCCCATTAAAATGTATTTATCTCAACACATGAGCTTTCTTATTTTTATCCTTCCGATTCTCTCCCTTATCCTGTGGGAGTGGATTGAGTGAGCAGCTGTGTGGGGCTTAGTTGCTGGCTGGGGTTAAATGACAAGACCCAAAACATTTTAAGTGTCAAATAACCCATTACAGTTGTTCAACTGCTCAATTATAGTGAGAAAAAAAGATGCCAACTCCCTTTCATCATACAATGGCAATAATAACAATAATGGGAGTCTTCTCACCATTCATTACAGATTAACTTTTACATCTACCATCCTGCTTTTCCACAGCTACGCCCACTCTAAATGTGTGCCATCAGAGACCTTGCCAATGACCTAGGTAATATACACAAGTAAATCTGAACTGTGTTAACAGTGCACCCAAACTGCCTTTTCCCTTCTGTATTTAGCCCAGACAATATGCTTTTTGTCAGAGGATTGTTGGAAGTAGGGAGAGAATTAGGCATGACCTACCTTCATTTGTATTAAATGTAATCACTCAAAATCTCCTTGTTTTCACAATCCCTGCTGACTTAAAGTATGTTTAAATAAATAGATTAAATACTATCACTCCAGGTGATAGTATTAGTACCTTTTCTTTATTCTGAAAAGTTTAAGTTACTAGCAAGGGAATTTCTTTTTCTGCATATAAATCAAGACTTAAATGCATCTTTCTCTTGAACACTTCAAAAATAAGGTATCAGCTAATCGGTCCTGAAATTAGAACTCATTTTCTGAACTATGAAACAGAGCACTACAAATATTAGAAAACAAAGGATCTTAGTAAGTCAGCAACAGTGCCTTTTTTTAGTTTAGATGCTTCTAACTATACCGAAGTCTAAAGCAAGTATAAGAGTGCAAAGTATATATAAATCCATTTGTGTGTGTGTGTGTGTGTGTTGGGAATGAATCAATCTAGGTCACTTACTAGTCTCTAATCAGGGACTAAAGAATGCATTCTTTATGGAAAAGGCAGACTTTGGAATTAACTAAGCCTTTGCTGTGCTTATGAGTTGAAGTAAACCTTCTTGTGAACCTCTTGTAAGTAATAGAGATTACAGAATTACACCGTGTTGGAACTAGATTTTGTTTTGTGCAGTTTGTTCTAAAATGAAACATGTAAGAGAACAGAGCGTATTACTGGTGAACCATGTGTCTCTGAGCTTCTTTTTTCCACTTACTTTATCTGAAACACAAGTACCACTAAACAAAACTGCACGTTTTTTAGAGAGTGTTTGTTCTGATATGCTGAATCCTTGCTCAAGGGTCTTAACAGCAACTTTCTTTTAAAATCAAATCATATTTCTGATACAGAAAACAAGACGTCTAACTTTTAGTAGTAGCCAAGAAAAGAATTCCACTCTGACAAGGTGCAACCAGGAGGAAATTTTATATAACACTGCAAGGAATAAATAAATTATGCATAGCAAGACTAAATTCAGAATATGTATACTGTGAAACGAAATACATTAGAATAGTTGAAGAAAGAATTACAGAGTTAGGATATAAACAGTAATGCATCTCAGGCAGAAGCAAACAACAAAACTGAAGGGAACTGTGGGCTGAGATTGTTCAAGAGAAACAACACTTACAGGTGGGAAAATGCATCTGATCTCAGAGGATGACAATTTAATTACCTGCAAAGAACCAGCACAAGCTTTATGCATGTTAAATCCCACCAAAAAGTAGGGCATTAGAGATACTGTTTGTACATATGGCTCGAGATCTGGACAGAAGTGCGTTTTACTGAGTGAGAAGCTCCCTCTGCATCCTCCTGATATCCTAACTGCAATTCCACAGCCACTCAAGCAAAGGATGCTTTCACAAACCGCAAAATTAGAATAATTTCCTGAAATCTTGAAGTGGCAGAAATTCATAAATATGTAAGCCTGTAACTGTGTGGAAATTTCCTAAGAAAGGTAATTTGCAGAACTATGCTAGGGAAGCATTACCCAGTAAGTAAACAGCACATCTGGTAAACTGAAAAGTTGACAACAGAAAACCTATGTATTAAATACATATTTTATATTAACATTGGCATCAAAAATTGACACCTGCATTAATTACTGTTGTGAGCTCTTAAGCTCTTCTGCACCACAACAAATCCCCTTGCACTTCCAATAAGTAACAAAACACAACACGTAACCAGTTAACTTACCATTCTGACTAAAAACTCAACCTTAACTACGTAACATTCTCTATAAACACATTTAAAGATACAATCTATTATTCTGCATATAGGAAACTATGAAGCAGGAAGCATATTTCTACATGTGATTTGAAATGAAAATAGAAGCATGGGCATCTCTTCTGGTTAAATGTAAAAGTGCAAAGGACATGGCTGTGGAACCAGAGAGTGAATACATTTGGGTAATTTGGTATTAAGAAGGTCCTTGAAGATTTAAGCATGTGGAGGAAGCCATGCTTCATATTAACTGACACTTCACTTCCGATTTGCAGCTTAATCCATCACACATCTCATCAAGAAAAAAGCTGTCAGACAGGCAGATGCAACTTTGCAAGGAATTACAGTAGATGCATGAGGTTATGTTTAGGTGGAAGTCTACACGATTGTTAGTGACACTCTTATGGCTGTTCATACTATTTATTGAAAGCTAGATGAGAAAAGCCAAGTCTGCGAGGCATCTGGTAATGACAGAATAGAAGAGCTTGTAGAAGTCCACCTGAACATTTTCCAGATCATCCCTACCAGTAGTACTGTCTTCATTAGGGAAGGGAGATGTTCTCTCCCTCTTCAAGCCTCTTCTAGAAACAACTAGCTGCAATAAATTTTTACTGGAAGGGTTTACTGCATTGAATTTAACATTAGAAATTTTAAAATTGTCACCTAGAATCTTACATATGGTAGGAAAATGTGTTCTTTGCATTTTTTTCATTTAGGAAAAATTTATTTTCCACAAGCGCAAACTATAGACTGATGCAATACTTCTAGTTAGTTGTCAGAATTTCCAGGATAAAAGGACTTACCCCAACATGACATACTTAAATGCAAAGCACTAGGGGCCATTAGGCAGAAGGTCAGAGTGAACAAGAGTAAAAATCCCTCAACTCTAATTTGCCTTTGCTCTCTCAGAAAGGGTGAAGAACAGGTTTAAAACTTGGCATATTGGCTTAATATTGCCTCTATGGCTTGATCCAAACCCACTGACTGCCCACATAAAGGAAGCTATCCCAACCTCTACCTACCAGCCCTAGCTTTTATTTTCTTTTCTGCTGGCTCCAGTGGCACTTGTCGAGCAAATTCAGAATGCTAAATGCAGCACTAACCCTATTCCTCCCACCAGTTCTGCTAGCTAGGTAACATGTGAACTAGTCCACTGAAAGGTCAGTTGAGAGCCAGGATTCACAGCCATGAGCATGGAAGGAAGAAAACTTTCAATACTGCAGGCTGTTTCTTCGATTCTAGAAATAATATGGATCTTCATCCTTAAGAAGAATGAAGAAGATAATACACAGCTATCTTCTTGGTAATCTCAATTTCTGTTAAGGGGGATGAGAGGACAGACAGTTAGGAAGTACTCCAAAGCAACTGTCAAATTCAGCTGTCACATTATCAAACAGAAGTTTTGCTGTTTCATGGTCTACCGGTATACTTTCAAAATAAACCCTCATTAATTCACGGTCAAAGTGTTCTGTCTCCTGTGCATCTTATGCCATTTACTGGGGAAGACAGGGAAGTATGTCTCTAGAATAGTATGGCTTAAAGTCTCTGAAACTGTCCCTTTTCTTTCCCTCCCCCTTTACCCAAGACAGCAACTAACTTCTCAAAGCCATTAAACATACTAGTCTATGCTGAAGGATGCTGTTCCTTACTCAAGTTCATAGCAGAAACTATACTCGTATTCTGCAGCCAAATCCTGCTTGAAATAATATTCCAATCTCATCAGGAAATCCTAGCAAAGGCTTTCAATTTTTAAGTTGTCATCTCTGACAGAGTTCTGAGAATATCTTTAAGGTTTCAGGGGAAAATACTCTCGACAGAGAACTGCGCGTGAAAAACAGAAATAGATTAGTTCCCCTTTAACATTTGCAATATTTAGTCAGAAGAACTTTCAGCAATAACTTTAACTGGAACACACTGCAAGAAACTAAATGAATGTACATTTTGAAAAGTGAACTAATTACAATTTGTGAGAAGGTCAAATTTCTGCGTTTCACATCAAGAGGACAAAGATGTGTCAGTCTGAAGTGAGCTTTATGAGTGTATTTTCAGTATAAACTCAATTTTAATTACAAGTTTGATATGTTTTGGATATGATAAGCTAATTCAAGGACAAATAAAAGTCTGAGCACAAGTCACAGAAGTTCTACCAAAATCTGAGGAAAGAAAGGCAGCACATCCCAGAACAGTAAAATGAGCCTTGGTTTCCTTAGCTCCTTGCTTATGTTTTGCCTTGACATAAATAATGTCCTTTCACCTGCTGTGGCAACTTCATAAAAATAAAAACAAGAACAACTGTAAATCTTCAGCAGCATAAATCAAATCTGACTGTCCTGGATCTAGGCATCATTAACAAAATCCAAGACCAAATATACTTATTGCAGCCATTTTTTAAAAAAAATTATATTTCTGGAATCTGTTTTTATAGTTAAGCTTAGAATATAACTTTGTATCCCCATCACTAACAAAAATCAAACATCACAGATGTCCTTAAATATTCTAAAAGGCTTTTAGTGGATACTAACCATTTTAGATAAAGAATCAGAGAAATGTAGATCTGGAAAGGATTTTGAAAGATCACTTAAGTCCATCTCTGCACACAGGCAATGTGAAATATACTATAGTCTATCCCTGTGAGATGTTTCATAAACCTTTTCTTAAAACTTCTATAATGGAAATGCAACAACTTCCATGGGAAGCATATTTTAGTGTATCACTACCCTTACAGTTGGGAAGTTTCTCATCTGTCTTTGCTACAAATATACGTTACTTATGAGGATATTGAGAGACTTCCCAATTATAATGGTCATGAACTACCTCCAAAACTATCTAAAGAAGCCACTACAATTTTCAAAGACATTCTGGTGTTTGATACGCATACAACTACTTATTGTTTCACAACTTCAGATCCCCTTGGTTAGAAAACTGAAATCAGAATTTCTTTACTGAGATTCAGTTTACATTTAAATTCTTAAATTGACAGGAAACAGATGTAAAGCTGGTGATAAACAACTATCTTGGATTATATGGTGTATCTTCATATTAGTAGTTAAAAGCCCAGCATAAAAGAAGTATCACATCCATATGGTGTGACACGACCACAGAAGCGGGTTTGCATTTTAAACTCAAAAGATGGACTTCAGTATGCTGCTCCAATAGGAAGTCCTGACTTTGAACACATCATATAATCTGTCTCTATTTAATCTTTAAAAGGATGCTAACATTCACATTAAAAGTTTTGTGAAGACACTATCTACAAAATATTTCAAAATCTAACATGAGGAGTGCTGCTTAATTCACCAGATGCTACAGAAACACAGCACGTCTCTCTAAGCAAATCTGACAGGAAGCAAAGAAAAAGACCAAGAAAGACACTTCTGCCAAACAGGTATTTTTGGTATTGGCTTTTAACTTTATCTGAATTGACTTCTGTCTGCTGACAGTATCTCAATTCTGTTTGTAAACAGTGCATGTCTACAGTGAATTCAAGATAAAAATTGTTTCTTTTCACCATCAGATGGAGTACAAAAGCCACAGGTGTGATACACTTTGCAACTGTGTTAAAGCTACCATAATGGTAAAATGATCTATTTCAGGGCTTCCTGAAATCAGAGCATTTTGAATCCTGAATACCAATTACTTAGCTAACTTTAGAATAGTCCAGTCGATAAGCAACAAATTTGACATACTGTTTCATGGTTTGTTCAATCATGCACAGAATGGTTAATATCCTGTTGTCTCACATTTCTACGTTAAACCAATTCTCATCTAAATTCAGACTGTATTTATATTTTTAAAGCACAAATCTGTCCTTTCAGCATTGTTCTAGCACAAACCATATTTGCATGAAAAAAGGCTCAAGGCAGCAAATGTCCTGGCTTGTGTATAAAACTGTTTTTCTACTATGACAACAAATGTCTTGCTGCCATGGGATTCTTGCGATATTTTCCCCTTAATAATTTTTAAAAAATAAATTAAAAAATGCATTAACATTTCAAATAGAATTAAAATTTCATCTTATAGTCACTATTTCACATTCTATATTATTTCTCCCAATGAAAAAAAAAAATCTTTCGTTTTACAAATATTATTTTAATAAACACAGTATTGTTTCAGGCTTGCAGTCATGAAAACAATTATACTGCTTGACTACTGGAAATACCCTGCCTTTAGCCTTGTTATGCACCTGAGATGTGTGAAACTGTCCCAATTACAAATATATTACAGAAGACGCAGGCCCTGATCTGCAACTGTCGTTAGCATCCTGTAACAGCCATTTGTAGTGCTAAGGAAGAACAAATACTGGAGGTGCAAGATTCTGCTAGATCAGGCCCTAAGTGTAAGTGCATTATACAACACATTATATGGTGACATCTCAAAAGAAAATACTGTATTTTTATGTAATGCAGAAGTAACACACACAATTTACATATAGTAATAATTTATTCTGAAATGTTCACTTTAGTCTCTGTTGAGACATCACCCATGTCTCATTAATAAAAGAGCAGCCATCTCACCTCAAATACCAGAATATACAACAAGTTACAGCATAGCAAAAAAATTCTACCTACTTTAAGATAAAATCTAATTCAGGTAAAATAATTTTGTTCAAGGTTTTACAGTTACACAGCTTTTTTTTTCTTTTTTTTGCAGAGCACAAAGAAAGTGTAAATCGTTACACCAGAACTATCTATGCACATTATGTGACCACAGAAATGTTAATCATTACTTCAGAAAATGAACCATCAGTTCCATTCATGCAGAAAAGCAGGCTGGGAAAGCTTGTTCAGCAGAAACCATATTACTGTGAATTTCACAGCCACATGATTAATTATTGGGTTAGATGGACTCACAAATACTAGAACAGAGTATACTTTTTTGCATAAATAATAGCAATTCTTCCCTGATGTAGTTTAGTCAGTTTGTAATCTAGAAATGATTGATAAAGCAATATGACTATCATCTCTATCTGCAATGTTCCATGATTTCAACGACAAGCAATATTTAAAGGATTATGGGATGGGATGCTAATTAAATACATGTTAAACATACTGTACAAATATACTTGCATTAACAATTTTATTCCAAACTCAATCAGGTATTCCTCCAAAATATTACCAGTGAAGACAAAGTATACTATCAAATATGGCTTCCAGAACAAGGACCTTCTAACAAGAATCAAACCTATTTACAACAAATAAAAACAAAAAAGTTCAATCCCCAATCTTTAAGTTTCATCTGAAACAGTTTCTAAATAGCTGCTGTATTTAATACAGTTTTGTTTATTTTTTGTTGCACTTAAACAGAAGTTACCAGGTAAGAACCAGAATGACGTTTAGGACTCTGAGTTCCACTGGAGTCTGGATTTTCAGACTTGGAGTCGCGTTTCTTCATGCTGTTATTTACTGGTGTTGGTATTTGTGATGGCCGAGCAGAACTACTGTCCACACTACTCTTCCTGCGGCTTGGATTGTAGTTGAAAGGAGTCACTCTTGCTGCAACAGCACCGATAGGGGAGCTATGTTTGCTTGAGCTACTGGAACTGAATGGTGTACGCTCGCTTACAGTACTTTCGTTATTTTCTGGTGTGGGAACAGCATTATTCTGCAGAGGCTTTGTTTCAGTGCCTTTCTTGTCTGGACTCTCTATCTGAAAGAAAGAGTTCAGACGGTTTTCTAAACCAATGGTACGAACAGGAACACCTCCATTCCCCGGGGTTTGTTTTTCTTGCGTCTCTTTAGAATCTTTACCATTCACACCTCCCTTCTCTGAAACACTGTCAATAACAGGGGGAGTATTTCCAGTTGGGGACCTTCCAGATCTAGGATTGTTAATTGGGCAGTCCTCTATCCGCACCCACACATCCTCTGTCTTAGAGACGGCTGGCGCCATCTGATAGATGAGAGTTTTGGAATCGGAGCCATTTGTGGCACCAGAGAAAGAATGCTGAGGATCATTCATTATCTGAGGAATTTCGTTTTCTTTTATTTTTCTCCAAGTGCCTTTTGCTGGTGCTTGGCTTTCTTTACTTTGCTTGTGTCCAGAAAGAGAACTTCCGTGTTGCTTTTCATCTTCACTTTTTGCCTTTTCACTGGATTCTGAGGAAGCTGACAGAATCGAGGAGGAACTTCCAGTTCTTCGCCAAGTGCTTACACGAGGAAGTGATGAGGAGTGCTTACTATGCTCACGCTTCCATGTTCCCGATCTATTGATCAGCAATCTAGAAGGACTCTCAGAATGAGAACGAGCTATATCATGACGTTTTGCTGGTCTCCCATCATATTCTACAGAAGGGCTCAGATTAGAGGGCAATTTTCGCCAACCACTAGTCTGGGCAGCTGAATGAATGGATAAAGACATATCTGGAAGAGACGGACTTAAAACTGGGGTCTGTAGTTGCGACCTTGTAGGAGAATCTGACCTGGAAGGAGACAGAGATTCAAACGAAGCTGACTCTTCTAATTTCCGTCTCAGAGTTGGGCTTGGAGCTTCTTTAATAAAAGTTGACTGACGAACAAGAACAGGTCTCTCCGATCTGTCAGATTCACTTCCGCTAGATTTTGTGGATGACATTCTGGATAGTTCAGTCTTTTTGTTTGATCCACCACTGCTGAGAGCTTGGTTTAACCCTTTTGAAGCAGACTCACTTCGTGGAATACTACTGGTACTCTTAGGTAAGGCAGTTTGCTTTGTAAGGTTTTGCTGGCTCATCTGCCTGCCTGGTGATGTATATGACATTCTAGCTGAACTCGAAGATTTAGTCGAAGCTGTGCTAGGAGATGATGTCCTTGGCAACTGTGACAGTTTGTTGGGAGGACTGATACCATTTCTTCCTGGGGAAATTGAGTTTCGCCCGGGAGATTGCAGAGGCCTACTTAACGGCTGCTGTTGAGGTCTAGATGGAGTGGAGTCTCTAGACCCTGATCTAGAAGGTCCTTTACTTGATACACTCTGGTTCAACCCTGATGGTTGCCTCGTTACAGGAGCTGGCTCAGGTTTCACTGATGACTTGACTCCTCTTGGAGAACTCGTCAGACTTTGGCCTTCACTGGGACTCTTGGAGTTTGCGTTTTTGAGTGGGGGACCCTTTTTGGAAACAGGACTAGTACTTGAAGAACTATTTCGAACTCCTGGAATATGTATCATTGTCCTACCACGTGAAATTGAAGGCACACTTGTCTGCTGTGGCTGCTTCAGCTGGCTTGAAACTTCAGAATTGGAGCGAGTTTTTCCTGTAATTATACTTTTATACACTTTCTTCCCTCCTTTGATTCCCCTGCTTTCAGATTCTACTTTTTTAGACTCCAGTGTACTCTTCTCTCCTGGCTTAAGAATTCTTGGACCTTTATTACTAGTGAAAGGTTTTTCTTCTTGGTCTGGGGTAAGATGAAACGGAGACCCTAGAGAAATACCAGATTTCAGTGAAAGGATAGAATCAGAGTCTGATGAAGCTTGCCTAGACAGTGACGCAGCAGCCGCAGCTTGATGCAAGCTACTAACTATAGAATTTGCACCTTCTTGTATAGCTTTCCAATCAAAGTTCTCTGAATCAGGTGAGAAACCATGTTCTGAATCTGGCCTCTGTATCTCCCTCAAATCCAGCGTTAAATCTTCTGCCAATATACCACCTGTATTTCTGGAATTATTTTTTTCACTTTCACTCTTTATTCTTGAGGGCTTTTTCTTCTTAGGCATAGCAGAACTAATGCATTCCTGCAAAAGATCATCTTCTGAATCAATACTAAGAGAACTCAGAGAGCTGTTTCTGGAGAAACATACAGGAGTATCTTCAACATGAAATGACTTAGGTGCATAACCAGAAGTCTGTGGTCTGTTTGATTCCATCTGTGGATCTGGAGCCTCAGTATGTTTTGCAGGTTCCCCTTCTTTGTTGTTATTGTTTTCTTGATCAATATCACTGAGGGAACTAAGAGATGAATTGCGAGAAAAACAAACCGGTGTGTTTTCGATGGCAAAATTCTGCATTTTTTCATCTGTAGCTGCTCCTCTGTCTGGAATATCTTTAGTTGACTGAGAGAAAGTTTTAGGCTGGCTTCTGCCTGTTGGGTGTTTCTGACAAACTTGTGTCCTGTTACTTGGCTGCTGATTTGAAGACTGTTCTGGATTAGTGCAGCCTTTAGTTTCTGTTTCCTTTGTTTCTTTTCCTTTTCTTAATTCTGCCTTCTCCCTTGAAAGGTCAACATCATCATCATCAAAATCTAAAGAACTTAGGGAATCATTCCGTGAAAAACAATACGGAGTTCCCTCAATAGGTGTGTAATGATGAGGGGAATCAAATGTAAAGCTTCCTCTTACACGCTCTTCATTATTTGGCAATTTGTCATTAAAATCTCTTGAATTATTTTTAAGATTCTGTTTCTTTGCATCTCTGTTCTCTGGATAGCTTCTGTCAATATTAACATTGCTTTTAGGCTCTGTGGCTTTTCTTATACGTGTTCTATATTCATTATTTTGGGGAACAGGCTTTACTGGTGACGTTGGCTTCTTTTTCTCACCTTCTGGTTGGTTTTTATTACTTAGAGATGAAGATGCTTGTTGAATTTGATCCATTATCTTCTTCACTCTGAAAGGTTTGTGACTTTTTCCTTTTGGCATAGCTGAGTTGATGCACTCAGCCAGAATATCACCCTCTTCTGTTTTGTCTTCATCCAGGCCTGGGGCAGTCACAGTTGAGCTTTTTGCTCTCTGAGAGTCATTGGTACTTGTACCTTCCGTAGGAATGGTGTCTCGCTTTTCAAATTCCCTGGACTCTGCTCCCATTCCCACACTGTCTACATTGGCCAACTCACTTGGGGGAGATTCTATTGTGAGATCACTCAGAGATGTAGCTGTTGAAAAATTTATTGGTGTACCCTCAACACAATATACCCGTGGCATATCATCTCCTGGTGTAAAACTCACATGCTTCTGGGACTGCAATCTGCTTTGTGAAGGCAAAAGTTTGTAAACTGGCAACTGGCTAGGCTTTCTGGCTACAGGAGGAGGTATTTTTGGAGCAGGTGTTTGAGAAGGCTTTTTGGCTTTACGTGAAGACTTTGTTGGCATTGCAGAAATAATACATGCTTCCAGTATTTCAATATCATCATCAGAATCATCCAGAATGTCTTTTTCTGCTTCAGCAGGCTTCTCTGCTTTCTTCTTCTTGTTATCCTTTGTATCATCTGACTGTTCAGGTTCCACTTCATTTCCATGTTCATTTTCATGAACTGGAGGCATTATTCTTAACTCTGCATCTTTCTGTATAAATGGCTCATCAAGACTGAGAGCACTCAGGCTGGAAGAACAAGAAAACCCATCTGGTGTGCTTTCTGTAGCAAAATGTAACAGTGTATCAGCATCTGGTAGTACCTGAACTCTTTGGACAGCTGCATTTACAGCTGCCTGTCTAGGACCAGGCTCTCTCTTTTCCGCACTAGGTACTTTACCTTTAGCTACATCTCTTTTTACTTGAACTCCCTGAGCAGGCGGCGGCGTTTTACTTCTGCTTGGAGGCATTGTTTGTCCAGGGCTGTCTGGAAGGTCACTGGGACTTATAATACCACTTACTATTCCACTGCAAGGCTCACTTTGAACTGAACTAGCAATTGAACGGCTTTCAAAACTATCCAGGGAACTTACAGAAGTGCATCTGCTGAACATGAGTGGTGTTTCCTGCACATAATGTTCTGGTGGGCTTTTAGGAGTCTGTGCACCACTCTTTGAGGGAGATTTGGCACCTGAAGAAAATTCAACAGCTTTATGTCTAGAGGAATCAGAAGGAGACAAACTAGAAGTCTGAAGTCTACTGGATTTTGTTCTGATGTGTTGTGATGTTGATGTGATTTCACTTACTGCACCTTCTGTAGGTAGAGACCCACTGTTCTCCTTTAGTTCTGATATCTGTAGCGTGTTATTAGCATCTGCCACACGTGTGGATTGATCACGTCCTATTTCATCTTCAGCTGATGACAAAGATGACAAAGAGCTACACCTTGAAAAACATATTGGGGTATCTTCCACACAGTAAGTCTGTATAGTTTCCTGATTAATAGAGGGAGTTTTACAAGAGGCAGTCTTTTGTGCATGACCACCTCTGTTCTGGGCAGAATTTGGGTGAAGCTGATTCTGTCTCTTTGAACCAGCTGAGGGGGCCGATGTGCTCCCACTGCTTGCGGAAATATGGTCAGTTTTAGCGTGTTGCACTGAAGAAGTCTTCGGAAAAGTGAAAGATGGCTTCTGAGAAGGAGGAACTTCTGTTGAGTATTTTAAACTATAATCAATAGGCTGATCGACATGATGTTCCTCTTCATTGTACTTTATGCTGTAATTAGTTGGTCTGTCTTCTTCTTCCTGTTGTTCCTCCTCAGAGTAACGTTCACTATAGTTGGTTGGCTTATCATCATCATAATCATCAACCTGGCACAAGGACTGGTTTACTTTCTGATTCATTCCAAGAGATGAGCCTACTCTGTTCTGATCTGAACCACTGGATCCTCTTGATCTGAAGGAAGAAACACACTCTTGCTGTCCAAAAGGTGACTGGTATTTCATGTGTTTATCTTCTCCACTTTCAGTGTACACGGGGTAGGTTGCATTCTGGCTCCTTGACTGCCTTTGTTCATTTTGTTTCATTTCATCATCTATTATGTGCTTAGGCCTTGCCCATCTTTCATTCTGAGAGGGACTTTGCCTTCCAGAATTTAACTGTTCATCTGAGTATTTAAGACTATAATTAATAGGAGTGTCTAGCTCTCCGTCATTGTCATCCATATGATTTGCACTATGAATCTTATGTGCCAAGTCTGCTGGATATTGACCATAACTACAAAATTTACTTTCATCATCTTCAGAGTAAGATTCAATGGAAGGTTTCATTTGGCCTCTTTTACCATAGCCATCACTGCTGCTGACACTATTTAAACTATCATTTGAAGCTCTCTTGTATTCCATTTTTGTGTACGGGATAGGACATGTCCTGTTTGAATTCTCAGGTTTAGGAAAGTATGTGTTTGAGTGAGTGTGGGCAGTGGCTGATCTCCTTGGGGCATTTCTGTCTTCTGTCAAACAGTGCATTTCTGAAGTGGAACCAGAACTTCTGTCTTCTTGTGGAATATGCATGCTTGTTACTTCTTCCATAACTTTGGCGATCTGAGCTGCAGCGGTAGAAATCTGCATTCCTATTCTCTTAGAGGAGTTCCCAGTATTCTCTGCAGTAGGATGATAGGTATTTAAACCTACCGCTCGATCCCTATCAAGACTTCTGTCTTTCTCAGATCGAGAATTTTCTATGTTTCCTCTACTGGAAGAGGAGGAGCCAGGCAATACCGTAGTATTTAGATATGGCGAAAGTACAGTCATATTACCAGCATTAAAACTCTCTGATCTGCATATACCATCATCATGCCGACTGGAATCCAAGACATAGTCACTGTATATATTTTGCTTATGTCTCTGCTTATTACGGTGAGATGCTTTTGGGCTTAAATTATCAATGTTGTCAAAAGTCTCTGATAAATGCTGAGCATCTAATTCTGCTTCCAGTGCCTTTTGTTTTCGGACATGAAGAGATGGTAAGCTTGATCCTGGAGACATAATGTTAGCATCCTTATATTTTGCTGGCCTGTTTGCCATGAGGTTTCTTAGAGCTGCAGCACTACCCATGGCTATCATTTTGTGTTTTGAGTGAATGAGATTTTTCAGCATGCTGACTGCTCCCATGTCCCACAACGCCTCCTGATCCTTTGCATTTCGTGCAGAAAGATTCCACAGGGTCCCACATGCATTACTGACTATTGTCAAACTGTGTGACTTCAAGTGTTGTAACAAGGTTTGTAAGCAGCTGTTCTCTCGCAAGATTTGCCTGGTGTTGAGTAATTGAAAATAAACATCAGTAGTGGCATTTAAGAAGGGTAAGAGACAAAACAAAACAAAAACCTATTACGCTAGAGGCAAGTTTTGCCCTTAGAAGGAAAATCATGAGTTCTCCAGTGCAAATTTATCTCGTATTTCCTCTAGCTTTCATCTGAATGCTAATCAAATCCTATTACAAATACGAATAGTTAGCTTTTAGTACAGTTCACCATTAACAAGCAGTAGGTCTTAACCTCTTCGCACTTTCCTGTTATTTAAGTGAAATACTTGCCTTATCAAATGCATTAAAAATTAACCGTACTTAACTACCATACTTAGTACATGCATTCATATTAAGACTCAGAAACTGTCTAATACACATGTGGAACTGCTGAAGATTTTCAGAAAAAATATACCTACCTATGGTCCTCATTAGTAGCAATTAAGCTAGAAACGTTTCTTAGTATTCCTCCTCCACTTTCTATAATCGCTAAAGTGTTTGTTTGGCTCCGGTATGTCAGTGTGCTGACTAGAAATGCAAGAGCACCATCAACAGCACATATATCAGCTTTGTTCTCAGTACAATGTGCTGACAAATTCCATAAGGCACTCAGAACACTTTTTAGGGTGGATTCCTAGGAAAATAACAAAATGACATATTTAGAAAATTAGAGAAGTTTTCAACTATTGATCACAAGCTCTCAGAAATTAAGTTAGCTTCAAGGAGTTATTTTATGTTCCAGTTTCTACTTTCTGGGCTGGTAAGCCTGATGCAGGCAGCAGTGCACATGTAAATACTTCTGTTTGATTCTCTCCTTCAGCTATGGATTTGGTATTGCTTTCCTCAAAGTTTTCAGAAATGTGTGCCACAATACTTGCTGGCTGTAGTTATCTATTCACTAACTCAAAAGAGGCTTTATTAAATTGCAAAATTTTAAAAAACAGCTGTTTCAACAGCACAGCTCATAAAACTGAAAGGCAAAAGCTGTCAACCCTCGTAAATAAAAAATTACAGAAATACTAGTGGTATTGAGATGTCACTGCTGCACTGTGGTCTGCTGCTATGTTAAGTCAGAGCAACTCTACTCTTCAAACCTTCTTTATATCTTAAATAATATCTTAAATACTTCTACCTAAACCATCCCAAATATTTCACCAACTTTTTATCAAAAAAAGGACAGTATTTGTGTTTTGTGTAAAATAAATGCAATCTTTCCAAAATTTATCTCAATCAGTTATACACGATACCTTCTTAACTTCTAAAGCACATTCCATCAATGCTTTCACACTTCCAACTTCTCTTAGAGTCTTTTTACTGTTTACATCTGCTCGCCAGGACAAGTTCCTCAACACACTTGCAATGACCTGCAACACATAAAAGAAAAATAATGTGTTTCAATATAGCTACTTTAGCAGGTTACCAGACTTTCCTTCTGGATTTCTGGAATGCTATGGATTAACAGTGGTCACGTTCAGTATCTGAACTAAAATTTGCTCAAATCTGCTTTTTGTTGTGTTGTCTGCTAGACTGTTCTAACATTTCAGTATGAAGTTTGATCAAAGGCTTTTGTGTGTGGGTACCTAAAAAGAAAGATTCAAAATCAGGTTCCCTGTTTTCCAAGCTGGTTGAAAAACTGGTCCAAAAATTCAGATTTGTGCTCTACTCTGATGTCTGCAGTAGACCTACGTAATCTCAGGAGATACTTAATTATATAATTTTTTTCTCAGCTATTCTGCTTGTAAAATAGAACAGTTAACATTTTGCTTGTCTCTCAGATGGTATGATTACTTTGATTAATGTTTATGAAGCTTTTTAAAGCCTTTAAAAAATACACTGTGTCTTTTACAATCAGAATAGTTATCTACAGAAAACGAGTAGCTGTTCAGCCTATGTCCTTGTCCTCGGCAGCAGCTAGACTGAGGTAGAATTGTCACTATAGCGGACAACCCTTACATACTAAACACCATCCATTTATGGGCTGCAGTAAGCATGTATTATTCCTTGTGAAATGTATTTGATAGAAAACGTTTACCTATGGATGTTCTCATTGTCACAGAAGTGCATAAGCTTGTTAGATTATGTGATGAACGCTCCCCTGCTCACACGGACGAGGGAGCACAGGGAGGCAGTGGCAGACGGAAGAGCCCAGTGATACCCCTCCCTGGCGGCTCCTGTGGTGGGTCCAGGAGCAATCATCTCACCAGGGGCCCATCTCGACATGCCCAGAGGAGCGCAGGGGCCCAGGGGCAGGCAGGAACCCAAACTGAGGGCTCTGAGGGGGGGGCACCCTGTCCAGGCTCTTTCCAGGGCTCTGCCCGCAGGTCTGCAGCCCCATGGCCCAGGTGTGACACCCATTCAAGGAAGTCAACGGAAGAGCTCTTTGCACCTTCTGGACCAAGGCAGGTCAGTCCAGAAGTCCTGACCTAGGGATGTGGGCCATTTTATGGTATTCAAGGGAAGAGCATTCTGGAATTGCAGAAGACTTAGTATGGGATGGGAGGACCCAAAAGTTCCAAAAGCAGGAAAAAGGATGGATCCAGGTGATTTGGAGTGGTACAATATTGGGTAAAGAACAAGGATAAGAGGACAGAAAGGCACAGTTGCACCTAAACAGTCAGCTGGCTGATACGCTTATATGGCCAGGCCCTTTGCCCAATAAGCAGTCTGTCCCATATTCTTATTAAAAACCATTTCTAACTTTTCCTGAGTGAGGGACTTCTTTGTGTGCATGCATATGTATGATGGTCTACATACCAGTGGCTGGAGACAAACCACGGGTCAAAGGGCCCATGCATCCGTGACTTCCTTGTCACTAATAGTAAGTATACTTAGTTTCTGCCCCAATACCAAATCAGAGTTTACCCAATAACCTTTGCTGTAATTCTAATTATTTTGTAAATCGTAACTAGCTAGTTCCTCCTCTAGTGGAGAAATTTTTTTGTGTTTTAAGAGATGAAGTAAATTCTACTTAAAATTCTTCTTTTATCTGGTAATTCACTCAAATTGCAAGGAAAACAGGGTTTTCCTTCCCAAAAGCTGTTCCAGTTTGTTTACTATATATTCATTAAAATGAACTGTAATTTAATATTTAATAATATTAAACAAGTTCCATACCAATGAAGAACAGTTCTGCAGTCCCAACTCTCAGGATCACCCTAAGCACCTCCTGAAGACACCTATTTTCAGGCTGTTTTCTTTACACAGCAGGAGCTATTGGAAGAGACACTCAGGTGTCACACTGAACATCTTGCTCGTACTTAGAAAACTTCTTTGGGAGGTGCCGACGTCAAGGGTAGTTATGTATGACTCGTCAAATCAAATGCACATTCTCTTTCAAAATGCAGCTTCATCTACTATTATTCCCTTATTGTTTACTTGCTGCAACTTGTAGGAGGAGTAGGAGGAACTGCAATACTGTATTAACTCTCTGGGTAATCCCAGTCCATTAGCACCATCACTAGTAAACTAAATTAGAGAATCTAAGGTCACTCATATCTATCTTTAGAACTGGACTTCCACTAACAGATCCATGTGCTATGCGTGCTTTGGTGAAAAAACAGAGTATGACCCTCAGATAAGCATTATTACAAGAAGTTGTACTTACTTCAACTTCATGAATGTGATAGAATTAAAGTATAAAAATAACCAGTTGCAAGACTAGGTGAATAGAAGGCAGGTAAATATTAGAAAAGGAATACATTATTTTAATACAATGCAGTGAAATTCATAGGATGAAAAGTGATGGAAATGCCCAAGCCGAAGAGGTACTTAATCTCAAAAGGACGGTACCTGCTGTAAGTCTTCACTTTCAGATTTTAGTTGGGCTACAAGAGCTCTCATGCAGCCTTTCATAGAACATAATGTAGCCTGTTAGGAATCAGAGCAAGAAAATAAAATTAATACTATTTAACAACAGGTTAGGTGGCTTGCTTCTGCACAATGTTTTGATATCTTAAGCTGATCATATCTGAAGTTCAATAAAAACTTAGTAATGTATGTTGCCAACAATAAATATCTGGTTTACAACTACTAAAAAGTTAAGTGTAACTATCAGTTTCTATTCTGGACAATACATAAGCAGCAAAATTGTGCTACATTTCCTACTTTTGACAACAGATCTAGGACTTCATTGGGAACTTTACTACCTTAGCAGCCTTCTTGACCACGCACCAGAGAAAAATCACCTTTGAGCTGGCAATGTGTTATTACCTACTATCTATCAAGTGTCACAATTCTATTTTTTCTTTCAAATAAACATAGCATGAAAAGTAATATGAGTATTTAAAACTGACACAAATGTAACAACATTTCTGACATCTGAAGAGTAACATTTTCAGAATACAACAGCAATTGAAAAAAATGTAAGGCTTATGTTGAAATTGTGACAAAGCACACTTTAGAATTATTCAAAACCAAAGTACATGTTAAAGCTGTACTACTCATCAGCTGGACAGCATGTACATTTACATCTCCGAGTAGTTTAGTTTATGTTATAAACCCAGTAACTGCAGCCCTGTAGTGGTTACAAATTGCATGATATAAAGAGCAAATCTTTTGTGAAGCAATTCATTTTCTGGGCAACAGGCTGCCCAGAGCAGCTGTGGATTCCCCATCCCTGGAAGTGTTCGAGGCCAGGTTGGATGGGGCTTTGAGCAACCTGGTCTGGAAGAAGGGGTCCCTGCCCATGGCAGGGGGGCTGGAACTAGATGATCTTTAAGGTCTCTTCCAAGGCAAACTGTTCTATGATTCAATCTGAAGCAAGGACTTATGCTTTACTCTTGGCTAAAACTTGGAACAAAACCCAAGTCATATAAGCCTGTTATTTCCATTCACTCCTGAAATGTCTTCCTCTAGAGCAGAAGGATAAAAGTCTTCTCAGTACAAAGTTATTTGTAAGTTCCATAGCTTGGCAAACTCTGGGGCAAGAAATAATTGAAACTTTCCATCTTTTGAAAGCAGGGCCCTTGTCAGAAATTATAGAACCTACTTTCTCTTATAATAATTTGAAGTAGTGCCCATTATGAGCCAGATACATTCCAAATATTTAAAAGCAAGCTCCAGCCTGAAGGAAGAGGAAATTTGCAAGATTTCAGAAAGTAGTAGTATTGTTAAGTAACTGACAACTTTACAAAATCTGACTCAATTAGCAGTATTAGTTCAACATTCTCGGAAAAAACAGCCACTATCTGTAATCTTTGTTCCACAGCCATTATGTGCTATACGAATCTAATGCTCATAAAAAATTAAGCCAATAGATAAAATCCTTACTTTCAGTGACATTTTTTAATTTAGTATGAGAGTTGATACTATACTTGCATCATACAAAGTTCAGTTTCTGGTGCTCTCTGTCAGAAACAGGACGTAATGACAGATATTTTGAACTTCTGTCTTGAGCTCAAAACTCAGTAACTTATCCTGGAGACTTTCATCATCCACCTTGAGAATTACAATTCAAACATTAACTGAAATTACTGTGTTTAAAATTCTACTCTTACCTTGTTTGCCACATCTCCAAAAGTCAAGTTTGTCAGAGCCATTCCAGCATACCTCCTTAAGGTAACACTATAGTGATCATTTGTAAGTCCATACATTTCACAATCCACTTGTAACAGTTCAGCAATGGCCTGCAAGCCTCCTTTGAAAACAAACAAGTAAGAAAATAAATAATACCTGTACTCTATCATACATACCAATGAACAAAGTGCATTTTTATGTATACAACAAATGTCAAACAACTGAAAACCAGAATGCTCAGAGAAATAAACTGTTAAATACTGACTCTGGATCTTGAATCTTGTACTTAGTAACAGCTGAAAGGTATGATAACACGACGTTGAGGTTTCAGGGCAAAATGGGAACAGGAGGAATTACGAGAAAGTTAGCAGTACACTCATCTTTTAATTCCACCCAGCCAAAATCATGTTTTACCAATTAACTCATACCAGCTACATAAAAGGCTATTTAGTAAATCTGAGTATTACTGATTTAATTATTACCACTGAAATTATTTTCTGAGGAAAATAAATAAAATATTTTCATTGATTACGAAACTGGCAAATTAAGGAAAATTCCATGCACAGAATTTACTGACATGAACTAAAAAATTCAGGCTGTTAAACAGGAACCAACTCAGGACAAACAAAACAAACGCAAGACACCAATAAAAAATCTCCCACCATTGAAAGTATTCTCCATTGTAAGTCCAATACTTCTAAAATTGCACATATTTCCATAATAATTACGCTCTTCCAAAATTCACAATTCATCCCAGGAAGTGTAACTGACAAAATTTATCTACTGCAATATGGTCTGGTTAATTTAAACTGCATTCATCACTTAGAGGGCAAAAACTGACACAAACAAACTGATGATCTGTTTAAACTAGTAGTAAAAAAAGCAGTAAAAAAATGTACCAGTGAGGTACATGGCAAGTGTGAGCATTTCCAGAAAGCTTTCCGAAGAAAGTCAAGAGAAATACATTTGGCCTTACCAAGTTCATTCATTGCATGTCTGTGTTCTTCATCAAATGAAAGTTTCATCAGAACACACACTGCAGGACAGATCTGATGATCCACTGGAGCAGGCACTGATCCAGAAATAGATAACAATTAGTATTTCCTAGGCGATTTTGCCTAGATTATTAAGTACCCCAAAGCAAATCTAATTTTAAAACAAATCAGTTTTGTTCAGAGTTTGTATTTTCCCAGTAATCCATGAACAGACAATTAGTTAAGAATGTTACTAACAAATGTGTGTAGTAGAAATATATTTGATGCTAAAAAGAAATTAGGGAGAATCCTGAACATATGCATTAAGACATATGACTCCCAGTACAAAAATTATCATATTACTTTTAAAAATTAATAATCTTAGTGAAACAAATCAGTAAGGTTAAATATTCTCATGGTATTAAATAATGTCACTTAATGTGATGCTGTTTCTTTGGGTATTATGTCCTTATGAATGGTTAATTAAACTTTTTTTTTTTTTGGTACTGGATGATCTCAAAGGTCTTTTCCAACCTACAGTATACTATGACTCTCTAACTGAGAGGTTTTAAGTCCATATTTTTGTGAGTTAGATTCTGGCTAATGCTCGAATGGTATCGGTACATCGGTACATCAGTACATCATCTTCAGAGCACTGCTCCTGCTACATGGCTCTTGCAGTAACTCCAAAACCCATGACAAAGCCCACTGATTTCAGTGGTACGTCTGTCAAGAGACACCTACAGACAGTATTACAAAATACCCTCAATTCATAAAAGCAGCTAAGCAATGCAGAAGGTTATATCCTTTTTCTGACTGTTCCCTGAGAAAACTCCCTTACAGTGTCACTTTCATATTTTAATACTGAAATTTTTCTTACATGCATTATAAATAACAGTTCATATGATATTGAATAGACTGAGATTATTTAATTTGTGCTCTCTGTCCCTGTCCTAAATGAAATGTGCCATCTCCTGAATACACCCGTATGAAAAACAACTTGGCATTATTTACCTAAATGCTTCATTATTCATTAAAACGTAAAATAGATGGAGTACATATTCAATATTGATTTACACATTATAAATATAAACCACTAGAACTATTATCTGGAAAGCACACCAAGGTCTATGATTTAAATAACAAGTTTCTAAATTGGGTATCATAACTGTAATAGGTAAGATTTCCTAACACTACCTCAACTAAAAAAAAACCAACAAATCTATACACACATACACACACATATATATAGGAAAACTCACATTTAACAAGTCAGATTAAAGTTGCACTTTCTGCAAATTCACTATTTTCAATATATCCTTGAAAAATTTTTATATGGCTTGCAGAACCTACTTGGGTTTTTGTCTTCATCCATGCCTTGTTCATGTGCTTCCTGCCATTCCCAACACGTTTCACAGTAAGCACGGATCTGCTCCAGAAGATGGAGCACACGGATTTCCCGTCTGCCTCGTTTGTCATCAGGCTGGGAGTGAATGATGTTATGCAGTGCTGCGCTGGCTCTGGCACGGGCCTCTTTACTACCACGAGAGTTTCCTAACAAGACAGAGTCTTTATCGTTGCCATGTAAAAGCTGGATGAGGAGAGGAAGACATCCAGACTGACGCATGGCTATGCAGCTGTCTTGGGAGCTAGACATGGCTAGCAATGTTCTTGACATGTCATCTTTATCATGAGTACCAAGCATTGATAACAATGAATACACCATTTCCACCTGCAGGTCAAATGATTTTAAAAATACAGTTACATTTAAAAAATACACATAAAATTAAGCTGAAATGAAATCTGAATGGTACACATGAGCAAAACCCCCTTATTTAATGGCACAAAACCCCTGTGCTATTTAGAAATAACTACATACTACTACTACTTCAGCTTTCATAATTAAAAATCTTACTTTGTCGTTAAATGGCCAGAAGAAGTGGGTGGTAGCTGTATGTAACTGTATTAATCTTTACGACCAATAGCAAAGACATTCAAATTTCCATTGTACAAGAAGATTAAATAAACATGCTAATGAAAGTGTTTCAGTTTGAGAAATCTAAAAATATACTTAAAATTAATTGTCTTAAAAAACCTGCGTTCTGTATGAATCACACTTTCATGTAAAGATGCTCTTCAGTGAAAAACTCTTTGTTGTGTGGTATTAGATACAATAATTCAGACAAAGGATAAGGACGATTACATTAATTTTTAAGTTTAAATTAAGCTAAAAAACCTGCCAACTATGTATTTCAAAGTTTTCCTTTAAAACTTCTTCAAATTAACATTTTTTGTTACAATGACTAATTTGCATATGGACAAGATTATTTATTGCAAATGCAAAACTGAAGAGTTAAATTAACACTTTTTCAAGTTTACAGGGATAAAACCAGTAAAGCAAACAAATGCTCATTTAATACATAAATAGAATACTGAGCATCTGTAAAATTAAATCAGGGCATGCAAACTCAGCGTTACACATTTAATTTGGAGTAACCAAATTTCTCATCAAAAAACAGCAATTTTTGAGGGATTCCCTTGGCCGTCATGTAATGTAGTGGTCAATGCACTTTTTGGTTTGTCTCTCCCACTCTTGTTTTCTTCAGTAATGGTTTTACATCAAGAAATGCATTTGGTTCTAGTGAACTTTCAGTAGAGTAACAGGATGTAGAGGATGATTTTAGATACTACCTAGAAACTCCGAACTCCTAAAGCCAAGATAAACAGAAACATTCAAAATCAAAACACAACATAAAGAAACTATCAAAGGCAATTGTAAAGTAGCAGTGTGTGGGTTTTTTTTTTTAAGAAGGAATGAGTTTTTGGACTGTTAGGTAAAGTTTTCCAGTAGGAACTAGATATTTGCACTGGTTACCAGACCAATGAATGATTTTATTTGGTTTCTTCAGAGACAATTCAAATGCACCTGAAGATGAGTACAAATACCAAGTTACAAAAAAACTGGATAGCAATGGCTAGACTAAGCAGCAGGTTTGTTAACATGTACTTCTCTAAACAGTATGGGATTGCTGAAGCAATAGAAATCTTAACATGTGAAATTGTATGATCACATGCAAAATCCACTGAAATAGTCTTGGAAAGAAGCCAATTTTATGACAGCCTATCATCCCAGTTTGGAGATCCTGTCTTCTTGACTGGGGAAAATCAAATAATAGCATTAAAACAAACCACTTGGATTCTTAAAGGAGAGTGAATTGAGTCTGCTTTAAGCATGCCTCTTGACAGATATTTCCAGTGGCACCTTTAATCTAGTATTATTTGGATTTGGAAGCTAAAGTTTTTGTCAGAGAATAAAGCTGAAGAAGCCACCAAAATCTGGCCTTCAGTTTGCAGCAAATAATAGTATAGGAAAACCTAAAAAAATAACTTTGTGTCTCTGTATACACACACTGCCCACAGACACATCTCTTTCTAAGTTTGTAAATGCATTCCTCCATTATGATTCTCTAAAACTTTTTCCTTCTTCTCTGGCATTAATATTCAGCTTTTCCCACCCACAGCACACTCAGTTCAACCTGTTTCTTTGCCTGTATCCTTTCACACTTAGTCCCTTTCCCTACCTGCAGGGCTCTCCTGTTTGCAGCTTTTGGGAATTGTACAGTTTGCAATGAAAACTTGCAGACAGACAGACTAGCTGATGTCATCTCCACTTGGAACTTGCATACAGTGCAGGAACAAAACTACAACATTGTAACGCTGTTTTAAGTAATTAATACTATGTCAAGCTAACAGGATCTGCTTCCCAAAAGACTGTGCTCAGCACACCGATAGTCTATACTGCTGCCGATTCCAGAGGCAGTATAAACTTCAATGGTTCATAAACACAATTTTGTGTTACAGATTTCCCCTTTTCTACCCCCTCTCTTTTCACGCTGCACATACTTTGAGCACAGTCTTTTGTGAACAGGTATTCATCACCTTGAAGGGCTTACATAACTTTGGGGTTTTTTTGTCATCCATTCAATTCCTTAACAATTGCATCTGTTTCATGGATTTAGACTCTGGAAAAGTATTCAAAGAACTGCTCTTATAAGCGTTAGCTTTCATCATAGATTATAAATCAATACCACAAGCTTTTTAGATACTCTTGTAATTTCTAGCAATTATTTTTTCCTTACCGTAACAACTCTTAACTGATCAAGTTAAAAAAATAAGGATTTCTCTGCATATATTTTAAAAGGTGAAAAAAATATTCTGTAATTTTAACTCCATAAAATTACTATGCGTGGATAGATTGTTCAGCTATTAGTAGTACTATTAGCAGAAACAATGAGGTTATTGTATTAGTAAAAATGTAGCATTAGCGACCTGTGGTTTGCAATCTTCGGTTACCTTGGTACCCAGGTGACTTGTCAGTCTACGAGGAACAGAATAGTTGTTACTAGAGCTCATAACACTGGCTGTCTCGTGGTCCATTCGAGCAGCAGAACCCTACAAATTTAAACAACAATTCAGTATAAAACAAAGTCTGAGTGAAAAAACAACTACTGCCTAATTCAGTTTCAACACTTAGTCATGAACCGTCAACTTAACTTTTGCTAAGTCAGGTCCTCTGCTGTGACACCACTTAGAGGTTACTGTTAGACTGGGGTTTATTAACCTCTCTTCCTGAAATTAAGTCTCAATAGTATTGCATTTTCAATAGGATTATTTTATAATTACTATTTTCACCGAGAAGGAGGAGAAGTGGGGTTTGCACAACGAATTATAATTTTTGCAGAAGGGAAAAAAAGCAGCCACAACTTTTATGTCAGATTACGGAGTGCATAGAAGTAAGCCTGTACTTCTTCAGAACACAACCAGGTATGCAAGATCTAACAAATAAAAAGAGATTCATCTAGACAAGGGGTAACTCCCTACTTGATTTGTCCATATCAAAACCAAATTATGAGTGGATCAATCTATTTAATTTTTAACGAAAAGCTATAAAATAATGCTGAGACTATTTGCTGTATTTCTCTAGAAATTAATTGTAAATAGAAAGATCCTACCTGTACTAGCAAGACTCAGTTATTAGCCTCTTTGTACTCTTTTAATCCACTTGATGTATTTACATTTTGCCTTTTATGATCTTTCATCCACTCTTTGCCTTTTTTCTTTCTTTGTTCTTGTTTTCTTTTTCTCCGCTTCTTACCTGTGCAGTTTCCCTTACTACATCCCTCCCTTGCACTCACTATACATTTAAGTAGCGAACACTTTTAGTATCAGAAAACTGTTTTGCTGAGGTAGTCACCAGTCTTTTGTTGATCCTCTACAAAAGCTAAAACCTGTTCATGAAATTATTAGCTTAATTTGCAAAACAACATTTTCAAACTATCTGGATCAATGTGTATCTTTTTTTTTTTTCCATAAAAAATGTAACACTGAAAAAAACTGTATGAAAGAAATTTCAAAATAATTCCTATGTTTTTTGTAGGTGCACCATGAAGAAAGAAGACTATTCCTCTTTCAGTATTTGCTGTTCATACAGTTCAACATTTTAAATTTGAAGTTGAAAGTGACTAAGTAAAAGATAGGAATAACTTCACGTAGTGTTTGTCTAGACAGAAAAGAATTCTAGTTATACTGCAATACTTAAACACACATTATTATACTCATCTCTCATTTGAATCCAGAACATTTCATGCATGTTCCAGAGTAAGTATTATGCTAAGAGCATAACAAGAGTGATTTAAATTCACACAATTTATTCCAATATATATTTCCTATGTAAAAAAAGCCCTTATTTTCTCTATTAATGACTCAAAATGTTAAAGCTTAGAATGAAAATTATATTGGGTCTTCTCAGTCACTTGATCTGCAGTGCTAAGAATATGGGAACAAATTCCCAGATTTTTGCACCAAGCAATCCCTTCGTATCATCTTGACCTCAAACTACATTTTAAGAAATACAGGTTCAATGTAACACACCAGAATTCTCCATTAAGTTCAGTACGTTACTGCACGCAAGAAAGTAAAAAAGACTTAAGTTTGGAGCACTACCTATTAAATTCACCATGGTGTAGACAGAAATAGCATAATTTTCCTATTGTTTCCCCAGAACTGTATCAGCTTTGATTCAGATAACTATTTCCTTCAGAGCTATGATGTGGCCTTGCTACTTTGAGGATGCCAGGATGCCCAAATGAAGAGTAAATAAGTTTTCTTACTGACTCCCAAAGACTGGTGTGAACAAACTAGTTGGTGTCAGGTGTGTAGCCATTCATCTGAGAAGATGGGAAACGACAAGATGTTCCATGGACCCTTCTTGTGTAGAAGCCTCTTTTACAAAATGTTCTCCTACCTGTCTACTTCATCTTGTTTTCTCCTTTTATGTTTTACTGTCTTTCACTCATTGTTTTACTATGCTTGCCATTTACTGTCAGGTGATTTTCATATTTTGTGGCACATTTTCGTAACAAAATATTCAATCTCACTGAATTCCTTTGCAAAACTTGCATAACAAAGGTATGAAAAAAATTTACTTTAGCAGCAGGACAGTGAGCATAATGGAAAAGACAAGACATCTGAAAGATGGTGCACAAGAGGACATAACCTTTTGTGCATAATCCTGAAAAATCCTGGATTCAATTGGCAGTATTTCAATTAACATTGATTATATGACTACAAAACCAATTAGAACGGAATGATTTGGTTGAAACTTTATGCACTCCAGTGAACAGTGATTGCTTGAAGTATATTGAGCTGGTTTATCAGAAATAAATGTTATGCCTAATCCATTAAACCTCCTCTGTCTGGACTTGCATTGAATCTAAATAACGCCCAGATGTCCGTTTTAACACAGATTCAGCACCCTGGTTCTATCCACCTCCAGGAGGAAGCAATCTATGTGATGTACACATTTTTAAGAGGCAAAAGTCAAAACCGCACAAATCCTCAACACATGACCTCAAACGAAGTATGAATTAATCTCCCACTTGCATAGGTCTGCCAAGACATGACAAACCCTTCTTCCTTCCTTCCCTGGAAAATACGTTGTCCAGAAAAAACTGATTCATACACTAAAGATGGATGATGCAGCCACAGTGCATCAATTATTTAAATACATTATGCTTTCAGCCTCAAAGCAGCACTGAACTATTTTCTTCCCAAACAATAAAGCTGCCATAAGAATTAGAATCAAAGCCTCAAGCAATTGCTCAGATACACCTGATAGAATTTAATTTCAAATGGTGATCAAACATACTTCAAAAGCAGAATTATGGGCTGTGCTTAATGTTTATTTAAGTGAAATATTCTAGCCAAACCACAAATCTTTCTAATAAATCTTCTTGTACAAGACACTTTCAGAAATATTTAAATAATTCTACTTCCCTGGAGTAGCAAAAATACTTTGCATATAAATTCAAATATTAAATTTGTAGTGTGAAGTTTTAAGAACCCAAATTACTGGTGAGAATGTCTGATATAGTTCGAAATCATGAAAGGAATGATCACTAATAAATCAGAGTATTTTTAGCCAAAAACAGAAGTCAGATTTTGATAAATATTTGTTTTAAAGGCAAGAGCGTACTGCACCCCTCAAAATATTCCACTAATGTATTTCATTGATAAAAGCAACAGCAACAGAAGATTATTTAGAAGCATTTCAGCTCACTTCCAGATTACCTCAGATACTACTGTTTCAAAGCTTTATCTAAAAAAAATATTAAAGTAACATTAATAACAAACCTCCCATTTGGTTCTCTTATATTTTAAAAAAAATCACTGGTATTTCATTGATAATTTCTAAGGTGAAAAACTGAACAATTTCCCGTAATTAAACCATATTTCCAGTATTACAATTCACCTGCAGTAAAATATGTTTTCTATAGTTATCTCCTTCATAGCATTAGGCTCATTAATCATTCAAACAAAAGAAAAATGCTCCCTGCATTATCAAATATTTATACTTCATCTTACTAAAGATTTCCTTCCAATAAATACAAGAAATTTCTCACATATAGATGCAAAGAAGAAAAACGTATCTTTTTAAAATGAGCAAGCACACAAACACCATAAGGTATATTATACTCATACATAACCATTGTACATTTAAAATATTTAATTATACTATCAACAAACAAAATCATCAATTTACCTGACCGGTACTGCTAGTGGCCACACTGATTTCTGCTGCTCCTTGACCTTCATTCTGCCTTTCTGTATCATGGGAACCTGCATCATGCTTGCTTTGAGGTGTTCTCTGTTAATGTAAGAGTTTATGAAATTACATAAAGAAAAGAAGTACATTCTACCATCGAAAGCTTTCTAGACTGTGAATGCATCAATGCCGCAACCTCACAAAGCCATTGAACAATACTTCGCATTTCATAACCCTTAGCCTCAAAAATTAACAGCTGAGGCTGAGTAGCTTCGAAAAACTGCAAGATGAAAGCGAAGCGTGTCCTCTGAGGATTATAGCCCTGCAAGACAAAGGATTTGCTGTGACACACAGAAACACCATTTTCCACCAGCTGTGCTCACATCGCTATCAGAAATGTAACAGAATTGGAACAAACAACTGTCTTCTCTGCACTGTCACATGATCTGTGCATTTACTGCAGACTACAGCTAGCACAGGTCAATTAAGCTTTGCATTCAAAGATGAATAATTTCTGCATGAACAGAAGAGTATCTCTACTGTAAGAGTCCTTCTAAACTTTAAGGACAAACAGTGCAGGAATAACCACTTGGATGCAGTAAAATTTATATAACCTGATACTAATCCATCTGATATTTCATCAAAACAAACTCAACTGATCTGGTTAGCTGTTCCTTTTTTCAGTTCCTTCAGGAAAGCCAGTTTTCTATACATGTATGCGAAAATTAAAAATGGTGTCCCTGCTGCTGACAGGGATAGTGTGATCAACACAAAAATCTGGCCTTTACACAGTTTTTTCATAAAGCAAATAGAATTAGCAAGCAGTGCTAATGAACTGTGCGAAGTATCCAATATTATCTATTAATGTGTTTAAATATTTCAGATTTTCAGAAAGACATAGATAATCCTGTCCATGGAAGGGGCTTGAAGGCTGGAGTTGAGTATCACCTTACCTCTGAACAACGGTTATTCTCAAAGTATTAGTTCTGATGCCAAACCTTATTTTCAGACTCAGAGGCTGCCACCTTAACATACAACACTCTTGTATCCCTCTCAATTAATTTGTTTAACACTTGGTATATTCAATTCAGTTTCTATGCAGCTCTGCAATGTTCTTAAGCAGTACAGCTTATGACAGCATAGTCTGCCTCACCTTGCTTTATGGAAATTTCTCTTTTAACTTTGAGCAGAAACATACTTTTCATCAATGTATGTACAATGAAACTTCTTTAGTTACTGGGTGATCAAACTCGTAAAGTATCACTGGCTTACTATTTTGTTCATATAAAGACACTGGAGTCTCAAACCCATAAAGTATTTAACGAACAGTATTTCAGAAACCAGTAACTAAGTAAATACATGTGATGCGGTAATTCAGGGATAAACTTAAAGAATGGAATTATACAGTTTAATTAGCAATAAGATACATCAAAGAACACAGCAGTATTGGACAAAGTAGTAACGTGAGACAACTGAAATAAACAATGGGTAACATTTTTCTTCATATTATATGTTCAGTTATGGAAACTGAATAACCCATAAAGCAAAACTCACAAAATATTTTAGGAGAGACAGTGTCACTATGCTTTCAAATGTGATTTGCAATTTTATAACTCGCCATCTCTGCCATTGTGTATGAAATGGTATTGTTATTGACGATTATACAAGAACTAAAGAAATCATGGCTCCCAAATAAGCGTGCAGACTCATTTAAGACCAGGCTGTGCCATACTACACGCTGAATAAAGTGTAATGTACGATATGCTGAAACCCTGCCTCATGGTACTTTCACTCTCAAATACAGTGTAATCATGAGTTTGACAAATTCTAGATCTCAAGCCTCCAGTACAACTCAGGACAGAATTTTCCAGTCATTAAGTGACAGTAATTTTCAATCCCATGAAGAAAGTAGTATTCAAGGTACCTAGAGGCAAAAAGCTGAACTGTTCATTAGCTGGGCTCTGACCCATTTGGTCACCTGAAGGGGAATACTACTACTCTTCCAAGAACACTCCTGGGTTTGCAGCAGTTTTTTTTGGGTGGTGATGATGGTGTATCTATTAGTTTTGATGCATCTAGAGTACAAACACAGAGATTTCATTCCCTGACAAGAAAAGCTTCTGCTCTTCTCGACACTCTGTCCTTCTCCCGTTCACATTATTTTGTTTGCTACGTGCTGTTTATGAATGAAGTGGCTTCCCATTCTCCCCAGGCACTCTCAAAAATACCCCAATACACAAAGTAGTCAACATAACACCCAAATGAATTTATAAACGTAAGGCAATTTTTAACAGTTACTAGTAGCACTTATCTAACTTTAAACGTAGTACGCACTCACAACAGGCACACATGTTACTGTCACAGGAGTCATCAGCTGGGCTTGAATGTCAAATCTGCAAGTCCACAGTGAACAGTTTTTACCACTTCAGCTACTCAAGTAATTTGAAGCAAGAAGCTTTCCCTTCATGCAGACTGGCCCAAAGGAGTTAACAATAACACAGGTGGCAGACAGCAGGTATTTACTGAAAAATGATTCTTTATATAAATAGATATTTATTATAGATGTATTAATTTATGTTGAACAAGTATGAAAAAATATTTATTATATATGCATATTATATAAAATATAAAACCAACATGTATCAACACACGTATGTGCGATTAAAATGTGGTTTTGTATAGATATAGCATGACTGTAAATAAATTAGTGTCCATCTGTCAGACTGTGGATCAGTGGTTGTAAATACAACATAACCCCTGCAAGTATGCCCCCTCTTCACATTACCTTCTAACACTGAACATAGGACATGTGGATGAAAATACATAAATTACAACCACATCAGCAAAGAACCAAAGCCCAAAAGCAGCAGCAGACTCTACAACCTCCACAAGGTACAGCAGCTAGAGAATGGCAAACAGGTCCCCTGGGTTCAACAGCATCATCTATTCTAAAGCGTGATTTTTGCAGAGGCTTATTTTAGAGCCCCCTATGATTCATGTATTCTGGCATCACACTACAAAAGTCACTCCAATGGAGTATGACAATTGAGAAATTGATGCTTTTGCATCAAAATGGTGGAAAGCCACACGTCTATTACAGGAAGATAGAGCTGCTGCTCCCACCTTGTTTGCCACTATTCTTTAAGTGTTTCTGAAGTCAACACTAATTATCACTTGTTAATTATTGATTTCCCTGTATTTACTAGTAGACAAATGATAAATCTCTAGCTATTTTATGGCATCTGCAAGCATAGTAGGCCTTGATTGTTTTTGCTATGACAATAATTATGATTATTTTTAAAATTTGTATTAATTATTGCTATGGCAATAAATTAAAAAAAAAAAATGTATCTAATACTTTGTCAACATGAGTTGCCAAAGCAGCTCCTTGTGTATTTATGAGGAAACTCTTTTATGCATAAACCACTGGGGTTTTTTTTCCCCAATAGTCAACTACTCTATTATTTTCTGTATACTGAAAACTACAGATAACACATACTGGTATAAGAAAGAAGGTAAGACAAAGAACAACACAACAACCAAAATAAGAAACCGTAGGGTTGAAACGATTTTGCTGCGGTTGAGTCAAAGAGAAAAAAAAAAGTCTAGTGAGTCAAATCCTTGAGAAAAGTTCTGTCCATCACACTTTGAAGTTTAAAGCTTGCTGAGCATAATCTCTGTACAAAATGAACCCCTTACATTTTATCTACAGCAACACTGCCCATTGAAAATACTTCACATATTTCAGATGACAGACACTATGAAAGAAAGGCCTGTACCAGTATAACAAATTGAAGCTCCTAGGTGAAACACGTGCCAAGAATTTGCTTTTTCCTTTTATGTAATGTCATGTTTGTACCTGACAGCGAAAAATTCTCTTTGGAGGGGTCTAACTCTACAGTAGATGGTAGATTTCAGACTTCATTACGAAAAATCTTGCAAAATAACTAACAGAAGTCCATAAAATTTGAAGGCACCATCACTGTAGGTACACTACTTCCAACGTTTTCCAGTATAATTTACAAGACTTAGTAATTTGCCAAACCTTAGAAACATGTGCCAAAATTTTCTGTGCTCACTGATTTCCAAAAGCTATTTTTATGGTGCACAGTAAGACCAGATATTGTCCCCCAAGACATACTGCACTTGGATTCCACAGTGAATGGCATCACCACAGGGACCAACTGTATTCAGCAGACAAGCTATGGTATTTATTATTGTTGTTACTACTATAAACTTAAGAAGCACATTCAATTTGGTTACCACTATACCAGGCACAGTATAAAAATAAAACGAATGCCTCATGTTTGTATTTTTCAGTTATATGGACTCTGCATTTTCACTGCTACTACCTTCCCTCCTTGCCAGCAGGCAATTTCAGAATTAGAGCCAGCTGTCTTCCATAGGAGATGGCCATCCTTTAGAAATTATTAAAACACACTGTGAAGTATTAGTAAGTGTGTAATGAGTGCCTCCTTTACCACCAGCACCCTGGTAACTCTGTCTTAAAACACATATGTAACTATACAACCTGCCATTAAGACACTTTACAAGTAAGACACACCACAACAAAATTTTGATTTATTAGAATTTCCAAGTATCCATCAGCCAAATAAATTGATGAAAGAAGTGAAGAACTAAACCAAAAACTTCTTTAATTCTGTAGCTGCACCTCAATGCTGTTCTGAGTCCTTGAGCTTACATGAATCCAAAATACAGAGGTTTTTTTTCATCAGAGATAAACACACTAGGGACGTGATCTGTCTGACTAAATGAGGCAAAAATACCTGTTGAGAGGCTGGCCAATTAGGTAGGGGGTGTTTTAAACTAGAAATGATGGTATACAGAGCAATTCCTCAACAACCAAGTAAGAAAGCTGGGGATAGGGCAGGCGAGACGAGTACCCTGGTTGGTAGGAACACAAAGGCAAGCCACACAATTCAGACGAAGTAGAATCCCCTTGAGCACAGGCCTATAAGGAATAAGGGAAGCAGAACAGCCTTGTGGGGAAAGCTCTCAAGCATGTTCTGGGGAATTGGCGTGCTTGGCTGTCTCTCTGGCATGCCTCTACACTGATGCACGCTGCATGGGGAACAAGGAGGAGTTAAAAGTGTGTGCAGCCACAGGGCTATGACCTCTCTGGGATTGTGGAGATGTGGTGGGATAATTCATGTGACTGGAAGGCTGCAATTGAGGAATACAGACATTTTAGGAAGGACAGGCTGGGAAGGGCTAAGGGGAGACCTTATTGCTCTCTGTAGCTACCTGAAAGGAGGTTGTAGACAGTGAGTGTCAGTCTTTTCCCAAGTAGCAAGCTACAGAACAAGATGAAATGGCCTCAGGTTGTACCAGAGGAGGTTTAAATCAGGTATCAGGAAAAATTTCTCCACTGAAAGGGCGGTCAAGCATTGGAACAGGCTGCCCAGGGAAGTGGCTGACTCAGCATCCCTGGAGGCGTTCAAAAGGGATTTAGATGTGGCACTTCAGGACATGGTTTACTGGGACTTGGCAGCATTAGGTTTACAGCTGGACTTGATCTTAAAGGTCTTTTCCAAGCTAAATAACTCCATAATTTTAAGACGAGAAGAGGGAGTTGTCCGTTACAAAAGACAGCAGCTAGAGTGTGTGGAGCCATCCCTGAGGTCAGGAGAAGTCTGGAGTCAGGCAAGAGCTTATGGGTAAAGATTAGCAGGCAGACCAACAGTGGTGCTGTTGTAGTAGATGTCTGCTAAAAGACTTCCTGATCAGGAAAATGAAACAGATGAGACCCTTTCCGAACAACTGGAGGAAGCCTCATATGCACAGGCCTCGTGGAGAATTTCAGCCTCCCTGGTATCTGCTGGAGGGGCAACAATAGGATGAAATATTCTAGGAGATTTCTTGAGGCTCTGATGACAACTTCCTGACACAGGTGACTGAGCAGTGAAGAAGGAGAGGTATTGTGCTGGACCTGATACTTAAAAAAAAAGGAAGAACTGGTCAAGGACATGAAAGTTTGAAGCAGCCTTGGCTACAGTGACCACAAGATAGTAGGATTCAGGATCCTAAGAGAAGGGAGAAAGGCAAAAAACCAGGACCACAGACCTGCACTGCAGAAGAGCTGATTTCAATCTCTTCAGGTACCTGCTTAGAAGAATCCCAGGGGATACAGCCCTGCAGAGAAAAGGGGTGCAGGACAGCTGGCTAACATTCAGGAATCACCTCCTCTAAGCAAAAGAAAGGTCCACCCCAACAAGTAGGAAACACAGCTAGGGTAGTAGGAAGTTTGTATGGGTAAGTAAGAAGCTCCTAACTGAACTTGGGCGTTAAAAGGAAGAGTACAAGAGGCAGAAGTGGGGTCAGATGACTGAGGAACAAAGACTTGCTGCCAAATCATGCAAGGATCTGAAGAGCAACAAGGACTCCATAAGTACATGAATAGCAAAAGGAACACTAGGGAAAATGTGGGCCTTCTGCTGAATCAGGAAGGGAACCTGATAACAAAGGACACAGAAAAGGCCAAAGTACTCGGTGCCTTCTTTGCCTCAGTCTTTACCAATAACAACACCCTTCAGGAATCCAGGTCCCCAAAACCAGAAGGAAAGTCTGGAGCAAAGACAATTCACCCTTGGTGGGGAGTCACCAGGTTAGGGAGAGCTTAAGCAAACTGGACATAGGTTAAGTCCTAATGGTTTAATGGGTGGCACACATGGGTGCTGACAGACAGGGATGATGCCATTGCAAGGCCACTAATGAATGGTCATGGCAGCAGGGAGAGATTCCGTAACACTGGAGGAGAGCAAATGTCACTGTCTTCAGGAATAGCAAGCGAACTACCGGCTAATCAGCACCACCTCCATCCCTGGTGACTGAAGGTGATGGAGGAAATCCTCCTGCAAGCATTCCCAAACATGTGAAAGACAAGGTGGTGACTGGGAGCAGTCAGCAGGGTTTTAGAAAGGGGCAGTCAGGCTTGACACTTCCACAATGAGATGACTACTTGGTGGGTGAGGCATGTCTTCTGCATCAACTTCAGTAAGCCTCAAACACTGTCTCCCATAGCATTATCACAGACAAGCTGACAATGTGTGGGTTGGCTAACAGGACAGCGATGTGGACTGAAAACTGGTGGAACAGCTGGGCACTGGAGGGTTGTGACCATTAGTACAAAGTAAAGTTGGCGGCAAGTCACTACTGAGGTACCGCAGTGGTCAATATTGGGACCAGTATTGTTCAACATCTTCATTTTTGACCTGGATACTGGGACACAGTGCACCCTTACCAAATTTGCAATGACAAAAAACAGGGGAGAAGCCAATACACCATATGGTTCAGTCACCTTTCAGACGGACCTGAACAGGCTGAAGAAATGGGCTGATGAGAATCTCATGTAGTTCAACAAGGGGAAGTGCCAAGTCCTGCGCCAGGGAGGGACAACGCTGGGCACCAGTACATGCTGGGGGCTACCCAGCTGGAAAGAATAGGACCTGGAAGTCCTTGTGGACAAGCTGAACAAGCTAGCAACTGACCCTTGTGGCAAGAAGCCCAACAGTATTCTGGACTGCATTAGGTAGCATGTTGCCAGCAGGTTGAAGGAGGTGACCCTTCCTCTCTACCCAGCTGGTGAGGCTGTACCTGGAGTACTTTGCCCCTTTGCCTCTCCAGTACAATAAAGATAAGGACTTACTGGAGCATGACTTACTTTGAGCACCACAATGATGCTTAAAGGACTGGAGCATCCCTCCTGTGAGGAAAGGCTGAGAGAGCTCAGACTATTCAGCCTGGAGAGCAGAAGCCTCACGGAGGGTCTCATCAATGAGTATAAATGCCAGGACTGGCTAATATGTCAAAAGACCAGGCAGATTTAATTATACATATTACTGTCTGCTTCACTTACAAAACAAGTTTCCCTCCAAATCCTGGAACTATGAAACCATTATTTTTCAAAATGGAAAAATATACATCCCTTAGTAATCCAAATGCCGTTCTGAGCTTTCACAGTAGTTATTTTGGATGAGGAAAAAACATAACATATTCAGGTCCAACATACAATTTATATTTAACTTACCACTACAAGAAATGGAGTTGACCTTGTATGAATTTCCACCGTAAGAGCAGGTTTTGCTAATGGCAATTACTACCATGGACTTTATAATTTACAGGAAACATTACCTTGCATTTCTTAATATAGAACCCAGTACTTAAACACTAAAAATATGCTAGACTTCTATAATGAAGTCTGATAGAAGCTGTATTCATCCTTTTTTAAATCTTAACTCCCTTAAAAGATAAGGAAACCATGAAGATGCTTATCAGAGATTCATATTTAGAAAGGCATGTACAACTGATTGTTGTAATTATTTGCCAAAACCAAGACTCAGTCTTTATAATAAATTGCATTTTGGCATTTTTACTGAAATTTCAAGTTAAAAGTTTAACTGGTATGTCATTAGTGATTAAAGTTCAAGAGCAGCATGAATACTAACCCAAGTATTCCGCTTTCAGGAATAACAAGTAACAGCCTACATATATTGACTAGGTTAGCTGTGACATCACTAGCTGATGGAAATAATCCTGCCTACCACTTTGTTCAAATAATTTGGGTATTTTTTTAGAGAAAGCTACATACCATAATCGAAAGAAGGCAAGTAATCGCTCACTAACCTCTGCTTCAGCTGCTTGTGATTGTAGGAGCTGTCGTATACGAAGAATGTCCTTCTCTATTTGTTGAATTCTTGCCACCCTCACCTGAAATGAATGCATTTTCATGTTTGATTTTGTTAAAAAACTCCTTTTACTTACTGTATAGATTGACAATATACTGATTTCTTTGCAAATACTGCCGAATACAATCCAAACCTACTTCATTCATGTGGCAATTCAAGTATTCTTCATAATAAAACACAGGCATGATTGCAAACATTCAAAACATTGTGAGTAGCTGGGTTTTTAAAAAACCTGATACTCATTTGGATACAATAGGTAATCACACAGTACACACTGAAGTACAAAAAACCGCTCCAGTTGACTTGCACAATTCTCCTGTTTCAGAAAACTGGCATTTTGGGCAATGTTTAGCAATTTATTTTACTTTCATCTCAAATGTTACAAATCTACTTGCCTTACAGAGACTTGTGAGAGATTTATATTTGCAGAACATCTTGAAGGGATGAAAACCTGAATGACTTCTATTATATTCAGTTATTACAATGATTTGGGATTTTTGCTTATGCACAGCCTCTGAATATTTTCTGCTCCTACAAATCTCAAAGAATTTAACAGTCTAAATATGAAGACAACTACATACTGCTTCTTTGGTCTGTCTAGGATTTCTGAATCAGAGTCTGTAACAGCCATATTGCTACTCATTTCCCACTGCAACCATCCTGTGCTTAGTAAAGGGAATGTTAAAAACAAACACTACAGGATATATATACTCAATACAAGTTGTACTGTGAAGCAGTGTGTGTGTATATATATATATAAAAATCCCTATATGAGCTTGATAATTTAATAATGTGACATCATTTGACTTTAGAAGTGGGCATAAAATAATCAGCTCAATCATATCAGGATATGAAGAGAACGCCAAACTGATTGAATACTTTTTGTGTGTGTGATGAAAAGCTTAATGAAATGGACATATAGTTGAAAGAAAAATCCTGATTCTTTTACCTGATTAACATTTACAATGCTATGCTAAAAAAGAAAAGGCTTTGTGCATCTAGTGGATGCTGCAAGGACCATAATTATAACCAATCTTATTTAACACGTTTATAATCTGAAAATGGGAAAGGTGCTAATGCCAAGGTACACATGGAATAGAAACATTGTTACCTACAAATTTTAGGAAAACGTAATCACAAAATAGAATGAATTCCTGAAACATGTATCATAAGCAGTTATGGGAAAAGTACCATAAACATCAGCATTTAGTAGAGATGCAAAGCTACAACACTAAACTATAAATTTGGTTTGAATTGATAAAACAAATTATCAGAAAATATGCCAATAAAAATATGAAAGCTGCACACAGAAGCTTCTGGTTAACATGAGGCAAACAGAAAATTCATCCCCCTGTTTGCTTCTGGATCAAGAAATTATTAAGTATTAGAAAGACAATAAAAATATATTCCTGGAAATTACTGTTGGTGATGTGATGCATAACTGACAGAACATGTCCCTCATTGTCTTTCAGGACAACTTCAATTTCCCCTGAATCTTTCTGTGTAACTGGAAATTTACGCCATAAAGGGCATCAAAAGAATGTGAGTATCTGTACATACACACCTAAACATTGGAAATTACTTTTGTGCAGATGCAAGAAAATAAATATTGCATGATTTGTCCAGTATCACTGATGGGAGTCCTCAAAAGGGACTGGAATTCAATCCACCCTTTCCAATTTTAGTCCAGAGATTTAAACATCAGACCATTCTTCCTTCTGCTAATACAATATTCATATTACAGCAAAATTGAGGAGTTCCATTATCCAGGAGCATATTTTGTACCTAACACTGTACAAGCAGAACAAAGAATGCATTTCTTGCCACAAAGGGGTACAGCCTAACAGCAAACATACAAAAACAGAGGTATACAATCAAACAAGCACCAGGAATGGTTTTAACTTTAGAACCTATGAAAGAAACATCACTTTTTATTCCTATTTGTTTACAGTATATTCCCATTCATTGTAATGTTTACTCATTACCTTTATTAACATAAAATTGTTGGATAAAGCAACTTAACTTTCAGAGTTACAAATTATTTGTATGTCACTGCTATACTAAGACTTCTAACGAAAAAAATTCCCCATATTCACAGTGACAGAAAAAGTCACTTTCTAGAAAGTAAAAATAAGGAATACTGTTTTGTTTTTAAAAGGCTAGGTTTTTTCCCCCCAAATAAAGATACATAATAAACAAAGTTATTAATGTGTTGGTCTACATATACAAATAAGATGACTCTATGAATCTAACCAGTACTGAAATCTTCATCAGTGCAAGACTACAGGATCCAAATTTTCTTTTATCTTTAGTGGTTTGCTGTTTTAGCAAATTTTTAAGGATCTTGGAATAAATTCCTATGAGAATGATGATTTCTTGTGAGATTTTAAGGAACTCTAAACAAAAAACCAAAGAAACAAACAAAAAGACAGAAATCCTTTTTGTTCTGGCATGAAGGAAAAAAACTATGTGAACATGATTTCAGTCTTGGAATTGGAAATATTTTATATTTTACAGAATATAAATAAGAAGTTTGCTTCTCCTTATCACTAACTATATAGGCCATAACATTTGAAGAATCAAAATAAAACCTGGATAAGTATGCTTTCTTGTTTTTTCAAGGAAGAACTACCATCTGAAATTATAAATTTCAGGGAAAAGTACAAGTTAGAGTAAATAATTAAGCTAAAACAAATTGCTAACAGTCTTCCAATGCATCTTTCTGAATAACTGTTGGACATGTGCTTGGGTATAATCTTCATAAAACATAACATAAACAGTGAGCTGCTGCGATCTAACTTGCTTCAAAAAGAGGAGGTTAAAGGAAACAAAGCCTAGTCATGACAGTTGAAAGAGAGAAGGCCATTATTTCAGAGGTCCACAAGAGTGACTACTGCATCAGTTATCTGGGCAACAGCAGGTTATCAGCTCTCTCACAGAATAATTTTTGGGACTCTTTAAGACAGACATGTACACCAGCCTTTAACAGCTGAACCACTCTCTCCCTTCAACCTCTATTTTGCATTCTATTGTGTGTCACAATCACTTAGGGTAGAGGCAAAATACAGAACAGAAAGTTGGAAAGTTAGCAAGTTCATTATCCTTGCCAAACATGAATGTTTCAGTTTGCACATTGAAACATCAGTGTGAAATTATCCAGAACTTGCTTTCAGGTATTTGTACACCAATGAAGTTCTACACATTTTTGGCATCTGTCCTTGGTAAAATGAAATCAAGGGGAATTACCAGTCAAACTCACAAGAACCACATGCAGAATTAGTTACTTCCTATTTTATAATCTTTATATAATCACAATAGACACTGTAATTTCTGTATTATATCTATATAGAGTGAAACGGTTGTGATAAACCCATGGACAAACATTAATTCAGAAAACTACACAGTATTTCAACATCATCTTGGTAGCATTTTTCCCCCACAACATTACAGAAGAACAAGCAGGAAAGAAGCTACTTCAGGGACAACTTAATTACTTTCATAACTACAGTCAAATTGTTCACCTGGAAAGTTTCATTTATTCTCTGCCTGAGTGCATTTAGAATTTTGCCAACAGCCTGGCCTACCTATTTAGTTTAATTTACCTTACTCCAGCTTAAGCTTGTTAGCAGCAAGGCAACGTTCCCAGAAGTTCTACTGTCAATGCCCTCACACTTTCTTCTGCAACAGGGCTAACCAGACATCTGCAGACAATCCTGACTTTGCTCTGCCTTCACTCAGGACTGGCTGACACAAGCCGCACAGCTAATTCCTGCAGTGCATCACCACTGATAACACAGCCATGCAGCTTCCAGATCAGAGCCAGTTACTATCCAGGCAGATTAAATTTGGGTCTGTCGGAGTATATCTATTAGACAAATCCCTACACAGCCTTTATGTACATATCTGACAACGGCAGGATAACTGTTTTGCTAATACTTACGACCATATGAATTTTCTGAAAAGTCCTACTCAATTATTCACTTTAAAATGTAAAGCTGCCTTTCTAATTACAAACAAAAATTAGAAGCATTTGTTATGTAGCAAAATTTGTTACGTAGCAAAATTTTGTGTTGAGTAAACCTAGCAAGAAAAATACAACCTAAAGAAACTATTTTTATTGAAAGGACTTATTTTTGTAACATTCACCATAAAAAAAAACAACAAACCACAACGCCAAACAAAAACCACACCAACAAATTACCTTAGCAAGCTGGTTATTTAACATCTCTGGAAATAAACGGTAATAAATAATTCAAATTGTCACTCTACTACTGCATGGGAATAGTTTTTGTAACCAGCAAGCAACTGATTATTCCACTTACAGTTTTCACACAATTACATTCTATACTTCCAAATGTGCATGTGATTTGCATACAGAATTGTTCATGTTGTAATCATGAATACAAAACAACTCTTGGTGACAGCAAACAACTTCCAGACATGTATATGAACTACATTTTACTTTAATACCTTTTTTTCAGAGATATTCCTTGACCTATGGTTTCTGGTTAAGGAACTTAACAATAGTAGCTGGATTTTATTCTAAACTTAAAAGCATGAAAAAACCTAGCTTGACAGATGCAAAATAAAGCATTTACAAATACATGTTTGTTTGAAGGTAAAACGGTAATAAATTATAAGCAAATAATTAAAAAATACTTCCTTTTAAAGTTGCCCACTTCCGCCTATTCACAAGCCTTCTTTTAAACTGGCAGAGGATGGTACTTCTTACTGAGCAGTTACTTCCTATATTCTGATTCCTTTTTTTTTTTATTTGAAAGGCTAAATGCTCTAAGATATCACTGTGTTTACACAGAGTTTAAAGACCACCAATAATTTCATAAAAATGCAGGAAAACTTTTTCTATTTCTTCTAAAAATGAAGGACAAACTATACCTGTGCTCGTTTCTCCATGTCCTGACAAGTACCTAATTGTTCTTCCATCGCAGCTCTGATTTGCCTTGCCTCATACTCCAGCTGCCTTCTGGTCATATCTGTTTGCAAGGAGAACTGAAATTGAAGTACAGAGAAGGCATTTTAGTAAGTAATGTTTATGTAAACCATGTATTTCCCTGAACAAAAGCAGAACAACTACCTTTCCACACTAAACTTGACAAGCAAAACGTAGTAACAGATCCTTAAAATATGACTGCATTATTAAAAACAAGAACACATAATGTTTAACCAGCAGCCTACCTGCAAGTTTTGTCAAATAACTAAATGTAACAGATAAACACTGAGACAGCATCATTCATTACAAGCCAGGAACATCTGGCTATTAATGTATGTCAGCATAGCAACAAAACTGTTAGCGTGCCATCTGAATCTGTATTTTGAAAAATACTCCGAAGTATCAAACTACCGTACATAGTCACAGTATTCACATTACTGCTGTCTACCCTACTTTTAACTATCCTGTGAAAAAAGCGCAAGTGTTCAATTAAGGAACAACAGCATAGCTTAAAGGAAGACATTCCATCCGATAGATTTTTCAAGGCCAGAGCAAAGCACTTCACTGGTTTTGGACAATTAATCAGTTTGCAAATAAATGAGTCTCCAAGAGCAGCCCTGCCATAAGACTTCACTGATGTCAATTCAGAGAATCACAAAGAGACAATCATTGACAAATATGTAAAATGCTACTAAAAAGAATGGGATCTGTGATTTTGTTGTGCATGGAGTAAGTAGTAATGGACATAAATTACAACAAAAGAGATTTAGTGTAGCTGTTAAGTAAGACATTATAATCGTAAGAAGAGCTAAGTCAATTCATTACCTACGAAAACAGGGAGACAATCTTAAAACCTACAGTACGAGTGACACAGATACAGCTCACAGTGCCTTTGGGAATGGGTTGCACTTCCTCAAGATCCTTTTTGGACCCTGTCCCCTTGCTTCTGGTGCTCTGATAAGCTCAGCCATGACTCAGTGTTATATTTGCTAAAGTCCAGCTGCTTCAACTCAAGTCACGGAAATTTTTCCATAGTCTGTTTCCACTTCCAGGAGGCTGTTATTCCTGATCAGGTATGACTGTAAAGGTGGGCAATCAGGTCTTCCCAACACTGTAACGTGAAGGAATGCACTGCAAATATATCCAAACTGCTAGTTCTAACAGGAAAAGCTGTTATTCTCTGGGATATCAGACATCTTCATTATCGCTGATAATGGTGACTTCACTATGAATAGTTTGGAGATGCCAAGGTAAAAGCTTGGAGTAACAATACCTGCATAGGCCGCAGCATCACTTTACTTGCTGTTAGGAATTAAAAAGCTCCTGTATACACTGTCTCTTAGCCTAACACCGCTCTCAAAACTAAAATAAATCACTAAATAACAAAATGGATAAAAAGACCTTTGGGCAACAGAGTTAAAGAAGTGTACTGAGATGTAATTAATTTGTTGTAATTTTTCAGTTCTCTCTATCACTGACATTGACAGGCATGAGTTTCAATGTGTAAAATTAGATATGAAAAAATGCATTATTTAGGCTAAGTCGCTTTACAGAGTGAGTAAAAAAATGTTTTAGATTAAAATTATAGTAGAGAATCTCACCAAATTCATAAAATATAGACAACATCTAAACAAAGACCATTGCAATAGATACATGACCCAAACATACTGAAGCCACTTACATTTTCAGTAAGGGGGAGACTATCAATCCTTTTAGTCAGGTTCTGAAGCTGGGCATAATACCAGTCCTTTTCTTTCTCTTCCTTCTCAAGCTCCGCAAGCAGAAGAGATCTATTAAAACCAGAAGTGGGAACTGTATCACTATTAAGACTTCATTTTCGTATGTAGGTACAGAAATAGGCATTGATACCCATTATAAAAAAAGTTTTAATTACAGATTCATAGAATTGATACAAGAATTATTTACTTTTAAAAAGAAAAAGGAAAAACATAACTATAGTGAAAAACAAAGGATTTGAAAAACTGAGGATGTTAGTTAAATCCTTACAGTTAACAAAACATGGCCTTGGGAGAAGGCACAGGCACCATAAACATGTCAGGCTGGGGCACAACAAGGTAAACTCAAGTTGAACCAAATGGTTAATGAGACCAAACAGAAGATTACTGGAAGTTCCTGTAAACTGTCCCTATTAGCATACTAAAAGGTCCACCCTCAAGCAAAAAGCCCCCTCCCAACAAAGCTTCCCTTCTCCCCCCCGCCCCCCCCCCCCCCCCAACATGGGCAGTGTAAAACAACATGGTACCTTTAAATGGAGACAAACCCCCCAGAAAGCTAAGATTAATATACACAGACTACCAAGAAAAATACTGTGAGAAATTTTATATACTATTTTATCAATCCTTCATGAACTATGTCTATACAGCAATAAATTTTATGAATATAGTTATGTAGTGTTCATGGTTACAACACTTTTCAAAATGTGTATTAAAATTTTCCGGCAAAATCTGGCTAGCAGGAGCACACAATGAAACGACTCAGGTTGAGTTTTTTGTTTGTTTTTAAATACAAGGTTATTAGTTTCTTATAAATGCTTTCTGTGAGCACTCTTCTTCCTCCTGACATTTTAATATTGCTCATTAACAGAAATGCTAAAATCAACACTTAACTCAAGAGACAGAAAGTTGCACACAAGTTTTCCCAGTACTATTTCCTATCCCTTAACTTCTGCACCCTTCTCTCTAAACTCAGGCTGTGGTCTTCCTCAGCAAAAGCCATATGAACCTTTATAAAGCACACAAGAACGTTACCAAAATTACTCAAAGTTGTTAAGGAACAAAAACACTGCATACAACAAAAATACAAATTTCCCAACTACTCTGATAATGCATCCCAGCTGTGATTTGAGAGGAAGATAATGTAACTTCCATACCACAGAACTTCATGTAGAAGAAAGAATTTTAAAATATGTATTTTAAAGGATTTGTTCAAGGATTAGTTCCTGGTTTAAAAATGTTCCCAACTACTTTTGATGACTTAACATTTATATTCCATACCAAATGCCAGTGACCTGACCAGTGTTCAAATAGAAAATTAAAACTGACAGGATCCCTCACTTCAGCTGCAAAAGACTGAAAAACTACATGCATCTAAGAGTGCTGAATGTTTTAAAACATGAACAGAATGACAAATTTCCATATTTGATTCAGCAGTTACGTTGAAACAGAATTGTTTAAGAATGTCAAGACTACACATTGTCATTTACTGTGCAGCTTTTACATCAGACAGGTTTGCTACTGAAATCAGTGAAAAGAAGCAAAGAGCAGCTATCAGGCCGTTGCAGGTAACTTAATTCTTCAGCCACAAGGATGGGGCTGGCATGAATTGCTTAAGTCCTTTAGACAGACTGAAGGGACAGCTAATAGTTCTCAGTGAAAGCCTGTGAGGAAAATCTTTTTTTGGCTTTCCACCTGCCCATCCTCTTAACACTGGCACCTGATCTCTGCACACAAAGGCATTCTGCATGGCTTCCCTTTTTACCAGTTTGGATGCCCATGCACTGGTTGTGTCCAGTTTGTGAAATCAAGAGCATAATAAATGCAAGCCTTATAAAAAGTATTTTTACCATATGAGGATTTACAAATGTGAAAGGACTGACTAATTCTGCCTCTGGATGTCAAAGAACTGGTAGAAGAATCCAGAGGGATTACTTTCAGCTAAGTGAACACGTGATTAAGTTCCTCCCATAAAATGTAGGGTATTCAGTTTGTGAGACACTGTCATTCAATCTGTTTTGACATGCACAACGGATGCTAGAAGCAAGAAAAGAACTTAGGAACCGACATAATGTGTGACCTGAGGGCAACTCCTTGAATTTAATAGTGTCATTTTTGCTTCTGAGTAATGCTTTATTTGGGATGACTAGTTTGGTATCACGGCTCCATGAGAATTCAGGTTTTAACAATGTCTTTAAGTCTCTCAGCACAAAGCCTGAAGGGCTAGTACAACTACAGTAGGTTGCACTTCAATTCCCTTGAAAATAAGCAGCAAGTCTCTGTAGATGTATCTGATAAGTTGCTCCCTGCACTTAACATTACTATCAGCTACTACACCAAGCAGAAGTACAGCTCTTTCTCAGCCTTCTGGAATTTCCTGAGGTTAGGAGAGCACTTTAGATGGAAGAGCTATTACTGATCATGGAAAAAAAAAATTTAAAAAAAAGGGAAAAGCCCTATGTATTTATTCCATTTTTTTATCCCCCCCCCCCCCCCTTTTTTTTTTTTTACATCAGGACTTTCACAGTTATCAGAGAAAATTCTGTTCTCTCTCATTCACCATCAATTTCAGCGAGAATGCAGCAAAGCAAATGAAGCAAGCTTTTGGAACTTTACGCTATTTTTATGAGTTAATAAAGTTTCCAATTTGAACTGCTTTTCTGAAAGGTGGATATTTTGAAAGACTAACATTTTTGAGCTCTCAATATAAGAAAAGTTGAATGAATACAGAAAACTCGTTTCTTCTTTTGGAAATCTCTGCATGATTATGTCAATGTTGTTATCAGTAGGAAACAAACTATATGCTACTCTACTTGCACTATGTAGACTGCAATTATAATTAATACTTTCACTTCAATTGATGGGTGATAAAAATCTTGAAAATGAAACACTGCTGATAGATGCCGTAAAGACTTAAGTCATTCAGTCAGCCAAAGGGAGATAAAAGTCAGGGGAGAACTAAGTCATGAGACGCAAAAAATGCTCAAAATCACATTAAGAAAATTAAAAAAAAAAAAAAAAAAAAAGAGTGGCAGAAACTAGAAGGAATAAACAAGTCATGCAAACACTTTAATTTAAAAATTCACCATAAGATTGTCATCTTTAATAGTAAATTACAGAATTTACAAAGGCGAGGTTATTAGATTTACTAAACTGCAGAAGGCAAACCAACACAGTAAGTAACATGCAATAACGTAGTGTGGAAAGTTTTGTGGCTGATACAGTCTCTTACCAAAAATACCTGGAGACAGCCAGAGAGAAAGCAGGAGATATTTAATGAAAGTGTGCTCTGAACCGGCAACGTAAAAGCACACACCCTCCCACTTTTTTCCTCTTTTATTTTGACTTTGAAATTAGAGGAGAGCTAAGTAAATGAGAAACAGGCAGATAATTTCATTTTCATTCTGGTAAGTGAATCATTTGATTAATTTTCTTTCCTCAGAAGACCACTTTTAGCCAAGCTAAAGAATTTTTTCCATACAAACAAAATTTTAGCAATTGTTTTTGTTTTTCTTGTTTATATTAATAAACACCTAGTGAATTAGTTTATTAATAAACATCTTCTGAAATTGCCACGTTCAAACACACATATGATTTAGTCCATGATCAAACACTGTTGCTCATGAGCAGCATATATTGTGGCAGTGTGTTAAGATACTGAGTGGAAATATTCTCCTGCTGCAGGTTTCCAAACAATGTTATTTTCTTCTAAATCATTTTAATATTTTGAGGCTTGTCAAGTTCCATGAGTTCTCTGAAAGTCTGTTTAAGTGCAAAAATTATTCTATTAGCAATTAACATGTGTTTATATGTATGTTTAGAAACACATAAATTCAGTAAGTATGCCAAACGAGTTCAGACACAAGCACAGGAAAATAAACGGTTGATTTTCTTTCAGAAATTCCAGTGATTTCAGATGCATGGTCCTACATCCCCAGGTTCTGATGCATTTGGCTACCCAGGGTCCACATCAATGCCCTACACATTCCTACATGTCCCTTGAAACAAAAAAGAATAGCGCAGTTCAGACTGTCTATCACTTCAAAAGTAATTAAGCCAGAAGTGATACGGCCATGCCTCTACAGATCACCTTCTCCACAGCATAAATCTGTACCCCATCCGCTGTGACAGTAACACTGCCTAAACTCATCTGAAATTAAAATATCCTTATCCTTTTTTTTCAGCATTATTTGGAACAAAGACCAGCTCTCACTGCCTAAGCTGTCTTTATTGCTGAGAAAAATGTCCAAAGAACTATGACCTTAGAATCGACAAGAGTGGAAAAGGATCACAGATCGTAAATCAGATGTGCTAACCACCTTGAAGAACTCCAGCTGGTCTAAATTAATACCCCTTGTTCAAGTGACATGGAGTTCATTTGAATTGTAACTGAAAGTCCTAAGTACACTTGAAGATTTTAGTATCACATGCAGTAAAAATCAGCACGGGAAGAACACAAACAAGTACACTGTTTTGTTAAGTGGAAAATGACAGACAGATTTTTGAAGACTGGGATGAGCAAGGGGGAAGAGATTCCCAGATTCCTGAATATTCTTATACAGCCTCTCAGGATTCTAGATTTTATACAGCAGAACAAATACAATTAGTGATCCTGACTAGGGAAATAAAAAAAAAAATAAAATAAAAAAAAAAAAAGGAGTGGCTGCTAGAAAAGGCTCAGTATGGAAGTTACTTTCATTCCCCTGACAGGACCAGAAGAAAGGGACCTAGACATAGTACCTTGGAGGAAAAGTGTACTCCTTTCAGCTCTTGACTGCGAAAGTTTTAGTGAACACCAGGAAAGGCCCTTTAGAGGAGGGGTTTCTGAAGGGCTGCCTACAAACCACTATTACCCACCAAACTTCTGTATTAGGCCTCAAGTAGACTTTTTTGTTTGTAATGGCTACTAGGCATAAAAATACTATATTCTGTTTATTTGGTTTTGCAGCTCCCAGCTTGGCACCCCATCCATTAAGTAGCTGTCAATGACCAACTCTTTAGGAAACCCTGTCTTATAGACAGGCTTCTGAAAATACCTGGGATTTCAGTCAGATTCATCACATTGTTACTTTTTCAGCACTTAACAGTGGTGAGAAAACATCCAGGTGTTTGGGAAGCTCCACCTCTTCTCTCTAAATATTTTCAGATGCTGACAATCTCCCAACCAAAATAAGGTAACCTTCAGCCAATGAGTAACAATGAAACACATGTGAAGAAGCAGTAGAAACAATATGATGTGTTTAAGATACTTCATTTTTTATTGTGTGCGTCTAAATATAGATTCCTGTTTTCCTTACTTGTCAAGATAAATATACCATTGATCAGAATCATATACATGACAGCTAAATACTATGTCCATCAGTAAACCTTCATGTTAAAGTTAGAAGTCAATCCATGCTGGATGAATAAACAAAGTAATTTACCTCTCTTTTTCTAGCTCTTCTAAATAACCAGTGCTTTCTCTGCTTCCATTCATAAATCCTCTTCTTGGAAATGATCCCATAGGAACAGGACTACACTCTCCTGAACGGCTTGACACAGACCCTTCCCGGCTCCCATATGAACGCACAGACATCTTTGGCCTTAACTTCACCCCAGGGAAGTTGGTACTTTCCAAGTTCAGTTCTGGGTAATAAAGAGCAAACATTTTCAGAGTTGGAAGTTCAGCGGCACAAATTTAAAAGATAACTTCTATCTTAATTTCTTATTTCCTGAACAAATCTGTGACTTTCTGGTGGAAACATTTTGCATGGAAATCCACAGAAGAACACAGTGTGAACAAACCCAGTCTTAATCACATACTTCAAGAATACTAGTCAGCTGAGCAGATGGCCAAACTGCCATCTTGACAGTTGGAACAGTATCCCCACATGAGCCTGCCTGCCTCTTTCCCAGAGGACTTAGGAAATGGGCAGTTTTGCATAAATGTCCTCTAAGTTGTTCTTGTGGCCCACTTCATAATACCTTCTTTCTCAAGAGATCCTACAGATGCTTCATTGTCACACAAATGAAAACAACTCTATTCACCACAAGGCCCTCTGAACATAAGACATCCCCTATGATATTTCTGGTTCAGCAGTAGGGATAATCCATGTTCTACAGGGATCTGGGCTTGCTTTGCACATCCCATATAATGGGATGATGCACATTCCAGCACATCCTTTAGGGGAGGGGGCATCGAAGTACAGAATGACAGATACAATTCCAGTAATATGACATGGAGAGGGCAAGGCATGTAAACAAGTTTAGAAAATTGGTGGAACTAATCCATCATTAACTTAAATGTATTTTTACTGAATGAAATGCATCTTATACCAAAAGCAATTCATATCAAGCCTTAGGGTGACAGCAGCAAAAGTATAAAAGCAGCATAGGTACTTCTTTGTTTTTGCGAATGTGTCTTGAAGCGCTTAGCAAAAATAACAGGCACAGAGACTAAGCCTAACCATCAAAGTCAGCATTGGAAAGAAGATGAAGCCGAGTTAGAAAATTTTATGCCAAATTAAAAACGACTCAGAAACAAATGAACCCTCCTCAAAACATAATTCTAGATTTACCTTTAAGTCGTTCCAGTAAGTCAATTTGTCCAGAAGACCCCATTGCCTCATCTTCAATACTTCCTTGTAGCTGTTTCAGCACCTCCTGTAAGAAATGAAGCTTAGTTAAGGAATACTTACAATAATAAAATCACAAGGTACATAAATCTTATCCTGGCCTCAAATGCACATTTATGTAACAGCTACTAAGAGACTGATGTAAATTAGATTTCATGGGAGCAGTGATCAAGTGTCATAACTTTAATTGCCATCAAATACATTCTACAGTATTTCCCCAAGCACTGTCACAATGTAAAGTATATCCAGAATAACTCATCCTCTCTGTAGTCCAAACTATTGGCTTATTTAAAATTTCTTCTCAAAGTCAATACCATTTATCTTGAATTTACAGATGGAGAAATGGAAGCCCAGAGAAATCAGTTACATTTCTCCATCTGTGTACCTAAAATTAGTCATGCAAAAACAAAATTTGGATACATAGTAAAAGTTACAAAAGTATCTTGAATACCACACTTTTTAAACCTCAAAACCACAGCAGAAGTAAACCCCAGGTTTTATTTTCTATGAGGCCTCAACACCGCTGTAAAACAGCAAGGAGAATCACATTATTCTTATTGCTAGTACTGCTACTACCACCACACCTATGAGGAAAAGACTTAAGATTCCTTCACGGTGTCCTATTATTTGGCTTATTACTACTATCACCATGACCATGTCTACAAGAATGATTTAGGACTCTTCCATACAGCTGGAGCTTCAAAGCTAAGAATATTGCTATGTGGTATTGGAACTATGTATGGTAAAATTATACAGCTGAAGGAACATGTATGTGATGCACAAAAAAAATTCATAGTAAACAATAACTACTACACTAAAAGAGGCATGTAAGTCGCCAGGTCCCTGATGCTCAGTGGCCTAAATTCAGGTAGAAAATTAAATGCAAGTTAGTGAATGCCTTTTCTACATCATAAAGGCAGATACATCAATAGCAAAAATAAATTGAAAAGACTGGCCACAAGGCAAAAAGCCCTTACTGGAATTTAAAATATCATTTTTTCCTGCTGTGGCACAGCAACTATTTTTAGAAGCAGCAGTAGTCAGGAAACGAAAACAATTCCGGATAATGAAAGGTACTCCATGCTTTTCATACACAGACTTAGATTTTACACCCAGAATTGTACTCCTGTTCAGACCTGAAAAGTAATGAATTTTAGATAATTTCAAATTACCTCGACATCACTGTTTTGCTCTTTTAAGAGCCTAGCATACCCTACTGTCAACTTTAATGGTTCTTGCAACTTGTACAGAAAGTACCTTTTAAACGCATTTTGCTCTTTTCAAAGGAAACAACATCACAGAATCATTTTGGTTGGAAAAGACCTTTGAGGTCATCAAGTCCAACTGTTAATCCAGGACTGCTATGTCCATCACCAAACCATGTCCCCAAGCACTGCATCTATGTATTTTTTAAACACTTCTGGGGTGGTGATTCCATCACCTCCCTGAGCAGCCTATTCCCATCCTTCACAACCCTCTCGGTAAAGAATTTTCCCCCAATATCCAGTCTAAACCTCCCCTCGTGCAACTTGAGCTGTTCCCTCTCGTTACTTCTTATCTGGGAGATGGTGGCAGGTGGACCTACCACCACCAGCCTACAACCTTCTTTCAAGCACTTATAGGGAGCAATAAGGTCTCCCCTCAGGCTCCTTTTCTCCAGACTGAACCACCCAGGTCCCTCAGCTGCTCCTCACAAGACTTGGGCTCCAGACCCTTCACCAGCTTTGTTACCCTACATGGCATCCACATTAAGACATTCTTTAAATAGCACGCTACTGAGCTTCTCTACATGCAAAGTGTTGTTCCCTGTACCACAAAAGGATTTTGAGTAAAGAACAGCACAGGGTTCTGGGGACATAATCTCCAAGCACTCAACCCAGAGCAACCAGTAGCATCACAGTCACTGCAGCCACACATCATGTAATTAGATGCTGGTACTCTAGAAAGAATAATTCTGGAGTTCAGACACACTAATTATGTTTAGACTGTTTTGTGGAAATGATTCTGCAGGTGGAGTTGAGGCCCAGTTTCCCAGTTTGCATGCTGCCTGACTGATGGAGTCAAGGTGTGTGCCCACATTTGCATTTTAGATTGGAACAGTCTGATGTCAAACCCCCATCTGCCCTACCAGATGTGTACTTTTGTTCACATCATAGGGTGATCTCTAAACATGAACCAAATTATTTTCTGATCAAAACCCAAGCCACCAGTTACATTCAAGACTCCTAACGGGCATCCACCCCATGGGACACAGACTGCATCTAGCCCAAAACCAAAATCCCCTGTAACATCCATATTATGCACGCTAGGTCCTCCGCATAATTCATGTACAGATCAACTCTTACTGCACCACCTGTTAATGCTGGCATAGCCTTCAGGATCAAGTCTGGTGTGACAGAATTGTTACTCTTGGAAAGACATCTCCACTGCACCTGTGCTTTTCAGTACATTCAAAGGCATCTTCATTAGCTATATGGCCCAGCCATCTCTAGACATAGCATCTGCCTTGTCAGCAGAATCAGACAAACAGGTAATCTGGCGTTTTTCAAAGAAGGACTCCTACATTATCTGACTTACAGGCAGATCACATTTGCAGACAACAGTCTTAGGTTAAAAGCCTAAAAGGGCAATGTGGGTATGTGGAGCGGTCTTGGGAGTTTTGCAGGTTTCTGCAAGACCTGTCAACTCAGATAAATTTAAAAATAACTAATTAATCCCCTTCCTCTGGGAAAAGCACCTTGGTGCAGGGAAAAAACCCAACCACACCCAACATCCAAGCCCTCCTCCAATTCTCTTCTCAGAAGCCTCTTTCTCATTGCCCGCGTGGCAGTTCTGCTATTTCATAAATCGTATGTTCAGGATACTTTCCTACATAATGAGTCTTCCTGCTCCAAAAGCCAGTATGAACAGCTAAGCAGAAATATCACCTTTCCTGTGCTACCAAATTACATAACTGAGGTGTCCAGGCAGCTAGGGATTGCTTTTTCTTAATACCTGCAACAGTTAAACATTAGTATACTGGATCACTCTTCTGAATGTGCTGTGCTACAATTAATTAATTTAGGTTGTAGCTTTTAGTTTTTAAATTATTCCCTTTTTTCCAAGAGCACATGCATTTTTTTAAGTTAGTAGGTAAAGCATTCTTTTCTATACTGTCCTACATTTCTACAGTACCATTGCTTAAGTAACAATGCCATTAGGCTATGACATCAATTTCAACCTCAATCACAGCACACTGAAATCCAAGCTGACAAAGCAGACAAAGGCTAGAGAGGGAGATGCAGCCTTTGGGCCAGGTACTGTGGGAAAACGAGGCAGTGTGCTAAAATGACAAATCAGTGTATTTACAATTTTACTTGAATAAAGGAACAGAGAATTATTCTGCAACAATCCATGTGGAGGAAAAAACAGCAAGTTATCTATTGCTGTGATAGGACATATTTTAATTTATTTACTTATAACTGCAGGACTCAACACTAATGCCGTTTACATACAGTTCTCCCATTTCCCCTCCTAGGATTATTACAGTGCTTTAAAGGAGTACTTTTCCACAATAATTTCATTTTATATTTGGTAATGTCTGCTAAACAGGGTAAAATCTTCTCCACAAATAAACCTGAATCAATTTAACAAAAGTTAATTTACTATTCTGTTTAGTTATGCAAGTTTTAATAAATATATTACTAGTGGTTTATAGCAGTACTCAGTAGTGACTTTCTAAAAAAATAAACGTAAGTATCTATAAGGCTGCAGAAGTTTTTTTCTGTTCTTTTAAAGAATGTAAGTTAAATTACTTTTAATGGTCACTTAAACATAACCTAGTTTATCTTTTCCTTCTGTAGAAGTACAAAAGAATGCTTCTGGAAATGGAGCTGTCCCTATGACTCATCATCATTTAAAAAGATTTCTGTCTTCACAGCCTCTGGACTGTGAAGTACAGAAACAATGTGATTTTTATGTTGTTGTTTGGACTCCATATAGTGCTGACCTTACAACTACTTTATGGATAATTAAATAAAACAGATCAGACCCATCAGCAAGTAACTGGAAAACTACCGAGAAGAAAAGCACCTTAACTATCAGTACACGCACCCAGCTAAGTGCTAAGGATTGTAAATAAAACTGCTTAAGGGCAGTGAATTTACTCAAGCTCCTAATAAAGAATCACAGAGAAACAATACTAAAAATACCAGACTTCAAATCCTGGTTAGTTCAGATTTAAAAGTATATGCATTTTTTGATAAATGTAAGTATAAATACTAATATTTATACTTAGAAATACTTCAAAAAGATGGTATCTCACAGAATGACAGAATGGTCAGGGTTGGAAGGGACCTCTGGAGATCATCCAGTCCAACCCCGTGCTAAAGGAGGGTCATCTAAAGCAGCTTGCACAGAATCATGCCCCTGCAGGTTTTGAGTATCTCCAGAGGAGACATTAAAAAAGATATTCCAGTTGTATTTGGTTTGCATGGCAAGGTTTTAGTAGCAGGGGGCTACAAGGGTGGCTTCTGTGACAAGCTGCTAAATCTTCCCCCATGTCCAATGGAGCCAACACCAGACGGCTCCAAGACGGACCTGCCGCTGGCCAAGGCTGAGCCCATCAGTTAACAATGGTGGTGCCTCTGGGATAGCATCTTTAAGGGGGAAAAGAATCAGTGCAACAAAACTGCAGGTGGGAGAGAGGAGTGAGACTCTGTGGGCGGAACAGCCCTGCAGCCCCCCAGGCCAGCGCCGCAGGAGGGGCAGGGGGGGCTCCAGGGGCTGCAGCAGAGATTCCCCCCAGCCCATGGTGAAGCCCACGGTGGGGCAGGCTGTGCCCCTCAGCCCATGGAGGCACACCGTGGGGCAGGTACCCACCTGCAGCACGTGGAGGCACACGGTGGGGCAGTGGGATGCCCCAAGGAGGCTGTGACCCCACAGGGGACCCACACTAGCACAGTCTGCTCCTGAGGGACTGCACCCCACGGAAGGGACCCACACTGGAACAGTTTGTGAAGAATTGCATGTGGGAAGGACCCACATCAGAGAAGTCTGTGGAGAACTGTCTCCCGTGGGAGGGACCCCACGCTGGAGCAGGGGAATAGTGTGAGAGGGAAGCAGCAGCAGAGACAGCGTGTGATGAACTGCCCACAGCCCCCACTGCCCATCCCCCTGTGCTGCTCAGAGGGAGGAGGGTGAGAATTTGGGAATAAAGTTGAGCAAGGTGTTTTAAGATTTGGTTTTATTTCTCATTATCCTACTCTGATTTGATTGGTAAGTTGAGTCAGTTTTGCTCACGACAGTAATTGCCAAGTGATCTCCCTGTCCTCATCTCAATCCATGAGCTTTTTGTTATATTTTCTCCCGTCTGTCCAGCTGATGAAGGGGGTGATGGAGCAGCTTTGGTGGGCACCTGACATCCAGCTAGGGTCAGCCCACCACACTGGTTTAGATACACACCTCTCCTCTGGCAGGTAAAGGAGCACTGATGACAATTCAGACAAATCATGTACATTTGCTCTTCTGTAAACCTTACTTGCTTCCCTCCTCCTCACCTTTTAAACAGAACAAGCTTCATTACTTGAATTCACTTTTCTACAAGTTTTTTGTATTCAGTGAATGCCCAAATGTGTGAAAATCGTCATCAAATCTAGATGAAGTTGCTTGTAGTAGTATGCCAGGTATACTCACAGGCCAGTATCAACTGACATAGAAAGCCAACAAAACGTTTTGAAATTTACTGGATTTTTAAAAAATAAGCACAACTGTTTAAAGAGATTTCCAACAAAAGCTGTACTATCAAACAATTTTTAGTAAGACACTGCTCATACCTGTTTCTCCTTTATATCTAATAACTATAATTGGGCCTTTGAAGAGACATTCCCGTCATCTACATATATATACACACACACATAGACTTCACTGTGTGTTTCTTTCAGTGTTGTTAACAAACCCCAAACTGAGTTACCCTGTAACTCAGGTGTTCTAGGTTATGACTACCTTGATTATCAATATATTTACAACATTTGAGTATAAAAACAGGTTTAACTGCACCAATATAGAAAGTGTTTACCATTTCAGACAGTAACTGAACATCTATCTTAGCACCATACAGGATGGGAATACTGCATGCTGAATGGCTGATAACTTATTTCTAACCAAATCAGCAGTATTTTAAAATGAGAATATTTCTGACAGCATTTGCACTCATTTTTTTAACCCAATATACTGAAAGCTTGAATTGCAAAAATCACTTTCAGTTTAGATTGAAGTTCAACCCAGTGTTGGATGCTGTTTCACTTATTATTTGTTCAAAAGGGCAGAAAAATGTTAACATACACTAAGAGCACACCCATCACTTAAATTCAACAAAAACATTAAATGTCAAAACAATGCAGGAGAACAGACATTCAGAATACCATTTTCTGTGCATTTATAGATATCATAAACTTAAGTTCAAGGTCTTACATGACCCTTCGTAACTTGACAGGGCCTTAACACTATCACACATGGTACAATGGTCACAGGGGCAACGTAAGCGCCATGGAAGAGACTCTTTCTCCTACAAATTTTGGCAAATTACACTGCTACTTAAACAAGCTTGGTGGGTGCCCTTCTAATGACCTGAAGTGCCAAGCAATCACTCTGGTTGCTGAACCCTATAACCAGGTCCAAATGGTAACAGTAATGACAGCACTGCTGACCGAGGTGAAACAGTGGAGCAGCTCCACTTTTAACCTTGTATTAAGAGGAAAGCATTTGTTATGTGAAATGATGTTGTTCATTTTCATTTCAATTTCAATGTAATTTTCTAAAATAAATAAATAAATAAATAAATAAATAAATAAAAAAAATTTCAATTGTCACCCCATGCTCAGGAGCTGTGTCGTCTGCTGTAACCACATACTAAAGTCAGTAATAAGTCCTTAGTGCAAGCCCTCTTCCAGATCAACTAACATTATCTGATTTTATGCTCAGAAGGAATGCTGTCTGAAGTAATGGCAGTAACTGTACGTATCACCAGCTCAATTCCACCTAAATTCTTAAAAAAAAATAATCATGCTAACCATGATCACCATTTCCCCGTGAGAGATTTCTGAAGTTCAGGCACTTACACATTGGAAAGGGATGTATTGAAATTTAATGGAAACCAAGCATATACTGGAAAGAAAATACTGGATGAATTCACACAGCACAAGTTCCAGAGACTCAGAATTTAGCATGTATTCCAGAAATATTTATACAGGCAAGGAATGTTACTGACAAACCAATGCCTTTTCTTCCTACTTGTTCACCAAACAACGCATTTGTTGAAAAATATTGGAAAATAATATACTCATGAGTAGAAACTAAAATCTTTACAAATTTAACCTCAAAATAGGCACTGCCAATGTCAATGAAAGACTACTAGGCAGCAAAAAGATAGTAGCTAGTACTCTGCCAACTTGCCCCTGAAGAATTAATTCTCTAGATGAACAGCCTTTGTAAGACTACACACAGCTCACTTCACTCTCTAACTAGACTAGCTAGCTACTATCATGTACAGTAAGACTGTTCATACAGGCAGATAAATAAAGTGAATATGAAGACTTCGGGAAAAAATAGAAAGCTAGTATGGCTACTCAAAGAACAAAACAAGGTGTCACCAGATTCTGTTTCCATCACACCTGTTTCGCAGAATGGGATGAATATAAAGCTAAATTAGGCTTTCACTGAGAGCAGGGGTATGTATATGCATACCTGCTGTGCAAATGCCCATACAGCCAACTATTTGGAAGAGACTTTCAAAATGTCAGATCCTATGCTACTATTCTTATTTTCAAAGTTCTCCTTTATTAAATAGGTACAATGTAAAATTTCTACAGCTAGCTGATTCATTATGGTGCACAAAAAAGTAAGCATAAATGTATGTTATTTCAGAACACAACACATAATTCGGTTATACTGAAAGCAAAATACACATTATTATTGAATCAAAATATTTTGGCAGGTTGTATTGAGTGTAATTGGATTTTGAGCACTCTGTCCAGGACAGTGCTATGTGAGATCTATATCTCAATTCTCATTGAATTCTCTCCTACTAGCTCAGCTGCCTGCAGACAGTGTTTCTGACAGCGACTGCAGTTGTGGAATTTTCATGATGTATGCAATTCACTCATACTAAGACCACAGCTCATTCAAGGAGACATGGTTTGGTTAAGAAATCCAGCTGACAGAAGAAAATGCAGTTTTAGTTTAGGTTTAGTATCATAAAATAATATTTTAAATAAAATATATTTTCTGGAAAAAGTTCTTTTTTTTCCCTTCAGATTGCATTTCTGTCAATAAATAACCTTCAAGAGAAATAGCCGACACTCTACAGATCATTGTATGTATGATAATCTGTCTTTACAGACTTCATTTGCAACGGTAAATTAGAAAATAGCACTCATTTATACAGGAATGTATGTCCATCCTTACTGTGAGCATTAGGCATGCTAACTTTGGAATGTTTTCTTGTAGGATAAGTAAAACTGTATAGGGTATACAAACTAGCTGACAAAATCAGGGTGGCGTTGTCTAACTTTAAGCTGGCACTTTCTTAATGTTTCAATGTGCAAACTCCAATAAAATGCATTAAGTTTTTCTCCTCTTTAGTTGGAAAAATAAACACCAAAAAAAAAAGAGTAAAAATAAACTCTAGTGTGTAATTACTACTTTTTTGTAGTTTATTTCAATCACAAGATTTGTTAGTGCTATAAGCAAAGAACAGGGGATTAAGTTACACTGCAATATCCCCACCATTGAAAACTAATATAAACAAGAATTGCACAGAAATTTCTTTTAATTTATGCTTTTGATTCATTGATTCCCTCCCACAGCTTCCTTCTCAACAGCAGGAAACTTATCACCCAAACTCCTCACTCATTTGCTACTGCACCTTGAGCTGTTCTTCAAAACACTTCTAATTCCTACTACATTTCCCTTTATTGTCTGCTGTAATTTATGTTCCTGCTTAAAGCTCCCCTAAAGCTGGGCCACAACAAAATTCCGTGAGCTACCAAAGGAATCAAGACAAAGCCCCTACTGTGTGCCAGACAGAGCATGTATCAAAACAACCTTTAAAATAATGGAAGTTTAGAAAAGAAAAACGAGCTCTGTTAAGTCAGCAGAGCACACAGTACCATACAAATAACTCCTCAGAGCCAGGAGTACAAAGTATAAAAGAAAACCCTTAACTTTGGCCACATCAGCCAGAATGCTGAAAAATCAGTCAGACAAAATGAAGTGGACTCATTAGAGTTGGCTGGAAGATGCATGGAAACAATGCCAGGACAAGGGCAAATTCAACATTGGCACCACTTTCAGATGTACACTACTTGCATGGCAATGAGCAAACGAAGAGCACACTAGAAGGTTCTCATCAGTTGGTGACACACAGGCCAAGGAGGGAAAGTTTATATTCCGCTGTTAATAGTAGTACCAAGCAAAATAATTTTCTTTCACTACCATCTGTACCCAGGTAAGCAGATTCTTCTCCAAAAAGCTGTAATCCAAGTATGCACAGGTAGAACGAGGATAATGCAAAAAAACCCAAATGCCAGAACTGAAGGATACAGTAAAAAAAGTTATGTGCCCACAGCCACATAGCAGTATGGTATTCACATCAGAGGATGATCATGATGGTTTGCAACTGCCTCATAAATTGTAGAGTAAACTATGGGATTGTGTCGACAACTTCAATTACTCAAATTCTCCAGACCTTTAGAGAGTATCTAACAACTCCAGTTTCCTAAAACAAAAACCCACCACCAAAACCTATCACTTCTTAATGTGACAAAGTTATTCTAGTGTTACCTCCCAAAGAACTTTTGAAGTCAAACTACCACACATTTTAGTCCCAACTGACATAGGTACAAATTTTCATCAAAAATGCTTTCCTGAAATTATTTGCTAAAGTGTTCTCCAGAAACAATAAAGCTAAAACACTGGGGACCATGCTGCTTTTCAGGTGGCCAGAACTTTGAGGAGGTCTAAGCAGATCCACCACATCAACACTCTCTGCTGAGCTCTCAAAGACAGCTGAAAAGCTTTTGAACAAACCAAAAAGGAAACCGACCAACCAGGATAATTAGCTAACCTTTAAAAAGTATTAACCATGCCACTGAAAAAAAAAAAGATACTTGGAGACACTTCAGTTGTTACTCTTGAGTCTCAGTACAACTCCACCACTGCCTACTGTACCCTTGCAGGGCAGATATGAACTGCAGAGTGCTACCAGGTCCAAGAAAGGGCTCCATCACCGGCTGGGCAGAGGTCTCCATTTCCTACTCTGCCATGGGCTCTTTGGATTTCTTCTTCAGCCATGGGCTCCCAGGCTGCTGCGGTCACCTTCCCTCCTTCACCCATCTCCAAGTCCATGTCCGCTCTGTGTTCCCCTTGCCCTCAAAAGGCCCCTCTCCCTTCCAGAGCTTTTAAGCGTTGAGAAGGGAGGGCAATTCCTCCATGTCCTCTTCCTCCTTCTTAAGGGAGCATAACCCAGCTGGGGGAAAAACCCAACAGAATCAAGAGCAAACACTATTTCTCACACTGAGGCAGATTAAACACCTATCCACACCAACACAACTTCAACAGCAGAAACCCAGTGAGGATACCTGGACAAAAGAAAATCTACTGTTCATTTCTCTTGCATGCCCTCTCCCAAGCTTCCAGGTGGCCTTGACATGCAGACTTCCTGAAACCATGTCTCCCATGGTACCACCTCCTGATCAATTCCTCTGGCATCCAAATGCTCCCATGGGAAAGACTTATGATGAGAAAAGAGCCTTGTTTTGTTTTCCATTTTCTAATCGGATAATGTTATTTGACGTCCATTAGATTTGTTACTGAGGGAAACTAATCACTCCCTGTTTATTTTTCTCATGCTTTTTACTGATCTTTTAGAGCTCAACAATCTTCTGCCAACCCCGTCCCTCTCTGTCTCTGCCCTTTCCAACTGAAAAGTCCCATTCTAACCAATCATGCCACTGAAGGAAGCTTCTCATATCACTGTTTTTTTTTTCTTCACCTACACTAATTCTACTACATGCTTCCCGAGGAGGTTCATCAGAACAGGATATATTACTCAGCTTCTGCATGCAACCTGTGTCCATCCTGATAATTACAGCTTTTTTCATCTCCCTATGTATGCCCAGTAATTCCCAACATCAGATTGACTTTCTCTTTCTCTTTCCAGTTAACTTAGGAATATGTTGAGAAAAACACAGGTCACAGCAGAAATCTCACTAAGACGCTAGTGGTAAAATAAAAACCCACGCCCCTAACTATTCCTTCTGCTTTTTATTTTCTACCTTTAAGTTGGATAGTAATCGAAGAACCTTCCTGAATCAACTTAGGTTCTCCAGAACATTATCTGTGTTGATGAGGGACATTACTAACCTCATTTTAGAAATCCAGGCAGACTTATCAGTGTCTATATTGCTTACCTCCTACTCAATGATTCCTTCAGAGAACTCACAGCTGTGAACAGCCACCGTTCTCTCTAAGAAAGAAATGTTAACTCCTTGCTTACTTGTAGTCTGTTCTTTATTGTGGTTTCTGACATGGCCGTTAAACTCAAGCTTACAGGTCTGTAGATCAGCAGTTTTCCCTAAACTTCCTTCTTAAAAAGTGGCATCATGTCTGCCACCTTCATAACTTGCATGATGAGGCCATTTTAAGCACGGAATAAAGATCTTTATCTTTGTCTGACAATCACAAAGGACATAAACATGAAAAACATCTTGCAGGAAAATTACATACGTACACACAAATTTGGTAAGCAGTGCAGATGTCTGTCTGGTGGAAGAGAAAAAAAAAGATTACTGAACTTCAATTTGAGTTCTATAGTTTGACAACGTATCATTACATTTCACAGATGACACGTAAGGGAAAGGAAGATACCCAAGAAACCAAGTGGAAACACACTGGTGAAGAATTTCAGGGCCTAGGGCATATCTAACTAACGGAAGACCTCTCTTCAGCAGCAAGGTTGATAGTGTGGATTATGCAGAAGAGAAGCTTTGACAAAGAAGTCATACTTGCTGAATTGTTGCCAGGAGGGAACCTACCATAGACGAACTTCAGGGTCCATGAATAAACAAGAAATAAGAAATTACCAGCTGACAAACTGATGAGGACTTTTGACAGAAGGGAAATAATTCACATGACTACAGTTCTAAAAGTATCCAGATCTCACAATCACTCCAGTAAATGATTCCTCCTCTTAGGCTGTAGCTTGCCCTTTCTTTAAAGCAAAAGGGGTCATACCCCAGTCTTCCCAACTGCTGAAGAGGAAAGGGTGGCACAGGTTATACCTTACAGTTGACAGGTCAGCAATGTCATACTCAAGTTGCTTTCGAACACTTGGGTGACCGACATTTCACTGTATCTGTTTTCTTCCCTTTGTTCTAGAAGTTTTATTGTTGACTCTTAAATTTGAGATAGCATCACTAAGATGTTCTTTGCATAGCAGGGGAATCCCTAAGCTCCATATGAGCAATTACTGTGGAGATACCAAAACATTGGATTTGGTTCATGAAGCAACTACAATCCACTATGTTATATATGACTTGACTTCCTAGCAAAAATAATAACACACCAGATAACTCAGATAATTCTGAAACCAGGTTTCCAGTGACATTTCCAGTTCTGGAAATGATGCTAATACTTTAATGTGTGACAGGATGCACAAAGAAATGCCTATCATACTAAATTCAAGATCCAAATATAAACTTCAAGTTATACTGCAGTTTGCTTACTATGTGTAGCCTATTCAGTAATAGTAATTCCAGATCAAATCTATCTATTTTAACACAAGCATTTCTCTTCTCTGTATGGAATATTTTGTTTTGACGAGACAATATAATTTTTCATTATTTTTTTCATTATGACTTGGTGAAACATTTCATTGTGTGTGATGCCAACTAAAAACCTTTTCTCCGAAGGTGAAAGGAAAAATGGGAAAGGCAAGATAAAGCTAAAAACACTCTTCCTTTGGAAAGAGATGGGGAAGTCCTGTTATTTGACACAGTAAGTATTCCCAGCAAAATGTGTAACTTCTGGTACCTTAGAACAAAACCTGTTGTTAGATTTCTGGAGATGGGATTGCAAGCACGGGTATCCATTAAATGTATTTATCTACCACCTTCTCGAGGAACCTTATATACAGATAGATACATACTACATACGTATATAGCACAACAAAGTTGTTAAGCTGTATGTATCAGAGGTCTCTGCCAACATAGGCTTCAAATTCCAATTTGCAAGCACATGGCTTACTGTGATACACTGAACTAAAAATTCTTGTGCCAGTTACAAAAATACCTCCCAGCACCTTCCGTGCTTTACAACGGGATCATTAAACACTGATGATCAGAGGCAGCTGATCAGAATGAGATAGGTTTTCAAGGTAAAATATCAAGAAATGGTGGCTAAGCAGATTATATGACCATAAAATGGGGTTTGGTGAGTTAAAAGAAAACTTGGATCACCTGCTTACCTAATCAAGTAGACATCTGATAAGAATAGTCATACATTCCAAAAGACAGAATCCCTCAGCAGCCATTTTAAAGCAAACCTTTAAAATTTAGGCAAGGAGGATAAAGGGTACTGACAGTAACTGAAATCTTACATTGCCACACATGTAAACTTCTAAAAAACCTGATGTGATTCAGCCATTGGTATGATGTAAAGGATCAGCACTATTTACTATGTATGGGGTTTTTTTTTTTTGTTTTGCTCTTATGGCTTATAGATCACAAAATGCTACTGCCATACAAGGCTGACAAGAGTTCATGCCCAAAAAGTGTAACAAAGCATCAAAACATTGCATGCCAGTTAGTTCCTGGAACATCCGATCTTCTACTTTTATACACATCCCAACAAACTCCAAGCTGGAAGCAGTATATTTTTCAGATTTCCTCTTACTAATGAAACAACCAAGTAACTGTTAAGTTTGCAAACTTGCTTTTCAGTCTGCTATTCCTCATAAAGATTTGTATATTCATCCCTTTCAATAGCCATAAAAAGATACTATGGGAAGTTATATTTGCAGATAAAATGCAACTTAATCATATTTAATTATAAAATCACACTCCATTCAATTAAGATAAAAGCTTTCTCATATTCTCACAAATCCAGCATGACAAACAAGATAAAAACCAGGCACTATGGCATCTTCTTTAGTACACTTTTTACCTTTTATTCTGCTAACTTGAGTAATAACCAACCTCATGAAGTGTGCACGACACTGTAATATATCTGGGATATTATATTCTACAGGTTTAACATTTCATTTGCAACCACATTAAATTACAAACATATTAAAAATCAAAATCCTCAAAATATCTTAGTACTTGCTTTTTTTAGTCAAAATCCATTCCAATCCAACATAAAACCATCACAAGATTTATTTATTACCCTGTTGTCTAATTTGTTGAAGAAACCCAAACACCATCTATGTCAAAATATACCACCCTTTGGACTTGCACCAGACACAACAGTAACTAGCTCTCCAGGACCCTCTTTTAAACCTGAATTCCTTGTAACAAACCAACCAACCACCAAATACACCCACAGAAGATTATTAAAACTAAAACCTTTATATGAGGTTTTTATATAATATGCCCAAACCCCACCCTCCACAAAACAAAAAAAATGTAAACATCTCCATGAATTAAGCAGCTCATGATTTTCTGAGAACAAGAGTTTAACCATTGCCTTGTTTCTTGACAGTGTATATTTAGCTGGTTACAAAAACTCAGAATAATTTAAGAAACTTAAGTTCCTCTGAGTCTTCCTATTTTACTATTGATACATGTGGACAAAATACAGAGGATATTAAATAACCCAGAAAATCATACATAGAAAGTAATTTTAAGTATACTATATAAAGATGAAAGAGAGAACATTTTGTCCAAATAAAGATGAAAGAGAATGTTCTGCCCACAGAGGATCACATATAAAGATGGCTTTCTCACACAAGGTAACACCCATTACTCACTGTAAAATCCAAAAAACTCAAGAGAACAAGTGTGGATATCAAGCATGACATTATTCTTTCGCTACATGAGGACTTGAAGTTAAGTTACATATACCTATTTCCCCCAAAATTTTATATGGGGAAAAATGCCGATATGAGTTAGCTATGACAACAACAAAAAAAGCCATCCTTAACAGAAAAATACTTGTCTTTTACAAGAACCAGGCAGGAGAGTCTGACAAAGCTTCCTAAATTCACATGCACAATGCAGTATAGCTGATGTTGGATTGCTTTTTGTCTCTTCATGAATTTTACCAGTTTTTAATTTAATAAAGCCATGTTTACTTTTTCTAAATTTGCCCATAGTGTGTGTTTGATACAGTTACTGTTACATTCTACATCTAGATACTGAAATCATTTTTCTTCATGGGCCAACATCATTATTTCATTGACCAAACAGCATATTTTTTGATTTTAGAGAGAAAATTTTATCATACTGAACTTGTGTATTTCATCTGACAGTAAGCCAACAGTAACAACTGAATTTCCCAAGTTAGCCATGAGGGATTTCTTTTGTTTGAACAGTTAATCCCTAGGACAACACAAATTAAAAAATAAAGTGGACTTTGTTTTACTAATCATTTTGGCACCCCCATTATCCCATTTATCTTTGTTTACCTATCATGTTGTTTTCTGGTCAGCAAATGGAGAGTTTTCACTCTTAAATATGCAATTTCACTTTAAACACAAAGCACTCAGACACTGCTCTTATATAGGTCAGTAGTAGTTTATGATAAATACATGTGCAAGATGAGCCCATGTTAAGCTTTTAATTCCAGTACGATTACCTTACATTTCTGAAATGGAACGATTATAAAAGACGAGGCACACGTACACAACATTTTAACACTACTACTGCCAAAATCAATTTCTTTAATGATACAATACTGTCTTTAAAAATCCCCTTCTAAAATACTGCCTTTCACAACTGATTAAAGAATGTAAGGCAAAAGAGAAGACACAAGCAAACAGTCAAAAAAATTACTGGGAGATGCTTCTGCATCAGCCCACAGATCAAAACCCATGGTGCAAGTAACAGTTATGTTTGCCACAGAACCACACCTTGTTTTCCCCACTGCCACTCCCCTTCCCCCACTAACATGTGGGATTTTACTTGGTAGGAGGGGCTGCTAAGGCTCTGTCACACTTATGTGCTCCCAAAGGATCATTTTTTCCAAAATATTTGCAGTTTTAACTGTGTATATATGGTAGTGGGCTTTCAACCTCCACTGTTCTAGTTCTTATTACTTTTCTTGTAATTATCCCTAATTATGGCACTGGAACCATCCAAATCATGCAGTTTCTGTCAATGGAAAAAACCCACCACATACTTTCTCCAAAAGCTTGCAAAACTAAAATTATCTCTGACTAAAGAGAATCCTGCAGTGATCCCCATCAAGCTTCACTCACAGACTCCAAATCAGTACCATTCCCATACCATCCTTCAGGTTAAGAGTCAAGTCAAAGCTTTCAACCCTTTTCAAACACATCTGAAACAAAGGCAGAAAAGAAACTGTTTCTTGGTTCAGGTGCAGAAGCAAGCACTCCTTAGGACTACAGCTGATTAGGATTTATGGAGAGAACATGGAAAAAAAGATTTTATGTATCAAATTAATCTGAACAACCTCCTCCCCATCTATCCCCTACAATGAAAATAAATATATCCAGTTTGATACTTGAGTTGGAGGTTTTCTAGCATGAACTCCTTAGATCTAGAATGGCATTTTGGGAGAGAAAAAAATGCAACATCTACTCTGCATGTGTTCATAAGCACTCCTCTGTGGAGTGTGATAGAGCCACTTTCCATTTGTTGGTCTGCCAGGCTTGAAGTAAGGACAGAAAGCTGTTCCACATCACAAATTAATGCCCTAGAGACCAGCTTATACAGCTGGTCTGTCTCTAGGTCAGTGGAAATTTAATTATCTGCACAAAAGCTTAAAAAAACCCCCACAAACTGTATGAGGACAAAGGGGGGGAAAAAAAGACATTTTCGCTCTTCCTTTTTCAAACAATGAGGAAGATCACTCTCCTGTTCTTCCCTCTCTTACTTTTGACTGCAATGACAGGGGAGTTACAATTTTGTTATAACATTAAGAAAAACACTATAAATGACAGAACTAGCTTTCAGATACATAACTGAGCAAACACTGATTTTTCCCCACAGCTGCTAATGCCAACCACTGTTTTGAGTAGTTGGTGTAAAGGACTATAATTTCATTTCAATTCAGGCAGGAGAACAGTTTTCATTTTAGAGTGCGGTGCAAGTATCATAAATATCTGAAAAAATTGTGCTTCTTTCAAGTGTTGTAACTAGGGGCAGTGCTTCAGAACACAAGAAAATTTTCTTACAGTAAATATACAGGTCACAATTTACATGCTGGAGGAAAAGAAAGTTAAGTTCAAAGTATTTTTAATTGCCACCTTCATCAAATTACCGTATTAAAAAAATAAAGATCAGTTATAAAGGAACAGTAAGTCCATGATATGAAGATGAGGAAGCGAGGAGATGGACATACAAATGTTGTTTAATATTTAGAACATGCCTGCCCTGTACAGGGGTATATGCAGAGATACCAACCAATTCTGAGCCGTATTAACTGAGGTACCAAAAGCAGCCTGGTTTTGCTGGCTGTTAGCAAAAGGCAGCAGGATTTGTCAGGTTAGGAAGAGCACTACATTAATGCAGCTATAACACTTGTGAAATTCCGCCTCGTTTAGTGTCATGGATCACATGGATGCAGCTGTGTATGTATCTTCCTACTGGTCAAAATCCATCTAAATTCCAGCTGAGCCTAGTATTCCTCTTGGATAGGTGGCTCTGGAGTCCTGCACCTAGCCAACAGACACCAGATGGACAGATCTCATGGAAATTACTAAGCGTGAATCTAGGCTTTGGGAGAGGCTGGAGAACTTGTGGTCTTATTTTAAGATGAGCTTTTATTTCTCGGATGTTTAATTGCAGTAACCCCCAAAATTTTTAAACTTACCTTAACACACTAAAAATCTCCAGTGTCTCCCATGTTTTCAAGAGCTGAACAATACTTGCTTTGTTAAACTATGCCAGCAGACTGGACTTCCTCCTGGTAAGTACAGCTGTGCTAGAATTGTAGTGCCTACCCTGACACACCAGAGAGGAAGCTGTGAAAACTGGAAGCTGTTTCTAGATATATTTCAAAACTTTTTTTGTTTTCAAATTTTAAAAAAATAATTCTTCACTAAGCAGCTTTGGTAGTTTTCTTTACCCAGACTGGAAAAGGACTTCTGTAGGACTCTAAAAGCACACAAAACATGTAGAGCAACTACCAGCCTACAATGCAAAAGGCAGTAACAGAAATGCTGATGCGCAAAGACACAGAGCTTGCAATACCTTCATATTAGACGCCTCAGTTTCCAGTTTTGTTAGGTGATTTGAGTTATCCTCTAGTTCTTGCCGAAGATTGGAGTTCTCCATCTTTAATGCCTCAACTTGCTTTAACAACTGATCATATGAAGCTGCAGCCATCCTGGGCTACCCTCAGCCCTTAAAAAAGTAAGAGAAAATATTAGATTTACACATTTTAGAAAAAAAACCCACAAAGTTATCTAACCATAGAACAAACTCCCTCCCATTTACCATTCAACTTTCTAAACATTCAATTTAAATCCATTAAACCAAACTATTAATACCTAGCACTAATGCTAGTTCAAAGACTTTTTTCAGAGGGCTTCCATTGGATACACATGATTAAATAAATGAAAGAAGTTCATTAACAACTGCATTAGGTATGAGGGGAAGGCAGAATACATGAAAGAAAACAGCATCATACAAAAACATCTTTAATATTTGCGTTTCAATTCTAACACAGAGAAACTACACAGATAATAACCACATTTAATCATTTTTGATAGACAACAAGCGCCATCAACCATATGTAAAAGATGCTGACTGCCTACTTATTTTATGAAATGAAAGATAGTCACAGATGTTCAAAATTCCTAGGCATAGCATACACTAAAGGATATGTTGTATGAAAGGCAAACAGTGAATACTGAGGAATTTTACCAGAAAAAAGCATCAAATGTAGTAGTAATTGAAACTTTTGTAAAAATACCCTCCAAGCCATAAAGATTAAAACAAATACACTTACAAAATTCCAACACAAGAACTGATCACATTGCACAGCAGAACAAAAAGATAGAAGGCTATTCTTGATACCAAGATACCCACTACTATTTTGGGTAATACGGTAACACAGACCTAGGACACCATCACAATTATTCAGTCATTACAAAGAAGAAAGAAACAAATACTCCAATTTAAATTATAAATTAAAATTGTTTCCCACTTTCCAAACAAAAAACCATTAAAGTTGTTGATCTAACAACATAGGTTAACCAAAATATGGCTAATCGTGTTTGAAGCTCTTCACAGTTAAAGCTGTGAATAAGTTCCTTATTCACCACCATTCAAGAGAATAAAAGGAAGCCTAGCACTTCATCTACGTACAAGTTACCCTTCCAACCTCGTTACAGGAATTTCCTAAGTATATGGCCTATAACTCAAAGGGGAAAAAATTTAAAAGCTTATGGGACAACATGCCTTTTCATTGTTGCTGCAGTACTTTGGAAAATATGAAACAATTAAAAGCTCTTATTTAGCATTTTCTGTGTATCCTCTCGCTAAGCCTTTGACTTTACTGCTCGTGTAACTCCCCACGAAATCAACTTCCCTCTTCCAGACAACCTTAATTGAATTACCCAGCCTACTAAAAAACAGGTAAAGTGATTAAAAAAGGTTTTTGTTTCCCAATACAGATTTTGAAAACTGTTCAATCTTTCTAAATGAAGACAGAAACAATAACACAATCTATAGAGCATTTGATATGACTTGTTTATTTCCTTTTCAAGAAGCAAGTCCTCATGCCCTAAGCACCTGTCATCTTCCAAGATGGGAGAAGAAAGAAGCCTGCCACTTAGGGAACTGTAATTTCCATGACACTACTAATAGGCTGAAGAAAAAAAACCCTAACAACTTTATTTTTCAAAATCTGGTCATGCTTTTCTGAAGACCTCATTTTTAGAGAAATGAAGGCAGTCTGAAACACCTACTCTGTTCTGTGAATTCTGTGCTTTTACCATCAGGCTGTTTCATGTAAAAGGTGGAGAGCTGTCAAGGAGAGTTGTAACAACAATTAACAAAAAAATAATTTCAGGCAGACTGCTTCTGTTCCATTTCATGTATGTTTTTATTAAGTAAGCATCAATTTCCATTCTTATTAACAAAACCAACAGCTGTAGTTCACTGTTCTGTTCAGAATCTACACTGCATGGACAATTCTGCACAAGCCCAAGGAAACACAGATAGAAATGGAAACATTTTCACATTAGTTGTCATAAATTAGTACTGTATTGTAATGTTGATTGAATATGTTGGTCTTGAATCAAGTACATCACACATGTATTTACCTGATTTACAGAAGTTGTTGTGTACTATGTATTTGACATGCATTTTGATTCCAGCTAGCATACTTTTTTCTCCCATTATTTTAATTCATTATTAGTGTGAAAGGACAAGTAATGATAAAATACCAAGTTTTTCCTTTTCCTGTCCACGCTAAGGAATTTTTACTTACAGATCTGGAATTTAGAACAATTATCCACATGAACAAGATATATACACACAACGAAGAAAATGAAGAAAACGGAACACGGGGAGAAGCTACAGCAGAAAACCAGGAACTGCATAGCTCTGAAATTTTAAATGCAAAATAAGCTTAAATGTGCTTATGTTAAATGAGTAAGGAGTGAGTTTCTGAAGGGGCGGTTTGGTTTGTCTTCTCCCACTCCTGATCTAAGTTCCTAAGCCTCCTTTGTGTATTTTATTTTCATAACACAGAAGCGGGACATCACCACTAAGAGACAGCAATCTTTCTGCCTATGACTAGGATTCATTTCCTGATTTATTCAAATGTCAAACTTTGTGGGTTTTCAGTAAAAAAAAAAAAAGTTAGTTGATTACCACAAGCCAGGCAATCCAAAACACCTTATTTTTTTGTTAAATAGATGCCCAAATGAGCAATAAGTGACACTACCGCAAAAAGAAACCCACTCCTCCAGTTTGGCATGTGGCAGGAACCACGCTGCCCGACTGCAGCTCTGCTGGCTCCTGAGGCGCCTGCGCCAGCAGGAATCACAGCAATGCCTGGCAGCTGCCGTCTGCTACAGAACATTCACATCAGCACCTCAGGATAAGGCAAGAATTTTAAAGAGAACCTCCTGGAGGGTGCATACGTGGTATCTTTCAGGAGGATGGCAAGGTCTGGGCAAAGTGTCTTTGCAGTCACAGTACATCCACACTGAAAGCTGGACTGAAGGCAGTCATTTTCACAACAGTGACATGCCACCTAGGCATCTGCTTCCAGTGATGCCTGCCCCTGCACTGGCTGAGGCATCTGGGACTTCTTGGGGGCATGGCATGCAGATGTATACCTATCTCCCTGGCCCTCCGAGATACTTCTCTTTCTTCCTGCCTGTAAAGGAAGGACTACCATGTATTTGAGAATAGTTAACTACTTTTTAGAAATAATGGATCTCACCTACTTTAACCACACCAAGGCATTCAATACTGTGCCGTGTGTACAACCAGTCACAGTTATAACAGACATGAGCAGAAAAACTGTACATGGGTAAGGAGCAGTTCAAAGACAATGCAATGCTGGGCAGTGCTGAAAGCCAAATTGTTGGGCTGGAGGCAGGTTACTAGCAAGTTCCCCCAAAACCAGTCTGCAACAGGTATTTTTACATGTTTCATTACCGACCTTGGCACAAGGAGTTGCATCAAAACTTACTCCCATAAATTCAAGAGGGTTCACAAGGTCAGAGGACTACACGTAATACGCTAGTAATCTGATGAACTGAGAAATGAAGCAGGAGAAACAGGGCAGAATTAAATAACATAACAAGGTAAGGTCACTTATGCAGGAATCTCATCACCTGGAAGCAGTGGGGAGAAGCAACGCTAGCCTCTTGGCAGCCAGCCTGCAGGGCACCTGCGCACTGCCAACACAGGACTGGCACAAAGAAAGCAAACACAGTCCCTGGAGTTATCAAGTGATTTTACAGAGACACGGGTAAGAAAAGCAAATTTAATTTAAGTGGGTGCAGAGAAAGTCATTAAGTGATCGGGGACTAGAGGGTCTCTCACATGAGAAGAGACTTGACAAGCAAGCCTTTACTGTCTTGGCACAACAAAGGCTGGAACAACACAGCTATACTTCATTATTAGGGAGGGGGAAACACTCAACGCAGAAAAAAAATATTTATGTTAAAACATAACGCTGACACAGAACCAATGGGTATAAATTGGTTATTTATCAATGCAGCCTGGCAATGTCCATTAGAAGTTGTCAATTTAGCAACATCCTTGCCTAAATCACTGCACAGGAAGGAACTGGACTTAGCAGATCAGAAACCAAATCAATTCTATATTCCTAAATGTCAACATAAAACTGTACTTATTTTTGTATTTTCAAGATATTGGTATTTTTTTCTGCTGAAATAAGGATATGCCAAAGCATTTCACAGAAGACACCATTACTTAACTTTAAAATAGGGGAAATGGACATAGGTAACACATGACCACAAAGCACCTTAGCCTTTCTTACGCTAAGCACTGCAACACCTCTCAGGCGCTTAGTTTGCACAATCACAAGGCTCCTTTACACTGTTCCATGTATACTGAGATAACACCCTAAAAATTCAAATCTGCTTCTCTTCTGGAAACAGTTTTTTACCCATAGCCTCAAACTAGACACATAAGATCAGAGTTCAGGTCCCAAAACCAACCCTTGGATTTATGCTCCAAACTATCAGTACAAAAAAATTACTTAAAATTTCTTAAACACAGAATTGGTGGCATTAACAAAAATTGACTGTATTGCTGCACGCACTTCCTGCAATACACTTCTCAGTGATCAAAACACTTGCCTTGGGGGAAAAGTCAAACTCTGGACCCTCTTGGCCAGACAGGGTTCACAGCCACATATCACAGCATTCAGAAGACAAGTGACTAATCCAAAGGAAAGCAAGAAATAATTTACACATGGCCCACTAGCCTGAAGCTGTACCACTGCACGCACACACACACACACACACACTCAAGATTACTGGACCCAGAATCAGCTGAATCAGTAATTGCCTTCTCCCCCTTGCCCTAGAAAACTGCTACAATGCAGGGGAGAGAAGGGGAACGGAAAAGGAAGAACTCTGGCCTCCAATGCCCGTTTCATATTCTACCCAGACCAAGAGAAAACGCGCGATGCATGCAACACAGCCCACCTTTGCAAAGTTCACTATTATGCTTCAGTCAAATTCCCTTTTGCACTCTGAACGATGAAGAAACACAGTTAAAGGGAAGAGTGGAGACAGCTCTTTCTCTAGATTTACTCCAAGAAATAACCCTCTTTGAATACAGAAACTTTGAAACTTAATTCCCTCATTGTAAGAAGACCAAAAATCTAGGTCTCCTACTTCCCTGACCCACATTTCTCATCATTAAGAGGTTTCTTCTACATCTCCTATCAAAGTAAGGTGAAATTATGACAAGTAATTTCATGCTTTAATGAATCAGCACTTTGCATGAATATACACATCAAAGAATAATTTCAAGCTAGATATAACTCTTCTACACACTAAAATCAAAATTAATGAGAAGCCTAACAGTACCCAAACATACTGCTAAGATTTAGATATGCATTTTTCTACATTAAGGAAACTATACCAGTTAACAACTGCTTGGAAATCAGGAATTCAGATGCACTCTTATTAATCTCAAATCCCAAGAGATAGGAAAAAAAATGCAATATTCTCTGAAAATTTGCAATTTTTATTGATCATATCCTTTTTCTTTGGAACCAACAAATAGATATATTCAACATGCCTAGTTAAGAACCCCAACAATTTGTGATATATTAATTAAATCTCCTTATGAAAATATTTCAGACTTCCATTACTATTTTTTTCATCCATAAAAACTATCATTGTTAACAGAGAACCCTATCTTTATAAATCAAATTTTGTAAAACAATTAAGTCTTTTCACAAAAGAGGCTAAGAATAATCTAAGACATAATACTCTACCACGAATTTTTCTAATAGTAGAGACTGAGATCTCACACTGCCAGTATGTAAATGTAGGCAACATTTTTGGATAAATACAACCTATTTGTTTCAATTTTAGAAATCTTCAACAGAATAATTATTCTGTCACTCACCAGTAACTGCCTGAGGGTGATTTTTGGGTTTGGTTTGGGGGTTTTTTTGTTAGCAAGTAAGTTTTAAGGCTACTTTAGACATCAGAATCAGTGAAAAAAAAAGCAAAACTACTTTCTTCAATAAGGCCCAATCCAAAAAACCACTGATGTCAACCAAGGCTCCTGTTCACGTAACTGATTTTGGATTATGAACTTTGTTGAGTAGTAAATGAGATGTTCAACTCTAATACGCAAAAAGAATTCAGCATCCTACTATCACCACCAGTAAAGAGATGTGCTCCTGTGCTCTGTAATTGAAGATTTTTCAAACAACAGTTTATCTTCTTAATATAACAACTTGTAACCACTGTATCTAAAGTTCATGACTCTAGATTGTAATTCAGTAATGCTAGAAGGGGCATCCACTCTGATTTCTTTCTACATCCACAAATTTTACTCAACTCTTCAGTGCTGAGCCTAGTAACTTGTCCTTACGATTCTCTACTATTCTGTCATTCATCCCCATGTGACTAATGGACAACTGTTTCAAGGGCCTAACACACTGACTTCACCAAAAAAAACCCTCAACAAACCATAACGTCATGAGATTTTTCCAATTAGTTTCCCTTAAATACATTTTAAAACAGATTTTTTGGCAGCACTGGGCCTCGGGGTTCTGACTTGGAAGCAGTTAGTAGTTGTGCTGGGAGGACTGTACCAGTGCCTGCCCCCAGCTGTCTGCCTTACCCATCTCCACATGGTCCCCACCCAGGGAAGAAAGGAGGTCTCAGCTGCTCAAGCGGCAGCTGTCTAAAACCACTGCAGATTACTGCCTGACTAGCAAGGTAATCTGAAATAGGTGTTGGTTTAATTTACTATGCTGGCCATTAACCACAACAGTCCAGCAGCTGTTACACAGCTATTTCCAAAAGAGGGGCAAGGCTGACAGACAGGGGCAAAAAATCCAGCACAGCTGTTCTAAGGTAAGCCAGCTCCACTTACTAACTTGAGCCTTAAACAGATCATTTTCATAGTTACCTGTATCAATACACTCACAAGAAGAGTGAGGGGGTTTTTTGGCCATCCTTATTTTGAACCATGCCAATCTACATTAACTCAATTTCTCTGTTGACTGAATCCTGTAACAGATTTTCCATTATTTTGTTTGAAGCTCATCTTCAGGTTAAACAGTTTATATGTAAATATCCTTCGGCTTGTCCTTTTTCAACACTGGCAAAATACCAGTAAAGTGCTTTGTTTAAGAACTTACTGAAAAGAAGTACCAGTGGGCCAGGGACTGCCCTCCTAGCCATTTCAGTTTAGGGCAAGTTTTCCAGGCTTACTGATTTAAAATAATTTATCTTTCACAGGTGTTGTGCAATACGCTTTACTGCTCACTGAAAAATACTCCATCGCCTCACATCATGAAAGCCCACTATGCCAATTCTTTCCAGAGCATAAAAGGTTGCATTTCTGCCTTGTCCAGCATCACACGGAACAATGATGTTATTTCCACCTAGTGATAAACCCATGGTTTATTAAAACTGCTTTTGTTGCCAGCATATTTAATCCTCCTATCCCCACCCGCATTTAAGAACAAACCCCAAAGCTTCTAGTCAGTAGCAGGCAGAAGGAAGGCTATTTCGCTTGGGTTTTCCTCATATGGGCTAAGTGGGCACACAAACATAATGAGGCTTCTGAAAGTGCCATGAGGCTCTGTGTGTGGTTAAGCAGAACTAAGAAAATACTTGGTACAAAATGAGAGTTGCCCTTGCCTGTGAATGCAACAGCAGATTTGTTATCTTCTGTTCATGTTCTCCTTTATTATATATTAGCATGCTCAGGTGATGAGATGCAGGAAGGAGTACAAAACAGCCATTACAGAAAACTGCTCTGCATCAGCTTGTTTTAGCAACAAGGGCTTTGATATCAGAAAGTGAACTGCAAGTTACATAACACTATTCGTTTTAATAAATTTCAAAACAAATGACACAAAAGAAACTATACCAAATGATCCTATCTAGATTAGGTACCCTCTGAACTCCTGGGTTTTTCAGCCTTGCAGAAAAAACAAGCACCAGCTGAAGAGCCATTACTATTATCAGTTACCCTAAGACAAAGCATGAAAAGGGTTAGTCCCTTTAAAAGGAGACCACAATTTTTTCTAAACCTCAGCTGCACTGAGAGGATTTTCTTCTTAGTTTTTCTATCCACTTCTGCATGAAGGTTATCTCTGTGGACAGCAGACAGAACACTGTGATGTTGCTATACCTGACCTCCTAAAATCCTTTCAGCTGGAGGGAGTGGAAAGCGCTTTTTGGTTTTGTTCTTCCATAAATTCATAACTTGTCAAGTTTTCAATCCACTGTTACATTTCAGGATACCTGCTTAAGTTCAATACTTGGCCTGTACTCACCACCCATATGCTGCTGTTCTTACTAACCAAAACCTGAGTTAGCAGATGAAATAAGTGATCCATGTTTTCTGCATTCCTTAAAAGACCATGAGGAGAAGGAAAGAGATGATGGTCTGAACTTCTGGCTTGCATTCCTCATTACAGGTCAAGTACAATGGGGATCAAGTGCACACGTACGTGAGAAACAGAAATGACCCCACGTTTACAATGTCACTGAAGAATGCTAACAATCAAAAAAACATTCTATTAATACAAAAAAAAGATTGAAATCAAGAAGGCATACATTTCAGGCTATTAACAGTCAAGCTGAGCTTTTATAGCACTGCCAGAAAAAAAGCCCCACTTCTTCCTTTATGATTCTGGGTTGGGAAGTTCCTTAGCTGGTTAGTCATGCTGCATTCAGAACACGACGTGAAAATACAACACATAATTTGCATTTAAATACTATATTGAACACAAAGCAGTCCAGACATCATTTGAATCATAACTTATATTGGACCAGGGATGACTCACAAGCCTGAACACTCATTCTTCGTGATGATCAACTTTGCTATTCATGGCTAATTGTGTATGCCCTCACTGCATATGGCTCGCTCTTGTTTACTTTCGTATTTCTCATAAACTTTTAAGGATTGAATTCCAGAAAGTTTAAGCTATTAAGAAGTTAGCTTAAGACAGGTCTTCATTTTCCTATTTTAACTGAAAACACAAATGAAACCCAAACCCATTAATATTAAATACATCAGCTTTAATTAAAAAAAAAAAACCAAAACACAAAACCCACAACAACTGTTTTATAATAAAGAAATATTTCCCCATTTTGGGTGACCTATCAGGGTCACCTTCAAGGTTCCCTTCAGCACTTGTAGGGAAGAGAAGACCATTTGTCTTGCAGGAAATGTATCAGCATCTGTCCACACAGGTCCCGCACAAATATTGGAAAATCATCAGTGGAGATGCTGTCTTCACTGACAATAACCTACTATCACAGCATATCATAAGTAGTATAGCCTATTTTAGATCAGATTTCATTATATTGATGAAAAAAATAATGACATTTCATTGACAAACATTTTACCAACTGAATTAAGACACATACTGAAATCCAACATGAGAATTTAGAGACCAAAGGAATCAATTTTAGCCATACGCATTTCCAACTTACGCTGTATTATTCCATGCTGATGATTCATACTAATAGCACACTATCACAACATGTATTAGAACATTTATCATAACCAACTATTTTGTATAAATGTTTTGGCAAGTAACAAGATAGCACTTGAGAGACGATGTTTAGGAAAGTCTGCACTCATAAATAAAGCATATTTAATATTTAAAATTGATCTGTTATTCACCCTGCCATTTTTAAGAGTGTGACTAGTTTCTTACAGGAACTACTCTGCTTGTTACACAAAACAATACTAAGACTATTTCTTTTAAGACCTAAAAAGGCACTGAAGGAAGCATCATCCTAATAATCATCATAAACACTAGTGTGCTTTTGTCACCCTCTTTCCTTGCAGAAAAATGGTGGAAGCACCTCTGCATCCACCGTATCTTCTAATATTTAAGCAGCTGTAATGAACATTCACAATGTTACCAGAGAAACATCTAGTATCACCAATTTTTCTCCTGAAGCCATTTACTCTAAACAGTAAGTCCTCAACTGATGTTTTAAAATTTAGTATCATCCAAAGCCTCTCTAGCCAACAGGCAGGAAATCTATGATTCTAAAAATAATGGTATATATAGAAAATGACTGGAGAGGATGTTTACTATAAAGCAGAAATTTAGGCTCAGTAAGTTAGACTTGTCTTCAACAAACCTTTCTTGCGCATCATTGTATTTAACAGAACTGAGAAGGAGGAAAAAAAAATTACCAGCTACTTTGAGTGTCCTTAAAAACAGTCTGGTTCCAGGAGCCTACTTTCAGTACATATGTTTACAGGTTATTTTGAAAGAACTGTAATTCTGACAAAATATTCATTAATGTATTATCTGCATTAGAAGTAACAGAAAAGTGAACTGAACAGTAAAGAGACAGTAGAAAGAACATGAAGAAGGACTTTAAATAGAACAAACGGCAGAAGCAAGAACTATTTAAAGACTGAAAATGATGTATATTGCTTGTATTACTCCTGCATGCACAGTAATTTACTGAAAAGACTTCTATGTGAACTAACAAGCTGTATGCTTCTTGCTACGCCTTTAAAAGGCATCTTTCAGTGCGTGACTATCCAAACCAAGTCAAAACTGGGTTCCGCTGATCCCTTGAAGAAAATCCTATCAAATGAAAAATGTTCCTTACAGCTCATAGCCACGGGCCTCCGCAAAAATCAGCAGGAAGAATTTTAAATCTTGAGCCAAACAACGAAAAGGATGAAATAATTTGGCAGCATACGTGTCTCCCAAAAATCGCTACACGTTTTTGCAAAAGCAAGGAGCGTTCTGCTGGCAATGACCTAATTACTAGAAGAAAAGCTGCATATCTGACAAAGGGAAAGAAAGGACCCACTGCTTCATACATAATTTATTAAGATTTCCCACAGCATTCAGGTTAAGTCGTGGACCCAAGCATCTCTTTGTGATGTTAAACAAATTTGTAAGAAGTCAGCGGACCCCAGGGCGCAGCGGACGCGCGGCGCTGCCCCCGAGCGCGGCTCGCCAGGCCCGCTCGCCGCCGGCCGCCCACCGCCCACCGCGCCCGCGTCCTCCGCCGCTCGCCCTTCCCGGCGCGGGCTGCGCGCTGCGGCAGCGGCGCCCCCGCCGCCCCCGTCACTAACAAAGCCGAGCCGGTGCCGGCCGCGGGCAGCGCCTCTGCTCGCCGGGCAGGGGCTGCCCGCCGCCCCTGGAGCCCACGCCGCGGGGCTACGCGGCGGCTTTGTGCCTCTCGCCGGCGGGGCGGGCTGGGGTTCGGTCCCGCCCGCAGAGGCTCCTCGCCGCGCCCGGCCGCCCGGCCCCCCGGGCGCGGGGTTTTCCTCCCCTCCGCGCCGGCTGCCCTTTCCGGCAGCCCGTGGGGTTTTTTTTTCCCTTTTTGGTCGTTTTTTTATTTTTTTTAGCCACAAAAGCCGCTTTCTTCTCCATTCCCGGCGGCGCCACCGCTGCCCTGTCACAGGCGCAGGGCGCCGCCCCGCATCCCCCGCCGCTGCCGACCGGGCGCGGCGGCCCCGGGGAGCCGCCGCCGCACTCACCCCATGGCTGCGGCCGCAGCGCCTCCATCCCGCCGCCAGCACCCGGCCCGGCCGACCCCGCCCGCGCCCACCGGCTGCGCCAGCGCCGCGGCCAATACTGCCTCGCCGGTCACGTGCGGCCCGGCGCGGCGGCGCAGCCAATGGGGGGCGTGGGCCGGAGGATGCGCCCGCCCCCTCCGCGGGGAGCAGCTGCACCCCGCCTCGCCCCGCTGCCGCAGGCGGAGCCGCGCCGCGGCCAGGCCGGGAGCTGCGGCTCGGGTCGGCGCGGCCCGGGGGCGGCCTGGGAGCAGCGCCGGGGCGCTGTCACTGCGGCGGGCTGCCCCGCGCGCCACCGCCGCCCGCGGGGAGGGGCCGGGCGCTCTCCCGCAGCCCCCCGCGGCAGGCGGGGCCCGCGGCTGGGAGCCGGGAAGAGGGCACGCCTGCGCCGGGAAGCCGCTGGGAAGGAGGCAAGGCAAGCTCCGGCGCCGTCCTCCCCGCAGGACCGCGCCGCGGCCCTCCTCGCCAGCGCACACCGCCGAAGGCCCTAGCCGTTCGAAACCCGTTACCACCTCCTGCGCGCACATGACGCACCACACCGAGCACCATTTCTGTCACCGCACGCAGGCTGACGTGCCAGCTGCGGGCGGGCTGAGCCACCGAGAGGGCCGCCACCACTCCCTTCTCCATGCGGAACTACCCGCCGCTCCGTAACGGAGCGCCGGAGCACCGCGCTTGACACGCTGCAGCGGTCAGTCAGCTCACAAGCACCTGCACCACTCCCGTTGCGACGATTATCACTTGTTCTCCTCTCAGTAAAAGCACACAAGGACTACACGCCGTCTACGACTACACTCTCTTGCATTCCTATAAAAGCAAAGTGTTTTCCTTTATATAAAAAAATTAAACTAGGTTCTGCACGGATTAGAACTACAGCAAATACAGTTTGTCTATTTTTAAATGCCACAGAGACTGCTTATTAAGGTGGCAGCCATAGGCATATCATTTCAAGGGTCTCAAGACTTATCTGCAGTGCACTTCTCATGTGCTTTTGAGATACAAAGTTGAGAAACTACCAAGTACTAGTGACATCAGACCAAATACGTACAAACTTATAGCTACACCAAATTAGGACAGTAAGTATCAGTTTAGTAATGGGTTGGAAAAAAATCCAAAAGACAGATAAATATACAAGTCAATTTACGACACTATTTTAGAATCTCCTTCCAGAACCAATCTCTCTCCAAGGATAAGGATGTAACAATTAAAAACCCACAGAAGCACACTGAATACAAGAGACAGCAGAAATCAAGCTGTATTTCAGCGGTTCCAAGTCTGTATTTTCACTTTAAGAAAAGGTTATATAGACAATAGGTACTATGGGCATGTTGTCTAAAAAAATTCAGCTCTAATATAGAAGGCTGCTTCACAGAAACAGCACAATTTTATCTTTTTAATCCTCCAGATGTAGTATTCAAGAATATATCTATGGGCAGTGCACTCCATCTCAACACAATAGTGTGGGATGCAGGACATCTGAAAAAGTGCAATGGTTTCTCAGCTAAAGCAAATTAATGCCCTTCCCTGTGGCACTTCACATAAATTAGGGAGTTACATGCTTACACAAGTGGCCATATAGTTAGATAGCTCATTAAAAACATGTATTGTTACATGCCTGAGGAAATCTTCTTCCTGCAATCCTTTCTTTGATTTGTATGAAACAAGCAGGCTTGTGATACCTCGTGGCTGGGACCAGACAAAATTAAAGGCGCTACAGGCCTGTGTACACATGTGAGCAATGACACCGCAGATACTTAAATACTACTACTTTAATTTTAGCTGTTTTCTCATGGCTCCTTTCTTCAGTCACAGAAGGCAATACTCCACTCCCAGGAAAAACGATCTTTACCAGGTAACCTCTCAAACACCTTCATGATTAAGGAGATGTGCAACATTATGTTATCTGCTACCTTCAGCACAGTAGCACACAAAAACCTCTTTGACTTCATCAGTATGGCTAACTGTACAGGTCCTGTCACTTAAGCTGTTACAGTAAACCATTTTCAACAAGAGTGGGCCAGTGTTCAGGGTGTTTCAGGCTGTATGATTTTTTGTTACAAAGCTTCTATTAATTACAGGCAGCAGCTGACATCCCTCTGTTTTTTGATCCACTCAATTTCATTTCACAAAGACTAAAGTCATACTCCCTCAGCTGTAACAAATTATCACATTACTCTTAAACTTTAGTTTAGAGCCTAGCTAGGCATTAGATCTTGCTCTGTATCTTACTGATAAATCACTGATATATAACGCTGTTCCTCCTATCAGAAAAGCAAACCTAAATGCTTCCAGCTGTTACGGCACAGCTCTCTCCATCCTAAAATTATTTACATTAGCATAAGCATATACACAAGTAAGTACAGACCTAACTCAACACTTACATTATCAGCTGTCAAGTTGTTGCAGTATGAGATGTGGCTTTATAGACCAATCAGGTTGGTCCTGTTATGGCTTTGAACCATGTTCAGAAGCTGCAAGTGCAATGCAGTCTGGAATGAGTACTTCAAGACAATACCAGAGAATCAATGCCCAAGAAAGTGCCAGAGAAACTGAAATCCTATTTACTTCAAAGCTACACTGCATACTTTAAGTGAAAAACTAAGCTTGAGAAGTACCGTTAATTCTCTAGAATCCAAAATGGGAATATCAAAGATTGAAGACTACGTAATGTATTCCATTTGCTTACATACATCATACTGCATTTTCTGCCCCTCTGAAAAACTAACTATATAGTTCTTAATCTGTGAAGATTCTTGTTAGTCCCGATACTGGTTAGTCCTTTCTGAGCCTAGTAATCACAAGCTGCCTAACTTAAATTCAGTACTGATGAGTGATCTTACATTCACTGCTCAATAGCCTGAAGTCCCATATCTATTCACAGAACAAGCAGAGCATAAGCAGCAGCACAAATTCTCTAATGCATTCTGCCAAGATAACAGCTGAGTGGAGGCAGAAAGCTTTCCCTTCCCTGCTCAGAGTAATGTCCATACTGTTAATAATTTCATAAAAATGTTAGCCTATGTTTTGTGTGGCACATGCACTTACCACTGAAACAAAATCCAGTATTAAGTGAAATTCAGTTTAATAAGCAGCATGTTACTAGTAATAAGATGACTTTTCTCATACTCTGTCTTCCAGTGGTGCTAAAACAGGTTAACAGCATCATGATACATACTCTTTATTTTCTTTCAAAACTGCTTTCTATGTGCTGGATCCTGCTAAAAGAACTGATGCTAATGAAACAGTATTTGAATAAAAAGGGTCAGGCTCTCAGGAAAAAATAAAACACACAAAGGAATTAGTTGTCTTCTATCTGGCAGAAGGAACAAGTGGCTTTTTCATTCTTTGAAATGAAAGACCTAGCAATACCTGGTCCATATTACATTTAAACCACCCCCCCACCCCCATTTAAAATCTATTATAAGAATGAAATCTCTGCATGTAAGCTATCAAATCCCAGGGACACAAAATTTAGTATTGAAAAATATCAGCTCAGTTTCAGTACTTAAAATACAACTACTTTATTATTTTGGACAAGATTCCTGCAGTCTACCCAGCACAGCATTCTGAAACAGCCAAGTGGGAATTTAGCTCCAGAATAGGAATTAGCAATCTTTTCATAGAATGTTTGATGTAACCTGTGCACTAAATATTTCCCAACTTCTTACTGCATTTATAAAATCCAGTTTGAGACCAAACAAAATTGCCATAACCCTGTTTTCCCCTACTGCTAAGTGGTGTTAAACAGAACCTCTGAGCAGATTAAGATCTGCATTTTTAAAAACAAAGTACTCCCCAAAACATCTGTTGGCTTCATAAAAATCAAGACTATCACAACAGAAAGTGCAAGAGGTTTTCTGGTTTTAGATAAATGGCTCATAAATGGAGCAGTTGTCTGTGCCTTTACAACCTCACCCTTTGCAGCAGTACCCTTCTCCCTAGCAGCCTTCCACTATTTAATATATTTAAAGTGATTGGTATTTCATTCCTAGTCATTGTACAAGCACAGCACTACCTACCTCTGAAACTCTGGGCGGCAAGTGGGTTGGATAATGAGTTAGATTCTCTCTCTGTTGCCAAGCTCTATGGTTGGCATTACTCGCAAACACGAAACAGTGTTGACTGACAGAAGAAATCTTGCCTTCAGAACTTCACTTACTAATCAAAGTTTTACACATTGACTTACATCAGGCTGTATCTTTTAGATATGTAGTATAAGCAGATTTTATTGAGAAAGTAAACTGAAAACATTTCACATCTGTTTTACATAGATGGAAATTTCATCTTAACACAGGACTTCATAAAATACTTTAGCAGCTGCTATAACCAAAGATTGTCTCTTGCCTTTCAACTGTATTTTAAAAATCAAAGATGAACATGTTCTCTGCTTCTCATTTCCTTGGAAATTGTGAAGTTGCTTTCACCCCTCTCACTACCACAGACAGACTGTGTTCTCTCTGAGTCTTGCCCTTACCATGCAACTAGCATCAGCGGTAGTCTGTATATACACACATCGGGAATACTCATAGGCTGCTCCCATCAGCATTAGTATCAGTGTTTTGACCATGAAAAGCTGTATTCCTACTTTGTCCATCAGGATTCTCCCAGAAAAGTTGCATATTATTTCCTTATACAGGTGACCTCCAACTACGAGCATTAGAAAGATCATCAGAAAAAAACCCCTCCCGTTACTAGAGGATCAAGAAACTAAAGGACCACCTTTCTCAGGCAGATGCAGAAAGGACAGAGAAAACTGTCACTGTTCCCAATGCACCATCCAGAACACACGCACAACTCTTCTGACAAGTTCTACAAAAATGAACAGGAAATTTCTGTACTGAGAATAGAAAAATCTTACAAGAATGATTTTATTTCTGATTCCCTATTATACTAACATACTAATGTTCCAACTTTATGTTTTTAGAAGGCTGTGCTACAAGTTCCTGAACTTTAGAAGATTTTTCCACAAGCACTGAAAGATCCATCTTTCACGGGGGTCAACTGACTCCTGCAATGTTGTATTACACAAGCTAAATGAGAAAAGCAGAAAAATACATGCGTTTAGTTATTTCATAAATAAGTCACAGGAACAGAAAGCTATCACCTGCTCTTTAAATCTCTTACTAGCTAATGCTCTCTATTGCTTGCCAGTTCCTTACTTTTGCCTGTAAGTACTGTGCTCTCTGGGGCACCTCCCACTCATGCTCTCCTCCCTCTCACTGAGTTTTTCCATCCACATGCAGGTTTCTTGCTACAACTTAAAAGAAATGAAGATTGAAGGAGAAGGACTGCTACCTTCCTTACATCTGTGAGATCTAATGCAGAGCCACGGCCCTATTTGTAGTATCGGTCACGTACGTTCTAAAACCAGTACAATAATGAAAAGAGTTTGCATAGCAAACCATTAATACAGTAAACATCACCATCCATTTACTCATTCTTTTATCTCAACTATATAATAAATCCCATCTGTGACAACTTTTGTGTCACATTACCTACAGTTTCCTCACCCTCTAGTTAAGAGCATCACAGTATTCTGGTATTGTATCACTGTTTCCTCTACTGCAACTTCTCCAGGCTTGTTAGGTAGTTCACTGTATCTGTGTACTGTAATTACCAGTTTTACTGCGGCCATGCCCTACTTTTTTTTCCTTTTCCTTCTAACCAGCTGCATATTGCATTTTCAGTCTTCCTTTACTTTACTCTTCTCTTCCACCTCCTCCTAATACAATGGCAAAGCATGCCAGTTTTTAGGCCTCATTTCTAATGGACTTTAGAGTAAAAGTCTTCATCAGAAATAGTTCTGTTCAAGTATCAACAAACTGAGTTGTTACTTAATCTGCGCCTCACCTGGACATCAGGAGGCAGCAAGTCAGGGCAATGTTGTGCAGTACCTCAGGTGAAAGGCAACAGGAAAGTTCAATACATGCCTATGCATCAGCTCTTGCTTTCCACAGCTACCTGCAGATATCTTCATCATACTCAATATTAACATTGTGTGTTAATTTTCACACAGATTTCTGGCTTAAATCAAAAAACAATCCTATCCAAAACACTCTGTTGCAACAATATAAAAGGAGATAAAGCTAAAAAGGCAGAAAATAGAAATGGATTGTCTTCACTCATCCCACTAGAGGGGTGGACTTTTACAGAAATTTGGACAGCTATAAAACTCATCATTTGTTTGTAATGTACAGAAAGTGAGTTTGACCAGAAACCAGAGACTCAACTTTCAAGTATGATTTACTCCACTGATTCTTGCATGTGCTTACCCACTCATTCCAAACCTCCAGAAAACTAAAGGCTTATTCAGCACTTTTGGAAACCTGAAATAGCACCTTCACACCCCTCTCAATTCCATTTCAGTAGTATGTTAACAGTATTGAAGACTGAACCTCTGTAGTGCTGAACAACTTCTATATAAAAGCCCTTGTCTAGCATATCACAGGGATTCTCTGGGGAATTTTTTTCAGACGAAAAGCTTTTCTTGGACGACTCTGTTCATTAATATAGATTTCTCCTCTTTTCCTCATATGAGCCATACAGTAGAAAAATATTACACATTTAGAGAAAGACAAAGAATGTGACGGTTTCCAGTGTTTATTGGAGAGTACAAGGCTCTGGATCTGCGCGTTGTCCACTAGAGCTATCTTCTGTAATCAGAGCATTTAGAACAAATACTTTGTCCTTAGCTGTGGCTCTGATGTATGTTTTCACCCAGGGCTGCACATCCATCAGCTGCTCAGAGACTGATTAATGGTCAGACTCAACAGAAGAAACTATGAACATACCTAGAATACTTACAGTGGCCTGAGTTACAAGACAAAGCCCTATTTTGCTGCTTCTTGATATTTGGCATCAGTCATAAGAAGCTGCAGTGTCCACATCTGTACATGACAAACGGATGACTGCACATGCAAATCGATGATCAGATTCAGTTTCTTGTTACGCAAGAAACTTGCGCTTCTTGTCGACACAGGTCACTGCTAAAGAAGTGGATGCTACATGGTTATATAAGCTTAACAGTTAACCCAGGAGCATCCCAGAATTCAATACCGTTCTGGCAAATGGAAGCTCTATCAATGCAGTGGAATATACACTTTTCTTCTTCACAGTCTTCAGTCTTCCCTTTATTTGGTTTGAACCAGATGTTCTTAATGCACGAGCTGAGTTCCCGTAAGCTTTCTGACATTTCAGTAGTAATAAATCAGTTAAAAATACATTTAGCTAATGACCATCAACATGTTCTTTTTGCTGAAGATATTGAAAAGAAGGGATGGTCAATTTTTGTGGAATCCTGTAAGCAACGACCTTATACAAAAAGTTATGTCAACCATCACCATTCTCCAAGTCCAGGAAAAAAAGGTTCCAGGCACAGCCAAGTTTCTTAAAGCCCACAGCATTAAGAAAGGCTGTGACAAAGTCTAGAAACACAAAGGTCTTGCAAAATCATGGCTGTGTGTTCTCTCACCATAATTATAATCTTTTGAACACTTAAATGAAGGCCTGAGCCTCAGAGGCTCTTGGCTAGAACACGACAACTGTATCAAAGCAATCTAGAAAAACTGTCCTTTACCAGATAAAGTGTTGACAAGGAATCTGAGCATATGTGTATCTTCCTTTAAAATCTCAAAAAAAATCCACATTTCAGTACATAACAGTAATTACTACGGAGTTCAAAGTACCACAAAAACCAGCTCAGTTTGTCATGGAAGATTTATGCTGTACGATTTAAGGAGTACAAATTAGCTGGTTTAGCAAAAAGTAGGCTGGTTTTTATTGCTGTACATAGAAACTTTCCAAGTTTGTAAAAAGTTTAAAGAGATCCATCAGCTGGGAATTAGACAAATCAGAATTTAATTTCCTAACACCAGTGTGGTTAATCGAATCACTAGAGCTCAGCAATTGAGCCAACAAGGTGAGTCAAGATACCTCTTTAAGAAATATAGACAGTGTTCTGCAGCTTCTGATACAAGGGTCATATTGCACAGTGGTGGGATCCATTCTGGGCTTGAAATGCATAAGAGTTCACAATTCATTCAATCCTGCAAGAATTTAATTCCTCGCAACGTGCATACACTCACAATGTGTTGCAACAATTATAACCAAGTCTCACACTACTAAGATTTAGCCAATCGCTTGTTAAGAGTAGGAAACAAAGTTGTCCAGCTCTGTTCTCAGGACCAATGCAAACTTCACTATTAATTGACATCTGTGTATGCAGATATAAGCTGCTATGAGAGCAGCACTCCTGTAGAATCAGTTTATGCTCCTAGGTAGCACAAACCCCACAAACACCTGACCAACACACAATTTTCCTGCTCACAGCCATATTAACCACCAAGAATAATGATCCACATCAGATTTTTGGGTCAGCTTTTGTTTTGAAAGTGTTCTTGCTCTCCTCAGCTTATTTACTCACTATAAAAATACTTCCTTGGATGATCTGGACCTCACTCCCTTAGGGAATTTGCTGTTACACAAGCCTCTAGACATTGGTGGCATACTAAAAATTTTTTTTCTTCCTCTTTCGGCACAATTTAGTGGGTTTACTGAGAGTTAAAAATCCACACCCTCATTTCAAAATATGGGGGTTTATTGTGTTGGTGGGGTGGGTGCTAGCAATTATGTTTTTCTTTGGGGGTTTTCAATGAATGGCATCTTCAAATCTTAATCTCTGCAACACTAGTGAGGTTGAAAAAAAGACTTTTTGCTTCCATTGGGGTGGGGGTTGTTTTTATAAAAATCTTAATAGTCAGTAAGGAACAAAAAAAATATCAAGTATAGGCTGCCTGGTCCAGTACTCAAGAGGCATGAATACTTTTTGAAATTGATATACCCACTCAGTAGAAAAGGAATGATACTCCTTTTTCATTTTTTGCATATTTTATTTTGCATTTGCCTAGAGATGCATATCCCAGATTGCATCTCTAGGCAAACTGCTTCCAGTACCAAACTCTACACTTGTAGCAACAGTACTCTATAATCCATACTTTCTGGAGTCACACAAAACTGGCCTTTGAGCCATCCTTTGTCCTGGAAATCAACATGCAAATCAAAGTAAAAAAACCTGCATCTGAGACAGCTACTACTGAAAATTTACTGCTACCCAAGTTACTTCTGGGAAGTACTGGGGAAATTTAATTGAAGAAAAGGGCTGACAGTCATTGCCAGAACAAATAAAGTATCAGTCAAGTAACAGAACAGAAAAATGTGCTTGAGTTTGTCAAAAACTGAGAAGCCAGGAGTGTTTTTAAATTCCTTTATCTAGACAGAATGTGTATTTGAGTGCCAGCTTCTCTTCTCCAGTTTGGATCCACGGCCACCAGCTACTCAACTTAAGACAATCAAAATACCTAAGTTGCATGCATCAAATCTTAGAACCTAATGATACAATTGTATTATTTACACCTAATTATATAAATGTATTAATTAAAGTGTACAGCATTGCAACTCTTTTGAAACACTCAGGTCAGGTACAATTTTAAAAACTATCACTGAAACGAAAAATATGCTACAGATTACAGATACATTGTGCATCTATGCTTTCAATCCCTATAGACACGGGAAGGCAAAACTTTAAATAATCACAACTACATTTAGAAAAGTACTCCACTGTTAAGTGCACTAGAAGAACATTCTCCTTTTTTCTCCTAACACATAACCCCAATATTTAAATGAAAACATGTATTTCCAAAGTTCCCTAAGGCAAGTCTGCTAGAACACCAGCCTTAATTAGCTGAGATTTAAGGAAAACCATACTGGACACAGATCTTCCTTCTCAGAGTGAATTTGCATTTTATCGATCTATTATTCTTTCATAACTGTTTATATATTTAATGAAGTACCAAATCCCTTACCAGATTGTTTTAACATTAAAACTCAAACCATTCAAGTTTAAACTTGGCCAGGTACTGAGTGATCCTGAGTAAACTCTGGCAAACCTAAGACATTGTTGCTGCAGAAAGAAAGATTCCAAATAAAGTAGTCTTGCAGGCAAACTTAGTGACTGCAATTCAAGGTAAGCTGACATCCCAATAATTTTAAGCATTTCCCGTAATATTGAAGGGGTTAATTTTGCAAGCTGATTACCCCAGGTGACAAGAGAAAACACACAAATCTTCACAGTATTATTTGTCCTAACAAGGAAGAAACAATAGCAGAGAGCCCATGTCATTGGCAAAACCTCTTCTGTCGCATAACAGAAAAGTTCTTCTCCAGAAACACAACTGGTAGTAACTGAAATTTTCTTACTTAAGGTTATGTATTGCTCCCCAATCTCACTTCTTTTTCCACTCTCCCCATATATTTTGCCCTATCTTGTGACCAGACATGTCTTAACTTGGAAATTTCACGTATTTTTCACATTATGGCACTTACTCATCATGAGATAAAACATGTATATGACTAAAGCCAACTGGATGAGTGGCTTGACTGAGACTGTTCTGGTGTACCCAGATTTCACCCACCACATAGAAGGACACACATATGCTTCAGTCATGTGATACAGCATGGCCATTCCATAAAGTCCAAGCACTTCCATGAAAGACTGTATAGCATGACTTCACTGAAAACAAGTGAGCTACAAGAGCAGGGGCTTTCTAGCCTACACCTGGCTGATACTTTCCTGATTTTTTTTTATTTACTGTTTATTACCTTTCCTTTCCCAAAGACTAAATGTTGGCAAGTGCTAGTAGTGAACCTCATGAAAACCTTATTCCCCAGTTCAAATGCCTGGCAATGTTCTACACCAGAGACTATGAGCGGTGTAATTGCTTCAGTACAGGAATCATGTCTTTTTATGGAACTGAGGTTTGCCCAACACAAAGCAATTCTGATTACTTCCAGAGCTTCCAGAGACTCCTGCAATATAATTACGTAACAACTTGGGAAATGCAGAACAGAGGCAAGAATGATGAAAAGCACTATCCATCCATGTTTACAAATGGTGCAATAAACCTAAAAAGAACATGAACTGAATAAATAGACAATTCTCCTTCTAACAGCAAACTAGTTGCCAAACTGCCCACACAACAATTACTTGACTTTGTAAAGAACTCCACCACTTATAAGTCTCAAGTCAGAAAATTTTCAAGCAATAAACACTGAGCAAGTAACAAATCTGTTCATTCCTACACTACATATTCAGAGAAGTTTACTTTAAATGCATGAATATACAGAGAGCAAAAGTAAAACTTCACTACAGTAACGCCATTATGTTGAAGGTAGATGTTTTCCCATTATATTCTGAACAAGTTAAAATGTTCTAAAATACCTGAGACTTCCAAAATATAAAATAGTGAATTACAACCAGGCTTTGTTCTTAACAGCTAGTTTCAGGTCTTCCTTGCTGCATGCATACTAGGCTGTCACACAGACTCTTCAGTACTTTTTTATCATTCAAGGCACTATTTTGAGTGTGGGGAAAAAAAAGGACCTGGGCATCTTGCTCACAAGTAAAACTGAGAAAGAGAGACTTGGAACAGTATAAAGACAATCATGCACAGACAACTACTTTTTCATGCAAATAAAGCAATACACAAACCCACTGTTTTTAGAGGAATACAAGCTCTCTTTCTCCATTCAATCCATTCTCTTCAGCTTCTAGCACTTGAAACATTTTTTGGAAAAAGCTTTAATAACCAAGTCTAGTTCTCAAGGTCTTAGCAATGACATTTAGACATTTAATTAGCAAGCCATCACTTGGACTGCCATCTAAATCTTTTGTCAGAGACCTAATTCCATGCCAATTCAAGCATCCCATTAGTCTTATATTAACTAACAAGAGGTCTCATAATATGCTGGCTACTTGATTGCACTGGCATGCATTAACAGAACAGTGGAGCGAGTCTAAGTGAATGCAAGGACATAAATTGACAGTGTACACATTAAACTAGCACGAATATTCTAAAGCAAAAATATAATAATCACTTTTCTGTATGAACTGGTACTCGGGCACATTCCGTGCTTCCTGGTAGCCTGGGTGCAATTATAATGACATCCAAGTTAAAAAAAAAATATTGTATGAAATTAAAACTGTTTCATTGATTCCAAACTGAGGCCTGAGCTTAAACCTTTCTGGAGCTCATTCTGAAACATATTTAGATACTTACACACAGGAATTAAGTATCATTATTATATGCTGGCATTTCTACTCCAAGTCATATTCAGTACACAGAATTTTAAAAACTGTCATGAGCATAAATAACAATACCTATAAACAAGCTACTTGGAACCAAAAAAGAAAAAACACATCAGCTAATGCTCTTTTTCAGCTTTTATTTCTAATTTAGATCTGCAGTTTCCACTGAAATAACAAAATACAAAATGTAGAAAAATGCTAGAGCAAATTGCAGGATTCTGTGGCTTTTTCTCCTGCTCCTGTGGGAACAGGAACTTCACAGAAGTTTGAGTCACTACTCCACTAGACCAGGCCAATATTAGAGTCCTGTACAATGAAGAGCTGTATTTGAACAATTCTGAACACCAGGGAACAAAATCCAATAGTCATTCTGCTGACATGGAGAGGAGGAGGATGACTGTTACAAAAAAAAGATTAAAGAAATAGATGTAAGAGTGAATTGGGAATAATTCAGAGTTGCGCTTAACCCTGGTATTGATAAAGTCTGTAAACAAAGTTTTGTTACATTATGTTATAATAGCAATACTTATTTATATGAATTACATATATTTATATAAATATAAAAAATCAACTTAAATTTGTGTTAAAAACCAACATGTGGAAGGAATATGGTCATATATTAGATTCTGCTAACCTCAGAATCTCATGTATCTCATCATTGCCTACTGACACTGTCGTCTCAGCAGTGATAGATGCCAATTATAGTGTCAAGGTTACTGCCACCAAAGCTTTTACTCCAAAATTGCTGACAAGGAGGCTTGCGATGCCAGAAGTTAAATAAGTAAATTCTAACATAATCAGCATTTTATTTCAGTTGCTCTAGATTCTGGTGTATAGGATCTTCTGACAGCCAATTTTACCCAAATTTCATTCACATCCAAGCCTTTAATGACTAATACAGAGTAATCAAAGAGACTTTATATGAGCCCTTGGATCACAAGTTCTATGGGAAACAACTTAGAAGAAGTAGACATCTCAAGTGTTGATCCTTCTGAGCAGAAGACACAAAAGTTGCAATCAATCTCAGTGAGACAAGGCAGCCATTTAAATGCAGAAATCTCATTATTCAAGGCATGTACAGTATTTCCTTCACGGAACATCTAATTCAAATATCTGAATCTTCCCTGCCTTCCCCTAAAAACAGAGCTGAATTCTAAATAAAAAAAAACAACAACACAAAACCCAACAACACAAAAAAACCCCGAAACCCACCAAAAAATAAAACCCAAACAAAAACAGTTCTGAGTTCAGAAGAACTTCAGTCTTGTATTCCTTCTACTGTAATACAAGAACCACAGCTACTTAGCCCTTTATGACCTATGCTTTGCACATCAGAAGTATGAATTTTCTATGTGAACGCCTAAACATGGTGAAAAGAGACACTTCTTCCTTTGGGCAAGCATTATGGGCACTGGAAGGGCCCTAGCACAGGACTGACAAAATACAAGCTTCTCTTTCAGAACAGAAGCTGACTTCTGTCATCAAAATGAAGTGCCTACCTAACTATTTGAAGCTTTTACTGAATAGCAAAATGACAGGATGGCCAGCATTTTCACCAAAATAAGCTGGCTCCAACAAGATGCTGAAATTCAAACCAGGCACTAAATCAGCTACAGGAAAGGTGGTTTTTACTAAATACGCAAGAACAGTGTGAAGGTCGCCCACTTCCATAGGCCCTTAGACGGCATTAAGCAGACTTCTGTCTGTTATGTTTAATGTTTCAAAGCTTTTTTTGGAACTAGATGTCAACATCTAATTGGACGCAAGAGTTTACAAATGAAGGCACGCTAAATTGCTGGTCTTAAGAACAAGCTTATAGGATTCCAGAATTTAACTGTATTTATTTTTTACTGAATAGTAAAGACCAATGTGACCAATCATTGAGACCAATATGAGTACCAAAAGACTTTGCAACAAGAAAAAGTATTTTCAATACACTGCCAATATTAGGATGGTGTTCTGAAAACAACCACAGAAAAAAAAAGGATACTTCATCTGAGTAGCACAAACCAAGACAAACAGTTGCAGTATTATATTAAGATGTCAGCAACCTGAGACAAAGTGGAAGTTCTTTGCAAGACTGACATCTGAATTTAGATCTAGAAAGACTGCACTTCTATGACCTGCATCCAAAAAGAACAGCTGAGGAACATGCTACTTTTATTCAGACACTACACACCAAATACAACTTAGTAATATTATGAACTATGAATCGCTATTTTGCTCTGTTTTCAAAAGGAACGTCCTGTGTTCAAAAGGAATATCAGCTTGATGAATCTTAGCCTATTCCAAAGGATTTTATACATACACAAACAATGGAGGTAAACTGTTGCTGACTGAAGTGACAACTTACACTGCTGCAGTTAAAAAAACAAAACTGTTTTGCACTAACATCCTCTTCTCAGATGGTTCAAGCCACCAAGGAATAGACTGCATTATTAAAATAAAACAAATTAGGCATTATTTTACTCCAGATTTTTTTAAAAATTTACATTTTAGATGTTTCAGTTATCAATGATAATTGAATGTTTCAACGTTTCCATTATCATTCAAATAAAAATAAAAGCTGCTGTCAGATCACACTATTAGAAGAAGTCTTGACCATTAAAGCATCTACTGGGATAAGAAGTAGCATGACTGCAACTTGTAGAACATGAACATAGCTGCTCAAATTCTTACACCACAGCCTTATGAAAAGCTTAACTCCTAGAGCTACTATATTCCAGGACAGTACTGTTACCATGTCTGAAATAACACTTCTAAAAAAAAATTAGGAACTGAAAGAGTTTAATATCTGAACTACTAAATTCCAATGCTGCTAAGCAGGCATCAACATGGTAAATCTATTTCCCATTATATCCTTCATATGCTTTCAAGCACATCCAAAGGTACATTAATATTAACTACACAGCAGGACTTCCTAGAATGTATGTTTAGCATGTAAGTAGTTTGTACATACGAGCTATGAAAAAAATTACCCTACTCCTTAAGACAGACCCCATACACATGTGAAAAGAGCCATTTCAATATGTAGTCTTCTTATAATAGCATATACTACTGCTTCTTAACAGACTTTGTAAGTTTAATCTTCCAGTCTATACCACAAGAAGTAACATTCTCCTGCCCTCCCCCCAAACAAAAGCTCTGAAACACAGGTCAATTTTAACTTGCTCTGCAGCACACTTCTTTGTTTCTCTTAATTACAACATGTAGATAACAACTACTCTTCTACGATCAACACATTCTCCAACATTCCCCAAACCCAAGCACAACTGGCCTGAAAAGCAACATTACTCCACAAGTTGGCAAATCAATCATTTCTGAACACAGAGATCAGCTGCAAGACACGGTAAGTAAGAACTTACACTGCAGTAACAGCTACCTGTAACAAACAGGAGAACCATCAACATAAAGACTGAATTGTAGAGAAGAAAAACAATCAAATCTATCCCAGCAGAGAAGGCCATGGATTTTTTATGAAGACTAGTCACGAAAAACTATTAATTGTAAAAAAAATATAACAAGAAACACTCTTCACAGCAACAAGAATCTCTCTGCATACTACATGCCGTATTTATTTGTTTTTATTAACAACCCTCAATTTCCAGGAAATAATTCCAACACAAAGCTACATTACATGAAACTACTAGGTTGGACAAACTCCTTGTAATAACTCCAATATATTAACACTTTGTTCCTGCTGTAGTCGACTATCTCAGTATTAGATCAAGCATGAAATTTAGTCAAAGTATGTAAGTATCTGTAACAAAAAAAAAAAAGAATTTGAAAAACAGAGGATGTTACAAATAGTTAACAAAAGCATGGCCTTGGGAGAAGGAATGGACACCATAAAAGTCAAGCTGGGGCATAACAAGGTAAGCTCCAGGAGAACCAAATGGTTAATAAGACCAAACAGAAAATTACTGGAACGGTGTGTGAACTTGCCTGATTAGCATACTAAAAGATCCAAACCAGCAAAGAAAGCCCCCTGCTAATAAATCCCCTCCCCACAAAACATGTTCAGTGTAAAGAAAGAATGCTGTACCTTTAAATGGAGACAAGGCTCATAATAACCTGTAAGAAATAAGTGTGGCTAAAGGTAATTGTAAGAAGTTGTTCAAAGTGTACAAAATGTTTTACTGTGTGATAAGAGGCGTGCAAGCTTTGTGGATTTACAACCTAGCACCCATCTCTGCACTGACATGCAATAAATCTCACCTCTATGTGTGAAATTGGCTCTTTGCACACTGGGTAACGAACTCTGTAAGACAACAGTATAAGTAGCAACACAGATTCAGATCTGTTCTGCTACCTATTCCAGAATATAAAGTCTGTACCAAAGATTTTCACAGGATTTGTCCAAAAAAAAAATATTTTAGAAAGATGATCTGATGGGTAATACCTACTAAAGCTATAAGGATACATTAAATATTACAGTACTTTTCATTTTCCCCACATTTCAACCTCATTTATAGTTTATGTAAAAACAGTCTCTACCATATTTTTATTCACACTAATACTTACCTTTCCATATTGCCAAAAATCAGTTAAGAAATGCACTCCCGTATAACAAAAAAAACCCTACAAAACCAAACCCAAACCCCAAACAAAACCTATGAGGAGATAAACCAAAATAAGGATCAGGAATCCACCTCGGCACATACAGTGACATCTATAAGTCCTATTTTGACATACTCATTCAGGCATTCAAATAATATTATTAGAATCATAGAATAGTTTAGGTTGGAAAAGACTTTTAAGATCATGGACTCCAACCGTAAACCTAGCACTGCCAAGTCCAACACCAAACCATGTCCCTAAGTGCCACATCTACATCTCTTTTGTTCTGGTTTCAGCTGGGATAGAGTTACTTTTCTTCTTAGTAGCTGATGCAGTGCTGTGTTTTGGCTCTGATGTGAGAGCAATGTTGGTAGGACACTGATGTTTTTAGTTGTTGCTGGGTGATGTTTATACTAAATCAAGGACTTTTCAGCCCTGCCAGCCAGAGTGCTGGGGGTGCACTGAGAGGGGACACAGCCGGGACAGCTGACCTGAACTACCCCAAGGGATATTCCATACCATGGTACGTCATACTGAATCTATAGGCTGGGGGAAGAAGGGAGGGGGCGACATTTGGCATTATAGCGTTTGTCTTCCCAAGTAAGTGTGACACGTTACTTGGGAAGCGTACTCAGAAAATGGAGCCCTGCTTTCCTGGGGATGGCCGAACACCTGCTTGCCCATGGGAAGTAGTGAATTAATTCCTTGGTTTACTTGTGTGTGTGGCTTTTGCTTTACCCATTAAATTGTTCTTATCTCAACCCTCAAGTTTTACATTCCTTTCAGATTCTTCTCCCCATCCCAATGGGTGAGAAGGAGTGAGCAAGCGGCTGTGTGGGGCTCTGTTGCTGTCCAGGGTTAAACCACGACACCTTTTAAACACTTCCAGGCATGTCAACTCAACCACTTCCCTGGGTAGCCTGTTCCAATGCTTGGCCATCCTTACAGCAAAAAAGTTTTTCCTAATAACCAATCTAAACCTTCCCTGGCGCAAGTAGAAGACATTTCCTTTTGTCCCGTCACTTGTTACTTGGGACAAGACACTGAAACCCACCTCACTACAACCTCCTTACAGGGAGGTATAAAGAGTGATAAGGTCCCCCCTCAGCCTCCTTTTCTCCAGACTAAACACCCCCAGTTCCCTCAGCTGCTCCTCATCAGCCCTGTGCCCCAGCCCCTTCCCCAGCCCCGCTGCCCGTCTCTGGACACGCTCCAGCCCCTCAATGTCCCCCTTGCAGTGAGGGGCCCAGACCTGAACACAGGGTTCGAGGGGCGGCCTCACCAGTGCCCAGTGCAGGGGGACGGTCACTGCCCTGGTCCTGCTGGCCACACTGCTGGGGACACAGGCCAGGGTGCTGCTGGCCGCCTGGGCCCCCTGGGCACACTGCTGGCTCCTGCCCAGCCGGCCGTCACCCAACACCCCCAGGCCCTTTCCCACCAGGCCCTTTCCAGCCGCTCTGCCCCAGCCTGTAGCGCTGCGTGGGGCTGGTGTGACCCAAGGGCAGGACCCGGCACTGAGCCCTGCTGAACCTCATACAACTGGCCTGGGCCCATCGCTCCAGCCTGCCCAGGTCCCTCTGCAGAGCCTCCTGCCCTCAGGCAGGTCAGCACTCCCACCCACCTTGGTGTCATCTGCACACTCACTGAGGCTGCACTGGATGCCCTTGTCCAGACCATCAATAAAGATATTAAACAGGACTGAACCCAATACTGAGCCCTGGGGAACACCACTTTTGACCGGCCGCCAGCTGGATGTAACTCCATTCACCACCACTATCTGGGCTCAGCCATCCAACCAGTTTTCTACCCAGCAATCACTGCACCCATCCAGGTGATGAGCGGCCAGTTTCTGCAGAAGAATGCTGTGGGAGACAGTGTCAAAGGTTTTACTAAAGTCTAGGCAGATAACATCCACAGCCTTTCCCTCATCCACTAAGCAGTTCACGTTGACGTAGAAGGAGATCAGCTTAGTTAAGCTGGGCCTGCCTTTCATAAACCCTTGTCGGTTGGGCCTGATCCCCAGGTTGTCCTGCATGTGGCAAGAGATGGTGCTCAGGATGATCTGCTCCATAACCTTCCCCAGCACTGAGGTCAGGCTGACAGGCCTGAGTCAGAAGTCACCCCACTACCTAAACAGGGAGTTTGCAATCCAAACACAAACTCTGGTAGAGCCTGTAATAAAAGAAGCCAGAGGAGGCTTGATGGAAACACTTCCCATTGATCAACCGAATTTCATTTTAAAGCATGTAAAAAGAAGTGGAAACCTTACTCCAAGCAGCAAAGCACAACCAAGTCATAAAACTCAATATATGACTCAATTAGCTTAAAGTGAAAGCAGAATGAGACAAAGCAGGCATGTTTGAGTAATAGAACTAAATTTCTGTATATTTTTTTTTAATTGGCATCTTTAACACTATTATATAAGAAATATTATTGCTTAGTTCTAAAAAGATTCTTAGCTGAAGTCCTTTACATGGAAGAATAGCAGCAAAGTGGAATCTCCATAGCAAGGGTTTGAGAGGAGAAACACTCATGTGATCCTGAGAACCCTTTTCCACTAATAAAGGGAGAGCCAAGTCACACAATTTATGCTTTCATGATTTCTTTGCACTCTTGTCACACAACAATGAGAAGTCCTAGTTTCCTTCCAGTTCCTTCCACATGCCAGTTACTACAAAAAGGCCCATCTACTAACAGCCAAATTCAGTCTTGTGAAGCTCAGCACCTTTTAGAAGCTATTTAAAGCAACCAGCACTCTTACCATTAACTGTAGAAATAAGAAAGATTCTTATTTGATTTCTAGAAAAATACAAAATTTTCATGCATAGATTAAAATCCCGAGTGAAAAGTGATGCCTTACTGTGTCACCACAGTTCTATTACAGAAGTTAATCTCTTCAAAATAAGAAGAATTTATGCTTTTGTGAAATAGTATAGTGATGCCTCTCTTAATACTGCAGTATTTTTTAACTATAAAGTCTACATGAGTAAGATCTCTTCCTCCATTAAAGAGTAATATTCTATCAATTTGTGGTTAAAATGCACCCTGAATAATAACTACTTATGAAAGGCACCTCAAAATGCTACTGATCTTCAAAGTCTTAGTTTATGATTTCCACAGAGAAATCCAACTACTTGTACTCTAATACAACTATATTTACTAATTCAAAAGATACTCTTGTCTACTGACTTTTATTTCTCACTTTCTGAAAATCCACATGGAAGTAATAGCAAATTTAATTCTCTCTGATCTCAAAAAGTGTTCGTATGTTTAAAATTTCTTGTTTCCACTAGTCATGACTAACATTGAAGCAATCATCCTCTAATAAAGACATATTAACATACTCATGGAACTCAAATCTTTGGTAGTCAATTCAAATGAGCACATACTAGCCTTGTGACCATGACCAGCAAGCTATATCAGAGGTACTGTTACAGTATCATGTGGAAATAAAACCAAAAAAGTATTATTCTTTTTAACCTTTTTGATAACTACCTACCTCCCATAACCTTCAGTGAAACCTACCATCTCTGCTGAGTACAGATCCCCAACATTTTGTGCAAGTGCTTGCTGCCTAGTAGCTTTATTGTCCAGCAGCAACCACTGCAACAAGATGCAAACTTTTAACTAGAACTGAATAGCAGTCACCCAATAATCCAAGCTCTACAACAGCACAACATAACTTGCTGTTGAAATCACTATTACAGGTTATCTTAACACTGTTTTAACAAAGTCATACTTATAATTCAAGCTAATTAGGATCAAAATCCCAACAGTGTGAGGCTACTAAATATAAAAAATAATAGAAGCTGGGTATGTGAATCTGGAGGAGTCAAAGCTAAGACTACAGTAAAAGCAGTTTTGCTCTGCTAATACTGGTAACAAATGGATGATGAAAGTAGTATGAACTTGAACAGCAAACAACTAGAAGATCCATTTAAAGATCAGTTACAACTACTTCCCAGCTGAGAATACTAAATACATTCATTTAGTACAGTCATACTGCATTTTTAAACATATAACGGAGACATCACTGAAAGCTAAGCTCGTAATACAATCTTGATACTTTTTTTCTTTTAACACTCACAATATTGATACTCTTACTAAAACATGAAAAGTTAGCAGTGCATGTTGTATTCAGCAAGCTGGTAAACTACATAATTTCAGTCCATTAAATCACTGCTTATTCTGTCACTGTCCTATGAGTTACTAAAAATCATACTGTGAAAACATAGTAACTCAATACAAAGAAAAGAAAAAGATGCATTGCTTTCTACTTTCCCAATTAAACTGCGGCAACTCAAAGGAGAATACATATGGCACCAAAAAAAAAAAAAAAAAAAGTCTCTCACTGAGTTTCAGTTGGTGTGAGAGAAGATCACTTCTAATGGATTGCTACTATAGAATGCTATGAAACAATTTCTACAGGATAGTTTGAAGGTGCAAACAAGATGCACACTATCCTAAATCACCACTATGCTTTCACTTGCCACTCACAATATTTCAGAACATCTTGCTACCATAAAATATTTCCAAAAGCATATACCTGTGTGAATAATTCTGTTTGTTGTTACTGAGCTGCTTGAAGCAAACAAAAGCTAACTACTATACACCAATCCAAACTATTTTGCTTTTACTCAAATAAAGAACATTCAGTCTAGTCAAAACACAGTTAGCTAAATCAAAATCTTTTTTCTTGATCACTACAGAGTTAAAGAGGTTTATTGTTAACTGTGCTATTTAGTTTTAAACACAATCATGGACAGATATAACTTCCTTGCTCTAAACATTATCTACATATGAGAAGATTCTAGAAATAATCTATTAGTCTTTACTGAAAATACATATATACACACAATTTTTTCTTGAAAGCATACAAAAGGTACTGTAAATACAAGATGCAGGTATTCATCGGGGGTTTACAAACTTTCTGCATACAGCGACACAGCACATCATTGACGGTATTCACTGTACATTCTAAAGAAGCTGTAGTTGTGATGTTAGTGACTTGATGAGCATTTTGTGCAACAGGTGCCTAGGTATCAAAACTTGACATAGTTAGGCATGGATTTAATTTCATGGAAGTGAGACACATGGTAAACCACATTCTTATGCTCAACAGTGTTTCTGACTGCATTGCTTAGGAATAAAAATATACTGATCAACTATATCACCTATTTAGATTTCCACACTTTGGAGGTTTACAATTTTCTTTTGTTTTGAAAGCTAAAGCATCCAAGGACAGCAAGTACTTGCAAGGTCTTTCTCACTGGGCAGAACTATTCTATGAATAGTCTTCACTATAACTAAAGGAAAAAAAAAACGTATCAAGGAAGTTGAAGCTGAGGGGTAACACTTATCTCACGCTATTCACTTTAAGGCCAGTATTTCTTGAGTGCTTAAGATTGGATGAACCCATTCGGCACACAATTTTTTTAAAACCCATTTTAAAAACATAAAATTACAGCACCTGAATAGGAAAAAGGTTCAGTTTCTCTGCATTTCAATTAGTGACCTGATCTTACTTAACTCTTGCCATAACCATAACTTACCAAAATGTTAGCAGTACTCCTGAAGCAAAGCTTTCAAATCTATGCTTCCCCACTGGTACATAGAAAAATCTCCTCTTCTTCAATCAGTGGTTGGTAGAAGCAAGTACATGAAATAGATTCTGTAGAACCCTATTTCATTTTTCAGAAACTTAAAGCTTTCTATGACAGCTTTACCAAAAGGCTTGTCTTCCTAGTTTTACAGGTCACTACCATCGTGTTGTTTGTAGTTACTATGAGGGGAGGTGTGAGGCAACAAGTCAGTTATATAGTATACTTATATCTTCACTTCTCCATTGTTTTGCAGTTACACAATGAAGCTGTAATTTACAGAAACCTGAACTACTTTACATTCAATCACTTCTGAAGCTACGAATGGCCACTGAGGCTAGAGCAACTTCAGAAACTGAGGCTGCGGTCACAGACGCCTGTACAGATCCACCCCTCATTGCAACAGGTCAGAGGGGACACTAACAAAAGAAATAAGCCCTGATAATACAGAGTCTTTTAACTTAAAGACTCATCTAAGAGTCAGAGGAAAATTTTTGCAGGTCAAGAACTTTAAACATGTTTCCACAGAAGACAGCTGCTGAGCTTTTCCTAAGACCTAGTGCTGGGCCTTGACCCTATTGCCTTCCTGCTCCAGTGGTGTTTCAGCTATCGAACATCTGAACACTTCCAAGCAGATTCTGAAGAACAAAACGACTAAATGAAACCAAATCGCATTATACTACCCCAAAAAAACCAAACCAAAAGCAAACAAAAAAAACCCCAACACCCACCCCCCCCAAAAAAAAAAAAAAAAGAAGCAAGCCACTACTGGCTCTGAGTAACACCCACTAGATCAGGCTCCACTCGCGTGGGGGGAGCACCCACGGGGCGCGGCCCGTCCCGGCGCGGCGGCCCCCGCAGTGCTGCAAGGCGGCCGGGCTGCAAGGCGGCCGGGCCGCCGGGGCCCAGGGCGGGCGCCCTCAGGCAGAAGCGCACACACGCCTGACACAGACGGGTACCCGGTTCAGCCCCGCCCGCGGCCGCCGCCAGCAGGTGCTGCCCGAGAAGGTGAAGGCGACGGGCCCGGTGAACCGCGCAGGGGCCGACGGGCACTCACCTCTCCGCCTTCCCCTCCGCGCCCGGCAGCGCCGCCGCGGCTTCTCGACGCCTCTTGCCGCTGCCGCCACCGGCGCGGACCCGCCGAGCCTAGAGCTGCGCCTCCTCCCCGGGGCGGCGCGAATGGGCAGCCGGCGGGCGCGCATACAGGGACAACTGCTCACCCTCCTCACCGGCGAGGGCCGGTCCCTGCCCCGTCTGCCCAGCTCCTCATCCCCGCGGCGGGCTCCGCGGCAGCCCTGGCCTCCTCCCCAGCTCCTGCGCGGGCCCAGCCCCCGCCCGGCGGCAGCTTCCCTCAGGCGCGGCACCGGGACCCTCTCCCCGCCGGCGCAGCTCCGCGGCCAGCCCCCTCACTCTCCTCCCCGGACTGATCTCCCCGCCGCCATCTTGTCTGAGGGGAAAGCCGAGGGCGCAGGCGCAGCCCAAGGAGTCCCGGCCGCAGCGGCGGCGGCGCGCATGCGCGCGGGCGGGACCCCACCCCCACCCCTCCCTGTGGCGCACACCTGCTGCGGGCCGGGCTGCGGGGGGCGGCGGCCCCACCGGCCACCCGCTACCGTAGCAGCCGCCTGCCGCCTCCGAGGCCTCGGCTGCGGCGCCGGTGCCTTTTCCTCGCACGGAGGCCTGGGTGGCTGTGTTGTGCAGGCAGCGCAAAGTCGCCGGGCGGCGAGAGCCCGAAGCAGCGCTGGGGTGGCTGCAGCCCGACGGAGGTCCTTTGTGAGGGGTGGCCCGGCTGGGCGGCGGAGGGTAGCAGGCTGTCGGGTGTCAGAGGGACGGGCTAGAAACGCCGCTCGCCCTGGCAGAAAGGCCTGTGTGCGCCCGTGCAGCCAGGTGTGGAAGCTGAGGGAAAGCTGGGATGTATCCTCTTCCTCCCTGTGTTTACTGAGGCCTTCGCCCAGCAGGCAGGCAGGCAGCTTCGCTTCACAGAAGATTTGTTCTTCCTGGCGAGGCCACCCTTGTCCATGCCCTCTGTCCGTTTGTGGTAAAGCAAGAGAGGTCAGTCTCCCCGGCCCACCTCCCCAGGCTGGCCCGGCCTGCCCTGGGCTGGCTCCCAGGTGTAAGGGTGGGTTGTACACAACAACCTACAGTAGTTCTGCAGTTTGACAGCCAAGGTCCCTTGTCAGTTCTGGCTGAAGGTCACTGGGTTCAGGTGATTTTCTCCACTTCCAGGTGACAGGCTTGTACCCTGTATTACCAATTCAGGCTTGTATTTCCTATGAAGTTACTTCAAGTTGACATAGTTCCTCCCTAGTATAAAGCAGATGTGGAGTTGTGAATCCCCAGCACCCCCAATTGCAATCTAGGGCAGACAGCTTGAGTTTCTCTGTGCTAGCTTTGCCATCTGTCACTCTTCTGCCTTTTAGACTTGTCATTATTCAACCTCACCAGTTTTGTAACTACCTTCTTTCTTCTAATGTATGTAAAGACCTTTTTACTACCAGTTTGAGAATCCTTTGCAAGTGGATTTTTTCAAATTTCTTCAAATTCTTTTTTAGACCTCTTCATTTTCTGCTTGGATTTGACCTGCATTGTTTTCCAGCTTTCTGTTCTCCTCATTTGGGCCTAGACAAGTCCTGCCCCCTTGTTAGTATCAAAGGAATTGCCTTGCCAAGCCCTCTCCGCTCTGACAAATCATGCTAGAGTCTGTCACAAGCTGCTGTCAAACTGCAAGTGTTTGTGTGTTAAACAGATATTTAGGGAGTCTGGTACATACTGATAAATAGCTGAATGTGCATTTTGTGTATTGATATTGTTTGTACTGCTTATTTTAGTAATTTGAATATAATTTTAAGTTGTGATTTCTGTCATTGCTTTGTCCTGATAATCCCCTGCTCCATTTCAAGGGCCATAAAATTGTATCCTACAAACTGTAATCATGAATAGCTAAATACAAGCTGATACGAGTTTAACCAATATAATGAAAATGGGTGTAGTGAACTAATATTAGCTGTTCCAAACGGTTTATTTTTACACAGTCATGTTATGTATGACACTGATTGTGGCTTTTTGAAAGAAAATAGTTCCTGGTAATATTTTTGTAAATTCAATCACCTTTAGTTTCCCTGGCATAATGCCTAAAAGCTGAAAGATGACCATCATAATAATTTAATATTCTAAGGCATTTGGGTTAGATCATGTCCAACTCTGTGGCAGTCTAAATAAAAACAATTTTAAATGTCTGTGGTACACACAGTAACCTTCCTCTTCACAAAAAGAGAGGAACCTCCAAAATTTCTTGAATCCAATTTGTAAGAGTTTGTCTTCAAATATATTTCCTCCTGACTAACCTAGTGGCCTTCTAGGGTAGAGTAACTGCATCAGTGGACAAAAGGACAGCTAGAGATCTCATCTTCCTGGACTTCTGTGGGGCCTTTGGTACAGTTCCCCACATCACTGTTACCTCTAAATTGGAGAGATTTGGGGTTGATGGATGGACTGTTTGACGGAGATGGAACTGACTGGATGGCAGTGTCCACAGAGTAACAGTCAATGGCTTGGTGTCAAGAGTGTAAACAAGTAACGAGTGGTATCCCTCAAGGATCTATACTGGGACTAATACAGTTTAATACCTTCATCAATGAAATAGACAGTGAGGTTGAGTGCACTCTCAGCAAGTGTGCAGATGACACCAGTACAGTTGATACTCTAGAGGGAAGGGGTGCCATCCAGACGGACCTTGACAGGGTTGAGGAGTGGGCCCATGCATACCTCATGAGGTTCAACAAGGCTGGGTGCAAGGTCCTGCACCTGGGTCAGGGCATTCCCCACTCTCACTAAGGACCAGGGGTTGAATGGTTTGAGAGCAGAGGACTTGGGGAACCTGGCAGATGAAAAATTGGACATGAGCTGGTGATATGTTCTTGCAACCCAGAAAGCTGCTCATATCCTGGGCTGCATAGAAAGAAGGGTGGCCAGCAAGGCGAGGGAGGGCATCCTCCCCCTTTACTCTGCTCTGGTAAGACCTGACCTGGAGTACTGGGTCCAGGTCTGGGGCCCCAGCACAAGATGTGGACCTGTTAGAGCTAGTCCAGAGGAGGACCACAAAAATGAGCAAAGTGCTGGAGCACCTCTCCTATGACAAAAGGCTAAGAGACTTGGGATTGTTCAGCATGGAGAAGAGATGGTTCTGGGGAGACCTTACTGCAGCCCTCCAGTATAGAAAGGGTGCTTGCTTCTAGTAAAGATGTAGAGAGACCTTTTACCAAGGCTTGTAGTGACAGGACAAGGGCAATGGTTTTAACCTGAAAGAGAGTAGCTTTAGATTGGATATAAGGAAGGTATTTTTTATGATGAGGGTTGTAAGACCCTGCAACAGGCTGCCCAGAGAAGCTGAGGATGCCCCACCTCAGATGTGTTCAAGATCAGGTTGGATGGGCCTTTCAGCACCTGGATCTACTAAAAGATGCCCATGGCAGAGGATTTGTTTAAAGGTCTTTTTCAACCCCAACTATTCTGTGATTCTGATTCATTTGTGTGTCAGGTAAAGAGTCGTAACAATAAAAGCAACTAATGCTGAAAGTATTAATTCATCTTACAGTGCAACTCATTCAAGAAGACTGAAAACAGAAGAAGGATATGAGATAGTGTCTTTTTAAAATATGTTTTCTTATTCAGTATTTCCTAAAGCATCTCTGTTGAAGAAATCATAAACAAGCCAAATCGAAACAACCTGAAGAAAATGAAACAGCAGTAGTCATATACCATTCCCAGTCCATTGGTTCCTTGAGGTAATAAAGTGAACATATGCTTTTGACTACGAGCTGCACTTTCATGCTGAAGTGCTGCAATCAGGAGTATGTCCACAGGAAAAATGTAGGGAGAGTATCTGCCCTAGAAGTATGAGCCTCGCCAGCTCAGAGGTATGCTGAGAGCATTTCAAGCAGCAGCTGCAGTGCTTTTTTGCAGCTATAGCTCCTCCCTGGCCCCTGTGGCTGAACACCTGCTGCACTGCTAGCAAAGAAAGAAACTTCGGCTTGTACATTGTCTGCCTCCATGAAAGGGAGAGCAACTCACTGTATCAGACTCTAGAGCTAATCTGCCTTCTATAGGATAAGGAGATAGAAGAGAGGTAGAAAAACAATAACTAGTTATGATTCTCAAGAGACCTGGCTGTAGCTGCTCTGAATTGTGGCCTAAGGAAGCATATGCTATTAGAAATCTGTAGGAATTTGCCCAGGCTATGACCTCTTCTTTCCCTCCCATTGCGCCTTGTGCTGCTGCAACTACCTATTCTGGAAGGAAACACAGGATTTGCCTGTGCGCCTGCTGGGAGGTTCCCTAATAAGGGTGAATGATATATCATGATGGCATAAAAGTAGCTGACCAGAATATATTTCTTAACAGGCTTTGAAATAATCTGCTTTTTATGTCTTTTCAGCCTGCTGGCCATTCATTTATCTGAAGATTATTACTATTTAGTTTAGTTTTTCAGAGCACATTCAGATGATGATCAGACAGGTGTTCCATTGCACTGACACATGTACACAAGGCAATTTCTGCCCTCAATCAGTAAACATAAGATCGTGTGCCAGAAAGACCCCAAAACCTAGGGGGCAATATAAAATTACATCAGCTCTTATTCAGTAGTCTGACAAATGAACAAGATGATCATACTGAAGATACATTCTGTGAAGTTATAGCCTGTTCTAAGGCAGATTTGCCCACTAAGAAAAGTTCTCTAGCTGTTGGTCCATATCTTCAGATGTTTGTTGTAAGATGGACCATTTTCAGAAATGCTTTCAAAGGGGGACTTCTACAGCTTACTGTGGAAAGCTTTTCTGTTGGCCTAAGTGTTAAGTAGATATATGAAAAATACATTATTTGTCAATGATGTTACCTGCGTTACTGAGTAGAATCATATTCTCCACACTCTGAAGAGGTAAGCATTTCTCACAGTTGGCAGTTTGCAGGTGTTTTGGATTTAAACAGCATTATTTAGGAGCCATTTTGGCAACATTTACCTTTCAGGCCAGTCCAGAAGACCTTCAGTAAGCAAAACTATAGAGAGAACAATTTAGACAGTAGTTTTAGAGATGTCTACTATTGAGGGACTAGCCTTCTCTATTTAACGATTGCTAGTCACAAAGACAAATGACCCTTAATAAGAATGACTTCCCTTTTTTATGTTTTGTTTGAGCAATTAATAGTTTAATATTAAAATGTTGCTTATTAATGTACTTAGTCTTGTGCTAGACAACAGTAGCTAGAGGTAGGTTGCAATCAACAGAAAAAAATCGGAAAGCAAGAACCCACAACACTTTATGCCTAGGGTTCCAAAGTACAACAAAGGGGAAAAAAGATGCTTTTCAGGAGAAATAGTCCTAAACTCCTAAACCTAGGTATTCTGTAACCCCAGAATCCTAGAGGTTTAGTTAGAACTAAAAGCTTTTTTTTTTTTTTTTTTTTTGGGTGTAGTTAAGGATCACTACATCAATTAATTAGCTCAGAGAACTCGGAGCAATGAAGCATGTTATGAATCATTGGTGGGTTGTCTGGTTCACATTAAGGCTCACACTTCTAAAGGAAAGCAAAGGAAAAAGCCACTAGACACTAGTGCCAGAAAAGGAATCCCATCTAGGAGTTACAGGATTAAAAATAGAGACAGCTATTAAAGCCACATAATTTTTAGTTAATTTTATCCTGCCAGTGTAAAGGAAAGTGCTAGTTGCATGGAATATGTCCAAGTTTCCTGTGCTAAAATTGAAATGGGAAAGAAAACGAGATATGAGGGTCTTGAATATGTATGAAAAATTACTCTGAGTTTAGTCCAGAGAATGAGTCATTTTGAGTTATGCTCAAGTCCAGACATCAGAAGAGGTCTGAACTTGCACCCTAAATCTTGAGCTCTCTATAAGAAGGGTGGATTTTTTTGTGAAAGTCAGATGTCTGTATGTTTAAATAACACTGTTACCTCCCTTGAGACATAGAAAGGACAGAGAGATCCTAAAGACCAAAATGAGTTCACGTGCTTTGCCTATCAAAGTCTATTAAGCCGAGAAGATTTTGAAAGGTTTCTTGCTTTGCAATAGGAGGAGTCAATAGACAAGGAGACAGCATTAGAAATTTCCTCTTGGATTACTCAAAAGACTTGAAAAGAGTCGAAAAGCTGATACCTCACAGAGGGCAAAGGAAGTTCTGGAGGAGAGTTTTAGTTAAAAGTCTGCCATAGCTACCAAAGGTTAGGACACAAGTGATAGAATCTTTGGGGAAATTAGAATCTGATCATTACATCTGAAGCATTGCCCATGATCAACAGAAGAATTATACATGGTACCCCAAGCTGCTATAAGCATATTAACAATTGTATTATGGGTAAATACAGGTAGCCAGCTGCATGCTAACACTTCAGCACAGGACAGAGTAATGGTAAACAGTTTACATGGTGAAGATACTAGAACTGAACTTATAAAGATGTATGAATTTGCTGGTGTGGCCATTTCCAAAACTGGAAAAAATATAGTCATGTTAAAATCTGTCTCTGTTCTTCCGTGTATAGGAGTAACTGATGGCTGCAAACAGCAGGAATCATATGGATTTCAAATAAGTCCTAAACCAAATAGAATTAGCATTGTTACTGAAAATTTTTTCATGGATTCTTCCAAATGAAAAAAATATCTGTTCCTCAAAGTTTTCTCATGATCAGATACAACTTTTGGCAGTTCTTTATCAGGGAAGCACCTATGCAAAAGTGTGGGCTTGAAATACTTTTCTTGTCAATTGGTTGTTATGTAGAATAAATAAACTAACACTTCTGGTACCTGCACTTGCAGTTTTCTTGGAAGAAAAAAGTTAAAAATTGTAGGAGAGGAATGGGGCAGTACATTTCAGTGTTCTCAGAACACGACATTTTATATGAAAGTCTTCATACTCCATTTCAACGTGCTTATGCTCCAGTATATGCTATAAGAATTGTTCCCATATTAAACCTTAATTTCTGTGAAATTTGAGTAAATATGGTAGATAATACAGTGTGCTGTTTGGATAGGGCATGATTTTGGATGCACTGTGTAAGATTCATCTCAGGCATCTGAAGCTGCATTGAAGATACCACACATGGCAATTAACCTAACTTACTTGAGACGTTTAAGATAAATTACCTGCTAGAGTTACTTGTTTCTGGCCGCTGATTATAAATGGAGTCTAGAGGGAGCAATTTATATTCAAATGTCTAGCATTTATATTCTTAAATGAAAACATGTGAATCTTGTCTCATATATCAGTGCATAATAAGATACAATAATCCATGAAATTAATGCAAATACTGCACTTTTAGCAAGCTGTGTAAGAACAAACGCACAGATGATTTGAGTAAAAAATGTAAATTTTGACATTTCTGATTGTCGCTATCATTGGTCTGTTCTTAAGTCATGTGATCTTTAGCTGAGATACTGCTACCATTTCCCTGAAAAAAAACCTTCTGGGGCTTGAGTTATCAGATCTAGGCAATGGAGCTGGGGAAGGGTCTGGAGCACAAGTCTTATGAGGAGTAGCTGAGGGAGCTGGGGTTGTTTAGCCTGGAGAAAAGGAGGCTGAGGGGAGACCGTATTGCTCGCTTCTTTCAGGTAGGTGTCGGTCTCTCCTCCCAAGTAACAAGTGATATGACAAGAGGAAACAGCCTCAAATTGCACCAGGAAAGGTTTAGATTGGATATTAGGCAAAAAAAATTCACTGAAAGGGTTGTCAAGCATTGGAACAGGCTCTGCCCAGGGAACCAGTTGAGTCAGGATCCCTGGAGGTGTTCAAAAGGCATGTAGATGTGGCACTTAGGGACATGATTTAGTGATGGACTTAACAGTGCTAGGTTTACGGTTGGAGTCTGTGATCTTAAAGGTCTTTTCCAACCTAAACGATTATATGATTCTATATAACTCAATTTGAACTAGTGTGTCAGTATCGGTGAGATCAAACGGCTGCACTCATCACCATCGCTACACTAGATATTCTTTCTTTTTGAAAGTCTATGACCATAGTTCACTGACAGCAACAGTATTTGCAATGCTTCTGTAAAGTTCAAATAATCAGTCTCTCTATCCACACAGTATTCTGCAAAAATCTTTGAAGGCTGACTAAGTAAAAAGCTCATGAATATAACTACATCACTGATACAAGTGCCAAATTTTGAGAAAAAAAAGTGGTTAGAGAGTCAAGATGCTTCCTTGAAAGCTGATTTTCTGTAGAATCCAAACTTCTGTCATTTATGTGAATCATTTATTGAAGTCAGTAATTTACAGGGGACATTTATCATAGAGGAGTGTATTAGGAAGCATAGTCTACCTGATTATCATTGATTTGATCATTGCATCACGGCATTGTTTGAAACTCTGAAAGGGAAATGCTGACCTACTACAGTTCACATGGCAGCTTAAACACCTGGTGTTGTCAGGGCATTGGGGGGGGTCAGTGCTCTGTGGGAGCCAAGGAGACCCCTGAACCAGTGGAGCAGGGGCATCACCAGCCAGGGCCCATCTCACCACCCACAGGCAAGGAGCAGGGTGGGCCAGGGGGCAGCCAGCAGCAGCCCCAGCCTGGGGGATCCAGCGCTTCCATAAGGACAGGGGTGAGTCAAGGCTGCACTGGGACATTACCCCCTGTGGTGAGGGACAGGATCAGGCACAGTGAGGAGGACCAGCATCAGACACAGCCCCATGACCGAGGCGGTGCTGAGGTCAGTCCAGAAGCCAGCCGGGGGTCAGGGTCCCGGCGCAGATGAACAGGGTGCATGGCCAGGCACAGGCAGGGCTGTGAGGCAGCAGAGCTGGGCCTCCGGTGGGGCTGAGCAGTACAGCCTCAGCTGAAAGCGGCTCCCATGGGACAGGGTGCGACCCTGCCTGGGACCCTCATGCGAAGGTCACTGGGTGGAAAGGGCAGCAGCCCTCAGCTTCATTATCCTATGTTGGTCTAGACAGGGATCCTCAAACTACAGCCCGTGGGCTGGGTACAGCCCCCAGGGTCCTCAATCCGGCCCCCGGTATTTACAGAACCCCCCGCCCCCCCGCCGGGGGTTGGGGGGGGGAAACCAAGCAGCCGCAGGTGGCTGCCTGCCACTGCATCCGCGCCGGCCCCTGCTCAAAAAGTGTGAGGACCCCTGGTCTAGAGCCCCAGCTAGGAGGCATCGTGGTCTCAGGGCCCTTACAGGCATGGATTCAAAACTGAGAAATGGTAATAAGCATTTAGGAAAAATTAGGGAAAAAATATAGTTTTAGATTAAGCCATACCCCAAAAATTGTGCTGCCACCTATGTGACAAAACACACTTTAATCACAGTTCTTGTACTCAGACACCAGCTGAGTTTAGCAGTTTCCTAAGAAACAGTAAGACATATCTTTTGCTAGCGGTAGAATATAGATACCAGTATTACTGAATTCATCATTATGGGAAAGACCTCACAAAAGGTCACATCCGTTACCGCTTCCAAAATTCCTGGTTTGTTACTAGAACTATACATCATAATTTTATTTTACAACTAAACCAGGTATTTTTGTACTCCAGAGACAGGGTATTTCAGCTCAGCTGAGGTGTCTAGTGTCCTGCTGTCATGTGTTTCATGGAGTTCCATGTTTTTATGGAAGACAAACTGCAAGAGATGTAGTCATGATTCAGAAGTAAATTCTTCTAAGTACCTGCATGATTGACTACTTGAAAAACAAAGCTGTTCTGACATGCCCATTAAGTCTAGACCATGAAGTGGAGATAGTATTTCCACATTCTCAGGTGTTACTACAACATAGATTTTTTTGAGGCACTGCTTGGTCACAAATAGTGCTGATCAACTCATAAATTCCAGTAGCAGCACAGCTGACAGAAGCTTTCATGCAGAATGAAAGTCACAAATGCAAATCAGTCCTGAAACTGGTGAAAACCGCAGTGGGATGCTGCAGGAGTATTGGAGAGAGATGTGTGTTTCTTATGCATCAGAATGTTGTCATTTGCAATCCTTTCTGGGTCAGCATGTACAGCTTCATGGAATGGTAGAGCTATTAAGTGCAATGTACAGACAACCTTAAAAAAGATTACCTGTAAAGGCAAGCACTTAAATATTAAGAAATCTGAAGGCTGCCTGTGCAATCTTCATTAATCTCATTTGCATATGTGTACTATGAAGCAACGCTTGCTCATAAAATTATGGTATCTTTTCCACAGGAAACAAGAATCAGTCAGTGAACCACATAAAAATGTAAGAATGTGGTGTGGCTTAGTTGTTCTCTCTGTGAAGATCAAATTGTTCTGTTTGTTCTGAAGTGTTATTTAAAGCCCCTTAGTTCATGTGTTTGGGTAGTAAGTTCTTCTCTATTAATCCTTTCTTATGTGAAATGCCCTCTCAGTGATGTTTTTTCCCCAGGATGAACTGTCCCAGTTGAGCCAGTCAGTCCTTGTATGGAAGGTGTACCAAATCTTTTTCACCTACCTATGTACTTCTTCGAGTTTGACTTTATAAATTTTGAGACAGAGGCACTACGACTGTGCCTAACCTTCCAAGTATAGGGGAATACAGTGACATTGTTTGGAAATTGAAGTAGACTGTATCAGCAGGACCTTTCTAACATACATGATTACTAATCCTTTCAAAGAATGCCATTGGATTCATGTGTAAAGAGAAGTCATACAATATCCATCCTGATTCTTCTTCAATTGAAAGCATTTGTCCACACTTCCATTACTTTTTTTTTTCTTTTTTTGATGGCTTTCAACCAACTTGCCCAACGCAGAAGTCAGCTTTACTGCTCTGTAGTTGCTCTTCCACATCTGCATTGGAAGCCTTTTAAAAGTCAGTGTCATACTGACCATTCTGCAGCCCTTTGATGCTTGGGCCAATTGAAAAGGGGTTATGCAATCAGTCACTCACCAATATCCTTCAGATTCTTTAGAGGCCTTGGGTGAATGTCGCTGTGATCTGGTGATGTCATATAGTTCCATTTGTTTTTCTCCTTAATGTGGTCTACTAACACTTGGATTTAAAGCACGTTATTGAAGACATTACCTGTACAGAAAGTTTTGCATTCATGACTTCCTTGTCCTCTTTTGTAATTCAAAAAGCTTGATTCTCACAGACAAGTTCAGTGTTGTGGACATTTCGAGCAAGTTAGATACAAATGAATCATGTAACATATTGAGAAATACCCTTGTGATGAAGCAAAGTTATGGTTAAGCTGATGAAAACACTGATAATTTAAAAAAGGTTTGGTTACCTCTCGGAAAGTATTCCTTGTTTTTCATATATCAGCTGTATTATGTTGAACATGAATAACATTATAAAGAATCTTCCATCTGTAAATATGAAAAAGAAAATAATTGTTTCTTTTATTTCCAAGAACTTTGCTGCGGGAAAAGATGAAAAAAATGCTAAAAGTTTTTGAAATCTAAGGAAGCAATGGAGCCAAATCTTGCAGGACTTGATATACCAATTAAATTGCATGTTAGTAAGTCCCTGTTAAGGAACATGATAAAAGTTACACTTCTGTGTACTCATTATTAGTAATGCAATAGGACACAGCTAATAAGTACATACTTCAAGTGCATTTGAAAAACTTGAATACGCTTGTATGAATGCTGAATTTAAGTATTTGTAACTTTTAGTGTGCTGAAATAACTTTACTTAAACATGGCATATTAATTACATTACAGTCTAATTTCTAAGTAATTCTAATCTGAGTTTTCTATTCCCAGTCAATTTTATTTAATTAGACACAACTTAATAATGACATTTCTAGTATTTGCCTGAAATTTTCTCTAAAGTTAGATAAAACCACCTCCTGACTAGTATGAAGCAGGTGTATTTTGAGATGCAGAAGATGATACAAAAATCTTTCAGCAAGTACAGAAAAAGAGACAATTGAATGAACTGGAACCCCTAACTGTAATATTAGGATTGTTATTTAAAAGTGAAGGAGGAACTGTATTCACAAAACAAGTTTTACAGCTCTGTGTGATTATAGCTTAAAAGTCCTATGAAAATAGCTCCAAAATAATAACACATATGGCTATACCTCTGCGTGTTCAGATTGTCTGCAGACAATGAACTACAGGGCAAGCAGAGTGTCCCCTACCTTAAATGAAGATTTTTGAATATGTAAAAACAAACAAAGAGAAACCAAGAGGCGGCTAACACACAGAGGTAACGTGAGGGGTAGAACTGGCTTCTCTTCTTCCCCGAGTGACTGATTGTTGACATCCTTATCATTATTTAGTTTGTAACACCATTATAAAACCAGCACAGCTGAAGTCCAAGTTGTCAGAAGCTTAACTGTATATGAAAACCTTGGCAGAAGCAAAACACAGCTTGGTTGACTGAATCTTTGTTACTGATAATGAATATGTAAAAGGAAGATTCCAGTCTGAGTAACAATTATCAGGATAAATTTGAATAATTAGCAGCTGGAAGAAAAATCAAATATGGGATGCATCACCATGCACTTTTTTTTTTTATTTTTAGAACCTCAGTTTAATTACATCTGGCACTGTCACAGCTGCATGATTCTTAAATACTTCTACTGAACAGTTTGCATCTTAATAGAGAGGTTGTCTCCTGTACACATTCTGCCCTGGATGCAATTTCATGAAAATCTAAGTGGCTGAACTATAAATACTCTACGAAGAAAAATCTATGGTTCACTTCTTATGCAGTTCATTAGATGAAGAAAATAAGCAAGGACGGAATAGCACAGGAGGTCATTTTTACCCATCTTCTTACCTGTCACTATGTAGCTATTATAGGACACTTAAATAAATAACCAGAATATTGTATATTACCTCTTTCAAGAGCGGGCAGGTAACTATGCCCTCAACTCTGACATAAGTGAAACCTAATCTGATAACTTCATTTAACAGTTATGGAAAGATCTGCATCTAGCAGTCTGGACACACACTTCTAATGTTTTATACTTTCAGAATTCTCAAAATGTATATAATTTCTGGAAATACTATTAAAATCAAAGAATATGATTGTGTTAGGAATTTTTCCAGTTCCTGAAATTAATTCCTTGTCATATATTATTCAAAATGTCTTATAATATACAACTTCATTAAAAAGCAGCTTAAATTCCTATGTGTACACAAGGCAGAATATTACATTAAAGCAATGAACAAAAAATTACTAACATTAATGAGTAATGATAAATAATTTGAAGTAGCTGACAAAAGACCTTATTTTGAGACCTTGAAAATAGTTTGCTGCAAACTTAGTTTTTGCAAATCAGGTTGATTCATAAATAACTGTTCAGTATCCACACCTTTATGTTTTCATCCTATTAAAGAATAAATGCTTACACCATTTTCTTTAACTAAAGGAAGTGTAGGCTTAAAGTAGGTCATGCATATAAATACATCTATATTACTACGGTCTCCACCATCTCCTTCTCTCCTCCTAGTTATTCCTAACAGCTTTCTGATTTTCTTTGATTACTTAACCATGTTTACAGAATTATGCTCTGTTTATCTGGTACTGTAGGTAAGGAAAGAGAGACACCAGAGAGGTTAACAGATTTGCCTTAATTCAACCGTCAGATATATGGTACTGCAAGAAATTCAGGCCTCAGTCATGGAAACATTTGAGCATTTATTTCAGTATATTTCACTGGAGGAGTAATGCTGTGCAAGACGATGGGTTTATATAAGCATTTTCATGAATACAGCCTATGGATTGTAGATTAGAAGCTTGTGTGGAAGAATTAATAGAATTAATTTATTTAATTCTTCTGGGATCTGAACTTCAAACTGTTGCTAGAGATGACAAATATGTACAGCCTTTCTTATAAATACAATAATTTAAAAAAGATCAAATACAGAGGATAAGCTGTGCAAGCTCACCTGTCTCCTCATACCTGTTCGTTCTGCGCTGGAGTGGAAAATGAGGGGTGAGATGAGAGAAGTCATGCAGGACTTTTTCTGGATCAGCAAAAAAGGCTTGACAACAAATGGCTTAAAAAGACAACTGCTTTAATTAGACAGAATAAAACAAGTAATATAGGTAGTGTGTAAATTTTATTTCCCTTCAGTTGCTGGGCACCCTGTGTTTGTGCAGAATCAGATCAAATTTGGGTGGATTTTCCCATGGCATGCTGTGCAGAACAGATCCTGTCCATGGAGAGAAGCTCTCCCTTTTGGTCCTGTGAGCTCTTATATATTTTCCTTAATAGAAAACAACTGTATTCCTAAAGGAAGCTGTAATGAGAACTTCATGCTACAATTCTAGATAAAGGCAAGGCCAGGCATGTGGCATAGTCACTGGTACCTAGTGGGGGCTGCCTGTGGGCTTCCCTGTTCCAGCAAGCAGGCTGAATTTATCCTGGAGCCAAGGAATTTGTGCAGCACAGCACAGCCCTGAAAGCCACCCAGTATGTGCAGCTTGGTGCAGCACAGTGCAGCACGGTCCTGTGCCTACTCGGGTTAACTGTTATATGGATCACTAGCTTCTAAATGTGGAACACTTTCCTGGTCAGAATCAATACACTGCCTAAGAGGAACAGTCATATTTTCTTTGAGAATTCAGTGTAAGCAATTTCCCCTTCATACCAAGCAGTTCATTCATGTTTACTCTGAGAGGTAAACTTATATTATTAAGGCTGTAAAAGCATGCCTCCTTCTAATGAGGAGTTACATCACAGAGTGTTGTGTAAGGAAAAGAAGGAGAAACAGACAGGGTGTGTAAAATAAATACACATTTACAGACGAAAACTTATCGTCTAACACCTTGTGAAGGCACTTTAGATCAATAAATGAACCATCTAGTAAATAAAAAAAAGTATTTTCAAAGGACATAATGCAGATGCTTTAGTGTATGTATTCCAGCAAGGGTGTTTCCTGTTTCAGAAATAAACCACTGGAAGAAAGTAATGCTTCTCCTGTCTGCTAAGAGGTGCAATACACCTACCCTTGCATAGCTCTTTGTGATTTGAATAACGTAGCATATCTCACTGCATCCTATCACAAGACCTTGTGCATTATCCTGTTAAGTCATCTAGCATTGTATTTTCTTGCAGATTAAAGAAAAAGAAGCAAAAGAGAACCTATGTTGATGTTCTTTCTTTGTAAAAATGAATGGGATATCATAGCAATGAGACACCAGTTGCCCCTGTTGATTTTGGCTCAGGTGTTTGTGAAGATTTCTAATTCCAAGCTTGCATATATGATTACATTTCTTTTTTATTTGCTCTAATTTTTATATTCGAGATTGACTTTTTCTGTCCCTATGCAGTATCAACTTGCTCCACTTGTTGCAGATTAGCAACACACATCTGTGTCTTGGTGTTTACATCAGAGGCTAGGTTAACACACAGAATTCTGATTCAAGTACAGTCTTACTGTCATGTCAGCACAATTTCTGGTGGTCATTAATGAACCCAGTATAATAATTATCTCCAAACAGGTATTTCAGAAATCACTCCTTCAGTTGCATCTATCTACTGCTTACACACTGGCATTGTACCTTCATTTCCGGATATTATATTTAATTTAGTGAATGTTTTAGCAGTAAGCAAAATAGATTATTTTTCAGTTGCATTTTGCCAATATAAACCCCAACTTCTAAAAAGTTTTCTATACAGGAAGGAAATGGTAATGTCAGTTAAGCTACTAAAAAAGGTCAAGCTTAAATGTAAAACCATAAGGCTGCTTTCCACACACAAGTAGTTTCACTTTGGGTCTGTCTGTCTGGAATCTAAAAATTATTTGGAATTAATTGTTTTGTTGTTGTCTTAAAATAATTGGTAAAATGTGTAGGGTAACAAGTATAGTATTTTGCCTTCTTTCCTGTGGGTTGGTTTTTTTTTTTGTTGTTGTTGTTGTTTTTGAGGCTGTGGGTTGTTTTTTTGCTGTTGTTGTTTGTGAGGTGCGGTTGGGTTTTTTGGTGATTTTTTTTTTTTTTTTTGAGGGGGGGGGGGGGGGAGCGGTGCTGAAGGGAAAGGAAAGGCTACAATAACTCTATGTATTCTCTAGTTCTCATCTATAAATAGCCGTTCCCAGGTGCTTCTGTGCAGCAACCAATGCTGCTAAAGAATGTGGAAAAAACCCAAACTTTTGAGTTGTCACATTGTAACTGGTCTCTTTTAAGCTGTTAAGGCTGCAATTAGGTTATCATCAAGCTATTCACAAGCCATTTCATCCACATTGTAACCAGTAAATATTACATTGAATTTGCCACATCAGGCTGAGAAATGGTCATCAGAAAGGGAGGATTTTACACACAGATGGGGTGCTGACAGTGCCAAGCTGAAACCAAGAGGACGATGGAGGCTGCACAACAGAGAGAACTGTGTTTCTGCCATATTCCAGTTATAGTAAGAACTACTGTTTGGTTCCTGAATGCCAGAGGCATTTAGGCAACAGCATATGCAGATAATGAAGTATGTGACATTCCATCTGAAAAGCAGGTTGTTTTTTTCTGACAAAGGGAACTGGTAGTTTCCCATGATCATCATGTAGGTTGCATCAATCTTGTTTTCCAGTGTATTGCATTGCCTTAGGGGAGTCAATTGATTTTGAGAGATTCATGGGCATCATAGTGATACTTTCTGGGATGTTGCTGGTTGCTGTGCCCACACAGCATGGACACGTGCTTATTGCCTGATGGCTTTTCCTCAAGTATACACCTCCTGATTATCCTATATTGCCATTCAGTCCTTTTGTAATGGCTCCCCATCTGTATGTATTTTACAAAATATATATTCCTTATCCATTGCCCCTTACATTTCCAGTTTCTAAACACCTCCTGATGTGCTGAATTACTCCAATGCACATGAATATGCAATTTGGCATCACTTTCAAATATTAGCATTAAGAGGAACCATTCAAACTAATATCTGTATACAACTGCAGTGAGGATGATTTGCTGGTCACACCTTGCATCACTAAGTAGAGAACTGAACGTGAAATTACCCAACATAAAATCTTCACTTTGGATACATCATAAGCAGCAGTTTGCAGTGCTTCTGCAATCTAAATAATTTATTTAGCCCTTTGTGGTGTTAAGCAAGTACAGTGTAGCAACCTTTGCTTATAAAAGAAATAGAAATGGAAAAGAAATGAAAGTGGACTGGAGCCTTCTGGTTTAGTCAGTCCAGTCCATTCTGGCTTTATCTACAGCCTCCCTCTAGCAAAGGAGCACTGCAAAAGAATTGTAAGGAATGTATTCAGATCCACTTGTTTTACACAGCTGCTTGCCACATTAGGTGCTCAGAGTAACATTCCTGACTTTGACTAAAGGAGTCTGAAGAGGTACGCAGTGGCTCAGTCCTGGTACTTCCTTCTTGTCCAAGGGTCTTTCAGCCTGCTTCTTTCTCTGCAACCAGCCATCTCTGTGAACTGGTGTGGAGGACTGCTGAAGGAAAAAGGCCACAGCCAAATTAATGCTTCCTTCTGCACCCAAATGTTCAAGCAGGACAGGGGCTGAACCACTGTCAGAGCCTCATTTGTGATATGGGCAGCCTGAATCCACTCACTAGGTGGGAGAGGCACTTTTTCCCACTGTTTGTTCATGTTAGAGTATTAGTGAAAATCCACCCCTTGTGATTAGTCATTTCCCAGAGGAAGTGCAGGGATTTTTTGGTATATCCTCTTACTGGAGTTGATGAGGAAAACCAGAAGTTTGAATGTTATTTTCAATGAAAAAACAATAAGCGGGAGGTTAGGTAAATGAAAAGGAGGAAGGATGGACTGGGGAAAGGGAAAATACAACACAAGAAAAAGAAGAAAGAAATAGAAGTAAGGAAACCTGCATCTTAAAAACAAAGACACCAAGGGAGCATTTCATTATCTTGTATTGTTCTACTAGTTTCTGCATATTGGCACAGTCACTGTATTTTGCTTGTGTCATTGGTATTCTGCACCTTTCAAAATGTAAAAATGAACAGAGCTATTTTACATAAGGAAAGGAAAGTAAAATAGGAGACAAACAGAGCTACATTATGAGGAAAATTATTTTATTCATTGCGTGAATAAAGAGAAAGAGTGGCAAGAACTTCATTGCTTTAATTTATGCCTTTTGAGCTATATCCATCTGGGAGCTTTCTGCTAAATAGAGGCAGCTTCAAGGTGGGGAAAAGGGGAATGTTACTGTCCTCTATAGTCTAGAAATTGTTGATCTGCTTCCTTTGATGGGGTGTTGAGGTCCATATTTAGAAATCATGATAGAAATATAACATTTTATATATACTTCAGAATTACAACAGTTAAATTTTATACAAAGACTGTTGTCATAATACTTGCTGTTCACTTGTGTAATTCAACCTCAGATATTTCTGTAGTTTCTAAGCAGAGCTGAATAGTTAAGGAAAACTTAAGAAAAAGCATTCATGTTTTACTTACTTTTTGAGTTACTGGGGTAAAAGAAGTTTTGTATTTATTTTCAAGGTTAAAAAAATCAGTACATAACTTGCTTACAGCAGTTTTTTACTCACGGTTTTTAGCTGTGTTGATCTGTCAGGGAGGTGACTATCAAATGGAAAAATAATAAGGTCAGAAATGAAGCCATCTTATTTGTAGCATGAGGGCATTTGAAATGTCTTCGCTAAAACACGATTCTAACCAGAAATGGCATTTATTAATAGCCAAAAGGATTTTGGCCAATATCTAGTTGTATTTCATAGACATCTGAAGTGATCACAGCAAAGGAAGAGCCTCAATGGAAGAACCCTGGGGTTGTTTACTTGCAGCATTGGTAGAGCTTTGGTCAGAGATTGAATTCTTTGTAAGATCATCCCTATTAGAAAAATGTTCAATGTTTTGCTGCAGACATATAAGCTAATAGCTTGAGTGGCCAGAGGGGATCGTTGTGATCATCTATTCAGAAGCTCTTGTGGGGATTATTTCTGTTTCCCACTGAGTGAGTGTTCATAATAAAATGCATACAGTCTTGGGAGGATAAGGTAAGAGTACTAATCACTAAGCTATGGAGAATACATCTGCATGATATTTAGCATAAATACAAACTCTACCTATTTGGCCAAGCAGTCACATAACTGTGGTTAGTGCAGTTTTGAGGTTAAGCTGGTAATAGAGGCAATGCTAGAGGACACAAAACATACCTCTAGGTGGCTGAAGTGGGTTGATTGGAAATTGTATGATGGATGTAGAACTAAACAGTACCTCGGCTCCCTTGAGAGAATCCGGGGTTCCAGACAACTTCCTGACACAATGAATGCTGCAAAGTTGCGTTCTTTTCACTGATACACAGATGTTATTATAGATACTGATACACAGATACACAGACACACTTATTCACAGAACTTAAAAAGCCACCAAAACCTACTCTCGAAAAACAAGTATATTAACATTTATTTGTCTAGCCTTGTTTTTTCACATCTCTGTCTCTAGGGGTCTTATTTTTGGGGTCTCATCTATTAACCACTCATTCTAATCCATGTTGTGGTTTTTGCTTTGGATAAAAATGAATTTTCCCTGCAGGGAAAGATTGATTGACAGCTCTCTCATCTTTAAATATTTTAAGTGCTATAGCCACTATTACTTTGAACAGTCAAACGCTGTGCTGTAAATGTGTCATATATATAATGTTAATACATGTAACTGCTTTACCAGATAATTCTTTGCTCTTCCTAAGTGACTTAAGCAGAATTCATTATATTAAGTATTAAATCTGTATTAATTTTTTGGCAGTGCATTTTGGAGTTCACTGCATCTGTAGAGATATCTGTCTTAAAAACATTAAAATTCTACCTCTGTATTAAAATACTTAGTGTTTGAAGACTGGCTCAACAGGCATGAATTATATATCATATCTGACTGCTGCTTGCCTGTGCAGATTAGAAAGGAATGCTTTTCATCTTGTTTGAGTGCTTATAACTAGGAGAACTAAATGAATGCAAAATTGGACACGGATTTTTGTTTCAAAAATGCAACCACTCATTTCCAAGTCTGTAGGAAGTATATAGTGATATTTCTCCAAGTATAGGGTTCCAAACTCAAACAGTTGTGACCTACAGGACTTCCTGAGCCTTGTAACTACATGTCAGAGGTTTTTTCCCATGAGTTTGTCGAACCGATCTTTAAGCATTTATGTTTTTGATGTCCATAATATTCTGTATTAACAAATTCTACAGTTGAACATTTGTAGTATGAAAACTTACTTCCTACTGTTTTTCTTAAATGCTTTGAGTAATAATACAGTTTGATACTCCCCCAAATTATAATATTAAACAGAGACTTTGTAGAAAAAGACTGTCACAGAAATGTTACAGGGCAAATAATGTGGCATGTATTTTACTTAGCTACTATTGGTGGAGAATTGTCAAGGAGACAGCTTTTGTCAAAGCGGTGTCCAAACTTTTTAATATTATGAGCTGCTTGGATAATAGGTTTAAGACTTCTTTGAGCATATTATAGTAAGGGTATTTCCTGTATATATGAAAGTTTCATAATCATTTGTCAATCTCTGATTTTTCTCCTCTTGAGAAAATTGAATAGAAAGCTTTTTTTTAAAATTACTTATCTTTGTCTTGTGAGAGAAAATGTCGTCAGATGTGGGAGCCAAAAATTCACGAGTGAACCATTGCTTCAGGGTGATCTTCATCAAGCCCTGTTGATTTCAATTACTTACACTTTTAAAACATTTTAACATTTACATCTAAATGTCCTTTAGCCTGTGCATTTCCTTTTCTGAAAGATGTGTTCCTACTATCTCGTTATTAAACTTTGAATGTATGAAATATTGGGTCAGACTACTTTTTATTTTAAATGAAAGGTTGAAAAGAGCCATTGAATACTTCTAATTTCTAATTTGTCCCTACATATTTCAGCTATTATCTTAAAATGTACCCAAGCAATGTGTCATTGCTTTCAGTTTTGTGTGACTCTTTTCTGGTTTTCAGAGCATTAACAAGCTTCTGATATTTTTAGTCTTACAGTGTACTTCCTGTTTTTCTTGCTTGCTGGAATAATTCGCTACCATTTTTGATGTTATCTCTTTTAACTGCTAGTTTGATGAAACCTTTTTTCCCCTTTAGATTTCATCCTCATGGGAACAAGGTCCTTGAATTTGTTGAACCGTTCCTTGAGTGTAGTCTGAAAGGTAAAAAAGGAAATATTTTTTTTTAAAAGTATGTTAAAGCCAGTGTTATGCTTTGAGTGAGACTGGCTTTTTGGTTTTGAGTTCTCAGAATTAGCAGTACCATGGTATACTACTATCAAAAAGTGCAAAACTCTTTAATGTGAGATACTGTTATAGTTAGCTTGCTTTCTTTAGCACTTTTGTTCCAGTTGTATACATTCTTTCTGCTGTCAGTTTGTTGCAGTTTGAAACAGTTTACTAAGCAAATAGTCTGCCATAGATCTCTGAAAGAAGTTGCTGATATAGTAATGGAAATAATTTGATTTATTCTTTTATCATTTTCTCACATAATGTACTAAAATGGTAACACTTATTTTGCAGAAATCAAGAAAAAGATGTTAAATGACCTGCCAAAAATTACAGAGAGAATGTGTCACACATTACAACAACTGCTTATTTCCATGTCCCCGCTCAACAACTGAATGTATATCTGCAAAGGAGGGAAAGCATGTTGTCTACTCTGAAAACACTGATGTAAAAATCAACATGGGAATACATAGAAACCAATGTTTTTCAACTGTTCCATAATTAGTATGGTCCATGGAGGTCACACCATCAGCAGCAAAATTTTCTGGTAGGCTCCGTATTTGGAACAGCTGTGCATAAAGCACCGGATATTATGTACCAGCTGTGGCTCTGCATCTCTGAAAATTGCAGCCCATAGATACTCCTTTAATTAAGGAAACAATAAAACTGTCATGACTATATTAGTAGTTTATCAGAAAAAACTGGGGAATGCCTTCAGCTAACAAATCCATATGTATCTCACCACCCATTTCCTGAGGCTCTCTTAATATTCCTAGAGATGTGTCTATTCCTAAATCTAATTAATGTCTACTGACTGGTACTCCTTATCTTGCAGTGTGATCCTCTCTGGAAATCCCATACTAATAATGTACTTTAGATTTGTTGAGTTATGTGTGGATGACAACCATGTGGTGAAACTGTTCTAAGATGGCATGCACGCGAGTATTCCAAATGAGGCTGAAATGAGACTATATTCAATGTAAACAAGTAACAGTGTTACAAAATGAATGGCTGTTCAATAGGTAACGTATTGTGATATGATTTCAGTAAGTCTGCTCACTTTTCAAGCATAGTTCTACATGTTAATATTCTCCAGAGGACAAAAATCTTTCTTGGCCTTCACATGACACTGTCATCAGCCTTTGACTTCCAAGCAGTTCTGAAGATATGAAGGAAGAGAAAAGTAGGTAGCTTGATGTTTTAGATCTCATTTACCTTAGGATAATTATGACATTTATTTCCACAATTAAGTTACTTAACATGCAGGGGCAAAGGCAATTACAGTTCTACTGGAGTTGTAAGCTCTCCAGTAAGCGTAAATCTGGACTGGAGTCCAAAAAACTGGAGTGTAAGCGTAAATACCAAAATGTGATAACTGGCTGCATTTGTATTTTTAGTTGTTACCTGTCCAAATACTGCCGAGTAGACACAATTAAAATTGTGAACCTTCTGGGCTAAGGAGCCATATTTAAAGCTGGGATATTCATCCTTGAAAAACTAACACTCAAGTGGGTGCCACTCCAGGTAGGGACAATAAACACCTAAACACCACTTAGTCAGTCAAAGAGAGAAGACTTGTCCAAGGAAGGTTTTAATTTGTATGCAGAGGAGCTTGGTACTATTTTTCACCTTAGCACATACTGATATTATGAAGAGCCAGTTACAAGATATCATTCCCTGCCATTGAACTTGGTGTGACAGAACATGTGTTTTTCAGAGCTTTCCAGCTCTCACAAGGGAAAATATTTTTTTTCTTCAATGTGAATGTAAATGAATCCTTAATGCTTTTGTAGAACCTGTGTGATCCAAAAATATTTCATGCACACAAAGTCAAGCTTAAAAGGGAACTGTTTAACTATTGAAAGATTTGGCATCTCTGAAACAGTTCTCTGTACTTAGGATCAGAAAATGTATAGTGTTCAGATAAAATAGGCTCCATCTTAAAAGGTCTGCTCCAAGTGCGTAGTCTCCTGGGCTAGCTTTCTGAATTATAGGGAGATGAAAATTTTCATCACAGGCTGCCAGTTCTGCTTCTCTGCTTCTAAAGAGTTCAGCAAATCAGCAGAGCTGCACATAAGCTCCAGTCCTGCAGAGCTTCTGATCACTCAATATGCAGTGTTCAGCTGCTCAGCAAGACTCTTCTTGCTGCAGTGTTGCCGTATTCCCAGTTTTTGCAGAGACAATTAGCTCTTTCATCAGTCTCAGAGATGACACATGACTTTTTGCCTAAACATTTCTAGGTAAAGGAAGAATGGATATTCTTGTTTTGGTTGGATTATGGCAAAAACGTAGCCTGTTTTTATTTCCTGCATAATAAGCCCAATTCTAGCTTTAAAATAAGATATGTAAGTGTAAGAAATCTACTATCTACATAAGAACTGGATCAATACCATCAGTAAATGAAATTTGTTAGGTGTTTTGAGACTCAGAAATGAGAATAGATATTTCCACAGCTAACAGCTATGGTTTTTATTTACATGTATTGAGTTTTGTTTTGTTTATTGGCAAAATAAAGTTTATTTTGATAAAAATTTATAAAAGGAAAATTGCTTGGTTTTAGTTAAATAAAAAGTCAGAGATACAGGGGGGCTAAATGGTTCCAAATACTCTTGAAATCTTTTAATTTCTAACCATCAGTTTGAATCAAGGACCACAGGGTTAGACTGACAGGCAATGCAAGTCTAGCTTGGGATGGCTGATGAGGTGCTCCGTTACTCTCTGCAGTGCAGACATCTTAGTTTCTCAACAGCCAGATCTTGAAACACCATTGTCCCTAGCACAAGATTTTAAAGTAACAATAATCACTCCCGTAGTTCGGGAGATGCAGCTGCCAGATACCTGTGCAACTGGTAAAGGATGGGCAGATGACAATACTATCCTTGTAAGAGGTCTTAACCCAAGAGGCCCCTGATTACAAGTCAGCATCCAGAGTGACAGTTTTATACAATGGTAGTTCAGTAGCATAGATTAAGTAACTGAATAGTATAATATATTTTCTTGTCAATGCAAACTGTCACACTTGGTGTGCTAGTAGGAACCTTAAACCGATGGAAAACTGTAGGGAGAGAAGGCAAGTTTAGAGAAAGGCCATCCTAAATGCATGCCACCTTTGTTATTGGTATGCCATGTATGGTCTCTTGGGAAAACTAAAATGCAAGCTAGGAGTTAAGTGGATGTATGTACAGTAAATACTTCTCATACTGTATTATTGATAAAGTGCTTAGCAGACCTGAAGATGTTGGTGTATTGTAAGAAGGGCTCTTAAGCTGGAAAGATAGGCCAATAAAGAAATACAGGAGGGCAGGGATGCTCCCCAGAATGGAGACTTCTGCATTTGCACTACCTGTGTCAGTGCTCAGAGGCAAGCACAGGCACCTTTGGTTCATTGTAGATGTTCATTTTTTTGTTTCCCAAAGTTTTATCACAAAAAACAAAGGAGAACAACAAGGACAGTAGCAACCACTCACCTATTCTATGGAGTATCACTTATTTCCCTGATTTATCATGTGAATAAATAAGAAGATGAAACAGTAAAGATTTTGTGGGTCACATTACATGATGTAAATGATTGAGTCTTGTTTTAGACTAGATAATTGCTTTCTTGGTGGGAAATATGATAGTTCAGAGAAATAGTTGCTGTGGAAAGAACAAAACCTAACTGTAATCTGCATCTCCCTAATGCTAGTTAGACGGTTTAAACTGCTAAGGACTTTTAGTTTTCATTAAGTATAATGGCAACAATCACAATAAAAGCACATACCCTTTTCAAAGGTGGTCTGGTAGGACTGGTTAGGTATATGACTACAGACAATGGTGTGAAGAAGGAAGGGGGGGACATTTGATGTTATGTCATTTGTCTTCCCAAGTAACCATTACACATGATGGAGCCCGGCTTCCCTGGGGAAGGCTGAGCACCTGCCTGCCCGTGGGAAGTGGTGAATAAATTCCTTGGTCTGCTTTGCTTGCGTTCACGGCTTTTTCTTTACCTATTAAATTGTTCTTATAACAACCCATGAGTTTTCTAACTTTTACTCTTCTGATCATCTTCTCTTATCCCACTGGTGGGGTGTGGGGGGGCTCAGCAAACAGCTGTGTGGATCTGAGCTGCCGGCTGGAGTTAAACCATGACAGGTGACAGATGCTTGGTGATTTTGTCTACAACACCATTTTATTTGTATTCATTTTGTTTATAAAATCAAAGGGTACATGTTTCTGTTAGTGAAATAAAGGGTTGAGTTCTCAATTGCAAGGCCAGAAACTCAGTTAAAGGTAAAAATGTATTTAAACAGAATTACAGTAAGGAGTGCCTGCAATCAGGATTATGTCCTAACTGCAACCAGTTTAATATGAGAAATGAAATCCAGTAAGTCAGCTAAGCAGTGTTCCAACATGTAGCGATCTTTTCTCAGGACAGTCCTGCCAGGCTTAGATGCTAACTCTACATGTCTGCTAGGCGCTTCTCACTACAGCTTGCTGTTTCCTAAAAGGTCCATTTCCTCTTACAACAAAGAGGAGTTAAAGCTCATTGAAATAATTTTGTTCATTGAAATATAAAGAGAAACAAAAATGTGAGGTTACTTATTTGAGAAATTATGTATTTCACTAGCTGAAAACACTTGCTATTTTTAATGATTTGCTGAAATGTGTTTTGGAAATTCATGACCAAGGAATTTGCCAATAGCTTTCTAGCTTATTTTTCAGTTAGCACAACATGTCATAAAATTTAGCACTGATAAAATCACATTTTAAAAACACTATCACAAAATTGGCTTACCAATTTGTAGAAGAAATATAACTTATCTTTCTAATATTTGTCTTACAAAAATTAACAAAACTGCAAATGGGCAATCTCATAATGTCAAAGATCTACAGAACTTAATAAGATCTTTCTAACTGAAATATATAGAAATAATGTATGTACCAAGGCTTACAAATTTAAATATACTCAAGATTCTAAAATAATTTTGGTATGTGAGGAATAAATGTTACACAACCCTCAAAGTCAGGTTATACTTACCTATACTGTACTTTAATGTATTTTTTAGTACATGAGCTGGGCAATTAAATGGAAGTAAATGTTCATTTTCATTTTGCCTTACTTTGTAACAGAGTGTTGACAAAGTTAACATAAATAGCAATCTGAAAATGGTACTATTAACAGTTGAACCACTATGTTGGAGCCTCATTTTTACTCTCGGTTTTCCTAAAGCATTTTCATTTCTGTCTGGAAATAACAGAGCAGGCATTGGTGTATTTCTTTTTCAACGGCACAAGTAGCAAATTACTATTGGAATCAATTTATTGTTTCTATAGCTCCAACCACCAGTGATCATATGTAAATATCTTTCTGGCCAAGTCACTAATTGTTTCAGCTGTTTTGTCAGTTGAAAATATATTGATGTCAGTACTTACATATATGTTCGATTCTGCCAAGATACAGCAGATCGGAAAACACCACTACTTTATCTGTGGTTGCAGTCAAGTGGTACTCACGATGACTGTTAGACATTTAATGGCTGTTCCTGCAGAAATGAAGATGAAGAAAAAAACATTGTACTTGACTGATGTAGTTTGAAGGATGCCTTTTGTCACTGGAATTCGTACATCTGGCTTACACCTTAATTTTGTACTTGTGTAAAACTTCACTCTAACTGTATTTTCTTATTGGTAGTAGGAAGCAGACACATGTGTCTATGAAGAGCCATGTGTGTAAAGAAGACTGCTGCCCATCAGCCTCTCCAATTTTCTAGTTCCAACCGTCAGAATTGCTGGATGAACTACTTGAGCGTTTCCTAACCTGTCCCTGGTAAAGACCTCTTAGGTAAACTTGCAGGCAGAGTGGAGGCAGAGAGGTGACACATTGCTGTAGGCAGTATAGGAGTTCTGGGAAAAACAGTCCAACTGCAGCCTTAGTGTTAGAAGTGCTGATGGGGACACTGTAATGCCAGCATGCATAAGCTTCCACTGCTAAAGCCTGTGCTTCAATGCAGTAATGGCATGGACTGCATTCAGCTTAAACTGAATTATTTCTGGAAAGACGATGTGCCTGAATTGTGCTGTTATTACAGCTAAGTGGCACATGAATTTAAAGGATTAACATGAGCATGTAATGGTAAATTAAGTCTAAGGCACAAGCTGAGTTTCGATGTGTTGCAGGGGCTGAAAAAATGTGGAAAGTAAACTCATGTAGAAAGGGCTATAAAGGAAAAGAAAGTTCAGCAATGTAACAAAAGAGAAAGAAAATAATGGAGGAAGCAGAGAAGGCTGAAGCATTCAGCTATCTCTTTTGCATCTCTGTTCACAGAAAAGCAATTAGAGCTTATTTATGATTGGTGCCTGAACAAAACACGATTTTGACTAAGGGTTAAAGAACTGGCAAGAAAATAGAAGAAAGAGCCTTGAAAGAATACAGATATAAGCTATATGTATTCCAGACAGCACTCTGTAAACCTCAGCAATTATTTTCAAGATCTCTTCAAAGAAAAAGGAAGAGTAGGAGAAAGGCACTGTGATACTTATCTTTAAAAAAGACAAGTGGAAGGGACAACATGAAGAGTTGCAGAGCTGTCCCACTTGATAGTGATTCTTGGGAAGATATGGGAACAAATTATATGTGACCATTTCAAAGCATTTGGATAACAAAGCAGTAAGACAAAGCCTGCGTGGATTTATCAAAAACAAATCACGTCAAATCAATTTAATTTCGTTCTTGACAAAGTGACATAGTAGACAAAGTGGGAAACAGCTGTTATATCTATTGACTTTTATGAAAAGCTTTACAGCTGTTGCCATGGACATTTTGTAAAGCAAACTAGTAAAACATGTTCCAGATTAAATTACTAGTACATTCATATACCACAGGTTGAAAGGCTGCTCTCAGAAATTAGCTACCAATGAGCTGCAGTTAGAAAGAGAGGGAGAATTTCAGGCTGGGTTGACAGGTTACTGTCCCAGATCCTTTGCTGAACAGTATTTCTATTCATAGTTGAATACATACTGTACTTGTTCAGTATCCAGGTAACACCATGATAGGAAGGCTGCGCTCACTCTGAGGGTCAGTATTAGCATTCAGACTTGAAACATTTTTTTGCGTGAAAAAACTGAAGACCATTTTTTCTTGTTTAGTTTAAACATGAGGCTCAAAACCAGCAAACCTCTCTGCCAGTAGTAAGGCAGTTGTTCAGAATGTTGTGGTTTAAATAAGTAAAAAAAACATTATTACCATTTGCATGAATCCTTATTTTATAAGCACAGGCAGAAAATTGCTTTCTGACCCTAGGACACATCTATGCTGATCCTTTCCTTTTGAAATAAAAAATGGTGGGAAGATGGCTGTAGAACAGCTTTTACTATGTTTCAGAGAAGGGCCGAAGTGATAATGGCATTGAAAGACTGTCAGTTGCATGCAGCTGGTATTTTTTAGTATTTTTCACTCTTATCAGCTAAAATGCTGTAAGTGAAAGCAAAAGCAGAAAACTAAAGAAAAAGTGTAAGTTTAAAAGCAGACCTAGAGGATGTAGTTCATAGTAAGGTTGTTCCCTCAGTCTTGATGTTGATCCTTTTGCTTTTATTTCACCTTGCTGATTTTTTCAATTAATCTGCCTGTAAACAAAACCAGAAAAATGGAGGTAAGTCTTCCCACGTTGCATCTAGCATTCATGAACAGAAAAGTATAAAAAAATTGCTTGCTATTTTCCCCCATGTTTTGTTTTCTGGGATGTCAAAAGCAAGCACAAACTAAAGCAGGACCCCTTTTAATACAAAAGCTAACACATCAGACTCTTGTCTCCTCAGCACTTTACATGCATGCCGCATATTCTTTAAAAAGCAAAACAAAAAAAAGTAGTAAGATAGATTGGATTTTTTGACAAGGACAAGCTCAGTCAAAAGCTCAAAGGTTAGCAATACCCTTTCAAAATCAATCTGTTTTAATGTATGAATGCAATAGTACATAGAAGAAACTGTTGGACAATGACTTAAGTGACTTAAGAAGCAAGTGATTTCATTTTTTTCTACCTGGAGGGAACAGATGGAAAAGAATAGCAGCACAGAAGAAGGAAAATTACAGTCCTCACAAAGTAGCATTGTAAGCAGCAGAGTCAGGACCTATTGTCTTGATTCGCTGCTGTTAAAATATCTAGAGATTTTGCAAGACTTGTAAGGTTTGCAAAAGAAGTTTTATGGTCAGTCACACAATTTTTTTTCTAAGCTACTACTGCTTTTGTAGAGAAACACATTCGAGTTGTAGATAGTCCAGACATACGATAGAAAAATAGAGTATCTGATATTGGGTTCTCTGGGTTTTGCTGTTTATTTTTGATTTCCATTTTAGCTTCTTTTCAGTTTTCTTGGTAGTACTGTTGACATATTAACATGCCTTTAATCTCACATCTTGCCTTCTCAGTGTATTGCTTTGTTGGTGTATTTTGTTTTTCCAAGCCTCTCCACTTTTTCCTTTCCTTTGGTTCCCTCCCCTCCAACTCCTGTCTGGAGTCAGACATTCCAGGTCTTCCTCATGTGACTGACATCGAAATAAACTCAGTTTATTTGTGTCTCTTAATGAGGCTTGTTTGGCTAGGTCAAAGAAGAAACTACACTCAACGATACCAGCTTGGGACAGAGCGGCTGGAAAGCTGCCTGGTGGACAAGGACCTGGAGGTGCTGGGTGATGGGCAACTGAACATGAGCCAGCAGTGTGCCCAGGGGGCCAAGAAGGCCAACAGCACCCTGGCCTGTGTCCCCAGCAGTGTGGCCAGCAGGACCAGGGCAGTGACCGTCCCCCTGCCCTGGGCACTGCTGAGGCCGCCCCTCGAACCCTGTGTTCAGGTCTGGGCCCCTCACTGCAAGGGGGACATTGAGGGGCTGGAGCGTGTCCAGAGACGGGCAGCGGGGCTGGGGAAGGGGCTGGGGCACAGGGCTGATGAGGAGCGGCTGAGGGGACTGGGTTGTTCAGCCTTCAGGAGACTCAGGGGGGACCTTACTGCTCTCTACAACTACCTGACAGGAGGCTGTAGGCAGGTGGGGGTTGGACTCTTCTCCCAGATAACAAGTGACATGACAAGAGGCAATGGCCTCAAGTTGCACCAGGGGAGGTTTAGATTGGATATTATGAAAAAAAAATTCACTGAAAGGGTTGTCAAGCACCAGAACAGGCTTCCCAGGGAAGAGTCACCATCCCTGAAGGTATTGAAAACACGTATAGGTGCAGTACCTGAGGACATGGTTTAGTGGTGGACTTGGCAGTCCTGGGTTAATGGTTGGACTTGATGATCTCAGAGGTCTTTTCCAACCTGAATCATTCTAGGAGTCTGTGATTGTATACACACCTTGAATTAGATACAAAGGGAAAGAGGAACCATGCGCAATCATACATACTGACACAGCCACAAAACACAGTCTCATGTGGGATCCACATCAGTACTGGGCAGAATCACAGTCCTGTAGTAACATGGGAATCTAGATTGGAGCAGGCCTCTAGAGCTGAACTTCCTTTTCAGCTCTTCCCTTCTTCCCTCTCTGCCCCAAAAATGCCATTCAAAATAAAAGAAAAGAGCTGTTGCCAGGCAACCTCTTGCCATATCTTGAAGTTAATTTTTCATATTGATGCTAGATGCTGGTGTCTGGATGGTTGTATTAGGCACAAGATACTTCTTGAACTGTTAATGAATAAAGAACAATCACATCTTTCTTGATTGTATGTGCACTAGATAGGGATCAGTTTTATTAATTATTAACGGCCTTCCAATCAATTTTTTCATTTATCTTCATATTATGTAAGTTTAAAGCGTAACAAATGAAATAAACTTTGTACCAATTTGTACTAATATGAGATCAGGTAACCATCCTGCTGAATAATTAGAAAAGAACAGCATTATAACTGAGATTCTTCACTGCAATCTTCAGTTCTCCTGTTTGACTCATCAGTACTTGAATAAGCTTACAAATATTTCCCTTGCAATCCACCTTTTAAACCAAGTAGTTATTACAGTGCTATGGTTTTATTTCTTAGTCTAAATTTTGCATTTTAGCTCAACAATTTGTTGTAACAGAGCTCCCTGCTTCCAGATGGAAATAGGTACTAATCCATGTAATTTCATTTTAATCTTAGTAATGAGGAGTGTGGGGGGGAAAGAATAGGGAAGTCTAATTGATCACCCAGGGAGAAGGAGACTTCATTTCCTTTCTCCTAATTAAGTAATGTAATAATGGATCAGTTAAACATGTATATAGTGACGAAGGTCCTATCATCAGTGTAATGTTGGTGTAAAATGAATGTTTTCTTTCAGATTAACTGCAAAATCGTGATGAGCACAGGAAGCATTTATTAAAACCCATATTAGATTGATCAGATTTGAAATCTCATGTTTATAAGTAGTCTTTCATTTCACATTTAGATTTTGGTTTTGAAGGTGAAAACTGATAATGAATATTATGGAAAAGGGATCATTTAACCAATTCTTCATATTAAAGGTAAAATATATGGGCAAAGTGTTCCTCTGAGAATGCCACAGTGGTTAGATGCATGGATATTCCATTCTATTAACATTTCTATTTTGGAAGCAGAAGTGGGGAAAAAAGGTGAGAAATATCACTGGATTGCCATTAACCACCTACTTTTGTCACTGGTAATCTATTTGGCTTTCATTACTAGTTAAGACCCTGTGTGAAGAAGTGGAATGGATTTAACAATTTGGGAAGGAAAAGTTTGCAAAGCTTTGTGAATTGTAAGGAAGGACACTTAAACTTCTCTTTTTCTTTATCTAAGCAGCCATGAGGTGGCAAAAATAAATGACTTGTTTTAAACAGACTGAAATTGCAAGGCTATTCTCTTCGTTGCTTGCTCATTCTCTTGTGACCTCCTAGACCTGTATTTGGCTATGTAGTGGTACACTTGCAGCAAGAGAGCAGAAGGTAACTTTCTCAGGCACCCGGGCAGAGCAGTCCAGCCCTTAGCTTGGTGACCAGCCAACCACAAATTTGAAATACAGCTGTGTGAGATGAGTTTATCTAAAATTATAGCTTGTTGGCGCCAAAAGAAGACAAGATCCTGCTCCTGAGTGCTACTCCTTTAACACTTGGCCCTGACACTAATTAAATGTCCATAAGCTGATGTCATATCACTGACATGTCATATCACTGACATGCCATGTCATATCACTTAGATGGCAGAAATCACCATAGGAAAATGCGGTTGGGTGTTGTTTCCTTGTTTTGGTGTTGCTGTGTCGCTCAGTTGGTTAAGGCTTCCCTATGGAGGGTCTGGCCAGCACCAGACAGATAAAGGCACGGATGGTGCCATGTGGCAGGCAGAGAGAAAAAAAAGGGAGGTGGATGTAAGAGGGATGGGTGTCCTTCAGGTGGCATCAGGACTTTTATAAAACCACTGTCAAAACCCAGAGAGAATGGTTTTGAATTCCCTTGCGCTCTGGAGGGCCACAAAGCCAGACCTGCTGCTTTCTGCGTAGTGCCCTCAATACTCAGCCTCTTGCACAAAAGCTGACAGCTTCTACCTCCTCTCTGACTGCACACAGGTGGTGCTGTGATCTAGGCATGCCAACCTGCGCAGGCTCCGCAGGGAACCTGGCTGTGGTGATACCCACCTATGGGCTGAGACCTGGACTCAGTTACACAACAGATGCCTAGATGAATAGGTCAGACAGGGGTGCCTGTAGAATTGCATTTGGTAATTTTAAATGCGTATAGGAGTGGTGGTTTTGTTTGTTTTTTCTTGGTTTTTTTTTCTTCCCCAAGAAAAATAAACTTAGAGAGGATACTGAAGACACTGAGTCACCTCCCAATGGTTGCAGGAGCATTATGAATACCTTCTTACCAAATGGATCACTATACACTTAACAAGATGATTATTAAGCAGTACTGTTTAGTCATAAATAAATTCTAAAGCCTAGATTACTCATTTCAGCTCATTTCTCATCTCAGTAATTCCTGTGATAAATCAAATACGAAGAAAAACTTCTGAGCACTGTAATAATTAGGCATTGTTGTGTTTTATACACTGTATTTAATTGTTTAGGAAAAAGAATACTAAAGCAAATATATGCTGCATGCTAAAATAGCGATTAAATTTAGATAGAACTAGAGAACATTTAATACCTTTAAATCCCAATTACTATGTATTGTCAATACTTGGAGTGACACCATGTTACCGTGTGGCCAGTAAGATGATCTTTAAACATGGAACTTCATCTCCAGCAAGTGAGGCAACTTTAAAATAGCTTAAGCAGCTGCTTCTGTTGCACACCCACATTGCTAGCACCAGTGGAACTGGACAAGAAATATTTGTAATGGTTCCTTTTGTTGCCTCTGTCTCTCTTCACATCTTTTCCCATCTGGTTTAGACGGCCCAGCCATCTTGTACTGTGTATTTGCAAGCACTTTATTCACCTTTAATCTTCACCTGTATTCTGATCTGACCTTCAGTTGTCCCAGTATCCAATGAACCAGCACACACACACATATACTTTGCACGCTTTCTGGAGGCACATGTATTTTCCTTATCTGCAGTACATGCAGCCTCTAGCTGTCACAGCATAAAGCATAAACCTAGAAAGGAGTGAAAAATATATAGCAAGCTGCTTTAGTTCTAAAGCTCAGTACCTCTGAAAATCAGGTCTAAGTCACCACATTCTGAAATATCTTAACATGTTTTGCTATGGGCGCTCCCGACTGCATCACCCAACCTGTTTCTCCTAAGGCTATGATTAGAGCCATAACAAGGGTGGAGTACACAGATGCCTAACATAGGTGCAGCTATGTTTGATGAGGATCTGCACTATACTTGTTTAGTGAAGAGATCTGTATTCATATAACCTTGACCCCCCAAACGGCCAGGACTTAGTATTTCTTAGTGGCCAGCTGCCCTGCAAGCTGGTCAGTACGAATCAATGGAAAACAATAGACAGAGGAGCAAAAGTAAAATTTTGACCTACAATATGATGTTAGGAATGCAAAGATGATGGTTGTATAATATCTTGCTTCAAGTATTGTGGGGGTGGATGTCTGGATCAAACCAGAAGATGTTATAAACATTTGGTGTAGAAATATTAATCTCTGTAATAAAGCTCCCCTCCCCCCCCCCCCACCTTTTCTTTTCTTCAGGTTAACCTCTGGAGTTTTCTGTGTGGTTGTTTACAATTCCACTTGTGTTGTGGTACTCTTGTTTTATTTGATGTAAACTGTAGTCTTGGCAGCTCCTCCACAGAAGTTTCACTTTGAAAAAGCAGATGCACAAAACATAAAATGAACACATCTGTATGTGCTTAATAGTTTCCTTTAATCTTCTAAGAACTAGCCCAGGAAGATACAGGGAGGAATTAAAAAAAGTTCTATACATCTGCTTGCTTTTTATGTGCGTAAAACTGTCAAAACTTCCCATTCAAAGGTTTTATTTTAAGCAATGGGAGTTGGAGAAGAAAGGTTAGCAGCCAAAAGGAAAGAACAAAGTCTTTTCAAGTGGACTGGCAGCAGAAAACACAATGTATTGAAATGCTATCACAGCCGGGCCTGACTTCACAGATGAGACACACACAAACATCTGCTGCTGGATTTATTGATGCGCCAGTAAAATGTAGCACGTTGCATGGGAGATGCAGGATGTTATAAACCAGAAATATGATAGCCTTACAATGAGCTTAGAAACTCCAGATGTCAGTGAGACAAGCAACAGAAACTCAGCAGAAGCAGAACATTTTCAGGAGTTGCCCTCTCTCTTGAGGTGCATCCCTGCAGTGTTGGTGACAGATGCAGGGTCTCCTCAGGAACTCTATCAGGCTACTATATGATGAGAAGGAATCATCCTTCCTTTTTCACTAAAAGGACAGAGGTATCCTGTCCTCTTCCTCTCCATCTGGTCCCTTCCCTGGTGATATACAACTGGAGTCCATGGGCTAGGTGTCTTGGCAGTGCTGTGTATACCCCTGCCAGAACAATATTTCCCAGGAGACTGAACAGGCACTGCTGCAGAGGAAGCATGCTCTCTTTTTGGCATTGATATGAACATGATTCTCTGAGAAAGAACTGGAGATATCACTGTTTGGTTACATACTGTATTAAAAATAATAAAAATCAAATACACAAATGAAGAAATGAATTTATTTAAAAGGCTCGTCTGTTAGCCAGGTGAGGTATTTTGTGTGTTTCCCCTTTAAGGAATGAAAATGCAGTTTCCATTTTGTGCCTGCCTTTTACTTGTTCAAAGCACTTTAACTTCTTCCCCCTTATCATTCAATTTATTTCAACATCTGTTCACCCAGGACTTAGTCTTTTCAGCTGAGATATCAAAAGGAAGACCACATCAATCAAACATTAGTACTTTTGAAGCAAGTAAGATCTAGAAGAAACAGATGTATAAATCATGAAACCTAATTACTTATCACATTTTTCTTCAGTGTTGCCTGTAGGAATGCATGTGATTCACAGGTCGCTACATTATCTGAGGTTTAAGGACTCAGGATGCAGAGACAGGAGAATTAGATTTTCTTCTTGACATTAAGAGGACTCAGGTGTGACTCCTGCTTACAGCTAATAAGCTGAAACCAGAATTAGTGCTGTGTCAGCACATTTGCAACAAATCAAAGTCAGGTTAATAAATACACGTAGGGAATAGCAAAATAAGGTCAGAGAAGACACCCTTAAAAGTCAAGCTCTCAAACAAAAAATGGCTATTTGTGGAAGTATTGAGACAATAGAGCCAATTATTGTCAAAAAAGGGCACTGTAAGGTAAAACGTAGGTTGGAATAGGTAAAGAATGAGAAATACTGAACTTTAACTGAAGTCAAAAGGCAGCGTTGGTCTCTTCACAAGCATTTTCTACTCCAGTTAACACAAGCCTATATCTCTGACCTCTCTTTTTTGCCTGTCACCAAGCAGTTCAGAATATTTTTCTGTAGAATGTCTAACCTTAGAATTTTTATCATATAGTTTTCTTTTAACTGATTTCTGTAGCCAGTTGTCTAATGTTTTACCTAGTTCTCATTTAAATTTAATATAGTTTCTTTTGCCTGCATATTTTCTTTTTACATAAGATGTTCCTCCTTTTTTGGGACACTTCCAGCCTTTCCTTCTGCAGGTGTTCTTCTCTCTCTAATACCGCAGCCAGTTGGGTATCCATACTGTACAGCAAAAGTCACCTGTCTGAAGGACTTTGTTAAAGGTTCACAAACCGAGCAAACGAAAAGTCCTGGCCAGCTACCACCGTTATGTGGTATATCCAGGCTTTTCCCTCATACATTTTAAGAGCTCCATAATGTATCAGGATTCTGATGTGAAGAGAGGCTGTATTGTACATAAGAGTTTCTGTTGTGTAGCAAGAGGATGTATAAACAAAACATCATCTGCAATCCAACCTGCCCGTATTTACAATGGAATAGATTTTAAATTTCTGAAAAACTGCAGTTTCACTTAACATTACACAGCTTTCAACATCTGACAGACCTGACTGTGTGAGAAGCTGCTTTTGCTGTGCACTACATCCTGAGTGCCCTTCATGTCCTGAATTTGATTCTGTTTCTTTTGAGTTTCGCTGCTGCCTCCGTTAAGCTTTGTATGTATTTATGTGGCATGCTCAGCTCCCACTGGATCAGGTGAAGAGGTCAGGACAGAAGAAGGTTGGTTGACTCTAGACAGTGGTGCTTCTATATTTACCCACTAAAAAACTTCAAGTACAGTCATTGAAAACAGTGAGCTTTCCTATCCTTTGCCAAAAGCTTGTGACCTCTAGGATCTCACTCTGATTTCACGTGTACCGCAGCTCAACTTATTTCAGTGGACTTTGCTCCAGATTTATGTTTCTGTAGGACACTGATCTGTCTTAATGTTGGTCATTAGGACTGATCTTAGGTTTTCCATCCACAGTAAATACAGTTCTAGGAAACAATTTTAAAGTCAAGCTTGCTGATAAGTTGTTACTCTTTCCTGGTGTTTAGGTAATAGATGCAATTTGAGAGTTTACTTCAAACATATTGTCATTTGCATGATAAACCCTTTAGTTAGGGTCTAACTGGAGTTCATGGCTTACTGGATATGCTGGCTACCCAAGTATTTGCCTTCTATTCACTTCCATCATCAGAAAATGTTAACTATTTCTCAACTTCTATCTGCCAAGCAATGACTTCAAACTGTGTTTTTTAGAACACGTTGAAAGTGTATCGTGCACACAGGATCTTCAAGGATCCCTTGTGGCAGGGTCACTTTGGCACCACATTTAAATTTTGCACTGGTTGATGGAGGAAGTGTAAAACATAAACCGTAGTTTCCTTGTGTGCAACCCAGGACTTCTCATCAAAGCTGGGCTGTGTAGAAACCTCAGTTACAGAGAGGTCTGTCTCTTATGGGCTGAGGCTCTTTGCAACATGACACAATATAAAGTGACAGATTCATCTTTACGGGGCATGCTGGTTATGAAGGGAGATGTGTAATAATTTTGTGTCTACAGAGGCCAAGTGTAGGCCACTTGAAATGGCAAAAAAATGGCTTTCGTTCTGATGCGGTCAGAAACAGTCTTAGACCAGCAAGAAACTGTGAGTGCCGGAGACGAGTTACGCATTTGACACTCATCAAGGGGTTAATTTATTTAAAAAAGGCTATCCTCACTAGTTGCTAGGTAACAGTGTATTTCCCTCAGGCTTCTGATCAGCAAATGAATTTTTCTGATTATATACTGCCGTTTACTGTTTATCTTGCTGCTGGAGCCAGCATAAAGGAGGACTTTTTCTGAAACTCCTCACAATGAAATTAGTTTTATTTGTCTAGTTTACTCATATAATTTTATTTGACCCTAACATAATTTGCAGGGTTAACAAAAAGCTCATTTTCATAACCTACCCTGCATGCAAATATAGTTTTCCACTATTATATCTTAGAATAAACACCTGCAATTTAAAATTATAACTGCTGTGAAAGCTGAATCTTTAAATTTCTGGCCCCTTCTACGTGTTAAATTTATATGTAAAATTGGGTCAATGTGTTCTCCAATTAGCTTTCTAGCCAAAGGGAGTAAGGAAAATAAGGAAGAAGGTTATGCAGAAAACTGAGTGCCAAAGAGAGGAAGCATAGCTGTAGTCTACAGATTTAATGTTCTTTGCAGCAGACATTGTAACGGAGCACAGGATTGAAGGCTTCACGCTAGGGTCCTTTTTGTTAACAAGTTGTGCAGAAGGGATTTCCACTAAGGTCAAAGGGGTAAGGAAGGTGCACAGGCCCATCCTTGAAGACCTCATGAGGGATGCAAGCCTAGCAGCAGAGTCTGTCAAAGAAGAAAACAAATTTCTGTATCATACCACCTTTTCTAACTGTATGAAATTTGGGATATTTCTTCCTGTCTGTATTTACAATGCCCTTTATATCTTCTAATTTGTGTAATACCTGTAACTGACCATTATTTGAGTGAAAGGAAGTAATGTTCAATTTTTGGGCCAAGCCATACATTTTCACATCTCTGAAGAGAAAAATCTGCTGGCCTACTTATATTTAGAGAATCTTCCTGCCTTGCAATTTCATGTGTTGTGCAGTATAATGCAAATTAGTGAATTCCTACTGTGTCACTGGATGAATTCTTCCTGGAAAAAGAAAAAAAACAACCTGGCATGAAATACTAAAACCAGTTTCATTGCAAGCTGGTGCTGTGTGGATTCCTTAATATTTTGTGTACTATTGGCACAAAGTGGTGCTTTACGGGAAAAAAAAACCCGCCTGTTTTGCGTGTGAATTATTGCCTCTCTTGCAAGAGCAACCTCATTCTCTAAGAAAAGCTGCTGTCAACTCAAACAAAGCATTTTTCTGTGAACAGACACTGTGAAACTGTAGGTTACCCTATTACTGTCAATGACAGTGAGGAGCTGTTCTAGAAGTAGTTTGAGGCTCTGGTGTTGTTATGGGTGTCTCTGCTAATAGAAGGTTACTTCTGCTTTGTGCAGGGTGTGATGGCTCTTTGGCTGTGTTCCTGTGCAGTTGTATCTAATTATGGAATGAATCAAGGTGAAATATATGCTATGTGTTGCGGCTGCAAATAAGATTGTGCTGAGATTAGAGGGACAATGAAAGAGTAGTCAGCAAAAAGATTGTTGTATGATGTGTATCGGTCCGGGGTATGACTGTAATGGAGTAATTAATCCTTAAGAATTTGCATCCAACAAAAGAGAAAAATGATTCTTAACTAGTAAGAGGGTCTATTCAAATATATTTTGTCAGTTTGGATAGAGACAAACATTTCACTCAAAGAGAAGATTCATTATATCCCTCAAGTGTATAGGAAGGAAGGAAAAAAAACCCACCCCAAACTGTTGAGCAGTAATAGCACTAAAAAAGCTTTTAAATGAAACATTGTATTGGATGAATCTGACTGTAACTAGCAATTAGGTCATGTTGCAATAATTATTCTTCCAGTAAAGAGTTTTTCCTGATTTGAGGCTAAACTGGCAGGAAAGCTCTGTAGGTCAGTAGGATAACCTGCGGGGGAATGCTGACCATCCAAAATGTTAGTGGCCAACCTGATTTCCTAGAACTGTGGAGAATAAGTATTAAGGGATAGTACTTGAGAAAATCTGAAGACTAGCGGTGACCAGAAGAATGACTTCTAAGTATATTTTTAACTAGTGGAAAATACCCATTTATTGTTATGATTTAACAGCAGGGCACTTCATTCTTTCACCCTTCGATAAACAAGGTGGAAAACTTTAAAATGGAAATAAAGGAGCCTTATTTAAAAGCTGACTGTAAGCTGTAGGTTTTGTTATGTAGGAATTCAATGGTTTGAAAATTTAGTTTAGTCTCAGCTGAAGGAAGTCCAAGCTTTTAATTTTCTATTAAGGCCTCATTTTTATACAAATACTTAAAAGAAAAAATTTAAAATCAGAATGTTCTGGTTTGATATAAGCCCAACATTTTGTTTGGCATTTTACTTTTTTGTTTTACAATGATGACCATATTTGGGGATGTTGGTAGACTAGTGTTTTCTGAGGAGAAATATGAATCACTGTAAACACACTGACTTTGAAGTAATTGGTTGTCTAATAAACACTATGTTTGCATAACCTGTAAACTATGCTTAGACAAGTTGCTTTAATGTTTCTGTCAGATGCTGCTCTGGGTGTTTCATGCAAAGTACAAAGACTGGGTCATGAGGTAAAAAGCAAGGAACTGGCAGATGTTCAGTGTATCACCTTTTCTTTATGAAATTCCTTATCATCATTCCTTATCACAACAGATTACATAAAGCACTAATTCTATTTTTAAAACTCTGCTGTTATTAAAGGCATTCATTTACATAATCTTTCTATATTACTTGTTCATCTTTCCTTAATAATGACCCGTTTATCTTCTTGTTCCTCTACTTGCTCGTGTTCCTTACGATGTTTGAATTTTTTAATGTGAAAGTATTTAATAAAAAACCCTCTAAAAATTAAAGCATATTGTGAGACGCGTGAGCTGAAGTTCACAGTAGACCAGAGTATGACATGATTCATAATCTGTACCCTTGTAATATCACTGATCAGTGCGTGCCAGAGATTACTGCTGTGAGCAGCATGAGAAGTAGTACATTAGTAAGAAGTGTGGTGACCTTTTTCTGTGGAGCTCGGTAACCTGATGTAGCCTAACACATCAACCTCAAGATACACATGTATTTCTTCTTAAAATTAAGTCTCCTCCAGGGTTGTCTTACTTTAATCATCTAAGAGTTCTTTTCCCATTTTTCCAATGATATTTTAATTTATTAAACTTTTTGCTTGCTTTTCTTACCTAATCAGTGGCATATGTTTCCTATTGCTAAGAATGGCACTGTTTGCATCCAAAATCAGAGTAAGGCTTGCTACCATTGCAGAAATACGAAAACAAAGGCATTGGTTGAGTCAGGGAATTTGCTAATGGATACAAAGATGTTGACCATGGGAACTCTGCTTAGAATTTGATCTTGGCTGGGAAATAGCTGCATGTCTTTACCATCCGGTGACTGCACATTGCCTGTGGCAAATAAACGGGAAATCTCAGTCACATTCACATTGGATCTCAGCTTCTGGCTTTTTACATTAATAAATGGTCATTCTTAAAACTGTTGTGGGGTTAACAGCTTGAGTTCATAAAGTCATAGAAATGCAGAGGTAGGCTCCTTGCTGCTCCCAACGATCTCCTCATGCCTGAAACCTCTTATATCTCATTGACACTGTGGCTGATACCGTGTCAGCTCCAGCCCTAGACCTCGCATGTTTTAGATTATACTGTACAGAAATACAGGGGCATAGTCAGAACTGGGTCAAAGCAATGACCACCCAGTAATGCATCTCAGACAATGCCCATTAGTGGGTAACTTAGGAAAATATAAAATAGTATTGAAAGTATGTAGTACTGAAGTTAGGACTATCTGGCAATCAGTGGTTGAGGAATTTCCTGAACTGGAGGTTGGATTCTCTCTGTTGTGTTTACTAGCCACCCCTGACTTTGCCTGCTGTGCATTTTTCTAATCCTACTCCTACTCTACTTGATATTTGAAGATGATTAATTCCATGTCTTAGCTGTGTTTTGTGTTCCTTTTACTTGTTTTAAGCTTGCTGCCCGATAGCTTCATTATCTGCCCCCTGTGCTTGAGCGATGAGAAATAGTAAGGAACTGTCCCCTGTCCAGGTTCCCCTTGCCTTCTCTTCCACTTTTCCAGACCGAAGGGCCCTGGCCTGCTTGGATTAACCTCATACAGAAACATAAAGCTGTTATACGCTTCTGATTATCCCTGTTACCAAATCCTTTATCTTTTGTCTGTTGACTACACGCTTTAGACCTGCATGTAATGTTCACACTGTGGGAGTGGCAGAGTTTATACAGTGTTATATGATATTTTCTGATTTATCCTCTACACCTTTCTTAACATTCCCTACTTATTTATCCTTTAGCATCCTACACGCCTTTATAAGCAGAACTGAACATGGTGCTGACATTTTCAGAGAACAATGATCCAAATTTTCTTTCACCTAGACGTTGTGATTTATAGTCTGTCACTGGGTATTTGTAATTATATTTGGTTTTCCCAGAAGACTGGCACTGAATTTCACTTAACATTTTATTAACTAGTCACCCAGCTTTAGGTTAGACCATCCTGAATAGTTTAGTATTACCAGAAAATTTCCTTGCCTTTGTATTTACCTTCTTTTTCAAATCCTTTTTGGGATATATTTGACAATATAGTCACTCATGCACAGTGCTGGGGACCCTACTCATAATTTGCTTTCCTTATGATATGGCTAGGTAACAACCATAGAAAATGCAAGAAAACAATGAATCAGATCCTTTTTATGCTGTTTGAATGATTTCTGCTTGACCCATTCTCTTTCTACTTAAAAGAAGGAATCTGGCTCTCCACAGTTGTTAACTTAGTGGTTTTAGAGCATACTTAAATTCATATATACAAATAAAAATAGGTTTGAAGATTTTCTTTATGCTTTTTATCTGGAATAAAAATGCTGAAGAAAGGAGCAGGCAAAAAGGAGATGCCTGCAGCATTTTTTTAATGAATGACATTGCAGCAATGCCACTACAGCATATCACACTTCATGGATTTGCAGCTATCTATTCGTGTTAGACAGAGGAGAATCAGCCAAGTATAGAGAATTTGTTCTTCATTTCATGAGTCAGATGCAGATGAAATGCATGCAAATCACTCCAAATACCCTTTTCTAAAAAGTCCTTTTGATGTTCTTTTGTTAAGAATGAAAAAGTATATTATTATGACCACAATGTACTTACAGCAACACTGATATTTAAGGTACTATCTATTTTTTAAATGGATTTTTCAAAAGTTTTAATTGGGCAACCTCAGGCAAAATAAAGAAAGGCTGACTTGGTAAATTCCTTCACAACTCTTCACTACAAAGACAGAAAGGGCAATCTTTCAAATTAATTTCTTAACCAAATTAAAGAAGGTAGCCTAGAATAGACTGGCTGGCAATAACTGAGCTTCATTCTATGCAAGTAAAGGTAAGAAAACAGGATGAATGAGATTTGTTTTAAAATGTAAAGCTTTCTGAAGCTAGTGATTCTATTAATGGAAACACAGCAAAGGGAGAGACTTCTATAATGAAAATCTTTTTGAATTTTCAAAATCCAGTGGAAGATAATGCAACTCAACAGCATTTTACGAGAGAATGGAAAAATGAAAAGTAATGTCAGTTTAAGAAAATCAAGTGTTATATTTTTAGAAAGAAACTTTGTAATAGGCTTGTATGACAAAGTTTTGGTAGCAGGTCAGGGAGCTACCAGGGGTGGCTTCTATGAGAAGGTGCCAGAAACTTCCCCCATGTCCCATGGAGCCAACACCAGACAGCTCCAAGATGGACCCACGGCTGGCCAAGGCCGAGCCCATCAGTGACGGTGGTGGTGCCTGTGGGATAGCACATCAAGAAGGGGGGGGGAGGGGAAATCTGCACCAGCAAGAGAGAGAAGAGAGACCATGTGAGCAGAGCAGCCCTGCAGCCCCCCAGGCCAGCGCCGCAGGAGGGGCAGGGGGGGCTCCAGGGGCTGCAGCAGAGATTCCCCCCAGCCCGTGGTGAAGCCCACGGTGAGGCAGGCTGTTCCCTCAGCCCATGGAGGCACACCGTGGGGCAGGTACCCACCTGCAGCCCGTGGAGGCCCATGGCAGAGCAGGAGGATGTGCCCAAAGGAGGCTGTGACTCTGCATTGGAGCAGGTTTGCTGGCAGGAGTTTTGACCCCACGGGGACACACCCTGGAGCAGTCCTGAAGGACTGCAGCCCATGGAAGGGACCAACACTGGAGCAGTGTGTGAAGAACTGCAGCCCATGGGAAGGAGAAGTTGGAGAAGAACCACCCTGGAGAAGTCTGTGGAGAACTGTCTCCTGTGGGAGGGACCTCACAGGAGCAAAGGAAGAGTGTGAGGAAGAAGAAGCAGCAGAGACAGTGTGTGATGAACTGACCACAGCCCCCATTCCCTTCCCCCTGCACCACATGAAGGGAGGAGGTAGAGAAATTGGGAATCATGTTAAGCCCGGGAAAAAGGGAGGGGTGATGGCGGAGGGTATTTTTCTGATTGAAATAGTAATAAATTAAACCAATTTTCCTCAAGTTGAACCTGTTTTGCCCATGACAGTAATTGCCGAGTGATCTCCCTGTCCTTATCTCGACCTCTGAGCCTTTTGTTACATTTTCTGTCCCCTGTCCAGCTGAGGAGGGGAGTGACAGAGCATCTTTGGTGAGCACCTGCTGTCCAGCCAGGGTCAGCCCACCACACTCTTCTGAAGAAGTTGAACAGAGATGAAGCAAATTGCTTTTGCCTGTAGTCGTGAAACTTACATTGCATGGATCTGACCAAGAGGAAGTATTTTGCTCCTTCTTTTCATAAGTTTATCACTATTCCTCTAAGACAGAGCTGTTAAAGTGGGTGCCCTTTAGTGTGTCCTAATTTTTAAAGGTGTTGAGATCTTGCAACTCCGTGAGGGTTACAGATGCTGTTTGCCACATGAGTCTTTATACCCAGTCGGTGCAACACAACCTCTCATATGCTGTGCCTTTTAGAATCTTTTACCTGTGTCTATATATAGCATTTTTCTGAAAAGGTGTGGAGATGACTGGTCCAACTGGTCTGGAGAAGGCTGGAGAGTTTTTCTTGCTCTGGAACTGCAGCTAAGTAAGTCAGGTAAGAAGATCAGCTCTTCTTCGAACACCACAAAGTGCTGTACAGGAGAAATGCCAATTTCCAAAGGAGTATTAAGTTTGTAGGGTGCATTTTTCGACACCCACTTCAAATACCACTGTTTCTTTTACAGGATGTCTCCCAATGTCATACTTCATAAGGAATGTACAAGATGGGCCTCCAAAATGGAGGTAAACAAACAATGCTGGCCTTGTGTTCACATTCCTTACAGCTGAGCACTTGTTCGTTAACAGCAAAATTTCAAAAAGTATCTGTATTGTTTGGGAACTGAACTCCTTTCACAAACAGATGCATGAACAGAGGAATGAAGGAGGCTGACTCTCACTAGAGTCAAACTTCTAGACTTAGCATCTAATGTTGTGGATACAGATGCGTGTGCAGCACAAAGGTGCTGGCCACACAGCCTGTGGTGCTGGTAACCTGGACAGGGCATATGCCAGAGATCTGGGCATAACTTAAAGGAAGCGTCTCCTTTAAGTTAACAAGTGTATTAAGTGTTCACCATTTCTTTGCTCTGTCACTTCGTGGTTTTCCAGTTCTGGATTTGCATGTGGTATTGCCTTCACTCGCCTCAGCTGCTCCTTATCCAGACTCAGCCGGTGTTTTCCTTTCTGTATTTGCCCATGGCCACTTTCCACAACCTTCCTTATCTCTTAGGTGGCAAACACTACTCTCACTAATGGCAGGGGGTTCAGCCAGTGGCTGCTCCTGTTTGCTGTTGCCCATGGCAACAACAGTATATTTGGGGTGTAACAGAGCATTAATCTGTCTGCTCAATGAAGCTCTGGTAAGACTCAGCTGAATCTGTCCCAGGCTTGGGTATTGCCTTTAAGAAAGATGTAATTGGAGACCGCCTGGAGAAGACACTGAAAATGATCAGATAGAACCAGTAAGGGAAGATCAGAGGATCTTGTGTTCTTTGGCCTAAGGAAGACGGATAGGCCACACGATAACAGCCTGCAGCTGAGTAAAAGGCTGCCATAAACTCAAACACTTGGCTACCTGGGCAAAGTGGGGAGGATAAAAAGTAATGAGCTTAAATCAGAGCAAGAGAGATTTCAGCTAGATACTGGGCAAGATGTTCTGATGGGAAGTGAGGGACTGGGAGAGGGACTGCCAAAAGAGACAGGAGTAGTCTTGGACAGGCGTTTGTCGCAGTCATTATAAAGGATGAGACAGCTTCTCAAGGTCCCTCCCAATCCTGCTTTCTCTGAGTGTGTAACTCTACTGGTTTTGTTTTTCTCCTTTTCCTACTTTCTTTTGGAATAGTAACCTGCATTCTAATGCCTTAAAGCTTTGAGAGATTTAATTTTTTACCAGTGTGTGTGTATTTTTGGGGCTCCACAGGAAAGTTATTTTCCTATGATCACTGCATGGTGACCAACCTTTAAATAAGGGACACACCTGCTCTCAGTGAGCCTTTCTTGCTAGAAAGTAGGATGGGTTATACTGTAATACATAACCAGGAAAAAACATGTATGGCCTGCAGTTAAAGCTTCATATTAAGCAGAGAGGAGGATGTTGGCTTGCAGCCATCTGGGTGAAACCGAGACAGGAACGACACCTGGTGTTCAGAATTTCTTACAGAATTTCTTGGCAGGGACAGGGACCAGCAGCCTGGGTAGGGAAGATGGGTACTAAGTCAGAGAATAGGAGAACGACAAAGAGCAAATGATGGTTTAGGAACGCAGCTGGGACAACCGTAGTGGAAGAAACAGAGAAGAGGACGTTAAGCCTGAGTGACAGAGAGCAGGCAAATCTGTGTGTCCAAGTCCATGGCCCTGCCTGGTGCTGTACAGTTCCAGCTCAGATAAAGGTGAGCTTCAGCTGATACCCATGAGTTGTTGGGCACCTCTCTCAGCAGAATACTAGCTTGGATCCCAGAACTGCAGCCATCGTGGTGTGGTGATGCTCCTGGACTACTAAGTCCTGCATTGATGCAGCTAGATCTGGAGCTAGTTCATATAGCACTTGTGTGGGGATGACTGTACCAGTTTGGACTGTATGTGCCCTGAATTTCACTATTCCTTCACAGCCACAAAATATATGTGAAAAGCATCTTTATTCCCTGGTTATATACTTCATCATATTCTGCAGAAAGCAAAGCATCCTAATATTGAATCAGTTGCACAGTTAGCTCAGTGGCAGAGGTTTGTGCAATGACTAAGAGTTTTCAGAAGTACTGCTGGGCTCTGGGGATTATCAGCAGGATACTGCTCACCTCGTAAGTGCTTTATGAGTTTACTAGTATCTGTGAAGTGGCTGGATACAGTTGCAAGGAGCCTCATAGAAAAGCCCATAATAATTCCCTTGAAGGAAGGGTTTTACAGTTTGCAGAAACCCGCCCTGAGGTCTGCAACCTAAACTTTTGACAGTGAGTAGAAAAACTAGCAATTTATTGCATCTCACCCTTTCTATATGTTGACTCAGGCATGCGATCTGCAGAACCAAGGCGGATGTAAGTAAAGGCTGTCTCAGACTATGCATACAAGCTAACCTTAATTCTGGCATCTTCTGTCATTCAAAAGTTTGCAGCCTGAATAATACAGATAAAGGGCTAATAAAGCAGCAATGAAGAAAAACAGACTGCTGGGAGGAAAAAAAAAAGGCTTTACATTTTTGGCCTATGCTGCAGACCAGGAAAACCTAGCGGTCTATGGGTTGCTGCTGCTGAGGAAGCAGCAGCATGTAGCAATACCTATCCTAGGTCAAAGCTGGCTGCTCCAGCAGTAGCAGCACCCATCAGCCCATTTCCTTGGCAACAGGAGAGCTGCGAGCCTGGCTGCCTGCGGTCCTGCCTGGCAGCTCCCTCCTGCTTCCTATGGCAAGGCACATCAAAGATCCCACCAGCCTCTTGTCCCGTGTGGGCAAATGGAGGAACACTGCATTTTAACTTTTACAGCTCCTCCTAACATTTTTGGCCACTGAGAAATAGCCAAAGCCCAGTCACGTGGAAGTATCAGGGCACGGTCATGTTCGAAATGTGTTGAGGCTGTGGAGAATGAACTCCTTCACTTTCATTGCACCCAAGCTGCAGAAACACCAGTATAACTACCTACAACTGCTACCATGGCTGCACAGGGGTTATCTGTGCAGCTGCTTGTGCAGCCTTCCCCACCACCCCCGCCAATTAATCAGAGGATTTGCATGTTCAGGCTTGTTTGACCCCTGGTGAAAGTCTTACAGAAGATCCAGGGTATGTGGGAATGTGGAGAGAGAATACTTAAGAGAGAAAGGAGAAACAGCAGAGCAAGGGAAGTTCTCAGAGCAAAGAGATAAGGCTAAATGAAATAATAGAGGTTAAGCATGAAAGGGAGCAAGGGAACAGAGAAAGAAAAACACAGCTACAGAGTTATGAAGTAAAAATTAACCTCATAAATGGACATATTTAGCAGCCTCTTCTGAATCAGTTAACTCATTAACTCAGCCAGAAGAACAACTCAGGTCTTCTTTCTGCCATACAGCTTGAACTATAATGTCTCTGCAACTTGGATGCAGGGCACAGTGGACCTCAGAACCTGCTCTGTGGATTGCCCCTGACACACCTGGTCATACAGAGAGCAAGGTGTAGTGAGGATAATGGGGTTTCAATGCATTATTTTACATCACATAAAAGACGTAAAAGCTATTTATGTTTCCTCAGCCTTGGGGTGCCTTTATAGGATAATAATAAAAAAATAAATCTGGATTAAGTGGCTATAAACTTACTTTATTCGGCTAGTTTTTCAATCTGTAATAAGATTCCTCATGAATGGGTGGAAATAATTTAGGCAGAGCCTACCAGGTCTATTTCAGGTAGCTAATCTACTGTTGCAGTTGCAATCTACTTTTAAGGAAACAATAATCAATTTAGATTAAAAATAGAAGTGGGTTTAGATTTCTGTGTATTTGATGGTACTTCTTATGTAAAATAGCAGAACAGCTTTTCCTTTACAGGCACTGTGGTTTGCTACGTGAGTTCTACTCCCGCTAATCCATTTGAAGTGAAAATACAACACAAGTTACTGCCTGTGTTCATTTCATTTAAGTAAATGCAACAGTCCAATATTATTTAATATGCCTCTGTAGCTAATGAGGAAAAGTAATATAAATGGTGTATTACAAGGACCACTGTGTTACACTCTATTGTATTGAATGTTTAATCTTTACTTTTTCAACACATTGTTTCAAAAGGTATCTGAAGGTTTCCACACTGAGGAATAGTCAAGGTAGTTCAAAGGGGAATCCACATAACAAAAACATGCCTTTAGCAATTGTAAAATTATTAGCATAATGAATTTCCTGTTATGCTTTGCTCAGAGAATTAGCTACACATGAAATACCAGAATGATTTACATAATTTGGACACTATGCATTGTAGTGTAACAAACTTTTTGCAGTCTTTCAAATAAGTCATAAAATAATAAGCTGTGAATGTTGAGTTTTGTGGCAGAGGTAATGTGTACCATGCTGAAGTCAGACTTACATGAGAACTCACTGTCACTGCAAACATTTGCTGGCTACCTTTGAAGTTCTTCATGTGGTGGGGGAATTTAAACCTTTGAAAAACTGAAATAGACATTCTGGCTTCCTTACTGATCAGTTCCTTACTTACCCTGGTCCATGTTTGATTTTTTTACAAACTCCAGAGGGTAGTATGTTCCTACCAACCTGGAACTCCATCCTTTTCTCTTCAACTGCTAACAATCTGCCTTTTACTCCATGATCAGTCAAGACTGTTCTGCATAAACCAAAACCTGCCCTTAATGACCACTGCCGTGTCTTCATTCTCCTTCAAAAACATGTGCTGATGCCCTTATTTGTGCTCTGACTTATCCAAGCTCCTGGGATATTGGTATTATTTCATTCACATTCTCCGATTACCCCATTGGGCATGGCTCTAAGTATATGACATCTCTTTCTGTATGACATTGTCTTTGTCAGCCTGCCATCTTTTATCCACTGCCTCTCCAGATATGTTTGATTATTCTCTGTGACTGCCAATTTTTATTATTATGATGATTACTGATTTGTTTTGGAGTGGCACAAACATGAAAATTTGCACAAACCAAAGAGAAAGTCTCCCTTCTCAAGAGTTTGTAGTATTTTCCCTTCACTATTCACTCCCTGAAAAAGAGAGAAAATCAGACTTAACACTCTTAGTCTTCTATTGTATCAATATTTTTTCCTGTAAAAGGAAATCCTTATATTTGTTAATTGACAAATAACATTATCTAATGAAGATCCACAAAGGTCTTGGATAACAGACTAATCTCTATGTTGCTTACAGTCGGTTCCAAAATATTATTAGTCTGTGGTTCCATTACATTAACACTATTACAGCATAAGGGCTGTAGAGTTTCTATAATTGACTGCATACCAATTCTGCTAACTGATCTTCCCCAGGCACTATAAGAATGGGCATAAATACCCTGTCCCTTTTCCATATTCTCTTGGGATAAGCTAGAGAATACTCTTGGGAAATGGGAATGAGGAGAGGCGTCCCCCCTGTTTTCGTGAGGACACAGCTAGGTCTTTTTAAGAAATGCACAAAGGTAGCATAAAACTGCCTCTGAATACCTGCCTGTGACCACCTCTGGCATGCACATTCTCTTTAAATCTGAAACAAATAGCAGGTCTATGTTTTTGTATTTGTGTGAGCCTGAAGAAAAGAAACAGTTGGAAGATGTGACAGGAGACAGAAAATGGAAACTTTCAGGCATTCTTCTTCATTGCTTTAATTAAGACTTTATTCTTTCTACTTTCAGACTGTGGCACCTGTATTTTGAAATAAACTTTCATTTCTGTATGAGCTGACAACGTAGTTTCAGATAGATGAAAAGGGTTGAACCGAGGAATTCTGTATAGGTCTGGGGTTTTTTGGAGGGTAGGCTTGGCCATGTCAAGAGGTGTAGGGATAAGATGTGTGTACATGCTTTGCACCGGTATGTAGATTGTATTTTGATTCCATTTCTATAGACTTCTACTTTTCTTGCAATTCTTATTATTTATTTTATCTCATTGGAACGTTTTTGGGATATTTCGTATGATATTTTGCTCCAGGGGTCATATTCTCTCCTTCAAAACTCCTGCTTTCTACAGTACTGTAGAGGGAGAAATCCTCTTTAGCCAGAGTAACTTTGGTGTTTGCCTGTTTCCAAAGGCCCTTGAGGCATCAGTATCATTATTTAAGAATTCATTGAATAAAAACATCGTGGTCTTCTAGGCTCATAACGGCCTCCCTTAATTTACCACTAACTCCAGGAAACCCTGACCAGACTGCGGTGACATTTATGTCCCGTGCGTTGGTTGCCATCTAGTGGTGCAGGGGTTTGTGCGGCTCCAGCGGTGCCAGGGCGGTGGGCAGCCTCTAGTGCTACTGCCCCTGCAGTCCGCAGCCACGGGGCAGGAATACCCGCGAGGAACTGGAACGAATACAGTGCGACGGGTTGCTAGTAACAGTGGAAGAAGATTAAAGGGACAACTAGGAATAACGCTTGGCCTGACTGTTCTTTATTCAGCTCTTAAAAATATTCGAGTCTCTGCAGGAATATTGATTCGCCACAATGGTCTGCGGAAACCATTACACAGCCAATTTTCTCTTCTCTGTGTTCTTTTCAGTGCACATGCAATATTGATCTTTTTTACTAATCTGCAAAACGTAATAGTTCACAGAAACTGGAATGAATCAGTGACATTGCATGGGTTTATTTCTAACAAGCAAACCTGTACAATTGATTTGCACAGCTGCAAAAGGCAGATTGTTCTGCCATTAACCTTCTGCACTAGCTATTGAGATTGGGTATCAGAGCAAACCAGAGTATGGCGTCTTTGGGACTGCTAGTCTTTGCTACCTTGATCCTTTTCTCCTATAAACGAGTGAAACTGCATCTGCAGAAAGTGAGTGCAGCCCTAACTGCTCCTCAGCCGCTCAGATCTGTACTAGCCAAGAGCGATTGCCCACTTGTAAAGAACAATTGCCTGGTGTTGGCAAAGGCTACCGAACTTATGGGGCACAGACTCCATGCGATGCAGAGCTTTCTAACTAGCAAACAGAGCAGAGATTTCTGGCCTCTCTTGGAGCTCTGCTCTGACCTGTCTTCCTTCCCTGATCCTTACTTCAGGTCTAAGCTCTTGTTCCTGGTTCCTGGTCTTGTTTCTCGCCCCTGTTGTCCCATTCACTGTTATGGACTAGGCTGCTAAACCTTGCTCAGATCTTGGCCCAGGTAATAAAATATTCTATGTTGGATCCTGGGCTGGTGGCTTTTGACTGTTTCTGGCCTCAGTCCACCCTGAAAATGCTGTTTCTTTTCTCTACCTGTTTGTTCATCGATGTAATGATGTAAGCAGGTTTTTCTGCTGCACAGGAAGCACAAAGGGTGACAAATGATGGCATCATTACACAGCTATTGTGACACAGGCCATAAGTCTTTCCCTAGTGCTTCTCTGAGCTTTTGTCCTTTGATATTGAACTATCCTCTCTTTCTACCTTCTGTATATAACGAAGGATGGGGATTGTCTTCTCTACTAGCCATTTATTGTGTATTTCTATGAAGTAATTTACAAAATCTTAAAATAGATTGGGAATTCTGTGTCATTTTCTAAGATTTCTGAAAGATAATTACAACAAAAACTAGGATGCATCTAAACTTCAATGAGAAATGCATGATTTTACTTTGAGCATTTTAACCTGCTTTATTTTGACTAGACCACTTATAAAGGATGAGTTTACAGCACATGGACATTTAGTTCTTGAGCAAGGCTTTGTATTCATGAGAGAAGTCTTTCAATGACAGATTAAAATAGAATAGAACAGAACAGAATAGAGTAGAACACAACAGAAGAGACTGTTTCAGTTGGAAGGGACTTACACCTATCACCTAGTCCACCTGCCTGACCACTTAAGGGCTAATCAAAAGTTAAAGCATGTTATTATTTTCCAAATGTCCCTTAAACACTGACAGCCCTGGGGCACCCACCACCTCTCCAGGAAGCCTGTTTCAGCCTTTAACCGCCCTCTCGGCAAAGAAATGCACCCTCACATCCAGCCCAAACCTCCCCTGGTGCAGCTTTGAGCCGTTCCCACGTGTCCTGCCACTGGATGCCAGTTATTTAGCGTCTTCCTGTTACAGACTGGCCTTTGTGGGGTTATTTTGCCTCTTAGGATAAAACAACCTTGCTTGCCAAAGGGGGGAGGTGGGGCTTCTTCCCCAGAAGAAAAAAAGACACAATACAAATACACCCTCTTCATCTATTGCTTTGTAACTTTTGAGCCTGTCGAGTCATTTGGGGACATGACAAAAAGAGCAGAGATCTCAACGGCAGTCAGTTCCCGTAAGTCGTGAAGCAAAGTGGTCAGATGAGGAGGTAAGGCTGTGCTAATGCGTCACCCAGTGATGAGCGTTTCCCAGAAGGGACAAGGAGAGGCAAGGGGAGTGAGTGTTCAGCCTCTCTGGCTGGCAGTTTGCTCTGGCCAAACTGCATTTGGTGCGTGAAATATTCCACCACACGCACACGCAGCTGCTGCTGAGGCACAGATCGGATGTGGTAAAACAGTTCCCAAATGAGCCGCCTTTTGCTAAAGGCCCTGAAAAGACGGGAGAACGGGATGCACTGTGGGGGCTGGTGTGAGGGAGATGGGGGAAACGAAGCCGCGGGTCGTACGGGAGCTGGGAGAGAGCAGGGGACGCTCCGCGTAGGAACGGAGTAGCCTGCGCTGCAGTGCTGTTTCTCCCCGAACACTGCGTGTGTCTCCTCTCCTCTGGCAGGGCCGGGGGGGGTGGTGGGGGTGGGTGGGTGTTTTGGGTGTGGGATTTCTGAGCTGTGGTGTTTGTTTTCATTTTCCTCCGGATAGCAGAACGTAGATGTATCTAATTGAAGGCTTTAAGAATTCTCCTCCTGCAAGGATGCAATAACACGAAAGGGTAGGTATATGAAGTGTTATTTGTTTTGTGGAATTCCATAACCTCGGCAAAGGCGTCAACTACCTGGCCTTCCAAAAGATGCAAAATTCAGAGAAGCTCAATTCTTTTTACTTGACGAGTTGATGGGCCCATGTGGGCAACCGAGGATTTTTTGCTCTGCGGTATCTTAATGCTTAATGGACCAGTAGGAAACCTGTTCTTCAGAAAGCCATGCCAACGTGGTCATACGACTGAGGACTCCCTTAGTGGTCCCAGGCTGCTGTTCCTCAGGTGCTGTCGCGTTCCATTGCACTGCATGTAGAAGTTCTCCGGAAAGGTGAGACTCATGTTCACTGTATTTGCACTGTCACCAGACGTGCAGTTCACAGGAGATAGTGACAGTCTCTCATGACCTACAGGAATTTGTGACATCATTTTTTAAAACTCTGTTCTCCCCTCTTTCCTTGAGAAAGTTATTGTGGGTTGAGTTTGACACGGGGGGTGGGAGGTGACTAAGGAACAGTCGTACTGGTTTTGTGTTGATTCTCAGACTGTTTAAACAGAGTTGACAAGACCGAGATGCAAACTCAAGACACTGTCATAAATTTGTCAAATTAAAAGAGGTTGTGAGGGTTTGACCTGACAAGCCTTAGTCACATCTTCCTCTGCTTACAAGAATTTCTGTTCTTTGTTAACTATCTCCCTTTGATTTGAAGAGTTCGGTTTCATTTTCACGTCACTCGTGGTGAAGGTATCATTGTGGGATTTTTAAAATGTTTTTTCTGAGCCTTTTTTCCTTTTTGCTGGATTTGGAAATGCATAGGATAAAGCAGAAATGGTAGCAGAAAGAACTGCCAAGAGCTGTGCAGCGTTATTTCTTTAGGGCTTTCATGGGACAGTAGAAAATCAGCAGGTGAAGAAAAAATGTGGAAATGCCTGTAGCTTGCCATTTTTCCTCTCTGTGTTTCTAAAGATCGCTAAACCTTGATGCTTCCTTACGTGAGCCAGGCTGCAAAGCCTGGGGAGCTGCACTGCATAGGCAGCTGCTCGTGCTGCTCGCTGGTGAGAGCAGAGCTGTGTGCCAGGCTCTTCTGTCAGGGCCTGATGCTCTAAACCAGCTCGGCTGTCCCCCGAGATCCAGTCAGGAAGCAGAAGTACTGCCTTTGGAGAGGTTTCTGCTAGTTCCACAGTAATGAAGTTTTGGTAAACCCAGTAAAAACCCTGGAAGGACCTTCTGCCTTCTTAAAGTAGCTGGGTTTTCAGCGTTGAGGTTCTTTCTTTTTCTTAAGAAATACTGAGGCATCATAGCAGCCCTCTAAGAATTTCTTTGTGTCTGTTTTTATTCAGCACATTGGAGTGCCAGCACAGACCTGGGGCAAGCGTTCCTACCAGCATTTGCACACAAACGTTGTGAAGAAGAGCTAGAGAAGAGCACGGATCGGTGGGGCCAGCCCAGCACCTGCAGGAAAGGACAACTTGCTGCAGGAATTCAGCCGTTTCTACTTGCGTCAAGGCAAACAAAAAGATCAAGTCAAGTCCTGTTAACAACAGGTGGCAGCTCTACTGCAAGTAGAAACCTGACCAAGGAGCACTGAATTTAGCTGCTGGTCAAGAAACACCAGGTTGTAAAGACAAGCTGATTTAAAGCCTAACTCTTAAGTTCTGAGAGAGATGTAAGGGAATGTTGTAACACTTACCTAGAAATGTTCTAACCTTCTCAGACCAAAATCAGAGATTACAGTAAGGGCGAAGAATCTTACAGTCTAATTAATCCTTACACCTTCATTCAAAAATGCTACCTTATTTCAAGTATGCCATATAAATCTGTACGTAGCACATAAACTCATGTGTAACATATACATCAACTGGACAAATTAGATCTAAGTATGTCAGGATTGCTCACCTTTATTTATGGAGCTACTGGTGAGGGTCCCGTGAAGGGTCACCAAGATGGTGAAGGGACTGGAACATCTCTCCTGTGAGGAAAGGCTGAGAGAGCTGGGACTGTTCAGCCTGGAGAAGAGAAGGTTCAGATGGATCTGATGTAAGCAACCATAAGGGCAGTCTGGTGAGAAGGATGAAATTACTGAATGAAAGAAAATGCCTGCTAGCCTGGGAGCTGTGAGCCTGGTAAACGTAAAACCCTAAAGAAACTGTAAGAGCAACGTGTTGTCTGAAAAAGTGGAAACAGTCTGTGAAAATAAAACTGGTCTGAAAGAACAGAAAACAGCATAATCTACTGGCTGTTTAAGGTGAAAAATTGAAATTAGCAGCGTTTATTGGGTGCTCAGAATGTTGATGTCCTGCACCTTCTTATCTTTATTATATATAAAGGACTTAATTTTTATTCAGAGTTGAGCTTCTCTCTCTGAGAACTGCCTGTGCTGCATGTACTTTTCCTTTGCCAAAGAGTCTGAGTTCCTCACTCACAGGCTTTCTGCAAGGACTTAGTCTGTCACTGTGGGTGGCTGGCTGGCTCCAGACACTGTGACACAGAGCATCTTTGATGTGGGACTCTGCCTGTTTATCTTCTTTGTCTGTCTTTGGGCCCAGTTTTGGGGTCAGTTTGATTTGTCCTCCCATCTCTGGGATGGTTGGTTTCCTTTCTGGGATTGGCTTGTCCTTTCCTTTGGGATGGCTTGGCCCTTTCCAAAATCTGTCTAATTCACTTGATACCATTGTCACATATACATATAACTCATCTATAACAATTGTATCTGCTGCTATATTGTTGATAAGTTTCTTCAGTAATGATAACTTTTTAGTAACCTGTTATAGTATCTACCTACTTGGCTGTTGCTGTTATTGCTTGTTGCTGTACAATTGGTTTGCTACTATTATTAACTGCTGGCATACTAATGATTGATACTATATTATTGATTGCCAATAGTAATTTGTAATAGCTTGATATATATAAATATATAGAAAATCTTGCCGGTGGTGATTTTTTTTTTTTTTTTAAATTTGTGGTAATCTATAACAAAGCAGAGAAATTTGGAGGATGAAAGTGTTCATGTCCTTGTGTGTTACGGAATCCTACAAACCCATGTTTGTGAACCCTACACACCTGCAGGCTGTGTAACCCTTGAAGTTGTGACAGGATCTTATCAACATATATAAGGGAGGATGCAAAGAGGATATTGGGCTCTTTTCAGTGGTGCCCAGTGACAGGACCAGAGGCAATGGGCACCCAGGGAAACACTGGAGGTTCCCTCTGAGCATCAGGAAGCACATTTTCACTATGAGGGTGGCCAAGCACTGACATGGGTTGCACAGGGAGGCGGTGGAGCCTCCATCCTTGGAGGTAATTCAACAGCCATCTGGGAACAGTCCTGGGCAACTGGCTCTGGTTGGGTCTGCTTGATCGGGTGGTTGGACCAGATGTCATCCAAAGGTCCCCGCCAACCTTAGCTCTTCTGTTTGTCTGTGCTTGTGTCATATTTGACTTAATTTTGAAAAACTGTTCTTTTTCACAAATAGTAACTTTTCTTCAGCATTGAAAGCTCAAGGCAGCAGGCTTGTTGGTGATATCAGAACAGAATGAATGAAATGATATCAAACTCGGCTCACTTTAGTGATTGAGCTTAGTAAGGAGCACATACAAAACCAGGATAAATTACAAGGAAACTTAATCTAGAAAAAAATCATATTTTCAGTGACACAAACTGGTGTTAATATGACAAAACAAAGGAAAAAACTCTTTCTAAATCAGATTTTTATCTTGGTACTGTCTCTTTAATTGGGAGGGTGTGGGGAAACATTGGCTTCTTGTCACTTGCTTTTGGCAAGTAACTCAGCTGTGATAGGTGATCTTGATTTAGGAAAAAAAGGATTTCATGAGGTGATGCAGGGAGAAAAATTGAAGGGCCAAAGCCCAACTAGAACTTAATCTGGGTACTGCCATAAAAGACAACAAAAAATGTTTCTGTAAATGCATTAGCAATAAAAGGAGGGCTAAGGAGAATCTCTGTCCTTTAATGCATGTGGGTTGAAATACAGTGACGAAGGATGAGAAAAAGGTTGAGGTACTTAATGCCTTCTTTGCCTTAGTCTTTAACAGTAAGTCCAGTCATTCTCTGGGTACCCAGCCCCCTGAGCTGGAAGACAGGGAAAGGGAGCAGAATGAAGCCCCTGTAATCCAAGGGGTGTCAGCAACCCACTATACCACTTACAAGCACAGGTCTATAGGTCAAGATGGGATCCACTTGAGGGTGCTGGGGGAGCTGGCAGAAGTACTCACTGAGCCACTTCCCATCATTTATCAACAGTCCTGGCTAACCAGGGAGGTCCCAGCAGACTGAAGGTTAGCTAGTGTGATGCCCATCTACAAGAATGGCAGGAAGGAGGATCTGGCAAACTACAGACATGTCAGCCTGACCTTGGTGCCAAGGAAAATTATGAAACAGATCGTCCTGAGCACCATCACGCATCATGTGCAGGACAACTGGGTGATCGAGCCCAGCCAGCAGGAGTTTATGGAAAACAGATCTTTCTTAACTAGCCTGATCTTCTTCTATGATGATGTGACCCACTTAGTTGATAAGGGAAAGGCTGTGGATGTTGTCTACCTAGACTTTAGTAAAACCTTTGACACCATCTCCCAGAGCATTCTCCTGCAGAAACTGGCCGCTCATCACCTGGATGGGTGCAGTGATTGCTGGGTAGAAAACTGGTTGGATGGCTGAGCCCAGATAGTGGTGGTGAATGGAGTTACATCCAGCTGGTGGCCGGTCAAAAGTGGTGTTCCCCAGGGCTCAGTATTGGGTTCAGTCCTGTTTAATATCTTTATTGATGGTCTGGACAAGGGCATCCAGTGCACCTTCAGTGAGTGTGCAGATGACACCAAGGTGGGTGGGAAGTGCTGACCTGCCTGAGGGCAGGAGGCTCTGCAGAGGGACCTGGGCAGGCTGGAGCGATGGGCCCAGGCCAGTTGTGTGAGGTTCAGCAGGGCTCAGTGCCGGGTCCTGCCCTTGGGTCACACCAGCCCCACGCAGCGCTACAGGCTGGGGCAGAGCGGCTGGAAAGGGCCTGGTGGGAAAGGGCCTGGGGGTGCTGGGTGACGGCCGGCTGGGCAGGAGCCAGCAGTGTGCCCAGGGGGCCCAGGCGGCCAGCAGCACCCTGGCCTGTGTCCCCAGCAGTGTGGCCAGCAGGACCAGGGCAGTGACCGTCCCCCTGCCCTGGGCACTGCTGAGGCCGCCCCTCGAACCCTGTGTTCAGGTCTGGGCCCCTCACTGCAAGGGGGACATTGAGGGGCTGGAGCGTGTCCAGAGACGGGCAGCGGGGCTGGGGAAGGGGCTGGGGCACAGGGCTGATGAGGAGCGGCTGAGGGGACTGGGGGTGTTTAGCCTGGATGAGGCTGAGGGGAGAACTTAGCACTTTCTGTAACTCCCTGTAAGGAGGCTGTAGCAAGGTGGGTTTCAGTCTCTTGACCCAAGTAACAAGTGACAGGAGAAGTGGAAATGTCCTTAAGTTGTGTCAGGGGAGGTTTAGATTGGATATTAGGAAAATTTTCTTCACTGGAAGTATTGTCAAGCATTGGAACAGGCTGCCCAGGGAAGCAGTTGAGTCAGCATCCCTGGAGGTATTGAAAAAACATGTAAATGTGGCACTGAGGGACATGGTTTAGTGGTGAACTTGGAAGCGTTAGATTTACGGTTGCAGTCAGTGATCTTAAAGGTCTTTTCCAACCTAACCAATTCTATGATTCTATGACTTCAATCTGGCATTTGGCTGCAATGACCAATATTAATCAACTTCAAAATACTGCCTCTTTGTCTTCCACAAAAGAAATAGCACCAGTAGTTGGAGTTATCATGCATCTGACCAGTTTTGCTTGTAAGGATTGTTAGCAAGCACCGAATGACATTCTTTGATTTGGCTGTGCATGGAAAACTTAATAAACTCAGTCTCACAATTTAATAGGTGACCCTCCCCTCTCCACAGCTGTTTGATAAGTCTAGGCATTAAATATCAGCTTGTGTATTTATTTGGAGACATATTCCAGCTTTCATGGGATAGAAGGAAAATACAGAATTCTTGGCTGTTTTCTTTTCTAATGGCATAAAGTGTGCTGGCATGCTCTTTATTTTTATTATAGTCATATAGCTGAGTACTGTAGCTGGGAACAAGATGTGGAGTGTCAGAAAGGTTCATTAGACATGCTATAAATGCTATTATAAAGCTATTTTCATGAAATCTGTTTCTAGAATTACTAATACAGTTTACTGGCATCTACAATTCAGTAGTCTTCTTCTGCACCTTTGATTTCGGTGTTGTCTTTGGATTTCTTTCAAGGTGTTTAAAAGCTTTTCACAAGAAATTTTGTTGCCATGAATCTTCATGAATATTTGTATTGTAGGGTTTTTTGTGGCACAATGAACCTGATAACCCAGTAGAGTTTGCATTCTTTCTGCTTTTGTTAATTTTATGCACTTGTATTTTGGTGTATCTAGAAATAAAGTATAGGAAAGCGCATTGGCATTATCATATCAGAAATGAGACTCTGGCTTTCACTATGTATGTATGCATGTATGTACAGCTTAACCACAAAGGTGTGGAAAATGCCCTGTTCTTCTGCCAAGAGGAACAGCAGTATAATAATTTAGAACTGTATTATCCTCTGTATGAAGGTCATGCTTCTCATACTTTAGTACAAGGTAGTTGTCTGAAAGCTGTCTTTGAATGGTCAAAGATTTGCAAGAGATTAGCCGTCTGGGTCTTCTTCTGTCATCAGGGAACATGCAGGGCTTTGCTGTGGGCTTTACTCTTATGGGCCTGTCAAACCAATGTCATTGCCAGGAGCAAGTGAAAAAAATACCCAGTTCTTAAGCCAAAAGGTAAAATTGAGAATGTGGGTCCTATGGCACAGCAAAAATAGATGAGTATGAGTTATGTTTGTAGAAGGCTAACATCCATGAGAAGAACACTCATGTCCTCACTCCCAAGTGGTTTCTTGTGACAGCATCAGCAAGACTCTTAAATATGCTGCTTTTTTTTGGCTAAACTGACTGAATTCACGTGTCCTACTCTTGCTCTACAGTTTAATTAACGTCATAGAAGATAATTTCCAGACACTTAGGGCACAAATTATATAATGTATATAAAATATTTATCTTTTTCACTCTGCTGATTTCCTTCATTCCTGTCAACTTCTCTGGAGAAGAAAAATTGGGTTGATCACAAGACCCTAGATTATACACAACAAAGCAGGAACATATTATTCTGATGTTGAGTAAGATGTCAAATTAAAATGCTTGGTTTCTCATTTTTATTGTACAGGCATGGACGGGTTAGCACACAGTCTCCCTACCACTTCTTCCATGTTGAAGGAAACAAAATTCAAGGCTGAATTCCAGATCTATAAACTTGCTCCCTTCAGGGAAAATCTGGCTGATGTTACCCCTATGGACCTGTGGACCTAGAAGTCTAAATACTAACATAGGGGACACATAGGATTTTTTTAGTACATGGAAACCAAACAACAAACATTAAGAATGAATGTCAGCATACTGAGTGTTAACTGTTTTGGCTTTGGTAATCTGAGATCTGAAATCTGCCTTTTTTGTAAACAGGGGGATGGGTGGCTGTGTGTGTGTGTGCGCGCGCCCGTGTGTGTGTGATCCTTGTAATATTCTGGGTCTTTTAACAACACATTTACACTCTCTCAGAAGTCATGAGTTATCATGTTCACTAATATTTTAATGTTAGACATTTTTTATGGTGAAAATAATGAGAAATGGTATGTCAAAAGGCAATAAACAACTTGTTTATGCTTAAAAGTTTGGCATTTGATATACAATTCCTACTCTTCCACTGACTCAGCATAACTCCCTGGTGAAATTGCAGTCTATACCTCAGCTTTCTCCACTACAGAAAAAGCAGAATGACCTTTGTTCACCTCACTCGCTCCTCTTTGTGAGGATCAATCAGTTAGATTTATGTTTTCACAGTGCTTTGAAATACTAAATTTTATGTTTTATTTCCCTTAATGATTTTGTAAATGTTTGTTATTGTTATAGTATTGTTATAAGTAGATGTGAGATTTTCCTATCACAGAGGATCAGAAGCTGAACTCCTTTGATTTGTATTACGATGGGAAGGAAAAAGAATTTTGAAGGCAGATTAGTATACAGCAGATGCTGGTTCTGGAGGCAGTGGTAACCAATGCTGGATGTCAGAAGGAAACGGTCTGGTGGGAAACTCATCTTGTGAAAAAGGCAACCATTTCTATGGTGTATGGCTGAAGGACTTTGTGATATAAAACGATCAGTTAATCACTCTTCTAACCATTCACACTAGTTGCTGGAGAAGGAAGAAGGGCCATAGGCACCTTGCTGCTCCTAGGATCTTTTCTGTCAGCTGATTAACAACACAGAAGAAAAAGGGGAGTCTCTTTTCCAAATGGCATATGAAAATCAAACCCTCATGATTCTTTTTCTAGTCTGCTGCTGAATGAATAGCCCCAGGAGGCTGCTGAGAAAGAACAAGCTTAATTTAGAAATCATGTTTGTTTGCAAGTAATTTTTATGTGCCCAGTCCACATAAAGCAATATGTGGGGGACTGACCTGGAACAGTAAGTCCCACCCTGAGGTGGCAGAGTTAGCAGCATTTTCACTGAATCTGTCTTACTAGGTAGGAGAAACATAGAGATAGAAATGACCGTTGCTCCTAATCCACTGCTCTGCTACTGACACTGTGTCATAACACACCCCCTGCAAAGTGATTATTACTGTCCACGCTGCCCTTCAGAAGACTGAGTAATGAAATATCAGGAGGTATAAAAGGATGCAAGATCAGCTGCAGGCGTTAGAAATGGCTTTAGATGTTATGAACCAATTCCACAGATAAAGAATCATTGGCTTCTCTGGCCCTGAACTCATTGTGCTTGGACCTGATGAATGGCTGTTGGCTTATTTGAAAACAACCTTCACAAGATGGATTGTGGCATTAGGCTGGCTTCAAGGATCATGTCTTCTGGCTAGGTGTCCTCTAGATGGTGGTGCTCCTGCCAGGGCATCCAGCCCTTGATGAAGAGGAAAAGAAAAAGGATTCTTCATTAAAGCAAGCTGTTTCGAGCAAGCTGATACCATGGAGGGACATCCTGGAAAAAACTTGCATGGAGGAACTTTTCTAAGTGTTGTTCTCAATAAGCTGGAGTTCCCGACTGACCAGCAATCAAACTCTTGTCAAGGTTAATAATTTAATTATAACTATATAAATTATCAGTATTTTTTTACCAGGTATGTCTCTGCCTATGAAGAAATATACAGGATAATCCCACAAATGCTGTGCAGATTGTGGCAAAATCTGTACGTGTTTCAATAACCTCAAAACCCAGAAACTGTTCAGTTGCTTAGGTTTCTTCCATGAATTTAAAGCTTGCGCTCTTATAGAAGGTAAAATGAAAGCTCACACTGTTAGCGATTTTTCTTTGTGATTATGGCCAAATAATTAATCTTGTATGAGGCTTGTCTAAGGGGCATCAGACATACCTGTGCTGAAGAAGCTTCAGAAGTGAATGCTCTGTGGTCAGAGAATCCTGGTATGTTCAAACTCATGCAAACTAAGATGGTGCCTGATTTGAGGGCTGTCTTGTGCGTGTTTATACAGATGCAAACAATATGCTACTTTCATGGCTGTCATTTACTTGTGTGGGAGTATAAAGCTGCATAGTCTCTATTCTTCAATGTTTTAAAAACTGGGCTGAATAATGTCCTAAGGCAACCTCGTCTGGCCTCATAGCTAATTGTTCTCTGAGGAGGAGTTTGACCTAGAAACTTCCTGAGACTCCTTAGAAGCTTATCCTGTGACACCATGATCCTAAGACTTCACTTTGACATCAGCAGAACGATCATCAATTCTGTGATGGGCCAACCTTGACTGAGTGCCAGATGCCCACCCAGCTGCTCTTTCACTCCCTCTCCTCAACTGGATGGGCATAAAATAAGATGAAAAGCTTGTAGGTCAAGATAAGGACAGGGAGATCTCTTATCAATTACTGTCATGAGCAAAACAGACTTGAGCTGGGGAAAATTTACCTAATTCATTGCCAATTTAAAATAGAGTGGGATGGTGAGAAACAGAGCCAAAAGCTAAGAGACCTCCCTGCCTTCTTCCCAGGCTCAGCTACTTTCCTTCATTCTGAACTCTTCTACCTACTTCTGGCCCCAGCTCCCAGCAGTGCAGAGGGATGAGGAATGGGCGCTGGAGTCAGTCCGTAACAGCTTCTCTCTGCTGCTCCTTCCTCCTCACAATTCTCTGCTGCTCCAGCATGGGGTCCCTCCCATGGGATACAGTCCTTCAGAAACTGCTCCAGTGTGGGTCCTTCCCATGGGCTGCAGTTCTTCACAAAACTGACTGCTTCACGAAAACCCTTCCATGAGGTGCAGTCCTTCAGAAACTGACTGCTCCAGCATGGGTCCTTGTGGGGTCACAAGTCCCGCCAGCTCCTGTTTGGGCTCCTTTCCAGGGGCCACAGCCCTCCAGAGTAGGCTCCAGGTGCTGTATCTTCCTTCAGAACATCTCTACCTGCTGCAGCATGGTGTCCTCTGTGGGCTACATGGGTTATCTGCTCTGCCATGGTCTTCCATGGGCTGTGGGGGGACAATCTGCTTCACCATGATCTCCTCCACTGGCTGCAGGAGAATGTCTGCTCCAGCACCTGGAGGACCTCCTCTCCCTGCTTCTTCACTGACCTTGATGTCTGCAGGGCTGTTTCTCAGATTTTTCTTCGTCCTCCCTCACAGCTGCTGTGCAACATTTTCCCCCTTTCTTAAATACGTTATTATGGAGTCATATGGGTGGCTCAGCTGTGCCCTGTAGTGGGTCTGTCAGAGCTGGTGGGGTGGGGCAGACCCATCCTCTATCCACAGAGGCCACCCCTGCAGCCCGGCCTGCCAGCACCGGGACACCTGCACCCAGCACTAGTTCTGCTCAACAGTATTCTAAACTTGGCTGTTCCAAGGCCAGGAGTGTTACACGGGAAGGAGCAAGAAGTGTGTGAGCTTCTTAAATCCGTTCCTGAAATGAGATCCTGGCCCTGAAACTTCATGCTGACACCAAGCTGAGTAGTGTCATGCTTTCTTTCAAAGCATTGAAGTAGCAGATGAAACAATCACTTTAGAAGACCCAATTATTGTTCTGAAAAGGTCAAAATTGTTTCAACCAGCTCTCTGCCATGCTTACATCTTTTACAAAAAAAGTAAAGCTTTGGTAATGATTGGTATGCCGTCAGTATTGCCTTCCTCGTTTTCTTTACACATCTATAAAGACAGCAGTATGAATCCAATACTTTTACTTAGTTTTTAATAGTCAATTAATTTCAATGGTACAGAAAGAAGCAGACATAATTAAGCTTAAATTTTAATCAATAAACTTAGTAACATTATAGTCTGTGCAAATACTTGTCTATAAATATGCAAGGAATGATGTAGGAATTGGCTATGAGCATCGGTTGGGTTAACAGACTTTTAGGCATAAATAAGCAACCATTCAAAATGGTATTTCAGGTATGCTGTTCTGGCAATGAAGGAGGATTCTAGGAATCCAGACCTTATCGAAACAGCATGAACATGATATAAAATTCACACACAAGCAAATTAGGAATTCATTGTGATTATTCAGTGTTAGCAGCAATGGGAACATTATCAGTGAACTTGATTTTATGAATATGGAAGACTATCAGGTAGTAAAGAATAGTAGGGTAGGAATGGCTTAATCTCATTAATCTTCTCTTCACAGGTGCTGTGTACAGAGCTCTTACATCATTGGAGCACTGCTGTGTCAATCCCTGGCAATCTGTGCTCGTCTGTAATGTGGCGGATTTTAAAACATGCATATATTAGAACAGTAATACATTTTACATGTTGTGTTAGCTGAGGAGCATTCCTACTTTTGTGTCCTAGAAAATATATGAATGTCCATGGTGTAGTCGATTTGCATATAATACATACATAGTGGGCTAGAGGTGTACACTGTAACGCTGAGATATTCAGGATCATCTACCAACTTCTAATGTAGGACACATTGTTCTCCAAAACTGACAAAATCAATTTTTATTTTCAAGGTACAGAAACATATTTTGCTTCATCAGCAGTTGCTTCATTTTGTACATTCAGCTGTGAAAAAAACAGCTTTGCAAATGCCAAAAGGACTATGTGAGCAACTAGTATAAGCCTTGCTGTTTAACCCATGTTGTTAGGAGGAGTTAGAGTGGGAGACATCATTAACTCCATGCCTAAAACACCAGAAGCACACGTTTAAAAACGGTGTTAGACCACATAGACAAGTAAGAAGCCAGGCGAGCAAGGTAGCTTGGGACTGTGAGGAGCACAGGAGGGCTGTGGAAGCAGTTAACAGGGAGGAACACCCATGGAGCTTAGACCACACTCCAGTTGCCTTCAGGGCGAAATGTTACATTGGAGGATAAGACCTGTGCAAGCAGCATTTACACTTCAATTCCATCAAAGCTGTTTACATTTTCATGACCCAGTCTGATCCTGTCTTTCTGTCCCTGTTTGGCAGGTCCAGCTTCTACAGAAGCATCTCCTGCTTAGAGCATTTTTACTATACCTTCATCGTCTTTCTGTTTTTCAGTTTATAGGCTTTTTTCCTCCACTTTTCTTCCTTGTTTCTGTTTTCTCTGATGGGTCTCTCATTGTTTCTGTTATTTTCCTAGCTTTCACCTCTGTGTTGTATACTTACTTTGCAGTTCTTGCTGTCCCAACAACAAACATCAGTTTGTTTTCCTTCCTCCCCTTTCTCTTGCCCTTTCCTTGTATTTTCCTCTCTCCTCCCCTATATTGGAAACTGAGCTGCTTTTCAGCCAGCAGAGTGTTAGCATAAATGAGTGACTTAAACTCAAAAGCAGGGTAGTAAGAAGTTAGACTGTTAGGTATACAGAATGATGAGGAGCAGTAAGTATTGCTATATTCTTAAAGGCCGTGTCAGACTTATACTATGACAATATGAAAAGACGCAGTACCCGGAGTTCAAAAAGGCTGTGAATCTCTTATTTACCTCATCAGGTTTCTTAAATAACTTCAGTGGCTGAGAAAATTTTTTTCTGAAGGCAAGTTCAGTTAATTTCTTTGGTTTATTAAGGGACTTCCTGTCCCATGCAGGTCTCATTTACATATATATTTTTTTTATGTTCTAAGGAAAGAATCAAAAGCTCTCTAATGATGCACACACAAACATGTCAGTCAGGTGTATCCACACTTACAAACACACTCCCGGAAAAGGGGCAAACTTTCCAGATCTTCCTGTTGTTCAGCCTGACTTGATAATTCCAGAAAATATGCTTTATCACAGTTCCTGGCCTCTGCAGCAAGAAATGTTCCCCCTGTTCAAGGGAATGTGATAAACAGGCAATCAGTCAGGTGGTTTGGTGGTGTAGTTTGGCTCTGAACTGGAGCAATCCCTCTGCAGTCTCAGTGCCACACAGTTCCAGTGATTGGTGTAGAAGTTGGAGGTAATCCTTTCTATCCTTTAACACCAGGAGGAAACGTGAAGTCACAGCAACGTGCTTCAGTCTGTATTTTCACCTATCAAGTACCTGAGTCTACAAGATATATGACAAGCTGGTTATTTCCTTAATCAGTTGCAGGGAGCTGCTGGAGTCCTTTTGCTTATGAAATCAACATAGATAAGTGTGGCCACTGAAGAAAAGACTTATTTCTTAACACAACCTACAGCATCCCGTCACTGTCCCATCTCAACATAGCTCACGATAAGCAATGTTCTGCAGACAATGACTGCATTTTCTTGAATTCAAGCTACAGTTTTCTGCTTTTCCAGGAAGGGAAAACTTTGATACAAACTGTCTTAGAAAATCTCTAGATTTTCCAATTATCCAAAGCTTGAGATCTTGCTGCATACTACAGCTGATGCTATTTTACTCTAGATCTCGCAACATTAGAAATTGATTTAGCTATATGAGAACAACAGCTTTAATTTAGTAACTGTATTTAAGGTTAGCACTGAAGATCTCAATTGTGAATGCAGATGTAATATCCAGACATCAGAAGACAAACAGAATAAAAACCTAATACCTGACGAAAAAAAATTCAGACCTGACATTTTTAAAATTAAGGTTCACAGCAATGAGTTTAATGAACTTCGTAACAGTAATCAGTAGTTTTGTCTGTCAGAGCTTCCCACTGAGGGCTTGTCTACATAAACATCTTTCTTTTGTGGGTAGGAGATGCTCCTTTTAAAATTTTCATCTTAATTGGCATCTGTGTCACTTTAACTAGGTCTTGACTGGTTATCTCCCTGAATTGGCTTGGAGTTCTGGCTGGGGGAATTCTCTCCACCTATGTTTGGTTTGCCTAAGTCATTGCTTACATTTAGTGCATCCCTGGGTTTATTTCCATGGTGTGTAGAGGTCTATGATGAAAAAGAGCTGAGGATTTCTTGGCAATGATGCCCCCAAGAACTTTTTCTGGATTCAGAAAGTGGAGGAGAGGAAAAGAAGAGATGATAGTTACAGGCAAACATGTTTTCTGCTGTGTATGAACAGCACAGAGCTCAAACAGCAGCAGACTGACTGATTACCTGAATCCCTTGTAATTTGCCAGTCAGCATGGCCAGCCTATCTTTGGGGTAAAAGACACTGCACTAAGTGTATTCAGAACAACTGCCTTTTACAAGTATATGGGAGTATATCTAGTGCCTCAGAACAAGCATAGCACCAGCTCCCTGGACACGAAGATTTTGGCACATCATTGCTCGTTGTCTTACTCCAAAGAGATACTTCTGAAGCTCCTCTAATGTCTTAGGAAAGGATGCAGTAGTTCAGAGACAAGCATCTTCTCTTTTCTGTACTTAACCATGGGTCTAGTCAGTTCTGTGTTACTAATAAAGGTGACAGTTTACCCATTAGGCAGTATTCTTTGAAAAAGATACATTTTTCTCCACAGGAAACTCACCTCCTAAATGTCCACAGATATTCACAGCCTCTGTTTTTCTGCTGATGGAGGCCACAAGGTAACAATCTAAATTGTCAGAGAATGACTTAAAGTCCTGGAGAGAACGTTTTTTGGGAATTTTATTGTAACTCAGATTGTTACATCTCACCAACCAATTACCTTTCCTATTAAAGCATATTTAAGTTCTGTGGAGGAAGCTGAGCGTAAGCAAAATAAAACAGGATCATCTGGTTCTTCTTTGTGTAGGGGTAACTTGTCAAAATCTTGGCAGAGACTTTGTAAAACCACATCGCACTCAAAATGAGGTTCAATAAACAGTAGCTAAAGACAGAATTTTTTCTTGTTTTTATAGAAGTATACAGTTTTAGCTCTGTAATTTACAATAAATAACCTGAAAACTTTATTTGGTATTTTTGTGTGGAGGGAGTATATTTAATGTCATGCTTTTTAAATAAAAAACCAGAAAGTGACAGATGCTTACGATTTTCTTAATTATTAAGTGTGTGTTTGCAGTGTTGCAATATTTTGGGGTCTTGTTAAGCAAACAAAAAGAACAATGGATTATTACTCAGTGCCCTGTCAATTCAGAGGTCCTCAATGTGTTTGCTGCTATAGAAATACTAATAAATGTAATCGGCTGTTCAAGTGTACTTTGGGGACTTTGAAGTTTTTTGGGTTTGGGTTTTTGTTTCTTCTGTTATCACTGCATTATAGATCTGCATATTAGCCTTAATTTAACATTTCTCATATTTAAGTGAATTTGACTGGCATGTCGTACTTTAAGGTTTCTCTAAGTGTATTGCATAAGCATAATATCAAGTCACTACATTTTCTGAGGAAATAAAAACCTGATCAGTGTATGAATAAATTTATTTTTACAATGTTTTTGACTGTGGATTGTTACTGTGCAGTAGTGGATGCATACACGTATGATATGTAGCAGTAACACAGGGTCTGGAGAAACCATTAGATCACAGTATCTGTGAGTGTCTTTTAAGTAAAACCTTTATTAGTGAAGTGAGATGTGTGAACTCCTGCACTTTTGTAGCACACTCAGACTTCAGCCTCTGAATGCTGTAAAATGCTATGTGGAAATGATTTTTGATCCACTGCTTGCTTTGGTCCTCTTTTATGGTGGAAGAGACACAAATAAGTATAGCTTTGAATAGTATGTTGAACATCTGGAGAATCTCTCTAGAAGGACTGCAGACATCTGGGGGCAGTGATGTATGGGCAGGTGGGCACACGCTGAACCAGAGCAGTGCAGTGTTGCTGCAGGACGTGTACCTTGTTTTTCCTGTAAACACCCCAGACCCTACTGGGCAATAACCATTGAACAGCACTCCTGAAATGAATGTTTTCTTTAATGGACAGTACATCCGGGGTTATACATTTAGCCCAGGAGTATGTGCTATGGCTTTCTGTTTTCATTTTGAACTTCTTGCTTAGACCTCAGACTTTTCCTCTGCTCACTGTGCAAGCAGGCTAGCTGAGTGCAGGAGACTTGTCTTCGCATGGGGAGGAAGATGAAGGGGCTGCTTTGTGGCTTTCTTTAACTTTTTACTCATTCCCTGGAAGCCCACATGGCTAAGCCACAGGAATTGCGTCTCTACAGACCAGTAAATAACAGTGGTAAGTAAATGATAGTGATAATGGCTAAAACAGGTTATCATGCCTCTTACTACATGCTCAACTACTGGCAGCAAATGTTTGTGAGCAAAACTGTTTAAAAACTAGTGAGAAACCAGGCATACTAACCTGTTTCTTTTGGGCAGTTATTCTCATTGTCTATGTATTAGAGTATGGTTGTAGGCCACTTCATATATAGAACGAGCCCCTTGTGGAGCTCAGTGTCTTGTTTATATGACCTCACTGAAAATACTTGATTACAGCTAAAACAGGTCATTCAGATGAAGGTGTACTGGTTCATAGTGGCTGCAGTGAATTGCACTGGGTAGTTCATCAAACAGGCAATGGACAAAAATGCCTTTAATGCCCTGGTCCTGTACTTACACGCCTGAGTTAAACATGTCCATAAGTGTTTGTGCGATGAGAGCTTATGTCAGCAAGTTTTCGTTTGCCGTGCTTGACCTGTGTTTTTTCTTGCAGAGAGAAGTAAAAAGAATCTCAGTTTCCTAATGGATTTGGAAAACAGATGACTATCTTAACGTTTCTCACAAGTTTTGAGCTGGCCTGATACTTGAAACACTGAGGCAGGGCTGGTCTTAGGTGGCACGGAGCTCCAAGCAAAGCCTGGGCACTACATTTTCACCCCTCTAAATAATGGTTGTTTTGCTTTGCTGAGCTCCTCAGGGCTCATACTGGTTGCTGGTATAGATCCCACCCCCTCTTCTCCCCTGGCTAATTTTCTTAAATCTGTCCAGGACCCCCTCCCAGGTTTTTACCTCAGATAGGTTCTGGTACTGCTGCTGAATCAGTGGCTAGCTGCTGGCAGTAACTGGTTAGGAGACAAGTTAAGATGTTAATGGCTCTGTGCTCCAAACACTGGTATCAGCTGAAAATGAGTGCATATTTTTATATTGCCTGTGGACCAATCAGCTAATGTGCAGTAGCATGAAACTTATCTTCAGAAACAGAAGACATGAAGTTGTTCACTTGGACTGCTTATAACTGCGGTTAGTCTTGATTGAAACTGCTCAGCTGTGGGATTGTGATGTAGCTGTATAAGCCATTTTAAAATTATAATTAAAGGTCTTAAAACAGGTTTTGAGTTCACTGAGCCCTCCCTCTTACTTGATTAATCAGTGATTTATACATATATAATGACTTTAAGTGACTTAGGGGGTAATTTATGTCATGATGTGCATGATATATGTATCTAAACAGACTAAAGAGTGGGAAAAGGAATGGTCTGTTCTCTAGGAAAACTGTCTGCTGTCAGAATGGTTCAAGAACTGTGTTTCAAAAAGGTGTTTAGAAAACCAGGCATAAATGTATCTAAATTTCTTGTGCCATCTGGATGACATTCTCATTGGGTATATATTGCCTGACAAACAAGGTCAGGAACCTGAATGTTTAAGCTTTTGCAAGACTTCATATTCCATCAATTGTTCAAAAGGCTGTATTTTTATGAATGTATATAATGGTGTTTGTCCTGAATTTCACAGTGCTCATGGAACACTGTTATTGCAGCTACAGGGTGGACACAGAGATCCCAGCGCCTCACTGCTCAAGTTTAAACACTGCCTGCCCCAAACAAGAAATGAAAGTGATGTTTCCTGGGACTTATTTAGGGCAGGGGTTTAAGGGCAGAGGAATCATTCTTTGTGCTACTTACCTACATACCTGGTAGGGTTTGTCAAGTGAGAAATCTTGTGCCCTTCTTTTATGCAATATGAGCAAGTTAACTATCGTAGGAAAAAACATTTATGCATATTCTTAAATTTGCACATGCAAACTTTGTTTGATCTTCAACAGGATGACTCATGCATGCAAACTTAACAAACGCACAGGCACTTGTGGGATCGGGGCTTAATTTTCTGCCTGAGGGGGAAAAATCATAGAATATAGATGTATGCAGCAATAAAAATACAAAGGTGGACTGGCGTGCGCTCCAGAAACGATAGACAACAACTGCTAAGGCAGTTGCAAGTGCCTTTTCGTCGTTGTTTTTGGTGGTGTGTCTTTATTTTAAATACTACAGGACCACTGGTTTTTAAATTTAACATATCTGTAGCAGTCTCAGCATTTTAACAGCATGCTGGAAAAAAACATTTTCTGCCAAGGCCACTTTAAAACCAGCCTCTCCCGGTCCCCTCACCGGTGTCTCCCGAAGTCCTTCCCCGCCCCGTGCGGGGGGCCTGGCGCCCTTCAGGGGGCACGGCCGCCCCCCGCCCGGCCCGGCCGCGCCGCCGGGGCCCAGCAGGGGTCAGTGCTGCAGCGGCGAGTGCGGCCGCGGCCGCGGGTGGCGAGAGCCGGCGGGGAGAGCCCGGGGGGCACGGGGGCGCCCGGGCCGGGAGAGGCACCAGGACAGGGGCAGTCGCCCCCCCTGCCCCACCGTCGGGAACCGGCACGGCTGAGCCCGGGGAGAGGGCAGCGAGGGTCCGGCTCCGGACCCGTGATGCCGCTGGGGTACCGTGAGATGCGGCGCGGTGCCGCGGACCGGTCTCTGGGCTGCGCCGGTGCCGGTGCCCGTGCCGGTGCCGGTGCCGGGCATGCGAGCGCGGAGCAGCCAGCTCAGGCGCGGCGGCGGCGGCTTCTGGGCCTGGCAGGTGCCCGACTGCCGGCCTTCGGCTCAAAGCCGCCTCGTCCGCCGCCGCCCGGCCAGGGGGAGCCCTGCGCGGCGGCCGGCAGGAGGCGGCCGGCGGCTGCCCGCGGCTGGGTCGCTCCCGGCGCCCGGCGGCGCTGGCCCCCGTCCCTCCGCCCCCGGGGAGGAGGCGAGCGGCGGCCGGCGCTCTGCCTGCACGGCCGCGGCCCCGCGGGGACGCCGGGCACGGGCGCCGCGCCGCGCCGCTAGCGGGGTCCGCGGCCGCAGGGCAGGGGCCGGGTGGGCCGCGCTCACTGCCGCAGCGAGAGCGCTCCCACGGCGCCCGCCGCTCCACACAAAGAGGAGGCGCGGAAACGTGCGCCGACGGGGCGGGGGACGGGGCGGGTGGGCGGCTTGGTTCCTCCCCGGGGCGGCAGCGGCGGGGGAGCCGCCGTGACAGCCAGCGGCGGGCGAGCGCTGCGCCCCCGGCGCCATCCTAAAAGCCGCCGGTCTTTTTCCTCCCCCTTTCCCACAGGGAGCGCCCGGCACCCTCCGTCCAGGCTCTTTCGCGGGATGGCGGCGGCGGCGCAGGGCCGCCCCGTGGGGCTGGGCGCTGTGCCCTAGCGGCCGCCGGTCTCAGTCGCTGCGGCGGGGCGCGGAGCCGTGCGCGGAGCCGGACGCAGCCCAGCCCCGGCGGCGCCCCAGCCCCTCTCCGCCTGCCGCCGTTCGGGGCTCTTTCCGCCTCCCCGCCCCGTTCCCGGCCATCGCAGCAGGCATGGGCTGTTTCTGCGCGGTCCCGGAGGAATTTTACTGCGAAGTTCTGCTCCTGGACGAGTCCAAGCTGACCCTCACCACCCAGCAGCAGGGCATCAAGGTAGGGGCGGCCGGCGGGGCTGCGGGGTGCGCCGCGGGAGAGCCCCCGGGGGTGGGCTCCGTGCGGTGCAGCTGCCCAGCGGCGGCTGCCTCCCCACCGCCCTTCGGTAGCCGGGGAGGGAGCGGCGGTGGGAAGAAGGGCTTTCGGGATCCCGCGGGAAGCGAAAAGATAATTTCATAACTTTCGTTGCGGTCGCGCAAGGGACGGATGAATCAGGAAGACGCGTGTCGGTGGCTAGCCGTGGCTTTGGAGGCTTTGCTTTGAGATACTTATTTAAATGAGCAGGTGCCGATCACTCCGGAGCACTCGGGACACTTGACGCAAGTATTTTTCTGTCCATGCTACCAAAGGGGAAAAAAAGAAAAGGAGCTCTGTATACGGGCTGTTGCGCACCCGCGTTGAGTCACTCCTCTCTCCCTCTGCCCGTGGCGCTGCGCCCTGCCGAGCCCTCCCGGCAGCTGCTCGCCTCCGGGGGACATGCCGGCGGCCTGGGGCAGAGCCGGGCGCCTCCCCCCGCGGCGGCGGGGCGGCAGCTCCCGAGCCGAGGAGTGAAGGCCAGCCCGGTCCCCAGCCCGGTGGCCGCCAACCCGGTCCCCAGCCCGGTGGCGGCCAGCCTGGTCGGTGGGAACAGCTCTTGCGCTGCTGCAGCACGCTCGGCGCGGATGAACTCTTCAAAGTAGTCATCTGCCGAGCGGTAATGAGCCCTGACAGAGCATGTGAAAACTGAGATTTTTCTAAAGGCCCTTAACGTGGTCCTGTTTGGTTAAGCCTGATGACAGCAAAGGGCATGTCTCAGACACTCGAAACCCTTGTTTGAAAAGCCGGGGACTTGAATTTATTATCCACGTGAAGAGCGTGGTTTCAGTGTTGGATCAGGAAAAAAAAATAAAATAAATCTGTTCTTGAAAAATTTACTTTTGGAAAGGGCTGATCTATTTTACTTAAGACATACAAAGAATAAAAATCTGTATGCCTGTATGTTTCGTCTTGAATGATTAAAGTTTGGTGAAGCAACTGGGGAAAGGAGAACCCGAAGGCGGGGGGCAGAGGGAGTCTAAATGTAACAATATAATTTTAACCATAATCTGTGGCACTACCGACTCGACATGTATGGAGTGTTCTCAAGCTTTGCTGAATCAACTGCCTGCAAACAGGGTCATAAATCCATGCTTAGCATAGAGGAGTAAGCAAATCACTGTGACGCTCGATTTCAGGACCTGTGTAGGGTCTTTCAAGTTTAGACACTTCTTACTTACCTAAAAACTTACCTTTCTTTATATGTGCAGATGTGGGTATGTATGTTATGCATGCATATATGCTTGTGTTACCTGTAAATGTGCAGTCACAGAAGTATATTTAAAGAATAACCTGTAAAGATAGTTCTGTTGTTAGCTTCATGAACCCAAACCCTAAAAGGTGCCTGCTTTGTGCAGTGTCTAATAAAAATTAATGTTCTGTGGGAGGAGCGAAAGGGTCTGAAAATGTGGCTGTTCTAAGAATGTGTGACTTGCAGTGCTGGGAACCCTTTAGTTTAAGATGAGGGTGTGGTTTCCTGCCATTCTTAGTGTGACCTGAATGTGGTGTGATGCTAAAGGTTTCACCCCTTCCACCTGCTCCTTCTCTGTCTTGAATCTAACCATGGAGCAGTCACAAAGCCAGCTGTAACAGTGTGCGGATCTGACGGAATAGTAGTTTGTTAACAGTTTGGGGTAGGCACTGGCACCGCACAGCAGGGAACTTCAGGGAAAGGAGAATCTCCCAGTTGTGTAGAGCCTGGCTTGTTGTTTTTCGTGGGTTTTTTTGTTGTTAGTTTGTTGTGTTTTTGGTTTTGTTTTTGTTTTTATTTTTTTTTAGATTAAATTTGTGTCATTTGAAACCACACTGCAGTGCTGTAGCTCCATGAGCCTTTGAAAACTAGAGAGGAACTGCATACCTCTCCCTTAGTCAATGGTTTCCACCATTGTGTTCTCCCTTGCCTTTGTACTTGTGCAAGTGTTTGTGCAGCTGCGTGAGAAGAGCAGTGTGTGTCCAGCTGAAGGGTAACCACTGGTTTTCCTTTTACTGTGTTAGTCTTCAGCTGGATGGGTGCCCTGATCCACTCCACAGCTGGAGGAGGGCAGAAGTGGTTCTTTCAACTGAGTCCTAGCTTACGCCATTTTAAACTACTCAGGGATTATTCTTATTTATTTTTATTCTACAGGTTTCCACTGAAGTTATATGATTATTTCTTAGTCGAACAGAACTTAAAATTTGTCATGTTTGGTCATTTGGCACTTTAAGTTTGAAATATGAATGTTTTAATTCTTTTGTTAGCATATACACATCTAAAAATGCAGTGTCTCATATTTGTTCTTACAGGATTTCAGCTTCAGCACAGAGTCATAGATTATAAATGTTCTTACATATTTTATTTTAAAACAAAGATTTTGTTAGAACTTCAGATACTGGATGTGATCTTTCTTTTGTCTTCACAAATTTTAATTGGCTTTACAGCTATACACGAAACATGTTTTTGGTACTGTTTCACAAATCTTGAACCATTACAAGAGCAGAAGATTTTAAGTGGTCACACAAGCAATTTTGTTCCCTTTTTTCCCCCCAAGCAGATGCATGTCTGCCAGAAATAAAACCCACAATTTAATAGCTATTTACAGTCTATGTACTTACTTGATATTAGTGGATTTAGTCCTATTTGCTTTGAAGAGTGGAAGGCTGAGTTCTGTGACTGTAGGAGCCCTAGGCAAGTTTGTTTCTTCGGTGGATCTGAAACAATGGCATGAAATACATAACTTGTTTCTGAACTGATGCAGAATTTTGAAGATGTGTTGCTTAGTTTGTATGGTAGTTATTTCTCACTTGCTATGCTTGACAGCAGCTATATGCAGCAAAATATATTTTTGAATTACTGTTTTTATTAACACATTTTTGTTATTACAGTGGGCTTTAAGTTGTATGTCACATTAGAACGATGGGCAAGAGGTTGCAGAAGACAGGCTTTGAGTGGAATTTAGAGATACTTATCATTGTGTATTTCAAAGAGCTTGTTACGGAAGGGAAAGGATTGTTTTTTTCTGGTTCCAAGTGGGGAAACTGAGGTGCAAAGAGGTTGAATGACTTTGCCAAGGTCGTGCAACAGGTCAATGCCAGAGCCAGGAATGAAGTTCTCATCCCTCTAGGCTGGTAGCAGGTAGCTAGTCTGCTGGGGGCCATGCTGTCTGCAGGGTTTGTGATGATCTCTTGTAGTTGCTCAAATTGACTTTTGCTTCTCATAGTTTGTTTTCTTAGTGTTCCCTGTGATATGTCTTGCTGTTCTTCCTTTATGTCTCTGTGGTTTAAGGTCAGAGTATTGTGTGAAAATGCAGAAGCTGGCTCTCCAGCCTATCAGACAGGTTGGTAACAGCTAGATAATCAGGAAAGGTCACCAACTATCTTATAATCTCAATTTTTATGTTCACCTATAGTACATTAACAGTGAGAGATATTTTGGAGAGCAATTGTTTTGAGATAATAAAGCAGTGGCAGTTGTTATTTTGGATTAAAAGAGACTGTTCACCAGGTGCTGGTACAGTTTGTTTGATCAAGGTGTGTAGTTTCCGATTGGGGCAGCTTTTCCTCTAAAAAGGATGTTCAAGATGCCAATTAAGAAATAGGTTTTAAACAGACTTTGCTACAAATATGGTGAGAATCAGCTGAAAAAATGATCACTTTTCCAGGGCTGCTACTTTGAACTCATCTTCATGTAGATTAAACAATAACTTAGTCATTTTTATGGTACGGTACTACCTTCTGAGTAGGTGTAGCTTATTTGTTGATGTCACAAGGTATGTCAATAGTGTTTTGACATGACACCTGACTGGTGGGTTGTGGCATTATGTGTTTTGGTTCTGTTAAGAACTGGAGTAACTGTCCTTTAAGAAGGAGACTGGTGTGCCTTGTTGCACAAACTTGTTGGAGATCAAGGAGAACTCTGTCAGCCCTTAGAAAATACTGCTATGAAGCCTATTTGTGATGAGCTGTTTCAGAAGGAATGGCCATTCTGTAACGTGTATAACAGGAATTTAACAACTCTTTTGCTTATTTTTCTTGCAAACATTTTTTAAGGCAAATTTTTGTTTTCTTTTTCTCAAGTAAGTTAGAAATAGTATGAAGCATCTCTACTTTATGTTTGTATTTCTTTAGTGGGAATAAAGTTCTTTAAAACATACTAGCTACTTCTCCAGTGAACAAGCTCTCTGATGAGTCTTAAGCTGTCTGGTCATTGCACTTTCAAAGCATTCCTTGAAATTCCTCTCTGAGCACTACTTTTATACCAAGTCCTATTCAATTTGATGTGTGTGGTGGGCCAATGGCAAAGTTTCATAATAAGAGAAATGATGAATAGGATAGACACACTAATTCTTCCTGGAAGACTTTGCTTACAGTATATGTTCTGTAACATTACGTTATTAGGCAGTACCATCTAATAGTGATATTTTGGCCACCATAGCACTTACCTGGTATGTTAAGGTGTTAATTGATATTTCTGTGATGTGCAGGGCTGCCTGGCCATCTTTACAGAGATGCATTGCATTGTTTGTAAGCTACACTTACAAATTGTATCTCTGTATAAAGTACTCAGTATCCAAAGAAAATGTGTGGTTTTTGTCTGGAAAATAAGCAGACAGATTTTTCTTTATGATACACTGAGAATATAAGAGAATGAGATCCAACAATCTAAATGCAGTCTTCAACATCTCAACATGGTTTAAAAAAAAAAACCAAAAAACCACACAAAAATACCTGAAATAGTGACTAAGTTAGGAACTGTGTTAAACGACTCAATATGTAAAAAACCTGAGTGAGCTCATCAGAAAATTATACATATTGTTAAGAAACTTACAGAATAATTGACAATGTGATTTCATATAATGTATAGAAATAGGTAAACAAACCATTTCTTAGAAAGTTTTCAGGAGATTATTCTGGCATTCTTCTTCTTCTTTTCACTCCCCAGTGAAGTTTGTTGTTTGTTGGGGTTTTTTTTCAATCTGAGTAGTTCAAAATGTTGCAGGGTTCATGCCTTCAAAATTAAGTATATACAGAAAATATGGGGTGCACTTTTGCATCAAGCTAATTTGGCTCTGGGGACCCCAAGGAGTCAATATGGGAATGGTAGGCTCCTGTTTTTTTCCCTGGTGAAAATGCTTGATGAATGTACACGTTAGCAGGAAATAGAGCCTGCCGAATAAAAAGATCTTATATTGTGTTAATTATTCTAATTGAGAGTTGGCATTAAAAGTCAAATTGGTAGTAATTTGCTATGTGAACATGGAATGTATTCTCTGTAATAGTGACTTCTGCTGTTTTATAGCTCTATATTTTTTAAAAAGGAAAGCAGCTCTCTGTGAGAAAAATTCTTAATTATGCAGGTACCCTGTTTCAGAAACCCTAGAAATCTTTTTAATGGTAGATTGCAGTTCTTTTTTAATGTTGTAGATATGAGATCTAAGCATTTTTAGGAACAAAAGTAAAAAAAATCTTAACAAAAATTTAGATTAATGATAATTCATAGCACTTCCATATTAGAATGATGCTGATCTTTCTTAAATTCCTATTATGGGTATAAAAGTCATCTGACCAGGCACTGAGTACAAGATGGTGCATGTGGAATTGTGCACTATTTCAGTCCTTTAAAAATGGTTTGAAAAATGTGAAAGGAACAAAAGGGCTCATAAACCTCGCTGTTAACTACTTCTCAAAATTACTGTCACCTATTTGAAACAGATTACTAATTTCTCCAGTATCTTTATAGATGAGACCAGCAATTTTGAATACCCCAGGGAAAAACCAGAAAATAAATGAACACTGAGACACTTTATTTTCCCTAGGTGCACTTAACTAAATTAATGAAACCAGCATGACAGCAAGGCGGAAATCCATTAACTTTTAAATGAAGTTACCTCTTAGTCAACCTGAGGTTTGACCAATAATATTGTCAGAGGGGTCTGTTTTGCTGGTTTCAGTGAGCAGTAATTTCATAATATAACCAGGTCAAATGTAATCTGTGTGAGGCAGCCTTTTTATTAAATGCTTTTGGATTTCTGTAACTTGGATTGAGCTTTTCTTACATTAGAGTAGTTAGTATAATTAAGTACCATCTGTTGATACTTTATTCATTTTAGTTTATTAAAGTTCTAAACTAAAACTCAGCTGTGGAATTGCAACTCTTCCCCTCAAGAAAGCAAGCTGCTGAAAATTACTATGTGATACGAGGGGAACTCTTCAAGAAGAGACTGAGTAATTTAAAAGGTGGTTCAGAAAGTGAATCTCATTAAGAAGTTACAGTTCGATGTCATGTCACGCTGTAAAATATCTGTTGCCAAGATGGTATTGAACACATATAAGAAAATGAGAAGCTATGTATTTGGTCATGCTGCATCATTACTAATATCTGTATTTTTGGTAAAAAGATGGGAGATTACTGATGCAGTCTCACTTTCTTCATTCTCGCCAGTAGTTTTTTTTTTAATTTAAACTCTTATTTTCCTCAAGAGGATTTGATTTTTGTAGTGATATAGCAGCTATATTAGCTGCATTTTATTCAAAACTGAGATCTTTGCAGGTGAATAATCATATTTCAGTATCTGGGTAGAATTTTGCAGACTGCATTTTTAGTACGTGTTTTAGGTATTGCCTTTTTGATCGTATCTTGTGCTTGCAGCATACCAATTTAATTTCATAGTTTAAAATGAAGATTGCAATTTTAGCATTGATTGTGCTTTTGTTCCCACTTCTTTCTTTGCATCCTGTGTTGTGGATGGTTGAACACTGTAGGCACTAAGGTCAAAGAGATATGCTTGGGGTCAACCCATGCTATTACTTAGAACCAATAGAAACATTGAAAAATGAGAACTCTGCTCCTTTGGTTTTGCTGCAGCATTGCCAGGGGAATCTGCCTGTTTTGTCAAAGTGGGAAACGTGCCTTTTTATCTCTGGTAGAAGTCTGTATTGCTTGGTTTGTGACCATAAATACTGATTTTTTTAAAGCTAAAATGTCAGCATCACCATAAACATACCATATCGGTTGTCCCACTGGTCAGAAGTGGACTGTGCTTAGTGACTCCTTGTGAAGCAGGTACTTACCTATATGAAAATGGGTCAGAATGGTTCAGTCTGAGGTGTGTAAGAGAACACAGCAGCAATCACATAGCCAGAGGATCTGCGTTCTTTATTTGTGGAAAGCAAAAGAAAAAGAAAACCAGTAGTATTGTGGCGGGTGGGGTGATGCAGAGAAAGAGTTGGAAATATGAGCAAGGGAGGAAAATACATGCTGTGATGACAAGGGAAGAGACCTTTCATAAAATGTAATTCTAGTAGTACCTTTCCAGAGCTGGAAAAAAGACACCTCAATTGTTTGAATTGTTCATACACATCAACATTATTGAAAATAGCAACTACAATTTTAAAGTACCCGTGTAGGGATGTTTTGATCATTCTTTATGGAAATCTTTAGTGACTTGAATATGCCATTAACCTATAGTGTCAGGGGTGTTATGTTAAAGCTTGGTTGTTAGAAATCTCAGAGGTTTGTACAGATTCCTTTTAAACAAAGCCTTCTATCTTATTTCCCCTGGTGAATTTTTTTATTCTGTCTTCTTGTGACATGGGGAAGTGCATACAAGTGGCAAACCCTCCCTCCTACCGGTATTTGTATTAGTTTTGTTTATTGAGAGGGATCATTTACATTCTGTGAAATCCAGCTGCTCCTTACGCTTACATTTAAAATGTATAATAAAGTCATTATAGTCATGGGGAGTTACTGATGTGGAGGAAAAAGTGGGATATATTTTGTATGGTGCCTGTACTTGTTTGTTTGTCAGTATTTACCTTTTACACTTTGCAAGGCTACAAAGGGCTCTCTATAAGCCAGACAAGAAGACAGTCTGTCTTTCCGTAATTCCTCAAGTTTTGCGTATGTGGGTAAAATCTGTATGTGGTTGAATGAGCCTGTCTGATAATAAGTGGCTCAGCACTTTACTATCTTCCTATGTTCTCAGGAAAATGAGATCTGAATGCATTGATGGATAAATTCTTTGGCTGTGTGAGATGGAATGCCTTTTAGTAATGGAAAAGGAAGATCTTTTATATCTCAATTGCATGAAGAGTATCTGGAAGGCAGAAAATTGCAGTTTCCCTATGTAATTAGTGGTAAAATTTAGCATGGTTACTAGTGTATGTAAGCGCATGCTTTTAACACTTTGCAGAACTAAAGGCAGTTGAGCATCTTGCAGGATTGAGCCAGAAGACAGACGTCTAGATGAAAACCACTGGACCTGGTTCTTGTTTTCCACATACTCTGTATTTCACTGTAAGTTCTCATTTATATCTGAGAAAAGGTTATTGTAGTGCCGCCAAAAATATTTTCTATCGATAGTAGTACCCACTTCTTAATTTATTAAATATTGAATATCTGGTTTATTATTAACCTTTTAAATAAATCAGATATGGAAAAATTACAGTTCTGGTTTTGGTTCATCAGTTTTAGTCACATTCTTAGTGTTACAGTGTAAAAAAATTGTGATAAACGTCTTTCCTATTTGGTGGATGAATGGTGGCTAGAAGGAATGTAATGGGGATTAGTTCTTTTCCCCCTCAGAATACCAGAACAAGAGTTGTCTTTATAAGGGTCTCCATTTAGAACCATAAAGGAAAATATAGTTTTTGTAATGCCATGTGTGAGTGCCACAGGAAACTGGTAAAACTAACTGCTCTGAATTAAAAAAATGAGGAAGAACACTTAATGAGTAATGAGGAGTGAGTTCAGCACTGACTTACAACTTGAAGCAAATGGTTAAATACCACTTCAGAAAAGAGGTAATCTCTGAGTATTGGTGTGACACGTAATATGAAAGCAGGCTCTCCACAAATTCCTACTGGGGGCATCTTAAACTGTCCTCAAAACTAGGTGGTGTTGGCCAACCCACGGAATAACACTGCATTAGGCCTTGTCTCTGCTCAAATTAATTTTCTGTGGTGTTATCTCTTTGCCTATGGTATGGAAGATGGCTGTTGCTTTTGAAGTTGTGTAATCTTCTCATCAAGGCTGTTGGAGGGAAAGGAGGTCACATGTCAGAACCAAATGGGACTGGAAAGCCATGACTCTTACTACTTTTCCAGTGTTCATGCTGAGGAACTGACACATTCTTGTTTCCTGCAATTTTCTGTGTCCGTGTCTGTACAGCCTGGGAGGACAGTATGAGGGAGTGCAAGGAGCCGGTTGCATCCTGCTAAGTGGTGCAGCTGGACACATCTACACTGTGTTGCACACAGCCCAGACCTCCTCCTTTGGGGGTCCTTTGAAGCCTGCTTGACGCTGACAGACAGCCTTTGGTTGTACGGTCGGTTGGTTGATTCAATATGCCAAAATGAAAGAAAGCTGAGTCTCAGACTATCATAATTCTGATTGTCATAGCATGACTGTAAGGGGTGATGACGTATTGGGGTGCTTTGAAGGCACATGCGTTGCTGGGTGATGTTGAAGCATGGCTTGAACAACTGAAACCAAGCTGTTTAAATTGGGGACCATGCAGAAATGATCCTGGCAACTGTGCCTGGGTCTCCTTGCAGAGGAAATTAGGACACTTTAGGAGGGGTCATAGGAGAAAGGTAGCTTAAGTTCAGTGGTGATGATCAGGAGAAAAAGGCCCTGGGCAAATGAAGGAGAGATGCAAATTGACAGCATGGTTACACTTGCAAGAACCTTTTCTCATATCGCTGTTTCCTCTGTGAAAGAAAGCAAGCAAGCCACAAGACCTTGTAGTGGAACCTTTTGAAGAGGTGCATGAATGTCCTGACTTGCCCTCAGCTTTTTAGATTTAATTTGCATTGGCTGCTTTTGGTAGGGGAGGGAGTGAGTGGGATTAAAGGTGTTTTTTTAATGATATTTTCATGATGGAATGAAGCCCTTAAGTCCAAAAGATCAAATATTTTCTTCTGTTTTGATGTGATGTCAGGTTCTTCAGCCCTATTCTTCCCTCTATTCTATTTTTCTCTCTCTAAAAGTCCCTTAGTAGGACCTAGATGTTCCTAAACATGTGCCCATATGCCTTTTCTTTTCGTGTACAACATGAAACTTCAGTTCTTTTTTCAGCATGTATATTCTTCACCAGGGACATAGCAACCTCTAAAGCTGTGGGATCATACTCGGAAACAAAAGCTTTTGGTGTCCCTCAAAGCTACCACATTTATTCTGGATTATTTTGAGTAGTCATTTGTTCTTCTGTGTGAAGGCTTGACAAACCATAGTGCCTTTAAAACGACCTCTACAAAAAGTCTTTCTCCAAAAATGGGGGAGTATACCACTCCAGATTAGTATGGATGAAATTTACTGTTAATAAGAAGCTCTTGGCCTTGTGATTCCTTCAGCTGTCTCTCCAGTGTCCCTGGGCTGTTTCTGTAAAAGCCAATACTCTTCCTAAGGCAGCAATTTGGTAATACCATTTCCTTTTCTTGCGAGAGCAACAGTGAGTTTCCAAAGCCTTCCACTGATTAGGGACTACCTGACGCTGGGCCTGGTTTCAATTCCAGTGAAGATGATAGGTGTTTCGGTGTGCTTTCGCAGCACCTTCAAGAGGAGCCAAACTGGACCCAATTTTTCTGTGAGCACACTCAATTAGTAAGTGATAACACTGAAAATAAAATGTGTTAGATCTTGTACAAAGATATTAGATGTTGATCACATAAAAGAAATGTATAAACTTTCTACTTTTAAAATAAAAGTTAAAGTTTTTCTTAGTCAGCTTTGGCCTTTCATCAGTATTCAGGTCTTGAGCTTTGCTGTTTAGAGCATGAAGGCTGTGTTTGTTGTTTTCATGACTGAATCTTTATTCTGTGATCTTAGATCTGTTTTTTCTCTTTTACCACTTTCCTGAAAAAAATCTGCTATAGAAGCAGGTTTCACCAGCTTTCTCCTGAAGTCTTTGTTTAAAGACAAACTGCAGCGCAAACCATGTTTATTCATGATTGCTGCTTTCTGAGCAGGTGAACAAAAGTCAGCGTGGATGGTCAGAAAAATAATAGGTTTATTTTTGACATTTTGTGCATGTCTGTACAGAAATTAGAGGGGTCTTGGTGAAATTAAGATGTTTGGGGAGAGGAATCTGTAAAATGTCAAAAGGAAAGCAGTTCCTCGGTACTTCCTTTCTTTTGATGTAAATCTTTCTTTGCAGTGATTTGTCCACTTTGTGTTTTTGTAAGAGCTCAGAATTTTTCCTGTGGCATGCAGAAACTCCAGAAGAAGGCAGAAGTCCTGCAGGAAAGCTTGCTTCTGACTTGGCGTACTTTGTTGGGAGGAAAGTTTATTGGGAGGGAATGAAACCACCTGCATTGAGTTTACTAAAAGTGAATGAAACCCAGCTTTTTGTTACAGATGTGCATTTTTTTTCCTGTTGCATAGCCTGTATCAGAGCCCATGACGTTTTTTATTTTATAGATTTAAAAAAAATTAGAAGAAATTTTTTTTTATCTATGAGTATCACATAGGTCAGGGTTGAAGCTTTGCAGTAGGGCAGCATACAGAAATACTTGTGTTGCTGTGTGTGACATACCTATAGCGTGCTTATAGAACCCTCCCTCCAAGAATATTAATCCAGAATTTTTCATAACCAAGTAATGCACCCAAAGACACTCCAAAAGAAAAAGGCAAGTGAAATTTTCTTCAGTATTATTTAATCCTACCCTGTGTCTTCTCTTGATGATGATTCAAAACTGCTACATTTTTATATGCAAGCTCTACTGAAGCATGCACTTAAGCATGCGCTTGAAAAGACATAAAAGTACAAGCCAGTATTCGTTATTGCATTCACCTGTCTTTCAAAGCTATGTAAATGTATGCTATGCCAATCTCTGTGCTCAGTTTGAGGTAATTATACTATGTGTGTTTGTATCTTAATCCACCAGTGGATTGATGTAATTCTATGGAAATTGGTAGAGTTTCTTCTGCCTTTGCCTGGAAGCAGAACTGGATTAAGGTTCTTCATCTTAATATAAATTTTTTCCTATATAAATCTCAGCACATAGAGCAAATGGACTTAGTATTATTATCTGTAAGAAGAAGGACATCTAACAGGCTGCTACTTATTATCTAGTTTCTCAGGCTTGCTCTGATTCATATTCCTTTTCTTGCATACAGAAGGAATATGGGATAAGAAAAATCACTTGAACTGTAGAAAAGTAGTGTAATTGAATTTTGAACATTGATTTCTGAGTGTACAAAAAATGAGGTGAAAGAATATACTCAAGCAGTAAATTACAGGAGCAAGCAGGGTGTATAGCACCTTTAAGAAGCAAGTGTTTGCTATGAAGTTCACCACGCATACAAATTGTGCTTGTATTTTGAGTTAAGAACAGTTATAGGGCAACAGGAAACCTGACTGGCCTGATACAGGCTTTTTCTATTCAGTACAGGCTTGCAAAAAGGAAAAAAAAAATCATAATGCAGGGAAAAGCATGATTCTTCTTAGCTCTTTTAAGTCTGAAGCAGGAGTGGGGAACCAGAAGAATGATTTAAAGGAAATTGATTGTTTTAAGTATACACAAAGGAAGCCTTGCACTCTGTCAGGAGCACTAACCATTTTCAACCTGGAAGAGGGAACTGAACATTTAATTAAACAATGCCTTTGACTCTATTAGTTTATGCTCCAGCATTCATGATACATGGAGATGTAGGTTATTTTTCAAGTGTACAGCTGTTTCCTCCTGCATAAAGTTGGGGCTGGAGTTTTTGTAGAGTGCCACATTGTTTAAGTTGTGGTAGCGCTTGAGCACACTGATAAAACATCAAAGTACTCCTCAGCCAGCCAACGCAAAGGCAGACTGTCTGAGAGAGATCTCAGCCTAGGGCTGCAGCAATACACGGTGAGCGAACTGCCAAGCGTGGGAGAGGAGCAGGTTAGGATGAAGGAGAAAAAAGGCCAAGTTGTCAGTCCAGGGAATATTGTCTCAAGTAGCAGAATAGCTGAATTGTCTGGGGTTGCTGCTCTGGCAGTATAAATTTGCAGAATTCTGCTGTGAGTAAATTGCACCAGGCATCTGCCCCAAATTACAAGTGCATGTTGTGAGTTGCTCTGGACTGATGCGTATCCGGTTCTTGCATGGCTGTCACAGTTTTGGTTAAGGGTGTTCTGTTTTCATTGAAAAAAAAAAAAGATGAAGGTAACCCAGCATGCGAACACTTTATACCAATACTTTGTACTTACCTAAGTTTAACCTTTCCTTAAGGGAGAAAGATCATAGGTTAACATTAACAGCTTGACCTCCCTTGCCTGGGGCAGGCCTGGAGGGAGGAACACTGTGTGGTTCCAGTAGCAGTGTGAATTGAAGAAGGTTTCTAGGCAAGCCTGAAGATTTTAAGCATCTCTAACACAAAGCTGCAGAGGTTGCTTGTCTACCAAAGGCATAGCAGTAATTCCACAGTAAGTACCGACCTTATCAAAACACAAAACACACCATCTATCAAACCCATTTGATCAGCCCTGCCAGCCCATCAAATCCCCAAACCTCAAGATTTTCCCTGCATGCAGAAATTGCCTTTCTGACTAACTGGATGTACTTTCATGGCAAAAAAAGTACAATCTGCCTGTAGTCTGTTTGGGTATATATTATGATAGCATTCATGTTATATAGGCTACTCACTTGGGGGAAAAGGAATATGTTGGAGAAGGTTAAAGCATCTTGAAACGTGTATACCTATCTATGCTAAGGATTAGAGCTGAAAAAGTATTTTGGTGAAATAACAGACTTGTTTGAACACTGGTAGAACAGATGATCGTTGTGGTTTGGTTTTGGTTGGGTTTTTTTTTTCTTAATCTATTTAGATAGAGGGCTCAATCTGCTTAAAAGGATTTTTAACAAAGATTTGTTCTGGTTTTGGGCTCTTGCTTCAACCGGGAATTATATCCTCCAGTGACACTTGATTAAGCCAAAGTAAGTCAAGTCAGTGGTTAGGCTTTAGTCAGCTCACACACATTTCTGCTACAGGAGAGAAAAATAATACTGTGCTTTGCTGGATTGTCACAAATGTCATTTAGGAAATAATGTATCAAAACAAACAATTCAAATCAAAACAGGAAAAAACCCTAGGCATTTGAAAAAGGAGAAATTGGAAGGATCTTATTGGAACCTGGTGAGGAAGGTCCTAACAATGTCAATGGTGATTCTCCTGTACCATGTAACCATAGGCAGGACTGGAATTGTGCACAAAGGACACAGGCATGATACTTATTTTCAGAAGTATACAGATGCTTGCATAAGAGTCTTTCAAAAGTCTTTTCTAAAGATTGGCATTCAGTTAGTTCTGAAAAGCTGTCTCAAGGCCTGAATTACCAGTTACAGAGTAAATACCAGTACAACAGTATCGCTTACATCAAGGTGCCTTTATGACACTTGGTGTATTTGAGACCCATGAGCTGAAACTAGGATATAGCATCTTAGCATTGTGAGTTGGCATTTTCTTAGTCAATGCTAGAAACAGAAGAGAGAGGGTTTTGTGTTGGTGAGTCTGTATTTTTAATAAACAAACCATCACAGATAATTAAATGTGGATTTAACAGTTTTAAGGAACAGCTGTTGCTGACAAAAAGAAATACCTGCTTCTAATCAATACTGTAGCTCTTCACATAGGAACATATTAAAACTGTATTTCAAAAGGAAGGTTTCACAGTCAGAGTCATTTATGTAGTGGCATGGAGGTGAAAGTTCTGTGATTCGGGTAGGTGTGTTACCCTGTCTAAAATTAAGCTCTCCAGTGGGACTACAGTGTTGAAATCTTTTACTTGCATGTATTATTTGTGGGCTCTGCTGATTCTTAAAAGTTTCTGTGGAAAGGTTTGGTCAAATGATCAAGCTGGTAAGTGTTTAGCTGTGGTAGCTATCCACATGCATGAATAACAAATATTTAGTAATTCAGTTTAGTTTAGATTGCAATAAGGGGATTTAGTTGCATTACCTTTCATTTGCTGTTGGCTAAGAGCCTGCACAGGTTGTGGTAGTGGTGTAATTCAGCTTACACAGGTATCTTCAAGGGTCTCTGATTTCTCTGGGAGGCTTCAAGTCGGCAGTGCTTCAGTCTGATTCTTATAATGGATTTCACTTTGGTGTTGTCATCAACTCAAAGTCTTGGAATTTCTTTCTTGCTCTCATTTAAAATAATTTAAACTTTCTGTTGTCATGGTTGCAGAGAGGAACTCAAAAGCATGAACCCTGCTGACTCCTAAAACTAGCAAGCCTACCTATTTCTGTGAGGAAGCTCAGAATTAAAGCGTTACGATTATTTTTTTCTTCCTTGAAGGTAAAGTCATCATTTCTTAATGGCTAGGATTGCTTCCGTAGACCAATAGGTGTAGAAGGGAACTCGATGTATAGATTATATAGTAGTTTTGTAGTGAATTACATTACATGAGAGCATGGTCACAAATATGTGGTTCGTTCTTTATAGGTTCTTTTGGTCTGATCTGTTTTCAAAATCCTCAACTAAAGTAGCCTCCCAGGAGCTCAGCTGCAGTCCTTTGTTACTCTTCTAGTTAGAAAGCTTTCCCTGACATCTAGCCAGGGTCACTTGTTTTCAGTTAAGCTACTTTCATTTTTTCCTAACTTCTGTGGGCCTGTGCATAGAGTACATTTAATCCTTAACTTTTTTTTAACATGCTTTTCTGTAGTACGTTAGGAGACAATGCTAGGGAATGCTGGAAGCTTTGACTTTGGGCAGGGACAGGCACTCAGGCAATTGTCTGGCACCCAATGTAAGGGATGTTATGCCTGTATGGGGCATTAGGTTGTATGCAGGTGTTTTCCACTACCATCTCATATTCACGTACCTAGGGAAAATATCAGGACTGGTTTGCTTTACCTTAGCTGTTTCTCTCCTGCCCAGTGTTTTTGTGTACCCCTGCAAACCTTGCTATTCTTTTCTGCAGTGTGTCCTCACTGAAATCCCTCTTTGCAGTTCCTGTTTGTCTTTCTTGAATAGTTCTTGTTCTATTGTTTTCTGGATGATAAGAAGAGAGAATTAAATTAATCTGAACAACATTGTTAGTTTCCCTTCACCTTTCATTTGTTTTTTCCTAGCCTGGTGAGTGAGAGGGAGACAGAGGCCTCCCAGCAAATAGATGACAGCATATACCTTGCACTTTCAACGATACAAAAGTAAAAAACTGAGCAGCAATGTCATCCAGGGGTGGAAGGTTGTGCATAGATTCCCGTTCCCTGTGTGCAGCAAATGAACTAATGTTAGCACATTTTAAAAAGTGTATGCTTTCATAGTCCTGTACGGATACTCTGATTTGAGAGGCTGAGCAGCAGTGGTCCTTAGGCTGCTGCCCCTAAGGATTATAGTTGTGCTGTGTTTTTCCTAAGAGTCTCCGTGTAGAAAGGCTTTAACCTTGTGACTCTGCAAAGGCTTTGGCAGCTTCTTCCTCGCCTGCTCCAAACCACAACACACTTTCCGAACGTGTATCATTATCTCTGTGCTTCACGTTGGCTGTCCCTGGAGCTATTTGCATGGCAGAACATTGCCTGTTCCAAGGCAGCTTTAAACTGAGCCAGGCTGGGATCCAGCAGAAATCCAGAAGATGTGATATGAAACAGTCTTCTGAAGAAGATGAGGAGGAGACTGAAAACTGGTAAGATTGGTCTGCTGGCCAAAGCCTTGAGATGGTATGTGAACAAGCAGAGCGCAATTTGTTCTTCTACCAGTCTAACCCCCATGGGAGGGTGTGGACATCAAGAATTTGCACTTAAGAAAGGGGGAAATTATATTTCCTTTCCCTCCCCTCTCTTTTGTTTCATTATTTTGATTTTAAGTTTTGGGAGCGAGGCGCTAATAGGTGCAATTTTTGCAATCCCTGCCACAGGGAACTACATTATTTTGGCAGTCTGTTTGTGTCTCATCTCTGTAAATGACAATGATGGTAATAGAACAGAAGGGGCAAGTGATGTGAGGGGAAATAAGCACTGTGGTGTGAAACAGCTACTTGATATTTTAATTAAAATCAATCTTATCAGATATAAGACCTTCTACCAGATACAAGTTCTCATACAGTTCTTTGTTAGAAGATCTGAGAGGACCTTGAAGACTGGAAATGTGTTCAGGCAAAAATCTGTGGTTTTATTTAACCTCAAAGAACAGGGGTTGACTTAGTACAAACCCACAAAACAGAAGCAGAGCAAAAAAATATGCAAACAAATCTCACCACCAGCTCTAGCAACTTCCTGACATCCTCTTTCCTTAAAAAAAAAAAGCCTGTAGACATAGACAGATTTATTTCTCTTTGAAGACTTAATTTTTAAATTTGTTAGCTCGGGTTTTGTATGAATTCACTTCCCAAAGGAAAAACTCATGATTTTAGAAAAAAATTAGAGAACTCCTGTTTCTAGAAAAGCCCTCTGCTTTCAGGAATTTTCTCGAAGTGAACTCATGTTTTCCGCTTCTACCACAGTTCTGTAAAACCTAAGAATACCAGTTTGTGTTTTTCTCTGATTTGGTTCTTGGCTTGGTAAGATGCTTGTCTTCAGGGAGGGTCTGTTTTGAGTTACCTACCTGACTCATCTCCTGGGTAGGAGGAATACCTTCATTCTCAGCACTGGCACTGCAGTAGAATTTTTGTCCTCTGGTCCCTTCTTTTAGGATTCAAAAATCCTGAGTGCAGTAAAAATAGAAACGACATGGCAGAGCTAAGATTCCCTTATGTTCATGCTTCTTCCCACCTAGACTTGCTAGTATATTTGTGGCTGCAGAGATGGGAAGGACAGAAGGCATGCTACAAAGACCTTTGTAAAACTATTAACACTAGACCAAATTAAGAGGTAAAATGTTTTTATTAAGACAGTATGTGTTCCTTGAACTCTATCCTAATTACAGCTGCATGTTTCTCTTCTTCTGGCGTGGCCCAGCCCTATCTAAGGTAGCCTGAGGTCTGCTTTAATTTACTTCAGTTGGCTGTGATTCCTGAGGAGTTGTATTCCACCTGGCTATGGCTAGAAAAGGGCTTATCCCAGCTGCTCCCTTTCCCCACCCTGAGAAGGTGGGCAGGAGTGTGTGGAAGCTGCACCTCCTGGATCACAGCCTGCCAGGTTGCCCCAAAGCAGGGAGCCCCCACCAGGGAACTTGCCAGGAGTTTCTACTTCAAGCTTTTTGGCGGACAGAAAAAGGACTGAACACCTGCTGACCTCCTTCAAATAGTCCCCTATCCCTGCTGTGAAAAGTTTGAATGCACTATCCAAACCCCTATAATTTTAAAGATAAGCATTATGATTTCTGCACTGAAGTTAATGCGTTTTGTCAGGGACCTTCTCTACTTAAAGCCCTTCTTTAAACAACACCGTAGTTTGTAAATCAAAGGTGCTAGTAGTTTGCTTCTGAAGCCTTTGCAAAAATGTTACTTGCATAAGCAAAATAAGAATATTCCAAAGAGAAGTTAGATGTCCTAGTTAATTTAGAAAAGATGTTTATTGTTCATCTGGCTGAAAAGAGTTTTATCGTGCTGTTTCCCTTAACTGAGTGCATATGAATAGTAAATGCAATAAATAATTACAGAATACAGTGTTTCACAATGAAGTCAGGTCATACTTCATCCAACCTGTAAACTGTTTTTTTGCTCCACTCCTCTGCATCAGAAATACTTTAATAAATGCCATTACATCGACCCTTCTCCCTTCACATCCTATATGAGGCCGTGGTTTGGGAGTCTTTATTTAAAATGTTTGTGCTGAAGTGTAGGAATTTATTTTTTTTGTCTATGGTTTTTCTGGAGCTATTGTTTCTTTACAGAAAACCAATAATGATATGCTATCACTAATACTGTTTCCAGTGTTACTTTTCTACTTTATGTGTTTATTAAACTTCATGATTTAAATCTAAGACCAGTATTGACTTCTGTCTTCGTTGATGGTAGAATTAATGCAACCACGGTTGTAATATGTTAGGACGTAGTATGTCATTACAAGAGTTAAAAAAAATAAAGTGTTGCTCCAATGCATTGTACCAGTTCTTTTTCTAATATGTGGGGAATTGTTCTCTGCAGCCTTCTCACCAAGCTTGTAATTCTAAAAGCTGCATCTTAAAATATATCATTTTGCCATAATGTTATCGCAAAAGCAGAACAAATTGTAGTTTCTTCTTTTTCTGATCTTAACCCTTTCCTTTTAGTTCAACTTCATGTTGCAGTAGCTTGTTGTCAAGCAAGAAAAAGTTTAACTTTGCAGTTCAGCAGTTTAATTAGTGGTCAAAAAATTCATTATCTGCCTGGTTTGCAGAACCTGGGCTGGTTTAAGATTACACTGAACTGAAGTATTTTAAGCTGTGTAATTGGAAATCTGAAATGTTGAGTAAATGTTGATTGTGAAAATGATTTTTCTGCATTTACGACCATCTGAATGGGTTCTGTGCAAATTACCTGCAGAGCTTTGTAATTGGTTTGGTTTTACTCAGGAGTTACTGAAAATATGGCCCTGAAATGGAACACAAAATTACACAGTGTAAAAATGCCTTTCAAAACCTTTTCCTGCCTTTTGTGTGGTAGGGGATTTGGTGGAAACACAAGGGAAAAAGAAATCCATTATCTCAAAAAGTTTACCAATTATAAACAAACCCATTACATAACAGTTTTGACTGTATCTTAATTTCACACCATAGTGTCAGCTTGTTGACAAAGCTATTTCTCGTTCTTTCCCCGGAACTTTTCATCAGTAAATCTGCTCTGGATTAATACTATGAAGTAAGAATTATGCTGATGCATTTTTGGTAAAGTGAAGTAATTGTTTTAATTGGTATTGTAGGCCAGGTCCTGCCCTTGGGTCACACCAGCCCCACGCAGCGCTACAGGCTGGGGCAGAGCGGCTGGAAAGGGCCTGGTGGGAAAGGGCCTGGGGGTGCTGGGTGACGGCCGGCTGGGCAGGAGCCAGCAGTGTGCCCAGGGGGCCCAGGCGGCCAGCAGCACCCTGGCCTGTGTCCCCAGCAGTGTGGCCAGCAGGACCAGGGCAGTGACCGTCCCCCTGCACTGGGCACTGGTGAGGCCGCCCCTCGAACCCTGTGTTCAGGTCTGGGCCCCTCACTGCAAGAGGGACATTGAGGGGCTGGAGCGTGTCCAGAGACGGGCAGCGGGGCTGGGGAAGGGGCTGGGGCACAGGGCTGATGAGGAGCGGCTGAGGGGGCTGGGGGTGTTTAGTCTGGAGGAGACTCAGGGGGGACCTTACTGCTCTCTGCAACTACCTGACAGGAGTCTGTAGCGAGGTGGGGGTTGGTATCTTCTCCCAGATAACAAGTGATAAGATGAGGCAATGGCCTCAAGTTGTGTCAGGGGAGGTTTAGATTGGATATTTGGAAGAATTTCTTCACTGGAAATGTTGTCAAGCATTGGCACAGGCTGCTCAGAGAAGCAGTTGAGTCAGCATCCCTGGAGCTGTTTAAAAGAGATGTAGATGTGGCACTGAGGGACATGGTTTGGTGGTGGACATGGCACTGCTGAGTTAACGGTTGGACTTGATCTTAAAGGTCTTTTTAAACCCAATGATTCTATGTATAATTCTGCCTTGAAGCTCGGTGCTTGACTGTGTGGTATTTGGCATGTAAAATGCAGTATAAGTATAAAATACACATGTAAGTATAAATATACATTTTCCAAGTTTGAGAGGACTGAACTTTCATACAAAACAGACTCAGACGTTTTACCGTCATGCATAAAATCATTGAATTCTGTGTCTCTGTTTCCTTGTTATTGCTTCCTTTGATCTGGCAAGGTCAGTAGTTTGCTTGGTGGGCAGTTTATAGTGGAGGTACAATGGAGTGTTGGCAGTTTGGAATTAGGGTTAGACTTAAAGGTGGCAGTTCAGTTATCTTTGAACATTTGTTCCTTACTTTACATTTTGAGGAATTAGTATCCTGCAAGTCTAGCACTAGTTGCTGATAGTGTTATTCCCAAGTCAGATGTGTTAGTCATAGCAATTCTTGGTAGATAAACAAGTGGAGCACGAACAAATGTGTGTGTGTGTGATGTGTGTGCACGCGCATGCATATGGGTTGTACATACATGTGTGTATATATATAAAACTTATATAAAAAGAGTATATAATCTATATAACAGTATAAACATATAATATACTTAGATATCTGTATTTATCGATCTACCTAAAAAATAATTAAAAGGCCAGAGCTCTTTTGCAGGAGACTAGTGGTTGAGGAGGGCAGTGTGCTGAAGGACTGCTGAAATGGTGTGGCTCATTGCAATTTCTAGAAGTCTGGAGCGGAGTGTGCTCAGTATTTTTGTGTGAGTTTACTAATAATAGGATAAAAGTTACAGATGTGTTGCCCCTGTAACATGTGATATTAGTCACATTTGCTGACTAGGATGTAGCAAACTTGGAACAGTTGGAATTGTATCTTTATATATGTAGCTTAGCTAAACGTGGCATTCCGTGTTGTGACAACCAAGTGAGTTACCAAAACCCCACACCCTCCAAAACTTGTGGCTTTATTCCCCATTTCTCTTTTATGTGCATGAAAGCATGTTTGTGAATAGCTCTTTGCATTTTTTTCCCCTTGTATATGTAGTGATCTAGGTTAGATGCAGAGTTGTTTTGTTAATGGAAATTTTTCCACTGATTTCAAAAGGCTGAGGGTTGGACTGTAGTCATTTTCTCCTATGTTGAAAAAGACCTTTGATAATCTTGACAGGGCCCTGGAAAAAACATGTGTGTGTGTGTGTATGTAATTTTCTCAAAAGAAATTTTAAAATATCTACCTTCTGTAAATGTTGTAATAGCAGAACTAGAATTGGTGGAAAAAGCTTCAAAATTTGAGTATTCACTGGGATCTTTTAATTTTAGATGCAGTTGTGCGCACACGCATACCATAAATATTGCTTCGTGTGTTAATTATCTTTGGCGTGAGACTAATTTAACATGTAAAAACAGTACTTACATGATTTAATGTAATATTACATCACTGCATGAACTCACATTTTTAGCCATTTAAATCCTAAAAGTAATGTATTGTTTCACATATTCCAATATGTTTTTCCAAAAAACATAAGACCAGGATTTTCAGGTACGGTTTTCAATTGCTAGTGGCATATTTGTTATCTCATGTAGCTTTTTGTATTTCCATTGACTGTGCTTTAAACTTGTAAGCTATGGAGTTTTTAAATGTTCCAGAATAGATCTTTTATATGGTTGATGTTATTTGTACATGTTTTATCTAGGATTTTTTAAATCAGTTTCTACTCCAGTGTTTTTTATTTGCAGCCTTTCTTTCCCAGTTCAGCCACTAACTGTTTCAAAATGTCATTAATCAGTTTCTTCTCATTGCTTGCATTGGGTACTAGAAATTATTCTAGCTGTACGGTGTTAACATGGAGACGCATTTCCAGGTATTTCTTCCTATGACATGGAAAAGCAAGGTATCGGGTAAATCAGGTCAGTGGAAACAGAATTGTTTGCCCCAGTGGCAAAGCGTTCACAGTAGCAGGGAGCATGACATGTCCCTGGAAGCAAAGAGCTCATTGTTTTTGGTTTTCTGAACTACATTTACAATGCATTGCCCAAGTAGGCCAGGTGTGGTTTCGTGCTTTGTTTGTGTGCAGCGGTGTGTTCTGAGGTGAAACGTGGTCAGACTGAGAAGCCTTTGGGCATGATCTGAATATTCCCGAAGTTTCTCTTAGTGTCATGTTTAGAAGGGGATTTATAGCTGTTGCCTGGATTTTAAATAGTCTGGGGGCTTGTGAACAGAATAGCAGTATTACAGTTCCTGGTTCATGACAGGTTTTGTGAAGCATCGCTGTGGAAGTAATCTGTCTTGACATGACTGCAGGGTGCCAGTCTTGGCTTTGATAAAGTCAGGTATGCTTCTGACGGTGTCACAAATGTACACGGTATTGGCCAGTTTAAAAACTGAATAAACAAATCTCAGTAGCACATCTGGGTTTCTTTCAGACAATTTTGTAGATTATGCGTGTGGTTACCAGCATGTTAGTAACTCTGGCAGAGCAATTAAACTTTTCCCTTCATCTCTACTTGGGCAAACAGGGGCTGCCAAAAAGCCTCTGTTTCTAGATCACTCATCACAAATTACTCTGTTCTGTATCCTGTTTGTGAAATACTAAACCAGTTTATCCTTTCACCTGTGTAATAGCAGGAAGCCATGGAGAAGCAGGGACTGGAGAAGGCATGGGATTTTTGCCTTATAGAGGGTGAATAGTATGATAGGAATATAAAGCCAATCCAGGCTGCATGCTGTATACTTCATCTGAATGGGAGTGTTCTGCAATTAGACTTACATGCAGTACCCAAAGGGAAGTAAAAATTATGGTTTTAAAACCAGTTACGGATCAACTGCACAATAAATTGATGCCTGACAGGCTTTTTTCTGTGCTTTTCCTTGTGTAGTGCACTTCAGTTGCTGCTTCGTTCCTATTTCATCCCTGCTTCTTGCCATCTTTTAGTCTGTTTTATTAGGTGTGTGTGGTTTTTTTCTTTCTGTGCCGTTGGTTGCTTGCATGTGCTTGTTATATGTGTTTTTTTTCACTGTGTTGTGCATCATCAGATGATGGTTCTGCAGAGCCAGCAATTTCACAACTGGAATCTCACAATAGCATGAGAGTAGGAGGATGGGGCACAAGGGATGTGCCAAGCCTGTGCTGCTTCCTGAAGACAGACATTTGTGCTGCCCCACTGCTAGGCAGGAGAAGGCAGAGCTGGACAAGGTGCTTGTTATTTCCCACACAGCATGGCGTTTGCTGTGGGAAGATTGAAGGAGCTGTGCTCTCCCTCCCTCTGCCTCTTTCTGCTCTTCTGCTCTGCCTCCCTTTTAATGCATGTGTTACTTTTTCCTTCCTGATTGCAGCTCCAGGGACACACATCCTTTCAGTTGCTACCTCTGTTCTTTCCAGTTTGTAGCAGGAATAAAAAATAAATTCAAGGAAACAGACTGTGGGGTTGAAATCTTTATTTTATTACCCAACTGTGTTGAAAATAGAGCTCAGCTGCTATGCTTTATGTTGCTTATCAGTACGTGAAGCCTAATGCACGACTGCTTTCAGTACAGCTTTTCGGTCTCAGGCACGTGGCTTTCAAGCAAAAGGCAGATTTGGTAAGGTCATTTTCTCATTGACTCAGCCAGAGAGGTTGCACAAAAAGGGAGCTCTTCACTTTTCGATGTGCATCCGTGTCTGTTATTAAACTTCACATAAAAAGAGTCATTGGTTTAACAGGTTTGGTTGAAAACAGCTAACACTGGGTGCATTACTGCTGTTCCTAGGGCTTCCCAGCTGAGCGTGACTTACCTGTCTGGCGTGTGCCTGTGAGTTGTGAGGCCATGGCTGTATCTGCAGGGTGGAAGAGGGAGGGTTGGTTTGTTTCATAGCAGTGGTCAGAATTGTTTGGAAGGTGCTTAGAGCTGACAGCGATTAGCAAACCCACCCCTTTTAATAAATTATTTGCACAGTTAGTTACAATTATATTTTAAAACAAAATCCATTCTCCTCCTGGTTGTTCACTTTTTGAGGAGGGGAATAGAAGAGCAGGTTTTAAGTATCTATTATCTATTTTTGGTGTAGATCAAATCAGTTATGACAAGTTGCAGGTGTGTCTTACATGTATTAAGTCAAAGTGTGACACTTTGAAAGGTCAGAGTACTTTATGTCTGACTTACGAAAATAACTGTGAGCGTGGAGTTTGTGGGGTCTGCACATAGATAAATGTGAGTGGAATACAGAGATACAGAAACCTGATAGAGAGGGTGAAGTCTGAAAAGGTCTGTTCAGAAATTGCTTCTGTTTATTTAATCTAATTTAGTAATTCTTTACACTCGTAAAAAAGCAGCATCCCTAAGAAGAAAATAGTGTGTGTTTTGTGACAGATTGTGTCAAACTGGAGTGGAAAAAACCCATCACTGTGAAGGAAAAGGATTTTATTTCTGCTTTAAGTGCTGATTTCAATGCAGCTTCAAATTTGGAGCAGTTGCTATACACAGCTACCAACTCTTAGCTCATTTTTGCTGGCTTATATAGTTCCGTAAACCTGCAGAGCCAGATCTGACAGAACCGCCTGTCTGGTAAAAGAACCCCAAGAAAGCAAAGTGCCTAAAAATCGGCATTCATCTTCTTTCAGACAAAATATTCCTTTATATCTGAAATGAAATTACTGTTTTCTTGAGCTGCTGTCATGTTTGTTTGATTATTTTACTCTTCATATAATGAAACCCAGAGCCTCAGGGTGTCTGCTGACATAGCAATTGCAATGGAACATAGAAGTCATTTTTCCAGCCCTTTCACATTGTTCCTGCTTGTTTAAGAGCACCTTTTCTCCATCAGCATTTGAATGCAGTACTGCTTTCTTGCTATAAACAAAATGACTTTTCTGTTAATAAATCCTAAAGACTAGTAAAGGGATGCACTCTGTTGGAAACAGAGAGTGGTGTCTGGTACTGAAGTGGGAGAGCAACATGCAGTGGCCTAGTGTATTTACTGAGTAATTGTCCTTATTCTTTGTATGATATTATGTGATATAGCTGTGACATAAAGCACAATGGGTTGTATATGCTCCATGTAAAATTTAACTTAAGCTTTCTCAGGAGAAGACCCACAAAGTTTCTGTAGGTTCTGCTGGTCCCTGATGCAGTGAGAAAATTGGAGCACCACCAAAGCCAATGCTTTGATCTAGGGAAAGTAGAGTTTTCCCAGCCAGTAGTGCCTTTTCACCCCTTCCAGACAGAAAAAAGAAATTAACTCCACCACAGAAGTCTTTAGTTTCAGGATTGCACCCCTCTCCCCTAACGGTACATAATTTGTTCATTCACTTTCATGGTAATGTGCCTCTGGATCCTTAGTGTTGCTATTCAGGATTATTATGGAGAGTCTGACTGTCAATGAACCCTTCTGCTTCCCCCAGGAAGGGGGCATTAGGAGCGAGTAGTGATGTAGGATGTCCATGGTCATGTGACTGAAATGGGGCTTAATCTAGAAGAAACAGAACTGTTGACGTCTGCTTTGGCTCATGGAGTGTTTGGCAGGGCATGTGTATATCCATTATTTCTTCCCTTCCCTCTATCCTTTGCCAGTTTACTCCAGTTCTTCTATGTACCCACGCCACATAAACTCATTTGATTTCCATGTCTTCCCCTGCTGTGAGCAAATAAGGCTTCATGTAAACATCTATAAGCTGAGCATAGCAGGGGAGAGGTGGGCGTGGGTTGCAGCATGGCACTTTGTGGGAGCAGAGGGTTCAGGAGGGTCTGCTGGGTTCCACTGTCCGTGGAGAGGATGCAGGGATGTGGGCAAGGGTAAAGGGGGAGCATCTTGTGGGGAAGGGGAGTAATACCCTACTGCATGATGGAAGCCATTTATTTTGGTGTGCACGGAGCATGATACCTGCTGATAGAAAATCTACCCTGGGAAATGCCCTCAAAGCAAGAACGTTTTGCAGCTTGGTGGTGCTGGCAACTGGTTAGGTGGATGAATGCAACTGGCAATGCTCTGAAGAAACTGGAAGGATTAATGCATGAATGAAGTGTGCAGGCTTTGAAATACACATGCTTCTGATGTATTTGTAGACAGCCACATGTCCCTCACTGGAGCTGTAATCAGTAACCATAGTGCTACATCCTTCATTTTAGAGTGACATTCAGACATTAGCATTCCTGACCCAGAAACCATTCTGTCTTTGTTAGTTGGTGGTAATTTAAATATATGCAGTACTGCCTTTCCAGTAATTTGTGCTCAGTTTTTAAAAAGGCACTTTAAAAAGTGATGAGAAAGTAAAGTGTCAAATTAAAAATTACCGTATCACCTGTTAGATTGTTCAACATGTTTATTATTGTCACTGTTAAATTTTTTGTAATGTTAATATAAATTTGTGTAGATATCTTTCACCCATTTGACCTTACTCTGTCTTTTATTGTTTGATTATTTTACTCTTTGTACTATTTAGTAGAGGCATTTTGTCAGTTACCTTCCTTGTCTGATGCTGGGAGGCACTGACCAACTCATCTCTTTAACCTTTTTCTAATAGGCTGAATATTTTAAGTTTCTTTCAACCCTTCCCAAATGGCGAGCTTTCTAGAATTTCTCATGGTTTTTTTTAAACCTCAGTCTGACCCATTTTTAATTTCTTGAAGTATAGATGCAAAGAACTAACTATATTTCTTCAATTATATGGAAGTGTTTCCACCTTCCTACCCAGTTACTCTTCTGTTCATAGGGCTGGTATAGTCTCGCCCTGGCCAGGCTTAGTAACTGCATTGCTGTGATCTCCCATGCATTTGCTTATTCATGGTGATGCCCAAATCCCATTCAGATCTGCAGCTTTTCAGGACACAAGAAAATTAACAAGAAAATTATGCAAATTTTATAAAGTATAGGTGGTCTTGCCCTTTGCAGTTGTTAGAATGCATGCTTTCAGAAGAGCCTGTCTTACCAAATGAGTCAGGTTATTTTTGCAAATAACTGGCTTGCCTCATTGTTTGCCATTTTAGTAGTTTTTGGGATGTCTACAAATCTTGCTAGGGTGGTTTTATATTATTTTACAGGTCATGCATAAACTGTTGCAAAACCCTGCCTGAAACTGGAAGACAATTCTCTACTAAAACCTGTATTTTGGGATGTATAATTTGCTCCATTTTTATTTAATTTGATTACTAGTTTGGGGTTTTTTAAGTGTTATTTTTTAACATTGGCTAGGGTAGATTTACTTTGTATAACTGCTAGAGCTGGCCAGTACAATGTTGCAGTTATAACAGGCTTCTAACTTTGAGTGTGTGTGTGGGAAAAACAGACCCCTATCATAATGGCCATTTATTTTATGCAAAGGAAATTGCTGATTTTTATTTTTTTCCCCTGACTGTGGTTAATTATGTTGGAGAAGGAAATGTTACATATGAAATTTCTGGTGCTAGAGCTGAAATGTTATGAAACCTCTGAACAAATTCTTCCCCACTCCTGTCCTGCAGAATCACATCATTATTGAACTATATCATTAAACTTCTAAAGGCTTATTCTGTTATCTATTTACACAATTGCATTGGGTTTACATGGCAAGGTTTTTGTAGCAGGGGTCTGTAGGGGTGGCCTCTGTGAGGGGAGGAGGGGGAAAGTAAAAAGGAAGAAATGGCAGTGAGAGGCTGTTGTGAACTGATCACAACCCCTATTCCCCATCCCTCTGCAGTGCTTGGGGAGGGGAGGAGGTGGACGAGTTGAAAATGAAATGAAATTGAACCTGGGAAGAAGGGGGAGAAGATGACTTAAGTTTGGTTTTGTTTCTGCTCTTATCCAAGTTGAGTCTGTTTTGCCCATAACAGTAACTAATGAGCAATCTCTCTGTCCTTATCTTGACCCATGAGCTTTTAATCTTATTTTCTGCCTCTGTCCAGTTGAGGAGGGGGAGTAAGGAGAGCAGCTGGGTGGGCATCTGGCAGCCAGCCAAGTCAACACACCATAACAATGAAAATTTTTGACAAAAAATGTTAGCAGTCTTGTTTCCTTGAATTAGAACAATAATATGGTTTTGTAAAGCATAATGATAATGCTGCTCAAATTCATGAATAACAGTATTGGATAAATGGAAATATAAAAAAATTGTCATACATGTGCTTGACAATAGCCATGGTGGATGACTGCTCTCCCTCCCCAGTTGTAACATCGTTGACTTATTTTGTTTTATTCTACCACTGCATGCAGTTAAAAACCACTTCGTCATCTTTTAAAAATGAACTAGTTATGAGAGCTATCTATGCATGTTTCAATCATCTTTAATTTTATTTTGTTGCTTTTAATGCACTTTAAAATACAAATCATCTTAGTCTGGCTGCAGAAGCTTTTTGGCACATTTGACAATTTCATTTTTTAGGGTTTTATATGGCATTATAGGCTTGGTGTGAAATAACTAGGTTTTTAAAGCTTTTTAGTATTGATGCATTATAATACTGTTCCTCCCTTGATGAAAATTAAAAAACAAAATTGAAGAAAGGAGGAAAAAATGCCAACATATGTTATTCATGGAAGATCTTTGTAACTGTTTCTTACTGTGAGCTCCGGTCTGTGGATTTTGGAATTGCATATGAAAAATTAATTCTGGTAATGAATTACTAGTAGTTTATTTTGGAATGTGACCGACATTGAAGTGTTAAAGCTCTAAAGAGCCGAAGGTGGTAAATTAATGTATGAGAAAATTCAGTACCTTGTAAGGTGTATTTGTATTTATCTCCTAACACCTTGAATGTTGAAATATCTGATGTACTAAGGAGGACTTGCTTTTGAGTTTTTGCTTTCTTCTTTTCTCATTCTATGCCCCACATAGGCTTGCTTCTTCACTATAACTTTATTTACTGTATTTAGATTAAAAGGCACAGATGTAGCTTGGTGGGCTGTAAAGAGTGTGGCTTCTGTCTGCTTCGTTTGTCTGTCTGTAGAAGGATGTGGTGTTTTTTCCAGTTATTTAATGTCATCGTAGTTGTGGTAACACTGAAGTCACCTATTCAGCTGTGAACCTTTATTGTCTTCTGTTGAAGTTTCTTCCTATTACAATCATTTTCTCAGTGGGTTTAAAAATAAAGCGCCTATGTTGAGATCTGCTCTGCTGCCAAAATGTTACTAGTAATTTATAGTGAAAGAGATTGCTTTTATTATTGCTGCATGGATAGAGAGTAGCAGGCATGAAGACATCTCCAGGGCTTTCCATGAGGTTTTTTGATACATGCACTTGCAAAGCTTACTTGTTCCATGCTTCACAGAGCAGTATGTTTTTTTTTGTATCTTCTTTAACTAATACCATGTATATCATATCTCAAAGTGGAGACTATTTTCAAATGCACTCCTAGAGACCCAGTTAGCAGAATGAGACCTAGTATTGTGGTTTCCGTTTCATACACAGTCAAGATTTTGTTTCTGTTTAAAGTATTGTGCTGATTGAAGGCCAGCAAATTAGGAATGAAATTGGATTAGAGTTTATGTAATGTCTATCTTTTTCTCAAAGAAGCTGAAATGTTCTAATTGAAATACATGTTAACTGGGTTCTGGAACCTCCTGTTGTGTCTTTTTATTTCAAAGAGATAAAGTGGCCTGGGATTGATTCACCTCTACTTCTGGATGCATAATGCAAGCACTGGCTGAAAAATTACCAAATTTTACATGCTAATCATGAGAATTGCTCTTCCCCTGCTTGTAACGAACTCCTCTGCTGGGATGCTGGCATCCCACATGTTGACAGCTCCACAACTTCCGATGCCAGAGGCAACTGGCACAAACTGGTGCCTGGCCACAGCCTTCTCAAGTTTGCAACAGGTTTGCTGCGTGTTCCTCAGCCTCAAGGTAGCTCTGTGGCCTGCCAGTATCATGTGATCTGGATGGAGGACATGAAGGACTCGCACATCCTGAGATGCCACTGAGATGTGCCTGTTTGGTAGACCTTGTGGGCTGGATTTCAAAGAATTTGGAAGACCTGCATGAGACAATAGCATCTGAACAGTTAGGTGTGTTATCATGAGGATGCGTGAGCCAACATTGTTAATAGTCCTTGTTAATGCCAGTTTTCTGTGTTCTTAAACTGGGCTGTTTGAAACATGTGTAAGTGAGTTCTCAGGTTTAAAATGTGTTCCTTTTGTGGAACGTGCCAATGGAAAATGTTGTGATTTCAATGAACAGATGACCTTCTCGTCCACTGTATAATTTGTGCATTGAGAGCTGATTCAGTTCTCTTATTTTATAGAGGAATTGGACCAACGCCTAATGCAACAGCTTTAAATCAAGATTTGCTGCCATATCTGTGTGGGGTCCAATTATCTCAATATTCCATTCCAAAACAGTGCCTGGGGCTGCAGTACCACAAATTTGGGCTGAAATTTTGACTTAATTTATTTTCCTTCTAACAGCTTTATAAAGATAAGAAAATGAAGGACCAGTAAGATAAATATCTTTTCTTGTGCATTATTAACATAGATGTCTTACACACTAATTGATTGCACCTATTTAAACCAGTGTACAGGTGTAACCTGATGAAGGCATCCATTAGCTAGCCTCCTATATAGCTGAGGTTATGAAGTAGTATTTCACCCTGGGAGTTTTAGCTTGATGTTTTGGGTCATGAAATGATATAAACCCAGCATGTTTTCTTACATTTTTCTGTATAAAACAGTAAATGAAGAAGTGCTATAAATGTTCCCTGAAAAGCATGTAAATGTCAAGTTTTAAGGAGTACACTGGCTTGGAAGAAACTTTCCTTTTAGATGTTGAACTTACATGGTTGTGATGGTACCTAGCACGTTGTTAGCTGAGCCAGGACTTGGAAATTACCTTGCTTACAACTAAGAAACATATTCTGCCTTTCGAAGAATCAACTTCTAATAAATTTGGCCTTAAAACATTTTAAAATAATGAAATTACTCTCAAGTATTGTTTTGGAGATTAATTTTGAACTGTGAGGATGCTCTATGGTCTGCCTGAGTGTTGCAGGAACATAGCTCTTGTTTCTGCCTTAGGGTAGGGGGAAAAAAGAAGAAGAAAACTTTCAGATGAAGCTACTTGGAATTTGGTATTCAACTTTGTATTTTTCACGTACTGTCTTTCTCATTTCCACACATAAATGAGGGATGATCTTAGCTTCAAGAAGAAAAATCGACATATCCACAGATTTGGCTATGAAATGCTTGAGCTATAAAACTATAGTAAGAAAACTATCCATGTCTTTTAACAAAAGTTACATGTAAGAGAGATGCTTTTCTTTATCAACAGAATGTTTCAAAAATATAGCAAGTTCGGCTTTGTGACATAGATGCAGAAATTACACTATTGACAGCTATAGTTCAGTGCTAAGTTCTGCCATACCTGCTGTATATCACGGCATGGCTAGTTCATGAGCAGTAGTTACTGAAGAGTGAAAGATTAATTTCCAGTTTCTGTTGGAACTGGGTTGCCTTCCACACAAAGTTAGGAAGAATAAGCAAATTCAGTGTTGCATTGCCTTTTCCAGAGGAAAGTCAAAGCATTGTTCTGTTACAATAGAGGTGATTATAGCTAGCCCTGTTTAAGCTGTCCAAACAGTTTTTTCAACAGTAATAGTTCATAGTAGTATGTATAGTTAAATTCATTGAATAAAAACATGAAAGACAAAAGTAAATGTAAGAATTACAAAGTCAGTCATCTATGTTGTGATTAATGCTAAGCTATCAGATCATACTGTGCTTGAAAGGGCTTCTGTGTGGGTCACTGAGATGCTTGTGCCATTGTTTCGAAGTGGACCTGTTAGCAGCACGGTAATTTATTGAAAGAAGGCTGCTTGAACTAAGAGACTTCTGTTAATAATTATTTACAGGAACTCATGACAAGTATTGCTGGCCTAGAGTTTTCTAATTATTCTCTTTAGAAACTGCTCAGAGGTAATGTTGCTGGAAATTGTGCTAAAGGTAAACAGGAATTAATGGTATGATTGACTTTATGTATAACCTATCTTTTGGTGTGTTTGCTTTTAAAGTTAAGAAGACTTGCTGGTTAACACTAGAATATTTCACTGTAGGTAAGAGTTGTAGCTAATATCTAAGAGCTCTGGATAACTCTTTTGGACTCCTGCTTTGCTTTTATACAAATATAAGCAATGTAAAAGTGAACATAAAATATTTTTGAGGGAGTAGTCCTTATGAGTGTGTGCACTGTGAATTAATCATATGCTATCACACTTAAAAATATTTTTCAGTTTATGTATTTATAACTTCAAAATATGTTTTCAAAAATAAAAGTGTATAACATTTGCCTAAACAATATTTTATAGCCTTGGAATGACAAGTGTACTGTTTTGAAACTTTTCAGTAACAAGGTACTGATAGCGCCTGTTGACGGGGTGTCTCTACAGGCTCTGTTAGGAGTTGGGAGTTTTGCAAACTACTTTCCCATTTTTTTTCCACGGTGTTTGTAGTGGTACCATTATATACATTTCTTTTAATATTTTTTATATGAGGAAGAGGCTTCTTACATCCCTGAAAGCCAGGTATAAGGGCTTCTTTACCGCAAACCACTTTTTCCATGTTCATGTTCAAGCCAAATGCAAGTAAAGTGATACAGTGTTACGGTCTTTTGTAGATTGTTTGATGTATGGCTGTTAAGCTACATGATAGGATCATTTAAGTTGGAAGGAACCTCTGGAGGTCATGTAGCCTAGCTGCCTTCCAAGTTAGAGCAGATTGCTCAGGATCTTTCCCAGATAAGCTTTGACTATTTGTAATGGCAGAAGCTCTATAACCTGTGGGCAACCCGTTCCTGCAGTTACTCTCCAGTAAGGAATTTCCCTTACTGCATCTTGTGATCATTTCCTCTTCTTACACTGTGCATCTTTGATGAGTCTGGCTTTGTTGTTTCTTACTGCAGCTACATCCTCCCTTGACGACTTCTCTGCAATGCAGGCAATGTAGTTCTCCTAGACTTGTTATATGTTCACGTGCTGCAGCCCCCTAGCCACCTTTGTAGCCCTCTGCAGAACTTCATCCCAGTTTAGCTTTGTACAGGAACTTGGGTGAACTTACTGTTGTTTCCTTTTGTCTTTAACCTACCAGAGGTCTTTGTTTATGGCTGTAGGACCGCAAACACTCTTTGCTTTCACATTAACGGTGGTGTAGTATAAAAGAAGTTTCAGGCTGAGTGGAAAATTCAGAAGGCATGCTGGGCTCCCATTGGTGTGGTAATCTGTGAGGCTGGGGTATCAGAACACTTTACAGCACTCTGCCTTTCAGCTGAAAACCAAAAAGGTGGTGAATTCACCTTTGCTGAAGCTGCATTGGACCATCTTGTAAACTGCTAACTTGCGGTGTTCATGACGAGTGCCAGAGGTGCTGTGTTTGATTCATATACCCTTGTCCTCTGTACCCCATTTATTTCTGCTTAGTGATGTTCCAGAGGTAACAGAAATGTATGGGTTTGGTCTGTGGGAGCATATCATGGCAATTTTGTCTGGTTGCATTTAATCTCATTTCTATTGATCCTGTCCTCCAGGTAGTTTTCTTTCTGTAAGGTATGTCTGTTCTCTTCCTTGGCACTTAATTTTAGATTGGCTTTGTATTAACTGCAGAAATGCAAAAAATGCTAAGTGAGATATGTTTCACCTCCAGTCTTAGAGGAACTTGTTTTGGTAATGTCCCTTTAAAAAATTTAAAAAACTGTGATTTGTCATTAGCCAGCCTGTCTACTTTACAGTTTCTCTACTAAACTATATTAAATTTAATTAATAATGTCTGATGTGATACCAGACCAGGTACTTGATTGAAACTCAGATTGGTGAGATGTACTCTGTTTTCCTGTTCTTGAAAATCACTTCTCAGCCATGAAGAGTGGTTCCTTAGTATGTCATAACAGCCTACTACCAGCAAAAATGTGTCTTGTTGCATCCTGTTGTTTACCTGTGTGGCTTTAATAATATTTTATTTATTTTTTTTTCAAAATTATTCTGAGTTCTGTATGGTAGAGAGGTCAGACTTGCAAGTCATTTTTACAGAAGAGGTGGCTTAATCAATGTGGTATGACTCAGACAGCCAGTACAGAATGAGAAATAGGTGTGAATTATCATGCCTGCCCATATGTAATGTGCAAATAAGATATCTTTTATTTCTGTCTAGATTATTATGATCATAAATTATCAATACTTTTTATATGTAATCTCAGAGACTAATAAGCCTAGAACTCTCCCATAGTGGTAGAGATGTGAATATCCCTGTAGTCAATATGACTGCAAACAGTCTTAGCTGTTTCATGTCTGGCTTATGAAGGCAGGTGAAAATAAGTATTATAATATCTATAAAATGACTTGGAGGGAAACATTTGTCCTCTTCATACTTCTAATGGCAATCTATGCTGTTTGTTATTTTTAACGAGGCATCTGTTTCTCAAGTAAATTACCGGAAGAATTTTGCAGCAAAATAACCCTTTCCATAAAACAGAAATCTTAGACTTTCCAGTCTAAGTTCATTAGGTCTTAAATTAATGCTTAATTTGGTAGATATTATCTGTTTAAATGCTTCTGTGAGGTGCAGGTTTTTTGACTAGTGTCTTGTTTGTGTGGTGAATGCAGCATTAGGACATAATGAGCTGAGTGTCTGGCTATGCCACCAGTCAGCTTGTCAAACAGAATTATTTTGAAGCCTGGTTATGCTGCTTGGGTTTGACAGTGGAGTTACATACCTTTTCTCGTCTGTGACAGATCTGAGAGCAAACATCGTATAGAGAACGCAGTAAGGCTTAAAATATTCTGCTGTTTGGTATATCCACAATGTTTTTGACTTTTCAACAGCTGTGCATTTAAACTATAGAAACATTTCCTTTAGATTTGTCACCTTGAACAGTACAGCCAACGGCTTTGTAACAGTTGTTTGAACACTGGGTGTTTTCAGGTGTGGTGAATTGCCCAGAGGACCTCACTGAAGCTAATCTAATCTGTGTCAGCTGAAGATACTGGAAGGTCTTGACTCTCTGAGGACTTGCTGCACTAATAAAATTAAACAGATGGGAATTTTTCCCTTACCGTTTTTCGGTTATTCTGTAGCAATGCATTTATGATCCTTAAGAAATAAACTAGAAATTGGGTATCATGACCAGGAGTATTTCTTTTTCTTCAAACCTGAAAGAAGCAGTTACATACTGAATGTAAGGTTCAGTGGTGTACATTTGAAGTGTAGACTTCCTTAGGATAATTTGGGTCATTAAGCTATTTTAGCTACCTCGATCTTGCTATTGTGTGATGATATTTTATCTAGGAAGAAAAGGTTGAATTCTTCTCTGATGTAGCTCAGGTGTATTGACTTTAGTGGATTTATACCAGAAAACAAGAAGGGGCCAGTGAATGCATAAGTTTGTGTTTTGGTGAGTAGCATTTTGTTTCTCATTACAGAAAGGATGAATGACTATGCTTGTAAATGTGGAGGTGAAAAATGGAAAAATTTTGATTCTTACTATGCTACTGAGAGAAGTCCAGAGAAGGCTTTCCTATCATATCAGGAGGAGCTTTAGTAATTATACTAAAAATACACGTAGGCAAAAGGAAGTCACTACAAATGCACAAACATCTCAGTCCTTAAATATTTAAATACCCTTGCTGTCTTACCTTTAGTGTTAGAAGTACTGTAGTTTCAGCAAGAACATGCAGTGATTTTTCATTTTTGCTAATTGTTGTTTTTTAAATGAAAATTTAATCCTGTAATGACAGACTAAAGCAGAGTGATACGGAGGGCATATTTTAGAGTTTTACCTCAGGCCTATAGTGATGAGAAACTGCCCCTCTCACCTCCAAACAGTGCTGCCAATCAAATCATTTGGCCTAAGTGATAACTGTCATCCTACCTAAGCTGAAACTCTAGTGTTGTTTGGGTTATTGCAACTCTGAACAGGACAACAGATGAGCTTCCTTCATTTAGCAAGACAGAAAAGTCAAATTTTTGCTTCAAAAATCTGAAATTGTCAAACCCAGCAACTCTGAATTGAGCAAAATGTGTGTCTTGGTTTCTGAGTACAGCAGCCTGGATGGACTTTTCTCGATGTAGCTGTGCAAGTGGAGGTGATGCTTCCTCTTACTTTACTTGCTTTCTGTTGTCTTCACTTGATTATCATACAGTGCTGCTTCTGTGCCAAAATGTGACATCCCCAAATTCATCAATTCCCTTTCTTCAGGAAATGTCAGCAGCTTATTTGAGGCTTTGATAATGTCTTCAAAGCATGGTGTCAGTGCTGCCTTTCCTCACAGTGTTCCCAAGAGCTTTTGCTCCCATGGCAGGGACTGACAGCCAGGTAACAGCTGAGTTTATAAATGCCTTCAGCCAACGCTAAAGTGAATAGATGTGAACAGTTTGAACATAGGATGTTAGTTAACCCAGATGATCTTTGATTATCCTTCTATCTATGAGGTTTTTTCTGAGTGTTTCTGGTTTTTTGGTTTTTTGTTTTTTTTTTTTTAAATTTGGATTAGAATATGGGGAAGAGACTGGGTTAGTGTTGTCCACTCATCCATGGAAGAGGGGGCAGTCACTGCCTTTTGTGGGGTGCTGCGTGGCAGCAGGTCCAGGCTTGGCCTCAGAAGTGCCGATTACATTAGGTAATTAACTCCTTCTTAATAACTGCGTGAATTACATGTACATCACTGGCTTAATGTTGTATTCCTCCCAGGCCCAAGCTAGATTAAGTCTCATTTTTTAACAGCTTAACTACATTTAGGAGTTGGCAAGCTTTCTTTTAAAATGTCATGCGATTGCATAACGGGACATACCACGTGCCTTGGAGACCTGTGCTGTGGCTGGGATCACTAATCACTCCCTCACTAACTTGCGTGGTTTGAGGGACTTGTTCATTTTTGTACTGATTAGGTACCTATAGCTTAAAATTCCCAGCAGGTTTCTGACAGACATCAGCAGGCTATAGTGTGTCCAAATCCATTAGATTTGTACAGTTTAACTGAGAGATCTGTGCTACCCTGGTTTATTTTCAGTGAGACCAGATGAGTTATGCTCCTAAGAGCAGCTCAGCAGAGCAAGAGCAGCTGTGTCGGCTGGCATCCATCACCTCTTCACAGGGAAGGGGATGTGTGGCACCTCTGGCATCTAGGTGAGCAGTGGCTAGATTGGTTACAACTGCCAAGTTCAGTGAGAATGTTCTTGAGGACAGTTGCTTTGTGGATATTTGTACTGCACGGAAGTGTAAGATAGAGTTGACAGGGCAGATAAATGAGTGCCTTGGTCTTTTTTTGTGGCAGAGGCACTGTGGTACAGAGTGGTACAGGAGCAGAGCCTGGTAGTAGTGCTGGGATGAATCTTTACTGTCGTGTAGATGGATACTGGGCCAGCACCTGTTAGGAAATAAAATATTTGGTTTAGCCTTTTATGGTGGAACAATTTTACTGAAAGCTGGCTGGGAGGTTTTGAGTCATGTCGAGCTGCACCTTTCTGTGGGAAGGCAGTCTGCTTGCGGTTTTACTATCTGTCCTCCATTTATTAGCTACATGGAATGAAATTTCCAATCTCACCCTGGCTAGAAAACATCAGTATTTTGGGGGCTGCTTTAAATAATAAAACAGCCGCCTCAACTTTTAATCAAATACAGTTATTTAAAAATAATTTTAGGTATACATTGTAACTGTGTACATTGAGTTATATATGTATTTTAAAGTTCTGATTTTGGGTGTTATCTCACGTAACAGTCCTGTTGTGGTGGTTGTCAGCAGAGGAGTTTTGTGAGTAAGGGTTTATATCAACAGAAAAAAATTATGCAAAATTTTTAAATCTTTATTTTAAAGGAAAGGCGCTTAGTAATATTTCACTCTGGGTTATGAGTGTCACGAGTGTCACTGACTTCATAATAGCTCTTCAATAAGCACTACCTGGGCACTAGCCCATTGCCAAAGTGATGAGTATAGGCATGGCTGAGGTCCACATGAAGTGACATGCCTTAAAACCATACAGAAATGGTGCTGCTTAATTAAAATGCAAGAGGGAACCTAGGAGCTACTACTTTATTCAGTTCCACTGAATATGCTGCTACTTTTACTGTAAGAAAACCGTATTATTTTATCCTCAACCAGTGAGATCAAAACTGGAAGATGTGAGCCTCCTGTCTTCAAACAAAAGGGTTTTTTTGCCTTTGGATTTCAGTGTGGGTAGGATCACATCCAAATCACACAGTAAGTTATATTTAATGTAAACAAAAGTAATGATGCCAAAAGTCTTATGTTCAGCAAAGATCACAGAAGAATCATTTTGGCTTCAAAATAATGGAGCTTCAAAAAAATGGATGTAACCAAGCACATTTCAAGTAAGGTAAAAATGAAAGTAGTGATTTTCTATTTGAAATTTAATGGTCTAGTCTGCTGAACATGTTATGATATGCCTGCAGTGAAATAAGTGCATTGGGCATGTCCAGTACTTTAATTTACTTTAAAGCATGAATGTTTGAGGTTTATATCGTGTTCCGTGGTGGGGTACAGCTGCAACAGCACTGGAGATACTCTGATGGAGGCCCTTGATGATACGCTAGTGGCTTACTTGCAAGCTTGTGATTTAAACAGAAAAGCTTTTACAATCAATCTCCAGTTTCACAGTTTATTTTGCTTTGATAATAGTCATCAGGTTTTACTGTTAGACTGCTGAGAGGGAGCTGGCATCTGTTTACTGCCTGGGTCCAAACAAAGGTGGTTAAGCTCATGACTCCAGTAGCTCCACTGTGAGCAATTGTTTGCCTTACGCAGAGTTTAGGCTGAAGGCTTGAAATCTTATTTCTAACTTTACTCTAAGATTCTCTGCCTCAAAAGTGAATAATAAAATTCATATTGATATAAACAGGGTCAGATTTTCACTCAACCGTCAAAATTCCCTCTGAGCGGAAAAGCTAAATGAGTTATTTTCACATCACTGGTGGATTCTAAACAGACTTTTTTTTTGTCTTCTGGTATCAATCGGCATTTTTTTCTAAGGTGAAATATGTGATTTCATGTCTGTATTCAGAAAGCTGATTACAAAAAAAAGTTTTCCTTCTTGCATGACATGTATTATGAGCAGACTCATGCAGTACAGCGGAGAGCCACCCTCTTTAGTAAAGGATAGCATTCCTGAGGCATGTTATTAATTAATTAACCTCCTGACTCTGATAGTGAAGATGCTGCAAGGATGCATTCTTCATTAGACTGTGAGCATTGAAGGGGTAACCACTCACACCTCCATAAACACTTTTTTTAGTGAACATGCATATTTGTTGATTTTGTACTAAATGTAGAGAAAGAGTCTAGTTCTGCAAAATTCTGTGTGCTGTATTTGTACATAGAACTTTATGCTATGCTAATCTGCCTGTCAGCTGGGAGTCAAGAAATTCGTCCAGTGTTGCACATGTAATCTCTTTATGTTCTCATTAAGGAGATGTATTATGAAAGTGCTGATTAAGTAAGGCTTTTGTTTTATTTTTGTTTCTTCAGTATGTGGAATATTTTCATTGGCACAGGTAGGCAGCAATATATGTATCAATATGTATCATATATCTATATCTATATCTGTATATATATCATACATACCTTATTATACCATGTATAAGATGCTAATTTTCTTATAGATTCTATATCAGAGAACAAAAACCTGTAGGAATAAATTTCAAAGCCAAGGTATAGCAGTTCTTTGTTTTCTATCCTCATGTTAAAAACACCTTTCCCCAAAAAACTCTATATATTAAACATTATTAAAAATAAAGAAATTGTGGTAATTTTATTTTGTTGATGAGTTTACAAGTTAATCATGACAGATTAGACATAGTTTCAGAAAAATCATTCTGGATGATCTTTGAAGATATACAGTGTATATGAAATCTTGTTTTGTGTGCATAATCAAAACTGTGATGTATCTGACATTTTTACTGGTCAATAAAAAGATTTTTCAGAAAGCTGTCTGTAATGTTACATGCTGTAAACTTTCAACACAGATTTAGGTTTGATGGTCAAGTAGCTACTGAATGTTGGCTGGTTGAACAGTGACCTTGTTCCTGTATGGGAATGCGCAAAATTGTGTTCTTATGTATACGCAGTTTTCCCATAACATATAAAGGCACTTCAAAATATACTAACCATTTAAGTTAACAAATGAAGACCAAGCAGTGAGAAAGTAGTGTCCTTGTCTGAGTCACTGGGATTAACATCCAGTTACCACTTGAAAGGTTTAATTACTAAACCAAGAAAGGAATAGACATCACAGGGTAAAGGAGAACTGGCTAAAATATGCCATAGTTTCCTTTAAAACCACACAGAATATTTTGTGCATTACTTTTTCAGAGTAAGAAAGCTGTGTTATCATTACGCTCCGTGCCCAAGAACTAGTTCAGAATAATATGGACTTTTAAATAAATTCTCTGAGGAAATATCCATAAATTCCATCTGAAAAGCCTGTGGAATCTTCCTGAATGGAAGGTGCTAGGGGAGGGTGGCTACCGCTACTGAAGTTGCTTGGTCTGTTCGTTCGTTTGCCAGTCATCAAGTTTGGACCTCTATGATGAGTTGTTATTTCACAAAGTTTTGTTCAAAACAATTTAGTTATTTCCAAGAGTGAAGCAAGGAAAAAAATTTGCTGTCAAAACCAAAGAAACCCAGACAACTGTTGTCTGACAAACTCTCGGAGCAAAGACTTGGTAACTGCTGTCAGTACGGTCACCGTGCCAGAAATGTGGTGTTCTCTGTGCTTTTAAAGATACGCCCACAACAAGCCTGTTTGAGGTGCTGAAATATCTCTGTTGGGAGAGTTTTCCTCAAACTTTTATCAGTTAAGTCCTGTAAGGATATCTCTCACTGTCCCTGTCTGGTCCCAGTGGCTACACATCACATGTGTTTCTGGTGCTTGAGTTTGAGCACCAGAGCTGAAAACAATTTTCTTGCATTTGGAGCTGTCTGATGTTTTTCTGCATTACCTGTCCTGCAATGCAACACTGGGGAGAAATTTCCTCGCTTGATTTATGTGGGGACAAGGGCCAAAATGATGGGAGAGAGTGAAGAGGTGGATTGGAGAAGAGTCAAAGTAGAGGAGGGAGGAAGGACCTGTGATTCAGTGCGCAAGGAGTTCAAGGAACACGTGGGAACCAGTGTGGATGACAGGCTGAGGGAAGTGGCAATGTGTGTGACAAGGGACTATGAGCATGGAGGCTGCTATCTGGAAAGGAACAGGTGGTGGAAAAGAACATGGAAGTGGGAAGTGGTTAGGGAAGACAAAAAACCCCAAAACTGACATGGTAGGTAGATCTAGTTAAGGAACTCAGGACTAGCAGCCAGGGATGATGAATTTTGCCAAGGAGAAGATGATGATAGTCCTGGGTGTGGGCTGGATGGAGGGGAACAATTGATTGTAATACTGACAGTAGATACATGCACAAGGCTGAAACAGCAGTTTGCAGGTTGCTTTAATGCTTTAAATTTTTATTCTGTGTGTCATTATGTGAACTTCGTACTTCGCTTGTGTGTTTGTTTATGTGCAGGGGTATCGTTCTACAAAAAAATCCTGGCTTGGATTCTGGTTTATCTGAATATGCACAGCTGAAACTGCAGTGTATCAGGAACTGATTGACAGCTGAATGATTCAGGATTTGATTGACAGCTGAATGAGGCACCCTTGCTGTGAGTGTGGGGGTGAGGGGGCAGGCAGCACCAGTGAAGAGCAGCTAGGAGCGGTGACAGATACATCCTTCTTTTCATTCCCCTCTGCTGCCACGGGTCTGTTGGAGTCCTTCCTTTCCCATGAGGGGAGTTTTTTGTTGTTTTTTTTTTTCTTTTTTCTTTTCAGTCAAGATTGTTAAAGTTGAAGGCAGCCAAGTACCAGTTAAATGGTAATATGACCCCATGCAGTGTGTGGCACTGGATAGCAGCTCTTCAAGACAGCCAGAAACTTTAGAAGGGGCAGGAGAGAATGCAGGTGTATAGAGTTCCCCATTAGCAGCCATTACAGACTGCTAATGAATAACTTATTCCTGCACCCGTGCAAACCTGTTGACTGGTTTTTTGTGTGAGGGGTAGATAATAGATAATGAGCATATCCAGAAAACTCCTTTTAGAACGGAAATACTTGCAGTGTATCTTCCGTTGCTCTCATGTGGAATGTCTGGTTTTTTAACAATGGCATTTTTAAAAACTTGAATCTTAAATTTTAATAACAAAATTCCAGATGGTTATTATGAGAAATTTTAATAACAATGAAGTTTCAGGTACAATGAAATCAGTTTTATTGGAAGCACCCTGGCAATCAAATTACCAAAGCTGTATAGAGAAAGTATGTACATTTTTTAGGGTAACAAATGTATCCTTTGGCCTTCTGTCAACGTTTGCAGGGGGAAGTAATTTTCTAGTCAGTCAGTCAAAATGAGAAGTTAACTCCATCAAACTGGAAATAAAACATTTCAATAATTAAAATGGTACAATGTTTTGGAAAAGCTTTTTGGGGATGTGGTGAATCATCATTACATAGACTGTTAAAGGAAAGTATGTTTCAGTGAAAATATATTCAAACACAGATGAATCTTAAACTGAAAATAAGCACTTTCATATATGGACTACAAGTTTACACATAAAAAATCTGTTGTTGATTGGTGGCAGTGTAGACTCCATTGAAATCAGTACCAAAATATCCAGTTTGCAATTGACAGGTAGAAAGAAATAGCTTTACTAGCCTGTAGGAGAGAAGCAAATGAAAATACCACGATGTTTTTTTTGGCAGACAGGGGCTCTGTGCATCCTGATTAGGGATGCTCCAGAAGGAGACCGCAAGCACCTGGTAAGGCAAAAGGCAAGCACATGCAAATTTACAATGCATGCACTCTCACAGATTTATTTGAAATAATTCCCCATGAATATGGAAGACGCATCCCTTTGGACCCACCAAAGGCTGCAAAGTTGCAAGAAGCGGAGTGGCTCCCTGGCAGAGCAGAGCTCTCATGGGTGCGTGGTGGAAGATGAGAGTTCATGTCCCAGCCTGGGGCTGCCTAGCAGCAGGCACCCGCCAGGATAGGAAGGGGGAGCCGGGCACACCAGCTACTCTGCAGGAAGCCCCTGTGCAAACAGGCTGCCTGCAGCAGTGCATTGCCCTGGGACTAGGGGGAGCAGGGGTCACGCTGCCCACCTGGGAACAGCACTCCTATGGGGAGCCCGCAGAGGCTGCTTCACCTAAATGTCACCATCCTGCACTGTGCAGGCCCCCTGCAGGCAAATCCCACCAGCAGTAAAAGCAGTGGGGCTGTGCAATTCTTCCCCAAAGGACAGCGCACAATGCTCATGCTTCAAACCCAGGGAACAAGGGAAACCCTGCAAGTGCAGAGGCAGTGGTCTTTGGTTGTTTCTGCAGAGCAAAGCTCAGTGCATCCCGAGCCTCTTGATTCTGACTTGCAGCACCTCCACAGGACAGCTCTGGTTCGTACCCAGCCTGAGCTGCCTTCAGAAGTGCCTCAGCAGAGCTCACTCTAAAGGTCAGCACTACATCATCGGGTGTGCACCTCGCAGAGGGAAAGATGCAAAAGAGCCAAAGACACGTGCTCTGAAAGGCTTGTTTAACGAAGAGGGCTACTCTTTTTCTTGTATTTCCCTGTGAGAGTGCATGGGAAGCACATGCATTATAAACTTGTGTGTACTTGTCTTCTATCTTGCCAGATGCCTGTGGTCTGTTTCTGGAGCATCCCAAATCAGGATGCGCAGAGCCCCTGTCTGCCAAGAAGATACACCAGGTCACACAGCTGTGTGTTAAGAGTATTTTATGAAAAGCAGAAGAATTATAGTAACCAACATCTTAACCATTCCAAATAAGTGGGTTTATGTTGTATTTTTAAATTTCATTGTTATTATAATGGTTTCTTTCTTTGATGTAAGAATTCTTCAAAGTGCCTGGGAATGTGATCGAAATGATCATTGGTCATTCAGTCCTTCAGAGCAGCTCTTTTCTGTGAAAAGTTGAAATGCTTTATTGTTGGTACCATAACTCATCTGTCATACAGCAAATGCAGATTTATGGAACTGGGTAATATTAATATTCAGGGATGGATTAGTGAACAGATTTTTAAATCAAATAGATAAGGCTGGAATGTCTCTACACTGAACTAGTTGCTGCCATTTTGTGAAATATCTTTCATGGCTGATGAGAGAACAGTTTTAAAGCATTAGTAAGTATTTAATTACATTTCCAAAATTTAGTTGTCTTTCTATTACTTATTTGCTTGCTCTAATTGCCCTTTGGTGTCTTCACTGGACTTTGATTCCTGCTTGGAGCATTTCTTGTAATGTGTATGCATGTACAAAGCGCATTACTATACCAAGTAAATATAGTTGCTTATATCTACCCCCAAAAAAAGAGCCTACTGAGCTGAAGTAGGTTCCCATAAGCTGAGTATTTTTTTTAATATTTCTTTTTAACTTTTTTTCTTCTGTGTAAGTTTTCTCAGTGTCAAGTAGATCATCGATCTGTGACAAAGCCTCAAAGTGCACTCTGGCCAGTAGTTACAAGGGGAGATGCTTAACTAGCTGGAGACTGTGCTCCCAGGAATCTTCCTCTCTCTTATGGAGTTGGCCCCTACGTGGATTTTTAAAAGTATTTATAAATTTGGGACAGATACAGTAGTTGTAAAACCAGACTAATAAGATGAACCTTGAGACACTTGTCTAGAATAGCATTTTCTAACTGGAATGCATTAGATTGACCATTAGCAGAAACAAAACGAGTCTACAGGCATCTTAACATTCAGCACTTAAGAGTGGGTGCAGCAGGTTACGTCCAGCAGAGAGATGAGATGCTGTGTTCAGTTCTTCATCCCAGAACAGACATGGAGAGATCTGTGCATGTGTCCATAAATTCGTGAGGAGTTCTTAGAAAAAAAAACTCTGAAAACAGGCTGGTGTGTCTGCTGTCAGCGAAAGAGGAGGAGAGAGGGAGGGGTGGATTAGTACGATTTGGGTGGTACATTTGTATGATGTATACTTAGGGCAGACTGTGGTATTGTATTTGCATGTGTTAAATCCCCAGTTTATGAGAGTACTTTCTTCTGTTCTGTGATTGTGTTGCGGAATGCCTGCACATATAATGCTAATGTAAATCCTTCTCTGTTTGGACATTCATTCTGCAAATTAAGGTCAAGTTATTTTACCTAGGTGAATATTTGTAAATATTTAGCACTGTTAATGTAAAGATTTCTCTATGCTTCAACAGGCAGATATGCAAATTGAGGCCTGGATGGTTGGCTGCTTTGGGGAAAAGGGATGTTTACTCTCTGTTGGTAGAGACCACCAAGAACTTGGATTTTAAAGCCTTGTGCCTTGGTGCTTTCAGAGATGGGAGGTAGTGGAAAGTTGCGGTGGTGTCTGGTCTTTTCTGAGCTTGAGCTAAGGGGGTAAAATGGACAAAGAAGAACAGTGGGAAAGTGCTGTTTGGAGACAGCTGTTTCTGTAACATATCTACCAGGAATGGGATGACCTGGTGGCCCAGCTCACCCTCAGTTGCGTGACTGTACACTGCCTTTGCGCATAATTTTTATCTCTCCTTAGTAACCTTTACTTAGGGCAAAATACTGCAGTTTGCTCTCTGAAAATGCTGCGTAAAGTTTACTGTCTGGGGGCGTGTCTACCTCAGTATAGTGATGCTGTCTGGCTCGTCAGTGCACGTGGGGTGGTGCCGATGCACACGTTAAGGGCTGTGCTTGCTCTCTGTCCTTCGTTGTGCACTGGCATGGAAAGCACTGGTGCCCACGCTGCATCGTCAGGACATACAGAGCACTCCTGCACTGCATGGGAGCCGGCTGCCATCTAGCATGTAGGTGGCAGATCCCATGTGCTTCCCACCTGGAGGGCTTGTTAGCAGCATAACACACCCAGCCCTATACTTGAGGGGGAAATGTGGGAATGTTACACTTCTGAACGTCTCAGTGTGATTGTGTGTTGTCCCCCATAGCATCCTTCTTGCTTTTCCATACTCTAATACAAACTCCCTTGTTTAGCATTAGAAACCTTCTGCTCTTGTTCTGTGTTGTTATCTCTTGCCAGTATACAAGCAGAATAACTAACTCAGCATCAGGTGTAACTTTCCAATAGACTCTAACAATGGTCATGGCCAGGGGAGGCATCTCAAAAGGCAACAGTTATCTTCAACCAAAGCTGTAGGCCTTTTTTTTGAGTGAAGGCTCATGGACTCATCTGCATCTTCCTTAGCATTTATGAGGTGGTAAGAAGTAGTCTGTGGACTGAACTACTTTCAAGAGAAAGGGTTAGTAATGGGTACTTAAAGTAAAAGAGGCGATGTGTTGGTGGTTGGTTGGTTTTTTTAAATACAAAGAGGCTTTACTACCTACATTACTTTTATTTCAAGAGAGGGACTAGCATCCTACAGAGGTAGACATTGCTGCACATCTTGCTTTGTCTCTAAACTCAGTTAACATCAGTCATGGATCTGATTTAGCCTGCATTGCTGTTCAATACAAAAGAGAAAATAATAATTAAAAAAACCAACTAGAAAAACCTCACTGGAGCTAAAAAGCAATGAACATTGTGGAAGATAAGGATTCCTGGTGACTAAATATGCAGTAATGTGAATATGTTAAAATATAGTTCTGGATGTACCATTTTTAAAAGAATGATTTCTTTGATTAAAAAAATACAATTAAATCAGATCTCTCCTGAATGTTCTGGCTGTCATTTTCTTTAGCCAGTAGAAACCTGCCTTTCTGGTTTATGAAGCCACAGTGCTAACATGTAAAGCAAGATGTTATGACTCATTTCAACAATTCTTTGTTCTCTCTTGAAAGCATTGCTGATGATATTTTCAAGCACTTGGGTTTACCCCTAAGAATGCAAGCCTCTAGCAAGTCTGAGCTTAATGCAAGGCAGGTTATGTAATTTTTGCAATGCCGTATGATGTGAATGCAATCCTGTTAACATCTTTGATAGTTTTGGTTTGCAGTTTTGCTGCATTTTGCTGTATTTTTTTCAGGAGAAATAAGATGTCTTTTCATAGTTTGTAAAACTTTCTTCAAATGCAGTAAAAACATATTTTGCAACTATGAAGTAGCCATTTAGGGATTCATCAGCAAAACTGCTTTCTTAACTCTGCTTGAAAAGGCAATTTACTTGCATGAAACCCTGAAATCATGTGGCTTAATATAAGAACTTTAATTGAAAATGAGGTTGCAATGGTTTAAGCAAGGGTCAGTGATTTTATCTGAAGAGTGCTTCTCAGTGCTAGAAAAATAATAGGTTAAGGAAGGTGAGGTTAGAGGGCTGCGGGGGTACCTGCTGGCTTTCATCCTGGCAGTTGCCTTGTGAAGCACTGCCTTGTGTATGTGCAGACATTGCTGAAGGATGTGAAAGGGGTTGACTAGGAGGGCTACAGGGACAACTGCACAGTCTGTTTTGGCTGAGGATAACCAAAGTGTTGAGCATCTTGCTCCTGTAGAGGTGGAGAACCCCCAGCCGTTGTAAGTTGGATTGGTTTTGCTCAGCATTTTCCCACAGCTGGACCACCTGTTTCTGCAAGACCTGCAGCAATGGAAGTGTTAACTGAGCTGTGTCAAGAGAATAAATTAACAGGCATTTTATGTTTTCTGTCAGCCTAGCAATATAAATAAAAAGCAGTGGAAAAGCTTTTTATGTGTTGTTACCATTTATCTCTGAAAAGGAAGAGGAGAGTCTTTCATTTCAGTCAAACCAGCTGTGAGATGTGTTTCGTGGGGATAACGCACTGGCTTTAGCCCCCATGGGAGGAAGTCTGTCACAAAGACTTTTTGCATAGAACCTATTGCAGTTCTCAGCTGACTGAAGACTTCCAACCAAGAAGGCTAGCTGAATCCTAACCTGGTGCAGAGAGCCTTTTTGTCACATTAGGATCTTTGATTACTCCCAGGAGTGTGTATTCTTATTGTAAGATGCATGAATGGAAAATTGACAGCTTCATCTTTGCTGCTGCATTATATCCTTAGTTTTGCTAATAAAACTAATACGAATAATATTACTGGACAGACAAAGAGCAGAAAGGTCATTGAAAGCAAATAGATTTGAGCTTCACAATCACAGAAGCTCAGCATGCCTTAGGTGGGCACCACTCCATGTCCCCAGTAAGCCATGGTGCAGGCAGCTCTTTTTATGCTGTCTGCACAGTTAACCGTGTCCAAACCCTGGGGCTCTGAGCAGTTGGTTGTGGAGCAACTTCTGTCTGTAACACTCTTCTGACATGCAGTAGTACCCTGTTGGAAGTGTTGCCATCATTTATTTGTGCAGGTTATTTGGAGGCAGGGCTGCTTGTTTATTTTGAGCTTTTCCTGTGTCTGTTTCTAGATGCCTGCCCAATCCTAGGTTCCCAAGATATTGTTGTACTGTTTAAATGGTAATGGAAACAGTTCCAATGGTGAAGGTGATTTGCCTAATATGGCAAGTGAATGATGAAATAACTGTGTGCTTTTTAGTGGGACAGATCTGTATTATTCTGCTTTACCCAAAATGCTAAAAGGAGATTTAGTGTGTTTCTGCTTACCTTAATAATTTTCCCCCAGAATTGTTTTCTGTTTTGTGGCTGATAATTAAGTCTCACTGAACATGCTGAGGGAATATGTAAGTACAGTTGTTTAGTGTAAACAACCTGTATGATGGCTCTACACTGTTATACTGGTAACTTTTCAAGAACATCTCCTTGTAACTATTGACCTGCCAGTTACCTAATAGTATTGACAGAACGATTGATCAAACATGTATGAGGGCAAAATATTTTCTTCTGTACAGCTGAAATCTTTGTTAAAGACACTGGGAACTGCCTCCTTTTTTTTTTTTTTTTTTTTTTTAGACAAAGCTAATTGAATGCATGAATGCTACTGCACATAGCTGACAAAGGCAGAACGTCTTTGTGAAAAGGCTTTGTAAATTCTTTCCCACAGAAGTCAACGAAAGGGTCGGTTGTCCTGGGCTACGTATTTCGTCACTTAAACCTAGTGGAGATAGATTACTTTGGACTGCGCTACTGTGACCGAAGTCATCAAACGGTGAGTAAGAGAGACCACAGATTGGATTTTCCATATGTAAGATTGACCCTGTTTGTGCCATTTGTGAGTAGAGCATTAGATTGTCATGCTTTCACCAGCTTGCACTATTTCCTGGCTCAGGTTTCCAGTAATAATTTATTTGTGTTCATTTGCATCAAAGTCTTGGAATATCCATTCATATCTTAGATAGGAACAGAATCAAATGCTAAATGCTGTTGTAAACTAAATGAAGAAAGTGTAGATAGTACAAAATTATGACATGGAAGTAGGATTATCTTTTCCCTTTCAATACGGTGCCCTGAAACCTGTGCTTGGTGCACTGTGCTGTCTGGCTTCACTTGTCCCTGCAGTGTCTGGGAAGGAATGTCCCTGAACATGTCACAGGCTGCTTCACTTGGACCACTTGCTGAATGCCTGTGTCAGAATATATTGCATGGTTGGTGTGGCAGCTGCCTCTTCACGTGCAGAGCCCCAGGAGTCAGGGTGCTGGCAATGACATTTTCACTCCTCCTGACCCATCTCTGTGTCCTTGAGCCTGTTGTCTCTTGAGCCTTCTTGACAGGGACTCACCAGACATCTGAAAGCTTTTTCCACCTGGAGATTACAGTCCTAAATGGGTAAGAAAATTGAAACCAGGCTGAGATGTTTCAGCCGAAGCAGGCAGTGGCTCATGGCAGCACTGTCAGGAGTGCCCCCCCAGAATGGCCTGTGCAGCGTTACTGCAGTCAGAGGTGAGGAGCAGGGGGTGCTCAGCAGGTGGGATTTTATAGGGTGGTCTTCATATTACCTTAATTTTATAAAGGGAATGATGCCTAGCCTGTGGCTAAATTAAGTCAAGCAGTTAGGTTTTTAAAGTCACTGTTCTGTGCTGAGAGTACTGCACAAGACCCTGACCTCAACAGATGCCACGTTTCATCTAATAATAGGAAGTTTTTGAAAGGGCTAAGTATTTGCCTGTTTCTTCTGTCTAGCAGAAGTTGAACATGTAGAGACTGAAGTAAGAACAGTGTTAGTGGAAGATTATTGATTGCTGCTGAGAGCTACAGAAGTAAATCTCAGTCTATATTTATTTCTGTGTCATTGCCTAGACATTCATGAATTCAGTTCCTTCATAAGCTTCAACCCATGTTTAATTCCATGGAGATGAAAGTCAGATTCATCTGTGAACTAAAAGCAGGCTGCTAAAAACAGTGTTTTTGATTTTCTGAGGAAACTGAAGTGTGAATGAAGAGCAGGTAGGTATTTTTTGCTCTCAAAAGTATTTCCCTTTCTCTTGTAGAGGCAAAAACCCCAGAAATGGCTATTACTGGGAATATTTTCAGAGGCATACACACCGTGTGTTTAATGGTGTATTACAGCATTATGAAAGTACAAGAAGATTACTTCTCTTTTGTGAAGAGTTTAACACATAAAGGCAGATTTTAGGATGCATCCTGCTAACGGACTAGATGACTGTATAGTAGTGCATTTTGTATTATGGTAGTGTGCATGAGCTGTAGGCTATAACTGTATTAACTCAGTCTCTCCAAATACAAGAACAGCCTTTATGCCTCTCAGTGTTAGCCTTTGTCTTTATTCTCTGGCCAGCCCAAGGTCAGGAAGCCCCCATGCTTCTTCATTTTGCAATAGATTAGGAAGATGTTCATCCCACCTCCCCCATTTGCCTGCGCTTGTACCAACACTGGTCATGTCGTGGGGATGCAGTTTGCTCTAGCACAGACACGATGCTTCAGCCTCTCTGCGTGGAGGTCTGCTGGCTGGCCTTTTGCCTGGCTTCTGCACTGGTGGGCAGGCACCTCTGCTGACTCCTTGTGTTCCCATCCCCCAGGGGAACACGCGTGTCTCCCCCTGCCTGCGGATTTTCTTTGCAGGGAAATCCCAGGTGTGTGGTGTGTGGGAAAGCAATGAACACATCAGCTCTGTCCTGACACGCAGCTGGGAAGCAGCCAGGAGGTACAACTGGAGACCACAACAGTGGGCCACCTTACGGAGCGCGCCTCCCCTGCCGTGTGGATGCTGCCACAGTGGCTGGCCGGGTTTGAGCTGCAGGCTTTGCACCTGGGCTGTGTTGCAGCAAAGTATTGTGAAAATGCCTGTTCCTGGTTTTTGTCTGTGTATGGGTAATTAAAAGTTTATGCTGTTTTATCTGGAAAGTTCATAAATAGGTAAACCAGTGATATCTGTGTTTAGTTTTATGTGTTTTATGACAGCTGTTGCTAGCTTGTTATTTCCAGTGAAATCTTCTAAGCTCTTAAGAATGGCCAGTATAAGGGGAAAGCTTCCATGCAGCAAACAACACTCCATGCTTTAGCTGTAAACTTATATTCACTTGTGCACTGAATGTGGCTAAAACTGTCTGGGCTGTTGTGGGAATTAGTCCTGGCTGGCAAGAAGCCTAAATTTGAATTTTGGATTAGATATGTTTTGGATTGGCCGCAGTAGCTTTCCTAAGGGAATGGGAAAAAGGTTACCTTGCTAATTAGTTTTAAAACCGTGTTTCTGAGTTAAGTCTCAGACAGGGAAATGTGTTTGGAGGTTTGGCTGCCTATTAATACATTGCTTGTGGTGGGAAATATTTTATTATTTGCTCTGCCAGTTTTTTTGTCATGCTGTATACTTAACTGAATGATGAATAAAGCAGCATGGACAAAACTATGTATTTCAAGGAATGCAACCCAGTCTCTAGAGAAACATTTTTTTTATATTAAGGGTCTGAAAAAACTTGTTTAGTTATTTTCCCCATTACTTTTGCATGCCCAGCACTTCCAGGTGGTCTTTCAAGTGCTGTGTTGGTGTGCTACCTCTGATGTGGGTGGTATTATAATTATTTTAGTTGTACCAGCAGGGCTGTATTCAGTGAACAGGGTTTCACTGTGCTATGCATTATATGAGTGCAGAACACTAAAATGGTCTCTTCCTGAACAACTAACAAACGAATTAGCATGTGAGAGAGAATAGGTGGATGCAGCAAACAGATTGACAGACCTGGATGGCACTGGGAGGACTGTGAACAGTAGGATAAAGCATAAATTGGATGATGCTGCCTCTAGGGGTAATAATTTGGTCATATTACAGACAATATTGCTTTATTGACATTCAAGGTTCCCCCAAACTCTCCATGGTAAAAGGGCAGTATTTAATTTGCAAAATCAAGCTCTGGAAGATTGTGAGTTGCCAGAACAGTGTAAGCTATATCTATCTTGTGCTCTGAACAAGGCAGGACTCCTAAGGAAAACCAAAAAGTATATTATAATAGTTAATTAAAATATAAATAATTAATTAAAAATCTTGTAAAATAAAACTACACCTGAATGAATAGATGAGTTGAGCTAATGCTGCAGGTTGTCAGTAGTGTTTCCTAACCTCTGAGTGCTTTTGGTTGACAAACTGCATGCTGCTTTCTAATGTAATACATGAGTATCTTTTTTGGTGCAAATTCTTTTAAAAGAAAAACCAGTTTTCTTTGAATGCTGCTGAATCTCTCAGTGTGCTTCATCATCACTCTTCACCTGATCCTTTTGCATTGCTGCAGAGATTCTTGACACTCAAGTTAGGCTAAGCGGAGACCAGATACAGTCTTCATGCTTGTTCATGTGGATGGTCAGCTGGATCCTGATTGACACGGCATTTTTGTCTTCTGCCTCACCTGCCAGAAATGTGGGACATTGTGCCCCATCTGGTATTTTCAGGCAAGACACGGTCACCAGATATGTGCTGCAGAAGCTGGAGGTGGCTGAGGAAACTTTGCCCTGCCTTTCAGTCTCTCGTTGCTTTAATATTTGGGGGGAAAGAGTGGCCCAGTGGTGTACCTCTCCCTTAGTGGAGGAGAGACCAAAAGCTAGGTAAACCGGTGCTGGGAGGGCCATGCAGCTCCCCTGCCACTCACTTCTGGTTCCCACCGTGCTGCAGCTCCCAGGTGCTCCCCACATGGTCCCTTTGCTACTGCCTTTGTGGCATCTCCAGTGTGCCTTAGGATAGTCATGCTAATTACTGTTCTGGCAGGAGGCCAGTATTTTCTTGAGGCACACAAAAGAGAGAATGGAAATGGCAATTTTAACGCATAATATCTCAGGAAAAGCTGAGCAGAATTTGATGAGGGGAAGGGTATTTTTGAAACCCAAAGGCATTCCCTTGTCAAATCACAAAAACGTGCTGAAAAGAGTCATGCTATTAGAGCTTCTCTTACAAAAAAGATTTTGAAACTCCCTTATTGCAGACAACCAAAAGCATTTTAAAGGTCTGTTGATAATTTTTTTTTTTTTTTTTTTTTTTGGTTTTTTACTTCCAGAAACCTGGCTGCACTTTACAATCTCACATTGGCCTGGTTGCCCCCTCACCATTCCTAACTGAACTCTCACGCTAAACCGGCTTAACCTAAAGCTGCGGGAGGCAAAGTCTGCATTGTACAGCAGGCTGTGATGCAAATATTCTTCTTTTCTTATCTGATATAATGCTAATCTGAGCAATTATATTCACAATGTACAGCATACTAATACTCAGTTAGGGCTCTTTAGGGGTCAAATACAAGTACAGCAAGCCGTATCACCACGTTAGTTCAGTATTGCAGCCAAGCGGCAATGTCCCCAGCCCAGTTAGTTCGGTGCAGCGCTGTGCAAACACATGTGTACAGCTCCAGGATCAGGAGATAACATGAGATGGGCTGCGCTGTCTCTGTACCATGTATCCTGTAGCGTAGATGTGCTTTTTCTCCCCTGCTCTGAGGAAGCTCTGTTTTGAGCATACAGACCTAAGAGCACAGCAGATAGGAGGAGGTAGCAGTTTATTTTGCAACTGCATAGCCCAGAGGGCACACAGAGACAGAGGGGAGATGCAAGCCTCAGTTTCTTGCGAAGCTGAACTCTCTGTTGTGAGTGGCTGTGCTGCCGTGATAGATCAGCTCAGCCCCGGCAAAGCTGAGCAGAGAAGCCTGTGCCATGAATTGCATCTCTCTGCTGTGCAAACTCAAGTATCAGAAGGTTGTTTCTTGATCCGTCCAGCAGAAGGAACTGCACCGTGCTCAGGTTGCCAGGTTACTATACCAAATTGGATAGGGTCACAGCCTGAAAAGACTGTATGTAAATTAGCTATAGAAAGAAGAGCATTATTTTAATGGAAGGTTTGCTTACGATTAAAAATGTCTGTTCTGTAGGGAATTAGTGTCATGTAATGTCGTGTAATTTTGATCTCAGGATCTTAGAAAAACAGATGAACTGTACTTCGCTTGTATTTTGGTTTTGTATGGATTTTTGGTTTTGTATGGATTTGACATTTGCCCACAAGCATGGTATACTAGATTATCTAGAAAAAAAAAGACTTCTGCTTGTTAAGATAAATGGCACGACTGGCGGAAGAAAACGGATGCTGATAGTATTGGTTAGAAGCTAGACGTTTTAGAAAATTGTTAATGGATTAAAACAACCTAGACAAGGCTGATGGTCAGGTGAGGTAAAGGTGGTAAGAATAAACTTACAGGGTGTAGCAGTGTGAACAGTATATTCACACTGGTGGTCTAATACTGAATAAAATCAATATAACTTCAGGTTCTAATAAAGAAAATGCAGAAGTATTAAATACATATTTGTAAGAACTGTCTGATGATTTATGAGTTTCTTACATAGTAAAGATGTTCTGAGCTTAGCAGATTTAGATTCTTTGCACTGAACCTTTGCAGAAAAAGTAATGGCTAAATAATTCTAATTGTTGGGTTTGTATTAGATTGTGGAAAAATCTTGATAATTTCAGATCATAATAGAAAAATACTGGCCTTTCTCTTGAAAGTTGTGGTTTTTCTGTTCTAAATGTGAACAAAAACTGGCATGTGCGGCATGTGGGTACAGCTTTGTAAGAGTCTAGTTAAGACAGCCCAGGACTTAGTTTGAAATTGATGATTTTTCTCGGCCAGACACTTCATTGATTGATACCACAGCAAACATTTCATCAACCTAGTTAATATTTTGTTTCAAACAAGTTCATGGAATTTGACCCAGGTTTAACCCTATGCATATCCAAGGAATGAAGGTTCCAGATTTGAGAAAAGGCATGTTTGCAGTTATGTAAAAGGGCTAAATATGAAATACTGCATGGCACTTGGTGCATACTGCTTACAGATCTGGCTTGTGTGGGAGCCAGATTTGTAAAAGTACAAAGGACAATAAAACCCCTCTATTTTTAGATATGCTGTACTTTAAAGCATCTTTTTTGTAATTTCTACCTAAAAATTAAAGGGGAATTATTTCCTTTAAGAACATTGTACATTCATAATCAGCCTCAGTAAAGAAAAAAAAAAATTAATACTATATGGTCTTTGTAAATAACAGTTAGTAAATGAGTAGCCATCACTTTGGTAATTGGATAGTTGGATTGATTAGGACTATTTATAAGTCATTATTTTTTCCCCATTTCTTCTGTAAACGTTAAATTCCCCTTTCAGGTTCACAACAATTATCCCCTGCAGTTGGATGGGTATATGCTAGGCTCTCGACCTCTTTGCAGTAGTGGTAAGCTGTTTGTAAGTCAGATAGCTCTTGCTATCTGTGCAGGAGAGATACAGGTGGGAAATCACTGGGAAATGGCTCACTGGCTGCCAAACAGATAAAAAGGGTGAGGGTGTATGTTGGAGCTGCTTTGGCATTCATGAATGCAGGGCTTGTTGTCAACACCTGCTGTGCAAGTGCATTGGATTAATAAGACACTCAGCTTTTTTGTTTCGTTTCTCTTGGCACTTCAACATGTGGGCTCAAAACTAACTGTACCCAACACTATTTATATGTATATGCAAACATTTAAGAGGTATCTAATACATACTATTGTGTATGTGTGTATGTATGCTTAGAGGGCTCTGTTGTCAGAGTTCTTGGTTTTGTAAATGTTTATTGTCTAATGTTGGCTTGAAAAATGCCTTTTCATTAATTCCATTAATCTTTGGCTTACAGATAAAATGTTAGAAATCTCCCTCTCCTCCACCCAGCCCTTACATTCTTCAGGAAAATTTTGGCAGCCTTTGGAATTATTATTTAGAATAATGAATAGCTACACAGTCATTTTAAGTGTGGGTTTGTGGCCCTGGCACAGCGCTAAATACTTTCTGGAGAAACGAGAAGGCAGACGAGACTCTTGCCTCTTCCGCACTACTCTCTGTCCCAGCAGTAAACTGGTCTGAGCTGAAGTGTTAGACTTCACCTCCGCAGCATCTCGAGGCCCGCGGTGCCCTCGAAGAGCATATTTCCTCCTGCCAGCTGAGGCTGGTTTTCATTACCATGGGTCTCAGCAATCTGTCTTACAGGGATGAGGGCTGGGAGCGCGGTTCCTGCTGCCGGCTCAGTTTGGGGGAAGGAAGTGTTCAGCGAGATGAATAACCAGATTTGTTCCCTCTCCTCTCCTCAGATTCCCTCTGAATCTGAACTTACGGTTTTCCCTCTGAATTTTGACCCCTCCCCCAAGCTTGGAAATTGCCTTAAGAATACCATACAATAATATTATTTGACTTGCCAGTAAAGTGCAAATTAAGAGTTTCAATTATGACTCTTATTATGACAATGACTTTTGTTTTGATTGTGTTGTCTGCTGTGTCCACACAGTCTTTTAGCACCTGACGGAATCCTGGTGTGTCTCAGGGCACGGGTACAAGTGGTGGTGGAGTTCAGGTTGCAGAGGCAACCAGAAATCTGTAACTGTCCTGTGCTCAACTTGCAAACCTGAATGGTGATCCATCAGTATCCATTATTTTTTTTACAAATAATCAATCTACTTAAGCATGTAAAGCTAAGCTGCAAAAAGGGCTATAAGGCAGTATCTCTTCAAGCTGATGTCAGTTCAGTTGAGGAGAACTTAATGAAGGAGTTACTCCATGATGGACTTTGATCTGATTTTGAAGCAGGGTAGTTTTGGTCTCTTGTACTGTAACACGAAGCTGTCAATGTTAAGCAAGTTAGCTTGACCGTGTAGTGTTCATACTGTGATGCCAGTTTTAAGGAGAGGTCAGAGCACATTCTGACCATATTGTGTAGCTAGAATGTGCACTGCAGAGTCATTTTGCCTTTTTTCTGCCTGTTGACTGTAAAATCTCTTTATCAGCCTATTGTACTAGCTCAGATTATTGCTGATGTGGAGTTCTAATAGATATTTGAACAAGTGTGACAAGTTTTTCTTTCCACCTTCTCTTGAGGTTAAGGGAGTTTATATTTGCATAGCTGTTGGATGTATTCAGTACAAGCATGTACTGAATATTTTTCCCCCCCTTCAAAATTTAGGAAATTTTCTTAACAAACATTCCAGGATTTCAAATAACAATGGCCAAGAACAATGCATACAGCTGTTTCTTTCTCAGGTGGAGCAGCAGCTAATGGAAGTTGTTTTCATGTCTTGTTAAAATAATAGTTGTTTACAACCACTTATAGAACCAGTTGCTTGAGATTTTCCACTCAAATGCTTTGTAGTGTTTTTCCCTCCCGTCTTTAAGCTACTCCTTCTACTAACGAGTTTTATTAGGCCTGGGATCTTCTCTGGATAGAAGGGGAATGGTAGATTAATCATTTAATTCTTATTCTCTATAGAGTTGGTTCAAGGGTGCAAGTAAGGAGGTTCTTCATTCATTGGTCTGTGTAGTTCCTCAGTTAAAAAAAGGTGTGGGTACTAAGAGATTCTGTTGCCTTAATATGGTCTTTCTAGAGCTATGTTCTGCAGCCTTTTTGTTTCCAGTATTTTAAGCTGGTCCAAAAAGTTTGTGTGTGAGGGAAGAGGACTGAAGAAAAGGAAGACAAGAATGGTTTTGGCAGCTGCCTCTGCACTTTCTTCCAAAACTGAGTCATAGAAGTGTCAAACTAAGGAAGAAATAAGTAGCTGGAGGGATTACAAGTGCAGGATGGTGGTGACCTGTGTAGCTGTAACTCAAAGTACACAACTGGTCTGTGGCCAGCTGTTAGACAACTTTTATTTAACTGTAATTTTTTATTTAACTTCTTAATTTAACTTTTATTTAATTTTACTAGAAGTTTGACAAAGGTGGGGCAGAGTAATCAGTGAGAAATTATACTGTGGATTGTCTGTTGATCAAATGGTATGGGAACCCATGTAGCAGTTCATCCCTCTGCGGTGTACTAAGTGTTCCTCAGTCATCTCTGACACATTTCTCCAACTAGTCCTGTAAACTGTCTGGTGGAAGAGTCTGTGCCCTCCCCACCTTGGTGCCGATTTCCAGTCATCCTCTTCCTCTGCTACAAGAAACCATTTCTGAAAATCAAAATTATTTTCTCTTTGCTTCTAGTTAAGCCCATTTCTTCATACTTGGTGGACATGAAGAAAAATTGATCACTCTCTTACAGCAATTTCTCAGGTGTTGCAGAGTGCTGTTATGTGTATTCCCCCTTACATGCTTTTGTTTTTCAGAAAATAAGCGAAGCCCCTTCATTTTTTCCTTGTAGGTCCTGTATTACGTGCTTTGATTTAAAGTTATCCTGCATAGATTAATCTCCCAGGAAGCAAGTAACAAGTTTGAACATCCATATACTAGCTATAGCAGATCAGCTAGACACCAATGGGTACTTAGTACCTGTAGAGCCAGCTTGTTGTGAGCCTGAGATGTGGCTCTTACCAAACAGATTTCCTTTTAGGACGACTCCTGCCCCCAGAGAAGATATGCAATGTTAGACTTGTACAGACGATGTTTCTCTGATTGGAAGCTGGCACAAGTTAGCTATTGACTGAAGTGTGTCAGTCTGCTACTAAATACGAATAGATGAAAAAATATAGAATTGCAATTGTTCTTTATTAATTTTCCATGTTAAGTGACTAATTTCCCTGATTATCTGTCTCACAGTACTGGCTGGATCCTGCAAAGACCCTTGCTGAACATAAAGAATTGATAAACAGTATGTATTTTATTTGAACTTAAAGAACGTATCTGAAGATGAAGTAACAGGGGCAGTGTTCTGTATATACAGCCTGTACAACACTTAGATTCTATTCACAACAGATTGGTAGTTCTTGAACAAGTTTACTACTGCTGTTCATAGCTGTATCAAAGTTTCTAACACGGAAAATACCATCATTTTCAAATAATTGGTGTGATTATTGTCCGAAGATTTCTCTGTGTTTAAATTTAATTTTAGAATAATAAATGGTGATATTCTTGTGTAATTGATTTTGTAGTAGCTGTGATACTTCTATCACAGTGTACCATACCATAATCAACTTAGATTCCTTTTTTGCTTCTGAAAGTAAATGTAGTGCCACTTACTGATAATAGTGTCTGCTGTTACTGTCACTCTTCAGATATCACAGATGCAAGACCTACTATTTTTCTTATAATTAAAGAACATGATAAGATTATTTTGCTTAAGAATTTGGAGACCTTCTATAAAAAGATGCAGAAGTGGAGCATGCATGGAATAAATGTAGCTGTAAGAATTTTGGTACTGAGTTCACTGAGTCTTTTAGGAGACTAACCTTTTTAAAAGGTGAATTAGAAAAGCTTTTCCAAATATTTCTTAATTAGAAGTGGCACATAATTAAAGTTGCTCCATAAGATATTTGAAAGTGTGGAAGGGATTAGTATTCAGTATTATTAGTTAGGACAGGGAATCACATTTCATGCACAATTACATTTTTCAAAACGTTTCAGGGGAAAAAGTTTCTAAAGGTCAAAATCAAGCAGTAAAAAAAGAATATATCTTTGAGAAATAGTAAGTCAGGAATGAAATCTAAAGTTAAATCTTCAAAATTAGCAAAAACTCCAAGTAAACAGAAAAGCTGTGAATAAATAAACACAAGACCGGTAAAATCCCAATAAAAATTCTTTTCTTTTTTTCCCCACATGTTTAATGACTAGAGATATGGGGGTTTGCTATGTGGATGTAAGATTTTTTCAAGTTTCATATAACATTAAGATAAGCTTCTTAGTAGCTTTTTTGTAGCCAGCTAGTAACTATTCCTAGCAATTAACAGTTCATAACAACTAACTTTTGCACCAAATATTTTTTCCCTTAGCTGGACCACCATACACTCTGTATTTTGGCATTAAATTCTATGCAGAGGATCCATGTAAACTGAAAGAAGAAATAACAAGGTACAGTATTCAATAGGAGTGTAGGCTGTTCATTTCAGGGTAGTAATCTGTTCCACTCAGGTGCATATTGTTGTGGTGTGGCTGGGTTGCATTTTTCTGCTTGAACAGCAATCTGGTATGTGTAGGAAGAGAATTGTGATAGCTTCACAGTCATCGGTATGGACAACCATTTGGAAGCCCAAGATGAAGAGGTGCTGCTATCTGGTGCATCAAACCCAAAGGGACTTGATATGCATTTGTTTGGGGTATTTTTAAGGAATCCATTGTCGTATCTGTATTTATATTGTGCTATAATCAAGTTTAGAGTTTTCTTTGGTATCAAATATGAATACAGGGAATTTTCTTCTGTATTTGCCATAGCTTAAGTTCCAGAACTGTTTTTCAAGAGGATTTATTTTGGTCTTTCTAAAAATATGCAAAGGAAATTGAAGAGTTGCACGCTTTTGATTCTTTTAACTAAGCTTGACCCCTACAAAATATGAGGATGAGCACACTGACACGTGCATACGCACGCACACAAACACATACACCCACATGCTTGCCTGAACTCTCATGCATAGGGTTTTCCGTTTGCTTTATTTATGAAAGCTTTCAGACAATTAGTTTTAGGTTCAAAAGGAAATTTGAGAATTTGAATAAGTAGGTGGACAAAATTAGTGTGCTGGCTTGCATTACTAAATGCCAAAACATGTCTTTTGATGTCCTAGGAATATGACACATGAGAATTCATTGGAATGCATGCAGAGTTTTTAATTTTCCTTAATCAAAGGTGGCAGTTGTTGCAGCACAGGCAGAATATTTTTCTTGTACCAGACTGAGAAAATTCTTTTGTTTCCATACTGGCACAGCAGGAACAAAAGTCTCCAATGTAACAAGTTTGGGACTAGCCTGGTAAAAATAGTAAACACTCTGACTTCGCCGGTAAAAGAGAGCAATCTGGCCACAATGTGATGCCCCTATACTGTGAAGGTTTGATGCAGTTTTCCTATACTTTTCCAGAGAAGTGCTTTCAGCCCAGCTCACAGGGGAAGACCGGTGGCCCTGGGAAGGAAGCTTTGGCCATCAAACCTGTTGTGATTGCTAGCTGGGAGGCAGGGTGGATTTCTCTTCGGGAAATCACAGGAGCTAAATTTTGAAGAAGTGTTTCTCTTTGCCTTGTGATAAGGTCAGTCAGTGATTTGCACTGCTGATTAGGTGTGTGAATCTAGTTGAGAAGCATTTTAGTATAATTAGTAAACCTCTGCTCTTGTCTGTATGGTGTTTGGTCCTGCAGATTTTAGACCTTAGAAGGTATGGAGGGAGGCTATAAGAAAGTGACATGCTTGTATTGACAGTCTTCAGCAAAACGTATTGAATAGTCAAATGCCCTCAACATTTCTGAGCAGTTATTCCTGTAGGCTCTTAAACCTTGGAAGGAGGGTTTGTATACCTTTTCAGAAGAAAATACAATAATAAAAAAACCCTTCCTTCTGCTTAGGAGGGGTTAAAGGCATTATTTTTCTTTACGATAGTAATTTTCTGCCTAAATGTGTGTAATTCCACTGATGTGTTAACTGTTTTGTGCTAACCAGTGTGTTTCTTTGGAGCATGTGTTTGTTATTTTAGTGGATGTGAGAGCGGACTGTGTGGTTGTTAGATGTTGATGATCTATGGCATTACATGATTACTATTTGCAAATAATGAAACCCTGTCAAATTTGTAATTGGTTCACAGCAAAATCTGTCTGGCTTTACACAGGCAAAAGCTAACACTGTGGTGATTCATATTAACATTTGTTGGTTGTGTTTGCTAGAGCAAACTAGCACTTAGGCACTATTATATATGCATGGCAAATTTGACAGCACACAAGATGAGAGTGCTTTAGCTACAAGTTTGGGCAAAAGGCTTGGTTTTATGAGGAGCTTAGTGGCTTCAGTGGGAACTGAGATTGTTCAGTTCTTACAGGAGTCACTGAAGAATTTAGCAGTTGGCTCTGTTTTTGTAGGGATGTAGTGTTTTTTGCAGTTTCCTGTCCTGCTTTGAGGTTACTCTATAAAAATGCAGAAGTATATCTATTTAGATCCATGCTACATGGAGAATGTATTTGTAGCTTAATCTGGTATGAAGCTCTGCACTGTAGATACGGAGAAGTGCTAACAGAAAGACAGATGCATATCAGAAATGCATTTAATCTTAAAAAGAAGGTGCTGTGTACTCCACAATGGGTGTAAAAATATCTTTGTCATTAAGATAATTCGTACAGAGAAGATATGTCTAGGTAGGACTGATGTGCATAACCTAGAAGCAGTACTGAGGTATTGCTCAGAGTGAAGAAACAGAGTCTATGCACTTTGTGCTGCCTAATGATTTTTCCATAAAATTCTTAGGCAGTGCCTGGACCTTTAAGGTGGAGAATATTAGCCATTTTTTTAAGGCTGGACACCCCTAGAATAGTATCTGTCATAGCCTAGATTCTGGGAGATGATTTACCAGAAAGACACTCGTATCCTTACTCAGAGGCTCATACAGTCTAGTAAAGTTGGCTGGGTCTTAAGAGATTTGTGGGTCAGCTATCGTGTGACCTGCAGTTTGCCAACTTCCCTGATCAGCGTAGGTGCAGTTAGAACTTACAGACCATTCAAGGAGCTTTCATAAGTAACTTTTAATAACACAGAATAATTTATTTGTAGTGTAGCTGGATGGCTATACATAAATAAAGTTGAATTAGTAATGAAAAAGCTGTATGCTTGTACGGATAATCATTTTTGTTTCTTTAAAAAGTTACCTTCTCAGTATTGTTACCTTTTGTAGGAACTTTGTGCAAGAAATTTGCTTAGGTTGATGTGAAACACTGTGTAAATCTGTTGTGATAAACCCAGACAAAATCCAAAAAGCATTTAAAAGACTTCCTATAAATGAGTATGGGGAGTTGCAAAGCCGAGCAGATCCTTTGTATGACGGCTTGTTTTCCTGTCCTTACTTTTCCATCTGTTCTGTGCATATTGGTTCACAGTAAGTGGTCTCAGTATGTGCTTCATCAAGTGTAGAAGCAGGTAATGCCTTTGAAAATTACATTTTTACGCCTGCTATCTCTGGTGCAAGAAGGAGAGTACTCTATGCTGCAGCATACAGTTGCTGCTGATGGTATGCCCATCCACCTTTTTCATGGGCATATGGACTCCATCAAATCTGCTTGCTGCTCTAGAGTTGACACTCTGGTGTATGGCGAGAAAATGCTTGAGTAAAGATGTGTCCAATACCCAGATCTCCCTTATATTGGTCCCCTGGTCAGGTTAAACTTTGATAAGTTACTTCTTTGATTTTTCTGGTTCCTAGTGCTCTTCCCCACTTCCTGACTGCTCTATGAAAGTCAAAAGAAAGAAATTACATTTTCAGAGGGAAAATTAATTGTATCTGCACAATATAAGCAGGTGGGAAGTCTACAGAGTGCTTGCTTACCTAGGTTCTTCCACTAGATTAATCTTAATTGTTACTTCAAGGTCAATAGGGAAAAGCCATTCAGAGAGGAATATGATTTTAGACTGTCACACAGTTATGGTGAATGGTACGTCTTAAGTAAACTGGAAGATGATGAAAGATTACTTGGTGCATAAGACTCAATATTTAAATAATAACTGTTTTCTCTCTGTGTTTTAGGTATCAGTTTTTCTTGCAGGTTAAGCAAGATGTTTTACAGGGCCGTTTGCCTTGTCCAAGCAACACTGCAGCACAGCTGGGAGCATATATAATTCAGTGTAAGTTCTTCTGGCCAACTGAGAGCTTATTTCTTTTAATGCTGCATTATGATTAATTTTGATGAAGATTTCACTAACACTTCATGCATTCATTTCAAAACAGAATAAAACTAATATGACTTATTTCAGCTAAAGAACTGTAAATAGATGGCCATGCTGAACTGATAATATAGAAGGAATATAGAGGTTAATTGAAAGAAGAAACTGAAAAGTCAGTCTGAAGACTGCCAAACACTCTTTGCCTTGCTAAGGAATATCTCGTCATGTATTAAGACTTCATAACTTACTCGGGATTGCATACGGAGTATGACAAAATCTTCGTCAGGACATTTACAGATTTGATAGACTATTGGCAGCCTCCAGCCAACGAAGTCTGTCAAATAAAAGATTCTTTAAAAAATTACATTTTGTCAATATGAATGCCCCTGTGCTTGAAGGGAGGATGTGTTTTGACCTGAAGTGAAGGATTTTAATTCTCTCTGTCATTTATCTGCATTTACTCATCAGTAGTTAGCTTTCCAGAAATGGATGTTATATTCTGCATGCTTGATAGAACTAGCAATCAATTAGAAAGGAGCTATCTGTCTACCAGTTAGTTATTCCTTTCATATTGCAACTCAAGCTCTGTATTGAAATACAATTTGGTTACCAAAAATCATGTGCTTAGTTATGCTGGGACCTGTACCTGTAATTTGTTTGATGTTAAATTAGAATTCTCATGAGTGATATGTATTAAGCAAAGATTATTTTTATTATTGGTGTTTCAATTGTGACTCAACAACACTTAGTACATCAAAAATAGTCATCCTTTCATTTCCATTTTAGAATAACAAGGCAGAATAACTTGCGTATTAAATGGGAGTAGGCATTATACAGAATTTCACTGTGTTGTATGTGTTTCTGAAAACTAAATTTCAGCAGTTTTTATTTTTGTGCAGTTATTTTATACTTCATTTTGCCATCTAAGAAATGTGACATGAAAAACTGTTTGCAGTGTACATTTCACTTCATACATGCCTTCCCTGAAAAAATACTGCAAGTATGAAGCAAGAAAATATATAATAATGGTAATATCTTAATATTATGAGAAATTAGTAAAAAGAATTAATTCTTGTCCTTCAGTAATTTTGTAAGGTAGTTAGAGTATGGGGAGCTGTGGTTTTGGTATAAAATCCTGCTTCTGTGATTCTATTCTCAGATACTCAGGAAAACAATGGGATAGCTGATGTGAGAGTAGAGAGTTAAAGCATGGCAAAGGTTGCATACAGTGGGTTAAAGCTAGCCCTGGCACCAGCAAGCATGCATTGCCATTGACTGTATAAAGGTTTTGTCCTTTTATTTAGGCCCTGTAGTTGTTCAAGGTATATAAAGACACCTGAGCAATGTCTGTGTCAGATACTGAAAATATGAACCCAAAGCATCAGCACTGAGGTCAGCAGGCTTTCCAAGGGTGATGTGCCTGACCGTGCTTTTTTCTTTTCCCAACTGAAATGAAATGAAGTGTGTTTGTGCAAATTCAGTAGTAGCTGAGCAGCTCTGCTTCTGTAGTGATATTAGTGGTGTCTTTCCCAGTGGAGCTAGCAGCTGCTGAGATCTGGAGGAGGAGATATGGCCACGTGCTCTCCAGAGTCCTCTACCCATGTCCTGCTGCAGCCACTGGCCTTGCGGTCACCGTTCAGGTTGTGCCTGGGTGTCACCTTTGGTCTCCAGGCAGATCCTGTCCTTAGCGCTTGAATCATATTCCTTCTTTTGTGGTCAAAGACTATGGACTGTTATAGTGGTGATGGTGGAAAAATCAGTACCCATGGCACAGTTTGCAGAATATACCAATTTTCCTATTGGGAATGCTGGAGTTGCTGTAGTCCTGTTCTTATTCCTGCTATGGGCAAGAGCCACATTGTTTTTATGGAGGTTTTCTAAAGAAACTTCTCAACATCTCTACCGAGCAGATCACTGTTTTGTTCTAGAAACATCATTAAATTCTGGAAAGAAACGTGAGTTCATAGGTGAATCTTTTTCTTCTTGACTCTTGAAGCTTGCTTTTGGTGATTTTTTGGCTTAGGAACCTTTTTGGCTTAGGGCATTCGACAGGAACCTTCTCTGAAGCTTTTCTCAGAGAAGCCCAGTCTATGCAGATTTTACTCAGGGTTATTAAAAAACTGAAATAATAACTTTTGCAGGGCCTCGCAGATAGATGCAATTATAGGTAAGATCAGTAGAAGTGTGTTCTGACACATGTGCGTGTTTAGTTTATAATCGCATTGCAACTTGCACACTGGTGTGACTAATGTATGCAAATTCAAGGTTGTTTCAAAGAAAATTGTATCACCTATTCAGTACATTCTTTAAGAAAATATCTTTTAAAATTATTTTGATTTTGAAATATTAAATTAATGAAGTTAATGTTCAGGAAACATGTTGTTATTTTATTCAAAAATTAAGTCTAGTGTTGGCTCACAAGAAATGACACCCCTAGAAGGGCACACCTCTAGGTATCTCAGGATATTTGTCTGTATTTGCATTCCCACACTGATGTTTATGTTAGGAGTCCCAACAATATGAATCAGTTCTGTCTGTAATATTACAGCTTATCACAAAGGCATAGATATTCCAAAAGCTAGACTTTTCTTCTATACTTGTTTTACATACGCTGCCAAATAATACATGCCATCAAGTTTCAGCTTTACTGGCTTGGACAAAACTGTATCTAGTTCTGTGGAAGTGGTAGATTTCCTGTCAAAACCTCTTGCTCTTTGAACCTTCCATTTATCTTTTAAAGTGACTGAAGACATTTTTTTCTTGATGTTATGTGTACTAATATGAACAGTTCTGTACTGTCTGAGTTTTTTAACTGACTGCATGATAAATTGAGAGTTGGAAAGAGGTGGCTTGGCACTAATGGGTGGATTATATTACATGTTTTTTGGTTAACATAAAGCACTGAAAATAGATGACCTTTCTTTTCTTCTTGTGTCCTTTAGCTGAGCTGGGAGACTATGACCCATACAAGCACACTGCAGGTTATGTCTCGGAGTACCGCTTTGTTCCAGACCAGAAGGAAGAGCTGGAAGATGCCATAGAGCGGATACACAAAACTCTGATGTAAGAACTCAGTACTGTTGGGAACTTGGCAGGTAACATCATCAGAGACGCTTGGTAGGTAGGGAAGGGAGCAGCTTGTGGTGCAGAGTGGAGGTCTCTAGGCTCAAGGAAAGAGCACAGGGAATTGAGTTATGTCATTCAGAAGCAGAAACCATTTTACATAATTGGAGTTGTTCTTCCAGGAACTCAGTAGGACAATAACTGGAAATACGATGCCTGTCAGACCTTGGTATTGGTGTTTCAGAACCAGCAGTTTTAACACTGCTCCTGTTTCCTCTTAGTTTTGTAGTTAAAAATAATGAAATCAAAATCTGTGAGTTCAGTTCCCTGTTCCAGGACAGGTTTCCTGCATAATTTTGGAAAAATTGCTTATTATGCCCATGCCTCAGTCACTGTCTGTAAAATAGGGATAAAACCATTTCTTTCCTTCGTACTGCCCTGTGTATTCAAATAGACTATTAGGACAAAACCACCTTTAATCTAATAGCGTACAGTGCTCGGTACAATGAAGCTTCTATTTTCTTGCCAGATCCTTAGCTGGGGTAATGAAGGAGTGCTTGTAGCAACCTGCATGAATCCTTGTGGGAGCAGCTCACAGTGCAGGAAGTACCAGGAAAGCAGTTTGTATGCCCGTGGTTTAAGTGATAATCTCACTTGCAACATCGACATGAACTAAAGAGGCAGTTTGCTTTTAGAAGCATAAAGTCCTTTCATTTTATTAACCAACAGATCTTACATTAAATGTATTTGCAGTGGTCAATATAAAGGATTCCACTGTAAGGAAGAACATGATTTGTAAGAAAAAAAAGCAGCACCTAGAAACAGAGGCATCAGGCAGCACGGACTAACACGGGGCACTCAGAGTGTTGGTTTCTGGACAAAAACCAAAGAAATTCGAAAACATTTGTGTGTGGCCTTAAAGCAGTGGGAACACAGCATATGTGGTGGCCCTCAAAATAATTTTGGTTTAAACTGAACAAGACACTACAGAAATTCACAGGTGTTGAAGCTGTGCCCGAAAACCTTTCTTATGTATGAGAAGGAGCTGAGAAGGTAGGAACAAGGTAGGGTTATGGTACTTGGCAGAGGCAAGTGTTGAAGAGATTGCAGGAGGAGAATATGAGGTGCACTGCAGACAGGGCAAACAAGATCTGTAGAGAAGTGAAACATATATGTCAACAGACCTGGGAGATTAATGCAATCACAACTTACCCTTTGTAGAAGTTGAAGTTGACAGATTCATTTTTATAACAGAGACTGCGAAAATTAAAATCTCCAGCTTTCAGTTACTGGAATAATAGTCACCTTAGACACAGAACATACAAGTTGTACTATCGTTGAGATTCTGGATAATCTCTGCCTGATGGTGGATCCCAAGGTGGTGGACCCCTGGTTTTCTTTCAGACTGCAATTCGTGCGTGCAGTGCCTACCTTTGATTACTTGTCAAGGGAGTGGAAAGCAAAACTGCAGTAAAGACAACCAGGAGATGAACTGGAGTGCCCAACAGACAAGCAAAGCAAGATCAGAACTAGTAACCTCTGGTCCCATCAGTTCTGTCAGTGCTCAAGAGAGGAACAACAGCAGCAACACAGAGAGGAAAAACACAGCAATCTCTTAGTGAAGTTGGAGCAAATAACATACTTTCCAGTAAAGAGCCAGAAGCTGATCCTGTGAGAATATAGCTTAAATACTAGATGCATTTGCAGCAGCTGTGTAAGCAGTCTTCTTAAAGGGGAGCTTTAACTCTATGTTGTCTCTAGGCATACAAAAAATATTTAAAAATCCCCAGCAATTCAGAGCCACTTTTTGTCCCGCTCACTCATTGTTAGAAATGGCCTTCTGCACAAGAAACAGTTTCAGTGAGATTAGTTTTAGGCAGAAGTACTCTTGGTGTATGAGTAACAGAGGCTGAACCACAAGTCACTGTGTGAAAGCACTGCAAATCAGTGAGATTTGGCTTCCCAACCTGCTGTTCCAAATGTTAGACCACAGTGCCTTCAAAAATGCAAAACGTGAAATTAGTTTTGTAAAACATATGCCAGAAGTTCAACCATACATGAAGCCAAAATAAACATTTACTTGCTTATCTCCAAGTTCATGTTCCTGGTAAGTGTAAAGAAACTTGTTCTAACAAATCCAAGTTAGGTGCAATTGTGATATAACCATTTATTAAGATGAAAGCAGTAAGAATCATTTTATGAGTATGTTCATCATACCCTTTGTCAAAGTAATGTAGAGATAATCAGAGCTAGCCATCTTGTATGTAGATCTAGACTTTTTGATTCTCTTGCTGTTATGAAGCCACAGCCTGGATAAAGGTTAAGTAATATCTTCCCTGTAGTTTTGCATGTTAGTGTTATTTGTGTCTTGTTTAATGAGAATAAGTATTAACTCAGAGACACAGCTGATCTCTTTGACAAGTTCTGCTGTAGTTGGAGTCTGTCCCAGTTGCCACATTGACCTGAGCACTCTCTTTCAGGGGAGAGAGTCTGTTGTTCAATAATTATTTCTGTGTGGTTTCCTGGCTGCCTTATAGTAACTGATGCACTGTGGAAAGCCTTGCTAAGGGGCCTTTTGTGAAGTAAAGAAGTACTGTTTTTTCAGTTCCAGAGATTGGAAACTGAGTCACAGAGAGGTTGTTTGGTTCAGCATCACAGAGGTTGTGTTTGAGAAATGAAACTTGAGGTGAATTGCTATGTACCAAGGTACTGATACTAAGCCACCTTCATTCCTCTCTCTCAGGTTTCTGTAGTCATTAGAGTAGTAAATCAGATCAAGGCCCATTTGCCTCAAAAAGTTTGTGACCCCGCAGATGAAATTCAGAAGCTGGGGGAGCAATGGTTGTGAAGAGGAGTGATAACTGTCTTTAACACTGTCTCTAGTGTTCTTATATGCTTATTGATCTAGAGCTGTGATACTCTTTCGCTGCTTGGCTGCACTAGGTGTCAGCAATTTAGTAGCATCAAAAAAGAGAGTGAAACTAAGGTATACCGATTGCTAGTTCAGCCTGGCTGTCATCATCAGCACTGCCAGCACTGACGTCTGCACGTGTGACAGTGGTCTCTTTAGTTAAGAGGTTCGAATGGCTAAGGGCACATCCCCAATCATCTCACATACCAGAGACATTTTAGGGACGGGTTAGTGATACAGTTGGGAAAAATTTCTTTATCCTTTCTGGAGCTCAGCATGGAAGTGCAGGGGTTTATTTGCAAGATGGCTGTGGCAATGCTTGTACTTTGCCTGTGCTAGTTACGGCCAGACAAACCATTTTTGGTTGCAGGTTATCTCGCAGTCTTTTACACGGCACAATAGTTGTTCAGGGATTCATTCAGTTGCAGGTCTTTGAGCAAGTTTCTAAATCAGGTAAGGTGAGGGAAGTCAGAGGTGGCAGGAGTTTCTGACTGCATCGAGTGTCTGCAGCCTGCCTGCTGCAGTTGTTGTCCCATCTATAAACCAGCATGGAGATCCCAAGGTCGGATAGCAGGGTGAGGTGGCCTTACACTGTCATGCCCATCTGGAGGAGCAAGCAGTGGCTTCAGGGCTTGCACATGAAGAAGCAGACACTCGTGCTGGAGGAGGGATATGATCCCTCAGTGCAAATGTAGAGCTTGTATTTTGGCCCTCTGACATTGCCTGTTCCAGACTGCAGCAGATTTGGGACTAATCAATAATTTGCAAGTCAGCTGTTCTTGTATTTTGCATTGATATTACATGCTGTCAGTGGGGCATGAGATGCCCCTGATAGTTAGCTTTGAAAGTAGCTTTCGGTATTGTTTAGGGCTGTCAGTGGCACTCAGGTGTACTTTGTGCACCTGAGCAGGGCACGTCAGCTGCACGGCTGTTATACTGTCTGCTCTGACATGACCAACTGCAGAGACTGTTTCAGTTTTGGGATGTATTGTCAGGTTGTGTGATGCTGAGGAGAGTTTGTGTTTTCATACATGATAAAAATGAAACACCTACCCTTGGTAATGGTGGGAATTGTTTCAGTCCCTGACATTCCCCTCTCCCCTTCATGCTCTGTCTTCTCCATTTGCATTTGGGAAGACTTCTTCCTCTGGCTTCTATCTGTTTCCTACAGAAGCTCCAGCTCACATCTTTAATTTCCTTAATATTTTTCCAAGTACACTTTATTATAAATTATGTATTATTGTAAAAATATTTACATTATTTGACTTGTTTGGTACTTTCAGAGATGGGTGAGAATAGTGGGATTAGCACATCAGCATTTTTGTGTGTGGCCAATAAGGAAACACTAACAAGAATATTTAAATTGATATTGGATTTTAGCACTAATTCAGTAATGGGGTAATCCACTTTGCTCAGGGATGATAGTGCTCCAGTGAACATTTTGCTTATGTTTCAGAGAGCTAGCAACAAGATTTTTACAAAATCAAGCTGTGGAGGAAAGTTTTATAGCAAAGTGAATAAAAGGTATGTCAGATGTGGCGACGCTGACATGCTGAATAGCCAGTGTTTGGCATATTCTGGATACAGAGATGAGTCACAGTTCTACTGGGAAATCTACCTCTTGAAGAAAGGGGTTTGTCTTTACAAGCTTCAGGTCTGCTGCTGTTCCAGAAGTGCTAATACCTGAAATAGTGTCAGTGCTGCTGTGTGTATGCTGCTTCAGCCCATCTCCCAGACACAAAGAACGCATTTTAAACACCTATGCTATTGTATTCATGCTAGTATTGCTGTTTCACTTCTTTCATGTTGGATGTGATTTTTACTTTGTCAGGCATAACGTAAAGTTGGGAAAACCTGGAAAGTAGCTGCTAGGTTGGGGAGAGTGATGAGACAAGAAGTAGTAACGTGCATGTTGCAGGAGTTTTCCAGGTCTTGAGTCAAAATGTTGAACTCTGCTCCACACCTCGAATGTGGAAGGTAACAAATGAAGTGATGTTATTTCCCTAAGAGAACAATCACAGGGTGAAGCGGGAGATGCATCTTTTTGAGGTGATATTTTCACAAGATGTGCTCTACTTTCCCAACAACAGTCCAGTAGCTTTCACAGAAGTTCTAAAAAGGAATGAAGATGAAAATGCAGCTTCAATTGTTTTCAGGCTTGCAACAGTGTCTTGCTCTTATATAAAAGGCAGTTATTTAGGGAAGAACAAATTAAATTCTGAGGGTAAGTCTGGTGAAGGCTTTGAATTTATGTAGTCATTTTGTTCTTTTTGAAAATAAATCCTTCATCAGTGATGTCAAATATGGCCTTAGTAGCCATGGGATTTTTCCTCCACCGGTTTTCCCTATTGTTTCCTACCAGTATACAGCTGATGGTAGTTATTAATTGAAAAATTGATATTTGCAGCTAGGAAGGCAAGCTGGATCTTTGAAACTGGTAATCTCATGAAACAGACTCCAAACTTTGTTTTCATAGTAGTAGACTTGGTTATTGCCAGTTGGTGTGACTCATTGTAGCCAAGGTTTTATGAAGAATGAAAAATTTTGTCTGAAGTCATGAACCCAGCTTTCAGAAATCCTTTGTATCTTCAGCACTGCTATGGGGAAATAGTACCCCAGTCAATCCTTCCATTCCTGCTTTATTAATAATCATGTAGTTATGGGGGAAAAGAAGTTATTTTGCATGTTCAAGCCTAAAAATTGAACATCTGAAGTGTGTTTGTGACAGCAGAGAAAAGATGAGCCACTATAGTAGGCATACATTGTATGTACGATAACATGTATCTGTGGTAGCATCTTACATCAAAGAGTTTAGGTACAAGCTTGTGTCTACTGTGCAGTCTTACTTGAAGCGAGCAGAATTGCAGTGTTGAAAGGGTAGTGACAGTCTAAACAAATAGTAGGAAGGGTTGCATACCTGTCCAGCAAACTGTATTTATTAATATGATCTATTTTGATATGTTGACTGGAAGTGCAAAGTACTTACACAGAATTTTGTTGACAGGGGTCAAGTTCCTGCTGAGGCAGAAGTGAACTACTTAGGGGTGGCCAAATCCCTGGAAATGTATGGAGTGGATCTCCATCCTGTTTATGTAAGTATTGTTTTAATATTCTAAAATTGGTAACAATAAAAAATATTTCTTGTGCTAATGTGAGGAGAGTATTTATATAGTTTAGTTGCCACAGAATAACCTGAAAGGAACACTGTACTTTAGAAATGCAAAGGAATAAGTATTTACAGACTGAGGGAATTCAGTCATTCATACATACAGAAGCCTAATGATTTTCAGATGAAAGGCTGTGATTGTATTACACCTATAAAAGACAAGCGGTTATACTCTGGAAAAAACAATTCAGATAAATATGAAGTAATTAGTGCAAGTGGCAGAAGAAATGAGAGACGGTTATAACCTTTGTCTTTGACACAAGAATTGGGACATTATTCTTGTGTAAATAACAGCAAGTGTATCCTGAAACCTTTTCAATACCCTTGCAAAAACTAGAGCGGGGTAGCAGCAGCGTGCTTGGCTTTTTTTAATATTCGTTGTGAAGGTTTTGCTAAAGATCTAGAGTACGTTACCAGCTTTTCATCTCCTGTATCCTGCAGTGTTGAAAGTTGTCTGTATTGCCTCAGCAAAACCCTCCACTTCATTTGTGAAACAGCATGTTTATTGGGATTGCATCCAAGTTAGCACCTGGAGGCTATGTGCTCCTGGTGGAAACATAATTCTGTCTTGTTTGAATAATTACGCTTGTGGCAGGTTTTTTTGAATAAAAGAAAATCAGGAGTTCAAATGGGGAGTTGTAACGTAGATAGTTCACCGAGTTAGATGTTAGTACTTTGTAAAATTACTTGAAAGAAGATAAAGAAATCAAGATACTACCAGAAGATTAAGTATGTATTTCCTGCTGAAAATTTTGTAGCCTACAATATGAAGTATTTTTTAATGCACCCTGTGGCTTAATTGTATTCATATCCCATGCTCTGTGCCCCTCCCACCCTTAGAAAGTTGGGGGAGTTACTGGAACAAGATTCAACATGAACCAACAAAACCATGTTAAATTAGTAGAGCTTGGAAATTTTTTTTTTCTTGTAGCTTGCTTTTGCTGTGCAATGAGAACCCTGCCTAGATAGTGAGGGGTGAGTTTTAATATGCCCAAGTCTAACCCATGAATATCATCATTTCTACTTATATTACAAGAGCAACAGAAGCTCTTACTTGAGAGTAAAGCTGCACACATGAAAAGATATAGTTCTTTTCCTTCCTCGGTCATACTAAAAATAAAGTTAACTTTAGCAGTTAGTTCAGTCAGGAGCACAGGCAGAGCTCACCAGATGTGCCTGAGCTTTCTCATATCGGTAGTCAGGCAGAAGGACACTTTCTACAGCCAGTCTGTCTCACAGCTGATATTTTTTGTGGTTTGTGGTCCACTGGTTTGGAGCTCGCAGGGCTCTTCCTTGTTGCCCCAAGTAGGCAGATGAATGACCTTTTGCGGCTGGCTTTCTTTTAACCTGGTGCACTAAGGTTTGCACTCTTTCAAATGTACAGTGCATCTGATCTTGGTTCCTGGCTGTAAGCTGGGGAGGCGGGGGCCTTCTGCCACTTGGCACCAGGGTTTTCACCCTGTTCTTTTCCAACAGTTTGTGATTTGGATACCGACCTCAGGGATAGTTTCCTATGGAGATGATGGAGACACCTGTTCCTTGCAAGTTGTTACCCATTCTGAACAAAAAAATGCTCTGAATCTCTCAGCAGGGGCTACTTCACTTCGTAGCAGAATGCAGGTGATACTATTTTAGGAGGGAGAAGGCAGCTGTGAGGTTATATTATAGTAGAATAGGTCAAAAAATCACTATTTACCTTCATCTGGAAGTTAGGATGTCTGTTGCATTCATGCCTGACTAAGGAGTTTAGTTTCTGAATTTTGGCCATTTCCCAAATAGCCAACAGGAATTCCTTAAAAAAAAACACCCCAACAACTATTTTTGTTTTCCACCATGGCATGTGGAATCTTCCGTTCTTTCCCTCACTGCCATTCGTTCTTGCCTCTTTGCCTCTATGCCTACAAGTTCTTATATAGGAGATTTTGTCAGTAGATCAAGTACGGTTTGCCCATTTGCACAGAGTGAAACAGTATGTTCAAGTCAGTCATCAGGCTGACTTCCTCACTGGACCTCACTGCTACAGTGATACAGCTTGCAACTGTGTGAATGACATAGGTTTTTATTTTCTAGGGTGAAAACAAATCTGAATATTTTTTAGGATTAACACCCATAGGAGTTGTTGTCTACAAGAATAAGAAACAAGTAGGAAAATATTTCTGGTATGTATAATTTAAATGTGCTGTCTGTGCTAGAACAATAACAATGTTGTTATGTATGTATGTAATGGAAATGTATGATTTGTGATATCCATTTGAAAGGTTAATTGTATTGATTTAAAAAATTATACTTGGAATTCTCAATCTTTGTCTGGATTATACAGATTTTTAATTCTTTGAAAATCCAAGTATTTAAAAAAATAGTTCATCTCTACCATACTTATGCTGAAATGTTTAAATACTGCTAATTTTCTGTTGATATCTGGTGCATACCTAAAAAAAAATATCTACTTGTAAATTCCTTTTTGTCTTTGCATGTAAATATATAACATTACGTTTTATTATGCGTGAAATTAAAGGCTCCTGAGGTTCTGTCTTTTTTTCTGATATTACAGGCCTAGAATTACAAAAGTTCACTTCAAGGAAACACAGTTTGAACTTAGAGTCCTGGGAAAAGATGTAAGTTTTTATTTAAGCATGAGAGAAAAAAAAAAGTAATCTCAAGTCTGATGAAGTGGGAAATTTTGTTGTGTCCATCAAAATCTAGTTTATTTCATTGAATTTACTGCAGGAAACCATCAAACTGAAATTAACTTTGTTGATAGTTACTACAAGAACATTACCTGTCCCCACGTGCAGTATGTTCCTGATGGTGCTTGCAGTTTTATTAGAGGAAGAAAGATTTTCTGTCCCTTTTTTGTAGGCAAGGGGACAGAACTGAAGTAGGAATTTTGTGACAACACTACCATTTTATGTTGTGCTCTGTGAATTAGACTAGACTGCTTCTGCAGTGCCTTGTTTATGGTGTTGCATAGTGCTTTTAAACTAGGCTAAATCTACAGGGAAAGCTAATATTAAAATATGGATAAAGGAAAACTCGCAGAGCTATTAGGCATGGGTAGTTTTGTAGCTTGGAAACAGAAGCAGCCACATAATATAGCTCAGAACCCTTTTGTCAGTTTTTAACTTAATTGTGCTGTTAGACCATTTGAAAGAAAACAATGTTGCTTCCAGGGAAGCAAGGATCACAGGTTGATAGCAAGAGAAGAGTTTTTAAGATAAGAGTCAGTGGAAAAAAAGAGAAAAATAATTATCACCTATGAAGCATGTGGGGCAGGGGGAGGAGGAGGAAATTATGCAGGGGAAATTGTGAAGTGCAGTAAAACAAACAGTTGCGGCCAGTCTGTGATTTGTGGTAGCTGGTTGAGTTGTAAGTTTGGTTTGCTGACTTTTGAAAATACTTTCTAGGTGTCTCTGGGATATCAGGAAGTTTATAGTTTTGAAGAAGGATTAGCCTGCTGGCAGTGTTCCTTTTTACTGGTTATCTGTGTGTCTTCATTCATTTATGTAGTGGTTGTTAGTCTCATCCATGATTTTTCCATGAGGCCACTTGGCACATTTGGTATATTCTGGGAAATGTAAATGTACCCTTGGCTGGTTGCCTTGCATCTGTTGTGGAGGGCGTTTCTTGTGCCTCTGCAGGTGTACTGGCAAGTTTTGCTTCTGTTACTCCCAAGTGGTTTGTATCCATTTGGTGTGTTGATCTATGGGAAGTTTATTTCTGGTAGTGTGTTTGTCGAAATCGCAGAGTTGTTTAAAGGCTGGGGGAAGGTTGGGATTCTCAGTGTTTCATGTGAAGGGTGAATGCCTGTTCATGTATAAACAAGTCTGAGTTTGACTTAAGAGTGAATTGCAGTGAAGTGATGCTGTAGTTTCTGTTTGAATACCACATACATGTTTTTTCTGTCTGAACCATGTAGAATTGCAAAGGTTTAACATGCTGAGCAGAAAACCTGGAAGCTTTGGAAAACATGCTTTAGTTGAGACTGTGAATGTTGATGGCCGGTGAACACTTACTATTGTGATCATAAAGCAAACACTTTGACAGTGCTTGGTAATTTCAAGTCTTGACAGGTACTTTCAGGAAATTTTTCAAGAGAACATTAAGTACAAGGGTGTGTACCGTCATTAAAAACTCCTTTGCAACTAATACTCATTTGAAGTGTTTCTACAGTGCTCCATATCCTAACAAGATCAGGAAAGGCCAAAATGGCCCAGAAAAATCTTCCTCTCCCTTTTTTTTAAAGGTTCTAGTGGTGTTGCTTTGAACAAAATTATGTATTGGAATAAGTAAACAGTAGCCTTAGTCTCTGGATTAAAGCTGTCGTAACAATTTATGCTGTTCTGCACCCAGAGGAGGGAAAGCTCATTAGTGTATTTATACAATTGTATCTTCCAATACTCCTCAAAAACTTAATTCACAGATTTATTTTATTCCTATGTTTTTTGGAATAAAGGCTATCACTTTGCCCTTTCATTTGGGACATGAGTTGTAGTATATAATAGGAGACTAAACATGCCATTTTTACTTCATCCTGCTCCCTGGGATAGCACTTTACAGCCCAGGACATTAATATTTCGTTGTTTCGGATGTGGTATACCAAGTCTGGAGCATGTTACATGCCTCCACTTGGTTGGAGAGGACACCAGAAAAGATTCAGGAAGAGAAAAAATAATGGAGACTTTCCCATGGCTTAGATGAAACTTTATGGCATATAGTGAAGGAGTTAACACCATGTAATAAGAAAAGCAGATTATTTATGCGTATATGGAATGCTTTGTGTGAATCGTGTTTTCCATATTGTAGTGAAAACTCTGTGCAGACTGGATTTCAGTTTGTGTTTCCACACCTTTATTCACACTGATGGGTACCTTTCATGGGTACCACTGCTCATCAAGAGGAAGCTGTTGGCACTTCTAGTATTGATGAAGCGTTGCTCTTCTGCACGGGGTTATTTGTGGTAACTTCTTTGTCCTTTCTTTAAATGAATTTGTCTTGAGATTTTTTCAAACTTACCAAAGAATTTGAATGTGTACTTCCCACTAAAAAAAGGGTGGAAGTGGACATTGTGATCTCCTTGACAGATGGTAGGCATGGCAGCCTAAATGTATAGGTCCATGTCCTTAAGCTACCCCATACATTATGGGATGCCTGTGTCAGCCATACTTATGGCTGCTGAGTTTGCTGTTCACACAGTTTCACTTGTCATAAACTTGACGATTTAAAGAGCAGAAGATATTTATGCTTATTGTCTTGTAATAAAGTAAGGTGCTTCACCTATCCTGTTTTGTGGTGTAATCTCCTGTACTTCTTCATATCTCTTACATGAGAACATTTCCTGTATACTTAACTTCTTTATACTTTTCCTGCATACATGTTGCTATTGCATGCAAGCATGAGCATCAGCATTTTAGTTTTATCTTTCACTGCTTTTTGGTACTATGTGTTTTCTCCCTAAGGCTGTTGCTATTGCCGCTTCATAAACAAAATACTGTCCTTAATATCTGGCCGTCAATGACTTATACTGACATGTGAGACTAGGGACCTGGACCAGTTTACAGAAACTCTTTTTCAGTGGTGTTAATTATTGAATCAGTATTTCATTGTCCCCGGAGTGGAGCCATTCTGTGAATTCTGAGCTAGAAGCATGTCAGGCTTTCTGTGAAACCTCTTAAGTATTGGCATGAAATTAGGAACCCTTCCCTTGCAAGGACTGCACGGGAGGATTCCCTGAACATGACAATTACAAAGAATTTCTGAAGATGAGAAAAGTGTATTTGCATGCAGTTTCCTTTAAGAAAACCAAGAGATCCATCTGATGCCCATGCACAATTCCTGGTAGCATAGATGTGTGTTGAGCAACCTTGCTGGAAGTGATCCAGCAGTACAGGTGGCTGCCAAAGCCCTCCCACCCCCCATGCCCAGATGCGAAAAAGCAGAGCCTCGTCACAATGGATGCACTATGTGGATGTGGGTAATTGCAGCGGTGCACAGCACGCTCTTCTGCTTTCCCTGTGTGAGGAACATGGCCTGCTTCCTAGATTTCTTTCTCAACTAAGGACATAAAACAAAATAGGGAAAAACAGGCTATGATAGATTGTAGGCTGGGAATGCAAATGTAGTAGTATGCCAGAGTGAGAGATGTGGCGCTTTTTTGCCTGTAGGTACCAAGTACTACTTCTGTGCTGTTCCCTGCAACCCCACACTGTTTTGTGTAACAGCGCCTTTTACTTGGGTTGCACTGTGTCTGAACATGCAAGTGAGTGATTTCACTCCTTTGCAGAGGTTATGCAAAGCTTCTGTACTTGTTACTTTTCGTGTTTCTTTCACCCCACCAGGAAGTGTTGAATGTTCTAGAGACTTGCGTTCTTTATTTTTTGTTGTAAGAAAAGGGTTTTCTGAAAGTCTGAATTTTTTGTTTTGAGAGATTTTGCAATTTGGGTTCTTTCAAGTCAGAACAAAGCCCCCAGACTGTGCAGTAAAAAATTACACATTTTCAAGACATGCCCTCCTCTGCAGCCTTGCTTAGTCAGATGAGGAGGCCCAGCTCAGCTGAATTCGTAAGGTGAAGTTGGTAAAGATGGTTTTCAGGAGCAATACCAACCACAGAGGCATGCTAGAGGAACGCTGGGGCAATTCCAAAGCACATAATGCCCCCCATTCTGGTGGCTGAATGTTGTCTAAATACAAGAGTGTTGTGTTCTTTTAAATAGTCTCAGAAAACCCTGGAAATATATTTTAATTTTTGAACCCGCTTTTTATACGAATCAAAAGTCTGAAAAGTGATTACATTTATAAGGTGGTTCAGCTGTACCCCTTCTTGCTCTGTCACATGCTATATTCCACCCTGAAATGCGAGTTCTAGGCAGGAACTTTTAAGTTGATTTATTTCTTCTGCAGCTTCTTGGGAAGACTGAACAATTTGAAGAGATGTTCCTCCCATTATGAAGTCAAATTTAGCTTAGATTTCAATTCCAGACAAAAGTAACATTTTGATCTTTATTATGGTTTAAGAATTACAAATTACTTTTGTATCATTCATTCGCACCTACTTAAGCTAGAGTGGTAATGGAGGCTGAAGTTGAGCAAGCACAATGGTGTTAATACATCACATAGAATGGCTTTGGCTTGTTTTTTTTTGGTTGGGGTGTTTCTTGGCTTTTCTTAACCACTTTCTGAGATATTAGAAGGATTGTGAGGTTGGTTCAAGGCTTGATAGTAAAATCTTCAGTAATGGACATTTTTGAAGGAGCACTAGGATTAAAATTCCTGCATAAATTTACATTCATTGTCACTAAGGTGTTAGGGTAGCCTTTTCTTTTTGGTAAGTTCTTGTGTCTTTTTTTAGTTGGTATAATAGGCTGAGATACGTTTGTTTCAATCTTGGCATGCTTTATGCAAAGTGGCATAGCATTATTAATTTGAATTTCTGACTTGTATAATGTTCTTAAAAGATTGACCTTGTGTAACCAATAGTCATACATTGTTACATAAGCTGTAATCGGTATGCATATATCTATGTAAATGTATTAAGACAGAATATTTCCTATTGGAGTTAACAATTGATAGTTTCCAGGGATGTGCCTAACCTGGCAAAGAATAATGTTGGGAAGCAGTGGCTTCAGAGCTAGTGTTAATATTTCTATTACATGTAGATGCATGAGTGTTACGTGTTCATGCTCTGTAACAGTGTGCTCTGTAACGGGGCACGATCCCTCCTTACGCTGTATTAATGTTCAGTGCAACCAGGAAGGGTGCTGTGTGTGCTGACAGGGTTCCTACTGTAGCTTTGAGGGTTTTTTTTCTTACTGAGCTTGCCTTGGTGGCAACCAATATATGCCTTGTCATAAATTATAGCAGCTAAAGCCTGCTCTGAATCACAGATCTTCAAAACATTTTTGATCTGTGGGTGAGTGCAGTGCTTCATGGAATGGGTACAAGTCTACTGACAGTGGCCCCTCTTAGCTTTGGATTAATCCCGTAACTTCACAAACAAGGGATCTTCTGGCTTCCAGAGAGAAGAACTGTTGTTTTAAGTGTGTATCTTCTCTTCCAAGCAGACTGGAGCTTGCCCTGCCTGGTCACTGAGCTAGCTGGGTGCAAACATCTCTGAGCTTGAAGGCCACGTAATCAAGGTTGGCATGGCAGAGCAAGCTGGGAGCTCTTTGCAAAGGGCAGTGTGGGCACTCCTGAGCTAGTATAGCAGTTCCAGAGGCATTTTGTGGTTAGGTGGAGCAATGACCCCTCTGACTTGCCTCCTTTGAAGGCATTAGTAACATGCTTGCAGTCTTTCAGTGAAGTGAGGGGGTGTTATGATGCAGTGCTGTACCAATTACCAGCTGTTTCATGCAGATCTCGAAGGCCCTGCCAGGTCATTCTTCTGACTGACTTGAGAGGCAGCATCAAACAGAGAAGGGCTGTGGCTATATGTTTGAATGCCCATCTGTTTATAAGCTCACAGTATAGTCAAGTGATCTGCATCCCCTGTGCCGATCTATCTCTCCCTCCCATGGGTGCAAATGGTGGGGTGAGGCTATGGCAGTATGAGCCTTAGCGTGCTCTGGAGACTGCAGGACAAGCTTTTAAAGCAGGGGTCCTCAAACTAGGGCCCACGGGCCGGATACGGCCCCCCAGGGTCCTCAATCCAGCCCCTGGTATTTACAGACCTCCCCGCCCCGCCCCCCCCCCACCGGTGGTTGGGGGGTGAAACCAAGCAGCCGCAGATGGCTGCCTGCCACTGCATCCGCGCCGGCCCCTGGTTAAAAAGTTTGAGGACCCCTGTTTCAAAGCATTTAAAAGGAGAGGAATGTTTATGTTTGTCCTCATATTTTTTTAGCGTCTTGCCTTTTTCAGGATTAGGAGAAGGTAGTCAAACAACTCAACGACTGGATACTGCTGCAAGGGTTATGCCCATCCTTTTGCAGCCTCTGGACATGTCTTGCCCCCTCCCTTACGGTGCTGCAAGTCACAGATGTGATGAAAAGTCACTGTACAGAACAAGGGGGGTTGTGCTTGTTTGGTGAGCAGAACTGGCCTCCTGAAATGAGAGACAAACACCAAAGTGGATTCAAAGGAGAGGAGAGGTGCATTCAGAGTGTGCAGATGACCAGCCCAGCTGTGGAAGCAGTGAGCCCTCATGGATTACGATGCCTTTCCTTTAGTACACTGGGCGCTCTGAAAGCAACAGGATGAGTAGCAGGGAGTAGCTTGTGAGGCAGCAAACACTGAGTGGGTTTGCAATTGCCCTTTCCTATAAATCATTAATAAAAGTACAATAGTCTTTGTTTCTTTTGGTACAAATATATTAGAATTATAAGGAAAAAAACCCTGCTAAGTCTTATGACCTGTAAGAAATTACAAATGTTCAAGGTGGTAAAAATGTTGCCTTTTATTGAAAACAAAAGTTTATGATGTTAAAATGTAAGGTCATCCTTGCTTTACCTGTACAAATCAATTTATTCCGTTAGGGGATAAAGATTAAACTTGGAAGATATCACTGCCCTCAGTACTGCTTAATTTTTATGTATGCATTTATAAATTGTGAGGGTAATCGTACTACTCTTGCAAGCCTTAAATAGTCTTAAAAAGTAAATGGAAGAAGTCCTAAACCTAGATGTGCTGTATGCAGTGTCATATTGGACTTAGTTGCAGCAAGTTACTGTATCCTTCACAGAAAACGTGAAAAATGTGTAAGAATTATGAGTTGTCTCATCTGTGTTGGTGAAAGACCTTGGAGATTAATGTTTTAGTCTTTCTTTCTCTCTCTTCAGTAACATTTAACTGTGTTATTTGACTTATTGCACGCATCCATTCCAGGGCAAAATTTTTAAGACTTGTGCTTTTCCTTCAAATTGAAATAAGTAAACCTCAGTGTCTTATCAGAGAACTTATTGGTCTATCTCCTTACTTTTAAGTGTTGTTTTATTTTCCAGGTCTGAATTCTGTAACTTGTTGGTAAATTGGATCTATGGGTCTATGCTGGTTTTTCCTGAGTGCCTTTGATTGCTGCATACTAAGTATAGATATTTCAGCATGTAGTTAATAATCAAAATTTTTTTCTTACTGGCTCAGATAGCTTTCTTCCACCTTAGAAAATAAATGCCTTCAAGTGATGGAATCAGTAATGTTTGCTGGTCAGATCTTTCAGTCCTATGACAATGCAGCTATACTGTCCCTTTTTTAGCCATTTACTGATAGTTATGTGTTACGTGCCATTTATATGGGAAAATTCTAAGTTTTAACTTGAAAAAGAATTAAAAATTAACTAGAAGAAGCTTTTCTTTGTTGGGAATCTTTCCCTGAATTCCACTGGCATTTGAACCGAGCTAATAAGATATGGCAAAGATAACTTATTTTAAAAAGTCTCTTTAAAAAAAACACAACAAACACCCCAGCTGCTCTCTGTCCGTCCTTTCCCCCATCCCACAAACTCTCTCCTCTGAGATTATGTAATTAAATGAATCTAAGTGCAGCAGAGGGTTCTTTGCCTAAAAGTAAAATTTAGAAGTGGACAAAGAAGGAGCAAGATCCTGCATATTAAAAATGAGTCACTGAGTTCTTTCCTAACAGAAGCTGACTCACCATATAACATAAAGGTTGCAATACCAAAACCTGATAATATTCTTTAAAAGTGCACTGGTGACTATATTGTGTGGGTTTATATGAAATCACATCAGATGATGGTCTGATCTAGAAATTGTAATGTGACTTCAATAATGAAACCTGAAGCTACATTTCTGTTAAGTGTAAAGTAAGCAAACGACAAGTACCCCTTGACATATCTTCTTTAAAACTTTAAAACTGCAAAAATGCAGTATGATCTTTCAGTGGGTAACCTCTTTGTTTCTGGTTGCCAGGCAACCAAGAGCAATATGGTTACTCTTGAAAAGTCTATTATAAATATAATTTTTTCCTTAACAATCTTCAGGATTTTCCAGGCAGCTTTTTTTTTACTTTTTTTCCCCAGTTACTTAGATTTCCGTTCTATTTTGGAAGAGCTTCAGTTTTTAAGTTTCTGGTTTTACTTTTTATAAATTAAACTTACTGTTGCTCCAAGTTAACCCCCTTGTGAATCCTGCAGAGAGATGAATATCTCTGTCAAGTCTGAAATTGCATTTTAAGGAACTGTATGAATATATTTACAGCACTAATCTACTACATAATCATTTTATGCTATGCATAGCAATTTCAGATAAATCCTACTTTTCAGCATTCTCAGTGGCTGTATGTCTACTCCCGTTTCTTGCTGTGATGTCCTAGGGAGGAAAATGTGCTTTTGAGAGAAGTCTAGAGGATGATTTTCTTTCCTCGGATATTCCATGGGACTGTTCCAGCCAACCATTAAGCTAACTAAAAAAAAATCCATGGTCATACGTATGTCTCCAATTTTCTTTTTTTAAAATTTATTTTAATTTGTGTCAGGGAGTGGAAACTCAATTATTCTAACCACAGGTGCAAAGTTCTGTCATTTTTACTGTTATTTGTTTCAAGGTGGAGGAGAGGCTGCTTGAGCAGGCAATGTTTGATTTGGTGAGGCTGCCTGACAGCCATTAATGGAAGTATAATTGCTTCTTGCTAGAGATGACATTTTGAATTCTAGAGAACATACTGAATTAGTATGTGCTTTGCAAGGTGCTTGGAGGTCACCGCACCTCATCAAGTGAAGAGTGGAAGAAACTTGCCAGAACTCTTTACCTGTGTAGGCATGGCACTGCAAAAGTATGACTAACGCAAGGGCATCCATTTCCTAAAACCAGCTGCTGAAAGTGGAATGAATCATACTCCCTTTGTAATTCACGTATCAGGAAAATGGTTTTTGGACTCAGTTTTCTTACAGCCAGTATTGTACTGCGCTGTGGATTCACACTGACGTCAGTGGAACTGCTCATTCTTTGTGCAAATCACAGACACAAAACTGAGCACTTGAGTTTACTGAGTGACAGATCGATTCAAGTGTATTTTATGTGAACATAGTTGAATGTTTAGCTTGTTGGAAGCAAGCAGTGTGCTGTGTCTGTTGCTTCTACTTGTCTATTGGAAGTATTTCATAGTCTGTATCTGTCTGACTTCTCTTTCATCTCTCCCTGCCTTTCTCTCATGTCTCCTGTACTGATAGCCAATTTGCAGTGTGAGGTTTTAAGCTTTGAATATTCTTTTTTGTTGTCTTCCTTAAGACACTTTAAGGTAGATTTTAGGGCTTTTACCTTTGAGCTTTTTCCTATTATTTTGAATTATTCTGAAGTTAGCTAATTACTATTTTTTTTGCCTTTCCTTCCTCCCATCTTTTTTTATTTCCAGTTTTACCTTGCTTCTTCTCTACATGTATGTTTTGTGCATTTTCTCTCTGTGTTGTTGCTTCATAGTAGTTTATCACAAATCTTGATTTTCTTTCTCTTATTCTTGCCTTTTTGTATACTGTTAAACAGAACATTGGGAATATTTTTGCTTGACATCTGAGGTACAGTTTAAAAAAACATCAGAAACGTAATATTTGAAAAAAACCCTTGTGTTTTTTAATTAGGAAGAAAGCTGATACTTACAAACAAGAATGAAGGAACAGGTGTGTTTCAATAATCTGCTTTCTCTTCTGTTTTCCTGTATCTGAGGAGTTGATTCTTTAAATAATTATTTTCAGGCAATGAGAAACCAAATTGAAAACCTCTTTTAAATGAAAAATTCTCCAGAATTATAAAAATTGCTTTTCTTCATATTGATATCTTCTTTTACATGCATTGATATGAGACGGTTGGGTTTTGTGTTCAGTAGATGAATATTCATTTCACTAGCAGAATCCCTCATAATGACAGTGATGTGTTTTGTTTTCAGTGCAATGAAACTTCCTTCTTTTTTGAAGCACGTAACAAGATCACATGCAAACATCTCTGGAAATGCTGCGTAGAACATCATACATTTTTCAGGTGAGTGGTGCAGAAGTTGTGGTTTCATTACCAAAATGAGGGCTGCTATACAGGGTAAGAACCTTTGTCCTGATTTTGGCTGGGACAGAGTTAATTTTCTTCTCAGTCACTGGTACAATGCTGTGTTTTGGATTTAGTATGAGAATAACGTTGATAACACACTGATGTGTTAGTTGTTGCTAAATAATGTTATACTCAGTCAGGGGCTTCTCAGTGTCTCAGGCCCGGCCAGCGAGAGGGCTGGGGGGGCATGGGGAGCTGGGAGGGGACACAGCCGGGACAGCTGGCCCGAACTACCCAAAGGGATATTCCACACCATGGGGTGTCACGCCCAGTATGTAACTGGGGGGAGTTGGCCGGGAGGGGCCGATTGCTGCTTGGGGCCTAGCTGGGTGTTGGTCAGCAGGTGGTGAGCAATCGTATTGTGCATCACTTGGGGTTTTTTTTTGCTTTTGGATTTTACTGTTCTCTCCCTTGCTTCCCTTTTCATTACAATTGTTGTATTTTATTTTGTTTTGTTTTGTTACTAAATTGCTCTTATCTCAACCCATGAGTTTTACCTTTTTCTCGATTTTCCTCCCCATCCCGCTGGGGGGGAGGGGAGCGAGCAAGCTGCTTCATGGTACTTAGTTACCAGCTGGCGTTAAACCACGACAACCTTGTTATGCCTACAGAGTGCTGTAACACAGGCTTGCTGCCTGGAAACATATTTTTGCTCTTTGTTGTAGAATGCTTTTAAAAGCTGATGCCTTCCCTTTTCTTACAATGATGTGAAACAATAATTTTTAAATTGGGTTGTTCCATGGTTTATTTTGTCTTAGAATTCTTTTCAAAACAGTATCTCAGGTTGCGTAAAGTAGGCTTTAACAGAGGTATCCACAAATGTATATGGCAGGATTTAAGCTGCCGTATACATTTTTACGTATGTAACCATCAAATTTTCTGTATCAGCATTGACTTGAGTAAGGTGTTTGGATTTTGTACATTATTGTTTCCTACAATGCACAGAAATTTTGGGTTTTGATAGAAAGACTCGTTGAATTTCCATAGTATTTTAATGTTTTGCATATTTCTTGACGTGTATAAAATATTTCAAATATTACATATCTCAAAACACCTCCTTCCACTGTTGCAAAAACACTAACAGAAATGTGCAAGGGTGTCTAGCTAGGCACTGGTCGATAGAATGCTTAGAGCTAGCTTCAGCAGTGCTGTAAATGAGTAAGCTCAGAATCCCTCCTGCACCCTCATTACTGTGGCATGATGTTTTTGCCTGCTTGTCATGGTTTAACTTCAGCCAGCAGCTAAGTACTAGCTAGTATGATCCCACAGTGTGCCCAGGTGGCCAAGGTGGCCAGCAGCACCCTGGCCTGTATCAGAAACAGTGTGGCCAGCAGGACCAGGGCAGTGACCGTCCCCCTGCTCTGGGCACTGCTGAGGCCGCCCCTCGAACCCTGTGTTCAGGTCTGGGCCCCTCACTGCAAGGGGGACATTGAGGGGCTGGAGCGTGTCCAGAGACGGGCAGCGGGGCTGGGGAAGGGGCTGGGGCACAGGGCTGATGAGGAGCGGCTGAGGGAACTGGGGGTGTTTAGTCTGGAGGAGACTCAGGGGGGACCTTACTGCTCTCTGCAGCTCCCTGACAGGAGGCTGTAGGCAAGTGGGGGTCGGTCTCTTCTCCCAAATAACTAGAGACAGGACAAGAGGAAACAGCCTCAAGTTGCAGGGGAAGTTTAGATTGGACAGTAGGAAAAATTTCTTCACTGAAAGGGTGTTCAGGCATTGGAACAGGCTGCCCAGGGAGGTGGTGGAATCACCACCTCTGGAGGTGCTGAAAAGATGTGTAAATGCAGTGCTTAGGGACATGATTTAGTGTGGACTTGGCAGTCCTGGGTTAACAGTTGAACTTGATGATCTCAAAGATCTTTTCCAACCTAAGTGATTCTATGATTCTAAGTACCACGCAGCCTCTCACTCCCACTCTCTGCCCCCACTGGGTTGAGATAAGAACAGTTTAATAATTTAAATAAAGTAAAACGTAATAGTAATAATAATAGTAGTAGTAAAAGTAGCAATGGAAAGGAAAAAGAGGAATAAACCCCAAGAAGTCCAAGTGATGCACAATGCAATTGCTCACCACCCACTGACTGACGTCCAGCCAGGCCCCAAGCAGTGATCAGCCCCTCCCAGCCAACTCCCTGCAGTTTATAAACCGAGCATGGCATTCCATGGTATGGAATATCGCTTTGGCTAGTTCAGGCAGCTGTCCTGGCTCTGCTTTTTCCCCTCCCGGCTTCTTGTGCACCTGCTCACTGGCAGAGCACGGGAAACTGCAAAGTCCTTGAGTTAGAGTAGGCACTACTCAGCAACATCTAAAACATCAGTGAGTTACTAACATTATTCCTATATGAAATCCAAACCATAGCATTGTACCAGCTACTACAAAGAAAATTAACTCTGTCCCAGCCAAAACCAAGACAGTGCTTCTGTGAAATATTAAGCCAAAGGCTACTGTTGCCAGCAGTTTACAGTAGACACTAAAATGAAGAGGTGTGTAATCAAAAGGGAAGGGCATAAACGTGGCTTTGTGGAGCTCTCAACCCCATAAGAGTCTGCCTGGAGGTAGGGATGAAGAGGGACTAGTAGAAAATTCTGGGTTTGGAACCTAAGGTTTGTATTTCTCTTTTCTTTTCTTGGGAAGGGGACTGTAATTGAAAAATATGTAACTTACTCTGTTTTATTTTTCAAATTACAGAGTGCCAGAGAATGAATCAAACTCTCTGTCAAGAAAATTCAGCAAGTTTGGATCCATAGGTTATAAACATCGGTACAGGTGAATTTATTTCATTGTTTAAACTTCAATTAATTCCATCTTTTCTCCTCTTTTCTTCCAATGAAAGAAAAAACCCCACCCAGACTATGACTCAGAGCAGTTCTGCTGACAATGCATGCATCAGGGCCATTTTAACAGACTCCTCATGGGAGTCTGACAGTTTTGGGGCAATGTGAGTTACTTCTCATTTTCCAGATCCCCGGAGCTGGCTAGGGTCTGCTGTAGCTGTAGTGAAAGTGAGAGTAGCCTTGGCAATGCTTGAAGTCAAAATCTCCTTGTAAGTCCTAAAATTATGTTCATGTCCTAAAGGGTTTTTCCTGACAGCTGGGGAATGAGGAGGCATGTTAGCTGCCAACTTTCTTCTGGGCATTAGCAAAGTGTTGCTGCAAAGGAATGTATAAAGTCTGCAACTGCAATGCCCTTCTTTACAGCTGCAGCTGAACTATGGCAAAGGCTCTCAAGCCAAATGGTTATGTGTAACCCTGTAGCAGTACTGCTGATGCAGTGCAGTTGATTTAACAACAAAAATGAGAGCAAATCTGAAGGGAGACGGGACTATCTTTTCTAACTGGAATAGCTGGCAAAATTGGATAAACATTCAAAGCTGCAAGCCTTGAAGGATGCAGTAAACTTCAGACTAAGGGAGTATAGGGAGCACTCAGTCTCAGTTTTAGCCTTAGTTAACCAAGCAGATAGTGTGACATAAAGGGCAGTTAATACTGTGATACAGAGGAAGATACAGCAGGGAGAGTAGGTTTAAGATCCTCTAGCTGCTTTGTCACAAAGGACTAGCAGAATGTAGGATGTAGTTAAAATCATAAGATTTCAGAAACCCAATAGTTTTTACTGAGTTTCTTTGAGACTTTGTATTTTTCAGCCTGTTGAAATGACAGCTCTTTGTCTAGTAAGGCACTTGATTGGCAGTTGGCAACCACTTTTAAATCCAGTTCTGTCACACTGGCTGAGCAATTTTGAGCCAAGTAATTTATGGTCTGATTTTTAGAATTGCTTTAGAGTTGCATATTCATTGAACCTGGAAAGGAGAGTGAAAGCAGCAAATCAAAACCACATCTGAAAGCCAGGCCCCTTTCTTTTTCCAGTTTGATTTTCTCAGTTGGTCAAGTGGGGATAAAAATAGTTTTTCATCTTTTGTAGTTATTTTGAAGCTGCTGGGTGAAAAGTTACTGTTTACCATAAATGGCAAATTCTAGATATTCTTTGCCATGGCCTGCAAATATACCAGGTTTGTTTAGGTTTATTTTTGGCTTGTCTGTTTGTCTCTCCTTCCTATCTGTATTTCCACCATCACTCAAGAAATAAATACATGGATCATAATAAGTAAGGCTGACAGTCATTAGTCGCCTCTTAGGAAGACTTTTCTAAGAACAAGAAAACCATAACCCCCAACTTCTTCAGCAGCTCCTGGATTGGAGTTAGTGTATGTGGTAGGTACTAATAGCAGTGTGTAATAGTAGCTCTATTACACTTGTCCTCAGTCGATCAGAATTCATAGTCAACAATCTGTTACCCTTGGATGTAAGATATTGCTTGTGAGGAAGTGTTTCTGATGGAGAGATGACTATGCCACTTCTGAGCCTGAGCTCATGTGACAGTCTGGACTGTCTGCAGCCAGGATCACTGGTGTATTTCTGTTCCATTTTCTCCAACATATTTCATAATAATCCACATTATTTGGGTTATCACATTATCTGGCATGATACAGCTTCTCTTTACTGTAGATAATAAGGGAGTGATTGTGCTGCCTTTTGGGTTTCTAGTTGGATCCTCAACCACATTACACCATCTGTGAAAATGGATAGTTCAGTGGGTTTCTGCGAGAACTATGGATGAACGTTTCCTCTGTTGGACCATGTCAGCAGATTGGAGCAGGGGGCACTGGTACTAGGGAGGGGAAAGCTTTGCACTTACCAGAACCTTCCAATCAATTTTAAAAACATAACATGAAGCAGTTAACTACATTTGAGTTATTCCTGCTGGTGGTGCATTCAAGTTCATCTTCCCTTTTGAGTGAGTTTCAAGGGTGATCTGTGATATGGATTGCCATGTTGGGTGGTGGTCATTACTGACAGCTGTGTTCATAATGTTAGTTTTGTCTAGAAGGCATTGAAAAATATATATTCCTTCTAGTACAAAGTGTTTCCTGTTTTGCTGCAGTGATTCTTGAGGACTCCCCCTGACCTGAGTAGATGTTCCAGTAAATGTGGGTTGTGACATCTGGTTGCACTATATTGATTATACAATGTAAATGATAAATAGGCATAATTAATTGGTTATTGACATATTAACTCTTTTCTTGGAATTCAGCACAGCAGAAACAGCATTTTCATGTGCTTTGAGAATCTTCTTTTTCCTTATCCATCAGCTTTCATTGTCTTCCCTCATTGCCTTTTGTTCTTGATGTAGCGCCAAAAGCAATGACAGTGTTGTGTATCTGTATGCATCATTAGCTCAAATCAGAAACCATAATCCCACTGTTTGACTGTATGTGTGGGAACCATAATATTATCTTCTGGCTTTTTCTTTTTCTTTTAATCTTCTATATTCTTCTCATTAGATGGCAGATACTTTTCAGGAAAATAATTTCCTGATGCTTTGGTTAATGCATGGAGGTGTTAGTGTGAGTGGAAGGTCTTATTCCCAGATGTTTTGTAAAAAACTGCTTCCAGAATTTACGATACTGGCATGGTTGCCAAACTTAAAAGTTGAGCAGAAGTGTTTTCTGGCTAACTTGGGAGCAAAAACCCCATTGAACTGAATGTCGAAGAATAGCATTACTGTGATGTAATGTTAGAATTTGGGGTTTTTTTTGTCCTTTAATTCTTTTACAGATTTTGAGAAGATAAAAATTCTGCACTGCTGACTATGCTTTTGGGGCTAGTGGTAAAAACACAATCAGTATTTAGTGGAGTCTATTCATGTAACTCAGAAAATCTACATGTGTAATGCCTGTATAGTTGGTTGCTGGTACTATACCTGTTTACTTCTAAGTCATTGAACTGCAGGTGTTTAAGCAACTGGGAGTTGAACTTTCTTTTGTGTAGTAGGTTTCCAGAAGCAAACATGAAGTTTTGGGAAGGAGTTTGAGGCCTGTTTTAAATTTTTGTTATGAACTCTATAGTCCGCTTAGTCAGATAGAGAGGAATACTAAAATGAGCATAAAGGAATTTATTGAAACTAATAATGTAATTGTGCAATGAAGAAGAGCTTTACTGTAAATGGGAACAAAGACTTCTACTCAATTTATTATCATTTGGGCCTGTGCTAGCGAGAACACTTTATTACAGTTTGGTTTGCACGGGGTTTTTTATGACCTTTAGGTGGTCATTCCACGGCAGAGAAGTCATCCCTTACTTGACTGGAACTGAGCAATGTTAAATGTGTGTTTTCCCGAGACAAAAACTTACAGAAAGAATTTAGGAAGGAATCAGATTACTTAAGAAAGTCGTATGTTAGAATATATGAGGTATGTTAGAATATATGAGGTTACAAAGGGTCACACTATCTTAGCCTATTCCTAAGAAATCAGCATTTTGTTTTAGTTACTTAGCCTTTCTTGAAAATGCCAGATATAGCAGAGGTTGGCACAATCTGTTGATGATTGTGCCAATGACTGACTCAAAACAAAAGTCGGGGTAGTGCCACTCAGCCGGAGAAGCAGAGCTGGAATGAGAACTGAATAGCTAACGAAATATGCTGCCCAAACCCTGTGCATTATTTTCAGTGTAAAGATCCTCTGTTTCTTTTATCATTTTCCCATGATTTTGTCATGTTTTCAAGTGGCAGGAGATCTTTGCAAATGACCAGAGACCCTTCTGTGCAGCTCCCGCGGCCTGACCAGAGCATTGAAAGAAGTCGCAGCAAGACTTACCCCAAAAGAACACAACAGACCGGTAAGTCTTCCTATGCTGGGCCTGTCTTCTTTGGTCTTTGGTTCATTTTGTTTTCAAGAGACAACTCAACTGCTGCAGTGTCCTCAAGGATCTCTCAGAATGGATTCCCTGTTTTGCCTTAGGTCAGAATTTATACCTCACCTTAACTGGATCTAAAAACTCCAGCTTTGTGGATGAAAGTAAAACAGATGGTGTGCATCAAACATGATAAAACCCCATGTTTATAGGTATAATGTAAAGTATGAAAGGGAAGTTTGAAAACAGGCAGCGAGCACGTTTTTTTTAGGAGTTCTGTCTCTCAGTGAAGAATTTTATACCCGTGTTTCTTTGTTGGTATCCCATTGTTCAAGCTGCTTGATGCAAGGTGTCTCTTCTGTACATCTTCTTCCCCGTTCAAGGGTAGTATCCTTTTATTTAGGTATCAAGTGGGACAGAAGTTAGTGCCATGCCCTCTGCAGTTTTAACATGCTCCAGATGTCTGGGCTGGAAATCTGTCCTGCATGCTGACGATGTCAGGGGAAGCTGGAAAAATTTACAGGTGTCAGAGGAAATGTGTAAGATTAAGCATGGATCACAGGAGTCATACCCAGAATAATGGATGTTTCCTGAAATTTAGTAATAGAGATGAAAAGATTTTCTAATGTCAGGCTCCAGTTCTACGTATGATTACATGTGTATCCTTAGCTTCATCTGTGACAGCAGTCACACAGATTTCAGTAACGCTCCATGCATGGAGTTAAGTATATATGCATGTGTGTAAAAAGTTTGAGAAAACACTTGCCTGGCCTTTAAAATGTAAGCACAGTTTCCCTTTACCATGGGTTGGTATGGCACTATAAACTTTTCAGAGTCACTATTTTTAGAAAGAGAGCAGGTATATACATCTAGAAACCTCCCATGTTTATTCTGGATGCTATCTTTTGACTCAGAAACAAAACTGGTGTGTTTTGCCTTTTAGCTGCAGTAGGTCTTGAAGTGTAGAGTAGACAGAAGTATTGCCCTTGGAAAGTACAAGCAGATTTTTAAAAAACTTTATTTTAGTCAGTTTAGTGTAAGAAGAGAAGGATTGCTTTGCTTTCTGATAATGATACCTTTTTGTTGTTTTGTTGTGTTGTCAATGGGTGCCTAAGAGGACAAGAAGCTGTTCACCCTTGAACCTAGTGACTTAGGGTTCTGTTCAGCTGAGCTGTCCTATTGAAGATGAACAGCATTTCTCACCTTATTAGCCTCTAGTTCAGTTGTGCAGAAAATTATGTGACTGTTCAGAGGTAAACTTGTCAGCTGAAACTCAGCCCTTAGTTGAAAATAATGTTTGCCGCAGTGCATGCAGTCAAAGTCAGTCTATTGCTGCAGGGGTGTGTGTTTTCTGCTTGTTGGTGTTTTTCAGTCTCTTTGACTGGAATTGTGAGGAAGACTGAAATCTTCCCATGGCCCATTCTGGTGATGTAACATGATGCAGAATTCTCTGGACAATGTGTGTTTTTTGTTTTGGTGAATTTAAATACTTACTTCTTACTTCAAAATAACAAGGCTGCTTTTTCACCATTTTACTAATATATTTTTGTAATCTGTATCACCCATCTGCATTGGTTTCCTTTTACTTCAACTTAATTCATTACCCATGTGTTCAAAGTGTGCAGTTGTTTTCCACTGGGGCAGGTGTATCACCTCAAACGATTTTTAAATTAAATAAATTTGTTTTGTTTCCCACTTAAAATAAGAGCTAAAGGAAAAGAGATACATCGTTCAAATTCTGCCTTTCCCTATAAATGAGCTTATTTTTTAGTCTTTATATTTTCATTTTGTATTTGGGTATTCACAATGCTACATATCTAATACTCATTCTCCCTTTAAATAGGCTTTCAGATGCTGAAGGCAGACTAAAGGCTATTTCTCTTCCCTGTGTCAGACACCATGTGACAGTCTATTACATGTCACTAGGATAAATCCACCCCTTTTCACCTAAACTGGATCTTGGATATAGCAAAGTCCATTTCACACAATAAATCAAGTCTTTTTGCTACACTTAGATATTACATCACTTGTTTAAAAATATTAACCCTATGTAGATTTTACATTTACAGAATAAATTTTTATCTTGCAAATGAGCCTGGTGTAAACAGTTCTATAAGTTTCTTAAAACTATCCCTGATTGAAATATTTTAGGGAATAATGTGACATTTCTTCTTAAAATAAATACTCCTTTTGCATAATGAGTTTATGAGGATGGTTATCATTGATGGCTATTCCTTTGCTCTTTATTTGGTGTCTGTGATATGGTATAATAAGAATAAATATGCCATGCTTAACTTTTTAAACAGGGTGATTTTAGTTTGCATGTATTACATGTTTCTTAAGGTGTGTTCTGCCAAATGCCACTTAAATTAGGATCCAGCTGGGTATGGCTTATAATTTAGCTTTTTGGAATGAAAATCAGAGTTCCATTTATTTTCCCAAAACCCAACAACAATTTACAAATAATTCTTATGCAGTAACTTCCTTCCCCCTTCTCCTGCTTCTTTACTTATTTTCCTTTTCTTAAGATTGCAAAGTTAAGTGCATGAAAGGCTTCCTCTCTGCAGCCAGTTCAAGTAGCCATTCTGGGCTGGTTTTGTTTTTATCCATTGGTGCCAGTAATGGGACAGCTATAGCAGTGGTTTTGGGGACAATTAGATGAACCAGAAGCTGCCGACTTACGGCTGTAGCATATGTGGTCTGCATTGCCTCCCTCACAGAGGTGTGTGTGAAGTGCTGAAGCCTCTAACCTCTGGCATCTTGTTATTTTCCCTTGTTCCTTCTTTTTGTATGCATGTTCTGGTGTTATAAGCAATTACATTTTATGTGTTTGTTACTTTTTTTCTGACACCTGAAGGCAGAGGTTAGCTATCCTTTGCAGATAATAATACTAACAATGCTTCTTTGTCACATTGGTCCATTAAAGTATGCTAAAGTCATTAGGACTGCAACCACTTGGTGAAAAGTTGGAGCAGGTGCCAGACAATGATAGGAAATATTTTCTTTTATTTTTCCAGTTAAAATATTTGTGCTTTAAGAGAGGTTTTGAAGGAGGCGATACTGTGAACAGAGGGCAACTTGTATAAAAGCCACTGCCGTTGGCCGATTCCCCTGATGGGGTAGACAGGGCAGACAGTTTGGCTTTAGCATGGCAGATTATTTTCCTACAATCCAGATTACAGTGATTTAAAATGCCGTAACCTACCTTCTGTCACTTGCTTAATATGTTTCACATCTCAGTTGTTCTAGGATTAGTGGAAAAATCAGAAGGAAACTTCAATGGCTATGCAACCAATGTTTTTATATTAGTGCTTTTTTTTGCTTTTTGCTTTTTTTTTTTTTTGTGTGTGTTTGGGTCGATGTTCAAATTAGCGTGCAGTTGGAGAAGGATTTGGTTGGTTGGTTCTGTGGAGTCTTATATGTGAGATACTTGTAGCTTATTTCATTTGTATATTCTCCTCATTTTGTTTCTTCTGATAGAAAATTATAGTTGCATTTTGTTCTGGTTGCAAATCATAAACTCAAACATGGAACAGGACTTCACGTTATTCTGTCTTGCCCTCTTACGGCAAGGCTGATAATGTATAGCTTTCACAACAGTGCATAGGGTGAAAGCATTCATTATTCTTTTGGCTGAATGCTGCACATGAAAAGCTCCTTGGGAACATCCTCCCTGGACAAACACTGATGTGACCAGACCTGTTGCTGTGGGTCTGACTTTATTCAGCAGTGGAAAACACATTGCTTAGGTTTCATTGTTGTTTGGTAGCTGAGGACTCCATTTGTCCCTGCCTTGCGCGCTGGGTAGTTGTATAAACTGGTGTAAAGTAAGTACTGCCATTCTGATTTAAAGGCCAGGTGGAGAGTCAGGAGTGGGTATCAAAATTACAGTACTGTCTGTATTATAATAGTCCCTAAGCAATCACAGGCAGTCACAGTCCCTGCCCTAACTTACATATTACCACAGATGCCTGTCGGCACCCTGCTTCACCAGCTGCCATCATGGTAGCTAGAACTGCTGGTCTGGCACGTTGAAAGTCATGATGCTTTCCCCTGAAAATTGTGAGATAGGGTTTGAAAGGTAAATTGTAGAAAATTAATCTTGGGGTAATATTATCTCTTTACTTATTAATTTACTTCAAGCTTTACACTTTAGAGTTTATTTTAAATTCTAGGTTTTGTAAAAGGATGGCTGTGACTGCTTCTGCATTTCATGCATGTGGTGTGAGATGCACAAACCCTTGAAGCTACAGGTTGGGAAACTAGTTCAGATAATAAACGTTTTCAGAGAGCAGGCTAAGCTAGTGTAGACATACGGAAGTCCTTTTTTATACTCTCTTAGTAACACACACTGCAAAGCATGAGCTCTCACTGCATGTTTTCCTTTGGATCACACTATCTTATGTTCTCATTAATAGATTTAGGTACAAACACTACTTCCCAGATAAAGTCAGTGAAATGGCTTTAGTTGATAAGAAGCAGGCCTGACAGGCTGATTAGCCTGTCATCTTTAAAAACTCAAATGTCCAAAATCTCAGGAGGCTTTGAGGTTTTGGACATTTCAGTTTTTAAAGATGTAATAGTCCATTTAAATTGAATACAGGAATCAGCATCAAGATGGCTGTCAAATGGAATCAAAGTGTGTGCATTCACTTTACTGGAAAAGTTCAGTGTAGTGAATGCTAACGGTAACTTATCTGACAGAAGGCAAACAACTGGGAAAACCTGCTACAAGTGCGATGTTGAAGATCTAGCTAAGGTATTTTTGGCATGCAAGAAGCAGTGGTATAGATAAGTTATTGCAATGGGACAGTTTTTCTGGGGTCTGTTCTTTTGTATTAGGTATATACTATATCATACAGAGGTGTATGTTGGTAGTACAGTACTGTAGTTAGTAATAGGTACATGAGGTAGAACATACTTAAAGACAAGTATTACAGTTTCAGTAAATGTGGACAGAGAACTCCTAATTAAGCTAGTTATTTGTACAAAAGAATTGTACAGCAAGACCTTTCTTTTTTTAAGAAGCAAAGCAAAAGTCCTCATTGTGGGCAGCAGTGAAGTCAAACACAGCTAACATGAGCTAATATTAGGTCTTGTCTCAGTAAAAACCTCTTTTGTATTTCTGAGTAGTTTCTGCCTGTGTCTGGTAGTCACTGGTACGTTGTGTTTTCTTTGGGTTTTCCTCAACTAAGTACTTGTTAAAATACCAGAGTATTAACCAGGGAACTCAACAGTGAGAAGCAGCTGCCTCTTTTTTACGGATTTGCTAGTACTGGCTGCTCCAAAAGCTGAGGTGCCGCGTGTAGGCTCTGCAGCACCAGCCTTCCTGCAGGGCACTGAAGGAGTTGCAAAGGCATCACAGACTTTCTGCACTTGGGTGGACTGACGCTACATCTCAAGAGACCCCATTGCCTGACACCCAGAGATGACTGGATGTCAGCAGAATGGTAAGGCTATTGCCAAACATAGCAAAGGATCAGTTCTGAATGTGGCTATTACTTGACCCTTGGCTCTTTTTCTGGCAGTTGTAGCTATGACATGTTTTGGAGCATGAGTTCTTATTGCTCCGTCAAGTTATGAGCACTCTAAGGGGCCTAATTGGAGGCTACCTTGCTTACACAGTAATACATGAAGTACTGAAATAATTTCTTTTGAAAAAGTCATATGTTTGCTGATCTCAGTACTTCTGTGGGCCAAGTTATTAGAGTAGGTGGTTTTATCTTACGTATTTGAAGGCCTAGGAAAGGCAAGCTAAATGTACCTGCATGCAAAAAAAATAGGGTCTGGAGATATCCTTGTAGTTCAACACTTTGACTTAATTTTCATTTCACTACAGTACCTTCCTTAAAGGTGGGGAATTTCTGCTTCCTGTTCTTATGTGCTGTCATCTTTATTTATTTGTGGTTTTTGTTTGACTGTAGGCATCTTTCTCATTTTAGGGGTCAGAGGAATAATTTTTGTTGCAACCTTTTATGGCCTTAATGAAGACCGGTGATTCTTTTGCTGATCACTTTCTTATCCATATTAGTAGTTCAAGAAAGTTTTTTGTTCAGTAATTCTGACTTTTTACCAAGCAGGTCATAGTGGCAGTGTAGCTGTTGCTTCATTCTTGAAGGCAGGAGGTAACTATATGGGCAGATGTGCAGTGCTACAGAGAGTCTGGAGAGTTGGTTGTCTCTTATTGTATAAAATAGAGGATTTGTTCAGAATGCCAAAACTTTCCTTTCTGTCTGTGGATCTGTGCCCATTCTGCATTTCCATCTTCAGAATATTCCAGATTCTTCCTAATGCTTGTACTTGCGTAAACAACAAAAAGTGCCTTGAAGGAGTAAATCCTGTACAAGGCAGCCCCCAGGCTGCTCCCCTTCCCTGCCAGGCATTAGTCTGAGAAACTAAGTAGGGAAAGGAGTAAATGACATTGTTAGAAGTGTGAGGTCAAACATGTAAAGGACTTGGCTGAGGTACTTAAGCAAAGGCAACTAGTGCCACTTGAGACCCTCTGGAGTGTATGAGGCTTCTGCAGAAGACTAGCGGATTTAACCTGTAGGAGACACAGCTGATGGCAGGAAAAGATGCCTTGGTTATATCTCAAGTATTTGTGTTGAAGTAGTGGAGAGTCCAGAGACTTTGTATGTTAAAGGCGTGGTATGGAAAGTGGAGGGAGACTGTGAGGAAATTCTTTCTTTGAGACTGTAGCGAAAGCTTATAATGCAAAGTCTCATTTAATTTTAGCCAAACAAAAAGGCTTTGAGTTTGTATTGTTATGTTAACACTACTATAATGCTGTTGCTTGTGCCCAGAAGGACATAGTATTTCCTTGTTAGTCCGGTTCATTATCTTCAATGAACACGCTCAGAATCCTGTCCAGAGCTGATGATGGTGTTGCTTTGTCGTTTTACTTAACATCTGTTTCTGGAGGTGGCAACAGTTTTGTAAGAAATGACTGAAATTGCCAGTCAAATAGAAAGAGATTTTGTGAACTAAAGAAAAATTATAGGTTAATATTAATAGCACCGCATAGAAACTAAAGTTATAGCACCATTAGGAACAAACCTGTCCTGATGATTAATACATTATTACATACCAAGCTGAACAGAACAGTTCTTTTTTTGTTCATGATACTGAGCTGTATGCATCTGTAGAGCATAGTCTTACCACACCGCTTTGATGTTAACCCAATACAAAATAGCCAGATTGCGTGCTCCTAAATCATGAACACACAAATCTGTTTCTTTGAAGCCTTTGATACGGGGCTGAAAGGGAGATGAAACTGCATGTTGCTTCTGCTTCTTCAGGTTCCCTTTCATGGCTCAAGTGAGGACTTAAGTGCCAACAGTGCGGAAAGTGCAGGATCAAAATGGAAGGGGTGCTGGGCACAAGACTGGAAACTAGACACATAACTTTCAAATACTGGCCAAATGTTTCTGACTCATTGAAACTGATGCTCAGCTGTCTTTGTCAGAGTATTACTCTGTTCTCTCTCTCTCTTTTATTATATTTTTATTCTTCTAACCCACTGACTTACAGTTATTATTTTCCTAGTCATAACAGGATATATTAGCGTTGTGTTGCATTGTATTGCTACATCAATTTGAAAAGGTTTCTTAGAACAAACATACTCATCTTGCTTTACCATCTAATATAACAATTGTTGTAGAGGCCATAGTTATTATGTTGGAGATTCCCAAGCTTTTTTGTAGCCTGTATTCTCCTCACACCTTTCTTCTTACTGGTGACTGAGCAGGGAATTCCCTTCTGGTGGCAATGGCACAGTATCCCTTTGACAACAACAGCTACAGACTCCTCTGTCTCATGTGGAAAAATAAGGATGTACACCATGTTAAACTTTCTTGTGATGTGGTGTAACTAGAAGTAAGGACAAGATGCAGAAGTATGATCCTTGTACACCCTTAGCAAGTAGAGGATGCGCCAGATGTCTTGTATATAATTTTATCTGACATGCTGCACTGTCTTCAGTAGGTGATTATGCTGAATAGGTGTGCAAGCCTATATGCTACAGGACTGTTCTGTTTGTGGTTTTTTTTTTCAGGATCTAAGAACATGAGCCAGATTACAACAAATGGAGAAAATGAAGGAACTACTAAAATTATTGCACCTTCCCCAGTGAAAAGGTACGTAGACCAGCAGTTCCCTTCCATCTTTTAAGACATTGTGTATTGCGTTGGCTAGAGGAACACACCTCGTAATCTGGTCAGGATAGTCCCGTGAAGTCATATGTGTCTCTTCCCTGGGAGCTGTGGGCTGGCTGGCAGATTTATATCCCCACCCTTAATTTTAGGTGGAATTTGGGTGCCTGAATCAAAAAAGAGTGGTATGAAAAAACAATGAGTCAAAACCTCAGCACCTAACTTTTTTGCTTAGTTGCCTGAATATCTGTCTCTGCATGGCCAGTGACCCTGACAGGTTTTTTTGAGCTGGTTAACTCTGGTCTTATCTCTCCATTGAAGCTGTGGGCTTCACATGCTAGGTATCTAGACTGACGTCTGAAGAAGGGTCTAAAAGATTTACCGCAAGTATTTGGTGGATAGTGTATCCTATTGCCTAATATTTAGAACAGTTGCCTCAAGAAAGAAGATCTGAGTTTAATTGCTTTCTCAATTTGAGAGAAATTTAATCCAATATTCTAGGCCTTAGAAAAAAATTCTAATCATGGGTTAAAAGAAAGTATATGATTTTGCCATACGATCATGCTTAAGCTAGGCCATTGAGCAGAAAACAGTAAAAAGGTATGTAAATACTTGCAGGGAGGGCGCAAAGAGGACACAGCCAGGCTCTTTTTAGTGGTGCCTGGTGACAGAACCAGAGACAATGGGCACCCAGGGAAACACTGGAGGTTCCCTCTGAACATCAGGAAACACTCTTGCACTGTGAGGGTGACTGAGCACTGACTGGTTGCCCAGGGAGGCGGTGGAGCCTCCATCCTTGGAGGTAATTCAACAACCATCTGGGAACGGGCCTGGGCAACTGGCTCTGGTTGGGTCTGCTTGATCGGGTGGTTGGACCAGATGTCATCCAAAGGTTCCTGCTGATCCCAACTGTTCTGTTGTTCTGTGATTTGTTACGAGAGAGAAAAGAACAAGGCAGTAGCTACCCTTATTCCATAGTGCAGAGATGATTGTATTTGGAATGGGTAGGAGCCCTGCCCTAACAGCTTGTGCTCCAAATGCTATATATAAATTTTTAGCAATGAACTGTTAAAAAGAAAAGAATAGGCAGGTTATAGAGCAAGAATCAAAATAAGGAGCTCTCAACATGGAGCTTCAAGTTTTCTGAATTTAGGGTTTTTTTTGCCTTAACAGTTTAAAAGCAATTTGTAGGCAGATTCTCACTGAGTCACAGTTTCAAACGGTGTTAGTCACTCCCAGTAAAAAGGTGTTGGAAGTTGTTTTTCTTGCATGCTTCCTATTTAGAAATTGGTTTGTTTCTATGTGTCTGTCTGCATACGTGAAGCGCCTTTCAGGTCTGTCAGGCTTAGTAGACATCAGAGGCAGCACACATAATTTGTAAACTGTTTACAGTTTGGTGGTTTACTCCATCCTACGTAGTTCTCACATTAATTGTCAGTCATGCTTGCAAAGCATCATTCAGCAGCTCTTACAAGCTGAGGTTTTGTAGTTTAACATCTCATTCACTGTTGAGATACATAATTGGTCACTTCTTCACTTCTGTATAAGTGGTACAAATTCAAGGTAAATCATAAACCCCTCCAAATAACAGTAATCTTATGTGAAATTCAGACCCTAACCTTTTAAAATACTTTGAATGAACTCAGTCCTTTTTGCAACTGCATTCCTGGAGGTAATACTAGTATCTGAAGAGCTGCCATGCTCTAGCTCTCTAGCCATAACGTGTGTGTCTGCTCTGAATGAATAATGACCTAGGAATCTAGTGCAGTGAATTCACCTCCCAGGATCATTTCTTTCTCTCTCTTTTCTAAGATATGAGAACATTATTCAAATTTCTTTAAGCCCAGCTTCAATGTAAATATTGTTCAGTAGTTCATGCTGTGCAAGAACAATTGCTTTTTGCAATGCAAGACTGAAACATATTTACCTGAGTTACTTGCTTAGTCTGTAGTTAAGTACATATTTTGAAGCCTGGGCATAGATTCTATGCGCATATGAGTCAATAGTTAATGGGTGCAGTATTTAGAAAATTATTTACCTGATAAAGTGGAATTTATTTTCTTTTCCTGCTGACTTATTGTAGCTTTGCATTTGTTCACTATGTGAGAATTAAATGATTAACAGGCTGAGGTTAGAAGTGGATTAGTGAGTTAAGTAGCCACCATTCTTTCATAAAGCCGAGTCTTTCACCTCTTGCTCTGGGTAAAGTACTCTGGCTTATGTCCTCATCTCTGTAAGCATCTGTAAAGCTTTTTTCTTTGTTTTGTTGCTTAAGTTGCACTTTGGAAAGATATGCTGTATTAATGCTTGTGGTGGGCTGCTATCAGTAATACTTCTTGAAGAGCTTAGTGGAAATCAATGTGACTATCTAGTTCTGTATCAGGTGAACTGTTTGTTCAAGCAGAAAGGGAGCTCTAGAGATGATGATGCAGGATAAGCATGACTAGCCATTGGCAAGCAGATAGGTGCGTAAGTACCTAGGTGCGAGCCACCTTCCAGCACTTGCAGTAGGAGTGAGCAGGCTTTCCAGGAGCATTAATGGGTTGGAAGTTGTAAAACCTGACACTGTGAGAATGGTGGGAATAAAGGAAGAACTGGAGCATCCTGCTGTTTTTCCAGCTGGTTACAAACGCTGATATATATCTCTTAAGTCAGGTGACTGTCCTGATACTTTCAGCAGTTAGTGAAGACAGCTCTTTCATGTTGTGAGATCTACGCTCCTTGTCTAGCAAAAAGGAAACATACGGAGTTATTGGGGAAGGAATGAGAAGAATATGCTACTCTATGAACCTGTGGTCTGTCATGGTTTGAAGTTATAACCCCTGCCTTTATTGGTCCCATCTTAAAGAAGGTACTGTAGACCCTGTAAAATGGTACAGAAATATGGTGAGGATAATCAGAGTTATGTGTTGGCTCCTGTACTGGGAGAGATTGAATAGTCTTTGATTCTTTCACTTTGAAAAGAGACAGTTGTTAAAATTATATATAAAAAAATCATGAGTTGGAGTTTGTGATTAGGGAACCATCATTCATAAGGGTTTTTTTCTTTCTGTAAGCACAGTACTAGTGAGGAACACAGGATAGAAGTTTTGGAACAAGTGGAAGCTTTGAAATAAAATTAAATAATTGTTTGTGCCATAGTTAAATATTGGAGCATACTGCTTTCAGGCACTATTTATGCCAAAGATTCAAAAATGTTCAAGAGATGTTTAAGGAAATCCATGGAAGAAAGTTCTACGAAGAGCTACATAGAACAAAAAGCAGATAAAGCCTCTGGTTCAATAATCTGTTAACTGCATATTGTGGAAAACTGTGAAAGCATATTGCATATTTAACTTATTGTTAGACTTTTTGCCTAGGCATCTGCTCTTGTCTATTCTGAAACAAGATTGATCTTTTTTCTGACTCAGTGCCACCATAATTATGAGCTTCTAGAGCTGATTTTCAGGTCTTTTTTTTTTTTTTTTTCCCCCCTTCCAATCTCTCTTTCTAGGAGACGTTCTTCAACAGAGCAGCTGTTTGCCCTTTTTCACATAGCAGGCAAATAGCTATATGCTGGCATATATGTATGTCTTTAATTTTTAAGAGGTCAGCAGGAGAGAACATATGATCTGTACAGTATGGGTTTAAAATATATATATATATCTGTACTTTTATTTAGCTTTAAAAAGATGAAAAATGAAAACAGTCCAGAAACCCAAAGAAGTAAAACAAGCGCACCGTGGGAGGAAAATGGCCCCCAGAGGTAAGGCGAGGCATGACGTCTTAGGGGTTGTGCAATGGTAAATATCATGCCATGTCAATAGGTTGAAGGATATTAATATGATATCATAATGTATTAACAGGGTCACAATAAATCTGCGTTGCATATAAGAAGCTAGGTCCTGTCATTGATTCGTAATCAGTTTTAAAAAAATAAAGTAGGTGTAGGAGGAAGTGGTCAGTGTCTTTCCACAGAGATCTGTTCACAGATCCATGCTGTTTAGTATATTTATCAAAGAGCTGGAAAAGGAGTAATAAAGTTTGGTGATGGGGCAGAATCGTTTAGGACAGTGATAGTGAAAGCTGTCTGTGAAGAGTGGCAGAAAGACCCCTAAAGTATGAGTGAGGAGTCACTAGATGGTGGTTGATGTTGAGTCATTGAGTGTAAAGAGAGGCACATAGGAGGAAAAACATAACCCTAGATTTCTGAGTAAAACAAGCAGCTGTGGAGCTATGGAGAACTTCATGAAAACGTGAAAAACATAGCAGTCAGAAAAACAATTAGAAGTTGTTATGAAAGCAAGAGAATAGTGTTAATGCCATTACATACATTTGTAGATCATGTATTTGCTCCATGAATTGTGAGTGCTGTTCTGATATCCTCACCGTAGGAAAATAAAAAGGCTTTGAGAGGAACAGGAAGGGTAATCAAAGATATAAATGGCTGTGCAGGAAATCTGTACAGGGAGCAACAGTGTAAACCAGGCAGGACTCTTCCTTCAGTCTGGAGAAGAGAGAACTTCAGGGGATGTGGTCTAGAAAATCATGAGCAGTACAGAGAAAGTAGAAAGAGATCAGTATTGTATTTTTCCAGCACAATAACTTGGGATCTTCAGATGAAGCTACTGGAGGTGGTTTAAAAGTGTTGAGAAAGGTGGTGACTCACTGTGAGTAGGAGACCTGTGGTCCTCCTTTACAGGGAGTGCTGGAAGTTAGTGGAATCCTAGGAGATGCTGGGTGAGTCATGGAAGAGAAATCCCCAAGGGTTCTGAAGACAGAGGTATAGCAGCTGGCTCCATAGATCCCTTGGACTGGGAGTAGTTGGGGACTGAGAGAGCACTGGGGAGCTGTCACATGTATTCAACTTTTTGCTTCCTGTAAGTGGTTGCTTACAGCCACAGGTGGAAACAGGCCCCTGAACCAGATGGCACTTTCAGTGTAATCCAGTACAGTCCTGCGTTTACGTGATGATTCAGATATATACATTGTGTGTCTTCCGAGGCACCATGATGATCTACCCTGTGCTCCCTCTGTAAACGTCAAGAGTCTTCAGAGTAGGGACAAGGCAGTGTGCAAACATTCTCTGGCTGGGACAGATGTTTATTTGTGATTTTTAAAGAAGAAGTGTTGTCAGCTTGTCACATTATGGCTCCAGTGTTCAAATTGCTCTCAGGATAGCAGGAAATTCAATCCCCCAGTAGGCAAAGAATGGTAGCATTTAGTTTTTGCAAGTCCATCTACTATAAAGAACTACACAGTTTTAGACCCATAAGCAGACTGTATGCTGCACAGAGCCTTTCACTTAGAACTCTCATTCAGATAGACTGTGGCAACTTTTCAGCTGTGCAGAGCAGTGCTGTAATCAGTCTGCAGAAGCAGGTGAAAAAGAGTGTATCCAGTTTGAAGGCCCAGAGGGTTTTAGGAAAGCAGAAATACCTTAACTGGAATTTCATGAGAATATCATACTTACCGCATAGTTGTTGTGAAGAAGGCAGAGTAACGTTTGGTAAAGATGTGTGGTTGAGTTTGGCATCCTTATTCCAAAACATTGTGGAACATCAGTAGACTACTTTAGAGTGATACATGCTCCATTGCAGGCTCTCTTATACTGTTGGAAGAGGTCTTTACAATCCTATAGGAAGGTGTCACAGGATAATCCATACGGCCATTTGATAGTCTACATCTAATTTGGTAACAACCCAACTCAACCCGCTGGGTCCCACCCAGGCTGAAGTACCTAACCTGAAGCTTGAAACACCTCCATACCATTGGCAGTGGGTTGCACAGAAGAACAGCAGAGAGCTACAGCTAAAATTGTTTCACAGTTCTAGTCACGAGCTCTGTGATGAAAACATGTTGTGGCAGGAACACAGTTTTCATACTTATCTCCATGGACAACATAAAGAATAGAGGTGCATCTGAATGCCTACTTCTGGGTTGGATAATTCATACTAAAGCATAGGAATTGTATTATGCTAAAAGAACATGTGTATACTTGGTTCTACATTTTGTAAGCTTAGAGCTGTTGGCTTGGCAATGCTGAGAGGTGTCCTACATTTTCAAGGTTCGTTGTGAAATATTTGTTGCTGAGAAGCAGTACCACCAGTATTTACATAAGCACATGCACACACGCACATATACATGTATAGGTGAATATGTATATAAGTGTGTGTGAGCCTTCTCTTTTTTGTAGGCTGCATCTCAGTTAGCTGGCCTAACTGTCCTGCAAGTTCTAAAGCTACCTGTTTGCTCTTCCTTTTTAACCCTAGTGGGCTGTATAATTCTCCGAGTGATCGCAATAAATCACCAAAGTTTCCTTACGCTCGTCGACGGAACCCATCAGGTGGCAGCGAGAACGAGTCTGGGCAGCCAGTTCGGAGGAGGTAAGAGCCCCAGGGTTAATTACTGTTAGCTTCTCACACTAGAAAGCTTGAGGTCCTGCATGCTCTGTGTTCAGTAAAGGCTCTGGAAAGCACAGCTGGGTCCTGGTAAAAGGGGTTCTCTAGCGGCTGGTTGTTAGTTTGAAAAAAGACCTGGGTAAGAATACCAGATCTGCTTTTGGAAAGGAAGCTTTGGTCAGCCATTTTGCTTGTGTGCTGTTCTGGGTACTGTGAAAGTGATGTTAAAAATATGAGAAGTTGCATTATTGGCATGTGCAAGATTCTTTCAGTTGCTGTAGCTATTTTTTGCTGGAGAATGAGAGGATTGATGGATGTTGCTTGCTTGACAATGAGATTCTAATACAGAGCAGTATTTTAAGTACATCGCTTTGCTTTAAGTGGCACAAAGATTAAACAAGTGAGCCATAAAGCTGTCTTCAACAGTCCCATGTGTGAATTACTTTACATTTCAAAGGATGCCAGCAAAAATACAAGTATGAGATACTTAATGTGTTTTTAATGGGTAGAAGCTGAATTGAGTGACTTAGAGAAGTAAAATGAAATGGATGGAGATACTGTGCTGTGTGTCCTGGAGTATGTCCAAAATGCAAATTACAGGGACAGTTCTGAAGTGATACAGTTTTGAGAGGGTCCCAGTTACCTGGGATGGTTTGTCCTGCTGAGAAGCTGTTTTCATCACTGTGCTCTGTTGTGAAGTATAGGCAAGCATAGCTCCTGTGCCATACTCATCACAGCCTTTGGAGGACTGCCTTATGACCCAGCACCTGGCAGCTACATCTCCTTATGACATCTTAAGTGATTACTTGTTTGGATTTCAAAGCCATGCTTTGCAAAGGGGTTTCTGATGATGCAGCTATACCTATGAGGAGATCTACTTTGACATGGAGCTTTTGTATTTGTCAGGCTTCTGAGTTGCTCCAGACCTTTTACCTGCCATTAGCTGTCTAGAACAGCAGTGAAGAAACTTACCCATGATGTATGCTTAGTGACCTCATGCCTGATTTAGTCATTGCAGCTCTCTCTTAAATCAGTAGAGTTATGTTGATTTACCCTGTTGGACAGAGCCCTTGTAAGTGTTAATAGCAATGTGATTCCTGAAATGTTTTTTCTGATTCCAGCTTAGCTGTCAGAAGGGCTTCTTGGACTTTGTAAAAACAAAGGAATAGGGATGTGCAGTGCTGAACTGTCTTGTACCCATAAAAGAGCAGTGTTTGTGCACTATGCAGTAGGACATTTTTTGAGATGCAAAGTGTTTATCACCTGGGACTTGTATTTGTCTGATCTACTCGGTAGACAAGTGGTTGTGCCAATAGAAAGTTTTCCCTTGGAACACCACACCAACAAAATGTTTTTAAAAGTCTTATCTCATATGTGAGACCATGAAGACTGACAATAGTAGGTAGATTCTAACCTAATTATGTCTTCCTGAACCTTGGTTTTATTCATGCACTTTCCCTTTTCAGCTGTGTAATAACAATAGCCATATTGTTTGTGCACTCTTTACTGGAATTAAGAGGAAAACATCAGACTTTGCTATGCTGGAAACAGTAGGGAAGTCTAAAGGCCAGCATACTATGCTTAATGTCACAAGTCAGGAGTTTGCAATGAAAGCTTGAATGGGATCATGCCTTCACAACTTATTGTCGAGGTGTCCTGAAAAATTTTAAACAAGCACGTTTGCCTTAAATCATGCTGGAAAAAAAACAAACTTCGTAAAGTTTTTTTTTAAAAAAAAGATGGGGTTTTTGTGTATTTTTGTTAAGTGACCTCAAAGTATTTCATTAAAACTTCCTTAATGTCACAGGAAAAATCAAAACAGTGGCGAAGATTCAGATTTAAAGCAAAGGAGAAGGTAAATATATAATCTATAGCAGCCATGAATTGATAGTGAAAGTACTGATCATATTTTAGTTCCTGCATCCCCTCCCTTCCTTCTTTCTCCCCCATCTTCTTAAATGTTTAAAAGGCTTGTTGTGTTCTGCCCATTTAATTTTCTCTTTCCTGTCTTAGTTTTGCTGAAACACTCTGTAGCATGCCCTCATCACAGTATAGATTCCTACAAGCTGCCTTGCACATTGTTCCTACACCATGCTGGAAGCAGTTTGTGGAAGTTTACTAAAGGCTTGTCTGCAATTTGAAAGTCAATTCCAGAAGTTTTAGCTTTTGGATTTTGCATCTGCAGATTTTGTTTTGAGTTCTCAAGCCTCCCACTTTTAATTAATCTGTTTTTAAAAGCAAGTCTGCTGTCATTTGAGATGAATTGCCCTGCAAAAAGTAGGTGCAAGGCATATGCAACTTCTTATGGTCTTCTTACTGTCTTGCACATTTTTTGCTTATTTTTTCTCTTAAGCTGCTTCTTTCTTTCCTGTGCAGTCTTGACTATTTGTCATATTTCCAAATAAAATGCTGGTGTGAATTCAGATGTGCCCTTTAGCAACTCCAGCTTTTGAGAGATTTTTACATCTGGAGTTCTCTAGTGCCATGTCTGCCTACCATGACTCTCTGCTGTGCCTGTCCTCACTCCTGTGCTCCTGCCCTGACTGCTGGAAAAAGGAGACATTGCAGTGCATCTCAGCTGCAGAGTCTCTTGAGGCTTGCAAGGGAGAGGTGGCACACCCAGGATCTGATTCACTGCTGCAGCACAGGAAAGGAGCTCTGGCAGAGACACAAACGTCTCGGGGACAATCACAGGAAGTCAGGGAAAGTGCTCACATATATTGCACTTATTATAAGATAACAGATTATTTTTTTGAAGGATATTACCGTTACAAGCTGCCAGTGATAGTCCTGTAGTAGATGTCCAGCACATAAAACTGAGAGGATTTAGATTTAGTTAGGCATCTCAGGTGGAAAATCCCAGTACTCAGAGGGGACCCCCTTCCCAAAGGCTGTGCCTGCTGTATTACATTACAAATGTACAGGTTTGTTATTGTAAATTGGAATAGACCTTTTCCACTTCCTCACAATTTGGCTACTCTCACTTTAATCTGAAAAGGACTGCACCAAAATATGAGCCTTTTCTGTCAACTGTTTGTGTCACCCCACCCTTCAAGCCCCCTCCTGTATTGTATTTGTTCTCTGTCTTGCCAAACTGACTATGCCTTCTTTCTTGCTCCTTGTGTCAGACCATATAGATATACCACCTGCAAAATACCAAATACATTGCATGACCAAGAAAACATGAGAAAAAAGGATGAAAGGCACTTTGTAATTGTCAGAGATTACATGATCTCATATATTCTTGCATCTGACTTAGGAAATGACTGTTGTTTCCATTTTTGGTATTTTATTCAGTTCAGTAAAAGCTGATATTTAATATTCAGTTGAAGATAGTATTCTGACAGCCAGCATGAGCAGCTGCCACTCAGCTGAGAGCTCAGCAACCCTTCTGTCTCCCCACAAGTGCTTTCCTGACAGGGAACACAAGGTAATTTGATGTGCCGTATCCAAAAGGTGGATCAGATTTCCATTCCTGAAAAGCTAGAGAAAGGCTTATCTTACATTTTAGCAAATAGGAAGTTTTATCTTGCACTTCTGCCACGGTGTGGTTTTTGCTGCCTTGGTACCATAAGTACCTTATGGTACCAAGGCATAGGTACCTTATGGGTAAATTGCTTAAATCAGAGTAAGACAATACTTAAGTGCTGAGAAATGTAGAACAGCGTCGCTCCGATAACCTGGAAGTGTTGAAGAACAATGTTGCTTGGATGACATAGTAATGTTGAGATTCAAGATTAGTGGAATATTTATTAAAGAGCTGGTAAGATGTAGCAGCGGGAAGGTATGCTTTTGGGCATGTAAGGGCTGCTACAGTTATAGGGCATTTATGGCTCTGAACTCTCTCAACGTGCTCGAGACAGTATTTTGGACACCATCTTTTAATCTCCCTTCTTCCTGCAGGGTTACATATTTCTGTAGCAGCACACATCTTTCTTATCCTTACTTTCAGCTTCCCACAGAAATGTGTATTTTTTCCCGGGAGACTGGCTATACTGAGCCTCTCTGGCTTTAAATCATGAGCCATTAAATCTGGGAATGGGGAGAGGTTTCTGCTTCTCCTGTGGGGAAATTTCATTTTTCCAAGCCTATTCCCTTTAGACAAGCTGGGTTGAACTGATTTTCCTAGGCATTAGCTGTCCTATTATTCTAAAATGATTCTGTTTGAGTAGGAGCTATTTGAGTTAATGATTGCCTAGTTTAGGAGAGGCAGGAGACCACACTCCATAGACTGAGGCATGTAGTGACACAGCAGTTTGATAAAACCAACCATAATTAACTGGTATTAGGAGCAAATTCATGAGACACTCAACTGTGTTAGAGGGACATCTATAACAGTGTCCTGGTTTCAGAGACGGGGGTAGAGTGAGTGATGTGTCCCTGACCAGACAGGACACTCAGGATGGGTCCATGCTCAGCTATACACTGTTACCTATGAAATCTCTCACATCTTCTCTCATCTTTGGGCTCTTCTTCCTGAACTGTTAGAACATGCAGTGAGCATGTGCTTGTCAGTAGCCTCCAACCTTGTAATGAAATGCTTCCCTTTACCTGTTACCTATGCCTAATGAACTGCCTTTACTCCTTGGCTTGTTTGAGGTGTGGTTTAACAAATCTGTTGTCTTACAAAAGTGGCTTACCAAAGAGCAAAAGAAAAGCCAGGAGGCAAAAGGAGGTACGTGTCCCTGCCAGCAGCATCAGGAGTTATCACCTGATGTCTCCTATGTCATGCCCAGAGACCTCAGAAGAAAATTTCTGTTTTCCATTGCAGCAAAGCCATCACCAATTCTAATTCCTGATATCCTAAATCCTTCTAAGCCAGCTCATAGAATCATAGAATCATGGGATCGTTTAGGTTTGGAAAAGACCTTTAAGATCATGGAATCTAGCTGTTAACATAGTACTGTGAAGTCCACGACCAAACCATGACCCTAAGCACCACATCTATGCATCTTTTAAATACCTCTAGGGATGGTGACACAGCCACTTCCCTGGGCGGCCTGTTCCAATGCTTGACAACCCTTTCAGTGAAGAGATTTTTCCTAATACCCAATCTAAACCTCCCCTGGCACCACTTGAGGCTGCTTCCTCTTGTCCTATTGCTTGTTACTTGGGAGAAGAGACCAACCCCCACCATGCTGGTATTGGTCAACTTTCCCCATTAATGAGCTGGGCTGACAGAGTTACAGAGAAACAGGTCTGTCTTTGGAGGCAGTCAGAGACCATCATCACCCTAAACCAGGGGTCCTCACACTGTTTAACCAGGGGCCGGCGCGGATGCAGTGGCAGGCAGCCATCTGCGGCTGCTTGGTTTCCCCCCCCAACCCCCGGCGGGGGGGGCAGGGGGTCTGTAAATACCGGGGGCCGGATTGAGGACCCTGGGGGGGCGTATCCAGCCCACGGGCTGTAGTTTGAGGACCCCTGCCCTAAAGAATGGTCCAAACCGGGTTTTTATGAGAGTGCCATTTTTTAGGACCTAGCTCAGCAGTACAGTAATAGAGTCCTGGCTTCTAGGACCAAAGCCCTGATCTGTCTGCTCCAAAATGATCAATGGCAATCAAGGATTTAAGGGTCTCAGACAGTAGTGGCCAAGCACTTCCTTTGACAGAGAGGAATTTGCCTGTAGGTAGGCATTTTCTTCTTGAAGTTCCGCATCAGCCTGTTCCATCAGTCTTTTCCAGTAATAAATAATCAAAGCCATAAATGTCACTTCATCATGCTTTGCAGTCAGAGGTAACACAGAAGTAACCGCTTTATTTCTTTTTCCCCGCATGACACACTACCTTTGTAGCTTTGCATCGGGTCATCCCAGAGCTGTGCTGATACACACACCTGCCGATGTGTGCACTTTGCTCTTTCTGTGTTTATAAAGATCAGCATAATCATCGTGTTAGTGGTGTTTCTTCCATACTGCCTGACACTTGAAAAATGATATGAACTTACTGGAAGTCAGATGGAAGTTGAGGTGAACAGAAAAAGGACGGATCTGATGAGCATTTTGTTTTGCCTGCAAAACTGGAATTACTGTGTTGTTTCTGTTGCATGTCTCACAATATACAATGAGAAAAGAGCATGCAGTTTAAAGATAAAGTATTTCACAGCTCAGAGAAACATTTCACGGTGGTGTATACACAAAGAATGCTGCGAGATAAAATAAAATAAAACAAACAAAAATGCAGTGCAAAGATTCAGAAGGAAAATAGCACTCGCCTGACACTGCACGCTGGGTGCACCACTTTCAAAGCAGTTATTCCCAATCAATTAATGAGAAAAAGATAATATGACTTTCAGGTGTAGTAGACAAGCCCTCTAGAGTCTTTTAATTCTGATTTTCCTAGTAATGTCTTTGCAGTACTGTTCATTCCTTGTTTAGAACTTCAGTACCTTTGATGTTAGATAAATTAATCTTGAGATGTTGCTTTTCTCCTTTCCAGATCACGGTCTCGCTGTAACACCAGCAGTGGCAGTGAATCAGAAAATTCCAACAGAGAGCATCGGAAGAAGAGAAACAGGTGATCTTTATGTATTTTAGGTATAAAGGCATGAAACACAAACAAATGGAGATGGACTTTTCTGAGCTAGAGCTAATAAGAGGAAATCTAACAAATTTTATATGTTTACCGTCTTCCCGAGGCAGCTTAAGATCCTTTTATGAATGTGAAAAGATATCATTGCCAAAATATATACACACATCATAGGTGCATGCAATGAATGCATACCCTCCTGTTGCTTGGAAAGAACTCATTAATGAACTGCAAACTCAAATACGGGGCATATCTACAAAAGACTTAAAATATTAAAATAAATAAATATGGATAATGTGATAATAAAGTGGATAATGATGATAACAAGATAGTCACAGTATATACTTCAGTACCTCAAAAATTTCAAGTGCAGAATTTTAGCAGAAAATAAGATTTTAAGGAGTATAGTAAAAATATGTTAATGGATCTGAAACTCACTGTTGTTTTTAAATGCATGAATGTCACTGCATAAATGTTTTTATTTTCCAAAATGTAAAAGAGTGTGGGGCTAAACCCAAAATGTGTACAGCATCAGCTTTTAATAGGACAACAGTAGTTAATACCACATTATGCTAGTAAGTTTTAGGTTTTATATTCTGTTTTTCTTGTTGCTGATATGAAAAAGTTAGCATAACAACTGATTTATCGTAGTAAAAACTTTCCTTTAAAACTGTGATTTTTATATTGCATTTGAGATAACAGCATTTGAAAGTTATTTATGAAAATATATTTTTAAAAATCACATAGAATTTCTTCATCTTGTATAAACAGAGCATGTGAAAAACATCACTGGACAAAAGAGGAATTGTTTAAGGCAAGTTTTCTAAGAAGCTGTCTGTACAAGCTGCCATGGTTTCTTGTTGTCTCACATGCAGTACTATGATAAATGATTTTCAGATATTTGGAAGCTCTTAGAAATAATTATATGCTAGATAGTGCTGCAGAAGTATGCAGTATAATAATATTTTAAGCATGTCTTGCAGCGGTTACAAAGATGCTAAAAAATCATTGTGACATTCAAATAGGCTGGTATAAAGCAAATCTGAGCCATCAGATTTCTTTGGAGTTCACTTACGTTGCAGTACAGTCTTGTGTGATGCTCGGCTAACAGTAACCTAGTGTGCGGGGAAGATTTGTTTTCCAGGTGAGCTCTGAAGTTTAAATGAAACGCTGAGTATAGTTTCAGTGATCAGTAGGTAAATGGTATTTTGTATCCCTTTCTCTTAGAACACTCTTGCCAGGTTTTTTCTCCTGTGAGATTTCTTGTTCAGGGAGATCCACAAGCAAGTGAAGGAAATTAGAAACTGACCACAAGAATGTTTTTAAGAGCTTCTTGCAATATAAAGATTGAATTGTAAGGATTAAGTTCTGCTTATAATTTTCTGAAGAATAAAAGGGCCTTTACCAATCCTTCCCTGTGTCATGGAAAAGTGCTTAAAATTAAAAAGAACTAAAATCAGTTTCTGTGCATTGTTTTTATGTTTTTCACATTTTCTGAAATGTAAGATACATCAGAAAGTTATAGCATTTGCAGCATCTCTTACTATTAGGTGGTCACTTGAAATCAGACCAGATTAAAAGTCCTTACATGTTGAAGTAAACAAGCACTAAATGAGCTGGATGTCTGAGACCTGTTCCTTGTCATCAGGTGCAGGGAAACCACCAGTCATAATGAATTTCTGCATTTTGTTAGCAGCCACATCAGGAATATGATAAGCTGAAAGGGCACAGGCACTGAATAGTTTTACTGTTAGCAGAGGTGAGCCAGGCCTAACAGGGTTAAATGGGAGAATATAATGAGGCTTGCAACTGCTGTTACTAAAGTTTTACCTATTGCATAGATTAATACTGATTTGTTTCCCAGTACGGTAATCAGGCCCCACAAGCAGACAAAAGGTTATACTGTTTTATTGGAATAAAATGACTGAATTCTTATATTACCCAAAAGGATCTGCTTCTGATCTTAGAAGAGTAGAATATATTGTTCACATGAGAAGACATCACTCTAAACTATTTATCAGATGAAAACAAATTATCAGAGAAAAACAGAAATGCAGGTGAAAACTTTTGAAACAATGCTGGAAAAAGGTTAGGGAGAAACTCTACTTGATCTTAATCAGTTGTAGAGGTTTCACTCCATCACATGAGTATTTTATCCTAAGCAGATGTTCATATGAAATCAAGGAAGAAACTGTGATGAGCATATTTCAATCACAGAAGAAATGTAGTTGCTTTTTTTAATGCTGTGGTCAACGTTTATTGTGTGGATAAAAGTATAGTAAATGAGCAGACAATGTATACTAGAGCATTGTCTTCTACTTGACTACACTTAGAAGATCCATTTGATTAGAATCACAGAATGACTGAATGGTTGTGGTTGGCAGGGTCCTCTGGAGGTCATCTGGTCCAACTCCCTGTGCAAGCAGGGCCACCTAGAGCTGGGTGCCCAGGACCATTCCCAGATGGCTTTTGCATATCTCCAAGTATGGAGACTTCACCACCTGCCTGGGCAACCTGTGCTAGTGTTCGGTCACCCTCACAGTGCACAAGTGTTTCCTGACGTTCAAGAGGAACCTCCAGTGTTTCAGTGTGTGCCCACTGCCTCTGGCCCTGGCACTGGGCATCGCTGAAAAGAGCCTGGCTGCGTCCTCTTTGCACTGTCTTTTCAGGTATGTACATACATTGCTGAGATGCCCTGAGCCTTCTCTTCTCCAGGCTGAACAGTCTCAGCCCTCTTAGCCTTTCCTTATAGGAGAGATGCTCCAGTCCCGTCATTATCTTGGTGGCCCTTTGCTGGGCTTTTTCCAGTATGTCTTATACTGGGGAGCCCATAACTGTACACTCTCCAGATGTAGCCTCACCAGTGCTGAGTAAAGGGGAAGGATCACACTTCTCGATACTCCTAATGCATCCCAGGATACCATTCAGCTTCTTTGCTACAAGGGCAGGTTCATGGCTTATGTTCAACTTGGTGTCCACTGGGATCTCAGGTCCTTTTCTGCAAATCTACTTTCCAGTTGGGCAGCTCCCAGCATGTATTGGTGCCTGGTGTTGTTTCTCCCAGGTGCAGGACTTCACACCTCTCCTTACTGAACTGCACGAGGTTCCTGTTGGCTCATTTCTCCAGCCTGTCCAGGTCCCTCTGGATGGCAGCACAGCTGTCTGGTTTATCAGCCTCTCCTCCCAATTTGGTTTCATCTGAAAACTTGCGAGTATGTCCTGCCCCATAATCCAAATCATTAATGAAGATGTTAGGCAGGAATGGACCCAATATTGACCCCTGGGGTGCACCGCTTGTTACTAGCCTCCAACCAGATTTTGTGCCGTTGATCATTATCCTCTGGGCCTGGCTGTTCAGCCAGTTTTCAGTGCACTTCACTGTCTGCTCATCCAGCCCATACTTCAACAGCTTGTGATGAGACAACATCAAAAGCCTTCCTGAAGTCCAGGTAGACAATATCCACTGATTTCCCCTCATCTACCAAGCCAGTCATTCTGCTGTAGAAGTTTCTCAAGCTAGTGAAGCATGACTTCCCCTTCCCAAGTCCATGCTGACTATTCCTTGTTACTTTCTTGTCAGTAATGTGCTTGGAAATGGTTTCCAGGATTAGCTTTTGCATATCTCCATCACCTTTCTGGAGGTGGAGGTGAGGCTGACCAACCTGTAGTTCCTTGGGTGCCTCTTCTTGAAGACACGAGTGACATTTGCTTTCCTCTATTCTTTGGGCACTTCTGCCAGTCACCATGATCATTCAGAGATCATTGAGAGAGGCCTTGCAATGACGGAAACTAGCTACCTCTGCACCCATGAGCCCATGGACTTAAGTATGCCCAGTTTGCTCAGGTCTTCTCTGACCTGATCGTCTTCCACCGAGGGTATGTCTTCCTTGCTCCAGCCTTTCTCCGTGGACCTGGGGCCTGGGATTCCTGAAGGCAGGTTTTGCTAGTAAAGGCTGAGGTGAAGAAGACATCCAGTGCCTCAGCCTTTTCCATGTCCTGTGTCACCAGGTCACCTGCCTCATTCAGCAGTGGGCCTTATCCTTCCTTTTGTCACCTGTCTGCTTACAGAAGCCCTTCTTGTTGCCTTTGACATTCCTGGCCAGATACAATTCCATTTGACATTTGGCTTTCTTAACCTAATTCCTGCATGCTAGGTGATGCCTGTGTCCTCCCACATTACCTGTCCCTGTTTCCACCTGCTGCATGTTTCCATTTTGTGTTTGAGTTTTGCCAGGAGCTCCTTGTTCATTCATGCAGGCCTTCTGGCATTTTTGCCTGACTTCCTACTTACTGGGATGGACTTCTTTTGAGCTTGGTCAAAGTGACCCTTGAATACCAACCCACTTCCTTAGGCTTCTTTTGTCTCCAACGGCCTTATCCCACTGGACTTTTCCAAGGAGATCTTCGAAAAAGCCAGAGCCTGCTCTCTTGCAGTCTAGGGTTGTGGTCTTGTTTTTTGAGCTCTCTCCTCTCAGGTTCTGAATTCCACCATCTCACAGTCACTGCCACTGAGCCTGCCTTTGGACTTCACATCCCCAGTGAACCCCTCACTGTTGTACATTGTACCTAAATGATAGCTTATTGCTCAGATATTTTAAGTGAGGTTTCAAGAATCAAGTCTTCAAAGTTGCCTGTCTTAAGAGAGGTTATCATTGCATAAATGTAGCGTGCTATGGCATCACCTGAAATGGGGGAAAAAGTCTCTAAGTCAACAGATGAGTGAGGATAGTCTTAGGACTTTCCATTTTACCATCAAGTCTTCCTGCAAACAATCTTTAATTTGTCACTGTGATAGCTGTTAATCTCAACTGGATTTATTTCACCTGTCATTAACAAGGATTTTTTTCCTATAAGGCATAAATGAACTTGTTCCTTTGTGGGAGCAAAAAGTAAAAAGAGTGAAAGGGAAGTTGTAATGGACTGAGTACAAGGGCAACACTTTTTTGTTAGAACTATCTTTAAATAGAAGTTTAGGTTATGAGTTAAATTTCTTTCCACTCTTTTTGGGGTGAGGTGGGTGTTTGGCTTTTGTGGTCATCTCTGTGGCCGAAAAGCTAAAGGTTCTGCCCCAAAATTGTTATGATTTGGTCATTGCATCTAAATAATGTATTTTGTGTAGAGATTGTGTTACCTGGGTCATCCTTTATGTTGCTAAATGTGAGCGGAGTACCTTTCTTTGCAGCTGCGAAATGAATGCTTTATTCCTTCTTATTTCAGTGTGCTGACACTGCTTATTTTAACAGCTCCCGTGCTACTTTATGTATTTAGGGTTTTGGTATTGTGCTGAAATTAAAGAGATAAATAACAGTGGTGAACAATGTTACAACAAGTAGAAGCAAGGAGGCAGGGTAGGAATTACTTGGGATAGATAAAAGCATTGCAAAGGACTGTGCTTGCCATGCAGTGGCAGATGCTAATCTACTAGATTAGTGGAATAGACCAGAGCAGAAATGATGTGTTTAGTCCCTTAATGAGAGGTCATTTGTGGTCAGTGTGGAAGTGGGGCTTCAGGCACAGAGGTGCAGGATCTCATGTGCTCTGTGCCATGGTATGGACCTCGTGCTCTTGCTACATTGTGTGGGTTTCCTGAGAAGAATGAGTGTCTCTTAGATGTTTTATGGCAAGCATTCAAATGCCTTCTTCAGTGCACAGCTGTCTACTTGGCCTGTTAGGAGTTGTGTGGGAGAGATGGGGCAAGGTACTGTACTGGCAAGCTGGCAGATCCACCACCCATGGCAGCAGTGCTGGTCTGGCCGCTGCCTGTCTTATTTTTGTGCAAGTGATTGCCATATGTGGGAGGCATTTGACTGTGTTTATACCATGTGAAATTATTGCAGTCTCCACAAATTGGATTACTGGGGACGAAAATCACAATTCATTACTTGTTGCTGTGCGAGTTCTTCTGCTGAATCTTTAGGTAGAAGTTTATGTTAATCCCTGTCACCAGATTACAGGTTGAAAAAGACTTGCTTAGAAATCAAAACCTGATGTTTGCGGTTTTCTCTGGATGCTTGGTACCATTTGGTAGAGTTGTAGCGCTTTACACTAGTTGAGGATCCAGCTCAAAATCCATTATGCATGTGAGAGAAGATCTGATTAGAGGAAAAGCAGCATCCTGCATAGCCAGTTTAGCCTGATACAATTCAAAACTCAAGGAGGAAGGCACATCTATAGTGAAAAGCCACAACAGCAGCATGCTTTGCATCTCCTATCAGTCATGTCTCCGGTGTAATCCCTTTATCTCTGCTGGCTTGTTTTACTTGTCAGTTTTCTGTTGTTTTCTGTTAAACTACTCTGGTTTCTTCAGTATGCCAGCCATACTATCCTATCAGAGAGCCCACTCCTGGAGTGATATTTTCCAGGGTTGTTTCTAAATCCCTGCTGAATTTTAAATTCAGTGCTGTGACCAAACATACTAATTTGTTCCACCTTAGCACTTCATCACACCACCCATTTCAGCAACCTCGAAACTACGAAGCATCTGTAGAGCTTTGGCCAAATGCTGGCATTCTGCTTGGTCTGGCTGGTTGGGTCGTTGCATAGGTACTTCAGCCCGCTAAGAAACATGCTGAATTTATAGGATTTTGACATTTGGTTTCATCTGTACTACATTCCCATAATGGATTCATGGATTTTAAAAAAAGCAAACCAAAAAAAAAAGGAGAAATTAAAGGCATATCATGTCATTGAGAAGCTCACAATCAGAGACAGAGGCCAAAGCCACAGGGGATGGCACAGAAGGGGTGCAGTGGCAGGACGCTATGTACCTGGGGCCGACAGGCAGACCTGCATGCATTCTGGGCTTTGTGGCAGGCCAGGGTGAAGGAATAGCTTCCTCTGAGCGGGAACTCACCAAGGGCATCCCTGGGGGATTTTCCCTGCATCCCTGCAACAAAGTATTTAGAAAAGTTGTAGTAGCAGAGCCTTGTATCATGATGTGGGGCTTATACTTGCTGCGGGTGAGGTGGGCTGGAATATGTGAAGAGGAAGAAAATTGTAGATGTTTGGCTTGGGCTGGGAAGATGAATTCAAGTTCTGGGCCTGTTCATAAAGGCCTGCGTAATTTCATTTTTGTCTTATGCTATTTCTAAATAAGAAATCCATGAGTTTGCTTTGATACAGCTTCTTAGATTTTAATGTATTTTGGGAACATCAATTACAATTCAGCAGGATGAAAATATAAGGTATTACATTGGCAGGATCTGGATTTTTGTGGGGAAAAAGATACGCCATTGCTTCTCAGTGCATTCTGCATCAGAGACCACAGACTAAACTCCTAGTACTTCTTTTGCAGATTACGTCAAGAGAATGACATGGTTGACTCAGCTCCTCAGTGGGAAGCTGTGCTACGGCGACAAAAGGAGAAAAACCAGGTGGATCCAAACTACCGGCGATCCAGGCACAGATCTCGATCGTATGTAACCCTTCTCCTCCTTGATGTGAAAATCAAGGCTGCTGTAGCATGTTAAAAAGCAGGAGGAGTATCTCCAGACATTTTTGTGAAATGCATGCTCACTTGTTTAATCTCATAATTCTGCAGTATTGTTCCAGATGAGACCCACTGCTGACGTCTCCATGCAAAATTACCATTGGCAAGCAGCAGTCAGTAATATATTGTGTCCTGATGGCAGGACTTCCCTGATGGAGCTGTGCTGCCAGGCGATGCTGCTCCTGCTGACAGCTGGTTTTGACATGGTGAAGTTGTCAGCTTCTAAAATTAGTTTTCTCAAACCAACAAAAATGCTGGTTTCTTGTAATTCCTATTTTTCTTCTAATGACATGTTTTGGAGGTATAGACACACTGTTTTGTATTAAGTTTGTGTCCAGCCTAATCTGCCATGCAAGCCACCATCCAAAGCAGCACCAGGATCTGCGTGCCCAGCAGGCAGGGCAAGGCAGGGCAGGGCAAGGCAGGGCAGAGCCTGGAGTGTTGCAGAGTGCCAGGAGAGCAGCTATGAGGCACTGGGAGAGAAGGAAGGAGATGCCATCTTTGAAACCGTATACCTACCCTCACTGCCCAGCTGACACGGATGAGTTGCCAGCCCTGATGCTGATGGTGTAAGGTGTGACCTCTGTAACACACTTAGATAGGTACTTCGCATTAATGCCTTTTCTTAAATTTACCTTTCATGTTAAGATGTACCAAGAGAAACTGTACAGTGCCTTAAATTATTATTTCACTCATATTGATCATACCATAATCTGCACTGAAGTTTCCAGTATTAAAATCCACTTGAGTTCTGTTTTCAGTTGCCCATGTTGCTAGGACTCCTTTGTGTCTCCAGTTTCATAGTGTATATTTTTCATTCTTTTATGAGAAATAGAATTTGCCATTAAAATTCCAAATGGTGGAATTTCTACTTTAACTGGCTTTGTACAGACTTGTTCACTTTCAGCTGTGCAAAAGTCAAATGTTATTAGGTGTAATTGTATAATGATATATTAATAAAAATCAGGGATATTAAAGTTCAGTTGTATGGAATCCACAAAATATAGCCGATTAAGTTTGATTTACATTTTTTATTATATACAGAAAGTGCTGTAAACTAGGAAATGTACTCAGTTAATAATGGTTGGATTAAATTTATAGCCAGCTTTTCTTTTTTTCCTATAGGACAAGTAAATGTAATTGGTTGGCCAGCATGGGCTCCCTCTTGTGGCTAACTTAACTTACAAAATGTCTTACTTTCCAGCACAGTGACATTCTGACTTATATTTAGTTTATTAGCAAAAAACCATAAACGTGTAGCATCTTACTAAACAAAGAAGGGTGTTAGAGGAAGCAAAGAAATGAGGAAATCCTGAAGATTTTGGATGGCTTCTCACTTCTTTTCCCTATTGTATTAGTGATGAATATATTCCTCCTTTTTGTCTCACTCTTCAATTTAAAAAAAAAAACAAAACCTAAAAAACAAAATAAGCCCAAACCTCCCAAGTATGGCAGAGAACATTAACATATGCAAGTAAGAACTAAAAAAAGTAAAATGGGAATTCCTTTCAAAGTGCTTAGAATAAATTTAGTAAAAAGGCAATTAACTGTTAACCTGCAGTAGGTTATAAGAGCATTTAACTAAATTTGGCTCAGCTGTTTGCTTACATGACTGGATGCAGGTCAGAGTGAAGGGAAATGTGATTCCCTAGGGTGCAGGGTATGGCTGGTTTTGCTTTTAAATCCATTCATATGGTCATTTAAATTTGCACACTTAGCAATTGATACAAACACCTTATTTTAGTAGTACAGATACATCTTTCACCTTAAGTTCCTTATCACAGTCAGCTTAACTAGAGGTTCATTTTGGAAACGTGAAGTAATGGCTGAAATATTTGTTACTGTGCCTGGCAAACATTATCAAACATTTCATTTGTTTGATAATGAGTAATATTAATCATTTGGTGGTGAGGTGTGTCTCCTTGGTCTCAGGAATAAAGATATTTGACAAGAATTTGACCTTTCTTTCTCCTAAAGGAATCAGCAAATAGGGAGCACTCCCAATTCTAGTTCTACAGGGTTTATTTTCAAGAGTTCATGTAAAACATCTGTGTAGCCAAAGGGCTTTTTTTAATTAAGAAGAATGGCTATTAAAATTCCATGGCTATTTAAATTTACCATTTGTGACTCAAAATGAAATATTAATAAGGGTACAGATGCAGACACAAAAAATGACGTAGACCTTATTAATGTGTGGAGTCATTCAAGCTTGTGAAAATGAAATAAAAATAAACAAAAAAAACCCTAGAGACTCATCACTTACTGGGAATTCCCATTACGTTTCTTGTGCATTAGAGAATCTGATTAGTGTACAAATTGTCCCAGAAGCTATTGATTCGGATACTTCAATAGGACAATCTGAGTATACATATGTCAAAAACTGTGAATTCTAAAACAATTCCGAGTAAAAAGATGAAAACAAATTGAAAGAGTGATTGTGATCTGCCTTTAAAGATTTAATGGAAGGATTGCTGTATTGTGGGCTGTTAAGAACATATACAAACATGAATTTCCCATGCAGTATATGCAATACCTACATTTCACCTTAACCAGACCTTTCTTTTTGTAAGCTTTTCTTCATTTTGCCTTCAAAGGAAGCAGGAACAGGCCTTTGGAAGGAAAATACATTTATTAAGATACTTTATCTGTATCGTATTTTTAGATATTTCTTATGAGGGGAGTTAACTGGAATAAATGCTGTGAGGTTATCCCAGTATGGTAACACTTAAACAGACGGAAAATAAATGAGGTTGGGATGGGAATTCATAAAAGCAGTTTGTTCTGAGGAATCACTGTGTTTAGCCCTTTCCTTATTTTTTTTTTAATTTTTTTATTGTGGGATGCCATATTGCTAAATGGGTATTTTACAGCAGTGGCTTTCATTTTAGTGTAGTTGCAGGGGTGGAAGGAGGGGAGAATGGCAGAGCTCACAGAATTAACACCTGGAGTTGGCTGCAGAAAGCAGGAGGCACAGTTCCTAGAAAAACAGAGAAACAAAGATGACTTCTTACTTAACTACTATCTTTCTCCACTGCCCCACAAATTAATATTTCTTATTGCAGGTGAGGCTTCTCATGGTGCTTGGTGATATTCCAGACTTCAGGCTATGTCCTGAACCGTTGTATTTCCTTTGGGAGCGACCTTGAGTGTTTGCTTCCTCAGGCAAACTAGGGCTTGTAAGCATTACAAAGCCTCCCTGTTTTTTCAGGGAGCTTTCTCATTCCCCACTGCCTGATTATTCAGCCTCAGAGGAGGATGCCTGCCTTCCCAGCCGCAGGGTGAATGCAGGGTTTGTAGCTGCTATTTTGCGAGTAGGGGGTTGCAAGGAAGGAGAAACCAACTCAAACTGAGGGGTAAAAAGGGCTGTTAAATGCCACTGTACACCAAGCTACTGCATCAGCGAGTTAAAACCAGCATGAACAGATGTAAGAAGGAGAGAAGGAGAAGTAAATGCAAGAAGGGTGAAGGAGAGATAGGAGAAGTGAAAATCGAGAGAAAACTAAATGCATTATAATGGTAAGACACAAAGCCACAAAAAGCTATGAATGCTGAGAAAAATTGGACTGCAAGCTACTCGTGGTCATAACTATTGCCATCATGAAGACCTGAGCAAATGGAACCGGCAGCAGAGTGGTCTGTCAAGGATGGGAATCATTTGGGGTGGCTTTGTCATGCTGCCTGGAAAGCTGTTGCCACCCTGGAGCCTAAGAAGGTTATGAATTAGTTCATATTAGTCCCAATAGGGAATCACAGATGTAAGGCTGTTTCTCACCTTTCTATCTCTCTCTGGTATTTATGAAGCAGCAAACTAATACCTCCCAATACTTCTGCACCTGTAAAATCTTAAAAAAAAAAAAAAAAATAAAAATCCCCAAACCTAAAACATTACCATCCCTACATAATTTGCCTTTACACGAACTGTAAAACATTTACTGCAACGTAGATGTCTCTGAACATTATTCCTAGGCTGAAGTCTGGAAATGAGCCAACCACAGTAGTGGTGAAATAAGAAAACAGTGAAACTGTTGGTGCTAGAGAGCAATTTGGATTTATTTCTGACATAGCTGTGTCACTGGTCAAAGGAGAGCCAATTTAGTAGATACAGAACTCTGCTGTCCTCCTTGATCTTCATTTAGATTTGGATTATATCACTCCAAAAGCATCTTCGAATGTGATAGACCCTTCTGTTTAATGGAAAAAAAGCAAGCTGTATGATCTGATGATGTAAGACATAAATCTTTGAGAAACTGTGCCTTCAGTGGGAGCATTATATGCATGCTAGTTCTGTCTAAAAGTTGCAGCCCTCACATCTCAGATGGTGTGGAATATCAGTCTGGCTGTCCACACTGACTTTGTATAATCCCAAAGAAAAAAGTTATCTGATCTCTCCATGCAAATGTAGTCCCTGCCACTGTGTAAAATGCTTAATCTATTATTTTGCATGGGTTTTGGTGAATTCTAGGTACAACTTCAACAACAGACGTGGCTTTGCACTAATCCTGCAATAAAACAGAGTAAGAAAAATAAAAATAAATGGGATCCAGTTTGAAGACAATGTCTTCTTATAATCAGCAGAAAATGTGAGGCATGCCATTCATGTTTACTTTACTACATCTCTATGTCTGCAACAGGGAACTCACGATTTTAGCTAAGTACTTTCTCTGTGAATGAAATACTTGCTAAAATACGTGTGTGTGAGAGTATGTGTGTTGCTGGTTTGGTTTGTTCATTGTTGGCTTTTTGTCCTGGACGTCACAAAAGTAAAGGAAGTAAGCAAGAGGTGACCTGAGCAACAGGTCCTCTTTATTGGTGCTCACTGGGAATGGCCAGGGATTACTGGTGTCTCCGTCTGGCATGGCCTGTCCCTCCTCCTGCCCACAAAGGGCTTTCTCTGTGTGTCACAGGACATTTCCGAGGGTCTTTTACAAAGTGTTATCCCAAACCACATTGTTCTCAGCTGGGTAAGGGCTGGCAGCAGCTGAACACTGTTTTGGCTTTTGGCTTGCAAGTTTCTGCTGTTTATGTTTTATGCATACTCAAGTCAAAAGACAAGAAATGACTTTTCAGTTGGAACAAAAGGATGAAGTTTAATGCATTTTCTGAGATAACAAACCTTAAAATTGAAGTAACTGGTGGATTACATTTACTATGATTTCTGTACAGGGTCTGTGCTGTTAAGTTATTTGAACAGCAACACATCAGACAATGGTTTTCATAGTTCCACCTTTGTTGTCTTTGTTGGTGTTTATAGGAGGAGCCCAGACGTACAAGCTAAAGAAGAACTGTGGAAACATATTCAGTAAGTACAGTCCTTGTAGGATCTGAGTGACTGCTTGCTTTGCTTCTGATTATTCACATCTCCTGCACTGTGGTTATAAGGCATTATATTGTGATTTAGTGATGGGCCACAGTACATTATGTGGGTGTTAATGACCTGCTATGTGTAGAAGGTACTGCAGATCACTGAATGCACTGAATACAGATGACCACTATATGTAGCTGAATTATTAAAGAACACAGCATTTTAGAGATGTATTCCTCTGTGGCTTCCAAAATGACCTTGCTTGTAATACTGACAGTTCTAGGATGAGGCCCTATATGCTGTAGAACTATGAATTAGGAAGATAGTTAGCTATTCCAAAGCATATTTGATGTTCAGTATACACAATGTTCATGGATATTGTGAAGCAACAAGATCAGATTTGCAGGGAGGTGAGAGGAAGGTGGAACAGGATGTGACACGCAGTTGAAGCAATCAACGTGAAGTTAGACACATTTCTTAACAGGTTTCCTATTTTGATGTTAAGATAGCTTCAGGGCTGCCAACAGCTTGTTTCAGTAAATCTTTTCAGCCTAATATAATAAAAATAAGAGTGGTTTTGCAGTTGGTAGCTACTGTTACATTTTTTTACTTTGCTAATCCTTTCTAGGAAGGAGCTTGTGGATCCATCTGGCTTGTCTGAGGAACAATTGAAAGAAATTCCATACACTAAAATAGAGTGAGTTTATGTCAGGATTTTTCTTTGTGAATATAAAAACCCACCTTTTTTTTATTTTACTGTGAACTTTGTCATACTGAAATAGGAGTGGGTTTACACATGATCTCTAAGCTTTTGTCTACTCCAGATGCTGTAGGATGGGTTGGGTGAGGATACTTAATATTTTTAAAACCTAATTTATTTATTTTTCCAAAATATGAGAAAAATAATCTCCATCTTTCCCTGTCTGTCCCACATACTCATGAACCTGCTGGACGTCTGTATGTTCTGTATGTCTCCCTGTGCCATCCATAGATCCGTTTTATGTTACGCACTACAGAATCAGAGAAAACTGCATGCAAACAAGCAAATCCATTTATTTCCTGAACTTCTTCTGTTTAAATTTTTTACTCCAGTCATCTAAGGCACTATTGACCAGTTCAGACCCTTTCCTTGCTTGTCATGGAAACCTGCCATGGTCTGCCAGGACACAGCTGTTTCCTTAAGAACCAACATCTATTTCACTGTGATAATTGCCCATTTGGGATGCTAGTGCAAGCAGCTGCATGTGGCAGGCATGGCATCCTGGTTTGCATTATAATGAGCTTCCACAACACCACTAAACAAAAAAGGCTGATGTCAAAGCTGTATATATTAATGCATTCTGTATTAAATTTCATTCTCAAATATGGACATACCAGTTTGTGACCTTTGCACTTTTGAAGCATTGAATTCCAAGTACAGACTCATAAGAAAAGCATCAGCCTTTTAAATTGAGCCAATGCAAGAAGCTGTCCATTACACTTCAATAAGAAATGGGGGGATCTCTCAGTCTGCAGCTGAATTTATGGTTTTGTGCCAAAGAATGGGTTTACTAACCTACTGTTGTGAATTCTGTGTCTCTCTTAGGACTCAAGGTGACCCGATCCGCATTAGGCATTCACATTCTCCTCGAAGCTACCGTCAGTATCGGCGGTCCCAGTGCTCCGACGGTGAAAGATCTGTCCTGTCTGAAGTGAAGTATGTTAATGTGGTTATTAGCAATGGACTGGTTTAGTGTGGTCCAAAAGTTGTTCAAAGATCATGGTTAGATTACAAGTAGCAGAAATGCGGTTGGTTGCTGGCGTACGATTCAGGCAACCCTTTAAATAGTAGCTCTTCAGAGCCCCTTGAGAAGGGATGGGATGACCTGTGCCCTGAAGGTGCCCACTAACCACAGAGGATCAGTATGATAGCTTTAAAATATCTAACGTCAGGTGATAAGCCTTTCAGATTTTGCCTTTCAGATTATGTAGCTCTCTGGGTCAATTTTATTATTCTTCCTCTGCACAGTTATACTTCATTATAGCAATATCCTTTTTTAATATTGTAATTCCAGTTTGAAAACTGATCTGGTGCCTCCACTGCCTGTTACACGATCTTCAGATGCGAAAGGTCCTAGCATCCAGTTGACCCAACAGGTTAGTAGTTGTGCATCCTTTGCAATTTTCCTTTTCTTGTTTTTTTTGGAGGGAGAAGGTGTGTGTGTGTGTTGGGGGGGGGGTGTGTGTCTAGTGCTTTATTTAAGTTAGATCTTTGTTTCTCAGTGAAAATTAAAGCTGGCTGAGATTTTTTCAGCAGCAGCATAACTTGAAGTTTTACATTTTGCTTATATTTACACTTTGTTTATATTTCCAAATATATGTAGTTCTGTAGCATATGCCCCTGCAAACACCTGCCTCTGCTGCTGGAGGACCCTTTCCCAGTTTGTTTGATGCTTCCTTAAGACAGTACCGTGTTCTCCAAAGGAGGAGAATCAACTTTCAAAATTTCTTGAAATTAGAAGTGTGCTTGGGATGCAGTTGTAATCACAGCCTACTATCATTTATTTGCCTCTTCTTAGAGGTTTGTGGCTCAGCCTTAAAGCACTGCTTTTTTTCTTTTTTTCCCCAAATGCTGAATGGTTTTTTACATTGTTGAAATCTAAAAAGGATGGAACTTGCCTTTTTAAATGTCATCAATGGCTTTCATCATACATTATCATACCATATCTCTCAGCTTTGCTAGTTTTACTGAGCTGAAAACGTGAGAAGTAAATGATATTCAAAAAGCACTTGCAGGTCTTCTGTACAAGCACACAAAAGGAAAACCAAAACATGGGAGAATTCCATAATATGTAACTTACCACACCAGTCATCATGTCCAATGATCTGGCATGTGGATATACCAAACCCACATGCTAATACTGTATGTAGTGTGGAAACTGCACAGAATATAACCAGCAAAACATGTCACATTTCATCTCATAAGCAGTTAGAATAACTTAAGCTTGAACAATTTTAAAATGATAAACAGGTATTTTTCACTTTAAGGCTAGTTAACACACTGCTTGTTCTTAGATAGGAATTAGGCTCCAGGTTACTTGTTTTCCTGCATATGATGTCAAAGATGAGCTGTCCAACGTTTTTCTGTAAGGACTTGCTCCAGCAGTCAAGGGAAGTTGGTATACTTAAGGCTAAGCACATTTATGTGCTCTGTAGAAATGGGTAACTTATGTTACTGAGTCCTGTTCAAAATTAATATTGTCTTATTTCCATTCCTGTCCAATACAATGTGGCTTAAATTTATGTCCTGGAAGGAATTAATGGTATGATATTCAGTGTCCACAAACACCTGTCTTTCCCCACTGCCCCAGACCCCCTCACAACAGTGGCCATTAATTCCCTGTGAGAGCTTGCCTGCAGTGCTCTGCTAAATATCAAATAATTAGTCATGACATTTCCTGAATAGGGAATATGCATCCAAATAGTGCAGGGGGGCAGCAGCTAGCTGGGGAGAGAGGAGGCAAGAGGGGGAAAAAGTCGTGTTTGATCAAATAAATGTAGAGATGTTAATATTCCTGGTGTGTATTATATCCTTAGCCTAAGGCTGTCATAGCAGCAGTTATCAAATTGCAGTATTTAAATTCTGCTATACCTTTTCAACATATTTTAATTTGTTCCCTTCAGAGACAGAATGGATCTAAAGACAGCCTAATAGAAGAAACATCTCAACTGTCTACTAACAACGTTGGTGGAAAACCCACCACTAAGATCGTAAAAACTGTGCAGGTCTCCCACTTCAAGGTGGAGACTTGACTGCCGCAACTGAAGATGGTGAATGGATTTTATTCTTTGGAAACTGAAAATTAATGTGTGTGTGCAAGGGAAGGAACTGACGTTGACGTGGTAGCAATTTCTTCAGGACACTCAGAAGCGCAGGCTGCTTGCTGGGAAGGCCGAGCAGTGCTTTTATCACCAACACTGTTCTAGTGGTGTGACTGATCAAGGAGAAGCTGCCTGATTAGACAACCAAAAAGAAAAGTCTTAGTAAAACTGAATGATCATCAGTTACATTTCCAAAAAATGAACAAAAAGAAGTGCTGCAACAAAACAGGCTTTATGGTCTGCTCTGTAACTGAATCGCCTTTTTCCAAAAAATGACTGTTAACTGACATGATCAGGACCAGATGCTTCAAGAGAAGCAAAATAGTCATATTTTTGGTCAATTGTGCAATACAGTGTGATATGGGGAGAATTATCTTCACAATTTTATATGGGGATCAACTTGTGTCCTGAGACATGAGGACTGATAGCTCTTACAAGGTTTATTTTAGCCTAGCACAACAACAGTTGTCAATACAAAAGTTGACTCAGCCTGTTTTAGCTCAAAAATAATACACTCGGTAACACCCTGTAGCAGAGAGTTCCAGAGGTGATACAGACTTACTTTCCCTTGGCAGTTTTAAGTGTTCTCATTTTTTAATACTCTTTTATGTAGAGGGACTGTTTAATTGAATATTCCATACCACAGAAATACATCTATCACCTTATAGTAAACCACACTGGAAAAACAATGGATAATATGTACTGACCCACCGTATTGAGACTGCTTATCAAGGCACTTAAGTACAGGTTAAATGAAACTTGTGGAGTAGGATTTAAGACAGCTAGCAAATAGACTTTTTTTTTTTTTTAATTAAACTAGATTAGCAAAATCTGCCTTAATCTCTTTTCATATGAAATAATCAATGCTAGTAATTTCTGATACTTTTCTCTGAGCCATTTCTACTATGATAAAATTACGAAGGCAGTATTTCAGGTATGTTAATTGCAATTTTTTTTTTCTATTGTCATGGTAGGAATAGTAAGTGTTAATGATGCTGCACATTGAGTGGGTTATCTTCTAGTATGTATCTGAAGTGATGCCTAGCTCTTCTCCTGTCCTATCACTGTGTACAAATAGCTGAAAGTTATTCCTCTGCCTCCCTTTTCTCCACAGTCAGCCCATGGATGAGTCTTCTGGTGTTGTTAACTTAATTGAGAAGCTTAGCAAAATCTTCGTGTCGTGAAAGTTACTTTTGCTAAGTGTAATCCCCAAACTAAATATTGAATTTGTCCAACAGCATTGAAAATGGCTGTGGTAGCTCGTACCTTCTTACATCTCTTCTTCTTAAACTCTGCCCCGACTGCCTCCAGTGATTTGCAGTGATCCTGTGTCTTCTACCCCTAGCAACACCATACCAGGGGACTGTAGCCCTGTCAGAAAAGCAATACTCTTTGAGAACTGGAGTAAGCGTAAGGCATCTGAGTTCCACTTCACAAGTTTACTTCACATGAGTTTACTAATACACGTATTAACTAAAAAAAAACAGAGAAGTGAAGCCTCGTATGATGTGTTTTATTTTCCCCTTCATTTTTTTGATTCTTTATTGTTTCATGATGCGAGGTGGTCAGGTGGATGCTGCTGGTCAGGGTGGTAGCCATACAGTTTGTATATTCCTATCACAGTAGATTGCTATGGGAGATGCTCCATCATGTGAGGGAAGGCAGATTAATTTATAAATATTTTTCTTTGATCACTTATTTTGGACAGTTCTGCTTCTTGAGTCTCAGTGAACAAATCTAAGGGAAGGAAAGCACTTAGAACCCTTCTGCAGTAAAAATTCTGTTTTCATGGAGGTTCTGAATTTACTATGGATTTCATTCTAGGACATTCTTGGGCTTGGCTTACAGTATTTGCTCAATCTGCTTTGTAAGTCTGTTAAACGATTTCATTGTCATTGCTTCAATGTAAAATGATCCTTTAAGATATATTTATAATCTTATATAGTATTCTCAAAAGCACCAGTTTAAAAAAAAAAAAAAAAAGTGCAAAACCCCCACAAATCAAACAAACACAAAAAAATGTCCCATCACTGTAGCAAAGATTGTGGTGATACAGATTAATCTAGAGCATCACAGTCTTTTGGAAGACTACTGAAATACAACAAACCACACAAGAACTGGTTTCAGTATCTGCAATGAAAACCACTCTTTATTTCTTCAAGAAGGTGCTTCAAGCTGGAGCATTTTGAACCTGCTTGTAGTTTGTTGCTTTCTAAATCACGACCATTATTCTTCATTCCTTACTTAGGCCCAGGCAAGTAGAACATACCTACTATTTTAGGAGGATTTGTGTTGTTACTATTTGAGAATTATCAGTACATAGTGACAAAATCTTGCCAATCCTCAAACACTAATTAAGAAGAAAATTACATGTAAGGTTTATATCCAACCTCACGTTTTCCTGTGTGTTGTCACCTGCCTGTGGGCTTTTGTGTATTATTGCTGGATACCATCAGCCAAGTGTGTGGTTTTACTTATCCCACAGCACCAAAACATAGGCTTCTCTCTAGTCTAACAGAGATAGGTTTTGATTCTCAAGTCACAGGAGAATTGTTTCATAACCAAGCCAACTTTTCTGCATTTAAATGAGAAATTTACAGAAAGAATCCTGAATTTGAGCTGGTGGTCTTCTCTCCAATGAAACTATGTAGGTTTTAGCAAGTCTAATGCTTGGTCTGGGGCACTAACATACAGTTTTGTGTCTGCAAGACGAAGCTTAAAACCTCTATTACATGTTAAGTATCAGTGCCAGAACAAGGCGAAACTTGGACAAGGACATCACTGTCAGCTAATAGTACAGAAAAAGAAACTTCTTCCATGTGTGTGAGCCTCCTTTCCCTTCAAGCTTCTTTTCCTCAGTCATTTGAGGAAAGGCGCCTTTTCTTGTGATCTTGTTATTTTTGTGTGAGAGATACCTACAAGTCATCAATCACTGAAAGCACGCACCGTGTCACAGCTGTGCTCTGTAGCCCTAAACCAGCCCTACAACATCTGTAAGTGGCTGGCGTCTTACAGCTCTGAGCTATACCTTGCCCTTTCCACAGTTGCTGCCCTTCCCTGGCTCTCCCGGGGCTTTCACCGCCTAGAGGCAGTTTGGTTTATCAGACCTGGAGTCTGGGTGTCAGTCCGAAATGCCTGTGCCCCCTGATGAGTCAGGCAGAAGACAGCTGATGTATAACCATGTCAGGCAAAGTTTACCCTGGGGTTGGATGCCATACAGGCCTGTCCTTACATGGACAAAGGACTGATATTTGAGACACTGTCATCCTAATTCTGCTTGTAGTCTGCTGAATTGATCTCACGCCAAGAATTTTAACTTCGTGCCTCTGCATTTACCTCTTCAGAGACTTCTGCAAGTGCTAAAGATAGGTAAGTTGTGAAACTGTCTCACTTACTAATTAGCAACACCTGCAACATAGAGATACCTCTTTGCAAAACACGTATTTTATACAATAAAGAGGGCTTGCTAACCACACCACAAAAGCATTTATGTATATCCCATATTGGTGCCCTTGCTTGTTAGCTGGTTTCTTTCATTAGGAGCTAGCCTTGACTTGTGTTCTACATTGAGCTTCTTACCAATATCCCTAACCTTGCAACTTGTATTCTTGTTGAGCTGATTTTATTAAAGATGCTGGTTGGGGGGGGGTGTGTGTGTGTGCGGAATCACTACCATTTAAGTTGCCAAATCAATCATCTTTATACAGGTGAATATTGAACTGAATTGATAGCACATTTTCTTTTGGGAAGGCCTGTTTAAATCAAAGCTTCCTAGAAATATGTTTGAAAACAACATACATAAACATATTAATGTGATGCATATGTTCTATGTACATTAAGTATTCATGAAGCAACTGTGTGCTTTATTTTAAATTGAGTTTGATAGATGGCTGTGTCAATACTTGTGTCCAGGTTATTTAAAAGTAAAGTAAAACTTGAAGTTTTAGGGCATGCCATGGTTGCCTGTGTGTCTTATTTACATTACACAAAGGAGCAAAGCCTTCAGAAACACAGATTCATTTGACAACACCATCTGGCAAAAACAGGTGTGGTATCAATTAAAACCCACTTGAGGATACAGCTTTTCCAGATTAAGTATTTTTCCTGGTAGCAGAAAGTTGTCAGCCTAAGGTTTACACTTCCAGTGCATATCCACACTAGCTTCCTTTCTTACCTAAAAATCACCAGAAAGCCACAGCAGACTACATAAGCTGTCAAACCAAACACACGGATGCAGAGCCAGTGTGGCAGATGCTCTCTTCTTAATGTACCTGTTTTAATTTCTCTCCTCTTATTTGTCTCCTTGCTAAGAGTTGTGGTGGGTTGACCTTGGCTGGACAGCAAGTGCCCACCAAGCTGCTCTATCACTTCTCTCCTCAGCAGGACGGCGGAGTAGAGAAAATCAGATGGAAAAAAACCCTCGTGGGTCAAGTCAAAGACAGTTTAATAAAGCAAATCAAAGACCACATGCAGAAGCAAAAGAAAACAAAAGATTTATTCACTACTTCCCATCAGGAGGCAAAGTCCAGCCAGGAAGCAGGGCTTCGGTATGCATAGCAGTTGCTCTGGAAGACAAACGCCGTAATAACACAATACCCCCCCGCTCCCCTCTCCACGGTATGGAATATTGCATGGAATATCGCTCTGGCCAGTTTGGGTCAGCTGTCCCAGCTGTGTCTCCTCCCAAGATCTTGCCCACCCCCTGCTCACTGGGTGAGGGGGGAATGTTGGAGAGACAGCCCTGATACAGTAGCCAGAACACTGGTGTGTTATCAACACCTTTCTAGCTACCAATACGAAGCACAGCACTGTAACAGCTGCTATGGGGAAAATTAACTCCATCTCAGCCAGACCCAAAACAAGACTGAAGAAAACCACTCCACCCCAGACGGTCATATTTTAAACCAAACACTTGCTGTAATGTTAAGATGTCAAAAATAGCTAGGGCTATGCAATTATTTCCTCAATGAGGATATTAGAATGTACTTGACATTCTTCGTAACATAGTACTGTCAAATTTACTACAAATCAGCCTCTTTGCTAAGCAAAAGTGCTAAGAGATTTACATGCAGGAATGCCCCCACAGGTCACCCACTGATACAGACCGTTTTCATTTAATAGAGCTAGCCATAGCCAACTCGGATGCAGTGAGCTAAAAGATTAAAGAGGAATTTGGAACAAGCCAGTCTTCTTCCAGTGCCCACCTCTAGAGTTCTGATGTGCAGTCTTTAACACCGAGACCCTTCTTCTGCGCAGCACTGGAGGCAAGTAACAGAAAGGAGGGCTGCTGTAACACAAGTGTATAGATCTTTGTTTTCTTGCTCCCCTAGACCAGCTCAGAATCTGTCCTCCTTTCTACTTTTTAATACTGTCAACTTCAACAGTTCATGTAAAACAGAGGAAGGGGGAAAAAAATAGTTAAGGAGTCTTGAGGTTTTTTACAAGGGTACGGTCTAGCTAGCCGCTTGTAAAAACTAAAAAACAGTCCTAATAACCCTGTACTTAATGTTTACCAGCATTATTATTTTAGTAATCAGTGCTCCTTACACCCACATATTCCTCCCCCTACCTCACTTTTTCTTTGTTCCAGCACAGTATGAAATCTTCACTGAATACAGTGAAGCTTAAGATTCTACAGTTTTTCTTCTTGAAAGGGAATTAACATTTTAGACAGCCATCATTAAAACTTGGCATTAGCTATTGCTCTCAAGAGTTTTAAGGAAAAAAATCAAATAGTCTTAAAAGCTACTCCTGCCAGTCTTGCACTTCAAGAACAAAGACCCATGAGCAAAACTCCAGAACAGATGGTATCTTCAGGGAATATAATCCTTTAACAGAAACCCTAAACTTTCAAGTGCATTCAATAATTATGTGTTGGATCACTAAAAATTAATTACTCTTGTCTAAACCTCCTTCCAACAACCCAAAACCTAACTTACGCTTAGATTTGCATTACTAATGTGCTTACATTCAGTACTGAAAAATCAGACATTGCAAGATACGCACCTTTCAGCTTTTGCTCTTCTGATAAAATTAATTCACAGTATGTCTCCCTGAAAAAGCAAACAGGAATTCCAGTTGCTATCCCTACAGTATTTCACTCTACATACATCGTTTAGTTGAAGCATCATATTATGTAGCTGATCAAGGTAATAACCCATGCTTGCAGTTTTCCATGTTGGAGAAATACCTTTCCTGCTATTTTTAAACCCAGGTTTGCTGAATTTGAAGTTCTGCTTCTCCCCGCCACATTACAAATCTCAGCTAACCCACTCCCTGAGTACTACAGCTGACTGTGGTTTCAGTGATCACCTCCCATCCACTTAACAGCTCCTAGGTTTTATTTAGTCCAAAGGGGTGAGCTGGTGTCCCAGAAACAACGTAGAGGAAGTCACAACTGTCAAACAGAAGCAGTTGGTACTATAGCTTGGGAAAGATAAAAATTACGAGAACAGAAACATAAATCTTTATTGGTTTTGTCTACATAAACATTACCTGACACTGCCCCAATACAGTTAAAAGCACTTTGTGTTACTACATGCAAGCTTAATGTTCCCTCTTTTTAACAGCTGTTTGTCTCTTATGGAGTGATCTTGAATGACGCCCACTGTTCTCAGGCTGGTTCTAACGATTCTTCCTAGGGAAAAATGTAACACAGGATGAGACTGGACACATACAGCACACAGCTGTTTCCAGCAACATCCTCTAGAACCTGAGACTGGTACAACATTTCAAGGACTAGTTTCCCACTCATCCCTTTGGAAAAAAGTCAAAAGCTAAAAATCTGTAAATCTAATTTTTAAAGGGCCTACAAGCAAGAAATCTAACCAAGATTTCAGACCCTAACTACAAGCTGGTGGCAGTACTAACACCTGTACTAACAAGGAGTAACACAAGTACTAACAAGGAGTACTAACTCCTTGGTAGGAATCAATAGAAACTTTTGTAGTAGTAATTCATGCATGTATATGTCTGTGCATTATACGACAGTGTAAGAGAATAATACTAGTAAGCCAGTAACAAATAAGAGAGAGTAATTTTATGTTGAAAAATAAGTAGCTGCCCTGTTACTTGATACATTACTCATAGTGGATTGCACACACATTTCTTTACCCAGTGTCCAACAGGTTCCTATAAAAAAAGAGTGCCTACCTTACTCTTCAACCTTGCAAAAATCCCCAGTGCCTACGGTACTAAAGATCTGGGATAGATCCGAGTAGTTCGCTTTCTATTGACAGCACTGGTAAAGCATTAAGTGCACCTGTGTTTTTCATACTGCTCTGTAGAGGGATTTTTAAAGGACCGACGACATACGTTACCATTGTCCAGATTGGACAACCCAGGCCTGTTAGTTGAAACTGCAGAGCAACTTAACTGTCCCTGGAACAGGCAGTGTGAGAAAGAAAACAAGCTATGCACAAACAAGAAGCCAGGTGCAGAGTAAGTCCTGGGGACCGCGAAATCCACACACTCTCATTGGCACACTCTGATCAGGCGCCTGCAGCATGCTCACCAGGCAGTGACACGGATGCCTGCGTGACCAGAAACTTTTATCCAATCACCTGTGTGTAAAGTCGGGTGAGCGGTCGGTTTAAGTTATAAATATGACCTGTTTGTTTAATAAAGTGAGCACGGCATGTAGCCATATTGGTGTGATTGTCGTGACTTGGCCAACTCTCCATGGGGGACCCTCTTCGTTGCTCAAGTAGATTTTCACGTTTCAATGCATGAACCTTTCTGATTCTAGTATTTTCAAGGACATTGTGACAAATTTGAAGGAATTTCATCACTTCACCTGACATTTCTGTTACATTTATTTCCTGCAAGAAAACCAACAGCAATGTACCAGATTTTTTATCACTCAAATTCACTTTTGTATGAACATATGCATGTTCATGCAAATTACTGAACCATCTTCAGTTTCAGTTTTCCCCAAAAAGTTACTTGAGTCATTTCTCATCAGGAAATAGCATACATTATTTAAACAACTTCACATCAACCAGCCTGGTAGCTGCTGGACAATCACTTTCTGAGTATCTGTCTTCTGCATGGACAACTACTGAATCACAAACTTCCTTTAGAACTTGACTCAGCATAGTTTGCACAGCTTGGCTTAAGAGTTTGTCACGTTGTCTTTGTGAGCAGCTGCGAAATAATCAGTCTGCTTTTCCACAGCTGCAACCATATTTTGAAAGCTGCTACTGAAAACACCACACAACTACAGAATATCTCTCTCTTCTGTAGTAGTTAGTACCATTACCGATTTCTAGCACAGTGAAAAAAGAATAAAAAATTATCACTCAAAACCCTGAATAATCCCAAAGGTTCATTAATGGGTGCCAAACGTCACCCCGATTCTTCCCAAAACTTCTCCATAATTTTTATCTCTTCCAAGTTTTCTTGAACAGTATTTATCGCTCTTCAGAAATACCACCTTGCAGCACTGTCTTATCACCCTCCTCTTCGCTATGTATCTAGAAGAGCTGGAATGCATCAGTGTAACAAAAAAAGATAAAGAGTGCAATTGGATTTGCAAAAGATAATTCTGGTTCTTTTTGTGTCCTGGAACACAGCCCCTGCATAATGAGGCTTAAATGAGGCATAATTGCTCAAGATGTGTGTGCAAGACATCTTTTATTGGTTTCCTATCCCATTCAATCTATCCTTCAAAGCTGCTGTACTTTCCCATGTTTGAGCAACTAGTTTGTTCAGACACAAAAGTCAGATGCTGCTGCTAAAAAAAAATCCAGCATTTTTTCCTTCACGACTCAAAAGGAGTCATTTAGGATGACCTCAATTTTTAGTGTTGTGACCCAAAAAGAGTTGTTTATGTTTAGGACGACCTCCCTCTCCTTGGGACCAACAATCAAGTCCATGATACCCTTGGCCTTAATTAAGGTGAAACATCAACCAACCAGTTTTATGATTTATTAATCATAAAATTAATCACAAAATACAAGGCACGTGGTTAGATACAGTATCTCAATGGCTATTACTTTTAACTGGACAAGCAAGTCCTGTGCCAGATGTTTTTACTTAGATCTGGTCACTATTCAATAAAAAGAAAGAGGAGAGAGGGCGAGAGAAGAAGAGAAAGAAAAAGCAATTTCACCGCCCGTGGATCCAGTGGCATCCCATTGGTCGTCGTCACCCTGGGTGTCTGGGTGGTAGAGGCCCCACCCAAGTTTTGGTCGATTTGGGTTTATGCTCTTGAGAGGATGCCTCCTCACTTACATACAAAACGAGGGTGGATGTGGTCTGTGTCTGCACAGGCTCCATGTGTAAGCAGTGGTTGCAGGGGGTCCTCATCGGTGGTCATGAGGGATAAGTGCCCCCAAAAGCTTTAGGCCACCCCTGCGGTGCGCATCAGCAGTTGCCTTATTTACCACAGAACTTTCTTCCAGGAAGTGCTAGCTACAGCCATTACATCCTGTACCGCCCCTGTGGTTACCAGCTGAGGCAGCAGCAGTTCACTCTGCAGCAACAGCTCATGTCAGTTCCTTTCCAATTTGAGCAGAACACATTTGCACCAGCTCCACTTGAATTTGTGCACTAAGCAACATTTAAGGCAATTATCAATCTATTGGTCCCTTATGCCACTCTGCAACTTAAATACTGGTTGGTGCTGTTTGTCCATTGATTTTGTCCTTCACAGTGGCGATGCACACATAACAGAAAGACAGAAGCAGCAGAAGCAAAATCCAACTACAGCCATGAGCCCACCCTGCAGCTTAAACAAAGTATTTTCATTTTCACTTCCCATTCTAAGTCTTCTTCAGAGGTGGTGGTTCTCATGTAGCAGACAGAAGAGGGGAAAAGGGCACAGTTGATCATTCAGCACACAACAGCAACAGCAATTATTAAAAATATGAATCCTGTAACTAACGTGGTATCTTTGCTAGCCAAGCTCCCCATGCCATGAGTCCCAAATATCTCAAGATTGATTGTAGCCAGGAACCTGGTCCATTAAACCAGCCTTTGTGTTGCATGGCCTGGAAAAGCACTGCTGTTTGGTCTGCTATTTCTTTCATCTTTGCCCCGGCTTCTTTGATTGTGGTTGCATTGTGTATGGTGATGCAACATTCTCCATTGGTGAGGTTTAGCATCCCACTGGCTCCTTTCAGCAACAGCATATCTAGAGCTAGATGATTCTACAGTGTCACCTTCGATGCTTGTTGGACCTGCAGATTCAGTTCTCCAAAAGCATATCGAGTCCAAAACATGTACCTGCCAGGTGAGATTTTCCAAGACAAACTGATGTTGGTTTTGGGTTACATAAGGGGCAAAAATACTTTCTAGCATCAGGGATATAGCCTATCTTCTAGTATAATAATCAGGAATTTGGACTCCCTTTATCACACACTCTGGACAAGTTGGGGGTTACCCGTTTTACCTTCCTGCATGTTCATGGGGAAGAACTTGTAAAATTAAAGATATGATCTGGGCATAATGAAGAGATACCTACCCCACACTTTAAACCAGCGTGATGTTCTAAAGTTAACTACGAATAGAACTTCCCATCAGAGCATCCCCATGCCAGCCCTGAAGGAGCAGGATATACACTAGTTTTGCAATTAGAAAGTTCTTCAAAAGAAGATGCCTAAGTTCGTGGTGTAGAATTTAGAGCTGTTTTCATTACCAGAAAATGGACATAAGGTATACTGTATTGCTTCCGCATTTTCTGTTTGATTAGTAAAGGTCTGGTTACAATTGGGGTCCTTATTTCTCCATCCCTGTGTGAGGTATTCACAGCATGTACACATATCCTGAATTGAAATACTGCGTATAAATGAACCAGATTTCTGGTTGATTTCCTGGTCCTTCTTTGCACATTATTACTTTAGAACAGTTAAAAAAGAGGAATTTTCAGGTTGCTTGGGACGTGGCTCAAGTACAGTATCATTATATGGTACTCCTTTTTCTAAAATGTCCCTGGACCAAGCCCATTAGAATTACTGTGTATCCCAATTCCTGACACCCACATGGCGTGGAAGTTCCATGCACCAAGGCAGATCCCATTGTACAGTGAACTTACTTCATACGAGCTCAAATAAAAGAATGGATTTTCTACAGGACCCTATGGGAAGAGCCTACAACTTACATGGGCTCTAAATGCATTGTTTTCACCCAGGGTTTGGCTAATTTGGCATCTTTCCATCATCCAGCCAGTAAGTTTGCAAGGCGAGTTTGATGGTAGAGACCACAGAGATTCAGCCTCCGTGGTATACATACTGGGTGGTAGTAAGCTGCCCAAGATCCATTTATTAAACAGGGCATATACTCCTGTACTGTGGTGTTCTCATTAAACAACAGATATGAAAAATCTCAGCCCTTCTTCAGAAGATCGAGGTAATGCGATACATAGGCCTTGGTCCAAGGAGTTCCACATTTGGGCAAAACCGTGAATCAGCTCCCATGCAAGATCAGGACCACTACTTTGCAAAGTGATTACATATAAAGTCAATACAAACATGACAAACACTAACTTTTGGGTGACTCATGTTGGCAAACCTTATTTTATAGATCCTAAAATGCTAAAGCAATCGGTAGGGCAATAAGCTTGCAGATAGCTTACTTAGGGCATGAGCATAGATGAATCACAATCTGCCAATGCTTGTCACCCTAGTTACACAACTTGATTACTGCGGGGTCTCCCACACCAGATGTGGTGGGTAAAAGCGCAAAAACAGTAAAACATGTAGAAAATAACTATAGCCAGTAACATTCCCCAAACCACTGGAGATCCTAGTAGGGAAAAATTCATGGCGATGGATCCAGTAAGGGAACATCAGCAGGTGAACACACGGATCTTCATCTAGTTGGGTTTGGGTTTTTTGGGCCAGTCACTCCTGCAATGGAAAAGAAACAAGGTTCGGATCTCATAGTCCGACCACACATTGACATTGCTGACCCAAAAAGGATGATTCATCTGGTATGGATTCAATGATCTTTCCCATGGACATCAGCAGCTACCCTTGTATAAATATTCTTTTGAGCTTTCAGTACTAGAGGTGCTTGTCTCACAGTGGGTAAGCCCACTAGAACTGGTGGCTACTGCTGCCTGATCGGATAGCTCTGGATTTAGGAAAACAACTAAACCATGATTTCAGACTGTCCACTGTATATTCCCCTGTTGTTTGCAGGACAGCTTCAGTCTGAGTTAGTCCAGAAGTTATGCCAACTCCCACCAATACATACTGCTTTCCTTCTGAGAGACAAAAGGGACTGACATAGCCTGCTTGCCCAGTATCCCACAGCCCCTTACTGTCCCTTAAGCATAGGGAACGATCCCTGAGAGGGTTATGTTCCCGACTGTGTACAGCATAGGCCACATGCTGAGATAATGGTGTTACATAGCTCCCTGGTCACAGACCATCCCCTGCTGACTGCCTCTTTCACAAAGGTCTTTACTTCCAGAATGGCCTCATTTAAATATAACCATTCTAACCAATGTTCCCATTTCCCCCCCTCTGCTTCCACCGCTAGTGTGGCTAAACAGGTTAGTGCATCTACTTGATTGTTCAAAAGGTGCGAGGGGTGATCTCCTGTTGGGTGTGCAGCTACCCATCCTGCTACGAAACATCTCTGTTTAGTGATGTTGCGAATTTCTTCCCATTTTTCCTCACTGCCACACCAGTGCTCAATTAACTTCCCATTGGTTTTGTTCCCAAGATGGGAGCCATTCAGAATACATTCCCTGAATACAGCAGATGAATCAGTGTAAATGAACAATGGTTCTTTGCTTTCTGCTTCTCATTTTATCACACTCCAAACTGCTATCAACTCTCCTACCTAAGCACTTCCCTCTCCTTCTGTAGTTAATTAGTTCTTGCACCACCTTCCCCACAAGTCATTTTGGGGAGGCCTCCCCTTTGTTTCAGTCGGGAAGCTTGCAACCAATCTTGTAGCTGAACAGCATAGAGTTTTAAAGCATAAGGAAATCCCCTGATTAGAGGATGAAAGCTCTTGGGGTCTTCCACACACTGCACAGGAGAGGGCTGCTGCAGAAGCAGCAGTCATGCACCAATTGGGAGGCAAAGAGCTTCCTACACACATGCCAAAACGGGGCCTGCCATGGGTGTTTTAATAAAAAAAAAAAAGGGTCCCCTCTCTCCACTGGGTATAACCCTCCTGCCCAATATGCTATCCTCTCGGTCAAGGACAATGGTTCCCTGTTATCTTCTGCAGTTCAGAAGACTCTGGGTCCCCAGTACCCTTTAGTCTCATCTTTGCTCAGCAGAATACAATCCCATCCTGTGAGGGCGACACTCCACACATACCCAGTTTCGGTTTCTTGGGACCCCCAGGAGTATTTTTCCTGTATTTTAGCCAATTCTGTAGGGGAACAGGGGATAGTGCACATGGTATGTTGCTAAGCATCCCCCTGACCATTATCAATGGTTTCAGTTTTAATCAAGGGCCTCATTACCACCTCCCCATGCCCACGATAAAAGAGGTTCCTGCTATCCTCTAACTCTTTAATTGGATATACAGGGTTTAGATCAGATGTCTGTTTTTCTGGCTGGTTTCACCAAACTGGAGATTCCTAGTTCACTCTCTAGGCCTGAGGACAGACCTATCCTACTGTCAGACTCCTGCCCATTTTCTTCCAACTCAAGACCATAGGATTCTCTCTGTCTAGGGAGTCTGATCAGGTTGTGTGAAGCCACTTGAGTATTGTTACGTTCAGTGGCGAGTTGACTTTTCAGGTTTCCTATCTGCTCTTGTAAGGAGTTATTTGTCCCTTTAGCTACTTGCTTTTCCTTCCGAGCAGCAATTAACACAGCCCCTGTAACAGCACAAACTGTTGCTTTTCCTTTCCCCATCTGCAGTTTTTGTTCCTTTGCCAAAGAGGGATCCTATCCACCACTGCCTGCAAGTCATGCCAATTGTTTTGGGCCTACGCCATGCCAGGAAGAGAGCATTTGGCTTTATAGCACTTCAGTTTTTCAAGGAGGGGATTATCCTCCATTGCTGGATCCCCAAATTGATCCCGACAACAGCCATCACACAATGCAAAAGGAGTACTCCAAAGTATTCTGCCTACTGTGGGTTTACATATCCAGTGCGAATCTTTACAAGATCCTCTGCCCCTTCTCCTGTCAGGCACTTCCTAAGGAAAGGGCCATGTTAAGGGCCCTAGTCCCTTCTGGTTTGTTCAGTCTTGCAAGGGCATCCTGTCCAAGATGCCAACTTTTAATGTCACTACCTGAAAGGAGTTATTTAGGATGACCACAAATGAAAATACCTGTTTAAGCTACAGGGTGGGCTCATGGCTGTAATTGCATTTTGCTTCTGCTTCTTCTGTCTTTCTTACCATCTGCTACGTATGCACCACCTCCGTGAAGGACAAATCAATGGGTGGACAGCACCAACCAAGGTTTAAGGCAATTACCAAGTTTCTTACAGTACTGCACAAAGTATTTAACAATACTCAAGAGAAACACCACTCCTTAGCATGTGCTGTAACATTGTGACTTTTTCTAATCAGTCACTTCTTCAGTTTGACTTGAGACTTGAGTTTGCACTCTGAATTTCACCTTTGAGTTAGTGTCTATAAATTTAGAGTTGGCTGTCTAATAGCTTACTCAGTGTGATTTACATCCCCCCAAATGCAGGTAAGTTATCATAATAATTTCTCAGTGCTGGATCATTCTTACATCACATATCACATTCCAGTATTACCCAAGAAGTTCCTGGCTTCAAAGACTTGGATACTTGTCATGCCCTTGGGTATGTAGGTTACACAAACCACAGTTTCAGCACCGAATAAATCTTTGATAATACATGCTATTTTTATTAATGTCTTGTTTGTACCACTGAATTTCATGCTGACTTCCACTACTCAACTTTTCAGCAGTGTTGACTTTTCCAAGACTTTACAATGAAACAGCACTTTGCACATAAGATTCTAGGCTTTTGCGTTTCATCAATCTTCAAACATTTTCAGTCCTTCCATTCTGAACTGCTCCACAGTATCACCCCAAAAACCAAACATGCAAAAGCACAGACTCTTCTTGGACACACTGGCAGCCATGCATTGCTTTTAATAAGCCACTCACGCCAAACATTAGGGTTTCCACTTTGCTTTTCTTGATGAGAACGTAGTCATCAGGCTGATCTCAATCTCAATGTTGCAATTTTGATTTCTGCTCTAAAATTCCTTCTGCCAAATTTATTTTTCAACAGAAGGTCTGCTTCATTATAAAATAATGCTGAAGGACACAGCTGCACAAGAAGTTATCACTCACCTCATGAAGGAAGCTTCAGGACAGCTAGGCAATCAGTACTTTACAACTTTCTCTTACACACCTTTCTCATGCTCAGAGGCTTTCACCACACAGGACAGTCTCTGTGAGCTCCTTGACTTCCAGAAAAGCACACTAGAACTCTGTAAGAAGTGTTCATAGCATTAAGCATTCTGGTAGGAACAGACGCCACAATCCCCAAGGTAAGAGCCACTGCTGCTAGCAACATTCCAGTACACTTTCCACTTTCAAAAGTACATCTTTTGATGTAAAAGGAAAGACTGTTCTATGTACATCAAAAGAGTAGAATACACCATTATGCAATACTGAATAATCCCACAGAGAGATTCTCTTTATAACTTTCTGACACGAGACATAAATAACAAAAAGGCAAATGCACAAAGGCAAAACACATTTCTTCCCCATTAAATAAGATTTTTATGTAAATATCTTGAAGAAGATACTTTCTGTAGCTGAGTATTCTGAAACTGTAGATAACTTTCACAACTAGAAAACAAGAGGACACTGCAGGAGTCTGAAATGTTATGTACTAATTACTTGCAGCACAGGCTTAAGAAGTTATCATGATGGACAGGACAGCTAAACACCACTAAAAGTGGCCATTATGATTTTAGCTTTTCCTTTTTAAGTAACTGCCAGATTCTTAAAAGACTGAAGCACAGAATCTACGTATCTGCTCAACCATACTATTGTCTTTAAAATGCAAGTCCATTCCAGGCGTGCAACAACCCAGTCTTACATACTGAGACCAGATACTGTTTTATTACAGAGATGCACAAGTCTGGATGCTAGCAAATAAAGCTAGCATACTACAGTAAAAAGTTAAAAACATTATATACAAAATCTTACTGCACTTTCCCTGCCCGGAGGGCAGGTCCACATAGATGACTGGCTACACATTTGCATATCCATTACCTAACTTATTTTACTACCACGCATGCTCTCTAAGGAAGGGTCTTTTAGTGGGCCTGGGTCTTTCCTTTAGGGGATGTGATTTTTACTATTATAATGAGGATAGTTCACTTCCAGGGCAAGGCTAAAGACCGTAAGAGCTAGATGATCAGTTTAACAGAAACAAGGTAGTCTAAGCGTGCATGGCTTACATCACGAAGATAGGACACTCTTCCTCTTGTCTCTACCAAGGCTGACTCCCTTGATTAGAAGTCCCTTAATTTGTCACTTTTGACAACTCTAGAAGGTCAGCCTGACCTGAACTCTGTGCCCATATAGTTAACCACTAAATATGAGTTCAAGAACTCATGAATTTTAGACAACAATGCATGTTCTACAGATTTTTTTGTTGTCCTTGCAAAAACAGGGAGGAGAAAGGTAAATAACCAGCTCCTTCAATAGTCTGAGCAAGAATTCCTGTTTGCCTTCTTTGACACCACATTCATTCTGGCCAGGAATGAATGGGCAACACAAAGGCAAAAATTTAAGTATTAGAACATACAATTTCTGTAAAATTGAAGTAACAGCATATGAAAAAGTTCGATTAATCAACAGGCAAACACTTTAAAATTCCCATGTAAATTATGTTTTATACATGATAAACACTTAACCAGAAAAGCCAAGCACACCATGCTCTTGGGACATCTTGTGGTCATGCTGGTGCTTGTTTAGGCCATCGACAGACTTCCACTGCTTTCATCTGAAAGAAAAGGGAAAACCACTTCTTCACTTGGTTGTGCACAAACAGTACAACGAGCCTAACAAGAAATGCTTGAAATAACTGCCCGATTTCAAAGAACACATAGCAGGCTCGGCCCTATCATCCCTATGAGCACACTTTAATATCAAGGGCTAGTCTCTTAAATGAGTTCCAGTGGCCTGCTACAGCAACCTGGAATTATCTCAGAAAGCTGGGCACAGGTGACTGTACAACAGCCCCACTCACCTTTTCCACACTACTGAGAAAGTATTCCTTTCGGGTTGTCTTTCTACTGGGAGGGATATGGCGCATCTAAGGCTACGATGGCAAAAAGCCTGCCCAAACGAGTTGAACGTAAAGCAACTATATAAAAAATCAAAAAGCTCGCTCGTCTAGGAGTTTTTTTTCAGCGAGTTCTCCCAATCAGCGGTGAGAAGGCTGCACAGAGACTTTCAGAACCACAAGCTCCAGCGGACGAAGAGCCAGCTATTCGCTCGGTGCCTGGTTTCACGGAGACAAGATGCCGACAGGGCAAAGAAAGGCTGTCCGTGTGCTGAAGCGGCACGGCTGCCCAACCACCGGCCAACCAGCGCTCCCGGCCCCAAGGCCTCCCAGGTCCCGTGCCCGCTGCGGGGACAGCAGCACAGGCTTTCGGGGACGGTGCTCCAGGGCCCGCCGCCGGCCCCCTCCCATTAGCGGCTCAGCCCGCCGCGCACCCCCGCGGCAGCCCGGCCTACCTCTCCAGCCAGCACCCTGACCCGGCCGCCCAGCCAGGCATTCAGGGACGCTGAGGCGCCTCAGGTTCCTTCCCCGCGCCCCGGCGGACAAGCCCCCGCCTGGCAGCGGGCGCACATGCTGGCTGCTACTGCTGCTGGCTGCTACTGCTGCTGGTTGCCCGGCCCGGCCCCGCCGCCGCCCCGCGCCCCCTCGGCCACCCGACCGCCCCGCGCACGCCGCAGGCCAGGCCGCGCCCCCGCCGCTCCCAGCGTGCCTCAAGAGGGCTGAGCCAATATTCCCGCGGGGCGGGGGGGGAGGGGCCATGCGCCAGCCGCTCCTGCAGCGCAAGGGCCGCGTACCGGGTCCTCCCCAGAGGCGAGGCTGCGGCAGGCGGGGCCTCGGGCAGGCGAACCCGCCGGGAACGGGGCGGCGGGACCCGAGACACGCCCTCCCATAGCCACCTGCGCGAGCGCGCGGTGCAGGCAGCCCGGCGAGAAGGGGCGGGGCGCCCCAGCCACCCGCGCATGCGCAGCGCGACGCGGCGGTGGGGGCGGGGCGGGGTGGGGCCGGTGGCGGCCCGCCGGGCAGGGTGCCGCCGGGCGGAGCGTCGGTGCTGGCGGGGCGGGGGGGCGGCTGCGGGGGGGCCTGCGGTGGGAAATCTAGCGGGGAAGCTGCTCTCCTGCGCGAGGGGTCTGCCGTGTGTGCGGCCTGTTTCACCGGCGTGGCTCGCCCAGGCTGGGCCCCTGGCGGTGCTGGTGTGCTGCCGTGTTTCTTCATAGCAAGCAGAGTATCGTATAGGTAGTCGCGCAGTAAGGCGTGCTGAAGGCTAAAATTGAATGAGCAAGATGGCTGAAAGTTCGAGGGTTCTTCAGGCTGAAGTGTAGGGGTGGTGTTCCTGGACACCAGCCATTGCTTTTCTGTGGTGATTTTAAAGAACTTCATAGCCAAAAAACGGCTCTCGTGCCTGAAGCTGTTACTCTGTTCAGTTTCCCTGCTGGAGGCACGGGGGCCGCCAGGGCAGCACTGTGGAGGCCTTGCATGGCGGGAGGTGATCCTCGTGCGCTGGGCTGTGTTTCTGTGGTAGCTCTCACGTGGTACATGCTTGTGGCAAGAGGACTGCACATAAACATCCTGATCTTGCGTGTTGCTCATTTGTGATCATACTGGCAGTGCCCTGCTGTTGGCCCCCCAGCTGGAGACGCGTGTGCAAAGTAACCAGCCTCAATGCAGGTGGGCAAAGTGTGCAACAGCCCTGGACGTTTGAGGCTTGAATGCTGGCAGAGGCTCAGTTCTGAGTGCACGGTTTCCAGATTTGCTGACTCTGTAAGTGAGGGCAGTACATCCCGTGTTTGAAAGACTATGAGAAGTAGGGAACAGGGCAGTTATAAGCACCACAGGGATAAACTGGGACCATGTCTGGAGAAAAATCAGAATGAGGCTACCAGTTGTAGAGAAACCTGAGACCCATTCAGCAATCTTGCTAGCCTTCCTTGGTCTGTTTGTTACAGCTGCGGAGACCTGCTTGCTTCTTGTAGCTCCTCCTTACCTGGGAGTAGCAGAGAGTGTCCAGGAGGCAAAGTCACTTCGGCAGTGCAGCCTGATGTGTGACATCTCAAGTAAATTACAGGAGGTCATAGAAGGGCTGCCAAATGCCCAAGTGTTAGAGAAGAGCCATGGTTCATTGCAGTCTTGATGGGGGGTGGCAAAAAAGATAAACATAAGAAAAAGCTAAGGGGCAAGCGAATGTCACCACTCACAGCTTGGTGGAGAAGCATATAGACTTGCCAGAGAGCAGGATTCTTCCTTCAGTAATTTAGGCTCAGTTTGCTTTACAGAATTTTTCTGTGTGTGTGTTTCATTATGCTTAGGTGTATCTCTAAAGTATAGGGTATTAGTAGTGCTCTGTTTAAGTTTATAGCAAAACTAACAAATATTGTTAGCATTAGTTTTAAGCAGATTCACCTTCAGTAGCTTTGGCTTGTCATTCAAAATGTTTCCATATGTTTTCCATATAAGATTGTCTCAAGCATTGCCTCAAGTCTAACTTACGTATGCATAAAGGTTAGCACTTCAAGTAAAGTGATACTTAAAACACAAGGGTAATGGTCTTGCATAGGACCCTATCAGTTGCTGACAGTCAAGCTAGTAAATCAGTGGAGATCCATTACTCTGTGTTGCTGATGCAATCAAGTTGATTTCCAGCTCAGGGACAGCTGCCTGGACAGAAGTTTAAGACAAATGCAATTAGTCCAGATTTTGATTACACAAGTGAACAGTATAGTGAAGAAAAAATCCTTAGTGTTTGTGACCTGTTGTTATTTGTGCTTGGGGATACAGGAGAGCTCCAACCTACATGAGAAAACTTTCTATCTACAAACCACTAACTGATTACATGAAAAACTTGGTCATTTCAGGTGTTGTTATGTTGTCATGTTTGGAAGTTGTTACTGAATCTCAGAATGGTTTGAGTTGGAAGAGACCTTCTAGCCCACCCCCTCAATACACCGTACTCAAAGCCCCATCCAACCTGGCCTTGAATACTTCCAGTAATGAGGCATGGGCAACCTGTTCCAGGGTTGGGGTCTCACCAGAGCAGAGTAGAGGGGGAGAATTCCTTCCCTTGACCTCCTGATCACCCTTCTTTTTATGCAGCCTGGGATACAATTGGCTTTTGTGGCTGCGACCGCACACTGCCAGCTCATGTCCAATTTTTCATCCACCAGGATCCCCAAGTCCTTCTCCGGCGGTCTGCTCTCAATCCATTTGTCCCCCATTCTCTATTGATACTGGCAATTGCATGGACCCAAGTGCAGGACCTTGCACTTGGCGTTGTTGAACTTCAAGAGTTCACATGGGCCCACCCATCAAGCCTGTCAAGCTCCCTCTGAATGGCATCCATTCCCAGAAGTCATCACTTTGGTGTCATCCATAAACTTGCTGAAGCAGTCAGATACCGTAAGAAAACAGTGACCAAAGCGATTTTTGTATGATAGACATGGGTTAAGGACATTAGTCACAAAACCTGTAGGTCCTCTTCTTACTAAACAATTTGCAAGACAATAAAAAAAATCAGTGGAACAATTCACAAAGGACACAAAGTGATTCTGCATTGATGGTTTATTCTTTTTTTAGTCTGACAGGGATAAGATTCTTCTGGAAGTGGCAGTATAATTCAAAAAGGAGTGTCTTCACATCAGGCAGTTCTGTGGCCCGTACCTGATGATCATAGTGAATGTGAATTTGTAATCTCTTGAGTCCATGAACATTTTATTTGTTGTATCAGTCCTCATGAAACCAGGACATACTAAATTGAGGGCATAATTAACAATAATTCTTAGTTATCTAGTGGATAAAAGTATCCTCTTGAAATGGAAACAGATACCTTGCTGCCACTTTTAGGTATCTAGGAGCTTTAACAGAAGGTGCTTGTGAATCATGCTTTGGCAGGTTGAGACATTGCTGTCCCAGCAGTTTGTTGTTCTGTCACAGAATACTGTACACATGGTGAAGTTTGCAGAAGTGAATTCACTTCTCTGATATATAGCCCTGTTGTAGCTTCCATGGCTTCTTGTGGGGAATCTGAGCTGAACCACCGACCTGTGGCATGCAGTGGCTGAGGTATTCCAGTCTGTCAATTTAGTCACAGGGCACAAGGGGAGAAAGAACTTGACCCTGAAGAAATTAAGACAGAAAAGCTTACTTACCTAGTGAAAGACTTGAGACTCAAACACTCAGCCTTTTCAGCTTTGAAGTTAGTAGTGAGATACTATTTTCTGTTTGGTTTCCTAAAGACGCAGTTAATGATTTAATCACTGTAATTATTTTGGTTTTATGTCAATTTATATTTTTTGAGTTGGTTTCAGCCAGATTTGTGAAAGAGCTACAGAAGTACTAAGTTCTTGAAGATTTTGTGAAAAATCACCATCTGGCTAGCCAAAAGACCTGTGAAGTGTTGCGTGCACTACTTGTTATCCTGCCAAACTGGGAAGGCATGGGAGGGAGCACTCGCAACGTCTACACTCACTGGGGTATACTTCTCCACGATTTTCTTTGAAATCTATAAAGTCAGCTTGTGAGTGGCACTGCAGTCCTCCAGCAGTGGGGTGCCTGCATCTTTTAAGTTGGTGTGGGCAGGAGTTGTGCTTCCCAGCTGCACTGAGCTGCTTAGAACGCAGCACTGAAGTGAGTTTTACCACCTACCTAAACTGAGGTTTTCCCTTTCTGTTTAAATATTGTTAAGCACTTCCTGAGCATGCGCAAAAGGTCTCTTCTTATCGCTGAAGTATATCTTACCAGGCCTGAGAGTACTTCTGACAAGTTAGCACTGAAAGAGCCTATTTAGGCTTTTGATGGCACAGCAGTAATGATCTCTTCATTCACTCTTATTTCCTATTTTCAAAATACGATTCAACAGATGGCAACTGACATCTTCAGATGAGGGCTTCCCGCCCTACCCTGTCATGTCAAATTACATTAGTTTCTTATAGATTTGCCACTACATGCAGGGAGAATGAAATGAATGTGAGCCAATTCAATGTTCAGTCTCACTCTGCAAGGACAGTGCAGTAGAAGCAGTTCTGCCCTCTCATCCCTTTCAGTAGCCATTGATTTCCTGGGACTCTAATAAGCAGTCAAAATCTGATATATAATAAATGTATTGTTTTGTTCTACTCTATCTGGGTGTGTCCTTAGTTTTCCTGAGTGAATTCCAACACTAAATTTTAAGGGTATAATTTCCCTGTTGTGCTTTCTTCAGCAAGAAAACCAGTTCCTGCCTTTCCTGGCTTTTGGCCTGTTGTTCTTCTTCCCGGCATCAACTGACTGCACTGTAAGTTTTGTCAGTGCCAGTATTTGTGGCAGCATGGCACAAAACAGGTCCCTGAAACTATCAGGACTCCTAAAACCAAGTGGTTTGGCTTCAGGTACATTAAAATGTGCAATGGAAGAAAAGAAAATTATCTTAATATAGTTAAATAAAACCTTAGTAGATTCAAGAAAGGTTGGAGTTTAACATACACGCTTTAGTTTGGGATGTTGCATGCAAAGCTTGCAGATTCACCTATTCATCCTCCTTTTCCTCCTACAGAGTAAGGGGCTGCTGTGTACACCATATTTCAGTGATGTTACAGGAAATCCTAACACAAGCTGATGGCGCATCACAAGGGAGCATTGTGTGTAAAAACTGAAATACCTCTAAAGTGCTTTGTGAACAGTGAGTCATTAGTGTGATACTGCTCCTGCCCTGTTGTCTGGAGTGAGTTGGAGCACTTTCAACGCCTGGCTTTCTGCGTGCCCTCGCTGAATTCCCACGAAAGCTGCAGGGTATGCTTTCCTTGACGTTTTGTGCGCTTAATTTGTCTGCAGTTTTTTCCCCTGCAACCCACCAGAGGTCAGTGTAATGCCAGGAATGCCGTGCAGTAGGGCCAGGACATCAATGCCGAATTGCTGCTGGTCGTTGGGATCGTAGGAATTACTTGAGTGCAGCAGTGATCTGTCTAGCAGCGTACCTTGTCTTTTGTCATTACTAGTTGAATTAGGGAAAGGGTATGAAGCTGGCAATAGGCTAGTGTGAAGTCACCTGTACATGGTGAGACTGATAGAGGTTGACTACCTCCAGAAACATGAAGCTTGCTGTATCTTTCAAAGGGTGTTGACATCAACAGCAGCATCCCAGATATTCTGAAGAACCAAAGAAATAGCCGTCTTGCTAAGCTGTTGTCTCAGTGGCTCCTTGTGCTAACAGGTTGCAGCGTGTTTGCGGTTTGAATGAAAAAAATAGTTGGATATTCAGTTTCTCACCTTTTATTCAGTTCTATGTTCTTGCATTATCAGGCAGGATGAATGAGTTCCCAGGATTTGTGCCTTCATTATTTTACATGTTAGTACCAGTTTTACCAGTTTTCCATGGAAGAGAGGCACTCCTGTCTTTCAGTCTCTCTTTTTCATTATTCTTATTATTTTTTCCTGAGCTTGTTAGGAAATAATCCCACCTGTTTTGGGGTACAGCGCCTGGTAATGGCATACAAAATTTCAGTGGAGTCTGCACTGTTGGTTTCTACAGAATCCATTTTTTTTAATTTTATTTTTATTATTGTCCCATCTCCCATTCATTAACAGACTTCAATGTTTCCCTTCCTTTTCCTAACAGCACCTGTTTGTTGAATAAAGGTCTTCACTGGCTATGTGTCAGTTTCCTTCTAGAACTAATAATATTAATTGGAAATATTTTAGGACTTCTAGCCCTAAAGTTTTTTTCTCCAATGTACTCCAATTTTCTCCATTGTACAATGTAGCGTAAATTACTATGTTTGATTATAAAACCCAGTAAAATACTGGAGCTTTAAGAGTTGTGTTAAATGTGTGATATTTTTTTCCTTCAGAAATTTCTTTGGTCATGCTGTATCACAAGTTTTGATGTGGTGGATTGTATTTGGAGCTTGTTTTCTCAGGTTGAAGGGTTTTTCCTTCCTGTTCTGTCTTTCACTATGAACAAGGCAATAGACTAAGTTATACTGGAGAAAAAAAATATTTTGAGCAAATGTCTTTTCCCCTCTGTCATGTGAATCCACTGATTGACTTTCCTTTGTGGTACTTATAGGATTGAAAGTTTGGTAAAAATAAATAGATGAAGTACCTCACCCAGGGTCAGGCAAATCAGTTAGTAAACCAGATTTTCAAACACTGAGCATCCCCAAAAGAGGATTCACTTACTAACGTGTGAATCTGGGTGCCAGTGCCAAATCATACACTACTTCTAGGCTAACGTGTTTCCACAGGTAGATATAAGTAATTCTTACATTTATTGAAAAAGACATAGAAAGTCAGTATGGGAATTTCTAGGTGGAGAGATCTCCACGGCATGTATCTATTTACTCTTGAGTAAATCTATTTAAGAATGAAACTTGAAACTGGTGCAGGAAAAGAAGGCGTTAGTCCCCGGTGCGGAGTACCTACAATTTTGCTTGGCAGCCTGGTGTGAACTGCTCAGCTGCTCTATGGAGCTGCTAGATGAACCTGCCCCAGCTTCTACTTCTGAGAATGTGGCCTTTGTGAAGCCAAGTGACTGTTAATTTTTGTGTAGGAGGAGTGATTCATTTCAGAGTGAGATGTTGTGTGTACGTTGGCACTCTGTTGCTCTGTATATAGTATGTACACTACACTTGTTTTGGAAAAGTTAACTCCAGTTCCTGATACATTCACAAATTCTGGAAATAGTTTTTATTTTCAAAACATTGGTTAATGTAAACATACACCCGCTCATCCTTGCCAGCATTGTTATCACCTCAAACTGTTTTTTTCTTGTTGAGAAACTCAGTCAGGGTGGGCACTGGGCAAACATAATAACTATTCGTTTGTCTAAATTACCACTGTGTCATAGTGGTAGTGCTGGTAACTTTTCAGGGTGGTTTGACTTCTTGCCACAGAAGTTCAGTATTAGTATGGTACTTTGCATGCTAGCCAGGAGTAGGGTGTTCATTTTATGGCTTCTAGGTTTTGCTTGACTCCTTTTTTCTGTTTTCTTGCAATAAGGTTCTTCTTGGCCTGTAGAAATGGGTCAGACAACAGTGAGAAAGATTACAATATCTTGATTTTTCTTCTGGCTGTGCTCCATTTGCGGAGTCACCTGGACAGGTCCAGGGCTACCTACTTTATTCCCTGTTCTTCCCTTTCTAGTAAGGAGGGGTGGAAGAGATCTGAGGTTTGTTGTACAGAATAGGGCTTGTTTATGCTTGTCCAGTTAATTGGGAGAGGGCATCTGGGTACTCAGATTATCAGCAGGTTTTCTTGGCAAGCATGTTGCATAATCGTGGCTCCTCTGGCTTTGTCAAAATGGAGCCAATAGCTGTATTGCAGAGTGATGCATCAGTGTTCTGCCTTTTGATTCTGTATAGGTGTAAGAGGTTGTCACAATTCCCTCTGTACTCACTGCGCTATCAGCATTTCTCACCCTGAAAAGAGTGTTGGCATATCATTACTGTAAGAGCTGCTGTCTATATACACATGACTTATCTTGTAAGTCACTGTGTCTCTGGGTCACTGGGAAGCAGGGGAAACGGAAGCATAGGGGCGTGTGGAACAAACATACAAAGTTTCTGATGAGAGGAGTATTTAAAAATGGCCACCTCAAAAAAGTTAACAAATGACACTTCACGTCTTGGCATCTTGCAAGATGTAGTGTTTCGACATGTCCATTTCTGGTCCTTATGTATCCTTGAAAGAAGTTTCTAGTCCTGTTGTACTTTGGAACTGCCTAATTTGGACAAATAAGGAAAGAAGTTGTGCCCTTTTAAATCCAGAAAATTTTGACACATACCAATGTTTGCCTTATGGCCAGCTTTTCTAGTCAGCGGGCAGTATTGTTTTTCCTAATGGTAGCAGTGAGCCCTACTTCTCAGCCCCTGATGAGAAAAAGCAGTTACGCATATAGTACAGTTCTCTTCTGCTTATACGGTGGATCTAATGCTTCTTAGAAATCTGGAATGAATTACTGACAATCTTGAGGATTCAAGGAGGAGACAACTAGGTGCAGGCTGCAGCTGCCGTAACAATTCATGCATCGTGTGACCTGCTTCCACTGAGCCCTCAGGGAGGAGGGCAGCTGGAAGGAAACTGCAGGCTGGAGAAATTGCTTTGGCTTGCTGCAGCTAGCCCGCAGGACTGAAAATCAGTTTAATCCATGCATTTTCCTTCCTTCTTTCTCTCTCCCCTTCTTCTGCTGTGCACCTCTATAGTATTCTTTGATGACCAATGATGTTTTGCATGTTTCAGTCTGTTTTCTTAGTAGAATGTAAAATCCCAGGAATTTTTCTTTTTTAAACGGTAACACTGTGTGATTCAGATAATGAAATACTCAGTTGTGAAACCATGCAATAGTTGACAAATAATGCAATCTGCTGGTGGTAACATTAACATTATTTTACACTAACACTGCTCATTAATCCTCACCATTGTAGTTTCACTGGAAAAATATGTTGGCCTGACATAGGCTAAGATAATCAGAGCTTTTCTTTCATTCTGTGATTGCACATCCTATTTAATTAGGAAATTGCAGACTAGGAGATCCTTTGAGGCTGCAATAAGAAAAATGTCAGTATTAATCTGCAATATTTGTCCCGCTCACTAAGAGCAATTATGAGCTATGAATTATAAATGATAAATTACACACTGTGGTATTCATCTGTATTGCAACACAAATAGGTTTTCAGTTCTTGTACCATATATATGAAAACCTCAGTAGCTTTATTCACCGGAAAAATGGAATACATGTTTTCAGTTGTCCTTGAGAGCTATTGGCTTCAGCTTAGACTAGAACATCTGACGGTGACAGGTGTCTGTTCTATGGAAGGTGTTTCTGTTCAGGCACAGTTGAGGACATACCCAGCTGCAGTGCAGGCCTGCACATTGACTGCATGCCAGGCTGAGCCAACTGAGGGGCTAGATCCCTTAAATACCCATGCCTCCTTGCAGATATGCCTTCTTGCTGGGGTAAATACAACTCCAAAACTCAGGAGAGGGAAGCATAAGACTTTTGTCTTAACCTTTCTGGTGATCGTTATAGATAGTACTTGCTCAAAATACTGGGATTTTGCTGGTGCTCATTCTGAAATATTTAACTCTTCCTTTGCTGGGTAGAGAGAGAGAGGCTTCAAAGCTAAGGGCTACCTGGTATTGATACAAGAACTATTTACCTTAAAGAAATATATATAGTGAAGAACACGAGGTCAAATAATTTGAAAAAGAGGATGTTAATCAACCCTTACAAATAGTTAAAAAAACCATGGCCCTGGGGGAGAAGAAACAGACACCATAAATATATCAAGCTGGGGGACAAGATAAACTCAAGGAGAACCAAGTAGTTTATGAGATCAAACAAGAAATTACTGGAACTGTGTGTGAACTATCCTAGTTAGCATACTAAAAGATCCATCCTCAGGCAGAGAGAGCCACCTCGCAAGAAAGCTCCCTCCCCACAGAACATTATCCGTTAAAAGAAAGAATGCTGTCCTTTAGATGGAGAGCAGGCTTGTAAGAACCCATGAGAATTAAGTGTGATTAAACGTAATTGTAAACATTTGTTCAAAGCGTATAAAATGTTTTGCCATGTGGTAAGAGGTGTGTGAGCTTTGTGGATTTACCACCTAGTGCATCTCTACACAGACATGCAATAAATAAATAAATCTCTCAACTCTGTGTGTGGGTCGGCTCTTGCACACTGGGTGGAGAACCATAGCCTGCGATCACAGTATTGCTGTAGCACACTCAGCAGTGTGGAGGCTGTACTCCTCTGTGGATCTGACCCCTGGCCAGCCAAGTCCTGATCATGTGCTGGGAGGCACTAAAACCTGGGCATATGACCTGATATAGGCATGAAGTTGGAAACCTTTCAGAGGGCCCTGATATCCATATGAAAACAGTTTTCAAACATAGATGTCACTATTTCACTATGGTTTTTGGCCTGTTTATCACTGTTCAGTGCTTATCAGCGTACTTGCTGTTTCACTCAGACTTCTCAATGGAGGACTCGCCTGTAACCTGGTCAGGTTCAAAGTTGTTGTTTGAATGTTTGGAATAAATGCAGTTTCCAAACTTCACATGTAATTCCCTAGTGCTATTGTATTAACCGTCTCAGCTGGTTGATATCTAGAATATATGCAGCTATTCTGGCAGTTTGCCTCTAAACTGGCAGCTATAAATGACATTTAGAGATAGTATTTTGCCCAAAAGTACATTTACTTTGAACTTGAAAACCCTGCTTAGGAAGTGACTACAGGGAGAGGCTTTTGTTTCTCAGCAGATCTGCTCAGTGCATTCAGGGAGGATTAGGATAAACAAGCATTAACTGACTTTTCCTGCTGTTAACCTTAAGAGTCAGCTCATCTAAAAGGAATACATTGAATCCTTTTTCTGTACCTTCTTCATGGAGTTGCTTTCTGAATGACAGCTTGGGTAAGTCCTTTGCAAACAATGGGTTTCCCTGTTCCTGCACAAAGGCAAAATCTTTCTTGCTGAATGTTTTGTTATCATGATTATATGCAAACTAGAATTAACTCAGCTTGCCTTTCAAATCCGGTGCTACACATTTGGACTTGTCAGAAATAACTTCATTTTAATGTGGATGTAATGATATGAAGATTCCAGGAAGATAATAAATACAGAAAACACCTGCCTAAGAGAGACAAGTTTAAAAATGTATTTTACGTTTTAATATGGAGTTAGAGGAGACAGATTAGAATATCTCAGTTACAACTGATACACTTGAGAAATGAATGCTTTTAACAGCCACAGATACCAGGTATTGGTGATTGGGATCTTTGCTTGAATCTGTTAAAACCTTTGGCAAGCCAGTGGACCTCACTGTTTCACTGTGTCTGCATTCCCTTTCTCTGTGCTTCTCTGTGATGTGTTTGGACATCACATGTTGCCGTAGTGTAATTCTCAGGTTTCCACTGCTATATACAGTCTGTCATCCTGGCAGTTGTGTACTCATGGTCTTCTTTTCTCCAACCACTGAAGTTTGGCACAAGTGTCACTAGCTGTTGTGTGAAAGAAGCATATGGTATCGCTGTGACTGTGGAGGGATTCCTTGTGGAAGTATGAGTGCTGGAAGTATTACGTCAGCTGGAAGCTTTTTTTTTTCTTCTTCAATTGTTATTTTTGCTTTATTGAAACTGACACATTAGTCTGCAAGCAGGCACCTTGCCACTGAAGCAGATGGGCAGGAACATAAGTAGCCAAGAGAATAGATCTGTATACGTCTCAAATGTGTGATGGTCCGATTCTCAGAAAAAGATGTCACTGTAGTTCTTCATAGGGAACTTCCTTGGCATATGGCTATAAGGGAGATGGTATATTATCACTCAATTACTTCCAAAAAAAAAAGCTGTCAAAATTACTGTACAGTAAACTTGCTGGGCCTTTCACTCTAATGAATAGGAGGCAGAATGTCTAGAGTTAACAAAAAATCTTTGTGTTCGTGTATTTATGTGAAGGAAAGACTGCCATGAAAAGCTGAAGATGGGTAGTGTGTTGTGCCTGAACTGCAGGTGAGTGGCTTAAAAGAATGGTAGATTTACTTCATCAGCACTGCTTTTTCATTTTTGTTTAATATTCAAAGCTAGTAATACTTCTAAGGACCAAGAAGGCTTGAAGGCTTTATGCAATGCACTAATATGTGGTAAATTATAGTTGATAGTTCCTATCCCATGGAGTGTTTACAACCCAGAAGGAGACAATAGGTAACTGGTGCTGGAGCAATCAAGTAGCTGGAACACAGACATAGTTTAGACAGAGCCTGGGTATCACAAACCTGTGTTTTCTTTAAACATGGTAAGTATTAGACATTTTGCATTTCAAATATTTTTTTTTTTTTTAATTTTTTCCTTGCCAGAAATTCTTTAAGCCTCACAGTCGTTTCTCTAAATGGAAGTAGGGTGTAAAAAAGTCTACGGTTTATACCTTTGCTTAAGTGAAAGATCTAATCACTTCTCCAGTTTTTGTCCAGAAGTGTTTTCCAGAAGGGAGAACATATTATAAGTTCCTTTTAATTATTATTACATATTAATTATTATTATTATTATTGTTTTATTGTTAGCCTGTTTTCCTCAGGAAACAAAAGCTTTGTGATCAGGCCTTCTGGCTGCCAGGCCTGATATAGTGAAAAAAAACCCTCAAACTCTGCTGCAGACAGAAGCTGCATAGATGACAGAAACATTAACACCCGAGGAAGAAGGAAGGGCGGGAGCTTCGCACTTGGCACTTCGAGAAGGGACAGCTAGTACCGATGTAGATGAGCTCAACAAGAATGTAAATAAGGAGCCTTCTGACCAGGATGTGCTAACTGCTAAAAGAAAACAAACTAGGGTAAAATAATTGTGGTGGTAGTAGATCCACGACCTCCTACTCAAATGGCCCCCACCCCGAAGAGGGTGGATCCCCCGCCTGGGATCAGGTTGACATCAATTAAAACGAGCCCAGTGGGCATGTATTAGCTTGGCATGTTTAGAGTGGACAATAAGGAAGGGCTAATCACTAGCTAGCAGGTGTTTAAAGGTAACAGAAACTAAGTAACAAAGACTGATAATGTGTGCAAAGATAAACAAGAATTTCAGATAACTGCCCAAGAAGGTGAAAAGTACATCTTGAAGAGGTGCCAGAGGGAGGAAATTCTGAATGTTTTTGTAATAAATATCGGACTGCTTGTTGAAAGGGTGTGTAAGTTAGGAAGAGCGGTCCCCCTTGCACCTGGCGCCGCAATAACATACCTGCTTTATAACTGTCCTCGAGTTGTAGAGTTCGATTCTGTTATAAACGATAACAATTAAAACACTTTTATTTTGGGTTCAATCAATTTAGGTTGAGAAACAATAAGCAAACACAGCGCTGGGTGCGCGGAGAACTCAATTAGTTCCACCACTCACACCCCTGAGTCCTAAAAGCAGCGTCTTTTATCCCCGGATCTTGACCAATCTCCTCTCGCCGGCTGTCCGTCCTGCCCTTTCCCCACCGGGCCGTTAGGGTACGCCTTCTCCTCCTACTGGCTCTCCTTTGGCACGCTTTTTTCAGATTTCAAGGTCTTTGTCTCCTTGGCAGGCCTTTCCTGGCGTGATTTTGCTTTCCTTATCTCCTTTGGTGGGCTTTTCCAAGCAGCGATCGCCTCAGGGGAGGGGGAAGCCATCACATTGTCTTAAAGGAGAACCACAAGTGCCCACTCACCACAACTGTGATACAGGTCCCAGATTTACGCAGGGTACAACAATTACACTTATCACAGTACATTCTATTTTTGACGTGAATCATGACTGCATTTATGACAATTCCACACGTCAGGCCTTCCCATAGTTGTTAAACCGGTTTGGATTTTTCCAACTGATTTCAAGAGGGAGTCAAAAATGAATAATCTTAGAATTAAAAATACTTCTACAGATCTAATGCATGCTAGTGGCTTTGTAGAAGCAGAAGCCCTCACTGAGAAAAAAAGACAACTCAGCTGTTACATGTTCTTTTCAACAGCCCATTAGCCAGCCAACAGTCACACATACAGTTGCATATTAGCAGCTGCATGTTCTGTTTCTTATTTTGTGAGGGTGTTGTCTGAGGGTGCAGAGAACAGAAGACACAACCCCATAGGAAGCCTTCTTGTTACCTTTGCTATGCACAGACCACCCTTTAATACCTAGACTTTTAGATGATGAGAAAACCAGTATTTTCAAAACAGAAATGAAATGCAAAATGTAAAGTAAGATCTTTCTTCATGACTGCTGATATATTCAGCTGTTCAGATCTAAGGGGGAACATTAGAGAGTATTAAACCAGAACAATTAATAATGTTAAATCAGAACAAACAAGAACATCCTTTCATGTTGTAGAGGGATAGGAGGTTGCGTCTAAGTGTTGACTTTCTTCTTTTCTGCAAGTGTAGAGGAATATATGACCTTCACTTATGCACTAACAATAATGTAGCCTTAGCTGCACAAGTGTTTATTTGAGGGGACAGGTTGCACAGAATCCCACACTGCTGCAATTGCAGTTACCTGTATAAAGTCTGCTTGGATCATATCCAGGGAAACCTGTGACCACAGGGTAGATATGTCATTGTCCACTGCACACAGCCCCGAAGGTGAGTGTGAGATAATTGACTTGCCCTTGAAATGGGGGAATCAGAGTGTGTGTGACAGCCCTAGTCATTGATAAGCATTGATGCTGAAGCCTAGCCAGTTTGGCCTAATGCTCATTCTGGATGCTTCTCCAAGTTCCAAGCTGCTCATGGACATACTTTGCTATTTTTTTGAGCTAATTTCCTTTTTCATTCTTTGCAGATAAACCAAGAAAAGTGCAGGGTCCAAATTGAAATTACTTATTAAATCTAGGCTGATTTTTCAAGTATCTCGGCCTATTAGCCATCCATTTTCAGTAGTGCTCAGAAGACTCAGAAAATAATGGAGCCCTGCTGTACTAGATGTCAATAAAATTGTCCACAAATGCCATTTCCAGCCTCAAGAGCTTGTTATCTGAAGACCTATCTGTAGGGAAGAGCTGGTGAAAACAGTGTCATTAGATTACCTGCATTCCTGCTGGGTAACAGTGCTATTAGTTGTATGCTTAAGGTTAAAAGCCCATAAGGAGATCTGGGCCTAAAAAAATAAGTTATTTGAAAATAAAGATAAGAGGGATAGATACAGTTAAATCTGAATGTTAAAGGTAATCTGAAAACATGTCCACATACTCTTACGTTCTTTACGTTGCCATTACATAGTTGTTTAAAAATTAAAAATTGAAAGTAAAGGCAGATACCAGTTAGCTTAGGTGTGAAAAGCATTTAGATAAAAGACGAGTTTGTTACTGAAGGAAAAAGAAAATACTCATATGCGATTTTTTCAAGTAAAGAGTACAGTAGCTTCTAAAGAAACAATATAATGCACTTGGCTGCTAGAGTGATTGCATAATACAGCACATAACCAAGCTGTTTTCTGACCATCTCTAGAAAAATGGAGTTGAAAGCAAATTGGACCCGAACACAGTTTTATCAGTTCTTGGGAATCTCTCTTCTTCCGTACAGCACTACACATGCATGTATCTGAGCAAGTGTAGAAGCCGTAACTTCGAGGATTTTAGAGGGATTGCTCTATTTTAGGCCTAGGTTAAAAAGCTGTCAGAGAAACCTTCTATGAAAAATACTTACAAACTTATGTCACTTTGCCCCTGGAGTAACTCCAGTGAACTCAGATGCAAAGCTGCAGATTTACACAAATATAAGTCAGCTCAGAAGCTAGGCATTTGTCTATTATCATTATCTGATCTTAGAAAGATAAACAGTTATGTTAAAAAGAGAACACAGCAGGTCAGGATTGCAGAAAGCTAATTTATTCAACTCAAAAAGCAAGACTAGCCACTTAAAAAGCCATGTGAACAAAATGACTCACTCTTGGCAGCAACATACTACACTAGAAAGGAAAATTATCTTCATTCCAGTGCTGTAACCCTAAACAGAAGTTCATATATACTGTCAGGAAGATAAGGAGGACTTAGGTATACAGGTTCAAGTGAATTGAAAATTTGGCCATACCTTTATGCTTGCTTTGAAATTATCTGAGAGAAATTCAGGAAAGTTTGCTGTGTTGCATCATCACGTTGTATTTTTGCTTGATGAAGTTGTGTCCTTGCATGTGCTTTTTTGTGCAAAGTCATTCCCTCATAGTGTGTTGTGATTTAAGTGAAGCATTACACAACTTTACAAATGAACCCTTGTTCTAAGAAGAAGACACAACTCCAAAGCCTTCATTTTACAGGACAAGTACCTTATTGGTCATATATGGTAACAGGTGACTGAGATGCTGAAAATCATATGGAAGGCTTGATACCGCTCCCACAGTGTGTGGGAGTGATAGATTTTCTTCCATAAGTGGTGGAATCCTTAGTAATCATGATTCTACCCCTGTTTTGTTTTTATCTCTATGCAAATATCAACAGCTTTGAATGTATTTTAAAAGCAACTTGTGAAGTGTTTTCTTTTGCTTTGTTTTTTAATATAAGACTTACTGTATCTAGAGTGGAAGAAAATAAAATTAAAGATAGGCAGAGGCAGGCCTTGTCACTCTTGTGCTGAAGACAGCATCTATTTAGGCAGATTTCCAAGCACTCATGACGCCAAGGCTTGTTGACGATAATTTGCAGCTGTATTAAGTCAGCTGTTTCTGACCAATTAAATGCTGTGTCTTCTGAGTGTATGAGAAAGTTGGTTCCTCCACTGCAGAACCAATCTATTTTTCTAGATTTGAGCTTGATGCTAGGAGTTGCTGAACACTTTCCCTCCAAGCTGGAGAGAGGTGCAGTATCTCAGCCTGAGACAATATGCTTTGCACAGAGACTGAGCCCTTCTCATCACTGGACAGCTAAGATAATTAGCTTCCAAAGATCAGAACCCATGGCTCACACAGCTTGTGCAGCTTATGCAGTTCAGCATGTAAAGCCACAAGACTGTGTAGCACAAAGCTCTGCATCATGTGCTGTGCATGAAGTGGCATGAGTGTGAACAGGGGCTGTGGAGGGTCCCCGTGTATCCTCACTGTGGCCCTGGGAGATGGGAAGGTGATGGAGAGGAGAGCAAGCAGTTTTTTCCTCCTGGGAGAAGTAAGACTTGCTAGTACAAGTGATCTTGTAGGAAATGGCAGTTCAGCATGATTGTGCAAGGCCCTTAATCTGTTCAGCAATCAGAATTCTGCTTCACAGGGCTGCCATGAAAACATAAACTTATTTCCATGAAGTTTTGCTAACCCCATTTTGCAGGCATAGACATACACAGAAATTTGTTGCGGAATGAATACAGGTAATACTGTTTGAAGCATTCTATGAACTCACTTCCAAATCAAGGCACTCATTATGCATTGTGTTGAAAATATTTGCTGCTTCATCGCTACAGTTCACTGAACTATTTGCACAAAATGGAGCTAATGGAGCACTTTTGACTTTTTACTGAAGTTTAGTTGTTTGTGGGCTTTGCTGTATGGATAATCTAACACACCAAAATCAAGCCTTAGTTTAAAGATGGGTAGTCACTATGTGTTTATCTCATTATGGTCTCGATAGAAGAGGTCACTTGTAGGAGGTAGGTTTAGCTCTGAAAGATGGCACATACAGGTTGTGAATATTAGGAATATTGTCTGTATTTTTAATATTTGTAAGCACACCCTTGTTTGTTTTTCTTTTTTAATAAAAATGCGTAATGTCATAGATCCACCATTACACTGTGCAAAAGAGAATATAATTCTTTTTTTGGATCTGCCATGTTTTTTATGGTGCTGCAATACTGAGGTATTTTCCAGGTAAAACCTCAATAGAGGGGCTTACCCATTATAAATTTATGTGAATGCAGGATTATTCATCTGATAAATAAGCTAACCCACTAAAATTTGTCTGGTTACTATGATCATGGTAATGTGCAGTTCCCATTAATTTATCACTGATGAGATTTTTGAATACTCTAAACACAACAAATGATTAGGGGGAAAAAAAGCATGATAAAGAAATGTTTCCTTTTCTTTCTCAAGTAAATAGTGATGTATCTTTTTTTCTCCAAAATAATCTGTATTCATAAGCCCTCATTAATATACTTTAATCCGGTATGTGTTCTAGCTTTGGCATTTTAAAGGAAAATAAGCTTTAAAACTCAAATATTTAGTAAGTTTGAAAACTAGTGTTTAAAAAACCTTAAAATATTTAGTCTGTATTTTTTCTAGAAAAGCTAGCTTATCTAATTTATTGATGGCTTTATGTTTCCTCTGTAGCACAGTAATTTGGATACATGATACATAAGAAACAAATGCTGTAAGCAGAGACAAATATTGCACATCCTATACAATACTGTCATATTTTAACGTGCATGAATTCTATTTTGGTACACACAATATGTGTAGTGTATAGAAGTGAGATGACATAGTATAGACACTATGAGGAATTATGTAACACCTCATTTGGTGTTTTTTAGTAATGTTTAATAGTACTCTTAATACTTTTTTTTTTTTTTTTTTTTGTGCCAGACATTACTGATGATACAACAATACATGTGATAGAAGAACAACGGACCTGCCTTTAAAATACTAGGATTGGCTGTTTGGGACTCAACTGTGCTCCGTGGTTTCTTCGTATGTTTTTCATGTGTTGAGATCAATCAACACAGTTCTGCATTGGAATATTATCTATCTCTTACTTGTGACTTTGACTGATGTTAGTAAATCAGCCATTATAAGCACCACTTGATAAAGCCTGTGTATAGGCTATTGGGGAAAGAGTTTATGTGGTTCAAATGTGATATGATAAGCCTACTTTTTTCTTTACAGAATTTGTTTCTAGTGTCTTAACATCTTCAGGAGAAGGACAAAAGATAACAGAAGTTGGTTAAGATTGCCTAAAAATGTATTCTTTCATGAGTAAGTGAAAGGCAATGGTCAAAGGAATACCTCAGGCAAACACTCTGAAACACTTGAAATCAGCATTTCTCTGCAACAGATTGAAGTAGTGCTTGATGACAGTCTTTTGTGAGTAAATATTCATTAGCACAAGTCAACAGAAAACAGATGCCCTGATGCAGATACAGAAAGCTAAGTAACAATGCTATGCACAAGACTTCAGTAATAGAGGAAAATGTTACTGACAAATAGAGGGCAGAAAAATGTCTGCAAGAGCTGTGTTTTCAGTGACTCAGTGGGATGGCAAGTCTCAGTACAGTCTGTGGGAGATGGGGAGCGATGCTGCATGGCAGTGAACAGAGTACCTTCCTGGCTAGAGCTGCCAGTGTTTTTCACCTTGCAGATTCTTTAAAAAGCACTCTAGTAGATGTGCGTTTTATTCTTAACCTTAGCCTGTTGAGAATAAGCCTGGTTTTCATAGTTACAAATAATGCATGAGTCTTCAGGTTGGAAAACCACGGACCATGGCCAGTCTTTTCAACTGTGGCCAGTAAACTCAGATGAATAGCTCTGTTCCTGGGGGTTAACATAGCTGCTGTCTAAATGTGCATAGCACTTAGCATCTCTAAAACTCATTCCTGGTGTATCTCATGTTAAGCTTCTAGAAATGGAGACAATAAGAATGAACACCTGAAACTGAAATGTTGTCTGTGAGTACATTTTTATGGACAGATGCAAAAAGTGAATACATTGCTCTGACTGTGCTTAAAGTTGTCTGGAAGTGGGCCAGCCCCTGCCTGCAGATCATATAGCTTCATTACCATGGCTCTGAGCCTGAGTTAATAAGCTCTGCTGAGCAAGCTCAAGTGTCTCTGCACCTGTCTCCAGAGCTACTTCAGGAGCTAGAAAAAAGATGTGTCCTTTGGGGACAATTCTGTGATAATTGCAAATGCTTACTTTTAAATCTACCCTATTAATTCTAGGTGGTTTTCAAATTGATGAACTCAGAGAATGGAGCTTATGTAAGAAAAATTTATCCTGAAAAGGAAGTCCAGCTCATTTATTTATACTGCAAAGCTCCTTGCCTCATGCTGCATCAACTTTATCTCTTGTAATCCTGTCATCCTCAAAAGTTTGGGTATTTTTGGATGCAAAGGTATTAAAGACCTGCAAATAATACATTTATTTAAAATAGTTCTTGTGTGATGACCCCATGGTCAGTGAAAGGAGAAATAAGCTACTTTACCATAAACTTTTTGCTTTTCGTTTAACACTCAGCTTACATAGTGGGTACGTTGTACTTTCTACTCTGGTCATTCATACACTGATGCTTTGAAGGTAACAGGAGTTTTAGTTCCTTTACAGTTTTCAAGGTTAGACTTACTACATGTAGAGATATTCAGCTGCAAGCTGAACTTGTTCAGATTTGAAGCCTCATTTATAGCAATTTGACTTAGCCTCATTTATAGCAATTAAATATTTTGTAAACATAGGCTTGATTCAGAATGGTGAACCTCAACTAATCAAAAATTTTGCTTTTTCAGTATGTGCCTTTATTGCTGGCAGTCGGGAATTTAAAATCCTATAATTACTGTCACCTCACAGTTGTGGTGTGTTTTGTCATGCATGATGATGTACTTTATAAAATGAATGTCATAAGCATGTAGTTTTTCTCTTTACTAATACTTTTACTCTATAAAATCAAATAAAATGTGGAGTACAATCTGAATCATACTTCGGTACCACTTAGAAAACTGATATTCATGAGCAAAAAGAACTGGGGAATGCAAGACAATTTGATTCAAACCCTTTATTCAATGAATATGTTCTCTTTCTGTTAATTAATTGTGAAGGATTTGTGGTTTCCTTGTATTTGTTATTTGAAATAAGTTGCTAAGCAATTTCTATTGATGTAATTTCTGAGCGATTTTTTGCATACATTTAATATGTGACATTGAAAAGGCTTATTAGTTTTGGTTGAAAAGAGCAGTCACATGATATGATGTGTATTCCCTATGCATTAGGTATGTTTCTCTTTCTTTAAGAAACTTCATTCCTTCTTAGGTTCATGTTCTTGATGGGAATACTTCTAATTTTTGTACATTCACTTAACATGCCGTGTTCTGGGTGACATTCCTGTCTGCATGTTAATTTATTATAATATTTGTTGAATGTAAGAAGGCAAAAGGAATTATATTTGTTACTTGAGCATACTGTAATAGGATTTCTTGGGGGATTTTTTCCCCAACCTGATTGATTAATAAGGAAGCAATTTATTTGAAAATATATGACCTTAGAGTTTCAAAGAGGGTCTAGTCAGTGAAATGCATTTCTGTCGTGAGTGGAATAACTGCATATTTGGGAAAAGTTGTTAAGTTAGGATCTGTTTTTTTCAGTAGTCTATTTAGGAATTTTAAGCAAATTTTACAGCATATTTTGTTGATCAATTTATTGTCAGATGACTGCAAAAATTGTGGTAGGTGAATTAGAAAATATTGTTTTGGTAGCTTTGCTGATGGCTGTTTTTATAAAAGCTGAAACTGAAATGCAGCCGGGTATTTTTCTGTGAATTAATCGAATGTGGGCAATTCAGGGTGCTTGGCTTTGTATGCCAGTTTCTCTTAAATGTCTATCTTCTTCATGATGACCATAATATTTGCTTAATATTATATTTTAAATTTTTAAGTTTTTTCCTAATGGTTAGTGAGCATTAAGTATCGTCTGACAGCCATGGAAACTAAATTCCTCTGTGCATTCACAGTTTTAATCTAGGCTGCACAGTTGCTCCAAGTTAACTTTTTGTAACTGAACTGTTCTCATGGGCAAGTTACATTACAGAGTGGAAAGTGCCTGTTTCTGCTCCATAGGGCTCTGCAGTTGCTTCTGTGTTCTGACTTTTTATGTAACTTTGTGTTCTCTTTTTCCCCCAAGTCATACTAATTTTTCTTCCCCTGTATCTCTAATCTACATGATTTTTTTTAATATTTTCCCACCAGGGTTATTCCCCAAGTGTTGACACTGAATGTACCCAGCGACTGGTGTTAAGCATGGTGCGATTTAGTTCTGCTCTGAAGAAGTGTAGTTGGCACTGTAGCTGGGTAGCTTTTGTCCACCAGTAGCCTGACTGCTTTGTCAGCAGTTTCAAGCTCCAGGGAGATGAGTTGACTGTAGTAGTTCCCATTCAGGTATCCTGGGAAAAGGACTCATGTCCAACAGAAGGATTTTGCCAGTATAGTGTTCATGAGTTTAGCTGAACCAACAGATTTTCCTAACAAAGCTGCAATTTATATGCAGATTTACTAATGTATACCAGCAAAAGCCTTCCCCCCCCCCCCCCCCCCCCTTTTTTTTTTTGTGGATGAAATATGTCTTTAAATGTTTTTGACATTCTGACACTGGCCAACATTTCTAGACACACTGTCTTGAAATTGTGGCTACAGTGTGCTAGCAGCGCAGGACTTGAGTTAAACTGCAAAAGATGGAAATGGGGATGCTGATTAATAAACAAAAGAAGTTAATGGTGGAGAGTGTCTTTACTGTCCCTAATGTGCCTTTCAGTGGTACACACCTTATCTGCATAGGTGAAGGTGGTGCTTCACTTTTTTCTACCCCAAGATTGAGACAATTAATTCTGTAGTTTCAGTGATATAAACAGGAGTAGAATTTGCCTTCTTATGAAAAATCTTGTCTACACATCTTTTTGTGCTTTCTCACAACAGCAAGATCTGGTTTGGCTTCAGAATCAGAGAGGTGATTGCATATTGATTCTCTCTAAGCTTTTGGCAGGTGACCTGAGAAACTGTTACTTCAGTCCCTACATTATGTTAAGTCTGGTCAAAATCACTGCTTGTGCCTAGATAGACTTTGAAAAACCATTGCATGAAAAAGATCTCATTCAGACAGCATTTTAGATACTGTAATTTTTCTATACCTTATATCTGACAGACCTTGGTTAGCAGACAAGTAGTTTATGCTTAGGAAGAGATAGTGTAAAGTAAGTTAAAGAAAAGTATCTTATCCAAGGCCATCACTTATTTAGAAGACTAGTAAATATGTGTTTAAATAAAACATTCTGGGAAGCTGTGTTTAGTAGGAAGAATCAAGTGCACATATGAGAAAAGAAATGAATAATTAGTTCTCCACCACTTCTCAGTTAGTTGTAGAGTTTGTTTCTGCAAACAAGTGAATAACTTTAGGAAATATCTTGAAATCAATACTTCAAGTTTCTGTAAACAGGAATGCTCAACATGACACCAGGTCTTATAAAGAAATTACCGTACTGACTGATAGGTATCGTCTGAGCAGAATAGAAGAGATGTTCCAAGGTGCACCACACCTTTTGAATTGTCAGCAAAAATTAATCTCCAGTTACTAGTGGTTGTTGAGAGTAAATTAGCATTTCAGAATAACAGCAGTGACAATAAAATTGTCATCAAACCAGTTGAAAGTCCAATGCTTGGTTTAGTTCCTAACCCAAAGCTATTTTGGAATTGTACTATTACTTTCTGCATACTGTTAGTGGCTGGAGATGAGGTCAGAAGAGCTTTTGAATAACAGGACTTATATGTTACATGTTTTAAGGGTTTATGATCTTAGATTTGAACATCTAGCTTTATTCTGCTCATCAGACAATCTCTGAAGAGATATTACATTAAACATTTGTTTAATAGTTTCTTGAAAAAGTGGTATAATAGGTTTTATTTCAGCTGGGCTTTACACAAAATTTTTTGGCCCATTTGGAACCTGAGTGCCTGTAGAGACTATTAAGTACTACCAGCAGTGTGAGTAAGATGGACCCTGTGTATGAAAGATGGGCTGCAGTAGCAAGAATGCAGTGACCAGTGATTACTCTCTTCTATTCATGCACTTATGAGGCCACATCTGGGGTACTGTATGCAATTTTGGGGCCCCAGTACAGAAAAGATACTGCCAAGCTCGAGGGAGGTCAGCAGAAGATGTCTGGAGCACATAACATATTCCTTGACTGAGGGAGATGTGTGTGTTTGGCTTAATTTTCAGAAGACTAAACAGGGATCTTATTGCAGTCTTTAGCTGCAAAATGAGGGCTTTTTAGAAAATGAAACCATAATGTTCTCAGGCATGTAGGCTGGAAGGACAGAAGACAACAGTTTCAACATGCAGCAAAAGAGATTCTAACTGGATATAAGGAAAAAAACCCCTGTTCACTGTGGGAACACTGGTATGGATGCCCCAAGAGGATGTTTAATGTTTATCCCTCGAGATTCCATGTCCTAGGCTAGGCCCTGAGCAACCTAATCCAACTTGGAGGCCCATCCTGCTTTGGGTAAGGGTTTGGACCAGGTAACTAATATCCAGGGACAACTCGAATAAAGATGTGAACAAGATGAAGAGACAGACATCTAAAAATTCCTCATGAAATTTCCACAAGCACTACTCACTTTCTGTGGGGTTTGAATTTTCAAAATATTTTTCTTCTATTTATTAATGGTAAAAATTAAGTGATGTAAGCTGCATTTTGGATGATGCTTATAGATCTTTATGAAGAAATGCTTTGAGTTTTGAGATTTTAAGTCTTTTTGTCTTTTTTTTAAAGTAGATAGGATATATTGGAGTAGAATTTTAAGTACATCTAGTGGGTTTGCATGGTGAGGTTTTGGTAGTGGGGGGCACCACAGGAGTGGCTTCTGTCAGAAGCTGCCAGAAGTTTCCCCCATGTCCAATGGAGCCAACACCAGCCGGCTCCAAGATGGACCTGCTGCAGGAGGGCAGGGGGGGCTCCAGGGGCCGCGGCAGAAATTCCCCTGCAGCCCGTGGTGAAGCCCACGGTGAGGCAGGGTGTTCCCTCAGCCCATGGAGGCACACCGTGGGGCAGGTACCCACCTGCAGCCCATGGAGGATCCCACTCCAGAGCAGGTGGATGCCCAAAGCAGGCTGTGACCCGTGGGAGGCCTGTGCTGGAGCTGGCTCCTGGCAGGAGTTGTGACCTCAGGGGGTCCCACACTGGAGCGGTCCGTTCCTGAAGGACTGCAGCCCGTGGAAGGGACCCATGTTGGAGAAGTTCATGTTGGAGAGCTGTCTCCTGTGGGAGGGACCCCACGCTGGAGCAGGGGAAGCGTGTGAGGAGGAAGGAGCGGCAGAGACAGCATGTGATGAACCGACTGCAGCCCCCATTCCCTGTCCCCCTGCGCCACTTGGGGGGAGGAAGGAGAGAAATCAGGAACTAAGTTAAGCCCAGGAAGAAGGGAAGGGTGAGGGGAGGGTGTTTTTCTGATTTGAATGGTCAAAAATTAATACTAATGTTTCCCAAGTTGAGCCTGTTTTACCCGCGACAGTAGTTGCTGAGTGATCTCCCTGTCCTTATCTCGACCCCTAAGATTTTTACCGTATTTTCTGTCCCTCATCCAGCTGAGGAGGGGAGTGACAGAGCAGCTTTGGTGGGCACGTGGTGTCCAGCCAGGGTCAAACCACCAAAGTGCATCAGTGTTACATTTTCATGTCTTGTTATTGATGTCATCTGTTTCTTGCACTTCAGACCATCTATTGCAACTATCACACCATCTGAGTCTTGGAACAGTTGAGATAAACAATTAACCACCTTATTAGCTAGCTAGCTCTAAAAATAGACTTTATTCTTTATCAGTAAACACCACCTGTGATGGAATTCCAGTTTCATTTCCCTCTTCAAATGTACAAACTATAAAATTACCCAGAAGAATAAGATACAGAAAGTCTATCATGAAAGATAAAATCTCAAAAGTATAAGAGTTGTGTGTTCCATGCACCATCCCTAGTAATGATATTCTTGGCTCTCCCATTCTGCAAGAAAGGAAGCAGCTCTTTTGTTGAGACTTGTTTGGTAGAGAAGTTCCCTTCTCTTCTGTAAGCTTCCCAATTCAGTGAGCTCTAAACATGTGGACAACCCACCGTGTATGGAGAAAAGAATGACTAATAGAGAGGAATCAAAGGATCATTGCAAGAATGAAAATTATATTTATTTTTAAACAAAGATGTTTAGTTTTATACAGGTCATGTATGAATCAGTAACGGACAGTTTAAAAAGATAAGATAACTTTCAAGCTCTTTCTGTAAAACTTGCTTAATTGTGCTTGATTTATTTTTTCTTTGAATTTGGACCCTGGCTTTATTTACAAAACAGACTCATGGGGAGTTGTCTTGAAGAAAGAAAGCTTTTAGTCTTCTGGGTAGCTGTAAAACATGGTCTTTCTCACTCATTTCCCCCCTCTTTTCTTTTAGGAAAAGCTTCCAGCTGTCCCCAAGAAATGATTATGGTAAGAGAGAGGGAAAAGTCAGATAACTCAAGCAAAAATATAACTGAAATCAAGTTATGGAATGCTACCTGTCCTCCTGAAAGATGGAGAAAAAAGAGGAAGAGAATGAGAGAAAAGTAAAATACCTGACTGAAAGTGTTAAATGGGCAAATATGCTGTGTCTTTTTTCCACCTATTTCTGGATCTAGACCCTACAATTACTTAATAATTAAATAATTGAGCAATTATTTAAATAACAAATTATGTAAAGCTTGATTAACCAGAATACACCCATCAGAAACATGAACAAATGTAAAACAGCAGGGAATAAATCTACCCACACAAATTCTCCTTCCTGAAAGACGTAACACAGACAATTGCCTTCCTTTTGGTCCAAGTACCTAGAAAACACTGGGGGCTTTTTAGGATATTCCAGTGAGGAAAAGAGATAGAGCATCAGACTAGGTTAGTTTGTGCTTGTTTGTTGATTTGCAATGACACAGAAAATTTGGATTTTTTGACCAGAGGAGGAATCCCCAATAATTTTCTCTTCACTGTCTTTTAGTTTAAGACCAAGCCTGTCTTTGTACCTCTTTCTGGGCCCCAAGCGAATCTAACTTTTCTGGTCTTCCTCTATCAACATCTTATTCCTTTTCTAGATGAAGTGTCCATATCCATTCAAGCTTTGAATAAAAACATATAAAATCCCTTTCAGCAGGAAAATGTACTTAACATTTGCTGCAGCTTTTTTCAGTGAAGGGAAATGATTGAACTTCTGAGGTTCAACAAGATTTAATTCAGTGTCTAACAGTACCCATTGCAGTGGTCTAAAAAATCCCAGGCAGTTTTAGTTGAAAGATGAAAGTGTCCTGGAGCTTAGGCCCTAGAAGAAAACATCTGTCATCATTTCCTTTCTTTTATTTTTCAGGGATCCAGGGGGAGCAGCACCTTTGGCAGAAGCAGTAACAGTATCCCATGAGAAAAGAGTATTTTTTTCCAAATAGGCATCTCTCACGCTATCAGGGTAGAGATTATGCAGCTAAATGTCATCTAGAATCTAACAGACAACTAATCAGAGAGTGCCAGTCCCATGCAGTCTCAGGAACTGGCAGTGATTAAAAGCAAACCCATTGTCCTTTTTTCAATTTGGAAGAGGAAACATCACTGAGACCACACTGCAGTACAATAAGGTAAATAAGAGTAAGGTATGGATAACAACAAGGAGGTCTAAACTTGAAATCTTTGTTTTAGGAAAAGGACCCAACATAGATGGGGAGGAGCCAGTGAAATAATATGATTATCTTAACCAACTGGAAATCTAGCAAAGATCTTGTAAGCAAGATAAAGAAGCTTAAAAATAATTTGTTAATGTTTGATAAGCTCTTTATTATTACTGAGTTGGAGTAGAGATAAAATGAACAGTTGACTTTTTTGGACATAGTTTTTCATAGCAGACTGCAGCAGTGGGCTTAGGTCCAAATGCTGAAGATGTGCTGCCCCCAGTTGTTTCCTAGCCCCTCCTGGAGATCCCCACCTTTATGGCAAAGAACATCTGGATGATGACCAGTGAAGCCACTTGGGCCACTGCTCTTTCCAGTCCATGAAAACAGCAATATAAAACTTGGTCCAGGTTCAACTAGTATTCCAGTTTGTGAACTGCAGTCATCTGGGAGCTGTTTCACCTAGATCTCAGATGTCACTGTCGCATGTTGGTGACCACCAGGAGTGTAGGGCAGACAACTGGGAACCAAAACTGCTGTAGCCACCTAACAGCACCCTCCTCTCTTCAGGAGTCAAGACCACAGAATCGTGTTCATTGTGTGGGCTGAAAAGAATGGTATCAGATTTGGAGATAGTGCAGAATTCCTGTTGAAGCAGCTGTCTGTGGTCTTAAAATCCTTACCCACATCAGATGGAGGATGACTGAGCAGACAGAGGAGGGTGAAGTAGGGCTGCAGTGGAATAATAGCTCCCAGCAACACTGAGTTTAGCTGTCAAAAAGCCATGCAAACTCTATCAAATATTTGGAAATATGAAATAGGTGCCTGCCAAGACATAACCTGTCAAGAAGCCTAGGGCCTGGAGAACTGAAATGATTTGTTTTTACAAACGCATATAGTCACTAGGCAAGTTTCGGTGTATTGCCCCAAAGCTGGAGATAAATGACTTTTTCATTACCTTCACCCATGCGGAAACCTTCTATATCATGAGAAGTGTTCTTTGAGAATGCTGCACTGATGGGACCAGGTTTAAAGGTGTGTTTTAAATCAGATGGAAGGGAGAGCAAAGAGAGTGAAATACAGACTACAAAGAAAGCAGATGGCATCTGATATGATCTAGTTCAAACTTGTAGTTGATTTGCCTTTGTTCACAGTTTTAGCAGAGGCCTTCAGAACTAATACCAGCCCAAAGGCCGACATATTTTTATTGTCGTGGTAATCTTCTTTCCAGGTGATGGTTGAGACCCTCAGCATACATGAACAAAAATGTTTACACTGTGTTTGTGCCTGTGGGTGTAAGTACAGTATCTAATTGCTATTTTTGCCTAGCTTTGGTAAGTGTGAGTGAAAACTGGCCTAAACCACTGCTGTTTTGTTGATGTTGTGTGAGGCGGGTTTTTGTTTGTTGGGATTTTTTATTAGTTTGTTTTTCATATGCTTGCTGTGTGAAGGGTCAGATTTCAGTCTATGTGCAGGAATAATCCCACAGCAAACCCACACTCTAGGTTTGTGTTCAGTGTGCTAGAAATAGAGGTCAGGAGCACCTGTATTGAAAAGGTATGCTGAATTATGTGTACATTTCTTCCAGATATTTTCAGGGGAGACCTACATGTTTGCTTGCAAACCAGACCCTGCAATATTCTAAGATAGGTCAAATGATGGGAATGTGGCTATCTGAGCTCTGGCTCAGGTTCTCTTTTGGTCTTAGCTGGGCTGGATGCAGCAGTTTCCACCAGAAGCTTGTAAGAGGCTGTGCTGTACCCCAGCTGCTAGTTCCTTCGTGTTCATGTCAGGTCAAGTCAATGTTCCAGCTGTGAAGTGCTGCTGCTTAAGGGAGACACACTGTCCTTCATGCCACTAGTGCTTGGTAGATGATAGATAAGCAGAGAGTGATCATTTGTTAATATGTGACAGATGTCATTTAACTTTGACAATAACCATGAGTTAGAGCATTCAGCAGAGCACAGGCATTGACACAGTGTCAGTGTGTTCCTATGGCTTCTAGAGAGGACTTGCCTTATGGCTTGCCAAGTCATGGTTGTGGGCAGAGCAAGTCCTGGACTACTCTGACTGAACTATGCAGGTAATTCCCACATCTTATATATATTGCACATTTATCCTTTCGTTTCTGGAGTTAGATCTAATGTATAAGGAAATAAATATGCTTTGCTCACCACGGAGTACAACCGCATGACATTGCTAAGGCCAGCTGATCCCTTGCACATAAGCAGTAAAGGAAGAAGGTTGATAATTTATTTGTTGCAGCATTTTTGTTTGTAGCACAGCTCTGTGTCTGCTAGAGATACATTGTAATCAACACCTTTGTCCATGTCATTGTTATTAACATTATAAAAGCACCATGAGGCCCCAGTCATGCTTAGGGCACCACAGTCCTCAGCACTCCACCAGTGCCACTCTGCAGTCAAGAGCCCTGTCCTGAAGACTGGTCTGGGGTTGTGGTGTACAATACATGCCCTACCTAGCTTCAACAGCGCAGAACTGAAGACGTGCACATGTGTGTGTGTGATGGAGAGAGAAGGCTTGAACTGCTCACAGCCAGTCTACTGTGCTTTTTACTCCTCTGTTTTCCTGCTCTAACTTGTTTTATAGGTGCAACTGAGTTCTCGAGCAGGACTGAATTTTCGTGCCTGAACTGATTTGTTACACATTCATGCTGAAATAAGACATCTACACACTGATGTTGTGGTAAACAGCATTTTTTGTGTCTTACAAAAACTCGTGCACTTACTTTATTGGCACTTGTTTTCCCTAGAATAAAATCCATCTGCACTTGGAGCGAAGAGATAAGGCTTGGCTGAAGACAGAATTATTCGTCTTTGTAAATTCTTATTCTCTTTCCAGGAATTAAGAGTTGCTATTTGCCCTTGCGTATTATGTTGTCTCCATGGCCTAGATAAGTTGTTGGAATGTAGTAATTCAGTGAACACTAACTTTGTACTTCTGCTTTGTTCAGTTTAAGACTGGTTCTGCTGCAGCAGGAAATTAATTTTTTGAAGAAAAGTACTTGGCTCTGGAGGTTTTATTGTAGATCTAATATTGTTATCTTCAGTAAGAGGAAAAATAGAGTCAACCACTTTGGTGAACCTTTCTGTACTGTAAGTCTCTTCATGTACATATATTTACTGTCTAATTGGATATGCACTTGTCCACCAGATAATGGGGGTCAGACAAGTCAAGCCATGCATCATCAAGCTCACAAACGAAGTGTTATCTTTTGCTATATACCAGAGTTATATACATTGATGTGCATTTCACATCAGGGTGTATATCAATAGGCAGCTAATCATATATACATGTATTTAAAAAATGCAGGAATTAACTCTTTCCAGGACACATCAGGGGAGGGTAGGAAGTCTCCCATAATCTCTGATAAGCCATGTGGAGCAGCAGCTAACACTGCAGCATACATGTTACAGTAAATTGTTGATCACAGAGCAGAAAATGGACCCATAGTCTCTTTCTTAAATAGAGTTCTGCAGTGAACGAGATAGGAATTTCTGTCCATGACTTATATGGGTGTTTGAGTAGCTGAAGTACTGACAGTACTATCTATAATTCAGTGATAAAAGCTGTAACACTATACGCATGAATGGCTGCTGTTCAAATACCAGGGCATCTTCAGACTGGTCCAGTGATATCAACAAATATTTTTATCCCCATGTGACAGATTCTGAAATTGAAGGAGGGAGCAAATATCTTACCTCAAATCACACATTAAGTTAGAAACTACTGATGAGTGTTTCATATATAATATTATGTATAATTTAACTTATATATTTAATATATATATTAAACAGGTAGTTTCTGACTCGCAGTGTGATTCACAACTCTGTGAATCCCTCCTTGTTTCTGAATATATAAATAACAAACCCATCACTGTCTATTTGTTTTTTCTGTTATTTTTTCTCATTCTGTTCTTTTGCTGTTCTTTCCTGGTTGGCAGCAGAGATGCACCTGGTAGCTGCCATCTTTCAAGAGATGCTTTCTTTAGCTCCATCGGCTAACATGCTGTGGGCACTCAGAAACCAGCAGGGTGCTAGGAGCTTTTCTGAAAATCTTCAAGTAGGTTGTACTTGAAACTTCCAGTAACTTTATGTTTGATCTATGAATTGAGTAAAACTTTTAGATCTGTAACTTAATCAAAAGCCTATGGTTCCTGACCATTCTGAGTGGCTAATATTTTATTTTGGGATATATAACAATATAACAAGAAAGCCACTAAAAACAAACAACTAGCAAAATGACCTGGTACTCATTCTTCCTGCAAGAATTATACCATAAATGTAAGTAGATCAAAGGGCATTTAATTATTTAGGTTTATATTTCAGGCAGGACATATCCAAAATAAAATATGAATGCAAGAATAAATTGCTTGCTTTGATGAAAACAAAGGCTATGGAGTCAGGCATACACATTTAATTACCACATAGAGAAAATATTGACTTCTAACTCATTTATAGACTTCTTCCCTTTCAGTGATATGGAATCAGTTTTGTGATCGGTGGGATCTGTTGGATGTCCTTTCCTAGTTCAAGTATTAGATATTGTACGTGAGGCATACAGTCCTGTGTGTAATGTACTCCATCTGTTACAAGACTGAAAGGCACATTTGGTCCACACGCCTGCCAAATGAACTGCTGTGAGCTGCCAAAGTGTAACACGTTAAAAGAGAGACAAGGTTGAATTTCCCAATTCTCCGATGCCTGAGAATGTGGCAATTGGAAAAAAATTTCTAATGTGGCATACAGTGGAAGAATACAAAGTTATTTATATGCCCTCTCTTTGGTGTTTCCAGTCATTTCCCCAGCTTCCACCCGTGTCCACAGTTGTCTCTCTCAGCAGTGAGCGGAGGTTTACTGCCACCAGGCATTACTCAGTGTCTCCCTGAGGTGCACAATCAGGCATCCTGTTTTTCCCTTGGAATCTCCTTGCCTTCTATTTCAAAAATAACACTTCTCTGCTAGAAGTCATGGCTACCAGCAGAGATGGGGTTTTTTAAGCCTAGGAACCAGACCAATGAGAAGATTCTGGGGACACGATGCTGCCAGGTGGTGTTTCGTTAAAGCAAAGGAGACTTGACATGATTCCCAAGGAGGAGCCCGAGACCCCCGTTAAGGTAGGAAGCGTGCCCACAGTCACAGGAGAATGAGCCTCTCTGCTTTTCCTCCCTTTCCTTTTGCTTGGTGCAAGGATGTCTTGAGGCAGACCAGAGGATGCGAGACGCGGACCATGGCAGGCTGCTGGTGCATTGCCAAGGTGTGTTCCCCCCACTCAGTTCAGAGCACTGTTCTTGCTGCTCCTCAGCTTTGCTGCTTGGAGGAGTTAGTCCTTGGTCACTAGAGGAATGAGGGGAAGGACAGAAGGATTTTGGGACAAGGCTTAGCCTCAACTTCCTCCTGTGGCAGAAAAAAGAAAGTAATTTGCAGGGCATAAAAATGCACACACACACACCCCCCAAACCTTACCCCCCACCCCCCACCCCCACCCCCCGCCTTCTTCTTGCCCCAGTAATCAGGAGAGGGCAGTGCAAGGCTTTTACTTTCTAAGCTGTGCAAGCTGGGCATTGCCTGCACCAGCACTGCACAGGACTGACAACATAAGCTCAAATTAAATACAGACAGACTGACCCAAAATCCCATGTTCCCAAGCTCTGTGGAAAAGAGGTCTAAAACCTGAGTGAAAACCTGCATCTGTTCTGTTGTGGGGACATGCACCTCATGAGTGTGCGTATGGTGCGTATGGTGCAAAAGATCATTTGGAAAACTGAATACCTGACATTTGGAATACTTTGCTATTTGATTCCCTGAGGATCATGTGTGTGGACAGAGGACATATGGTGAGGGATATAAATGCAAAAGGACAAAACACACTGATGTCAGCAAAACAGAAACAAGAAGTGAGTGGGTGTACAATGAAATCTGCAACAGCCAGATCATCCCTCTTTCCTGCTTTCCCCTCGTTTTCCATGAATAAAAAATAAGCCTGTCAAGGCTACCGTCTAGACTGTGTATTGAAGAAATTTCTGTAGAAACAAGGGGACCACAAACCAGATTGCACTGAAATGTGAAGGTTTTAACAGGTTTTAAATTCTGCTTTCCCTTTTGAGAATGTTTGCTTTTGGGACATTCTGCTTCAATAGGTAGTTCTTGATTGTGTTGAAAGGTTGAGGTTTCCCTTTGTCTGTGCAAACAAAGCTGAAATCTCTGATTTAGACAGAACTTTTGTGTGCCTTAATTTAATTGAACAAACATAATCAGCTGTAATGAAAGCAAAGTATTTCTGTGCTGTACTGCGGGAGGGTGTTGCGCTTCTCAGGGATGGATTATGAGGTTGACAGGATCTGCCCTAGCACAGTTTGGTATTGTCTCTCTCTTCACTGCTTCTTACTGGGATTCATGTTGGGGAAAATTTTTTTTAAAAAATATATATATTACAAAAAACAGAGAAAGTAATGATGCATAAAATATAATAACAGAGCAGAATTGCACCTGACCCAGAACTCTTTCTAAACGGTCAGTGAGGTCACTTGTGAGTAATGGTGGCGAAGCACAGGGAATGATATAGCTTAATAGACCAGAAATTTTTGTAGGTGGTCGAGTACAAATTAAATTTTAGGTATCTGTTCTGTCCTTGACAACTCAGTTTTCTGCTTGGCTGGTAGCACATATTTTCGCCTGGGTCCTGTCTGCTGACTGCTTCACAATGGAAGGCATGCTATGGGACATGCACGTTGCTGCAGCATTACAGTGGTTTCCTGCTGCATGGAAAGCTGCATAGCAGCCATTGAAACTGGGTATAGTTTAAGATCAGAAGTAATACTGATCTCTCTTGGGTAAAGAACTAGTATGGCTTCAGGGTTAGGTAGCCCCACCTTTAACTCAAGTCCTGTGGCATACAGAGCATAACTAAACCAAGGATCCAGAGAAAACAGTGGCCACTTGAAGATATAGTTATGTATTTTCAGTATCTGGCAATGAGTCCAACTTTTATGCCCTAGCCAAGAAATTTAAGGCCATGGTGTTATTAGCTTCTCTTATCATAGGAATGTGCGTGTGTGGGAGAAGCAGGATGACACATACAGGTGTCTCACATAAGGACGCATCAGCAAAAATGACAGGTAAAGCAAAGGAGGAATTTTACCAGTTGATAATACAGGGTGTTATTCATAGAAGTCCAGACAGTAGGTGAAGGCACAGTTATTTTCACAAAACCAGGCAAAGTAAGAACTTGTCTAAATCCAGAGTTTTAAAAGCCACAAAATGCAAACTCACAGGAACAGTATGAGAATTTGTCTGCATTTCAGAATGTACAAGTATCTTTCAGCTCAAGCACAAGATATCACCTCACTTACTTATTCCATAATCTCTACTCTTACAAAAGGTTTATTCAGGACTCCCAGGGGATTCTGTGGGAGCTCACCCTCTGGATAGGCTCCTGGACCTAGATGCCAGGCTTTGCATGTTGAAATAACTGCAACTGCCTCAGCAACCGTGTGGCATGAGACAGATCTTTCAGGATATGCTGCCTGGGGACAAGAATGATTAATACTGCAGTAAGCAGTGGTGCAAGATTCTGCAGCACATCAGAAAAAAATAAAAAGTCTCTAAAGTGGGTTTCACTTTAAGCTGAAACAAATCAGTTATGTTTGAGATTACCTGTGTGGTCAGTGATGGATGAGTTGAACAAGGTGCAAAAAAAGAGGACACAACTGTTCAAATGGAAAGGCTCCATCAGTTGCAACTCCCTGAAAGCTGAAGCCATACACAGGACTCCTTTGCAGCTGACTAGTACAAACAAACATCTCTCATTTGTCTCAGTGGAGTCTATGTGCTGAGGTGTAGGGACATGTATGTTTCTTCAGTTCAGAAGGCACTGAGGAGGGTGAAAAGAGAAAAAGCTTGGGCAATTAAAAGTTAGGTGCCTCAGAAGCACTTCTAGATGCTCTGAGATTAACAGACAGTCCACAATCATGGCCACTGTGGTGTGAGGGATGACCAAAGCACTGAGCAGCCTCAGAAGAGTTAATTGCAGAAGGAAAAGGAGAGAATAGTGAAAGGAAGCTAGAGGCAGGATGTGGTTGCAGACACTTTCACGAACATCTCTGTGTAGATATCACAGGAGATGGCAGCAAAGCTTAAACCACTGGGAGCCATCAGCTGAGTGAGAAGGCTGTCCCGGCCAGTGCTTGCTGCTCAGTGCAGCTTGCTTCCTGCTGCCCACCCTCTTTCCCCCAGGACGATGAGCTCACGGTGGATACTCTTCCACTTGGCTGTGTGCCACGTGCTGAAGTAGATCTGGAATGTGATCTGCGTTAGCAACAAGCTTGTGCTATACCAAGGCAATTCTTAGTATATTGCTTTTGCTGTAATGCCCCTTGTATAATTATGGTTTAATTGTGATACAGTCATTCAGACAAACCTATGGCTGTGCTACCTCATGCTTTTCTGTGGGCAGATTTTACTCAGCCTGTTTGGCAACTGTCTCAGCAACAGGCCATGGCATAATTCTTCTTCCGTTTGTTTATAAACATTATATTCCTGTCTGATAGTGTAATGTTACACATGGTTCTCAAAAGGTCACACTAGCCTTTTTGCCTTGTAGTTTCTGTAATTCTACCTTCTTCCATCTCAAGCAACACTGAAGCACACATACCTCCCTGGCAGCTAAGCACGTACTTTCACTATGCCCAAAACCTGTAATTATTTCCTTCCCTGGTCGTAAATACCTTTTCTCTTTCAAAATAGTGTTGCAGGTACTGCATGCAAAATGCAGACTAAAAGAATAACTGAGATGCAATGAAGAGGAAGAAAAATGCAAGATTAATTCCCTCATTATTGCTTAGGAGAATTCTTTACACATTATAGAAAGTTGCATGTGCGATCATCCTGGGGCCAGGGTGTGGGCTGTTCTGTTACTTCAGTGGCCCGCAGACATCAACACAGTCTCACTCCTGTTCCCACACTTAGAGTGCAGCAAGGATTGTATAGTCTCAAAGCAACGGATGCACATTAAAAAAACAAAAAAAATTAAGAGCAGCAATGTTTCCAAACCCCACCAATTTGAGATGAGCTCTGATCACTGCTGGCTACATTTTTAAGGACAGAGACAGATCTATCTGTGCCTGTGGTTACAGTTGTATAGGTATGCAAATATGCCTACAGATGTTTACTCTCCACTAGGAAAGCAGTTGGCAAGAGCGAGACCATTGGAAGTAGGCTGTGAGACGCACTTTGTGCGCAAATTGCTGCTGCCAGTTTAGAGGAGTACATGCTGAGTGGTTCCGAAAATGCCTTCTGATCGATATGACAATGGTAATGCAGGGGCACATCTGACCACATCTTTAAGTGTGTGTGAAATAAACTTCGGTACAGCCAGCAAGAACAAATGAGTAATGCAGGTGTAGATTAGAGGCTTTGTTGAAGCAATAACCTGTGACAATCTAGGCTGCATCAGCAAAACCGCAAACGTGGAGGTAGAAACCACTGATTTTTATATTGGCTATAGTGGTGAGTAATAGGAGAAATCTTCCTGTATTCCCCTCCATGTTAATTTCCACCCAAGATGAAATTTGTCCTCTGCTATTCTGATTGTCTAAATGATCATCCCCAAGCAAGGTCATCTCACACAGCTATGGATTTGCTATGTGAAATAAGGTTCAAAGGCAGCCAGTGTGTGTTATAACAGCTCCTCATGCTCTAGTCCCGGTATGGTGGTGAACTGCAAATCAGAAAAAGGTAGACCAGGAGGAGATGTATTGTCATTTGCTATGTCCCAGTTAAGTGGTAAGGAAACCACAGGTTTTAGGAAACCTTGTAAAAAAAAGTTCCAGATACTTGATTACTTTTCCACAGCATTTTTTCAAGTAAGTTGCTTCCCTTTGTAGCAAATGAAGTGTCTTCAGGGAGAAGATACTCTTTCTCCTAGATCAGCTAATGCATAATGGAGAAAATAGATACATTTTCTATAATTTATGAAAAACTAATCAGAAATGGTCCTTAAGTTTTGTTTCATTTCTCTCAAGGGCTCAGGCGATGGGTGAGAAGTATATTGCCATCAGGGGGACTTAAAATTTTGCAAGTTTTTTTGTATTTTAACTAGAAAAGAGGCTTCCACCAGTCTTTCTGTGTCAAATGTTGTCTTTTCGACAGTGAGGGCATATTTTCAGGAATCAGTTAACATTTCAACAGCCCAGCTTCAGTGACTGTAATGGGCCCAGGGCTTTGCATTGAGCTTTGGGAATACGCAAGGTACGTGTTCAGTGAGTGCCATAAGCATGTTTTTATGATCTTGGATATGGCCACCAACTAGCAAGTGCACCTGATGCTTTCCTTCCTGTGTTTGTCTTTTTAATTTATTAATTTATTTCTGTTTAGGATTCCCCAGCTCTCTCTTTGTATTCTCCCTATCATTCTGCTTTTGTAATTTCTCAAACTAGCTACTGGAAAAGATAGTCATGATGAGAAAGAGTAGAAGACAGCTACCCATAATTAAGCTTCTCTTTTCTAATCAGCATTAGATAAACTAGCAATACACTTGCAGACTGCAGTGGAACTGAATCTTTTTATTTGTATTTGTTCTTTGTCATTTAGAAGTGCATGTAAGACCTGAACAGTACTGAAACCAAAGTATACAAGACAGTAAATAAAACCAGAGCATGTCAGAAACATTCCTCAGGACTTTTCAATCAAATTCAATCTACACACTTCAGATATATCCAACCAGAAGTAAAAAGAACAGGGGAGGGAACAGGGGAAAGTTTTAATAGAAGGAACGTTTTAATAACTGTTTGAGAGGTGCATGGCACAAGGTTTTTTGACTTAGAAGAGCCAGATTTGAGGAGATCTTGAAGTGCATATGGTATAGAAGACCATGATGGGACAGCCAGAAGTGAATTGAACAAGAAAAGAGAAACCTGATGCTCCAGCTACTTTTTCTTAGGAAGGAGAAGAGGAAAAACCAACTGGAAATGTGTTTGTATTAATTACAGGTATCTAGGGCCGAGGGAAACATCTAGGTACTGTAGGTGACTTCTGAAAATGTGTGAAATGTTATGAGGAGAAGGAGGAAGAGATACATGAATATAGAAGTGAGGACTGAGCCGGAAACTGTGGAAGAGCAGAGGTGATAATGAGATAGGAAAAGTTGCCAACGTTGAGCAAGACAAATGGCGAGGAGGAAATAAGAAAAGTTTGCTTTGAATAATAGCAAGGAAGAGCAGAAGAGATGGTGGAAACAATGCTGTGAGAAAGAGAACAAGCAATTAGAAGAGGTGTGAGGTGAGGAGGAAGAAGGGAAAAGATAAAAAGAAAGAAGACAAAAGGTAGTGCAAGCCATTAGGAGGAAGGAGGAGGCAAAGTGGCACAAGTATTGTGAAACAGTGGAGAAGTGATGCCAAACAAGCACTAAATCACTTGGGGAAGAATCAAGAGCACAGGGAAGTAATCACTGAAAACAGGTGGTAGACAATCTGCTGGTAGTAAGCCTGGGTGCATAGCTCATGAGTGAGTCACTGAGGTGCAGAGCATCAGGTTCATGAGCAAGAATAGTGCAGAGGAGCAGCCAAACTGCCTTGCCTGTGGTTGTCCCAGTGAGTCTGACAGGTGCCAGCCAAAAAGTGGGGTATGGGCAAGCCTCTCGCCAGTGCTGCTATAAACCAGACAGGATTGGCTGTGTGTAAATACTTGTGAGGACGTGGGCTAAACTGTTCTGATTTTGATGTTAAGAATGACTGGTATGGACCAGAATCCTGGCCTGCCTGACACTGTGGGGAAAATCAGGCAAGGAGAAGGGAGAACTGTCTTTTCAGCCGTTTCTGAGTCCCCAGTGTTGGAAGCTTCTTGTATGTGAGGTGGGTAGGTTGGTGGTGAAGGCTCCTTGAGGACTATTCTCCTACCCCAAACCACTAGAAGACAGCAGACTTCAGCTATGCTCTCTTGTTCCCCTTCGCCAGGTCCCACTGTTGAAAATGAAGACCTCAGAGTGGGTACCACTTTGATTTTTTAAGGAATGGCAGTCTTCAGCTTCTTGCTTAGGGCAGCTTTCTTAGTATTTTGCGTGTGTAGAGGTTCCACATTTCTGGTCTCAAAAATGGTTTAGCTTTCAGTAGCAGTGTGACATGAGCAACTGATTCAAAAGAAGATTTGACTGAAGCGGTGCTTACTTAGACATAACCCCAACTTTAAATTAGCCTGCAAACTAGTTGCACTTAGTAAGCACAAAACATCAAATTAGGGATTAATTCATCTTCATCAGATTGTTTATGGAAGCTTGATTAGAAAGGGTGGCTGCAAAATGCAAATATTAGTTTTGAAATCTCATAACATGAACCTAATATACTTTTGAATTATTCAGTGGGGCACTGCAGTATTGGTAGATGATATTTAAATTATTAACAGCATAGCTTTCCATTTCATAGGCAAGACAGTTTTTACAGGAACCTTCCCATTTAATGTGATCAGACTGACTGCATTTGTTAAGAATTCCAATCAGTACACTATAGTACAATGTGTACTGCTATCAAAATAAAATATTGTACAGGGGTGTTAGTCCACAATTTATATAGGATGTTCTATCTCCTGTGTTTAAAACTTGTTAAAAAGAAATAAAACAGTAGTTATGCCATGACTTTTGTGTGGTTTTTCCTTGTTTCAGTTATTTAGTCGTTACTACCTGAAGTGTATTACCTACACAGTGCCTAAATGCACGTGGTGCTTTACACACAGGCATGCCAGATCCTATTCTGAAGAATGTGTCATTCAGCCAAAACAGACAGACATAATGTTTTGCATTTCAAAATCCACATATTTGTCTACCTACATCTGTTTAGTTACTTGATTTACCACACACATTCTTAATGCTTGTATGACTGTAGTATCTCACCAGCCTACAAACGGATGAAATTCTACATTTCTTTGTCATTTTAGACCCAAAATAGATCAGGCACTGTAAGTATAGCGATGCTCAGTGTTGGACAACTGGCTAGCTTGATTACAGCATGCAGAGATGGATACTTCATCCTGCTTTTCACACCAAATGCCAGTTCCAGCAGAAAATGTCCTGCCTCACCCTCAGGCACCTCTCCCGAGTCCTCAGGAGCAGTCAGTATTTGCCATCATGATGGGCTGCAAAGGTATGTCATCCACTGGGTAAATTTTTATAATATAGACCCTAAGTGCCAAACAGCTGACCAGTGCAAAGTACATACCGGTATGGTGATGTGATCCATCAGGCACACACACGGCATCTGCTCCCATGGCATCAGCAAGACATGGTTCCCTGACTGCTGACCACTGAATATCACATCTGCCCCAGCACGGCCCAGGAACATGCTGTGAGATGACTTCACTGGATTGAAATTACAGCTTCAAATACAGTTGAGGTCACCAGTGACAGAAAGCCCCACAGAATCTGGCAGCTATTAGGTAATCTGAAGAAAGATGAGTTTCAGCCCCTTCCCTGTGAGAAGTGTTTCATGCTGTAAGATCCACCCTTAGCGCTTGTCAGCCGCCTACATGGAAATGATGGATTTGAGATCAAAAGTTAAGGCCCTGGTCCTGAAAACACTTCCTGATTCAAGTCTTTCCACTGAGGTAATTTCTGTGAGGTCTTTTTGGTCAGTTATGTGTTGGCCTGGAGCCTGAGATGCTAGAGATTGTCCTTCCAGCTTGAGGGCCAAGTTACACTGGAGAGAGGAATGCTGAGCAACCTCTGTGTCTTTTGCATTCTGGGTCTAAGCAATGGCTTTCAGCCACTAACTTTAACAGTTGATAGTAATTGAATTCATTTGGAAATCCTGATTTGTGCCCATTCACTGTGTCTTTAACAAAATCAAAACCATTGTGCCAAGTGGTATGGTACATAAATAAATAAATAACTCCTAGCAGCTGTGAAGCCAGTGCTTGCCAGAACTGTATATAGCAGTTCCCAGAGACCACTGGGAAGTTGCAGAGGAAAAACAGTTTTAAAATAACATTTCAAAGTACAATTTTTAAGCCAACTGATAATTTAGAATGTAACTGCATCTGTGGATTTGTTTAAGTAGAATAATTGTGGAATAAATGGAATATTGACATCAAGCAAATGTTTAAAAGGATTGATCAGAAATATATTCTTCTGCCACACCATCCATCTTCTAAGCACTGCAGAGCTGGGGAAGTGATTCAGAAACTGTCCTGCATCTTGAAATTTGACAGAAATTAATTTCCACCCTGTTCCTGATTTATAACCTGAAGGATTGTCAGTCAAAGGATTATAAACCTTGTTAAAGCAAGAGAAAAAGTTGACTCCTGAGTAATGCTTGACTGATCTGGTGAGGAAAGTGAAAAGTACATAATGCTAAGTGCATTCCATTCCTACTGAAATTATCAGTTTAGGACCAGATTTCCTCCCCCCCCCGCCCAAGGTTTACCAGTTTCCATTGTGACATTATGACACTAATGACTGGATATCCAAGAACTTTGTGTTTGATATACATGGCTTTTCTCAAAATCTGGCCTCCATTATGGAAGCTAAGAAGGTTTGAAAATCTGTCCCTTATTTTAATTCTTAAACTCAACTCATAATTGAACATGCAATTATAACAGGCTTACAGATCTCCTTAAAAATGCAATGAGAAATTGAAGAACTTCTGCCCTGTCCCCCCAGTCTAGCCTTGTGCACATGGAGGAAGCTCCAGTTGGAACTGTGAGCTTTGAAAAGGTGTCCTAATAAGTCACATTGCACAGTTCAGATGCAGGATGACTTCTGCTTTTGAGCACTGGAAGAGTTATGAGATGTACTGCCTTATTCTCTGCCAACAAGGGTGCTTTGCACCTAAATGCTTGGTTTGAATCAGCCTTGGACAGGCTCTTGGAGATCTGTTTTGCATTGCTACCTCAGAAATATTCATATAAACAACTCATAGCTGTGGACAAGGCTATTCCTGTATGCTAATTTAAACTGAGTTTAATAGTCTTTTTCAATAAATGTAAATGTTTTTTTCTTGCAAGAAAAAGCAGTAATATTCTGTTGAAAAAATTGATCTAACTTCTTCTGGACCAGGGATGATCAGCTTCAAGATTCTGTCAAAATCTTCAATGGGGCAGGGCTTAGAAGCTGAAAGCTACAACTTCCTTCAATGGCCAGCATGAAAGCAAAAATGTGGGGTGGGTGTTGCTGGCTATTGGAAATACAAAACTGGACAGATAACACTAATAGACCATCCAGTTTTCATCCAGTGGAAAACGGTGAAAGCAGACACTGTTATAAAAAGAAGATAATTTCATTTTCCAAGTGAGTGAGTCTGTTTTGGCTTCAAACTTTGGGTACCCAACCTTGGATACTGTTAAAGAGATTTTTTTAGAGACTGAGGTCTTCTTAACGTGTCTAAACTTGATGTGCTAAAAAGTTGTCAAATTTGAAAATCTGTATCACTTCATTTAGTGGACCAGTAGACGATGCTCATGAAATGACAAAACATTAAAATAAGCTGGAAAAATGTCATTAAAGAGAAAAATAACTCTAAATTATACTACTAATTTCATATAAATTTACAATCCACAAGATACATAGCCATGAAAATGTAAATGTGATACAGGATGCTTCTGAAGCTAAGAAAGAAATCCTGTTGCAAAGAGACCTATCTTGTAGCATATGAAACCAATGACTAAGTAGGGGACCTCAGGTTGGTACATAAAGATACAAGAGTTCTTGGAAATGACTAATAGTAACAGGTAAATGATCTCATGTTTTGTGCTTTTCTTGGGAGAATAAAAATTAGTTGAATACAAAAAAAATTTTGATTCATTGGATCAAATTATAGCATGAGTTATAATTGCACAGTTCCTGATTATGTTTACACAGTTCCTCAGAGTACCTGATGTGATGGAGAACAGAACTGACCTGTAGTTTCTGATTTAAGAGTCTTGGGTTTAGTATGAGTGAAGGTTCAGGGTCTGAATTAATTGTTATATTAATCATGAGATAAGCTATAGATGTGCTTTTCATTAGCTCTGTAGAACATTAGTTATTCAGTACACTCTGTTATGTGTACTAGTCATTCTGTAGTGACTAATAACAGTGATGATTCCTGTGGTATTTGAAATGCTGATCACTTTGTTCATTGTTGCCATGCAATGTGGTTAACTTCACATACAGGCTGTATGATGGTATTGCATGCTATATGATATAAACTTGTATAAGCCCATAAACTTATCTGGGGTGGCTACAAGACTAAGTTAAAAAGATCACATTATAAGCATGTCAATCCAGCCAATAATACACCCCTCATCATTATTTATTTTGCATACTACTGAGAGACAATTTAAAATTTGTTGAAGATTTTTAAAAATAGTCTGTTTGCATTAGTCAGGTTACATTATTATCATGTGGAAGAGATCCTTCTAGGTTCAAGAAAATTGTAATTGTCAGTAAAATACCTTTTAAATTATTTTTAAAAATTCTCTACATAATACCATTCCAGTCTTCACTGTCCGTGAAGCAGCTGTTGCGTGTATCACTACATATACAGGATTTTTTTTTCTGATGCTCCTTATTACAGGGTCCTTGAGATACTTGCCTGCAGCTCTGTCTTGGATTATCAGTGAATATTCTCATCTCACATTTAGTTCCTTATAACATAATTTGTACGTGAGGTTGAGGGAAGACAACAGTTTTCCATAAAAATCTGTGATGGCTGATGGAAATTTGAGAGACAGAGGCAAGAATTCAGATGGTAAGAAGTTGTAAGAGGCAGTGTACCAGTTAGAAAACAGTCTAATTTTTGGAGAACCAGATCTGTGATTTCTTCCAGAATTTAATTTGTAAGACAAAACTTCTGGCTGGTCCTCAAGGTGTCAGTGCACTTTTTACCCCTTCTGGAGTCAACCAAAATAATTTAGTGTGTTGTAAATGAGTGTTGTAAACTACTCATAACTACTCAATTTGGGAGCTGTGTATCCTAATCTTGGCAAGAGGCATCAAAGTATACCAGTAGACACCTACTGCATATACCGTTGTTAGATACACACACTGTCACCAGTTTTCTCTTGGCTGACCATAGTTTTGAACACAGTCATTATTATTGCTCTTGAGCTTGATGTGAACCCTGATGCTGCTGGTGTGAGTTGGGCATGATTTGAGCATGCGTGCTAAACCCAGCACCTTGGGATTGAGGTAGGGAGCAGTGACAGACCTTGATGCACCTCACTGGAGAGAGCCAGGCAGTAAATTCAGCAGTGACATTTCTGAGACATGTCTACACAGATGCTGAGTGGAACCAGAAGCATCCCTTTGCCTGCCTCAAATCTTAGGTGTCTCTAAGATTTACTTAGCAGTGTGTTTATTTAGACAGAGGTCATGAGGCTTGCATGTTTTGACTGAGGTTCTGCATATGCCTTACCTCAGACATCTAAATCCTTTTATGGGTCACAGTCGTAGGCTTGGATCTGTAACTTGAAAGCTGTGAGCAGACTGCTGCATCTTTATGGGGACAAGGGTCTGGGATGACTCTCATTGTCAGATTCATGGCTTTAAACTAGTAGATAACTTCTCGGGCTCGGATGGGAAGGGTTAAATACCAGCTTCCTGCTAACTCCCTGTAGACCCTATTCTGTGGACTAAAATGATGCATAAGTCTGGGGCAGATCCTCCTCTCCCTTCCTCCCCACCCATGAAGATTAATTTCACCCACAGGGAATGGGAACTCACAAGGATGAGATACTGAGCATTGGTATTACTCATTTTCTAATGTAAGCTAAGACCATCGTTTCTCCTGCGTTAAACAAGGAGAGAAGGCTATTTCTAGTGAATCTGAGGATGAATCAAATCTCATGAGTATAAAACAAATAAATAATAATTTAAAAAAGCAAGAACTTTATACAGTTAAAACAAGGAATATGAGGAAATTAGTCAGAGATTTGTGATCCACTCTGCATTCTGCTGTTCATTTTTTTGTTGTTTAGGCGGTGACGTTTACTCACAAGTTTACACAAATGGAAACATGGCATTCATGAGTCATTGATCTTAGTGTGGTATTAGGAGTGAAAACCTAATGCTTCAGGTAAGAAAACAGACTAGCCAAGCTAGATGTTTTTACTTGTATTTGAACAAGTGATAATAGGGAATACGATAATGCAGAGCCTAATTAAGTAAATACGAGAAAGGATATACATGGAGAAACACAGATCATAGCACATCTACTGTTTTAGAATTTCTGTATAACACCAAAGACCTACCCAGTGGGCTGCAGATCAGGCTATATAATGTGCTTTAAACTGGAAAAAACATGTGATGGAATGACACAGGAAAAAGACAAAAACCTCTTATATCTAAATCTTACACAGTCTGTGCAAAACAGGGTACTCACAAGATTCTTTGGGCTGATCTGAAAGAAAAAGACTCTTTTATCCACTATCTCCTGTTCCCATGACAGTGCGAAGTATTCTGCCTGTGGTCATGACTAGTAAGCACGAGCTAGTAGCTTCCCTTTGTCTTTACAGTGGCTGCCTCACTTGTGGATTCATTGCAAGACCCACTCTTAGTGTAGGAGTTTGCCCTGAACTAGTGTGCTTTGGGTAGAAGGAGCCAAAGTGGAAGGAAGAGGTGAAACTTGCTACATCTTGCTCTTCCTTGCTCAGTGGAATTGCAGTCACATGGATCTTGAATCCCATGGCTTTGTCTACATCACGTTTTGCAAGTGGTGTCAGAAAACACTGTGGACACAACCATTAGGATCGACTTTTCCTAATCCACACAGCTGTTGCAGAGGCTGCCTACAGGCAGCCCGCAGGGAGCCTGTCTGCTATAAGATGCATATTAAGATGTCCACTAACTCACCAAGCTATTGGGCATGCTTGGGCATGTGGTGTGCTTCATAAAATGGCCTCTGGCTGCACCTGGGACTGTGTTTTCTGTGTGTGTGAACTGTGCATTTGGTCTTGAACCTTGCCTTGGGGCATCCTTTACAAATGCAAGATAGATGTGTCCTGTGCGCCTGTAGAGGAAAGGGAAGGGCTTTTGCTACAGAGCAGCAGAGGTCTGCTTTTTGCACAGCTGTATTTTATATAAATGTTTAAATATAGGCAGGATTTAATTTGAAACTGGTGTATTCTTCATGAAGGATACTTAAAATCCTGTAGAGCTTTTTTCTGTCCCATTAGTAATATAGTGGAAGAAATCAGAATCTAATATGAAAAGCCTGCATGATTACAATTGCTTAAGATGATCTACAGCTCTTTTGCAGTATAGAAATATATTATTTATACTTCCTTTTTGTTTTTCTCCTTTTTTGTTATAGTGTTCTTAACTGACTCTATCTTGGCCTAGGATCAGTGTTTCTAGTACATCCAGAATTACATATTTGTGGAACTTAAGTACTAAAGATGTACAATTTGTTCTTTACAATTTGGCTTCTCTTGTAATCTTCACTTATAAACCCAGATAAATAAAAGAACACATGCCTGGCTGAAATGCACAACCCTTGCAGTTCTGCCTAATTGCTTCCTCATTGCAGTCCTCTTTCAACCCTTTCCCCTCCAGTTTTGTTTCAAGACTGTGAAGGCATTTCTGCCTGGCTTCATGTTTGGCAGATGATTTAAGGCAATTGCTAGATAAACTTAGTCACCATCCAGGGCCCTATAACACACTAGCTTCTGCAGCCTTCTGCATGGTGCCAAGCCAAAAACTTGGCCAGAATAAATCTTGTTCCAGTTAAGGCTAATCGTTTATTCGTTTATATGGAACATTTTCAATAAATCAGACAAAAAAAAAAAAGAGTTTTTTGCATTTTAAATAACATGTTTAAAGTAGTCTGACCAAGAAACCATGGAATAATTTGTTTTAGGTCAAATGGCAGGCTTGTGCAGGTAGGCTAGCACACTTACCAGAGGAGGAAAATGCTGCACCAGCAGTTACAGACACTGCCAGCGGTGGGGTATGCCAGCACAGGGACTGTTTTTGTATGAGAATATATGGCAGCTGTGAAACTCTTCCAAGAGATGTGAATCAGTCTCATCAACTATCAAAGAACATGGTCAATTCTTTTCTTATAGTTATATTATTTTTTACTCCAAAGTTTACAAACCTGAATAAGCAGCACGCTCAGGTTGCTTATGTTAGTGTTTCCTATGCAGTAAATAATACATATCCTACTTGCATCTGAAGAAGAAACAGATATGCTTATTTTATAATATCACTTTCAAAAGGTTATGCCTTGGCCATACCAAAAAAAAAAAAATATTTGGATGATAGATCAGAAATGTGCACAGACTATCCAATTTTATCTCAGGGGTGCTTTTTAAAACATAGACGTCTAGTGAATTTAACAAGGAAAGGTTAACCTTTAACCTGTGTTTGCATAAGAAGCGCTGTACTGTAATGAAAAGGCGTAGGTGCTGTATATTAGCACTAGAGCTACAAAGGCAAAGATCTGCAATTTACACACATAGCAAAGCCACTGGCCTTCCACTCACCTGCCCCCAGGGGAAACAAACTACACTTTAGGAAAAATGTTTTTCCTGTGAGGTCTTTTGTCCATATAGCTGTGTTGGTTAGGGCTTCATACTCTTAATACCTTCTACTCTTCCCTAAGTGTACACCTAGATAGGTACTGGATTTTTCCTTGTAATACCTGCACTTGGAGGTCATTTGCTCATGCCAAACCTCCCTGGGAGTTTCCTAGGAAACACCCATCCTTGGATATGACCTTGTGGCCCAAATTGCCTTCTGAAACGTTTTATCCAAGCTGATTCATCTTCTTAGTAACTTCATCTAGTCAATTCCGAATTTTCTAGAAGATTCTTGGCAGAGTTTAGATCATATTGTGAAGAGGAGCTGCCTACAGTATTTCATGAATATAATATGATTCATCATTCATTTGCTGTTGCATTAGTTGCTATATGATCGCCTGCTAGAACAAACCGTTGGCTGTTGCCAATAGTCTGTCTCATCACTTACTAGCAATGGCAGTTACGTGAAATTTTACCTGTGTGCTGAGTTCTGCACCATGGCATAGTACAGGGAAGAAGAAATCCAGACTGGAAGCTGAAACAGTGCTTTTTGGCCAACCTCTGAAGAATGGTAGAACCAAGTGGTTTCTGCAGAGCAGATCATACCCAAGGCTCTGATGAATGGTATATGCAAGTTAGCTCTTTTTATTCAGGAAAGAGGCCCAAGTTGTTGTCTTAAGTGTTGGGCTGCAGCTGCCCATGCTGCCTCACTGTGAGGCAACTCCTTGACACAACTTTGGTAAACATTGGCTTTCCTTGACAACTTCTGGGAGCAGTATGGGAATGCAGTCTAGGAATTGTTTCAAGTGCACAGTATGGCTGAGTCTGGCCTTTTTACGAGGAGGAGGAGGGCAAAGGAAGAGGAAGAGCTCTGCACCAATTTATTTAGCAATATAGCGGCAGGTGGTACTAGGTTTGTCTAGGGAAGATAGGAGCAAAGACCTTTTATTATTGCTGTGAGGACTCTGACTGTTAATAATGTTTCATCTCTCCCAAGGAAGCTGTTTGTACTCACTGATGTTCCTCACTTGCAGACTCACAGCACATGATCAATGTAGCTCTGCTAGCAGAATTGGGTAGAGTAGGCCTGGCCTAAGTAGCACTTTGACCTAGCACTTTTTGTTTGGTAGGTGACGTCCTGGATTTACATGCTGGCCAGCTTGCTGAATAAACAGGACTGGTGCCTGGCCAAACAAGTTTTGGGCAAAAGCAGATAAAAGCCTCTGGTAGTGTGGAAGGGGTGGGGGTGGCAAAACCAGCTCCCTGGTCCTGGTTCTCCTGGCCTAAACTATAAGTTCTGCAAAGTTCTTTTATTCCTCAAGATAACAGAATTTGTTTTGCCTAATCAGCTGAAAAATTGTGAATTGGTTCTGGCAGGAAGAGAAGCTGGGACTTCTGTGCCTTGGACCTGAGGAATTTTATCTACAATTTCACATGCTTTGCTTCCTGGTTGGTAAAATTTTGGTAAGGATAGATATTAAAATCAAAATGATGTAGAAAAGTGAGTTTAAATCTCATTGGAGAGTCTTTGTGTAGAAAATGTTAACTTCATAAAATAGTCCAGTTTGGGGCAGGTCCTCTGGAGATTATCAAGTCCAAACTCATACCAAAGTTGGTTCCGGTGGCTCAGGGCCTGGCCTAGCTGAGGACAAGACATCTCCAAGGACAGATATTCTTCTTGGGACACCTGTGCTGATACCTAACCACGCCCACAGTGAACATTTTCTCCTTATATCCAGTTAGAATTTCTTTTGCTGCAAGTTGTGACATTTGCCTCTAACCTTATCATTGTGCATCTGAGATGAGCCTGTCTTCATATTTTCTATAATCCCTGCCATTTTGATGATGAAAATTCTTTGTACGTGACTATCCTCCATTAATCTAGGTGTTCCCAGGACACAGGTTATCAGTGATTCAGCTCCAACTGCATATTTGCTTGCTGTGGCTGTGGGTTTTCTACAGCTTTTGCAATTGGATGGATAGCAAAATCAGAGCTCAACATAATGCAGCTTAGCCCATGCTATCCCTGGCTGTTACAGCCTGATCTTAAGTTACTCTAATGACATGTAATGAATATTTCATAGAATCACGAAATCATAGAATCATTTAAGTTGGATAATACCTTTGAGATCATCAAGTCCAACCATTAACCCAGAATCACCAAGTCCATCACTAAACCATGCTGCTAAGCACTGCATCTATGTTTTTTTTAACACCTCGAGGGATGGTGATTCCACTACCTCCCTGGGAAGCCTGTTCCAATGCCTGAACACTCTTCAGTGAAGAATATTTTCCTAATACCCAATCTAAACCTCCCCTGGTGCAACTGGAGGCCATTTCCTCTTGTTCTATCACTTGTTACATGGGAGAAGAGACCGACCCCCACCTGCCTACAGCCTCCAGTCAGGGAGCTGTAGAGAGCAACAAGGTCTCCCTTGAGTCTCCTCTTCTCCAGACTAAATAACTTCAGTTCCCTCAGCTGCTTCTCATAACACCTATGCTCCAGCCCCTTCCCCAGCCCCGCTGCCCGTCTCTGGACACGCTGCAGCCCCTCAATGTCCCCCTTGCAGTGAGGGGCCCAGACCTGAACACAGGGTTCGAGGGGCGGCCTCACCAGTGCCCAGTGCAGGGGGACGGTCACTGCCCTGGTCCTGCTGGCCACACTGCTGGGGACACCAGCCAGGGTGCTGCTGGCCGCCTGGGCCCCCTGGGCACACTGCTGGCTCCTGCCCAGCCGGCCGTCACCCAGCACCCCCAGGCCCTTTCCCACCAGGCCCTTTCCAGCCGCTCTGCCCCAGCCTGTAGCGCTGCGTGGGGCTGGTGTGACCCAAGGGCAGGACCCGGCACTGAGCCCTGCTGAACCTCATACAACTGGCCTGGGCCCATCGCTCCAGCCTGCCCAGGTCCCTCTGCAGAGCCTCCTGCCCTCAGGCAGGTCAGCACTCCCACCCAACTTGGTGTCATCTGCAAGCTCACTGAGGCAGCACTTGATCTCTTTGTCCAGACTGTCAATAAAGATTAAACAGGACTGAAGCCAATACTGAGCCCTGGGGAACACCACTTGTGACCAGCCACCAGCTGGATGTAACTCCATTTGCTGCCACTCTTTGGGCTCAGCTGTCCAGCCAGTTTTTACTCAGTGTAAAGTACACCCATCCAGGCCATGAGCAGCCAGTTTCTGCAGGAGAATGCTCTGGGAGATGGTATCAAAGGCTTTACTAAGGTCCAGGTAGACAACATCCACTAGGCAGGTCATCTTGTCCTAGAAGGAGATCAGGTTTGTCAAGCAGGACCTGCCTTTCATAAACCCCTGCTGCTGAGCCTGATACCCTGGTTGCCCTGCATGTGACATGTGATGGTGCTCATGATAATCTGCTCCATAACCTTCCCTGGCACCAAGGTCAGGCTGACACACCTGTAGTTTCCCATACCCTCCTTCGTGTCATTCTTGTAGATGGGCATCACACTGGCTAACCTCCAGTCTTCTGGGACCTCCCTGGTTAGCCAGGACTGTTGATAAATGATGGAGAATGTCTTGGTGAGCTCCTCCGCCAGCTCCTTCAGCAACTTGGGTGGTTCCCATCTGGCCCCATAGACTTGTGCACATCTAAGTGGAGCAGCAGGTCACTAACTGTTTCCTCCTGGACCGTGGGGACTTCATTCTGCCCTTCTTCATCCCTGTCTTCCAGATCAGGGGGCCGAGTACCCTGAAGATAACTGGTCTGACTATTAAAGACCGAGGCAAAGAAGGCATTAAATATCTCAGCTTTCTCCTTATCTTTTGTGGCAATGTTCCCCACCGCATCCAATAAAGCATGAAGACTCTCCTTGGCCCTCCTTTTGTTTCTAGTGTATTTGTAAAAACATTTTTTGTTGTCTTTTATGACAGCGGCCAGGCTGAGTTCTAGCTGGGCTTTAGCCTCTCTGATCTTCACGCTGCGTAACCCTGTGACACCCTTACAGTCCCCCAGAGGTGCCTGCCCCTTCTTCCAAAGGTGGGAAACTCTCCTTTTCTCCCTAAGTTCCAGCCAAAGCTCTCTGTTCAGGCAGGCCAGTCTTCTCCCCCACTGGCTCATCTTTTGGCGCATGGGGACGGCCTGCTCCTGCACCTTAAGACTGCCTTCTTGAGCAGTGTCCAGCCTTCCTGGACCCTTGGCCCTTCAGGGCTGTCTGCCAAGGGGCTCTGTCAACCAGGCTCCTAAACAGGTCAAAGTTGGCCCTCCAGAAGTCCAAGGTGGCAGTTCTGCTGACCCCCCTCCTTACTTCTCTGAGAATTGAAAACTCTATCATCTCGTGACTGCTGTGCCCAAGATGTCCTCCAGCCACCACATCACCCACCAGTCCTTCCCTGTTCGTAAACACCAGGCCCAGTGGGGCATCTCCCCTGGCTGGGCACTGACCAGCTGTGTTGGGAAGCTGTCTCCCACACACTCCGGGGACCCCTTGGACTGTTTCTTCTCTGCTGTGTTGTATTTCCAGCAGACATCCAGTAGGTTGAAGTCCCCCACAAGAACAAGGTCTAGTGATCATTTCCTATAAGGCAAATACACTTTCATTGTTCCAGTAGTGAGTTCGTCTATTTGAAGTGACTAAAATATTATTTTGAGCTGATACTGTACTGTAGAAAAGTTACTAGTTCAGCATCCATTTAGTATGTACATTTGTGCTCTCTCCTGTTCCATTCTCCATGTTGGTGGGACTCAGTAAGATCTCATGCAGGAATGGTGCAGGCCTAGGAGCTAGCTGCTTTGTTTGGCACGTTTCTTGCAAAACCTAGAGAAAGCCAATACAGTATGCCTGCAAGACTTCTTATTACATACTATGTTGTGTGGTTTCACTATGGAAAATCTATGGCTGGAAAGAAGAAACTGGACAGGCTGCAGAGAGTCTTGTGTCGAACCTTTAGAATGCAAGAAATTGAGGATTCTGTTTTCCTCACATAACTCCGTATTCACTTTTCAAAAGAAAAGCATTATAAAGGAAAAGTTCTTTGTCATGTCCTGGGGCTACTATCTCCTTCACCCACTATTTACTGTGGCAGGTTATGTCAGAGCCTTATGTTATTCTAAGGGCCATTTAGACTTCTCACTGGGAGAAAGATGGGAGGGGAGGAAAGAAACGGGAGAGACAGAAGGGGGGTGAGTGCTCCTACCAAGTGAAATTACCAGTCCAATGGCATTGCTGCTGTCTTTCTGCTAGATTCTTTTAAGAGCAAAATAAAAGATGGTGTAGTTTCATGCTGCTTAATAGAATGGGTTGTGTTAGCAATGTAAACATCCTACAGAAACCTTCAGCAGTTATAGGGAAATAACGGTGCTGAGAAGAAATTTTGCCTGCACATGATACACTCCACTCCTTTGCATGTTATAGTGCCTAATGGTACTCCCAGAAGACAGACTTCAGTGATCTCCAGCACCTGCTGCTTTTATTTTGGTTAGGAGACTATAAACCAACATTGTCACCTTTTCTAATATTCTAGGAGTTTTCAGAAATTTTTCATGAGAAAGGAATTGCTGTAGAGTCTGAATTTAATGATGAAAACTTCCAGGTAAATAAATTATATTTTGTAAATACATAAAAAAATAATATTCTCTTCTGTTAAAATACATATTTTTAATTGAAAACTATTAAATGAAGATCAGAAAGGTTGACTTTTTCATGGTATGAAATGTATTGCTGTACGTGGAGGTCACAAAGGATTGAAGGGAAAAGCACTGAAGTAAATAATCTCCCAATTATATTTGTGATTCTGATAATGTTTGAAAATGGAAGTGAACATTTGGACTTGGTTTACGCTCTGTGAATTCTTCTACAAATCCTTAATTCTTTACCCCAGGAATCTAAAATTGTCTAAGAGCATGACTGACATTTACAAAGAGCAAATAATACAGTCTCCAAGGGGAAGTACATACGTGGATTAATAGGATATTATAACTCCTTCCCAGTGGTTCTGTTCTTTGGCAAGATTATCTCCTTGGATGTTGGTAACTACCAACTGCAGATGGGCTGGAATGGCTGAAGAGGGAACACCTGAAGTGATTTTTTACACATACATGTAAGTCACTCTTCTGTTTTAAATTAGTAACATCTAAACCATCACGGTAGCAGATGTCCATCTCCAAGGCTAAACATTTCAGAATGGAAATCTCTCTGTGTGTCTCCCTCTCTGCATACATAACATCCACAACACACAAACGTGTCATTTAGTTCTGAGAAATGTTTTCACCTACATTGAACTGCTGGTTTACTTACAGGAAAGTTAGTAATATCAACAGTGTTAATGATGTTCTTGTGCCTGAGTGGAGTAAATACTAAACTAAGGGCCTATGGATATGTATGATAGTCAAAAGAATCATTCCTTATCTTTTTGGTTTGTTACTCATATTCATTACTATAGAGGATCATGACTTATCCTTTGGACAAAAGCTTTTCATTTTTGTGTAAAAACCTAGGTTTCCCAAAATGTGGGCCACGCTAACAAGATCAGAGGAAGTGAATGCTGGAAGACATATACATTAAAATAATTTGGATTTCAACTTCAGGTCTATTGCAGAGATTATATTTTCCCAAAGATTTTTCAAAAGTTCAAAAGGTATTGATTGTTAGATTACTTGAGAAGATGGCTTCTATTTCAACAACACACAATACATTTTTTTAGTAAATGAGTTGCCTGTCTTCATTTTTCATCAGGATTGAAAACAATCCCTTTCTCCCACTGCCAAATCTAACATATTTTGTGTAGGAGCAGATAAAAATACTTCGAGTTTCCAAAAAAAGTATTTACTCCCCTCAGGTAAGGTAAGTTTAGATATTTTAATGTCAGTGCCTGGTACTGGCATTTAATAGTGATTAAAAGTGGCATGTGATTAAAATTAGAAATTAATATGAAACATTAATCAAACTAGTGATCTTAATTTTCTCAATCTGTTCTGGAAATTGAGATCTTGTGTTTTAGAAAGATGGAGAAGGAACCTGGAAAACATAATACAGAAGCATACATGGATTTATTTTTTTTTTAATAAACATTTTAAATATGGCAGGTTTATGATTTACTTTAAACAATACCAAAATTTGTCATACTTGAGAAGAATGACTGTCTTAAAACTGAGGCTTGGGGGAGCTGACTTCAGACAGCAGCCTGAAAAACAGATGTAGACTCATAGACCTTTATTTTTTTTGCACTCATGGCAGCATTCATTAGCAAGAAGCGCCTAAGTGGAGTAAAAATTTTTGAGGCGTCCACATAGCTAGTGTTAGTTTGCTGTTACTGTTTCAAATCAGGTGTTGAATCCTGAGGACTGCTGTAGCAAGAGAGATGCCTTTGGTAAGTTACTCACTTTGAGAATTTTGTATGATTTTTTTTAATTTTTACTAGAACAAGATGTTCAGGTTTTGTGTCTCTGAATACAGGAGAAACAGAAGGAAGTCAGAAAGTTTCTTCCCTGAAGTAGCATTTGTTCTTAGTGGTTTGTGGTTTTTTTTCTCTGAACATATTTTTGTACTTTTTTTTTGGACATTTTATCCACCTTTTTGTTCCCTCTGGGACTAAAAGAATTGCACTGGAGACTGAGTCCCATCATCTCTTTCCCAGTCCTCTGCTGTTGTGCATAAGTGTCTTTCAGTCGTTCCAGTAGGAATCTGGCAGTGTCATGCATTGCATTGCTTTCTCCTCCACTGCAGTGATGATCCCTCTCAGAGACATGCTCACATATTACATCCTGGCAGACAACACACTCTCCCATCCTCTGAGCCTGCTCTGGGGATGGCCCATCAATTTCTCCTGAGGAATCATGTAAACCTGCTTCTTCTCCTATTCCTATGAAATTCCTCCCCTGCATGTTCTTCCTTCTTTTGCATGTCTTTCTGTATTTGGCCCTCTTTCTCACGATTTCCATCTATCATCCTTATGCCAACTTCTGTTTCATCCTTTGCTTATTTTCATTTCTTCTTCTCCACTCTCTTTTGGGAAGACCTGCTTTGTAGTTCTCATTTTCTGTTTCTCCTTAGTGCAGGCATTCTCCTCCCCAGCGATATCTTTCCTCTGGTAGTTTTCTTCCTCTCTTTCTTTTGTCCTTACATTCTTCCAGAGGTAATTAATCTAAGCCAGGGTATTATTCTGCTCCTCTTCTCTAGCAGATACCTCCCAGTCTTGGGTTACCTACTCATTTTCTGCTCCATCACAATGACAAAACTCTATTGAACTCTGTTATTCTCTCCAGCTGCATTTATGTCTTGGGCCTCATAATTTGTTACCTTAGTTAGGCCAAACCATTCACAGTAAAGGTTTGTGACAGATACTCTTGCAGAGACAACGGATGTCCCTCTGCCTCTGCACCCTCTCATTTTTGTTATGCCTGGCCTCAGGTCATATCCACTTCTCTCTGTCTGTTTTCTTTGCCAACTTCTTCCTTTCCATTGGTCTTAAAAAAGGAAGAACTGTATCTCCCAACCTTTCTTTTATGCTCTTTGCTTTACTAGCTGTGTTTCATAAAATGGGGAATTAATGTCCTAATTATGGAAGTTTTACTTCTTTCCTAATGTATAACAAAAGTGGCCAAATCCCTGCTTGAAATGCAAAATTCAGCTCTCTGTTAACTGTGGAAACTCAAGCTGTATATAATTAGTTGGCAACTTTTGCAAAATTAAAAGCAAATGTATGGGATTGTATGCAAATATCAGTTACTGGCATCTGAATCAATATTATACTGTAGGGGAACAAAAGGAGAAGGATGGATTCAGGAAGATCTTCAGCTATCTAGTACTGACCAGTACAACTCCACTGCTAGGGAAATTTTGCTCTACTCAGAACACTGCCATTAGAATTGGAAAGACTTTTTGAGAAACAGTTTTGGTCATCAGCAATATCTCAATGTTGTCAAATGCAAACACTTGTATCCAATAAAACCATGCAACTGAGAAGAGTATAAACTGGGTAGCCTACATTTTTCAGGAAGTTCCAGCTTCTGCCATTTAAGCACCTAATAAAGTTTAGCACATCCATGCTCAGCATTCAACAGCTAGTTGTAGCTCCCGGTCACAGGACGCTGCTTAGTTCCTGCTGAATCTGGATGACAGAGGTTGTGTATCAGGCCAGCCAAAAATTGGTGTTTCAGGAACAATGCTTCCACCAGAAGCTTACATATCTATGTCTGGTTTGGTGAAAACCAAAGGTCCAGTTTTTTATATAGTCCCTGTGATTTGAAAATAAACTTGAAATGGTAATTTCCAGAGTCAGCCCTCAAAATGCTGGTTCTGAACTTTAAACCAATAACCTAAAATGATCACTCTTAGAAGGCAACTGAAACATCTTTTTTACTGCTAAGTATTAGAATTCATCTGCATGATTGATTTCAAATGACCAGTTCTACAAATGCTTAATAAAAGCAGCATTTACAGCAGATCCACTTGTTAAACTGCGCTCAGCCTACCAACCAACAGAAATTTTTGCACTCCTTTTAGTGAACATCGTGCAGTTTATTGCTTTGAAAATTCTCTCATTTCAATTCTATTGCAGTGAGAAATGTGGCCCTCTTTGTAGGAAGTATAGCATTTGCGTTTTTATGGCAGAATGTGAAAATTCTTATCACCCTTTGTTTTGCCTTACTTTTGCCTTTTGTCTTACTGAGCAACCTGCTTCTGCTGCCGCAGGGAGCTCTCTGTGGCAACTTTCTATTTGACCTTTCTTACAGCGCAGGTTACTCATGCCAATTAGGAGCACTTCTAAGGACAGCACTTTTTGCGGCCATTTAAACTGTAAATTAATTCAGCTTCTTGAATCATCATCAGAGCATCTTAACAAAGATTCCTCCACTGATGAGAGAGGGGGTGTACATCTGCTGGTGAGTAAGCAGTATGATAAGGCCACTGAGCCAGTGGCACAGCTCACAGGAGGGAGACAGGGTGTTGCAGGATGAGGTGCTGATGTGGGTGATGCTCCTTCCTTCACTTTTCTAACATTTCCATCCCCTTTGTACACAGGAGAGATTCAGACACTTTCTGGATTGTTACATGAGGAATCTCACATTTATTTTCTTCTCTTCAGTTTCTCTCTTCCCTTGGAATACAATTTTGAGGGGAATTCAGAGAGAGAGAGGGCTGCTGTGGACCACAGTGCTAACTGGCATGAGCACTGATGATAGAACCAGGTCTTTCAGTGAGGTTTGTTCAACCACAGAGCCTTAAAATCCATGGCAGAGTAATACAGAAATTCTTTTGGATTCATGGATGTTACAGATGGAAAAGTCACACTCGGTCATCTGGTTCATCCTTCTGAGAGCACAGGGTTATTCAGAAGGACATATGCTTCTAATATTTTGTCTAAACCTATTTTTATAGGCTAGGTGATGAGTCATGGGGCTTACACCATCCCCAAAGGAACAATATTCTACAGCTAACGAAATTTCAGTGCTGGAAAGGTTTCTTTCCTGGTATAGATTTTCCGTTTCTTAATTTTATTTCATTACACTTGCTTATCTCTTCTAAACACTTCCTCTCAGCTTTTGTATTTAAGCTCTGCATCTGTATCTTTGCCTCTATCAGATCACGGTGTATTAAAAAGAGCAAGTTGTTGAAACCTCTTTATTTTTGCCTGCATGTTGCCTTATAAACCCCTGCATTCATTAGTGTATAATTTAATCTTCAGGCTTAAACATTTTTGAAAGTGCAGCCATATCTGAGAACTGTATGAGGCAAAAATACTCATGTTCCCCTCCATGTAAATGTAAGCAATACAGTCATTCAGCTGAAGCTCTGCACGCCCATGCTTTGAAGATAGGCTGTGAAATTTGGCAGGAAGGGTGGGTGCTTACAACAGAATGTGTCTCTTGCCATCACTGCAAAATGTATTTTAGAGTAATGATAAATCTAAAAAAAGAAGTCAGTTCTTAGGAGTGCAGTCGGGAATCACCAGAACTTGGCAGTTGGCTTTCAACTGTGGAAGATGCTCTGTCCAGCCGTGGCTGCTGTGCGGTGAGCGGAGCTTGGCTGCTCCAGCTGCCAACCCTGGGCTGTGTGCCTTCACATCCATCCCTCCGCCAGGCAGGCACCCTGCCTGTGACACGGGGCACCCTGCCTGTGACACGGGGCACCCTGCGTGTGACACAGGGCACCCTGCATGTGACACAGGTAACCATGCCTGTGACACGGGGCACCCTGCTAGTGACACACAGCACCCTGCCTGTGACATGGGGCACTCTGCCTGTGATACACAGCACCCTGCCAGTGACATGGAGCACCCTGCCTGTGACAAAGGGCACCCTGCCTGTGACACACAGCACCCTGCCTGTGACACACAGCACTCTGCCAGTGACACGGGGCACCCTGCCAGTGACAAGGGGCACCCTGCCTGTGACACGGAGCACCCTGCCAGTGACACGAAGCACCCTGCCAGTGACAAAGGGCACCCTGCCTGTGACAAAGGGCACCCTGCCTGTGACACGGGTCACCCTGCCAGTGACACGGGGCACCCTGCCTGTGACACACAGCACCCTGCCTGTGACACACAGCACTCTGCCAGTGACACGGGGCACCCTGCCAGTGACAAGGGGCACCCTGCCTGTGACACGGAGCACCCTGCCAGTGACACGAAGCACCCTGCCAGTGACAAAGGGCACCCTGCCTGTGACAAAGGGCACCCTGCCTGTGACACGGGTCACCCTGCCAGTGACACGGGGCACCCTGGCTGTGACACACAGCACCCTGCCGGTGACACGGGGCACCCTGCCTGTGACACGGGACACCCTGCCTGTGACACGGGGCACCCTGCCTGTGACAAGGAGCACCCTGCCTTTGACATGGGACACCCTGCCAGTGACACAGTGCTCCCTGCCTGTGTCACCAGGTAGTTGGACATGCGTCACTGTGCCTAATGCTGGCATAGAGCAAGCAGCAGGGAATAGGAGGGGAGATTAATAAGAAACAAGCAATGGGGTAAGGAAGAATAAATTCCATGGAAGGTGATCAAAAGCTGGGAGAACGAGTAAACTGACAGACAGAATCATAGCCCAGCGGGAAAGGGAAGGGCAGAGCGAGGTCTGAGCTGAGAAGGAGACGTTATAAGTGCAGCCAAGGAAGATTTTATGCAGGCACGCAAGGAGTATAAAACTCCATGTTCTATGGTCCTCTCCAGAACCTGGCATATGATAACCATCAGGAAGGCATCTTCTTCTTTGTCATATGGAGACTGGCACCTGCAGTTTGCAGTCCTAAGGTTGTTGGGATTTTTTGCCTGTTCCCTAGGTAGCTCATTCCCATCTCTCACCTCCTGTCCTGTGTTCTCCTGAACATCTTTGTATCCAAAGGCAGCTCCCTGTTTCCCCCATCCCCTAGTTCCCCATTTGTATCTGTAACCTGTACATTTGTTACTTCTGCCCCAGCTTGTACTCCTCTTCCTTTCCACAGCAACAACTTGTGTACGTCAACAAATATGGGGCTGTAACCTTTTATGAGGTACTGTGAAGTGCAGCAAAATGTCCAGAATGACTGATTTGTATGGAGTGATAGGAATCATGACTACTGTCGTTTCAGTAACTAAGAACATAGCATGAAGAATCTCTCAACAAAAATGCTAACACTTCTCATTTCAATGGCCATTTCAGCATTACATCTAGTAGTAGTTCTGTTTTTTTATAAAATCAAGATTTTTACAAAATATATAAAGGAATAGTTCTCTCCATCTAGCTGAGATGAAGCAAAAGTGAACACTGTTAGTAAAGGAAAATACAATTTTCTGTAGTAGTGCCCTACTTGTAAAGAAGGTAAGCAAGCTGGTGTTTTGTCTCTAGGGATTTTCATTCAGTAGAGGCTTAAAGGCTGCCAGATATCAATGGTACAGTTGTGAATTACAGTACTGGGGCATGTTTCACTGCCTTGAGCATTACTATGCCACTCAAACCAACATAAAGTTGCATTTATTAGTCTTCTTGCTGTCAGTACTAAAGCTGCTTTTTAAGATCATGAATTGAGAACTGAGATCTCTATAAATTCAAATATTGCTTCATAAAGAAACTTTCTGTTGCTGAACTAGGGATGTTTATGCTACCGCATTAGGAATGACATGTAGGGAAATGCACTTGATACTTTTGGATTTGTTAATGATTTATTAAGTCCTACTGTATGATTTTATGCTACTGTGTTTGATTTCTTTTGCAATACTTGTATTCTTGGATTTCTTCATGAACAGTCATTTCAAGGAACAAATATTGCTACATCACCTCTTAAAGAAAAGACAAACCAGTTGCTACTGGTTTCCCAGTTCCCAAATCCAAGCCATTATATCTCCTTTGGTATAACTTGATTTTGTTTTCTGAATAAAATTATGGATTTGGAGTCTTGTTAATGAATGGAAAGAAGCCCTCTCCTTTGCACAAAGTATTGTATTAACAGCTGTGTTTCAGGATTTAATGTGCCAGGATTTATTATGACCTATCACTAAGCTACTCGGGATTGTATCAAATACAAAGCGTACATTTAAAGAAAGTTGTGCGTAGTGATCTGATGTTGAGTAACTTGAATCCATTAAAACATCAGAGATATGTTCAAGACATATTCATTAGTAAAAATGTATTAAGAAAACTATTATCACCAAAATGATAGTTTCTTTTCAGCGTCTATTTGAAAACAGTAAATATTTTAAATTAAACTCTCAAACACACATTTGTTAAAAACTTGGCGATAATGTCAGCTATCTGTGAATTTCTTTTGCTTTAGTAATAGATTATTTAGCTACCATTATATTAGTGTTGAAGAAGTAAACAAATTTAAACAGGGATGAATTCATTGCGTGATATTTATGAGAACTGGATAAACTTCTTTTTGCTGAAATTAGAAACAGATAAACCCTTTTCACCTCCATTTACCCTTGACTGCATTGAAGTATTGCAGTTAATTGTCTCTCTCTCATGCACACCTCTCTCATACGCACACCAACACACATTGTACTCTTTCATTTACTGAAGCAATCTAATATTCATGTGTATGTATAAATAAAAGAGAGACTTCTACTTGGAGACAGAATTTAGCCTGGTAATTCCTTCCATCTTATGCAAGCAATCTCTTAGCATAGGAGTGCCAGCCCTTCTTGCTTTGAGTCAGTACTGTGGGAAGGGTGCTGAAAGCTGTGTCCTGAGGAATAAACTGGGCAGAGTGCATGAGCGAATTACTCATTCCTGTGGGCACAAAGATTCTCATGAAAGGCTACAGCTTCTTGAAGCAAACTTTCCTTGGTGCTCCTCCTGTGCACTCCCCCTTACACAGAGTAATGACATGAAAGCCACCATCTAATCCTAATTATGCAGGCTGAGTCACTGCAACCGAACAATCCTACCCACGGCTTTCTTGTCTTCCCTCCCAGTTCTCCCTGCTTGTGACTTGCTTGAAGTACATGACGAGTACCTCTGGACAAAGACTGCCTGCTGCTCTGCATTATTTTATTATCTAGTGCAATATGGCTCAGTCTTGGTTTGGGATGCAGGTGAGCACTGGGGTGTTACTGGTGAGCTAAAAAGAGAACACTGGTTTTATAAAGGAAGGAGTTTACATGTAAGAAGTCTGGCAAAAGAACACATCACTGCCCACATAACTGCACTGGACTGCAGAGAATGTGGTCTGAAACAGGACCTGCTCAAATTATAAACACCTGTGTTGGAAAGTATGATTTGGCTAACAAACTAGTGAGGGATTAATGCACACCTGCATACTTCTCTGGTGATTTATGTATATATCTTTATATTTTGTGAGTACTTCCTTGCCTCTAAGACATTAAGACTGTCCAGATTAAACTCCTTTTGTCACTACGTCCTTCCTCTTGAACAGGAAGGAGAAACCATCAGGAAAAGTACTTATTTCATCTAAGGGTTAAGAAGGGATAGCATCATGCCTTTTCAGCCCTGGTGATCTCTCATTCCCATGAAATGGCAACGAAGCCTTGAGCTGGCTGTAATGTAAATAAGTTTTCCAAACTGGATTTCCAGAGCACCGTCTAAGAGAAGATGACCTGTTTAGATACCACCTGTCAGGAAGGATAAAAAAGTCAGTCTAGAAGCAAAGATTGGAGAAAAGGAAGCAGAAGACCCTGAAGACATTCACAGGAGAGGAGAGAGAGGTCAGGCAAGGATTTGGTCAGACTCCTGAAGCTTGAAAGCTGCTGGGTCCCAAGACTCAGGACCAGAAAATCTGCTTGATAGGTATTCTTGGTAGGAAGGCTAGGTGGAACAGTAACAAGACTATTCAGTACATTTGTTTGTCAGAACTTATAATGAATCTTCAATAATGATTCTTCAGTCCAAAAATCCTGCAGAAGATAAGATGACTGTAGTGCAGCTAGGGAATTATGTAGGCTCTCAAGTCCAAAACTGAACTTCCATAAGCCCTCCTCTGCTGGCCTCTAACTGCTGTAGCTACTGCAGTCTGCCATGTTGGAGTCCTCACCCTCAAAACAGTTTGCCTTTCTACAGATACAGAGGAACCTCAGATTTGTCATGGCATAGGAACTTGGTGCCCAGCTTGTACCTACAACTATTTTGGATTTTCAAATGAATCATTGTGCCCAAGCCTCCTGAGATCCTGGCCCCAGGGATAGCTGATAACAGTTCTCACAGAGTAACTGCCCAGACATAATTACCTTAGATGGAGATAGTAAAATGAATGAGAGCTGCCCTGTTGTAGTTTCTAAACAGAGCTGCTCAGACATTCAATTTGAACAGAGACAAAAATGGACAATGCTCGACTGAAATATTGCATTTGCTAATGAAAAATAGCTTGGAAATACCTAAAATTCAAGTGACTGCATAAGAACATTAATTTTGAACCTTATATCTCTACCAGCAAAGGAAGAACGGATTGTGAAGGCCATTAGTGTCATGAGTACTCTGCCTCTGGACCCAGGAGGAACTGGATCCTAGCAGGCTTCTAGGCGTTTTTTGTTAGAAGTGCTAAATTACTGGCACAATGCTAATCAACTTCTTTTGGTGATCTGAACAAATGTGGCATTTTTCACATCAGTAATCAAGATATGGATAATCCAAACCACCTAGTAACTGACTAATATGCAAACAAGTAGTATTTTTGAAGTCTCTGCTACCTCAGGTTTCCTGCCATGTTCTCCAGCTGCTACTTAAAAAATTTTGCTTGTGTTATTACCAAATTGCATATTTTAAAAAGTCATCATGTAAAAGCTGGCTGATTAAAAGCAAGTTACTCATCAAACTCATTACAGCTTTCATGAGTATCTGTCTCATAGCTGCCGGAAGAGTCATTTTGCTATAGTGGCATTTTCATTAAATCTTCTATTTTAGTTTCTGTTTACCAAGCCTCATTTCTCCAAGGATTAGTTGTCTTACAAATGTATCCAGCATTCTTTTGATTTTGCCAACCAATTTCCTTAAGGGAGGAGGTCTGACCTGAAAACTGTGCTCAAGACCATCAACTTGTCCCTGTAAAACTCATGTTTAATTTCTCAGTTCTTGCGCATAGAGTTGCATTCTTTCTGATCAATGAAACCTCCCTTTTGTACCTCCTTCAGCTACTCATTAATTCCTTAAGCAAAACTCAATTCAGTCTGTTCCTGTTCATGTTTGTGTCTTCTAATGTCTTCAAAGTGTCATCAAAGATACATTTGATGTATCCTTAGCTGGGTTGTTACTGTTTTCTCAGCTCATAAATTACAGAACTGTTAAGATACTTCAACAAAGCTTGTATTGGAAGGCATTAATTTTCTTTCTGTTAAGGAAGAAAAAACTGAGGCTTTTCCTTGACTATAACGCTGAAGTAGTGCCAGTGATACTACAGCACTGATAACATTTAGGCTCCCAGTTCTCTTTTCAGCTTTTCCTCATCATCTTCAGACAAATTCTCATGGGTTTTCTGTTTATCCAGTAGGGGAAAGGCATCCTAATTTTTGGCTATGAGGCCACTAAAAATGTTCTAAACTGCCTTTTTTTTTAGTTTGTCTGTTTGCTTCTGTGGCAACATTTTTAAATAATAAAAAAAAGGTGCTTTGGTGTAAGAATGCTCTTTATTTATAGGGAACTGCAGCTAAGTGGCTTGAAAACTGACTTACCTGACAAGAAACAGGATTAGCTTGTTTTTTCTATTACAAGTGCTTAGCTGAAATACTTAGACTAGACAAGTTCTTGGGCATGTCTTGGAGGCAACATTAGAATCTCAGAGGCTGGTTTTATCTCTTGACAAGAGCTTTATTGCCACTGTGGGCAATGGCTCCATTGAGGACTATCCTCTTTCATTTGCATTCACATTCTATTTCTGAGGACTTTTGACATAAACTGTGCTATTACAGTTTAGAAGTAGCTATATTTATATGACTGCATTTATCTAGGGCATCGGTAGTGACAGGATGATGAGAGCTTGCAGACACTGAGTGTAGATAAACATATAGTTTGGTGTCAGCTAGAGGGGAATGTAACCCCTAGGGCTGAAAATCTGATAGCTCTGAGCCAGAAAACTGTAGCAGTGGCATCAGCATGAAGGGAAAAGAAAGAGGAGAGAAAACATGGCTTAAAAGATCTGAATGCTGAAATTGCTTCTGCTGGAGAGACTAAAACTTTTACACAAGATAGTGAAGGCAAACACATCTAAGGTTGCTCTATGAAAGGCAAGAACAATTTGCTTTCAGTTGTTTTCCTATAGCAGCCCTCTCTTTAACCAGCCGTGCGTGAAAAAAGTAGTCACTCACACACAGGAAAAGGATTTCCTGCAAAATTTCAAGAAGTTTCATCATTCTGCTACTGCCAGGAGGATGAAAGGTGTACTATGGTAATATCAAAGCAAAGAGCAAAGCTTGGCATGTGACAGGAAGCCAGAGCAATTAATTATCTCTAAGTACTTTGCTATTTCACTTTTTTCCTTTCTATTCTATCTATCTGTGATTATGGAAAAGCCTTTCATGGTTCTGGATGAAAGAATATTGCAGTGTTGGTTTGTGAAGCCAATGTTCAGAACTTCCATACTTATTCTTTGTGATGAAGTACAGTGCATAGATAGCTCTGTTGTCCCTGACATGTGAATTATGAAGGTTCAAACCAGTTTGGGGACTTCAGAAGCCTTCTGAAACCTCAGGTACAAGTGACACTTCCCCTTTTCATGAGACTTCAGCACCAATGAAGTGCATGAACAGAAATTTGTCTTGCTACAGCTCTAGAATAAGTTCCTCTTAGTATCAGTAACATGTTTAAAGTTGTATAGCATCTATAAAACTAAGCTTTCATCAACTCAAATGTCAGACTTCTGTTTTGAACAAAAATGTAATTATCTTTCAAAAGAAGGATGGCACAGCAGGGTCAAAACTCTATAAAACATTGAGATATGTAGTGTGTTCAGTATCAGTGTTCTCAAGTAATCACAATAAATTAAAATATTATCTACTGTTTAGTTTGTTATAAAAGTCTTTGAGCAACAGATAAGAGGCTTATCAGCAAACAAGCCTAATCTGTATTTTAGCATAGCACTGGGGCAGGCAGTTTGACACAAGCTGTAGTTAACAACTTCTCTAATGTTGTTCCACATTCCTTTTAAACTGTCCTGAGCAAGAAATCTTTCTGTAAACCTAAACCCGTTTTAAGAATCTGTGAGGGATTATTTTCAACTGGAAAATAAGATTGTGTACCTCTTGTACAATCAGCTAACTCTGAGTCCAGAAGTAAAACAACTGTCTTCCAAGAAACAGGCCTAGACACAACAAAAACCCTTGTAGCAACCTGGGAGATGATTTTCACTCCCAAATTCTTTCCTTTCCAGATTATTAGGAAAAGGAGTCAACATTTAATATTCCTGTGGTAAGTAGAAATGCACTGTCATGAAGGAAATCTGCCTTTTCTCTTAAAACATCATTAATACAAGCAATGCGATGACATTTTGATTTTTTTAAACAAGCTAATAAAAAGCTAAGTAAAGCAGTCTACCGCTACCGCTTAGCTGCTTACAACTTGGATCCCTGGCAGCTAGAGTTCAAACAAGACAAAGACACAGAAACAGCTCTTTTAGATATTTTTTTTGTATTTCTAAAGAGAAAAGAAAGTGTGCTTATTCTTTGTATGTTGGGTCTCCCTTACGTGTGCTGAACCTGTTCCTCAGTCGTTTTCCGTTTCCAGCAGACCGTGGGACACAGTGAAATTGCTAGAATAACATCAGTCTTTAAGCTTGAGTCGTGGGCAAGAATAAATAGACATGCAGAACTGTGCTATTTCCTTTCAGCTCTGAATGCTGAGCTCTCAGTCATGCAGCCTTCTCTATCACAGAGATCATAGTCCCTACAGATATGCTGGGAGAGCTACCGTGGCAGTGTAAGTGGTAATATAAGTAATATGTAGCTCTGGCAAGGATGAAATATACTCTCTCCATTCTTTTCAGTCCAAATAAGGGCAGTGGTGTCTGAAACATCAAAAGTGGTTTTGAATTTTTAGCACCAATAATTTCTCACATTATTAGTCATACCTACCCTCTGATTACTTAACAAAACTAATGCAGAATGAAAACAATACCCACCTTCTATCCACTCGGTGGCAGACATGGGTCCTGTTACCACAACATGCATTTATCATCTCTAGGGCACTGGTTGTGGCTTCTCGTTGGCCCTGGCTGCCATCCCAGACCACAGTGAATTGGAAGTATATTCCGATGAACATAATGCAACAAATGCAAAACTGGTGGAAGAGAGAAAACTGTTGGCCATTATATTCAATACTAACATTATGGACATTGATATAGCTCCATCAATTATGAAATGCAACAGCCTGTATTCTTTGCAGCAAAAATCACTGTGATTAATTTACACTGGTGTTTCATTTTTTGTTGGCTGTTTTTTATTCACTTCCTTTTGAAAATAACAGTTGTGTATGGTAGTGTTTCCATTTGTTTCATGGAAGAAGTAATCAGAAATAGCCCTTGCGAGAGATGTTTTGAACAACTGCAGTATGCTTGGTAAATAAAATAGGGGTAGGCTTAAAAGCAATGAAGGCAGAACTTTCACAGTAGTAGAAGCCATTTCTGAAACAAAAATGGCTGAGGTTTTCTCATGCACATAAATATAAGTATTTTTTTAACTTTCCCTTAAAATTATTTTTCACATTCAAAATATGGACAATATGCTAAGCATTGCATGAAGTAGTCAAGCTAGTCCCTGCACATCCTGGGGAAAACAGGAGAGAGACTGAGAAATAAAACTCTTATGGCCATTTAAATTTTTAATACTTTGGAGGTATCTGTTGAATTACATTAGATCATCTGGATGGTACAAACAGCTATTGTTATTTGGAAGAAGGTAGAAAAAATAGATACACTCGAAGAGCTATTCTGCTCTGGAAGTTGGTAATAGGTGACCTTTCACTGTCAATCTGTACTTATGTAATGCATCATTGTTAGTCATTAAATTGAACTAAAACCATTTAGAACAGGTATGACAGAGTGCAGCTACTTCACCTGGACCTAGATAGAAAGTCAGAGAATTTCTGAGTCTTTTCTGTGAAAACTTTTAAGGCTTCTTTCCGTTGCTTGCTTGCTTTTTTTTTTTTCTTCTTTTTTTTTTTTTTTTTGTGGTTGTTGTTGTTGTATTTTTATGTGCATGAGTGTGCAGTCAAGCTATGTCTGTATAAAATGTAATAATTGCTGCCCATAAAGGGAACGAGGAATCCTAGGTTCAAACTCGGGGCTCCTTTTCTTTGCTGAAAAAGGTTATCAAGCATCAGACTAATTTAATAATGTCTCAGTTCTCTCTTTCTTGCTGTTATGCTGCTTTTATGTCTTTACTAAGATTGATCTCTTCAATCAAAGCATGCAACTCATGAAACATTTTTAGTCAATAAAGCTTCACTGTGAGAAAAATGTGGATGCTTTTCTCTAGCTTGATCTTTCCAAATGGATCCCCAAATGCAGGTAACCTGTTGCTCAGAGGAAATGATACCCAATGTCCCAGAACAGTAAAATAAACAAAATTCTTCTGTCTGACAAGTGTATCCTAAAATCTCTCCCATTCACAACTTACTCATCATCTTTTTACAGTGGCACTGGGACCATTTCATCTGGAACAAATTTTGCCTGTGACTTAGAACTAGTTCTGGATTTAAACCTATCCAGATCAATTCAACAGGCTGCTGTGCCTCTGTGTACACTGGGTTATTTGGGAAGTGCTGTTTCAGAGCTAGCTATAGGCATATGCAAAAAAAGGAGATAATTTGCGTGGGGAAGCTGAATGCCCAGGGCCCTGTTGGGTTGTCTGTGCCAGGGCTCTAGAAGGGTTGGCTACCCACTGCTGATGCACAGGAGCGATGCTGCAGGCTCTGTGATGGCCACCAGCCCTGTTGTAGCAGCCAAGGCAACTAGAGAGTGCCTGGCTCTCCTGCTCCCAGTCTGTGTCCTGGACAGAGCCCTGCTCTGCCCCACAGTGAGTTGGCAAAATTAAATTTTACCTACACTGCTGAGAAGTCTTATGATGGCTTTGTCTTAATTTAACCCAGAATTTGTGCACAGGAGATTCAGGAGGATCCATCTGCTCTCCTTAACTAAGCTGAGTTAGGATGAAGTAATGTGAAACGAATTATCTTTAGCTGTATTTAGGTGGCATCACTTTCACCTGCAGAAACCCTGGGGGTCTCTGAGCTACAGCAAAAAAGCAGCAGGAAGCATACTTACTTATTAAATAATAGCTCTCAAATTACCTCATGAGTAAAAAAAAGTAAGAATGAAAAAGAAAATGTAAGAAGGTAAAATTATTATAAAATACATTGCTTCTGGAACAGTAGTATTCCAGAAAGTGAATGTTTCTTCTTAGCTAGCTGTTGAAGTTTTTAATGTTAGTCTTACAATACTTTGTATTTTCCTTACAGTGCTAGTTGCTGGGGTCAATGTAAAATTTGTTTTAATAAGACAGTTCTTAAGGAAGTAGATATGGAGGGCACATGAATAAAGAGTATACATGAGGTTTAGAAATTGTCTGTTTATGTATTTATAGCCTGAAAAAGACTACTCTGTGGAATAGAACTTTGCATTCTCAGGGAATCCAAGTCCTCAGTTTACAAGTCAAAACCGAGATACAGCATTTCTTTTTTATTTTTTCAAAATGGAAACATTTTTATCTGTGTTTCGGGTGCCACTTAGAAAGCACCAACTGGACAGTATAATGGAAACCACTTTTACTCTGAGTTTTCTTGACCAAACTAAGCTCTAAAGACAGCTTACCTTACTGGAGCTCCTGTGCATACTTTGTTCACACAAAAAGTACAGTCACAAGTCAAATTAATTTGACCACTGGAAAATATATCTATAAAAAATTTGTTTACGTTTCTGAAAAAAATTGGTTTATGTTTCCTTGTTCCTTTCATGAGATATTTACCAAGTACTTCTGGCGCACAGTCATTCTGGGGGTATTCCCAGTTGGGTTCAGTGTGATGCCCCCCAGTGCAATGGCCATAAGTGCTACTGTTTTTCTGATTAAGGGCATGTCTTCCTTTAACAGAAAAACCCACATGAATTTATTCATCGTGGACTGTGTAACATTAGGATTTTGCCTTGTAATCCAGGTATCACAGTAACTGTGAGCTGAAGTGATGTGCCTTTTTTTAAGGGGAAAAAGAATATTGGCAGATTTCTGTATTCACAAATAGACACTAAAAAGGAATTACAGTATGTCTTGTTAACAATATCAAAAGATAGCAAAAACAGGTGAGCGGTTCTTTCAAAGGACAACTTTTAGAGCAGTGTTTGTAGTGGGTTCTGTCTGTGCTGTTTGTTGTTTTTCAGCAAAATGTCACTTTTTTGCCACAGTACTGCCTGGGCAACATGAGACACAATTTAAAAGACTAAATTAATTAATTTACTACTTTATGCACTGCTTATCATTGCCTTATTTCTAAAACATTCATGCATCAGTAAGTAATATGCCGGTATGATTTTCAGAAATGAACACGGCAGTGTGTACGCTTCACATGTGTTTCAGTTCAGAGCCATGTTTCCTTTTCACATTAGCAGGTACTTAATAAATGAAAAGAATATTTTATTCTCTTATGGAACCAGATGTTGCTATAACTCTCTATGGCTTCATGAATAAGCACTCAGGATTTCACTAAAAAGGCTCTAATTATTACATCTGCTTTTACACTTATATAACCTTCATTTGTAATTAAAATCTATTTCTGTCCTAATTGTGGACTTGATTTTCTTAACTGGTGATATCAATGCAAATGCCATTTTATGCACTCATAGCCACATGTTGTTGGAGCTATACATGCACACATGACTAAGCACTCGTAACGAAAAATCAGAAGTTTGGTACAGTATTTTTTCTTCTTATAGCTTCAATACAACCTTATGCAAATCTCTGTGAATCCGTTTTCTGTATTCTGATAGTATATTTGCAGTCGCCGTCTTTCAAGATTTATCGGATATCATATCATAGTGGCTTTGACGTAAATTCAACAAAAAATAATTCATGGTGGGGAAAAGTGTATACCCCACATATTGAGCCATATTTTCTGTGTCCCTTCAAAATGTGGAAAATAACTTTGAAAACAACTGTTCCAGAGATAAATTAACCAGTTAACCAGTCTCATCAAAAACTTTAACCATTTCAGTTGATTCATCACTTGACAAGATTACATTCAGGATGGCTAACACCTGAACACAGAATGTGACACTTAGCCATTGGATTTACATTTCCTTGGTGACAGCGTTGAATAAAAGGGCCTTAATGTCATTAAGCACCTTAGTGGACTGGTCAAGTGTCTGATGAGAAAGCTAGTAATTCGTGTGTCATAGATCTGTGACAAAAGTTATTTTGAAGGAACATAGGTCTGGCAAAACTTCCTACTGTCATGCACAACTGCACAGCCATAGCTGATTCTTCAAAGTGTCCTTTGGTCCATGGAAAAGTTTGACACACTTTTGCTCTTTTTATATTGCAATGACATAGAGGCAGTTTGTATATGATAATTACTTTTCAAAATTCTCTTGATTATTTTATAATTACTGTGGTTGTTTGGTCAGACTGTATGTCAGTGTACGCATTATTTAGAATGATGAAAGCATCAGAAAGTAGCAGATTTTCTGAAATAGCCTTTCTAGTACAACATAAGGGCACAGCGTTGTTGTCTGAAAAACAGAAAACATATCTGTGTTTCCCTTATCAGCTATATAATGCAGACCTTTCTTGAGTTTCCTTCAAACAAAGTGTTTCCCCTGCATCCCCTGCAGAAGACAGGCAGTTGTGCCACTCTGCTTTTGGTCACACTGGCACTTAGTAGGCAAAAGCACTAACGTTATAGAAGGAGAGGACTGGCCTTCAGCCTGCCAAATGCAAGACCAGCAGCCAGCCTATCACTTCAAAGTGTATTATTACACTTCTGCCAGGTGGTGGTTGTGGTTTGGTTTTGGTTTTTTTTTTCCACTGGTACAATTTCAGATGCTATTGGAGGGCAAATGGTGTTTTCTAAAATATGGGAGAGGCAACTTATTGCAGTGGGAACTGTTACATGAAACAAATAAGAGCTTTGCCTTTCTGAAGAGATAAATGGAAAAATCTCTGCCCCACCTTGATAACTTGTGTAAGGGTTAATCTGGCTTTGTAATCGAGAGGTCTGCAGGACATCAGACTTGTTTCCCTTGTGGTTCCTATGTTTCTTGTGATAAGGAGAATACAGGCATGTTCGCTGATGCACCTGGTGGTCCACAGTGACTGAGAAAAGCCATTCCTTTGAGCAAGTATTCATCTGAACCATGTTACTAATGCTCACCACTGTCGAGTAAACCTCACGACTGACTGCCTGATAGACTTCCACCACTGCTAGCACTAGCAGGTGACATTGCAACAGCAAAGTGACACATTATGGGCATGTATTTATTTGGGTTTCCCAGCTTCAGAAAGTAGTAACAGACTGTGTCTGGAGGACTGTTACTTCTCTCATTTGCTCATCTTGACATTGGAGGGCTAGGGTGAGTTTTTCTTATGTAAGTCTTTCAGCTGTTGTTCATGGATTCAGATCTTCGGAGAGTATGATCTTCTCCCCATTCTGCCTACAAAGAAGTAGTTATATTGGTTATATTAATATAAGTCCCTCTGAAATGAGGATATGGCTGTGCTGCACACCTGGGGACCAGCCTTACAAGCCATACCACAGCATGTGGCTGACTTGTCATGTTGACAGCCACTGTGTCTGAGTGGGCAGTGGGTGGCCAGGTCATGTGTGGGAGTCCAGATCAGTTCCCCACTGCACTATAGTCATACGTTCAGAGAAACCTGATAGGTTGCCCTTTTAAAGAAAAGGTTGACTGGTGTAATCAATGAATAATGCAACCAGTTTTGGATTCCAAACAGAGATGAGTTGGGCAGCAGCTATAAAACAGTAAGTCATCCGTGTTTCTTTGTCAGGACTTAAGATGAAAAAAACCCACCCTCCCACAAAGTTTTCTTCACTGATATTGATCATCAGAGGCATCTTGAAGTCATTGACAAAGAGGCTAATAGTTTCCCACTTGTTTCAAAACAGCATCCCTTTGCTCAGGCTGACGGAAAACCCATGACTTGTTAGTGCAAAATAGCTCTGAGCTGATATAGGTGTCAGCTACCTACATCTCCTCCAGGGAATGACTGAATGTGCCATTATTATGACTGTTGTGCTGGAAGGCACATAAAAGAGCAATCCTGAAAGTTTTGCAACCAATGGAAGCTGTAGTGTGAACATCTTTTCCAAGCTGTGCTGCTGAAACATTTTCTTCTGTTGCAATATAGTGTGCAGGTCTGCACATTTTTGATCCCTGTTTACATCAAAGCATGACCCATGACTGAGCTCTGGAAGATCTATTTTTAGAGAAAAACTGAAAGATATCTAGCAGCAACTGTTAAAAAATGAAAAAGTTTTCATTTAAATAGGCCAGTTCTGTATAGCCAAGGAAAAAGAAAACATGTAAAAGATGTATGACATGAGCCATAGTCTTATCCATACTTGTGTAGACTTCCAAAGAAAGCAAAAAGTAAACAGCGGGTGTCTAATTAATAAATAAAACAAGTATGTTTGAAAAGCTCCCCTCCCAGATACTTTAGCACATTACTACAGATGCAGACATTAAGAAACCTCTTCAAAAACACAAATGCAGTCATAGCTTTGAACTGAACACCAGGATAATGACCCAAATGCACAAAACTTTCTTTAGTCACTTTTGGAGTTTGTGAGAAACCAATAATTAGTTTCTAGCTGCTGCTTTGTTGGTTTTTTTTTTTTTTTTAAGAGACTTACATGCTTTGATACTTTGATACAGAGTGTCTTTGCTTCCTAACAACACTTTTTGTTTTTCAGACTGAAAGCATTTTTGAAAATACTGCAGTATTGAAGAAAACTACTGAGAGTGTACAACGTTGCATTTGAAACAAGTACTTTTTTGAAGACAGGAAAAAAAGAAAGAAAGAAAGAAAGAAGACCAAAACTAGGTATTGATTTTTCTGAGGGATCCTTGTCTTAAGGCTGTACTGTTTCCATACCCAGATATAAAGGAAACTGCCTGGAAACCAGAAGTACAATTTGAAATTTTTGGAAACACATGGAAGTTTGCAGCTTCTCCTTCAGAAGTGTGCTCTGTTCCTCCAGTAATTAAAACATTCCAGAGAGGGAAAACAAACAGAGCTAAGAATAAAGTGAAAATCTCAGTGCGGAAAAAAAAAAAAATCATATTATCACTCTTTCTTCAACAGTGCTCTGTACTCCTTTCAAGCTCTTTGTAATATCAGCCAACATTCTGACTTCATTTTTAGACTAGGCTTATTGAAAGCTACATAGTCTATCTAAAATAAATATGTAATAAAGAAGATTCAGTCTCCCATTCGTTCACCATTGTGTGAACAGGTATATGTGTACTTGGGTCACATTTTTCTGTTCTGTGAATCCTTCCTCACAGCTGCTTTTCTGGTGGCAGCAGGCAGTGCAGTGCTAGGTAGGGGTAGGATGCACTCTTGAGGTGCCTCTTAGTTCTATTTTTCTGGATTTCTATGATTTTTTATGGTTCTGCAGCACTGTGCCTCCTAGGATGATGGCCAGGACTAAGTAAATTTGTTGCTTGTTGTGTTTCAAGCAGGCAGTAAGGTGATGAAGACAGCCCCCCATCCTAGCCTATACCGCAGATGAATCAGCACCACCCTAGAGTGGCTGTGCTAAGTCCCCTGCTACAGCTCCGATGAGTCTTGCTTCTGGCAAAACTAACGTTTGTTTGGCTAAAACACAGGGTACAGATGATGGCTTGTGGCACAGTCTTCTTGGCAAATTGTTACATCTGAGTGGGTCAGCAATTCAAACTGTTTCAGTGTGTCCCAAAAAGCCCCAAGCCTCTGCTGTCTTCTGAGATGGGGGCCAGGCAGCCAGGGAGCCCTGCTCTGTCCATTAGCTCCTACCACTTTGCTTATCTCAAGGTTATGCTTTAAACTTCAAACTACTTCTTGTCAGGCAGCATTGCCTGGTTTTATTGAATCTCTTGCATTTTTTCTTTCTCATGTCTCAATATAAACATTAGGCATTAAGCCTTAATTACTGTTTTCCTGGGAGAGGTTTAGGCTACTTCTGCCACCAGGAACATGCCCATTTACTTCCCGTGCTTCCTCTTCTATGAACTGTCACAGTTGTATCTTTTTCATCCAGCTCTGTCATATCCTCTTCTCTTGAATTTAAGAGCATCTCTAATATTATTAGAGGATGCTAACAACCAAGCAGATAATTAAACTGCAGATTACTAGAGGAGAAATAGAAGTCAAACATGCATTTTATACTACTTTGCCTGCCACACCAAGCCAGCAAAAACAAGTTTAGAATAACAAACTGATTCACTGATTATCACAATGCAGCTGTTTTACTTTATTTCAAGCTTAGGCACATTCACTCATGTTAGACACATCTCTGGGTAAGGCTTTTTTGTCCAGATAGCACACAAAGCTCAAGATGGTTCATCTACACCAAGAGGGAAGGATCATTGCAGAGCTGCTTTTGTCCCCTCTGGTCTGTGTCTAAGGGCTGAAGCTATCTTCCACGGCAAAGGAGAAATTGGCTTCACCCACACTGAGCCTGAGGGTCAGGGCTGTGGGTGAGCAGAATGTGGAACAACTGGTGAAGTGACATTTCCAGCTTTCTGTGTTAAAGCACAAGGTTGCTGGGTAACTGCTTTGTGGTTGGTATTTTGGTCTATAGGAGGGATGACAGTCTGTCGTCTCTCTGCAGATGTTGCCCGTGATATTTGAAACACTGCTATCGGATAAAGGTAGCTCCTCCTGTGCTCCTGTGTGGATTTTGCTGGGATGAAGTATTCACACCAGCATGCTGGATGTGCAGTACAGGTGACCCTTGTTTTCCTTCTCCAGTATTAAAAGAGGTATTAGGAAGCTCAGAAGAACTTAGAACTTTTGTCCAGACAGAGTCAAAACTTCAGCTCATCCTAAAATATATACATCTCCCCATTGCAAGGAACTTATTTGTTAATACCTTCCACAGCTACTCTTCTGGGCCTACAGTGTGCCTCTGAATACCCTGCTGAAGAGATTAACAGCTAACTTCTGATCAGGCATATTTCATTGGCAGAAAAGGCAGATGTGTATATGCCTGACTCTGAGCCCCTCACCCATCATAGGCAGTCACTATAGGTAAAGGTTAAGTCTTTACTGTCTCTTACCTAAATAATGCATGGCCACCTTTTTTTTTGGTTTTCGTTTGGTTCCCCCCTCCTCGCCCCTCTATTTGCATGGCTGTGGCATGCTTTAGAATAAGACCACACATGCGATATTATGGCATGTGTTTTTCTTTTACCTGTCTTGCTTGTTTGAAGTAAACAATGTCATGTTACTCTCATCACCCCAGAGCACCTTAGAAGCATTATGAAGCTGAGTCAAATCCCTTTGTGCTGCTATCTGGCAGGATCATATTTTGTAACAAATCAGAAGAAAATCACTAATTGTGCCTGTTCAGCTGCCCTGCTTAGTGTGGTGGGGAGGCAGAGCCATGGTTTTACCCTGACCTTACAGAACTGCTCTTGCGGGCGTGGGGGGAACAAGTGATAAGCATACAGTGCGCATTTCTTCTCAGATCCCTTAACCGAGCCTGTAGTAATTCAGGGCTTTTAATGTGATTCTTGTTTCTGTTGGCAAATAATCCAGTTGTATCTAATTACTAATTACTTAATTATACATATCACTTGAGTAGGGCTTAGGTGCATATGATTGGTGGGACAATAACGCTGCTAATGGCTGGGCTGCAGTAAAATATTCATTTGACTGGGTAGACCCGAAATGAGAGGGCTGTGACATGAGCTGATAGAGCCATGAAATGGTAAAATGACAGTTTTACTGATGGGAACTAAATGAGCAGTGTTACAATAATTCCTTTTCATTATGAGTCATAAACCAGATTTTAAATGGATGACCATAACTCAGTTCATTCAACCTGCTCAGGCTTGAATGTCCAACATTTCCAGTGTTGCACATGGAACGTGCACATAACCTCAAATTAAAGCACGTATTTCAAACACCAGTAGACTTGAATTTCTTCAGTATGTCTCAGATCTATTTTTTTTTTTTAAACTCAATTTCAGTGTTTCTAATTGCCAACAGAATATTCATCAGCCTTGCTATGGACTAAATCAATTTGGGTCTAAAATAAATGGTGTTCCTCATACTGTTTGAGACAAGCTGGGCTAGTGACTACTACAGTGAGGAAAGAAAGTAATTTTCTTCTGTGAGACAATTCACTGACAAGATGCTCCACACTGGCAGGGGAAGATCAATGCTAAGAATGGCCAGTCAAAAAATCATCATCCTTTTTCAGAAACTGACTTTCCACAAAAAGTTAAGCTGAATGATTTTACTGTTGGCAAGACATTTTCTGCTGAAGTTTTTCTGTTTTAAAACTCAGACACAAAAAGCAGAAAAAACAAAACCAATTTTCAACACGCATAAACCTGAGCAAAATTTTTCATTTTCTATGTCTTCATTGGAACAAGACACTCAGGAAATTCTGACTAAATTGAACCATTTGCACAAGCTATTCTTTCAACACCCCCCTGCTCCCATAATGTGATGGATGCTAGCTCTACTTTTGGGTAGCTGTCTGAGCAAAGAGAAAGGGAAAAGTAAAAAAAGAGGAAGCAATATCAGTATTCCTTCCCAATACATAGTAGTTATGTACTGTAATTTGTAAACCTTCTTTTTTATTCATTTTATATAAAACTTCAGTTCCTATTTTCTCCAGCTGCAGAAAAAAAAAATCATAATAAGCCTAAGGCACCAGAGATTCAGGACAAATGTATTCCTTGGGCAAATGCTTGCTTTCAGTAGGACACTAAAGCCTGTCCGTGGGAGATACCTGTCTTCTCCGTAAAATGTGAAAATTTGTAAGTTGTGTAAAAGTTGGGGTTTGGAGTGAGAACACTAATTAAAGGTAAAACTTTAATAGTTACAGTTTTCAGGAATTTTGCTGGGCTGCCTCTTTTAGAGATCACTCTGGGGAAATCTGCCATGCACACAGCTCTACACTCTGCCAAGAGCTGATTATCTCTCCTTACCTATCTTAAGGGTGTCTCTAAATGCTGATTTAATATTTAGATTGATGGATTTTTTTTCACCTACAGTAATGTGAATCCCAACCAAAGATGTGCAGAGCTCACTGCTTCCCAGCCTACTACAGGGGGGAGAAATTTAGACCTTGTCCAGGTGGTGCCTCCTTCAGGCAGAAGAAGCAATGCTGTGTGCCCTGTGCCCAGGGAGGTGGTGCACCAGCTGACTTGTGGTGAGGCAACAGAGGATGGGCACCCTGTGTTTCACTCACAGTGTTACACACCAATGAAGGCACCGTCGCGCTTGGAGTGCAGTTCAGACAGATGGTAACTGAGTTCTAGGGAAAGGTTTGTTTGCCAAGGGGAACGGTCGAGTAACCGGCCTCAGAAAACTCTAAGGATGCCCCAGTGGACATCTTGCTTTAATATTGGTGCCTGGACAGTTTCTTGGAAAGACAAGGAAGTGCCAGAATGTGATTTTTTAAAATTATTTTTATTTTTTTGTCAGCAGCAGCTGCAGGTTGAAAACTAGTCAGGCTGAAGGAAGCCCCAGTATCAGGACAATAACCAGATAATAAACAACTTGTATAGTAATCTACAAACCATTGCTCGAAATACGCAAGCAAAGGTGCTTCTTGTACATAGCCTGGGTGGTCATCTCACTCCCACTGTGCTTGGCTTGTTCATAGCCACTACAGCACACTTGTCTTTGAAAATGAGAGATTCACCATAGCAGCAGAGGACTCACCAGGATTTGCCATGACTATAGGGTCTTCTGACTACTTCAGTTTTTTATGGTTCATGTATCCCCTACTTGATTGCCTATGTGAGCCGGAGAGAAAATATAATGAAGCCCAGGATTTGAGTTAGCCAGGAGAAGGACAAGAGTGAATAATGCAAGAGCTGAAGGTATAGGAGGCATGGTGCTCTTCTATTTAAAGAAGATGGATTTTCTTCATAAAGTTTATTACAACAGCAGTACAGTTGGCCTTGTTCTGCAAGTACAGCCTGTGGGCTCTCAGAGAGCAGTGCCGGAGCTTGTGACCTGAAGTTTGTTTCAGGACTAACTGTTTGAAAATGGGATATTGTGTGAGTGCTGCAGATACAGGAATGGGGGAAGAAAATGGGTAGGGTGAAGCCAGAGGAATGAAAAACCTTGTGTTAGGAGTTGGCCCTGAGCTGCACTTACAGCTGAAGCTGCTTCTCCCTTAAGAGTCACCAAAGGCACCTAACAACACAAGTCTGTTGACATTTAGGTACCTTTCTACCTAAGTAGTAGTGAGGCAGCACTCTGAAAGATACACACTGTTTTGCTTTAGATTAGAAAGGGGTGATCAGAGGCTTGAGACTGGGTACTTGGTCCTTTCGTAAATTTATCTGAAGGTGTTTACCCTGGGGCCAGGGGCTTGAATGAAGGGAAGTACATACAAATTAGGTGTAAAACAATCAGTGCTTGAGCTCAGAGCCTACATCGCATTTTTTAAAAGTCTAGACAATTGGGAACCTACACCTAGACTCAATATTGCTGAAGATTTTACCCTGTCTGCCAGTAGGATGGCTTGTTAATTTGATGTGAACCTACTTAGCTAGATTAAGTACAGATTCCTTGACTGGCTATTTCTTTTTTGAAGAAATGTGTAGTACAGTTGGTTTAGTATCAAATCAATCCTGGCTGTAAATCACCAGACTTTTCAGTAGTGTGAATCATATTTAATTTCAGGGAATAAATTAAGTCAAGGTAGTCACTGTCAGATGTTTTGATAAGACTTTCCATGCTGAATGACTGGAAACAATTAAAGCCAATTGCTTCATTTTAATGGCTATCCTTTTTAAAACCTATTTGATTAGGCATGAACTTAATAAGAGCAAAATACATGTTTAAGGCAATTCTGAATTCTGATTATGTCTGGTTTGGCTGACACTGACGAACAGCATTCATACAGCATGGTTCTCCGTGGCATGATAATAGCATGAGAACATTAGGCAAGATCCTATCCGAATGCAAACATGTCTTAAAAAGATACAAGATTGAATCTTATGTACATGCAAGCACATCTGCTTTACATCATCAGCTACTGCTGAAGGTGCCATGATGATTTGCCTATTTGTACCTGGTTTATGCAGCTTCAAGCCATAATAAGTTCTGCGAGGCAACGTAGTGAGACATTTTCCTAAGCTTCCTTGGCAATGATAGAAAACTTCCAGTAAGGGTCATGGCTGTGCCTCAGATGTGCTCTTGACTGGATGGCTCTGCCTGATAGGCAGAGGTTCTTCTACTCGTGTTACCCTGTCTTTGAAAATGCTCTGATAGAAAATAAACAAAATTTTCATTTTTTTCCAAAAAATACTCCATAAAAAAGTAAGTAGAGCTTGTTATGAAATGCTGTTCTTATAGAGGATATGGCACTAAACAAAATGAAAGAATCTTTTAAATGTTTATTAGCAAGTTGAGAAATTTGATTTCGAGCAATGCCACATACCTGTGACAATTACCTGCCTCTGTTCTGTGTCTAAGTCAGAAGAACTACTTCCCTAGACCTTCTGTATATTCAGTGAAGAGCCATATGCACTTCTGCAGATTTTCTTGTATCTCCCCATTGACCATATACCAGTGGTTGATCTCAACAGCTGGAGATGGGTATGCTCCTGATTTTTTTTAAAAAAATTGAAGTAAAATACATACTGAGCCAAATGAGTTACGGTAACAGTCATTCTAGAAACTCATGCTATAAAGAATGCTTTATGTTGCTCAATTCATGATTTGATCTCATTCAAATTGTGGACATCCCTGATACTACATGAAAATGATAGTTTGCCTGGAAGACATTGCTTGTTTTGGAGCAGGCTGTACTTAGTATTCCCTTTGAATAACTGGACATCAGCTTTGTTCTTAAGCCTTTTGTCAGGTTCTAGCTGACTAACTGTGCTTCACAGCCAGGCACTGCATCAGAAGAGTCCTCCACCCTTTATTTCACATTGTTGTTGAATTGGTTCATGTCCAGAGAATTGAAACTGGGTGACTGGAATCAAGTGAGGAAAGCTTGTAGTGAATCATGGAGCTGATAAAATTCAGATTTCCCTAGTCTGGAGAGAGACTTGACTGGACTCAGATCCACTAGATGAGTCAAAGAAAGTGGAATCCAAAATGCTAATTCCTAGCTGAATTTATTGTTTATTTAAAAAAAAATGGATACCTTAAACTCTAGAGGCTCTGTAAGCAATTCAGACTCCCTTGTATGAGAACAGATTTCTCTTTCAGCTGTCTGCACTATTCTCACTAGACGTGAGTATCTAGACAATAGATGTAAACATGAGAGTAACATTAAAGGTGTTCACCCATGCTGCGAATGAGTTGGTCACTGAAATAAAAGACTTTCCCCTGAGTTTTTCCAATGCTACATTATGATCTGCTCAAGAAAAACTGGCTGGACTGTTGCCAAGACTTTGTTTGAAATTATGTTTTCAGTGTACTAGGATGAGTCTCACCCTGATCTCATTCAGGGTATTCGTAGATGAAGGCATTTCTCAGTCAGGATTCTCATGAATGTGTCTAGTTCTTCAGCTTTTTATCCTGCATCTGTGTAGCTCAGGGGGTAGCGGGCTGTAGTAACCAAGCAGAGCTGAGCATGATTCATGGTAGCAGGGCTCTGGTTCAATTGGGAATGACACAGTTCTTTTGGCTTAAGGATGGAAGAAGGCATTTCTTACCACTGTTTCTGTTGATGTGTTCATGTGCAGTAGCATGCTCCCTTTTGGCCCATAAACTAGATGAAGGGCAAGTTCAGTTTCCTGGATAGCTCTCTGACATTTCTTCTCTTCATGCCAGCACCAGTTCTGGCCTGTTTGAGCCAAGCTTGAGGCAAATGCTTGATATGTACATGCAGTCAGCCTAGTACTGGCGAGGTGATTGTGACTGAGCCTGCTATGAAGAAGTTATTACTGATGCTGTTCTAGTCTAACGCCGAATTCCTGGTAGAGTGCACTATGTTATGAAGTGCCCAGTGGATGATGTTTTGATGTAACTTATGGGAGTGAAGCAAGTCCTTCAATCTGAGGAAACACATATCACAAATAATTTACATTTTTTTCTGTGCAAGAGACATCTCACTCTTCTTGACTGCAAATGTGGAATTTCTCAATTACGTACTGATCTCGCCCACAGAGATTGTTGGATATGGAGAGTTCTGGGAACTGAACTTAATGGTTGGAAAGAAAAATGTTGTGCTTTAATTTTACCCAGGATAGCAGTTATAAGAGTGCTTGTTGTGATTTTGTATATTTAAAGAACTTGACTCCGTGTATGCGTAATCACAGTCTGTTACAATATGTCATAGCATGATGGGATTTTGTCTTGTAATTGTTACTTGACATAAATACTTTAGTGCAAACATTCTGAATAGTTTAGAAACACTGCTGACTTTAGGCAGATATAGGAGTTATTCTAACCCTTGGGAAAAAAGACATTATTAGTGTGATCCACTATTGTAAACTGGTTGCCACTGCATTTCAAGAGCTGCTTCTAACAAACTCAAGCCAGCCAAGAATCCTATGAGGAAAAAAGTTAATACTACCGCTTGCCCTCTGATTTGTGCACTTGTTCCTATTTACTTCCTTTACATATGATCTTTGGATGGAAAAAAAAAATTAAGGAAGAACATTTGGGTGACATTGCCTTTTATCCTTACATCACAGAAAGACACACAGAGAAGCAATGCTTGAGAACTGTAAGATACAGATGGGAAGGAAGTGCTGAGTAAACTATTTTATTTTGGCAACGTAAAATATCAGAGCCAATGCAGACCACTCGTGGAGTAGTTTCTGGACTGTCTCACTGCTGTTTCGTTTGTTGAGAGTACCAGGACATAGTGGTGAAGAATGATAATTTATCTCTGCAGGAAAGAGCTCTCAGCTTTCACAGAGCTCACAGAGCACAAAGATAAGCAAATATATGTACTGGCCATTTGATATTTGTGGAATTATTTAATAGCAAGTCTCTAATGAAGCTTTTGATAAAACAGGAAGTCCACCTCCAGTGTTACCTGCTAGCTTCTTTGACCCTCTCCATCATGTTGCAGCTTACTTACAGCTTACAGCACTTACTCTGCTGTGTAAGTGATTGCTGTCCCTGAGGAACTGCAGTTACCCTCACCCTGATGGCCCTATTCAGTGGATCAACAATGACTTCAAATCAGTGCAAAGAAAATAATCCAAGAATGAAAAATGCTTAACATCCCATTCAAAGACCCCTGGGCAGCTATTGCCAGGTTACATTGGGAGTGGCTGGGTCCTATCTCCAAGTAAAGCCAAAAAATCCAGTGGTTTTGAGGGAATCCTAAAAAAGTCAATTTAACTAAGCAAAAGACTCTGTCCTGATTAAGGAGCAATGGAGGAAAGGGAGAGGACATCCACTGGACAGGATCTACAGACTGCTTGTGGACTAGTGTTATTGTATTGGTTGGAAGGAAAAGGGATGGAAAAAAGAGCAGAAAAGTGGCAATGCAGGGAGAAGGAGAGATTCGGTAAATAAAAGAATGAAAGAATCCAGACCCTAGGCTGGCCAGGGACTTTGATGAAGAAAGGTAGAGGAAGACTGAAAAAATGATGCTGGAGAGAACAGGTAGCTTTTGTAAAGTGAGTAACAACACAGAAAGCAGAGGAATCCCAACAAACCCTATAAAGGAAACTGAAAATATTCCACAGGGAACAGTTCTGTTAGTCCTAGCAGTTTTCTACTAATAGCTGTAACAGTTTACATGCAAGGACAACATTAACTTTCCATTATACGAACTTTGCCAAACCTGAGTTGTTTCCTACCAAGCATTATGTAAAGAAAAATGTTCTCAGAACCTTGCTTTATACCATATATTCCTTAAACTAAGAGTTTTTTGTGTCCTTATGTAAAAAGTCCATATGCTTTTATTTTCAAGTTGAGCAGTGTCAGCAAAGCTGTCACCTGTTTTCCAAAGACTGGCTATAGGAATAAAAGAATTATTTGTCCATCACTGCTCTCTGACAGATGCTACTCCTTTGTATCATCTTTTGTGAGTAATCTGTGGGTTTATGTTGCTCCTGGAAACAGCACCAGGAGCAGCATTGACCTGCAGCCCCTGGGGGAGAACTTTGCAGAACCCTTGTGTGTGCGCATGCCCGAGTACAATCCTTGTCAACCTAAGTAATCCTGTAAAAATCTGTCTGAAGAACCAAGTGAGGTGAAAGCCTTGACCATAAAGTTTGGATCCACAAGGGAATGCATTTAGGAACAAGTATTCCTAGTTTCTGTCCAGAGGAGTCAGAGGTCATGCAGGCATAGTACTCAAAAACATAGTTCTCCAAGGAAAATTCATTTTCACAGCAATTTTGTTTTGGTCTGCTTCCGAGCCTAGTAGTGTGTATTACACTAGCTGTTAACTGATGACCATATATTAGCAACCTTCAGTCAGTGCCAGCCTAGGTGAAAATGAAACAGTATTACGGCATGTTACCCGTAGTAATTCTGGGAGTTAAGGAGCATATTTTCAGTAACAAAGGGGTTACTACCCATTTTTGATCACATTCAGGGAATGATATTCCCTATTCTTAGCACACTCATCTGAAAAAAAGTACTTGTAAGTCGTTTCAGAGTTGTGCAGCAAAACTGACCTCTTTTCTAGTCTCTATTACTTCCCAAATACTCAGCATAGGCCCACAGGTGCAGCAGTTTATCTAAGCAATCTTAGCAGCATAATGGCTGAGTTCGTTCCTGAAGAAGATCCAGCATTTTCTTATGAGCTACACCAAAGGTGAAATTATTTTACGTGTTAAAAAGCAAGGAAAAAAATATCAGACACAGCTTCCCTTTTTACAGGTGGTATTTTTAATCTGTGCTCACTTATTTATTGTCTTCATCATTACCCTTGTCAATACACAGAAACCTACTTTGACTGTTAAACTGCAGTCTCTGGTCCAAATGTATACTTGCATTTCATACTGCTTCATTTCTTTGGGTCTTCATACCACTGCCCACATCCTAATTTTGTTAATACTTACCCTATTACTGTAAAATATGAGGCCCTTGCACACTGAAGTTAAAAATGGCTTCAAAATTGTTTTCAAACACTTGTGAAGAAAGGAGTAATGAGAGATTTCTTGCTTGCTCTTTCAAAAAATCTTCTGCGATAAGACTTAACTCAGAGCAAATTTATCAGTTGAATAATAATAACATCTTGAAAATGGGGGTTAAATGGAGAAGTTGACAGGCCATGAATTGCACAGTCTGACTGAAACTGTAATTTTATGTATTTTCCCAATGTGTTGGGAATCTTGTTCTCTTTTCTCCCTAACCCAAAATGACAGGTCTATTATACATATGTATGCTAAGTACCTTAATGGGTTTGGACAGCCTCTCCCTCATTTCCAAGATGCAGTCATTAGAGGTGGTTCTTGGAAGCAGGTGCTATTTATGGGTTGAGCTCTGTTTATGTCTTTCCACTGGTAACCTTTTCATCTCTGCTAATGATTAACAAATGATGGGGCTTGAATGACACCAGGGCCACGGCCTCAGCCATGCTGGTGGGGAGATTTGTTTCAAACTTGCTTGTCTCTCCCCTAGAGTTTTGAAAAGAAGGGAGAGATGTATATTTACATAGGCACTAAGTCAATATTTACTTGCAGTTGATCTTCCACTCTCCTTACTTCCTGATTTTTCTGCAGGTTACTCTCTGTGCCACCTGTCCCTCCTTGTACTCACAACTCTGGTGTTTCCCCCTGCTATGAAGGAGTTGGTAGCTGAAGCAGGAGACCCCAGGAGTCTGAAGAAGTGCTATCTGCACCTATTGCTGTCAGCCTTTTTCTTTGCAGCTCAGCTTATGGCGTTTCTAAATGACCAAGAGCAGAGACTACTGGATAATCCCAACCTAGCAGGCAGCTGAGTCCACTACACTTGTAGTATTTCCTAAACGCCTCTGGTTAAGGAGTGGGACAGGATGCCCAGCTGCATGCTACCTCATGGAGTAATGCTTGGCCTGGCAAAGCATACACTGATGCAGGGAGGAGTGAACCCTGAGAAGCACCTGCTTTAGCATATCCCAAACCCATGCCCACATGGGACCTTCTGAGCAGAGGGTCAGAGATGCACCCAGCGGTGCAGGAGGTGTGGCTGCAGGTCTGTGTTGGACAGGTGTTGATGTGAGGACACCATATGTCACCTCACTGCCTAGGAAATGAGATGCCTTGCAGCAGTCCTTCTGCACCTGACGTACGCAGCCAGATGGCCTGATTGTATTGCTAGGCACTGCTGCCAGCATTTGTCCTTTCCTGGCGGTCAAGACTGGAGCAAGGACGCGGTCTGATCCACAGCACCGGTTAATCACCGCACATCACTGAAGACCTTCCGCTGCTTTTGAGCCTAAGTTGCTTTCCTCAGAAGCATCTAAATCAGAAATTGATTTTGCCCCTCCTTTTAAATTTACTGCTATTTTTGTAGAAAAACACTGTCCCCAACACCAACAAATTGATATATACCTGTTAACTTTCTCTGATATTAAAAATAGACACAATGACTACTGAGTCTTGTTGTTTAACGTTTCTGAAGTGAAAATAGGTGGAGGTAAATGTAGGCATGAGTGAAAATAAGTGTGTTTACAATATCTGTACAGAAATAATTTACTTGTAATATAGATATGAATTAAATTCCTAAAACAACGATTAAAACAGTGTATATATCGAATCAGTAATCAAGGTATGTGGAAAATGCAGAATATTGTTGGCAGAGAGATAATAGACTAAAACCTTCTTCCAACTACCTTAATTGGAAAAATCCTTGAACAGCAATATCTATGCTTTTTATTTTTTATCAAGGACAATGAAGTGGCTGAAAAACGTTAGGTGATAAAGGTGCAAAGTCTTAATGGTAGTAGAGGGAAGCCTTGCAGAATCTATGGGTTGCACAGTGAAGTTACAATGTCACACGTTTTAATTTGGTGCATTTGTAGGAGTGTTTGGGAGAACTCACATTATCATCAAGCTAACAGGGCTCCAGTAACATTTCACATGAGGAGTGATATTGTTTGGAGGGACATTTTATAAAGAATTGTATGGAAAATTGACCAATGCAGCAAGACTCACAGAAAGTATGCATTTAAAGCATTATATGACACACAGAATAAAGATCACATGGTTTTGCCAGTATGTCCTCTGGTACAATAACCTGATACAGCTGCTTTTACTGCTACTGTATTATCATGAGTACTTGTAACTGGAGGCTAACATACTCTATCATTTCCCCTACCCATTCACTGCTGATCTAAGCATGTATAGCAGGAACATTACTGTAATGGTAGCCAGGAAAAGGAGAAGACTTGCAAAAATATGTACTGTTTCCCAGCTGGCTCATAGCCATTTCACAGCAGCATTATTGATGAGAATGGACTTTAGAAAGACAGTATTAAAGAGCAAGCAGAATTAAGAGCTAGGGACACAGGACATTGCAAATTAAATATTCTAACACCTTTTTTTCTCCCTCAGCTGTTAAAGCATGCTTCAAAACATGCTGGACTCAAGAGGGAGAGCCAAGAGTGAGAAGAATATATTCAGATCTGGTGGGGGATGAATTCATTATTCCTAAAGCCCCCAAGAAAGAATGTGAAAAAAAGATATGTTCTGAGCGCTTGTTGAGACAAGAAAACCAGAGGCATACCACATTAAAAAGAAGGTGAATTCTGTCATCTATATCCAAAAATTATTGCTTTAGTAAAAGCACACTAGTGTGTGCAGCAGTCTTTTTACATGCTTTGCATCTTTCTGCAGGCTGCATAATTTTTCTGTACAGTAGCCAGTAATAATTTGGAAATGTAACATCCCCCCCCCTACAAAGTTCATTCTTGCCAAAGACATGATAAGAAAATTTGGTGTTCTGTTATTTTTATTGGCCTATCCTTTAGATTAAAAAAAAGGGGAATCAGAGTTGACTTTCCACTGCTTGCTGCTATATGTATTGAAAACTGCTTTTATATAAGTATACATATCATGGGTCAGGGCTCAGTGATATTATATGTTATTGAAAAGAATATCCCTGACATTTATCAGGACTTGAGTGTGAGGGCCCAGAGACAGCTTGAACTGAAGATGATGTTCACTGGGAAAAACTTGCTGAACTTTTGGTTTGGCTAGAATGAGACAGTTCTAGGCTAAAGGGGTAAAATTACAATTTGTCTACAGCCCAGATGATTCTTAGGCTTGCATTTGCCAGCAAGACAACTGAGAAATATGGTAGCAAAGCAGAATAGAATGGGATCTGCAACACTAGTCCATGAGAAGTGTGAAAGGTCAAGGAAGGGGATTAGTTTGCAAGGAGGTTAGAGACTCATGAAAAGAAACAGGAGAGGAAAGAGCCACAAAAGTCAAGAGAAAACAAGATTTCAAGAAGAACACAGCTGACTTTTCACAAAGATTTCTGACAACTGAATGAAGCTGGGAGTAAGCTCAAGTAGGGAAACCTTGGAGCTGATGCATATCTTGTTTCTTTTTAGATACCTGTGTTATTTGTGTCTGCCCAGTCAATGGAGATGAGGAACTGATTCACCTGATCCTAAAGTTCACACCTATCTTTGGTCAGACTACTTGCTTGCTACAGTTTACTGACTGAATTGACCTCGACTTCATTGACTGGTGTGGGTGCATAGACACGTGGCTCACAGGTAGATTCTTGCATCAATTACATTTAAAAATGGGGCATGAATCCTGCTCTGGTTCTCTCTTGTGTATGTGCTATGTATGTAAGAAGGTCCTATTACAAATTCAACTTCTAGAGAAATTGTTCAAACTCATTGCCATGTACACTGAAAAGAGAGAGATCAGGCAATATATGCAAGATCTATGGGAATGAACAAATGGGAATTTGCTTGTGCTAGAATACCCTTAGTTCTTTACTGTCCATGAGCCTAGTAAAGTATGGGGTATCCAGGGATCCAGACTGTCATCTGTGTTATGTGAAGCTATGAATTCTGACCCTTCCCATCCTGCCATTAAGTTCATGCTTTCTCTTGCTTTTTCTCTGACACATCATGTTTGCTGAGTGAAGAAGGGAAGAACAGAGAATGATGACTTTATGCACAGACACATGTTCAGCCGTATACTGTCCGCGTAGTTGTATATGGATTGGCAGTTTGATTTTCTAGGATGCTTAATAGCAACAGCTCAATGAGAACTTTCAAATGTCCAATTCATTTGAAAATCAAGACACTCATTTGGGTTGTTAAGTATAATTTTAGGACTTCTATTTTGAAATAGTCACACTTCTTTTTAAGTGTCACTGAAAAAGAACTATGTGTGACTACGTTTTAACTGACACATAACAGCATTACTGCTATCCTTGATGGCACTAGATCAGCACAGAACTTAGCCTGTCTCCTTCAAAATGCGTAGAAAATGTAAGCAGATCTCATGGTTTCAGGTGTCAGAGAGGTCACTCAGTTCAGGATTTTACAATATGCCTATTGCAATGATATTAGATCATCCAGGTAGTATCTGCTCATTCATGTCTTAAGGAAGGATTGGGCTTCATGCAGTTAACTGAATTGGAATCTGACCAAGATACCTCTTACATGGGTGAAATAGGAACTGAGCTCTCTCAGAGCACTTCAGCTCAATCCAAAACACTTAGTTACACTTTCTTTCATCATTTACTACTTCTGGCACTCAAGTAGGCCTGTGAAGTTGAAGTGTGTTAGGTTATTTCAGCCAATTTATTTTTGTCTGGTTCTGCCCTGAGCAAATGGTGGCATTAGACATAACAATAACACACAGGCTGTGCCTCCGACAGAGGGTAAACACAATCTGTGTGATTCATTTTTGAGGAATAATAATGGGAATTTACCCAGTACCAGTAAAATCCAGGTCAGGACACTTTCAAGGTCCGGCAGCACTCCAAGACAATAAGCTGATACTTGTTCTGTGCACACTGTGTTGATGAGGAAGACCAGTGTGGCAGTTTGACCCTGGCTGGACGCCTCGTGCCCACCAAAGCTGTTTCATCGCTTCCCTCCTAAACTGGATAGGGGACAAAAAATACAAACAAAAATCTTATGGGTCGAGATAAGGACAGGGAGATCACTCAGCAACTACTGTCATGGGTAAAATAGGCTCAACTTGGGAAAAATTAGTTTCATTTTTGATCATTCAAATCAGAAAGCCACCCTCCCCTCACCCTTCCCTTCTTCCTGGGCTTAACTTAGTTCCTGATTTCTCTCCTTCCTCCCCCCGAGTGGCGCAGGGGGACAGGGAATGGGGGCTGCGGTCGGTTCATCACATGCTGTCTCTGCCGCTCCTTCCTCCTCACACGCTTCCCCTGCTCCAGCGTGGGGTCCCTCCCACAGGAGACAGCTCTCCAACATGAACTTCTCCAACATGGGTCCCTTCCACGGGCTGCAGTCCTTCAGGAACGGACCGCTCCAGTGTGGGACCCCCTGAGGTCACAACTCCTGCCAGGAGCCAGCTCCAGCACAGGCCTCCCACGGGTCACAGCCTGCTTTGGGCATCCACCTGCTCTGGCGTGGGGTCCTCCACGGGCTGCAGGTGGGTACCTGCCCCACGGTGTGCCTCCATGGGCTGAGGGGCACAGCCTGCCTCACCGTGGGCTTCACCATGGGCTGCAGGGGAATTTCTGCCGCGGCCCCTGGAGCCCCCCTGCCCCTCCTGCAGCGCTGGCCTGGGGGGCTGCAGGGCTGTTCTGCTCACATGGTCTCACTCCTCTCTCTCGCTGGTGCAGATTTTTTTTTACTCCCTCCTTTCTTGATGTGCTATCCCAGGGGCACCACCACCATCACTGATGGGTTCAGCTTTGGCCAGGAGCGGGTCCATCTTGCAGCCAGCTGGTGTTGGCTCCATTGGACATGGAGGAAGCTTCTGGCACCTCACAGAAGCCACCCCTGCAGGCCCTCTACCATCAAAACCTCGCCCTGCAAACCCACTACGATCAGCAATTTGGAGTTGCATAATAATACTTTTGTCTTGTAGTACTTCACTGCAGGAGCAGACTCACATAAATGCTTCCTGTCAAAGAGCAAGTAAGAACATCAGAATCCTGCATTCGTTTGTCAAATTTCAAAATATTATTTAGCCTATAGACTACATGTGTCAACAATTTCAGCACTTAGAAGGAAATAATTTAAGCTAGTAATGGTCTGCAGCTGTCTGATCCAGAAACTCTTAAGGGATGTCTCTAAGAGATCCCTAAAAGGCTATTAAGGAAAGCAAAGTTATTGTCGATAGTATTGGTTTTTTAGGAGAATCACAGAGGAAAGGTTGGCAGTTACCAAAATAAATAAATAAATTTGTATTTATATCCTTACCTAGCAGACTAATGACAGAAAATAGTGATGTACAAATTATCAGTTGTGGTGACGCAAGTCGAGGCAGACTGAAAAAAACACTAGGTCTGTGTGGCTGGATTAGGACAAAAATGGCCTTTATTGTTTATACAAACTATTTATATATCTTAGACAGTACAGGTGTTAGACCCTGAATAGGTTTTTGTGTCCTTCTTCTTGCTTGCTATTTGCTGTTGCTGTAGGTGCCCGTATGCTGCAGTTCTAAGTTCCTATTCTTCACACTCTGTTTACATACCTGACAATTTGTGGCTGTCTAAAAGGTACACGGCTAAGCCTTTGAAATCAACTAACTTGTCTGCAGACCCGCTGCAGACCCCAACAATTCCCCCTTTTTGTTTTTTGAACAGCTAGTACCAGGTTTGCCATGTTCTGCAGGGCCCTTGCAAACATGATGGCAACCAAGGTAATAGCAAACAAACTATACTGCCAATTGAGTGAATGTATGCCAAAAAGGCTGACATTTTCTCAGATTTTGGTAACATGTTGCTGCAATGGGGTGCCTAAAATCCACGCAGCACATACCATCAAAATCCTCACAGCCATGTCCTTGAGCCAACAGCACAAAGCCAATAGTTGCTCTGTTTCGTATGTAATGGTGGCAAATTTGACTCACATTCTTAACTGCCTAACAAACAAGGTGATTTAATTCTTTAATGCTTTCCCTGCTGTTAACTTCGGATAAGAGAAGAACCACTGCAATACGTTCCCATTGCATTTAAACACATTATGCTTATCAACATGTTCACATGTTGATTTATGCAGGTGTCATGGTCCCATCATAGCTTTTCACTACATTAGCATCTATATAAAGACAACTATCGACATTCAAAGTGCAAACAATATCAGCTTCTTTTGGGTTAACATTATACAGAGGTAATCAATTATCCCAAATACCAAGACTTTCAGTAAGATTCTTCATTCCCCACATACATTCACTTTTTTGCAACAATGTCTGCAAGTCAGTTTCAAGGAAGGGCACACCAAACAAGGACTGGTTCAGTAAGGAGACCACACATTAGTTGTTGGGTTGACTGGTGGCAGCAGCGCTCCCACAATCCAGCACGCTAAGCTCAGGCCGCACACAGCGAGCAGGTATCCATCGCGGACCTTCATCTGTAGAAACACAAGCATAACCTCTTCCCCAACTTAACAATTCATGCGGTCCCGACCAATGCCCGGTACGAGGGTTTTTCATGTGTACTAAGACACCTTCATGCTTTTGCTGCTTGTCAACAATTGACACAAAATGTCACACAATGGGAGGCACCACATGGTCGGCAGAGATTTTCAGAAAGTTAAAAACATGACATGCTTTCTCTAATTGTGCCGCTGGGGTCATTCCCTTCATTCCCTCTTCTTTTTTTTTTTTTTTTTTTTTTTAAGTGAGTGCCACTTTATTAATAGACTCACACCAATTTATACCCCCAGCTAAAAATACACACACTACACAGGCTTTTTTATTTAAAAGGTGATAGGTTAAAACTACTCATTCACACGCTTCCATCTCCCCTATGATTGGTCCCGGTGCCCACATGCTGTTCCCCCCTTTTTGTTTTTTGCAATCCAGACCCCTTTTATTATTCTGTTCATAATTCTCATAAAGCAATTCCACACACAGCCCAATATCATTAAAAAGATTACAATGGCAATTAATACCGTTATCCTGCGCAGAAACAAATCTTTTAACCATCCAGTAATTCCTAAACTCTGTAGCCAGTCCGTTAACCCATTCTCAATCTTTATAGCTTGTACATTTTTTCTTAACTGAGCAAGCTGCTTATGAATAGAATTAGAGTGATCAGTCAAATTCATACACTTTCCTTAGCACTGTTCACTATAGGCTACTCTCTACTGTTCATGCTGTTTCCTTATCTTCTAGAGGTAAGATCACATTCCTCCTTTGTTTCCATCTCATCCTAGTTTCTACTCATACTCCCTTAAAGTTATTTAACTCTTTGCTGCAGGATCTCAGCTGCACATCATTCAAAGCAAGGGCAAAACTGCACATTATCAATGTCAAAACAACCCACTGTCTCTGTTCCACGATTCTAGAATTCATACAATTCTACAATTTTTTTGTTTGTTTGTTTTAACCAGCAAAATACATTTCAACCGCTCTAATACAGTAGATTATAGACAGCTTTTCCGCGTGACAGAACACAGTCACCCTGTACTGCGAAACAGTTTTTTGCAAGTTCTGTACTACTTTCCAAGCAAATGGTGTATGAACGTGAGGATTACCAGCAGCCGCAATCTCCCAATACAATAGGATATGCGTGCAGTGCATCGGTGGAAGGAGTAGGAAGATAAGGAGTGGTCCGCCTATCAGTTCTACTAAATCCCAGTTCCCGTCTCTTAATGCCCCATCTCTTACAGCCTGCCAAAATCGCCGAGGGTTGCGCATTATTACTGTACCACTGGAAACTGGATTTTTACCACCTCCAACTTCTTCATTGCCTGTGACTGATAGCGCTGTCGTAGCTGGACCCGAATCCGGGTTTTTGGCATTTCCATCCTGCGCAGGCAGGGCCTTAGTAGAGGGGGCGGGAGGGAGGGCCGGAGCCAAGGGAGGAGGGAGTGTGGGCTGGCACAAATGCTGGGGGGAGGCAGGGGGGCTGGGATCGGTCCACCGAGGTTTCCGCTTGTTGTCCGCGTCCTCGGAATCGGTATCGAGTATAAGTCGATGCAGTTGGAGAGATTTAGGGGATTCAGGGCACTGGGGAGTGGCTCCCCCCCTCCCCCACCCCCTCGTCCTCTTGTCTGTATTCTGGAGGGAGATACAAGGGAGGTTTGAATGATGTACCCTCATTCGCATTTTGCTGACTTTGTAAGCCCCCACTTGCACCTTGTGGACTTTGCAAGCCCCCACTCACATTTTGCTGATTTTGCAAGCCCCCATTTGCATCTTGCAGATTTTTGAAGCCCCCTACAACATGTCTAAGCAGTCCCCATGTAAGCAAAAGCCCCGGCGCCTTTTTGTCCCCTTTCTCCAGAGCTTCTGACAGTGTTGATCCTAAATTGTCCCAGGTCAACACACTAAGAACAGTCGTGGGGGACAATTCCACTCCATGTGTTTTGGCCCACAATAATGTATTTTTTAACCAAATCCCATCTAAAGTAATTCCACGCTTCTCTAATACTAATTTCCACATTGATAGCACTATATTATCTTCTTTAGATAAGTTACTCCTCATGCTGTCCCTGGTGGCTCACCTTACCGGTGTCAAGTTCTCCCAGGATCTCGCACTGGCTCGATGCGCTACTCTGCTTCACCAGGCTCCGCGTCCCCAGCGACCCACTGGTCACAGTCTCAGGATCGCTTCTGACACCCCTTACCAGGGTCACATCGGCACAGTCTCAGAATCTCTTTTTGATACCCTTTACTGGGATCACATCGGCACGTTGGTGTCACCAAATGTGGTGACGCAAGTCGAGGCAGACTGAAAAAAACACTAGGTCTGTGTGGCTGGATTAGGACAAAAATGGCCTTTATTGTTTATACAAACTTATTATATATCTTAGACAGTACATGTGTCAGACCCTGATAGGTTTTTGTGTCCTTCTTCTTGCTTGCTATTTGCTGTTGCTGTAGGTGCCCGTATGCTGCAGTTCTAAGTTCCGATTCTTCACATCCTGTTTACATACCTGACAATTTGTGGCTAAGGTACACGGCGAAGTCTTTGAAGTCAACTAACTTGTCTGCAGAAACACTGCAGACCCCAACAATCAGTGTCTGGAGGGCAAACACAAATTTGACCACTGTACCGTATACATTGTGAATATTTGGCGACCAGTGAATTCCCAGGCTAAACAAATGCACCTGGACCAGTATGTAAAAATGTATAACTTCTGTGGCTCTTTCCATCTTGTCAGATTCAATAAGAACAGGTAGCATTAGCATGATAATGAGTCCTTCAATGCCAGGCTCACAGGGTTAACTGCAGAAGACCTTATTCAGTCCTTCCTCAGGCAAAATTCCATTTGCTCAGCAGGAGTTTGTCTGGGTGAAGAGTCTGGGATTTGACAGGCAATGTTTATGAGTTATACAGGAAAACTAGTTGAAACAGCAATCTCTGCAGCCCTTCCTAATGGACTAATAGATTTTTTCAAGCAGCTGGAAGATTTTCTATAATCCCTCCAAGCCCTTAATTTCAGGTTTACAATTATGTCTTCCAATAAATGATGGAAATGTATTTCAATTTACCACCTCAACCAGGTGCGTTAATGAGCACTGCAGGAGAGCTCACACAAGTTACAACAGGAGTCTGAAGAACAACTGCCTGCTTTAGGCACACAACAGCTGCTTACAGATAGTTTGTGGTAAAGAACCACTCCCAAAGCCTCTCCCCAGCTAGAGGAGATTCTGCATGTTGAGGGCAAGGTTACGCTAGGTAGAACATTGCCCCTTTTCTTTCATATCTCTCTCAATATTCCCCGCCTGCCTCCTCAGTAAGGATGGGAGAGGGGCATGGACACTTCATCTCTTATATCTGTTGGTGCCATTGAGACACATGAAACCACACTGAAAAACTGGTTTAGAAATGATAGACTGAGTAGGAGACTTTCTCTTGCGTAGCTTTGTACTACCAACTACAAGGGGTGGAAGACAGTTTCATTCCTAGAATAAACCTCCATGTTTTCAAGACTACTTTTTTTAATACAGGGTCTAAGGAAAATTTAGTTTATAAACACTTATGTACAGTTTTAATTCCAGTTTGAGAAACACTCTTTCTTCCTTTCCCAGAAAAATTATGGTGTGATATTTTAAATATCCAGCCTACAATATACTGAGTATCTTCCCCTCTCTGTGGCTACAGGGATAGATCATGTTTTGCTAGTCTGAAGAGGTCATTATTTCCTTACTTAAGTAGTTCCTTTTCTTGGTATGTCTATGGACAAACTGAACCGTAGACTGATATGTAATCTCTGATTCAGGTATTTCACATTTGGAAGCAGATACCAACAACAGAGAAGAGAATGTTTAATGCACTTCACTTCTCTACTGCTTTATTCCAAAATTTTATTGTGGGATAAAAGGTCAGTTTTTATTTGGAGCAAGTTACAATTCACTGCAAGACAAACTACTGCCCATGCAGCAATAGGAAGAGCGATGTAGGCATGTATCATTTCCAACATCTGTTTGGCATGGAGCTTGGTGATTCTGTCTGGTTTGATGAAGGGACTGTGTGAGCTTATCTGACTTTTAAAACTGTATCTGCTATCTAATAAAAGATGCTATCTCTCCTGAAAATCTTGGCTTGTTGTAATAGATAGGCACAACAGAAAAGTTAAGATTTCATGTAAACTTGTCTTGATGGTCCTTTATTTTATGGACAATAGCATGAGGCTTCATAAAAGCAAAAGTTTTACACTCTGCAACTGCATTTTTGTTTCGGTCAGTGGTATTATAGCAGAAGCCTACATAGATTTTTACAAAGCAAAGAAGAACAGAAGATAACCAAGAATTCTTTCAAACTGCATACTTCAGCTGTGAGAATTAACAAAGTTAATGGCCACAAAAAATTCCACAAGAAGATAGGGAGCCCAATGCACTGGTTCATCATGTTAAGGATCCCCTAATTCTTGGAACTGCCTCCCAGAGGAATGGGTGTCCATATGTAAGACAGAAAATGTGTTTTGCAGACATACCATTTGTTTTCCTCGCAAGATACTTTCAAGGCTGTCTCTGCACTCTGGTGAAAAGGAGTGGAGCAAGGCTAAACATTATTACCGCTTGTTCTGCTAATAATAATTCTTTGAGAAACTGAGAGGAGCAAAACATTTACAAGGCTGCTTCATTCCAACTCCTTGGCAGCACAAAGCATTAGCATTAGAGCGAAAAGTTACAAAAATTCCTGAAAATAGGCCCTGCTTTGATACTCCACTTTGCTGTTTTTACATGTACTCTCCTCTTTCTTCATAGTCTTGTCTGGAACTCCTGTGGTAAACTGAAGGGACCTTTGCCTGGACTGTATGACTCCTTTTACTAAGGAAGTCCTTTTTACAGCTATACACTTGGAGTTCATGTTTTCTCTCTGAAGGGCTCTTGAGAAATTTCTCACTTTGATCCTATTTGAACTGTTACCTTTTACTATGATATTATCTTTATCTGACACTTCCCATCTCTTAGATATGCCTGGGGAATCACTATGATAGAGCATAGTGATTGCACTATATATTAATTTGGGAATGTGCAAATTATCTTAGAAGTGAAAACACAAAACCATGATGCCCATACTTACATTCTGTACATCTGCTTTACTCCCAGTAAAGAGCTGCAATGATTGTCATGGTAGTGCGGTCTTGTATAATTGCCTTTGAGTTGCTGGACTTTCAGAAAGTGCTTTTTCTTCACATTCTCCTCAGATCCACTTTCTTTGTAAGTTTCCCAACTCTGATCCTGAGCTTCATAAAACAAATCTGAGAGGAAAAATAATAATAATATGGGTATCACTGGAAATGACTGTGATTCATTATTTTCAGCTGTTGTGTTCTTGGACATCTGCGTTTGGGCAGGACTCAACACAAAACTTTCTAACAGTATCTGAATTCCCTGACTGATTATTTTCCCTGTAAAGCTGGATCAAAATTGTTCCCTGAGGCTGTATCCTGTTACATCTAGATTCCCATAGGAACCCCGGACTCCCCTTGGATCATGCAGGTCTGGTTGGCACTAAACAAAAGTTTGGCAGTAACTCAGAGTCACGTTGATGGTATCGTTAGTATAGAATGAAAACTAAACACCTGGGAAGCATTTGCTAAATCAGAGCTGAAGTATATTGATGTGGAAGCTGCTCACTCATATTTCTGCCTGGGGAGTGAGAGGTACACTGCCCCTTCTGATGGGATAGCTAGAAGACAACAGGTTTCATAATCACTACCTTTACCTGCCTTAAAAATATGTAGGCTGTTTCTGTACCACTGGCTGAACTGACATGTTCTGACCTCTGTTTGCCAACTAACCGAGACACAGTCGGCTCTACAAATTACTGTATTAGCTCAAGCTTATGATAAAAAGCTTTATTCAAAAATAAAATTTAAAAATGCATGATATCTGGTAAGTCTAGCTTTCTGACCTGGTCTGAGAAAGTGAAGATTGGTTTTTGTTTAGCAAAAACAGGGGTAAGCATTTGTACCTTCACCACTTCCCACTAGTCTTGTGCTCCTGAAAGCTACATTGTTTCTTAAGATCCAAAAGCAGAGTCCCCCCAGTTGTTAGGAAATTAAAAGCTGATGTTAAATACAACTCTCTTACAGAAATTCGGACATTGATTCTTCTTTGGGATGTAATTTAATGGAGGGAAAGGAGGAAAGAAATATCAGAATTAAGGAAGAACATGGATGTCACCAATTGTGTGTCACCATATGATGGAAGGTTGGCAAAAATACACTCCAGATGGGCTTTCCTTCCCTTGACTATATTTCCAATAATAATGAAATGATCCAGAACTCCTTTGCAGAAGATCTCATTGCCAACATATTTTATGCAGGGTTATAGAATTAATTTCAAGAGGAGAATGTGAGGGACTTTCTTATGGATGTGTGGATTTGCTCATAAATTTTTTACTGAGATCCATGATCAAAGAAGTGCAACATACAAAGTAATGAATGATTGAATCTCACTGAAGGTGAGAAAGGCAGTTCTGCAGTGCCTCAAACTTTAAAGCCTAATGGAGCATCTTCCAGCAAGGATTCATGACAGCAATGCTGGATTCAAGGCTCTGTCACCTAAGCTGACATTCTGCTCTGGCAGCAATCCCACTGTAATCTAAAACTCTTTGCAGAGAAATAGGTTTCCACCGAATACTACATCAGGCAGTACCATGCTAGTATGGCAGATAAGGGCATGGACTGGCAACACATTTTACGGACCACTGCTCCCTTTCTCCTCAGATACTTTTTATGAGCTGTGAGGAAAAAAACCCTAACTACCTCACTAGAATAGTTTAAGAAAATAACTGGTGTTGCACTCCTTGTTTTGCCTACTTGCACAGTTATTGTATGGCACCATGTGCAGTAAGCTGTAGAAGTAGGTATTTGACAACAGCTCAGGGACAATGGTCTTCAAAAGGTAGATGACCTCTTGTGATCTGCTCTCTCAAGAGAGTGAGGAGCAAGAGGCCTGGCAGAGACAACTCTGCCAATCTCTTATTTGCAGCAAGTGATGGTGAAGCACAATAAGACTAATCCCCAGTACAACTGCTGCACATAGAACAGTGAATGATGCATTTGTACCTGCTGGAAGGCAAATTCAATGGCAAAAACGTCTTTATTTGACCCTTATTCAAAAAAATACTCTCCACACCACAGAGAAGATTTGAACAGAGGGGTGTAACATAGGTCTTTATTGTGCTATGTATGAGCCTTACATTCAGGTCCTGAGTAAGGGTCTAGCCTAGGTCTAACAAGATCAAAAACATTTTTTGCTGTGTCTTATTGTTCATTTTTAGGACTTTTCATTGCAGTCTATCACCAGAATATAATTTTACAGTCACACCCACTGCCTGAAATTTGCAGGTGGTTTCACAGTACTGGATGTCAGCAAAGTGTCCCTGAAGACCCCTGTAAGTCTTCTGGTTGGGTGGAAGTCATCTTTTCCTTAGACATCCAAGTATTTCAGTAAAGATGTGCTTGGATACATTTCTGTGTTAGGAGTCCCAGTGGGTCCAGAGGTCATAGATCCGGTATGACTTTTCTCTCTTGAACCAAAAGTGCAGGGAGGGAAGCAGGCAAAGTCAGATTTTTTTTCCAATGCAGCAGCTGGAAGGCATCTCCTGTGGTCTAACCCACATCTGGGGCCTCAACTAGAAAGAGATTGAAGGTGCTGTTATTAACTCCCTGTCAGCTACCCGATTCTGCCAAAAGACAGTGGGAGCTAGACGCCACAGACAATCTGATCTCCTGCCTGCTAGACTTTAGAGGGCAGATTTCCAATGAGTGAATTAACACTCAGCTAAGGTTTCAAGTGAGCAAAATTATTCCAATAGCAATTTTGGCTGCAGGAAGCCCTGCAACTGGTCTTTGAAAAAGGCATGTAGGACTTCATCTCTAGGCATAGTTCTCTCAGGCTGTGCAAATCTCCCTGTGGAGGGTCAGGACTATAATTTCTGGGGACATGAAAGAGACTGCAGCTTCCAGGGCAGAGACAGGGTACTCCATGAAAGCTGCCAATACAGTTGCTTGCTTACAGTAGCCTAGGTCTTTGACACTTTGTATGAGTTGAGTTATGAATCCAGTTGTTTCTTTTGCATGAGCAAATAAGGTGCAAATACTTGTCAGCATGCACTGCTGTATTGTATTAATTTCATCCACTGTTTCCTCCGTATCAACAGTTCAGTGAAATTTTGCATATGCCCTTTCTGGAAATCAGATGCACAGAAGCCTTTTGCAGCAGAGGCAGAATGGGCTGGGAGAGCAGGATGCTGCCTGCTGAGTCTTGCATGGAGACCTTTCCTAGCTCATTTGTTCTCCCTCACACCCTACACTCATGTCTAAAGATTCCTGGTGCGTTTAATTATCATGCATATAAAATAGTGGCTTTCACCAATATACAATAATATTCAATCAGGCCTGAATACTGATAAAGTGGTGTTATTAGGGGTGCAGGGTGCTGGTGGGCTGTGGAGCAGCATTTTTCTTAGTAACATTTCTCCCCCTCCACTCTTGTGACACCCCACCTGGATTACTGTGTCCAGCTCTGGGGCCCTCAGTAAAAGAAGGACACGGACCTGTTAAAGCAGCTCCAGAAGAGGGCCACAAAGATAGTCAGAGAGCTGGAGCACCTCTGCTATGAAGGGAGGCTGGAAGAGTTGACTTTGTTCAGCCTGGAGGAGGGTCTGGGAACACAATGTTGTGCCCTTTGAATGCTTAAAGGGGGCTTATAAGAAATATGGAAAGAGATGTTTTACCAGGGCCTGTAATGGTAGGGCAAGGGGTGGCAGCTATAAGCTGGTAGAGGGTACACTTAGATTACATATAAGGAAGACATTTTTTACAATGAGGGTGGGAAGACTGTGGGAACAGGTTGCCTCGAGAAGTTTTGGATGCCCCATCCCTGGAAATATTCAAGGCCAGGCTGGATGTGGCTTTCAGCAGCCTGGTCTAGTGGAGGTCGTCGCTGCCCATGGCAGGAGGTTGGAACTAGATGATCTTTAAGGTCCCTCCCAACCCAAACCATTCTGTGATCCTATGACAAGAGCACATGAATGAAGCTAATGGATAAACCACATTTTCTGTGCCCTCAGGGCAAGCTTAATAAGGAAAAGGGTGGTTTAATTCTTAGAACTCTCTCTGCAGCATATGTGGGCAAGGCACTCAATTTGCACTATTTTTTTGGATGCAAATCTGAAGGTGTGTTGGTGTTAGTCTTTTTGGGAACACTGAGATCCTGGTGATTGCATCTCTGGCTGGTTCTGCTAATACATCAGAGAAAGAGGGTCTCTGCTAGCTTAATTTCTTCCCATTACAATGGTTTTAGATGTTCTTGAAATTATAAATCTGTCTGTATTCTGATATACTGTGTTCTGTGGTTACTTGTTAAGGAGGTTCAGATCTGATTTGACAAAGACTCAAACCCCTTCCTAGACAGATAGGCTAAAGAGTAAGGTATTTCTGTATTAAAATTAAAGCCAGTTCAGGATTAATTACTTGACGGTCTGCAATAACTCTACTGATTAGATCTTACTCCTCAGGAACATATCTTCTTAATTTTTGGTTTTAAGGATACTTTATTTTCCACCAGGGAAGATCAGTTTAGTGAAACAGTGAATCTTCATGTTTCTCAGGGAATGTCTTCAGCTTCTCAGTGAACACTGAAAATGGAATGCTACCCTGTAAAACAGCTCTGACCCAAGAGAAACTGGGAACGCTTATGATTCCATTTCTGAAAGTCAGTCAGATCCAGCAGCTATTACTCAATATTTTACACCATCTATACTCAAGGTTCAGTGTTTCTTCCCTTTGGCATTTCCCGCTTCTTTCTGTAAGTACTATGCTGAAAGACCAAGCAGCTACTGATGCCACAGAGACAAACCTTGATGAACAGAAAGAGACCTATCACACCAGATTTCAAATACCAATTAAAAAAAATATTTTCCTGTTAAAAGTCCAGTATGCATTCAGCAAATTCCACATTTTAGATGTAACATTCATGTTCCTAAGTCAGAGAGAGATAAATTACCGGATTCTATGTTGAAATATGATTTTGTCTCCCACTATGATAGCAAATAAATACTACTGTACATTAAAGTACATTGTATAACAAGGCTATCACTGAACTGGAATGAGGGCAAGCTGCTTTATTAATATTGCTACTAAAATTAAAATAAAAGTATAAAAGCCAGATTCTACCCTGTGTGCTCATTCTACCCTGGTAAGAACCACACCAGAAGGGTTGTTCAGCCTATGGGTTCTGCTGTTGGAGGAATGTTTGAACTTCAGCACCTTGTTCCCCAGAGGAAATTGCAATAGAAGCATGAGAAGACAGCAGGATGGGAAGGCCTGTTTTTGGCTTTCCCACAGACCATGGTGTCCCTGGAGGCTGAAGACTGCAGATGGCTTATATGGCCGTTGGCCTACATGGAGCAGATTTTCTTCTGTTTGTGCGTTTCATGTATTTTATTTAATATAAATAAGGCTGAATCATAAATTGGCTTGCAGGTGAGAACACCACATATTCCTGTTCCAGCATGCGACATCTATGGCATTGTAGCACAGCCTGGAATTGTATTTGTCACAGCCCTTGGCATCCTTCAGACTAGGTATAGACAGCTACAGCCAATGTGTTGTTTTGTATGTAAAGTTCACCATGCAAATCCATAACATGATACAGTGACAGCTGTAGCTAAATAAGCAAAATCTGGTTTCTGCTTTCAGTTGCATTTGCCCAGCACTCCCTCTCTTTCCCAGGATTGTCACTTTGAACAAGAATCTCACCACAGGATTTGCACTGTGGAAGATTTGCAGCTCTGTATGTTACAGCAGAAATAGATAATATTTCTGTTACTTCTTAGTTGTAATCAAGTAGCATCTATACCAAATACATGACATTTATGTTTTTATAGTTTGCGTGACTAAGTTTCCCACTGAGAACTGTTTTTTCAAGCTAAGCACAACAGACACATAGATAAGCAACTGTAAAAAGTTTACAGAAATAAGATCTAAGTCTCCAAAACCTTCTTTAAATACTTTGTGCATATGCTCAAGTTTGTCAGTAAAAACATACAGATGAGCCAAATCCTTGTCCCACTGAAATGAACTCCCCTTATGCTGTTAAAAGTGGTGTTGCCTGTGACTTTTATGGGGACAATTTTGTCAATAAAAACTACACAGAGAAATTTTCAAGCATCCAGAACTCCCTTCTTCCTTTCATTAGGCTACTTAAGACTAGATGCCATTTTGGTGATTCTTCTTAGACAGGGTTTGGCAACATGAAAGCAGTAGTAAGTGCACCAAGAAGAATAAAAATAGCCAATGTACAACGGTATGCAAGAAAAGCTGCAATGCCAAATAAGACGCTAGCTTGAAAATTCCAATGTTACAAAATTCCGTCCACTCAAGCAAGGACCTTGAAAAGAAAATTATACTGCAAATATATAAATGATCAATTTTTACAGACAGAAGATTTAAAGCAGTGTGTTGTTTATTTGGTTTTTTTTCCCGGTGTCACCTGGTAAGTTATAAAGTTTTGAGGACATTGACTTTTTTAGCAGTCACAACAGTGAATCAAAGATTTGCTGTAGAACTTTGCAATGTGTTTGATTTTGACAATTTCTAATAAGAAATTTTTCATAGGAGTTTGATTTTCCTGTTATAAACTGTAAATTGTCTGCTTATATGTTTTCAGCAAATGTAATATCCTTTTTAAAGACTGCAGTGATCTAATTGCATTTACCTTACTATGCAATCAAATGTATAGTTATAGTAGTGGCTGTATTATGACTCACAGAGAACAGCAGCTATTGAAATTCACATTTCGCATTATATGAAACAAAAAGATACTAATTAATTACTATTAAATACAAACACTATCTAAAACTCCTTTATCAGCCTAGTTCAGCAGTACATGTCCCAAATATTCTAAAGACAATACTTAAATCCAGTCAGTACAGAAGGCCAAGTCACCTTTGGAAATCTGGTCATAATTTCTAGTTAGAAAAACAATAAACTTTCTGGAGAATAAGTATGTATAATAGACATCATTCTTCTGGTATTTGATTTATGCCTCTTCATCTGTAGTTTCTGCAAGATTGGGAAGTATCCTGATAGTTCAGTTTGCCTCAGAAAAGGAAGTGATGCTGAGCATTAAACATGAGGCTTCATTCACACAAAAATCATATTCTATCAGTGAATTACAACCTTTATTGAACACAGATGGTGATTTTCCTAGGGGCAATACTAACACTGAGATTAAATCCTTAGTCATATACAATTCTTTCTACATCATATCAATTATTGGCATTCATTGGCAGTCTGGCTTCCTGACAGTGAATATTAAGTGCTTGCAAGTAATGCTTCATCTTAGGCACTTGACATCTCATGAAGATATTTTGTTCTCTCAAGAGCGTTCAAACAAAGGAAACTCAAGAAGTTTAAGCAGAAGGTATTGTGCCAATTGTCTGCTGTAACAGCTGGGACTAAATTGATACGACCCTGCACACAGATGCCTAGCAACAGTACCTCAGTATATGCTACTGCTCTCATTAAACTTGTCTTGGGCTTAATTGCAACCCTAAAGCAAAATAACATTGGGTTTCAGAGAATTAAAGCATTTTCAGACAGCTACATGTAATTAATCTGGCTGTATTACAGTGACTTATAGCAGGTGGACACTCCTATTTTCAGGCTTTGGTAGAGCATTAAGTAGATAAGAGATTTTCCTAACATGAAGCCCTTAGATTTATTAGCACTGTGTAATAAACAGTTGGTCAATGCTCCCTCCACCTAGTGACACCTAGGCTGGCATGGTGCTGTTACAGTGTGAAAATAGCGGGGATCTTTTGGGTAGGAAATGTTGATGTAATGTAACTATACACAGCAGCAAAAACCATACCATGGTGCACACTGTAGCATAGTGAATACAAGTGAAAAGTACTTATTTTTCAAGATAGTGTATTTAGCAAGAAAGACTGTAGTGAAACTTTCGAACTATAAAATATGTGTAGGTGTTTTGTTTACCATTTCCTCATATTCATGGAATGAATGAACATGTTACAAGAATATTCCTTTCTGGAATGATCAAATGCTTCAATGTGAATGATATTGATCCTAGCACATGGAAGGGTATGGCATAACTCTGCAGATGTTGGAGTGGGATACTGGCATGCAACATATGAACACAGGGTAAGATCCTGTGAGCATGAGTTTGGGGTAGCTGTAAAAGGGACAAGTGGCTACACTGCAGTGGGCCTAGCCAGATAACTGAGCACATGACCACCTAGAGCTGTTTTTGTTAAAAACTGGCCCTTTCAATCTTTGCCCTCAACCTACCCAATGTGTTTCAAGAAGTGCAAGCTGCATCATCTTGTCCTGTGCAGTGTGTCAAATAAGAAGGACTCAGAAGTGAGAGCCAGTGGCTAGTGTTTCCACCAGAAGAGTGTTTCCTCTTGGATTCAGTAACTGTTGAGACAAAGTGTCATTGGGAGTGTGCTGAATATGTATCTCTACCAACAATCTTAACGGTCTTCTCTTCAAAGGGAGATGCTCACTTTTTGAACAGTTCTGGCTACCAGTGAGCCCCACAACACACAGTGTGTTGGCATCACAAGCAGCTGCAACGCCGTCTCTGGCTTTTCCTGTGAGGAGCCTGTTTGCCAGCAGGCATCATCCCTGAATTGATTCTGGACACTTCGTGTTTTCCTGTCACCTAGTGCCAGCCGAAAAGTTGATGCCTGCCAAGATACACCACAACAATTTTTCTCTTGGTAAAAAAAAAAAAAAAAAAAAAAAAAAAAAAAAAAAAAGTAACTATCAGAGAGAGCATTTTTTTTGTCTGTTGGTGTCCTCATTAATTGTGACTGCAATATGGAGTTTGCATGTTTGCCAGTTTTGTGTGTACTTTTCTGCTACCTTTAACTTACAATAAGGGCACAATTAGGTGTTCAAGATTAAAAAAATCCCTAGTTAACAGATAATGATTAAAAATCCAGGTGTTCAGTCCCGCAGACACCTCTGCCTGGAAACTGCTTCACTTCACAGGGTGTCTCCGAGGACAGTACTAAGTGTTACACGCAGGTCCTAGTGTCATATACCTTTCATATTTTGGGTATTCATCATAGGAATGCATTCATGGTATTTACCTGTCATGTGTGAGGAACAAAATTATATCTTGTTGACCTAGGAGTACAAGGGTCATTGGCTAAACAGTATGAATAATTAGGTGCTTTTTAGTTCTGCAAAAATTAAGACTGACTCTCTCCTTTTTTATTGCTGTTCTCCCCTACCTTCTCACTGTTCTTGCCACTTAATATGTTTGCTTGGTTTAGATTGGAAAGAAGTGTTACATTTTTCAGCCTCTTGCAGAAAATAATGAATAAGAATGAAGGGTTAGATTGATGGTCTTGCTTCCCACTTCCAGTGGTGGGAAAGCTACTTCAACTCTTGCCTCTGTCAGGGGTATTTTGCCCTCTGCCTTACAGAAGAACATCTCAACATGCATTTTTTGTGGCTCTGTGAGTATTTGCTTGTTTTATGCACAGTGGGAACAGGAGAGGTGGAAGGATGACTGCTAAGACATCGGTTGTGGGGAGGCTTAGGCTGGTCAATGTCTGGATGTCGGCTGGACCTGCTCTAGTTTGTGTTTACTTACTGAAGTAAGGACAGTTCCAAAAAATACCCACTGGCAGTTCAGCATCCCCAAACATGCTGTAGCATGCTATTTGAGGTATTTTCTGGGAGGGAGAAGACCAGAAAATCAAGTCTAAATCAAATCTAGCTTATCATCAGGCTGTGCCCTCATTCACTGTGAAGTTAACGCTGAAAATGTGGGTTTCTTTTATCATGAAAGGTACTTGCTGAGATGGGTGCATACTTGCAGAAAGTGACTGAATTGCCATATTTTGGTGAATAAATTCTGCTTACACAGACTGCACACAGCTGAATTTGTGTGGCTGTCTTGCTCTACACAGGCTTAATTGCTTCACTGCCTGTGAGGAAACTTCTTCCACAGGGGCCTCCTGCGACAGGGAGGTGGATGGTACTGGAATGCTTTATTCTAGTTTCCTGAAGATCCAATCAGCAGATTCGAATCAGAACTAAGACCTTCCGCAGGTCCTTGCTAGGACCTGCTAGGTCCTTGCTAGGACCTGCTGACCTTAATCAGTCCCAGATGTACCGCACTTCTCTCCACAGGAACCATGAAATGGACCTGTCCCTGAGAGGTACTTCTGCTCCTAGAAGAGCCCACAGACAGTGGTGGCCCTTACTCAGGTCAGTTAGAAGCCAGTTTGCCATTCTTTCATGTACACCTATAAATCTGTGTGTCCTGAGTGAGGAACATGTTTTAACACTGCATCCCAGGAAAGGTCTCCAGAATTAAAAAGTCTTACGTAAAGTGTGGTGGCTTCTGAAATGCTTTGACTCTTCTTTTACTTTCTCCTTTTCTGTTGCCTCTCTTCCTTCCACTGCACCTTCTGCACACCTGGCTGTTAAAGCCAGACACACGTAAGTGCAGATATGTTTAATGCTGTCTAGACAAGCACCTTATTAAGCTGGGCTGGGGCAGCAGTTGCCATAGTGATGAACAAATAAGACCTTGTAGCTGAAAAGGAGGTAGCAGGAGATTCATACTTTCTTCACAATATTGTGGGGATTTCAGGGTGAATGTGCAGTATGAGAAACAGCAACTCTGTGTGAACTATTAGCAGAAGAGCCATAAATAGCAAGTGATACAGTTGGTTAAGGACTAGACCTTTCTATTTCATAACAAAGGTGAAAAATCTGAGTTTTGAAATAGCAGCCTCAAAACTGCTCCTGAATGCAAAGGTGACAACCAAGTTTACATTATGTCAGTTTGTTTGCTGTAAAGCATAACCTTGTATCACATGCTGCTTTTACTTTAACATTTGAAGTCTATGCTGAAGTTTCAGCTTAAGAGGTGGTAGTTTTGCGTTGTCAGATGGGCCCAAAAGCCCTTTCCAGTTTTTACATTGTTTCTGACTGGAACAGCAGTGCTAGGGAATTGCTGGGGCAGGCTCCACGAGAAAGCACAACATTCTGCTCACTGCAGCAAAGATTCAAATGAAAAATCTTCCTCCTTTTCCCTGTGTTCCATAATACAAAGATAAAAACCACTGCTCATTTCTCATGGAAGAAGTCAAGGTACTGCAATCCATTTGCAGGCTGCCAAGGGGAAGGGAAAGTGGCCTCAAAGCAGCATCATGTCACACCAGCTCTCGCTCCCTAGCCACCCTCACTGTGGTGGTGCCTGGGGACACAGCAACTGCTGCAGCCCCTCCATGGCTCACGCTGCGTCTAGCCCCATGCATAGTGGTGTGGGGTCCATTATACAACCTTTTTGGTTGTAAAGGAAACCAAGACAACCTTCACATGGCATGTTTCCTATACAGTTTTTTTTTTACTTTCATCTGAAATTCCTGAAATATGCTTCATTGAAGAGAAAAATATCACAACAGACTTGTGCTCAGAGGTAATAAAGGAAAGAAGTAGCATTTCAGATGGCATTATGGCATGCTCATAAGTTCCTTTTCTCTTTATCCCTTTTGCCTAATTTTTATATCAGACTGTTGGACATAGCTAAGCTGTATATTTTAACGTATGCATTAATGTACACGAGCCTGTGAGATGTAAGACATGGAGAAAATATTTTCCTAATAGAACAAGTTGAAACAGGTATTAACACATTTAGTCTTAGTCCCAAATATTTCATCTACAGCGTAGAACTTTTCCCTGCTTCAGAGACAGGCAGATGTGGCTTACAGATTTCAGGAGCAAACACATAGACGCTCAGCCATCTTAAACTTCTCTTACTGAGGTGTATGCTTGACCTTAATGCTGTTTACTTCAAAAGGAGATGAATAAGCTGATCGTTACTGGAAGTTTCACTTCAAAAGGGGAATCATAGGGGTTATAAATCACCTGAAAATTTCAGGGAACAGACTGACATATGGATTGGGCTAGACCATTCATTTGTAATTGTATCTACAAATGTTTTGGGACTAAAAGATTAAAAATTAGCAAAGGGAGTGAAGGTGCTTATTAGTACATATGCATAAAATATCAGTATTTTCTCAACTACAGATCTAGTTTCATTAATGTTTGGTTGCTGACTGGGATGAAATGTGTACCATTAGAATTACTGTTTCCACCCATTTCTCATATTAAGTCTTAACCTGGGTCAAAAGTTTGCTATTTCTGGTACCTTTAAGAAGGTTTTCAGGTAGAGTGAGATGTGTACAAAGTACTGTAGCTGATTGTAGCAAAGGCAGTATTCTTGCCAGTATACCCTCCGCTAGGTCCCTAAGAAGCACAACTTTTATCACCGAAAAAACTTTTGCGACAGGATAACTGAATCTGTAAAATCCTCCGGTTGGCACAGCACTGTTAATGAGGTATGTATGTTTTCCTGGTGCCTTGTAGTTAGGTGGCTAAAACTTGCTGGTGTGGCCTGCATCTCAAAACTGGATAGGTACAGAGGGAACTGAGACTTGGCACTCCTGCTCAGATGCACTGCTACAGGGTTGGTCAAACTTGGATGTTAAGGACATTGTCCTCAGGAGTATGTTAAATAAATCATTGTCAGCATTCCCACTGAACTGTAAATACCCAGGTTAGTAACTTCATAACGTATGTGGGCATTTTGCTGTTTCTGAGGATGTACCCACTGACTACACAACAATGAGCTTCTTAAACATGGCGAGATCTACCACTGTCTTTTCCCATAAATGCTCCTGTTCAACGATTATCTCCATCATTATGAATAGTGAACAATGGGGCCGGACTTCTGGACTATGTATTTACAGTATACATCAAAACCTTATTTTCAAGGCCCCACAGACTCTGTGATTTTTGAAGCTGTTCACAAGCTTATTTTGTGCAACACGAAAAACAACATCTATGTAAAGGCCTCAGTTTTGACCTATACTAAGAGTTTTCTAAACTCATAAAAATTGCTAGGTCCTTATGCATGCACCTGATTTCAGCATGATACTAAATTTGAACAATACAGTAGTGTTTTAGGTACACTTCGTTGTTAATATATTTATATGTATATTTCTCAGTATATGTGCATTTACCAAAGTACTTCTGGTTTGTCAGTGTGTCTGACTTACCTTCACTAGAATTTATAGCCTTTTAAATGATCCTTCTTAGGCTTCTAAGATTCAGATTCTAATTTAGTACGGCCTAAACTTTCTAAATTGATTTGAAACTTTTATCAGCAGAAGTGGAAGTAGAAGCAATAAATTTTGATTAGCTTCTCATAACACAATTACAAAAGTTTCTACATAATTTCTGCAAAGTTCTTACAAAGCCTTACTTCAAAAATATCATTGATAAAGGAATCATTATTTTCCTCAGCCTGCACTATTTTCCAGTAGGTTTTTCATCTGCTTCGATAACCTGTTTTGGAAATCAGTTTATTTTGCTTGCAATTCTGTAAGAGAAGAGCTCTCTCAGGTACATAGAATGCAATGATTGCTACATCTCGCCCCAAGTTATTGAAGGCAAGAATTTGGCTGGCTTAAATGAGTTTTGAATTAGGTTCAAGGTGAAACATACATGACTCACTAACTGAAAAGGTCCACAGTTTTACTAAGTACCTTCATGTGTACACCTGGGGAAGGTACCATAGTTGCTGTGTATTCCTACAGTACTGGTTGGTTTACCCCAACACCAATACTGCTGCCAGAAATGGTATGTAATAAACACTTGAGATTTTCTTCATTGTTTCACTTAGACCTGATTAGTTCTCAGAGAAGAGGAAAAGAAACAGAAATTTACTTCAAGGAAACACAAGTATAATATATACTTACACATATGTAGAGTGGCTTCATATAAATCATCAATTATGGTTGAGACTTTTTATGCTCCCTAAAAACTCAAGTACCCTGTTTTACACAGAAACTCTTATATATCTTTTCATTGATTTTTCTGGAAAAAGTCTACTCAGTGCATGATTTTTGTCTTTCACTCCAGTGCACAGCTGGAAATGTTTTCAACCTTCTGTTCACCACCACCTCTTGGCCATTTGAGTCCAATCTGTAACCTGTGAGGCTTCCCTGTCCTATTTTTGCATTCTGTAAAGAGCAAACCAGAGAGTAGCAGAGACTGATAAATTGTGAAAACTTCTCTTTCAGCTCTGGAAGGCAGGCAGGCCGTGTTGTAGTGGATGCCTCAGAAATAACACTTGCCAGCTGTGGCATCCTTCCCATTTTCTACAGGACGCTTTCCCACTCTCTCATGCTTTTCCATCCTGCCCTTAAATATCTCTGTCAGTTGATAATAAGAAACAGAGAAATCAACAGTGTTCCAGTTTCCTGAAAAGTTTAAGACAAGGAATTAAGAGAGAAACTGGGAGAAAAAGGAGCAGAGGAAAACGGCAGATAAATGAACCTACAAAGTTATTGAGTCTAGCCTTTTGCTGTAACAGGGATCACAACAGGTAATTTCTTTTAGAAACGTATCAAATCCTGTATTAAATGTTGGTGATGCCCTTTACTCTCACCACTTCTGTGGCAGAGGTTGTTTCAGAAACTCATGTTCGTTCCTAGCACATCTCTGGCTACAACTTCTCCAGTTTGCCACTTGCCACCCCAGATAGTGCCAAGCAGAGCAGCTGCAAGCAGCACTTCCCTGCCGGGGTGAAAATGCCATCCTTAGATGCAAACAGCCTCCTGTCTTCTGCTCTCTCTGTCTCTGCAACTCTGATCTTGGCTCATTCTGAAGGTGAGCTCTCCCATTAGTAGCTGCTTACTCTTTCAAGTCACAACAGTGAGTTTTTCAGAAAATGTATTTAACCTGTGGAAACAACTCTGAAAATTGCCTTTCTCTTCCACCTGCTTAGAGATGGCTAATGCTATCTAGCAGGGTTTGATTTTTCATTTTTTGTCTAAAGGAGATCCAAAATTATCAGTCTTGATACTTGATAACTCTTCTGTCTTGAAAACTAGTGTCTGTCTCTTCAGCAGTGTGATGGGTTTGTTGCTGAAGTCCACAGTCCACAGTCTTGAAACAACACAAATAACTGAAAGTCCTGAAGTTGACTAAAAATGATTGAGAAGCTTACAGACCACATCGTCTTCAGATAACATGAGTTAGTAAAAGCCTAGTAGTAAAATTTATGGCATGCTGTAATACTGCTTGACAAAATATTTTTTCATTTTATCAGCTGATAGAAGTGTGAGTTCTCCTGCTGCTACCACTCTGGAACTATGATTCTGACACGGTTGTTTTCCTTTGCCCATTATAAAATGTATATGACGTCTTAGGGCCATGTAAACAATCAAATAGGAAGATGGAGCCAGGTTCTTCCCAGTGGTGCATGGGAAGAAGATGAGAGACAGCTGGCATGAGTTGAAACGAGCAGTTCAGATTGAAGAAAGAACTTTTCCCCATGAGGACAGTCAAGCAGTGGCAGATCTTGCCCAGAGAGGTTTTGCAGTGTCTGTCCTGGGATGGTTTCAAGCCCCAGCTGGACAATGCCCTGAGCAATCCTTTCTGACCTCAGATGGTTGACCCTGCTTTGAGCAGAAAGATGGACTAGAGACCTCTTGAGGTCCCTTCCAGCCTGAATTATTTTTCAATTATGTGATCTGATATAAGAATAACCAGAGGTTGCCACAATTTCACAGCCATGAAAGGATCACCTGCTATCAGCAAATGGATCTCCTCTCTCTGCCAGGCTGGTAAGATAAAATGTTTCTCCTGGTTTTGGCTGGAATAGAGTTAATTTTCTTCTTAGCAGCTGGTGCAATGCTAAAAAAATATTTTTGATTTGGTGTGGGAGCGGTGTTGATGACAAACTGATGTTTTTGGTTATTGCTGGGTAGTGTGTGTACTGGGTCAAAGACTTTTCAGTTTCTCAGGCCCTGCCAGCAAGAGGGCTGGAGTGGGGTGGGAGATTGTGAGAGGGACATGGCCAGGGCAGATCACCTGGGCTGGGCAGGGGCACATTACATACCATGTGGCATCATGTTGAGTATATTAGCTGCAGGAAGAAGCAGGAAGGGGGGGGATGTTCAGGGTGATGGCATTTGTGTTCCCAGGTAACCGTTACACGTGACGGAGCCCGGCTTCCCTGGGGATGGCTGAGCACCTGCCTGCCCGTGGGAAGCGGTGAATGAATTCCTTATTTTGCCTTGCTTGTGTGTGTGGCTTTTGCTTTATCCATTAAAATGTGTTTATCTCAACCCATGAGTTTTCTCATTTTTACTCTTCCGATTCTCTCCCCCATCCCACTGGGGGGCAGAGAGTGACCGAGCAGCTGCGTGGTGCCTGGTCGCCAGGCCAGGGTTAAACCACGACAATGTTTAATTAGAAGTGCCTCACACCATGCCCTGATGGACACATGAAGGTGCCATCCAGATATGAAGTAAAGCAGTGTGCATGGCATGACAATTCTGTTATGAATACACAGTCTGCTTGTGAATATTTTTCTTCTAGGACAAGAGCAAACACCCCTTGCTCCTCACCTTACAGGCAAGAAACGCGTATGCAAGGAATGAAGGAATCAAAACTTGCAGAAATTCAGATCTTACAGAAATTCAGATTTGTGAGTTATAACATCTAGAAGGACATACAGGCCACTGAATCTAAGAAGTGGAGAAACTCAGAAGTCCATTCCAGGCAAGAGGTGAACTGCTGTGGTAAACATTGTCCAAAGCCTTCAGTTCTTTTCAAAATCTAATTAATGGCAGAATAGATTGCATTCCAATGAGACAGAGCTGTGGAAGTGCACTAAGGTGGCCATTTATGGATAAGGCAGTCTTGGCTCATAAATAGAGTGAGGCATCTAGAGTCACCATGGTTACCTTCAAATTCAAGCTATAGTTATTATTCTAGTAAAATCCTGGGTCTGCAGACTGCTCTGAGATAAGAATAATCAGCCCTTCATTAGCTGGGCAGATATACATCACCCTAGCTATCGGGTTGCACGTCTTCCATTTTATAGAGAGTGGATTTGAGCTAAGCAGCTTGCAGCTGAACACCTGTCATTTTCAGGCAGTTGGAAAGCAGAGACCTTGAATTCTTTTCCTGAAGATGAGACTAAAGGCTTGATTGAAAGCTCCACTAAGTTCCACTGTTGGTGAATCAAGCTGCCAGACAAGACTGTCACCATAATAAAAGTACTGTAGGCCAAGCTACTCAGTACTTTTCCCACAGTCATATATTTAAATCCAGATTAAATGAGGAATATGACGGGTGCATTTGTGACAAATCGGTCTGTGCTTAATCGGTATGAATTGTGCTGTATTTTGGGAAAAAAGTGCTCTTGTGAGGTCTTAATCTATATGATTACAACTGTAAGGACAAAAATCAGATGGAAAAGTTAACAGTTTGGTTAGTTTGTTTAAAAATAAAAGTATTAAGATACTCTTTACTGTTTCTTTTTTCACACTATTTTCTTAGATACAGAATGTTTCAAATAAAAATGCATGGAGTTTTTTTGTTTTTTTTTTAAATAGAATTTTGCCAAGCAATTTGAAAAATATTACCCAGAATCTCTGAGCAATCCTAGAAAGAACCTGACTCTCAAAAAACCATAACTATACTGTTACTACTTTCAAGCTGAACTTAGAAAATACACAAATTGCAACTCAGTTTTAACTTGGGAACTAAAGTAATTAAATGATAATTTTTATGTTGTGATAGGTTTGAGGTCTGAATGCTCCTTATAAATCTATGTCTTAACACTATTTTTCTTGGTCATCTTAAAAAGGTTTAATGGAGAAAACATGGCTGTTAAATGAAGAAAATGAGATTTTAATCCATACAATCTATCTTCAAATTGCTGTTGTGTGGGAGTACAAAATCTGAACTTTACCATTAGCCATTTCCAAGGCAACAGACTATGATGATGTAAAATCAAGATCATGACTTCACCACAGGAAAAGCAGCACAATCTGAACATTGATGGAAAGCACTTCTTTAAAAACAAGTATCAGCAGTAAAAGTGAAAGGAAAATATGCAATCGTATGCATTCTCTGTTTAATTTAAAGTTTGGAAGCAATGCCCTTACTGTGATAATATAACATTTCCTAGTACACAGTGGAGTAGCAGAAGGGCGTAATGAGACAGTCAGGATCCACTATGAAAGACAATACAAAACCAAAAGGCACGTGGTTACATGTCCCTCCATACTCTTGATGGAGTATCACACCACTGACCTGAAGGGATTTCTCAGTTTGTCTGCATTGCTTTTCCGTCCACCATCTTCTTACTGTGTCAGAAAATGAGAATGCCATTTACTCCTGATTGCAAGTACTGAGTGAAATAATATCAATTATGAACTAAGCTGATCCACCAAGACTTTCACACACAGTTGTTAACTTTATGTCAGATAATAGTCTGGCTAGATTCAAGAAGAGTAATCTACTGAAGATCTCCATAACCTATGGTTAAATACTGGACTTCACTGCTTGGTTGATTTATTCTTCCTTCTCTCTCTTCACCCTCCTTGCCTTTCAAACTTTCTCTTTTTTCCCAGAAGCACAAAATTTCCTTTAAAATGTGGCACTTTGGCCTTAGATACAAACCTGACAAAATGCAGATGTACAGTTAATTTCTCATAGGTCAAGCAAAGGGAGACTTGTACATTCTTACTAGTCTGTACTGATTTGCAGACCTGTATCAAATCAGAAGTGCCAGATATCATGTGGATAAATAGAGTCACTATCTACACTGCTTTTCAGGTCAGATAGAAAATTATCCAATTAAATTAACACAGAAACCTTTAATCATATAAAAGGTATTGAAACAACTCAAAATATTCAGTAGCAGCTCTTCAATATAATCCTTACATTCTGCCTTGGCGTAATATATCACAAAATCACAGAAGGGATACCTCCAACAATGGAGACCCCACAGCCCCCTTCAGCAATCTGCAGTCAAAAAGTGTTTCCTAGTGTTCAGAGGGGACCTCCAGTGTTTCCTGGGTGCCCATTGCCTCTGGCCCTGGCACTGGGCACCACTGAAAAGAGCCTGGCTGTGTCTTCGCACCCTCCCTGCAGGTATTTATATACACTGGTGAGGTCCCCCTGAGCCTTCTCTTCTCCAGGCTGAACAGCACCAGCTCTCTCAGCCTTTCCTCATGTGAGAGACGCTCCGGTCCCTTTGTCACCTTTGTGGTCCTTCGTGGGACTCTCTCCCGCAGGTCCATGTCTGCCTTGTGCTGGGGAGCCCAGCACTGGACCCAGCGCTCCAGGTGTGGCCTCACCAGTGCTGAGTAGCGCAGCAGGATGACCTCCTCTGACCTGCTGGCAACCCTCCTCCTTGTGCAGCCCAGGACACTCTTGGTCTTCTTTGCAGCAAGGCCACACTGCTGGCCTGTGTTCACCTTGGTGCCCACCAGGACCCCCAGGGCCTTTTCTGCTGAGCTGCTTTCCAGTTGGGCAGCCCCCAGCGCGTACTGGTGCCGGGGGTTGTTCCTGCCCATCTGCAGGACTTTGTGCTTCCCCTTGCTGAACTGCACGAGGTTCCAGTCAGCCCATACATCCAGCCTGCCCAGCTCCCTCTGGGTGCCAGCAGGACCCTCAGCCCCTCCTCCCTGCTTGGCGTCACCTGCAAGCTTGCTGGGGGTACACTCTGCCCCACCACCCAGCTAATTAATGAGCATGTTAAACAGTATAATATTACAGAACAATGTAATATTACATGATACTATGAGTAAATGTGACCGAATGTAACCCTTCAAACCCCAGCTTTGCTTATTCACTTCAGCAGTCACCACCCATTCTTTATCCCAGTAAAGGCACTGAGCCAGAATTCTTCAGATTCAATTCTATTGTGCCAGTATTCTATCAAAAGATCAGCTTGATCAGTTGGAAATACTTTTCAAAGTATTTCAGCAGCAAGTTCTGTTACCACATGCTTTCTTTGAAGAAAATAATGAAAATGCAGTAAGTTAGACAACAAAAAGCAAAACACGCTACTCTAAGGGACATTACTACAGTAGAGCATGAGCACAGTGCCAGAACTGCACTCTCAAAATAAACTGCATTACTGATATAATTACAGAGAAAAATTAAGAGCACTACTGTGTTTAGAAATAAACATGTAAACACTTTTCAATATGATATTAATAGTTTACTCTTCACATTGTTTCTCATACTTCTGCATTGTAGTGTCAAGAAAGAGCTCATCAGATATTGGGGGTCTTTTTTGACAGCTGGAGATCAAATTTTAAAAGAGAGGGGAAACAAATGAAAATCAGCAAATAACAAAAAGATATGACAGGGTCCTCACTAAGTAGCCAGCTCAGTATTAAGTTATAGAGTGTCCAAGATTATATACGGCATTCCAAGGTCCTAAAATAAATAAATGGTCATTCATGGAATCAGTTGGTGCCCTAGGGACAGAAGAAAGATGATAGAAAAATTGGTTTAAAGGAGACAAATAAATAGGAGCAGAAAGAACTATTATGGTCAACGATATGAACCTCTTATATTACACAGGCTATAGGACCTGACTGAATGAGTGCCACATTTACATTCGTAACTAGATTCCTGGGCTATAGCAAAGCAACTTGCACACCAGATGCTGGGACGAGGTTTGGTTAGCCGGTCTGCTATGGGGGAGAGTGGCCTTACCAGTCATGTAAGGAGAGGTAAGCAGGGCTTCTTTCCCCCCTCCTCCAGATTTCCTTAGATTTCTTCTCATCAACATGACAGAACAGCCTAGTGGAAAGCTGCCTTCTCTTCCCTTCAGCACTTGCTGTGTTCTGGTAGGCATGGTGAATTTGGAATCCCACCACCACCACCTTGGTCAGCTGTACTGCAAGTTTTATGCTTCCAACAGGCATTTTAAGAGTAGATGGTGAGCTTCTCTGTGTAAACCAGGTCTGTCAGCAGCTAAGCCCTCGGAGGTGAAGTCTTTCAAATCGACCCACACTAATATTTAAAAAGAATGCTCTCCAGCTGCTTGGATGCCAGCACCTTCCTTGAGACTCTCCTGACTACGGTTTAGACAGGGCAGTGACTGCCATCAAAGTGGCTTAATCCTGTATCTCTTTGTCAACTAAAGATATATCACTGGGTACTGATGATTTGCAGCACGGACCACTCTGCTTGGCTGATGCTTCCCCTGCAATATGCACCAGACCCTGCAAACTTCAATAGCAGCTCTTCTAGACACAAAATCTCTGTTAAGCAGTGAAAGGCCAATAGCCACATCACCTTTCAGTACACAGGCATTTATTTGTGCACAATTACAGTTAGCTGGGGTTTCATCCAAACCATGGGGATTTTGAATTTCTCTCACTTTTTAATCAAAACATTATGAGCGCCAAGTCAAATGCCAAACAGCAGTCATTGCATCAACTTTATTTGCTTCGTCAGCCAAACTTGTAGTCTCAGTCAAACAACCGTATCAAGTTACCATATGCAAGATAACAGTTCACCTCTCCAGTAAATGTAAATAGACCTTGAAGTGAGTGTCAGTCATGTCTGTTTTAGAAATGTGCCCATTTAGAAAAGTGCCCAGCTGTTAAATAGAATCAGGATCTTAAATCCTTCATCAGGCACAAATGAATAAAGATGTGCACCAGTTTTCAAAGACAGAAAATGAAGTGAAGAAGGATGGGATGTGTTCATTGACTTTACAAATCAAGTAATTTAGTACATGTATAACTCCAGACCCTCCCACTGTTGTCTCCACCAGTTACTTCACTTGTGAAAATTGCTCTTAAGTCTAACCAGCTGTTCCCATGATGGCCTTTTAGCAGAGAAGCTTGTCTGGGTCTGCACAGGCCTTCAAGGAGAGGCTGATGGCAGCCATGCCCATTGCTTCTGGCACGTCTCCACTGCTTCAAGACCCTGTGTGCTGCCTGTGTCCCTTCGGCAGCAGCACAGAAATCAAGAGCAAGCCTTTGGGTACCACAGGGAAATCCATGACAAGAAAACTTCCACTCTTAATTGCCAGCTTGCATCTGCATGGCTCTGCCTTGGTCTTTTAGACTATAAATTATGATTAAAACTACCCATTTACAAAACCAAACTGAAGGGGAACACAGCTTCATGGAGTCCACAGCTGGACTGAAAATTCTGCAGTTAACCTCTCAGCAGAGATTAGTAATTGTTTTTCATGGCAAGCCTGATGTTGACTGTGCCACCTTTAAAAAAATTCCATTGTTCATTTTTTCTCATGTGCAGTCTCTGACCCAAGATGCATTTCCCCAAGAAAAGTTGGAAATTAATTTGACAAGATGTTTTTGAGATTTAGGACTTTGAAAGGAAGTATGTTTCTTATTTGGGAGAAAGTCTAATATTTTTAAAGTTTTGGTTTTTTTAAAGGGCTTATAGTTTTCAAATGCATAAGAAACACATTAGTTAATAATAAAAATTAGTTCTTCATAGAAATAACACTCAGTAGAACTTTAAAATTCTGGAACCCTTCACTATTGCTTCTGGAGAGGGTTCTGCTCTGACTCTACGTTTTTGCAAATGATGCAAACTCTGTGATAGGATCATAGAGCATTCATGAAGACAGGACACTTGTCAGATATGCTATGCATGAGTGATTGAGTAGGGCCAGAGGAGGAAATCTAAAATCATTAACATCTAGCATTTAACCTCAATCTTTCCTACTGCTTGTCAAGTACTATTCCACAGAATATTAGATTGGCTTCTAGAACAGCTCTATGTGATGGCAGAGTACACTTGCTGAGTTAAAAAAGACAACACCAAAAGGACCATCATGAACAAAGCTCCTTTTAAGTAGTGCCAAATACAAACCAAGAAAGCTTCCACCAAAAGCCACTTGAAATGCATTGTTAAGATATTGATAGCAAGTTAGCATTGCCATCTGCAGAGGTGACTACATTCTGGATTCTCATGTACGACTACCTACACATACAATGACCTTCTGCCCCCAGCCCTCCATCTCCTACACACAGTTTAAATACTTAAGTTGCAGCTGTTCAAGAGGAGGAAGCACCAGTTGTAAGAACTAACCATGATTATCCTTGATAAAAACAGTATGCAGTTAAAATTAAGCATGTCTGATATTCTACATAGGATATTTGGCAGGTGCCAGGTGTGGTAATTACCTCTCCAGTGCCAGAATTGGATTTTCATTAATCAGTATAAAATATGGCGTAACTGATCTCATCTGATAAATCTAGGAAGACTTTGTCATTAGGAATTTTCTTTTTTTTTTTTGTTAAAAATGCATAATTTCTTTTTATCACACATGCACACACAGAGCTCTGTTCATGACTTTAAAAGGAATCTTTTAACTTTTTCTTTTAACTGTAATCTTTTACTGCCTGGTTCTTTGGTCGCTATTATAAGAAATAGCAAGAAAAAGAGAGAATTATTAGATGAAAGATAATGGACTGAAGCTTACTTTCTTCAAAATGAATGGGAGATGTGTTGTCAGTGAACAGTCATGACTCTTCCTTGCAGAGTAAAACAATATAGCTTTAAGTGAAGTTCTAGATATACCCTGCAGGCATCTGAAAGAGCAGAAAAGTAAATGAGATACAGCTTGTGATAGAAAGTACAGTGCAATTCTTTGGAAAAAAAAAATGAAAAAAGGAGAATTGTGAGGCAATTAAATTCTGACCATCTCTTTCTGTATTGAGGAATTTATAACTCATTACCGTTAAAAGGAAAATTTAATTTTTGGGTTTAAGCCTATGAAGCTAGCCAGAAAAATTTAATTAATTCCATACCCATCCCTTCCACAGTCTCACATATTCTTGACACAAGTCCTGAATACTCTAAAGGAAATGTTATGGCCTACAATACAGGATTAAGGGGTCCCTGAGCTATAGCAATTTCACTTATTCCCTATGTACTGTTGGGTACATTGGCTGATTTTTCCCCCTTTATATATTCCCCAAGCACAAATATTTATGTTTGTGTCTGACCCAAACTGTGTTCGCTTTTATGATTAGTTTTACAGACCCTGCTTTCCAGGTCTCAGTGCAGAAATTTCAAGGATATTTAATTGTTTTCTAATATAATGATAAAGTTGTTGCAATACAGAGTGCTCAGATTTTCAAAACTGTCAGCCTGATTTGCAGTGGTGAACCTCAGTGCTTTTGTACTTAATCTAGAATGAAATTTCCTTGATTGAATGTATTTCCTTCCACTGTAGTGAGGAAAAAAAAGAAATCAAAATCCAGATACTTGAAAATAAGATGACAGAATTGATTCGAATCAAAATACTTTCTTCTAATCTTGCTTTTCAAGAATTAATGAACAACCAACAACTGATTCTCCGTTCTTGCATTCCAGTCAAATTACATTGAATCTTAAACTCACCTTTATAGCTAAACTTAAAATTGGGCTTAAACTCATCAAATATTGACTAAGGTCATCTTGCAGGTTTTCACTGAATTGCTGAGCATAATTGAATGCATGGTCCGTAATAGAAAAAATGTAGTTTGCATTTTTAATTAAATGAATTCTCATGAATTTAAACGAAGCATATTGTTTTTATTTAATTGACTTGAATAGAAAGGCTCATCTGCTGAAATGTTACTTGAAAGAGCATTTAACACACTGTCTTCTGTGCAACCACCAGTGTGAATAAATGCTACTTCAGAAATGAGAGTTACAGAGTTGGCCTTCAACTCATGTCTCTTAAACAATGGCAACATTGTAGTATATATATCACATGACTTCACAGAGTGTCAATGTAAGCTAGGAAACGCCTCAGGCTGGTTTGAGTGAAGCACGCACAGGCACTGTTCAAACTGCTGTCTGCTTTGGATGCAATTCAGTTGTCTACTTACTAACAACAAACCCCATGACTTGCATTTTAACTTCCTTCTGAAGTTTGATAATGTCTAAAACTTTCTCTGCTGTCTTCCTTGCCTGCTCTCCATCTCCCTCTCCAGGAAGGACATGCTAATCCTTTATCCTAGCTGGAACTAGTACTTCCTAGTCAATCAGAATTACATGGTTTGCCGTTGTTTTCCACAGTAAAGCACCCGAGTTTGCAATGAGTCCAACCCAAGCTGTCAATTATTTTCCAAGTTTCTGAGTCTTTGTCTTGTTCAAGTAATTTATCATCATTTCCTTACAGGAAAACTAGGCAGTTAAGGTACATATACCCAGCTCCACAGAACTTCAGTTAATGGTGTCTCTGTAACATTTAGTCACTAAAATGGCAATGTCATAAAAGAAAGCAAGCAATCTGCTTGAAAGTGACCATAACTAAGGCTCTTCTTTTGAACTCAGGAGATTCCATGCTCCCTACATGAAGATACTGCTTTGGATATTTTGGCAATCCCTCTGCACAGCTGAAGGACTTAGTGATTTAAGGAAAAAAATGAGGTCAAGATCAAGCCAAGTTCTAAACATTCAGTCATGCAATTCTTGGTTAATATGCAAAGTTTCTTCAAAATTTAATCTGCTGTCCACGAATAAATCTCTTGTTCTATAAGTGTTTAGAATTTTGGTACAAATATTTTTATGAATGGAGCTGATAACAAATAAATCAAGGTGTCCCAGAAGTATAATCCATATGCTCTGAAAAGATGAGTCAGACCACCAGGTTCTAGGTTTTATTAGATGATTCACTAATTCAGGTAATTGTCCATTTCTGTATTTTGTGTCTGACTCTACAATAGAAACCCTAACTTCCTGTAAAACCTATGGGAATTGTGAACCCTGATTAGGGAACCATTATTCTGTTTTACTCAAACATAAGAAATAGGAGATAATCAATGGACTTGTCAGGTAGGATATATAAAAAAGACATCTTTTCCCCGCCCCCATATAGCACAAGTAGCCACAATTTTCAAGAGACAGTCTGACAACTGCTGTAATTTAAACATGACTAGGGCTTGCTGGAGTTAACCAGATCACAGAGGCAATGTGTCTCAAGGGAGCATCCTTCAATTAGGATCCAGGAAGAGTGTATGCATGGGAAGAGTACTAGGCAAGCAAGCCACTGTGCCCCCTTTTTTCTGCTCCTTGTTCGGCAAATGCAAAACAGGACCTTTACTGAACTCTTAGGCCCATGCCTGTACTGTGGCTGCTGTTTTGCAAGTGCATGACTGCAAAACTAGAAATCATGCATTGCTATTGACTGAAATGAAATGAGCACACTCAGTATCGGTATCTTTTTCTTCCCTTTTTTGACCATTTATTGTTGCTTTTGGAGCTCTGTTCACTTCACCATGTTCCAGGACTGAAATTTGCTCCGTTTTTACATTTTTTTCTCTCTGTAGCCACAAATCATACTGCCTTTTCTTCTACAACATTCTCAAATTATTTCTGACTGGTCTAAGGGAAACAACACTTTATCCCAGTCCGTAGCAAAATTCCCTAGAATTTTAGTTGTTCTAGAATTTCACTTTAACTTCAATATGCTTAACCTCAACAGGGTACTTAACTGTATATATGTAGGTGGCTTCACTGAACTCCAGAGGACTAATCTAACTGTACAGGCTTTGCCACAATTTTCCTTCCTTTGGTGTATTTTTGAAGTATTTTGCATATTTTACATTTTCCTGCCATGTGTTCAAGATCAGTCATTATTGCAGAGAAGCTGCACCAGGTGAACTAATAATCCATTCTGGAAGTGTGAGGAACTTCAGTTTTTTAAAAGTGAACATGTTCACATAGCAGCTGATGTGTAGTTCTTCCATCCAAGCTGTCCTCTGTTGAAGCACCAGTAAAAATCCTTAACATTTGGTTTATTTAATGACAAACTAATCCTAATTGGAAATCTTCCAGATAACTTGGTTTCATCAGTTATTTATGCATAGCTCATTTTGTTTGGTAATAAAAATAAATGAAAACAAAATTCTCATAGATCTGAAGATAGCAGGAAAAAATAAACCCTCTACATCCCAGCCCCCAGAAAACTAAACTGGAAATAGAAGCTGGAGTTTATGTCTTCTTAAAAAGTCAGTTAATGGATAGTCTTCCCCTAGTCAGCTTCACTCTAGTTGCCACAAAAACATTGCATGTAATTTCTTATAGCTAGCTTGTAATCTACATTGTCCCATTTATGGCAATGAAAATCTGTTGAAGTTTTTTTTTAATGCAGCAATGCAATTACCCACTTCCTTCTTTGAGTTAATTTATTGATCAATAGAACTTAAGAGTAGGAATAGCACAAGAGGCAGAAGAATTTGCAACAAATGAAAACTCATCATATGGTGTATTTTTATGCCTGCATGTTCAGTTTTTTGTGGTGTTACATGGTGCTTTTAGGATACATCCATGAAAAGTGCTGCAATGATGCAGATATTACTAACGGAAGCTGCGTATTCACAAAAGCTGCAAACAAATATAACTGAATTTGGGGGTTTGGATGGCTTTACAATGAGTTACATGCATGACCTGTCTCCAGTTGCCAAACAACCAAACAACTCATGTTCCTTCCTCTCGCCTTATTTCAGGCAACCCACAACCAATTCATTACATGACCAGGCAGCACTACACTGCCTCTGGCAGGCTTGAATCCGACCCATTTCCAGACCAGAGCCTTGTTAGTTTTGTGTGTTGTGCACAATGCTGGAATTGGATGGCTGAAAGATGGAGGTGAGAAGATGAGTGGGAACTGTGGCCCATAGTGTAGGACACAGCTTCTCTGCTCCCTGTCAGAACTGGGAGGGACAACTTCAGAGTGATTCTCTGGTGACTATTCTATGCCAATTCTTTGCAACATATGGCGTTTCCCAGCTGCTGATTTATGAACAGCAAATCTTTGTTCTGCTGCTTTTACCTTCTCCTCAGCCTTAAGGGCCTGTTGTGCTTTGCAAGCTCATTTTAGGCTATTTGTATAATCATAATGCTTTCGTAGATCAGGGCTTTATCCATTTTAGGGTTTATAAGTCAGACCAAAGAGAGAAATAAAGGGAAAAACAATCAAAGCAAATGGTCACAGATGAGAGATAGCAAAAGGAACAAACTTCTCCTTCACATCTATAATGGACTGCAGAACAAAATGAGGCTGGTTTGGGTAACCACAGGGTATAAAAATCAGGCTTGGAGTTAAACCTGTTTTCCTGAATGCCACATTTGTACTAATGAAGTTTTATATGAGTGGTTAGAGACTAAAAGAGGGAAGGCTGTCATTGGACTCACAGTCGGGTTGAAGGTCCCAGCTGCAGGTGCAGAAACTTTTCCACTTCCTCACAATGTAACATTTTAGAAAGGGCTATGTTTCCCCCTAATAGGCTGGTCACCTACTGATGTTTCTCAGCATCCTAATGCTCTTTACCACTTTAACAAAGACATGATCAAAAAATGTGTTTCTTTTCATGTATTTCTTAACTAATCCTGCATGTGGGTTGGGGCAATCCCAAACATGGATATGGGGTGAGCAGAGAATGGGTTGGGAGCAGTCCTGAGGACAAAGACTTGGGGGTGTTGGTTGATGAAAAGCTCAATGTGACCTTGTGGCACATTGCAATGTGCGCTTGCTGGCCAGAAAGCCAACTGTACCCTGGGCTGCATCACAAGAAACATGGCCAGCAGGCTGAGGGAGGTGATTCTCCCCCTCTCTCTGCTCTCATGAGACCCCACCTGGAGTGCTGCATTCAGCTCTGGGGCCCCCAGTACAAGAAAGTCATGGACCTGCTGGAGTGAGTCCAGAGGAGGGCCACAAAGATGATCAGGGGACTGGAGCACCTCTGCTATGGAGACAGGCTGAGAGAGTTGGGGTTGTTCAGCCTGGAGAAGGCTCTGAGGAGACCTTATAGCAGCCAGTCAGTACCTAAAGGCAGCCTATAAAAAAGCCAGAGAGGGACTTTTTTCAAGGGCATGTAGTGATAGGACAAGTGTGAACAGCTTTAAAGAGGGTAGATTTAGATTAGATATGAGGAAGAAATTCTTTACTGCGAGGGCAGTGAGGCACTGGAATGGAACATGTCGCCCAGAGCAGCTGTGGATGCCCCATCCCTGGGACTGTTGAAGGCCAGGCTGGATGGGACTTTGAGCAACCTGGTCTAATGGAAGGTGTCCCTGCCCATGGCAGGGGGGCTGGAAATAGATGATCTTTAAGCTCCCTTCCAACCCAAACCATTCTATGATTCCATGATAATAACTTCAGAAAAGTGTTTTCCAGAGATTAACAGTTTGCTTGACTTGGCTGTTAACCTTTCTCAGTTTCCACCTCATTTTCTGGGATCAACATCTTCCATGTTAGGGTTTGGTCTTGTAAATCTTGGACATGTAATTACATTTCCAGAACCAGTGGTGGCAGAACCTCTCCTGTCCCACAGTGGGGCCAGACTGCCTCCTTCTATTCTCCCACGCAGGCTTTTGCCCTCTTACTCCTCTTACCAGCTAAACCTTCATTTCCCAGTTTGCATCAGAGCTGCTAATGGAAGCTGGCTAAGGGAAAGGAAATTCAAGACACTACAACCGAACTAGATAGTGCAGACTTTGAGCTTTGATTTTTGCTATTGAAAAATCCTAGCAACTTGGCTTGTCACAGGCAAAAAACACAGGTAGGACTTTCCAGACACAGTCAACCACAAACAGTGCAGCAAACCATGTTGCGTACCTGGGGTAAGAAACCAAGTCACTGGGAAGAAAAGGAAGGCTTTAAGGGCTTGGATGGAGGTTTCCATAAGTCCACAACCATTCTTGGTTGTTCCAACAGGAACTTTAGGCTGTGGATAGGTTCTTAAATGGGGTGCAGAGTGGTGGTGGGTATATATGGAGAAAGGACTACATAGCTGGGCCCACAGGGTTTTGAGGCAGCAGGAGAGGCAGAAAGACACCACAGCTCTAGCTGGGAGCTCGTCTGTCTCCTCACAACCTTTCAGAAAATGCCACATAATATCCAGCATGCTTTACACCAGCTTTGGCATGTTCAGTCCACTTCAGCATTTGTGACCAGTACTCCCTGCTCCTGAACCCTGGTAATGCCATTAGCATAACTAACACTGTTTTATAAGGCAAGCAGGTATTCTTTCTGACCAAGGGGTCACGTATTCGTTTGCTTTCCCTCATTATCAGGCCCTGAATGTCCTGTGAACAAAGCAGAAAAACCAAACAGATTTCTTTTTCCCCTCCCTCAAGGCTCCTGGGCACCAGAGATGTTACCCCTTCCCTAACAGCCTTGAAGGCCCCAGGCACCGGGCCAAGCCAGTGGTGGTGATGGCCCCATCACAGACCAGGAGGCATAACCACCCAGAACACTGTCTATAAAATCAAGCAGTTATGAGTCCTAAGCGGGAACCTGGAGCTGAGCTGCTGCTGGACAGCGAGACCCGGGTCCCTCTGGCAGCCAGGGACACCTCCACCGTCCTCTGCTTCCTCCACAGACTGACATGTATTCTTTTATATGACTTTTGAGTCTAGATTATAATTGTTATACTGATACAGCAAACCAGGTATTAAGATCTGACCTGATCTGCAGAGGGTCCAGGTGATTAGAAGTCATAAGTTAGAATCTAGGAGATGAGAAATTATAAGTTAGGTTGTATTGAAAATTCTGTTTGATGCTACTTATAGATTGTACTATGTTGATTCTGCTTAGAGAAACCTTTTGCCATTCAAATCATAAATTCAATGCTATACTAGTCATAATATTCTGTTAAGAATATAAAGCTTGAATTGTAACTATGATTTCATGCTGTCATCATTCTGCCAAAGATACCTAAAAGAACCTACCTGTCCCCTCAGTGTTGGTTGTCCACTTCAGCTTCTTAGGGGCTTTGTTAATGCAAGCTTTCCACCTTGTGAAGTCTTTGGTATGTAGTTTCATTCCCCAGTGCCAAATCTTTGTAAGTGGTGAATCTCTGACACTTCACCAGGTAGGGGACACACTCCCCAGGTCAAAAAGGCCAAAGGGACCCCATTACTCTTATCTGAGTGCCACTAGGTAGCTAGCATTTGCTATTCAGCAAAAGAATATGACTATCTCAAAAGTTTCAATGTACAAACTCTAATGTGCTTCAGTCTCAACAGTTGATCAGCGACAACCTGTGGAGGCAGGCAAAACAGAGGCAAGCGGTAGTAACTATGTATTTCTGTGGATAATGATCTGACCCTAATGCTGAAGATAAGAGTTACTGTCATAGGTTGCCAGGGATTTAAATACCAGGGGCTGCTTGTGTCCCACATTTCCCCCTTTCCAGCTGCCGAATCTTCCTTAAGCTGACAGGCTGGCAAAGCATTCCCAGAGATGTAGTAACTATTCAGGAAGGTGCAGAGACGTGATAGCAAGCTGATTCCACTCAACAAATGGCAATGCTATGTGAAGCACAGAAAAATGCAGTTTCATGGGGAGTCAAATGAAAGTGGATTTGAAAAACAAGGTTAGTTGCTCAAGACCTAACCTAATAAGAGTCGGCTGAGTCTTCTGTTACGCTGCAGCATGTATGATTTCACACCATTTTAATCACCCTTGCCTCAGATACTTTAACCTTGAGGGAGGCACCCAGCCAGGCTGCAGGGTAACAGGGCATCAGCTCCTTACCACTTGTTTCTCAGCTTTTTGGCCATATATATCCCCGTATAGCGTTTTAGGGAGAGGTACTGTGCAGGCACTCTTCATCAATGCGCTGAGCCTACACCGCTCAGCTTCCTCCGGTGCCTTTGCAGCAGCCGGCCGTGTCGCGACGCTGCGCTGCGGTCTGGGCCCCTCGTCCTGCGCCCGGCGCTCCGAACGGGGCCCGCTCCTGGTAACGTGCGAACTTACATCGCTCCTGCGGGGCCCGCGGGCTCCTCCCTGGCAGGCTGCGCCCGGCCCGGCTCACGGCGCTGGCGGGACGCCGCCGGGCTGTGCCTCTGCCCGTCCTGCCGGTACGCGGCCGGCGGGGCGCCCATCCTTGCCGTGCCGGTGTGCGCCTGCACTGCGGGACGAGCCCGTGCTCCGCTCGCGCGGTGTCACCGCCTGACGCCCCCGCCGGAGCCAGCCCCGCCGCGGGGCCCGGCCGCGCCCGCCGCTCCCTCACCGCGCCCCGGCCGCGGGCGGCCCCGCGCCCCCTCGGCACCCGGCGGAGCCGCAGGACCGGCCGGCACGGCGGCGCTCCCGCAGCCAGCGGGTCACCGGGGCAGCGAGCGAGACGCCGGCCCCCTCCGCGCCCGCCCTCGCCGCCGGGGCCGGGCCCGCTCCCCGCGGCGGCCCCCGCCCGCCCGTGTCACGGCGCGGCGCCCCCTCCTTCCCCGCCCACCATTTTCTTCCCTCCCAGACGGGCACGGGCGCGGGCACGGGCGCGGGCACAGGCACAGCCGCAGGCGAGGCGAAGCGGCTGCCTCCGTCTCCCTCCCCTTCTCCTCAGATGCCCTTTGCTGCCGCTGCAGGGTTATTATTACAGTATGTGGCTGCTCCCGCTCCCTCCCCCTCCCCTCCGCGCCGCTCCGCGCCGCTGGCCGGGCGCCGCCGCTGCGCAGCGCCTTGGCCCCGCTCCGCGCCTGGACGCCGCCCCGGCCCGCGCCGCTGCTGCTGCCGGGGGGTGCCGGGCCCCGCGCGCGAGGGGCGGCCCGGCGCGGGGACTCCAACGGCCGCGCGCGAGCGGCACACGGCTGCCGCCCGCCCCGCCGCTCCCCTCAGCGCCGCGGGCGGCCGGGGGGGCCCGGCGCTGCCCCCCGCCCCCGGCGGAGCGCGGCCGGCGGCGGAGCGGCCGCTGCCCTGGCTCCCAGACAGCGGGGGGACGTGGGGCTGCGGATTATTGCAGACTAAGCAGTCTGGCGCTGCAGCAGCGGGCGGGGGGAGGCGGGCGGGAGCGGGCGGGCAAGGCAGGGGGAGTGTGTATGTGTAAGGAGGGGACGGGAGGGGAGGGGGGAGAGCTGGCGGGCAGCCAGCTACCATCAGAATTAGCTCATTGTTCAATATAACCAGTACTGGCAACCAAAATCCAGCCTGAGAGAGACTTTCCCCCAGCCACCCCCACCCCTTTTTCTTTTTTCTCCAAGGCTGCACTTTGGAAGAGGTGCAGTCATTCTTCCCCACACCCCCTACCCTCTCTCCACTCCCCCAACTATAAATTCCCTTCTGTAGCATGCTGCCCTTTTAAAATCCACATTTGTGTTTCAGATCATGTAGAAGGGACAGAAAGGGAACAGGGAGCGGGGGCTTTTGTCTGTAAGTATATGCAATTCCAATCCAACAGAATTTTATTTTTTTTAATTAATCCTCTCTCTCTCTCTCTCTCTCAGTCTCTCTCTCTCTCTCTCTCTCTCTCTCTCTCTCTCAATTTGTTTCTTTTAATTTCCCTTTGTCCTTAGGTGGACTTTGCTGCAGCTTGCCTTTCCCCCTCTCGGTGCACATTTCCAAACAGGCTTTCTTAAAGATGAGAAAACGTGCAGTATATGTATTTAACTCTTTGTCTTTATGTTTTAAGGGTGGATTTCTAGGTTGGGGCTTTTTCTGCACACATGCAAAGGGAGATGAGAAATGGTTTTCTAAAACTGTTTCCTTTTTCTTGCTTTTGCACTCCACAAACACCAAAATGCATTTTTTAACCTAATGCATTTAGCTTTTTTAGCGTGCATGCAAGGCTCTCGGATTGGGTTTTCATCTCTTTTCTTCTCCCTTATAAAACGAATCTCCCTCTTCTCCGCCCTGACACTGGATTCCTCTCAGGCTGCCGGCGTTTATTTTTAGAAAGCAGTCATTCCTGCAACAGCCTTCTGCATTTTTGCATGTGCAGCAGTTAAATTTTGGGTGGTTCTTCTGAGAGAAAAAAACCCCCAAAGCAACCGTATTTTGGTGAACATTTACTGTTGTGCTTTTTTTCCAAACGTTTCTGTGTACATTTATAGATATACGAGTTTGCAGTTTTAAATCCAACGTGTATGTGTGTGTCTGTGTGTAAACATATGACTCATGCCTAATTACATTTCATACATATACACTATAGGTAAGAAATAGATAATCGATAGAAGAGAACTTTAATTTTGGTCACTATATGAAAACTGATAAAGCAGGTATGCTACAGTTTCAGTCAGTTAAGAGAGTGGTAATTTAAGGTACCGTTTAAATGAGGTAGGACCTACTCTCTTTTTTTATCTCTCCCTATTTAAAATGGGGGGGGGGGGGGTAGTGGAATAGAGAGGGAGAAAAAGCTGGAGGTTATGTAATGCAGTGCCATTTCCAAAAATACCTACTCTCTGGGCCATTACATCGTGAAAACCTGACACTGTTTTACTTGTTTCTTGATTGCAAAAAACCCACACTTTGCAGTATGCCTGGGAACAATGGACCACCTTTACAGTAAGCATAGGGGTTTTTATCGTCTTAACTGATTTTTAGGTGTGTTAACCCTTAGGTATAGTACTCGAGTTTCACAATGTACCAAGTGCTAAGAATAGTGTGGGGTTCTGCAGTTCCTGGTACCAGGGATTCCTTTGTCCTATATTTAAGCCTACAGACCACTAAAGTACAGACATGCATGATATATAAGCATACATGTGGTTAGAATAATTTGCGTGACTTTAATCTTAGCCACTGAAGCTTATACATGTCTCTGTTATGTATAACATGGCCACTGCTATGCTGGCAAAAAAACCCTATTAAATATTGTGACAGTTGGAATTACTTTTTTTTTTCATTTTTAATTTTTTTAAATTGTTTTCAGATTGTTCTCCTTGTGCTACTTGAGAGAAACTGCAATCCCAAGACTTAACAGAATCTAAAAATGGTAAGAATTGGTTGCTTTAGCAAAGAATCAATAATTTTTTGTATAAATACAAACCTTCTTTCCCCATACCCAGTACTTATTTATAAATACAACCTTTATAAGACATACTTTTTGAGGCTGTGGGGAATTGCCATATGATGACTGATGTACTCTGAAAACCTCCGTATGTTGGATCTTTGATTTTCTTGCATTTTTTGAATAAAAATCTGAAATCCCTCTTTGTGCAGTAAGGCTTATTTAATTGAAACAAGAAGTGTTTAGGTTACTATGAAAAATATACATCATAACACATGTGGGAATACTTGCAGAGAAAACAATATCCAATAACTTCAGCCCTGCCACCTTCCTCCCAAAAAGAAGAAATAGGTCATTGCTTTTAGTAAGTGAAGCAGATTTAATGTTAGTCTGTCAGGGAACTATGGAAGATGCAAACTGGATTTTCTTACTTGGTAATTTTTTTTGGAAGGTTAGCCTTTCTTTGTGATACAGATCTGTTCCAGAAAAAATGGCTAGGCCTCAGCCTAACTGAGCCTAGAGGCACTTAGCTGGACTGTATTTGTTGAACAATGTTCCACAGTAACCTGTTTCCTTCAGTGCAAGTTGTATTTATATTTTTACTGATTAAAGCAAATTTGTTATATTCTGAGATATTACTGCTGACAAACACCTAATTTTAAGGGTGAAATGGTATACGTCTAAATATTCTCTAAATATGACATTCTCTAAAAAGGATTGTCTGAGAATCAGCAGAACAAAGAATTTTTTTTTTTTACAGAAAAAAGTATATAAGTAGGCAGAATTGGTGTAGGTGCTGTGTAGTCATATAGCGTTCTTGATTGACCATGCAGTTATCACTGAAGGATGTCTGAATACATGTACAGACGTAAACGTGTTTTGGGGGCTACGTGATGATACCGTGGTCAAAAACTGGTTAATTTGTATGGGGCAGTGGCTTGTCTGAAGTAGCATTGCATGGAGTGTACATTAGTAGAGAATATTCTCCAAAATGTGAGGTTCTCGGGGACATATTAAGATTGGTTTAAAATAATTGCATGAAGTATCCTTCTCTGGTTCTGTGGGGTTGTTTTGATGTGGGGGAGGAGGGATGATCAAAGGATGTTTCAAATAAGCAAATATGTAATGTTATAAAGGCTTTTTTTTTTTTGGCTTGTTGTTTTATCTGCAAAAATAAACTTGCAAATTCTGGAGTTTTAGTCTATTCTGGAACCTACTTTCATCAAAGTGCTTTGCTCATCTGTGTATAAATGAATAGTTGGGGGTGGGGAATTAAAAGGGAAATGATTCACTTAAACTGTGAATGGAAATCATGTTAAAATACATTTTGTTCACACAACTGTGGAATATTGGATAAGGCAACTGTTTTCCTACCAACACCAAGGTGACAATCAGCCCACATTTTTAGATGGAATGCAGGCTGTTATGTGCAATATATGCCTATCTATGGAACAAAAGATTATTTTAAGTTTAGTTAGGCATAAAAGAGCCACTGATTTTTACCAGCAGATGGTTCTATAAATCTAGCAAGGTTCCAGTAGTAGTCAATGAAATCAGTTTTGTAAAGCCAGTCTCCAGGCCAGAATATAAAATACAACTTAGGACTTTTGAAATGCAGAAAAAAAAATAAAATGTAGTTACCCACCTGTCTAGTCCTATTGTTAGTTCTGCAGTGTAACATAAAAAAATCTCATTTGGCTGTTTTTGACAAGTTCTTTTATTTGTTATGAAAAGGCCTAATTCTACTTTTTCATGACTGTTGATCAGAATTTCAGTGTAGGAAAGACTAGGTTTTGCCCCAGCTTGCAAGGTTGCTTAAAATGTGATACTTGGCAGTCTTATCCCCTACCACCACCTTTTCTTTCCTTTTCTTTCATTTTTGGCACAGTAACAATGAATGTAATTTTAAGTCAGACCACTGACATACTTTCCTTGCAGTAGTGGACACACTTGGCTTTGGCATATTGTATTTATTGCAAGTGTTTCCTTAGCCATTCTAATTTGCAGGAAGAATTCTTTACAGAGCAACACTTTCTACACTGAAATATGTGATTGTAAAAGTGCTTACATTGTTTTTAATCTAACAGCATATGCAAAGGCTCTATCCTGCTGTCACCAGTCAGTGAAAGTTTAGCTGTTACATTTCACCAGGCTGAACTAAACCTTAGAAAACAGGGGAAAACAGCCTGCTTATTCCTTTGCTAAACTGAAAGTTCATTAATTATTTAGTTAAGCTTACAGTAAAATTCAGAGTGAACAGAATAAACTTGCTGAGTGAGAACAAATTAATTCCTGGTTTAACTTCACTGTCTTACCTTGTTAGTTTGTTCGTGTTCTTATGCCATAAAACTGTTCTTAAAATTGCTTACAAGTAAAAGCAAATAACGTAGAAGGTTAGTTTTCAATGCTGCTTCTCCTTTTCCTAGTGTTTGAATTAGGATTTCCTCATACCTGGCTAATTAATCTTTCTTGGAGCTGTTTAATAACATCATCAATAATTTAAAGAGAAATTGAAAGGCAGAAAAATGTACTTTCTATTATTATAATTTTAACTCATGGACATTTTGAGCCATCTTACACAAGAACACCTGCCATTTGAGGATCTGTCCTTGTGTATTGTATTTCTTTAAGTGACCACCTAAAGGAAGAAAGAACCTTTTGTATTTATGTGCAGTGTATAAAATCCTGAAGTGATTTTAATTGCTCTTTTTATTGCAATTCCTAGAATTTCTGCACATCACCTCCATGGGAAGTGCTGCATGTCATAAAATACAAATTTAGATTTTAGTGCTAGTTAAGAAAAAAATATGCTTGGCCTCTGTAATTCCGTCATTGGAATAAAGGATCTTGTCAGAAGAGTGAGGGCAAGGAAGTCTTAATACCAGTTTCCTGTGACCTCAGAAGAGACTTCTAGCAAAACCAGGAAAGGCTTTTTCTAATGGTAAATGTTTTTAAAGAAAAATCAAGCAGGCATTTTAGACACTGGACAAAGTGGTGCATTTGTTTGCTTCTGAAGCACTCAGGGGTGTCCTTTTCTCCTACTCGTATTGAAGCTTTTGTAGAATCATAGAATCATTTAGGTTGGAAAAGAACTTTGAGATCAAGGCCAACCTTAACCCAGGACTGCCAAGTCCATCACCAAACCATGTCCCTAAGCACCATATCTATGCATTTTATAAACACCTCCAGGGATGGTAATTCCACCATCTGCCTGGGCAGCCTTTAGTTTTCACATACTTGAAAATAAAAAAAAGATATTCTAAAGCAGCTCATTCATTTAATTCTGATTTACCACAATTAGATGGCTTTCTTAAGCACTAGTGGTGTGAAATCTCTCGGCTACGTGTTGTACAGTATAGCCTTTTTCCAGTGAGTTATATGCAGATATCTTTACACGTTCTGAAATTTCCTGTGCCTATAAAATTACTTCACCTTAGTTGGAACAATTGTTCATAACTTCAGGATTATCTGTGGAGAACGGAGCCTGGGATTGTTCTGGCAGAGGCAGGCATAATTTTGAACCTTTTATGTGCTCTGAGGAATAAGAAGAATTAGATATTAGGATGAGACATTATATCCAGCCTAATACTAGACAGACAGTGGACAAATGCAGCTCCTGATCTGGCATGAGAAAACTCATACTTTGTTGATTATTTCCAAGTCTGGTACTGGAACTGGGCTCTCCTTTATGCAGTTCAGAATGGCATAGGAGCTGCAGGACTATATCAGATCCTCTTCTGTTCATGTGTAGCCATGGGCAGAATTTGGTCAAGACAAGTAATTGAGAGGGATGAAAGCTAAGCAGTTTTGGCCGCCTGAATGTGCATATTGTGCTTGTTTATTATGCTTATGTGTTGTGCATGAAGAATACATTGGGTGCAGTTTGCTCAAAGCCACTTGATTCCTGAAAACTTTAGGAGAATTAAAACCTTTCCAGCTTAGAAGATAGAGAAATACAAACTCACTTTTTGCCATACTTCTGTCAAGTCAGCAGTTCAACTGCACAAAAAAACACCTTTACTTGATTATGACTAGAGAAATTTGAAGTGGGGTTCCAGAAAAAGTGATTTTTGTCCCAAGATGTAGATGCTGTGGATATTTCTGTGGTACAGTTCTTATACACAGTAAAAGAGAAAAGCTCTGTATGTATGTGTTTCTACCCAGACACAAACATGCATGCTTTGAATGCTAAATTTTTGTGACTATGCACCAGCATACTTTATCTGAACAGAACTGTGTGGACACATGAGATCGGAAGTTTATGTAATACTTTGTCCAGGACAAATCTTCACTGAATGTTTTTTAACAAATGGTGGTGTCTTGGAAAGTCAGCAATAAGAATTAATATACACCTTGTAATACTACAGTCATGACATTGATTTATTGATTTTTAAGTCTTGGGATCCAAAGGCTTCCCCAACAATCTCTTCTTTTTTTCACATGGGAATACTGCTGCCCCACACCTGAGTTCTGATCCTTGTGTGTATGGCTAAAGAGAGGGCAGAGGGACTACATTAAATAGCCCTCAAACAACTTCATAAACATAACCCAGTAGTTATCATTGTCTGGGACAGGATATTTTAATAAAAATATTTTTAAATATTTGTATTTTGTTTTTATTTCAAATATCTTTTCACCTCATGAAGCCATATTGGTCGACAGTGCAATCTGGAAAGGTGCAAAAATGTTCTTTTCAAATGTTTAGTGTAGAATAATACTATGAATCATTGAGTGCTACATGAAATTCAATTTAGACTGCTGGTGTGGCAAATTCACAGTAGCACTACTGAATGAATCCCTATGTAGATGTTCCTGGGAGGATCCCTGATGTTTCTTTCTGTAAATACTGCATTAAAAAAAAAAACCAAACAAAAAAACTTACACCCACCCTCAGAACAGGTAGTGTTTTCTCATCCTGCAGGAAGAAATGTTTCTGGATTAATTTTGTTAATACTAACCTTATTGTCTACTAGAGTAGCATACCTGTGTGGGAGTAAGTTGAAAAAAGTTAAAGTAAATTTGTGTGTTCTCAGTGGAGGTGGTATAAGCCTTGGCTTAATATGTATATTATCAGAAAGAACTCCTGAATTCTTACAGCACTCATGTTTAGAAGACATGCATTGGCATCATAGAGCTACTCAAAAAGATTTAAGTTAGAGAAGGGAACAAATCATCCTTCTTTATCTTCCTTCTTTGTTTGAACATGACTATATCTGTGATAAATCTCCATCATGAAAGAATATGAGTTTAAACAATTCTATTCCTGCTGGCAGAAGAAAATCCTGTGGAAACATTGGTAAATGTCCTTACCCTTACTTTCTCAGCTAAGTAATTGTATAAGGTAACATGAACAAAACCTAGAAACAATACTTGGCAGGGAAAGTTCTTTTCCTGTGTGACTCCTCATCAGATAAGTCCCAGAACCGATGGATTTTTATTGCTTTGAGCCGACAGAACTTACATGATAGTTTGTGGTTTTGTATTTGGAGTAGCAGTTAAGCTACATTAAATGATACTAGATGCTGGTAATATGGTGACTGCAGGTAAATGTACCATAATGCTTTCAAGCACCTGTTATACTATCATCAGCTGTGGCCATTGCATCTCTTCTAATGAGGTAAGTACTGGCTGTACAATGTGGATTTGTCTCCCATTTCCAAGTGTACCACTGGGGCTTTTAATACTTGTCTGAAATATGCTGGTTGGGCAAGAGGTTGGCATCTCATGAGAGGAAAGGCTTTTGTGTTTGGGCTCTGCAGGAAAGCAGTCGGCAGAGGCAGTGAGCTTGCCACCACTTGGAGAACATCGGTTGTTGGATTTCTGGTCATCTTTCTGGTATGTGTGAGAAATGTAAACAAAACTTAACAAACAAAACCGTTTTAGTCCAAAGCAGTGTGTTAAGTCTTCTGTAAGTTACAGTATTCAGGCCATTCATTTAGAAAAACTGTATGAACTTTAAAAATGAAACACTTTTGCAGAGTCAGCTTGGTGTAAACATTTTGTATATCCCAAAATTGGAAGGAGAGAACTGGGAGAGCACACAGGAGAAGCACTGTTTTGGGCTGTCGCTATTCTCTCTTCAGGGTCTGCCTACTGACCACTGTTCTTGTTGGTCTTTCCCTTAAGAGCAAAACTCAATGGAGGGCGAGACTGGGCTAAATGGACTTTTCGGTCAGTCTGTGAGCATGCTGCTTTTCTTCCACGTCTGTTGATCCAGTAATTTGTCGCTATTGGGTATGAAACTACTGAAGAAATTAACTGTGGGGCCTTTTTGGTACTGAATTTTGCTGCCATGCTGTACGTTCACCTGACTTTGTAACAAGAGGCTTGGTTCTGCATCTTGCTCTGCAGTTACCATTAGGTGTAGATACAAATAGTTATTAATTAAACTTTTCATTACCTTATTGCACTGAAGAGCAAATTACAAACTCCTTTGTAATTGACTGAAAACTCAAATACTATTTTAATTTTCAGGCTTGTAACTGTTGTTTTTCTGTGTGTGCATGTTAAGTAAAACAACAAAAGCTACCATTGTACTGCAGAGGCAAACGAAATGAAGCGGAAAAGGTGCTGGGTTGCACTGGGTTCTGAGTTTGGTTTTTTGGAGGCATCGTTTGGTTATTTCAATTTCTGTAATGTTTTAGTTTCAGAGTTCATGCACAGAAATTTACTGGTGGAATAAAGTAGTTTGCAGCCATTATATGGGTTAATGGAGCTTTCCATATAATATACATTTGTTTATTATTGTTCTGGAATAATTGCATTTATTTTCCTTTCAAGTAGTGTGATACTCTGGTAATGAGTGTCTTTGTTAAAATAATGAATTCAGTCAGAAGTTGGGTGAGCATTTATGACAGCATTCACAATGTACCACTTGATTTCTTTTTCTCTTACTCTTCATATGTGTGGTAAATATTAACAATGCTTTGCAATGTTTTTTGCATATTAATGAAGTAAAAAAGCAGCATGAGAGCACTTGTAGCACACAAGCTGGATTCATCCTTACTAGTGCAGAAAAGTGCAAACTGATCTGTCTAAAAGTTGCGTTACACTTAGGTAGGTGTGGGGAGGATTCCTCTCCAGGGAAAAAGGAAGTGTTTTCTATAACTAACCTCATTCAATCACGTATGTCAGAAAACAGCTCAAGTTTCTGTTGAGTGTTCTTATCAGCTAAAGAATTTGGCCAGAGTGTGGTGACTATATACTCAAGCTAGATTAGCTTGTGTTTTCCCCCTCCTCAACACCATACTCACTCAGTTTTGGAGGCCAGTAGTCATGTAAGAGACTTGGAACAATGTGCCCGCTCTAAGTGGTTAGCTACCAGCATCCTTTCCTGCAGCAAAAGGCTCTGCAGCAGTAGAACCCATTAGTCTTAAAAGCATGTTTTAGCAAATTTTGCACAGTCACTCAGTTAATTTTCTTATATGTGTCATGGGATGCTCTAAGTACATATGTAAAAGATGCAACTTGTATAGTGTGGGTGAGGATAGGAGCAAATTCTTTGAAGAAGCTGATACAGATGAGCCAAGGTAGGAGACTACAGAGGGGCGGACACTTCAGTGCAGCCTGGAAACTAGATGTTTTGAGAACAATGAAAGAAACAATGAATTAATATGGGTTTATAGGAGACAATTTGTACTTAAAATCTAGAAAAACTGCTTCCAAGGTCACTTACTTATGTTGTGTAGGGAAGGAGCAGATGACATCCTATTCTGTGAAATTGACAGAAATTGAAGAAGTGATGAACAAGAACTGCGAAAAAATTCTAATGAATAAAGTTGCTAATTCATGTGCAGCATGAAGAGGGGGATGCAAGGAAAAGCATACTTGTCTCATTTAGTCTTTTTCATCTCTATGTGGCTGTGAGTTTGAGTCATCAGATGGGGAGGAATAAAAAGCAGCAGTAATATCTTCCCCATGAAAAGGCAGAGCCAGCAAATGATGCTGGTGCAGAGAAGTCAAAGGCAAGTTCAGGTGTGCAGTTGTCCTGCCATGTCCTGCTGAGATACTGCCATGTATTCATTATTACTGTAATGGCAGATCAAGTCTCACCAAAAAGGTAGGCCACCTGGAGCAATCCCAGCCAGGAGGAGAATGATCATACAGTTCTTCAACAGTTCTCTCAAACCGTTTATCTATCTTTATCTGCTGTGTGGCATTAACCAAGTTAAAGGATTGAAAATTATTCCCCCACCCCCCCCCACCCCCCGATTTTTGAATATTCACAGCACTGATGATACAGAAGCCGTCTGCCCTGACAGTATACTGAAAATGTGGAGTTAGGTTATTGGGGTTACCAGCTGTACCTCAACCAGAGGCTCAGACTTGTGATGATCAAGTTCACAAAACTGGCAGGCCTCACACCTGCTGAACCACATTGACAGTATTTTTAAAGAATTAAGCAAAGGTAATTAAGTTGCATTTTAACTTGGGCAAGTTGGGTTTTCTGATGTTTCAATAGGGAAAATTCTTCACTGAGCCAGTTTCAGAGCCAGCCTATCGCAACAGCAGCATCCCATTTGATCACAAGTACAACTTCTTGAATACAGCAAAGGTTCATCAAAACTTCACTGACTCTTTGAAATAAGGAGTAGCCATGAGCACTGTTGATGTAGCCCTGTCATTGCCCTCTCCAGAAGATTCAGAGGACAAAGGTGATGGATAGCAGACTGTGACCCAGCTAAACTCTTGAGAAGCAGCGACCATTCACCTGACAGTTGCTGTATGTATTAAACCCTGTGTGCTAGGTTTGGAACATGGTGGACATGAATATTATATGCCTTTGTAATGGTCTTCTTACAGTGTTAAAAATAAACTACTGCAGATGGGAGCATTAGTTCACCACTTGCACTTAAGTAAATACATTGATCCTAGCACCAGCTATCCTTCCAGTGTTTTTTAAAATTAATTAGTTTTTTTAACAGAATTATTTATGTGGTGTTCAATCAGTGGTGCGGTAAGATGTTCTGTTTGTGCATCTGGATTGTGATGGTAGGCTGTTGGTTACAAAGAGAACTTTTTACTGCAGTGGGAGGCATTTGGGCGATTGAGAAGCGCATGGTAGAATGTTCTGGGAAAGGTCACTACAGCTCCAACCAGCTGGTAACTAAGAAACTTCAAAAAAACCTGCAAAGTTATAACTGTTTCAACTTAGCATGCAACTATGTTATAATTTTTATTGCAAAAGAAAGTGCTTTGGGACTCAATTTAGAAAGACAATCTGCTAGACAGTTTCGGTGATGCTGAGACCAGCCACAAAGGAAACCATCTACAACTTTTCCTCTATGACCCCGATACTATTGATTGATGTCATTGCAACACAGAGCAATGATGGTGAAAAATCCCCGAACTAAAGCAATATAGGTACAGAAATAAGGAGTGGCGTTCCTTTCCAGCTGTACAGCCCGTCTCCTGAGGAGGCATGGTAGGTAGATGTCCTCTCCCAGTCCTGGCCCACAGGGCCCTCAGTCCTCACAGCTGCACAAGCGCAGTTTTCATGCTGAGTCAGGGAAGAGCATGCCCCATCCTTTCCTTCTCTTCAACACATACCTCTACCATTTTACTCATTTCCTCAGCACATGGCCATCTTGTGTCTGCTATTAGACTGTTAATCTGTGTGGTAAAGCTTTCCCTTCTACTTTTTCCTTTTCCTCTCTTAGGTAGGCTAGTTTAGAATTATGAGAGAAGACCATCTTTTATGTGGAATTAGGAATTTCTGGAGTATTTGTCATAATTTCTTCTTCTTCTTTTTTTTTTTCTTTCTTTTTCATTCCTCCCCCTCAACAGAACTGGTTTATATGATACAGAAATTATCTGAAACTTCTGAAAAGGTGCTTGATGATGTAGTCAGAGCACTTGGTCTTCTTCTTTAAGCTGGTGGTTTGGAAATCCAGACTGCAGTCAAATTCAACTCCTGTAAGTCTCAAATGAGATTTGATGAACAGGAATTGATTTGTGGTCCCCATGAAGAAAAAACAAAAGAAAAAAACCATACCAATCCACCAACCAACCAAAAAAACCCTGTGGCCTTTCTTGCTTGTTTCTTAACTGTAAAAACCTTGGGAATGCTTAACAGGAGTGTGCTCATTTCGCTAAGTTTAGCATGCCTTAAATCTGTTTGGTTTTTTTTTTTTTCCTTTTGATGGATACATCTGAATGTTTGAAAGATGCTCTTAGTGAGTAGGAATGAAGAGTGGGTAGCATGAAATTAATTTTAGCATTTTAATGTGACTTACACAGTAGATTTAGTCCAGCTATCAGTTTTAAAGCTGGACAAATATTTGTGCTCACCTACTGTTCCTTAAAGAGGGCATGGCTTACAATGGAAGAATAGGCATTAGAGTTTTGAAATGCTGGTTAAACAGATCTTTTGCAATACCGAAAAAGTTTCTCAGTTTGTTGGGCAGAGGAGAAAAGAAAAATCTACTCTAGAAATCCCTCTGGTTTTGAGAAAAAAAAAAAAAAAGTAGCAGTAAGTAGTTCTGGAGTCTGAATGTTGTAAGGGCTGGTAAATAAAACATTTTTGCTTTTCCTGATTTTTAATCTTAGTTTTTATTATGTTTATCTTTTCAAGAGGATGGAGGCTGAAGGATTGAGAAAATATTCTTCATAGATCATCATTTCCTATTTCAAGCAGGGCTTGACTTGGCGGGCAGAATTGCTTGTTGTTGTAGAACACTGTCTCAGAGAGCACTTCCCAGATCACTAGGTTTCTTTCCCCCTGACTTCTCAAAGTGAGAGTGAATGGTTTTGTGTATCACATGTTCTGCCAGGAAGGCAGACTTCCAAGGGTAGTAATGCTGTTAGTCAGATGTTTAGGGGTAATCCACTGATAATTTATGGATGAAGTTTTCTGGCTTGATTTTTTTCCTAAGGTTTATCAAATACTAAGGCTATTAATTTGAGTCAGCATATGACTTATATGCATTGTATAGACTCACAGTAACTTTAGTTATCAGTCCATCCTAAAGTTCAGTATTTCTGTTCTGAATCCCATACATTGGTTATTTAAGCCAAGCCTGTACTCGCATAATAGTCACACAGGAAATACTAAGAAATGAAAATACAGTGTGTATCAATGGAAGCAGTTATCTAGAAATGTTTTCTTCATGCTAACAGCTGGAATGTTGTAAGCCTTACATCGTACTCTGTAATGGAGCATTGCTTTGCACTTTTTCTCTCTCTATAGCTCATCTTGCAACATTAATGCCAGTTGTTTTGAGCTGCTGTAATTGATGAAAAGTTCTTGCTGTTTTTCTAACACCCTAGTTATCAGTATATTTGAATATCTAAGTAGTTTCTGTATTTTATAAAACATATAGCACAGCAGACATCTTTTTTTTTTCTTTTTTCTTTTTCCTCCTGGTGGATTGTAGTAAGTCCTTAGTAGACTCTTCTACACCAGCATCATTTTTCCCATTCCTGAATCTTCCTCCACTTATCCAGGATCCAAACCATGATTCTCCAGCCTTTTAGCATTGCTCACAAGGCAGATTCTTGAAGTCCTTTGGCTGCCCATTCAGGAGTTTGGTACAGTTACAGCAGAACAGTTACTGTCTGTAGATTAGTCCATGTGGTTATCTACCAATATTGGCCACAGTAGTTGTTTTTGAAGAGATATTAAGAAAACAGGATTATTAGGTTTTTTCCCATAGAAAATTACTGTGGAAGGTAGCTCTCTGTGTGTGTAGGGTTTTTTGGTGGTGGTAGTGTAGGTTTTAGTGGATTTTTATTTTGCTTTTTTTTGTTTTAAACTCTGGAGCATAGTTGAGTATATCTTACAATTTACCTCTTTTTATGCCTGCCTCCCACCCCTCCTACCCTCAAACTGCAGTCCCTTTAAGTTCTTATGAATTTGAGGATCCTTTCTTTGTCATTTAACTGCAGGTGCTTATTTTATTCCTGTTAAAATATTAATAGAGATGACAAGGCTTATAGGCTAACCTGAACACATCTTACACTCCATGGAAAATAGAGAAACTCATATTCATCATGATTAATAATACTGTACTCTGACGTTTATTCCATCCTCCTATAGGAAAACTGAAAATACACATTTTTGTATACTTTTCTGGTTTGAACATACATGTCCTGTGGTAGAGCTGAACTGCTATCACTGTTTGCCACCATGAGTTTTCATACAGAAAATATGACTACACAGCAAAATCAAGTCATAGTTGCAGGATGGGTAATCAGTGATTATAAATACCAACAGGAGAGCTCAGGGGTTATTTTGTGTCTTTCATTCCAGTGTCTGAAATTATTAATGTGAACATTAACTGATGAACTCACAGAGTACCCTGCGCTGTGCATTAGTTATTCTATGTTGGCCATACCCAGAGAGCTCAACTGGATTGTCTGAGATCATATATACAGTAATCTAAAATATGAAATAAAATCTGATTCTTTAAACAGTAGAAAGCACTGTGGTTTGTACTGCGGAAAATCATGGGAGAATGTGTCAGAGCAGGCACTGCCTTAGGCTCTGTGTTTTAAATTTCCCTCCTCTGTTTCCTACTTTATAGTAGAGTTCAGAATTTTCTCTTGGAAAGATAATTCAAGGAAACTTCTGGTAATTTCTCCAAGCTACATCTAGTCTGGTTGTGACGACTAATAGCCAACATGCAACTCCACAGAAATGAAAACCTTCCTCAGGTTTCAATATAAATACCATAGTAAGCAGGTACGTAAAGCTTGCCCACCAGGAGTTTAAGTGACAGGGCAAGTTTTGGTTCCCAAAGTGCAAACAAACTCAACTCAAAACATTGACAATCTGACATTCAGGCATTGTGCAGAAAGAGTTCAATTCACAAAACCCCAGAGGCCCAGGAGGCAGACCCAGCAGGAAAATAAGATCTTCACTGTTGTGTGCAGCTTGTACCTCACCACTTCAGTGTTTAATGAGAGCGAGACGAAGAAATGCTCTTATCTTCATCCCAAAGTTGAGGAACTGAAGCACAGGAGGTTTCCAGCTCAGATTCGCTGTAACCGAGATACATTAGCCTGGCATTTATTCACTCTAGCCTCCCGCTGTAGTCAGTGGCTGGCTTTGGATCTGATGCATTTTCCATAGGAATATTTTCCTGTCACAGTCATAGGCCAGCACCTTAACCGTTAAACCCTGCTGCCAGCTATTTTATGGTATGTCTTTATAATGTGTTGGAATTCCTTTAATGTCTAAAATACAGGGTGCTAACATAAAATTAAAGCTGTGTCAATGATCTTAGATAGTAATAAATTCTAGTTCACAGTTCATTGTGAAAGGATTATCAAAGGTGTGTTGCCCTTGTCTCTGCAGTCATCAATAAAGGCAATAAACTTCATTAAATTGCCTTTTGCCCGTGCCTTGTGGCAGAAGAGAGTGGATGTGTGGTCTCACAGTATCTTCAGTAAGTTTATTAATATGGATATCCTCTTATACAGGATTTCTTACAGACATTGCAAAAAAATCCATGCTATGCTGTTTTTAAAAAGCTTGTTGAATGCAGACTGCCATAAACAATATAGTTGAAATACTCAAGGGACAGATCTTGTTGTCGTGTGTAGTCAAAAATATGTACTGAGCAAAAAAGGCAGCTAGGTCGCTGGGCCAAGCTCAACTGACGTTAGACTCTTGGGTTTAGCAATGTAGTCTGTCACATGAACACCACTTGATTGCATTCAATGAATCTCTCTTTGTTAGTAAGAAATTGTATATATTTATGTTACTACAGGTTTATCAACCAAGGTTAACCATTTGGGTAAGCCAGAAGATTTTTCCAACCAGCCAAGAAGATGGGGGATTTCCAAAGGTAAAGTTACTCATGTAATTTGTTTCATCTAATAAACAGTTTAATAAGATGAGAGTTTTCTGGGAAAAAAAAAAAATTGAAAGTTCAATGGGTTTTATTTTATGACTGCTTCAAGAGAGTAGCCAGCTCTCATGATTTCATCACGAGTCTCATGGTATTCTGTTTTTCTTAAAGCCTTGGCTCCTTGACCCAGGCAGTTAACTGAAGATTTCAGCTTTCATTTTAAAATTATGTTTTTACCCTTCAGGCTTGCAGAAAACAGGGACTCTTGCTGGCTACATACCGGAAGGAAAACATACTAATTTTCAAGAGCTCTGTTTCTTAAGCCTGTCTCCTGATTTTACAGGCTTAGCATCTGAGTTTTGAATGCATGATTTTGGCAATTGTCTCTTAGCAATGCAGATGAAGAAGTCAATGATTATGCAGGAGGAGGAAGGTGGTGGTGTTGCTTTTCTTTTTCTTTTGTGTTTTCTGTTTGTGCTTTACTTGGCTTGAGTAACAGGCATACAAAGCATGGCAGTTTTTATCTGAGTTTGACAAGCAGTACCCCAACATAAATGCAGATGTGGCTTGTCAGACAAGATTTGTGAGATTTTATTCTGTTACCATTGCTGGTTTCATAAATGTGAAACAATATGAAATTTGAGTAGGAAAATACAACAGTTACTCAGAACCACAGAATGTACATGTTTTATTTTCATATCCCCTTTCATTACTGACTCAAAATCTGGCAAAAAAAAAAATAAATAGGTAAGTAGAGAGCACATGGAAAACTGTTTTGATTGTTTCAATTCTTATCTAGACTCCAGCTCCCTGTTAACAAAACTCTGCTATTCTATCTAGATAACACTGTATTTTCCACACTATTTCTTTATAAAGTAACCTCTAAAATTTATGGCTGGGCTATTTGCAGTCTGCTATTTGCAGACTCCTGTGCCAGCATGCCAGTCTTTAAATTAACATATATGGCAGTACTGCCATTCTTAACATTCAAAGTATTTCAAAAGTTCAGCTGAGTAGGCTGATAGCAACGCCAGATTATGATGAATGTGAGATATATAGATATATATATATGGTCATACTTATATTAAATGAATTGGCAAATTTTATGAATCAGCTGTGTGTTAACTAGATGATTTTTATTACAAATTTTGTTAGCAGCTTTTAGTAAGTTGTCATTCATCATTAAACAAAGTTGCTCCTGAAACACAGGAATGAAGCTGTGAGCTACGTGCAGTGTAGTAACAATGCTGCATTATATCGGATTTATGAATAGCCATGGTTTTATGCTGTATGTAACTTTAAAAAAGTTTATCAAAAGGGACAATTGTTTCTCAGCTAGTCAAAAATTATTATAGTTTTTTTCCTCGGAAGTGATTGCATTCCTGCTTTTTAAATAGAATGCATTTTTTGTAGCCTTTATGTAGTTCTTCAAAATATATTTAGTGTAGCTTAAAAGGACCAGGTTTTAGAACTAGCTCCAAATTTTATATCACAATTGATCTTTAAAAGCACCTTGACTGTTAGCTGCACACAATCCACCTTCTAGCAGAGTACCACCCTTAACAGAAACTGGGTGTCTTTGGAATCTAATGTTTTTCATCTATCCTATAAAATTAATCAGGGTAAATTGCTGAGGAAGACTGCAGAAAGTGCTCTGTCCTTCAGCTCAACAGTTTTATGTACTCAATGTTAAACAGCTTGAACTACTGAAAGAACAAATTAAAATTAATATATTTTTTGAAAGATATTTCAAAGAAAAGTGCTTTTTTGTTTTCATGCAACCAACAAATATAAAAGGATACATTTCTTAAAGACAATTTATTTCCAGACCTAGAAGGGTCATATGGGACTTTTTATCTTATGATTGTATGGCAGAATTTCAGGGCTGAGATTGTTTTCACAGCTGAAAAGGAACTACCCAACACAATGCTTTTGGAAATTTGCCCAGACCTTTGGTCTGTGTGGTGTGCCTGTTAGCATGTGTGAGTTTCTAGTTTTCTTCTCATATCCTGTAATGATACACAAGTAGCAAATCTACTCAACTAAAAAGCAAAAACACTATCACAAAGATGGAATTTTCTAGAGTCCTCTGAGGAAGCAGGTTTGTGCAGTCACTGAAATTTAAAAGTTATTTTGTCAGTCTGAAATTGTCTTTTGCAAAACCCCCAGTTTGGCTCTAGCAAAGGCAAGGTATGTTTCTTCCCCTGGCTTGCAGAGCCCTTCTGCACATGTACTGGCTGAAGTGTGCTCAGTTTCTCCATTGTTTTGATGCCCCAAAGGGAGATGGCACCATTTGCCCCTAGGAAAGAATTTTACCCTGTCCAGCCTGAAAACTGCTCCTGGCTGTGTGCAGTGCAGAGCCCCAGGGGAATTAATCTACCTGAAAGCAGAATTTATCCTGTAAACTATGATAAAGACAGTGGGAGAGCCATGGGGTGGCTTCCTTCCCAGCACAAGTAAATATAGCAAATATGGACATTCCAGTGGAAATTAGGGCTTTGAGGAGCCAGGAAAGGAAAACTGCTGAAAATTGCACTTTCAGTTGTGCAACTGCTATGTGTTTAATTCAGAAATTCACAACTCTCACATCAGAAAAAAATCAACTTGGAGAAGATAGCTTCAATTTCTTAAATAAGCTAAAAGCATTCTGCTTGTACAACAAACACGTCCTAAGCAATAAAAACAATAAAACACTTCTTAAACAGAGAAACTACAGATTTTTTCCAGGATTTACATTTATTACTAGCTAAACATTCTTTAAGATCCCTCAGTGAGATGTCATGAATAAAGTACTTTAAGCTAGTGCTCAGCCTTTAGGCTTCCTTCTGAGACTTAAACTGAAACATGTATTTGGACACTTTGCTGCATAGGCATAGACTTCAGCCAGTGAAAAAATCTGTCTAAGGCAGCTGGCTGGTACGGCACACCACCTCCTTACTTGTTCAGGGACAGGTAACACACTACAATGTCTTCAGAGTACTCATTTCAATGAAGTACTATAAGAAAGTCACTTATTAGTGTATGCTAGCTGCTTAAGCTGTAAGGTGTTTAAACGGTGAGCAGTCTAAGCTGTAAAAGGGTCTCTTAATAATAAGACGATCTTTCATAGCCAAGATACACTTTTTATGTTGGAGGCCAAGTAAGCTTGGGGTTTAAAAAAAGCAAGCAAACAAATTAATTATTGCTAGATAATACAATTAACATTTGTTTTTTGGTTACCCGAGTTGGTACTGAGTTACATTTCAGAGGCATTTGGTGCTGTCTGTCAATTTGTGGACACAAGTTTTGCATTCATGACACTGGGACACTGTGCTTGCCTTCTGCGCTTCACGTGTGCAAAGCAGGTAATTGCCCCTTTTCAGCCCAATTTGTGTGCCAGAACTACTGCACACACAGCATGTGCAGGTACAGTTTTACACCTGAGCTGTCCCAGCTATTATGAAGGGCACAGAAATGGCTTGGTTTGGCAGGAGTGAGAAAAGTAATTTTGAGGAATAGGGTAAGGATGTACGGCTGGTGGCAAACTGCAGGAAGGGTTGTGACTCCATGGCTTCTTCCCCTGTAACTTTTCTGGGATGACTGGGATCTCTCCAGCTGCAACAAGCATCTGGATTCCCCATTTCAGCTGTGGAGGATTGTTTATTTTGCGTTTTGTCTGCTGGGGGACGCTCATTCATCCCCAAGCAAAGACTCTTCCTCAGATGCTGCCTGGTTTTTGAACAATCCTTTGCTCTCTGTGGCATTAGTGTTTATAGTGGATCCAGACAAGTTTAGTAGGTGTTTACTTCTGAATTCAGCTAGGGCACTGTGGAAAACATAGGATAACAGCAGGGAGGACCCCACCGAACAGACTTCTCCAAAGCACAGCTAATACACAGCTAACACCGTTTTTCCTTTCTGCAGGGAAGTCTCCCCATCTCGAAGGAAGTAAATCGCAAGAAGAAAAGTGAGGCAGAAGGGGCATGCCTGGTTCCAGTAAATGGCGATGGACTCCATTTCACCAAAATCGATTACCTCTACTCTTTTTAGTCATAATTTTTCCATTTGTATTACATATGGTGTATGGGTTTGATGAGGTCATGGTGTCATGTATCGGGAATTGTTTCTGTGTAAATCATCAAGTGTAAGAAGAAACTATGGGACTCTGAGCCTTGCTTTAGAGAATAACAGTGGATAAACGTGTACCATAAAAATATTTTTTAGCATTCAGACTCAAATGAAAGCTCTCAGAATTTCACACTGTGAATCCATGTTTACAAACATTACAGGTGGGCCCTCAGGCCTGGTTCTACCACAGCAATGTCTTATTCCACTACTCAAACTCCACTGCTCACACACACACAACCGGTAAACTGCTCTCTCCATTACCACCATCCCAAACTGCTTCTTGCAGAGGCTGAGAGTCCCCCTTTTTTTCATTTAGATGTAGCAAGCCTAGTGGTTTATTTTCATTGATTGTCTGTATATCTCTATATTTTATCCATGTACTCTTTTGATGTATAGAAGTAGTATGAAACTCATGGTTTCCTTGTGGTAAGTGATTGTGATGCTGCCACGGGATTTGAGACACTGATGAATGGTGCTATTTTGGACTTTAAATATGCTCCTTGGCAAGGTAGCTCTGATGGAGTTATTTTTTTCTTTCCATGTTCTGAGAAGGTGTTGGTACTTTGTTTTTCTGAATGTTGTTCTTTAGACTGGACTGACTTGTTTACTTGTGTCTTCAGTGTGGCTTTCTTATTCAGTGTGGTAGGTGAGTAACTACTTATAGTGTACAAGTGAGGAACTGATTCCCTATCAGGGTCCACTCACAAACATGCAGTTATAGTGGGAGCAATCACAAAACTGTAATTTACGTAAAATCTCCTTTCTGACTCCTATCCACCTAATGGAGAAAGATGAGCAATAATTTTCCACCAACCTCTCAAAATCTCTTTTGCTTTTTGCCTTTTTTTTAAATAGCCTTTTTTAAAGAAGGGACAAATTTAATGTCTTCTTCAAAACCATAAAATAGGGGATATAATAAAAAAAACACAGCAAATTTCTGGGAGGAGAAGTTCTAAAGGGGAAAGAGTACATTTCCACAGTACTGTCAACATGTGGACTTTACATTTTTGTTCTTGCTCCCAGACTACTATCAATACAAAACAACACAAAACACAAAATTAAACAGTATCATCTGCTCATGGAGTGTTGTTGTGTTAGACACAGTCTGAAAGCCCACCTTAATTTTTTATATAATTCTGTCTTTTAGCTCTTCCTTTTACAGGGCAGGCCTTGTTCTGAACTGTTTTAGCTTCTGACTGTTAAATACAAATGCATGCACCGCAGTTCCTAGATTTCTTTCCTTTTCCCACCTTCTGTATCCCTCTTCTTGTACATTTTATTTTCCGATAGATTAGATATGTCTACTGTGCTGTATATAAAGCAAGAAGTAATATTCAGCAGTTGTGGCATTTATGTATAGTTGCAGTTGTGTACTGCTGAAAATGCAGGCTTTTGTAATGATGTGATCTTTAATAATGCACTACAAGTACCCAATGTATTTTAGCTATTTTAGTAGGATTTGTTCAATAAATATGCAAGCTCTAAGGGTAGCTGTGGTGTCTATTTCTTATTATTGTAAGAGGAGGGCTCCTTTTCTCTTTGTTAGCACCTGTTCTTTACATGACTTCTGAGGTTTTTTCAGGAATATCTGGTGAAGTTAAAGGTGATTCTTTTTGTTGTCTGCTAAACAATAGCTATTGAGATAACCTAAATGCCAGACCTGGATCTGGAAAATGATAGCTGCTGGACAATGGTAGTCGAGTACTTTGCTTTCAAGACTGCTGAGTGGCTGGGTCAGATGCGACATTTGATGCCATTTTTAGTAATCCCAGGAGGAGACCTTGGGGCTGTGCATGGCAAATACAGTATATTTCATTATCTACCTCTGATTAACTTAAAAGGCTGTTTTCCTAGCATGTGTAATATAATTTCAAAGAACGCTGACACAGTCCTCTCTAAAAATACTTTTACTGGGGAAAAAATAATATCCGTGTTTCTAAGTTTTAAAATATATATTGATTTCATGTTAGCGTGTAAAACAGAAAGAGGATTAAAAAAAAAAAATACCACAAGCAGTGATCTACCAATTAATATCTGGTAGATATATATCTATTGTGTGTGTATATATATATGTGTGTGTGTATGTGTGTGTGTCTAGTAGGTCTGAAATTCCCCTGACTTTTTCCAGTAATGAGACCAAACAAGTGCAATTCCATATGTCCTGACATCCCACCAAGTAAATTTACACAGGGATTGAGTTTGGTTTCATGACTTAGGTTGTATCACAGAAAACTGAGTACCTGATCCAAATGGCCACCAATCTCACCATCGGAGACACAACAGACAGCAGTGTAATTTGGGCTAGAGCCAGCTCTCTGGTTAGAAAGCAGTTTTATCTTCTCTAGCTCTAGTATATGTGCATAGATATAAACATTATATATACATACCCACACCCACCTATCTATATAGATACGTCAGTGATGAGAAAGAGTTAACAGAATTAGAGCAATCATTAATTGATTAATTAATCTTATTTTTTTAGCCTGTGGTCCACTGGCTTTGGGAATTAAGCAAACCATTTCTAAAAGAGATATGAAAGGTGATTAAAAGGCCTTTAAATCCCAGTCCTATTGTTAGTAATATTTAAATTTGCTACACAAGAAAAGCTTTTTAGCTGAAATATTTAAAAGGGTTACACACTCCTTTGGAACTTGCCGCTGCTGAAATAATGGCTGCTTGACCTTTGGCACCGGTTTTTAATCTTCACAGCAACATGCCATGTTTTAATAAAGACATAAGTATCTTATGAATTAGGGTCTGTGATCAAACTGGAAAAACTGAAAAGTCATTCTTGAATACCACAAGTAACAGGACTTTTTATTAATAATAAACACAAAGGACTCTTTACTGTATAGAACAACTTTTAATACACTAACACTCTAGAGACTGAAATTTGCCAAAGATTATTTCATATACGTTATGATTAATAGAGGCTTCCTAAACAGGCAAAGATGACATGCTCTTTCGCATTACCAATAGTGGTTGTGGCACATATGTACCATCAGCTTCATAAGACTAAAAAAAAAAGAGAAAGGTTAAGAGTGACCACACCTAAAAATACAATGGTATGGCCACTTTAAGGAATGCCCCTAGGATTTCATACATGTCTTCCCTGTAATGCTCTGTGGATCATCATTACTAGGCATGTTTTGAAGAAACTATACAGTTCAACTGTCTGAGACGTTAGCTGCACGCATCGTATGTTTGCTCGTGCCTGGTGCACAGATAACCCCTCACGCACATGAGAGGTTGGGGTGAGCAGTGTAACTTGTGCTCCTGCATCAGGGCTTGGGTCGGGGAGCCGGGGGAGGAGGCTGGGAGTCTCTCCCAGCTGTATGCTCGGCACAGCCACAGCATAACGGAACTTTGCTACATTGAGAGCAAAGGTGAGAGAAGGTCTACTCATCTCATCCTTGAGATGACAACAGCTGATTTTGCTTATGGCCCAAAAATACCTTGAGCTGGATTGGAGAGTCAGCAGCATAAAGCCGATCCAGAGAGGTGGTGGTAGGCAAGAGTTGGGAATGGAGCAGGTCGGCATGTCTCAGGTTGGTGTGGAGGCTTCCTGGAGCTGGGAAGTCAATTAAAACAATTGGGATAAAAAAGCAGTGAATGTGTCTCACAGTCAGTTGATGCAATACAGAATGATGAGCTGCCTTTTTAACCCCCTCGTTAAATAATTATTTGTGCAACAGAAAGACTAGTAAGAGTATTTTTAAAGCATTGTGGTCAAGCAGATTGATTCAAGAAATATTGGTTCTAATTGCAATCCTTATAATAACATGTTGTGGAGTATCTGGTAAATCAATCCTTATCCTCAGCAAATCAAACAAGAAAAAGCCAAAGATTAACTCTGCAAATTAGGAATAATAATGGATAACTGCTTTTCACAAAGTATTTTAAGTTATGCAGATAAATTCAGTAATTAAGGACTAGGTATTGTTACCACCAGGCATTACATTTTAAATGAAAAGTAGGGCAGAACAGCATGTGTTATGAGTTAAATTCCAGTACTAAAAAATCTGCATTGTTATTTATCAAATTAAGAAAACATTAACCCTTACACCTTGGAGTTTATGCTGCCAAAAACATCCCAAGGAGGTAAGTTAAAAAACCCTGATTTCTATTCATATGTTTATTCAGTGGAAGTTAGCTAAAATCTGTCTGCATGCATATAAAACCTGTGCAAAAGAACAGTAAGTTTTAAATCAATATTACTTTAATGCCAGACCCCAAAATAGACGCCAATTCATTTTCCATTACCAAAGCTGTACTACCTTATTACAAAAGAAAAAAACCTATCAGTATTCCAGGTAAGTTCAAACTCAAAAAGGAAATGTAAAGCATCATGTTCCTGTGGGGAAAAAAAAGAGCAAACATCATACTGGAATAACCTGGAGTACAACCAGCAAACTAAGTGAGGTAATAGCTGAGCACTACTCAGCATTGCAAGGCTAAAGCTAGAGTAAGACATCCTACTTGAGCACCGCAGCTCAGAGTAGATTGGTGCACAGTGGCAAGAGCCCAGGGGAATGCAGCAAATGTAGTGTGAACGATAGCAGAGAACGTGGCTGATGGGGAGTGACGGACAGAAACGGGTTGGTTTAGTCCAAAGTGAAGCTAATTAACTGCTCTGCATGGGTGTAGAGTGAGATAGAGTAGTCTTCACTGTCATAAAAGAGGTTGAAGTAATCCTAGAAATACAGAAAAGACTTTCAAAGGTTGAAGGATAGGAATATGCTTGGGTAGGCATCGATGTTCACCTGAGATCTTTCAGAACATCTTGGCAAATATCTGTTATTATTTGTATTACCTGTAACTCAAAGCCAGACAATCCTATCATGAATTAATGATAGACTAGAATTAGGAATTTCTGCCTTTTTATGGCTTCCCAAAATCTTTCCTGGCAAACGCAGTGTGCCCCTGTACATTTCCAGAGCCATCCACACAAGACTTGCACTCCCCACTCACCTTTTACTCATGCTGCAGACTGAGTGCAAGGGGGCTATGCTCTATGTGCTAAGACACAAGACCCTTTCTTGTGGTTCCTCACACCCCTGTTTTCTCAGATTCATTGGAGTTCTTGTGAAGTAAAAGACTGAAATACAGGAACTTACATGAGCTTTGCTGTTATGGTCACAAATAGATGGGTAACTTACAGTCCAGTTGAGAGAAAGGAAAGAATGGGAGAAAAAAAAATGAGGAGAATATAGCAAGCAGTTAAGGGGAAAAAAGAATTTCAGAAGTTGTGCCTATCTGAGCTAGAGCTCAAGAAATGCATGGTTTGCGGAGACAAAACATGAGTGTTATGCTTAGTTTGCAATAGGTATTTTCCTTCTCAGTTGCAGAGCTCTGAAATAACTTGTTGAAAACTCACAGGAAGCAAACAGCTATAGAGGACAGTTGTTGATGAGTTTTCTGCCCACATTTTGTGAGTGGGGAGCTGCAGGCAAGGAGGCAGGCTGGCAGCCCCACTGGGAAAAGATGTAGCAGGAGGTGAGACTCTTGGCCAGCTGTGTGGGGAGCAGGGGCATGCCTTGATGCCTCAAGCTGTGCCTGCTTAGCCCAGCTGGGACCTCAAGACCCTGGTACTGCCTCTGCCTGTGGACATGCCTGGGAACATTCACACAACCGCAGTTAGACCCCATGTCTCCAGTAACTGGGCTAAGTGTAGGAACACAATAAACCAAAGCAGACATGCTATAGTATACATGCTCCTGAAGAAAGAGTCCAACATTTGGATACTCAAATACTGCCTACTGATGCTGCAGAATAACAAAGAAAATACATCCTGCATTTATAGTTTAATTGCTACATAAACATAACCTAAAATCCTCAGGTAACCTACTAGCATACTGCCAGTCCTGGCTGCCTGCACCTATTCATCTGAGCCATTTTGTAAGTGCATCCAGAGCACTGAGCTACCACCTGCCTGTCAGGGTATGGCCAGAGCTCAAAGTGCTGTGTAGGCTGGTGTAAATCATCTCAGGAAGCAGTGTAACTGCAAAATCAGCACTGCTTTAAAAAAAACCAAAAAAACGGCAGAAGGATGCCTATGCTCTTTGTGCATTCATTTCTACTTTGCCCTTTCTGATGTTGCCCGAGCATATTAGCTTGATCCCATTTGTCAATTTGTTAACATTTCAGAGCAGCCTAATTCTATTCCTGCTCTAAAGGCTCCAATTTGGTGTTTTAAGTTGTGGGTTTAAAGACTTCATCCAGTATGTCACTTCGCACACAACTGCTTTTCAAAGCTCTCAACTCCCTGTGACTCATCTAATATTTTCCAGCTGCTGATTCCAGAGGAAGAGATGTGGCCCAACAGCTGATGTTTTATACAAAGAAAGAGTATCCTGTTTGCACAGCACTGTTTCAAATTCATATTGCACGTGTCCAAAGTTAAACCCATGAATCTGTCCAGACAGATAATTGTATTATTGGGAAATTTACTTTACATAACTTAGACCAGATCCTGAAAATTTCACAAAGTCACAGCAGTAGGGACTTCTTTCTTCCAAGACACATCCTCAGGATGCAAGTGCTAGGCAGGATTCTCATGCACTTTTTCATGTATTCTCAGGTGTTTTTTGCAGCCTCAAATCTTCAGTTCATCTCAGGAAATTCCCATTAACAAATATAAGAATACAAAAAGCTCCTTCTGTCATGATTTCTCCTTTCAACACCTACACCTCTCCTTTCCAAAAGCTGCATTGCTTAGCTGGAAATTTCAGTATGTTTTAAGTTTCTAACAAAAGTCTCTGTACTCATCAACTCAGACTTACCATTGACCATCCAACTTTCTACAACAAAACTACTGGAGAGCAAGTCCTAGAGACTGCTGCACTTAGGACCAGACTGCCACAGGTTTACAGTTACATCTAGATTTACTTTCCCACCGGTTACGCAACCAGCTGTGTTGCTGACTGTACTGATAGCTGCTGGAGTTAAGTGTGTTTGCAGACTGTCAAAGCAGCCTTGTCTCTGGAGGTTTCATTTCCCTGTGAGTCATTTTGGCTTGGTCATTTTTTTCCTCACTAGCATTTGCTTGGAGGTGAGGTTCTGCCCATGAGTCACCAGCGTGACTCTGGAGCCCTGTCTGGTCCCCTGGGAGGGTCAGGAGCCCTAATGTTTCCTGCACAGACTTCAGTCGGCCATTCAAAACCACCTGTAGCCTCCAACAAATTCACAGCCCATTTAATGCTTTCTTTTCAAGCCCAACAAATTCTCGGTGTCTCCTTGGTAGCCCACCCAAGCTGGCAGTGCTGCTCACAGGAAGGTTGTGTGAGGACAAGGCTGCATGGGGTAAAAACACTGCAAAAAATGAAAGGAGGGGAGGGTATAAATAGGATGCCTGAACATTGTGTTTGTAAATAAATAGCCATAAGTTCTCAGTAAGTTAACTTAGCAGCAGGAAACATTCCTGTTGGATTCTGGAAAGCTAACCATGGCAGGAAACAGTTACGTAAAGTGCAAAACTGCTACTATTTAAAGGTGCACTTTGATCAACAAAGTGAGAAAAGTTGTATTTCATGCTTTTCACTCTGAAATACAGCAATTTGAGGAAGCTCTTTTCAGTGGGGAGCCCTGAGTTAGCAGACTTGCAATTTGCTATAACTGTTAAAGCTTATAGCATTGCCAGATTACACATGAGAGCAGAGGAAAAAACAGGGCACCCTTCCCCGAGTTTCAATTGCTGTTTGTCCTTTTACTGAATGATCTGAACATCTAAAGTCAGAAGGGAGGAGCAAGGCACTGGCAAAGGAGTGCACAGCTGTACACCCCACCTCCCATCTTACCAAAGCCCAGTGCTATGGCTCTCCACTTCCCTCTGCCCAAAGGGTCACAAGAAGCAAGGTTTGCCAACAGGAGCCCATATCTAGCAGTTGTGTGGGTCAAATAACTGACCACAGCCCCCAGGTGTGTTTGATAATCCATGATAATATAGCACACAATGTCCTGAAGCTGGGGAGAAGCTTTCTGAAGGCAACTGAGAGGAGTGCAATTACTCCACTCCATGAAAGCAAGATGGGCAAAGATCTGGAAGGTAGGGAATCACTCTCTGTGACAGAAAACAGGGACCTTATTCAAATCCTTTTCTATAATTAATGGTATCTATCCTAATTTCCAAGAAATTATGTAGGAGAATCCAAGATCACTATGTGCCTAAATTACATAGCAAGGCACCAGGGATGTTGAAACAGCCATCCATCTGATCACATACAACTGTAAATCCTGAACAATTCCACTGAAGTTACTAGACTGGATAAACAAGATCAAAACCAGATTCATGGGGCTGACCCAAATCTTTTGATGTACTTGTGAAGCCCAGATTTCAGCTGAGTGATTGAAACTACATAGCTCAGCTCTCAGTCTGGATGGTGTCACTGGCCATGCCTTATGGATCCACAGGTGCTGAGCAGGAGGGCATGACTGCAGTCATCGCAGGTGACCTTCCCTCGGGGGGCTCTGCCTGCATAGACTGCCCCTGCTCTTCCCTCTGCCTTGGCCTGCTGAAAGACAAACCTCAAGTTTTCTCTCCTTCCTGGGGTGCTTGGCCGCTACTGACCAGACATTAGAGGTCTTCGTGTGTTTTCAGTGAGGCCACCACTGTAATCTTTAATGGGTTTCCTTTGTTATCATGGTGACTGCACTGTGATGTTCCCCCGTCAGAGACTGCACTGCTCTGGTGTGAACGAACAACATGAACTACAGCTCGTCTTCTGCTGGGATGCTCTGGGACCTGTAAGTCTAAACCCCACTTACTCAGCTTTTGGGCAATATTTGGACAGGGAATCATTTTGGAATGACTTGAGGATTATGGCCCAGGGAAGGGAGTCATAACACAGGTTCTCTGAAACTCATTCTTCCCCAACTGCCTTAGTGGGCTTTGCACTGTTCTAAATGTGCTTGAGAGGTGAGGTCGACTTGGAAAGGGCATCAAGAACAGGGCTGTATTCTGCTGGGCCACGAGGAAGGCACAAGAGGGACACAATTCTGCTGTAGTAATTCCTGCCTGGGCCCTCCTGCAAAGTCAATACCTTTTCATTTTAAAGTCCTGTCTATAGTATTTGTAAATCTGAATCTCAAAAATCAGAACAGCAACCAAAGTTGTGAAAATAAACATCATCTTGTTTGCAGATAGAGCAGTAATGAATGTTATGTCCAGCAGCAGATAAGGTTTGCTCCTACTTCTGAAAATCATACAGGCTCTCTTTTGGTAATGTGGACCTGCTTCAGAATGCTGAGCTTCCTTGAATCTCTCAGAATTACACATGAAGCACTGAGCCTGTTCCCGCACACCCCATCACCAAACCATCTCCATAAGCATAAACTCTCTCTCAAGATGATATAGTGCCATTAAGTAACCAGATTTTTGATGACTTGTAGAATATTTACCAGTGTCCTTCTTTTTTTCCCTTTAGAGAATGACACTGTTTTCTGGTTGACCTTAAAGTCTTAAACCCTGGGAAACACTGAGAAATGCATTAGATTGGAAATACCATGCAAAACTAAGAAAAACATTTCCCCAGAGGCCTCACAGCAATAACAAACTTGGGGGTAGGCAGAGATGTTCATTTCAGAACATAAAATTTCAATACTCTTAACTTATAAGAGCATTCAATCATTTTTGACACTACAATGAACAAAATGGTCTATACACAGGGTGGTAGGTATATCTGAGGCAAAACGTGTATTTAAAATAGACCATGTTGCTACATTTTATGTAGATAATTTTTAGCAGCAACATTCTTAAAGCAAACTGCCAGAAGTAGGGTGTCGAACACCACACTCTCCTGGACCTTGGAAAACCCCCTCTGGGGCAATGTAGACAGTGGGCCAGAGTTTTGCTGCATGATAAACAACCAGACTTGTCCTGGCTTTCTTGTGGATCATGCAAGTTCAGTGTGGAAAAGGAAGGTGGATTAAGGGCCTCATGTTGCCTATTTCTGAGCTAGGAGTTTGCTTTTACAATACAGACAGGAGGCAAAGGAGCAGAACAGGAACGACTGCTATCCCTCTGGGAGTGGGCAGGAAAGTGAATAGCACCAGACACCTCCCCCTTTCCTATGCACCACAGGCAATTCCTGTGCTATGGAACAGATCCTTTTTGATAATTTTGGATCTTAGAGAACACAAACTGGCATGCTGTACCCTCAGTATGTCAGTGTGTCAAAGTAACTCAAGATCACAACAGGTGCTGTTTATTTGCACCTGGAGAGGGGTGACTTCTGAAATGGTTCTGGGTAGCAATCAGCTTCTTACAGTATTTTGGAGGTGTGTATTCGTGGCTAATTGGGACTGCACAATTCATCTCAAGTGGCGAGTCTCAACTTGTACCTCCCCAAAGTATATCATTTTCATGCCAAGACTGTGCCACAAACTGATTTTCTGATTTCTTTCCTATTTCCAGAATGATATGTGGATGCTGCTGAAAAGAAAGCAAGCAAAAAGGAAGTAGGTCAGAGAAACTACTTTGTCCAATGCACTCAGAACTCCCTTATCTTCTCCTAGTTGCTGTTGTTGTTCTTCCTTATGAAACAAAACTACATATGTCACTGTCTTGGACCATGGCATTTGCAGTAGCATGCACCTCACATTCCCCATCTGAACAGTCATGTATGTCCAGTGCTGTGCTATTTTCTTGATTTATTGCTATATTTCCCAGCACTCGTAAGAAGTAGAGAGAAAACCTAGTAGTGAATGAGCTACGCGTCCCAGCTTGATATCCAACCCACAGAGCATCCCCTGAGCTTTCACAGAAATTATTGACTGTAATAAAAGCAAACAGTTGTAAAACCAGAGTTAAAATCCCCGAGGGAGAAAGTTAATGGCTGCACCAGAAAAACCTATTCCCCAGCATCAGCATGCCCATGCTGCTTGCTGCAGAAGAGCCAGGAGGATGCAAGGCACATGCAGTGGCTGCTGCATCGAGCCCTGGGACAGCAGGAGGCTCATCCAGTAAGTTACACATGTTGTAAAAGGTGAGTATGCTTAAGTCCTTCAAAGCCATAATTCCTGATACAGCAGCAGAGAAAGCTGAGTTTGGAAATGTAGCTTTAACTTTTGTGTGCCTCCTTTTTACAGATGTAAAGTGGAGATAATACCGATTACTAGGTTTTGTAACATGAGTGGCTACAGAGTTCTCAGAGGACGTGTTAAAAACGAGCATTAAAAATAGACCAAAGGCCAGAGCATGACACAAAAAAACCACTGGTCAAGTTCACCAATTTCTTATGCAGGCTAAAGCAAGTTTAATAATCTTGGTGTCAGATCTAAAAGAGAAAAAAAAAAAAAACACTAAAAAGAAAAAGAAGAAAGAAACCACTTACAGGCTCCACGCTGGAGTGTAGTTTTAGGCACTCCAAATGTGTAACCCTCACATCGTCCTGCCTCCCCCTGCTTTATGGCCTACTTTTGTGACAACTCCTCTACAAAATAGAACCTTCATCCTTCACAGCACTGCTGCAGGGATACCTTAGTGACTGTGAAACACTAAATGCATGGTGATCTGATTAATGGAAGTATGCAGGATGCATGCAACAGTTGTTGCTATTCCTTTCTACACACTATTGCTACAAGGACTCAAAAGGCTGATTACTGACACTTCTGATCTCTGCAATGATGAAATATCTGCTATTGCTAACAGTACTTGCCTCAGTTCAGAAGTTTTCTTTGAACTATATTGCTTTAGCCTACTGGTAACATTTTCCAGGCTCATCAATAGCTCTTCCTCTTCCCTGTATGTTCAGCACTGATTTATTTATCAGGAACATCTTTTTGTCATATCCATTTTGGGTTTTGCTGCTTTTTGAGTCTACTTTTAACGTAAACTATTCCCTGACCACCTAAAGAGTTTAAGTAACTCACAGCTTTCCAAGTCATCATTGCAAAAATCATAGCTTTTAATAACAATAGTTGCTACTGGCAGTCAAAACTCAGAGTAATTACACTGGCAAATGTAACCAAGTCTCTCTTATGCCTTTGTTATTCTCCCTGGGTGAACTGCTTGCTAAAAGCCTAAGAGTCTTTTCTTATTGCTGGTTCTAAGGTATGGGATATGGCCATTGTTTTATCCTACGTCTAGTAATCTATTCCTTAAAATCATTTGGATAGGCTTATCTTCCTCTAGAGTCAGCAGTGCCTTGCAACAGAAGCCACCAAATCCTGCTCAACACTGCAAGGTACTGTGCAGAGGCCTGTACTTTAAGCTATGCATGCTAAGAGAAGTTTGCCTTAGCCAATTAAATTGAGTAATCAGCAGAATTTTTAAGAAAAAATACTGAAAGTTTTAAAGTTTGAAAGAAAAGCATTTACTAATATTATGCAAACAATTTTTTAACAGTCAGCAAGGATTCATTGAGAACAAATCACATCCAACCAGTCTCATTTCCTCTATAATAAGGTAAAAGCCTTGTGAATAAACAATAGAAGACATAAATCTTGCCTTTCATTATGTTTTGACATTGGCTGATGTGATTTTTTATAAGTAAACTAGGTAAAGCAGGTCAGGATGAAATACTGTTGGGTGGGAGCAAAACTGGAGAACCATACCAGAAAAGTGCTCAGCCGTTTACTACAAAAACACAGGCATAGAAGTCCTTGCCTTTGTGCAAATCAACATTTTCAGCAACTAGGACACTGAACTAGGAAGCAACCCTATTTAATTTTAGGCACTGAGCAAAAGGTACAGGCAGTGGCACTGGTGAACACCATGAACACTTAAAATTCTTGACAAATTGGTCTTTTTTCTTTTTAAGCAGGTGTTGTTCAATAAAGAAGAAGGTACTACATGCAGACAATGTCACCCAGTGCTTAGACAGATACACAAATTTTGGGGTAGCAGTTCTGTAGAAGAGGATCTGGGGGTCATAGCAGGTCTGAAGCTAGCAGGAGTTAATCAGCTGCTGTTGCTAGAAAAGCAAACACTGTACTAGAAAACATAAACAGAGGTATAATCTACAGGGCTCATACAGTACTTGTTCCACTCCAGTCAGCATTTGCAAAGCCTGAGCTGAACTGCTATATCTAGTTTTGGGCAAGACACTTCCTGCAAGATGGGGGAAGCTGGAGGGAGCCCAAGAGAGGGCAGTGAGAATAGCCAGAGAACTAGAAAATAGGCTCAGGGAGGAAAGACTGCAAGAAATAGGACTGTTTAATGTGAGGGGAACTTGACAACACTCCTGATGTATACAAAAGGCAGCTGCAGAGGGGCAGGGGAAAAACCTTGTTTCTTCGTCCATGAGATTTAAGGCAGGAAACAAAGAGCCTAAGTCCTGGTGGGAGCTTTAGGTTTAATGTTAGGAAATGTTTTCTAATAGCTTGGCCACTGCTGCAGGACATCTTGGGAAAACTCACACACTCAAGAAAAAAATGCACAAATTTCTCCCAGCTGTGTCATAGCCATGCAGGTAGTTCATATGGCTGCAGAAGGCTGAATCTCTTGGGAGATCTTTTCAGACTAGTAATTGTAAACGTCCATTTTTATTTCATGTATAGTAAAAAAAGCCCAAGCAAACAAAAAGGGAGCAACAGATGAAAGATAGGTGCAAGATTTTAGACCCTCCTGGTAAATAAATTGAGGGGGAGAATGAAGTCGCTCAGGCCTTATTCCACTTCACAGTAATTTTAAAAATACTTAGTGAGAAGCATGGAATGAACTTAATCACCTAAATCTTTTGATTTTAATATATCCTGTTTCCAGCTGCTTTGCCTCCTGGGATCTTCATGTTTACGCCAACACCATTGCATCTTCCTGGTCTCAGTGTCCAGGAAAGGGCATTGGTTAGCTCAGCTAACACCATACAGAAAAGGGAGCATAGTCTGTATACCTTTTTCCTCATGCACTTTTGCATCCTTTGCTAAGGCAGTCCAGCCCTGACAGGGTCAGGCTGCTAGTAACCAGCTAGCCCCAGTCAGCAAGCCATGTCTTCCGTGCTTGCTCTAGGCAGAAGAAACATCACAATTCTGACTCAGCAGGACAGCAGCAAATGCCTGCCCTGGTGCAGTGGCTCTATGCCTGATGCAAGCTGGCAAATGCTTGCTTGAGATGCTTGGCAGGGACGGCGCATGCTGGTCACAACAAGAGAATGGCCAAGGGGAAGATACACAAAGCTGCTTTGGAAGTGGTGGTGATGCTTGTCTGAACCTTGGCAGCAGTATCCTGCTCCCCCAAAGGTGCCCTCTCCAAGCCCTGCTCCCCTTTACCTCTCATTCTTTGTTGGCTAAAACCAGGTCTTTTGCAGGCTGGCTGGTGACCACAGCAGCAGCTACAAGCAGTCTCATGGGCTGCTGCACAGAGCCTGGCTGGACTCAGCGGGGCTAGTGAGATCCTGTGTTGAGTTGGGTTTCTCTAGCACTGGCCTCACTAGTGTGTTGGCAATAGGTAAAGCTGCAGGTCTTGTCCTGTCTGTGTATGTGTACTTTACTGTTGCTGCCCAGGCATAAACACAAGATTCCTAAGAAGAGCTGCCTAACACATCTTAATTGAGTTTTCACTTCAAATGGGAAATGTTAGTTATTTTAATAGTATCTGAAACAACAAGATTTAATAGATGGTTTGTTCTTTTTCTTAAAGCAATGTCTCTCTACCTAAATGGAAAAGAAATAACAAGAATGCAATACCAGGGTAACAAACCAAAGGCTTCGATGCTTTATGCTTCACATATTTTTATCCTTTTCTTTCTCTTCCTGTACCCTATTTAAAACATTTAATGTATTTTTAAGTGCACTGATTTCTGTGGGTATAAGCAGACTAGTATGTAAAACTCTGAACCATGACTGTTTGCTTGTCACACTTTGATGGGGCTGTGCTAAAACTACCAGTTTTGTGGCTGCATATAATCTAATCATGGCATCAGAAGAAGCAGTCGCAGCCTGTATGTAGCCTCTAGCCTGCTGACCCTGCGATTTAATTGAAGGTAGGATGCACTAACTGTAGCAAATGTGAGAGGGAGACAATCAGTGAGTGAAACAAAACTGACATGATCAAACTTGCTACATCCAGTTTCTATTATTTCCACAACCTACAGTATTTATGTTGTTTTAAAACTGATTTTATTTTTTCACTTTAGCTCACTGCCTTAAGAAAACAATTAATTAAAAATAAGGAAATTGGCTTCTTTTAAGACACCCACTCTGATAATAAGCCCGTATCCCCCCTCAAATCATCCAACTGATGTGCTGCCAAGAAGCACAGGCAGTTCCCCGCCTTCACCCTTCAGCCAGCACCAGCTGTTGTTTCCTGCACGTGCAAGAGAGATGAGCATGGACCAAACTGCAGCTCACGGTGCTGTACTGAGCATGGCCCCAGCTGCCCCCAAGGGCTACGTGCTCCAGGTCCCCTCTGCTCTACCCTACCAGCCACCCCTACGCCCAGGGGCTTACAGAGGTGACTAGTAAAAGCCACCTTTTAATTTTTTCCCGATTACTTCTGCCGCAAGAGCTCACAACAGGAACAGGGCTATGGGTTAGCTGCTTATGACTGCAGCAGACAGATCACTGGGTACAGCTGTCTACTGTAGGCTGCTGAGGGTCAACAAAGAGCGGTCCCAAAGACAATTTTGGTGGCCTGACCAGCTGCCAAAATCCTGTACTAGGCCGTTATACATACTGAAAAGCAAAACGCATGCAATTTAGGTATAAAAACTATTGCTTCGATTGTAGCTGGGGCTCTTATTTACTTGGCTATTACAAATAACCTTCACCTCTCCAGATCCTGCCAGGTAGTACAGCTAGTATATGGACATAAACCACTTGATGTGCTGGTTATAGCTGCGCTCCTTTTGAAGAAGAGACATGGGAGCAGTTCTGTATCTGCACACATGCTCCTAACTCACACATGATGCTAAACACGCTACAGACAGTTTCTCCGGGCTCAGCTGGTAGCGTTCAAGCTGCCCCACACTTTGTCATGGCACACATTCACCACCACAACAGTTGTGTCCGAAAGTAAATTTTACTTTCACGTTAGCATTCAGATGACCCCTCAGAAGTTTGTTTGTGACATCTGTGTTCTACCCATTAGCTCTAGCACATCAGCTACTTAATAGCATATTGTCAGGATTATAGTAATTCACACATACATACAAGACAATAATTAATTACATGTTTCATTGAACACAGAAGTGTAAATCTGTTTCTGGGGATCATTCTTGCTTAATCCTGAGGATAGGTCCTCTAGTATGTTTGAGGGGTCAATCAGTATCAAACAATGGAGAGCTGTGAAATTGTACATTGTCCTGAAATGAAATAAAAAATGTTCTTTATTCTAGTAAAGTAAAAAAAAAAATAATACTTTTTGTTGGTTTTACTGAATATTTATTTTATAATATGTTATAATATGAAAATATTACTTAGCTTTTCCTTGTTTTGTGAATTTTAAAGCACTTAGAGCACTTAGCGTAGTTTTCCTCATTTTAGAACTAACCCAGCTATTACTAAATTTCATTAAAGAAAGCTTTCTAAGCGTTCTTCTTCAGAGGTGAAGCCAGAATTTAGGAAGATGTACAGAGCTGACTTTCATTCAGACAAGAGGACCATCAAACAGTGTCTCTTTAAATTTGAATTTCACTTTATGAGTTCAGTTACTTTTGCTATTTGAGATAAAAGGGAAGATCTAACACAGCAGAATTTTTTTTTTTCCTACCAGCCAGCTTTTTGCACACCTATCAAACGAATCTGCGTCTAGTCACTCTAAGACACTCATCTAATTAGGCCTCAGATCTGACTCAGTACCTATGCCTTAACATTGAACTAAACTTCCTGGCTTCAACTGCAATGTGAATGAATTGCTAAAAAGCAATTTATAATTATGAAGGGAATTCTCCACATTCTCATAAGGTTCATCTTTATGAATGTTCCAATAGCTTTAAGGGATCACACCCCCACACCCCACACACACCCCACCCCCTTTGTTTAATGCTGGTGTGGTTATGGAGAACAGTGTAAAAATCAAAAGTCTGCAACAGAGAAAACTGAGGGAGAAAATGAGCAAGGTATGGAGGACGCAGACCCATTTTGAATTTCTAACAGGCTTTGCTTTAACTGTGGCTCTTCATAGGAATATAATTAGTCCCGTGTTTCTAGCTATTTCAGATTAAATACAAAATTGTGCAGCAGCTAGATGTCAAAGGCAAAGCTCAATTATAATGAATGTTATGCACTGCAGATTGGCTCTTGCTCCCTAGTTACATTTGTGGAAGTAGTAGTAGAAGAAGAAGAAGAAGTCATTGTTCCTCTGGAAATCCTTTATATCCATCCTACCAGTTTCAGGGCTACATCTGTGGCAACTGGTAAGTAAAAATGAGATGAAAGAGAAGTAACTTCTACTCTGAGATATTACATGAAATTACTTCTTAAAGTTACTGCTCATATGGAATACTTATACTGCTAAAAGTTAGTAATAATAAAGCATCACTGAGTCATCACTGTGGAAGTGGGGACACAGCATAATTTCTGAAAAGGATAATACTGCTGATCTAGCTTCACAGGAGCACTGCTGTGTTTTATGTTTGCCTCATGTAAAGAAAATCCCGGATCCTAAGGGTCACCATTACACAGACACCATCAGCAGCCCCTCAGGTTTTGACAGTGCGTATTTTCAATACTGATCTGGCATAAAGATACTGAGAGAAAAACTGGGACATTTGAAGGAAATAAAAGTCTTAAAACTGGTGACTTCAGCTCAGCTCAGAGGGCTTTTTCTCTTCAGTGTGCAGCCAGGAAATTATCTGTGTTGCACTCAAAGCATCTCGTCTCTCCATTTTCAGCCAGGTAACCCTTTCTAGAACCTTTTTAGATAACATTTGTGAATTTATAAATAAATGCATAATTTCTAACTAAAATTCAGTGCTGCTTAAAAATGCTAAGAGAAACTTCTGGTAAAGAAGCCATTAATTCTGAGATATATATAAATGAAAAGCCCCAACATTTATGTTTCCCAGCAATGTTTTTTATTTTGGGTGTTCCTTTTGTTTCGTTTTATTTTGTTTCTGGTTTTGCTTTTAATCTAAAGCCACTGACAAATTTGACCTTTTTCTGCAAATCATTTTGGGTCTGTTGAGAACTCAGGAAGAATAGGAAAGAGGGAAATTTGTCCAGTCCTGCAACAATCTGTTTTCTCAAAACTTGCCCCTGGGGACTTTCTGAACCAAGGGCATTATGGTATGTGTGACAATTTATCAGATTTCATCATTGACAGGGCCTGGCCTGCATACTTCACAAAACAATCATTTTCCCAGAAGTTGGTCTGCACCAAAATATATGGGTTTTATTTTTAACTGGGTATCTGTGCTACACATTGCCTTCATATTCGTGCTTACTCACATCACTGCATTACTTTAGCGATGACAATTTTAAGAAGGACGGGTAGACCACCTCCAGCTGAATAGCATATGTAATGCTTTTCTAATAGACTGGGGATACAGGTTTATAGTCTGGTAATTACATAATTTGGAGTTAATGTAGTAACCTGGGCTTTTGTCCACAAACTTTAGGCAGCTTATTGACTGCATTTCCAGATTGAGTTCAGGGAAAGGTAAAGGCTGCTTTGGACTTCTACTGTGGGTAAATGTTAAAAAGTGTAATGTGGAATTATTAGGACAACCTTAGAACTGCAGCACTGTAATCCTGTTGCACTGTGATGATGTAGGAGAGCAGTTAGTGTGCAAGAACAAGAGTACCTTTTAAAAGCTGTAAAATGAACAATATCAACAAATTAATTTCTGCCAGAATACTCAAAAGTACAAGTTGGTATTTTTCTAATTATCTCTCAGTTTTCAAACCAAATCACAGCACTTCTTAGGCTAAAATTTAAGTAATTTTGAGACATCTTCCCAAAACTCAAGAATACTGCAGTATCCACACATCACTGTATGGACTGCTTCTCCTCCACCCACAAATCTTCTAATTCTATGTTGAACAAAAATAGAGCATTAGACAAACCTTAACCTTAAAAGAGAAAATAAAGCAGAAATACTAATACATACTCTACTTAATTTATTTGGTTCTTCTTTGCAGCAGGACCATTACACTTTGAATCAGATACTTCTCTAGCAAGTCAACCAATTACAATTTACTGGGCTGGAACTGCACTCTTCTGTCCAATGCACAAACATGTGGGGCAGGAAGCAGCAAGCAAGGAACAAATCCAAAGGTCAGATATAGCAAGAACAGAAGTGCAGAGAAAGAGAGATATTTGTCTTCCATCAAAGGCGTTGTTGGGATAGCAAGCAGCACTCGGTTCCCTTAACTTTTCTCCAACTATTTGCGTGCACAAATGCATGCATGCATTCATGTTTTGACGGCCTGAGATTTTTAAGAGTTGATCAAAGAAACTGGAGGAGGGAGTGGAGAGGAGGTTTGAAATTCTCATTCAAGTGAGTTGTTGCATCTGAGTTTACTCTGACTCACTGCTGAGGTATCAATCACTTCGGTGTGTGGGCAGATTGGAGTGGAAATGCACCCTCCCCCCCTGCCCCCCATACATACACATGTGTACACACACACACAAGCACACACTCACAGTGTTCTGTAGAGTTCAAACTTACTTTATCCAGTGACATAGTAAAGGCACTGGCAAAAAAACAGGCAAAATGCGCTGAAGTCATAAAGCAGCGCTCCTCATCTACCGAAGTTGAGGGGAACCTGCCGTGACTAAGTGGCAGTGGTGTCCTTAGTGGAGGAAGACAAGAATGGAGTAATTCCTTTCTTTCTTTTCTTCCTTTCTTCCATTTCTCTAGAGATTGTGACTGTCTTTGACACCTCCCTGTTTTCTCCTGTGTTTTTACCACATATGGGATTTTTACTCATGGGATACATATTCCTTCTTTGTCATACCCTACAACCAGTTTCCCCAGCTATCCAGGCTGCATTCCTTTAGTGTCCAGTAATTGACCTCTCGTGATCTGTGCTTCCACCCTTGGCCTCCTGTTACCCCCTTGGGCCTGCATCCTCAGGCCCTCTTACCATCATCTTCTGTCACCTTTTAGTTGTATGCTTGAGGATCCCTACCGCTGATTAGGATGATCTGAAAGCAACATTATCAGAGGCCCCATCTTGAGCCCTGAAGTTCCTGCAGTGTGGATATATTTGAGGGATTTTAAAGACCATTCACGAGTACATATTTCCCAAATGTAAATACAAATGTGTAGCAGGTACAGGGACCTGTATGTAGTACTGCCTTTCACTGTCTCCAGCAGGGTTTCTTTTGTGTTGGGAAGCATGCCTCCATCACATCACTAGTCTTTAGCCAGGCCTCTGTGGGAAGTAGGACACAGCCTTTTTATGCAATAATAAATGCTGTAAAATGCAGAACAAACTCTGCCTGATCTTTAACCACTTTCCAAGAAACAGCTTATGTATTTTCCAAAAGGGCAACCATTATGTAGGAAGTTGTCCGGCTTGGCAAGTATGTGAGAAAGAGATGCCAAAAGTCCAATCTCATTTGACAACCTCAAGAGTATAATATCTAACCTGCAAGTTTCCATTTACTAAATGAGGGATAAGCATTAGCTCCTATTCACATCATGAGAACAATGCTGCTACATAAACACACATCAGTCTCTAGTTCACCGATTCTATTTTGGTTGCTATGTTAAACCATATGAACAGCTTACGTAAGCACAGACATTATGATCTGACTCGCAATTTGTTTCAAATGGCGAAAATTCCTCTATCAGCACCCACTAACATAACCTGAAATGAAAGCTAAACAAAAGTCAGAGGTTATGAATAATGGTGCTGGAAGGATTGCTCCAGCTTTTGGCAGACATCTGACAAGTTTGCCCAGCCACAGTGAGGAAGAGAGGCATTTGTTTTTCAAATCTTCCTGCCTTATGCTGGGAAAAGAAAAGTAGATGACTGCAAAAATACGTATTTTGAGGGCTATCAACCCCACTTGCTCCCTCAATCCTCCAAAGCTATGCATGACTAATCCCAAGTCTTGTTTGTTTTCAGGTCTTCCCACCTGCAGAGTCATGCGGTCTGGTTTAGTGGCGGCTGCATTCCAAGCACTCTGCAGGCAGAGGACCCCAGTGCTTCAGGGTATTCTAGTTGATAATATTTTTCCAATGCCAAAATACCACAGAAGGTTATGTAATCGTATACACTTCATATAAAAATAGGAGAGCAAGTTTTGCTATCAGGAAGAAAGAGATTTTTTTCCCCACCTCTAAAAACAAACTAATCACAATATGTTTAAGATGACTACAAGTGGTCTAAAGCACATGAAACTCCATTGTTGAAAATTCTTGTTAGAAAATTAGGCATGTTTCCACAACAAGTTCTCAATCAGCCCTTGAAAAACTCCCTTGAATATATCAGATAATTATTGGTTGCTTTTTACAGAGCAATTCAATTGTACTACAAACTTGATGCACAACTGGAACATTTTGAATTTGACAGTGTCAAACCAAAGAGAACAAGGGCTGAGTTCTGAAACACTCCAAGTGCCCTGGCTACAGTCCAGTGAAGCACTTATTCACGTACTCCATTTAAAATAACCGGTTCCGCTGCAGACTGTTCACTTGCAGAAAGTCAGGCAATACAGCTGTGTTGTATTTGCAAGGGAAAGGTCCTATCTATGGGAAAAGTTCCTTGAGGTAGCCTTCTCTGTAAACAGACCTCAGGTCAAAGACAAAATATTTTAAGAGTAGAAAAGTGATGCTGCTATTTGAAGTTTTGCTACCCACCCAAGTAACTAGTAAACAGAAAGATGCATCTCGGTCTACCACATTTTCAATATCTTTGCATGTACAACTTTTCCTGCTTGGAAGCTATACCTAGGAGCAAGAGTGGATTTTGGTCTTCTGGACAGGAGATCAGACTGTCTGGTTTGAGCATAAGCTGCAGATGCCCAGAAAACCTGGGCAAATATCTTGCATGCACAAGCAGATCAAAACAGCCCATCAAAAAGTACTGCAGTACTTAAAAAGTGCTGAATGCATGCTGCCCAAAGTGCCACACAGCCAAGCTGCGTTGCAGCAAACCTGCCACGTTTGGCCATACCAAATTTCTGAACAGCAAATGCACACAGGCTTCAGCTGAGAAATCAGGGAGCTAAAGCAGCCATGAGTGTGTAGACAGGGTATGCTGCTGCCTGGTTTTTAATTATGTAATTTCTATTTACAGATGCAGAGCTGAGTATTATATAGTTCCTAGCACACAAAATGTAAGAATAAAGCAGTAAATAAGGGAAGATACTAAAACTACAAAGTAACCATAGGAAAACAATTTCAAAGATAAAGTGGTTTTATCTGCTTCTGCTCCAACAGCACAACTTCAACAAAATAAAACACACACCCCAACTGTAATAAACAGTAAGGAATGAAACATCAGAGACAACATCATTACAAACAGTCACTGTATTTAATGCATATAGGACAGAGAACATAAAAAGTAACATCTCATTCTGCCACACAGCCCACACACACTCTTCAGGAGGAAAAGTAGAATCTAAAGTTAATGTACAATGAATTTTCCAGTCAGTACAGGCAGTCTGGTAAACAACACACAACTAAGAGCAGATTTAAGTCTCCCCCATCCTGCTGACTCCACTTGTGTTGAATGTTTACCAGTTCAAAGGGCTGCTGTATAAAATTTTCATAGTGTCCTGCATGTTCTGGTTTAAGCCATACTAAAATAAAAAAAGTTAAGCTAGAGCAATTATGACATTTACTGGCCATATGTTAAGCTCACTTGTTAATTAACTTGAAATTTTAACCAGTCAGTATTATCTAGTAGTACTAAAATATATTTTTATACAATTGCAGGAAATCAGATGTTTATATAGCAATGTAGATGAGAAGGTGGTGAAATCTATATATAGGGCTGGTCACCTATTCTGGTTTTTTTAAGTACTTATTTAAACAGACAATTTCTGTTGGTACTGTAACAATTATACAAAGTTTTAAAAGGCAAATACACACTACCATGACTGCAAGAAACTGCTATAGCTTGACAATTTTAAATATATATCAGGTTGGTTTCATAGCTGAGGGCCATGTTCTTACATGTGATACACAGGGTGAAGAAGGCTGAAAGAACCATCCTTTGCAGGAAAATAGGGCTTCTGAGAGACAGTATTCAAAAGTCTCAAAATCTGCCTGAAGAACTTTTGAAGACAAATACTCTGCTGGTAAAAAAGAAAAATACCCAACTAAAATAAATAAAGAAAATATTTCAAAGTCAGTTCTGTATCAGTTAAGTTATGCTGAAAAATACTTTAGCATCAAAATTTCTAAGTTACTGGAAAAAGCAGAATGCAGCACCAGCCTGCAGTTATGCAAGAAAAAATTATATCTGTTTCTTATGTCAATATGATATTGCAAAATGGTAAATTTTATCTGAGTAATATCTGGCTTAGAATTCTCTGGAGGTTAACAAGAGTATTTCTGTTTACTAACAAGGTAATATTTGAATTGATTATCCAGTAACTACTGTGATAAGCCTGGGTTAGATGATTTATTTCTTACCTGATACTAGCACTAATATCCCCAGTTTTAACCCTGATATATTGCTTAAGTCTGAGCAAAATATTTGCAACATTTTTGTACTTTCTGTTCATTAGTATTTTATAGCCTGGTTTTGTTTCATTTGTTTCTTTGCTAGTTTAGCATTTGTAGTTACATACATGCCTCTCCCTAAGAACAACCAGGCCTCTAGGTATTCTGTAAGGCACTTATAAAACAGGCATTGGAAAGACAACAATTTGTAACAATGCAATTTAAGGGGCTGGGGTCATGCTCCCTTCAAGTCAGTAGTGAGAGTGTGAAGGGCAATCCACAAAGCTAATTTTTCTGGCAGAGACATATCAAGAACTGCCCAACCAGAAACACTGGAGTTTAGCTTGCCTAAACTGGTACTGTAGGTGCTTAAACCTCAGAAAACAACTGTCACTCCTGAAGGCACCTGAAAATCCATTTGTTTCAGTTCCTTGATGCCTAAACTCAGTTTCTTGCACTTTACTTTGGCATCCTCTAACCTGGAGACAGATTACTTTGGCAACCTCTGACCTGGAGATAGATATTAAAAGTACTTGGATGCTGAGTCAATTAGGGGGTATTATGACATTGCCCCAGATCATGAGATGCAACTTGTAGGCTCTGAGGTCTCAATTTCCAGGCACATTTACACTGAGATGTGTTGGGCAAGGCTATACTCCATTAACATGATACACTTTCCTTCCTTCCTCCACCGCAGGCTAATATTTCCATGGAAAGAGCAAGAAGAAAAAGAGTAGCCTAGTGGTGCAAATACTTCATCAGAGTTAAGGAGACTCCTGGTTCTCCCAGGACTATTTACACATTTTGTTTTGTTCAGGTACAGGACAAAAGCTGCCCAAAGAGCAGCATGAAGACAGCTTGACCTGAGAAAGTAAACCAGCTCAAGTGCGGCACAATCTGTGCACCATAATCGCAACACTGTGGCACCACCTTGTACTGAGAAGGTACTGAGCACCTTTTTCAGTACAGCACCAAATCATTCCAGATAAACACCTTTTTAGCAGCCAAAGTAAGCATCTGTGGCTCCTATCACATGGCACCGCACTGGAAAGGAGAGGACAAGACAGGAGCAGGGTTGAAAATCTTTGTATTTCAACTTCCCAAGCAGAAGCTGTGCAATAGGGAGTGTGGAGTACTCAGCTCCTGACAATTGTACTAGAGGAACAATGGTTGCATCTTCACTGCCCTATTGCAGTATCCAACATGTCACAAGGACTGTCACCTAGGCAGCCCCCCATCAGTGCATATGCTGGAGACACCCACAAGTTCACCTAGCCTTTGCAATACTTTCTTTGCAATAGTCACTTTCCAGACGCTGGGCGATGCCTCACTCCTCCTGCCCATCCCACAGTACTCTACCAAGTGAAGTCTCTGTGTGCCAATGATGCTACAAAACACAGGGCAGGACAGAGGGCTGGATCTGAGTGCCTCAGAAAAGCTTTGGACAAACACTGTGAGCAGAACCGTATCCATCCTACAGCTGATGCCCATCCCCTTTTATTTGGTGGGGCTCACAAAGTACTGTGTGTGCTTTCCCCAGCCTCCTTCTCCATGAAGGCTGGTCCTGTAAGGGCAGGTGCTGGTTTCCATTCCTTATGGAGGCTACAAAGCATGGGAAGGCTGATGCTGTGCTGTAGTGCCTGTGAGCCTCTCCTGCTTTCCTAGAGCAGCGTGAGGATCAGTGGCAAGGATGTGTGAGGGTTGCCTTCTAAAGGCTGCCTAGTGGTGTCAGAGAAGGCAGGAGGAGGGCAGGCGCTGGGAGGGTGTTGTTGGGATAGCTGTGCTGTCTGAGGACACTCCACGTACACAGTATGGATAGGGCTGCTCCCATCTGCATGCAGCTTTGAGACCGTTAGTGTGCATTGGGATAGGACATCCTCCCTGGGCTGGCACTCAGGAACAGACAGCTGTGTAGCCATCATCTTCTGAGCCAAGCAAAAAATATTGGCTATGCCAAACATCAAGAAAAAGAGGCAAATCAACTTCAGCAGCAAGGACTCAGAAGTGGGATTGCAAGGAATAGTGTTTTAGTTACTCCTACATGTGAAAGAGTGTAATTCTCCTTTGTATGCCGGACAAGGCACTGTAATGGTGAAGCTCAAAACCTCATACATCCATGTAGGATGCCTCAGAGCTGCTAGTAAAATTTCAGGGTGAACCTGGAAGCCCATGTCAGTAGGCTGCCATACCTAATCTCATTAGCACTCAGAGCAAGTCTCCTTAGCTCAGGATCAGAGCAAGGCTGGCAGGGTTACGTCCTTTCTGGGACAGAATTACTCGGCAGCAGCTAAGGGCTTTTTGAAGTGCTCTCTGCTCTGGCCACTAGACACATCCTAGCTCAAAAATGGCTGAGCAGATAGATAGAAACATCCCTACAACTGTCAGTGTCAGGAGGTCAGCCAAGTGTCACCCATCTAGCTTTCATAAGACAAGAGATAAAGGAGCTTCTACTGAAGGTACAGAAGTAAGCAATTTAGATTCAGGAGAAGGAATTACATTCTGAACCAAATCATAAGCTGTCTGAGTACCTTCTACCTCACTCTATCAGAGAAACAAAGAGCTTCGTTGGTTAAAAATTAATTAAAAAAACCCTGACACATCTTCCATAAATGAGATGTTATTTGCTGTTACACTAACCAGAATTAGAATTAATACAGAATAGATTCAAGGTTTGTATTAAAACTAATGACTGTGAGGGTTATGTTGGAACAAACTTTTCCTTTTGGCATGCTAAACTGTATAATTGGATTTGCGAAGGTCCTACATGTGTTCCTGAAGCTCCTTATCTGATCAAAGTCAAAGCCATCACTTAGCAGTGTGAGGTTTGTGCTTCTCCATACCTACTCAAGTTTTCCAGTAATTAGAACATGAAAGTTGAGGGTGGAGACAAGAGAAAGATGCTGCACAGCTGCACAAACCAAATGCATTACATAATTTCTGTCTTTATGACAGAAAGGGTGAATACATCACGTGTTATGTTACTATGAAGCAACGGCAGGCTATTTGACTCGGTAAGAGGAAATAATTTTTTCACCACGTGTGAGTTGCTACACGAGAACAGGATCCCAGAGAATCTATGTTCTAGTTAAGTTGTTTCTGTGATTCAGAAAGGGCACTGAATAATTCTTTTCCACAGCAAGTAAGTTAGAGAGGACTGTCATATTCATTATCTGTTCAAGGCTTATAAACTTATGACTTTTCGGCTAACATTTGCACTGTTCTTATACATTGCCTTGTTATTCACCACCTTGAATTCACTGTTAAATAAATCTTGATTTAGAATTGCCTTCAGTCAAATGCAAGTCTTTGTAAGTGACTCAAAGAAAAAATCAAAGTTAAGCTTCGTCTCTAGGATGTGGCTCCTACATGTTAGATACGTGAAACCATTTGAAAACATTACCAGTTAACACCACCTGCAGACATGCAGGAGTAGTAAAGATGGTTGTGGTATCTTTATGGTGATGGTGTTACCTACAACCCTGATTTTTAGTGGTGTACTTCCATTCTTGCTAGCATTGGCAGAGGCACTCAATTATGTGTGGCACACCCATTCCACTGACTCTACTGAGGGAAATTAAGAAAAACATGTAATGCAGGAAAAGCCAGAAAAGGAAGCCAAGTTACAGTGAGACAGCTCAAATTGTTGTTCAACTACAACATCCCAGAAAAGCTCTTTCCTTCATTATCTATACAATAGTTTCATTTAGAAGACCTGCAATGGAAGAGGAGGAAGCTTGTAGTTGGTGCTGAAGTTTTCATCTTCTTCAATGTCATTTCTGAATGTGATTCCTAAGGGTAACATGTGTGAACCACTACTTATGGTAGTTAATGTTAATCCTTGTCACGTTCATCTCCCTGCATGAGAAAGAAGCCCTCAGTAACAACTAGGTAGTAAAGGCTAAAGATAATCAGTTACAACATCCTGAGCTGGCACTCAAGGTTAAGTTTCTCTATATGCTACCTTTTCTTTTTACATGACATAATAGAATGATCCACAACAAATAGCTGACATATCTACTCGTCTATTACACCATCTACAGTATCTAGACTACTAGCCTGGCCTGAGCATTGTCACAACATGCACTATCTCTTGGCTTGGAGGACAGGTGTCAATAACTCTGTGTAAGACCTGCAGGAAGCCAAAGCAGAGGATGGCAGCAACATCTAGAGCCCATTCCAGGAACAAAATCCTTCTCTGAAGAGGCCTGAAGGAACCATGGTCTCAGTAATTGCATAGCATGTTCTAACTACCAATTTGTGCTGTTTTCTTTTCAAGACCAGTCTCCACCCCTCCTTGGCTGGGACAGGCAGAACTGGGCTTCCAGACTCAGCTCTGTGCACAGTGAACACGGCCTCTTTTTGCCTACCAAAAGAGAGCAGTCTTTGGAGCAGAGGGAAAGAAAGGGATTCTGTCCTTCACACTTTCACACTCAGTGATACGTCCTAATCACAAGGACAAATTAAACTTTCATTCAGCTTCATTTTTTTCCTGGCTTTTGCATTTTTGTCTTCAGAGAAGTTGAATTTGAACAGCAGAAAATGCTCTCACTAAAGATGCCCATGGCCTGGAGTCTGGTCAATCTTCTGGTGATAGGATGCCAATCCCATTCTTGCAGAAGACAATGCAAAAGGAGGTGCTACCATCACCACCTCTGTTAGCCTGGATCCTGAGAAGATGGGGGGGACTTCTTTCTGTATTTCTGTACCCTCAGTGAAAGGGACACACTGAAGTGGGTGCCAGTCACTTTGTGTTAGAGTCCTAGTTCCCTGAAAAAAATGAATGCAGAAAGAAGGTCCTACGGTAGATGGATTAGATACTCACTGACACCGTGTTTCAGGGTGTCAGTGTACCCAGTGTTGCTTGTCCCCAATTCTCCCAGGGCATGATTCCCTTGGAGATCACTGCTCCAGCAGGAGAGGCTTCACTGACTGCACACCTGCCTCCTCCCCCAGGGCTCTAAGTCTATTGCTGCAACAGTAACCTCATTTTGCTCCTATCAGGAAATTTCGTCCCTATTTCCTTTACCCCATCTAGTCCCTGGCTTTATTATTCCATTGCATACAGCAGAACTTATTTTGATGTCCCCTTTATCCATCAGTGCAATCCAGAACATCCTCTCTACTTCCAGTATTTTCCCCTTCACACCAGTTAATAAGTAAATGATTTAATGATCCTTTTAAAATTTATTTAAGAGACGTGCCTAGGAACCTTTAAATTTATTTAAGAGCTCCACCATTAGTTTGCATAATGATCTGCAAGAAATTATGAAAGTAGTAAGATTAGTTGAAAAACCATGTAAAGGCACAGTATTTCCCCTCTAAAGTGTGGGAATTAAAATGCCCACAAATCCTACTAGCGCTTTCAGTTCTGAGTTTTCATAACATTACCATGTTAGCAGCTCTGAAAGTCAACCAGGCAGTAGAGTACTTGGAAGTGACACTGGGGTCATGGACATATTTGTACACACACAATGCATTGCATATGCTCACAGTCTAATCCGAAATGTGAGAGCACAGAGAGCAGAAAAAGCTTTAACAGCTTTAATCTACTTAAAGCTGGTATCAGCAGCAGTGTCAGTACCAAGCACTTCAGCATGGGCTAGCTACCTCTGCTTTATGCAAGCCTCATGCACCCAAACCTATGGCTGCTAATTATTCTCTTTGATTGGTATCAACAAGCCTAGATTGCTGTCACCTTTGGTACAGCTATATATGCTGCAGTGACACCTGACTGCCATGCAGACATACTGTAGACACCAAAGAGCCTTTGAACACCAGGTTTGCATACGGTTGCTATAACATGTGAGTTCCACCTACTGCTTTTCAGTAACTTGTTATATCCTTCTGCTGATGGCAAATTAATTCTTCCATTACGGTGGAAAAGCATGACCTAATGTAAGTAATTAGAAAAGCAACTAGACAAAATGTTGTCATGACAGCACTATTTGAAAGCAGTAGCTAATTTGGCTGTCGAAGAATAAGAATTCAATAGTTAGACTATATTAGAAGTGCCATGTCCTTGCCTTTCTTCCTAAACTTCCCTGCAGATCTTCCCATCAAGAAGGAAAATTACACAACAACTAGAAATTAGCACACTTATTTATTTTTTTCAGTGCAAGTTTCAGCAAGTTTTGGGGTTTTTTTTCAGATGAGGAATAATACATCTCTAAGTTCTGCAAATCTTCTTTGGAGCAGTTATGGGAACCCAAGGAAATTCTTTTTACTAAGGGCTATACAACTCACTGTGCAAAGTTCACTCCTTTATATGTTCAGGTCAAAGTACTTAACAAAGAAATCCAAATAAACAAAGTCTTGTTTGTGCCGCCTTTAAATGTGAGGATGGAGCAAAACTTAAGCATTTGGGGAAAAGGGAGCTATTTTTGAACTTTTTGAAAGAGGTAAAAATAGTATCCCATTCTGAGGATATGAAGACACACACACACAAACACACACAGAGCCCTTACTAAAACTGTACAAGATACCAAAACTACCATTCTTACAAAACTGCCTAAAAAATAAAATGAAGCAGAATTGTGTGACTTCCCCTTCCTTGGGCAGTGTTTTAACCTTCCAAAAGACCAACCTTTACTGATAGTATCTCATCTAGGGAAAACAAAAGAGTCACGTGCTATTTCCCGTTAAACCAGTTATGTGGCCTCAGTAAATAAATGGACTCATATCATCAACAGAAAACTGAAGAGATGAGAAAGCTACCGTTGAGTGTTATTGCTTTTAAAACCCATTAGGTAGCATCAAGATGAACTAAGTGCTTTCTAAACTGACAAGAGGGCTTCTTCACATTCAAGGGATTCAGCCTATGAAACAGCAAATGCTTAGGCTAGGGAGAAAAACTGTTAAGTATATAGCAACTTAACTACTGCTGTTTGTCAGGATTGCAATAAAACGTGAAAAAACCCCACTCAAGCCTCTCAGAACAGTTTAAATACAAACAAATACAAGGCAGAGACAGAAGGGTAAGGTTGCTAACGGCCCTTGCCACTTTCTGGGAAAACAGATTACATAACAGATTTCCCAGTCTTAGCATGTAAAACAAATGATAACTGATGGGATAGGCAAGTAAATTGCTTATTATCTGGAAAAGGCTCTGGCCGAAGAAATAGGTGACATGGGGAGAAGAATAGAGAGGGAGAGGCAGAGAACTGGTTGAAGAGCTAGTGTTTACCATCCCTGAATGGATCAGAGTATGTGTCTCCCGTGCTATCTGCTTAAATTGTGATCCAGCCTATTAAAGCTATTGCAGTAAATCAGTCTGAAGAACTTCGCAGAATTTCTGGTGCTGGTCTACTAGATGTTTACAAACATGTATACTTGTACAAACAGGTTAATTTCTTCCCAAAGAATTTACTTTTTATGATGAGACAGCTCAGGAGCTGAGAACATGCACATTACCTTATAACTAACTGCTGTCATCTACAGACTGCTGTTGCAGCAACTTGAAGCAAGTACACCAAGATGAGCGCATCTTCAGGTCATATTAAAGACTAACCCAAGACATTAACATCTTCTGTAAATGCTTTGTGAACACTGTAAATACGCATCCACGGAAGTAACAAGAAATTCTTTATTGTAGTTAAAAGTGTAACCATGGATACCCTGGGTATACAGATACTGCAATTTGTACAAGCACAACAACCGTTATTTGTAAATCCCAGTGCTGACAAGGGCTAATTTATCTCATTACTGTCCACTTGAGGTGAAGGATGTCAGAGCATGTGTATGTCTGACAAAATTTTAACTTTTTTGTAAAAAGTGGGAAGTCCTTTAGAATTACATTGGAGGACGGGAATGGATGTCCTGAATAATCAGAAAGAATCACATCAAAACACCACCACTGAATTACAGACAAACTGTGTATGAAGTAATAACTAAATGTTCAAAAAGAATAAGTAGTCGCTGATCAGGGAAGAATGTGGTTTTAGAGTGATGGTAAATAAAGTTTATAAGGCAAATAGTGTAGTGTCAGTGTTAAAAAAGAAATACCTTGTAGGAACATGGTGTATTGGCAAGTTTAAGGATGGAAGTCCATACTCTGCACTAACTGTGGTGAATTAAAATACAATGGAAGGAGTTTCTTTTCTGAATTAAGCACTCTCTTCTTGAAGATGTCATACCCTCTTTCCTCTCCAGTTTTCAGCCTTCCACAAGTTTTCCATTGCCTTTTATTATAATTTTTAGATACAGAATACCAACTGGAAAGCAGTTCCTCTCCTCTTCAAAGGACTCTTGGTCTTTTTGACCGGTGGTGACACTACTGCCTCCTCCACTGAGGCACTGCAGGCTACCTTTGTGTGAATGAGAAAGACACCCAGGAGATCTAGGGTTAATTGCTGCAATTTCTTATCTCTAAATAAGGGTGTCCAAAACAAAAGAATGGAAGGAACTTCATGGCAAGTCTGCCCTTCAATCTTTCATGCTCTCAGGAGTAAAAGCTCCAAGCTGTACTGGCACCGGAAGCTCTTGGAACAGACAAGGTGGCATGCCATAAAGAAGCTGAGACAATCATTAACATCTCCAGTGAAGAAGACCTAATCTACGGTTATTAAGGATGCACTAGTTTAGTATTACTCAGACTGGTGTCAATATTGTCCAAGATGATGGACTAGAGAACTCTTAATGACCACAGCAAGACCTCTTGTCACAACAGAATTATTTCATCTTCAGAGTAAAATCTACATGAATCATCAGGGTTATACCAGGACTTCATATTTGACATCAAGCATGTTGTTACTGTGTGTCCTGTCTTCAGTGTCTTGGCAAGAGAGGAAAAAAAGCTAGATCAAAAATTCCCCGGGAATTTACTGAAATGGCTGCAATATGACTGAGCAAGAAAATTTTAATGGAGCAGTGAAAATCACCAACGGCCTTTTTCTTTCTGTTCTTTTTCAAAAACACACAAAGTCATTGAGAAGTAATAAAATACCATTTATTCTATGCCACCACAAACAACTCCTCCATGTTAGGCAAAGAAAACACCATCTTCCACCTCTTCTGTTCAACTCACAGAATAAAGAACTGACTAAAACATTTTGCGGCATAATTTCAACTGGAACTTTACCATGGTCTATGAGTTTGCCACAGAGCAAACACCTCTGTTCCTGGAGATGTTTTCTGAGCAGCTCTTGGCTGAATAGAAGAACAAGCAAATCTTATTCTTTCTAAATCAGCAACAAAAGGTCTACTCAGCTCTAATAGCTGCAAATTGATGTTCACGTTGGCCTGATTTCACCTAAGGTAGAAATGTTAAGACACTTGGAATAATTGGTAAGGTATGTGATGTATTTATCTAGCAGATGTAGTCTTTAAATAAACCCTGGCTATGTTTTTCAAAAGATAGAAGCATTAGTCTGTGCAGAAGTACTGATATTTTACATAGGTCAGGCTGAAAGGACACAGGAGAACTGCAAAAGGTTAAGAGAAAGGCCAAAAACATACTCAGAATTGTAGAATTACTTCTGCATTAGAAATAATTACATGAAGATTCCTAAGCAATAACTCTTCAATCTCGAAAAAAGACGACTGAATGAGGCATATGACAGAGTAAATAAAACCTGCGTGTATGGAAAGAGTCAGTGGGGATTAACTGTTCACTGCTTGTTCCAGTGCAAGAGCTCAGGAGGGCACCAAATAAACAGAAGGCAGATGCAAAAAAAGCAAAAGGATGTCATTTTCCACACAGCATATGGTCAAATTTTGGGTAATAATATTTTACACAGGTTTGAAAAGTGAGTAGGCAAATTCATAGAACAAAAAAAATCCATAAATAGTCATTAATTTAATCAAAGACATATCTATCTTCAAATAGTCAGAGTGAAAGTATATCTGAGAAAATTCATATATGATTATTTTGTTATATGCTTCTACAGGCTTTTAGCCATTGCAAGAGACATTCTTATATTCTTTGCATTGTATTACAAAATTCTGAAAATCATGACAGATGTTTTAAATAATATTAGAAATGTTTTCTAAGAGCAGAGTTTACTGTTTCAGCGATTTAATGTACATTATGGTGTAAATGGCCTATTTTCTTTGACATCTGAATTACGTATTTATTTCTTTTTTCTCCTTCCTAAAGATAATAGGAACTTGAGAAGGAGGAAATATTCCATATTTGCTGTCTCTTTTTCTGATATCCTCGACCTTTTCAAAAAAGATGCAAATATTGTTAATAAACTTATGTTCCTATGCTTGTGACTAGATTCAAACAAAAGATATATACAGATATTGCATTCCTTTTCATGACTTCCAACCCTGAGCTGAAATTAGTCCTTCAAATATTCTGGATCTTGTCCCTCAGTAACTCCTCCTTCCTGAAGACCCCCACAAAGAAACCCCATAAATTTGGAATTATTGTAGGACATCAGTTACTTAGTAATGCAATTTCTTTTCCATTAAGCAGCAGAAAGAAAAAACCAAGCAAACCCACAACCAACCCAAAACCAAAGGAAAAAAGCCAGCACAAAATGGCAGAAAGAAAACAAGGATAAAAGAAATAACCGAAGAAATGGGTAATGGTAGTACAGGAAAAAGAAAAGGATTAAAAATCCACTTACCATACCCCTCATATTTCCCCTTAATATGAATGGAAAAAATTTCATCTACTGGCCTGTGTGGTATGACTTCCAGTATTAACTGGCTATATAACACAGAATAGTGAAATCAATTGGCTAGGTGCCTTTAAATTCTAAATCCCTTTCTATTTCTCTGGAAATAACTTAAATTGCCATCTGTCATGACCCTTTCTGTGGGAATCAAGTGTTTCAGAATTTCTCTACTTGGACATGGCTTGAATTGTGTTTAAATGACACAAAAATCCAGTGCTGATTAAAAATCTGACAGCCAAAACTCAAAGAAAAATACCACAGGTCACAAGACTTGCTATGAATGCAGGAATTAACAAATCCAAGAGCTTCCGTGTTGTACCTTAGGAAATTATCTAAGCCCTGTGGCAAGCTTGACCTGTATATGCAATTGCAGTAGAGCAGAATTAAACATAGCAGTCATGGAGGAGAGTTTCTAGGATAAAGATGACTACAGGGGAAATATTTATATATACACTTCGCTTTCGTATACTGCACAGAGGCTAGCTGTGCCCCATCATGATAACCAGCCCATTGTCTGAACGTGGTAACTGTGTGTGTAGATGAAGGTGTCAGCTACACAATTTGCAGGGGTTATTTTTCAGCAAGGCAATCTACAGATTGCTACGGCCAGAATAAATTAGACTGGTATACTTACATTGCTACATTATTTTTGAGCAATATGTAGGTCCACAAACACACTCTCCAATCAGGTCAGTATTTCACACATCTATTATCAATCGGGTATTAACAAGGCTTGCACCACTTAGTCTACTCTTTTATATGCATCTGTAAAAAGCAATGAAAGATTAAACTGTAGTCAAAGAGACTGAAAGTGAGCCATCAGGATTTTCCACTGTCCAAAAAACTACTTTCATAGAAATGAATGTTAGGTCTTGAGAAAATGAACAGGAAAGTCCTTTGAGAACACACTTTTATTTCAGAGAGTAATAGAAATGTCATAATGCTTCCAGGCTTTGTCCGTGTAGTTGGGGAAAACTGCTTATAAACGTAATGTGTCATGTAGTTACTTCTGTTCAAGTCCAAATAGCTTAAAGTTTACATGTCATACAGCTTACTCCCTCTACCTCCATCTCCCGCAAGACTAGTGTGGACGATTTGTTTCAAGGCATTAGCTTCAAAATTATTTGGCCGGTAACCGTGCTAAGCATTATAGCCCCATCAAAAAACAAAACAGCTGCCTGCCCCAGATCAACCCTGTATGGTTTACTTTCATTTCTTTCTTCTCACAATATGTCACCACTAGTATAAATTGCTATCTGCTAGCAACTTCATAAAAGCCCCACAGAAACAAAAGAAACAGATACTAGCAAGCTCTACAAGCAACTGAAAAAAACAGATCTTCTGGTGATGCTTTTAGGATTTAGTTTGATGTTGCACTTTGCAATTGGTTTCTTTCTTCAACCATTTAACTGCTTGATGCTAGCAGTGGCCATGTCACTTTCAGCCTACTTGATAGATCTGTAAGCATGAATTATAGGCTTGTTCATAAGCAAAATTTTTAATTAAATGTGATTTGGAAGTTTGATCAAGTTTAGAGGGAGCTATTGGATGTCGTTACCTACAAAAGCAGGAGACTAGTATCAAATGGTATTTCTGGCTGTTCCTATGAGGTTGAATCCATTGGCCGCTGACAGTGTCCAGCAGCTGGACCACCCTGGGGAGAAACTGAATGGGTTGCTTGCCGGCTGTCTCCAATGTCTTAGCAATGTATTTCCAGAGTCACTTCAGGATGAAATGTCCCTCTGTACTAACAAATCCCACGTCTCCATTTCATGTTACACCTGCAGGCATTTTCCCCTAGCTGAGAGAATACAATGTAGATTTGCGCAGTGCACAGAAGCCTCATATGTGCTGCTCACAGCAATAAACAAAGCAGTGCGGGCTTTGTCAGTGGAAAACCATGCCAGATTTGACAGCCTGAGACTGGTGAGGCTGCTGCAGCTGCATGCCCCTCAGGTCCAGCCCACAGCAAGGATGGGCAAATATTCCCAGCAGACACATGCATGCAGAGCACACAGATGCACCACATGTACACACATAGACACAGCTGGCCACATAGGCAGGCACAGACACAAAGAGCACTCACATAAACGCAGCACAGATGGCTTCACCCTGCTCCCCTCTCTGGCTGAGCAGGACAGATACCAACCTGTAGAGAACATGGACCCCTCCAGAAGCTGGGCTTTGACGCTCACTCTGCTCAGCAGCTGCCCTTGGATCCTGGTCTCCCCACTTGCTGTCGCTAGACACAGGACCCCCCGGTCCAGCTGCTGGTACGGGGCACCTCAGACACACACACAGACTGAGCTGTCTGGGACTCCCCTGGGCTCCAGTAGCCACCCCCCCTCCACCCTGTGGTCTCACCACTGCAGAGACACACCACCTGTCCTTCCCCTAGGGTCCCTCAGACCCTGCAGTCTCTCCAGCAGCTGGCTGGGGCTCTCCTGATCCCAACAGGAGCATTCTTCCCATGATCTTGTCCTCACAGACATCCCCACACATCTGGCTCCTGAGCCACTTCAGCCACTTGCCAACCAGTCAGGCTGGATCTTCACTGGTGATCACCTCCCCCCACCCACTAGTGATCACACCCCACACCTCTGTACTCATCCAGGTGCTGGACCATGGGCACACGGGCCCTGCAGCCTGTGGTCTGACTCCAGCTGCTGGCAACGAGACCCCAGCATGCACACACTCACACAGAACACAGCCCTGCCCCCAGGGAAGAGAAATCAATGTAAGAAGAAGGGAGCACAGCTGTATTAATTCAGCACGTGGCATGGGCAGACAAGCGTATTGACCAGCAAACTGTTTACAACCAACCAGCCCCTTCTGTCACCTTATCCCTCTGTTTTCCCCTACTCATTCCTCCTCAAATCATCTAAACCCCTCCCCCTCCACATCTTTGCTTTCTTCCCTAAACTGCCCAAGTAGTAAGTCCTCTGCAATCCTGAAATGCTCTTCCCCTAACACATCCCATGCCTCTACACAGAAAGGTGCTCCAGTCTTGACTTTTCATGATGGGTGTCACACCTGGGCCATGGGGCTGCAGACCTGCGGGCAGAGCCCTGGAAAGAGCCTGGACAGGGTGCCCCCCCCTCAGAGCCCTCAGTTTGGGTTCCTGCCTGCCCTTGGGCCCCTGCGCTCCTCTGGGCATGTCGAGATGGGCCCCTGGTGAGATGATTGCTCCTGGACCCACCACAGGAGCAGCCAGGGAGGGGTATCACTGGGCTCTTCTGTCTGCCACTGCCTCCCTGTGCTCCCTCGTCCGTGTGAGCAAGGAAGCATTTAACCTCACAGGCACAGCCACGGGACCCACAGGTCCCTTTGAGGCTGAATTACCTGGCTTTCAAAGTATGAAGTGAGGTCATATAACAAAAGCTTTCCTGTATATCTGGAGGAATTGGCAATATGAAGCTATGTCAGAGCTACTGTGAGAGCTACCTGCCCTATTTCCCTAACTGACATACCTGTTTTGTTCAGCGGCCCAACAACATAGCAGGAACAAAAAAAGATCTGTCACGCCACCAAATGATGGGAGGAAGTGAAGAAGAGAAAGGGGGAGAGAAGGAACTGGAAGCTATTCCAATCTAGGAGATGCAGAGTGAAGATATGTGGAAGTCAAAAAAGAAAAAGAAGACAGTACAAAGTTATTAATACTATAAATGATAAAATCAAGAAAAAAGCATGTAAAATCTGTGTCCATTAGTAAGACTTTCCAGAATTCAAAATACTGTCTCTAGGAAACAGAACATGAATTCAGTCACAGTTCAGTACAGGGGTTTTGCATGCTCTTGATCAATTTTAACTTGTATGTTTACAAAAGTTAGAAGTCTCCAGGTAAATATTACAGATAGTACTGTGTTTGCATGACAAGGTTTTGGTAGCACGGGGCTACAGGGGTGGCTTCTATGAGAAGGTGCCAGAAGCTTCCCCCATGTCCAATGGAGCCAACACCAGACGGCTCCAAGATGGACCTGCCACTAGCCAAGGCCGAGCCCATCAGTGACGGTGGTGGTGCCTGTGGGATAGCACATCAAGAAGGGGAAAAGAACCTGTGCAAAAGAATCTCTCATACTGCAGGTATGAGAGAGTATGAGACCATGTGAGTGGAACAGCCCTGCAGCCCCCCAGGCCAGTGCCGCAGGAGGATCGGGGGGGGCTCCAGGGGCCGCAGCAGAGATTCCCCCCAGCCCGTGGTGAAGCTCACGGTGAGGCAGGCTGTGCCCCTCAGCCCATGGAGGACCCCACGCCAGAGCAGGGGGGTGCCCAAAGCAGGTTGTGACCCCATGTGAAACCCGCACTGGAGCAGGTTTCCTGGCAGGACTTGTGATCCTGCAGGGGACCCACACTAGAGCAGTCTGCTCCTGAAGGACTGCACCCCGTGGAAGGGACCCACGCTGGAGCAGTGGGTGAAGAACTCCAGCCCATGGGAAGGACCCATATCGGAGTTCATGCAGAACTGTCTCCCATGGAAGGAACCCTGTGTTGGAGCTGGGGAAGAGTGTGAGGAGGAAGGAGCAGCGTGTGATGAACTGACTGTAACCCCCATTCCCAGTCTCCCTGTGCCACTTGTGGGGAGGAGGGAGAGAAATCAGGAATTAAGCAGGGGAAGAAGGGAGGGGTGGGGCCAAGGTGTTTTTCTGATTTGAATGGTCATAAATTAAACTAATGTTTCCCAAGTTGAGCCTGTTTTACCCACAACAGTAGTTGCTGAGTGATCTCCCTGTCCTTATCTCAACCCATAAGATTTTTGTTTGTATTTTTTGTCCCCCATCCAGTTAAGGAGGGGAGTGACAGAGCAGCTTTGGTGGCACCTGTCATTCAGCCAGGGTCAAACCACCACACATATACATCATAAAAGTTTTCTAAGACTTAGTGCCAAGTTATACACTTTAAGAAGAAATATTTCTAGTGTTGAGTCCTATGGAAGATGTTTTGTTTAGCTGCTTGTTTTAGATCACTGAACTTTGTGGCTATTCACATAAAACCATAAGAATTTTGACTATCCCATCTACTTAGCAATCACTTCCAGATATAACCATAGACAACCTGAAACACAGTTATTACTTTATAACACTATCCAAAAGCTGTGTCAGGTACTAGCGGGCACAAAAAATGCCCAATATTACCCCAAATATACAAGACAATACCTGAGGAAGGAAAATGTACATTAGAATGGAGCACATCAACACTTTCAGGATGCAGGTACAGAAAATTGTGTAGATTTAAAATTCTCTGACATATAAATATGAAGCTACTGAGGTATATGTTATTGGGTCACTGGGCCAAAGGCAAGATGACTTATTCAAATGGAATATATGTATCCACATGTCAAATTTATAGTGTGCAGAGTAGATCGATCCACCTACTTCTTCCTGCTATAAGCAGAATTACATGAGAAGTAAACTAATGCGAACTGCTTCACCCTAGACCATTTATCTAACATTTTTCTGCCACAGAAATACAGCAGAGGAATTATATGTGGAAAACTTGCATTAACACACAGTTCATATCCCCTGAACTCTTAGAGAAAGAAGAGACCACTGGCCTTCTAACACATCCTGCATTTTAAAATGTTGTGCTGTGAAGAATATTGCTCTCTTGACACAGTCTCAACCTCTTACTTCCAGAGCACTGCACAAAGCAGGTATCACAGCATCCTTCACACATATTAGAACTCCTTGAACACTGAGCTCTTTCTTGCTGTACACAGACAGTCAGGGTGACTGAAGCCACTACAGTTTTTGGTGACTATTGAACACTACACAGACTATACAACCTCCATCATGCAGCCTTTGTTACTGGCTCGACAGAATTACATCCCTTTATCAGCTGAACTATAGTCCCTAAATCACCAAATAACCTGCTGCTTCTAGTTGCTTACATACACAATTTCCTTGAACTCTTAACTTTGTTTTGCCTCTACCAGAATGCTCTTCCCCCTGGAAATGAATCTTCCCCTAAAAATGTTCTGCTAGTTGTTTTTGTTTCATCTGAGGCTGCTTCAAGGAGTCTCCCCATATTTTTAAAAAACTCAGTAACTGCCTGTTGTAAGTTTCAGGCTATGTTCTGAATTTCCTTGCCCATGCTGTTATTCTTCCCACATATCAGACCCTGAGGTATGTTTTAATAATAATAATCTGAAAAGACAAGACATGCCTCCATGGTACAGAGGAAGAACTGTTTATCTGGAGTATACCATAGGTTTGCACCAAAGCTAACAAAACAACAGGTCATAGAGCTGAAGACAGCTTTTAAGATAATCAGGTTCAGTCTTCTGCCATTGTCACATCTGAAAAGTAGTTTAGGTTACTTATATCCACCTGGAAGCCTGAACCAGAACTATGTTGCTCTGTTAGTTTTCTTACCTAATGCTCCCAATATTACATACGTAATTTATTAGCAGGATGAAGACAAAATCCATGATGTCAAGTCTGCTTTGGACTGGCTGAGAAAACTGAGGCATTTATTATGTCCATATCATTAATATGTGTTAAACACATTTAACACAGAACGTGTGTTAAACAATTACATTATGTTCAATTCATTAGTCAAAAAGGTTTACTTATTTTTAACTGCTAATGCCATCTTCTTGAAGGAAATAGCTCAGACATCAAAGACAAATGAATCTTACTTAACTGAAAAGCTGCCAAATGCACTTTAAGATCTCAGAGCTCTAAGTTCCTACCCTGGAAGTACTCTGAGTAGTTTGTATTGTATAAAGAAGATAAGGTGGCTACTTTTCTAACAAAAAATAACATGTAGGGGGTGTACTTGCTTAACAAAATGAAAAAAAAAAAAAGAAAAAAAGACAAAGAGCTAGACAAAGGACCGTGTGCCATACTCTTCCATCATAAAGAAGACTTATAAAAGACCTATCAAGACTTATTTGGTGAGGTGCTTCCTGGTTCACTAAGGCAAGACGATCGAGTTATCTGCAGCGGGCAAGTGGAATAATTTTACCAGATGCAGAAAGCTCTCTATGACTTTAAAACGTGTACAAATATGAAGACCCACTACCACAATAAGATGGAGGGAGGACACAGAAAACTATATCAGAGAAACCAGATAAGGCGAAAGGTTAAAACCACCTATGTCATTGGATATGGGTCTTTTGCTCAGCTTTCTACACTTGGGAGAACACTGAAGATCCCCTAAACATCATTAACTACTGTGGTAGACAATGCTGACAGTAGTCAGCACTATGGGGCATTTAGGAGGCTTTGTGGGACAAGACTGTGCAAGCAACAGATAACTGACAGTAAGACTCCATTCACTATTACCCATGCTATTGTTATGCACTGCTACTATACACTATTGCTACTTACACTATGCTAACGATGTGGTGGTGACCATTGCTTTTGAAAAAGGAGATGGAATGTTTTAAAAACAACTCTTGTAAGATTACACTGAAGGGACAAGCCAAGAAAGGAATTAATTCATTTGACATTCTCTCATAGAAAAATTATAGCGGTTTCTTAATATCAGATGACACAGGCAGATGAAGCACAAAGGTGATTTTAAGACACCTCTACCTTTTATTCCTCAAATCAAGAAGAACTAAACCACCATTTGAATCTCCTAACTAGTTTTGCAGTCAGCTTTGAGAAGAATGTGATGATAGGTTTTTTGCAAGGGCAGAGTTAGAGAGAGTATACTAGTAAAATACTGAAAGCAAGGATTAATCATCATTCAGAAAAGTTGTGGTTCTTCTTCCAGATAGAAAAAGACTTATTCTGCACTTTATTTTGCTACACACCATATTCCATTAGGATCCAAAAAGGAAATAATCAGGGCTACTTTCTGTCTGTAGCAAAAGAACCTGTCCTGACCCACAAACACCAGATAAGAGAAAAATACCATACTATGGTTTAGCACAAGTCACTGTCACATCATGTTAATTAAAGGAATATCTAACGGTTTTCAAAACTTTGTAAGGCTTTAACAACACTTTAATAAGGACAGTTAGTCCCCTTCTCCATCCTATTTCCTTAGCTGCTTTAGCAAAAAATATTTATTTTGCTTTCCTGCCATCTTGTGGCGTAACCGCAAAATGCCCTTAAAAAACCGGTACAATTGCTGGTTGTGAAGAGATTATTTTTTTAAATACTATTTGGCCTGAGCTGCGTTCCAAACCATCACCCTCCCTCCCTAAACAGCACTGCAGTTTGCAACAGCATGGATCTTCAGTCCAATGATTTCTCCAACAACCTGATCCCACAGAAAGACATTGTGTCGGCTGGCCCAGATCTCACTATGGAGGCAATGGGCCATTCTGTCTTCCAGAGACTGTCCCTTTGACTCAGGTCTGGCTAAGGCAGTAACTGTCCTACTGCATTCTCATTTCTTATTTATATAGATTAGTTTGAAACTGAATATGTGAGAAGTGAGCTGAATTCTAGTCTGGCTCACTCATTAGCAGAGGCAAATGCTGCTAGTGCTATACAAATGAAACGTGCAAGATTTTTAGCTCTGCTTCACACCATCTGGAAAATTGCATTTGGGAATGCGTATGAGTGCTAAGAATCCAGTCATAGTCCTTTGGGTTTACTTCACATTTACAGGGAATGGTCAAGGCAGCTGATTTAATACAGCTCTTATTAGCCAAGCAAACACGAAATACTAATGCTGTTTCTGCAGTTATATGCGGACCAACCAGAATAAAACAAAGCCTTGTTTTCCATCACCCTCTGATGGAAAAGCAGTACATTGTACACTTACCCAAATTCCCCCAAAGAAGTTGAAGATCATAACTGAAGATCAGACATGAAGAATATTACAGGTTTTCTACAAAGTTTTTTTTTGTTGTGACTTATTTTTTTAGCAAAATTGCAAGAATCACTAGCTAGCTGACTGTCTAGAATGGCTCCACTGTCTGAAATGCCCAACAGCAAGAAAAAGTTCTTTATTTTCTTCATACCTGTGATATATTTCTATGAAAAAACATTTTGCCCACGCTGGGTTAGAAAGAGCCTTCTATCACGGATGTATAGTCAGTTGGATCTAGTGGCTCATGTGACAGTGAGTGGGTGAGTAATATTTGTGCATGTTTTTAGCAAGAAATAAACTCTTAAGAGCCAAGATTTCACTGGCTGACATTCAAAGAAAGTCAGACTTCTTTTCCTGCCGCTTGAAATGCTTTGCCAGTTTGACTGGAAACACCATGAGTGGTTAAGGGCAGAACACTGGTCTGTTATTTAGTAAGAATTTTTCTGGGCCACATTATTTCAGATGAGTTGGTAGAAAGTTTCAAGTAAAAAAAAAGGTGTTAGTTAAATATCAGTCCTGCTGTGCAGCTTGCAGAATGTGCTCTGTCCAGGACATTTCAAGACCATGGCTTTCCAAAGCAGCTTCTTTGGGAAGTCCACTTTTCAGCTTTCTACTTAGACCTGAGTTACAAACGTGGATACTCTTATTTCCCTGACAGTGGACATGAATTAGGTGGTTAGAAAGGTGAAAAATACACATTAGGAGCCAACTGCCAGTGTGAAGTAACTGGAGAATTTCTCACAGGATCCTCATAAAGAAGCACTGAAGTACCAGCTGCATGAACAGACAGTGAGGGAGACTGAAAAATGGCGGAACAGCCAGGCCCAGAGGTCAGTGGCACAAAGTCTGTTTTAAGCAGTCTGCCCCGGGGGTCAATACTGGACCCAATCCTGTTTAACATGCTCATTAATTAGCTGGGTGGTGGGGCAGAGTGTACCCCCAGCAAGCTTGCAGGTGACGCCAAGCAGGGAGGAGGGGCTGAGGGTCCTGCTGGCACCCAGAGGGAGCTGGGCAGGCTGGATGAATGGGCTGACTGGAACCTCGTGCAGTTCAGCAAGGGGAAGCACAAAGTCCTGCAGATGGGCAGGAACAACCCCCGGCACCAGTACGCGCTGGGGGCTCCCCAGCTGGAAAGCAGCTCAGCAGAAAAGGCCCTGGGGGTCCTGGTGGGCACCAAGGTGAACACAGGCCAGCAGTGTGGCCTTGCTGCAAAGAAGACCAAGAGTGTCCTGGGCTGCACAAGGAGGAGGGTTGCCAGCAGGTCAGAGGAGGTCATCCTGCTGCGCTACTCAGCACTGGTGAGGCCACACCTGGAGCGCTGGGTCCAGTGCTGGGCTCCCCAGCACAAGGCAGACATGGACCTGTGGGAGAGAGTCCCACGAAGGACCACAAAGGTGACAAAGGGACCGGAGCGTCTCTCACATGAGGAAAGGCTGAGAGAGCTGGTGCTGTTCAGCCTGGAGAAGAGAAGGCTCAGGGGGACCTCACCAGTGTATATAAATACCTGCAGGGAGGGTGCGAAGACACAGCCAGGCTCTTTTCAGTGGTGCCCAGTGCCAGGGCCAGAGGCAATGGGCACCCAGGAAACACTGGAGGTCCCCTCTGAGCATCAGGAAACACTTGTGCACTCTGAGGGTGACCAAGCACTCGCACAGGTTGCCAAAATTTCTCCATCTTTGGAAATATCAAAAGCTACCTGAACATGGTACTGGGCAACTGGCTGTACGTGGCCCTGCTTGAGCACGGGGTTGGGACCAGATGACCTCCAGAGGTCCCTGCCAGCCTGAACCATTCAATCAATCTGTGATTCTATGTGTCTGCAGTGAAGAATAGTTTTAAAGGGCTATAAAGCCTGTGTTGTGCAACACAGAATGCCTGGGTCCAGAAAGTCTGGATCTTACCATGAAAATTGGTGCCTGTGCAAAGGCCCCAAACCTACAGAACTCTGACATACATGTTTTCTACCTTTCATAGTTAAAAGCAGCATATCTGAAAAATAAATAAGTAAATGTTTTGAACTGTATTTGTACTTGCTTGAAATTAATGTTATCTCTTGCACCAGGTGGCAGGTCCAAGTAAGTTTGAGTCTAATGTCCTGATGACATTGAGCACAATAATGATCTCAGGAAAACTGAGAGGTCAGAATAGAGTAATGGAAAACACAGTGCTCATGAGCAAGCTGAGCACTGGTCTAGGGAGAGATCAATTGATCAATCAATCAACCATAGTACTCTTCAACATCCTACAGAATTTACTAATCTGAAAAAAAAAACCCCAAAGTTAATTTGTGATATTTTAGATAGAGTTGTACTACAGAACATGTGTTGGCACAGACGTTCCAGCTGATTTTCATAATGGCGTAACTACTAAAAGAGGCTCAGGCTCAGAATAAATATGTTGGACTACGTTGGTAATCACCCTGCATTGATACAATGTAGTCTATTCACCAGAAAATAAATAGTTTGAAAATCCAGCAAGACAATGCTGCTTTTTCCTCAAAAGTGTCAAGCAATACTGTTACTTACATTTTCCTTCTCAGAAAGTTGTGTCATATCTCTTGCCAACCCATCAATCAAAGGGAATGAAAATGCCCAAAAGAATAAAGGATGCCAGGCCCCATTACCTCCACACTTCTGCATGTGAATTCTCCAATGACTCTAATTACACAAGCCTTAGTCAATGCTTATACAAAGCAGAAAGCTCCTAATGAAGCAGAAAATTAGGAAAAAAATCCTAGCTTTTCAACTTGTCCGTAGGTATTGATTAACTGGTAAAAAGCAGTTAGAATACAGGAAGCCTGGTAACACTGATCTTGGAATGGTCTTTCTATTTCCAAAATTCAGATTTGATCCTGAAAAGCTCTATTAATTTAATTCTAAAGGGAGATATAGTATCTTCATATGATCAAGCCAGCTCAACAGGTAAGGAGCAGCCTTGGGAGGACAAAATGCCATGTAAAGTGCCTACTAAACAGCACAGGCTTTCTCAAAAACCTGTTTAGAGTTCTCTGTGTGACACAAGTTCAGATTGTATTTAAGTTTGAAACTATCAAATACATTATTAAGGGCAGCTTGTTAGTTTTAGGATCACAGAATACCAGATTGGAAGGGACTTCAAGGATCATCTTCCTACCCAGAAAGGGCACTAGAGACATTTCAATTTAAGAGACTTCTATTGGTCAGAATAACTTTAATGAGGCAACCATGTGCCATTTGTTCTTCTTGCCACAGCTGGAGTTCAGGTTTGATCCAGTAAAATACTTCAGCAGTGTTTTGGATTGGAACCAGTCTGCTGAGCATCATGCAAGAGCAAGCAGATTATATATTAAAGGTTCTACACTCTTTGCTACAGCAGCGTAACTTGGTTCAGTATATTTGGTCAACTGCACACATTTTGTTACCTCTAACACACTTGCAAGACATTAGGGTTAGATGTGTACAGTTCCTTGTATTTGAAAATCACCCCAAGTGTTCTCCTTACTATTTGTTATGCATTCTACAGAGGAATGCTTTCAGTGATCAAACCCATTTTGAGGCATGGCTTAAATTAAATAGCGTAGTTAGTCTCACACTTTTCCATAAAACAGTCTTTCTAGGATGAAATATCAGGCATTCTAAGAGAACAGTTCATCTTCATAGAGGTGAATGCAGCAGTTTTCATAATAAATTTAATTTTATTAAGTTACTTTCAGGTTGGGGGACAGAGGTATTTTGGGCTTTTGACAATATCCATGGATCCCACCCATCATGATAATCAAAATTCCTTGTGTAAGGTGTTCTACGACAACAACAGATCTTCCACAGCAGTACTGCATCACCCGGCAGTGACATGGCTCTGGTGTAATTTGGGAGTGGTTCAGGAGCTACTGAGGAGGAAGAGGCAGCAAAGTCTCAGTTATGGCATGGTTAGCAACATTTAGTATTTGCCTCCTCATAGCACTTTCCTCACATTGGCATAAATTCAAGCTGTGTAGCACTGTAGGTATCGCGGTAGCTAGCGAAGGAACATCATGCAGGAAATGTATACAGCATCAGTTGCACATCAGTTATCTCAGGTGCTCCACTGACTTTGCACTGCACAGCAGGGAAGCCTAGAAATACTTGTCTCACTGTAGTGAAGAACTAGTTTACAAGCCCTGAAAGCACCCAGTTGGCCCAAACCATAAAATGAATATTGAGTATCAGAACACAGAGTGCCCAGGGGCTTCACAGATGACTTAGACTTACAGGCTTAAGAAACTTGCAGTATGAGCTGCCAGAGCAGCTCTCAAGAGACCAGGCAGCCTTCCGTTAAAATCCATCCAGCCCATGGAAACATGACACATTTCTAAAAGTAAGATTTTATTAAAAAATCATAATTTTCCAATAAAAACTTGTCATTCCCTCCTTCAAGGAAAAGGTTTCCCTCCAAAAAAAGTGAACAGATGGGTTTAAATAGGTAAAAGCTCACGGGGAAGATGAAGCAACTCAAAGGCAAGACAATACTGGACTTCAAGACAGCAACACAGCAGGGAAGAATGGACAAAGCAGCCAGGGGCTGGTCAGACATACATTTTTTCCCTTAGAGGAAGATGACAAGAGTCTGAAGGAAAACAGGTGAAATACATTCTTACTGTGTCACTATGCTTTCAGCTCAAAACTACTCTTTGGAATCCGCATTGTAAAATTTCAAGGACTGCATGTAAGACATCTTCACTTTTTGTTTCGGATGTCCTCAAAAGCATGATCTTTGTTTAGAGACCCAGTTTAATTTAAGGAAAAATGACTGAGAGCTGTAAACGGCAAGAGGAGCTACAGGCAGTTCAAAAAGCCATGTAAAGCCATGTATTGAGAATACAACCATGTTCAAAGCGTTCATTGGCCAAAATGAACAACTTATTACCACACAAAGAAGATCTGTTGTTCCCCTACTCTAACTGCCTGCTTCTTGCCCCGTTTCTTTTTCTGTCCTTCAAAGGGTTTGGTCTTTTTGAGTGGATGTTGCCCAATATGATTCTGTTGGCCTGAATCAGATGAAGTCCAGTGAACAGTGCAGTTCTGCAGGAAACCAAGTTACACGTACTGTGGAGTTTGCTTCAGCTACAAGCTGACCACAGGTGCTAGCCTTATTCCTAAGAATCTGGACTGCATGCTGATTTACAGGGCAAAAACTAAACACTTCAATCACATTTCAAGTACTGCAGACTGAAAGCAAGAGTATCCCAGGCTTTCTCACCGCTGTATGTCATTTGCTGTGCTCTGCACCATCTTGAGCCCTTCACAGCTGGACAAACACTTTGTTTTCAGTTTCAGATGCTGTGGCAAAAGTCAGAGCTAACTGTGGGAGAGGAGGATGGAGAATGTCTGATCTGACAGGAGGTAAGAGAACAATTAGGTACTGTGAAGGAAAGTAAGAAAGATAAACATGGTTGTCTAGCCAAAAGGTGTTTACATACTTGTAATGATATATAGCTATGTAACTGCATGAACCCTTTCCGCCCTGACCCTGGTGGTCTGTACAGCTGGAATTTGTATCCGGGCTCACAGATATAAATATAACCTCTTCTGCACAACAGTGTCTCTGGTTCCACCACAGCTGGAGTCTGTGCCTTCACACGCCAAAGCTAACAGCAATGCCACAGCTAACAGCAACGCGGGAGCAGTGGCCCAAGGAATGCACCCCTCACTGCTCCTGCTCACCCCATCTCCAGCTGCAGGACAGGCCTCAGCCCATCCACGAGGCAGCTCAACTGGAAACCTGCAACCCTGTGTAAACCTTTATAAAGCCACAGCAAAAAAGCCTTTACGAAGTGTCCCGGTTTCGGGTCAAACCACCCCACAAAGTCACAGGAACCAGGCACACGTGAGGAGACGAGTGGGGTGACTGAGGCTCGGCCGGCCGCTCAACAGCCCAGCGATGCTGCAGTAACGTACTGCCACCGCAGGCGACCGGGGCCAGTCGGGTGTTACCGGGACCGCAGCTGGCCCCCGAGGGCTCGTCCCGCTGCCCGGCGAGGCGAGGCGCAGCGCGGCCGCACAGCTCTCGCTGGGCCCGGCCCGCCACCGGCCGCGCGCGGGAAGCTCCCCACGCCGCTTGTCCCCGCCCCCTCCCATCACTCCACTCCCTCCACCCAATCAGGGCGCCGCGCCCCGCCGCGAGCAGCAAACGGCAGGACTCGCTCCTTCCTCCGGCCGGCGACGACGCGCCGGTGACGCCGCGTGATATGGGAAGGCAGCGAGCCCCACCCCCGCCCTCGGCGGATCTCGCTGCCATTGGCTGCGCCGGGAAGCCGGCTGCGCTCTCATTGGCTCCCGGCATCGGCCGTTGGGCCGCCGGGCCGGCTGGCAGTGCGGTCGCCGGGGGTGGCGGAGGGACGGGCCGCAGGTGGGCTCGGGGCGCCGGGGCTGGTGGCGGCAGCGGGGGGCCCGCGCGCGAGCGACCGTCACGCGCCCCGAAAGGCCGCGGAGGCCCGGGCTTGGCCTGGCGCCGGGGGGGGCCCGTTGGCTCGTGTCCTGCGCCCCCCGCCGCACCCCGGCGGCCGCCCGCTGTCACCCGACCCGAGCGGGGGGGGTGTGGGCCCGGGGGGGGGGGGAGGGCCCGGCGGGGGCGGTGGTTTCCGCTCCCTGCGGTCGCGGTGCGCGGGTTTGAGCGAGTCGCGCCGCGCTGTTGACGTCCGCGGTGTGTCGTCCGGTTGTGGTGTGCGGTCGGTGTAGCGGGGGCCTTCCCGCCGGAGGGGAGCCGATGGATGGCCTGCCCGGCCCGGCCCCGCTGGCGGCGCGGCTGCGGGACACCCTGGTGCAGTACCACGGCATCGCGGACCGCGCCTGGCGGCTGGCGAAGAAAACGGTGAGTGCGCGGGGCGGCCGCGGGTCACGGGGGGTGGGGGGGGTGGGGTGGGGAGCGCCTGTTGTGCCGTACAGCACGGGTGTGGGACACCGGGCGCGTTCCTGCGAGCCTGACGTGAGAGGCCCTGCGGAACCACCCTCCCTGGGCAGTGCCTGTCTAGGTGGCGGTGTTTCCTGCCGACCCTCCGACCCGTTTCAGGGAGGTGTCTCACGGAAGGATCCCGTCTGTGCAGGACTATAGGCTTTTCTTAAAGCAAAACGTGAAATACTGCTAGCACGAGCAGTGTGGCAAGGGGCTCATCTGTGCTTTCAACAAACCAGCCACAGCCCGCAGGTAGTCTCTGTTGGCCTCTGGAATCTTGTCTGTCTGTAATGCTCAAACCCATCCTGCTTCAACTTCCAAATGCCTTCCTCTAAAAAACTGAGATCATTCTCAGGTCTTTCTCTCATACTGCCTCATGTTTCCATTGCCTTCAGAGACCCCACATTATCATGTTTCCTTCCGTGAAAGGGGATGCAGTTCCTGCTTTCTCCAAGCAGTTTGGCATCATTGCAGACAGAGTCATGTACTTCACTTGTAAGAGAGAAGCAACAATACACTTTATTGATATAACAAAGTTAAGTGGTAAATAGTTCAACAAGATTCAATGGCAAGGTACACCTGATTATTTACTGCACAGAGGACTGGGTCAGACAAAACTCTCAGGGAGGCCCTCTTCTTGAGTCATGAGGTTCAGAAAGAGCCCCCTTGCTTTCTAAACTTCTTCTCAGACAGGAGTCTAACTGCAGCTGGATCCACTCCTAGTTGCAGACTTGGTCGATGGTTTATGTCTAAAGGGTTAGATGTGCACAATCAATCCTTTATGTGACTTAGCTCAGGCTTCAAAGTTTAGCATGCTATTAATCACTTATCAAGAATCCATTGCGGCAGGGAGTCTCTCAGCCTTGAGTAGTAACCTTGAGAGGCGCCCATACTCAAAGGGAGAACCTGGTGTGTCACCTGCCGCTGTGCAGGAGAGCTCAACGTGCTCTGGGCTGTCCACCATTTATAAAGTAAGATGATTGACTTACAGTCATATTTGCATATCAGCAAGGTATTTGGGTCATCATTCCAGACAGCCCTTGGCTACCATGTTGTCACCCATCCCCCAAAGTCCAGAGTAAGCTGGATGCAGCCATCACAACCCCCACTAGTGGTTGTGGCTTCCACAGTGGGGTGAGGTGGATGGGGCGTGGTGGAGACAGGGCACCACCACAGCCAAAACCTTCTTTTGAGTTGTTTGGCTTTTCTGAGTCCTGCTGCATCAAGCTCAATGGACTTTGCTGGTGCATCAGTTCTAGGCTGGGTGAATACTTTTTATCCTGTCCTGCACAGGAGGTCAAAATATATTATGATCTTCCAGTGTAGCAATGTGGTAGAACTGGTATGGTAAATTTCTATCTTTGCCTTTTTGTTACAGTGGTTTGGGTGGGTCTTGTATTTCTTTTTTTTGCCTTTGAAGGCAGACATTGGTTAGAGAGTGTCAATTGTACCAAATGTAACTTGATTATTTGCAAAATTAATAAAGTCAGTCTTGAAAGGGAGTAACAGGGGATCCAAGCCTTTCACTTTTGCAAAACAGCTACACTACCGCTGCTTTGCTAAATGCTGTCTTATACCTGTACCATTGTTTTAGTTTAAGAAGTTACCTGAATCTCACTGTTTCAGATCATATTATTGCCCAGATTTTACCCCTGTAAAATTTCTAGTTGGACTTCCTGCCTTCCTTGTGTTTTGGTACTGTGCCATGTAAAAGAAATTCAGAGCTTTAGCTATCTGCCAGGGAGACGTGTTTTGCCACAAAATATCTTAAATGGTTCTGGATGCAGTACTTATGCTACTGTTCTTAAGGACATTTGGTCCTTTGTGCTTATGATTCCAAATAAAAAAGCCCTTTAACACTGAAATTCAGAGATTTTGTGCATGGGTTCTATTCCATGGTTAGATAAAAATCAGGAGATACTGGTTTATTTATTTTCTCTGGCTAACTTTTTAAAATGAATAGACTACTGCTTGCAAAGCACTTCTACTGAGGCATCTAAGAGAGAAGGGAAACTTAAGCTTTCCTGTCTGTCACTGTCAGCATCTTCTGCACACATTTGCTTGGTCATGTGTTACAGAAGTGGAAGCAGAAGTTCTGTGGTCTTCGCCTATGAGTAGTGTTCAGATAATAGGTTTCCAGTTGCCTTTTAATTGAAAGGCTTTACCTAGTAATGTAGTTCCATTATTCTATGTGTTTTCATAGCGAACTGGCTTAGTCTGCGGAGCCCTATTTCTGTGCAGAATTCTAGCATTTGACACTGGAAAAGTATGACAGATTTTTTTTAAAGAACGGAAGATTACAAGTAAAATCATGTCTGAAACATCTGCTCATCTTCTTAAGAAAAGTGTACAAAAGTGCCCAGGTCCATGAGAACTTTGGGGTGAACCATAGTTAATGGTAAATTTGCTTTTCTTCAGAAAAATTGAAGCATTTTCTGGGCATTTTTTAGTTGTATGTAAGTGAGAACACCATATCTTGCATTTTCTTTCAGAAAGATGCAACTGTGTGGCGTAAACCATCAGAGGAATTCAGTGGATATCTGTAAGTTTGTCTGCAGAACAAATACATTCTAAGGTTCACAGATGTGTTTTCTAGAATTTAGAATTTAAGGTTGTGGATTCTACAGCCCTCAGCTACGCAGATTGGCTGGAAGATAAGTGGATCATCTAGTTTGCCTGTACCATGTCTTTTTAGCGTTATACTTCGATGCTTTAGCATTGCATGGTGTTTAGAGCAACAAACAATGAAAACTGTGGAACGTAATACAAAACTCCTGTTGGCTGAAGTGGGCAATGACATATGCCCAGACCTTTTAGAAAGATTGTCTGCAAACCACAGAATCAAGTACAGGTTCAGCAGTCCAAAGTATTACTGGACAGCAATGCAGTCAATGCTTGAACTGCTACAGTGACTATGCAATTGCAATCTAGTAAAATATCAAGCGTGTCGTTATGGGAAAGATGTGTGACATATAGGTCCTTCCTGCATGAGTTTCTGTCACTGGGTTCTGTTGGTATCTGTAGGTTTAGGCAGAGAAATAGTTACTAGAAAATAGCACTCTGAAGAAATGAAAAGTCATGTGAAAAGATACCATTTGCAAGTATGTCAAAGACTGATGCAGTCTGCAGAATTTAAGTCCTGTTAAGTCTGCAAGAGCCAATGACTCCAGACACCAAGAGTCTGCCGACTGTGCAGGGCCACAGGCACACTGGCACCAAAAGTTTGTGTAACTTGAATCACTGCCAAGAGAGCAGCAGCTGCTATGTGCAGATGAAGACTCCAGGGTTGTGTGTACACCTGGCGAAAGTAACGACTCTTTGAAGAACTTTCCAAACACCTAGCTGGAAGCCACTGGCGTGTTCACATGGTCCTCTGTTCTGAGTATACAGCTAATATTGGCTACAGCTAGGTAATGAAGAATGCATATGGGTGAACTGTGCAAGGGAATAGATAAATTTGTTACTTGATTTGTTAAGTTACCTACTATTAATAAGAACAGCTTAATGAATAAGAATTATTCTGAAAATAATTGTCCTGATGTATTCTTCCCCTTCAGGAACTGGAGGACCTGTAACACAAGTAAATAAAATCTCTAATGTCTACTAAAAATATCTGGTAACAGAAGAATGTTCTGTAATGTCTTACACTATATTAATTATTTGGTACTCTTACATGCCACCAAAGTAAAGTGTAGTTCTAATTAGATTGCTTTTACTACTGTTATTTCTACTTTATGAAATATTTTTTTTTCCATTGTAGTCCTGCTGTCCTTTCTTTTTGCTTTTAGCTTTTAGCTTTACTTGTCCCTCCTGGACTCCCTTGCTTGCCCAGCAAGAAGAGCAAAATAACAAGTTGTAAGAGAACTAAACATGATGAATGATTTTTTGCCTGAGGAAGGAGTTTGCCATTTACAAAATATTAATTGCAGCATAAGGACAAAATTTCTCAGAGTAACATTTATTGCAGAGAAGAACAGATGCACCCATAGGTCTTTTTGTGTACTGTTTTTGTGATACAGTTGTTCACTGACCATAACTCCAGCTACCGAGGTATCATAGTAAGTATGCTGTTGCAAATTAACGGAATATTTATAAAGAATTTCTCACTTGTAAACATCTGTTTGTCTAGCTACAAAGCTCAAGGAGTTGTGGAAGATGTTACTAACAGAATAGTGGATCATATTCGCCCTGGACCTTATAGACTAGACTGGGACAGCTTAATGACTACAATGGACATCATAGAAACATTTGAAGAGGTGAAGACTGGTTTATATTCTTAAGGGAAATGTGTATAGATGCATACATGAGTTTAATGTTACAGCAGAGCAGTCGTTCCAACTAATACTACCATTTTTATGCCCATTTTCTGCATGAACATGAGATACTGTACATACATGCAGTGGGTGACCTCAGATGAGGCTTTCTGGCTGCACAGTCCTATTCTGAAGCTTGAAGTTCTAAAAATAAAGGAGTGAAAATTGGTTGGTCACAATTTTCTCAGATCTGGGAGCTCTGGTAGCCTCTTGATAAAATTCACATAGAGTTACAGTGTGGTATTTTATATGCCAAAGCCTTTTCATATGGCTTGCTTTCTTCCATTCCAAAATTGTGGGTATTAATAATCCACACGTACAGAAGCTCCAGCCTCTCCCTCTTCCTGAAAGGCTGACTTCACTGTGTGCTGGGAGACAAAGTAATTCATACTGAGGGGCAGGACTTGTTAAAGAAAGGTAGGTTTGAAGTTGATTACAGAAGAACAGGTAGCCTTTTGGTTACTGGGGGCATTCACTATGACTTTAAAGCCCTGTGGACATCTGACTTGAACATGTCTTTTGCTGTGGCTCTTAAGGAAGATATATATGTCAAGGTATTTCTGCTAATTATTCCCTAAAATTTATACAAACTCTATTGTCTTATAAGAAAGCCTTTTTTTTGAGGAACTGTTTGCATTCTGTTTTATATTTCACTTGGATTAAAAGTACTTGACAGCATCTTAATACTGAGAGGGCTCTCACGATTTATTCATGGTCCTTTCAGACTTCCTCAGTAATGGTTAGGCAACATAAAAGCCACATGGCTTTCAGTTCCCAGGTATGACACCGTTTTCTAGTTCTTGTCAGTATGGTTTACTGACTAAACTAAGGTGCCAGATATTCTCTGCCCCTGCAGCTTTCTGGTGCAGACTGCAAGTCCTTACAAACTTCCAGCATTTAGACTGAAAATGACACAGCCATTCAGCCCTCACAGTGTAGCTGACAGAGTCTGCGACATTTGTGGAAAAGACTAGCTGCCTACAAGCATAAATTTCCCTATATTCATTATACTAAGGTATCTTTGTTGTCTTACCCTCCTTATTCTGTCACTCAACAAGAACTGCTGTGTGATGCGCTACACCACTGCTGGCCAGCTCTGGAACATCATAGCACCAAGGGAATTTGTTGATTTCTCTTACACTACAAGCTATGAAGATGGGCTTCTAACGTGCGGTAAGGCACCACTTACCTCTGTTTAATTCTTACTTTGCGACAGCTGCTTGGCTTAAGATTTGATACAAAATAAATTTAGTTTTGCGGTAAACACTCAAAAATGGTGTAAGATGGTCTTCAACAACTATTTCAAAGGGATCTTAACATTTTACAGATTTAAAGAATCATAAAAGTTACTTGAGCCATCCCTGTGTGCCAAGTTTCATTTATGCCAGCTGTGGGACAGGAGACAAATTGAGTGCTCTAACTTAGCTTTTACAGCAAACTATGTGGAGTAACAACTTGCTCAGCTTGCTAGTAAATGGGAATAATGTTTTTTAATGTTGGAATTTCTGTTTATCAAGCTCTGCATGTCATGGAGTTTGGATGAAGACAAACTTTCTTCTATGAAAGTACCCAGAAACTTGAAGTGTGCCTGTCACTTCAACTACATTACCCAAGCAGAAACTTGTAAATTTTAAATTCACTGTACCTTTATTTTTTTATGTCTCAAATTAATTTCCTCTTTTTTGCTTCTGTTTTTTTTTCTCCCCTTAAATAGGTATAAGCCTAGACTATGGAGAAGTGAGACCTAACTTTGTCCGTGGATTCAATCACCCTTGCGGTTGGTTCTGCGTCCCTCTTAAGGACTATCCTAGCCACAGTCTTTTGACAGGCTATATTCAGACTGAACTGCGAGGGATGCTACCACAATCTGCAGTAGACACTGCCATGTCTAGTACCCTAGCCAATTTCTACTCTGACCTCAAAAAAGCACTGAAAACATAGGCAAACAGTGACTTAAAAGCCCGTGCATTTCTTGCAATCAAATTATATTGTTTAGCTTAGCATAGGTTAGCTACTGAGTTAAGAGGTGATTAATATTGTTCCTGAATGATACCTGAACCTTTATGTTGAGGGATCCAACTTTACCAAGTACTTTTTGATGTGATACTTAGCATACATTCCTAATGCATGGTGCAAGGTTCTGTTTCCTGCTCAGCACTCTGCAGCTGTGTGAAGAGTAGTCTGAATCTATAAACCCCTGGCTTCCTAGTTAGAAAACACAAGATGTGTGTTTGGGCTTGAAAAATGTAGCATGAACTCACCTCTTACCGAGTATTGAGAGTGGAGTGCTCAGGATTTTGCTGGTGCAGGTCACTGTACAGGCAGCATCTGATTGAAGATGTAATTTTGTAATATATATTTTTATATTTACTGAAAATTTTTGATTTATTTAGGTTGTGCAGGTGCATCTGTAACTTGTTTTAAAAAATTGTTTTATCATAGGGATATTACATAGCTAAGTTGTTAAATGATACTACTCATAAGAAAGCTATTCGCTCTTGTTAGCAAAAATAAGTATTCATTATTGGCATTTCTTCAGTGTTGTAACTGTAATTTAATTAACTGTTGTATATAACAGTGCATAGATAAAGAAATGCCCTTACAGCAGATCCAAAGCTCATTTAAGTCATCAGGTGTCCTTCCATAGTTTTTAGTGTGCTTTTAATCACACAGTTGTCAAAATACCAAACCTCCAATGGATCATCTACGATACTTTGCACTTCTAAATAATTTTGTACTTAACTTTGCATGTAATTGTGTGGGGGGGTATTTTTGTGTTTGGTTTTGGATTTGTTTTTTTGGATTTTTTTGGTCTTCCTTAACTGAAAATCCTGGAATTACTAAAGCAACAGAAAGGACCACTAGCTTGCTTCAGGTATAGGCATTGGTGTAGGTGCAACAGCACACCTATAATACCCCTAGATTGATCTTTGCAATAAATGAAATTAGCATTCTTAAAACATAAGCGACTGAAGGCCAAAGCTTAAGCTTTGCCGAATTGCTCAGCTCTGCTGGTGGATGGAGGGTCACATTTTTGAGGACATTTAGCTACCCAGTGATGCTGACAGATGCATAGCAAGGGCTTTCAAAAGATTACTGTCTGTGCAGCTAGGGACCTGAATTCTCTTTAAAACCTGTCGTTAAACTTTTGATGTTGGGATGCACCATTTTCACAGGTGAGATTGTAATTATCCCTATGCATGACCAGTGCTAGTGGCGGCAAGTTTAGCTGTGTGATAGGGAAAGCCCTAATGTTTTGGGGCTAGTTTCATGCGTACAATCCAAGGACTGGTAACTCTCAGGAAGAAAATATTTGCCTCTTTTGACACTGGCCACTGTAGCTGAACTCTGAACAGTGAGGACTTTCCTTATTGCTCAAGAAAAGAGTGAGAAAAAACATGACACCAAATATAGTGAGGGCTTTTCCAATATGTTTCCTGTATTAAGGCATTTAGTAGTTTAAGACAGTTAAAGGCAGTGGCATCCAACAGCTTTTTGGTGCCTTCACAGGCAGAAAATGTCAACTCCCTGTTGGGTTTTGTGTGTTCTGTGGTTCCCTTTAAACTCCTTGTTTACTCTTCCCATATTTTCTACCTTCCTTGTTTCCCCAGCAGTAATGCGAGTTCACAAGGTGATCTTTCATCACCAAGGACACTAAGGAGTCGGTGTCAGCAGACACACTTTTTCCTAAATGCTAGGGTCCACTCTTTTCTAGTACTGGCACAGAGGCAAGCATGAAATCCCTAGCAGTACTGCTCTGTGGGATGAATGCTGACATGATTATAGAGAAAGCTGTGTGAAGTGTACCCTATTTATTCTTCCCAGTTATAAAGATTACATGTATAGTGAATCTGCATATTTATGTCTTCTTTTTTTAAAACTGCTGGGACTGACTAATTGAGGGGTTGTGGTACAGATGTACATAGAGAAGAATATTCCATTGTTCTGTAAAAAGCCCAGTTTAAATCCATACAGAGGCACTTCAGAGCTGGAGAAACGGATTAAAAGGAGCACAAGACACTTATAGGATGATGTTTGTACAACACTAGGCACTGCAGAAAAGATTAAGAGGTCCCTGTTCCAAATGCCCATTATAAGGGCTCTAACAGCTCTAGAGTACTTATCTTTATTTAGTGTTCAGTGACATGGCTTTTTGTGCTTTCAGTGAAGATAGGCTGTTTCTGTTACTAAGCCTGCATAAAGGCAGGAGAGTTCGGTAGCATTTGACTTCAGAGCAAAGAGTTGCATTGCTCTTCTGTTGCTGAGAAAATGAACTGTGACCTCTGAGGTATGGTACACTCTTGTAGGCCATGTATCTTGTCACCCTCTGTGAAGTGGGATAGGAATAGGTACAGAGGTCACTTTGGATCTGGAAAATTATTACAGACATTAATTAGAATTAATAGAAAAAACAGTGATGTTTAAACCCATTTCCTGGTGAAAGAGTATGAAGGTGGGAGATACGATAATAAATCTATGCTAAATATTAAATGCTTTACAGGAAAGAATATATCCTAAGTCCTAGATCACAATATAAACTTCATAATACATTCATTCTGCCTTTCCCAGTTCTCACTGAGTTGTGCTGGTGACTTAAGTTTTTTACAGTATGGGTAGGGAGTGATTATGCTAGGGTTACCTTCCTAACAAACATAGGTGATAACAGCACATGACGGGAGATACCTGTGTGCATTTCACAGCTGACCCACACAATAAGAGATGTCATATCTGGATTAAGGTGTCCCAAATGCATTATCCAGAACTGTCTCTTCCGAAGTGATTTTCTTTAAAATTTCTCTTTCAATGTGTCAAGTGAGTATGACTACCTAGCGATCCTCAGAAATGTTTTTTTGATACAGGCAGCATAGATGAAGTTATTAGAAGATTGATTGCTGTAGTCAGAAACTGACCTTGCTCCAGCCATCTGGGGACAAGTTTGGCTGTGCCCTGGGATGCCTGATAGAAAGCATTTCCTGAGCTCTGTACCTGGGCCTGCTGACCTGCCTGCTAGCACAGACCCAGCTCTGAGGCAGGTTATGACACTGCAGAGTAAATTACTACCCTAAGTAATGCTCCCTGACTTCTTCAGGGTGTCAGTCTGAGTGCTGTGGTCAGTTTGGGTTCCAATCAGACAGCATTACAGCTAGCGTGTGGTGTTACGAATTCGAGCGCCAAGATTCACTGGGGATGCAGGGCAGCACTCGGTGGGGTACATCTGAGCAGTTGCAAACATGAGTACTTAACTGTTATTTGGGTAGCATGCGACCCGTCCTTGTCTGTATGCCTAACAGGATTTTGAGCTCCTCACAGCTGGGAGGAAGGAGGAAAGAAATCACAGCATGCCTGTTCACTGGAGCATGAGGAATGCCCCCACAAACCGGCATCTCTTATGCATACAGTATGAAGCATGGAGACCCTATGTGCATAGCCATCTGTGGAATTTCATGGTCTCCCTGTCTCAACCAATCAGGCTATTTTAAAAGCTACAATTAAAACATTAACATCTGTACAGAAACACAGCCCATTAGAGGTGAGATGCTGAAAGTTTCCCAAGACCTGCAGGTGTAGTAATCTTCACCAGAAGACCGTTGTACACCAGGGAGTTAGTGATGCACACAGCAGTTAACCTGAGCTGGCCCAGGCCTGTGCTGCACTGTGCGTGTTCCCTGGCGGCAGGGTGAACTTACTCAGAGGAGGCTGCAAGCAGCTGCCACACAGTACCAGCAGGTACAGCACCTGTATGGCCTTCCCTGTGTCTGACAGTGCAGCAGGTTCAGGATATCCTTACCGCTGCATAGTAGTAATGATAAGTAGTTCGATGAATGAAATGATGAATGTTTTAAGAAAAACTTGCAATAGCTTGAATAACAAAAAATGGGATAACCCTTCCACAGGTAGGATCTGCACAGCATGCTGTGCCAGAGACCTGCTTGATGGCTCACAAGTCGGGGTTCCCAGCATTTGAAGGGATGCAAAGTTATACTACTGTCTCTTTATTGTGTTAGCTCCAATAAATAGCACTTTAAGTGATGTTGTATGGAGGCTGGTCGCCTTCTACTGGGATTATAAGGAATCAACGCTTCCTAGTGCAAAGCAGAGGTAAGATGAAGAATCAAGTTGTGTATATGCTCTACAGAGGCAAAACACCTTTCAGTTCTGCCTCTGTGCCACCCAGCCTGTACCATGGAAACTGAACATTTGTGGAAGAGAACTTGAGGAAGCTTGATGCCCAGCACATGTTCTACCTGCTACATGCCTTTTGCCTGCAGAAGTGGAAGTATAATAAAAAAAATGGAGGAAGATGCCTTTCATGTATTATTTTTTTAAAATGTCAAACAAATAAAAGTATTGAGAATTCACAATGCATGTAAAAATGTTGAATCATTTCCCAAAGCATCTGCATCCTTGGATATTTTAGACAAAAAGTTACTTGCGTATGTACAACATGTTAAAGGAAATAAGGTGGTGTAACTGTTCAGAAGGACATCAGAACTACAAAAAACCAGGGCTTTATTAAGAACCAGATTGCACCAGGCATCAGCAGAAATGCAGATACTTGTTAATTATGAGGCGAGATGGTTTTGTGTAACTCCCCAGCTATTCTAACTTATGGATAGTCCCTCTGAGTAGTTCTGTCACATTGCAAACCTGTAAGTTCTTTCTTATGCCCCATTTTCTTGTCTCAAGCTTGCTATAAAACCAGCGTGATGTGCTCTAAGTCAAGGTTCCACACCACTGATGCGCTATTTTTGAGGTCAGGCCAAAGCACAAAAATTTTGAGCTCAAGGGGGAGCTCAAGTCCGTAAGATCCAGCTCCTACACATGCCCTCTTCTCTCCTTTTGCCTTCCTGCTGCCCTTTTCCATACTTTCATGGAGATAAGAAGATGATTTCATGAAACTGTAGTAAGAACCTATGCCTTGCCTTAGCTTGGGAAGGGATTGAGCAGCATTCATGGAACCACCAAATTAGACAGTTTTTCTGGAGCACTGTTACCATACAGAACGTCTTGCATTGCTTATCAGCATTTATTTCTTGGATCCTTCAGGGATTTTGAAAAACCATCTCCCACAAAGGGGTGTAAAGGCACTCTGCGTTTAAGCAGTTTGCAATGCTAAGGAGTTGTGAGTGGCAGGAATAACAAGTTTCACCAGTACAAGATAGTGGCCAACTGGCCAAGCAGCTCTTCTGCAGACCTATGGTGGTTGTGACCCATGACAAACCGAGCAGGAGGGAACAACACTGAGGGTGTTAAATGACAGATATGTAAACAAAGCAGAGAAAGAAAATGCTTCCAATACCTCAGTCTTGCTAAGACCTCCTCTCGGGGACCACATGCAGCTTTGGGCTGCATAGTTCGACAGAGAGTAGTCAATTACAGGCAGAAAATCTGTATGGAAGCGAGAAGAACAGTGAAAGATCTAGGGCTTATGACCTGTGGGGAAGGACTTGGTTTGTGCTGCTGAGAGAGAAGAATGCTGAACAGAAGAGAATTTAAATAAACTTCAGATTCATAAGAAATGGTTGCAGAAAACAGATCACCATAATAGACAGTTAACTGTAACAAAAAGACTCAGAACTTTATGAAATACTTGCCAGTCATAAGAATAGCAAAACGATTTGGGAGATTGTACAAGGAAGTGGCAGTGTCTTTATTGCTGTAGGTCTTTAAGAACAAGTGAGGTGCATCTTATCTTGCATAACCCTCCCTGGGGCACAGGGATAGCCTAGGCAACCTTACAAAGGTCTTTCCAAGCCCCCTAGTTCTGTACTTTACCACTAATAACAGATTTAGTTTGTAATCCAACTGTAAGGTTTTGAGGGAAGAGGAGAAGGGGAAATGCTACACCAAGTTGGAATTCATTCAAGGCTGTGCTATACAGATAACATCCGTCACTGCATCTCCCTATAATGATGACTGTTGTTCCTTATCCTGCACTGAGCATTAGCTGTCAGCAAATAATAGATGTAAGCATTTCTAGATTTACTAGTTTATTTAGCATCAGATCAGTCATGCAAGCCACTTAATAAAAATAGATTTCCCACCATCAAAAGCATATTCTCATGGTTTATCAGCATTTCCATGCAAACACACAAGCAGGTACATTGGTCCCAAACACAATACACTGAAATAACACAACTGTCAATTTTTTTCTGGTTCCAACTTCTCTCTGGTTCATTTGCACAGTATCAGAAAAGTTACTACACAAATAGACTTAGGCTGAAGTAAAAGTGTACAGTTAAACAAGCAGTCTACAAATTTCTATTTGGTGGCTAACATCTTTGCTAGTACAAGCAGTAAGTGTTGACAGTACAGGGTTTCTTACACATTAAGCAGTAAAAGGGGGAGTCAGGTACACAGGACACAGAGCTAATTTGAGAGAGTCTAATAGATATATGACATTTTTCATTGTCATCATTAAAAGTCCAGCCACCATTGCTCTGAGACTGAGCTTCTGTTACAGGGTTATAAAAAACTTTGTGTTACAAGTCAATAGCACCATTTGTCTGTTGGTCTTGAAAGCATCAGCACATACTCTAGCCAGGCAGCATATACTCCTCTGGAATCAACACAAGCACAAAACACCGTGCTTACAGTCTGGTCCTCATCCAGCCTCAAAGCCAAGAGCCACCAGGAGCCTCCAAACCAAGACCAAGCCAAACACAAGCCCTTAATGTATCACATTTCTTCAGGTTAAAACCAGCTTAAGGTGATGAGCTCCTTCCTGTGGGTCTGGAGCAGCCAGCCAGACTGGTGCCTCTCAGGCTTGCAAGGGCATGGTGGTATAGCTGCTTGGGACCAACAAACTGGTTCCCACAGGTGAGACGGACTTGGTGACTCTTCTCCTCTTCTTTGCAAGCTGCACCAGCCACCCTTGCTGTTCTGAAAGACCATCCTATTTATCTTAGTCTTGGGGACTAGGGTTCACCCTCCACAACTCCATCTTTCCTTCTCCTGAGCACATAATCACTTTACAGTTAATTTTCTCACAAGGATAGGCCTCTCAACACTGTGTATTCTGAGAAACAAACAAACAAGCCCCAAAACAATGTTCCTTATGGAACATTAAATGAAATTTCTCCTGTTTACTCAGAAGCCTTAGCATGACTTCTCATGAGCACGTGGTGTGAATGAGGAAGTGGTTCCTGTCGTGCATAATAGCATACTGTTCTTGTTTCTAAATACTTTCAGTAAAAAATATCTTGGTTTGTAATTACTGTTTCCCTGCAGCCAAGCGGGTAAAAATTTGAACAGAGCAAGCAAGGCACCCACCACTACACTGAGAGCAGTAGGCTGGTCGTGGTACGAGCCTGGGATCCTCTGCAGAGTCTCATGGATCACTGTCATTCCAAAGGAAGATAGTTCTCAAGGAGGACACTGCTCAGCAGGATTTAGAAAATCCTTCAAGGATATTTTTCCCAAATAAGCATACATTTCGTTTGCTAAGTTTCATGGAATGTTTCTTGACAAACTCCCATTCACTATCAAAGACTGCTCCAGGCCCTATAGCAAGCTGAGGAAGAGACTGGGAGCCATGTTAATAGTACAAACAAAACAATTTGATGTCTTGCAAATGAAAAGTGGGGCCAGTGGTGAGGTTTTTCCATCTAGAGGAGGCTGGCACTAGATACATTTATGCTACTTTCATAAACATGGCTGATGGTGATGTCTGGAAAATAACAGAAATCAGGGAATCTGAGACCTTGGAGGAAACACTTACAGACACTTCTCACCTTATTCCTTGTCCAGACAAAGCTAAGAAGGAGCCCTCTTTGGTGTGCTCTTCAGCAAAATCCTCTCTTGTTTTTGTTGTGGGCATTTATTGTTTGGTGGTATTTAGGGGTTTGTGGTGGCAGTTGTGCTTGTTCATTTAAGTTAGCGTTTATAAAGAACACAATGATGCCTTGGGATCTGTTTTTTCCTAATACCCTGGTTATTGCATCATGGTAGCTATGATTTCTCACAGTGCAATGCACCTATTTGGAGCTAACATTTGGAGGGTTTTGTGGTTAATGTCTGTCAAAATTGTGCCTTCATCTGCAAAGATACTCTCACACAGGTGCCCTTGCTGTGATTAGGCCAATTGATTTAAATGGGTCTAGCCATTTTGGTTAACTTCAAAAAGTGTAAGATGGAGCTTAACAGCAATGTCTCACATATACGTCTCTTAAATAGCCACAGGTCTTTGAACTTTATTCTTCATTCACCCTGTTTGGTTACTTAAGTATGGTAACTTGATCACTGGACATTTGCAAAACCTACAGCTCCTTCAGCTAGTCCAGGAGGAAAGAGTGAGAATTCCTTGGGCAGGACTAAAGTAACATTACCTCATCACAACTAATATGGTGTCCAACACTGCTACTTTGTCAGGGGCTGGAGAAGAGCCTCCCCCAGATCTACGGTGTCAAGGAGACAGGGATGAATAACTGTCAGTTTCATGCATAATTAATTTAAATTTTCTAGATAAATAAAAAAGCTTGCTTTTGGAAGGAGTAGCTCAAAAGGATATGGCAGATGATAATGAGGGCTGATATGATAAAGCAGATCCCTATGCACAGTTCTGTGGATGAATAAATATGACTCAGTGGCTACTGTGGCATCGTGTCTGAGATAGATTACCTGCCATTTGCATGGTTTGCCTTAGCTTTGGAGTTACCAGAATAACTGCCTAAAGTCTGCGATGACACAGTAATTTCAATTAGGAGAGCCATCCCAGATCCACCCAACACGGGGATAAGAATCACATTCTTTTTTCTCTTTGACAGGCTTTGCCTGTGTGTACATATACAGATGCAATGATTGGCTCCACACAGATTTTGTATTATAAAGCAGATCATTATTTACAGTTCCAGACAACAAATGGGACCAAGTGTCACAAACTGACTTCACTGTTTCTTCTGCCAACACTGTAAGAGGCAATGCTGCATAAAATATAATACTAAGTATATCAACTGGTATTAAGTAAATGATTAACAAGATCATCATCGGTCATAGCACACATGATATTTTTCAGAGTTTCTAAACCTGATGTGTTTCTTTGGATTGACCTAAATCACATCTTCTCCACATAAGGAAAAAGATGCCATTGATGAAGGAGCTTCCTGGTGCTGAGGAGCAGAACCTGGCATGGTGCTGTTCTCATGCCACTTTGCTCTGAATCCCCCCCCCCCCCCGCCTATAAACCCCTCCCCGCCTCCCCCCCGCCCCCCCCCGCCCCCGAACATTAGCAGCTCATACAGCTAAAGCATCTACAGCAGCCCAGATGCCTTCATTTTCTACTGGGAAACTAACTCAGGGAGCTGAATTCTTTTCTGGTTCTGTCTGGCATTAGTTGCCCAGCACTGGGTTATTTCTGTGAGCCCGGTATAGGCTCTTGAGAAAGGAAGCAGAAAGCAAACAGCATGTGTCTAAGAAATGGGGAGGGAGAGGAGAAATACCTCTCCCTGGGTACTAAACTCGTAATGACAAATCACACCAAGGTGGCTCATAGAGGAATATATTTAAACTTGACCAGACTCTTTTGGGAGCACAAGCAACTCAAAGAGCAGGAGAAAAACCACCTGACAGACCCAAAGGCAACAGTAGATTTGTCAGGGCAGTGCAGCTGAAACCTGCCAAGTGTCAGGTGGCTCTTCTCCCACTTGACTACCAGACAGCTCTTCCTGGGTGCCCCATGAGGTCCAGAGCCAGGGAAAAATAAGCATAAAAGGGGAAGAAAAACAATAGGCCATTTGGCCATGAATGCATGCTAATACTTGCTATCAAAGCCAGAGTTTGAAAGGGACAACCAGAAAAAGATCCCTTTCTTTTAAGATTTTCTCTTTATGTGTCATCATATAATGTTCTGGAATACTGCAATTTCTCAAGTGAGCAGAAAAAGGTAGCTGAGACTATGGGAGGAACTCCACACTATGTAATGGGAGTGAACACATGCTGGTTAATATGCCTTGGCCAGTAAGCATCTTTCTGATATAAAAGTTAAGGGTTCGATTAGGGCAGATTGTCAGTTCTTGGTCACATGTGCTGTGGATGGAGCATTGCTGGGCAGGGGTCTCTTGTGCGGTTTAGGGCAGCTCTAACCCTTGTGCTTGTCTTATCACTCCACTTTGGCCCAAGGACAAGGTCACAGAAGGACTCTTTTCCCAGCTGTCTTGGAGCCACAGCTGGGGAAACTCTCTAACATTTTATTTATTAATCTTTCATACCTTTATGTCCATTACACTGAATTTCATTCAGCAATGATCCATGTATACAAGAATGTTAAACCCTATGGTTTCAGTTCCAGCTGAGCAATGCTGGCAAAGGGAAAAAGGTGGCTTAAAAGGTTCATACAGATGTGGCCTTTGGAGACTGTTCAGCAGTCTCTGCCTCTGCCTCTCTTTTGATAAATGTATATATTTGTGTGTGCATATATATATTTTAATATATGTCTATTGATACGTTCAGAATAGGGCCACTTTGACTATTCCATTCTGTTCCTGCTTCCGTACTACACCTATCCCTGCAATACTAAATGCCTTCCAATAATGACCAAGTTCATGTTCTCTGTTCCACTCCAGAGGGGTAGAAGAACATGCAGTGCAGGAGGGTTTTTTGCTTTTGCTGGATTTTTAGTTTTATGCATGGACATTGTTCCATCCTTACATAAGTCAGAGTATTCACACTCCATGCAATGCTCTCCATATTTGCATTGACACTCCATCAATCTCCACTGAATTACTCTGGCCAGAAGTTTTACCTCCCAGACATAAAGCAAAATTTTGCTGACATGCAGAACCTAGTCTTGCCATTAGAAGTTTATACATGTTCTGGAACTAAGATCTTTACATTCTAGATATAACTGGACTAGGTAATTATTTTATTAGTATTTTTCTCGTCTTTGTTCCTTACCATGATATTTTCTTATTTTGCAATGAAGCTGATGGGTTTTGTTCAATGCAACATGGTATTGTGCAAGGGTTTATCAAGCTAAATTTCTTTACACAAAAGTGGAATTAACTCTCACTATTGCAGCTGCGTGTTCTAACTGAAGTTACTCTGAAAAGACGTCCTTTAAGCTTTTATCAAGTAACTTCAAGGATGTTCTGAGCCGTCTCTGTTTACCTTTGGTATCATCAGGACTTGTTTGTATCCCTGCCATTGTGCTCTAGGTCTAACTGTGTATCTTGCTTGGTCAGCCTCATTCCTGCTTTTCTCCCATATAAGAAAATATTTTTTGTTATTTGAATGCCATGCCTACATAAGCTATACATTCGTAACCTGAGGCACCAACAAGGTAGACTCAACCACATAAAACTGAGTTCTTCATCAGGAGAAATACACAGCCTCTGCACAAGCCAGGGGTCAAGGCACTGTGCTAAGACTTGTGTCTGTCACTCTGTAAGCTGGCAATATGCAGGACACTGTGCAAGGATCTGCTGGGAGTCCTCTGCCCTATACTTTCACATGTCAACCTTACAAAAAAATCCTGAGACCTGCACTGCAGGGCTCTGCATAACAGCATGCCCCAGGATGTGTGTGAGAGCTGAGGGACAGCTGTCAATCATTATTTGGAAATGGGTGTTTATTCTCCAGAGTCCTGCATTTGCTTAGCAGATACTTCTGTGCATCTACTAAGTTGGACACTGACAACTGCTAGCATCTTCTTCCCTTTCCCCACTGCGAGGGTGCAGAAAATGCAGTGCTGTCCTCACCTTCCCCAGAGCCACCTGCTGAGTCTGTGTCTCACTCACAGCGCAAGCTGTAGGGAGAAGGATCTTTATTTGGTAAGTACTGAGGCTCTGCCACCAGTGTGCCACAGCCTCCTCCAGCCTGGGACTCCCTGCTGCTCTGAGCGCCCTCCAAAAACTTTTTGCTTGCCACTTATATCCTGCTGTAATACCACACAGCTTTTCAGAGCCTTTTGCTTTATTCATGGAGGCATGGGGTCCTTCCAAAGGGGATGCTGGGCGGTTTGTGCCACTCCTCTCCATGTGCCTGACAGCCTGCTCACTTGTGGGGACAGAGCCCTTAGTACTCTTCTTCTGAAGCACGTGGTGTATCACAAACTTTTGCCTTCATGCTCTTTTGCATTCAAAAGTTTGACTATGGTGTGTCTGCATCTTTACAGCATGCTTGCACAAAGCAAAGTACAAACTTCAGCTAACAAACCGGCACTGGGCTCATGCAGTGCAATCCACAGTGTCATCCACAAAATCGGAAGCAAAAGTGTTGGAAATCACAGGAAATCTGTTCTATTTTGCAGTGAATCTTTCTGAACCTGTAAAAAACCCTGTTGTTGTGCAAAGGCAGGACATTGTTAGCCATTGAACAGCCATCAGCTCCTCAGCCTAGCTCTCAAATATTATACTTTAATTGGTTAATACTACAATGTGCCGCTAAAGGAAAAGTTTTGCTAAGTTCAAATTTGTCAAAAAAGATGGCAAGGTTCTCTTATGTACTTGAAGGACTTTACTAATATCTCCAACATTTTAAAAGCTTAGGATTTCAACAGAGAAGATCATCAGTAATTTTCTACCTAGTTTGTAAGCACAGACGTGGAACTGGTCTACCTCCAGTAGTATTTGAGTGTGTTCATATTTTTCAGTCACAGTAAGACACTGGTGTTTTACTCCCAAGTCTGAATTACGGCAGATGCCACCAGGATGTGATTTGTCAGACAAAAACAATGTACGTAACTCTTCTTTCTTCAGCTACATGCATACACACTAGCACTGCTCTTCCTTCTGCATAGTACATAAGCCAGGCACACTACTTTACTGAGTCACATATTGGTAATTCATTCAGCACAGATGTCCTGATTGTTTCATATTGAGCATAATAAAAGAAAACTAAGCAAAACCAACTGAAGCTCCTGAACCTTTATGCACAACACCGAGCTGCCTCTGAGATCATGCTGTCACAGAGAGGTCTCTGGTTGCATGGCATCAGTTCATCATAATGATATGCTGTGATATAATTTAGCAAAGAATAACTTTAAGAATCAGCTGGGACTACTTTTTCAGCTCAGCAAACCATGCCACAGGTGAAGATATTTCTGCTCAAGCACTCACAGATGCACAATGACTGTGCAGCTAGCTCCATTTTTGCAGATCAAAAGCAACTATCCCAAACTAAGGAGAAAATGTTACAGAAATCCAACCTTTTCCATCAAACCTCCCCACTGACAAAATTGGATGGCTTCACCACTGCAACAGGGGGAAGAAATCTGTGGCAGTGAAATGTATTCATCCTGCAGTCATCTCACAGGAGATAAGAAAGACAGTAAAAAGTGAGACAGGTGGGTGTAACTATCTCCTTCTCCAAAGTGATTAGTCTTACTCTACTTGTTTTCAAGGGAAAATCTGCAAAAGTGTCTTGTTGGTCTGTCCACAGAAGCCATGCCTCTACCAGCTGTTTCAGCTGACCTCAAAGTGTGTCTCCTGGGAAAAGGATGGATGCATGTACTTTAAATTTCAACCACACTTAATTAGCAAACCTTTTTGTAGACGTTCAAAGAGTCATAAGAAATGGATAAAAAATCTCAAGTGCAATACATTCATTAGCATGCATTCTCACCTAGTACAGACAATATCTTTAATCTTCTTTTTTACATTAATCTAGATTACATTTTATTTATCAAACCTACCACATGAATAACATTGTATTACTCTTTAATTTCATCAGGAAATGTAGCTACTGAATATTTTATTAATGACTTGGTTTTTCAGTAGCTGATATATGTTTTCAAGGCAAGTTGTGCAAGGCCTAACAACATAAAAAAAAGTAAAAGAGGAATGTTGAGTGTATTTGGATGTTGGGTAACTATCAGTATTAAAAAAAATAACACACAGATGACATTGCTGTATATCAGGTACTTTTTGCCATTTCTGTAATATATCAATAAGATGAAATCCACGTGCTATCAAAGTGATAACAAACAATTGTAAACGGTCATACATATGGATGCATGTTAGTTTTTTCAATTCCTATCAATTACATTCAACAAAAACATCAAGACATCTGAAGAGCCTGACTAATTTTGCAAGCTGATCCATGCACACAGCTTTGAACTTAAGACACAGGAGCTCTGGGTGGATGCAAGGTTTGTGCTGGTGGATCACTTTACAGGAGGGGTCCTTCATTAGGAAAATCTGGACTAATTATGCTGACGAGTGGAAACTGATTACTCACGAGGGTAAACTATCTGGGAAGAAACTAGATTATACTACTTGCTCCCAGACCTCGTATAAGAGTGTTACCTCAGAGCAAAACCATTAAGTGTGGAACAGCTTCCTTCAAGCATTTACAACTTGCGTAATTGCAGATTATTCCCTTAGGCCCTATAAAAACATCTTCTAACTGCACAGTTTCAAAATGAATTAATAAATATAATGGTATTTCAAAAATTTGCATCTACTATAATCCCCTTTTAGTCTGTCATTTTGTTTTGCTAACACTTTACTAGAGAATGAAATGGCAAAAATCTGAGTAATTTTGGTTGTCATTAAAATGCTAGATATAAACAGGAAAAGTCAGAATAAGGCATTCTCAACACAAGCTTGAGGAACGTACATTTTCATGCCCAGTAGAACTAACATTTCAATTTCTTCTCGGAAGTAGTGGAATGTTTTTTGCATATAAATCCCCAAATACTTTTTGAATTTTACAGATAAAAAGCATTATTTCATACATCAGTTTTAAAAGCATTGGCTTGGTATTTCCTTCCTTTTGCCTGCTGCAGGACTAAATCTGGAAAGAAGCAGTTCAAAGAAACTTACAACATACAGAAGACACCTACTTCCATAAAACCAAATTAAATAGTATTTTGTTTCAAATGCCATCTAGAAACACTGGATAGATGTATACGAAGTATATGCATTCTGGTAGGTAGTTATTAATCCCCATGTTTTCACCTGCTGGTATTACTGCAAATAACACTGTTTCCATGACATGCCTTATGGAACAGTTTACTATTTTCATAAGCAGTCACATGCATTGAAGATCACCAGCCAGTGCATTTGGCACCCCAAAGCAGAACCAGAGAGGCCAAGCTTACAAATCTTTCTTGCTGAATGATGAGTTAGCTGGTGTATGAAATGACAGATCTCAGCTGAAACAAAGCAGCACATTGACCTAAGACATTTCTTCTGGAGCTGCTTCTGCTTCCTGAGTGGGTTTCTCTTCAGGTTTGCTGTCATGGACGGGAGACGGGTTACGGCTGGGCTTGTTGCTGTCATGTGCGCTGTGACCGCTGGCACTGCCAAGGCGAGTTGATGCCACTACAGCTTTTACTGCAGCCTAAGAGAGGGAGGATCAAGCAAAAATTCCTTAAAGGACATGGTCTGTCAGCACTGCAGCCTTAGCATCATCCCATTAGGGAATGTAACTGCATTTTGTCCTCCCGGTAACATCACATTCGGATAACTGCCTGGAGCTGGACAGATGTAGAAGGCCACCTGAAATACTGGACTGAGGTTTAAAACTGCTGCTTTCACAAGGCTACAAATTTTCCAATATGAACAGAATTTTTTTTTAGCTGCATATGCTGCATTTTTTTTCAGAAATTAATTCAGATCTCATGTTGAATTTAGATGGCAAAAAGAAAGTTATCTTCTTCATAATAACAGTATTATCACTGATTATTCCATGAAAAGTTCTCGATGGGAAACAATTTTTATCACTGTTGCACTACTGCATACTCCAAGCACAATGGTGCAGGGTACACAGGCAACTTACTACATATATATATATAAATACACATTGAGGATAGGCTCTCATATAACAAAAAAAGTCACAGATTGAAGACATGCATTACAACAGTTATATTACCCCTTGCCTTGGAGATTTTTATTGTCTGAAAAAACAAACATACAGAGGTGAAGGAAAGAAATACTAATCTCTGTATGACAACTCTAGCTATTTTTGACTCGGCTAGCTTTTCGCTTAGGCATCGCAGAAGAAGTGGGTTTAGGGGATGAGGAGTATAGGAAGTTTTTTGGGTGGTCTGCAGAGCTAACTATGGGGAAAAAAAAGAAAAGGAAAAGAATATGCTAATGAAAAATCAGATTATATAAACATCAGCAAGAAAGAAGAATCTGCTAATACAGAATATGAAGTCATAGTACAAGGCATGAGCCAATAAAAGTGGCAATAATTCTGACAGTGAGGGTCTAGACCTCTTAGCAGAAAAATCACACAGAGCCACATTAGTGGTGAGAGAGCTTCAGACAACAATCTACAAACAGAACATGCCACTCAATGCTATTATAATGTATAAAGATACTTTTAATGTCATTTCCTCCCACTAGCTGTGTGGATGTTTATGAAAAAAATTCAACACAGTTTATGAAGAACCAAATAATGACTGAGAGCTTTAAAGTTACTCTATTAAAACATGCCTTTAAATACAGAAAGCCTGCTGCTGGACTTGCATGGTGGAAAAGAGAGGATAATGTTATATTATTCTTACTAACAAAACAACAAGTAAAGTATGTATTCACTATTGAATTCACTATTCTGCTTTGCTTTTATTTTTTGGACAGCAATTAATTGCCTAAAGATTTATGGTTCATTTCATACATATATATGTGTACAACTATTAACTCTACAATAAAAGCTATACTCAGTTAATTCTCTTAACAACTGGAAATTTGGTCATCTACTCTTAAATAGAAAAAGCACTGAAGAAGTACTTATAAAAAGCAACAGTTTTTAAACACAGAACTATAAATTGGTTGACTATAGAGTTCTAAATAACCTGGGCTTCAAAAAAGTCTTGGTGATCAAAGGTGTAAAAATATAAGGAAAATCAAAATCATAATATGCAAAACCAGCATGTGTGTGTTTGTGACCTCCTGGACAGCTCATGCAGAAATAATGAAATTTATGACTCTGCTCATGCTCTGAAATCATTTTGATATAATAATGATGCATGGCATCTTCAGTGAATAACAGCAATTGTGCAGTAAGGGTACAGAAATCTTTCTGAAGAGAACAATGTTAATAGACACATTTACTCAGTTCTGCATGGGCAAAGCATACCTGTGATTTGTATCTACAGTGCCTGAGACCTTTGTAAATGACATTTCTTTGTTCTGTAATGATTCTCTGTCACAGTTCCATAACCATATCAAAAAAACCCCAAGTAAAACCAAAGTTAAGGGTCATTGTGAATTTGGTTTTGCTTGGGGGTTGTAAAGGTCTCAGATAAGATACTTTTTGCTCATTCCCCAGGGCTACAAGGGCAGCTTCACTGTGATGGTTGGTAATAATTTCTGTGCTGAAATATCCCTGAAAGTCTCTCCTAAGCAGACACAAATCTTTAACAACTGAAGAAAGGATTAGGGGAGAAAAAGGTTTCCCGACGTTATGTCAGCTAGATGCCCAGCTGCCTTCCATTTGCACCTAAAAATATTTCCCTGCTTCTTTTTCATGGTAGATACGCAGACTAGATGGTAAAGGAGCATACTGGTGATTCAAAACCTGATGTTATTTTCAGCATAGGTCCCATCCAGCCTTGCAGCACTTAATTTCCAGATAAAGAATTCTATTGCACATTTGCTGTCAAAGTTACCTGGAAATGCATGTTTTGGGCCTGTTAATGTTAACCCATGTATTTTATGGATCTACATGTCTGAAATTCTGACTCTAGATTATACAGAAGGATGGCTTAAGCTCTTGCTTTGTATTGATAGGTATAGAAATTGAGGGTGGCTTACACATCAAAATATGCTATAGTAGATTAAATACCTTCCACATTTACGAATGCTCATGAAGAAACTACTCAGAATTTTGTTCTTTCTGGTCAGTACTCTAAGGATGTGCAAATAGTACAGGACAGACAGATAGGCAGAAGCAAGGAAGGAAGAAGAGAAGAAAGGAAGAAAAGAAGGGTAAGGAATTTGTGAAAGCTGTGTATGTTCTCAGTTCTGTCTGTTTAGACAGAATTTTCTATCAACTTCATTTTTTCTATCAACTTTATTTTTATTTGTTTGGCTGCAGACATTTTCTAAGTCACCTTCAACTTTTTCATCTTCATTAGTCATCTTAAAAAAGCTTCCAGGAATGTTATCCTGAAAAGTGTGCAAGGTTTCTGCAAGGCTACCGCTCTAATTGCGTATTTCATAGACAAAACAGAGACTTTGTCCAGAGACTTGCCTTAAGTTTACGCCGGGCATTGAATTCTTGAAGTTTCTTTTGTGCATTGTCCATATGTGCAAAGTTTGCTGCCTTCCCTGTGACCCATGGGTGCTGCAAAGCCTGTAGAGTGGTGAGGCGTTTCTTGGGGTCTAAAATAATCAACTTTTTAACCTGCATCACAAGGAAGAAATACAGAAGACCATTAACCTTATTCTTCATGTATGCTTACCAAGCTTTGCATCTGGGGGTTTGGGAAGCATCTTAGTGAAACACATTCTAAGAAACCAACAAGAATTTGCATTCAAGTCTTTGCACATATTTTGTTTCTGGGATTTCTTGGTCCTCCGTAAGTAACATCTGAATAAAACAGCCATTAAGGGGGAAGAAAGGAGAAAAAAATATCAAATGGTTAGCAACATTTTAAGAGTATGCACCAAAGCAGCTGGCCAGTATCAGCCATAGACTTTTGTATGTCTGAACTGTCACATAAACCCTTATCCCCACTTTTGGATTTGGACAAGGTTTAAACTGGATTGGAAAGTTTAAATGCCAATGTATGCATCTCATGCAGATGTGAAATCTCATGTACACATGAACTAAAAACCACTGTACAAGTATTTCTCTCTTAGCACACTCTGAAACATTCTGTTATCAAGACCAGGGAAGCTGCACCTCTGCAAACACAACACTGGGATATTTTTGGGAACAAGAAACTGCAGACATACCTCTGGGAGTGGAGGTGTTACAAACTGCTGAATACGAAGTGTGTCCAGTAAAGCTGCATTTCATGGGTTTTGCTGTATGTGTGGACAAGTGGTGTTTTAAAAATAAGATGGGTGAGGATGGAGTAAAGAAGTACATAGACGGTACTTAGCAGAGCCACACTTCTGCAACTGTCCTGACTGCACACTCTCTTGGAGCAGAGTGCAAGTGAAGGCACAGGGCTCCACCACTGCTATGTACCCAAGTGTGGAGGAAGGACTCGCTTTAGCGCTCTCTGGCTTCCCTCCAAAGAGCCATTAAAGAAAGACGGTGCCCTGAAGTGGGTGCAGGAGAACAGGCATCATTGGACCCTGCTATGCACCCATGAAAGAGGTCAAGTTTAGCAAATCACTTCAACTGAACACCTCAGAACTTCCCACAGCATGGGTTTTGAGAGCCATGGGCTTCATCCTTACCTACAACTTGCTATACAGTGTTCAGACCTGAAACTCAGCTTTACTGTAGGAAAATGTTAGGGACCAGTTTGGACCAAAGATCTCTGTATAAAATAAATGAACAGCTTTGCTGCAGGCTGCTGTTTGTCTGGGTTTTGACAATACAATGCAGTAAATGATATTTTTTTGACCTTAGAAAAACTTCACATCTAACACAACAACAACAAAGTACTTTGAACTTCTACAGTTCTTCCATTTGAGGCATCTTGCGGTACTTTACAAACACTAATTATGTAGTATTTTATGGCACAGTTTGTATAATATGGAACTGCATTTGTGTCTTCAGTGCTAACGAAATAACTGAAGTGTGCAAGTTATTGTTGACTAAAAATCAAACTCAAGCATATCTATCTTTGCAGATCAGTATCTCCTGGATCCAATTTACTTCATCCATCAATAAAAGAATACAGTGCAGATAGCATGCCAGCCCTTGTATTTTGCTAATGGACCATATTTAAAATGAGTCATTCCTCATTTACTGAGAAAAAGCTTAAATGGACAGAAAAAGGCTATCAGCAAAAGCAGGGTGGAGGCGGCTTCACTCCTTTTTGTATTCTTCCTCTAAAATTCAGACTTGAAAACTGCATAAAATATAGGGCTTGTTTCTACATTCCCCTGGAGGTGGTTGCCCTGCAAGAGGAATGATGAAACATTTCAGAGCTAGAATGAAAGGCAGGCATGAACACTGTGACAGCTGCCAACAGTCTGTGGCTTAGTTCACAGAAGGACCTGAACATCCATGGTTTTAAGTGCAAAATTACAGCACTGGACTGACAGGGGATATTTAACAGCACCACAATATGCCAGAGGTAATAACAAGAAAAGCAAGGAGCCATATGAACAACTCATTAACCAATTATTCTGCCCCCACTCAAAAATGGACTCTTTCTCAGGGGAAGCAACTAGCCAAATACATATCAGCAAAGATACTCCAGTCTTATTTTTGCTTTACTTACTAAATCCTTGGCATTCAGAGACACATCATCCCACCAGGGTGACACAAAGTCATATTCACAGTTTAGGATTCTCTTAAACATGTATTGATCTCCCCTTTCATCATAAAATGGTTCAAAGCCACAAAGTCTGAAAGGATAAAAACGGAAGAAATTTATGAAAGTGCAATTAGTCTTGGGTTGTTCGAAACAGTTCCCGGTATTATCTTTCCCTGCTTCATGCCCTGTAGACCACTCTGGGAAACCAGACCTGGAGGTACTTATGAACTCCTAATTCTACAGAGCAGAGCAAAATGTGGTCATAAGCATTCAAAAGCACTGGGAAAGGTTGATCTAATTGTGAATTTCCCATTTTCACATGACTGTAATCGGAACTATGAACACAGGGACTTGCCATAAAAGTAGCTGTGCAACAGTTCATATCTGTTTACCTTCTACATGCCAATAAATATTTTCTAGCAGCTCTTCATTCTGCTGGCCTTAGGCCGAAGTCCCCTGGACCGTTTATCATTCCTCAGTCTGAAACCTTTGCTCACGCCTGCTCTATTCTCTGAGTCTTCTCCAGCTGTGTGTCTTTTTGAAGTGGGTGCTGGTTTCGGCTGGGATAGAATTAATTTTCTTCCTAGTAGCTGGTACAGGGCTGTGTTTTCGATTTATTATGAGAATAATGTCGATAACACACTGATGCTTTAGTTGTTGCTAAGTAGCCCTTACCCTAAGTTGAGGTCTTTCAGTTTCCCATGCTCTGGCAGTGAGCAGGTGCACAAGAAGCCAGGAGGGAGCAGAGCCAGGACAGCTGCCTGAACTAGCCAAAGCGATATTCCATACCATGGAATGCCATGCTCGGTTTATAAACTGCAGGGAGTTGGCTGGGAGGGGCTGATCACTGCTTGGGGCCTGGCTGGGCATCAGTCAGTAGGTGGTGAGCAATTGTACATCACTTGTTTTTCTTGAGCTTTATTCCTCTCTCTCTTCTTGTTATCTCTTCTATTATAATTTATTATGATTATGATTAATTATTATTGCTTGTTCATTAATTAATTAATTATTTTCAATTATCAAACTGTTTTTATGTCAAGCCATGGGTTTTACCTTTTTCTGAATCTCTTAGATAACAATTCCTGACCTTGGTTCTACTTTTTTGGACTGTAAGCACAGAGTTAACATGTTCAGTATGTTATCAGAATCCCTGTAAATCTTTCCTGAGGGATAGGAATTAGCTGAGGAACCACATTTTACCTGTGAAGTTAGAAGTTTTTATATGTCCAGTTAGGACTGTTTTTTTTACTATGATCATCAATGTACATTCTTTCATCCTGTCATCCACAAAATGTAAAAACCGTTGGCAGGTTTTAATAATCAGCCCTCATCTTTACTTAGGTAGCTTACATATTATCAAGAAATTTTATAATATCACTAAGGACCACATTTATGAATATATTGAAAAATACAGATCCACACTGCTGGCCCTGGGGAAAGCAAACTCACAGAAGTGGTTTCCATTTATACAATGTCCTTTTTTGTCATTTCATTGCACTTTAATCATGCCTGCACACATAATCAAAAATTTTAAAGTGAATTTCCTATTCAACCAGTAAGTATTCTGAGCTAAACGGAAAGTCTGATACTTTGTCTCCAGAAAATGCAACAAGCAATGAAATGATGACAGAAAAACAAGAGCAGACTGTAAAGAACAAGACAGCAGCAAATCTAGAAAATTTGACCTTACATTTTAACTTGGTTTTATATTTTTAAACCAAATTAGTGTGCTGACTGTCCTGAAAAAGGAGACAGATGTTCCATGAAGAAATGTGGTTTTGGGAGTGGTGTGTAGCTGTGGTTGGAACAGCTGCATCACTTTGCACTGCCAAAGAGGAGAAAACCTCCACTGTAAGCACATTCCGGGCACGCTACTAATTTCCAAGTCTGGCAGAGATGGATTAAAACACAAGCATCCAACCTCCAAATACCGGCTCCCACCTACTGAAGCAGTAGGTGGGAACTGGTCACTGTCCCTCTGCTGCTCCCCTCCTATTTGCCTGCCTCTCCCACCACCATTTCTGAGCTTGCTTCAGATGGGGTCCTACCCCCATGCTGAGGAGGGTTGTTGGACCACTAACTGGATCAGCCCAAACTGGCTTCTGGATACCAGGTAACTGGTACCATCATACAATGAGACCATGCTTAATTAAGGCTTGCTGTGACTGGGTTGGAAGCCTTGGAAGTGATTCTTTTATTTACTCCTGAAAATATTTTCATTGTAACTCACTACTATCTTCTATTGTTGCCTTATTAACAATTTCTATGGGTATGCTTCTATCTAAAAAAATTTTCCATTTCAGCAGACAGAATTCTCGCTACGTGCCAAATCAGGTGAATAAAACTAGAGGTGTGATTTCAAATTAGATAAAGTGAACCTGTAAACCACTTCAAAATAAATTAGAAATGATCAGACAATATTTTGTGCCCTTTTAAGTGAGTAAAAAACCACCTTTAATTAAATCCATGCAATTTTGACTACAAAGTGTCTGTGTTAGTTGGCCACTATCTGCATCTCAAATATGCTGTAGTGTTTCCAATCTGCCACTGGAATGCAAAACGACTGGTCCTCTTTGCTGTTAAAACTATAAAAGTGGCTTCCCTGGAATTAAAACAGTTATCATCAATAGGCCTTAATATAATTTGCCTCAGGAATAACTGTTCTGACAAAATATGCGTCAAAGTTTTTCTTAATCATATGATAAATCCACTTTGTATTGGTGAGAAGGTACAGTTTTATGCACGTCTTCTGTAGCATGGTAGTTAACTCTTAGATGCACTCTATTTTAGAGGCACATACAGCAATGTATTTTTTTTTGACCGTACATAAGTCATTCATACATATTCATACATGCATTCATACATAAGGCATTCCTTCTACTGAACTATGAGACTGAAACATGCAACACTGTCCTTTAGGCTGAAGGATTAATGAATTAGTTACTGAACATGTACTTTTCTAGTCTCAGCTTCTAATCCATCAGAAACGTTCATCTACAAAGCTTTAAACTCAATAGAAGAGTTTTAAAGGTGGAATATTGCTAAAGCTGAATGGAAGAGATGGACAAGTGATTTGACTAGCACCCTATTTGCCTGGCTTGTTCCTGTAGGTCAAATTGGATTTTGAGAGTGGAGGAGAGGAACAGAGGAAGTAAAGGAGTATCTGTACTGATGGTGTCCCATCCAGATCTGGAGTTCACATGCTTGTGTTTACACAGTGTTAAAAAGTGCAGAGGTTTAATGTGTCTTGGGAGCAACTCCTCAACAGCTGGAAAGTTTTGAAAGGCTGTACATAGCAAATATGTTCCAATAGGAATTTGCATTTTCTCACTTGGAGGTTGCCTACACTTAAAAGCAAGCTCTGCTTAAGGAAGGCTCTCAGTTTTAAGTACAACAGCTGTCCCTCAATCACTGAATAACTAAACAAGGCCATGGCTTAATCTAGGTATCTTTGTAAATGGACCACAAAAGTCACCGCTCCAATCTCAGGGACAGCCTTGCTGGCAAATTTCTCATCTCTGTGCCACACACGGACCACTAGAACTGATGACAAGTGATCACCTGGCAGGCAATATGTGAGATGGGATCTTCTACAGACTTGAACCAGGCCTTGAGACAAAGATTCACATTTTAAAAGCAGCAGATAACGAAATGGCAAATAGGAATATTGTAGCCTATTATTTACAGGCACCTGAAAGAAGAGCTGTGACTTATTTGAAGCTTATGTGCAGAACAAAAGATACTTTCTGATATTTCCATCAGTGTTTACATATCCTTACAAGTACTTTCAGTATAAACACTAGAAAATATAATTCGTTCTTTGCAAAAGACATAAAGAAATTAATTGTATTATTACATGCTGCATTTGCTGGACAGAGTTAATGAGTCCTAGAAGGGAAAAGATAATGGCCCAGATGTAGAAAATCCTCCATAATTTGAATGTATATGTATAAAATCTTGTTTTCTTCCCATAAAAGGCATCCTGCAAGTATTGTATACAACTACACAAGCAATCTTAATATCGGTGTTGTCAATGGAATAGATTATTTATTTTCCCATAAAGAGAAGTGTCAATACAGCAGGAACAATCTTCCTTTCTCAATAATCTTCCTTTGAAAGATTCCATCAATGCAATAAAATAATTACAGTGCTTACCAACTAAATTAGGACTAGCCATAGTAAGATGCAGATACAAGTGCCTACCTTTAGACACAGCTGTCTGAAAATTTTGGATTGTAGTTGCAGCTTCAACTGTTTAAAATAAGTACGGCCAGCATCACTCACAGCCCTCTGTCAACAGTGTCTTTGGTTATCTTGTAAGAAGTGAAACACTTCAACATTAATCATTTAACCCAACAGACTGATTTGCAGACAGACAGTTCAGGGCTGTTCCCTGCCTCCTGGCAGAGATGCTGTGAGACAGCAACACTGATGCTGCAGCCGCAGCTGCAGCAGTGTCTGTGGTTGACACAGATGGGGCAGCTGTATTTGGGAATATTCACAGGTATAACTTTTCCTTGCCTCATCTGTAGTTGAGAAGCTACTTAGGATCATGGTATGTCTCATAGTTTGTGTGAATGAAAATGAAAACATATAATGCTTTCTGATACTTGTATGCTTGTATTTTTGCTTTCAGCTGCTATTCATTCACATTAATAGCACAAATCTGCACAGACCTCACTGCTGTTCAGCAAGAAACATTATATTTATCAATTATATAACCTGAATGTTTTGCCATGCTCCTCTAGGATTTGATTTACTTAAATAAGATCACATTTAAAGTTCAGGATCATGCATTTTCCATCTGTACTTACAGGATGTAGGTGATAATCCCCAGAGACCACATGTCCACCTCAGGGCCATAGGCACATCCCCGTAGTATCTCTGGTGCTGCAGATGATAAAATACTTGTCAAGAAGATGAAAGCTGAATTCAGAAATAACAGTCACAAAGTCAATTTAAACTCCATGAACACGCCTGTCTTTTAAAAAGTTAGGGCCTGCTCCTTTAAGCCCTTAATTAGGCAAATGATTCCCTTCATTTGAGTATAAAGCAACAGAAGTCATGTCCATGCACAGCCAGAATAAAATGAAAAGTGGACTTTGGTATCAAATTGCTTTTTTTGGTGAAAGGAACCACAAAAAGCTACAGCAGCACTAGAGCTGCAATATGACAAACGAGGTGGTACTTTTCCTTCAGTATTTTAATTATTTACTTGGTGCTTTATTTGGGCTTTATTTTTGGTATTGTGTGTTAATTGTAAGGAATGATGAGACCATTTCAGGCAATTGCTTTTGCTGCAGTTCAGAGCAGGCGCAAAGACCAGGCAGTCTTGGGGGACTAGTTCTGTGACGGTAAAGAGGAGTTAATCTCTGCCCAAGAAGCTTGACAGACACACCTCAAGGAAAGCTGAGCAGACCGCTGTATCCCTCAGACAGTATGTATTGCTGCTGCATGTGACTGAAAATGTGCCCAAACTGTGATGTGCCTACTTCAAGCACCCCTGGCCCCTGAGCTCTTAACTCCACGCACCCACGAGGTTTGCCTCCAACTGGGCAAGCCTCCCTGGTCAAAGCTGCTGAGGTGGCAGGATGAAAATGCCACATCTCCAGAGGAAGAAAAGGAATTGTTCGATACTGGGGGAGGCAAGACCCTTCATTCCCTCACCTTTTGGCCACAGACAAAAATACCTAACTAATTTGGAAAAAAATAAAAAAGACACTACTGAGCTACACTTCCACATATCAGTAGCCCTTCTCAGCAACCATTGTTCTGTATTAATATCCATCCGATGTACAGGATGGTAGGATGGTAGTCATGAGCTCTATGATGCACATCAGATGGCTGCCACAAAGGACTTTATTGCACCTGCATGTATCAACACCGCACCATGTACACACATCTTCACCTTCCCACATTACACTTTCACAGCCATGATCAGCAAGGCCAAGAAGGGCTGGAGCTTCCCAAAATGTATGACAGCTCCTGCCTCAGCCTGAAGCTTTGGTTGCCCTTCTAGACTGCCCCAGGCTGCTGGCAAACTTGTGCTTTGCTCCCAGCCTGTGGGAGTTCTCCACTGGGGCAGCTAGCTCTCCCAAGGAACACGCAGCATCATCCAGGGGAAGCAAGGCTTCCCCAAGCATGACTTTAATCAGAGTGCACACAACTCCAAAACGGTCTCCAGGCAGACGGCTCAGACTTCTTCTGCTTACCTGAAGGATTTACCATGCAGGGAACACATCAAACATTTTTACAAAGCATTAATATAGAAGGCAAAAGACATGAATCTCTAAGTTTGCTACATACCATGTGTACATCTGGCAGCTGGGCAAATGCTTGCCTCTCTAAGCTCAGAGAGCTTACCCTTCTGCTAAGTAAACTGATGAACATGAGGGGCTGTTTTTGAGAAGGGATACTAGATCCCAACTCATTTAAACTCAGGTTAACCCATAGCTAATGGGACAGTCTACAAGCAAAGTAGCCAGTGCCCTCAGAGGAAGAGATGGAGATGGACCAAGAAAAGAAATGTTAACCATCATTCTCCCTGCCATGTTTGTTAATGTCACGTGAGGGGTTCTGAAGTAAATAGGACTGTTTTTCTGTTTAATGGCCAATACACTTCCTCTTTGCTCCAGGAAACTACAGGCTGGTGAGCCTCACTTCTATCCCTGGAAAGGTGATGGAACAGTTCACCCTAGAGGTCATCTCTAAGCATGTAGAGGAAAAGGTTATCAGGAGCAGTCAACATGGATTCACCAAAGGGAAATTATGTCTGACCAACCCAACAGACTTTGACGATGGAATGACTGGCTGGGTAGACAAGGGGAGGGTGGTGGATGTTGTCTGCCTTGACCTCAGCCTTTGACACCGTCTCCCGTGACTCCCTCACAGGTGAGCTCAGGCAGTGTGGGTCAGGCGAGTGGATGGGGGGTGGACTGAGAACTGGCTGGTGGCAGAGCTCAGAGGGTTGTGATCAGCGCTGCAGAGCCTGGCTGGAGGCCTGTGGCTCACGGTGCTCCCCAGGGGTCAGTGCTGGGCCCAGTCCTGTTCAGCTTGTTCACCAGTGACCTGGGTGAAGGGGCAGGGTGTCCCCTCAGCACGTTGCTGATGGTGCAGAACCGGGAGGAGCGGCTGATGCACCAGAGGCTGCGCTGCCATTCAGGGAGACCTGGTCAGGAGAGCTGGGGCAGAGGGACCTCATGGAGCTCAACAAAGGCAAGTGCAGGGTCCTGCCCCTGGGGAGGGACAGCCCCAGGCACCAGCACAGGCTGGGGTGACCTGCTGGAAGGCAGCTCTGCGGAGAAGGACCTGGGAGTGCTGGTGGGCAGCAAGGTGCCCGTGGGCCAGCAGTGTGCCCTGGTGGCCACGAAGGCCGGTGGGATCCTGGGGGGCATCAGGAGAAGCGTGGCCAGCAGGCCGAGGGAGGTGATCCTCCCCCTCTGCTCTGCCCTGGTGGGGCACATCTGGAGTGCTGTGTCCAGTGCTGGGCTCCCCAGTTCAGGAGAGACAGGGAGCTACTGGAGAGGGCCCAGCGGAGGGCTACGAAGGTGGTGAGGGGACTGGAGCATCTCCCTGATGAGGAGAGGCTGAGGGAGCTGGGGCTGTTTGGCCTGGAGCAGAGCAGACTGAGAGGGGATCTTACCAATGCACACAAACACCTTAAGGGTGGGCGTCAGGGGGACGGGGCCAGGCTCTTTTCAGTGGTGCCCAGCGACAGGACAAGGGGCAACGGGCACAAACTGCAACATGGGAAATTCCTTCTGAGTGTGAGGTAGAACTTTTTTACCTTGAGGGTGACAGAGCCCTGGAACAGGCTGCCCAGAGAGGTTGTGGAGTCCCCTTTCTGGTGGCCTTCATAATCTGCCTGGACGCAATTCTGTGCAGCCTGCTCTGGGTGAACTTGCTTTAGCAGGGGTTTGGACTAGATGATCTCCAGAGGTCCCTTCCAACCCTGACTATCCTGTGATTCTTCTAGGGAACACAATGTTTCTTTGGATGTCATCTTGCCCAGCATAGGGGCAGAAAACACTTTCTACCCTTCTTTTGCTTTTCTTATCTTTCCACCTCAGTATTGTAAAATGGCCACAAAGGAGACCAAAGATTGGTATATACACGTCTGCCTTGCTATTTGGACTGTGATTACACAGTTATACATCTTTCAAATATGATTTTTTAATGTTTCTAGAAGTTTGCTTTTGATGAATGGATTTGACCAATACATTGCTGTTAGTTTAGATGTTGGCTGTAACACTGATCATGAATCACTGGTCTGCACTGGTTTATTTTTATGTGCTACTGTCAGGAATCACTTATGCCCTTCATATTAAGTTCATTAAAAATGCAGTGTCTCAGGAAGTTAAGTTCTTTCTGACCATCTTCTTGTTTTCATTCCTTTGCATCATTTTACACATCCCAGGGACTGTAAATTGGTAAGTCTTGATGCCAAAGTATCCAGACTCCAGTATGTGTTTTTGTTGCTGTGTTCTTTCTGGAGAAGCTGCTGATAACTGAGTAGGCAGGATGTGGGAGTTGGCAGCCTGTGACTATCAATTATTCATAGTTTAATTTGGCATTTCAACAGTATTCCTCTTGGGTTTCCTCCACTTCTGGAAAGAAATGCTTGAGTATTTTCCAGGCACCAGGAATTCTGCATGGTCAGTCAACCAGGTTGTAAATCAAGTATTGCAAGTCCATGTTTGCAGGCATTGCAGGTCCACATCTGTAGTCACAAAGCTCCTTTCTTCTCTTCAAAACACAGACATTCAGCCTCAGCCCTCCCCACCAAGTTGTCCCTCCTCTGAGGGCTCCTCTATGGGAATAAACATAGTCCTACTTTTATAGTATACAAAGACAGGCATGAAAAGGGCTTAATACTAACTATAGTTTTATGGCATTTGTAGTATAACTGTCAGAAAAGAAGACAATCAGAACATTAGCAGCTAATACATGAAGTACAGTTTTACAAAACTAAGCAGACTGGAATTCAGTGCTATTCTAAAGCATACTTGGCACCTGTGTGTGCTTGGTAGAGAATGTCATACAAGGTAATAGACGTGTCACCTGAATTCCATTATCAGCTGTGCTATGAGGTAACAGAGCAATTTTATGGTCTACTCCAATGTCTTCTTTGCTTCTACAGTTACAAAAGCAAATGCCAAGTCTTTAGTTTCCATATGGCTTGGCTCAGCTCTGTCCAAAACTGAGATGTTTACCACCCAGCACACTGCTAGTAACTTGCAGCCTTTGTGGAGAAGCCCATTCATGATCTAAAGTTGAGCAAGAATAGCAGAAATAGGTTCCTCCACAAGATCACACTGGGTGTTGGAAGTGAGGATACACCATGGGAAGCCCAGAAGGCTTCTCCTCATGTAAAAGAGATCACCAGCCTCCCTGACCATTACTGGTTTGCTGACATGGAAGTGCATTGCAATGAAGGGCAAGTAGACTGCAGAGGCAGTCGTAACCCTCTTTTGCTGGAGGGGCTCCTCTTTTGCATATTCTGGCACTGGAGGATCCATTTCTGGCTCATTTTCTGGTTCCATGAGTCCTGGTGAGGTTCTGCACATGTCCAGGAGCTAGCTGTCCCTGCTCTGACAGTGAAGCTGTGCACAAGGGTGCTGTACCAGGAGCCTGACAGCATGCACAGGATGCCCTGCTGAAAGCTGCTAGACATTCTTCGAGGCTCCATCCAGCTGCTGGCTCCTCAGCCTTGCACAGCTCAGCACTGCCACGGGAAACTGAGCCAGAATCCACCAGGGCTCTGCCCTGCTCCAACAGACCACCCACCTACAGGCAGGCTGAAAGCTCTCCACGGGGATGAAGCATCCTACAGGCCTGTGCTGTCCCCTCTGACCTGGGGATGCTGCTGCTGGAAAGAAGTCTGCCGTGTGCAGGGGATGGCCAGGCTGGACACATCCTTGCCTGCAGCAGGATAAGCTCTACCCACAGCCCCACGGGGAGAGCAAACTGCTCCAGCCCCAAGAGGGAACAGCCACTGGGGCTTGGCAGCATGTTTTTAATTATTTTTTTCCAAATGAGTTGTATGCTTACTTTCTCTCTGCTGTGGCAGGTTATGCTTGAACTCTGTTTTTAGATTTTGGATTTGGGGGGGAGGGAGGGGTGGTGGTTCTAGTTATATCCTCTTTACATTACTGGTATCTGACATATAGCACAGCTATGACATTGTTTGCCAGATGTTATGCATACAGCAATTGTAACATTCACTCTCTGCACCACTTATTTTCTCCCCAAAGCAACGGAGAACCCACCCCCACCCCCACCCCCCCATTTCTAATTATTCATGGACTGTTACCAGTACTGTGTTTTTTCACTTGCTTAACAAAACCTCATTCTCCCATATGAAAGTGAGGGAACATACTTTTACCTAACTATGATTCTATGGAAATTTGTTTTAATTTGAGCTATCAGTGGTGGTTTTCTTGCATTCAGATTAGACGCCTTACATTATTAAAAGCTACAAGATGGAGAAGCATGAACTAGCTGTGATTTTGGAAAAAAACAGAAACATGTAAGAATAGGACAAGTGAGATGAAACACAATTTCTAAATTTTGTGCACATTTTCCACAGTTTAAAAAGTAGAAACTATCCTTAAAGGCCACCAACTGAAAAATATAAACTCAATGTTATTAAGTATATAATTTTCTAATTTCTAAATTATTAAAGGCATTCAAATTACCATCCTTGTGCAATACGGTGCTAAGCTTACATGTTAGACGTTTGCTCTGAAGTCACCTGTAAACATATACTTGTTGTAGTATTGTGAATGCACAGGCAAATTAGCCATTTGGTAAGCAGTGGTTCATGCCAACTCTCACTCTCTTGGTAAAACTGAAGAAAACCTACGATTTCGTTCTTACTTTGTTTAGGAGAAGAAAGGATTAGTTAAAAGTGCCAAAGCCTTCTTACTGCTGAAAGAGATGACTAGATCTACACCAGTCACCTCAGTTGACAAGATCTGCCACAAAGCGCTCCTTGATATTGCACTCATAACCCTGTTACACAGGTCCCACCACAGCGTGCACCAGAATGGTCTGAGTCAAGCCTGCATTTAAAATCACATATTTGCTGAAATTTTTTGGGTTTAGGGGATTAATTTATGACCTTACTCTAAGGAATAATTTGATTTCCTCCATCTTAAAAAAAATTACTTTAAAATAAATTCACTGTAAGCAATATTCAAATATTCATAATTGTGATTAACTGTATAAAGTTTTAGTGTTTTCTGTTATGTCTTTCATAGTCCAAATTTCTGCTGATGCCTCTCTACTATTATGTTAGTAATTTCAGCATTTTTACAACACTTGAACTTATTTCCATGCGAGCAATGAACTTGCACCGTAACATATGTTTTGATTATTAAACTTCATTGCTAGAGAATATGAGTTTAGTAAATTTAACCCCGTACCAGTTCTGAATTTTAGCTTTTATTTCTGTTTTTTAGGGGCTTTTTGAATTTTGACTTTAGGAAGAAGCATTTCAACTTGGAAAGAGAAAATGTAACAACTTCACATTAAGTGTGGCACACTGTAAATAATAAAACAACATACCACAGTACCCTGGAGTTCCACAAACAGTCTTCATGGTCACCTGATCTTCCACAATCTTGGAAAGTCCAAAGTCAGCTGTTAAGATTGTTTAGGAATATTAATATTCTTACTCCCTTGTAAAATCACTTTTTTTTTTGTTTACACTCTGTATATAATTATGTATTTATGCATTAAATGGACAGCACTGTTGTTTCCAGATATGAGGATCAATTTAAAGAATCTACCCAGACTGCAATCCAGAAGTAAAATTTGTCTGTAAAAATAAGTATTCCTGGCTCTTGCTTGACAGAAATGTAGCTCACATTTTACCCTGAAGGCTGCACAAAGCCAATAAAATGGGATGCCTAAGGGCATACATGCAGTGATCCAGAAATGCATTTTAGGTGTATATTCAGCTTCCACTCTGTGAGTAACCCAATAATCTGGGGTTAACAAATTGTGCATCAGTGATTTCTTGGACAATGGTCAGAGTACACAGTCCCTGCAAGAGAAAATCCCAGCAGTATTTTGATAGAAGGCTCCTGGGAGCATTGATGTTGTGCCAGGAGAAGTACTGATCACACTTTTTACAGTGTTTTTGCCTTGAATTACTACTTGGACAGCAAGAGCCTTCATGACATTACATGTTGTACTTGCATGACTCATTTTTTAAGACACAAAACCTGAACTCTTCACAACACTTTTAATTTTCACTGAGAATAAACTGAGCTTCTTCAAATTTTAATTTAGGTGATGACAATCTGGCCTTAAAAATGCAAAATAAAAGTATTTTTGTTTTATTACAGTAAATATAAAAGGGAATGTATTGGCTCAAGAACAGGATAAAAATAATTCATATTTTATTCTAGAAATGCATAGTTGGGATTCACTTGTCCCTAAATGATTATCCTTTATGTATTACTATTTATCTAAATAGAAATATACTTTATGTTTATAAACACTGCCATGTTCTTGATCTCAATAAGATCCTAATTTAAACAAGGTAATAACCTAACCAGAAGATGAAGAATCACATTTAGAAAAATACTTCAGAAGCCCCTACACCACTCTGTCCATCAAACTAAGGCCACTGGATGCTGCATTAAACTACCATGTTACAGCTGTTTAGAGCCTTTCCAGGAAAGATAAGACACCATCATCCTGAGATGCAAGACTTTCCTAGAAATTCATATTAAATTGCTTGGGACTAGTTCTTGGAAATCTGGCTCCTGAAACCCATGATGAACACTGGTCTGAGGAATGTGGCAATACTCACTTGCATTCCCCCATGCTTCCCAGTAAGGGAGCACAAGGTGATATTTCCACACTGGTTACATACAGCTCAGGTCCATTGCACAGAGCCCCTCTCTGCTCAAGCTAAAAGTGGGCATACCCAGCACTTCGCAAGCGCCTGCCATCCCCAACAGAACTGGTATAATACATCCCTGTACAGAAGAGCCTGGTCTCATCTTGCCCCTCCTCATCCCCCCTGTAGTGCCAACCATGCTTCAAGTAACTTTCCTATCCTCTTTGCAAAGATCATGTCTTCTTATCCCTCAAATCTGCCTTGAAAACACAAGCCATCCTTCTCAGTTTGCTTTCTACTGCTTATCAGCACATTTGTATTTTCATGCCAATGAACATTTCCTCTTAAAATACTAGTTTAACAAAATAAGGGACACAGAAGTGGTGCGTGCAGCTGTATGCTGATCTCATGATCCTTCCTGTTTCTCCCGAGTGCTTTATTCTCTGCTGTGTTCTGCACAATTTTGGCTATAAATTCTCTAAGCAAGCACCTAGTATTGTATTAGTTTTAAAAACACCATGCACAGCTGTGCTCCTGAAGTCGTAACTTTTTGTTCATTTGAGTATAAGTGTTATCTTCCAATACAGTGGTTGTGAGACATATATACTGTAAACATCAGTTAGCACATACTATTGGTACAAAGGGATTAGAGAAGCACACATTTAATGTGGCTCACCGATTTTTAGTGGTGCATCTGGTGCTGGTGTTGCATAGAGTAGATTTTCTGGCTTCAGGTCACGATGCACAATCCCATTTGCATGCAGGTACTAGAAGAAGAGAAAGTCAAAACATTTAAGTGAGAATAAAATGTTATGGTCAAGTATGAATTAACATCTTCCTAAGAATCTGTAGCAGCAGATTAGTAATCCACTACCTGTGTGACATAGAGTCACTTAACTAATTTTCAGCAGCTTTTTTTCTGCAAACTTGCTCAGACAGGATCCTTGGATGCATATCGTTATCTGAATAGGAAACTAGAATTTGGGAAGGCAAAGTCAGCATTACATCCATTTCAGAAGAAAAACATCTCAGGAAGTATTATTGGCTTTTAAAGTACAGTCACAGCTTCTAGGAAGTACTCTAATAGATGTTGAATTACCAGTCGGGCTCAGAGGAGGTAGTTGCTGCACGTTATAATATTCTGAGAGATAAGAAAATGGTCATACAACTATTAAATGGACACCTTTGAGAAGGACACAGTATGTGTTCTGGGCCAACTATAAAAGTACTGAGGCCCTGGAGCAGGCTTCTCAAGGGTTTTAAAACCATCCAGTTGCAGTCTCAAAAATCCATCTGTCTTGCCAAAGCACATGCAGTACATGTGAATTCACTCACCGCTGAATTCCTCTAAAGATGCTGTTCCTGCCTGGCACTAATGGAAAGAATTTCTGCAATATATGGTTGCCTTTTATACTGCTATAGACAGACATAGAAAAAATATATAATATACTGATAGACAAAAAAGGATAAACTAGTGAAACAAATTCTGTATTTCTTGCTGATAAAACATTCAGCAGAACCATCTGAAGGCTTGGAAGAAAGGTGCTTAAGGGTAGAATTACGCTATCTTATCTGAAGATCTCCTGGTCTACATTTTAGTAGCATCTCCCTCAGCTGTGTTTTCACTATTAAAAAAACTCTCTGTGTGCACTGTTATGCACCAAATGACAAATGACTGAATATTCATCCAGAAAGCACAGCTACAGTGTGCACTTGAGTTAGCATTTGAGATGAATTCTTGACTGTGTATCTCATTGGAATTTTAGTTTTTATAAGTTGCCAGTGTTCAAATAACATTATGTAAGAACACATTGCTCTTTCCTTGGGCATTGTTTTAGTGACACTAAGTGATTTCTAAGTGTATGTTTCTTACAGTACAGTAAGTGGTTTTTGTTGACTTTCTCTAAAACCATAAAGTTGCAGGATTTGTCATGACATGTCAGCCAAACACTCTCATCTACTTTACTTCACAGTGAAATCAAAAGTGCTTGTCCCAGCTATATTTTCAACAATGAGATAGCTAATCAGTTATCCAAGGTAAAAACAGGCAACGGTATATGGAAACTGATGGATTGCAGGCTGCTACATCATTTAATGCGGTCACATCAGCAGGGTGGCGCACAATCATGTCCACCCTGGATAAAAATACATCTTTATCTGCAATGAAGACATAACTTTAGCAAAGATGCTCCCACAGCATAGCACTGATGTGTTTGACATGCAAAGGTAATAACAGCAGCACACAGGGAGTGCACCAAAAGCAATCAAGTTGGAGTGGACAGAAAGAGATGTCTGAACTGATCTGTGTTCATGTGCTGTCAGTTTAGCTGACTCTGTAGGAGTGAGAAGAATCAGACATATCACGATCGCTTGGTGGAAAGCAGACGCTTTTGATTCATTCATACGAAAAATCTGACCAATTTTGTGCAGAGAAATGTTCCAGCCAAATCTGCAGTCTTTTAGCAGGTCCTTTTTTACACATGTCCATAATCTTAAAAACATTCTATGGTGTGAGGCTGAAAACAACAAAATTTTCTTCTCTTCCCAGAACTGCATTTTTGTAGGAGGGAAAAACTTGGGAGAAGCTGTTCGACTTTTCCTCCCTTTTAAGTCATGAAGTGACACTGGCTCACAGAGCTCCTTCTCAGACATAGCAAGAACCATAACCGATGACATCTGCTAACCGTTGTTAATACAGTTAACTGTAACTTGTGCCTTATGGCTGACTGACTTTTAACAGAGTAGTATTGAACTTGCAGTGTGAACTCTTTCTTTATTGCAAACACATAAGTCCTCATGTCACAAAAGTTCCTTCCTCTACCCAGCCTGGTATTTGCAGAAAACTTGCAGGATGGGGTTGCCCAACAAACGTGAATTGCCTCAATAACCTAGCCCATGTCTTTCAACTATTGCCACCGCAATAGTCTGAGCTCTCTCTCTTGTGTGCCCTCCTCACAACACCCACAGCTACTCTTACACTCTTCACCACACCTCTCATTTCCCCAGCATCCTAGCCCAGAATCCCCGCCCACTCATAGTACCTCCTCTGACCTCTCCCTGCAGTCTGCAGAAATACTGTCATGGTTGCTACAGTCCCTAATTTCAGTCCCTGCTGCTCTGTCCTCTCTCTCCCACTGTTTCTTTTGTTTGACTTTGTATTTAGTCACAAGATGGTACCAATGATGCCTGTGCCAGCCTGCATGTGGCATGGGCTGCCTCAAGCTGTCAGGTTATGGGGTTTAACAGACCTATTGTTGGCATCTCCTATCTTTGAGACCTAGCCTCATGTCAAATGAGGCTGGCCAAGAGAGTAAATAGTTTTGTTGTGAGCTAATAGACCAAATGGCAAAACAACCAAAAAAATCCCCAGTGTTTTCATTGATGCAGAGATCCCATCCTTCAACCACACAAAAGTACCAGCTAGCCTTGTGGATCCCCAGCGCTCTGAGGGGTGACACCACTGGCTGGACTTCTGTAAAAGGTAGCTGCCTCCAAAAGTCTTGTTATGAAAGGCATCTAGCACATGCAGCAGCCTCTTGTCCTCTAGTCTGAGCCACCTGTTATTCACTAAGCACATCTCTTGCTCCACAACACACTATGAATGGGACCTTCCAAGACTGTGTCCATTTTCAGCATTGCTCCCTTGCTTGGTAAATACCTTGGGACTTGTTTGCAGACTTTCACCAGTCCCAAGAGCTCTGCTCCCCATGTAGCATAACAGCTCCTGGTTTTGAAGATTACTTGGTAATTACATTGTCTGGTATATACATGAACAGTATTCTGAGTTAAGCTATCTTGATTTAGGAACAGATTTACTGAAATTATCCTAGCACACTTCATATAAAACTTATTGCAATTTATGTGTGTTCTGTTTTGATTGTTTTTCACTTTGTTGCTCACATATGATTTTAATGTGTCATGTTCCCTTGCAGGCAGCGTCTCTGCAGCATAAGTTCAAAGACTCTCCCAGTCTGGAGTACAGCTTTGGGCATTGCGTACTGTCATTGTGAAATAAACAGCCTGTGCTCTACTATTTATATGCTACAGCTCTTAATGACTAAATGAAGTGAGTAAATGAGAAGATCAGGGCCCAGGTATCAAGCCAGAGCAGTGTCCTGACTCACTTTACGATCTAGGCATTGCTGAAATATATCACTGTCCCCACCTATAAGATATAGATGACATTTGAAAAACATTTGAATTCTATGGATGGATGAAAAAATTTTTAGATGCACTGTGCAACAGTATAACATAGCATGCACATAAAATGTGATCATGACATTATACTCTTCTACTGCGTAAAATGTCCTGTTTTCACTTTCTTCTGATTTTCCATAGACAATGCCAACCACTAAAAGAAAATAAAGGCATGGCAGTTCTCCAATTGCAGCTTTGCTAATTTGTATTAGCAAATTGTGAAACAAGGTAGATAAAGAAAATTTATATTTACATCAACTTTCTGTATTTCCATGGCAACATTATATGGATACATTTAGTTATAGTCGTGTCCTGTAACATTTGTGTACTAAAATGTGAGATTTACTTGTAGAATAACAGCACTTTGTCTGGCCTGATGAGGCGTGGATGGAAGAGAGGCCTCCACAGGATCTCACAGCAAGGCCTGTGGAAGAAGACTGTGTGGAAAGTCTTCTTCATCTGAGCAGCTGGCGAATGGCACAGGGAAGAGAAATTATGCTTTCTCATATACCTTCTCCTCTGATTATTATTTTTTTTTTAATAGGAAGGCAGGTGCTCTAAATAGGGATAGTACTGATTTTAAGGAACATATGGCTATTCCATTTAGTGAAAGAGAACAAACAAGAAAAGGTAAAATGGAAACACTAGAAACCCTGAGCAGCCTGTATTAAATTAGTGAATTGACATGCAACGGAACTAAAATTAATAGTGAAAAAATATATTTGTGCATCCTATGATTACACTTCTTTTTGAGTTGCTTTGGCCAACGAGGCCGAAGGAGGCCAGGTGGGTGAATCCGCTGTGCTCCAGGCACACAGTGGGGTACTGCACTATTAGTGTAAAGCATCTCAGATAATCTGGGAGAAATCTAGCAAAATTGAGTATGATAGTCTCATTACTCTTCGATAAACGTTGAGGACAGACTCAGTATGACACTAGGTGGGAATACAGGCCTTTTCCTGAAAGACTTCCCAGTTAAAATAAAGGCAGCCTTCATCTTGGGCTTTTATTCCCATGGTACACAACAGCAACTCATGACTAAGTAATGGCTGTGACTCTAATTGTGACTGCAGCAGAAAGATATTTTACTTTTTTAAAGCTTCTTTCTAATTGCTGCATAGAGTTCCTTTTTGCTCTTTGTTTTATGCTTTAATAATTCAGGTTCCTATCTAATTTGAAAGATTTTATGACAAAAGGACAAATGAAGACTGCTCTGGCCTTTTTCCTTAATTTTACTTATGGTACCTATTACACAGAAGTGTAGAAAAGTAGGGCTGAAATAAACCTGAATCATCCACTCCCCTCTGTGCTCCTTGGCAGCATCAATTACCTCTACAATGGTTGTTTGTCCAATTTATGCTTAAAGACCTCTGATACTAGAGACTCAATAATTTCCACAAGCAATTTATTACAGGGCTATGCTCTCTTGACTGTTAGAAAGTACTTCTCTGTGGTTTGCCTGAATCTTGGCAGGGGCAGATGAAGCCCTTTACTTTGTTCCTCATATACCATAGAAACAGAAAGCAGATTATTCACTTTTCTGCAACAGCCTTTTGAGTACTTGTTACCATGTATACACTTATTCTCTAAGAATAAAGAACTTCAGCTTGCTTGGTCTTTTCTCACAGATCATCTCCTCTAGACCTGTGATAATTCTTGTTGCTCTCCTCCAGGCTGTATTGACTTGCATCAGTGTGTTGAAAATGCAAAAATGTATTCCAGTTGTGGCCCGACAGTTTTTACAGAATGAATTAACAAATCTATTTGCCTTTTTTGCAATGTATCCCATTCCTGTTGGCCTTTTGATCCAGTGTAAGCTTCAGGTCCTTTTTGTTTTGTTCCCATGCCTATGATTTTACCGTTGACTATTCAAGCTGACAGTACAGAAAGGACACTGAATTTTACCAAAGTTATTTATTTCTAATCAGGCTCTCCAACACACTTGTAGTTTTTTCCAATTTTATATTGTACAAAATTTTTGTAGGTGTATCCTTTATTCCATCATATACTGATAGACATTCTCTCAGTACAGACCACCAGTCTCCATCCAGCTTAAAATCCCATCATTGTGACCACATTCCCCTAACTTATTGTGAGGCTGTCAAGTAAGACAAGTGCCAAAAGCTTTATTCACGTCAAGTTTGTGTGATACCTTCTGTTCCTCCATTACTAACAATGCCTCTTACCCTGCTTGAGAAAAAAACAGACTGATTTGGCATGATTTGATCTTGACAAAAACTCGCCTCACTGCTGACCTCCCTGCTTTGTTATCTCCCAGGTGCCTCTATTCCATTGCTTCATTACTTAATGCAGATATTTTCTGGGGAGTGGAGGCAGCTGGTCTATAATTCCTCCCTTCTTCCTCTTGATGTGAGTACTACACACCATCTGCTTCTCTGCCCAGCTTGCACCAGCAGTGAGTGTTACCTGTTAAATCTGTTTCAGACTTAAAAGGCTTGCTCTTTAAAGATTGTACTATGAAGGTCACTGGGTGCAACTAATTAAAAAATACCTAAATTATTTGAATACTCTCTGACTTAGTGTATTCTTATTCTAGGCTCACATTTTACTGCTCAGTCACTGCTGTTAATTGTACTAGGCATCTAGTTATAGCTGAACTTTTACTGAAAACAAGTGGGGAAAAAAAGACAAAACCACTGCTACCTTCTAGACATCTTTCAATAGGTCTCCTTCACCTGGGTCTCTTCTTATGAGGACAATTGATTTTTCTACCCTTCTTATCTCATACTAGATGTATCTCATTTTCTACCCTGGCCATTCTGACATTAGCCTTCAAACTCCTGCTATTCTTCCATCTCAGGCTTAAACAACCTGACCTGTGTCCTACTTTCTGTATATTTCATGCCTGTGGTTAATTCCAGGATGTGCACTGTCCCTGAGCACTGGCCTTTGTTCAAGTGGACTGATGAGAAACCAGATTACCCCTGACCACATTGGTATGCTCCCAGGGTCCTGCACTCTTCCTGGCAGGCACAAGGCCACTGCTGTCAGTGCTGCAAGTGCCCTTCTGTCAGCAAGAAAGAGAAAAGTCCTAAAATATCTTTGTTTCCACTTGTGAGAGTGATTGTGAGCTGCACAGCCTTTGCGTTTCATGATGTCTCCTCATTAACCAGGTGATTTTGATGTCAACTGATCCCAGCTCTGGACATGACCTCCTGTGTTGCAATGAACAGAATCTGTAGAGCAAAGACAGCCCTGGCAGCAATGAATGTCCTCATGATTACTGTTGTGCATATGTCCTAAGTCCTTTGTGAACCTGTCCTGTTCAGTAGCCCTTGGTCTGTCTTACAGAGCCTCCTGCCACGTATGAACCCAGCTCCCTTGTGAAGTTGCATTAGATGATCAAAGAGATGGTTAAGGGAGCTTCGCCTGCACCTTTGTTCACACCCGGCTCACACCTGCCCTGCTGGGCAGTGCTGCCTTGTAGGGTAGTACATACTACCTCTCCGGTTAATGCTGAACAGCCACTGCTGTGGAAATGATCTGGACCAAGGACCTAGCTCTCCTTTTTCTCCTCAGACAAGATGACAGTCTTCTGTGTGCATTGGTTTAGTAGTAGGGAGAAAAATGTGATCTGATGTGGCTGGGGCAGTGGTTTCATTATAAGCATTTCTGTCCAGGATGCCTATAATATGACTGCCACATTCATTAACACCAGATTCACTCATGTTTTCAGAAGGAAAACTTCTACTTAGGATATATACATTGAATTTATTACAAAATGAAGCCCGTAGGGTCCTATAGAGAGAACCAAAGGCATACATACCAATTCAGTACTGGACATCTTCAGCTATAAATGCAGTCACTACATCTTTAAGAAACTGAAAAGGGCATTTTTTTTCTTCATTTTCAGGAATGTCTAGACTTGTAATTAAGCTCTTTCTGTAGCCCTTACAAAAACCCTTACAAAAGCGTGTCATTTGATAATGAAAGCTACTGCACAGTAATTTAGTTTGATTGCAGCTGTATACTGTTTGATAGACGTGGTTAATTGATAAAGTTACTGAAGCAGTTAAGAGAAAGTTTAAATAAACTTTTATAATCTAACAGGACAAAGAAAAAAATACATACATTCCTATTTTCTACGGCTAGGAAGGCGTGTGAGCTCACCTTACGTATGCAGAATGGCAAAGCCAGTCTCCATATAATTTGTGTCTAAAACAATCATTCAGCACAGATATTAGAGTACAGGGAAACAGATATGCGTCACTCAAGATGTACACTTAGTCAGACACTCCACATTGGTGTAGACTTTGGAAAACAAGACACACATGGCTTGGTAGAATCAACAGAAATCTAAAATTTCACAGGTAGTGAGCATCTATGCTCTGTTATAATTTTCTGCATTTACCAGCCAATTCATGATTCACACATCCAATAACTGCATAAAAATTGCAGACTGATATGAGGATATGATATGTGACCTGGAGCTACTGTAGTCTTGTCCTACAGCAAATGATGCAGATCCTCAGCACCTGAGGTTTCACATCTTTAAAATGTTGTGACACGTAAACTGTGTTTTAGATGCCTGAGTGACAAGTGCAAAAGGGGAATGGGGACACATAATAAACTGCTGTTGAAACTGTTCTGTCCCCACTGAAGTCCATGCAAAATTTCACTATTTCAATTAATTCAGGCTTTATTTAAAAGCACAGTGATATGGTTACTATGAGTGGCCTTTATTGTATGTCCATTTACCCCTCAGGCAGCATATAACTTGGAACACAGAACAGGACATGAAATCCTGTATGCTTCAGTTTTAAGAGTTGGATAGTTTGATTTCTTCTGGTTATGGAAAAATGCATTTATCTGAGTTGTTTGCTTACAGTATAAACAATTTATTTAGGGCTAAAATTATTATTTTTTTTTTACAAAATAGAAAACAATTGAAATTACTTTGGAAATGCAAGGATTGTTTTGAGAAGTGTTGCAAAGTGTATCTGAGACATCTTGCTCAAAGAGCTTTCAATAAAAAAAGACAGTCATAGTGTCAGAATCTAGCTCTAAAGGAATCAAAAAGGTTCCAGTAATAAAAGTGCAAAATCAAGTTATATATACAGCATAAACTTCCCTTTGCCACCGTTCCCTGACTGCAGTTCCATTGGCTTTGGGAATGAATGAACAGAAGACCATTTTATCACTGCAGAAGACAAAACCAACATTGATTTCTTTTCTGAACGTATTCCAGCACATTTTGGATTTCTGTATCTGGATAACAACAAAGCAGAGTCTTAGAAAGGCACCAAAGAATAAAAGATTCTCCAAACATCCTGCAGAAAGCCTATTCTTTACACTTCTCTGGCTTTATTGGTTGCTCTGGGAAATTGGAGCGTGCCATTATGACTGCTGCTTGACAGACTGACAGCCAAATAGTTTCATAAAACTTCAATTAGTTCTGTAAACTCATTTAACAGAATATTGTTATTAGTGGAACAAAGAATATTTGCGTTCGTACTTTCTATAAGTATGCAGTAACACAACTAATTTGATTTATGATTTCAGATAATACACCTGTGTATTATAAAAATTTATGAAGAAATGCATCAGCACAGATGCATAAATCCAAATCTGTTTATTTTCTTTGCTGGTCTACTATAGACAAAGTTATGAGACAGCTTAGAAGGGAAGTTCTAAATTAAGCAATTAGGTTATATAAAATTTTAACTGCAATCTCTACAATTATTTTCTTTTACATTTGGAAATAGTTTTATCTTTTGAACTTTCCTGCTTTTAGAAGAGTGAAGCAGCCTTAAGGATGATGACACTATACCAGGTGTGATCACAGCACATCATGTACAATCATTCCTGTACAATCTGACATATGTAGGAGAGAATAACGCACACACCTTCCCACACAAATCCCAAATGAGCGGGCTTTGTGCAGAGAGCTGTTTGCAGTGGCTTGAAATTCTCCTCTTAAACTGTAAGTAGGCCACAGCATCGGAGTAGGTAGAAGAGCTTTGCTATAGTGGCTGCTTCTTAAATCCATCCAGAAGAGCCGCCTACTTGCACACTATCTGAATTCAGTGAAGAATTAACATACATTAACAATGTTCCTCATACAGCCACTCTGCTTAAACTTGCTTTTTCTGCATGGCTGGGGTGCAGAAGACAAAGGTGTTGTTCCCTTCCTGCAATTGCCCAGACCCCTTGTATAGGGTAACCTCGCTGCCGCCTCCACACCTACTAGGCAACTGCTACGTGCCTGCCCTCTGTCCGGTTGCATAATGAAAAAGTGAATGATATATGTTTTATTGGGAAAACTCAGTCATTTCTGATGAAATTAAAAAACCCCCATGATATTAGATATAGGGTAACGCCACAAAATTGTGGGGAGAACTTACTGAACATGCATGGCTTAATCTGTCAGAGCCGCTGAGGTGCAATACAATTCTTTCCTGTCCACAAGGAGTTGCAAAAAACCCCAGGAGAGCTAAAAAACCCTACAAACAGCCCCCTCCCTAAAACAAAAGCCAAAAAGTAGCAGTCCTGCCCTTTGCATGAGCATCCACTTCCTCTGTAGTTTTGCACAACTCACGCAACTTCCCTACTCAACTTACTTAACTTAGAATAGCTCTTACAACCCTCTGAATTGTGCTGAGGTTTTATTGTTTGTCCAGTGATCTGAAGACAAAAAGTATTACATGCATATTACTTTGCTACCACTTTTTTCTACTTACTCTCTGTCTTCAGCATTTTTTACTTTATTGACCACAGTCACACTATAAACAAATAGAAAAAAAATCCATAATAAGAAAGAGTGTTTAATTAATTTCTAAATATTAAAAATATTTTAAAAGTATTAGTGATGCAATTATTTGAAGGCCAAGGTAAAAGAAAAGCTCAAAAGCTTCATAAATCCACTTTATCTGCCTTTGTAAATTAATGCCACTATAGCAAACTTAAAAGGAAGCAGGGATGAATTTTGCAATCAGGCTTCTTCCTTTAAGCCAACTGTATAAAACTTCGGAAGGTATTTTATCAGTCTGTCAACCCTGTATATAATACAAACTTCAGCAACATCACTGTAATTATAGCAAATATAAAACAGAAGCAGATTCTGTATTCTGAGTGGGTTACTGAAAAGCAAGTAATGTTTTGCAAGCCAGAAATGTCTTTGGTTTTGCTATTTGGAAATTAAAAAAATACAAATGAAACCCACAATCTAGAATAGATCTAAAACTGCTGTCCATGATACTTGGTGCTAGTGCTGACCCCAATAACCTACAGCATCAGAGAAACATTTAGCTGATGAAAAACTATTCTTGGCACTGTTAGGTTTCACTAACCATGGAGATTTGCTAACTGTAAAACTCTAGTATACTTGTAACGGAGCCATTATATAACGACCTAATTAGCCACAGGTGCACATCCGTTCACTGTACATCAAGGTATTCTATTTTTCTTGCAATAATTTTGAGTTTTATATTCTAATAAAACTACAACATTCCATGGCTTTTGATTAATTTCTCTCCCTTTTAAAAAGGGATATTTCAGAAAATAATGTAATTCCTAAATGGGCAGGTTAGAGCTTATACTACTTGCTTTTGAAGAATTAAAGTGATTTTGTTCTGCTTGTACAGTACAGTTATACTAGTAAGTTAAACTATGCCAAGGACTGCTCCTGGGTGCTAAAACTCACTTGTCTACAGTGTTCCAATATTTAGAATGTTCCTGGGTAAATTAGCACTGATCTAAACAGCTCCCTCTTAGTCAAGCTGAAGATTATTCCCTCCAAGCAATTTGAAACTGGCCACTTTGTTTTGAAGGCTGGCACAATTTAATGGTATGGATATTGGCTGTTGCAAGCCATTTGGCATTGCTGACAGTGACTGACCTCACCTAATTTACTAGCATCCACAGAGATCTTATAATTAAAGTAGTGGAGCGTTAGTAAGACAAGGCTGCTGGAATTTTGCATCAAGCTCACACATGATCACAGCAGGGCTCAGGAAACCTCACATGTGTGTTTTGGTGCGGTCAGTCTCACTGCTGTTCTGAAGGGGAGATTTCAGGGTAATCAACCAATGAAGGAGGATGACATTTCTGTTGCCCATTTATGAAACCTTCCCGAACTATGTGTAAAAAAAAATCTATCAGTTTTAACACATCATTGTATCTAATGAATACTTATATTTCTGCATCTGAAATCCTATATCTGCATAAATAACACACAGATGTTGTTTTGGGTGAATTATACTGCTTTTGTTGAATTGTGAAGCTTGTCCTACACATAATAACATCACTTGCTAAGGCTAATTTTGATCTTATATTTAAGCAAGGACTGCCTAGACCATATATTTAAAAAGAAATAAATTCTTTTTTTACTTTTGTTACAGACTTTTTACAAAACATAGCTCTAAACAGCACATCCCTCAAAATCCACACACACAGAAGTGTTTCCATTTATTCATCCACTAGAGGTGAGCCCTCACTCTGTGCGATACAAAGGCCCACCTCAGTCTGCCAGGTTCCATTACATGAAATCATAGTGGTGGTGAAGCAAATCTGGACTGATCCCAGCACCATGACATGTGCAGTCTCCTATTCTGAAGCAAGGAAGGAAAACACACAGTTTCCAGCAGCAACACTATACCTCAGAAACCTCGCTTGAGGTACACCTTGCAGGCTCGATCTGCCAACTATACTGCCCCTTCATGTTGTTGCAACATAAAACTTACACTCAAAACCAGCAAAGAAGACTACTGTAACTTTACGATTGTCATTCAGTGTCCCCTTAATCTGAAAAAACACAAACCAAACCAAACCAAAAAAAAAAAAAAATCACGGACAGTTATTTAGGATCCCTAAGAAAAAATCATATAGCTAAAAAAATTGAAAACATAAAAATGAGCTATGCCTGCAAGAACATAACTGGAAGGAGTTAAAAAATTCTCATCTACGAGGAAGGGGAGGAGGTCATGATGATTAGGCTGTGGATATCCCTATTATGTAGATGACTGCTTCCTTTGAAAAGCTGTCTCAGATTGCATACTAATATAATTATGAGTTTTCTGGAAAGGAATATTACATGGTTTGTGCAGGCTCTTGAATGCAAAAGAACAATTCACATTCTACTGGAAAATGTGATGACCTTATCAAAGCACCTGAACTTCATGTTTTCAGTGTCTGGAATTCTAAAATATGATGTGCTACCTGGAGAAATGCTGAATTGTAAACTGAATTTGCTATTAGCTCCTCTGTTTTCAGAAAGATCAGCAACAGATTAAAATGGGATGTTTAATTTCTGTCAAACAAAGAAATCCCCCTGTGGATGATGTGCTTTTTTTCAGAACTTTAAGCACACTGCTGATTTTTAAAATTTGCCATGTTATTGATGTCTAAAGTACAGAAGAGTGCAAACATTCTCCTTTATGAGATCTGCTAATACTGGAAGACACAGTAAGAGATTTCATTTAGAATTCTATTTTTGTCAGCTAAAATTTTCAGAGTCCTGTATCCACACATATTTTTCCTATTTTCTACATGGACCTATCTCCATTTAATTCCAAATTTTGATATTATAATGGAGATGTCCAAAAGAACCTACAGCCAACCTATTCCAAACTGCAACACTCAGGTCTGTTTCTGTAGGAGAACAATGTATCACATTAATGCTTTCTGCAGTGAGCAGTGAGAAGATACAGCTATGAATGTGCTGCCATCTCTGGCCTCTGCCTCAGGCTCTGTAGTCAGAAAATCTGACCGCAGAGGAGCCTGAGGTGCAAATCCAGCTCAGGTATACGTCTTACAGGCCACTGGTAAATAGTAATTTTCAATTAGGATTTATAGCTAGAAAAATCACAGCCACACATGACAAGCTGCAATGAATCCTATGAAATCAGTGGAAATGTTTAATTTATCTTCAAAGAAATCAAAGTGCACATGCTAGTTTTTGCTTTTGTACCACGTTACCATCTCTGTAGCCTTGATCAGCCTGCAGTCAATGCTGTAAATCCCCCAAAGAATTGAGGCCTTCTGTTTCAAAACTGTGAAAGTAAATGCAATGACCATCACTCAGTCACCTGTCATTGCTGCACTCTGAAGGATGGAGACAGGTTGGCCAATATATTTTTCTTTTTGCATTTTAATTTAGGATTATGTTTTTTTCTATCATGTACAAGAGACTTAAGGTTTAGGGACAGTGTTAGATTTATTCCTATAGTGAATAGGGAACTACAAAACTATCTGCCCTCTCACCAGCCACTGAAAGCAAATAAAGCCTAAGCTGAAATCTTTGTACATCTCTTTTTCAGAGCTTTTTTAAAAGAAGTATGCAAGCAGAGAGCAGCTAAAAAGTAATACTTTCCTGGAGACCACAGGAAATTGTGGTCATTGTACGACCTCTCGCTTTGCTTTTAAAACTCTGCATAGACTAGCGATGTGGTAGGCAGCCAGCTAGTGACCCCTTCCAAAATGGTTACAGCTTACCAAGCAGGGTCTTAATGTACTGGCGGAGGATATTGTCCCTCAGCTGTAGTAGGGGCTGATGTGCAGCACCAGGTACGAATGTGCAGCTCCACATGGAAGCGGTGTCAGTGTGATGAACATTCTTAATTTTCCACTAATGTATGACAGGTTAAATGCATGTGCTTTCTCCTAAGACAAATGCATCTTGATTTCTAACTCGGTTTGTGTACTGTGTGCTGGTTTATGTTTAGATGCATACAGTCATCCATATGTACGTATCATCTGTAAGTAACCTAACATTGGCTGCTCTCAGTAGGCTCTGTAGTATTTTTATTTTTTTGTGTGTGGAAAATAATCAGCTTTTGCCCACAGTTTATATGCATCCTGTTATAATTCTGTGATAACACAGTCACAGGGTAATTAGGAATGTCTGGTCCATCGTTTGATCTTTATCGATTAGTCTGGCAATCAGTATGAGACATAAAACGTAGTTACTGTTACTGAGTAACTTCTAAATTGAGGGGATGATGGTATTAAAATCTTGTTTAGAAAAGTCCTTTTACTCAAAATCTCAGTAAATAAAATCAAAGCATGTAATGAGAAACAAGAATGTCAGCTGGGATGACAAACTCCTGCTGCTCCTGCAGCACCCCTGGAGCAGGCACCGGTCGGGACACCCTGTTCCCCGAGAGGCTGGTGCAAGTAAAGGAGAGAGTGAGTGTGTGCTGGAGGCTTTGCCTCTGCAGGAGTCTGGGGAGGAGCAGGACGAGAAACCAACAAACTCATTCAGTGCTGACCTCAGTGGAGGCTGGAAGTGAAAAGATTTCCAGCAAACCTGGGCTGGTCAGGGTTGCTAACAAGCCTTTCCTCTGAGTGATGTTTTACATTCTTTAAAGATCGCAGGGAGCTCTTGGGGAGAATCTGCTGAAGTAAATGGCAGAGTCAAGTGTGCTGGCTCCTTTCTTTCCCTTTTCCCTTTTTTTTTCCTTTCCTCTTTCTTGGTTCTCTTTATTATGTGGAGTTGCTCTGGCTCTTTCTCTCACTTCTGTATCTCACATCTCTGAATCTAGAAGTAAATCAATATTAACAAGAACAAGATAATTTGGCCTCATTCAAATAAACAGCTAATTTCCTATTGATCAAAGTGAGAAAACAATCTGACTGAAGAAGTATGAAGGTCTGATTGAAAATTATGTCCCCTCTTAAACCTCTAGCTTTCACCACCTCACTCTTTATAATGCCATCATTTATGGATGTTTCTAATCATAAAGGTTTCCGGCTTGCAATGACCTGAATTATGAATGTGAAATATACGAAGAAAGAAACACACAATTAAAAATTCAAAGCCTTTCACTGTTTTGTATGGCACAAATAAGCAAAAGGAGCCCAAGCCCCCTTTTGCCTTTGCAGGTTATGGTTGAACAGGTTTGCTAGACTAAAAAGTGCTAATGGAATATCAACCAATGTTAATTTTAACATATACCAGAACATGGGGTGCCACTTTACCTCAGATGAACCACATCAAAACACAACTGCACTGGGCACAACAGCAGATGTGAACATAAACACCAATGCTGAAGAAGAAAGCAATGCTTTGCCTAAGGACTATTTACAGAGCAAAATATCCTTGTCTCCAGAGGTTTTGATCACCTATTGCAACAACCACAGACATGATTACATCTGAATTTTAGTAAGGTATCTGATATTACTCTAGATCAATTACTCATTTAGCTGATGTTTGCACCGAAGGAACTGGAGATTAGTACAAGAAATGCAAAATGGGCAGGAAATTTAATCCAGTCCTCCTTTGCCCTTCGATTAAATTTACCTGGAAGGGAGTAAAGTACCTGGTGTGAATAAACCCTTTCTGGACAACCAGGGATCAACAGGGGAGTGGAGAGGCTGCTGTGTGATGAGATGCTGCCAAACTTGCGTTTTTCAGCAATGCAAAGTAAAAGTTTGAAGGAGGATTTGACCACTGTAACTACATCATGATAAACACCAGACAGGGTGGAAGGAATGGATTTAAGCTAAAGGATTCTTGGCACAAAAAAACCAACCAGAAAATAGTATGAATATCTTTAGGCTAGAAATGAGAAAAAGGCTCCTCACTGTGAAAGCCACAAGTATTCAGGGCAACCTTCCAAGAAGTGTGGGGAGGTCAAATAATGAACTGCTTCTCAGGTGATGCTCAGTATAGTTATAAAATAAGACTACACAACACAGGTCCTGTAAAGGCAGCAACTGCAGCAGAGAGCTAAGGGAATGTGTGTTGTCTAGTTTTATGACCCTGCAGTGAGAAACTCCTTCATCCTCTTTCAGGAGAGTTTGTGTGAATTGTCAAACCCAGCCAGATCATCTTTCTCAAAGTGGTCACCATGGAAAATGACCCAACTTTCCCATTAAATCTTAGGGGGTCAGTGCTGGGCAGGTACCTCTGCCAGCCCTGCAGTGACATAGACAGCCAGGTGCCCAGACTTCTTGGGGGCCTCAGGAGGCACCGATCTGCTTAAGCCCAGCTGTCTCTCCTCCTCCTCCTCCTCCCCATGGTGCCTCTGCTACCTACGCTGCCCACCACAGCATGGCTGCCTGACTGATCTGTACCTCGTTGCTTCCACTGCCCTGGGCATTACCTGGGCACCTGATGGGGGCTGCAAAGGGACAAGATGAGGAAGGCATGGGGGCACCAAGGAGCAGGAAACACTACATAAAGACAGGAGGCAGAGTGTTGCACTCTGAATGTTGAGATGTTGCTGCAGCTCTGTTACCTACAAAGGGAAATTTGCCTTTAAGGTAGAAGTTAGGCTGCAGTATTTTTTTACTGAAAATCATTATTTTCTATTTTCCACTTTAAAGACTTTTTTAGAGTGTCTTGGGTATTTTTCTTTCTCCTCTTTTTATACTATAACTTTTTGAATGATTTTTAGTTGCAGTTTCTAGTGGTTTCTGTGGGTTGTGCTGCTTAGCAGAAATAGGAGTTGATGCATGGGGAATCTCACTCCATGCATCAAATCCTGTTTCTCAGGTAAGAGCAGGCTGAAAGCACTTGTGCAGTGGGACTGGTGGACACTAAGGCTGGAAGTAGGAAGGCCAAATGAGAAACGATGAGCTAGGAGGACTTTGTTTCACCAATGAACTGGAAACAACTGCATCCTTATTTAAGTATTGATCTCAGTTCAGTGCTTGCCAGGGTGAGCATCCTACTGAGAGACAGTCTTTGCTCAGCCAAGGCAGCAGTACACAAAATGCTGCAAACAAGTAAGCAGAAATGATTCTCCTGTCTGCTCAGCCTTGCACTGGAAGAATTTCAGATGAGGAATGTCTTTTGTCAGGAAGGAACAGCCTGGGCTGCAAGGCTGTTAAGAACATGCTGAAGGGGAAAGATTTAAGAGGCTGCTAGCTCCAGTTCAAGGGGGAAAGCAGAGCAAAGAGATCTCAAAGCTCTGAGGAGGTAATAAAAAGGAAGGGTACTGCTGAAAATGACATCTTGTAATCTGTGAGGCTCAAAGAAATCCAGCAAACATATGTTTCACTCAGACTTTTGGCAAACTGTGGTGGGTTAACCCTGGCTGGACACCAGGTGCTCACCAAAGCTGCTCTGTCACTCCCCTCCTCAACTGGACGGGGGACAGAAAATATAACAAAAAGCTTGTGGGTTCAGATAAGGACAGGGAGATCACTCGGCAATTACTGTCGTGGGCAAAACTGACTCAACCTGGGGAAATTAGTTTAAAATATTATGATTCAAATTAGAGTAGGATGATAAGAAATAAACCCAGAACTTAAAAACACCTTCCCCCCACCCCTCTCTTCTTCCTGGACTTTATTCCCGATTTCTCTCCCTCCTCCCCCGAGCAGTGCAGGGGGCTGGGGAATGGGTCGGTCCCTCACACACTGTCTCTGCCGCTCCTTCCTCCTCAGGGGGAGGCTCCTCACACTCTTCCTCTGCTCCAGCATGGGGTGTCCCCCCCCAGGAGACGGTTTTCCACAAACTTCTCCAACATGGGTCCTTCCCTTGGGCTGCAGTTCTTCACACGTTGCTCCAGCGTGGGTCCCTTCCATGGGGCGCAGTCCTTCAAGAACAGGCAGCTCCAGCGTGGGTCCCCCACGGGGACACAGGTCCTGCCAGCAAACCTGCTCCAGCCTGGGCTCCTCTCTCCATAGAGCCACAGGCTCTGCCAAGAGGCCGCTCCAGCAGCCGCTGCCCATGGGTCACAGCCTCCGGGGCATCCCCCTGCCCCACGGTGTGCCTCCACGGGCTGCAGGTGGGTATCTGCTCCATCATGGGCCTCCATGGGCTGCAGGTGGGTATCTGCTCCATCATGGGCCTCCATGGGCTGCAGGTGGGTATCTGCTCCACCATGTGCCTCCACGGGCTGCAGGTGGGTGCCTGCCCCACGGTGTGCCTCCATGGGCTGAGGGGCACAGCCTGCCCCACTGTGGGCTTCACCACGGGCTGGGGGGAATCTCTGCTGCGGCCTGTGGAGCCCCCCCTGCCCTCCCACAGTGCTGGCCTGCAGGGCTGCAGGGCTGTTCCGCTCACACATTTCACTCCTTTCTCAGCTGTAATATGTTGCACAGGTTCTTTTCCCCTTCTTGATGTGCTATCCCACAGGCACCACCACCGTCACTGATGGGCTCGGCCTGGGCCAGCGGTGGGTCCGTCTTGGAGCCGTCTGGTGTTGGCTCCATGGGACATGGGGGAAGCTTCTGGCACCTTCTCATAGAAGCCACCCCTGTAGCCCCCTGCTACCAAAACCTTGTCATGCAAACCCCATACACAAACACCAAAGACAGCACTGCAGACTATGAGGCTGAGCTCCTACATGGTCTTGTCTATGACAAGGTCTCCAGTTTATGTACATAATTTCACTTATGTTTTTAATTTTGGATAATTAACATTCTTCAACTTAGCCCTCATAATACTGCTAATAGATTGGCTATAATCCAACTTTGCTTCTATTGCTGCTTTTCTTTTTTTTTCCAAACTGGTTTCCAGGTGCCTGTTTTTCTCCTGTTTTTCATCTCACAGGCTAAATAGCCAAGCCATTTGTATTTTCCTGCTCATTTGAGGGGCTGCCCCTCTTCTCTGCTATCTCTGTTTGGTTTAGCCTGTCCACCTCCTTCTCCTCAGTTCTCCAACACCCCCTTGCACTGCTGCTCTTATCCAGAAACTCTCACCAGGATCTTCATCAAGCACAAGCTCCCATCCACCTTTATGCATTTTCCAACATCCTGACAAGCATATTCTATAATACACAGAGCTCTACTGTTTTCCTTGCACAGCAAAGATAAACAGTTTCATGTGACTGCAAAAGGTGAACAGCAGTGGGTATTGGCAGGTCCACTGAGGTCTGTAAAATATCAGTTTTACTCGAGGGCAGCAATCATTCCTGTAACTGGACATCTGTGTAATGTTGCTGAGCACATCAGCTGAAAACGCAAAAGGAGGAGAGAGACTTAGGTGTATTTGTAATACACCTAAATGTATATTTACATTTTTATAAAAATATACGTATTTTAGAAAAATAAAATGGACTACTAGCACATCCTAGGTGTATAAGATGGACTAGTGTGATGCCATTTTTGCAACAAACAAATGCAATCCTTTGATATAGCAGGGGAAGTATTCCCACAAAGAGAGGTACTGCTGCACAAGGCTGTTGTTGAACCAGATGCCAAAACAAGCTGATAGCTGTGCTACTATATGCTGCAACACTGAACTTATATATTGAGACTTTTCTGGTCTGAAGAACAAGCAGAGATTTTTGGAGAACATGAAAATTCTCATTTATCAAGAAAAAAAAAAGTGGGATACAATATTTTAAATTTATAAGGTGATAGGTGTAAAGATGAGGTCTAGCTGAGTGATCGGGGGAATTAGTTCAATTTTGAATTATTTCACCTGGAGCATGGGTGTCTGCAATGGTATCTGGGATTGGAGTTCTCCCACAACAGCTGAAATTGAGTTCAGATCTCCAAGTAAGAAATCTATTAACCCTGAAGCCCATGTCCATATGAGCACAGATTAAACATATGGGCTTATTTAGCTTAACAGAAGTTGTATGCTTGGGAGAGGAAAGAACTGCTGTTTCTCAAGACAGCAGGCAAACGTCTAGAAGGGATACATACAGAGGAATGAAAACCCACAGCTGTTCCCTAAGCACTGGGATGAGAACAAGTTTCCAACAGGAATTCTGGAACAAAAAGCTGACTAGTCTTATGATCAAGGCTCATCACTCTGTGAGAAGATATATCTATGACAGCAACACTGCAAAAGAAAACTTTAAACTAGAAACATGGTGAAGATAGAAACAGAAGGCTGAACTTCATATTTGAGGATCCTTCCCTTCCCAGGCTCCAAGAGGGAGCATTCCTGCAATGACAGGGATGTTTTTTTCCAAGCTGTGGAGTCAACAAGGCCAAACTTAATGGCTGTGCTTGCTCCACAGAACTTCAGTGGAGCACTGATGATCCACATGGAGAATGGGGGATCCAATCTTGGTAAAATCTGTACTTTTATGAAATGTATTCTTACGTTTCGGTGTATTTCCACCCCCCACCCCCCGCTAAAGCAGTCAACAGAAAGTTTGAGGTTTCAGCTGATAGTTACATGCAGTCAGCATTCAGCTTCTGTGAGCTTGCAGAGATGAGAGTAACTGTGTTTAGACAAATATGATTAAACAAAGACAGAACAGTTTCAGATAAAGCAATGCCGCTTCCAAACAAGGAAACAGACACTATCAGGCACACTGTCAAATATAAGATTTAGCAGGAATAGCTCAAAAATATAACACCAATGAAAATGCCAACATTTTCCACCATTACAATGACATTTACTGCAGTTACTTCTTTGTCGAACTTAATTATCTTAACTGCCACCGTGTTTAAGCTATCTTATCACAGGTTTTGGAAGCTTTTATCACAGAATTATAACAGGATGCATATAAACTGTGGGCAAAAGCTGATTATTTTCCACACACAAAAAAATAAAAATACTACAGAGCCTACTGAGAGCAGCCAATGTTAGGTTACTTACAGATGATATGTACATATGGATGACTGTATGCATCTAAACATAAACCAGCACACAGTACACAAACCGAATTAGAAATCAAGATGCATTTGTCTTAGGAGAAAGCACATGCATTTAACCTGTCATACATTAGTGGAAAATTAAGAATGTTCATCACACTGACACCGCTTCCATGTGGAGCTGCACATTCGTACCTGGTGCTGCACATCAGCCCCTACTACAGCTGAGGGACAATATCCTCCGCCAGTACATTAAGACCCTGCTTGGTAAGCTGTAACCATTTTGGAAGGGGTCACTAGCTGGCTGCCTACCACATCGCTAGTCTATGCAGAGTTTTAAAAGCAAAGCGAGAGGTCGTACAATGACCACAATTTCCTGTGGTCTCCAGGAAAGTATTACTTTTTAGCTGCTCTCTGCTTGCATACTTCTTTTAAAAAAGCTCTGAAAAAGAGATGTACAAAGATTTCAGCTTAGGCTTTATTTGCTTTCAGTGGCTGGTGAGAGGGCAGATAGTTTTGTAGTTCCCTATTCAGAGCATATTCCTTCCCTTTGAAATCAAGAGGAATCGATTCTGGAGATACAGTCACCCGCTGTGAACTAAGTATGCCACAATGAGGTCATAAAATCCCTAGGAAAAAGTGTAGTTTTATGAAAATTTTTGCCAAAAACCAACGTATCCTAATATTCAGGACAGGATCTGAAATCTGTAGTCTAAAGGGCTTAAGTCTTTGAGCCAGCTCTACTTGCTTCAGCAAAGCCTATCAGTATAGGACACTTGAGGCTATATATATTACATATTAAAGACTGTGTATATTTCTCTGTGTACTGCATATTAGAATGTGTGAATCTGTGATGTCTCAGTCCTTTCCTCAAGAAAAGCTACTTTTCAGGACAAATGCCAAAAGCAAAATGCTAAAAAAAAATACTAAAAAGAGGCTTTAATTTCAGCAGCCAAGAAGAACTATTTTTTTGTAAATGGCCGCAGGCCATTTGTAGTTATTTTTTCCATCCCTATCTGAAGCACTGTTTTCTTTGCTTTAAGAACACCGTCTTCTCAAGGCAAATCTTGGACAAAGAATTGCTGTTGCAATGGTGGTTGAAGGCAGAAATACGTAAGAAGAGTTCAAACTAACATTCACTCTTACTGTGCTGCTCTCTATTGCACAGCCTTTTAAAATACTCCTTCTTCTGACCTTCACTATGAGAAGAGGAGAGAGAAGTTCAAGCAGCCTGTGGTCAACAAATGCCTTTAATTTTACCAGTCAAGGCCAAAATGAGTTATGTCCACTGACATCATGGAGTGCATTATCATCCTTCCAGAGGTTTTTTTTCCTTCTACTTTCAACTTGGGAAGATGAAAGTTTGAAGATACATTTTCTTCTTTTCTACCAATCAACAGGGCATAACTGAGGCTTCAAGCAATCCTCACTGCCCCAAGCAAGGCAGCATGCAGGCTGCTGCTCCTATTACTTGGACCCTCTTTCTGGAGGGGGCAAATCCACCCCAGACAGATGCAGAACCAGGCAGCAGGATGCTGCAGAGAAGCTGCTTGGTGACACCTCATTTCTGCAACAAGTTGCCTGGTGTACACATCCCTCTTGTGAAGGGGTGTACTTTCCAGTCTCAGAAAGGGCTCCAGTAACCCAGCACAACCTCAGCTTTTTTACCCAGATTTTACACTGGTTTTATTCGAGTTTGTCCAGGCCACAGCACACCTGTTTTCCAACACAGTCTTCTATTCTTTATGTTGAAATTGGGTAAGGAAGCTTCATTAAATGCCATATAAACAACATTTTAAATACATTTATTTCAAATATTGTATTTCAGTAGGTTGCATATATTTGACATGCAGAATGCTTTGATCTGTGCAGACTTACTTGAAATACAAAATGGAGCTGTATTGCTAAATCACATTAAACAATTTTCTAAGTTAATTAAGACATAATTCTGTATACTCAAAGTCAGTGGCAATGCCTAAGGAGCAGAACAAGCCCACTAGCATTATCAAAGCCTGCAGCTAAATTCATCTGCCTATTAAACTAAACACATCACATATTACAAGGAACACTGGGGTATTGTTTGTTAGCAATGTTCCCCTGCTTAGAAAAAAGAAAATTAATACAAAATGCAGGGTAGATGCAACAAAAGACCTATGCTCCATCGCAAGGAAGAGTGGCTTTCTATATTGTTAAAGTACATCCATTCACAAATCTACTGAAACAGCTATCTTTAAATATCATGACTATATTACATGTAAGTTGAACGCTGTCTGCCACCAATGAAAGGTCGCAGTGGCAGAAAATCTTTTTAGGGTGCTCTGAAAAAGGGCTTCACCTTGCTCAGGCCACGGTTGCCATACAGTGGTTGACATTGTCAATGCACAGAAGTGTAGTGGCACTCAGAAACTTCTTCTTGCCTAAATGCAATGTCTATCCTATTTACCACTTTATTTAAAGAAACAGGCTCTTTAAAGCTTCTGTGGTATGAACTTGACACCTAAATGAACCTTGGTAGTGAGGATGGGAAAACCAGAGCCTTTTCTTGTGGCTGAATAATAGCCAAGGGTGCAGATGGGAGTTTGAGAGAATGTAACGCTTGATGTAGTGGAGCTTTTTTCCTGTCCACTGCAACCGGGGTTCCAGCTCAAAGCAAACATTACTAGGGCTAGATGGCAACTGGAGATTAAACCTGATACTGGACAAAAAAACATGCAAATCAGTAAAGGAAGTCATAGTATCTTTCACTTCGAAATACATTACCTTTGCCTTAAGTTGCAAATGATGTGAATGGTATTTTCCTGGGACAGGTATGAAAAAAAGCATAGAGGATTTCAGAGCTATCTCATTGCACATTATCTTTTGGTTGGTGTATGTTAAACCACTATTTAGTGAAAGCACACAATGAAAATCAGCCAGTCATAAGGCCCCATACGTCTGTGTCATTACAGAAACAGTTCCTGAACCTAATTATCATGAATTGTTAAGCATAAATTGCTGGCATTGCTAAACATCACGGAAAGAAGAGTAACCTAACAGCTTCTCAAAAGCACAAATCTCGCTTGAATACTCTTGTATACTTCTTTGTACACAAATTTGTATACACTTTTAGGTATAAAATTAAGAGGAAATCAAAATGGTTAGCAGGTGAAGAAAAGTACAGTATGTAAGAAGCTAAGCTTATTCTCAAATCTCATGCAGTTACCCCCACTGCAAATCTAAATAGCTTTAAGGGCCTATACCTGCAGTGGAAGGGAAGGACAACAAGCATAAAGCTGGATTCAATTTTCTTTCAGTAGAAAACACTGCATCCGGAGAGGGACCCAGAGCTGGGTTGTTGATCTCCCAGAATTTTAGACACATGCTTCTTTGCCGTTCTTTTCTGGCATGCTTGACTGTGTGAGGAAAGGTCCAGACTTCTAGGAACTAGAAAGCATTTATGGCCTCCCATCCTGCTTTTTTTTTTTTTTTTTTTTTTTTTGCATTCATTGATCAATGCAGAAGCATGAATGCAGCTGTCTGCTCCCCAAGATTACAGAAGGAATGGCAGAGAAGGTCCGTAGTCTCTGATATCCCCAAGTATACTGGTGAAGGATTATACCTCCCTGCCCTGGCTGACAACCTCCTTCTCCATGTGCAATTCAGACCTCAGAATGTTGATAAAATACAGACTACTACTTCTGATCAGAAAAAACCTGCACACTCCCCCTGAGTGCTGCAGCGTTAACAGCATTAAGCTACAGCAGGAGAACAAGAAACACAGTCAAGAAGGCCACTGATGAACACATCTGTAAGTCCCTGTTGGCAAGGGCACACTTCTGTGTACGCAGTGCTTTTCACACCGTTTATCAAAAGTAGGCTTTTGTGGGCACTCTGGGTTCTTAAGGGTCTCGGGCTGCCAGGCTCTTTTCATCACCTATGGCTGCAGATGAGACTTGTAAAACGGGCTGTGCCAGGGATGGTTTTAGCTGATCTTTGGGGAAGGGCTGTGAAGAAGGCTTTTGTTGTTATGGTCACCGATGGGAGGGCCAGCAGGGAAGCATAAAAAGCTACCTTATTTGGCTGGTGTCATTTCTTTTTACATTTCCAAAGCTACATGAAAGGATTTCAGCCAAAGGCCCTTCCTTGCCAAGTATGCAACATATTGGACAGAGCTCGGAAACCCCCAACTCTCCAAGGAAGACTGTTAGTGTTTGAAAACAACGGCCCAGTGAATTACTTATTTTCTTTTGCTCAGCTGTGCCCTACCATACTAAAGACTTGAATTTCCCTTGCCTAGATCAAACATATCAAGTCTATGATTTTAAACATATCAATCAAATTTGAAAACTGACAGAAACCTACAAACCAGTCCATGATTTTTCACTATTTAGATACACTGGTCTGTATTTCATGTGGAAAGAAAAATTCTAAGAAACAATAAAATAAAAAAAAAAGGTCATAACAGGAAAAAAAAAAAAGTCCAGGAAGAACAGTAAGTAAAAGGTAACAGTGTTAGAGACTAATAATTAACTTTTAATTTAAAAGCCACATGTCCATTCCGTCTAACAGTTTAACCACATCATATCAAGTATATCAAACCTGAAGGGTGGTAGCACTTCATGAATCTTTGCATTCATAGATTAAAGGCTTTCTGGGGAAGATCTAAGTTACAAATTGTCCTGGTTCCAGCTGGGGTGCAGTTAACTTCCTTCTTGGCAGCGGGTGCAGCTGTGCTGTGGCTGTGCTGTGCGAGCAATGCTGACAGCACACGGGTGGGTTTGGCTGCGCCCGGGTGGTGTCTATCCTCAGTCAGGGACTTCTCAGTGTCTCAGGCCCGGCCAGCGAGAGGGCTGGGGGGGCACGGGGAGCTGGGAGGGGACACAGCCGGGACAGCTGGCCTGGGCTGCCTGAAGGGATATTCCATACCATGGGACGTCACGCTGAGTATATAAACTGGGGGAAGAAGCAGGAAGGGGGGGACATTTGGAGTTATGGAGTAACCATTACGTGTGATGGAGCCCGGCTTCCCTGGGGATGGCTGAGCACCTGCCTGCCCGTGGGAAGCGGTGAATGAATTCCTTGCTTCACTTTGCTTGTGTGTGCAGCCTTTGCTTTATCTATTACACTGTCTTTATCTCAGTCCACCAGTTTTCTCACTTTTATTCTTCCGAACCTCTCCCCCATCCCACTGGGGGGAGAGTGAGTGAGTGGCTGTGGGTGCCTGGTTGCCAGCCAGGGTTAAACCATGACACAGATCTAAACTTATCTGAATCCAGCTGGCTGTGGTGGTTCTTCCATGGGCAGTCTGGCAGCAGGCTGAAGCACAGTGAGCCATGCAGCTCAGGGGGTACGTGTGTCTTGCATATCTGGGTGGTGCTGGGGACACCGGGAGCAGAGGCCAGCCTGCCAAAGCCATGCTGCTGTCCACCACGTCCAAAGCCTGATGTGACGTGAGCCACAGAACATGCTTAGAGCACCATCCTGCTTAATAGGGGCACCAGAAAACAGCCCCAACTTCTGGTCCTCAGCTTAGATTATTGGGATATCTTGCAAAAAGACACCTGAAAGAGACATGCTTTACGGGCTATTTCAATAGCTGTTTCTCAACAAATGCTCTTGCAGCAGTGTTAGCTCAACTATATTATGCTTCTGGTTACCTTAACTGATAGCAAAGTGCTTTTATTATGTTACTTAAACATTTCTTCACATTACTAAAACAAAATTATAAATATCTTCCATGCATTCCTGAAACAAGACAACCCAGGATCTGATAAAACGCATACCTGCCTCAGTCTGCTGCTTCCTTCAGAGCATTAGCAGAGACGGAGAAAAGGCAGCAAGTCTGACGAGGAAGCAGATCTGTATTCTGTCTAAACAGGGTATCTTTTGCATACCTCTGCTTTGAAATTTAGTTTAGGAAGGTGGCACCTTGAACACCTCTACTGATAACACTTGTAACAAGCCAGGACAGGACAGCAGCAGTCTCACACAGAAACAAGTGCAAAAACAGATGGAGCTGGAAATGGTTATTTTATATTCAAAAGTGGAGCTGATCCTTGATGCAAGCGTCAGTGACCACAGAGGTATTTAAAAGACAAAATACATAAGATTTTGTCTTTGAGTTGGCTTCTCTGCATATTACTGGATTTTTCTTCACACTGTCTGATTAGTGAATTCAGAGCTTACTAGAGACTGGAGCTTTTAATTTTATTTGTGGATTTATTAATTTCTTTTTACTGTCCTTCTAAACAACCACACATACCGAATCATTGCAGGGACTCATGCTTGCACAGAAAACCAGATCAGTCTTTCAAAATATTGAGATAATATCTTATTTGTTAAGATTATTTTGTCTAAAAATATGCTCTTCTTATCAACAAAACTTAGCTTATGTTCACATCTGATTTGCCAATGGATAACTGAACAGCAGAATCCATAATTTACATAAATACCACCAAAATAAATACCTCCTAGACTTCAGTTTCTGAATGCACACTGAATCATTGCCCACCCTTTCAAATGTATTTCAAGCCTCTTGGAGAAGATGGACCTCTTTTTTACATTTCTTCCTCATCAGTGTTACCACTGAATGCTTACATTAAAGCAAGGGAACAAGCAACAGTAAATCGACCCCTCACGACTGCCATGTCCGGCCCCAGACGGGTTACAAGCAGCACGAAGAGTTACACTGTTAGACAGAACTGCAGCCTTTTTTCTTTCTCTTATGTGAATGCAGCTGCCATGGTTGGCTGTATTTGAACAGCATATGTGTGGCATTCATACAGACGCGCTGAAAGCAGCCTGCTGTGCTGCAACAGCCAAGATGGTTCATCATGACAGATAATTTTAACAGCTGGAGTACGAGCTAACGCTCACATGAGCTACAGCAGCCTGTCCTGCCTGTTCCTCTGCTCTCCAAAAAAACCCAAAGCTGGGTATAGAGTACGTGGCATCATCGTGCTGCATCATTTGGAGAACAGGATCTGGGGAAAGCATCCAACATGGAGAGGAATCACCCCTCCAGGAATCCCTGCAGAGAAGGCAAAGATGCTGGCAGATCCCAGCCACATACACCTGCACCAGCATCCCTGTCAGCAGGGAAAGGACAGCAACCTCCCTCTGCTGCTGCATGGTGGCAGTGGGACCCCTACAAACCCAAAGCAGAAGCAGCAGCTGAGTGGTGGAAGCATCCCTCTGAGGGGACATTGGTGGGTCACCACCAAGCGACTGTCAGTTTGCACCAGGCGGGGAGCTGCGGTGCATTGGCTGCCTGCAGCAGTGGACTAGCACGTGTCTGCTTGTTGGTCCTCCCAATTCTGATTTCCAATGAGAAATGAAGTCAGAGGGAGAATCACCAAGGCAAAACCAAGGATTGAGATGAAGACAGTAGGGCAGGGAAACACCGTTTTCACAGATCTGCCCTTCAGGACATCAGCAGCTGCACCTTTGTGTCTTCTAGCCTTTCTTTTTTGAGGAAGTAGACGTAAGGAGTCTGCTTCCTATCACCTATACTTTTTCAGCTTGTTGGCTACTTTCAACTACCTTTTACAGGAAACTAATACCTTTGAGACTTTACCAACCATCTCTCTCCTGAGGCTGAAAAAAATAAGCACCCAGGAAGAGAAATGAGATCTTTTTAGTCCTGTCACCAAGGGAAAGACTACAAGACAAGATACACCCTCAGTATCCATCCAAATGCTCATGTGGCACTCAAACTAAAGACACTTCAGTGAAGTGTGCTTGCAGAAGACAGAACTCTTATTTATGACAGATGTGGAGCTGTTAGGTTTCCAGTTTGTAACTTTGTCAATTACTCATCATTCCATACAGTCATACTTGCAAACTTATTCTAGGGTGTTGCATCCGCACAGAAAAACATATTGATTTTTTTGTTAGCAATGATGTTCCATAATACATCTTATCACATCATAACAGAGTTTTAGATTAAATCTTGATTTTAATGAAAGACATAATTTTAAGGCTTTAAAATTGAGAGAGTTTTTTATTGCATGCCTTTCAAGTTCTTTATAGCAACATAAAAACATTCATTGATGTGTCACATAGAAAAATACAAGAACATCAGTGAAGCCGGCACAGTCAGATGCAAGAAAAAGGACTGACTTGCAGCCCTGATAATTTATGGTACCTAGGTCTACAGTTGCTAAATTTTGCACTCTAAAATAAAATCCAGAATTACCATATTTCATTACCATAAAGTGTGATAATAATTACATAGTATGATAATACTTTATAGACAGTAAACCACAAAGGTACAACAAAGTAATTTTAAAACCCAAGCAATAAAAGATGTATATACTTACTTCCTAACTGACAGCACACTCATTTTCTGCTGTTGCTGCTTATCAGATGAACTCAGCTGAGCAGGGTATTTGGAAAAGCACATTCCAATGATGAAATATACTGTTTACACTCCAGCTGCTGCCCATCATTACTACTACATATATGCAGAACTTGTGGCAGAAAATCCGCCAAATTTCCCACATCCAGCACTGTTCACCAAATAATCAAATTTCTCAGTGCCCAGAAATTGAACTACCATAGACTGTGCACTACATTCAGGCACCATGTAATAAATCTGGAAGGCCTATGCACCTGAAAAAGTCCCTGATCACCCATTACCTGAATCAAGGAGACACCCTGATTGTTACATATATCCTCCCTCATTATTTCTAGCTCATAAAGTAACATGCACCATCATGCACTCAAATCTACTGGAGCAATAAGCATGAAGTAGCATTGATCCCTGAAAACATCAGCTTCATTATTCACCTCCGCTAGAGTCTGGATCTTCAGATACATAAGCCTACGAAAACCTCAACAGAAAAGAATGGGTATATGTAATTTAAAGCTAAAATATTCTCTGCTTTTGTTGACAGTTATTAACAAAAAGGGAGGTAAAAGAGTTCAGAAAGCAACCTGCATGTGCCAGCAAACTAGTATGAGAACACCATGTAAAAGTGGTCACACAGAGACATGAAAAGTATTAGGAAAGAATAAATGAAAAAGGAGAAAACCAGACTCATTACAAGTTCCAAAATATCCACAGTTTCTGGTATTTCAGAGGACCAGTTAAGGAATCTCAAGGGAATAGTAAGGAATCTTGTTTCACTCATGCTGTTGGGGCCACAGAAATGGAGCCACTTATCTGAAACAACTGATAAATTATTACACAGCTTGTTTAAGAGTGATCAATGTCAGTCAAACTTTCTCATGCCACCCACTTGGTATGTCAGGAATCTCCCCAAAAAATGGCAGATTTTTTTTGAGGAGTTTTGGGTAAGTTTCCATATTACCTAATAAAAAATGTAATTTTGCAAATAGCTGTTTTGTTGAAAGCCCGCTATCTAGTCAGTCCAGTACTGTGAAATTGGAGAGTAAAAATTGCACAAGTCTGTAACAGTACTATTGAGCAATTCTTTGTACATGTCTTTCATTTCACAGGTTCACTTGCAATTTACTTCTGAACAACCAATGTATTTTTATCCTTAGTATGGTTACTGAGGCTGGAACAGTAAGACACAGGGAGACAAGCCTGTCCTCACTTAGGTCTGCAGGCACAGCAGGCTTGGGAGACAGAAAAACACAGCCCTGTGGACCAGGAAAGCTAAAGAAAGAGGCCTCCTTAGGCTTCAGCAAATCTTTTCAGAGATGAAGTAGTGACTTCTGCAAACATGCTGCTACCCTGTGCCAGCTCCTTGTGGAAGCACTTTTCTGCCTGGTAGCATACTGCACAGACCAGGGCTGCTCCGGTCCCCTGGCTGGTGTCTATGCAGGGGCAGCAGGGAAGGCTCCTTGTACACAGATGTATTCAGGCCCTTCTCACCACGCTGAATTCTCTGCAAGTTGTTAAATGTCTGTAAGTTTCCTCAAACCTTAGAAAAGTTTTAGGGGACTTAATGTAACATTTAACTAGATGCCTTTTAGCCCTTAGAGATATAATGCAGTGTCTGACCACACAGCTATCACTTTATCAAGGTCGCACAGTTTGCATGAAGAGCAGTAGTTACTGCTGACACTCCTGCAGTACCAGTTATCATTTCTCCTCTATCTATTCATGCACAGCTGCATGGTTTTCTACTTTGATATTTACCCTCGAGCAGTTTCTGAGGCAAGACCTCCTCAGTCTTCATTGGGATCTGCCATGAATCTTCTTGACCCTTTCTGTAGCATCCAATTGCTATTTTTTTACTGCTTCTGCACAGTACGCAAGGCTCTCAGGATGTTTTAGGAGCTTTTCCAGCTCAGAAGCCTTCAGAGCCCTGCCAGGCTCCTGTAGTGACTGTACACTATTTATGTTCCATGGGGACAGATATTTGGAATGCCATATCCCTGCATGACAGTTTGCACAATACATGCAATAAAAATTATAATAAAAAAGAAGTATTAGCAGGCTAAAGTCTGAGACAAAGGCAGGTTTTTTTCCTTATGTTTTATTAATTGCTAACAGTGTGGCCAGTAACATACAGAAAAGAAAGGGGTTTCTGTTTAAAGCCAAGACACAGACTCACGCCCAGTGTTGTCACAGAGCTTGTTTCCTGTGCCAGGCTGTTCTCCCCCTAAAGGGGATGGCCAGGCCCTCGCCAAACGATGATGCCCCAAAGATCAGTTAATCAGGCACACAGACACAGCCTTTGGACTGGGTCAGCACTCTCCTCACACAATATTTTCAGCAGCCCATGTTATAAATGAATGTACAGGCAAATTGCCCATCTGCCTGTGATGTATTGGGAAGAGGCTGAACCATTGAGTCCTTAATCAGTTCTTAGACAACTTCCCTGTAAATGTCAGTGTCTTGCAATAAGCATCAACTGCAGGCACTGGCTTGAAAACTGCAGCATTTGGCACTGTGTTTGTGATGTTTTGTGAGTTACAACAATAGCTAATTAATAATTTTCGCTGGTATTTCCAAATATTTTTCAAAATTAATACTGTAGTAACTTTTTTTGCAAGGACGCTTTACTTAGATGAAAGCATAATTTAAGATGATTACAACTTAGCAACTTTGACCCTGACTTTTTGCTGCACTGGACATTAATTGTAATACGGTAGATCTGCACCATGATCATTAGTGCTTGCTCCATTTCCTATATTAGAGATAATAGCAAATACAATACCCTCATTTCCTTATTGCTGATGGAAGCATTGCCAGAATCTTTTGACTGTAAATCTTTTCTCTGTGTGCTGCAAAAAGAGCTTTGCACTCAGCTTAAAACAGGTCTCCAAAAATGTTTTTGACAGAATAATTCTGAATGAAGGTACTGATAAATCAGGCTGATGTGATCATGAAAACCACTCTATTTCCCTTCCAACAATTTAAATACATCATTAACAAGAAAGATTAGTTTGAAATCTGTTTACAACAAACAAGGAGAAAAAAAAAGAAATTAAGCTAGTAAAATGATGAAGCTACTTATTCAAAATGCCCTCACCCTCTAAACAGATTATTCTGTCGTGAAACCATTAGTTAACATCGCTTCAAAAATAGCACATTTGGGACACAAATGCATTTCTCTCCCAGGCAGTGGTGGCACTTCAGTAGGTTCCTTACATAACTTGAGAGTTTACCTAGCTGCTTATTTGTTCTTGACAGAAAAATACTAGAGAGGTCTCCCCATGACACTCATGAAGCCCTTGTTAAAATGCCGTCAAGGGCCAAGACAATTTCCCAGCCTCCATGGTGTCATCTCTGTATGTGATATGTTAAATCACCTTTCTCCAACAGGACTCACCTTTAAACGTAACACACAAATTTTGAAGAAATAAACACTTTGTGCCCAGAATACATCAAATGGCAATTATATTTTTAATTAAAAAACTCCAGCAACAATACCTTAGCATGGAAATTGTTACTTCTCCCTACAAGTCATTAAGTTGTATGTCATGCCCATGGCAATACTCACCATCCAGATTCAAGGGAAGAATGTATATAATTGCTCTGCAAAACACGCCCTGATATCAATCCAGCAACTGGTCCTGTCTGCCTCCACTGACTGTGATTATAAGAAGGTATATGCAAGCAAACAAAAAGACTCTCCCCTTATTTCATTCCTTCTCTTTGTCTGACACCTTGCCTTGATATACAGGGTTTATTATGTATATGAGGCATGGTTTTTTTATGGAAGTCCTTTTAAGAAATATTGTTAGAACCTCTTAATTCTGCAGTCTACTACCATCACCATTAAAGTAGATGTTTATGCTATTTCAAGAGGCTACAAGCAAGATCACATCAGACAGTATGTGCTTCTCATTATAGAGACCAATCTCCATATTTTTACTCGTGCTGTGATTTGCCCACATAAATATAATTTTGTAAGTATAAATGGTTATAAATAGTAAAATCATAATTATATACATTCTCTTCCCTTACTGTGACTTCAAGTGCACTGTAAAACCCTTTGCAGTAAGCTACCCCTATAACAAGATCCTGTTTAGTCACTGCCTTGAACCTTCCTTCTGGGCAAGACTTCACAGGGAATTCAGAATACCTGCCATTTATCCAAACTTTGTTAAATCAGTTGGTAAAATCAGTGTATCTGCTGTGACATTCCTTGTATTAATTTGTCTAACAAAGAAAGGTTGCTTTGAGACTTTTTGAAAGTTGCTTTACTTAAATATTCATCTTCAGACCAGGCATTTCTTTATAACTCATGAAGTACAACTGTTACATACATAGTAATCATTACAACTACTGCCATGTTGCACAGAACGTAATAAGTATATATAATTTGTCACATCCACAAAATTAGCTTAATTGAAGTAGATAAAGCTTCCATTATGAATGCTTAAATGTTAGAATATATTTTTCAGGACATGTGTTTGATGCAGTTTGACGTTTGATGTATATGATTGCAGTCTAAAAGTGACTTGTGTACTAGGTAAGCTGCTTTGAAGGTAAAAAAGATGCAATACAAAAGAAAACAATCCTGTTGTGCTGCTTTTTAAACTGTGTGAGATAGCTGGAAACTTAGCATATGTTGATACGTGTGGATGCAAGGAAGAGAGGAAGCATGTGACAGAGGAAAAGGCTGGCAGCCCACTGGAGAAACCACTTTTGGGCACAGCCTTGATGGGAAGCAGGGACATATATGGGCTGCAAAACTGGCCAGCATGGCTGATGTGGAACCTGCCTGCTCTCCTCGCCCTCTGCCTCCAACAGCCTTTAGAATAATCAAGACTTCACAAAATAACATGCATGACATCAGTTTTCACATATTTTCCCTAGAGAATATAATTATGTAACTAAGCAATTATGTCCTTGAGTATAGGGAAATCACTTGGGGAAGTGAAGGTTATTATGATTTCCTAGGTCAGAGAGATGTACACAGTTTTAGGCTCTATATTGTTTTTTATTTTCAGAAAACAAAATATCTTTCAGTTAAGCAAAAGAAAATATCAAAGAATAGTAAAATTTCAATGCTTTTAATAGATGACAGAGCCCAATTTGTAATCAGAACTTTACATCTATTTTAGCAAATTTATTTGAATTAAAAGCAGATGTTCTCAGCATAATTTTCAAATTGCTTTTAGAATTATGTATGGCATGCTTGCATATCATGTACATATGCAAATCTCTTATCCACTTAAACCTAATGCCAGCTAGGCATTTAACTGGAAATGGATAAAAGCACATATCTGATTTCCACACAGCTCTGCAGAGCTTTATTCACACAACTTGTGCAAGGCCTACCGCCACAAGCCATGCAGATGTCCTTAACATGAAATTGTTGACATTAGGAACTTGTAAGCAAAGACAGTACTTTACAAAAAAACAGTTATTTAAGTATGCTCCTAGAAGTAATCATAGCTGAAGGTACTACCTACAGGAGGTAATGAAATGTGATGTATGAGTACATCAACGCTGATGCAGTTAATGTTCAGGTGGTAGATCTTCAGCTCTTGATCTAAATAACTTCCAAAGATATGGCATCTAACCTAATTCTTACAATTAAAAATTCAGTGCTGTCTTTTACAAATACACGGACATAGTATTTCTATGTCAATGACTGAACATTAAGAAGAGGACTCTTTTTTCTGTACGTGTCCTGGTTTCAGCTGGAGAAGAATTATTTTTACTTTTAGTAGCTTGTACAGTGCTGTGTTTTACATTTAGTATGAGAATAATGTTGGTAATACACTGGTGTTTTAGCTGTTGCTAGATAGTGCTTACCCCTACGTCAAGGACTTTCAGTTTCCCGTGCTTTGCCAGTGAGCAGGTGCACAAGAAGCCAGGAGGCAGCAGAGCCAGGACAGCTGGCCCAAACTAACCAAAGGTGTATTCCATACCATAAATCATCAGGCTCAGTATATAAACCAGGGGGAGTTGGCTGGGAGGGGCTGATCACTGCTTGGGCCTGGCTGGGCGTCAGTCAGCGGGTGATAAGCAATTGCATTGTGCATCACTTGGGTTTCTTTGTTTGGGTGGGTATTTTTGTTTTCTTCTTGGGCTTTATTTCTCTCTGTTCCCTTCATCATTACAATTACTGCTGTTATTGTTGTTATTCTTATAACCACAAAATGGAAAACAGGTCATGCCAACACAAGGATGATTACACAGAACACGTGAATTCCTGAAATTAAAAGCCACCATCACTACTGAATACATAAGCAAGCATAAGTCCTAACATTTGAATGCTATTTGAAAAAGCCTTTCCTCTAGTGTTTATCTTGAAAAGGATAGGACAGGACAGGAGCCAACAGTGTTAGGAAATTACTGGTGCTTCTTGGATGAAGGGCACTTGGGAGTGTCAAAACTACAGCTACTACAAGCCATCCCTGCAAGCCAGGCTGAGTATGCCGCTGGTCACACAGAAGAGTAGGTTTTCCTCTTTATTCTTCTGAAGAAGCCAGGAGAAAATATTGCCCAGTCACAAAGGGTAGAAAGGGTGTTTTGGTTTGGTTTGGTTTGATCTTACTCTTCAAGATGACAGGACACCAAAGGAGGACAGCTCCATTTGGAACTGGTTCTTCTCCTTTTTATGTGATCCAGGGAAGTTCAAAGATTTTTGTCTCCCAGTTCTCTTCCTCAGAACAGGGGGGTTATCTGAAATACCAGCAGCTAACACTAACAGCTGCTATAAAGAAGCCCAGAAACAGTTTTGTACTGGTCTTCCTTCACAGACTTCTGTTTTGGAAGACTAGATAGATAGTTAGGGAGTACACTGAACAAGGTTCAGTAACAGAGGGACACCGGAGAGCAAAGACTGCTACTGGGTAAAGTTATGTTAGCAGGAATTTTCCAGTCACCGTTGCTGAATCAAGAGCAAACTAGCTGGCAAAGATGAAGACCACATCACAAAAACCTGGTCAGGAGACAGGTTGTCCATTACAGCCTCAGTCAAGACTTCACGCCAACAATAAACACGTCTTGTATGTCGTCCACCTGCACCCCATTTGACATGACTGAAATGCAGAACCATCCAGCACATTATATGACAAAGTGTAAACCAAACAACAATGAATACAAATATACAGGGAGAAATCTGGCAGGCAAAATAATATATCCACACAGTCACTTTCTCAGGATATTATAACTAATAAACTTATATGGAAAAGGTATACTAAGGACTTTTGTGTTTGTGTTTTATCCATTAAAAAGGGGCACCAAATACCCCAAGATCTGCTTTGCTACAAAAATCAGAATGAACAGGACAGCTCTTGAACATCTTGGGCCACCAGCACTAACTGCTGAAAACCAGCAATCTCTGTGATTTTCCTGCTGTTCCTCTTGGTGAGTTAGAGGGAGAATGGCAAAAGCAGACCATGCTGTCAGGGAAAACAACATGCCACCATAATCCTTAGCACAGAATTGCAGCTGGAACACCAAATTCCTCCTGTTTTACAGTACCAAGCATTGGTCCTTTTACTGACGACTGCATACTCAACAAACACGCTGAATTTGGCCTAAACCTGCAAGTTACTGAAAGGCCACCTTTCAAGCAAACTTTCTGAAAACTTGACAAAACTTTACATTTCCCCTTCTTCCCCCACTGGAAAAGCAGAGATTGTTGGGTTTTGGTGGCTTTACAACAGAACAACTGCTGTTTTCTAACTGTGCCCCGAACAACAATTATGCCAGGAACAGACTCAGAAAACCACTCCCCACTGCCAGAGGGAGAATGGAAATACTAAGGATTCATCAGAGAATGGGGAGAAATCTTAAGGTGCAAATGCTGCCTCTACTAGAAAGGAAATCTTTTGCAAAATCTGATGAGGGGAAGCCAATGTTCTTCAATATCTACAATGGTGTAATCATGTAAGATTCCTCCTGTTACATATAGTGTTCACAAATTTTGTTACTATTTTACACCAGTATTTATCCTGTGTTATAATAGGTAGGCATCCCTGCCATTCTCTTTTGTGGAATTTAACTTCATTTTCTACAGAACTGAACTCAATGTTTCTTCCTTATTTATCCCAATATACTTATTCTTAACAGTGTGCCTTTTGAGGCCTGGCTAAGTATAGATTGATAATACAACACATTTACTAGTCAAAATTGCAGAATTCTCTGATGTTTATGGTTTGGTTAAGTTCATCTCATAGCTGGTGGCTAAAACTAGCATCCATTGGTTGTCTCTACCTCCAGCAAGCACAAACTCAATGATTGTATAGAAAAAATATCTTTATCTAATGTCCACTTTTCTTTGAATGATAAAACCCTCAAATATTTTAATCAATTCGCTTGGGTTTCAGCCAGTCTTTAGAAGTCTGGTTACTTCATTTGGTCTAAGCTTTAACGGTTAGACACACCAGTGCCTCTGGGTCTGTAAAATACACTTGTAAGCTCTGCATTTGCAGTACGTTCTTTCCTACTATCATACAGCTCATTAGCAGACACATCAAAGTTCTCTGAAATTAATAGAAACCTTTAATCCTGATTTTCCTTCTCAAACTTGCATGTGGCTAAGTGCCCTCAGTCTTTGGCAATGGCAGCTGAGAATTCAGCATGCTTCCTGTGAATTTAAGATGACAAGGAATTGAATGTAAGTGCAGACATACAATGAAGCTTGAAGTGGTAGAAAATTGAAATAAAAAATATAAATGAAAACACAGGGGGTCCCACATATAGCTTCAGGAAAATGTTCCTATCTAGACAAGATCATGGCCAGTCATAAGAAAACAACCTATTAGAAAATGTGATGGGAAATTAACTTAGAGACTGCTGGATGAGTTCAAACCGACATGTAGAAGGTATGCTAGTAACTACCCTAATTACAAAATGTGAAGTGTTAAAAATAATTTCAAATTTAAATATAATGAAAAGAGTAATTTATCCCTCAAGCAGAAACCTATAACTTTGACACTAATGCAGAGTAGGCAAGAAGGAACATGGTTTATTTCTAGTGAAAAATATAAGGTTTTGAAAGCACACATTAAAAAAACTCAGTGTCATTTTCTTGAGTTTGACCATCTAAAAAGTAGATGTCTCTCACACAAAAAGTGTATAAGTGTCTTTTTGTGACCAATATTTGAAGGATTATTTGAAGTCCGTAACATCAATAACTCATTCTGCAAGTCAGACATTGAAGGTCTGGCCTCAGGACATGTGTGTACAGAAATTAATTACTTACACAAAACAGAAGAACTGCCACCAGAATAAGCACCCAAGAAACTACACTGTATACAACTGATCATCTCAGAAGGAGAGAAAGAACAATGATATATCAAGAGAGTCTGCTCTCAAATGCGTCCTCTCCCGGGCCTGTTCTGAGATGTCAGGTAGCAACAAAACCTCCCTGCCTGTTCTGAACAGCACAGCAAAAGAGCTAAAAAGATGAGTGCTGGCTTGCCCTAGTTTTTCATACAAGCCTTTTATCTTATGAATGAAGCTATCCCCCAGCTTGAAGAACAATGGAGGAATAATGGAAAAGGTGAAGGTGCTGAAGAGAGAAAAAAGTGTGTTCCTACTAAGAGCAAATGCAGTCATGTACTGGGAACACTGTATCAGATGTAAGCAGCAGAAAGAAAAATCACAGAAAAGGACAAAATGCATGTGGTGGCCTTCAAAACAATAATGGTTTTGTTATTTTCTCTGTTCTTAGGAGGACAGATGTCTGATATATTTATGCTGTTTTGTGACCTGGAAAATTAAGATTAATTTTCTGTGTGCTTCTATGACTGCTTGCTTAATTCTTGGTAAGCCAGTTAAAGCTAGTCTTACAGGTGCTCAGATATTACAAGAAACAGATCCAGAAGCTTTATGGGATTCTTTTTATTTAAAAAGTATTAGTCCATTTGGTTTAACAATTTCAAAAGGAATTTAACAAAAATGCTTAGGTGCTTTTAAAATCCCATTCTACATTTTTGATTAAATCCTTTAGAAATGTCTCAAAAAGATTTTTGCTAAATGAAGACATAATATCTTCTCATGTCAATGATCCACTGTGAGGACACATCCTTTACTACAGTAAGAGCCCTTAACAAGGGATTTATAAAACAAGTAGGCAGACTAATTCAAGAGAGTTCAGCAAAGGAAAGGCTGAATGCTTCTTTTGCTAAGAGCAATTTCTAAAAACTGCAGAGGCGAAAATGCCTACCTGGTGCCAGGAGGGCATTTGTTGGGATGGTCTATTGAGGGGCTTGTACAATTATTTGGTTTTAAGAATGATCTATGGATGCATTTACTTTTATTCTGGAAAGACTACCCTGCTGCCACAGTATTTTCCAGTTTCTAACAATAATTCCTGCTCTACTCACAAATGCCATTCTGTGAAGTTTACAGCCCCAATATATTCCAGTATTTCAGCTGGGCTGCAAAGATCCCAAGCTGGGCACTGCCATTTCCACAGCTTTCTAAGATTTGGTTTAGATGTTCAGTGTCAGCTCTAAAAGCAAAAGTCAACATATTCTGTCCTAGCTAGGGATCTAGCACAAGTATCTATAAAAACCCAAATAATTGCATGCTCATTTAAAGGCCAGCTTTTTAGATTTCAGCCACACTATCACAATTCACAGAAGTTGAAGATCTTCATCTGGGTCCTACCTTTTAAAATAAAGAGCTGAAACACCTTCTGAAACATCTTTCAGCAAAACTTATTCATTCATCATTTTTGCAAAAGAATGATAAATAATGTAGAACGATCTTAACAGGGGCACTTTGACTGGAAGAAAAAATTGGTCATAAAATAATAATCTGACCCAATTTTGAGAATTTTATACAAAAGTATTATGCTGTGCACTAAACTTAAATGCATAATTTATATTACTTCGGATGAGAGTGCCTCAGTAAACATCAGATAATTCAGAAAGTAGCATGATGTGAACATGGTGGTCTTGCAGTATGTCTGGTTACTGCAGTAAACACCATTACTCACATCTTATTCAGTGTGAACAGGTTTGTAACTAATAGCAAACTATGATTTGTAATTTTTCACAATGGGGCATTTCATTACCACCCCAGGAAAATATGTCCAAGTTGGCCTGTTCCTTCTGAATAATTTTATTATTGATGTAATCACATCAACTTTTCCTCACCTCTAGGTAACTTTTACAGAGGTCAATCATCACATCTCTAGTACTTTCCTGAGGACAGCTCTTTGGACAGTTCATCTCTGTGGATAATATATAGAGATCCTGCCTCACCATTACCACCCTTCAACAGAGCCCTTCTGGCTGTCCTCTCTTTTTTCCATGTGATTAATAGCTGGTTTTTGTTTGAAAAGTCTGACAGTCTGGAAATACACCCAAAATGAGTCATGTCTCATCTGCCCTGTTTGCACACCTCTAAGCACTTGTGTCTGCTCCAAGATCTTTGCAGCCTTTCTGCTACCTGGCTGCTTCACCCCAAACATCTGCTGCAGGCAACCAGACAGAGCCACTGGATAAAATCCAAAATACCTCTTGCTGACTCTGAAGTCAGACTGCCAGGCAGAGCAGAAGGCAAAATCTTTAGCATGTATCACTCCTTAGGCCCTGCCAACATCTTAAGTTTCACAAAGTAAAATTTCCTTTGTATTACTATTTGTCTGAAATGCTCTGAGTGTCCCAACTGGACTGTTTTTTCACGTCCCCTCTCTTCTGCACTAGAAGTGATCAGTGCTAGCATGTAGACTAGACACTTGACAAATTAATTTCTTAAGTACTTTCCCAGCATCTCATTGCTGTTTGGTGAACTGCTGGTGTCAAATCAGATGGAAGAGCAACAGGTGACTGAGAAGTGGGGATAATGTGCACAAATACTGTGTGTAGCCACTAGAAGCCTTCATCTTCTTGTCTCAGACATCTTTATACCTTTCTTTAAGCCATACAATGTGATGTACAAAAATTCAAATGTTTGAAAACCACACAAAATATAGAGGAAGATCTATTAGGAACTGTACAAACTACCGGCACCAAACTTTACTTTCATCTCTCTCAATATAACTGTTATTTTGTGTACATATGTGCAATTTGAAGAGCAGTGAGAACTGATTTTTTGTTTAGATATGTTGTAACTACACTATCCACTTTCCCAGTAGTTAACACTTTTTTGCAATGAACCTTGTTTGTATGGACACTCCTCCATAGTGGCAAAAACTGTGATGGGTCACCTTCAGGCAACAACTGCAAATGAAGTGTAACTATTTTCATGGCAATATTCTGCAGGAGTCTCTGATTCAAATTCTTGTAACTCTTTACACCAGCTAACATGTTCAGCCAACCTATTATCCTTTTAAGTTGAGAGAAAAAGTAATGCACTCTCTTTTGTTTAAGGTTCCAAATAAATTACTGTGACATACTCCACAAAAAAAAGAACGAGAGACTACACAAGTCCCAATTATTTCAAATTACTTTTGGGGCTAAAATGATCGGTGCTGAACTCCACAGGTTTCTGAGATTGGACAGAACGTACACTTTACTGTAACAGATGTCTTAGAGCATTAAATGTATTTCTGACTGCCATCCAAGGTCTCTTATTCCCCTTCAAAGTGCCACTACCTTAAAAAAAAGTCAATACAATTAATTACAGGAGGGGACTTGTGTGGACTGCCTCCAATGAACTCTGCTTCTTTCACACATAAGCAATTATTGAGCCATTATAGGTGAAAGATTAAGTGCTGAACATATGATGCTAGGTAATACTCACAGCAACCGCCTCCAGGATTTGTTTAACAGCATCAGCAGCATCTCGTTCACTGTAGTAACCCTTTTCCACAATCCTACAGAAAAAACAACATGAGAAATTGTGTTCAGCATTATGCATTAAGGTAAACAAACCAGGCAAAAGACTCTTTTCAAAAATGAGCTAGAAAACAATCAACTTTAAATATGACCAGGACTCTGGAGTGCCCCCTAAAGAAGAGAAGACAACTTTTTGCAGTTTAGGTTACCTTTGATTCCCAGTTAAATGAAAAACTGGAGATATCAACTAGGTAAGAAGCTCATAATATATACACATTACACATTCAGTTGAAAAGTTTTTGAATTTTCTAAATTCAGGGAATGTGAATTACTCTGTGATATAACTAGGTAACCTTTAGGAACTGCTTTTTCACTTTTATATTTAACTTCAGCTTCCCTCCACCTCCCCCTGCCTCCTCTTATTCAGTTAGCTGGTCACTAAACAACAGCACTATGCTATGCCCACACAGATCTGAATTATTCAAGAGAAAGGTCTGGTGTAAAAATTTACTAGCTTCAAATTATCCCTGAAGTATAATGGGCTGAAGAAAAAAGTTGTCTTTTTTCCCCCATCAGTAGAAAACTGGGGGCTCTGTAGTCAAACACAGTTTCATTAAAACCAAAACTACTTTTTTTCTTTCTTCTTAATGTAAATAGCCAGTATGCTAAGTTTATTTTGTATAGACAACACATAATAGATTGATTTTGCAAATGTGCTGACCATGTGCAGCTTATGGTGAGTTCAGCAATATTTGTAAGTTCTGAAGATCCTTCAGATCTGGTTTTCTGTCTCCCTTAGCTTTTACAACCATTCAATTTTGTAAAAACACACAAAACTTCAGCTTTCTTCTTTAATGATGTTATGTCTGTGGAGCCTTATCGTGATAAAAACATTAAGAAAGAAAATACTTTTCTGTGTTAATGTAATGTTCTGAAGTGGTGTATTTCAACACTTTGTATGCTATGCTGCATAGAAAGGGCAGCAAGGTTTAATGTGAATTTCTGGGTTGGACTCCCAAAGCCCAGCTGTGCTACTGCAGCTCTTTTAGAAGAGCACCAGCAGTGGCACAGGGTCTGGAAGCTGATCCAGGATTTGCATCACATGTTCTCCAAGAACTGCCATTACAGAATGAACACTACATAAATGCACAGTTAAACAGGTTAAACAGGGTCAGCAGAAGATACAGATTTGCACAATGACATATGGGAAGTTAATAAAAGAAGGATCTATCAATAACATACACTAATGCTCCGTTTAAGACTCCCAACAGTCTTTTTACTGTTGTATTTAGCTACACGCAGTATTTGCGAACTACAGTAATTTTCCCTCAGAGACTTACCTTAAAGGTCAGAGCTTTGACGTGAAGTTTTGATTTTTTACCATATTCATTTTTCAAAGCCCAAGAAAACATAGACAGATGTGTAGAAACAGAGCCTGTGGTGCCTCTGAGACATTTTATAAAATGATCTCCTGCAAGCACACAAGCCAGTTTTACAAAACAACACCCTAAAATCCCCATGAAGCAGGAGAGCAAGATGCATATAACGGCTGAAGGCAAAAGTTGCTGGAAAGACTTTCTGCCTCAGGATCCAGAAACAGACCCTGCTTGTGGCAAGAAGGGTACACTCCTTTCTCCCCACTTTCACTGTTTTGCAGTATCTTTTTATCACTTCTCTGAAATAACAGACTCATATTGAGATCCCTTCAGTGCAACTCCTTACAGCTTTACAAAAGTTGACACAAAAGATGTTGATTAATGTACTTATGAAAGCATTACTTACATACTCATTAGAAGATTAAGTGCAATAAGAAACAATGCCAAGATAATAACCCACCAGAAACAGATGTAACAAGCATGGCACTGCAGAAAATGGTCTATACAGGGATATTCCTAACCAGCTGCAATTACTTTACCTTAACACGCATTATGTTCACAGATAACTAAGTCTATTCATGTGGCACTAGTATGAGCAAGCAATCCCTCTCAAGCAGGAGTTCTTCTATCTCACCATGATTTTTTGGCTGCAGAATTATTTGGCCTTATTTCTAGAAGGCGGTTGTTTTTTTTTTCCTGGCAGCCCTTCAGCTACCCTTGCATATAAACTAGTTCACCTCCTTTGTGTTTTTGTACTGCCAGACCTTCCCCTGCTTTGGTCATCCATTCAGATTATCAGGGAGAGCTTTATTTGAACTTACACCACAAGGGTAAACCAAAGCAAAGTTTGCTCAATTAGACACTATGTTAGGTGTGTGGCCTCAAATTTAGGAAAAAGGTTATGAAAAATCGTAAATTACACAACAAAATGCTACATTGTGCTTGAAAGTAAGATTCCCTCTCCACTATTTCAGACTGAATTATCCTTCTCTGGTAGATTACATGGTGAGACCTGAGCAACAGTGGCCCTCTTGCTTGGGTCTGTTCCCCTAAATACACTGGTTTGGCTTCCTCCTCCTTTGTAATTCAAATAAAGTATTTAGTATCAGTCAGCAGGTTCCCACCTGTAGCATCCAGATGCATTTTTGAGAATACAGACCTCACTTTCATCCCACCTTCCCTCTTCCCTGCTGTTATTTTGGGTGCTAATTTGCTCCTCTAACCTTGGCACAAGAGGCATGTTACAACACTGTCTTTGTTTTACAGATTTCTGTGTATTAAAGACATTCACATAATCGTTCTGTTAAGCTTACAATCTGTAGCAGGGCATGGGAGATCATAACATAACTTCAAATTTGGTCACAAGGTAATAAACCCAAAAAGTCTGCTGTGCTAGTTTGACCCTCTGCCACAGATTTTAGAATATATTCCACAATTAACCACAGGAAAAAGACAGGCATGGTGGGGCTGCTGCTGGGGAAGTGCTGCACACAGGCTGAGCTGCCAGCACCATGCTGGGTTCAATTCCTCATTGCTCAGGCATACATCCTCTGGGAACGGACCACCGTGCACATGCGTGAGTCCAACAGCTGCAGGATGAACTTGGGCACCTGACCTCAGAAACGTGTGGGGCAGAAAGTTTTCAGGTTCCAACAGGATTTGAAATTCTCGGGTTTTCCCGCATACATGATTAAGATGAAAGAAAAATGTGGCAATACAGTTAGAATTCCATTTACCTTTCTCCCTTCATCCAACAAATTTCTAATTTTACAGTATGGTAACCCAGTATTTGTTCTATCCTTTCTTTTTCAAACAGATATATCTAGGTGGAGTGGGGGGGGTGAGATATCTCTTAAGTGCACACAACTTTGTACTTTCTTCCACTCCACAAAATCAAAGAAAAGGTGAGGTTCCTAGTTTCCTGTCAGTGCCCAACCAATGCAGGAAAGAAAACCACCAATTCCTTGACCGGTGGAAACAAGAGAGGTCAAAGTGGAGCTCAGGACTGCCCTCTTGACCACAGCATGAGAAGACCAGCCCACCCTGCCTTAGACAACTACAGGATACTGCTCTTATTATTTACATTAAACACGTAACAGAAGAAGCACACAGACACTGAAGATGAAGACATTCTGGATTTACACTTTACAGGAAACAAACATAATGAAGTGTGGACCCATATTTCAGAGCAGCAATAAAAAACAACTGTAGAATTATTGTGCAATGCATATGACTCATCTGCTGATGTTACATGTGAATAACATGCACTGGCAAGTCAATTACAGCTTACATCATGTGCAGTTAACTTTCTAGTTTTTCATAACTCTAGAGTCCAGACCTACTGAGAGTACAAACCTAATTCTTAATTAATAATAATCTAGTAAATAGAAAACCTAATCTTCTGTAACAGCAATAATGAAAAAAGACGTACTTCTTTCTAAAGATGAAAAATTATTTCTAAGGGCACTCTGCTTTAAAATTAAAAACTGGCTATTAGGCAGTAAAGGAATAGTACTGAAAGAAGATTATCCTGTAGTTTAGGTCCTCTAATAATGCTGGGGGATCATTTGCATATCTATATTTTGCATCCTCCCTGTGACAGTTTACATAAGACAAATGGTAGGTGTGCCAGTTCGCTTTATTATAATGACACTCCTACCTGAGACCAATGAAGCTTCTTTACAAGGATTTTTCCATTTCAGCCTGAAGATTAACAGTGACTCATTGCCCTTTTTTCCATAATGGAAGGAAACCCAAAGAAATGTCTTATTTTGTTATTATTGAAGCAAAAGCAATTATTTATAAGTACTTTACAGACTGATCTTTAAGAAAAGCATGGATGAAGAAAGATCAAACCTTCAATGAGGGAACAGAAAGACAGGAACAACAACAATAAGGAAGTAATTAAACACTTTCTTTGATATGCAAATGAAAAAAGCCAGGTAGGCCAAACGAGTGCTGTAGAGAAAAACTGTGAGGAAGACACCAGGGCATCTGGAAGAAGGGACAGAGAAATGCTTAAAGTCAAAGAAAAAAAAGCTTGGAAAAACACTGAATTTGGTGTCACAAACATCTATGAAATTCAAGACAGTGCTTTAAATAGAAGATGACATTCTAGAGCAAGCAAAAATGTGATGTTGATTAAATAAACAATTCATATTCTAATCACATTTGTGTAGAATCACTTTTTCCTGCTTTCATGTACAGATTTATTGAAATATGCTGATTCAGTTGTTTGCACTTGTACATGGCAAGACACACATCTAACAAGAGTATGTAGTTGTGCACACCAAGCTACACGTCTCCTAAAACACCACCTGATGCCCTTCTGAGCACATGTGGAAATATTTGAAGAAAATCCACCTTCTTCTCTAAAGAGAAGCAGGGAAGTATTTCCCAAAGACCCCTCATCACTCCTCTTCCCACTGCCACTGGAGATGGAGATGCCCCCTGGGAACGGCCGAGATGCACCCTGGCCTGCCTGTGGGCTCCAGTCACTGGGCAGAGCCCATCCCACCGCGCCCCACAACCCAGAGCCCACGGCCATCCCACCAAAGCAATGATAATGCTCTCTCAGCTGCTCTTGGGGTGGAAAAGCTTTGTGCTGTCATAGGTAACAGAGCTATAAAACATTCAGTACTCAGCAAAACCACCCTGAGCATCACACCATCCAGCAAGCCTGTGGAAATGGTACAATGCGTTTGTGATGCACGCTTTCTTATACACAGCAGGTAGCTGAAATTTGGCAGCTTCCACATGATTGTCAAACACATGTATGCATTCAAGTGTTTAATAATTTGCAGTAATGCTTGCCAACTTCCACCCAGCCTTTCTAGCATTTCTGTTCCCTCCGAGTGCCACAGGTTTTCTGGCAATATAAATCCCTTAGTTTTGCAAATTGTAGCCTCTCTCTGCCACAGAAGCCCAATGCTTGCTGTGTTGCTTACAATGTTGCCATTATCCACATCTTCATCACAGTCCCTATCAGCAGATGGATAAATTCATACCAGCATTCACCACACTTCTGCAACCTGCAGTATCATTTGGGAAGACTATGCATTGGATTTTACTCCTTTCAGGACATACTTCTTAGGACTTGGTACTATGTTCCCCACATCTATATGAAGCCACTGAAAGCAGCAGAGCATCACAGTAAAGGGAGGTAGGTAGTGACCACACTTGCTCTGCAGAAACTTTATTATTGGTAGGGGGAAAACAAAACAAAACAACAAAAAAAAGGAAGACTGCAGTCTTGTTAAATTAAATGCATTTGGTCTGCAAATCGATAAGGAAAGAGATGGGGAACCCCAATGTGTCCTTTTATAATCGATTTTCAGAGCAGTATTAAAAATTATATTGCTATACAATGTTACAGTTGACTGGAATACATGTGTCTGGGGATTAAGGACAAGACCTTAGGCAACAAGTGAAAACAATACATTTACAAAAACAAACAAGTGACCACTTCACTACAGAAGGAAAGGACTAGGCTTTGGGTCTGATTTTTCCGTAAGTAACAAAATAGAGGGCCAGATTTTCCAAATCCAGAAAGAGAAACAGTGCTTGCACAGCTGTAAAAGTAAAAAGGGAATAAAACCCACCCAGCAATCTGCTTTGAAGAAGCAGAGGATCCATCTAATGCCAGAAAATGCTAGATGGGGAGAGTCACTGATGGCACACACCTCTTCATGCAAGACTGCCAGTACCTGAAGTTCTTGGTCAGCACTGGCTGTTGCCCTGGCAGTGAGACCTCTGAGGTAAGAACGAGGAAGGGTTGCAGGTCCTTTCCTGGGTGGCACAGCCTGCAGAGCCACTCCAAGCCCTCACTGTAATAACTCCTGAAACCTGTAATCGAGAGTGCCAGGGGGCAGAAGAAGCAACAGTGAAGAGGAAGCAACTGGTTACCAGCTCCCTGACCCTGAAACCAAAGTCTCTTGTTTTTCTTTGGCACAGGAATCTAGAGCAATGACTGCTCCTTCAATTTTAAACACAAGTTGTTCTCGTGACTCCTTGTGACCAAGAACATCTGAAATCTTACCCACTTTAACAAACTTGCTTTTTCCTCCCTCACACTTTAAGTGGATTAGTTCTATTCTTAGCTTTACTTCCCTGCTTCCGTCCCACACAGGCCACCCTACCCATCCACTAACTTTACCTGAAATCTGAGCAGGTAAAGTCTGTTTCTTGCTTTCCTTACCTCAGATGGGTAACTGCACTTAGTTTTATGCTAATCAATCTAAACAGTTACTCTATAATTTGCAATATTTAGCCATCATTTAATATTGCTGCTATAAATACTATTGCTCCACACTGTGGAGTGTTGCATTTCAGTATTAGGTGAATCTAGAAACACACCACATAGCTTGCAAAAGGTCTGCAAAATCTACGTAGCCACCCAAAAGAGTAAATAATTTTCTTATTGGTTCCCAACATTGTTTCCTTTCTTCCTTCATGCTATGTCTGTATTTGATTTTTAGGTCATTCTTTATAAGTATCACAATATCAAAAAAAACCATCACTGTTTTTAGGGTTGTTTTCGTTCTGCCTCTAGCTGGCTTTTATCCAAAACTCTTGTACCACACCTTACTTGTGGGCTGCATCCTGTTACACCCAGTACAGTCTCAGGCAACACACTGGCTTCCAGAAATACAAGATCTGTTCCAATGCCAGTATGTGCTAACAATTTTTTTTTAAATTTTCAGTTCTATACAATAAATGTTAATTCATCTAAAATTCTTCGGTTGTCATGGAGATTTTTTCTGCACATATTCAGTTAATTCTCATGTAAATTCTTATATTTCATTAAAATTAAATTCAAAGTTTTCTACAAGCTAAAGTGAGACTGAAAATTAGCAGAAACAGGAAAAGAAAATGACATCACTCTATTCAACAGCAAAACGGTTCCCACAAGGAACACTTTCTCAATGAATGATTCACAGATTTATTGGCTCACACCTGTACCGAGGTGACTCCAATTCCTTGTTTCTTTGATGCATTTGTTTAGTTTAAAAATAAGGTTTCTCTCTAAATACGGATTTTCGATACCGTAGCACTGAAGAATAATAAATATAAAAATAGTAGGTCTGATTCAGTTTGCTGATTCTTCCTCATTTTAAAACCATTTTCATAGTTCAGTGCAGAGTAGCTGTTAATGCCAGCTCATGATATGAAGAAGGATAATGGGAAATACAGAACTGGGTTTGGATCTGGCTCCAAGTCAAACAAACAAGATGTTTTTTTCAACACCTTGTTTAGAAATGAAATGCAGAATTGCAGTCATTCAGTCATACCTCCATCATTGTTAGGTAAGAGGCAGTTTCTGATAAATGTGCCATGCAGGAGAATTCAGAGAAAGATTGTGTATTTCTTGTAGCTCAAACTGGGGTTTGTTTTCCCCTCTTTAACTTTCTACTTCCTACTGAGCATTTCAATAACACCCACAGAACTAGAAAAATCTTGTAGGAAAATCGTAAGTTATACATTAAAAGCCTGGGGAAGATTAAATAAATGGCCACACCTACAAAAGTAGCAGTGAAATTAGTAAGAACAGTTCAGTGCCCACCATTTTCAAAAAGGCAGGTTCATCTTTCAGGAGCTTAATTTCAGCAGACATTTTTAAAAATAATAGTCTTTGTTTCTAGAGGTTGTGAAACCACAGTGCTCATGAACTATCAGCTCAAACTTCTCTCTCAGGCAGAAGTTTCTGTGTAACTGACTGTGTGAGACAATGCAACAAACTGAATTATTTCAGCATTTCACAGCTCCTGTCTGGTGAGAAACAGGGAGGGGACAAAGAGAAGAATCACTGGAAGCTTGCAAAGGAGCAGGGAGGGGGAAAGAGCAGCACCGAAGGCACTGATAAAGCCACCCTGCCAAGAACTGGTGAGGCTTTCATTGGATTTCTTTGTCTAGTTAAGGGCACCATGTTGTAAGAAAGAAGTGGGAAAGTGAAGGAAATTCAGTGGGCAGTAACTGAAACATAGAAAACACAACTGATGACGAAAGACTTCAAATATATAGTCTTCTGCAGTCCCCCACTGTGTGAGAGTTTGCTATAGAGAAGGAAGTTATCATCTTCTTTACCTGCTGGGAACAAGGCAAACAGATTTTGGCCAAATGTGCAATAATAAAGTTTTTCCTAATATTGAAGCCAAATCTAATTACCAGGCTGGACAGCCACTGGAATAGCCCACATAAGCAGATTGCAGAGGTGTTTAAGAAACAAACCCCAAAACCTTGGGCCCCCAAGGACGGTTGAAGGATACTTCCTGAGCCCAGGCGAACAAAGTGCCCACTCCAGCCCTACATGCCAAACGAGCACAGCTGTAGCTGCCATTACATTTTAAACACATTGCCCTGGAGGTCACTCCAGCACACCGCTTAATTCCCAGTAAGAGTGAAACAAACAGCCACCAAACTCTGAAATTGGGCACTGCTTGCATAACATACATTGTGCTTATATCCTTCTATATCCCTGTTTGCGAGAGTATTCACATTATCATTATTCAGTTCAAGTTTGTATCAGGTTCACCTTTCCAGTCCTCCTTTGGTGGCCTTGGCATCTCTTTACAGTGCATGGATGTGTGACACATTCCTGACTCCAGCAGCTAAAGTTCAACTTTGAACTAAGAAGTACATTACCTGAAAAGGATTTACTTTTCAGGCTTTCATAAAAAAAATCAACTTAATTATGATTTTGGACAAGCATTTTGGTGCTCTGAATATTTAGGATAACTGTACTTCCTAAAACATTTTGGCTTCCCTTTATACTCTTGTCGTACAACAGATTGTACAAAGCACTCACATCCTAAGTGATTTTATAATTTCAGGAAAGATGTTGAATCAAGGCATAGAAGACACACCATTACATCTTTGGTCAGTCAAAGACTTCCTGCATACATGTATGTAGGCTACAGATATATATAGGCTGCAAGTATATATACCTCAACTTGTCACCTCCACAGAGCTGTTAAAACATCTCTAAATTTCAAAGAAGTATGAAAGCTAAATTTGTTAATAGTTGAGGAAATCAGCTAAGGCTTGATCAGCTTCCTATTTAATTTTACAGGTGTGTCTCTCCTAGTTTGTCTGGCATCCAAACCACGTATGTCTATATGATAGTGGTGAGGCTATGGCAGAAAATGGAGAATACATGTGTCAGAGATGCTCTAATCACAAGAAGTCTCAGTATTAATGGCACCTAACAAAATAAAGAGCTTCAGAGGCACTGATGCATCCTACCTGCAAGGGCTTCCCCAGTTCCCAGAGTGGGCTAGCAACATACAGGCTGGTCCCAACTAGGACATACCCATGCTAACAATTCCTGCAAAATTATCTCCAGCAATAACAACGAAAGGCAGAAGGACATTCTAAATGAGAATGTTTTAAGTGAAAAGCCTTCCACAGTAGAATTAAGAATGAGATGAGCTTTAATATCACATCAGTTCACACTTAGAGAGTGGCAGGAAGCCAGCCAGTATTATAATTGCACCATCACCATTGCTTGAGTCATTTAGCCATTTATAAATCTGCAAACATGTTCCCTCTGGGCACTTGGTGTTTCGCCTGACTCTAAGTGCATATATTGACCAGATCGTAAGTAGTATCCTATGCACAAACATTTACAAAAAATCATTTGTATCTCTCACCTTCAAGAAAATATTGTGGTCGGTAGATACTGACTTACTTAAGAGTAATTCTGTCCAGTGACAGAAAATAAGGTGCTGACCACAAAGAAGTGTAAAGGCATTATTACAACTCTGTACAAGAAGGAAACACCAAATTACATTGGAAAGGTTACAAATTACCATTAACACACACTTCTTTATTCTAAAAATACTGGGTTTTATCATTACTGCAGCTGAAATCAAGAGACACTAAGTGAGCTATTATGACTTCAAGCAACACTTTTACCAGAGCTAAGTTGTGTGTTGTCTTCTGATTTCAGAGAATAGAGCACAGTCAGTGTAGTTAAGTCAGAGTTTTTTTCTTTTTTTTTGGCCAGTGCTGAGTGAGGGGACTGTAACTTAGGTCCAGACAACTGCTCTGATCCCTCTCCGGAAGACAGACTGCCACCACATCATGAGGACAGAGCTCAGGAACAAATAAAGCATGTTATTCTGCCCATAGTTTATAAAAGACCCCCACTTTAGTGACTGATTAACTCCTTGACTCTTTTTGATGTTCCTTAGCAATTCTAAAACTTCCATAAGCAGAAACAACAAGGTGTGCTTGAAGCCTGGGAAAGCTTCAGGAAATTTTGTACATAAGAGGTAATCATTCATATATCTCTTAAAAAGGCGAGTTCTTTAGAAGAAGTAATTAGTAATTTTGTTAATATATGCTCCATAAAAGAAGATAGTATCAGCTTGAATATATATTTCAGAAGAAATCAGATGAAATCTGAAATAGAAGCCTGTCAAGAGACTGTCAGCTGTAAGTGGTATTTTTAGATAATGTTTGGTGCACTTAATAAAAAGATGAAGGAAGAAACAGAAGAGTTTATGGTCAAGATGCCGAAGTACAGACAAGGAAAATGTGCAGAGTGACATTATCATTTGAAGAAAGGGCCTAAGAAAAACTATTTTTAGCAATCTGCAGGCATTCTGACTAAAATGAAGTTAAAGCAGAGTTGATGGTTTTTGCTGAACATACTATTTGGAAAAGTGATGTATTATTGATTCAGCTGGAACACAATAGATATGAATAAAATCTGAAGGGAAAAGACCAACTTCCAAAAAGGTAGCCCATAAAAGACATATATCAGACTTCTCTGTGCTGCAAGGCCTATTACTGACTGTAACAATAATTGGTTGTTAGAAGCAAAGCCAGATCAACAAAATGAGCAAGGATCTGATGAAAGACACCACACACTAGAAAAGAAAGTCAGAGTACCAAGAAATTATATTTAAGTAAGGTATGATGAAGGTACACAGGGGAAAACGAAGAGGCAAGAGGAAAATATAACTGAACAAAACTTAAGAAGAATCATCATTATAGCAAAGGGCAACAACTATAAAGAAAATTGAAGAGTTAATAGTCAAAGGGGTTAACACAAAAAAAATTGGGCCACTGACTACTTACCTAATCAAATCTTTGAACAATCTAAGGTTCACTATTAATAAAAATGTGTTAAAAAAGCAATTACTTTGACAAAATTTGCCTGCATAGATGAGACGAGTATCTTTTCCAGGAAAACTACATCAATTTTGGTGGTATCAATTCATTCTACATTCCCTTATAGTCACTGCATTTAAACTCTTTCTTCCACTGTGATCTTCAGTTCATATTAAAATGTTTGTTTCCATTTATTTGAGCTCAAATTTAAGTCCCATCTATCTGAAAGCACCTAGAGGATTAATTCCATGAACCTCTAAGTTTCTCCTGTTAAATGGAGAAGAGCTGAAACGGAGAGAAGCTTTCTGGTTATAAATCTGCCTTTCAAAATATCCCCATAAGGTTTATTACTTTATTCTGTATGCACAATATGATGTCATTCAAAAACCTAATAAAACCAAATTTCATTATGTCTTTCCACCACTCAAACTTCTCATGTAAAAGATGTGCCTACGGTTCAAACTAGGGCTCTGCAACACTCTTCAAAAGAAGATGAAGTGAGAAGGAAGATGAGAGATGGATGAAAATTGACTTTTGCCTGCCACTTTGCTCCCAGTTCTGAAACTTCCTATCCACAATTGTAGTGGAAACACAGTCCTTTAAAGGTGGTTCAAATGTTAGAGTTATCACTCTGCCATGTATTTGAACAGCTGTGCTAATTTTGCCTTTTTGTTTTTAACCTGGCTCCTGCCCAGTGAGGACCAGTGTGATCGCAGCCTGGCCTCCGTATTGTGGCAGCGTGAGAAACATGTCTGTGTGCTGCTGAGCACTCTGCTGCTGGGACACTCAGAGCCATCCAGAGGGTTATCCCCCAGGACTCTGTCAAAATGCTGCTGGTTTAAATGCACTTCAACCATGCAAGTCTGTTTGAAACGTGCAGGAATGAAAAAGGAGGGCCAAGCAAATGTCAGTCATATGTGCCAGCACTGGGCTGGAGACAGAGCATCTGGAAAGACCAAGAATAATAATTAATTTAGACCCACCACAGTTTTCTCTCTGTCTTAGTCAGTTCGTCCATTTGCCTGCCTTATTTCAAAAGCTCATTGTCACTGCTCACTTGCTGGGTTGGCAAAAACCATCACGCAAACCAGCAATAAATACTGTAATTTACAGAAACTTCTCCAATTTAGTTTAGAGTTATATTTGTTGTGTCTAGGATTGTGGAATATTGTGTGTCAGGGTATGATCTACAACGTGATTTATGAAGTCTGGGAAAGAGATTTCTCTTCAAAATAACAACCAAATTTCTCTTTAAAAATACAACCAAAACCAAACTGATTTCAACTGTATTAATTCAGATGTGTAGTTGATACTTTTTTAAAAATTTATCTCCTTTTAGGTAACACAACTGAAAAATTCTCATAACGAAAGCTCAGTTTAGCAATAACATGGATGATTTGACAGAAATATTAAATATGGTGAAGGAAGTGAGTAATTTTATTGCCCAGAACTTTTATGTTAGAGCGGCGTGAAACCAGCAGCACATCGACAATGCTAATAGGATTCTAGAAAACTAATCGGATCTTGGGTATTTATAAAATTGTCATCATGATAAGGGGAATGTGTGCGTGAAAGAACTTACTCATCTGCAGCTCAAATACTATTCAGAAGAAGAATGGACATCTGAGCAATAAAACAGTTGATGTAAAGAGTACAAGCATATTGCCAGAAATAGCCGTAGCAGTAACAGCAGTGAAGATGTTTACAGTGAGGAGAGCAGATGTGTTTGTGTACCAGATCTAGTCACATCATTTGCTGACAGCTAATTTGAAAGATGCATAAGAGTAACTCCTCCAGAGAACAAAACCTGATGTGCTGCCTGTGTAAGGATGGTAGTTTACAAACAAGCACATAAGGTCCTCCAAACCCTTGGGGTGGTCCCTGGCCGCGTCAGGGTCCTGCTTACCCACACACTCTCTGTAAGGGTCTTCTCTCGAGGGCAACGATAGGCTGGATCTCAAGACAGGGTCACAGCTTTTCCTCCACATCTGACACAACCCCACTGCCCAGCAGATTTTCCAAGGTCATTTTGCTTTCTCCTGGGATAGGAGTCATGCGAGCACAGAGGGAAAAGTGCACAAGGCCTCTCTGTAAGTTAGGAGATTTCCTTCATGCATGATAAAAAGATGTATGGATCAAAAGGATTAGGCATGAGAGGGGAAGTCTGTCCTAGGGCAAAAAGCTAAATGTACCCTCACTCACACTCAGAAAGCAGCCATCATACACCACAATGCAAGTGTTAATCCTTCAGCCTAGCAGAAAGAGCAGACAGGGACAGCTAATGCTTAATTGGAGTGACTAGCACAAAACATCTTGGTTGCATGTTTCTATTAAATTATTTTTGGTTTAAGGTTGAAAAGTGAAATAATACTCCTATTGTTAGCTTAACAGCTGAAAATAGCTTTTCATGTTTTTAGTTTGTTAGGTTTTTTTCCAAATCACAGATCAGAGAAGACTCTATTGCTAAAGTTTCTAGCTCTGTTGTATATGGGAAAAAGGAGGATGCAGAGTTCAGAAGACCTCCACAGTATTAGCACTCGTTAGATGCTCATCACAAGGAGCATCATAACCCTAGTAAGTGACTAGGCTTTGCTTCTTTTCAGGCAATGCCAGACAGCTCTACCTAGCCAAACTACTGCATTAAGCATATAATTTTGGGGAAAGATCAGTCTGGGAGCTCCAATACTATAATCACTGCTGAGTACAGACTACAGAATGTTGAAAATGTTGCAATATTAAATCGTAGTTCTATCAAATAATGCAATTCCCCAACCTGGATCCCATGGAGTCTTTTATCTTCCATTCTTCTACCACACAGATGGTTGCTGCTCAGGAACAAACAATTTCGCTGGCCTATTTGTGTTATCATTTCGCAAACTCTCTTCATCAAAGACTCCTGTAGTGTGTCCAGCCTTCCTGAAAACCAGCCAGTCTGAAACGACGTGGATATGCAAAGGGCTATGTAAAAGGTAAACCATCTTGCTCTTTAGGTCCTCTGTAGCTCAGGACTGGGTGCTCACTGGTTGTTTAACTTTCAGCACGTTTCTCCTGATTGCTTTGGCTGAGTATTGAGAGAGTATGCAACATCTTCTGCCAAACAAACGACATTACAGGAGGAGTTGCTTTTGTTCTCATTGTTCAGAAATAGTTCATCTTAAGGTTGTAGCTATGAGCATGGTACCAAAAAAGGTATATTTTTGTTTTCTCAAGTCAAAGATACTTTCAGACTGAGTCTTTGATGTGTATTTGTATAACAGCCCTCTAAAATACTAAACTTTAATTACAGAAGAAGGAAGATCAAATAACCTGTCATTACGAGTTGGAAATCCTCAACACCAGTGAATGAATTGATTTACTCAAGGCAGTATCAAATACTTTTCATATCTTCTCTTGCTCTGAAAAACAAATCCCTACCAGTAAAATATCACTGCAACAGTATTACAGAATCATTTAATTTTATGCGTATGCACCTGTACCACAAGCAGTATGAGCATTATGAGCCACACCTTCAGAAATCAATAGTTTGTAACAAAACCAGAGGGTTTATAAATACATTGAATACAAAGGAGAATTGTGTTCTTGTTACTCTGCTTACCGAATTTTTATCTAACTTAACACTACCCTCCTGGCAGGCCAGTTGCCACCTACCATATTTTATGATGACCTGTCAACGCCACTTTGCCAATTTTTCATGCCTTTTTTATCTCCTCTAGCACACTCTGATTCTATGCACCTGCTGAGCACCTGCTTTCAGTAGTGTGTGCTCTTTAGCATTTATTGACAATTTCCTTCATTTTCAACTCATGTATCCTTTCAAAAAAAAACTCCTGATAATCACATTTCCAAACTAATTTTTAAGCCAATTCCTGCCGATATTTACTCATGTGAATTAACCATATGCTGATGAAACATTTCTAGTAATTAATAGCACAGTGATTTTGTGCAGAGAAGAGATCTGGACTGTAACATCCTTGGGGAAGGTACCAAGGAGGTGCATACAGGTAAGTTACCTGTCAAATAGTTCTCCACCTGTGACCAATTCCAGAACAAGACTGATTTCTGTAGGGGTCTCAAATATCTCCTTCAGCTTTATCTGGCAAAAGATAAGAAAAAGGATTAATTTTGCTTACTTGTCTTCTGGCTGAGCATATCACAGTGTCAACAGCAGGAAACAGACCACACCCAGTCAATAAAACAGAGAATGGTACCAACTAAAGTTGCAGCATCATTTACCATGCAGTTGAGCAACTTACTGTGCCTGTTCTGTCCTACCCTCCTTTTTTTCTTCTTTACCTCCTTTGCATTTTTTTTCATACTCCTTATACCTCAGCAACCTCTATGTAACACAGGAGCTTAAGAAGCTGCTTTCATTAGTGCTTGTCAACACTTGTCTGCCAATCTTTCAGAGTAACTGAATGTAAGACCTCCCCCACGCTCTGAGGACACCAACTCCCTCCTTTATTTACATAACTTCTTTTGCATAGTTTATCACTCAACTCTGTCAGAACATCAATAATTTATTTTAAAGTGTAAGTATAATTCAACAGTCTTCAATAATGAGCTGCTAATGTGCTCATAAGGAGAACCCAAAGCTTTAGTTCAGGACACTCCCAAGTCTCTGTAAATGAACCATAGCAGTCATCTCTCAGGAATGGAAAGAATTAAAAAAAAAAAACCAACACAAAGAAACAAACATGGAGTGCAACAACAAGGCTAAACTTACAATGTTTGGATGTGAAAGGCGAAGAAGAACTCCGATTTCTGTGCGGACAATTTTCTTGTCTACCTGGTAAAAAAGTGGGGAGGGAAAAAGTGAAAAATTTACTTCTGTGTTCACCATAGAAACTTCTAGCTGCATCACAGAAAAATATATATGAACAGCATTTCTAGGTCTCTTAGGTGAATAAGCTGATGCAAGACACATAAGTCAAATATACTGTAAGGAGTAATTTTCTTTTAACACGAGACAGATACTATAAAAGAAAACCACCTGCATCTAGCAAAATTATTACCAATGTACATGTAAGTCATACAAGAAGCAGAATATAGGAAAGAAAATATCTGAAAAAGGTGCTAAAATTCCTGTATTTACTAAAGTTCTACTTTTGTCTATCACTACTTATGTTGGTTCCATTTATGCCAGGATAGCTTCCTTTTGACACACTCTTCAGCAGCTGCACTGGGAAAAGGTTTCTGCACATAGGATGTGCACATCTAGGCAGTGCAACATATTGCTTAGAACAAAAAAGTGATGCAAAGGTCAAACACCCCCAGCCACAGACAGAGTATAAGGTTTAACTTGCTTCACATACGTCTAAAGGAATGGTCTATTAATGCAAAAGACTTTCTGTTTGGTTAAACCTCTGAGAGGATGAGCTCTTCAACTTTCCTTCCCTTCTCAGACTGCAGTCTTTAACAACTTATGTCCTGTGGGGACATCAGTCATTTCTCACAAGAAATGCAGATCTAGGGAGTATTTCATTCAGAAAAGACAACTGCAGCTCTCCTGGAACATAAACGCTTAAGCAAGAAAGAAAGGAAAATGCTCATAAGCAATGTGTGCGTCCTTTTACCTTGCTAAAGGTAATGAATACATTTATGAGGAAACAATCTGGTCTGCAAATATTCTCACAAACCCTAGAGAAATCCTATACTGATGACAATGATAAACATATTCTACAGTACTCTTCATCTCAGGGGTTATGAAATGTATGAGAGTTAGCAAGTTAAGTCATTACCTGTTCTCAAACCAATGACACAGATGACATCAAGCAGAACATTGCGGGGGCTGGGGTGGGGTGTGGGCTTTTTTGGTGGGGTCTTTTCATCAAACACATGTTTTGGGTTTGTTTTTGTCTTTTACATCATATGGGAAATGAACAGTCATTACACATAAACCTTCAAAATGGACATAAAACTACCTTCAAATTCTCAGAAAGCAGGGCACATGCTTAAAAAAATGACCCCTTTTTTTATTACCTGGAAGAAGAGAAGTGCTTCTTAGTATTTTATTTATTCCAGCAACAACAAATTTCATGAATCAGTCACATTCAGAACTACAGGAGAGGCAGAATTTGATTCTCCCCTTGTGTCAATCAGGAATAATTCCAGGTTAGTAATGCCAATGCTTTGACAGTGGTGTAAATGAGCGCACAGCTAGAGCCCTTAGGGATTTCTTGAAACTCATTGACACTTAACCTCTTCTAGTGGCTCTGCCAGAAAGCAAATTCAAATTAAAAACAACAACTTTGGACTGATCAGTGCATGCAAGAAGCATCAGAAAGCAAAAATCACAGAGGAATGAATTATTCCATTACCTGAACATCTAACCAAAGATAAAGAACTTGATCAGTAACTAAATCTTCACAGGTAAATGCCTGCTCTGGGGTCAAACATGGGACTATTTAAGCTCTGTGACCATCACGGGCTTTATAAACTTTATTGCTTTCTACTCCAAATGAAAGTGTTCATTTGCTCTTGCCTGCTACATAAATACTAAGCAGCAGGTTTGAAGAATGGTTTCCTGTTCAGTTTTCGTAAAATGCTGTGAGCACCAGCCTGGGTCATACTTGGTTTCAATACCCCCTTGGCAACAGCACCTTTACTCAAATCTGGGTTGCTTTTGTGAGTGCAAACACACAGCCAGGGGCTCCAAAGCTCACTGCCTGCTAGCAAGGGGCTCTTGATGATTCAGAGAATTATACACATCTGGTCTGTCTTTATACGCTTGCACCTCAGACAGGATCAGAAAGGTTAATGTACAATATTGCACTGACAGTCATTTACTCATGAGAGCTGTTTAGACTGAGAAATTTACCTTACTCAAAAGCAGCACTACAAACTGAACAATCTACCATTCATTTTCTGCAGTTTTGAAAATGTTTGTGCATCATGCATGCCTGGCAACAGGCATGGATGAGGCTGTCTGAACCCTAAAGATGCTTCCTTTAGGCAGTGAGTAGTTACAACTGACAAACTACAGAGGCCTCCTCTCCTCTTGCAGATGGCAACAAATTAAGTGAAAAAGTGAACTGAGACTCAGTTTCAGGACCTTGCTTCCCTAGACATCCACTCAGCAACCACAGGCGAGTCCCTCTGTGATCCAGGTCCTGACCTGACACAAAACAGTAGACTTTCATAACACTTCCTCAGGTAGTGGTATGTGGAAAAGGTACCTCAAAATTCAAGTTGCTATGTTGCAATGGCAAATAGGCCACAGAGAAACTTAGAAGAATTACATATGTATAAGCATCCTGGACAATGGCTATTGGGACAGATTTTACAACAGAAGTGTGCATGCATAAATGATATGAGTTGTTCCAAAGTGAAAGCAGCGGCATATGTAGTTGTGGCATTTTATTACTGTTTATTACATAAACAGTGGCCTGTTTCACCACTTTTTTTTTTTTCTTACCTTCTCCTACACTAGGTGTAGAGCTATATCAACACTTACCTTGTTTCGTCTCCTTTCAACAAATTATACTTACTTATATCACAGCCAAACATGGCCTATTTTTAGTTTGGGCAGGAATTTCAGCAATTCAACTACCTATACTCCTGGCAAATTATTTGATACGATGATAGTCTGGCATTTCACTCTATACTGTATGTTGCTAGGGTAACAAGTTTTAAAACTTGGATAACTTAACCAAAATATCCTATTACCACAAACGTTTGGTCAAATTAAGTATGTTTGGCTAGATCAAATATAGTGGTCTGATTTGTGTACATGTAATAACTGACCAAAATGAGGCTGAAAATTTGTTTATTTTTGTTGTCTTCTCTTTGGATGCAATTTAAATATGCAGTACAATATGTAACAATTTATCTAAACTTTCCTTAAATTAACATTACTCACAGGAATGTCAGTAAGACCTTTGTGAGTAAATCACAGTCAAAGATAATGTCATCAGAAACAGCCTGTTTGTGAAGAGGAAAAACAATCAAATGTTAACTTTCAGATGTTTCCCAGTTCCACTAGTGTAGCGATTATCCTTCTACAAGTTTCCTTATTTTTTGCTTTTAATCTATGCTAACTAGACTATATTATGCTTTTGGTCAAACATTTCATTAGGTAATTTTATTTCTATTTAAAAGACTACTTTGTGTGAAAAACTTACACTAATTCTGCACCAGGTTGTGCAAATGACTAGTTGGGTGATTTTAACATTGGTATGATTTTACCAAGCTGTATTTTCTGTTTGCAAACTTTGAACTGCAAGCAATCAAGAGGCATTTGCTGTGACAGGCCTTTGAAGCAGCATTCTGTTGCGGTACATCCGTGAAAACTGAGAAGTTATTTGCCATGTAATCCTGAAAATTATCACTTCTTCACCACTGACACTAGGCATGAAGATTTCACCACCCATAGGCAAAATTCAAACAAAGCTGCTAGATGGCTGGCAATTATTAAAACTCACACTTACATACTTCCGTGGCTTATATGTGGAAAAACTGATGTGAAGCACTAAAACACAGCAAATCCACAAGAGATGCCTGTAGGTGCAACATAGCCTTGCCACGTGCTGTGGCTTGCAGATCTCCACAGTATGCTTCAGTAAGCAAGGACTGTGACTGGAGTACAGGTAAGCATCTGCATGCTGGCTTTAATCTAACTAGATAAAGTACCTGTGGCAGCAAAGATACAGCGACCTGAACTTGGGAGCAAGAGGAAGTCCAACAATTCCCAGAACCCAGTGTGCTGAACTGAAATGTCTGTCTATACTGCTGCTGGACACACAGCTTTGCTATATTACCTAAGTTCACTAGACAAATGGTAGCATGCTGCGTGCACTCCAAACTGCAATCGTATGTCCTGTTTACAGACAGATAGGCATAGGATGAATAGCATTAACAGAGTATTTCACACAGCCAAGGTGCAGGAAGTTAGGACAGCATTTGCAAGTGTGGGTGAATGAAATTACCCACCCCCTTAGTTTGTATTAAAGCATTTACATTAAAAAAGGTAACTATTTCTGCATTATTCCTAGTATTTTGTCTCTCCAGTTATTTCACTTCTGTAGAATTAGGCATTCATTTTCTAGATATGTGTCTGCAAACACCACGTCTTTGAAATGTCATACTGGTCATGTAGCAAAGTAGCGCTAGGTCTATAATCAGTCTACTTCTGATCTATAAATTTCAGGCTATTTGACAAGGGAAAGGGCTGGAAAAATCCTTAATGAAAGCTGAGATTCTTCCACATTTCCATGCCCTGAGATGGTGAGGTGGAGTGATGCTACAAACCCTGAGACAAAACAGGATAAAATGGACTGTCACTGCGAACAGATTAATCTAGTTGCTGCCTTGTGATATGTCACGCCACCCTGAAAACAGGCGGCCAACATATGTACATACCCCTCAAACTTAGTAGAGAGCAAGCAGCAGAGCACATTTCTCATCCTGCAAGTCTATCCTCTGTTGCTCTCTTTCCCCAGGGTGCTGTGGACGTGGAGGCGCCGATCTGGCCAGATATGAGCACCAGGCAGGTTGGGTGACAACGCTGTGCCCAGGCAAGAGGTGTGAAGCAGCCAATGCAAGTGGCTCTCCAGCAGCTTCACAGCACTGCCTACCTCTGGGAGGCTGTTCACCCCAGCTCTGCACAGCTCCATGTTTAATATCCCATTTATTGACTCACATGAACGTCTCTAATTTGAGCAATGAATGCTTTATTGAACCAGCAGGTCAGGCTCTGAGCATGTATTTTTCTTCACTGTAAAAGAAGCATGCTGCAAATCGTTATTGGCTTGCCACCACACTCCATTAGAAGTGCTTCCAAGAAACAATTTTTATGTTCTTCTCAGCTTAAGTAACTGCTCAGCAGCCTAAACCTTTCTGTATTTTATGGAGTCAATCATTAATTACCACTTATAACTTTGCCATTATTATGTCTTCTCACAATTAAGATGAAATATTAAAACCTATACAGATACAGGCTACCCACAAGCAGAGCTGCCAGTCCCACCATAGTCTAAAAGGTCTGTTCCCAGCTGTCACACCTACATACAGGGCTGCTGGTCTACCCAGGGTCTCTTGAAAGGTTTCAAGAAATGAGCTGGAATTTAAAGGTTGAATTTAAACTAATCTTCACAAGAAGAAGATTTAAAGTCCATATTTTCTATACAGTTTTGGGTTTTGCTTTTTAATTTCAGAATGACCTGGGTAACAGTAATTGCACTTCCTGCCCAGTTCATACATCGAGTATCTTCTATGAAAGTCTTTCAGTCAAGACTTCAAGATTAAAACACTGAAGAAGACTTCTAAATATGCTTTTTCATCTGTATAAAGGTGGGTTGTACCATGGAAATAACATGTGTCAGCTAGTCTATGTATCAATGCAAGACATGGATGTCAATCTTCACCATAAGTGATAAATAATCTTGAGGGAAACAAAAAGTGGTATGACAGAAAAATCCCAGAACAAATTAAAATAGGTACTTCTTATGTGGCTCAGCCTATCTCTCTGAGTTACTCTGGTGTAACTCGATAAGCAGCATGGCCGTGGATAGTGGGTAAAAAAATTAAAAAAAGCTGACCCTTCTGAATGGATACTTCTTTGTTCCAAGTAGGGCATTTATTTAACACCTGCTTCAGGTGATTTGATTCTTTGCATTAACTTTTTTTTTTTTTAATGGAAATAAAAGTAAGGAATTCTTATGTTTTAGGGGCTGTTCTTGCTGGGGCGTTGCTTGACCTTCTCAGCAAGGTCAGCAACTCTCTCTTTATATGGGAGCAACCTTTGTACTCCTAATAGAATAATATTACCTTAACAAAAAAAAAAAGAAAAGGTTCAAAATAATTTTTTTTTTTTCTATTTTCATCTTGGCAGACTATTCTGGCTCTCTCCATTCAAGCTGAACATGAGGTCCTTACAGAACACATCAAACAATACAATGAGGCACACCAGTAATTGCACAGCCCTGCAGTATCTTCCATAAACTCAGCAGGGAGCTTTAACTTGATAGGTGTGCTGGTTTTGACTGGGATAGAGTGGATTTTATTCATAGCAGCTGGTATGTGCTGTATTTTGGATTTGTGCTGAAAACGGTGTTGATAATTCAGGGATATTTTCATTATTGCTGAGCAGCGCTTACACAGCCCCAAGGCCTTTTCTGCCCCTCACCCCACCCCACCAGCGAGAGGGCTGGGGGCACAAGAAATTGGGAGGCGGCACAGCTGGGACAGCTGACCCCAGGTGACAAGAGGGACATTCCATACCATATGGTGTCATGCTCAGCAGATAAAGCTGGGGGAAGAAGAAGGAAAGGAGGGACATTCAGAGTGATGGTGTTTGTCTTCCCGAGTAACCATTACACATGATGGAGCCCGGCTTCCCTGGGGATGGCTGAGCACCTGCCTGCCCATGGGAAGCGGTGAATGAATTCCTTGTTCTGCTTTGCTTGCGTGCGCGGCTTTTGCTTTACCTGTTAAACTGTCATTACCTCAACCCATGACTTTCCTCACTTTTACCCTTCCAATGTTCTCCCCCATCCCACTGGAGTGAGAGTGAGCGAGCAGCTGCGTGGGGCTGAGCTGCTGGCTGGGGTTAAACCATGAGAGTAGGACACTGAGACTTTTTATTTTGAGCCTCCATAAGTAAACTTGTATTATTAATGCAAAGAAAGCAGACTACTCCTTATCAGAGCAATTGTTTTCTGTGTACATGTCCACACTTCAATTTGCGGCTGTAATCTTTCAGTTGATGCATATTCTTTAGACTGAACACACTTGCATGGAACTACTGCAAGTTACATCAACGCACCTGCATTTGTCTTGTTAGGTGCCTAAAGGTCTGCTTGTACATGCAAACCTGTCGGCTGCAAATACAGATTAGCTGAGCTTGTACAAGCATATGCTTTTTAAAAATGAGTGAATGCACTATCTGCATATGACGGTACTTTTAATCTGTTAAATGTAAATTGTTCCATCAAAGAAGCAACACTTCTGTTTCTCAGAAAGCACAGCACATTTGCAATCAAACCACCAGGTGGACAGATGATTTGTGGGATTGTATAGACTTCAGCACAGTAAATCACATGCTGACATAGCTGACTAACAGGCCCTGCATACTTTAACATATGATTTCAATGGTAAAGCTGACCAGATGCAGGTAATACTCCCCAAAGACACAAAAGCCTTTGTGAATGGGTTCTTTTGTTCACCTACATTAACTTGGTGGCATCACTGAAGGGTGAAGCATGGGTCCAGAGGCACATATAGTTTGCACAACACTGGTCATTTGCAATAACACATTTTATGTCCATGTTCAAAACAAGTTATATGTTCATTAGAACAGGCCTTATTATATGCAGTGGTCTAACTAGCTAACTAATTTGGTTGTTGTTTCTGTTCCCGAGTCATTTATAGACAGATTTCTGCAAATACATTTGATAATTGTTGAACGGTTTATGCAAACAAATTTCAGGCTATTAGGTATTCATGAACTGCTCATTTCAGCTACTCACTATTTATAGTGTGTTACTGTCATTGCTACTGTTCCCAAAACTAGGTGGAGGAGGACACTTCTAAGATGTAAGAAAAATGTGTAAATCAAAAGTTAAGCACAATTCTTTTTTTAGTTCAAAACAGTAATACTTGTAGGATTATTTAGAAAATTTTCTTGCCCATTCTGGCTTTTGACTTATACAGTTACAAATCCAAAAACTTCCTCTCTTCTCAGGGAAAATACATTAATCTATCTTTTATTCTAAGTGATGTAACCAGTTCTAGACATCTGGAACTCTGTAAAAGGCTTCACATTCACACATGCTTCTGAACAAATCGATTGCCACGTTAGCAAAGCAATAGCTCCTTAGAAACTGAGAGCTATTACATAATAGGATATTTTCTATCACCCTGTACAACATTTTAGCTTAAAGTTACATGAATTTCTTAGGAGTCCTCAGTTGATTGATAAAGATCTAGAATATGTTATGTCTACTTATATTATTAGTCAAGTGCAATGCTTGCTGCAGTTTAAGGAATTGCACATAAATCATAAGCTAGTGTACCTATTCTTCTCTAAATCAATTCACACTTACAGATCCATGTGAACCTTCACTGTTATCCAATAAAGGTTTGATGCAACAGGGTTACCATTAATATTGTAATCTCCATCACAGGTATCAAACGATTCCATGAGATCAATGTACCAGTTTTGGTTGGGATAGAGTTAATCTTCTTCATAGTTACTTGTACAGGGCTTTTGGGGTTTGTGATGAAAACTGGTGATAACACAGGGATGCTTTAGCTATGGCTCAGCAGTACTTATGCAGCATCAGGGCCTTTTCTGCTCCTCACACTGTCCCAGGCTGGGGGGGCACAATAAGTTGGGAGGGGACACAGTTGGGAAACCTGCCCCCAACTGACCAAAGGGATATCCCACACCATGTAACACAGTGCTCAAAAAGAAAAGCTGGGGAAAAAAGGAGGAAGGGCAAAAGTTCAAACTGACTATGTTTGTCTTCCCAAGTAACCATTACATATGATGGACCCCGGCTTTCCTTGGGATGGCTGGACACCCACCTGCCCATGGGAAGCGGTGAATGAATTCCCTAGTTTGCTTTGCTTGCACATCTACCTATTCAACTCTCTTTATCTCAGCCCATGAGTTTTCTCACTGATAACCTTCCAGTTTTCTCCCCCATCCCTCTGGGGGCAGTGAGTGAGTGGCTGTGGGGGCTGAGCTGCTGGCTGAGGTTAAGCCGTGACAATGAACTATGTGCTGTACCACTTCATTTTGTAAGGAATAACATAGACGATGATTGGGGAAGGCCTGGTTGTGAATCTGATGATCAAATGAGACTGTTTCATTCAAAGTATTTCAGGTGGGATAAAATAATGACAACATCATGTGCAGAATAAGTCTTGCATGTTTTCTTTGATGAACCACCCTGAATCTCTGGACCTGCTGCTTAAATGACACCTGTTACTATAAGACTTTTAATCTGATGCTAGACAATTCTTCTGGTAGGTCAGCCCCAAACACTGATAATTAGGGCTCCTGAATTCACTTTAGTGTTGCCTGACACTATATAGAACCTGTAACTCTGCACTTACAGGAACCATATAAATGACACCATGCCCCAAAACTGCTTAAAATTTACAGGTTATGTAATTTATAATCTGTGTAATGCAGAAAACCAGTAGATCCTCAAAGGAAAGCAGGGAAGGAAGCCCTTGAAGAAAATTTTCAGGGACTAAAAAGAAAAAATATTTTATATATTTGGAAGAGGATACAGAGAAGCACATAGGTGAGATCGTTAAGAGAGGCAGGCAGACATGGGAATGCAACGCCTTATATTTGACAGAGCTCACTTCATAGATTAGAAACCGTGAGCTGAGTTTCTTGTTAGCGCGATTTGTCGACAAATAACACTAGAGTTTACAGGACTGCTTCTGACCCTACAGCTCTCCAGGCCCTGAGGAGGATGTCTGAACTACATTAATGACAGCATGCTAACTTGCTTCCTCTGCCAGAATCTGAGCTGTGCTGGAAAAAAAGAACAAGTGACTGACCAAGCTGAGAGTAGCAGGAACATAGAGTGACTTCCCCCTGCAACAGATCACTCCAACCTGTGAATTCCACATATAAGAGCCACAGGGTGCCTTCTGTATTTGATCCTGTGTTCCCTGATGCTTCACACAATTCAGGAGTAAATGGAGGAGATGCTGAAAGGAGGCAATTGTAAGATATGTGAACTTGAACCAGAACAGGTGACTATTTGAACTTCAGGAGACTCACCTATGTACATCTCCCTTTATGGCCACTGAACTCACATGCAGATTTGAAAAATCCACAGAATCAGACCTAAAAAACACCTCTGATGCATAAAGTGTGATTTAGGGTGCAATTCTGGTACTTTAAAAAAAATGCAATCTGTGAAAGACCCCATGGGTTCTTATGTTACTGCAGGTATAATCTGCAGCTACTTGAGCTTTTGGTGAGGTTCAGCTACTCAGTGATGAGGAACCATCTGGGACCTTCAACCTAATTTTGAGGTCCTTATTACAACTGCAATACTCTGACCATACTCTCATGAACTTTGGGCCGAACAAGCCCTGTATGAAGCCCAGTGGTAGTAAAACTGTCTCTCTTTGAATACATTTTACATATCCACTACATGGGAGGAAGAAGACCTGGCTTATAACACACAAGTGCTTAGGTGACAACACACAAGTTAAAAGGTGACATTACAGTGCCTGTCTGCTATAGGCCACCTGACCAGGAAGAACAAGTGGATGGGGCCCTCTACAGACAGATAAGAGCAGCCTCGCATTTGCCGGCCCTGGTCCTCATGGGCAACCTCAACCACTCTGATATCTGCTGGAAGCACACACAGCAGGACACAAGAAAACAAGGAGGTACCTGGAGTGCATAGGTAATAACTTCCTCCTTCAAGTGACAGAGGAGCCAGTGAGGAGAGATGCTCTGCTGGACCTCAAAATCACCAAAAAGAAAGGGTTCACTGGGGATGTGAAGATCAAAGGACACATACTGTATGTTGTTCTGGGCCACCCAGTACAGAAGAGACAAGGACATACTGGAAAGAGTCCAATGAAGATGATGAAGGGACTGGAGTGTCCCTCCTACAAGGAAAGATTGAGAGGCCTGGGTCTATTTTGCCTGGACCAGAGAAGGCAGATTTTGCCTGTGAAGTAAAGCATGCAGGAGTTAGTTACTGATGTGTTAGGAACTGTGGTACTAATTGCCTGGGTGCAAATGTTTTCCAGATCTAGCTCCTAGCCTTGGAACTTCATGTGCTCCTCATCCATAAAACATGGAAATGCTAATGTGTTTTCTCACTGTGGTGTTGCAGTTGTAACACAGCAATGACCCAAAAAGAATACCTTAAATTAGTTATAACAGTGAAATGAGTAATTTTCCCGGAGTTCTGAGTAACAGATTTTTGGCTTCTCATTAGAAATTTGAGCTCTCATCTGCAGAAATTTGGACTTTTCCCACAAATTCTGGAAAGCCATGTCACAGGGTTCTTTTGACTTTGTATTTTCCCATATTTTTACATTCAAATCCTATACCTACTAAATTTGCCACTCATTCCAGAAGCCTACAATTATTATCATGCCATTTCTTGTAGCACTATTCTTTTATCAGTGAATAAAGAGCTAAAAGCTATATGAGCGATATATCCCTTGCAGACAAAATCTAAATTTCTGCAGGCTGATATTCCTGACAGTACTGCTTAGAGGTCCTCAGAAACTAGCATACCATGTAACCTTTGGAATTCTAAAATAACTTTGAAATCAGAATTCTCTCAATAAAACTGTAAATGAAAGTGATTTGAATGCCACAGGACTAAAATACAAACCAAACCATCTTATTTATGCAATTTCTTATTACTTACGGAAATGCTTCCAGCTGATTTCAACTATATCTACTGAAAACATGCCCAGTTGGAGTTTCAAACACCTGCTCATTCAATATACACAAAGTATAATGGAATATACTAGAAATAACCTAGTATTTGAAGGCTGCCTAAAACAAAGGGGCAGGAATAACAAAGACAGTGCAGTGGGTTTTCTTTACATTTGTAGAAAAACATGTTATTGGTTATTTTTTATTTATTCAGCATTTGTGGGGGTGGAGTGTTGCTTTGCTGTAAGGAAGCCCTTCTTAAGTGATTTGAGCAAAGAGCAAGTTTAGTTTGGCAAAAATTTGGGATGTTCCTCACTCATACACACTAGTCCTGCAGCCATCAACCATCACAATATTCAGCTTAGAAAGTTGTACCGAACCTTAGATTTCAGTCTTAAGATCAGGTGATGTATCTCATGGACATCACATGTTGATGATAACTTCATCATTTCCCAAAGACGTTCCTGTAACCAGAACCCACAGGTTGTGCCACTCACACAGTTGCTGTGTTAATTTCCACCTTCGCTTTTCCATCTCTCCCTGCATGTGGCTGGTCTTTCTCTTAAAGGACATAAAACAAAAGGAAACCACCTCAGCCAAAGAGGATAAATTTCACCTTGAAATACACCAGTGTAATTAGTTTGTCAAGTAAGTACATTCTGATTATGGAGTTCTTGGTAAAATAAATCTTCTCTCTTACAGACCTCAGTTAGATTTGCACTTCTGAGGGGCTACAGAAAACTCAGCTTCAGGCCAGAGGAATAAACCCAGGATATTGTGTTTTAAGTTGTACACTGCTCCTGTATTATTCCAACAGCCAAACTGACAGCATTGGAGAAAACAGTGTAGTTTCTCGTCTTTTGCCCTCTTCTCTTCACGAAGCTCAAGGGCAGCTTTGGCTGCAGAGACCATGAAGTGGTGGAGTTCAAGATCCTTGGGGCAGTGAGGAGGGCGCACAGCAAGCTCGCTACTGTGGGCTTCAGGAGACCCGACACTGGCCTCTTCAGGGATCTGCTTGGTACATCACAAATAAGCTCTGGAGGGAAGAGGGCCCAAGAAAGCTGGTCAGTATTCAAGCATCACCTCCTCCAACCTCAGGATTGGTGTGTCCCAACAAAAAAGGAAGTTGGCCAAAAAAAGCCAGGAGGCCTGCATGGATGAACAAGGAGCTCCTGGACAAAATCAAGCACAAAAAGGAAGCCTACAGAGAAGCCTGGGAAGAACACAGAGGAACTGTCCAAGCAGCCAGGGATCAGGTTATGAAAGCTGCAGCCCTGATAGAATTAAATCTGGCCAGGGACATAAAGCACAAAAAGAAAATCTTCTATAGGTACATTGGTGATAAAAGGAAGACTTAGGGAAAACATGGGCCTTTTCCCGAAGGAAACAGGAGACCTAGTTACCCAGCGTATGGAGAAGGTTGAGGTACTCAATGACTTTTTTGCCTCAGACTTCATCAGCAGGTGTTCCAACCACACCACCCAAGTCACAGAAGTCAAAGACAGGGACCGGCAGAATGAACTGCCACTATACAAGATCAGGTTTGTAAGACCACCTAAGGAACCTGAAGGTGCATAAGTCCATGGGACCTGATGAGATGAAGCTGTGGGTCCTGAGGGAACTGGAAGATGAAGTGGCTGAGTTGCTGTCCATCATATTTGAGAAGTCATGGCAGTCTGGTGAAGTTCCTACAGACTGGAAAAGGGGAAACAAACCCCCTGTTTTTTAAAAAGGGAGATAAGGAGGACCCAGGAAATTACAGGCCAGTCAGTCTCACCTCTGTGCCTGGCAAGTTCATGGAGCAGATCCTCCTGTAAACTGTGCTAAGGCACATGGAAAATAATGAGGTGACTGATGATGTGACTGGTGACAGCCCACATGGCTTCACGAAGTGCAAGTCATGCCTGACAAATTTGAAGGCCTTCTACGATGGGGTTACAGCACTGATGGATGAGGGAAGAGCAACTGACATCATCTACCTGGACTCGTGCAAAGCTTTTGACACTGTCCTGCCCAGCATCCTTGTGTCTAAACTGGAGAGACATTAGTTGGATGGGTAGACCATTTGGTAGATAAGGAAATGGCTCCGATCACACTCAAAGAGTTGCTGTCAATGGCTTAATGTCCAAGTGGAGACCAGTGTTGAGTGGTGTTCCTCAGGGGTCCATACCGGGACCAGTGCTGTTCACCATCTTTGTTGACAGCATTGACAGTGGGATCAAGTACATGCTCAGCAAGATTGCCAACGACACCAAGTTGAACAGTGCAGCCAACACACTGGAGGGAAGGGATGCCATCCAGAGGGACCTTGACAGGCTGGAGAGGTGGGCCCGTGCGAACCTCACGAAGTTCAACAAGGCCAAGCAAGGTCCTGCACCTGGGTCAGGCAACCCCCAGTATCAATAGAGGCTAGGCAGAGAATGGAATGAGAGCAACCCAGAGGAACAGGACTTGGGGGTGTTTGTAAATAAGAAGCTCAACAAGACCTGGCAATGTGCACTTGCAGCCCAGAAAGCCAACTGTACCCTGGGCTGCATCACAAGAAACGCGGCCAGCAGGTTGAGGGAGGTGGTTCTCCCCCTCTACTCTGCTCTCATGAGATCCCACCTGGAGTACTGTGTTCAGCTCTGGGGCCCCTAATGTAAGAACAACATGCACCTGTTGGAATGAGTCCAGAAGAAGGTCATGAAGATGATCAGAGGGCTGGAGCACCTCTGCTATGAAGACATGCTGAGAGAATTGGGCATGTTCAGCCTGGAAAGACAAGGCTCCAGAAAGACCTCATAACAGCCTTCTTGTACCTAAAGAGAGCTTATAAGAAATACTGGGACAGAGTTTTTACAAGGGCATGTGGTGATAGGACAAGGGAAAATGGTTTTAAACTGAAACAGGGCAGATTTAGATTAGATATTAGGGAGAAATTCTTTACTATGACAGTGGTGAGACAGTGGAACATGTCGCCCAGAGCAGCTGTGGATGCCCCATCCCTGGGAGTGTTGAAGGCCAGGCTGGATGGGGCTTTGAGCAACCTGGTCTAGTGGAAGGTGTCCCTGCCCATGGCAGCGGGGCTGGAAATAGATGATCTTTAAGCTCCCTTCCAACCCAAACCATTCTGTGATTCCATGATTTTTTGTCCATGCAGCCAGTTGTCCCATTCTTTTCTTGACAGCACAGAACAAGCTCAGCCTCTCTCCCCCCAAAATAGTTAACTGTCACAACTGTGATGATAGGATAACAGCACACACTTCTGGAAAACAAATTCCTAAAAGGCAGAGGGAGAAGACTTTCAGAGATGCCTAGCATCAGCCTCACAGACCATATATCTATGCAGAAGTGCTACCTTCCCTGCAGTACAGCTCTATCAAAAGCATGTTTTTGGATTTAACAGGCTGTAAATAATGAAGGGTTTCTAAAGAGGAGGACTATAATCTCAGGATAGCCTAATATTTACTTCTGCACCTCCGCTCAGCTCTTTTGCAGGGTTGCGTCTTTGCTTTAGGCCCTAAATATATCCTCACACAGCAACACATTTCATTCCTATTCCCTGTCTCGCCTCTCTACATTTGTGTGCATCCCAGTCACACAAAGCTCCTCTAGGCTTGCTTAAAGCCATGGAGACGACAAATCACTGTGGGCAGGAAAGGAGAAAAATGTGCGTGGATGGGTTGGTGGAAGAAAATGTGCAACTCAGATCATTTCACAACATATCTTGTTAATTTATTCAAAGCTGAACGTGTTTCATTTGTTTCTTTTTTAAAAAAATTGAATCAGTAATCTAAGGAATATTATTTAGTTACTCAGAACTACTTGTTCAACACTGCAGTGTGACAGTAGGTTGAGCTTCCTTGAACTGCCTAACAATGTATTGAGCTTTGGATTTTCTTCTTTTTTATTAGCTGATTTTTGTATTCCTGAAAAATTACCTGTGCACACCAGAAATAAGTGCTATCTAATTACCTATAAATTAAACGGAGTAAGGAAAAAAGATATAATACATACTCTCTGTTCTTAAAATCTTAACCCAAGGTATGATTTAAGAAGAGCACAGCAATTCAAACTAAATGGCAACAAGTAAAATATTGTTCTATGTTAAGTGACTTTTATACGTCACTTGCACTCAAAAATGATATAATACAACATATTGTAATGCAGATTACATGTTAAATTACTTTATTTTGTATGTAGAACAGGCTTTTTTCAATTGCAAAATGGGATTTTTTTTTCCTTTTCTGAAGGATGTCCTGTCAATACAGACAAAAATAACTTTCCGCTTTCCAAAGACTAACCCAGCATATTACAAAGCTATGTTTCAGTAAAATTTCCACTTTTGTTAACTGCACTCTGATTTCATAGCTTCTAAAGCAAAAACTTGCTGGTATCTTACTGCAGAAAAATACCCATCTATAAGTTCTCTTTTCTTTTGTAGGGTATTTATGTAAAATGAATGTTATTCTTCATCTTTAGACATTATGCATTTGATGGACTTAACTTTTACTGAAAGCTCTTTCTTTTGTGAAGTAGTGAGTCAGACCGTGGAAGCCAGATTCCCCTTATATATCAGGGAAAACTGAATATAAGCAGTGGAAAACTCAAAGCTTTACTGCCTTATTCCTTTATTCAAAATAATTTTGACTGAAGTATTTTTTTCATCTTTCAGAATAACAGTGTGAACTGCACACAAATGAGATGACGAAATGAATGACAAAAAATGAGAAAACCAGGAAAAATAATCTATGTATATAATAGCTAGTACTGCAGATGGAGTGGTAATTAAGAAATTATCATTTCCCAATAATTAGCAAGCAATGGCATGGGCAGTGTGTGTGCACATGTGTGTGTGTGAATGAATAACAGAAGAAAATGTGTGAGCCAGCTGACAAAAATACACTTTTTTAAGGGTGAGTACTGATGTGGAGTTGACTGTTGTCATGTAGACTTAAATATGACACGATTCTTTATCCTTTTTGAAAAATTTGAAAAATATCAAACACTACATGTTAATACAATGTGTTAGTTAATACCAGCTTTGTGAAGAAAAACTTACCTTAAATATACACACATATTTATGTAAATATATTCCTACCCTTTGTAATCTGGAGAAAAGAGAATACTGTCACAGCACATCAGACAAACTGGACTATTATATCAAGCTCTTGCTTTCTCTGTGGGCCAGGTACGTCTGCTAAACTTCATCACTCTCAGATGACAGTCCACTAAAAGTGCTGACAACTACTGTTTGTTACGTATACATACATACATATATATATATTTTCTCATTATAAAGTCTATAGAGAAAGAGGCATGTGGAGGCAGGGGGCAATCAAACTGTAAATCCCATAAGCCCACATGGCAGCAATAGAAAATTTTCATTTTATGGCTACAAACACATTTTTCTTCAGAAGTCAATAAAAGATTGATTTACTAATGCTGACTGTCTCCAAGTGTGATACTCAGCACACATCCCCACTGTGGCACATGCCTTCTCAATCAGTTGGAAAGGCTCAATCAAAAGAAACACTCCTCCAAGAAAACACACCAAATATTTGCATGAGCCTCTTGGTTACCACTTAATACCATCAATTCACTGCAACACAAAATTAAAACCCCAGCCAAGTATACTCCCTGTATAGTTGGGAATATATGTTGTTTATAATGTATATATATGTATACCTCATATTATGTGTGTATATATGTTTGTATATATTTGTATACATATACACAGATATATGCAAACATGCATGCAATTGAGATTTTTTACATATGCCTTTATAGACCATTATACCCTAACTCTAGAAATCCAGCCCCACCTATCCAGGAGGCAAGCCTGTTACCTTCACATTTGCTTACACTCCTCTCTGCTCCACAGACATAAACTTTGTGGATCTCAAACAGTCTGACTAGTACAATTAGATTAATCCCAGCACAACTATTTCCAGCATACGTGTTGCTTGAAAACTGTTGCTCTGTTTCTGATCTGAGAAAAAGTTCATATGCCTAAAATTTGTCTGATTTTGAACACCAACCATTCTGCAAGAAGAATGCTGCTTCATAAATACTGATTTTAGTTAAAGGACTGAGGAAGTATTAGTTAAGCATCACAAACCCTGTGAGGGAGGATACTCACTCACAAAAAATGAAACCAAAATGTGAATCCTCCAAAACAGTCTCTGTGCTTGCATGACTCGTTAACTGATACACAGAGGGCCTAATAAGTTATAATACTTTATAATTCTTAGGGGACATTACCCATCAATTAAACCTAGGAATATTACGCAGGCTATCCTTCAAAGCCTTGCTGGGAAGCAAATCAAGTATTATCTCATTTTTATGGATGAGAAAGTTGAAATCAAAAAAATACCTCAACTAACAGCACAGGCTGAATTGGGAATACACCAGGACCCAGGCTCCAGACAACCCAGCTCAGCATCCTGTTCTCCCTTCAGCAGAGCGTGCTGCTTTATCGCAATGGCAGCTCCCAAATTATTCGGTTACAGTTGTTAGTACTTGGTAGACATATAACGTAGGCAGGCACTCAGTGTCTTCATTTAGAAACCATGGAACAGAGGCCATCTGTTCTCTGCTTCTAAAGCAACTTATCCAGACGCAGGTAGAAAATTTAAGGCAGAGGTGCATCTCATTTCTTGGAAGACATTCACCTGCCGACTATGAAACAATCTCCAGGCTGGTCCTGGTTCATATGCTGCCTAGCTTTCCTAAAACACACCAAAAGGAGGCAAAGGTCTGCAGATGAGAGTCTTCATTTCACAAATAGCACATAAATATGTTTACTTCCTTCAAGCATCCTGTGTTCTAATATGATCCACGTGCTATACGTTGTTTGCAACAACAAATGTTCCAGAATGATTGGTTGTAAATGTCACATAATTTTTAAGTCTCGGCTTGAGTAGTAACAATCATAGTTGTAAAGTGTATCCTAAAGATACCTTGTTTTTCTTAAGCATCAAGTCACCAAGCAGAGGTAAATTGTGTAGTTCAAAGCAAACCAGCATCATATTTCCAATTGCAAGTGTAAAAGTTCATCACTGTACTTTGCTCATTATATGATCCACTTTTGATTCTTTCTTGCCTCACGAAATGGATTTCCCCACAAAGAAATTTCATGTTTCAAACCTTTATATTTATTACCTGCATGGAACTTAAGAGATGTTAGGGACATAGTTTAGCGGTGGACTTGGCAGTGTCAGGTTTACAGTTGGACTCGATGGTCTTAGGGGTCTTTTCCAACCTAAATGATTCTATGATTCTACAGCAAAAATCAAATAATGAGTATATAATACATTTCAATTATGCTCAGGAACTGAGCATAAAGGTTGGATGAGCAAATCAAAGGCAATAATTCAGCATGCTTTTTCACCTGCCCCATAGATGTTGTTTTATGAACATATTTCTTTCTTTATCTGGTAATAACAATTCCAAATTTAATTTCTGAGACGCGTTTTCCCACTAACACATACATTAATTTTTCTTTGGATCACTTTAGCCCTTCTAACAGTTTTCTTTTAGCTGCTCTGGCAGCTATAGTCCTAATTTGCTTGTAAATTTCCTAACTTTGACAGTCAGACACTTCAGGAGTAAGAATCAGAAGTGTTCTTTGAACTAAATTTTATTCACCATAAGTGTAACTTAAAGGATTCAAAACTACTCCTGAACTGGGGCTGAATTTGACAAAACCAAAAAAACACAAGGAACCAAAGTATTCTGTTTCAGTGGTTCTGAACCAGCAAAAAAGATTTTTCTCCTCCTCTTGGAACCGTATAAAATTTTAATTAATGGTTAAGAATTATTAAAGCTCTAAATGGAAATAGAATATTCCCAAAATATTATTTTATTGTATTGACAACAAAAATTTGTATAAACATATTTTCTCTTGTTTCTCTTTGTTGGCTTAACTAGCAATCAGAAAAAATCCAAACAGAACTGAGCAAATAATCTAAGAATACTATTTTATTAAGCTAGAAGGTAAAGAAATATTAATTACAGAATCTCCTAAGAGCTCACATTGCTCCACAAGTGTGTATTCTTAGAATTGACTGATATGTCTTGCCCAAAATTTTATTTGCTCTTAAATGAGAATGCGTTAGTCAGGCAAAATGAAAAATTAATCTTATTATTTAAATGAAAAGAATACTGATAGTCATTTTATGTTTCTTGCAGTCTGTTCTTAGCACACTACTTCAATCCAAAAGGATCATTTGTTTCTTATCTGAGCTGTTCCCATGGGAGAAAAGTAATAATTTCTAATGCTTTCCTTCAAATTATGGCACTGTAGTGATCAGCATTCACAAATGTGGAGCTGCCAGTCAGCCAGCAGACGCCTAATCACGCTTCACTTGTTACCACTTTCAGAACAAGGTGGACCGCCCCTCTGCCTGACCCTCACCCTGTTCCTAGTGTCTTCCTTAGCAAGTTAGTCTTGTTCAGTGCAGTGTTTAAATGTTTAAAATGTTTGAATGGAAAAATCAGATTATTTGCTCTTTAGCCATCTTTTCTCTTCTGATTTCCTGTGCTCTTCAGAGCGCCCTTATGTGCATTTAAGAAAGGGAATTGAAGAAATGAGACTCTGCATCAAAAGCAGTCACAGGTTCTTCCTCTTTTTCTCCTATCACTTTTCCTCCACTATAGAACTGCCATCTGTTTTTTCTAAGTGTTTTAAAAAAGTCAACAGGAAACTTAGGCCAATCAACATTTTGTTGTATGATTTGGCCCACACTTGGTTATTTTTACACTGAGACACTCTGAGCGAAGATCAGGCCTCCCGCTGTGGGAGCACTGTAACACACAGTTAGTTCTGTCTCTGTGACAATAATTACATCTCCAAATCAGAACCGGAGCTACAGTATCTCAGGGCACACAGACACAAGCAGTGGCACATCCTTACAGTATTGCCTCCCATGTTCTCAGCTATACACATAAGCTCAGTTGTGTAATAAAATCACGTGTTTTCATAACAAAACATCCCAAAGTGTATCAATTACACTGGGAACAACTCAGTTGTGTGAACTGCTTAACCACGCTGCTAATACAATGAAGGCTGCGCTAAGCCAAGCTATTGTTGCTGTGCAAACAACTTATATAACCATATTATTTCATAATTCTTGCTTGTCGTTTTCCCTACACTTAGTAAAAAAATCTGTATTACAATAAGTCCACCAAAAGTCTAAATTGAATAGTTTCAGACACAAGTAGATGGATCTAGTATTAATATGGCCATTGTGAAGATTAATTAATCTCCAGAAAGGCCAAAAAAAGCGCAAAGAAATATTTTTAAGTAATGTAATTTTTCCCAGTGCATTTCAGAATGAGAATTGTTAAGGAAATATACTTCCAAAACATTATAGGAATCATTGGTGTGAAGAACTGGTAAAAACTTAAAAGTTCTCTGCATATCCATAAGAAAGACAGAGCGTAGGCTGCAGCAACACAAGCTCCTCACATGCTCTGCTTCCTCCAGTGCACCAGATGAAAATTCAAAAGCAGCGCACACAACTGAATTTCTATGCCAGTTTAAACTTTGGCTTACTTTCAAAGATGACAGATTAATGCCAACATTTTACTCATGTGGAACCCACTCATTATGTCTTGCACAGAGACCACCAGTTAATTCAGCATTTTAACATGTTTACGCCTACCCACCCATCATTATGTTGCTACATGTGAACATTCCTGAACTTTATGGAATAATGGGGGATTTAACACTGAAATAAACTGAATCAAAGCCACTCATGAATAAAAGTCATGTCCATGCCTCACAGACTGCTTGCTTCCTCTCAAATTTCTCTCGCCTTCTTAGGAACATGAACTGCTCTACCCTATCCCCCACACTCTCTGCTTGAAGTCTCTCAATCCATTAGTAGCCTTTCCTCCTCTTCAGTCTCTATGCTTTCCACCACGTTATTTTGTAACATACACAAAAATAGCTGTGATAGAAGTGTGACATGTATGGGACTCTAAAATAAGTGCTACCTCAACTGGTTCTCTCACAGTTTTGTGGGGGAAAAGACCTCCATGATCTATTTAATTTTACTTGGGTTTGAATTGATGCTTTAGTTTCTGAAAAAGATAAATCATGTAATAGTATTTTCTGAGCAAAACAATGTTTTAAAGCAAAATTAAATAACAGAGCATTTAAATGATTCAGAAGCTGCTTCTTTTCCACAGTGAAAGAAAAAGACATTTCTGCTTTAAAAGTTTTGCCCAAATCTAAGTCTATATAGACAACACCAGATAAAGGTACAGGCAAGACTTGTTGGGATAAGATACTCCCAGCAGAGTACTATTAACTCTAAAGGCTGTTTTAATGCTGAGGAGCAGAAGCTTGGCCAGAGAAAATATAAGCTTAGCAGGGTCCTTAATCTAGCCTGTTTCCCCCACACAAAGAAACTGCACCGAAAAAAACCCAGAGAAAATCCCAAATATATCCCAAAGCAAAGCAAAGCAAAGCAAAGCAAAGCAAAGCAAAGCAAAGCAAAGCAAAGCAAAGCAAAGCAAAGCAAAATAAAACAACTTACTGTCTTCTTCAACATTTTGACGGCGTAAGGTTTCTGGGTCCCTTTCTGCCTGCATCTGTAGACAATGGATGTAGCCCCACTAAATTAAAAAACAAAACAAAACAAAACAAAACAAAAAAAAAAAAAAAGGAAGAGTAGTTGTACATACACCTCTTCGAATATGTCAATAAACAGAGTTGCCTAGCTCAAACTACAATTTCTACTCCTCCCAGTTTGGGCAAAAATACCTTATTTTCCCCCACAGATGCAAACAAAAAAAACCAGTGTAAAAACTGCTCTCTGCTGAACCAGTGAAATTCAGCAGTTATTCTGCCAACCGAATGTGCAAGAGCTCAAGATGCCTCTTGGTCACATCTTCTCTGTCTCCTGACACATCCTGGAGGTTTCCTTAGCATAGCAAGGAACACAATCTGGCCCCAAACCTGTGACAACATATCTTGTCTTCGTTAAGGCAACCCATTTGCAACAATTAGTTACATTGGGTTTTTTTACTGTTGATGGCAGTAATGGGGAGTGAGACAGAAAAGAAACTACTGTGCTACTCTCTCCCAGTTTCCCAAACAGTTGAATTCAGCACCAGATGGAGCAAGCAGCAATTCTGGTTAATTCAGTGGAAACTGGTGGGGCTTGTTCATAGCAAAACTGAACTGGGCTTAACATCTTCTGGTTGCCTTCAAGGCGCACTTGCTTGAATGTGCTAAATCTGAGCACTTATGAAATGATGGCTCTGCTAGTTGGAAGGCAGTTCTCTGAGTGGGAGGTTGGGCTAGACATTCTCCAGAGGCAGGCTCAGCTGCTGAGGTTATGTGCTGTTCCCTACTTGTTACTGCCAAGGAAGGGACCTGTAGTCTATGAATTAGCTGAAGAGTGGAAAAACCTCTGGCAAAACCATAATGGTTACAAACAGTTCAGATACCTTTATATTCTACCACATCTACTGTTAGATGCTGCTGAGCAACCCAGTGTCAGCCACCATCAAAATGGACGCACTGAAGTGCTACATGTTAGCACTGGATTTAAGGCATTTATGGAAGCCTCCTGTCCTCAGGAGATTTATCACCCACTCTAAGTGTCAGCATTTCCAAATAGCTGCAGATTTTTAAGCTAGAGGGGACTGCTGTTATCATACACGACTTCCTGGAACATACATTGCCAAGCTGCACACAACCACTCTGCAGTGAAGGGATTTCATATATACCACACACCCAAGTGCACTGCAGATCTCTCTGTACCAGAAGAAACCCATCTCAGTACATCTGTAGGAGATGACCATGAGCTGCAGAATGGCACCAGCAGCTTTCTTCTAAACAGTGCGATGGCATAGCCATGTTTGACTATATGAATAAAGCTGTGACACAAAGTTTATTGTTCTGGGTGCACTGCTGGACAAAACTGCCATGCAGGTTCTGCACTTCTCCCTCCTCAGCATGGGCACGGATGCCAGATAAAGCTCTGAGTAGGCATGTCCATATTTTTATGAGAACATGAGTGAGCACAAGAACTGGCATTTAATTGAGAAGATTTACTTCATAAAGACCACTTCATCAGGAAAGGTCACATACAGCAATGGAAACGCAGCCCAATCGTCTGAGGGCTTGTGTGCACCAAACACACATAAAGTAATCTTCACTTCATCTCAAATGCTAAAATGATTTGTCTCTCATAACAGTGTATTGATAAATGTGCGGGAGTACTGCAAGCCTCAGTGACTCCCAGAATCATTACAAGAATTTAATTAGATCTCTCCTTGGCCAAGTCTCAAAAGGCTCTATTTAGCAAGAAGAAAATATATAGCACATTAAAAAAACCCTAACACCTTTTAAGTATAACGGAAGATGTTAAAAGATAAAATTCTAAGGACCTGCTGTGATAAGGTTTATATCTCCAGTATTTCACTACAGCACTGTAAAGGGGAAGTCACTGCAGGAACTGCAAATTATTCTTGTACCCTGCTTGACATACTGAATGCAATATAAACATTAAACTCATTAGCCTACATATGCTCTTACCGAGCAGGCAGCAAACTTTCTAGAAATCATTTTATTTGGTTGAGGGCACAGCCAGAGAAGATGTGCAGCTGATGATCCAAACAAACAGATTGCTATTCCTGTGGGCATATTCAGGTGTTTGCTGCTGCTGCGACAACGGAGGGCAGTCACTGTCTCAGTAATGCTATTGTGTTTGCTTTACCAGCTTGTAACTTGGCTCTGCGAAGTCTTCCACACGAATTAAAACTCAGCTACTGGAACACCTCTGATGATGTAATAGAGCTGGCTCAGTGATGAGATGGACAGCCACACCAGCAAGGGTTGCATGGCACCACCTCCAACAGTTCATCTGACTGTACCCAAAGTGGAAGAGAGGCAGCATAATTCTTGAAAGAGGCAGATGACAGCCCAGAGAGACAGGAATTTATGAAGGCATATCCAGATAAGCAGTTTTGCACCAGGACCGTCAGTCAACATTCAAAACACATAAGAGGGGCTACTTTAGAAATTATTCTCTATTGTAAAGATTTCTGACAGCCCATCCCTGGAGTCATAATTTGGGGGAAAAAGTGATGGCAAGATATCACAAGACTTGGGAACACTTACTGGAATTAGTGAGTCCTCTTTTGGTTTATGTGCCTATGCCCAGCTCTGACAGACATGTTCCCACCAGTCAGAAAAGAGCCCACAAAGCTAACAGCTAACACCACCTTCCTCTTCCACGCCAGAAACCAGCACCTGGACTCACAAACAGGATGGCAACCTGTTTACGCCACACCTGGTGCAAAGCTTAGCAGACAGCCATTACTAGTGCAGACCTGACTCCTTGTCTCTTTGGTGATAACAGGACCTCTTTGCTTCTTCCCATTAAAACAAAAAAAATAATAAAAAAGGCAGGCAAGGGGGAAACAGCCTATGGGTCTTAATGTACATGTGCAAACAGAACTGCCTTGTGCAAATAAGAGCATTTTGCTTTGCTTATTTTGGCTTCCTGTGGAGTTCAGTGAGCCTTCTGCTGAATCAGCACATGCAGCTTTCCTGAGCCTGTATAACTTGGAAGGTCACCAATATAACTGGAGTGATTCAAGCTTTCATCACCAAAAAGCAGTGGGAAGCTTCAGCTGCAAAAATCTCCTACAACTGAAAAGCTCAGAGAGCTGCTAACTCTAACCTCTTGCCCTTATCTTCAGTTTTTCAACATCAAACCTTGACTGCCAACAACCAGGCTCTCAGAACCAGATCTGGAATTTGTATCAACTAAAGATTTCATTGATACGTTGGGTCAGAAAACACAAATATGCAGAAACCAAAAATTCTTATGGCAACACACCGCTTTCTACAGATTAAATTTATGGCCAGATAGACTGCAAGCCTCTCAATGTCCCATTTGCTTCAGGTGGTGTTCCACTTCAATGATACTATACAAAGAGATCACCTATACTTAATGGTTAAGGCACATATTTGATAAGCAGCAGGTATCAACACCAGGAAATATTTAATCCTACAGCATTAACAGTTTCAACAAAAGAAACTGGGAGGACCCTAAGTCCAAGCAGCTAACAATCACTTGCAGAAGTACACTGCAGCGTGTGACTGACAACCAACCCATACCCAGTTCAGACCAGAAACCAGCAATTGAGTCTCCCATACTCCAGATGAGTTCAACCACAAGATTACTCCCTGTATTGTGTTGGCGTATTTACAGTTGATCCCGCCAGCTCTTTCCTCTTTGTATTGGTGAATACATACATAGATACTTATCTATCTTTACATACATGTGTATGTATATGCATTTAAATTTATATGAAATATTTTATATGTGTGTATTTATTTAAAGAAAAATAGGTTTCAGGAAGCATCCAGCTGTTGCTTTTTTTGCATCTCTGCCTAGAACAGGCTGCCTGAACTCAAAGTATAAAGTATTTGAAGTTAGCTGGAACAATACAAAAAAAGGCATATTCTTGGACTGTGTAGTTGGCCAAGTTAGAGAACAGTAAAAATTAGAATTCCTACATTGTTGAAAACATTGTCATTCTCTTTTACTGGCATACATGTTTCTGTCTGGAAAGCTGCTTAATGATTCTGTTAAAAGATTTACTTTTAAAAAACCCACACGTAACAGTGACCATGCTAAAGAAAAAAAAAAAAATCAACCTAAACCACTTTACCATAAATGTATTTCTACATCCAGTTTTGAACTTACAAAAAATCCTAAAAATAATGTATACATCTTAACTACTTGGTCACAATGGACAAGAAAAACACTTGCTTCCCTGTGATGCTGCCTACAATGAGGACAATGACAAGTCACAAGAAACCTCTTGTTTTCTTGTGTGCTTGGACTCTGTCACAGCTGCTACACACGCAACTCAGTATCAGAATTAGTTTTCCTGTAGTACAAACACTTCAGTGACATGATAAACTCACTCAGCCATTAGTCCAATGATTGCATGAAAAATTTAAAGTATTTAAAGAACCACTTAATATGTGAAATTAGACTAAAATTCAATGACTGATCTGTGTTGTTTTCCACACAAATTAGAAAAATGTTTTTAAAATATTAAAAATCTCTGTGTAAAATTTTTGTCCCCCTAATATACATTTTCTTGAGTATTCTGATTGTTTTTCTTTTGCAATTTGCAATTATTTTAGAAGGACGCTATTTTAGAGATTGGGCAACAGCATCATAGCACTCTGTCTGGGCTAAGGAGTCCAAACTGCGAAGCCAGGAGAAGCATGGTCACACTTCAGGTACATGCAGTCAAAAATAGTGGTGTCAGCACAGATGGAAGGAAGGCAGGGACACCCAGGAGGGGTGTTAAGGAGGTGGAAGTGATCAGCAGAATTTGCACATAAAGGAGAAAATGGAATTTGCAGGATCAGGCTGGACCTGTGGTAGGGACCGGCAGAGAGAAAGAAACCAAGGCAAGAAAAGGCACAGAATTTGAGCCAGGTTGGAAAAAACCTTGCCTCCCACACACCCACAAAAAGCTTCTGCCTCTGAAATAAGAATTGAGAACTAAACTGAAACACAGCCAGATGTTTATTTGGTCACAAGTAGGTAGGAAAGGTGAATTCCTAGAGCTGCAGTTTTTATAATAAACAGTCACTGATGGTATTTTCACTGGAAGGAAAAAGATTGGTCCTTCCAAAAGTAGGTCAGCATCTCTATACCATGCCCATTTACCCCAGGTTTTATACTGCATTTTGAATCAATTCAGTACAAACACTCAACATAATCTCCTAAAAATTTCATTTGGATTAAATTAATTAAGTTCTCAACTGATTTTTGAAAAATAAATCAGTTTGTGCTTCATGCAGTCAAAAAATGATTACACAATCTAGTTTGTCCAAACAAATCGGGTGAAAGAATGAATTCTTAAGAAAACTGTACCTATTACAAAGCCATGGAAATTTGTGCTGCCAAAACTGCACTAACAGATTAAAGTCCAGTATTGGTTTCCATAAAGAATATTATTTTTTTTTTTGCACAGGTTACAGAAGTATAAAGCTAAAATATATTCATTCACTCTTTCTTATACATACACTAGAAGTTCAAATGGATTTATAGGCATTAAATTACTGTTTCTAGACTTAAAAATTAAATGCCCTGTTTCAAGTTAAATACTGGATAGAGCAAAAAAATCACTGGCAAAGCCATTAATGTATACAGAAATGAAAATTACATTTTAAAAAAAGGATATTCTATGGCATTACTAATATTGCTTTAATTTAAAAAAACACATACATGTAAGTTTGGAAATTCTCACAACTTGCATTTCATCAAAACAAACTTTCTACAGTGAACTTACAAGCAATTTTTAAATTATTCAAATCTGATCTAAAAGCCTCTTCTAAACATTAATGTCTACTTATACAGGACTTGTAGGCAATTGTGTGCAAGTGCAGCCCTCCCTTTCCACTCATTATTTCACAACTATTAAAAGAATGGAAAATTCCACAAAACAAACATAATGTAGGGGGGAAAACCCACTTAAATTCCCACATTCTGTAAGGAATAAAACTAATCCTGAAGAAGGCAAGGCTGGTGGAAAAAACATACACAGTTCTGGAAGGGAAAGCTAATTCCACTGCATTCCATGTCTGGTTGATTTTGACAAGAAAAACATCCATACTTTTAAGATTTTGATTCTATGAGTTTCAGCTGCAGTGCTGATTTTCTAATATCTGAGGGGAAAGGACTTTTTAGCAATCGGTTCCTGCTCAGGCTCACAATGTAGCAGACCAACAAGGTATTTTCAGTATTCAGCCTTCACTGCATTTAGCAGACAAACAAAAGGAGCCTTACATAAGCACATTCCTAACAAAAGACATGCACTATATTTAAATAAGCACTAATTAAACTAATGCTTGCCAATATTCTTCAACCTGTAACTTCCACATACAACAATTAGTAGAACTGTAATCCTTCAGATGTGGGCTAGGTTGGCTGGCGAAACGGTAACTAAAATGTACAGTCCAAGCCACTCCTGCTGGGGTGGCTGGACCAGCAGCTGCTAAGCGCTGCTGGGACTGCAGCAGCATATTTCTCACTAGCTTCCAGTGGGGCTCCTTCCTCAAGTATTTCAGGAAATTTATAGAAAAAGACCTCTGCCCCACAAGCAGGCTAAACACTTAATTACACCTGCCTTTATTGCCTTTTAAAACAGTGGACATTCAGCTAGGAGTTAAATTAGACACATTATATAATATCTATGTTAAAATTAGATTATTTCCCCCACCTCAAACACTACTTCTTAACCCTCTGTCTAGCTGGTGGGTAAACATCAAGGACCAGGAACAGACCACCAACACTATGTATCTTAAAGCATTTTGAGAAATCTGACTTCCCTGCCTTTCAATGAATGTAAGAACACAGCTGACCCAGACTGAGTAAAAGAGCAACAATCATCTCCTACCTTAATTTGAAAACATGGAAAGAAAATTTGAACTACATTGCATTTCAGATGTTGCTGCTTTATTATGGGCACATTGCTCTCCTTGGTGTAACCCAACTTTCAGAAAGCTGGCTCCCGAGGAAAGTGCCAGGTAAGGCTGCCAAAATGGATGTGAGGTGAAGACCAGAGCACTACACACAGAAGAAAAATGCACAGGAAATACATGTACTCTTTCTTCTTTTTCCTTTAGTCCCTTTAAAAAATTGGGTTAGACCACACATAAGGACAACTGTATTTCTAAAACAGCAGGAGAGTTCTCAATACGAAAACCAATCTCTTTCCTACCAAGTCTGAAAAAAACTTGCAACTGAAAGTTGGCTGAAAATGAACTTGCAATAGTGTGAGGTTGATTTTTTGACATAAAGCTCTTGCAGTCCAGAAATTGGTTTTGAATATTTTATTTAGAACAGTTTCCTCTGAGACTGCTCTTCTTTTTTCAGGGACAGAAAAGTACTTACCTATTCACATTTAGGCAGTTCAATGAAAGAGAGAGAGTAAAGAAAAGGAGGCAGAAGAGTGGACGGAATGAACTCTTACTGCTTCCAGCAGGATGCAGATTTTTGTCCCTGGAATTTTGGGAACACGAGGCCAAATTTTCAAAACCAGGTGCTCTGACTGCCTGTGCAAGACGCAGACCCAAATCCTTGGATCCGCAGTCTCAGTCACATCCTTATGGCCGCAGACTCTGTGCCTGCGCTTTCCATCTATGTGACAGGCCATGTGGCTACTGTCCCTTCCTAAGCAGCACACAAAGCTTGACAACTGAAACAGTTCAGTGAACGTAGCTCCTCTGGAAAAACACATGCCTTATTTTAAGCACAGTTCAAACCATTATCTCATAAGCAGCACTTCGTTCGCCCTCCCTCCCTTTAAGAGAATAAACATTATTTATTAAATCTTAATGAAGACTGCATGTGAGGCGGAAGAGCACTGAGCAGTAAAAACTTCTAAAAACCTTAGCAAGTGTGTTGCAAGACCTCCCTTCCTGGGGTGTTGCAGAATTGCCTATTTTTCTCTGCTGAGACATTCCTGCATCAGGAAGTGTTTTAAACAGTCTGTACTTTGAGTAGGTATCATTGACTATGGCTCTTTGTGACAATCTCCAGGTGCAGAAGGCAAACCAGCCTTTGCCCTAAGTGACAACATGTGGCAGTACAAACAGCTTCATACACCTCGTAATGAGTCTTGGTTTTCCTGGTTGAGGGAAGGAAAGTAGAAGGGAGGTCTACTGATAGCTTGCTCTGTAAAGAAAAAGTAGCCTTTTTAGATCAGATGGGGAATATCTCATGGCTTTTCATGTCTGCATAAACAAGCTTTGAACAAACTTATTTACCAGCTAATTTAGGTCACATTTCTGGGATTCTGCAAGCTCCTGTGCCCATTCTTACCCTGAACAGCTCTCATTTTGGTAAGCTATGCAGCTTTTGCCTTGGAGGTTCCTGTTCTGCTGAACCATCAACTCCCATGCAACAGCTTCTATGAAATAAGTTGCTTTTGCCAAGAAGTTTATGTGCAGTACCAGCCCAGGATCTCTTACCACAAGACAACAAACAGAATTTTAATATATGGCAGATTTAAAAGTTCTTAGGCTTTTTTCTAGCAATGCAGCATATTTTCTTCTTTAAACCAGGTAGGACAGCCATTTCTGATCATAAGAGGTAAGACTGAAAACGAGGCGACGCAATAGAGTTTGGAAGAGTGTATTATATTTTGCCAAGATCCCTAAATGAACACTTTTTGTTATGTTATATGAATTCTGATCATATATAAATATATACTCAATTTTTTGAGTATATTTTGGATATTTGAATATCAAACATTTTGGGGTATATTTTTGAAGTAAGAAGACTAACTGAAATATCCTATTTTCCATAATAAGGAGCACTTTTAATCTGTCATTTCTAACATTTTTGTAACAGTAGAAAACCTAACTTGCCATCATCGTACCAGTAACCTGCAGACTTACACTTCATCGCAATTTTATTGCAATAAAAAAGCTACAGTAGAAAGAGGAAGCTGCAGCAGGGAGTGGCAAAAATCTGAAATAAGAGATTTCCTGAGAAAATAATGATAGCATTAAGGCAATGTACTCTGCTGCAGGTTGTGTCAGTGGGGGGTTATTTCCATCAAAGTGGTAAGTTCTGCAGCCCTGGTAAGTCTGATGACCAAATGCCAACTTACTCCAAGCATGGGGGAGGTATCAAGTCAGGTCTGATTTTCCAAAACTATAAGGCCCGACCTTTCTGTCTGGGCAGACCTTGGTTCTGGTGGCTGGGAAAGACCTAGGTAGGTCTAGCCCTTCCCACAGGAACAGTCCTGAGCCACCCCCACCATGGGGAGGCAGCCACTCTGGAGCACTCCTGACCACCCACCCTGCTGTCACTTCCCACCCTGCCCAAGGGACAAAGTAGGCAAAGCTGCTGTTCAGTGTTTTTTACCCTTTTAAAAATATGTTATCACAGAGGCACCACCAGCATCACTGATGGATGGGCTCAGGTTTGGCCAGTATCAGGTCCATCTTGGAGTGAGCTGCAACCAGCTGTGTCTGGCATGAACAGAGCTTCTGGTGTCTTCTCATAGAAGCCACCCCTACAGCGCCCCGTTACCAAACGCCACCATGTAAACCCAGTATATCAACCCTGCAGGAATCTCACCAGAAGTCAAGGTACACCATATTTACCATGTCCACCTTATCCCCTAGACCATGGACACTCTGCAAAACAAACAAAAAGCACTCAGAGAGTCACACACAGACTCAATCCATGCCATTATTGCCTGCCTCTTAATAACTCTCTAAGTTCTTACAAACTGATCACTTAAGAACTTGTTTCAGTATTTTTCCAAGTGTTGATGTGAACCTTACTGAACTACAATCTATGGACTCAATCACCCTCGACCCTTTTTTCATTCACATGTACTTTGCTTTTCTCTAGCCTTTTGGGACCTCATCTGCCTGTAGTCGCTTCTTAGGGAAACAGCTGAAGACTCATGTTTTGTTCCTGAGACTTTCCTTCTTCGGTGTTCTGAGGTGTGCATCACCAACTCACCCCTGACATCATCACTTTGACTTACCTAAATATTATCTCATCTGCTCTAATTAGACCTTTAATATTCTATTAAACTTTTACAAAGACCCCAGCTTTCACTACACAATGTTTTATTTGCTTGTCTTCCCTATTAAGTAAAGGACTTAACTTTTCTTCTTTTTCCTTGTTCCCCTAGCACATTTATCAGATCTCTTCCTTGGTAAATTTAATGCACCGTCAGCTTTCTCTCTTTCCAGAGCTACTGCTGTGTCCTCTGTTCCATGTTGCTTTTTCTGCTTTTTGTGAAATTCCTTTTTTTATCTTCCTATCATTTGAAAGCTCCCGATGAAGATATTTATACCTACAGGAACTTCAAGAGAATCTTCAGAATGTCATAGAAACCCTTCTCAGGAACAGTCATCACAGACTGTCCTGGAAACTAATGACATACCTATACAAGTACATGTGTGGTGAAGTACATTTTAAAAAATTGCCACCGCTACTCAATGCTTAAAATGAGGGAGCTCTTTTCTGTAGTTATGAGAGTAAAATTACTGTTTTCCAGGAGAAGATCCAAGATCTTCTAGTCCATGAACATCTTCTATCTTTTTGTGAAATATATCCCCATACTAGCCACTGACCAAGCCGCTGTTTAATTGGCTATGTCAGAGAAAGACTGTGGTTTCCAATGACTGCAATTTCCATTTTTAAAGGACTGAGGCTTTTTAGCTGTCAGAGCTGCTCTGTAATCCAGGATAGTGATTCTAATCTAATTTGTCAGTCTGCACTTCTGTACATAAAGAATTCAGCACAATGGTGAATTACAGATTTTAAAATAAATTAATTCTTTCATGTTCTTCCCATCATACTGAAACTTCAAGCACAGCATAATCCAATGACACATCTGACGACTGGCATCTCCAACCTTTATTAACATGTAAAATATAATCATGGTTAAGCAGTATTTGCAACATAGTCTGTATAGGATTTAGAGATTCACAGCTTAAATTTTTTAAACCTATTTAAAAAATGTTCCCCATGTACTTTCAGAGAGAGGCTTGGAATAAAAAGTGTGGTCAGTTATGCCCTTGCACTGGTTCATGCACTTATAAACACTAACTGTGCTACAGTCACACAATCAGCTGTCGATGTAAGCAGATAGCTGGTGCCTGCCTGCAGAGCAGGTTCCTCCACAGGCACAGGCTTCAGCATCCACATCAGCCACAGACTGATGCCACCAGACCTGTGAAAAAGGCTGACATGCACAAGCAGGGAAGAAGGCTTTGACACAGACCTCCACAGGTCTTCATGAGGCTGCTGTCTGAGAGGGCTGACCAGCCACGCTGCACAATACTTCATGACCCACAGAGACACGATCAAGCACTGCATTCATATGGACAGCATTATCCTCTGAATATGAGCCCAGCTGTGGAAGGTATCACGTACTCCTATCACCCCCTACCATAATTTGTTTTCTTGATGTTTAAAGAGCAAATACCTTCAATGAGATCTGATTTGCTTCCAACTACCTGAAGTCAAACTCTGCAAACTTATCGAGCTTTACATACATCAAAATGCTGATTCTGGGCTGGGACTGCTCTGATTTACCAAAACTCTTCTAAAATTGAATGTAATTTCTTTTCTGAAGGTTTAACAGAGTATGTGCAGTACTCATTGCAATCAACAGACCACCCGTTTAGATTGCTTAATTATGTATTTACAATATCTTCATATACAGCGCAAGTATCTAGTTGATAATGTTTTTATCTTGTAAAAGATATATCACAAAGTTTTAGCATATGTCATTTGTATAAACAACTTTAATAAGGTCAGGCTCTGTAAAGCTTTTGCTTCAAAAAGGAAGGCAAAGTATATTATAATTTTAAATTATTTAATACATCCTGGGGAAAAAAAGTGTATAATTTTGTGAAGTCGACTCTAATGCTGACAAGTTTATCCAGGTTTTCATTCAGAGACTCTTTCCTTATGCCTCTGTCTGTAATCTTTGAAAACACAACTTTTTCTTTCTCCCACTGACTTAATAACAAACCTGTTGACAATAGCATATTTGGAACTCAGTCAGGAAAATAATGTTTCTAATGAAACGACACTAATGCTTTCTAAACACTGAATACACTGCAAACCTGAAAAACTGTTGGAAGCTCACAGACCACACAAATTTGTGGAAGACTATGTCTTATCTTGACAATAAAGCCCAGTGGTTACGCAGGAGAAAATATTAATGATCATGGCTAAACACAGCCCTTGCCCTTTAGCACAAGCAGTTTACATCACATTTTCTGTAAATGTCCAAAGATCCAAGAAGTATTGTGCACAATGCAGACCACAGTCTCAAGGACATTGGAGGCTCCATCCTATTCTGTCCCTCTTCTCCTACAGCCTTCCCACTTCTTCCATTTACCTGCTGGAGCTATTAGCAGTTCCATAACTTACTACCCATGGTTAACATTGCTTTTCCCTAAGCATCTCTGTATTTTGGGAAGACTTTGCACCATTTATCCCAGCAACCCTCCCAAACCTGTTTAGGGTCAGTTAGTAAATTAGATAAGGAGAACATAAACTAAGATGCCTGACTGTAAAAACATTACAGCCTTAGGCTACACCTAAATGTCTATCCTTTCCATGGTTATACAAAAAACGTGGTTCAGACTGATGGAAACTAGGGTATATCTACAAACTAATTCAGGTACTTAAAAATGTCTAGCCGTAGCAAGAGAGAACAATGAACGTAATCTCGATATGACTTCAGGTGGAGGGACTACTCAGACAGCCACGTGGCTGTGATTTTATCACAGAACATTGGAAAATGAACAATACATACAGGTCTGGTGTTAATGAGAGCTTAAATCCACTTCACCCATTTTTCTTGCCCTGTAAACTTGTACTGGAAGAAGACAACTGATTCAGAGCTATCTTGGGTAACATCATACCACACTGAAACAAGCAACACTGCCAAACCCCCTAGATTTTTCTGTTTTCCTTGGGAAAGATTTTATGCAAATAAAAGCAGCACACAGAACCATCAGAAGGACCACTAAGAGGTTTTTCTAATAACTGCAAGAAAACAGAAGTTTTCAGCACAAGCAGTACTCTTGAACACCATTTTTGCAGTAAAAGAGTTTAGCACTCTTTAGACTTGACAGGCAGCCTCAAATGCTTTCTGCTGCTGCTCAGGGATGTATAGAAACCTTCTGTATCTCCTTTCAAAGACAGCAGAAAATCGAGGTAGGATATAATAAGTGAAGACTGGCTGAGTTCTATGCACATGTATGTAGGTCTGAAAAAATAGTTTAGGTCAGAAGTGGGATAGAGTGACGTCATGCAGTTGTACATGTAGACAATGACTGCACAATGTGGAAAAATAGGTCAGTTAGATAAAGAACAAAACATGCTCAAAGCAGCCTAATGTTAAAAAATCAGAACTCGCATTCCAGGGTATAGAAAAACTAAGCAACACTTGTCTAGGTGTATCTATTAATCTTTCAGATTCAGAAGCAATACATTCACTCACAAGTCACTGCTGTTATATGCTCTTGTTCTTACATAAAGCTAGTTACAGACTATTGCAAGCCATTTAGGAGTTTCAGGTCACGTATTTCAAAATAACTGCTTCGTTTGCCTGTATTCTTATTTCTGAATAGGACTCTTCGAAGCCATTTTGTCAGTCCACTTAGGAAAAAATCCTGGTCTTGAACAACACACTGGTATCCTACATTTACTCCAACATTTCTAGATTTTCCCCTATGGTTAGCCAATTAGAGCATTTTTGAAGTCTCTTGCCTTTGGTAAGCCTTTCTGTAGCAGCATAAATGCAACATTTATCTATAGGGGAAATACACCATCAACAGTGGAGTGGGATTAGGACCTAATTGCATGATGTAGTAGTGTAAAATATGTTAAGATGAGTGATTAGAATATTAAATTTATGCCTTCATTGCTCCAAAAGTAAAAAGCAAAAGCCACCTTCCTTTAGCAGCATCACTCTTCCAACATGAGACTACTAAGGTCTTAAAAAAACCCCAAACAAACAGAAGAGGGAAACAAAAAAGAAATTAAATCTGTAATTCAGATACCTTTTAGCTTTTATCAAAGGGCAAAAAAACCCTCCCTCATCATAGACCTCACAAATAGGTCCAGTAAGACCTAAACTTACTGTAGGGTTTGTTCCGCAGTGTTGAGCTACAATAACAGAAAATTAAATAAATTTCCTGAATTATTGTCCTGAGGCAAAAACTCCTCTTCTTGTTAAATATAATTTTTGTGCCAGTTTGTGTCAGGGGCATGATTATCAAAGAAACTGGCTTCCAAGTGCTACATTATTATTTTATTTGAGTTCTTCAGGGAAATCAAGTTAGACTGACTTCTTAAGAAGTGGCATATTGGTCTTTTTGAAAGGCAAAATCAAGGTGTTTAAACATACATGCATTACACCTCCAGTGAAAATCACTAACTTCTGACATCGTCCATCTGCTATTCTTTCAGCAGGGTGGGCCTGGCTACAGGCATAGACATTAAATGCCGCTGCTGAAGAGATGCTGAGATAGCCTGGCCATATGGTGAAACTCTGTAGACAGAAAGAAGGAAAGAAATCCTAAAGAGGTCACCCTGACTCAGAAGACCCACATTTCTCTGGCATTTGGATCATGAAACAGCTCTTGGTTTGGTCAGTGGGCTGCTCTCAAGGGGCAAGCATGCAGGGCAAATAGTATGAAGCAAATGCTTCAGCACGTCATAATTCTAAACAACATTCCTGTTATTTATTGCAACTCCTCCCTCTCTTCAAAATAAAGAAACAGGACCGATGGAATTAGGAAATTTCTAGTGCATTTATCAGCAGCAAAACTGAAGTACATTCACAAATATCCTTTTTGCCAGCCACACGACAGAAGACGAACTGTCTTATTTATACTGAGTCAGACATCATGCCCTTGTTGAATGGGTCTGAGACCATATTGCCCCTGCTTGGGAAGGCACTGTTGACTCAGTGAGCTTCCACTCAATGGTTTGCTGCCCATAAACATAAATGAACCCTCTCCACTTCACAGAGGTAAAGTCAAGAACAGAGAACACAACAGTGATCTCCAAACACTGCAAGGAGCCAAATCTGTTCTTCACTGCAGTGTGGAAATTAAAACATCTCACCAACACACCAGGACCAGAGGCGGTGTTTTAAAATATAGGTGCATGATTTTTAGCTAGAATTCTTTCATCATATCTTTAACAGAAGGCAATGCATGTTACGTTGCATCACCAAACTGCAATGGGAACAAAAATGTTAGTTTGTGCCACAAGAGGGTGAAAGAACAGGAGAGTACTCTCTGGAAGTAGAAATAAGTGCAATATACCCAGTCAAAATGCATTTTTTTTTTTTTTTTTACTTATTTCATTTGCACTTTCAAATACTGAGTTATTCTCCCCAAAAGGTAATCTAAAGAAAACTTTCTTCCCTTTGTTCCGTGACAATTTATTGCCATCCTCATAATTTCTAGAAATCTGCTTGATTTCCTGGACATTGGCATTTACTGCAGCCTACTGTCTCCTAGTAAACATACATGAATCTCTGATGGAGAATATCCCTTTTCATCTTACAGTCTTACAAGACCTCATGGATAATTCCTTAACCTCTTGTAACTTCCTTATGTCACAGAATTGAAGTATTGTAAAAGAATACATGTATGCATTAAAAAAGTTTGCTCTCAACGCAGTTTACAATCAGTTTTACTCTTTCTCTTGCAGGTAAAACAGTTATCAGCCATATCGTATCCGAACATTTCACTTGTATTTGCCCAGTATCTGAAATTTCAAGGAGAAACAGATCACCAAACCTAGGTTATGCTCAGGACCAGACAGCGAATCATGTTACCAGAGGGCATGGCACATCTCGGAGGCTCGAAGACCCTTCCACGCTCAGGCACAATATTGCTCTGTAGGAAAAGCACACCATGCCCACACTGGCTCTTGAGATTACTTGTTCAGGGTTGATTCAGCCTAGCCAGTAAGTTTTTGACTACTAAGAAAACAGGGCAAATGGGAAGACATCTTTAAAGAAAACTTAGGAGACATTCAGACAATACTCAGCCAGTATCAAGCTACCAAGTGTTTTAATAAGCTATGGATGGCAAGAGGCCTGCACGGCATACTCATCACTATTTACGAGGTAACAGAGATAGCTACTGTGCCCACCTTTAGAAAAAATCTAAACAGAGGAAATACCAATCATTCAAATATGAAGAAAGATAAATTTGCTGCTTGTTCTACTGCACCATCATGAAGATAAATGATCAGAGTAATCAGCCTTTAATAATACTGTAACACTAGTCAGGACCTTAATAACCTCCAAGCTTGGACTTCAGACTACGATTTCACTATACATATTCTATACGCATTTACTGGTAACAATAGTTACAGAAGTTATCCTAGATTAGTACACCATGGCTTAATATACACATTACTTGAATGTACACATTCGGTGCAGTCATACTACAACAACATTGGCAGCAAAAGTAATTGCCAGTTATGAGGAACTTCTAGACTCGCTTGTTCATTTCTGTGAAATAGCACAGATTTTGTGAGAGAGGACAGAGAAGACTTCACCATTCTATTTTTTATTTTTGAAGAAAACTGTAGTTGAAAAAGACTGATTTCCAACATCTCAACAAATGTGCTTAGCTTTCTGCTGAAACTAACAGCAATTGCTAACTTACAACTCAACATAATTTTGCAAATATTAAGAAAAAATAAAATAAAATGTCATGCAACTAGCCACCCCAGTTCCATCTTGATTCCCCTTCTCCCACCAAGGGCCTATGCAATTTTGTAAGAGCATCATATTTTGTTCCGAAAGGAGGAACACAGCATTCCCCATATTTTCTACAGTTATCAGAAAGGTCTAGTGCCAGCATCATTAACAAAATCAAAAGTTAGCTTGTTTTCTCCCAGTTTGCTCTATTAATCTCCCTGACTAGAATTTAAACACGAGAAATTATTACCCTAAATTTTAAACCTACTCCTATCAACTGTAATGGTAGAAAGTCAGAGCTTCATAGTTTGTCCATCAGAATGAAATTAATTTGCAAATGTTAACAGTAATTACCCATAAACAAAGACTGATGGGTAATTAGTTTGGGTGCTTAGCTTATAGCAGTGTGATTCGTTCAATAATGAAAAACACTGGCTGTGACAAATGAAAGCCCCTTACCTCTACTATAATGAAAGAAAGCAGGAGATTGCCAAAAAAAAAGAAGTCTGGTTTTATAATTCCATGACTCCACGATCAGAAAGATGCATCCATTATTCTGAGACAGGAGTGCTGCCCTAGAAGACAGCAACTGAGGAAGAGAAGAAGCTCACGTGACAAGCACACTCCACCAGCTCCTAGTGCAGGGAAGAGGAGGGGACACTGTGCAGCCCACCTGTGGCCAGGGCCAGGGAGCAGGGAGGTGTGGGACCATGGTGGGATGGCGGGAGTCTCCTGCCCATGAAAGGACTGGCACTGAAGGGCTGCCCTGCCGTACAGGTAGCGCTGCCGCTGCCACCAGCAAAGGCGAGGGGCAGCCTTCCCATCCTGCAGTGCCGCTGTTTTAACAGTCCCCAAAGGGAACCCTCTTGGGCTCACTGAAAGTTCACCATTACATGGACATTCATTAGCACCATCACCTCAGTTACAGAAACTGAGGAAAATACAGCTGTTTCCAACACGGTTGCCTAGAGCAGTCACAGATTTTTGGCTGGAGTATTTTTTTTATTTTTTTTTTAATTTTTTTTTTCTCCTTTGGGTTGCTTTTTAAGTTTTGTTTTAAAGGTTTGTTCGTTGGGTTTTTTTCCACTTCATTCACAAAAAAAAGTTAATTTTTTAAACACTATTACAAATCACCACACAGGGTTATATCTGTACTCCACAGTACTAGAAATGGGCAGTATACAGCTGTAATTTGAAGTTATTTCCATTTACTCAAATACTCCTGCAGTGCTACACAGCAGCATAATGGAAATTATGGTTCTAGTTCAATTTCAGAAATTTATGCATGAGTAAAACACAACAACAAAAATGACTCCATAGTTATTTCAAGTAATGTTCATATAATAAAGTACATACAATAAAGCAAACATCATACTCCATACAGTAATTGTAAGAGAAATAATATTATTTTAGTCATGACAGTCTAAAATGGCAAGCTTTGCAGGAAAAGGCAATACCTTATTAAATATACTGACACTGTGCAAAAAGCCAGACAATCTTCTAGGTTCATTCTTGAGATACTATACCAGTTCACATGATCGGAGCGTATGATAAAAATGCCTAAGGTTTCCTTGTAAAGGCTATTTTACTGAGCACTAGAAAAAGTTTAGCATGTGGCAACACTTTCAAAATTGGCTGTCCTACTGATTATTTAAAGCCTTTACTTCTCTAGCACATCTTAGTCTCAGAATGAACCAACTATTTACCTTCTTATTAACGGGACTGAAGAGGTTATACAGTTGGGAAGAATTTGGCCAAAGCACCTAAGACGTCAGCCATCAGCACAGTGTATTTTGACAGACCAGTTAAAACCTTCACAAGCATCAATGGAATCACCTCAAAGTTAGCCAGGCTCTTTTCAGATAAATTTGCTTCACAGCCTAACTTGGAGGAGGATTCTCAAGTATACCCATGGAATTAGTTCTCCTCAGAGAGGAAAAGAAGAGTGAAAAGCAAACAATGCCAGTTCAAGAGAATTCAGAAAAATGTGCCATTGTGAAGATCAGGAGATGAGACATCAATATTAAATTCCTCTGGCTAATTTTAACTCCCCACAATATTTACATCAGCTCTTGCTAAAACATAGGACCTTGAGTAATTCTTCCTTATTAGTAGACTCATCAGATGCCTCATTAGCACAGTCTTGCTCTACCTCGGCTTTATCTCCCTATTTGTGTAAGATCTGAGATGCTAAGAGAAGCACTGAATACCTTTTCTGAACCATCAAATTACTCGTCTGACTTAATACAATTTTCTTCTTCCTGTCTGAGCCTGTACAAAAACTCTGAGCAAATCTCATCTGATCAAATGTTGGTCTTCACTTCCCTGATAATCATCTAAATTCCCTTCACAGTTAACAGCGAGAAATGGGCAATTCTGGAACATGATTCATTCCATTCTAAGGATGTTCAGAACAGGCCAGGTGAAACATGCCCTGGAAGTGTTTTATTTTAATTCTGATCACCAAGGAAGCTTTATATAGGCAACTATAATACTAACTGTCTGTGGTTAGGAGAAATTACTCCCACCTTTTGTAAGTATTGCAGCCCATATAGCAATGACTTGCTGAATGAAGATAGTGGCAGTTCTTCTCGAGACTCTCAAAAGCAGCAGAAACATCACCATGATGCCCTTCCCTCATTGAACCAGAGGCTTTCCACATCTCTATCAGGAAACAGTGTTTGATACTCTCTTGATACAGTCATTACCAAAAATTCATGAACCTCTCTGTTCTCTGCCTCCCTGCGTCCCGTCCCAGCCAGCGCAGACCAACATGTGTGATGAAATTGTGCCTGAGAAAGTAGCTACCTCACCTGGTGGGGCATGCACCGGGCAAGTCCCTCATAGCACACCACCGCTCAAAGCAGAACAACACAGGGAGTAGAGCCCTTTGGGAAAAAAAAAAAGAAAAAAAAAAAAGACAAGCCATCCCAGATAGGGAAATGGAGAAGGACATGTGTACATGTATCTATATTTACCTCTGTAACTGGGGATGAGATAGGCAGAAACGGCGAGACACTGAGGGAAGCTGAGAAGGGAAGCGTGCTGAAGTGAGAAGACAGGCAAACGAAGACAAGGTGGTGAGTGGAGCAGGCGGGTGGGAGCATGCGGAGTGGGCCAGGAGACGTGCCAAGTGAGGAGCTGGGTAGTCAGAAAGGAAGTGAGAAAAAGGACTTCAGAACAGAAGGAGCAGCAAATAGAAAATATGTAGATAGGCTTATGGTTTCAGAGTTTGGGGAAACAGAACATGTAATGACAAAAAGGTACAGCAGAGAAAAAGAGCTGGAGAGAAAACTGCAGGCAAAATTTGAAGGGAACAACTGTATTGCTTTTCAGGCTTAGAAGATGAAGAACAGTACAGGAAAGAATAAAATGAAGAATAGGTAATAGCTTAAGTCTTTTTTTTTTCTTTTTTCCCAGCTTAGCTTAATTACTAGTATCTTAGAGAAGATGCAAAACAGAATTAACTGTGATGCAATTTTTTTAAAGCTCAATGCAGCACAAAAGTGGTGTGAAAAAACACTGCTATAGACTTGTTACAACCAATGTCATTTTAAACGTTACATAATCAGCAACTGAGGGGAAAAAATCCACACAAAATACATCATCTGTGGCACCTCTATCAAGCTAAAATATCAACCCAACGTTTGCATGTGAGTGTATCATGACACCTTCACTAAAATACCATTTAAACAGGACTGCGCCAATTCTACACACCTCTTGTGCAACCTAGCAGTCTGTGGTCCGACAGATGCTACTGTGGCTCACTTGAACAAATTTCTTTAAATCAAATATGCCTCAACAAACGTGAAAAATCACCATCCTTAAAGAACATCTGCCTGCTCTTCATACAAAAGTAAACACATTCTGTAAGCGGAAAAAAACCCAACTTCTGAAGAAAAATGCAAAAAGTAACAATATTAATCTACCTTTACCCAGCTGCCTATAATCTCCCTCCTGCAGTCCATCCTCTCTCGTACAAGCACAGAAATTTCTTTGTGCTCCTACACACAAATGTAAGTAAAAAATAAATAATTTTAACCTGATTTTCTACTACTAACAAGAGATGTAGTAGGGAAACTTTGTCCTCTTGCACTGTCTTTACCTACCTACTATCATTCTGTCAATGTCAGCTTTTCATGCCAACCATATCATTTAGCTTCAAGCCCATTTGCAGCATATCACTTAACTTTTAAATAAAAGGAAACTGCTTTTACTTTTTGCTTTTGTTGTTATTGATCAGCTACAGCTTTCCTGTCATGATAATGAAATAATAAATCTTAGAGTAGCTGTCAGTCACTCATGGTGTGATGAGAAGACAGGAGGATCTAACGGTCCTAGAGAAATCCTGGCTGCAAACGACAGGGGTTCTACAGGCAATGGCTAGAATAAAGCTATTTACTATTCAAATCTTGTTACTTCAAAGAAAAGAGGAAAAAAAGCACCAAGATAATTTTTACAGTAGAAGACTCAACTATTGTTTGCCATGAGTTTTGAAAAATGACACTAACATTACACAACAACCAGATGAAGCACAGTAAACTCCCAGTTTTTATGGAGTGAATATACAAAGCACTGGGTGACTTTAATCAAATTCCACTGGTTTATTAGTAAGGTGACTATTCATCACTGAATTGTGTAGGTACTTTTGGAAGCACTTTCATGCTTTCCTGCGGTCAAATGTAAACATCATGGACAAAACACAGTGAGCAGCAAGCCTAGTGAGGGTTCTGCCATTTCTAACAGTAAAATGTACACTGCACAATAATAAGGTTTATTGAATGGTGCTGAGAAAGGCTTATCCAGAACTCAGTGACAGTAAAGGACACCACACATTTTTCTACTTCTGCATTTAAAAAGATATACCTGTACCAGCTTGCTCACTCCTTTCACTCTGTGGGCTGTAAAATCTTGTAAGATTCTAGTAAATGTACACACATATTTTTAAGGGCTGCCAGTTTGAGAAGCTCATTACACAAGGGAACAGCGGTAACAGCAAGAGCATCATAGCTGATTTCTAAATAGCCAGCATCTGCACCAAATGGGTAGAGTGACCTAACACTGACATGAAATAGATGTACTTTTAAAGATATTCCAGAAGAGCAACATGGCAAAAACCCTAAGTAAATGGGAAGTGATTTTGAAATACTAAATTTGAAATAACTATACAGCCATACACCAGCACTATCTGAATAGACAACTGCAAAGAGACAAAATACCAGTATTTTCTCTTGCTAGTTCCTTTATTAATGCAGGATGATGACAAGTATGATGTTTATAGCAAAGCTATCTCTATTTGTATTGTTTTCCCCTAGCCTTGTGCTTTCAAATACAAAGATACGATAACCTTGCTTAAAAGCACGATATATTCACTTTCTCCCATTATTTCATTAATGGATGACCTCAGGGGAATACATTTCAGTACCTAGCTCTCATGCTTAACAAAAAAACAAAAAACCAACACAACACCACAGAGAGATCAGAGATCCATAAATACAGATTTTGCTTTAAGCACAAAACTGCAAGGACACACTTTGATCTTGCATATTAGTTTGCAGTAACAGCTTACTGCTAATGTATCTTCTAAGATATCTGTGATTACAGCTGACTGGGAACACTTCTAACTGCTGAAATTTACTGGACAAATTAAGCCTTATCAGCAAGCCATTTGGATAGATTTCTGACAGTCTTTGTTCACTGTAGGTTAACACAACATATTAATAAGCTGATAAAGCGCACAAATACCCAATTTTGAAAGCAGGACAGAAAACTGTTGTTAGTTAAACATCATGAACTAGACCTAGATAAACCTGATCTGGTTTTAGAAGGATAGATTTGCATGTATAACATTAGTCTGCTAAGATATTAACAGAAGTTGCAACCTGTTACACAGAAACCTTCAAAATTGCTCCACCTCCTCCTCAAACACATATTACAATTTACAATAGATCAAAAATAGGAATTTTAAAAAATATATACAATGTAATTCATGGTGTATGTTCTTGCTATACTACCTAAATTCCATGTAAGCATTTTCTGGGATAAAGGGGATGACCTGTGGCTTTTTTCCTGACAATTTATGTTACTTTCTTAATTCTAATTTTCCCCACAATCGCTGCAAGACAAAGCTTTCCTCTTGAGCAACATATCATTTTCCCCAAGCTAGGTAAGGAGAAAAATACCAGAGTTCTTTAAAATGCTTTCAAGGCACACATCATTTCACCAGGTATTTATGAATCAACTAATAAATACTACCACAAGTATTTGGTTTTTTTATACTCTGCTTGTGGACAAGTCTTTGTTACTTGAGTAGACACAGGATTATTTCACCAGCCACGTAATTCTTCTCCAGAACAGAACTTGCAGACTTGAGTCAAGTCCTCAGTTCTCTCCACATACCATTTGAAGGAAAAAAGCATTGTATTTTTACCAACATTCTTTTTTCCAAACCACTTTCTCTTAGGAATAAATATTCTTTTCAGAAGTTTTTTTTTTTTGTTATTAAACTGATATTTGAAAAGGGCTACAGAAAAGAAATCTGGTGCAGTGCACACTTTCACTGCTTACCAAATCCCTCATAATAACCATGTTAACAAAATGTAAAAGGATGGCAAGACATCGCCTTTTAAGAAATCAGTGGGCTAGGGAACTTCGCTTATGAAGACCTGTGTTTGCTTTCCATATAGAAAAGCAGCCTTGTTATCTTTCTTTCTTGCACCTGTAACAGGTATCCTCTAAACTTTTCCTGTCCTCTTCAAATTTGACACCTAGCCATTTCAGCACCTGTTTCTGTCTTTAGTAAATCATCAGGACTGAAGAGGGTAGCTGTCAGACTGTTCTCCTTGTCCTTTCTGCACAAAATAGTGTTCTGTGTGGTAATCAACTGTACCAATGGTCGTCTTCTCATTACAACAACAAAAGGTATTTAACTTGAATTACAGTACTTACCATTTCAGAGGGTTTTGCTTACAATCATTCTCTTAAATTTGAAAGTAGAAGTGAACCAGATCATCAGAGAGTATTTTTTTTAATTAATGCTGTTCACCATTTATTAGATGACTGATTAGACTCTGCAATCTTTTATCTATCATGTTTTAAATTCTGTGCATGTCTCAGGCAGACAGGCAGGGTTTTAGGTAAAAATTCCAACAGGGACATAGTTATGTGTGTTGGCAGAACATAGCGAAAACATGAATAAATTAATTCCCCTACCTTACACCACAACTCTGCTTCAGACAAGAATTTGCAAAACAATTGAAAAATGTATCTGAAATGGTGTGCAACAAATTCATGAATTTAGGAGACGTGGCATGTATTTTTCATTTTTCTCTGCACTGTGTAGCTTGAAAGAAAAGAAAACTCAGAATCTAGCACTTAGCTCTTAATTTCTAAATTAAATCCAAACATGTGTTTCTGATCATTCTTCAGTCACAAGGATTCTGAGACTCCAAAATAAATACCTGGGTTTTAATCATGCACAAAAACGATCACCCCTCCTATGCATCACTCACATTCCAGTACAATACATAACTTTTTTTTTCAAAATATATTTGAGTTTCTCTCAACTTCCACTGAACTGTATTTAATTTATTATGACAATTTCTTGTTGATGCCATCAGGCAGTGAAGAAATAAAGGCAGAGTTAATCTTTTAATTTGGTGACTTATATGAATCATCAACTCTGTTTCAAGCACAATAAATTCATAAAAAGTAGACTGAATCCTTATTTAGATTGCTTGCATCTCTTATGACAAGGAGAAGAGTCTAACTGTGCAACTCATGTGGTAAGGCCTGAGTTCTGCTCTGTTTTCAGGCAAAGGTCAAGTGTTTCTTTTGTTTCGATATACTCTGCGGATCTGGAAGGTTTTTTCTGGGTGAGTAACAAAGAAAATTAAATTTCTTTGCATTGGCAGAAAGCTGCCTTTTATTTTCAGGCTCTTTTCCTTTAAATAGTGCTATCTAACAAAGAAGAAATAGATCTCCACTACTGCCTAAGGTCTGTGCCTTGCAGTAACCCTTGCTCACTGGAAATACAAGCATACCTGCAATTATGTTAAGCTCTGTCATTTCAGTAACAGCCTTTTTGCACTAATTTTTGCAGTACTTCCACACTATTTACTCTCAGAACTTAAATGCCAAACTCAAATTATTTATGTACAAATACCGTGTTAATTGCATGTATGTCATCAAAAGGCATTTATCACCCATCATTTCAAATATAAAGTTTCAAGGTATTTTATTGATGTGGTAAACACATCTTACTCTATATATTTTTGAAGTTCTGAACATTTCTGCATGCACCTTATGTTTTTCCAGCAACCAAACAGAAGTGACTATGACATAGTCATATTTTTTTGTTTGTTTCTTTTCATATTGCTAAAGCCATTTTTAATTATTTTTTTTTACTTTGTCTTACAGGAAGAAACATGTGTCCAGAAACTAGTCTGATCAGCAAGACTAGTTCTTCAAAAATAGGAGACATCAAATCTCAAGGTCAAGTGCCACAGGAAGGGCAGGGGGGGCCAGAGCGGAGACTCCCCCGCAGCCTGTGGTGAAGCCCATGGTGAGGCAGGCTGTGCCCCTCAGCCCATGGAGGCACACCGTGGGGCAGGTACATGCCCAAAGGAGGCTGTGACCCTGTGGAGAACCCACATTGAAGCAGGCTCCTGGCAAGGCCCATGGAGAGGAGCCCATGCAGGAGCAGGTTTTCTGGCAGGACTTGTGAACCCATGGCGGATGCCTGCTAGAGCAGTCCATTCCTGAAGGACTGCACCCCATGGAGGGGACCCCACACTGGAGCACTGCTTGAAGAACTGCAGCTTGTGGGAAGGACCCATGTTGGAGAAGGTTATGAAGGACTGTCTCCCATGGGAAGGAGCCCATTCCAGAACAGGGGAAGAGCATGAGAAGGAAGATGTAGCAGAGAGAAAGGGTTATGAACTGACCACAACCTTTTGAGCTGAGCTTTAGAAGATGGGAGGGGTGGGGAGATGGTGCTTTTTAGATTTATTCCTATTTCTCAGCATCCTATTCTGTTATTAATCGGCAATAAACAAAATTAATTTCCCCAGGTTAAGTTTGTTTTGCCTGTGGCAGTAATTAGTAAGAGATCTCCCTGTCCTGATCTCGACCCATGAACTTTTCATCATATTTTTCTTCCCTATATCCTGTTGAGGAGGAAGAGTGATAGAGCAGCCTAGGCACCTAGCCAAGGTCAGCTCACCCTATCTTCAAATACTGGTTTCCAGTTTCTACACTGTGGGCAAGAAAGAACTAGCTGAGATAAATCTGGGGTCTAGTTCAAAATCCAAGGTATATAAAGTGACTCCAATTACATTTACGTCAGAAATTAGGCAGATTTAACCATGAGAGGAGTCAGGTTTTGATCAAGCTTCTAACAGAAACAAATGGCACAAAAACCTGAAGCCAGTTTAAAACGGAACATTACTGATATATGAAAGGGTTATAAAATGAGATTGCAAAAAGTGGTAGAGTACTGGACAGAGACAGGAAGTCTTTTCCAGAACAAACATTTTAGCACTTCTTTTATGGTATAGTTTATTACTCCAGATGACAGCTGACTGACAAAAGATGACAGCTCCTGATGGCAGCACAAAAGAGTGAGCTTCAGGTTTGAAAATTAGTCTTGTATTTGAAGTTAGAAAGGAGTGGGAGCTTCATTTAAGTTGTGGAAGTCAAAACTTCTATCTTAATGTTACAGGAAGATCTGGAGAAGATGAGACCATCCTAAATCTCCAATTACACAAATGCTTTTCAGGAGAAGATGTGGAAAAGTAAGCTAAAATTGCTAACTGCAAGCACAGACTTATTCATCCTAACAGCTCTAGAAATAAAAGTCCCTGGTGACATTTACTCTTTCAAATAATGGCTTGCAAGAGACTTTCCTTTAACTTTGAACTGAAGCTGCTGAATAACGTGTCAGAGGTCCCTTGCAACTGTATTTTAACATTAAGTCATTGGCCAAATGAGACAACACAACAGATGACAAATGTGGCTTGGAGTCTATCAACCCCCTTTGCTCCTTTCTTTACCTTCTCGTCCCACAAGTTCTAAGGCCAGGGGAGCTCAGTGAAGTCAAGTGTTCATAATATACTGCTATGATGAAGGAAATACATAACTCATAAAGCAAAAAATGAGCATAAGCAGCGGCTTTATGATAAAATTAATTTTATACTATTGTTCCTGTTCCTCCTTTCTTCTAATATTTATTTGTTTCAGAACATACTTCTCAATGCCTGCTGCCTTAGTACCTATGGCCTTTGTTGTGCATGCTGCCTTTCATCCCACAGCAGAAGCAAAGCAGTATTTTCAAATTCCCTGATCTATGGCGGTTAAGCCATAAAACCTCAAAAACCAAAAAAAGCAGCAACACAACAGGAAAACGTACGAGCAGGACTATCACTGACCAGTAGAAACACAGAACTTCTGAAAATGAATACACAAGCCACGACTGTATTTTTCTTTTTATTTTTTTTCCCCTGAAACACATTAGGGAGATCCCAGCTGACTTGTATTCAGAGCTCATAGCCTCAAACCACACACAGTCTGCCTGCTTGATCTATATGCCAGTGGGTTCTGCCTTTCCAGTGGGCAGGGAGTTTCCCTGGGGCAAAGACTGTCTTCCTTGCTACACACCTCTTCATACAGCATTAGTGTTCTTGGATTTGTGCTACACACATCTGTGTAAAGTAAAAGCCACATAAATAATTACACTGTGAAAGGCACAATAAGATATTCCCATCCAAGCACGAAGATAATTTGATTAAAACCCATCTTGTTGTAAGATTTTTCATTCCAGTTCAAAGAAACCCCTCTCCTCCATTCTATTCCATTGCAGAATATTTTATTTTCCGCCTTTCTAGGAGATACTCCACAGTTTCATCACGTGTTACTGCATTAAATAAAGGAAAGCCTCAGTGAAACTCCATGATCTATCCTACAGAGGTAGTTAAATTCAAATATAAGATTGATGCTTTCTGACCTTAAAAACACAATGAATCCCTCATTTCTGAAAGGAATTGTAACATATATTTCTCAGACATACCTATGCTCTATATAATCATCTTGGATGCTAAGAGAGCTTGCAAACAAAATATAATACAGACATGCTCAGACATAAATTCTGACTTTTCATGTTTATGTAGAATACAAATCTGTTCAGATATGCTGAGTCCCACAGGCACATATCATCATCTAAACTCTCTGACTACATTTCATATTTAATACTATGATTGGGAGCCATGAACACTCTACAGAATTCTGTTCAGCTCCTCCAACTTTGGTAGCCAAAAGACAAAAAAATTGACTTTTTGCGTGAAAAAATGCTATTGGCTGAGAACAGCATTAAAGTCACTGTTAAGATGCATTATGAAATTGTAGTGGCATGTCACATCCCTATTTTGAAAGCAAGAAACATTCATGACTGGATTAAATGACACTTAAGGAGCAATTTCTATATTCCCTCTGAGAACACCAAGCAATGAAACACAGAACCTGCTTCAATACCTACTCATTAATGCTTTGCTAATTGGTAGGGTAGTTTCTCCATTCCTCCATGTGGTCACTCATTGTAGTTTCAATCATTCATAGCATTCCTACTTTATTTCAGATGCGTTTTTCAGTCTGTAACACATCACGTGCATTTACACCACTAGGTAAAAGCCACGGCTACACCAGACAACTTTTGTTTGGGCACAACATCTCCTTGAATTTAAAAATATGCATGGCACAACCAGCTGAAACAAAACCACATTCTCTTGCTATAATGTATCCCTCAAATGAGTTGACTTATTCGCTGAATCAACAATACTAACAATTAGTATTCCTTGACCTCACTTTACTGTAATAGAGATATGGACTGTTTTAATTTGCTCGTTAATGGGTTCGGGGTTTTCCCATCTTACAAGGTAAATTTTCAAAATTTTAAAATTATTTTTAAAAGCATATTTCTACAAACTTGAATTGCTCAGATGTGATGGCCTCTCACCCCTGGACAATATATCTTGCACAAGAAAACTACCAACTATAACACAGAACTAGGTGAAGGATTCCGATTCAGTCAGGTGTTCATTAGATTAGTTTAACTGCAAGGGAACTGCTTCAAATATGAGTGAGAAATAAAGATAATTTTTAAAAATGGATATTGACAGGGGAGATGCAATGCCTAACAAGGCTTTGGTGATGAGGGTTGCTGGCCTGGGGGGGGCCAGGCATCTGGGCTGCACTAGGAAGAGCATTGCCAGTGGGTCAAGGGAGGTATTAAATCCTCTCTTTTTAGCAGTGGTGAGACATATCTGAAATGCTGGGTCAGGTCTGTCTCTGGGGTCCCAGCAGAAGACACTAACTTACTGGTATGAGACCAGCAAAGGAGATGATTTAGTCCAGCCCTGAAGGGGATTTAGGGGTTGGAACATCTGACAAACAAAGAGAGGCTGAAAAAGCTGGGACTGTTCAGCATGGAGGCTCAGGGGGAATCTCAGCAATGTATGCTGAGATTGGGATGGTGGTAGGGTAGTAAAGAAGACACAGCCAGGCTCTTGTCAGTGTTTCCCCATAACAGGACAAAAAGCAGTTGATGTAACAGGAAATACAGGAAATATCATTTAAGTGTAAGAAAATAGGAAAGTCACTGTGAGGTTCAAGCTCAAACACTAGGACACATTGTTCAGAGAGGCTGCTGGAGTTTCCATCTTTGGAGATACTCAAAAGTCACCTGGACGTGGTCCTGTGCAACCTGCTGTAGCTGCGCCTACTCTGACCTCAGTGGTAGAACTAGGTGATCTTCAAAGGTCCCTGCCAGCTTCAGCCACTTTGCAATTGTGCAATTCATAGTTGTTAGCATATCCTTAACCTTCAGACAGGAAAAACAATCAGTAATTGCCCCAGCAGAACCACTGAACTCTGGTCCAAAGCAGTCAATAGTTTCTGGATGCAAGTGGAGTTATGTTATAAAATCTTTCCTCTGCTTCCTCAACATTTTCTTATGACTTTCTAGCTTGGAGACTTGCTAAGAAAGACTCTTGACTGATAATGACTTTTAAAGAGAAACTCCCTAGCCAGCTTCTGTGAGATAGCATCAGAGCTCCTGATTTGGAGGCACTAACTTTTATGAGGCTGTCTGAATAGAGAAACCTACTTTTTAAACAGATCTACTTTCAAATTCATAGCCTCTCTCCTATTTACACTTAGTTTCTAGTAAAGTCAAGTCCAGCTCACTTTTATCAGTAATCAATTTCAGTCAGGTTTCTTATGGAAACTATCCAACATACTTAACAAGGAGCAAATCAGATAGCCTCTGAGACTGAGATAGGATGCATCCTTCTCTAATTCATTTCCTAAAATTCAGAAAGTAGGCAATAGCTGACAATTTGTTAAATTTTTGGTTGACATGCACCATCATGAGAAACACAAATGGAAAAAATATATGGTTAGATTATGTAAGGCTTTGACACTAATTCTTAGTAAGAGTTCATTCTTTTAATATGGACCCAAAAGTAAGAACACGGTATTCTGAAGCCAAAGGTTCAGCTATCACTTCATTGAAGTCCACAAAGTAACTTGACCTAAGTTGAAGATTTGATTCATCAAACCTAATTTTTAATATATTTAATGTTTTCCATTGAAGTTTAGCTCTCATGGAGGACAACAGACTGAAAAAGCAGAGGAATATGCAACCAAAAGCACTGGCTGATTAGCACTTCCAAACACTCCCAGAGCTCAGCAGGATTTAATTAAGAAGTTAAAGGTAACAGGACTGATATCACATTGCCAGTTCTCTGAGCCAACTACTTCCCAGCCACCTTGTAAAGCTATAAAGCACTCTAAATTTGTTTTACAAAGATGATGGACAACATATGATTGTACATCTATAATGACTAATGATAGCATACAGAGAAAATATGATTAATAACTGATTTTTTTGAGATGCTAAATGCTTTGGTATGTTTTGCACATCAATATTCCACAAGTTCACATCTCCCATGGGCTTTTAAAGGTTCAAAGAAATCTATTTTTTCTTTCTCAAAAATCTACCTGTACTTTTTTAAATAAAAGTAGCTCTGACAATAAGTTTTTTGGCCAACATCTTCTAACATGATGACATAAAACAAATGTGTAACAGAAAGTTAATACATATTTTGGCAATCAGACAGATTCTGCTTAGCAACTTCTCAAGGCACCAAATCCATGGGCCTGGCCTGGGTTAAGACTGTATGAACTCACTGTATATTTAAGTCCACCAATTGTCAGCCTACACTGCATCAGATCTCATAACTACAATGCAGTATTTAGAAAAAGGTGAGATGCATCCATAGGAAAACTTGATAGTTTTATGCAGCAGAAAACCAGACAATACAGGGAGCCATTATTTATCATGCTCTGTGGTTTCAAAAGCTATGAACAGTGATATTTTGCAAGGATCCAAACAGCAATGACAGCCTGCATGAAAAAAAACCCAACAACAACAAACAAAAACCAACAAAAGCCAATATGCAAAATCATCATAGCAAAAAAAAAAAAAAAAAAAAAAAGAAAATCTCAAAACCAACTTCATTTTTCATGAAATGCAACTGTTATGCAAATAATGTCATCAGGTAGTCACACAAATTAGAATGGTAAGGGTATGATCCTTCCCATCAACAGGATGTGGTTTAACTTAACTTTCCCTCAAAACTATTTTTATCCAGTGAGGTTGTGTGAGATTTTATTTTTTAGTTATGATTCATCTATTATAGATATGCACTCACAGAGATAGTTATAAACAGAGACAATTAAAAACACTGAGGAAATAAATAAATCAGATATACTTTGGATCGTAATACAAAGCAGTAATACTCCTTAGATTTTCTTTCAGGGTTATGCAAATACAAATGCACTGGCATCAGAAATAATTGTGTCAACCTAGCAGGTGATAAATCTCAGAAGAGAGATTAGAAGAAACAATATATATCCTAAAATGGAAAAAATGAAAATTATTTAAATGAATAGATATGTGTTAATGATCAAGAGTAGAGCAAGTGACACTGCGAGTTGTCAGTGTGCAAGAATAAAACAAACATTCAGGGGAGAAGTAAATAAAAGATCTCCCAGATGCAAAATACACTTGAAAAAAACAGAACCCACCTCAGTTTTAGAGTCATGCATTAAGACCCATGTTTTCCCCACCCTAGTATTAATGGAATAAACCCAAACTATGATGGTAACAATCAAATTCTTTTCCTCTCTTGACTGCCCTAGCTTGCCAAAAAAAGTTTTTGCTCAGATCTCAATACACAGATATTCAGATTGCAAAGATTCTGCCACATAAGTGCTGTAAAGAACTGTTTTAGAATGACATAAACAACTTTGAAGATTAAATTTCTCTATCAACACTTTGAGATTTCCTCTCTGCATCATCTGCAAATACAAAAGCAAGAAGCATATAGAGTTTATGCTATGGATACTTGAAAGGAAGGATTTCACACCTGTAGGATGATTTTCCCATTTTTACTGCTAGGAAAAGGCAAAATGAGACTGAAGTTTGATGTGTAAAAATACAGATATCTGAAGACAATGTGCTTTTAATCTTGCAGTGCCCAATAAGTTGGATCGGAAAAGAGTAATTGACTTTTCTGCTGCCAGATGAAACTGAACATTTGGACATTACCAATGTTTGCAATCAGATAAGCATTACAGAAAAAAAGCAGATTTTGTTCCAGAGAGTGCTTTGAAGATGTTATCTCTGAGTGAAAATGGGAAGAGGTAAGAAACTCCAGTGGGCAAGGAAGAGCTCCAAAGCCATCTCTCATTGCTACCACTTGTGTAAGAACGCCTTACTATACTTTGCTTAACAGTTAAGAAGAACATATGAAAAATTTGTCTCTAACCTCAAGCCCACTCAAGCTGACCTCGGATTTAAGATGCAAGATGGTGTGGGAAGTTCGAAGGAAGAATTACACCGCTGAGAAACCAATCTGTAACACTCCTTCTCAGCTGGCATCCCCTCTTTCAGATTTCTTTCCCCAAATACACTAAAAGTTGCAATTTTGGAATGAACCTCAGAGGCGGTTAATTTTGTCTTTCCTCTATGATCTCTTCATGTCCTAAGGGTCTTCTCAAAGGTTGTGACACAGGTAATTTGTTTTCATACATTCTAATCCTAAATGCAACAAGAGTGTTATTATTTGTATTGCTACATGTACAGTGCTTTACACTGCCATGGTTAAAATCTTTTGAACACATATTGCATATACAGACTTTGACAGTCCTTACTCCACAGAGGTTGAATTCACCCTGCCAATGTATGGTGCATCACTGCAGAAGACACTGTAACAGGACATGGTGGTTTCAGGCAAAACCTAGGCAGAGGTTAACCATAAGCCTTGGTTGTGGAGACCCACGTGTTAGCACAAGTGACCAACCTCAGCATATACCCTGGCATTAGTACCTGCTGACTTTAACAATACTACTTGTATGTAGTGCTTGTAAAAGCATGTTCCTATGGAGATGTGTAAGAGCATAATGCTCTCAGTATACCTTGGCATACCACCTAGCATGTTCGGTATTGTACAGGTAAAACCACTCATAGCTTTGCTTACTTGGTATGCTGTAAAGATGTGATGAACAGTGAAGACGTTGAACCTCACCACAGACATGAACAGCGTGCCATGATCAATGAGAAGTTGTCTGCCTGATGCCACCTGCACCAGGTTAACAAATATCAGAAGGGACATAAGAAAACAAACACTTTTTCTACCATTCCTATTTTCCACCAGCTTGAAGTGACCGTGCCTTTCGTGCTGACATCCCAGAAAAGCCTACACCTCCTCAGTGGAAAACACCATGAGATACAAGACTCACAAGAAATAATGACAGAACGACTGCAGGCCAGTCTCAGAGCAATAGCAATTTGGCTACACAAGAAAGGAAGTGAGAGATTTTAGAATATTATTTTAAATAATTTCATTTTTGATAGAAAACCCCCAGGGTAACTGATTAGATGTCATACATGCAGGCAAAGAGGTCTGGTGTCACATGGCAATCAGAAGCATCCTGCTAGCTAAGATTGAGCAAAGGTTCTTAAAAGTAAAAACAAAAACAAATAAAAAAGTTAAAACATCCTGCTACCTAAGATCATGCAACCAAGATTCTTAAAAGTAAAAACAAACCAGCAAAAGCAGACAAAAAAGAAGGGTAATGTGATTACCTTTTTGGTCTTTTGCTTTAACCATTACTTTAGCATTTTACTTACTCAGCATTAGTGTAGAAATAAGAAAGACAAAACTGCATTGCCAAGTTCAAAAAAATAACACCAAAATAATTGATGATAAAAGTGACAGCTGTATGACCAGATAGAAAATCCTGCATGAAAACAACAAAAGACCCACCCTCAGAAGAGTTAAAAAATTATGTAGAACACAGGCCTGAGGAATGGGGAGGATATGGTGTGATCAGCAAAGGAGTAATGGATAAAAATTGGAAAAAAGACAAACAGCTTCAATATCCTGGCATCATAATGCAATGTCAGCTATAGAGGCAGGAGGTGATGCACAGTGTAAGGAGTCAGATCTCTGATTTTTCAACAGTGAAAACAAGACTGAGTTTGCATCAGTAGATGAGATTATTCAAAAAATAAACTTTAGAGAAAGCTAAAAGATGAAAAACATTCCTATGGAACTGCTGTATAAAAACAGAGACTGGATCTGAAGGATCCTGGGCAGACCAGATGTGATTAGATGGTTCTCCTTTTCATAAAACCATGGATTTCTTTCATCACCTCCTGGTTGCACTTTTTGGGTGAAATGTGACCCCAGTTAAATTAACATTTATCTATAGAACAGGGTGCACCTATTCTTCCATAAAGCAGTAATGTTGATTCCCCCCCCCCTTTTTCTCTAGAACAGCATTGAACAAGACAGTGCGCCTACATAAAAACTAAAAATTCTATATGACAACTATTCCCAACCAAGATTATTATTTTTCTTTCCTGCTAATAAAACAGCTGTTGGATCCAAAGGAAAAGGGGTATGGACCTTCAAAGGTTAGCTTTTGTCAACTTTATCAAAACCTTCCCACCAGCCCCCTAAACAGTGGGCTCTATAAACACTTATCTTTTCTGTTCTTCTGGTGTGGCAGGATATATGAAAATAGATAAAGTTGTTAAACTAATTAATTATGAGGCTGCATCATTTCCCAATATTCTTGTGTATTCACACATTTCAAAAACCTCATCTCTATTGCACAAAAATCCTTAAAATACCATTTTCCTCTCTGCACTTCCAAATGTTCTTTCCTGTTCAGGCTCTGACTCTTCATCTTTCCACCCTTATGTCAATAGTCCTCTAGCTCCTGCAACACTTACGTTTTTCCAGGTAGCTTCCCTCTCCAGCTTCATTACTGCTATAGGCAGAGAAACAAAACCACATAGAAACTCTTCTCCCTTCCTTCATTGGGCATCCTGTGTCTTCTTCAGAAAAGCAAAAAGCAAATAAACAATTTATGGCTGGTTACCACCTCCACACCTATTTTTCCAAGGTAAGCTCACAGATTTGCACACATTGTTGCTTCTCTTAAAGGTCATCCAAACTCCCCTGCTTCACCACAACAAAAGAAAGCTCCAGTCTCTGCCCTTTGAGCCTATTTTTTTTTCCCCAAATTCACAGCAAAGCTTTAGACTAAACAAAATTTTCCAAGTGGAAACTTATTTCAAGGTATGGGAGTCAGAGAAAATCATATGGCCACTTTTCTATACTGAATAAACAAATTATTTAAATCATAATACTCCATTGCAGTCCATCCGCTTTTACATAAAAACCTGATCCTTTCACGTGCAAGCTGATCATCCCAGGAATTTTATTTACAGACTTGCATACTTGTGTGTCCAAGTTATTTTGGTTTCGTTTTCTTGTTGTGGTTTGTTTTTTGTTTTTGTTTTTGTTTTTTTTCCTGTGGGGGTTTCATTTGTGATTTATATAGCGATTAGTAGTTATATTTTGCACCTGCACTTGGAACGTTATTTATATCGCAAGCATCTTTTCTAGGTGGTTACAAACTCTTTGCCAATTATTTCCATGAAAAGCAAAACTACTCAATTCATACATTTGCATGATATGTTGCAAGTGTAAATATTAAATCATTTCTTTATGAAGAAGTACATAAGAAGCATGTGGGATTTTGCAAATCTTTCCAATAGAAAATAAACTGAGTTTTCATCAAAATAATATATTGAAATAATAAGTATGTATCTAAAATGGTAAACTACCTTTTAATTAAACAACAGCTTCTTATGCTGCTTTTGCACTTGCTCAATAATGCCCTGCTCTGCATTTATATAATCTATATAAATATATATTTACATTTATATAACATATAATTACATAATCTCGGAAAGGATTCAGCAACATCACTTAGTGAAAACCAGGACAGAATCTGGTCTGACTACCTGTGATTCCCACATTTCAAACACTGGAGAAATTGATGAACTGGTGAAACTGTGATGACTAGAACTGTGACAAGTCAGCATCTTTTAGAAGCATATACTGTCAAGTGGGTTTTGCGAGTTCATTTAAAAGAATATGAGAATTCCCCTGCCACAAAATAAGGTCTGCCTTCAATACAAAGCTCAAAATCTGGGTACCTCCATGACACATAATGGTCTGGATTAGGCAGGAGGTAACATCAGATGACCTAAAGATCCTTTCTGGCTTCAGACAGTATTAAATCTATCAATACCAAAACTAAAACCAGCTAGTGTAGAAAGAACAACAAAACAATCAGCCTTCTGCAACTGATTTTGCTTTTGATGACATCATGAACATTTTTTTGCTTCTCAAAACTTTAACAAAAAAAATTAATAATTTACTGTGGCTTATTGTAATAATTTTTCTGATATAATAAAGGAGATGTTGTCAATAGCTACATTTCTCAAGCAAGATATGCAGAATGCCTTGATCATGCGTATCTTCTAGTATAAACCAAAAAGCAACTTTCAGTAGATATGGCTGACTGCAAAGGTGGATATAAAAAAAATATATAATCTTGACTACTAATTTATTCATGAGGGAGAAATTAAGTGCAGGCTTGGCAAATGCAGACACACTGGTAGAGGAGGTTCTTCCAAAATGTTCAAATCTGTCTTTTTCCATCTAGCATGTTTAGATGCAGTGAGACAGGAGTTCTCCACATGCCGCACAGCATACAGAAACTTAAGTTTTAAAGCATTTTTTCAGGCCAGAAGGGGTAAGAAACTGGTAAAAAGGATTTCTCTTCTGTTGAAGGGGAAAAAAAAAGGATTGTTTATCATTGACTTATTTGCCACTCACCAGTGTTGCCAAGGGATAAAGAAAATCGGTCTGTGGTTTACAAACATACAAGGTCAGCATATAAGACTTCAAATGTTTCTGGGATTACAGGAAAAAAAGTGCTCAGGTATGCCATTTTACTATTTAACTTGAGTAAACTGTATAAAAATTGTTCTCTCACTTAAAAGCAAGCACAAGACTAGACGTGTTTCAGAAGTGGGCTAGCCATAACCGTTTGCCTTTTTCTCCTTTTCTCCTACTAGTTATAACCTCCAACCCCCACCAACTTCTTCTGCCATAAGTAGCTATGCAGCTCATAGCTGAAATGATTATAACAACAATCCTTTGATAAGCCTGATCAAGACAGTGTTTAAATTCAACTGAAATTATTTACCCAAAAAGTTTAACAAAGCTCTCACAGTCTTTCGAGTCTTGCACAGCACTGCCATCCTTAGTTACAAGGAAAAGAAACGAATATAACCACGTGACAACCTTTATTCTCCCAGTTTCTTCACTGGAAACACCTGCCCCTTTCCTCTAGCAACAGTTGTGGCTTTTCTCCTGCGCCGGCACAGGGGTCCCAGCCTCCCCCAGCCTCCCTCGTCGCCGCCCCGCCCGGCCGCGGCGCCCGGCGGTCAGCACCCTGGTCAGCGCCCCGGCCAGCGCCCGTCGCCTGCCGCCCGCCGCGGCTGCCCCGAGGAACAGTTTTCCACGGTAAATGTTGTTTGCAGCGAGGTCCTGGTTACAATTTTTTTATGATTTTTGTTGTAATTGTGATGAAAGGACGAGGGGTGCAGCGCGTGTAAATTGTTCGCCTTTGTCGGTGTTGCGATGATGTTTCGACTTTGGATGGAGAATTCTTCTGGCTGATGTAAGCGAGGTTTGTGAAGATTGTGTGATGGATGTACATTTTAAAAACAATTCTGGTTTATTCTGATAATGACAATAACTGGTTTACAAAATGATTCTGCAGACAAGCAACTACTGACCTGGGTTTTACAGAGCTGCAATTATTCACTATCTCTGTTTCTCCAGTTTATGCTCAAATTTCATTATGCTCAAAGCAATGCCCTTGGAAAAAGCATCTGGAGAGTCCAGAACACATCTGTTCCAGATCTGCCACATAAATGTATATACACTGTTACAGAAACACACAATGCTGTAGAAATAACTAAGACTAATCTCACCCTTTGGTTCAAATACAATTTGCTGACATCGCATTTATGGAGGGGAGCCTTACTTCTAAAAATGCTTAGAACTGGGTTTGCATAACTTAAGTTAGTAAAGACTTATCAACACATCTTACTCACTCTCCTTTTATTAAAAGAAAAACGTAGGCAACCTCACCAGTTGAATTTGATCCCATATCTAAATCTGTTAAGGTTTCTGAATGACAGGTATATAAATGCTGCTGTGTTTCAGATCACACATTTTCTGGACCTCTACTGCAACTCAGCCTCCACCCCTCCTCCATGCAGCTTTCTAAAATTACTGCTGTTCTGTCAGATACTGAGAGAAGACACATCTGCAGTTACTCTGACTTTTTAATTTTCCTGCCTATTTAAAGATCTTGGATTTGAGTTCATAAATCATTGAAATTAGCTTTCTTCTTAGGAAAAAAAAAATAATGCATAGAAGCAAACAGTTAAATTTCAAGTCAGCAAAATCACAAGTTGTGGTGAAAAGCTCCAGATGACACATATTTAAAAGATATCCATGCAAAGCTGTTTAGAAATTAAAAATAACTCACTTCTGAAATAAGTTGTGCTTTAGGTTACTTGAAAGTACCTTTTCCCACAGCAGAGGCCTGGAATCTACCAACTTGGCTGTCTGATCCGATGACTACGTTAGCAACTGCTTCAGTGGCACTGTAATCTGTAGGAGTTGTACACAAGTCACGTGAGCTGCATCTGCTCTCAGCAAAATGCAAATACCTATGCTGTATTATACTGTTATGAAAGACAGATTTAATTCACTACATTTTACTAATCACTGCAGTGCCTTACAGACTAAAATTAAATATGCAGCAGACAACTGTGGCCACTTATCTTGCAAAGAATAATTTTCTTCAACATATCCAGGAGCTGATGCTGGAAATTGTGCTTGTTTTATGGACTCAGAGAAAGCGTAGCAGATTTTTACACATTTCCGCTGCAATGCAAGAGCAAACAGAAGGGAGAGTGAGTTCATAACTACAGTATCGGAACATCCTCTGTTGCCCTGTGTTATGTGACCCTGACCTATTGTGACCTATATGTGACCCTCAGTTTTTAAACCCATGCTCCATTTTACTCACAATATTAATACCACTGACTTGAGTTCTCAAGTGCCTTAACAAGTTGAGGCTCCAGTTCAGACTGAAGAATCATTATTGTTGATCAAGCATTATTAGGAGTAAAAAAAACCTTTCTTTTCTAAAAATCAGGAGATTTAATCTAGGATTCAACAAAATACAAATAATTTTTATCTGTCCATAAAAAATCTAAAATACTGTTCACAGTATTGCTTTTCAGAGCAGAACCACATCTTTTTCTTTTCTTTTTCTTGCAGGTTTCTATTTTTATACTAACCTCCTATCCACAAAGCCTTTCGCTCTTAAAAATAAGCTTATTTTGTCATATAAAACCCCCAAATCTCTGTAATTTCCTCAAGTAAATAGTAGTGGTTCACAGCAAACCAGTAATTTTCACAACTATGATCAATCTGAAAGCTTTTCCTTTTGTTGCAAATTCAGAGCAGATAAGTACACTTACATAAACTTCTAATAAAAAAAAAAAGGGGGGGGGGGGGCGGTTAAAGGAAGGCAGGCAAAAGATCCATTTTGAAGAAAAGGATTTTTCAGTCTACTCCAAAGCTTAATTTGGGAAAAGTTCATGAGAGCCATACAACTAATCAGCAAAAAGGAAGAGATGCATTTTCTACAATGTTTTCTTGGTATTGCTGGAATAGCCAAAGGATTTTGTAACTTCAAGTGATGGATTTATTTCAACCACTGTTAAGTAAAAACATTGATATATTTAAGAATATGTGCTCCTGTGAAATCTTTTAAGGTAATCTTGATTGCACAACTGTCTCCTCTTCATGTCAACAAAACGGAACAGCCACCTGGTGATTACTCTTCAGTTTGATTTATAATTTGAATGAAGGAGCTTTCACTTCACTATCTATTTTACTGAAACATTTAAAATGCACATCTCATCTTCTTGATGCTATACTTTGAAAAACCTAATGTGTTGTTACCAACATTCCCAAATGTTTTTCACGGCACATCATATCTTTCTGTCATCTCAGGTGACACTGCTGCTGGACTCTACTCATACATAGGCCAGCAGAGGCTCCACAACAGATGCTGGCTCTACACTGAATTTATTCCATGATGGCACATCGTAGCCACTACAGACCAGGTAATGCAGAAGAGGAGAAAGCAACTTCCACAGCTTGTCATAGCTGTCGTTATTTACTTACTTGCATTCCTAAAGAAATTAATGTCTTGAGTAAAAGGACATAAACACACATAGGCTGAGTGAAGTTACCACACAATGCACCATACCAGCTTATGAAGTCTCAACTGGAACTAAACAGTAAGGTTACTGTAGATGAGGTCACTGTTTGAAAACAGATTTAAACACACTTACGCCAATCTCCACTACAGAACTAAAAATGAACCATTTAGGGTTTATATTATAACACCTATAGCCAGATATTTCTGAAGGTAAAAGTTGGTATAATTAAAGGGTTCAGTGGTGCTTTGCAGAAAGAAAGTTTACTTCAGCATGTGCATGGACATTGCAGTCACATGCCATTATCCACAGCACAGAGAATCAGCTCTTAAAAGGGCGTACAAGCAGAACTTATGTTGGATTAAGTTTTACTGAAACCTGAAACATGCCAACCAATAAATATACATTGAACAAGTCAACTTGCTCTATATAGTTCTTTTGTGTAGCATTTTCTGTGAAAAAAAAAACAACACAGCTTTTTAAAAGCAGTGATATAAATTGGAAAACTTTATCCTGAACATTCAAATGCTAATGACATAATGGTATTGTAGTACTGCATTAGCAACTTCAGAATGTGGAATTAAACTTTGTAGATAATCATAGCACTTACACTGCTGTGGCACCACTTCAGGAACACCTGTACATGTATTTCAGTGTTCTTGCAGAAGTGTCTCTTCCTTTAAAAACTGAAGGTGACACAGCCCTCCTTTTCTGGTTTCTTTGTTATGAATTTTTCCTCTCACCTACCAAAACACTATTTTTTTTTCTTTCTTGATGTTTAGAGCAGAAAAAGCTCAATAAAGGCTAATTTTCTCTGAATTACAGTTTGTTTCTATATTCACAGAAGTAGTTAGAACGATTCAGGAAAAGCTGTATTCAAGAACTAAGTTCGAGAAATTTAAATCTTATATTCACAGTGTAGGACAGAAACATCACCTTAAACCACATTAAAAGTTTCTAACATAACCCTCACAGGAGGGTTAAATGATATTTTGAAGGTTATTGCTTTTTAAGAGAGCAGCCTTTTCACCATCTGGAATTTTCCCCACTTCTAGAAATGCAAACAATATATCAAATTATTGCCAAACAAAATAGTACTTATGTCAATTTTGCATTTTTTAAAACCTTTTTTTTTATTGTTTCCCTCCCCCAAATCTCCAAGGGAAAAAATAAATACAGCAATTCTTAAATTAAGGCCTTAAAAAAAGACCTTAAAGGTCTTTTCCAACCTAAATGATTTTGTGATTCTGTAAGCAAGTTTTTAATCAAAATTACTGAAGAATATTCTGAAAAATATGATAAATTTGCATTTGAACTCATAATAACAGTAATTATTGTAAAAAAATCTCATCCAAAAACTGTGAACTTGGCTTTTATATCATGAGATTTCCTACAAGGCTGAATACTAAAAAAAAAAAAAAAAAAAGACTCCCAGACCTTGAAATGGACAGCTTTTGAGCTAGATAAATGAGCAGAAGTTAAATCACTTTTTAGAAAGATGTGAAGTACACACACAAGCACTGTCAGTTTTACAAGTATCTAAAAACCTTGCGTTCAGAAGCACATGGTAAAACAAAAAAATTTGTTACTAATGCTACAATTGCTCAGAATTTACAGGTTTTTGGTTTCGCTTCCAAAGTATGTGGTTGCTATCAGATATAGGTACTATCACCATTTCACTCCTGGGTTTCAGCCTGTCACAGATGAAACATCCAACACAAATGGTTATGTGAATTATTAAGAGTTTGTGACAACTCACAGGACCTGAAATTCTTCCCCATAAAATTAAAATTACTAATCTACACTGCTTAATGCATTACTTTCTTAAGAAGCCCTAAGAAATACATTTCCTCTGTGCATCTCCCCATTCTGACAAGGAGTACGACTGCACCCAATATCTTGTGGAAAAGAAACAAGGCTGTTAAGACTGAACAAAAATGACAGCACATTCTATGCTAAAGATACTGACAATGTGTTTTATTTTTTTATGTTTATATACAGTCACTATATAATCTATGTTTCTTTTTATGGAAACTAGTTCCCTGAATCTATCTGGAAAACTCATCTGAATGAGTACAGTTATACAAAATATCCAGCATAATTACTAAAAGATTGCTCAGGAATGGAGAAAAACCTCCACATTTGTGAATGGTATATTCTGCCATTTGTGAACAAATAGGTCCACAAAGTCTGCATTTGTTCAGTCTGAAAAAAAACCCAAAAACATAGTAACTCTTCACTTGACACTACAATCAAAAGTAAACATTCCGACTAACTAAATTAATACAGTTAGGTAATATTTACTCTGTTTGCAGGTGACAGTTCTACTGTATGGAGGGCCAAGTTTATAAAGCAACCGATGTCTTTCCAGCTTCAAAGAGAAGGTACTGATTACTACATCACTAAATAAAAGCCTCTTTAATGTTACGTTTCCAGCAACAGACACAGATCAGCAACATACCTCAGCTGTGTGAGGAACATTTGCCTCATCAGCAAACTGCAATGATTAATATAAATGGCATTTTAATAAAAGAAGTTAGATCCCCATTGCCTAACTTTGTGTGTGTTATAGATCCAAGTGTTTAGAGGTGGAGCAGGAGGATCCCACTGGGAATAAACAACAGATCCAGAAGTCAGGAAACCCAAGGGCTATTCTCAGCTGTACCTCCGACCTTTCCCATGACATGGTAATGGCTTTATTTCTGTTCCTTGAGAATGATAAATATGAATGATAACTCAATCATTCACTATAAAAACTTTGACTGTTATGTATACATGCTATGTGAATTAAATACTACTATATGCAGTGTTTCAGATACGAACACTACACTGAAGAGGCTAAGCATGTAGCTTCAAGAAAAAGGAGTGAAAATAAATACATCACATTTTAAAAGTGAAGAAAATTATAAAACAGAACAGTGTTTATAACCTACATTTGTTCACTGCTGAATATCATGTGGTTTTGAAAAATCACCAGAAAATGATTATGTAGTCATACTGTACATGCTATAATAGATAACAAGCTGAATATTAGATTTGCTGTTTTGAAGTCCAGCTCAGAATTGGTACATTAGATCTCAGGAAGGCAACTGTAAGGCAAAAGAGCATTTAGAAGAGTTGACAGAAAACACAGCTATGAGAAGCTGTGCATGCTATTCCAATGCAGCACAGGGGTGGGGGAGTATAATAAAAGACCTACATGGCAAATAGGACTCTTCCTCAACCACAATGAAGAAAATGCAGAACAGGAAAAAAAAAATCAAAACAACACACACACACACAAGTGAAATCAAATAGGTCACATTAATAAAGATGATTGCAGAAGTAAAAAGGACGTGCACAGGCAGTCTGAAAAACAAGGGCAAACAATGACAGTTGTATCAAAGGCAAGGGGGAGTTACAAGGAAGACTGAAAGCAGTATTGATCAGCTACTTGGTCCAGAGAGGGAGAAAAAACCCCAATCATAAAATCTCTGCAAAGCACAAGTGTAATGTCTTTCCTCCACTAAAGGGTCAGCTTTGTTCAAGTGAGCAGAAGAATCATAACAGCTTTGTAACAGCTTAAGACTGGAGAGAGAATATATCAAAGAGTACCTAGATAAATTATGTGTTATTGAATTTGCTGGCCTTCAGAAGTTTTACCTCAGAATATTAGAAGAGTGATCTGAAGAAATTTCGAAGACACAAGTGGCAGTATTTGATGACTCAAGGGAAATAAGTGAGGAAGAAGAAGGCTAGAAGAAAGCCAAACTGTCACTGTCTCTAAAAGAAAAAAGAACATGAGGAGAAAACAGAGCCCAGACAGCTTCACATCCTGGAGAAATACCAGGAGGAAAAAAAAATAATAGGAAAACTATTTGTCAGCACAAGAGAATGAGGAGGGGATGACTGACAACCAGCTTCCATTTTTCAAGAGTAAATCATTATGAAGCTGAAAATTTTCTCCTACACTGTAATAGGCCTTATTACTGGCAGAGGCAGCAGATGCCGCACATTTGCACATCTATGCAGTTAACATGGTCTTGCACCACCTTCTCAGAAATAATACTGGGAGACAGTCTAAGAGAAAATGCTATAGGGTCAGTGAAACACTGGATAAACACATTGAAATAATAGTTAGAAAAGGTTTGATAGTTAAAATTAGTTATAATTTGTTGAAATGGACAGATGTGTCATCTATCCTGTGCCTGCTCCTGTGACTGATGCTATTTAGTGTTCTCATGAATTACCTACGTGAAAGAGGTCATTAACAGACAGGTCATAACTGCTCTAGTGGGATAAAAATATGTTATTTTTATCACAGACACCACAAAACTAGGAAGGAACACTGGCGAGCACAAAAGAATTAAAACTGGTCTTGACAAACTAGAGAAACTAGTCAGCAAGACCCCTCCCCAACTAAGTACAGGAAATTCAAGACAAAGTCTTTTGTCCCTGTCTGAAGTAAGGCTTGGCCGAAAAGCTGAAGGCAGGTATTTGTGTTTTTAAAGAACAGAGCTCACCTGTGGGCACACTTTTAAGCTCTTGTATAAGCAACATGGTGAGCTATGGAAATCACAGCACGGAAAAATTTGACGCACTAGAGTGAACTGGCCAGCAAAAAACATAGTCCTCAACTGATGTAAGATAGTGTAGCTCCACCACAGTCAATTATGATTTCCATTTGATGAAATCTGAATGTTTTTTCTTCTATAAAAACCCTGCCTCCAAGCAGACCTGCATGCATGTCTGAGGATATAGTTTATCACTGGCTTTTGTTTGTGCATATCTACAAACAGGAATTAGTAACTCACAGGAAATGACTCCTCAAGAGATTGGGACAGTGTCATAAAGATCTGAGTGTATACAAAGACCACCTTAAAGACAGCAAGCATACAAAGCAGTACCATATGGAAAGGTCTGGAAATAATCCCCTTGCAACAGTGGAGTACAAATGCTAGGAGGCAATCCAGACAATAGCATAAAAAACAAGAGAAATGGTCTATGCATTTCAGAACTGCCTATAAATATCTTGCAAGTTTTGGTACAAGCCCTGTATGAACACTGTCTCAAATACCACATGGCAAGCTAACCTGAGAAAGAAAAAACAGTCTTATGGGCCTGAAGTACTTCAGAGACAATCACCACACCTAAGCACAAAATGAAATCCTTCCTTCAGCCATAAATGTACAATAGCATGGAGCATCCTGTATGTATTAGACTTCCAATATTTTACCACAGAACATGCCCATATGTTGCAGTTTCATTCAAAAGGATATTCAAACTAATTGCAAAAAAAAAAAATCAAGAATTTCTTTCAGTCTTTTTTACCATATGAGTTATTCTTGTAGCATACCAGACAAACGGGTAAGATCAATAGCTTAAAGAAATTGATTTCTTCCACTTCCTGACAAATGCACAATAGTCAGAAACTGTATTTACACAGACTGGGTCACATAACTACACTGGGAATGCACAGTCACAGCTGATCTCATAGAAGTCTTTGGTAATGGAACTTGTGCTGGTTTTGACTTGGATGGAGTTAATCTTATTCATAGTAGCTGGTATGAAGCTATGTTTTGGATTTGCGCTGGAAACAGTGTTGATAATACAGAGATGTTTTCCCTATCACTGAGCCATGCTTAGACAGAGTCAAGGCTTTTTCTGTCTCTTACCTCACCCCCCACCAGCGAGAGGGCTGAGAGGGCACAAGAAGTTGGGAAGGGGCACAGCCAGGACAGCTGACCCAACTGACCAAAAGGATATTCCATATCATATGACATCATGATCAGCAGATAAAGCTGGGGGAAGAAAAAGGAAGGTGGAAGACATCTGGAGTTATGGAGTAACCATTACACATGATGGAGCCCGGCTTTCCGGGGGATGGCTGAGCACCTGCCTGCCCATGGAAAGCGGTGAATGAATTCCTTGCTTTGCTTTGCTGGCATGCACAGCTATTGCTTTGCCTATTAAACTGTCTTTATTGCAACCCACAAGTTTTCTCACTTTTACCCTTCCAATTCTCTCCGCCAACCCACCTGGGCAGGGAGTGAGCAAGCAGCTGAGTGGGGCTTGGTTGCTGGCTGGGGTTAAACTATAACAGAACTTCAAGAAGCTGACAAGGAACAGACTGGAAACTTTCTGGGCTGTCATAATGAGACATAATGAACCTGCATTGCTAATTGGATGAGAAAAAAATAAAGCCTTGAAAAATGTTATTTTTTTGGTCTGGAACACAGCTAGAGGGCCATGAAGACATCTCACTGAAGGATGACAAGAATGTCCTCCTAACACTTTAGGATTGTTAGCCAATGCATTTTTAAAAATAAATATATAAGAAGGGACAAGGGGCAAACATTTGCTGGTAGAGCTTCTATTAGCTCTCTGGAGAAACAAACTCTTTCAGTTCTGAAAGACACAGATTTTAGAGCTTGGATTCTCATCAAGCCACCTTACAAGGACGAGCCTCATCATAAGAGATTTGGCCTCCACTGTTCTATCCAACACTGCTGCTTTTTTGTCAGTATGAGAATAACTACCAGGACTTTCACTACCTTTAAGTCCCCTGATTTACTCAAGGGCCTTGAAAAAGTCCCAGCTTTGTCTGATCGATGTAATTATTTGTTGTGAAAAATAGATAAATGTTATAGACACAAAAAGTTGATACGTGTACCTTCATACATGCATGCATATGAAGCACTCAGGGATCTGCACCTGCCAGATGCACAGAATAGTGTGGACACAGGCAATTACAGCATCTCTTTTTGGCAACCTATGAAATGCACCATTACACCACAGAAACTTTGCACTGACTACCTCATTAAAAGCCACCTCGTGAAGCTTGTTAAACAGAGCAGAGGATCATTTCACCCTTGACATTACTGACATTTTAGTTAGGCAAAACAGACTGCAAGAGGTTTATCCATGCACCTGTGCAGCTACTGTGGCTTCAATGAAAATTAGTATTATTGAAACCCACAAGTGTTTTCCAGAATCAAAAAAAAAGGTCTCCAGATTTGCAATGATATATATGCCATTTCTCGTGGTATGTTCTCGTTACTCATTTCAGCTCCCTGGAGGAGACATAAAGCCCAATCATTCCTAAGAGGTGAGGCACACGACCATCCTGGATGAGATTCAAAGAGGAAGACAAACTAGTCAGCTCTCTTTGGGTCCTCAGTGCTGGCTGCACACCAGGGCCAGCACTGCTGCAGGGTCACAGAAAGTAGACCTGAAAAGGGGCAGAAGCACCTTCTGCTTGGGCCTCTCTCAGTTGCTCAGGGCTTCTGAGCCCCTTGCTGAAGGGAAGAGACAGAGGAGAGCGGCACTAAAGGCAAGCAGATGCATGTATGGGGAGAATCCAAGTATTAGGGAACTGACCAAGGAGACAAATGCTGAGGTGTGTGGGGGCAGTGGGGAGGAAGAAGAGAAGATGAGCAACTGAGAGGCCCACTGGTATAGACCATGCAACAGATATGCGCCAACTGCATTCCTGGGCCACCTCATTAAATCTATCCTGCACTCTCCCAATAGCTTATCTAAATCATCCTTACTGCAAGTTAAGCCAACGACTTCTGCTCCTTGCCACTGCTTGTGCTGTACTTTCACATCTTTAGAGATCGTACAGAGGAATTGTAAGGAGTCTAAGGATCTGTACATACAGTAACAAAATAACCTGCAGATTCTAATACCCAATCACAACTAAAATGAATACATTTTGCAAACCCGATTAAAAAAAGTTTTCTGACAGGACTCTGAAAATTCATTCATCTTTTTGAAAGTTAATGGAAAAACAACAAGAAAAGGTAAGTGTGTGTGCTTGTGAGTGTCTGTCTGCCTGTGTGTCTCTGTGTGCAGACATTCCATATGTGTCTATATTCCTGATGGTCTACTGTTTTCTGCAAGTTCCTTCCCCAAGATACTTGAAATGATGGAATGAAATTGCTGTTAGTGATATGCAGAAAGATACTTGCAAGATAATACATTTTTGTCTTGTAGAAATGAGCACGAAGACTGAGAAACTATTTAATCCTTATCAAATCAAGCTATTTGGAATAAACAAAGCTGTGACATATTCCACATACATTCTTCAATACAAGTCTGTAAAAAAGACAGCTTTGCAAATCTGAAGCTAGCCAAATTTCCAACTTCCAGTTATGTTTTAGGGTGCTGTTTGGATGTAGATATATTTAACTGCAGATCTGCCATAAGAAAATAGTGGGTAAAAATGCTCCGTTGTAAAAATCAATCCAATACATCAGTATTTTTACATTTTCCTAATTTGGGTTTCAGAAGCTGTTCCTAAGAAACTATGAGAAGTGTAATAGCCTGCAATGCTAGATGTTCAGCTTCACCCACACTTAACTTCTTTATTGAAGCAGGTCTCCCACTTCTTCCCTTACTGCAGATAATTTTTTGATCTATTAAAAACAGAAAAAAACCTAACCAAAACCCAAAACTCAATGAAACTTGCATTTAATTAAACATAATTAGAGAACAAAACAGCTCATTAAAACCAAATCCAGTGGAAAACTATTCCAGTCAGATTTAAATGATACAGTGCCATTCTATAAACAGAATTCCATATGTCTGGTGGCAAGACAGTCACACAATCTACATCCAGAACATTACAAATGCTCTATTATTCAATAATTTTATGCCAATGATTAATTTGCAACTCAATAGCTAATTTAGGTCTTTTATCCTGTTACATACAGTATTACTCAAGTTGCAATGACAAGCCAGGTGAGTTGGCCTGGCTTGCTTTATTGATATTCTTGGATGCATAAAACTACGTTTACATGCCCATCACAGCCAGGCAGACAGAACTCATCCAGCAGGAAGCAGTTTACAGCATAGCTTTTACAAAGGTGCTGCACAGTATCTTTAGACACGAATCTCTTCATGTTAGCTGTGCAAAAGCATGTGGTTTAATCCTGCTGTCAAAGCATCCTCTGCAGTTAACAGAGGCACTTTCAGAAGGTGACCCATCTATTTGTAAAACAGGTGTGCAACACAGGCAGGATGGATTACTGTTTGCTTCTTTCTAGTGGTAACAGCAGGGGTCTACATAGCTTGAAAAGCTAAGCAGCTTCTCAAGGCATTAGATAATTAGTTAGATAAAATTTTGGTTCTCCTAACCTTGATCCAACTCTCAGGGCTTAAAATATATTTTTAAAAAATAAAATAATTCATAATTTCTTCTTTCTTTCAGGGTCTTCACTAATCGTCTTTTCCTTTGACTTACTCTACATTCAAAACCTTCAATGAATGATCAGAATTAAAGATAAGCTGAAGCTCTAATATCAGTTAGCATTTACTTCAAAACCACTACTGTTACCACAAACAAAACCAACAGATATTAAATGATTACATACCAGGGGAAAAAAACCAACCAAACAAACCAACCCCAAATTTTTGTGTGGCCCCATATATGCAACTTTGTATCTCTAAGGTATGACTACAGTAGGTATAGGCACATCAATGACAGCTTTAATTTAGCTTGAGAAGTGGTGGCAAACTAACAGGAAAAGCTTCGTGAACTGTAAGTATCCACACAGGTGCTCAGAGGCTCCAGGAGGGTGGTACCTTTGTGCCTTCCCTTTGCCAAAGGCAAAACAATGGGAACTTCACAGCAGTTCATAGGCATTTTGTCTTCCCTAAAACTATCGCTGGTAGCCTTGTTGTGCATCTTTCCTTCTGAATACCTATGCACCCCTAAATGGCAAGGGTACATGCCAGGTCTCTGAATAGAAAGAATCTTTATTTGGGCTTCCCAAATAACCTGTATGGTGGTGTGTAGCAGAAACAACCACCATTTCCCTACAATAAATCTGCTAAAAAGGAGGAAGAGAACTAATGCACAGAAAGAATCATTATTTAAACATGCAGATGGTACAATAAAGTTCTTACTCGCTGAAAAGGTGAGCAATGAATTTACTGTAGAGTAGCAGTCAGGCAAGAAAAGTCTGTTTTCCAAGTACTCAGATTCCGCTTAAGTATCTGCATTTAATAAGAACAATTGTGTCTTGTTAAATTTGTTTGACGAACCAGATCTCCTTCTACAACAGGATGATCTGCCTAGTTGATGAGGGAAAGGCTGTGGATGTTGTCTACTTTCACCTTAATAAAGCATTTGACACTGTCTCCCACAGCATTCTCCTGGAGAAACTGGCTGCTCATGGCTTGGACGGGTGTACTCCATGGTGGGAGAAAAGCTGGCTGGATGTCCGAGCCCAAGAAGTGGTGGTGAATGGAGTTACATCCTGCTGGTGACCAGTTGCAAGTGGTGTTCCCCAGGGCTCAGTTCTGTTTAATACCTTTATTGACAGTTTGAACAAGGGGATCAAGTGCACCTTCAGTGGGTGTGCAGATGACACCAAGTTGCAAGGGGAGTGCTGACCTGCCTGAGGGCAGGAGGCTCTGCAGATGGGACCTGAGCAGGCTGGAGCGATGGGCCCAAGCCAGTTGTATGAGGTTCAGCAGGGCTCAGCGCCGGGTCCTGCCCTTGGGTCACACCAGCCCCACGCAGCGCTACAGGCTGGGGCAGAGCGGCTGGAAAGGGCCTGGTGGGAAAGGGCCTGGGGGTGCTGGGTGACGGCCGGCTGGGAGAGAGCCAGCAGTGTGCCCAGGGGGCCCAGGCGGCCAACAGGACTCCCTGAGAGGAGGCTGTAGGCAGGTGGGGGTTGGTCTCTTCTCCCAAGTAATAGCAATATAGGACAAGAGGAAATGGCCTCCAATTGTGCCAGGGGAGGTTTAGATTGGATATTAGGAAAAATTTATTCACCCACACGGTTGTCAAGCACTGGAACTGCCCAGGTTAGTGGTTGAGTCACTGTCCCTGGAGGTATATAAAAGACATGTAGACGTAGTGTTTAGGGACATGGTTTAATGGTGGACTTGGCAGTGTCAGGTTTATGGGTAGTGTCAATGATCTTAAGGGTCTTTTCCAACCTAAATGATTCTATTATTCTACCCGGGCAAAACTTAAAATGCTCCATTTACTATCTCTAGTGGAACTCAAGAACTGTTATGATCTACCGCTTCCAACACTCTTTGGAGAGGTTTTTTGCTTAAATTCAGAACGCTATGTTGTCCGTCACTGATACAAGCTGAAAGAAACATTTCCAAAGAAAAATACTTGAGCTTCTAAATATGTATTATTCATTTAATTTCATTTTCAGCAGAGCACACTTTCTGGTGGTTCCCATTCATCTGACAGCAGACAGAACCATAAAAGTCATTACATATGAAAAACTTGCAAGTTAGCTTCTCATCCAACTTCGCTGTGCCTGCATGTACCTCCCTGTGGGTGTGCATGCATGTATTTATGGCATCTACATGAATTATAGAGTTCACAACAGCAACTCTTACTGTCTTAGGGACAATGCTAAGCACAGTCAGTTTCAGTCAATACTGTCACTTACCTCTTTTAATTCCAAGTGATTAAACAACACCAAGTTTTTTCTACAACAAAACTGATACTGCAACGTAACGTAATAGATGAACACTGACACAATGCAAGCTGACAGGACTAATGAGCCAAGAAACTAGCATTCAAATTATTGATTAGTCGATACTGAAGCACTCCTTATATAGTTTAGTCAGGCCAAATGGAGGTAACTTAGGCACAAATTTCACTGTCCAATAATGACAGAATTTTTCCCCACCATTCAGTCACATCCACTTCTTTTACAAGGTATACAAATTTCTACCCAGATCAGTTCCAGCATCACTGGAAAACAGTAGATTTGATGCAAGACTTGTAATCTTCATTCACCATTTCTATACTAAAACCTATGCCTATAACAGCAAATATTTTTTCTCAATCTGCCTATTGGCTAGGAATTCAACTTTTATCTCTCAGCTTCCCAAACTGTTTTGTCCTTTGCACAGTTCATCAAAAAGACAAATGAACTGGTTAGTCACAACACAGGGATGCAGAACAATGTCACCAAAATTTTGTTTATCTTTAGTCATACAGACTCCTCTTTGGCTGGACTTAAAAGTAGCTAACACCATGTGGACAGACTTAATAACCAGTAAAAGTATGTGAAGACTTTCACCTTGCACAAATGGTGCTAAAGTACAGTAAAAGGAAAGCAAAGGATGAAATCTTGCAAAGATGAACACCAGTCATCTGTTTCTGCTTCACTCTTCTCTCAGATATACTACTTACAGGCATTTACCTCAAGTGGCAGGAGAGCAACATCTTACCTGTTTTCCCCTGACTGAAAAAATATTCTGCATTGAGAGCAATCTCTACAGTGTTCTGCAGCAAGGAACGGCTGTAATACAGTGAAGAGCGGCTGCACTGTGATTACAAAATTCTAATTCTGTAAAAAGTTTATGTCTACTGAACAGTCTGTGATACATCTGATGTTGAACAAATTGAAGTTTTTCCAATGTTAGAACCTTTCTTTACTCTGAAGATAAAAGGAGAAAAAAAAAAAAAAGTCTTTAAACCTCTTAAAATGAAGAGAGAGAGAAGCAGCATAAGAGATTACGGAACAAACAGATTAAATGACCAATAGCACATGAGGAGCACTGATCTGAGACTCACTTAACAGATTAACTTGAACTCATGGCTGAAATAACTCAAATTAAGGTAATATTTAACCTCTTGCATACCACTTAGCCTTTTTAGACTGGAAAGAAACAAACGTGACAATTTTTAAAAATGGTTATGAGAGACATGGAGAACTGGAGGACTGTACCCTTGCTCTATATTGCTGAAGTCATTTAAAGCTCCAAGAATAGGATCTGTAGACATATGGATATGTATGATAACCGGGGGAAGGATCAACGTGGCTTCTACAAAGGGAAGCCATGTCTCAAAACCACAGAAATTCTTTGAAAGATTTGGCAAGCATTTGAATAAAGGAGATTTGATTGATTGATCTACTTAGATTTCTAAAACTTATTTGACAAGGTCCCTCACCAAAGGTTCTTGAGGAAGCCACAGAAGGCAGAAATTAATTAGTAGTTGGTTAAGAGACACAAAACAGGGAAGGAATAAGTGCTCAGTTGTCCCAGTGCACAGAGGTCATCAGGAAGTCTGACAGATCAGAGCTGCTGTCTGCTACTCAATGAGCCAGTACAGGAGCTGAGATGAGAAAGGAGGTGACACTAGTTGGAGTGCGTGTGTGTGTATTCAGAGTTCTTCATAATAATAAATTTCTACCAAACTGAAGAGCTGGAAGAGGATTCCACTGAGATTCAGTGACAGAGTATTAAATGGCAGGTGAAAGTCCATGTAAATAAATACAAAATTATGAATATTGAACACCATCCTAATTTCATATATTAAACAGACTAAGTGACCTATTATTACAAGCACAGAAATCTTGAAATCTAAGGAAATGTTCCACAACAATCAACTTCATGCCCAATTCTAGTTATAAAAAAAAAAAAAAGGCAATCCATACACAACTGTTATGAAGTATTAAGCATTTTTCCTGTATAAATCCACTGTGTGACTATCTTGATTTGTGGACATATTCAAAACTCCACTGGACAAGGTCCTGAGAAACCTCCTCTAGCTGACCCAGCTTAAGCAGGGAGGTTGGACTAGATGATCTTAAGAGGTCCCTGCCAAAATCATCCATTCTGTGATCCTGTGTTACATCTTGAGCACTGAATGCAAATCTACATTGCTATTCTGATATGAATACAGAGCTGAAGCTTCAGATTTGGCTTCAGATTTCTGAGGATTGAGGGACTGCTCTGGGCAAGTACTCTTAGATGCATGCTGTTCTTACACTTCTTTCTAGGTATGTGCTTCTCACTATGGATGGAGACAGGGTTTCGGCCTAAACAGACCTTTGACCTGACCCAGCACAGCCATTCTTACACTATAAAGACTCAAAAACTTTAGGATGAATAGTTCATTTTAAATTTCTATTGCAAATGTATACGCATACATTAGTCAGTATAGAGAAAACAGGATTTTGAAATGTGATTTTTAAAATTATTTTTAGGTTTTGACATGGCTGGAAGTTCGGAAAACAAATGTGTAGTGTTTCCAAACAAGATATCTCCACAACTGGAATGAAAAGCATATCCATGGTATCATTAGAGTTGATTGTTACTGAAAGGCAAATTTAAGTTTCCTTTAAACACAGTAACACACATACCCAGTGTGCTATATGCTCATCTGAAAGCAACATCTGCAGTTTAGATACATCTTCCGCCAGACATTAAGGATGCAGAAGACCACAACATCAGCCCCAAAAAGATAATTTCAATTTGAGATAAGAATGTGGCTCGGAGAATTTAACTGATCCCTTGGTGATGTCAACAAATCAATACTGAACCTACTGCTATCAACAAGCAGACACTGAAAATCAATGCAGTTATTCTGAAGATACACAGGAAGAACTCTGCCGAGTCACCAAGACTGGTAACATGGGCAACCATGTTGTACAGTTTCTTTCACAAAATGATCATATACCATTTTTAGGCACATTTCTTGTCTCTCCTGCTCATATTGAAAAGGCTATTACAGAACTACACATGGGTAGATAGTTTCTTCTAAATTACAGGGTTTGTTGTAATCGTGGTCAAGTTACTTCTCTCCTTCTTTGCATGCAGGAGGAGTTCTTAAATTTAAGTGAATTATTCTACCTCACAGGAGTGGTTCTCTGTTGGAGAACTATCACCACCTTTCCCCGGCACCATCTGTTGGACTAAAGGAACCCAATTCCTCCACAGCGTATTTTCCAGATGAAAAATTTACAAATAAGTTTTGAGCGGGATTTTTCATAATACATATGAAGGCAAGCATTTTATGCCACTGTTGCAGTCGCTTTTCACATCTGCAATTATTATGCTGGCTGGATAAAAAACGGGGACAAACCAGGTCCTATAACTCAGACCCACATAATTTTCAAGTGCCACTTAAAAGCATGCTATTCTTCATTTTTGTTTGACAAGAGTTACAGGAGCCGAGTCCTCCTACATTCAGGAGCCATTATATTTATCCACACTTAATCCACATTCCAAAAATGAAAAGGAGGAAGATGGGATGCTGGTAGACACCTACCTGCATAATGAAATCTAATCCCTCACTTTCCCTGAAACATCAAGATTTCTATCAGCTTTCTGACTAGCATACCAATGACTAGCATACCAATGACTAGCATACCGATTACACCCTGTTCGGCACTCATCACAAGAAGATAGGTGTAGAATGCCCCATTCTTCAGCTTCTGAAGTTGCAACCATTAAGTCCAGTGGAGAAAATCTTTTCCTTTTTGCATAAAGACAATTGAGAGCACTTTCTTAGGAGTTAGGGAGGAAAGGAAGGTGAAAATAACCATAGACATCCTTGGTTAAAGAAGCAAGGAGTCACCAAAAGAATGTAAAGGAACAGATTCATCCTTGGTATGAGCAATGCTGCAAGAATACTGATTTTTTTTCAGTTTCAGTTTGAGTGGGATAATGGCATAGAGGGGAGCAGTTTTATAAACCATTTCCTTTTAGGATTTTTTTTATCTCTCTAGAAAATTTGCCTATGCAATCTAACCTTCATCAAAAGCTTGCCAGAAACACACTGCTTTTTACTTCAGTGTTTCTATTTTTTTCCCAACATGCACATTTGAGCAATATGCCTTCAGTTTGTTATATATCTTATTTAATATTGTAGTTATTGACTTTGGCATAAACTTATGAGTATGCTGACTCAGTTTGCTGATGACAAAGCTGGGGAGGCATTGGCAATACGGAAGAGGGCTGTAGTATCAGAAAGGAAAAACTGTACTTACTACCTGGGGAGCAGGAGAAAGACAAAAGGGATACAATTCAGCAAAATCATGCATTACAGACAAATAACAAGAACTAAGCTGTAAAATACAAGTCTCATCAATCTCAGAGAAGGAAAACAGAAGACAAACAATCTGGGCAGCAAAAAACCTGACAGCTACAAACTACCAAGATAGGAGCTATGAGAAAGGCAAATGGGATCCCATCCCATTCAATAATGTTTATTGTTCTTATTAGGAAAGTCTGAGAATTTTATAACTGGAGTCAGCACATAAACACAGCTTCTGCAACCTCCCTATGTTACAGTAGGAAAATATATCAAAGCTGCACGTCTTTTGGTGTAACATGTAAAACACAGTCCAAGCCGGAATCAAAGAAAGAAGGTGAAAACAGTTAAGAGAGGGACCTGCATCAAAACTCTCATAAGGCACCATGGTAAAAGAGATAAAATGTAGTTTGTTCTTGCAATCTGGTTACTTTGAGTCAAGACTGTCTTTAATTAACACAAAATGTAAAATGTGAAAATGTTTGTAAATTTTAATTCATAATTGTTGAAAAATTCCATGCTGTGAAACTGTCCCTTATCCACACCATGCCAATACTTCAATTGCTCATCCTAACTCAAAAACAAATGCCAAAATACTGAAATTTATCATGGGATGGAAATTCTGGAGTTTTCAAATCTGCTGTTTCACTATTGTAAAGATATGAATATGTGGATAAAACAAACCTTAACAGGCATGACTCTCAAGCATGCAATATGGTCTTCCAATGGCTGCATGCCATCGTGGATGACTAACACATTGTGCTAATCATTATTATTCTGTTTCGACTGTGACTATGGAAAAACACAATTAAATGGTCTTGCTAGTTACTCAATACAGTTAAAATACGGATCATAAGAAGCACTATGGCAAACTATTTAAACAGGCTATCTGATAAGTATTTATTGTATTCGTTCAAAAATAAAAAACATAATCAGTTAACAAAATTGGGACTAACAGGAGGAAAAAGTAAGATTTGTTGGACTATTTATTTAAAGAACAAGTTTTACCAGCTCTACTTTAGATGGTCAACTGCAAAGGAAACACATCTTAATATGACTGCTTCCATCAGAAACAACACTTCTTTGTTTCTAAAGTCATGCATAACACATTTTTAATACATAAATGTTGCAAGAACAATAAAAATACACTTATATAGAATAAAATCAATTTCAAGGAACATGAGCTAATTCCTTTTAACTATACAAGCTGAAGACTGAAATGGTCAAAAAGAAAGTGTTGTGCTGAGGAGGAGGATAAAGTGGAGGAAGAGATGACCAAGGTTGTTTTGTGATTTCGAATGAATGATTGTCTGAAAATAGAAGAGTATTCTTTTTATGTTAGTGCCAATCAAACCAACTCTGTGAGCAAGCTTTTATAGTAATGAATAAAACTGTCTTTTTCACTCAGTTTTATTCCTGTTCCACATACTGTTGAACACCTATGATATGAATTATGCATAGAGATGGATCTGAATTTAAATTCAAAAAATTATTTACCTGCATATTTATTATGGAGATACCACCATAATACAGAGATGGAGATGGGTTTTATGTCCATGAGAGTCCGATCAGAAAACATACCAGTGAATTTCAAGGTATCTCTTTCATTGCAGATTTTCCATTACACGTTGACCCGATCTGGCAATTGATTACTGATCTTAGACACCATTCACTGATTATTAATTTTAACTACCAATCCAAATTCTGTTTGCAGTTAAGATATTCTTGAATTAAATTGCTGTGAAGGGAGAATCAGATGCAATAAATTTAAAAGCCTTCCCCCCTGCTGCAGCAAACAAAATGAAGTTATTATTGCCTTTTTAGTATCAGAAGTGTTGCTCCAAGACTTGCTGTTCTAACAATATTTTGTGAAGAGCAAATCTGACTTCCTCTTTCAACTCAGTCCCCTGCCAGTTAGATAACAGAACAGTGTATAGCGAACAGAGTGCTCCATAAACATTTGCAGCTTCCATCAGGCAGCAAAGAATCCCAGGAAAACAAGACAAGACAAAACCCACCTTTATTATGTTTCTGACCACCTGAAACCTAAAGCCACTAAACAAAATTAATCATTATTAATTTCCTAAATGATCATCAGTATCTACACCATAAAGTGTTTCCCATAACAAAATCAGCTTTGCAGCCCTTCAGTTTTCAGTTTTACTAAGCCAGAAATTCATGAGGGTTTGAAGAGAATTAAGAGAGTGAAGACTGATCACCCGCTGTCCCTACAGCACACAACGGGGTCGGGGAGCATCCAATGGAACTAGCAGGTAAAAACATTCATGCATCAGTATCTTACAGGTCTCTGAACTTAGATGATGATAATGATTTTCAACTTGGTTTGTGTTCAGCTTCAGCAAATCATTCTTGCACAATGTGGCAAGCTGACAAGCAAATGTTCTAATTCAAGAAAACAAACACCTGTAAAGCACTGTATACCAGATCAGAATTGTGGTTCATTAATCTAGAAAACAAGTCGATAGACTGAAAAAAAAACCCAAAAAAAAAAAAAACCAATCAGTACTTATCCATGGCAGACTATCTTGAGGCCTTAAAAGCCTTACCCAGACATCCATTTTCTCTGCAGAAGAACAAAACTATGTAATCCACCACATTAAAAAAAACCACAATGTGTGCCAAAATAATTGTAATAGTTTCTGGTCCAATGCTTGTTCTTAAAACAAATTTCTGGCCCAAAGGTTGATCTTAAAATGCTCTCATTGGTCCACAATGTTAGACTGGTGCAGGACACAATAAGTAAGAAACAGCAAACACCGGCTTGCATATACAGAGAATCAGAAAAAGACACTCTCATTTGAATAAAACTGAAATAATTAACCTTCAAAGAATATAAGCAGCTACAAGGTCTCATTATCAACCAAAAGTTGCACAATTTATGGCCAGCCTTCCGCAGAAGGGGTATGCAAGTCCACTTCTTTCAACACAGTATTAGAAATTTTTTACAGCTAAACACAAAATAAAATCACATAGCACATTCTTTGGTACTGGCAGTGTGCCTCCATTAACAAGGACTAATTAAAGACAAATCAGTACGAATATTATTTCAGAAGTACTTTAAGATAATACCAGACTTCTTATTCCAAGAATATTCATTAAGATCTTGCACACTTTTATTTCCATTCAAGAGTGCAAAATTGTTCATTGAAAGTAATTTATTTAGATTAAATTGGAATTCCTGCATGTAATTTCTGGGCTGGTCCAAGCTTCTTTACATGAATGTGTTATCTAGTAATGTCAACGTTCCTGGCTTTTAATAAATGACCAAATGTCAACAAGCAATTCACAGTTTGATGCAACTAATCTGATTGACTGATGCCCCTCAGTCACATAATATAGTGCTGCCTCATTATAAAACATAAATTCAGGACATCTGTACATTTTTATGCAGTATTCTGTTCTGCTAAAATCTGTGGAGCAATGCGGGTCATCTTCATGAATAAAACCACAATCAACTGAGTATTTCAAGTATGAGTTTGCAAAAGCTGTGAACCAGGCACACACGGATACGCTTTAAACATCAGAAGACTGAACATAAGTAACAGTACTGGTGTGTTCCTGATGATCTGAACTGAGAAGAAAGTACAAACACTTGCAAGAAGGAAAAATTATTGCGGGGGGGGGAGACACACGATCTGTTTTAGAATGATGGAATGATGCCTCTTCCCTAAACTGCTTTTTCTCCCAATGCCTGGAGAGAGGGCAGAGAAGGGAGGCATCACATGTTTCTAGTGAGGAGAGATTGGGGAAAAGGATTGTGGAGATGACATCAATCCTGAAGTAAAGTTGCAGTTCTGGCATCTTACCTGTGGCATATGGATGCTCACAGCAAGGTATGCATTGAAGCACAGACTATACATTTGTTGAAAGGCTTAAATTTTAATGCTGTTGTTTTTGAGGATTTGTATTATAAATCTTGGATTTGCTTTTACTGATGTTTTACCCCCCCAAAAAAAGCCAACACCAACCCCCCCCCCAAAAAAAAAACCCCAAAAATCCACAACCCTAATAGACAGACAGTAAACTGTCAAAAGGCAGCATGTTTTATAATTTTTTTCCTCAGCAGGGTTCCTATTTTCCTTATCTTTTATTTCACATCTTACGGTTCTGGAGTTCTAGCATGGATAACCAGACATGTGAAAGGAGGACAGCTTAGAAGGTAGAGCATTATGTTGTTCAGGTGGCTACTTCACTTGTGTCAGAATTAGCATACAACTCCAACCTTATAATTTGGTGGTTCATGCCAAATAATTTCTTTCCTGTTATCCCATGCAGATGAAATTCAAAGAGACAAAGGCTTTGATTGTTACAGGTTGAACGGTCCCTTTCAAAATCATATTGTTGTAGGGTCTTCTAACTTCGGATTAGTTTACACAAAAAGCAACAACACCTCAGCAACCTATTCTCAAGGCAATAGATGCAAATATTGATGGTGCCCAGTAGTTTATGTGTTTTAACTGGTAGCAACCTATGACAGTAACAACACAATTTTTGCATTCATTCTATAACCAAAAGACTCATTTGCCATGCTCATTGGTATAGTATTATGTCACCACTACTCCACCTTTCTGATTTGAACATTATATAGTCTAAGAAATCGAGCAAATGTAATGTATAATTTGATCAAAAAACCCACACTTGAAAACGGTCTTGGATTGTTCATTCTCAATGATCTTTCTCATTGCCTCATGCTAAGAGATCTTAAAAACCCCATAGCTAACCAGGAAAAAAGAATTAAGTTTCCGTGTGCATGACGACAACCTTCCTACATATTCCAGTAAATTCAAGGGAAATGTCAGTCTGTCCTTAAAACACATAATCCTCAGCAGTTACAGTATGTTCGGGCTGCTCTGGAGCATGCTGCTAGCTGAGATACCATTCTGAGAAGAACCTTCCCCATTAATCCCATTTCAACAAAACACCTTCCAAAACAGATCTTATTTCCTACATCAGAAAGCTGGGAGAGCATCACAGATAATGAACTGCAGTCTTGGAACAGAGCAAGGAACAAGTATGCTTTTCTTGCCTTGTTCAGGTGAGTTTTTGGAGGTTTAAAAGCTACAGAGATAGAACTCTGGGAAAACACATCCTGTGCACTTTTGCCAAAGGTGGTGTCACTCTGATAGATCTCTCTTAACACTGAATTACAAAAGTAAGGCAAAAGCGACAAAAAGAAAATTATGTGCTTTGACAACACAAAACCCCCTAAATTAAATTCTTAATGATTCTCCAGCTCAGATTTCACCAAGCTGCTAGCTTAAACTCCAAAGAACAACGAATAATAATAATAAAAAAGAATCCTTATAAATTAGAGATTAGTTTAGTTTTTAAGAGCAGTAACCAGCAAGTTAAAATGCATTTTCTGGTGATTACTGACTGGCTGGGGACACTGATCATGCCAGGCCAAATGAAGGCTCACTAACAACAAAAGTAAGAGTCTTTCCAACTATTGATGACTGGTTGTAAAAGCTGTCATTCTTACTTTTTTTTTTTTTTTTTTAAATGGAGGAGACAGGGAAACCACAAATATTCTAAAAGTTATTAGACAAATCAAAAATCAAAAGCAGCATCAACATTTGGAAACACACAGAACATTTGGTTACCCTTTCTCAGAATGAGCATCACTGTACTGTAAAAAAATATCCCTTGTGAAATCAGTGATTGCTCAGCTAATGAAGGTCTGCTTATTGTGAAGAAAGGAAGCATGATAAGAATGCCTAAACAAAGAAGTCAACAACAAATATGCAGGTTTATGTTTAAATTCTGCTTTGTTGTGAAAGCAAAAGGGAGTACATATTCTTTCTTTTTATGCAATATTAACTCCCACTAATGGTACATACATATTGTACATATATAGATTAAAATAATATTCAGATCTTTGCACTTTTTTCCACACAATGTGCAGTGTCAGAAGATCACTTTCCCACAGCCGGGCCAAACTTCCGGCTAGCAGACCACCACAGAAGAATTGTTCAGGTTTACTGCAATAAAGCCAGCTCAATCTGTTGTACTATAAACAAAACTAGGAGAGGGGATGACTATTTTTTTTTTTTCCATTTCCTGCTTGACCTTTTCATACAACATTCGGGAAGATAAAACCTCTTCAATCTGAGTAACTGGAGAGGATAGCTAGTCCTTTCTAGCAAGTACCTGGACTTCCACAGATGGGGCACAAGCTAGAGCAAACAGCGAGTATTTTTTCACTGACCGCCACTGACAACTGGTGATCTTTTCAAATGTGGCTTTTTGCCATGTGAGCAAGCATTCAAGCATCTGTTACTGGCAAAATTCTACCTATGAATTGTGTCCATTACAATCGCTTACACAATACTATGCACACTTGGACACACACCAAAAGACACAGTGGAATGAACACGTATTTGCTTCTCGAACCACAGGTCTTTAGTAGATTTACCTACCCTCCATGCAGAATTACATAGTTTTATTACACAATCATGATTTCAAATGAACTTGAAAATACTTCATCATTTTCTCTGTAACAAGCTACAAGAACAACTTTTGTTGTATCTGACCCCTTGCAGACTACTGCAATGTTTTTCAAATATGACTACTCTCATACTAACATAAATGATATCATTACTTTGAACTCCTAAAAGCTCTACATGCAAAAAATATTTTTGGTATTCTTAGGAGTACTTACTTCAAGAGCTAGTCATTTTCTCCATTAGAAATACATATATTTTTTTAATTGAAAAAGATAATATAAACCAATGAGAAAAATGCATAGTGGCTGACAGAAGAAAAAAAATTATAAAAAAAATATATTAGAGAATTGTTATTTCTAATAGCTCTTTTTTAAGCACAAGAAAGCTGTGAAAATTACACAGAATGATCATCTATTCATTCCAGCTATTCAAAACCACCCCACCACTCCTTTCGTAGAAAAAAGGTAACGGCTCAGTTTATTGACAGAACAATGCATTGAGTACACAAACTACTATGAGTACAGAGACAATGCAATACTCTGCAATGACTAACTACTCTTTCAATGCTTGCTCTAAGTATTGAATTTTGATTTATATAATATATACTCCCTTTAGCTTCCAAGTTAATTAAAACTTGAGCAGACAGACATTGACCTGCACATTATGTTGAATGCATGATATCACAAGCATCCCATTAATCAAATTGCCAATTAACTACAGTTAGATTCAAATACAGTATCACTAGAACATATAATCTAGGTATGCAGCAGCATGTAGTGCAGTGCATTGGGAGCACACCACTGTTATGGATGGTGGCAACACACCGATATGAACACACAATTTTTTTGCAGGTTTTACACCAGATGAGCCCTGATCTGGTCCTGTGAACTGATTGTTCACAAGAGTGGATTAAGTGCTCCTGAACTGCATCTTCTGGTTCAGCTACATTCTGTCTGCTCTATGTGCTCCAAGAATGCCCCTTGATGCAAAGCAAGGGACAGGGAGAGGGGATAATTGGGACATTTGTTTCACAAAAGTCATTCCCTACCCAAATTAAAACCTCAGTGTTGACACATCCACAAACTGCCTTTTTAAAATAGCAATGGTACAATACAATGTTACAAACAAAATCTCAGTGCTCCTTTAATTGGAAACATGCCACTACATGCTATTAGCTGTAGTCTACTTCAGTTCATGTTTCGAAGAAGAAAAGCTTGTTTCAAACTATTTTTTATATAATACAGCTATGATTTATATATTACTGACTGTATTAAAAACCAAGTAACCTGTTTATTTACAGAGGTAGCTGGGCAGTTGCTTCCACAGAATCGTTAACTTCTTCCTGAACGAAGGTGGTTATGGTAGTGTTAGCTTCTCTGACGTGACTGATCGCAAGTGCTGACAACCAAACACTTTGTCCATAGCTGAATGAATCAAACAACCTATTTTCCATCACGGCATGACAGAGACAATGACTGTTACAGTATTAGCAGGAATCAGACATACACATAGGCCATTAAGAAAAACGCATATTTTGTCATCTGTTTTCTAAGAGTTAGCAAAGCAGGTGTTGAGTTTGTAGTTCAATGCAAAACTCCTGGCTGCAGCAGAACAATGGCTTTGCCACAAATCCCAACTGCAGAGGGATTTGAACAACTGTCTGTAAAACTCAAAAGTCATTTTCTAACAAGAATAGAGTGTCAGCTGTGCGAACAAATAGTCAAAAAAAGCTTTCTTGTTTTCTAACTAAGAAACACAGAGAGAGATAATGTTTAGACAGATAACTTTGTGCCAAAGGTAGGCGTTTGGACAACTGAGTCAATAATAATCTCCCATGGCAAGGTTCAAAGTATTTACCCTCTGAGCCCATTTCTCCCCATGATTAGCAAGCCTCAGGTGAAATGGTAGGTCTACTCTCAACTGGTTTTTATTTAGTGAATGATAGAGGAAATTCTCTTTTCTTGCTTTTTCAACACCCATTTTTTTAATTCTGAAATAACCAGTTGTTGAACTGAACCAGACAAAACTGAAGAAAATACTCTCCCTGCACAGAGTAAAGAACTCTGGTTGTCAAGCTGTGGACTAGGCATTGCAAGTTCAGGTTCCTGGTACCAAAGCAAGTAATTTCATCCAGAACATCAGGGTTAAGAAGCTATACAGCTTCCACAAAAAGCATTCACTGCTTGATATTACTTTTTATTTATGACTGTAGATCAACATGTATTTTGAGAGGGGCTGACTCCCCCTCTCTTAGAGCAGCATCTTGCTTAACAAAAATCTGACATCCTCTTTCTGGCCAATTTAGCATTGGATTCTCTACTTCACAACAGCTCTGCTTCAGTAGGAGCAAAGTACATGTTTGCCATAAAAGAGCCTGCAGTCAAATGCTTAGGACATTGTTCAAGGGAAAGGTGAGGGGGACAGTACCCCTTCAAGAGCAAAAGGAAGTGAAAATCTTCAGCTAGGGAGGGCTACGCTGGCTGGTGCAATCCATGAAGACCATTCTCCACGATGAACTGCCACTTTTGGCCAGCACCAAAAGAATACCATGTCCTCTGTATCTCCTAAATTCCCACCTCAAACCAAGGTCCAATGCACCTACCACAACAGTCCCAAACAAGGCCTCAGACCCACCTCTGCAGCAGCCTTCCCTATCAGCAAGAACTGCCTGCATGAAAATGCTTGCTGCTTGCCTGAAGGCAAGAGGGTAACAAGCAAGCTACAGTTCATGGCACGATGTGATGTAGGGAACAGGCAAATCTACGCAGGCGTTTCTGCTCAAAGATAATTCTCATCCTAGTTCAGCGAAGCACTCCATGCTCACATTCACACAGCTAGCACCATGTGCTGTCAGCCGCAAGCCTGCATCTCTTTGGAAAATCCTCAGGTCCAGTACTAAAAGTCACAAGCAAGTAATTGAAAGTATTACTGAAGGAGGGACTGAACTACACTAAATGCACAGCAAAATTCAAAGCAAAATGGCAACTGATTTTCAAAATAAACACGGCAGTCTATAAAACAAACGACTCCTGAGAAGAACAGAAAAAAAGCCCATTTACTTTTTTTTTTTTAATGAAGGAATGGAAAGGGAAATAATTGGCATACTTTCAAAGCAAAAAAAGGCTTGAATTTCAAACCATTGAGTGCAAAACCAATCCATTTCTATAAAATTATACAAAGAAGTTACCTGATTTCATCTACTACTGCTATTACAAAAGTAGATGCTACTACGACAGCACTCATAAATAGGATTGACAGAGTGAGACATCATTCTGCACACTGAAATCTTGAGTTCAAACCACAGACTGGATTTAAACTCTCTCTGTGAACTCACGGACAGAAACCACCTATGATTCAGCTCACACTGTCAGTTCAAGGTAAGTTGCAAGTACTGGGTGCCTTTCGGTTTCAGGTCCTCAGTAAGGATTATACAATTGAAAGGCTGCCCACAAAGGAACAGGTAACCTTGGAAAATCCTGATTTATTGTTCTTACACAAAGAAAAATGCCTGTAACTCTTAAGGCTTTTTAAAAACTACTATTATTATTTAATTCATGCTTTGAAACTGAAAGAAAGCCCTAAGGATTTAGTTGGAAATACTTCCAGCTGCTCTTGATCATTTAATAATCTGCAATATGCCTACAATAACAATATTAGGTAGTTTCAACTCAAATAATTATGTATTTTGGCACAGTTAGGCAAGGAAGTGCATGTTAAGTAAGATTCCATAACTGAAATTGCAACAAAGAGAAATTCCTTTTTTGCAATATTGCCGAGTATCGAAAAAATTGTTACTTAATTTCGTCTTCACTCAAATGCTATTTTTAGACTAATCCTGAAGTCAGAAACTCTGTACCAAAACATACAGCATGGTTACATAAGGCTAATAAAAGGTTTTAGTCTTTAAGGAACATACCAGTTTAGAACCTAAAACTATTAAAATCTTTTTCCAAGTGTGGAAAATAACCTTTTAGATGATTACACTCAGAACAGAATTCCAATGTCCACAACTGAACAGTGTTGCAACCTTCCGAGAAGGAACAGATACTCTTTGTAAAGCAAAGACCAAAATTTCATCTTTACAGCATTCTTAACTCCTGTTATGTGGTACGCACAAAACCAACTTGTCAGAAATGGACTAAAAGTATGGTGAACTAGCCAGGCATTCAGTAGAACACAAAAATAGCTGTCCTGGGTCACAGTAAAAGCCTGCCTATCCCAGAATGCTTTTAACCTCAAGATTATAAGAACAGAAGTAAACCTGTATCAGTACTGTCAAAAAATATTCTGATAACGTTCAACAACTGACAGTTCAATAGCTAGTATCTTCACATTTGATCAGTCTTAATGGATTTCCTCAACTTGCTTAGCTGCCCATTAAATCCATGTGAGCTTTCAGTGCCCATAGTATCCAGGAGCCCGGAGTTCCACCACTTAACTACACACTGAGCTGAAATGGCCTTACCTCCCGAGGCTCATTTTTGACTTGCTAGCTTTGTCAGATGCCCTGCAGAGCCTGCATCAAAGAAAAGAGTGAACAATCACCTCTAGACAGGTGTTCCATCCATGCCACACATGCACACATGTCTCCAGAGATCTCTGTCTCAACCTCACTACAGGATTTACTTGGGGGGGGGGGGGGGAGCCAAAATGAAATGGGGGTGGAGGAGAAATAATTATCTAAACTGAACTTCATCCACCATTTTAAATGCCCTATCAGTCCAATAAGGTCTTTCTGCAATTCTTTATAGGCAAGGTTGTCTTTAAAACCCTCAATAATTTAGTAAGACCATCAAATATCACTGTCCGACCCCTTTATGAACACGCTGAGCAGCATAGACACCTGAACCGATCCCTGTGGAACTCCACTGTTGAAAGACAACTGTTTACTTCTACCCAAGCTTTTAGACATTTATTATTTTTCTTGCTAGCAGGAGCTTCCCCCCGTTTCTCCCCCGACTCTTTAGTTGGTCACACAAGGAAGAATTATTGACTATGATGGCTTCACGATTTGCCAGACATACTTTGCAGAAAGGGCACTCCTTCCTAAAGGGAACTCCCAAACTAGGCAACAGCTGTCCAAATGTAGGTCTTTGCAGTCTGACACAAGACATCTTCCAGTCCCTGTACTTGTTAAAGATATTTTAGGATAGTGTCTCCAGTTGGTTATTTTAGTATGCTGTTTTCATTTACCGCATCTAAAAGGATAACAAACCCACATTTTTCAGCCTCACATGACATACTTTCACCACCTCTAACCTAAGCAATGGGTATTTTTTTGGTAGAGGTACTCAAAATCATCTCCACAATTAAAAGGTTGGACACAAGGTTACCAAGAGAAAACAGTAGTTTTATATTAGACTTAGGAACCAAGAAGGATTGTTGGATCTGCTTATAGATTTGCTAAGACACACCTGGGCTATCAGAGGGGGTCTGAGATTAACATCAGCACTCTGGATGCTGGCTCTGAAAGGATCTAGCTTTGGGACCTTGGGATCAAGATCTCACTGCCATACCCACTGGTGTGATTTCCCCTCAGAGCATGTACTCCTCTGAGTTCTTCTCTCTCCCTTCCCTACTTCACATTCTTTGATTAAGATATAAGTTCTTATTGGTTTTCTTTGTGCTTTTGTTTTAAACATTATTTCCTTGTTCTATCCAACAGCAGAGCAGACGTAGTGACTCGCACCTCTACACTAGTTGGGTGCAGTTATTTTCCTTATTCAAACCTTGTTAGGGTTTCAGCATCTACTGCCTCACCTTGCAAGGTAGAAAAGCCCACTGCACCTCAGCTTTCATTAACTTTTCCTTCCTCACACAGGAGAGTTCACATTTTAAAACCCCTTTCCAAGTTACACCAGAAACCCATGATGTATCACCAATACAGACTATTCTTAAATGAAACCCACAGTCACTATCACACATGCTGAAAGGATTCTAGACAGACCACACGTAACAGTATTAATCCAGGCAACAGAGTTGGTATCAACTGCTGTTATTTGGCACTACACAATTTTTTTTGGCCAATTTTGAACATAAAACTGACACAACAATATTTCATGTTTTACATTTTTATGTTTGTGCATAGGTGCACAGTGAAGTCAAGTATAAACGTGGTGAGCATACATAAACCTATGCCTATTTAAACCTGGCTAGCATGAGTAGCAATAGTGGCAAAAAGGCAGCAGCAGATGCTTAAGACCTAGCCAGCAAGCCAAGAATGATATTATTGTGTATTTCTACGCCTTTCCTGCCCCTACCAGTTACAGCTCAACAAGCACAGGTATGCTTTGTGGCAGTAACTTTCACTGCATGCCCTTTCTGCAGAAATACTGTACCAAGGCAACCATGTTATTACCTGCAAATTTCCCACAGCCACCCAGGATTTTAATACTCTATCACTGAAAAAATTGTCAATTGCTACTTATTACCTGCTGTTTTACAGATTTAAGTCATCTACCATAAACCCTTTAAAAAGCTATCATTTTTCACTTTTCCCCTACACACAGGTTATTTTCTACCCACAGATTCAACATAAACCACCAACTGTATTTATAGAGTAAAAATCACACATTAGATACAGGCATAGCATTTTACATTGGACTTCAGATTTTTAAAAAATGGAACACTTGGGACCTTTAGGCTGCCCAGCAGAAGCATTAGGGCAGTAGCGCAGAATTCATGAATGAACATGCACGAGGCTCACTCTTCTGCACTGCACTCCAACGAAAAGCCTCTGCCTGCAGAGGCCTGTTCATGGACTCCTGTCTGGGGTGGGAGTTTTGCCAGCACAAGGTCTAAAGGTGCTGATACGGGCGGTAACAACAAAAGGTCTTGTATGAAGTGAGGCTGCCAAAAACCTGGCATTTTAGTGCTCTCAAAGTGATGCCTACCATTCAACTGATACAGTCCTGGGTCTAGACTCTGCAAATATACAGGTAACCTGACTAATGTAAAGCTGCTTATGTGGACCAGCATTTACCGAGGCGGACTGATGCCTCCTCCCGAAAACCACTCGTTTCTTTTGGGGACGCGCACCGCTTGGCTCCCGGGAGGTAGATTTTTCCTTCGAAAACCTACACGCCGCGAAAGGCAGCGCGCTCTCCCGATCCCCTTCAGACAAACCAAAGTTTTGCCGCTCTCGCCGCAGCGACGCGGCGCCGCCGGGGAGGGGAAATGCAGCCCCGGCAGCCCCGGCCCCGCCGCTCCGCCCGGGGAGGCGCCGCGCCCCGCGCCCCGACCCCGCGCCCGCCGCCCCGCCCGGCCCGCCCGGCCCGCCGCCGCCTCACCGTCCCAGCTCGGACTCCAGCTCGAAGTAGTGGGCCAGGGTGTCCTTGTTGGAGCCATCGATCCAGTAGTCGGGCGCGGCGGACCCCGGGCGGCTGGCGGCCGAGGAGCTGGAGGAGGATGAGGAGGAGGATGAGGAGGAGGAGGAGGAGGGCATGGTGACTTTCAGCATGCCGGGACGCCTGCCGGGGGCTGCCCCCTCCTCCGCACTGGCGGCGGAAAGCAGAGCGACAAGGCGGCTGGCGACGGCGGCACCGCACCTCACCTCCCTCCCTCCTCTCCCCTCTGTCTCTTCCTCCCTCGCTCCCTCCCTCCCTCCCTTTCTCTCTCGCTCTCCTCTCCCCTCCTCCTCCTCCTCCTCCTCCTCCCCGCCCCCCCTCTCCGCGACGGGCCGGGCCGGGCTGGAGCGGCGGCAGCGGCTCCCCCAGCCCAGAGGGGCGGCGGGGGCGCCTCCGACGGGGCGGGCCCGGGGCTGCCGGCGGGGCGGGGCGCAGCCGGGCGGAGGGCGGCGGGGCGGAGCGGCGGGGCGGGCACGGCGGCGGCGGCCGCGGCGCAGGGAGGTGCCCCGGGCGGGGGTCGCACCGCCTCCGCGCCCACCCTGGCCCCGCCGAGCCGAGTGTGGCCGGCAGCTGCCGCCCCGGGCCCGCGGGCGCTGGCTGCCGGCGGGGAGCGACCCCCGGGGCTGCCCGGGACGGCGGGCGCCCTGCGAGTCCCCTGAAGGCATCCTGGCGCAAGCGGTCGCCGGGGGCGCAGCCGCCCTCAGCCCCACGAACGGCGGGACCGAGCTCCGCGGGAGGACAACTTCACGACGGGAGAAATGGCAATCCCATCCGGAGGGGCCGCTGCCGGTCGTGGCGGGGCGGGCGGCGCGGGCTGGACCGGCCGCGGCGGGCCCGGGAGGGATGCGCAGCCCGCAGCGAGGTGGGCGCCACCCGTCAGGCTGCACCATTTTGCGGGTTACAGATCTGGGGTCGGTTGTCGGGGAGCAACAAGGGAGTTGGGGATTTCTCCCTCGCGTTTGCTGTGCGTTTCGGCAGGAGGGTGGAGGCAGAAAGTGAACAAGACAAATAGCGGTGGGAAAGAGAGACTGACAAGTGCTCAAACATGACTGCAAAAATCAAAAAAATACAGCCAGCCCCACCACCACAGAAGTAAAAGCCATAAAGAAATAAAATTGCCATGCTGCAATCCCACTCTTAACAGGTTTTGAAATCTGCAGGTTATGAAAGGCATGCAATTATAATAAAGTATATTGTATCCCCGACTGTAAAAACCTTAGTCAGAAGTGGCTATATAAAGGGCAGTTTCTGTTGGTGTAGTGGTGAAATAAAACAGCAGCAGTTGTGTGTGCCTCGCATGCATAGTGTGCCAGATCAATCCCACTCACATCCTCTCCATGCTATTACACCCACTCATACTGTCACGCAAGCACAGGCAGGAGGTAAAATGGACCATGTGCAAGCCTGTGCGACAGAAGTGACAGAAGTATGGTCCTCTAATTTTCAACCACAACCCACCAGCCTGTTTTTAAATGTTGTATTCCTTGCTCGGATAAAGCAGAGTATCCTGCTCAGCACTGCATTAATTCAGGTGCATTAATGTTTTCCAAGACGTTTTATTTCCCCTCTAAACCAATCTCTTTTACTGTTCCCTAGCTTCCATACAGTACCCGCAGGGGGGCAAGTAATCTTAACTCCAAATCTCTTAATTTCTCAAAGACCTTAAAAAAAGAAATGCTCCTCTCTGATTAATCAGATAATAGAAGAAATATATGCTAATCTGGTCTTTGTTAGTTGTAAGAAAGGATAAAAGAGATAAATGAGATAGATAAAAGAGAGATAATACCCTTTCCTCTCAAGTTTGCTTTTTGCAGTTATAAAATTAAAATGCAGATCCCCATCACAATTTCAGATTTTATCGTTTTCAAATCCATATTCGAAAGCCAGAAGAAAGTAACCCAAAGCTCTATTTTGTAAATCAAATTCTATGCAAGCCACTTCGACAGAAATGCCAAACTTCCTTTCAGACAAACTCTGTGCCCAGGGCACCTGCTGTAACAGGGCTGAGATCCGCGCCAGAGCAGCAGACAAGCAGCCTTTTTACTGTCACTCATGCCCCCTCCCAGCTCCCCAGCTCCCTCTGTCTCTGCTGGTCAGTGTGGAACTTTTCTTCATAAAGCTTCGGTTGCTAGGTGACATCTTTTCCTCTTTTCTTATGACATTTTCTGACAGCTTCTCCTGGGAGAAGAAATGGTCACTGATGATGAAAATCATGCACACATGCACAAAATGGCCAATCGGCACACTTAGAAGTCAGTGGTATTCCACACCACATATTCCATGTCACAGTTTTGTTTAGTAAAATACCTAACATATTCTGTAACCCAAAGGGCACGTATATTTCTGTTGTGGTGGGATTTCTGTAACAAACATTTTAGTGAGATTATGTTTAACCGGGTACCTACAACCAGATTCACATCTCAGATGACCTGGGTATGCTTAGCATGAGCCTTTATGGGCTTCTTGCTAAACGACAGAGCACCAGGGGATTATTTTTGTACTGGGGCATCTATGCAAAAGGCATTTGACTTTCCTGAAAACTGTCTCAAAGTGAGCTGGATTGCACGATGCTGACGACCTAGTACTTGAAAACTGACTGAACATTATTCTCCAGGAGTTCCACTTCCTTAAAAAATTACAATAATAATATCCAAATATGTTCATACAGAATTAAAGGAAGTCTTCAGGTTACAGTACATGAATGCCTCCTTCAGTCTCCAGGAAACCAAAGGCAGCATTTCAAACACACGGTGCTCCACTCATAGCAGATCTATGTTAACAACGTGAAGATTTGCCCTCTCATTATTGGACATGAAGCCAAAACACTGATAAAACTTCAGTTATGTATTTGTGGCATACTGTGTGTGAAATTTTATTATGGAGCTACAAATATCACCATTTTCCTGCCGACTTGCCCAGCTTACAAACTCAGAGGAAAGGAGAAACAGTTTTCATGAACAAAAAATACATGCAAGAAATGTCCAGCCTCCTGCTCTCTCCCCTGCCACCCATAAATTTAAACCCAAACCACGAAGCTAATCTGGTGTGTTGCCAGAGGTGGGATCAGCAATCTTTCTGCCCTTCTAGTTGCTGTGACTCTGTTTTGGGAATGCTTTTGTCCTTTTCTATAGACATCACTGCATCAGGTATAAGCAGTCCACACTTTCCAGGGTTAACTTTAAAAATAAGTGCAGGGTAAGAACCATTTAAACTTGACTTCTGAAATTTTAATACAATTTTAGCAGCTAGACATTGGGCAGAGACCAGAGAACAAGCAAATTTTGTTCAGGGTTTTGAATTAATAGTTCCCAGTTTGTGGGCATCATTTGGAAGAGTAATGTTAGACCCTTGCCAGTTTAGGCTAATATTTCTTCCTGGAAAAACTGCAGCATATATTTTCAAGAAACTTAAATAAAAACTACTTGTTTGTCTGGTATTGCTATTTTATATTTTTTTTAAAACAATTCAGCTTCTTATTGAAGGTACAAGGTGTCCACACCTATACTAGAAAAGATAGTGTCTTCTATAAGAAACAAACTGTCAGATGCTGTCCTCATTAAGGAACATTTCTCTCAAAATAATATGCAGATACTAGATCTTCCCTCTTTGCACAGATGATCCAGTATGGACACCACGTTTGCACCCGTGCTAGACCTAATGCTTACCTGCTATGTGTGTAATGCAAATTAGGTCTCCTGAAACAGAAGCTCCTCAAACCATGTCACATATGAGTCAAAGAAGTTCAGATCAGGGCAAATCCCAAAAGTTTTCTCCTTCCTTACCTGGCACTGATTTTCCCTGCTGAATACAAAGCTTTGCATTACATTTTATTTTCTGCTACATCTGTCATCTTGCACTCAACTTTCAATACCTCTGGATGACTATGCAAGCTTCCATTGAATGCCCATCAGTTAGGAATGCCAAAACCTTCTGCTAATTTCTTTATTTTTATTTATGTAGATGAAGCCTTATGACTTGTATCAAACAAGTTCATCACAGTCTCTTAAATTCTCGTATTTCATGCTGTTTTATATGTAAATCTAAGCCTACTTAATGATTTCTAGAGCTGCTGGATAAAGACAGGCTCTTTCATCAGCTGTGCACATGAAAACATTAAATTGGGTAAAAATGAACACAGTGTAGGGAGAGGCCATCAGAAGAGTGGTGGCAGTGAGAAGATGTGTTTATGCACGAAAAAAAGAAGATGAACAGAGAGATCCTTTGTAGAGTGGCAATAGGGGAGAGGGACTGTAGCAACATGCCCTTTTTCTTCAACCCCTACTCATACGTTTTGAAGTCAAGACCATTTTTTTTCCCCATGTCTGGGAAAAGCAAACATGTAAGTGGGGATAAAACAAATGATTGCCTGAAGAGGAACTGAGAAAAAATGTGATTCAGCCATCCCTGAACCATATTATGTAGGCTCCAGGTACCAACAGGGTCATTTTATAGTCATTGCAGGAGGACACACAGAACAGTTGCCTTTGAAACATTGTCTTATCAACATAACGTTGCACTTATCTTTTCTGTCCCTTTTTAAGTGTATCAATCAATCCTTTGATTTCTAGAATGTAGAAGGATACTTGAAGCATTCCTTTTCATTTTGCAGGATCAAACAGCATCCTTTGGCTCACTAAAGGATATAAAGCTGGTCATGATAAAGCCTACATGAGTCATTAAATGCAAATAAACCAATCCCTTGAGGGCAAGCCTCACAAAAGTCGCCTGGTAGGACCCACAGAAGTTACACATAGTCCTTCCAGAGTGAAGCCCACTTAGCTGCTTCTGCCTCTGTAATCCCTGCTCAAAAAGAAAAAAAAAAATCCAGCTGGAGATCCTCTGCCTTTATTAGCAATTAAAAATTTTTCTCAAGGATAAAATGCTTCTTTGTTTCTATTGTGGAACTTTTCCTTTTTTTCTTTATTTCTCCCCCTGCCTAGGATGCTATTATGCAGTTTAAACTCAGTCTAGCTCAGGGTGGTGGAAAAAGAACCCTCTCCTCACCCCAAGCCACAGAAAAAACAACCCATGAAGTGATCTCTAAAATGTGCACGTAAGAATACAAACTTTCTGCCAGGGTTAAGATGAAGCCAGCCAAACAGAAAGTTGAAAAAAACAGAAAATATTACAAAAACAGACACAAAGAGTACTAGTCACAGCTAGGCACTCTTTAAATAAAAAAGCTGACAATGTTTAATAGTGTTTCTTTTCCTTTGAAAAAGGAAAAGACAATTTCATCATTGTTTTGGTATTTGGAAAAAGACATCTACATACTGGAAATTACATACAAACTGTAAGAGGAAGGCAAAACTAGCAGTTTCTGAGAAACAGTCATTTATATGAAGCAACCTCACTTTCACAGAGTAGGCTGGAGTCCAGCCTCAATTCAGTAGTAAATCAGTCATTTTGGAGGAAGGTCAGAAGGATGTTTAGGCATGACAGCATTAGTAGCTTAGGTGGATATGCTATGAACTGAAAAACTGGAAAACATATGCTATGAACTAGGAAAACATATTTTTTAAAACTTGATTTTTTTCTAATTCCTGCAATTTATATTTTGTCCAGCATCAAAGCAAACATTAAGGCATCTATGAAGGGAAACAGCTGCCACTCACCTAATTTTAAAAGTTCCTCAGTGACTGTGCACCTCCTTTTGCTGATTCATGAACAAAACCCAGCTAAAAATTCAGCAGATCCCGCTGTGTTACTTTGCCCAGCAGAGAGAAGCAGCCTAAGCTTGATTTTCCTGTGTAACTATATCCAGATTCAGCAACACAAAATTTCTTACTACACATGTAAAGAGAACACTTCACTGGCTTCACCTCAGCACCTTACCTAGCAGTAAAGTGGGTTCAGTAGCTGGTCCATTAACAGAGGAGTTAATAGCCATGGCTATAATCATACAGCTAGAATTCAAAGTTCATCCCTACTGTTCCGTAAGGCAGCTAGTTTACTGGCTAGGCCAGCTCGTAATTCTTGCCTTTCTGATTGTGACCTCCCCTCATCCCAAACAAAACACGTAAAACTCCACTATGTTGTGAAAAGCTGTTCTGACCATCAGTTCTGGCTGTTGCTGCCCAGTATGGAACATATCCTCTCCATTTCATTCACTTGCTTCATATATGATTGGCTACAAGTTGAGAGGGCTCTAGCTGCAGTGTAGTTGTGAGCGGGTTTCTCGTGACTTGAGTGCCAGTGAAAACAGTGGGAAGCACAAACTGCTTTCACCCAGGACATGGTACAGAAGAGGAAAAATAGCTATTGTCATTTGCGTCAGTGATTTCTGATTAGACTGTTGCCAGTTCTGTAAATTCAGGAAAACTGCAGCTTTTATAAGCAAGGAAATGGCTGTGGTTTGTTGATATTTTTTTGTACATCTTTCTGATTAAACATCCAGATATGGTCTTGCTCAACTGCAATCTAATCTCTTTGAGTGGCCTGCCGGATATTGATGATAACAGACTTGCTATGTGTTAGTAAAAGGATTTTTAGAAAAGATCAAACTCTGGAAAAACCCTCAAATATTGTGACATGATCCAACCTAAAAGTAAAGGTTAACTATTTAGTTAATTTATTTTGGGCCAGGACTGCATTGCACTTTTGACCTTCATAAGAACAATAATTTCAGGTGGCAGACCTGATGCCTCCACTGGGGGATCTCATAACGAGATAGCAGCTGTCTGGAAAAGCTTATGCAGAAAAGCCAAAGGGGTCAAAATACTTGCACTTGAGTATTTCAGAGAATAATTCCTTCATTTACTCCCCGCTAGATGGAACGTCTATGTCCTTTTTGTTTTTTACAAGTCCTTTCACTCTTTAGATTCACACAGTCTTAGTCATGCCAGCTGATACTTCTCTGACACAAGTTGACCAGAGAAACACAGCAGAAGAGCATCCTTGTCCTGGGAAGTAATGTTTATAAGCATATCTGCAGACAAATGTGGAGGAAAGGATTAGGAAAACATGATCTTAAACTCATATTGTCTTACCTAAATGTGATGCTGATCTTAGGCCTTCTTGAGGTTGCCTCCAGTTTGACTCCTTAGAGACGTAACTTACCTAACTGCTCGGCTTTTCAACAGTTCTCACATAAAAACCCTGGGCCTCCAGGATAAAACTTTCAACTCTTTGTGATGATTTTTCTCCATCTCACCCTTGGATTTGTCCACAACCATTCATTTTTCATTCTTGAAAAATTTAATGTAACTAATTTAGCTCTCAGGGAACAGAACAGGTTACTATTAGGTAAAAGGACACCTTAACAGCACCTCATCTGCTCTCTGATAAGCATCCGTATAAAGATCTTTACCCTGTATTTATTACAATTCAAGAATAATTACTGTAATTCAAGAGTGTACACAGGTATACCTTACATGAAGCTGCTGATGAACTGCAAGGTCTTGGCATTATTCAGCAATTCAGTGTCATTAAACCCACTGATAGAAGTGCAGGACGATGGACACATGGCATAGATAACTTCTGCATATTTCATAAAAAACAACTTTATTGGAAATACCTAACAAATTCAATCATGACTCAAGACCATATGGAATCATACTTTCATAGAAGGTATGCTACATCTTGTAAAACAAAAAAATCTGAATCCCTCCAAGGCAAAACAGGTCTAGTATTTCCAAGTTACAGCTCTGTAATCTTTTCTGTAGATGATACACGTATATATTCAAACAAATTATACCAATAAAATTGCACCTTTCCAAGCACAAGAGATGAGTTTTATTTCCACTTTGTGAAAATTAGCTGCAGTTTATTTCATATAAATTCTCATTTAGCTAATTTTTTTAAATCTGTCTCCCTCATTTAATTACAGTAGTGGGAAATAACAATGATGATCACATTTGCAGACTCAACAAATATATTATTCTACTTGCCCCTTCAACTATTGTTTTTCCAATAAAATTGAACAAGGATTAAATGACAAATTATAAAGCAATCTGTTATAATTTCCAGTAAAGCTAGGTGGATGTCATGTATAGAGACTGTATTTCAGAATCTCCACCTTCATGTTCCAGTGTGACCTCCATAAGTGTGGTGGGCTGACCCTGGCTGGACACCAGGTGCTCACCAAAGATGCTCTGTCACTGCCCTCCTCAGCTGGACAGGGGACAGAAAATATAACAAAGCTCAGGGGTCGAGATAAGGACAGGGAGATCACTCGGCAATTACTGTCATGGGCAAAACAGGTTCAACTTGGGGAAACTTAATTTATTGCCATTCAAATCAGAGTAGGATGATGAGAAATAAAAGCGAATCTTAAAAGCCCTCCTGTCTTCATGGGCTCAGCTTCACTCCCTCTTCCAATTTCTCTCCCTCCTCCCCCGAGCAGTGCAGGGGGCTGGGGAATGGGTCAGTCCCTCACACACTGTCTCTGCCGCTCCTTCCTCCTCAGGGGGAGGCTCCTCACACTCTTCCTCTGCTCCAGCATGGGGTGTCCCCCCCCAGGAGATGGTTTTCCACAAACTGGGTCCTTCCGATGGGCTGCAGTTCTTCACCCGCTGCTCCAGCATGTCCCGCCAGCAAACCTGCTCCAGCCTGGGCTCCTCTCTCCATAGCGCCACAGGCTCTGCCAAGAGGCCGCTCCAGCAGCCGCTGCCCATGGGTCACAGCCTCCGGGGCATCCCCCTGCCCCACGGTGTGCCTCCACGGGCTGCAGGTGGGTATCTGCTCCATCATGGGCCTCCATGGGCTGCAGGTGGGTATCTGCTCCATCATGGGCCTCCACGGGCTGCAGGTGGGTACCTGCCCCACGGTGTGCCTCCATGGCCTGAGGGGCACAGCCTGCCCCACCGTGGGCTTCACCATGGGCTGCACCCTTCCCCCTCCTTCGGCACTGACCTGGGTGTCTACAGAGTTGCTTCTCTCACATAGTCCCTCTTCTCTCTTTGGCTGCAATTTTGTTGCGCAGGTTCTTTTCCCCTTCTTGATGTGCTATCCCACAGGCACCACCACCATCACTGACGGGCTCAGCCTTGGCCAGTGGTGGGTCCGTCTTGGAGCCGTCTGGTGTTGGCTACATTGGACATGGGGGAAACTTGTGGCACCTTCTCACAGAAGCCACCCCTGTAGTACCCCCCACTATCAAAACTTTGTCATGCAAACCCAATACAATAAGTCAAAACCAAAGCAAAAAGCAGAACAGTTTCTTTGCTTATGTAAACAGTTTTTCTTGTTTATTTCTCAGTCAGTAGTTTTCTACTGTATATACCTTTAACATAGTTTAGACCCTTGATTTATGTAATGTATCTAAAAGCTTTGGTAACATCTGGCTTGTAGAGATCTTTTTGCAAGGACTTATAAATTCCTTTTGTTGTTGTTACAAATTTAAGATGGATGAATAGAGGCATTCTGGTTCCTCAAGTAGCATTTCTTATCTGAACTGAAATGCAATCAGTGAAATACTGAACATCAAATTCAGTGAAGAACTCTTGACTAAATCAGAATGCTATGATCACAAATCAGCATATTGTTCAGATGAATCTGCCCATTTTTTTCTGAAATACTCATTGGTGTTCAAAATATATTAAAAAAAATAAAGCTGCATTGGGCCAGTCTTCACAGTAAAGCTGAGTTCACCCAGAGGATATAAATGGTGCTTCAGCCTTTACAAGGGTAAATGTCAAGATATGTGTATGTAAAAAATCATGCATAATTTGAATGCTGATCTGCATGTAATTACTGTACAGAAAGTACAGAAAGCTTTTGTACTTACTAAAACAATTCCTCCTGCCTTTATACAGCTCATATGCAGGAAGGCAATATTAAAATCCATAACAAATTTATGGAAACAAAGAAACCAAAATATTAAGCACTCTTCAGACTATTCTTGCTGAATGTTTTTCAGTGTTTCTTGCCTTCTGTCTCCTACAGGCTTTTGAGGTTATTTTTGTGTTCTGTTAAGGGTTAAACAATTACTTGTATGATGTAATAATAGATCAGAAACTAATGCTGGCTTTGTTTATATATATGCAAACCAGTGAACTCTAAGCGTATTAGTAGATGTAAGTGAAATAAATATTTGGCCAGCCACCTTACAGTGTTTAAGATTGTCACCAGTTCCCTTCCAGTGTCAGCAGTTGTACAACTGATTTCAAAAAGGATGGGGCTTTTGCCACACCAGATGAGAAATGCACTGATACTGCTGTATCTACCTCCTAAGCAGCTAATCTTGCCTTTTTCTACACAGTTTCCAGAAAATAGTCACACAAGACTGCTTCCCTTTTACTTGCCGCTTTCACATTTCTCTAGGAGTTTTGGAAGACACTATTACAAAATGTCAGCAGTTATGTAGATAAGCATCTCAACTCATATGGGGAAGGAAATGTGAGCTATCTAAAGTGATCTGAGGAATAGCAGAGCTCATTATGTTTTGCTGACTGCATTTGGAAAGAAGTGCTTTCAGTCTGAAATGAGAGAAAACAATGAAGAGCCTCTTCGCTCTTCACCAGAGTGAAGACAGTGGTGTCTTTGCTCTTTGTCTCAGACTTTGCGAGAGATTTCCTGGTTGGTTGGCCAGATCCCACACAAAATTATTCACAGCAAGCTGAAGTTGGTATTTTTGGGTCTGGTGATAAAATGCAAATTACTTATTTCAAGTAATCAAAATACTTCATTTGTCTCAGTTCTGGTTATCTTTTTCAATAAAAAATTTATAACAATAGAAGTTAGTTTTGAAGCAAAATGTTTAACTTCAAAAGTACCTACAGAAAACATTTGATTGTTCCTAGCACTTTTTTTCCATATAAAATTATTTCCTGAGTTTAGCTCAAAGAGTATATTGGGTTCCTACCAAGGCTTGTTTTTCTGTGGAGAAGGTGTTGGTTAAAAAATTCCCCAGTTCTATGACATATAAGCAGCAGCACAGACAACAAAAACTTTGTTCCCAGCAGCACAGAGCTTAAAAGACAGGAAAGTGAAGAACCATCTGTTTGGTACATTTGTCTTGGCTATAGCTTTTTACATCTTTCAGTCAGGCAGCATATGATGGCAAAATGCAAGATGCTTTTGCGTAGCACTAGCAGCCATTTCCTTGGGTAATTCTTCCCGGTTGGGATGTCAGTGGTGAAACTGTATAGCAGGTCATGAGAAGAGAGACCAAGAAAGAGCCTGCATCAGCCACTGCAACATTCAAACAAGTGGGAATAATAAAAAGAACTGGGAGTGTAAGTGCTGTGAAGGTGTGAAGGTTTTCCCAGAGTGATGACATTTAGAGTTTAAAGGCAACACAGCTAGCTTAGCACTTTGCCAGGAGAGGAACTGAATTAAGTGGATGCTGTAGCATCACCATAAATATGACATCCCCAAATATTATTTTTCTCAATAGAACTAAAGTTATTAAATAGGAGAATGATTTAATACTTTGGAAACTACATAGGTCATCTATATCTTGGTCCATTACTTTGACTTCCTCTGCCCCTAAAATTATACAGTATTTCTGAGCCAAATCTTGAAGTTGTTACAGACAGATCCAAGACCCACTGACACCAATGAGAGTCTTTGCTCTCAGAATTCAACATTTAAATTGTATATTCCTCCTTGTACTAATCTTCAATAGCCTCACCTGTCATCTGATGCTCCACCAGAGGAAAAACTATTTCTTAGTTAAAAAGATACTAATGGCAAATAAAAGTGAGACATAAGTGCAAGATTTGGCCAGGTCATACTTACCATTTTCAGGCATAGTAATGAAGACAGCATAACTGCCCATGTAACTATTCCTAATATCTTCTGCCTGTATCCTTTATGTATTGTGTGCAGCTTTTTCATCAAAAATGGTTTCTTCAGTACCCAGCCTGCTTTTTTACTAACTGCGTGTAAATGACAGGAATAGGGATTCTAGAGAACTAAAAAAATTAAGTTGGAGGCTACATCAGTTATCCTGTTTTCAGAGGAGAAAGCTAGGCAAATAAAATGCTAAAATTTAGGGTATCCTTGTCTTTACAGCAACTTGCTCAATTCTGTATGTGGTGCTTTTCTCAAACATCAAACTTACATCTGGGCTTCTTCTACCTAACCTACCTAAACCAAAATTTTTCTAGGAGAGTCATTGTAATGTGTGTAAAATGTTGGAAAAAAAGCAATGAAGCTAGGTGTGAAGAGTAACAGATCACTGAAGAAGACAGGTAAGATTGTCTTTATTCTAAATATAACTGCTCCGTGCCACTAAGCAAGTTTAAGGTACAGTTTTAAAAGTGCATGTTGTGTTTATGATCAGCTTCTTTTAAAGAATCTAATCTTCCTGTTGTACTATTGTCAGATTGGTAAATCTCCAGCAGTTTGGTCAAGAAACATAGTATTTTTGTAGAGCAGTATGCCAGTTTATACACCTAGAATGACACACTTCTGCAGAACTCTAATATTCTTATTAGTCTTGGAAAACCCCAACAATTTCAACTGAAACTTTGTTCTCAATTAAAATAATAAATACCAAGGTCAACTTGATTCAAGACCATTTAAGCAAGTGCTTTTCCTCTAGAATTCCACTTGCCATGCAATAAATTTTTTCAAGGATTCAGGTTTATACCACTGATACTAGACTAGTAATAGATTTTCAGAGCAACCCCCCCTTTATTTTTTTTTCTGATTGCAAGAATCAGTCCCTCAGCAAAAATATATATTTTCTACTACATTGATTCACCTAGAAACAAAGACATTGCCAAAGGCTGCAAATGATAAAAGCAGAATTAAGTTGTGACAGCAAGTCTAGCAATACAGACAAGAAAAGAGACAAAGAACACTTCTTAAACACCCTATATTCAACATGTGCCTGTTGACAAGCGGAAGACTGAATACCTGCTCCCACTCATGTCAGTGGAATCTGTTGCTACAGGCTAACACTTACATGTGCAGAAGGTATCCACACAGACCAGGCAGAGTTTCATATATACAGGTTCATGTGACCAGCTCTCGCAAAGAAGCTTATCTGTTTTTGGTTTGGTCAAGGCAGCACAGAAGACTGTACTAAGCCTCTGAAACACATGAATTGTTTTCGGTTGAATTTGGAGCATGACCCAATCTATGGGACTCTTGAGAGTGCACCTATGCTATCAGACCCTTCACCCCAGCCCTGCCGCTCCCCCCCCACACCACCACCCCCAGCGCCTTCCTGGTAATCTCTGATAATTTCATCATGATTCATTCTTCCCAGACAGAAATGCTTCTTTAAAGTTTTTGAAAAACTTCTTTTAAAGTTTTAAATATAAATGCTGCTGGAGCATTTATATTTATTATTGAAAATAAGGACTCCTGTGTGATGATGTTAAATTCAGTATTGTGTATTCAGCACATCAATACAAGATAATTATTTTTCTCTGCAGTCTGACATAGCAGTGATGTGGTATAATGTGTGGGCCATGCTGGCTACATTTTAATTTAGGTTACTGGCCTGCAGACTGAAGAGGTACAAACTGGAAACTGGCCAAGAAAGCAGGAGGAACACTCCATTGCAAGTGACAGAAAACCACTTCCAGGGTCTGCCTTTCCTGCTGATGTCCTCTAGCTGCTGCAACAGAAGGAGCATCTACAGCTCAGACGCAAGTGTGACATGGCCAGCCCCATTGACTCACACCCCCATGGGGCCGGGCTGCCCCAGCATGGGTGGCACTGACATGCCTGCCTTGCCAGAAAAGAAAGGGTCCACCTCAGAGGGGAGCTAATCCTGGCAGTGGGAAGGAGAGCTTTTTTAGTAGAGGACAAAGAGGCTATGGATGGACACAGGCACTAAGACTGCTGTGATGCTTTATGGGGTAGGGGGAAAATGTTCATCAGGGACCTCATCTGGCAAATATAACAGACATGGCGACAGACTGAATCTAAATTTATTGGGCCTCAGTGGCTCCAGGCAACTTCCACTGGCTGAGATTACGCTCCCCATGCGTGTCCCCCACTTGCTCTTAAACTGCTTACAATATATCCAAGAGTTTTATCGCCAGAATGCAAATTAGCAGATGAAAGCAGTAGGATACTAACGAATACATGTGAGTTACAAAATTATCTTCAAGTGGTATCTCGTTTTCTTATTAAATGGTAGGTCAAAAATATCTGTTGCCTTCTGGCAATGTAAAGAGAGTACCACCAGTTAGATGCTATTAACATGCTTCCCCTGCTCCCCCTTCCCCATCCGGAGTGTCCTGATCAATTTATCACATATGGTTTATCATTAAAAACTGGCAGTCTTCAGTGAATTTACATTTTTGCATCACAAGTCTGCTAAAGTCCGTGAAAAACTGTAATACTTGCACTTTGTGCTCATATAATTGTTATTATGGATACAGCACATGCTCCTTTTATAAAAGCATTAGCTAGCATGGAATTTTTTTCCCAGTGGGGGTCAAATAATTTACCATGTGAAACTACTGAAACTTATTTAAGACTGTGAGATAGTAAAGTTGCTGAAGAAATTTTCTAGCTTAAAAAATATGAAGACAGAAAACTGTTTGGAGTTAACATGGCTGCAAAACTTTGCTGTCTTGCAGCTGGTGAGGCTCCCTTCATTTGAAGCTCCAAAGGTTTTAAAAGGGTGATGGTCTCCTCTAGTTTAAAAACAAATCCTGGACAGATTTTAATCTGTGAATACATAGCAAGAATCAGCTAACACATTGCAGATAGCATACAGAGAATTATTAAAAACTGAATAGGTACACAAACGTCATCACCAGCACAACTGACTCTTGTGATATTTCATCTTTTCCCTACAGCCCCAGGAGCTGCCAGTGGACTATATCCGATTTCAACTTTGAGTTTCAAGAAGTTAAAAAAAAAAAGTGTGTGTATATATACATATATATATATTTATTTATATCTATATATGGTTGTGAGTGACATTTATGGGAGAAAAAATCTTGAGCATCTAGCATCTTGAATGCAAGAATGAAGAAAAAAAATCAACAGTTGTTTCACAAATCTTGTGTTTTATAAGTCCCAAAAGCCTTCACTGGGTAGGTGCGCCCACCTCTGCTCCCTCCGCTACCTCCTATTGAAATGAATGGCAGTGTCCTATTGACTCGTGGGTCTTGCATCAGGGTATCGGAGCATGAAGTGGGGTGCTAAAGAGACCATGTTTTCTTGTTCAAGCACTACGGACATCCTTCTGCTTTTATTATTAAGGCATGTTTTAACACTGTCTTCATGAGTGAGTAGGCATTCAGTATCACAGATGATGCCTGATCTCCAACTCCACTATGTCCTACATCAGATTTTCCTTTTCTTTCTCAGACAGTATCTCAGCAATGGTAAAGTCATTAGCTTCTGCAAGGTAATCCAATTCCTTCACATAGCTATAAAGTATCATTCTTAAAGCATCATGGTGCTTACAACAGTGGAAGAATGTCAGGACTTCTTTAAGAGTAAGAAATTGGTCCTGAACAGATCACATCTCCACCAAAGTGAGCGACTTTTGCCCCTAAGACTCTCCTGGATTTGATGGGTACTAAAAGTAGGGAAGCTGCACAATGAATGATTCAGTGCTGTGGGCAAGTATACAACAAGAACTTGCCTTAATCATCAGAAGTTTTGGGTGCAAAGGGGAAATGGGTAGGGCGACAGCAAACTATTACTGTAAGGCCTAGGATCTTTGGAGCAGATGGGGAAGCAGGAGAGCTACCTGCCACCTTGTGTGTCAAGAAGAAAGAGTGGAGCTTAGGGAATGTCATTTTAGCAGATGTCTTAGGAACTGGATGTGATTTTTAACACCTGATTTGTACTCTGATCAAAGCACTTTCAGACCAGTCCTACTTGTAGATAACTTCTTTCCACAACACCACATCTACTACATGCTACCTGCTACTAGATGGCTTCCACATCTGCCTGCTCTCTGGATCTCATCTATGAACCTGATCTCCCTAGCCACAAAACAGACTGTGTCTAGGTCTTGCAGCTTCTTCCCAGATAGTACTTTTTGGTATGTCTTTTCCTACCTATTCACGTAACCCAGACTACTCATATCTCAAATAGTTCAAGTTCTGTTCCTGGGCTACAACAAATGCAACATAGCCCTACTCAGAATGGTGCCGACAGAAATAATTTCCCTCCCAGGAGTTGATTATATAACTCCTCTAATTCAAGTCACTAAACATAAAAATTACTTGTTTGTACCTCTGAGTCTCTTCAGAACCTATGACCACACTCCTCACACCCCTCACTCATCATGAGGATGACACCTCCTCCATTCACTAGATGGGGCCAGCCACCAATATTCCCTTGTTATGTCTGTGTAGAATTTCAATATTCTTTCATGTTCTGCTCACATGCATGGGATGGCGGTCTTTTAACCATCAGCCGTCAGAAGATTATTTCGTTGTCCATAATACAAAGACCCACACATTAAAATTGTTCAGGAATCTTAATATGCCTAAATTTGACACTTGTGATCTAGGAGCTGCCAATATAACATTGTAGCAAACCTATGCTTGTCTGGTTTGGGTCAGGTTCAGTGAGGTTTCCACCAGTTCCTGTAACAGAAATTCCTGGCAAATGTTTTTCTCCACAACAGACTCAATCTGAAACAATCTAGGTTATTGGGAAAAGGAGCCTTGGAAAGCATCCAAATTACTCAATCATTCTGACAGTTATGGGAGGCCAACTGCTGGAAAGATTTTGTGAGAGCTAAATGAAACTGTTCTAACAAGATACGTATAAGCACAATATGATACTCTGGCACAGAGCAGGCCACAACCTTTTGGTGCCAAAGTATTACTTGCAAGTTGAGCGGGATGTTCCTTTCTAGTCTGCCACTTTTTTATGCTCATTTTCAAAATTTTTCCTTGAATTTCTGTTAACAGTAACACACTTCACTTTGCTTCATTGATGAAGGAACTCAAGAATACATTACTGATTTATTTTTAGGCAGAGAGATAGTGACAGATCTGAGAACAGAACTTACAACTTTCTGTTCCAGTATTGCAGGCAAAACAAGAAAATTTTGCTTTTCTACAGCCACAGTTTTAACGGCAAGTTTTTACCTTCTTTCAGCTTTGCTCCTTCTTGTGATCCCTGATTAGTGTATTTGTCCTTACAGGTGTGGAACTGGTCATGGGAATTAGCAAGACTTTAGGCAGCTCAAACCACTAAACAGATAAACAGATCAGACAAGAGCATCCTGAAGTGCTACTGAGAACAAGTACCCTTAATGGGAACAAATACAGGCCATACTCTGTAATTTCCATTAGTTCTGGTTCAGTGCAAAATCTAGCATAATAAATGTCACATAAAAATTATTAATACTCAGCATTCACTTTACAGCGCTTGAACATTAACATTGAATATGATTTTTAAGTTTGAACAGAGTCCCAGAGAAGATACTGTGTTCTCAAATACTGTAAGTGATCCCATTAAACAATGAAAAAATTCAAATGTGGATGCAAAAGAGACACCACAATAACTATTTATATTCTCGGTGATTTTTCTACTTGTTTAAATGTTAAACACCAAGTCATACTTTGCAACACAGATGCTCTGAGATAACAGGCCAAACATGTTTGACCAGCTGCCAGCCCACTCCTTTACAGCGAAGGACAGAAAGAATGCTTTGATCATGACATCCCAAACAGTGCTGTCCACCATTACTACTTAATGGCGCTATACACTGCAAAGAACCTGTAAAATCATAGTCTCCCTCTCTTAGAGGGTCTGCACAACTTGAAGAGCTGTCCTCTTGGGCCAGGATCACACCCAAAGCATTGTGTACTATAAAACTTCCAAGGAAAAGGAACGTATTGTGTAATGGTCTTCCCTGCAATTAAATGAAATGGAGATTTTGGAATTTGACAAGCTGGGACATACTACTGACAAAATGCTGATACATTCTGAATGACCTTTTTTTTTTTTTTTTTTTTTTTAATTCCAGAAGCTCATGAAGTATCTGAAAACAACAACTTGCTACCTGCAGTTTGTCTCTCATTTGCTGCTTTGTGAATGTTTTTTTTAAGACACAGTTAAAAACTGGGATAGGGATTCCAGAAGGTTTGTCTGTTTTTTCTTTCCAGATTAATACACTGTCAGCTAACTAAGAGGAGGATGCAGCCAGCGACTTACTCTCTCATATTTAAAGTTATCCAAGCTGCCTACAACTCAAGAAATAATCACCCTTCATGGTTGTTTATCAAAGCATTCCAAACATGATGTCATGTAAGAAATATTTTTCATTTTCTATAAGTGTCTACACTGCTTAGTGTTTATACATATCTACATTGCTTAGGTAAAAGTTTTTCCCCATTACAAAGTCATCTTTTACCCAAACTAAAGACCTAGAAAATCAAGAATGGAGGGGGGGGGGGGGGGGGGGGGACACGGACAGGACCAGGATGGATAAGGATTAGTTTGTTTGCTGCTTTTTTTCAGTGAAGGAATGAAGCAGAGTAAGATAGAGTTAGCAAGCAGCAGCCTCCAAGCAAGCATGAGGAGGTAGCTGTGAGCAGGTAGGCTGTGGATCTTCTGGCTTTGGAATACTGCAGATGCCAAAAATGTAGAGGGATTCAAAAGGGACCAGGCAGACTGATGAAAGACAAATCATTGTTCAGTATCCCAGAATGGTTAGAAACCACCTTTACCTCAGGTAGTCCATTAATTTCAAATTGGTAAAGGCTGAAAAAGTATTTCAGAGAAAATATCAGATATGCTTGCTGTGTTTCCCTTTTCCTTGGCATCTGCTTTTGGCCACTTCAGTCAGATCTAACAGAGCCATTATTACTGTTACATGAAAGTTTCACGGTTATTATGTCAGCATAAAGCATAACTTAGACAGCAGGTCAGACAGAAATACAATCTCACTGAAGTGATTTTTCCTATAGGTTATTTTCCTAAATAACTTTTCGGTTCATCACAATACTGAAACACTTTGGCCAAGAAAAGCTTCTGCTGTGTGGGCACTTCTGAAGACTGATGGGTTTGACTCACAGTAAGACATTTGCACAGCTGATTAGTTGGTTACTAAATGTTTATGCATATATCCTGAAGCTCACCAAGTTTGGAACTCCATATGGTGCCTCTCTATGGCTTAAGAGTTGCAAAGACTCCTGACATGGGGTTTCTGATGCCATGCAGTATGTATATGATTGAAGTAATATGCAACTAAAACCAGAATGCTTAGGGGAAATGTTAGGCCACTTTAATACTGTATCACTGTACTAGATTCATAGATATCCTGAATTCCATGAACAACCTGAAAACCAAGCACATTAAAAAGTCAAGCATGTGACAAAAGTATATCTTCTTGCCCTTCTGTTGCTCCTCCATCTACATTTACAGCCCTTCATTATATGAACCTCAGGGATGTGATTTGTGGGCTCTAAAGCAGATAGTCAAGGCCCAATAACACAAAAAGTAAATGCACAGCTACACTTCATCTTCAGCTCTTTGTTGCTGGCGTTTAAATGTAAAAGTTCCTTTCACCGTTATGTAAAAAGGGTGAAATGGCTGAGGGACAGCAATACATTGTTTACTATCACTTTGGCTGTGCAGGTAGTAGTCTTCATAGGGGGAAAGGAGTAAGACATGGGACAGCTTTTAACAACATCATGACTAGATTTGTCAGCACTGACACGGCAACACAATGACTCACATGACTGAAGCAATTTGAATTCATAGAGAAATTCCTCATTTATTGCACTTCTGGGTAGGATCAAACTCAGAGGTTGCTATCTATCCATTTGTGAATATGAACACTGTTATATGAACTGGTCTTACTAGGAGTCAGACTAGACCATTTAGTATTCTTCTGTTCTTCCTAGAAAGAAATTGGCTTGAGTTGAAGTAAAGTAAGGCTGTAAGTGTTTGACTGGTTGGGTAACTTATTTTGCAGAATGATGATACATCACCCTATTTTCCCTGTAAACCTAGAATTGCTGTTTGGCATTAATACAGGTAAGCACTGAAGGCTTTTGACAGAGATGGAAAAGACAGGTTATTAGCAACTTCTAGGTAAAACGTTTGAGCAGCGATCTTCTCAAAATCACAGTTGGTCAGATCTCAGAACCATAGGTTGCAACATAGAAACTAAAAAACAGGGTTTACTCTTGTCCAACTTACCACAAATGTAGAGATCTTAATTTTCATCACTCCTCTTCCTCTACCTCCAAGTTTCTCAAGGCAGGACTAATACTGAGCAGCAGGACGAGGACCCAAGAGTTGGAATCCCTCTGTACTATTTCTGGTCATTCTGCTGACTTGTTCGAGGACATTCAGCAACAACAGATGTATTGAGACTGCATGGTGAAAAAGGAAGAAACAGCAAGCTAGCACCAGCTAGCTGATTTAGGCGTGGAAGGCACAACTGGGAACCCAACCTCCAGCTAACATTCCTACATGACAACATACAGAGATTTCTACACCGTACTATGCTACATGGTCCTACAAATCACACAGTTCTGATAACGCCTACCTATATCCATGGGTGGCTCTCAAGCTAAATGTATTCAAGTCAAGTGCCTTAAGTCTTTGGATGAAAAGAGCTCCCATTGAGCAAGTGGAAATTATTATCAACGCTTCAAAATGAGTGGGTGCTGCTTAGACTGAGAATTAGCTCTTCAGAAGGTGGTTGCTAATGAAATAACAATGGGAAAAGAAGTACTTGCCTTTCGAGTTAGTCTCTAATAGGAATGGAACCAGAATGTAACAAAGGATAATTGTTACAGTTTGAATCTTAGAGTGGAAATTAAGGAAATTAATGGAACAAATAAGATTTTCCCTTTATCTTAGTACAATCTGAGGAACAATCCATGTCATTTTAGTAAGACCCCTCATTTTAAAGAAGAAAAGTATAACCAAGAAATGTAAAGACAGAAACTTGTTCAGAAATACGAAACAGATGAGAAAATGCTGAACTGACCAGATGTGTCCACAATGTTTTATTCAGCTCCTAAAATCTCCTTAGATGATACATACAAGCAGTGGTGTAAATGCTGCAAGAACAATTTCACAGAAGTTGAGACAGGTTTGGCAGAAATAATTGGAAAGGTTACCAATTAATGTTACTAAACATTTGCTTTTTTGGTTTGGGGAGGACGGTTACAGCTAAGAGGAAGAAGATCTTGAGAGTGTCTTTTGGGACAAAAAGTAAAAGCTGATTGGAAAAGGAAGAAAATTATATAATTCTCTTAAGCACAGAATTTTATATTTTATTAGATTTAAAATCTGTTTTCATTTTTCTGTTGTCATTTATACACATTTCCAATACCTCATTAGGTCAATATTTGTGAGTGGCAAAAAATCTGTGGTCATGTAGACTCATTTCAACAGAAAAAGACAGAATGGAGCACCATTCAGTTATCGTTTCCTATTTAAAGGTAATGAATTGTTTCATTTACTATTTTCCAATGTGCATAAAACAGTCATGTAGTTTTTCTGAATGTAGTTCTCAATCCTGATTAAGATTCAATGACTTTATTTAGTAATCTTGTCTTCATAAGCTTTGCAAAATTCTCACTTATTTAAAGATTTTACCCCAATCCTTTTTCAAAATAATATACTGTTTCATTATGGAAAGACAGTAGAAAATTCATTTATGGCTTATTATAAAAAATTATTTTATAATAAGTCTGCTATTACAGCAGACTGCCTTGTAGCATAGAAGCCTGCTTCTTGTCAGGGGCTGAAGATTCACTGTAGATATCTCTAATCAACAGGAGTCTGTCATTGTAATTGACAGTTCACTTAGGGCTGTCAATTATTAAAAGCAGATACCTAACAAAGCTTAATAGTTAACTAGACTATAGCATTGTTTTTAGTACTGTAATAAGTATTTAAAACAGTATTTAAATCAGAACAATAAATCTGAACTAGCGTACACAGCTGTACTTCAGCTGTAACCACCTTCTTGCTGATTGAATACACTGAGATACTAAGAATATCCTACCATTTGGGTTTGGGTTTGGCTCCTTCTCTAACATCAGCATTCAGCTTAACATTGACACTCCACTCCTAGGCACTAGTCCACAGCTCTTGCTAGATTAATTCAAATCACAGAATCACAGAATGGTTGGGGTTTTAAGGCACCTCTGGTGATCATCCAGTCCAATCCCCTGCTAAAGAAGGGTAAGCAGGTTCACCCAGAGCAGGCTGCACAGAACTGCATCCAGGCAGGTTTTGAATGTCTGCAGAGAAGGGGACTCCACAAACTCTCTGGGCAGCCTGTTCCAGGGCTCTGTCACCCTCAAGGTAAAAAAGTTCTACCTCACACTCAGAAGGAATTTCCCATGTTGCAGTTTGTGCCCGTTGCCCCTTGTCCTGTCGCTGGGCTCCACTGAAAAGAGCCTGGCCCCGTCCCCCTGACGCCCACCCTTAAGGTGTTTGTGTGCATTGGTAAGATCCCCTCTCAGTCTGCTCTGCTCCAGGCCAAACAGCCCCAGCTCCCTCAGCCTCTCCGCATCAGGGAGATGCTCCAGTCCCCTCATCACCTTCGTAGCCCTCCGCTGGGCCCTCTCCAGTAGTTCCCTGTCTCTCCTGAACTGGGGAGCCCAGCACTGGGCACAGCACTCCAGATGTGCCCCACCAGGGCAGAGCAGAGGGGGAGGATCACCTCCCTCGGCCTGCTGGCCATGCTTCTCCTGATGCCCCCCAGGATCCCACCGGCCTTCCTGGCCACCAGGGCACACTGCTGGCCCACGGGCACCTTGCTGCCCACCAGCACTCCCAGGTCCTTCTCCGCAGAGCTGCCTTCCAGCAGGTCACCCCAGCCTGTGCTGGTGCCTGGGGCTGTCCCTCCCCAGGGGCAGGACCCTGCTCTTGCCTTTGTTGAGCTCCATGAGGTCCCTCTGCCCCAGCGCTCCTGACCAGGTCTCCCTGAATGGCAGCGCAGCCTCTGGTGCATCAGCCGCTCCTCCCGGTTCTGCACCATCAGCAACGTGCTGAGGGGACACCCTGCCCCTTCACCCAGGTCACTGGTGAACAAGCTGAACAGGACTGGGCCCAGCACTGACCCCTGGGGAGCACCGTGAGCCACAGGCCTCCAGCCAGGCTCTGCAGCGCTGATCACAACCCTCTGAGCTCTGCCACCAGCCAGTTCTCAGTCCACCCCCCATCCACTCACCTGACCCACACTGCCTGAGCTCACCTGTGAGGGAGTCACGGGAGACAGTGTCAAAGGCTGAGGTCAAGGCAGACAACATCCACCACCCTCCCCTCGTCTACCCAGCCAGTCATTCCATCATAGCAGGCTGTAAGTTTGGTCAGGCAGGATTTCCCTTTGGTGAATCCATGTTGACTACTGCTGACAACCTTCTTTTCCCCCACACGTTTGAGATAACCTCCAGGACTTGCTGTGAGGCTGACCGGCCTGTAGTTTGCTGAGTGCTCCTTCTTGCCCTTTGTGAAGACTGGAGTGACATTGGCTTTTGTCTAGTCCTCAGACACCTCTCCTGTCCTGCGGGACCTTTCAAAGATGAGGGAGAGCGGCTCAGCAATAACACCTGCCAGCTCCCTCGGCACTTGGGGGTGCATCCCACCAAGGCCCCTGGATTTGTGGGTATCAGGTTTGCTTAAGTGACCTCTAACATGATCCTCAACCAAGGGAAAATCTTCCTTTCTCCAGACTTCCTTTCTTGCCTCCAGGGCCTGGGAAACCAGAGGGCTGGCCTGGGCAATGAAGGCTGAAGGAAAGAAGGCACTCAGTAACTCCACCTTCTGTGTGTCCTTCCTCACCAGGGCACCCACCCCATTCAGCAGCAGGCCCACATTTTCCCCAGTCATCCCTTTCCTACTGATGTACTTGAAGAAGCCCTTCTTGTTGTCCTTGACATCCCTCACCAGATTTAATTCTAAATAGACCTTAGCCTTCCTCGTTGCTTCCCTACATGTTCTCATAACATCCCTATATTCCTTGCAAGTGGCCTGTCCCTTTTTCCATATTCTATAAATTCCCTTATTCAGTTCGACTTTTTCCAGAAGCTCCTTGCTCATCCATGCAGGCCTCCTGCCCCCTTTACTTGATCTCATACTCATAGGGATGCACCTGTCTTGAGCCTGGAGGAAGAGATGCTTGAATACTAAACAGCTCTCTTGGACCATCCTGCCTTCTGGAGCCCTGAACCGTGGGATTCCTCCAAGCAGGTCATTGAAGAGGCCAAAATTAGTCCTCCTGATGTCCACAGTTTCAATCCTACTTCTATTGCCCTGCTTCCTCTACATGGGACCCTGAACTCCACCCACTCTGCAGCCAAGGCTGCACCCAACCTTCACATCCCCAACCAGTCCTTTGTTTGTGAGTACAAGGTCCAGAAGCACACTTCGCCTTGTTGGTTTCTCCACTCCCTGCTCAAAAAGCTATCATCAATGCCCTGCTGGAACCTCCTGGGCTGTGTGTTCCCAGCTCTGCTGTCTTTCCAGCAGGTATCAGGGTGGCTGAAGTCCCCCATGAGAACCAGGGCCTGCGACTGTGAGGCTACCTGCAACTGTCTGTAGAAGGGCTCATGAAGCTCCTCTCCCTGATCAGGTGGCTTGCAGCAAACACCCACAACGGTGTCCCCCGTGCTGGCCTGCCCCTTAATGCTTTACCCATAAGCTCTCGACTCGCTCTGCATCCACCCCCAGGCAGAGCTCGATACATTCCAGCTGCTCCCTCACATGAGGAGCAATTCCACCACCTCGCCCCGCTGGCCTGTCTTTCCTAAAAGGTACATAGCCACCCATGGCAGAGTTCCAGTTGTGCGAGCTGTCCCAGCGTGTCCCTGTAATTGCAACGAGATCATGGCCCTGCGACCACACACAGATCTCTGGTTCTTCCTGTGTGCATTGGTGTACAGGCAATTCAGAGAAGTAATTGAGCACAGGGGTTTCCCAGAAGGGATGGGGAGGCAGGTAAGGAACATATGTCGCTGCTCTGGATGGTCTTGCTTATCCCCCAGTTGGATCCAAAGCTTTGGATCCTGCCCCCCAAGTCAGTTTCATCTTAACCACTTTCATCTGATGCCACAGTCACTGTGTTGTGTTTCTTTTCAGGCTGACCAGGCACATCAAGGAACTTATGGTCCATGTTTAAGTTGTACATGAAGCTACAGGGCCAATTTCTGCAAATCCCAGAGCTCCATCTGTGTTTCTTAGTCCAGAAACATCAGTGTAGTTGGGGCAATAAAGATTACTGGCAACATGCATAATGATCTAGGGCTCCAGTATTTCCTCCTCCAATGTATCAAGATGATAAATACACTGAGGAATGAGTATCTGAGCTGTGCTATGGTTCTGCTTGAAAAAATTACAAATTTTTTAAAGTCTCTCCTTTCAAAATGAAAGGAAATGGCATATGCCAGAAGAAAAGTACCTCCTAAGTCATGTCAAAATAGTAGGGTTTATAAATGTATGCTATAAGCAAGATTTATTCTTTAACTGCCAGGCACTGGGCTAAGTTAAGAAATATTCTCATACTCATGGAGCAGAGAATCTAACATGGTCAAATATTCATTAGCACATACTGTTTTCAGTATCATTATCTCTTAGGTTTAAAGTTTACTTCATTAGTTTACCTCTAATATTTCATTGATTTTTTTCTTTCATTTTGACAACGTAGTATTTTCTTTCTTTAAAGTAGATTAATCAAATACTTATAAAGTAGGTTAACAAATTGCCCCAGCTCACAGAAACAGATACTTTCATGAAAAAATGAATCTTACTGTAACTTTGTATTTTGTAGACACAAATCTGTTCATGTCTTGACAACCCCTAGAAACGTTCAGTGTATCTCACTAATAGATTTCTGTTTAGGAAAAAATTGCTACATTTTTCACATAACTTTGTAATGTAACTGTAAATGCTTTGACAACACCTTTGTATTTGCCCACTAGGTAATTTCTTTCAGTTGTACTTCAAGACCTTGACATTGACAATCACAATACACAGATACAAATCCCAGTTTATATAGAAAACCAGCTATAGTTCTCCAAGAGGCTGAATTCCAGCTTTGGCTCCTCTGTTTATGAGGAAATCATTCCTGCCTGGTCCCCTAAGACAGGCCAGGAGACACGTTGCATCTCACTTGTGATATCCTCAGTGTTTAACATCAGCCTGCTGGGGCCACCTTGGGACTCTGTGACCCTGTCTAAGCAGAATTGCCTACAGGAATTATGTAAGGCATAAAGGCAAGATCTTGCTTGCAGTCACCTTGCTGTAAAGGAAAAGAGGGCTTCTACAGCATGGCCACAATGCTCCCACTGCCAGGCAGGGAAAAGGAGGAGCGTGAGGACGCCCGTCTCCACCCGCTATGGGCTTTCAGATCGTTGCTTCCCTGCAGGATCACTGCTATTGACTACACTGTCTTCCATTCCCTGTGTAAAAAGAGGCTGTGTTCCCCTCTTCCAAGCAGTTTTTTTGTCATAACTCCTGCTCTGGTGTATCAGAGATATGTCCTCTGACATTTTCATTATCGTGGGAGATGCTGCTGCAAAAGGGACAGCATCACTAGAGAGGATATAATCTCCTGGGCCAAATACCACTGTACTGGGGTCCATCCTCTTCCTGAGGGCTGACAAATCTTTCTTACTTCTGACAGCACAAGGTCTTTACACCACATGAGGCATTTTCCTGGCTAAGAAGTGAGATTTAATGGCATTAAGTCCCCAGCTCCTGCAAAGGTACTCCCCAGTCTGTTTCTTTTACAATTTTGAGATTCCTACCATCTCCAAGCCTAGGCAGCAGAGTCTTGATCCAGGAATACATTTCTAGACATTACCTTTTCTGTAAGATAACTCACTTTGTCTCTCTTTCTTAGCTAGCTACATGCTTTTACAGTCTCTCTTAAACAGTGTTTCTTGGACTTCTCACCATTCCCAGACTAAAAGTATCTTGTACCCTAGGAAGAGGGTCTTTGCTCAAGCACAAATTGCGTTACCAAATGGTTATAAAATAGTCAGGCTGTAGAAGCTATTATAAAAAGAAGAAAGATCTATAGCTGCAGCAGAGGACATAATATGGTGGTGATACACCAGAATGAAACTTCCAGGGATAAAAGGCAAGAACTTGTAAATTGGTCAAATGTGTTGTGGCCAATTTTAGAATAATTTTTCTTATCTGACGTTCACTTGAAATACTTTCAACTCATTTGGCATGTAACTCTTCTATGCCTCATTGCAAATCTTTCTAATGCCAGTAGCATTATTCAACATTGCTGCATCTAATTTATTGAGCCTCTTTGCCATGGGATATTTAACAAAATAATAATGCATTAGACATAATTAGAACGTGACTAAGTTAATTTTCATAATGCCAATTATAGTGGATTACTGCAAACGTAATTCACACCTCTATGCTGCAGACTCAGTATCACCCGTAAGCCAGCTCACAGTGTAATATGTACACAGTGCACAGAATGCAATGAATAAACACCATAATTTGCAAAACCTTAACTGACAGCATGCCTGTTGACTTTAACAGTATCAATTTGCAATGTTTAATAACAGGCTAGTAAGTAATTACATACTGTTATACTTGCACTGAATTTTATCTTTAAATCCATGGCTCTTCGTTTGTCCACCTAACCAGTCATTTTATCCTAGAAGGCAACCAGCTTGGTCAAGCATGACTTGCCCTCATGACTCTCTGCTGGTTTTTCTTCATCATCTTGTCCTTTATGTAATGGAGTTGGATTCCGAAACCACATGCTGCACACGCTCCGTGTTTGTTTTGGAGACTGACATAACTTGGATCAACCAATAGTTCCCTGGATCCTCCACTGCACCTTTTTTTAAAATGAGCCCAACAGCCTCAATCCAGTTGTCAGGGCCCTCCTTGATCACAATACTTTTTTATAGCTGATAGGCAATGCTATTATATTGGGCAGCATTTGTGCCTAAGTCCTGTGCAGCTCCATGGTTATAAGGTGACTTCAGAGGACTGCGCTTTAAAGTCTTCCTAACACATTCTCATTGCTCCCCCACTTCTGGCAGCTCCTCTCCTTCAGAAAGGATGCTGGTACACGCAGAAAAAGAAAGCTGAAGACTGAAGCCAAAAAAAAGGCATCAAATATTTCTGCCCTTTCCATATGCACCAGTGGGATATCATCCTCAGCCATCAGCATGAAAGGAGCTGCAGGGATTTCTGTGCAGATGATGCTGTTTATTCTAGTACCACGAATAAAGCATCTCAATTAAGCACTGATGTAACCACTGCTGAAATAGCTTTTATTTGTCTTGATTTTCTTGAAATGAAACTCTTCAAAGAGAATTGGGCAGTCATCCCTCACTTTTTCATCAACCCAAAGCAATGGATAAATATGAAGGTTAATCTCAAATGTGAACAACCATCTGCACAACCCTGTGTGATCAAACCTTATGTTCAACAGAAAATGTAACCTCACACACTGGAAATGCATTCACCTGGGCTGTAAACTTTGCCCCACATAACAGGAAAGGACATGCTGCATTACAACAGGCTGATGACTTTTCAGTTACAGCCACGCCAAAGAGATGCTAACATTTCCAAAGCACTAGGAAACATCATTGTTTCTAAGAGAGGATGTCATAAACACTTTTTTAGTTAGCTAAGTTTACAAGATCCTTTTGAGACATGTGAATCCGAATAACCCTCAGGGAGAGTTTGGGGTGCTAATGGATGGGATGAGTTGCTAAATCCATGTCTTCTTCTGAGACCAGTATTGGGCAACTCAAGAGTAAGTTCTAGATCTTCAGCTGTGTAGCTGTAAGGCAACTAGCAACTTGGCTACAGGCTAACACAGGACTAAGGAATCCTCTGGACCTAATTTAAGTGGCAAGTTTCTTTTTATTTACGTAGCCTTTACAAACATAGCAACTGAGTGAGTATCCTACAAATATGTTATTTTATTCTAACTTATTCTGATTTATTCTATGGATGATTTCAGGTAACTGCCAATCACCAAGGTGGTCTGATCCTTCAGGAGGGTGACCCTTACTACTGGCATACTCTAACACTCACCGAGCCTTTTAACACACCAGAGAGTCAGGGCAAAGTATCCAGCTCCACTTAGCCACGTGGACTGCTTTGTGAACTAGCAGTACACACATCCCTGGATAAAAGGTATCTTCCAGAGACTGCCATTAATCAGCAAAGTTCCATGATGCGCAACAGAGCATCAGAGAGCTCACTCAATCCCTCTGGGGAATATGTAACAGCCAGGATAGAAGGATCTTAGTAATTTTGTCCTTCGTTTTTCTTTCCTCCATTTATCACTGCTTCACAAAAAGCAAAGCCCAAGTGCTAAGAACACTTAACGACAACATTTTATTCTGCTCTAACACATCCTGCAAACCCATTAAAAAAGTAAAGCAGACTCCTTGCACTGATGTCAAGGCAGGCACTGATTGGATACCTCATCTCTAAAAAGCTAATTTTTTTTTTTAATATATTTTTTTCTCAAACAAGTAATTCTTAAGAAGCCCAAGTTTTACAGCTGGTGATGTGCTGAAAAGACTGATATGCTAACATACCATGCTCAGGAAACATCTGCTGATGTCAACAGTCAAAAGGAGAAACTATTTATATATTGGTGATGTTTAAATAATGCTACACTCCTTCAACACAGCTCATCAACAAGAGTTCAACTATGCCAGCTTTGGCTTTTCCACTTTCCTTATTCTGGGACAATGACACTTGCACTAAATTACAACAATTTGCACAGACTTGAGACCTTTCCTAACATATCTTTTGAAGAACCAAGAGTTAAATATGAAATGCACAATGTGTTCAAGTCCTTCAAGTCAGTGGTCTATGCTGGCTGCTGAAAAATGTGTAAACATTTGCATCTGTTTACTCTCACTTCAAATTTGCCTATTTTGCCTCATAATGCCTCTATTCTTACTTGAAAGAAAAATGAAAGTAAAGATTGCAGTGAAAGCTTATTATGGCTGAGAGAGGAGCAACCTTCACTGTTTAGAGTTTGAATCCAGCCAGCAGCAAGTTTAGGGAACAAAGTTCAGCTAACCAATTTGATGTCAAAATCGTGAGCACCGAATCAGTTTGGAAAGCACAACACAGTCAAAAGAAAATAGTGTTATTTTGTTATAACATTACTCTGTAACTTACAAAGTAAATTACTGAGACCTTACTTGACAGGACTGCTGTGCACAGGAGCTGCTAAGAGGAGCAGCTATGCTCAGAAGCCAAGAGAGCAGAGAAAATCATGGTGAAAATGGAGCACAAGAACACAAGGTAGGCAGAGGTGAGTAACAGGCTTGAGAGGAAGCTGGGAGGAGTACTACAACACACAGTAACATGGAGAACTGTAACAGCAACCTGATAGTCAGAGCTAGTCTAAAATGGGCTTAGCATTGTGTGAGAATGGCAAAATTTTCAGTAATTGTCCTGCTTGGAAGAAAACATAGGGTTAACACCTATATCCCTTAATCCAGCTAATTTTTCTCAAACCCTACTGCATATGCCATTACAATGCCAATAGGCTGAAGCAAGTTCTTATGGGTAACACAAAGCTCAGCTTATCAAATTCAATGTGTCTTACCACTTATAATCAACAATTTCTGACTAATATCACAGGATATTGTCCCTGATGTCTTGGTTGAAGGGATAATACAGGAAGTAGCAGGTGGAAATATCCACTCGTATCCACTAGCAAGTGGGGATTATTTCATTTCTGTAGAAGATACTAATGGCAAAAAGTTACTCACCATTTCAATGTGTGGGAATAAAGGACAAAATAAAAGGCTAAGAACAAGAAGCAATCCAAGCTATTGGTGTATGACCAGGACCAGCTTTAAGAATAGTCAAAAGCTCCTGAAAGAGCAGTGATGACTAGGAATGTTGAGAAAAAGACAAAAGAATAAAGGATGTGGGATATCACTTACATCTAAAGACTGTTTTCTGAATGACATTATTTAAGTGTTCCAGGTAGACTTAAAACACATCTGTTTATGATAAAAGAACCTGCATTAACGCATTTAATGATACCATCCAGACTGCAAATATTATGTCAACAGTGTTACACAAAAACCGTTCACAAAAATTAGCTGGCTGGTTCTGCTTTCAGAAGAACGGCCTGTTTGGCAAAAGGTATGTCTTTTTTCTCTTGATTACATCAAGTAGTCCAGAAATAAAGAAAGCAAGAAAAAAACCCCAGCCACCCACCTCTACAAATCCTAGACAAATGTTTTACATACAGATTTAAACATCTGTACCCAAAAAGGGTTCTTGAGTGTCACTGAAACCACACATACACATTCAGTAAAATGGATTACCTCCTTCACAAGTAGAAACCATTTCACAACTGCTCTGTGGCTGAGAGGCTGTGAAGCATGAGGACTAGAGCTTAATTATTATTTCTCACATTCAAGAAGCAGGAGGGGCACACAACATTAGAAGACAGCAGGTCTGGAGTACACAAACAGAAATACATTACTTAGTATTTAATTGAATTGTAGGTCCCATTACTACAGGATGTTGTGAAGGATAAATGGGTTCTAAAAGAGATTAGATGAACTCATGGAGTACAAACAGGTCTGTCATACAATATTAAACACAACTGTTAGAATACAGCTGGGTCATGAAGTATCTAACTAGCTGTCTGATGAAAGCTGGTGTGATGTGCCTGAGAAAGGATCCCTTTATACATAACCTGTTTGTTAGATGCTTTGCATCTGTTCCTTGCTCCAACTGGAGACAGGACACTAGGCTTGGCAAAGCTTTACTCTGATCCAAGAGGAAAGTTCTTTATCCACTGTTCCTTCTTCTACTGAGGGAGGTCCACAACTACTGACTATCTTTTCATATTCTTACGTCTTGGTTCAAAAAATGATTCTTTAAGGTCTTCTGAATTAGTTACATTAACACTTATAAGCTCAGGTTTATTATATATTACATTGAAATTTGAGGGAAATTTGGGACCACTTCAGATCCGTTCAAGAATCTGGGAGTAATGGGTTCTTGAGAACTGTATCACCAGAAGCTAATCATTCTATGATTACAGAGGATTTTCTTAAATCTCGGTAGTAATTTCATAAAAAACCTCAGGTGTACATCATTCCCACGGGTTCAACATTCTCACTCCTAACTTGCTAGAATGCCACAGCATTCTTCCATGGAACTTCCATGGAATGCCAAGCAAACTTCCACGGTATTTCTTGGTTCTCTTCAAGCTTTAACATAAGCCAAAGTTATGGATAAGGAACAGCCATAGCAACACAGAGAAGCTGTAAAAGCCGACTTCCCATCACCTATGCACTCCTTTGATAACCCTGACAACTTTTCTTGCAAATCTGAGCAGCCAAAAGGATCCTGATCTCATGGCACATGCGGAATGGTCACTTGCTTCAACCTGGTCTACTGGTGTTCCATCTGTTAGAGAAGGGGAAGAGCATCTTTAATCATAGGCTCACCAAGCTGGCCAAGAGGGCTTTAAACAAAAGTTGCTCAGAAGGGGGGGAACCTCAATCCATCCCGTTCCTACCAGTGTGGTGCCAGTGCCAGCAACAGATGCCCAGAGCCTAGAAAAGGGTCACAGGTCTGCAGGAGAGCACCAGAAGAGCAGTACAAAGGAATTGCAACCACTCCAGTCCCAGTTAACTCAGCTTTATTAGGGGCCCAACTTAAATGCCTCTACACAAAAAGAGACAGCATGGGGAGTAAACAAGAGAGTCACAGACATGAACACACCTGCAGGGTTACAATCTTGTTGGCGTCACAGAGACATGGTGGGATGGCTCCTATGACTAGAGTGTTGGAATGGAAGGATACAGGCTCTTTAGGGAAGACAAGCAAGCAAGACAAGGGGGTGTCACCCTGTACGTCAAACGCCAGCTGGAGTACATGGAACTCGGCCTGGGGATGGATGAGGAGCCAACTGAGACTTTGTGAGTCAGGATTAAAGGAGGGGCAGGGACAGCGGACACTACAATGAGGGTCTGCAGCAGGCCACCCAACCAGGAAGACTGCATGGATGAGGTCCTTTATAGACTCCTTCACAGAGGAGCAGTCTCATGTTCACAAGCCCTGGTGCTCACGGGGGGCTTCAAACACACCAGTATCTGTTGGAGGGACAGCACAGCAAGGAGGATCTTGGAATGTGTTGATAACTTTCTTCTCCAAGTGACTAGAGGTGTCAATGAGTAGAGAGGTGTTATGCTGGACCTTGTTCCCACCAATACATTGGGCCTGGTGGGGAATGTGGGGAATGAAGCTCAAGGGCAGCTTTGGCTGCAGAGACCATGAAGTGGTGGAGTTCAAGATCCTTAGGGCAGTGAGGAGGGCGCACAGCAAGCTCGCTACCGTGGGCTTCAGGAGACCCGACACTGGCCTCTTCAGGGATCTGCTTGGTACATCACAATGGGAATAAGCCCTGGAAGGAAGAGGGGCCCAAGAAAGCTGGTCAGTATTCAAGGATCACCTCCTCCAACCTCAGGAGTGATGCATTCTAAGAGGAAGCTGGGCAAAAAGGCCAGGAGGCCTGCATGGATGAAGGAGCTCCTGGACAAAATAAAGCACAAAAAGGAAGCCTACAGAGGGTGGAATCAGGGACAGGTAGCCTGGGAAGAACACAGAGAAATTGCCCAAGCAGCCAGGGATCAGGTTATGAAAGCTGAAGCCCTGGTAGAATTAAATCTGGCCAGGGATGTCAAGGGCAACCAGAGGCTTCTATAGGTACACTGATGATAAAAGGAAGACTAGGGAAAATGCGGGCCCTCTCTGGAAGCAAACAGACATGTTACCCGGGACATGAAGGCTGAGGTACTCAACAACTTGTTTGCCTCAGTCCTCACTGGCAAGTGCCCCATCCACACCATCCAAGTTGCAAAGGCAGGGAGTGGGACAGTGAACCACCCCAGGTGGAGAAGATCACGTTTGAGATCACCTAAGTAACCTGAAGGTGCAACAAGTCCACGGGACCTGCAATGCATCTGTAGGTCTGGCGGGAACTGGCAGATGAAGTTGCTATTTGAGAAGTCATGGCCAGCCAGTGAAGTTCCCATGGACTGGAAAAGGGGAAACATAACCCGATTTTTTAAAAAGGGAAATAAGGAAGACTAGGGAACAACAGGCCAGTCAGTCTCACCTCTGTGCCCAGCAAGATCGTAGAGCAGATCCTCCTGGGAACCATACTAAGGCACATGGAAAACAAGGAGGTGGTCAGTGACAGTCTACATGGCTTAACTAAGGATACAATGTGCCTGACAAATCTGGAGGCCACCTATGATATTACAGTGTTGGTAGACAAAGGAAAGTGCAACTGATGTCACGTAATTGGACCTGTGCAAAGGATTTGATACCGTCCCACACAGCATCCTTGTCTCTAAATAGGAGAGACACGGATTTCACTCAGTGGATATGGAATTGGCTGGATGGTTGCACTCAAAAAGTTGTGGTCAATGTTCAAGCGGAGACCAGCAACGAGTGGTGTTCCTCCAGGGTCAGTACTGGGACCAGCGCTCTTTAACATCTTTTGTGGGTGACATGGACAGGGGGATTGAGCACACCTTCAGTAAGTTTGCCAATGACACCAAGCTGTGTGGTGTGATCAACAGGCTGGATGGAAGGAATGCCATCCAGAGGGACCCTGACAGGCTAGAGAGGTGGGTATGTGCAAACCTCGTGAAATTCAACGGTCCTGCACACAGGTAGGGGCAATCCCAAGCACAAGTACAAGCTGGGTGGAGAACAGATTGAGAGCAGCCCCAAGTTGATGGACCTAAGAGGTGTTGGTGAACAAGAAGCTCAACAAGACCTGGCAACGTGTGCTTGCTGCCCAGAAAGTCAACTGTATCCTGGGCTGTGTTAAAAGAAGTGTGACCAGCAGGTTGAGGGAGGTGATTCCCCTCTACTCCCGTCTTGTGAGACCCCACCTGGAGTGCTGTGTTCAGCTCTGGCGCCCCCAACACAAGGAGGGCATGAGCCTGTTGGAACAAGTCCAGAGGGCCACAAATATGATCACAGGGCTGGAGCACCTGTCCTGTAAGGCAGGCTGAGAGAGTTGGTATTGTTCAGCCTGGAAAAGAGAAAGCTCCAGGAATACAGCAGCCTTTCAGCGCCTAAAGGGGGCCCACAAGAAAACTAGAGAGGGACTTTTTACAAGGACATGTGGTGATAGAACAAGGGGTAACAGCATTAAACTGAAAAAGGGTAGATTTAGATTAGATACCAGGAAGAGAATTTTTAGTGTGAGGGTCAACAGGCACTGGAATGGAACGTATCACCCAGAGCAGCTGTGGATGCCCCATCCCTGGGAGTGTTGAAGGCCAGGCTGGATGGGGCTTTGAGCAACCTGGCCTAGTGGAAGGTGTCCCTGCCCATGGCAGCGGGGCTGGAAATAGATGATCTTTAAGGTTCCAATCCAAACCATTCTATGTTTGCAGATAATTTCTTCCAGGATACGCGACTGAAGAGTTCCATAATGTGATGGCATTAAAAAAAAAATAAATTTACATCTATAGAACAACAGAACTACACTATTCATTTCAGTCTTATGCTAAATGCAATGAACCCATCTTTCAAATTTTCTCATCAAAACTGCATACATTTGTATTAGTTACTCTGTTAGTATGTGTCTGCAGATGGAGCATGCAAAATACAGCAAAGGCCTTGTTCAGGAGATTCTTATGCTGTGAGGCAGTACTCTCAAACAGCAGTTTCAGACAATCCCATTTATGAAATCCCAGCCTCTGCCCAAACTTTTGTTATCTGAAACCTAAACATAGATTCATAAAAACTCCACCTGATGCAATTAAAACTTTCTCACAATTCAAAGCTTTTATTCTGGTAATCTTTTATCTCCTTAAGAAAAGAATCCTAATTTTTCTAAGAAATTGAGCCTCCAAAATTAGAGCAAGAAACCTGGTTATGAAGAATTGGTGGGGTTTCTCTGGTTTGAGTTTTTTTCCTTAGTTCCGTTACTTGTAGTGCAGCTAGCAATCTTTGCTTTCAGAATTAGTTGTCTCAGGCAAAATAGTGGACACAGCTTGTCAAAGTAAAAAGAAAACTGATTTTTATCTTTACAGGAAAAGCACTGATTACAGAGGAATGCCATTTTTATATTCATTTGTTTTAAACTAATGTTAATACATTTTAAATAAATCAGACTTGTTTTATTTTTGCATCAACAGTATTTTTTATTAAGCATAATATAGGTTTTGGTTTCCTGCATAGAAATTACATTCAGACTTCCCCCCCCCCTCCTGGTTTCTTCATTCTGATTTATATTTTTGGTCATGAAAGCATAAGGTAACTAGCTATGTTACCTACAGCTGTCCAACTGTTGTTCATTGTCAGCAAACACCAACACAACATTAATATCTAAGCTGCACGTACAATTGCTCCAACTGAAGTAAATAAAAATACTCAGTTATGTATGCTCTAAAATAATCTGCCATAATACAGATGTATAAAAACAGCATCAAAATCCCAGTATAATTCTTGGAATCTAGTATTTTGAGAAATAAATTGTACTATTATTCTGAGGGGAATTTTATGCAGACAAAATCCTTAAGTATTTTATAGCAAAGCACTTTTCATATAAGTTAACACACAGAGACTCTGATTGAAGAGAGTCTGCAAATGAATCCAAATTTCCTCAAGTTGCATTGACAATCTGGATACTTCTTCCAATAGGTTTGGCTCTGATGAGAGAATCTTAAGATGTAACTGAAAATGAAAACCAGCAGTTAGTGAAACAAATACAGACAATAAAAATACTGAAAGATCAGTTTTCTCATTCAGTTCCATACTTTGCTCTCAGGAATGTCTCAACCAAGGGAAGGACTCTTTTCCCTCAATTTATTCCCTCCATTTAATGCTGACTCCCTTTTACAAGTCTTTTTACCCCCACATATGTACTAGGTGCTTGCTTGCTTTACTAGATCTTCTTCTGTCACTGCTGCTGTATTTCTAGTCAGTAACCTTCTCCTCTTTTCAACTGACATCACAAATTCTTCTTTAGACTAGAAAGGCTAAACAAAGGATTATCATTTTAACAGTCTGTGCTGCATAAAGAAGGAAGAACGATGCCAGCACACTCTATACTAATACATGGAGAGCCATCATCCTTGTGTAATAAACTGTAACCTTAGCAAAGCATAAAAAATCCCAACCTCTCAATTTTGTAGAGGCAATACATTATTATCACTCTTATTGATTAAATAGTTATTTTCCTGGCTACAATTTAAATCTAGGAGTCTTACTAAGCTCAGAGCTGTTTTACTTGGAACCTACAACAAAAGTTATTGGTGTTCATGTGTCACAGGGTGAGTTTATATTATTCTACTCTAGTACAGACCGAGAGTACATTTCTGAGGCAAATCACCTAGCTGTCCCTAGTCTATACTGCAAGAGCTGTATCTCTTTTGTATGAAACCAAATGAATTCTAGCATCTAATATTGCAACTATTAATCATATCCAGTCCATGGGACCAGACCAGTAAGAAACAGACACACAAAAAAGTCACTGGTAAATATAAAGACCTCAACCCTAAGTGTTTCACACTACAGATCAATTTGTCTGCACTACTTATTCTTGTGGAAGCCACCCCACAAATTCTATTTAACCCCAACAAAAGGAAAAGAGCGTATCTGTCCAGCATTACACTATCTTTAAAACCAATCTCTGCACTATTGCTATTAAGACATAGTCGGTTAAATAGACAGTATTACATCTGTCTGAAGGTTTATAACAATGTTTCCTAGTAAACTGTAATTAATTGCTTAAACAGCTTCATAAATCAAAGTACTTTGACAAGGTAAGCATTTGTACAGCAGAAGGGTTTCAACCTTCTGCAGAACCACTTTCTATCTAAGAGTAACTGCTACTGTATTTTATCACAATAACTTTCTAACTTACACACACCTGGAATTAATTTCATTAGCTCCGTAATGCTTAACAGGTAACAGAAGAAAGGCAGCCCACTGACACTGAAAGTAAGTCAGGCTTGCAATGTCTAGTGGGAAGTTCAACAAAATGCCCGTTTACCACATACTGTGCACTGAATTCTTTTCTTACTTAAGACATAGCATATCTTAGCTTAGCAATTAACAACCATTAAGAAATTGGATATATTACAAAAAATAAAAACAATTCTAAGTTACAAATACTAGAATAAAAGTTGTCTGGCACGGTCCTCTTCACCATTACCTGTTTTTTGCAAGCTTTTCTGACTGTGACCAGATGAGTTATCAAATTATCCAATACACTCAGTCATTTTAAAATCATCCCCAACAAAAAAAAAAAAAAAAAAAAAAAAAAATCACTTAAGATAATTCTTTTGATGAGACAATTTACATCCTTTTACTGGACAACCATAATTTTAAACAAGACTAACATAAAATCATAGAAGAAAATAGTTACCTTTAAAAATAGTGCAAGGTATGCCTGAGCAAGTTCAAAGTTGTACTTCTTGTTCAGCATCATCCCAACCATTTTCAAAAAGCTTAGCATCACCTCCACTGAGCCACCACCTTCAGGGGCCAAACCCCTTAGCTCTATCTCAATATTTGATGGTCCCAAGCTTTTCAGTAAGTTAAGTGGAGCTGTATCTGTGTTAAAGCATTGAGGGATACCTTATCAGTAACACTTGCAGAAAAGAAACCTTACAAGTTCTTCATGCAGACACATTTATTCTAAAATTCTTAAGCAGTGACTAGATGTTTCAAGTTTCTACTGTTTCCTTACTTGTTTGCCATAAAATGCCATCTTACCTTTAATTTACTGTCCTATCACATACCTACAGAGAAGTACGTATCTAATAATACAGTTGCATTTTCTTTGTAAGTTCACCTTGAAAGAGACAAATAACATCTTTGTATTTTTATCTCTTCCCTCCCCCCCATCTCTGTCTTTTAAGCTCAACAAAAGTTCTTGTTAACCACATAAAATTATTTTTATATCTCTTGGCAAAAAGAATGTATATACTTGGGACTTAAAGCTGTTACTGCAAATAGATCCTACAAGAGACAGGTTACTATTTTTACTAGGAATCTTTACAGTGTTTACTCTTACTGTAAGACATTAGGCTAAACTGAGGATCATCTGGTGCATCTAAGGTAATTATCACTTTTATTAAGTGAATTCCTCCTGCTTTTCATGGGACCTGAGGGCTGATAGGGCAGGGGAAATCTTTTCCCTGGTAAAAATATATACAAATTACAAACTATTAGCCCCTCTTCATAAATTTTCTTCCTAGGGATTTCTACAATCCTACCTAATATTTGAGAATTCCATACATTTGCTTTAAAAATGCAGAAATAAAAATACATATTGTTGCAAACACAGTTGTCTTCTAATTAGTATTTATTTTGCTATGAAGCTGCTGAGCAACTTCTTAAATTCTCATATCATGGTAACTAATGGTATCAGACATTGCCTAATATTCCTTGGGTGGTATAAATCTGTTTCCTGCTGTATTTGATTCCTATGAAGATCATCAGCTAGTTTTAAATGTAACTGTGATATTAGCAGCGCTAAACAGACACATCAACTCATTTTTATGCTGTGACATTTAAAAAACAAGCATGGAACATACAATGAAATTGTCACACATACTATACATTAAAAGTGCCCAGCTTGACCTATGTTCCACAGTCCTGATCTGAAGTATGAAACCCTGTCTCCACCCCAATGGTAAGACAGGATGGCTTCTGGTATAACACTATTTATTTGAATAGCCTAGTCACCTCTAAAAAGAGATGCTTGTAAACTAGCAAGCACAGAGCCACGTTACACACCAGCAGCTTCCCGAGTCAGGATCAACACGCTCCCTGGATTGGGATTACAGCAGACCCTGGAGCGCACCTGCCTTACAGCAGAGGTGGCCTGAGGCAGGCCCATGGGACCACTACTGCAATGCATCATGAAGCGTACTTGCTCCCTGGTACAGCCAGCCTCTAGGTGGTGCTTGGTTAGGTTTTTAAATATTCACCTGATGTTTCACTCTTCTGTGAGCAGCTCTGAAGCAGCTTAATGGAATATTATCATCAGTGAAGCTAAGTAAGCTGGTCACCTCAAGAGTTTAAGAAGGGGTGGAAAAATTCCCAGCAGAACTACCTTGTGGACAAGCTACCAGTGACTGTCCATTTACAGTTCCAAGCCAAGCTGTATTAGCACCAATTTAAAAAAAATCTGAATTTCAATGATTCTGTAGCAGCAAAAGTTAAACAGTAAAAACAGCAGGAGCATTTCACAGGTAGCTTAAGTGACTGAACTTCAAAATGTACTGAATGTTAAAAGAAATCCAAAATCTTATTTTTATATAAATTCTTTCTTCTTAGGTTTTAAATTAGAAAGCAATAAATTGAAGCTCTTAATTTTGCTGAATGTTTACTGAAGCAGCCCTTGAAAACAGAACTTGCTAGGCAAATTATGTTTTTCATGTTTCAGTGATATCACCAGACTATTCCTTACCAGATCATTCCCGTCCTTACTTAGCCTACAAATAATATACACAGCACCTTCTCTGGGTGAGATCATCACAATGTCCAAAAAAATTTAACCATCTCAGGAATGTTACTTTCTTTCTGCATATGGGTTTTAGCCAGAACTGGGCTCCATGCTGCAGGCAAGCTGCAGTACCAGTGGATCTTCGATCTAGACTGACACTCTATATATTGGTCAGCTTTATACATAACAGGTCATTCTCTTTGCCTCTGGTACTGTACTATGCATATTTTTCTCCTTGCATACATTACAATTCTGGCATTAGAAATCAAATGTTTATCAAAATATTATTAGCAACTACATTTTCAGTGAAATGTCTTGTTAACTTACATTCATTACTGCTCAGGGCTTCTTCAAGATGTATGTAGAAATCAGATTTCTGTGCCAGTACTCCAAGGTTTACTACCTTCGACTAGACCATGAAAGTATAAGAGAGTGTACATGAATATGCAAACTTATTTTTACATCTCAATTGAGTCCTTCCCTACTGACAGAATAAAAGACTTTAAGAAAGAAAGCATTAATGTAAGTGCATAAAAACTAGTACTTCAAAGACTTTAACAAGATTTCACTCAGCACTAAAAAACACTTAAGATTTTCTTTTAAAATACAGTAGATAAACACTATTGTATCTATTCCTGGTTTTACCTGTGCATCATTTTCTTCCTCTGGAGCAATGTATCGAGGTGTAAGACCAGGAACTGTTGGGATGAAGAAAGGGGCCGACTTGGGAACTTTTGGTGGCTCTCTTGGTTTATTTTTTTTCTGTTAATTAGATATTTGAATTAAAGATATCATCATCATAAGAAGAAGAATGTGGGAATTTTTTGTTAAGAGTTTAATTTTTAAAATACTACGAACACTCTAAGGAGTAACTGAAAAATAAATATATACATATAATGTTTTACCACTAAATATGTAGCAACAATTTCGAAGAAAAACAGCCCCTCTCCAAAATCCCAAAAACTGTGAAAAAAACCATATAGTCTTCCACTGCAAAATCTTGAGAAATACCTGAAAAGTGCGATCAAATGTTGTCATCAGGTAAATGCAGCTCAAAGAACAAGAAGAAATGTATCTGGCTGTATACAACTATTTTTTGCCCATTCCCTCTTTTTCTAGTTATGGGAAGGATAAACAGCGATTTGGAGCATAACCCAGAACAGCTTTACAGGCACTTACTAGCTGCATTGACATGGAAATACCTGTCTTCAGACAGCTATTTTGCATGTTGCAGAAACAGCAACAGCAAAAGTTATAAAACAGTTTCTTCAAGATTTCTTGAACATCCAAGAGAAAGGTTAAGACAGCGATGTGCTTTACATTACAGGAGAAATAGCCCTTATTTTACCTCCTTCAAAAATACAATTAAAATACTACATTAGATAAGCAATGGTGTGCATAATATCATTACCTTGATAACATCAAGACTGAGGAGATTTTTCCACCTTGATTCTGGTAATGAGGAAAGGGTCACCAACTGCTCTCCCAATTGCTCAGGTGAGACATATTCTATCATTTCATCACATGTTTCTTCATCACCTGCCACATCTACATCTTTCAAGAACAGATATGTTTTATGAGCATATATAGTCCACATTATCAAAACATGATGATTACTTCCTTTCCAATTTTTGAAAAACACACACACGTAACAGCTATATATATATGGGTGCTAGCACAATATATAGCTGAAAGGCTACAGAAAATCTTTTTTAACCCATATGAAACATTAAATTGTGAACAATCATAGCTAAAATGCAGCACTGGATAAACAAGATTTTGAAGACTAACAGGATTTAGGTGCTTTGGCTGAAATGTTATAAACGCAATTTATGGAAGTCCTGCATAATGAAAACAATGGATTACATTTAAAATTTTGTTCACTGTTTTAAAATAAACACATAGGTATTTCAGTTCTAAGTTACAAAAGTGTAAGATCTTTGCATTTAAATACACACAATGTTCACCATGTGTTCACAGGTATGACTGAAATGGCACATAAAAATGAAGAAAATCTCAACATTTAAGCACAACACCCCACAAAAAAAGATATGCAGTTCGTCGCTACGTTTTCTCTAAACTACTTATGTGGTCTTCACCAAACACATCTACTTTCCCTTCCTTTTTGCAAAATATTACATGGCTAAAACTATGAATGTGATACAAAAGCCTAAAACAACAAAGAAATGTAAACCATTAAAAGGTCTGAGCATCTAAACAGGAATTTTATTTGCTGAAGACAGAAAGCTACTTAAAGCATTCAGCCAGAATCAGTTTGTAAAATTAAAACATAAAAAGCTGTGGGGTGAAACCCTGTCTCCCTAACTTAGGTATCTAAAATAAGTATGTGCTTAATAAATCAGTCATCATCAAGTATGTTCCAACGCTGTTTTGTCTGGTCAATAGCTAGGTGTGTTTCTCCTCCAGAGAGACATCTAAATGTAGGCACTGTGAAACATGGACAGACAAGATCCCCATCTAGAGGCCTTCAGAAGCACAACCATTTCTATTAAATGTATATAAAAAAAAATAAATAAATGTAATTTAGGCCTTTCACTATTGCCTTAGTGAAAGCACTGGGAATCTAGCACAGGTACATGGCAGGTCAGCCAATTCTCTTGCCAACACAGTATAGAGCAGGAAAACTACCATGGCATACAGGCAGACAAAAATGTTGGAGGGAAGTAAAATGAAGAACAATCAATCTCCTTCCCACCACCAAACAGTAATGCTTTCAAACAGGAGATTCTGTAGTTAAAGAAAGCCAACAGATAGCACAGATGTTTTTATTACCTACAAATCTCCTTGAAGATGTGGAGGTCATCACAATGTAATTCTTTATCTCTGAATACAGAAACGTGACTAGATTTTAGCAGATAATGCTGGCATATGTATGACTATGTATACCCAAAATAGTAGAAGCAATAGAAACAGTTTAGAGAAAGAATGCTAAGACACAATGAGTTTTTACTAAGGAAGCAAATAATCTTCAATTTGAAACATAACACCAAACTGAAAATTAAATACTCTTTCATCTGAAGATTACCTTGCACAGGGCAGGTGCTAGGACATGTCACCACAGAAGGCTCATAATCTGCCGGAAGAGGCCGTAAAGAGACAAGTGAATACAGAGAACGGTTTGACCTGAAAAATAAGGTAGACATTTTAAAAACAATTTTCAGGTGAATTAGAACAAGTACTTTAGACATAATTTTTACTGCAGTCTGTGGCAATTCACCAAAGGTTCCATTCAACATTAGTTTTCCTCATCTACCAGATAAACAAGATATGAAATGTAGCAATATACATCATCTGAAAACCTGAAATATAATGCTGAAGTATTATTGTCAAAAAACTGTAATACATATGGCATTATGAACTATGACTACTTCAATCATTGCCAGTTACTGTATTTACCTGAAATTGCAAAACTGCCTATTTAAAAAGCTTGCTTTGTACTTGATACATACAATGCACTATGCAAATATAAATGAATCATTCTGCTTTCACAGAATTTTAGATTAGTACTCTTGGCAAATTTTCTTGAGGTTTGGAACATGCACACAAGTCATTCTGGCAAATGATTTTTTTCTGTCAATATAAAACAGGGCTAGGGAAGTACATCTGTTATTATCCACGATGAAACACTTTCACTTAAGCATTGAACTCAGGCAAAACTACAAGCAACAAATTAACCTGAAAGATCTATCTATCAAGGGGTGGGGTGGGGAGAAGGAATCACTTAAGAGGTGTGTTACTTCAGTGCTAGACTTAACCAGTCATTTGCTTTAAAACCGTATCAGGAAGAAATTGAACTAAAGCACATTTTACATCTGTGCTGATGACGCATTAATAAACAGAAATAATTACAGCTTCCAAATTCTACTCAGAAGTCTCAGACAACACTGTATACCAGGACAAGAAGAAAAGCCCTTCAGAAAGTAACACAATATGAGCACTGACATTTCAAAAGAGGTTAAAAAAAAAGTAGAGTCCAAGAAAAGCTTTAGTGATGCCATAAAAGGTATTCTTTAAAGTAAGAAAGAAACATTTAGAGAAAAGAGATAATTTAATTGTCAGAATAAATATCTTAACTGCAAGAGATTCCAAGATTTATGAATCACAGTAATACATAACATGTGTCTTAATTAGAACCAGAGAAGACAAAACCCTGCAGATGATACTTCACAGAAAAATTTTCTATTTGTGATAAAGGTGATTTTCCCCCATCTGAAAATCTGTGTAGAAATAGATAAATTATGTACTCACCACAAATAAATTCCAAGATCATCCACATGTGCTGAAGCTAGAAAGTCTCCTGTAGGAGACATAGTAAGGCTTACAGCTGCGGAGTCTACCAAAAAACAGTCTACGAGGCTAAAGAGAGAAAACACAACAGAAATTCTCAGTAACATGAATTCTCTATGTATATCTGAATTACAGCACAAATACAACTGAATGCAAGCCGGACACAAGTATATATACAAACTAGTATATTAGAAGTATTCAAATATGACATACAAACTTGGCAGATGAAAACCAAACACTGTGTAACAAACCACTCACTTCTACAAAATTCTCTAAAATTAGCTAGAGCTTGTACATTTATGTTACCTCCCTAGACATCCACGGACATCCACATTCTGTGGAAAATACGATGAACCATCTGTCCACATACAACTCCTTATGCCTAACATTAACCTTTTTAGCGGCCATAAATTTCATACTTCCAATGAGCCCCATGGTGCTCTGACCTCATCTTTTAATGCTCTGCTATTAATTGTCAATTCCCTCTCTCAAAATACTTCATATACACCTGGTTAACACTAGGATGTAATACTCCTACAGCAAAGAATGAACGGTACACTGAAAATTTTATTATCTGCACCAGTTTATTTTGACATTACTGTACCTTCAGTCTGATATACCACTCCTTGATCATTCATTTCACTACTGCAGAGAACTAAAAAAACCTATCCCATAAAGTTAAAATATTCAGTAGCAGGCGACTACTTCAACAATAAGCAACTTCCGAGTACTGCATGATGCACATCATCCTAGTAGACTTGCACTCAAGCCCAGGTTCTGCTTGTCGCTTTTTGAGACATAAATTTAAGTTACTTCAAATTCTAAGAAGCAGCTGAGTTTGACAACTAGTTCATTGAGAGGAACAAAAAGAATAAATGGAGTGCTTGAATACTTTGCTATTGTTTACAGACCAAAAGCAAAGTGACAAGTGATGAAAGAAGCTAATTCTAGAGCCCCATTCTGTTCACTACCCATCAAAAAAGTACTGAAGTAACAGAACAGTTTAAAATGTAAAATCTTGTAGGCATGTACTTTCTTAGATACTGAGCAATCCTGTGATAGTTTGACAAACCATGTTAAAAATAAAAGCCACTTTTCTCCCCTGAATGAAATGTTTTATTCCTTCTGCATGCTGTTGGACGCATGTCACAAGTAAAAAATAATCAGGTAAGAGCCACATCATTCATCGCTTTCAACATAAAATACACAAACATTAAACCCATAAATGCCAGAACATGTTTCAGTCAACCTGATATATTTTGCACACAGTGCACAATGGCTAGAAAATATACTATAAATACTGGGTTTAGTTTCAATTCCATCCTTTACCAGGAACTGAGAAATATTGTTCAGTAAAGCAACCATAAGGAACAACTGCAAACCATAGTTAACATTAAAATTTTCTATTTAATAAATTGAAATCACAATTAAAATTACAGACTAGTGGTGGGGGCAGGGGGTGGGGGTGGTGTCAATCCACTATAGGACAATGAGAGACATGCTTGTAATTTTTACACAGAACGTACAGTAATCGCTCAACGAATCTTGCCTGGCTGCTAAAGGCATTCACCATTACATTTCTTGCCTAACTGCAGAAGTGAGACAATGGAAACTACGAAATTGCTGAGCTCACAATATCAATGTGTTTCTCACACCATTCTGTCTCAAGTACTCCACCCAAGTTACACACAGTGAGCTTGTACCCTTGATTCCTTAAATTGTCTATGCAAGCTGCGCTGCAGAAAGAAAAGATTGCATAATACCAAGGTTCCTGTTTGTAGCTTTCTCTACACAAATCAGTTATTTTTTTCCCCAATTCTCAAAAAGCCTTACATAAGAAAACATGCTCTAGGAACACTTCCATTATGTAAGGACAGGTAAGTGGCATTTCCAAGTAAAAACAGATGTTCAGTAACTAAGTGGTATGACATTATTAAAGTCAATTGGTATTTTTTGTAACATAGGACTTAGTCATCTAAAACCTTGTTTTGCATCTTTTTATAAGGACAATATCCAAGCTGAATCTTTAGAATCCACAATTTGTAATTTAGTTCTTCTATTTATGAGCAAATATACCACAGTAGATGTAAATCAAGCATCTGATTTTTTTTAAAAGCTGTTACTCATTTTCAATACCCTCCTCTGCCTATAGTTATGGGAAAAACTTTCATTTAAATTCTCAAAGAACAATTTAACCTAATTACTTTCAAAACCAGGGTTTGTCATGTATCTGCCTAGATTTCAGCTTGACCAGAATTTCTAGCAGTCACTTAGAGACAAAATATTTACATGCAAACAAGAAACACTGTTAGATTACTTCTGAAAAAACTCTTACTGCAAAGTGTTGTTATTAAAGAACTGGAAAATACAAGTAACATTTCTAAAGTTTTATAATTAATGCCATGATCATATAATTTTGGGAGGGAGTGTTAGAAAGAGGAAATCCAAACATAGTCTCCCATTTATACCAGAAAGAAGACAGTTACTGTCCATCCTGTCCTATTCTGGACTGGTATCATAGGGCTAGGTCAATTGCTTGTTGAGATTCAACACTATTTTCATAGTATAAAATTTTTACAGTATAAAAATGTATTTACCAAACCACATCAACAAAAGTAATCAATCCAAATGAAACCATTCAGTCTTACATATGACCAGAGCTGCACACTGTGTAGCACTTATTTAAATTACCAAAAATCAATCTGATGTGCTGCTAAAAGAATGTACTGGCAGAACTCAGTTACTTTTCTGCCTGTTTATTCTGGGCTCCTGAACTCCTTGTGTGTACTTGTGTACTTCTTGGCCAAAATTCATTCTGAGAGACTACTCACAATGGATCATAAAGGAGTATTTTTGGCAGTTGTGAGCATGCACAAATGAAAAATGTAACTGAAGTAAAGCCTTACTGTGTTGCTAAAATGAACGTTAAGTGAGAACAGGCTTCTATTTACAAAACCAGCTGGAGTACTGCATCCAGCTCCGACGCCCCCACCACAAGACAGACAAGAAGTCTGATAATTTTCCTGGACCTGCTCTGAGGGCTGGAACAGATTTGCTATCAACACAGGCTGACAGAGTTGGGGTTGCTCACCCTGGAGAACAGAATGCTCCAGGAAGACCTTCTTGTGGCCTTTCAATATTTAAAGGGGAAGAAACACTGATATAAACTTAACAGGAACTGCAGCAACAGGACAAGTAGTAATGTTTTTAAATTGAAAGAGGGTAGGTCTAGACTGGATATAAGGAAGAAATTTTTTATGATGAGGGTGGTGAGACACTGGAACATGTTCCCAAGAGCAAGAGAAGTTATGGATGGCCCATCACTAGAAGTGTTCAAGGTCAGGTTGGACAGGGTTTTGAGCAACCTGGTCTAGTGAAAGATGTCCCTGTCAATGGCAAGGGGACTGGACTAGATCTCTGAAGGTCACTCAAACCATTCTATGAATAATTCAGCATCTCACAAAGCAAATCCTCTTAAACAGTCTCTTTCCATTGAGATTATAGTGCTGCTTCCAGACAAAGAACAAATTCAGCATCTCACAAAGCAAATCCTCTTAAACAGTCTCTTTCCATTGAGATTATAGTGCTGCTTCCAGACAAAGAACAAATTCACAACCATTCACACTACATGGAAACTCCAGGTTTCATCATTAGATCTTCAACACATTGTTATTCTGTATGCCCAGAAAAAGGCACATATTGCTAGCATCACACACAACTAAAGTATGAGTCTTACACCATGTACAACTTTGAATATCACACAGTACAAGCTGGTGACATACAATCAAGCCAGAAGGCTTTCTGCCCCTTACAGACCAAAATTATTTTTATTATTACTAATAAATTTCTGCTGTATGTTTTTAAACTGACTCACCATCCAGAGGGAAGGTCCCAAGTCTTAATAGTACAGTCCATTGATGAAGTTATTAGCCAACGACCATCAGGGCTGAAAGTCTGAAATAAAACAGTCAATTTAAATGGCACAACTGACAAGTCAGTCCCTACAGGAGGTCCTGTTTCACACAGTTCAAGATTAGACTGCTCAACACCAGGATGAAATGGTCTGGCCATAAAATAAAACCGATACCACCTTACTGAAAGTGAGGAAAGGACAAAAATGGAAGCTATTTCAGAACAGGTTTAAATATAGGACACAGGATAAACTTGGCTGTTAGTAAAAGCACTTTGGTCCTTGTTTTTACATTTATGATAAAACACTGAGCATAAAACTGAAGAAATCAAATAAATGCTTACTTTCTAGCACTTAGAATTAGAACAGAAGCTAAAAACAGAGAAATCCACTGTCTTTAAAATTAATTAGGTTTTTTTTGTAACAGGTGACATATACAAATAAGAGTTAACAATTACCATGTCATTAATCCGTCCATGGTGTCCTGAGAACGTTCTGACAATCTTCCTGGTTTCTATATCCAAAACACTAATACTGAAGTCATCACAGGCAATTCCCAGAATACCACTGCCAAGAATCATTAGCACATACAACAGTGAATACTCAGAGACAAGAAGTAAACCCAGCATCCTAACATTGGTCACAAAGAGAAGAGGCTTGATAACCTTAAAGGTCTTTTCCAACATAAATAATTCTACGAATCTCAGATAAACAGTACTATATTCTTTCAGTCTAATAAAATATCTTGTAGGTTGGTTTTTTTTTTTTTTTGGTCAACTAGAAGTCAGCTGTTTTCAAAGCATCAGGAATTTAAACTTTATTAGAATATTTGGTTGCCATCCTAGACTTAGTACATACAGAACAATACGGACATGAAATAGCTTCAGTTCCTTACCTGTCTCTGTGAAGCAGAATTCCACTTGGAGAAGAAAGGTCAATGGAATAAACTAGATTTTTAGTTTTGAATTTCCAAAATTTAATTAATCCTTCACTACCAGCTGTGATTATCAGTTGGTTTAATCCATCCACTGCTACCCCCCTAATGGCCCCATCATGTGCTACAAATCAAAGGAAAACAAAGCTGTATTTCAGAATTTAAACATAGCATAGAAATCAGCAGAATGCCAAACACTATTCCATATGTCTTTGCCTAACTACACTAAATGAGCAGTAAGCATAAGACAAACAGTTCTAAAGCCACCTGACAAGACTGCTCAAATATTTAGTTTCTTTATCAGTACGTAAACCAAATTGCTTTCATATAAGCATTGAGAATACAAAAAAAGTTGTGAGTAATTGAAGTTGAATACTAGCTTTTGTTTGTGCTTTCTGTTTGGGGGGCTTTTTTTGAATGTGAGATTTGAGGGACTTTTTGAATCACAGAATACCTCCAGGAGGCCTGACCACTCCAAACAAAATTTACAGATTCAGTTCTGGCACAAAGTCTGGGAGTTTTCCCAGGCTACTTTACACTGTGCTGTAAAGATAAGGCATAGCTCCTCTAGTTTTGGATCAATTTTATTTCTTAATCTATGACTAGGGCTACTGGCCAGTAACTGACTTACAAAATTCATCCCACTATCAAGTAATGATGTTATCAGGGCACCACTTCATGTTTGCTATGCTAGATGGCTTTTAGAAACCCAGTAAGGTGTAAGAGTTCATCATGACTCTTTCATTGTTTCTACAACAAAAAAATTCAGATTACAAGGGCCCTATTATAACTTGCAGACTTTAAAAAAACAGCAAACACGAGGCTACGTGACATGAAATACGTATGTATGCAACTATTAAAAGGGAAAGTCTGAACACTGTCACTTACGTTAAGTCCCAAGTTTGCATCTGGGTAATTGAAAATAGTAGCATATACAAAGAACTGGATTGGCTTAGGATTTCAATTTCCCATGCATGTAAAGTATTCTTCCATTTTTAAGCAGGGAGGAAAAAACAGATGGGAACATTTACCTCAGAGACAGAACTCTATAACAAGAAGCCAAGTACTGAAAATGTCATTATCTCAAAAAAAGCTGAGGCCAGAGGATCTCATTTTAGTGCTAACCATTTTGGTAACTGACAATTTTGTGTTAATTAAAACCAAACATATGCTAACATCAGTGCTGTTAAAACTAGCAGGGATCCTGTACTTTTCAGAGCAGTTTCAAATTACTTCTGATTACAGTGTAAGATAGGACAGTGTAGGGTAGGTAATCTGAGAAACTGGGACTATTCCCCAATCAACTCAGAAGTTATGTTAAATTTCCTAGATAACAGAAGACCACGTTGTTGCTGTTCTGTTAAGAGTCAGTATTTTAGAAGTGTAGCAATTCTTACCTTTTCCTTTGCCACAGCGCCCTCTGTGAATGCCAGACTGCATGTTATACACGTCTACCTGTCCTGTTGACAGCCCAATTACGGCAAAGTTTCCACATGAGGTAATGTCAACTGCCTTTCAAGGGAATAAAAATATAATTCTTTATCTAATTAGCAAAGTTATTAGAAGACATATAACATATCAGGAATACAAAATACTAACATGTTCTAATTAGACTTCTTAAAGGAAAACTGCACCGAACAAACAGATTACATCTCAAAAAAGCAGACAGAGGAGCTCTTAAAATAAGCAAATAAGTACTTAAAATAAGCAAATAAGTAATAAATATGGCAGTGCATGCTTATGAGGGATAATGAAACACTGACTTAGTGACATCCATCAGAAGTCATATCTAATATCAATAAATGACTAAACTATATAATAAAAGACATCCACAAACACATTCCCAAAGATGAAGTTCAAGCATGCCAGCTGCATGTCTCTTTCAAAGCCCGTACTGCCAATGGAACCCCCAAACAGGGTAAATTCATACGGAGTTTAGAATAGCAAGAAACAAAGAAACAATGATCTAGATGTATTTGAAAACAGTCCAAAGAATTTAGTAGTTAAAGAAAGTATTTACAACTGATCTTGTCTACCACCTAACTACTAAGCATACGGTCAGAAAAACAATTTAGCACAAGATACAGTAGTAGTATGAATGCCTAACACGTAAAGTATGCCACAGCAACTTCTTGTCTTGCAAGCTCATAAGCCTCAGTAAACATTTATATCTCTTTAAATGAGTGTTTGACTTTCATTGTGTCCAGCTCAAGTTGGAAAACACTGTCGAGGGAATACCCTGCCTGCAATTTGGAAATACATTTTTCTGTATTGCCAAAAAAAAGGTATCTTCAGCAAAGTGCATTCACTGAGCCAGTTTATCATCACAGACGTATAGCTAACTCTACGTCATGATGACAGATCAAAGGTAAACATTAACCACCTATCTGAATCAGAAAATAAAATCTGCACTTAACCTGGATGTTTAAGGAAAAAATACGTATTCAGCACATTTCTTAAAGACCATATGCTTTACAAAACAGCTAGTAGGACACACTAAGCTGGCAGCAAGCACTTTGCGAAGGAACTATAACATGTCTGGATAGTGCTTTTTCATTCTGAACCACTTCTGTACAAACAGAAATCAAATCAGCATATAATGTAATACTGAAGAAACATTATCCTAAAAAAACTTACTGTTGCATATATATCAATAGGTTTGTGTTTGCTAAATTCTTCTGGCCTCAGTTTATGAACTCCCATGGAAGTTTTCTGATAGTTCCAGGTTGTACAGGTTATATACCCTTGATGGCAGGCAACAATACTATCCCAGTCACTCTGATGAGCCACTTCTGCAATGTAACACATACACCTTTTAGAAATAATCATTCTAAAGTCAAGTAAGCTCTTCTGGTTTCATAAGAAAGAGTAATTTGAAATACCTTTAGTTCATATTTAGTGTTCTTGTTGGACAGTCAAAAGGCTACCACTCAGGAAAACCACGTGATAAGCCACTGTGCATACTAGTGTAACTAAGATGCTAACAAAACCACAAGCATTTTTTTGGTGTATTATATTTCATGTCTTAAATATTTTGAGTCTATGCGGTTTAAAAAGCACATTTAAACTGAAATGGTTTAAATGCTCAATGTACACATTTCCAGCTAAGTCTCTTAACTGCATCTGCTGCAGCTGAAGCAGCAGAAGCCCTGAGATTAACAGGGTTTAAGAGCTCAGTCTGCTCCACATAGGAAAATACTTTCCTGATTTGCAGGAAAATAATTCCTCAGAAGTTCAGTATCCAAACTCTGTAGTCAAATATTATATATGAGGATCTAAATAATGAGCAAGTTCACTTTTTTCCCTGGAATTTATACATAAAAAACCCTGAGAGCTTGAAATTGGGTATTTCTAGAACTTGAAAAGAATAAAACAACCAGATACAAACTGGTTCAATTCACCAAAGACAATATAGGCAAAGAGAAATAATTCTAATTAAAATGTACTTAAGTAGATGTTTTCTTATGTCTCCAAAACACATTTCAGGTAGTTCTACTACCTTATATCAATCAGGCAGGTCTAATATTAATTTCAGAAGTACATCGAGGTATATATATATATACACACACACGAACATGCGCAGCAAGTGTGTACAAATTGTCTGTATCACTGATGTCTGCAAATACACATACCATATGTAGGCAAAATGACTACACAAAATTGTAAATCCAAACCTTTCAACATATGAAACAATCAGCCATTCTCAGAAGACAAAAGAATAGCTACCCTTAAGAGGAGGTCATTAATTTAAAGAAACACGTTTTGGTGAAGCAAAGATAACTGCAATTCTGCTTCAAGAAGTTAGGTACACTATTTGCATACTGAATTACAAATGAATAGAGTAATTGAAATTTGACTTTGAGAAGTGGCTCAAAGGCACTGAGGAATCAAAAATCAACCACAACAATAACTAAGATTCCTCAGCTAACACACACACACACCCCCCATCACAATTGCTGGTTCTCCAGTCTGGAATAATATGCACACCAGAAGATTCTGGCTCCCGTGCTGGAGATTTTCAAGCAAAGAGCAAATTAAACAAAGACATTTGAAATAAAATGCTCTTTTTTGAAGTAACAGGAAAATTTACCAAGTAAAATGTCATTTTAAACTGTCACTCAAGAGCTCATGAAGGGCCACATAATCTCAACCATCTCATCTTGATATAGCAAGAGTTTTCAAAACAGTACAGTCTTGAGGGTTAAAAGACAAAACAAAGACATGATGACCTCTGTAAGGTATCTCAAAGACTACTTACCTGAAGCAAAGACTGTAATTGGTGGAAGTGCCATTGTATCAAGCTTAAGACCTTTCTTTTTTGATTTCTTTTTGTTAATTGAACCTTAACAAAAAAAAAAAAAAAAAAGTGTCTCAATCTCATGGCTAGATCTGAGAATAATGGTTTAAAAGGATTGTTTTACTAAATGTAAAGTTCCTATTAAATTTGGAAAAATTTGGCTTACATTAACACAGCATTTCTGTTATCTAGGGTTTGAAGAGCTAAGAACACTAATAGTTTTTCTTATCAAAATTCACATGATACTGAGCAAATCCCTAGCCTATTACATTCACAGAGGTACTACTCAACCCATTTGTTCTGGGATCTTATGCCAACATCCTGAGGCAGGATGTCTCCCCATCACAGCTACAACCATGGTCACACAGATGTGACTATATAAAGCAGTACCTGACACTCAGCCCTTTCAACAATCAAAGAGTCAGGAATTTCAAATTCATGACCAAAGGATATATATAATAAATTCATCTACATCTTTCTAATCAAATCTATCTAAAAACATGCTTATCAATATATAGATAAAGATATTTTAAAAATATTTATTTTAGTCTTTATGAGCCTGGCTCTCTGAACTGTACAAGAAAGTGTCCCTTTAACCATGGCATTGTGTGGAACATATGCCTTTTAAATAAAATTCTACTTTAATTCAAAAGTCAAGTCAAGAAATACGAATTAACTAATAATTCAGTAAATTGAATAGAAAGCAAATGGGGTAAAAAGTTGTAATTACACATGCTGAAATGTCAACTGCTGTGTTACACATTTTTAATATAAAAATCACGCCCAACATTTTCTGCAGTGAAATAACCTACACTGCAAGGCTACAGAAATTACTTCTCTTATGTACTAACAAAACTTTATATACATCAGGAAGGACTGAGTTTGCAGAACGACCAAGGTGCATAGTTTTCATACAACAGTAAAAAGTGACAATAAGGCCTACTTAACGTTTTATCTCCTGCTTACATAAATACTTTTCAGGGTTTTTTTCACCAATATTTGTACTGCCACTGAAATACTCACCACGTCCTAAACTTTTATTGAACTTTTCATGCACTGTTGAAAAAGACTGCAATGTTCCATCTTGACCTGACAAAATATTAGCAGAGAGCAGTGAAGGGCAAAATAACCACAAGTTATCTGAGCAAGAAAAGCAGAAGACAAGTACTAAGAAACCTCAAACACCATAATAAAAGTGTTTACTAAAAATTCTGGTCCAAGAAAAAAACCCAAACAGATACACAATAAACAGTGGAACTAATAGAGCCTGATTTTCTGTGGCCTATGTCCTATTCCTACTACTTTGCCCCACACATGATCAGAATGGCCCCTTTTTTATGGGTATCTTCTCTACGTTTAATTCCTGTCCCCTTCCATTGTCCACCATGATTATCTAGCTGTTCCCTCACCAACTACAATATTCCTTTCTTTATCCTTTGTCTAACACATACATGCTGTGGTTGGTTAAGAACTATACCTAAGTTAGCCAGTAAGCTAACCCAAACAACAATAGTAAAAGCCAAGTTGTCCATCTTTCCTGTAAACCAGCACAGTAAAGGGACTTCCCTCCTGTACCCAGTGACCAATGTTCACAGAACTGATACAAATCTCATTTCATTTAATAGAGAGACAGAAGACACAAATTTGAAACTAGGAAACAAGTCCACTTGGTGACAGAGATGTGGACAAGGTGGAACTTGAAACTAACAGAAAATTAATGCATGTAAAATTAAAGGCACTGAGATGACTTTTAAGAATCACAAAAAATGTTTACTATGCCAACCAAGGAAACAGAAAATTTGTCAAAGTGAAATTAAAGAATCTGAAAGACAACTGAACAATTATGGTATTTAAGCAACCTTTCCGTGCTGCTATGATACAGAAGTAAGGCAGGATGTATATACCGGCAACGGGGAGAAATGTTACACAGGATGGAAGCCAGCAACACTGGTGAAATTATCCGAAGTTATTTTGTGGATGTGCCTGTTTTAAGGAAACCAGCAGCACTGGAACAGCACCCCACAGCATTGCTACCTCCTTTCTGTTGCACAAAGTTTTACCACTGGTTCAGAAAGCAATGTAAAAGGTCAGTCTCCTTACACTGCAGATACTTTATATCTCAAAGCTTGAGACACTTTCACTTCAGTGGTAGCCTCTGTGCCTTCCATGTTTCTTAGTTAACAAAGCAGTAAACTGCAAAAGCAATGTGAGGATTTGTTAGACAACTCTTGATGTTACTATGGTTCATCTGGTGTGAGCTGACTTACTGTCAAGTAACTAGTTGAATGATCTGCAAGAGATTTTAGCGCAGGTGGTTTTAGCATGTATTAGATATGTAGTGTAATGTTTTCAAACATTGCCTACATAGACAATTCCATTATTTCAGCGTAATTAAACATTAAGTGAAAAGGCTCTATTATTCCATTACCGAAGTGTTCTGGGCCACAAAACAGTTCGATCTACCACTTCATTTCCTAAGGAGTCTATTTACAGATTTTAAAATATGCTAGTTTCTAAGGAAGGGTCATCACTTAGGCATTTTTACACTTTCAGACTATTACCAAGCAACTTTGTGAATATATGTATTACAGACACAATGAGGCTGTAACAAATTATGAAGACACTGCAACCCACAAAGCTTCCTCAAACTAGTGGGAAGAGTGGAGTGGCTCCTCTAGTTACTAAATGCATTATGCTGCCCAAGCACAACAGAATCTCCCTAGTTGTTAACAGGTTTTCATTTTGTCCAGCTAATAGCTGGAGATAACGAAACAATACTTGTTCAAACACACAAATATGGATGACAAAAGCATCTCCTAAGTGGTGGCAAGCAGAAAAGCTTATCAGCCTACCGATGGATATAGATTCTTCTAGGGAAATCATTAAACAGTTTGATACAGTAATGAATGACGCTTTCACTTTCTACGTTTCATAAGTACACATACTAACACATGAAATATAATCTATTGTATTAATAAAACAAAGACAGCACTCTGGTCTGCAGGTTTTCTTTATTACAGCAGGAAATTAAACTAAAGAGAAGAATGAGAATTCATACCTGCACTAAGAATTTGTTCTCCATTTTGCCCATGGTATCTGATTTTTGTTGGGGGTGCACTATGTCCCATTCGGCTTCTCAGTACACGTCCTGTACCACCAGGTCCATCAAAAATCCACACCTACCTCCCAAAAAGCAAGCAGAAAAACAAAGCTGGTAAACACTGCCCTGCCATTAATTACACCTCTTGGCAGTGGAACAAGTATAGCTGGGAGCTGGTCCAGCAAAATTCATACATTGGCTTTCATCCTTGAACCTAAAACTATGGGTTTCCACCACAGCAGCTGATCGTTTCCTGCTGTTCATTCTGCCCCTCCACCAAAGGTGAATGGCATCAGAAGTCAGGCAGCACAAAGGACACTTACGAACAGCAACTGCTCATGACCTAGAACATTACAGAAATAGATCAAGATTTAAGACAGGGCAGCAGGATATAACCTGTGGTTCTGGAAAAGCGGATCCAAAGCTTTGCCCCTCAAGGCTACCATGAAGCAGTAAATGAAGCAATGACATCACAGCAGCAAACCCTTAAACTGCCCCAATACAGACCAGCTCGGGGCCAGCAACTTCAGTAACCTGATAACTGCTATTTCAATCCAAACTAAACGTTTATACTTTAGAGGACTGCAAAAGAAAAAAAAAAACCAACCATAACGGCAGATAGCAGCAGCTGTAGTAACTTACCCGTATAGCGTTATCAGCACCATTAGTAATAAGAAGTGGCTCTCCAGGGACAAACGACATACCAGCTATTGCTGTCGAATGGGCATCTTGCATCTGACACATTAGTTTCTTCTCTTCTAGATCCCACAAAGCAATGTGTCCGACTGGGCTACCAGCTGCCATTACAGGGTGTCCGTCTGCTCAAAAAAAAAAAAAAAAAAAAAAAAAAAAAAAATCAAAAAAAGAAGTTCAAAAAGGTTTTGTGTACTGATAATAAAATCAGGATTTTCTCATATCAGATAACAACAAATATATCTAAATACAGCAGCTGATGCTAAACGTTTTGCTTGAAAGCACAAGACACACTGTACCTGTACCATTTTCAGAAGTTACTTTATACCCCAGATTCTTCCCCAAACTTACTAGCCTTTAAATTTCAAGATGTGAGAGATACTGTATCACCACTCTAGAAGTTATCAGTCCTTTTTATAAATCCTCTTAAGTTTTTGGCTCAACAGCTTGCAAAAATAAATTCCAGAAGTTGATCACTGTTTAGTCAATGATTCTAAGCAATAATTAAAACCTCAATTCACAGGATTTCTGATTTTGTTCTATTTGCTCTACCCTGTCTGATATTAAGATCATCATAACTTCTAAAAACATACCACATACATTAAAGTAAGTCGGTTGAATTTGATGATGTCAAAGGTCTTTTCTAATGTCAATGACTCTATGATTTTAAGATAAAACTCCACTGAATGTCCTGGATAATTGGCAACTAATCTTTCCACTTCATCAAAAGGAAAAGCCAGTACTCAATTTGGAATTATACACGTCATAGGTAACTAAATCAGACAGGCCTAGGGTATTCTTTTTGGGTAAAGCTTCACAGATAGGGAAATTTGCCAAGTTCATTTTAACTCAAATGAAAAGCACTTTACTCAAACACTAAAATAAGTAAATGAGTTCAAAATAACCAGGTTATATTTACACTAAATTTCATAACTATAAAGACAGGAAGAGAGAGCTATTACAGAACATCCAAAAGCCACACATTCAAGTCGGCAATGGAAGTTATTTAACCTAACAGACCAATATTCTCAGTTAAACAGCTGACACAAAAAGGCACTACTTCCACTTCTCACAAGTCTTTCCACAAGCATCTCCACTAGGATTCTGCCTCAACAGGGTCTGCATCAATCTATATTCTGTTAAGATTTGCAAGTTTGTCTATTCAAATGAGAGATTAGATTCAGTATCAACAGCTCTGTAGGCAGGATCAACATTAAAGTAACTAGCTTTAGTAATCAGTAACTGCTTGTTAAAAAAAAAAAAAGCTATGAATAAAAACAGTGCTTCCCAGTAACATCCATTCAGTACTCACCCAACTATAAACATTCCAACTTCATTTTAGAGGGGGAAGACAGTGCTGACAGGTAGCTTTAGATACCAACTTATAGTGTACTGATTATTCTGCACTAACTCTGGTAACTGTGTACTGTTAGCTCTTGGCACATTGTAAACAAACTGTCTTACTCTTCACTGAAAAAGGAGTACTGTATCTCACACTTCCTGTGCACTGAGCCAGTATGCAAAAAAATGCTACAAAACAGCCAGTATCATGAAGATGCATGATCTACTTTACTTTTCTAGATTATCTGCAACCTTTCAGAACTAAAACTCTCAGCCCAAATTTTGATTCTGAAATGTTTTATCAAAACATATTTTTCTACCTTCCACTAAAAATGCTAAGACTTACCTGTACGAAAAGATATTGCTGTGATGGGACCCCAGTCTTGTTGAAATTTCATCAGAGTTTCATTGAATTTAATATTATGAACAACTATATGACCAGATACAAGACCGACTGCAACAACATCCACTGCTGGAGCCTGAAATAAAAATTGAACAACTGAAATGAAAAAGGAAAAAATTTTTCCTACACTACTAATACCACGCCAATGTATCTAAGTCTAGAATAAATAGTAAAGAAACAAGTAAGGCCTCCCACATGAGATCTTCTGTCTATAGTACCTTAATGCATGACTAAACATCTGATCTAAACAAAAAATGGGAGATGCAAGATTTTGCACTTAAGTCTCCACTAGATGAAACAATTCTGTTTCTAGAAGCTGGAACTTCTTTTAAAAACACCCCACCTCAAGTTTTCAGTAGTCCTGGTAGACATATACCTGCCGCACATCCTCATATTTACAAGTTTTACCCAGGACAACTACAGCCCATTTTCAAAGCTGTCAATGCTACCAGTAAGTTCTACTTAATTTTTATCTCTACAAAAATACAGCAAATACAATGAGAAAAATCTTTCCTTGAATCAGCAAAATCTGTATTTTATTAACATCCAAAGCAAAATAAATTTAGCAAACAACCACAATAAGTTACACAATACACATGCGTCCTGCAAACAGACTGTTTCTGTGAATTCCATTACATCATTCAGTGATTAAAGACTGCAGATGTAATGAACACAAACCAGCCAAGATACTAAATGCAACAGAACTAGGACTAGAGGAAGGGCAGAGATTAAGCCTTCAAGTCTACCTCTCTTCAATGTCTAATATGCTCAAGAGAGGGTTATTAAAATTACCTGAAAGAACACAAGTCATCTTTACTGCTGTAATTCTAAACAATGATACTTTGCACGCTATTCTTGACCAGTCATATAAGAAAATAAGATGCTAAAAATACTAACTTGTTCAAGAGTTGTGACTGCTAAATGCCATCCTGGAAACGAGTATAAGAGTTTGCTGGAAAACAACACACAAAACACGTAAGTTAGTTTACCCTTAGGGATTTTCCACAACAAAATGGCTGCTTTATATGCACTTGCACAGAAAAGTACATCAGCTTTCTGTCCCTGCAAATCAGTTAGAAGGGAAAAAAAGATAATACCAAGTAAGGTTAAGAATACAACTTATGGTTAATTTTTATTGAAAAAGTTAGTGTCATGCATTAATACTGCAAGGGTGACATAATTACATAACAGAAATAAGGAGAAGACCCCTTCTATGTCAGCTGCTCCCCTTGAGTTTCTGCTCTGAACAAATCTCTTCACAATTCTTAACATCAATAAGAAAATTCAGTCTTGGTCCAACTTTTAATAAAAACAAATCTTTCATTTGCAGAGTAATTTCCTTAAATGAAGATACTAACACATATTACTAACACACCCCATACTGTTTCTTTCAGAAATGGTAACAGCCAAAATGTGAAGCAAGACTGTTCATCGACAAGGCAGTCATGCAGTACATTCCAGGTGAAATTATGAAGACAGTACTTAAGCACAGACATGATTAAAAAACTATTCCATCACCACAGACATAGGTTGCCATTCTTGAATGACTGCTAGCAGCCATGTGTTACCACCCCTCCTTTTCTTCCCAGAGACCATCAAACTTTCCCCTCAGTTCTTCCAATTTACTTGTCTAATTTTGCCCATACCTATCTACAAAATTATCTATGTAGGGAACAGTCAAAAATATATTCCTTAACCCAGAAACATTGCTTAAAGTGCAGTTACAGTCCCATAAGTTTTTACACAATCATAAGAGAAGCCAAGCCATCTAAGCAAGACTTTTTGTCATCTAGGATGTACTGCACCTCAGATGCTGTGACAGGCGTTGAAGAGACATCAGTACTACGAGACATTTACTTTTCTATATTTTTAGGTTATTCGTACTTCCTGATTTACATAGCATATACAGCATCTCCAATACATTAGATTATGAAACAAAAGAACCCTAGCAGTGATACCACTAAAAGTATACAGCAATTATTAGAATGAAACACTGACCTACACAAGCTGAGTTAACACCTACTTGCAGCAGGCACATTAAAATGCAGGGAAGTTACTGTAGCTGTAACTTTCACAAGTTAGAAAAGGAGCTGATTGCAGTAGGCATGAAATACTGCCATTATGGATGGTGCTCTACTGGGACATGCTCAGATACAACTACATGTCTACACATCTCTTATTTGAGTATAAGGATCAAATACTAGGAATTACCTCCACACTACCTGCCAGCACTTCTTGGAACCACAACAACCAAAAAATTAAGCTTGGAAGACAGGAGGCAGAAGGCCTGAACATGCATTTACTACTATTTTAATTATTTTCATGGGAAAGCTATGTGATTCCAAGAAATAAAAAAAAAACCCAAACAAAACTGTAATTAAGAAAAAATCCCGGACAATTCCTGACATTTTACAGGTTGAATAGACAATACACAACTTGAAAGTCATCAGCATTCAGGGAGCAGCAGCATTCTTTGTTCCTGGAGACAGACCAACAGAAAAGTTGTGCCAAAGGTTTCAGTAAAAGACTCCATGTTCAAAACCTACTTTACTTAAAAGTATTATTTATTGCTTATCAAACTACTTGGAACATGAAGTGTATCCAAGTTATTAAAAATCTTACTTGGATCTTATATTCCATAGTTGCAAGCTCCCTTGTTCACTCCCAAGGAGAATTTTATTCAAATAGGTGCTGGGATGCAGAATTGCTGAAACTGCAAAAGTGGCCTTATCAAAATCCACTTGAAGATACTCCTCTGCAAAAAAGTAAGAAAAATTTTAGCATGCCTATCCCTACAAATCTGCAGGCTTGTTATTCCTTGGCAAATGTAAAGGTAGAACTGATGTTTACTCTGTACAAATCCCATAACCAGTGTTTCTTGCATTAAAGGATTAGCTAATGTGTAACAGGACAGGCTAAACTTCTTTACATTATAACATCTGTTGGCTTGAAGGTATATTTTTTTTCCCTATAAGCCTACCTAGTACAACAGTGCTGGCAAAACCATAGTGATTTATATCTTTCTGAAGGATTCCTGCTCCTGCCTGAGCAAAACAACTCATTGGATTAGCATGCCTTTTGTTTGTTATAGCAACTTCAAATCTCTAAAGCCTGTCTACAGCCACTTTCAAGATCCCGCATTTAGGGAATTACATTGGTCAAACCAATGAGAATGCTTTCTAAAGAAAAAAATTCAGGGCACTGAAGCACGATTTTGTAAGGCACTTTATAATGGCATGAGAAGATGCTGACATAAACAAAGTATTTTTCCTAAGAATTTAGTCTCACCCAGACTGGTAAATATCAAGGAACTACAGGATTTCAGAGATGGTGCCAAAGATGCTGTACCACCGTCTTCACCAGAAAATGGAACACTGAAATGCAATTTCCGTATCAGCATATCTCTCTACACTATATGGAATCTGACTGGGTCTCTGCATGTGGTGCAGGATCCATTCATGAAAAATTACTGCAGGATTAGGACTTCACATTACAGTTTGAAGATTATGCAGTTAAGGATTTTTTTTCTTAAGAGTAAGCTATTTCTGAACATGTGTATTTTAAAAAAACTTTTTAAAAAATTACTGAATGTTTACAATTCCTATAAAGTAGCAGCTATCCTATCAAGCAGTAACAGAAGTGTTGCTTGCCTTCTAATTGTATATTCCAAACAATAAGAACATTATCAACATCCACAGAGATGACATGATCACCAAAAGGCTGCAGAAGGTGTATCCTTGCCTTGTGACCTTCATAGGTATGCACCACCTATAAGTTCAAAATAAAAATGTTTTCAATATAACCTCTTCAGGTAGGATATCATATTAACATAACACAGCTAACACATCAGCAACAAGTTTAAATAAAATACATGGAAAGGCCATACAACTAAGTGGAATATAAATTTTCTCTGATAATTTAAAACTGTTGTAAAAATACTTTAACTAAATATTTTTAATTACTTGATTTAATGTCAATTTATTTCATTTATGTGAAATAACAATTTTCTTATGTTTAGGTAACTACATTGTTATTATAATTAATATATAAAACACAGGTCAGCTATTACAGAATTTGCTCTTACATTCTCCTATTTTAAGCTCTTTATTCCTCCTTCCACAGGTTTTGCTTCCCTAAAATTGAAACTACTGAACATCTACAGAAATAGACATTTGTAGGAAATTACCAGTCTTGAAAACACAAACATACACAACTGTGTTGTACTACTAAGTAATAATTAAACTAATAAAAACCTCTTTGTTCCTGGCAAAAGCATGGAGAATATTGTCATATGAAGCAAATATCAACATGCGGTCTGCAGCCAAACATGTAATCTCTCTTGGCAAAGCATTACCTGTTAATCAAACAAAAGAAAAGTTCAAGTTTCAGGTTCATAACACAAGAGAAAGCCTGACAGTCTTTTATTTATTTATTTTGCCAGGTGACCCACTGAGAAAGCTCTCTTGTTGAATGTTGTTGAATTTCTTGGAGAAACACACACACATTTCAAATGATTGCAACTATTACCATAAATAACATCACACCAGTAACAACATAACATCAGACTGACAGATCACATGGTGGTTCTTTTGAAAAACACGTAACAATAAATTACTGAATTATTACTGTAGGTGAAGGCACATGTTAGCTTCATGAAGGCTTATAAAGAATTTATCCCAACATTAACACTTACGAAGACTGTCAGAGCCCCTGAGGCCACTGGACTGGAAACATGATACATCAAAAGTCACAGCATTAGCAATGCCTATTAGGTTAAGCCATGCTGCAGACCTGGAAGCTAGTAATACACTCCTGTACCTGTCTCCTGATTACAGCTAAAGACATCAGGAATTCACCCTCTAAGAATCCATCTCACTCCCCACCTTGTGACTGGTTTAGGAAGAGTACTATGAGATCTGTTACTTAACTAGCTCAAACTGTAAAAGCATCCAAGCTCCAGATCACATTGGGAGGCTGTTGGTCTGGTCCCAAGTGGTACAAAATTGAAATGAAAAAAAAAATACTCTAGGGAAAAATACTCTCAATTTAGGGAAATATAAAAATGCAAATCAAGGTGCTTAATGATTGCACAGGAAAACACCAGTCTCCATGGGAGTGCATCTACGATACAAATTTACATCAACGCACAGCAGCAACTTCAATAGGACGAATTAAACTAAGAACATAAAAAAGGCTGCACTTAATGAGAGGTTTCATTTGTTTGAACACATCAGACATCTTCCCATAGATCCTCTGAAGTGACTTAGGCCTGCAATCAGGTTACAGAGAGCTGGTACTCCGCATGAGCTGTGTGGAAGTCTGCTTAGGCCAAGACAGTTTTAAGCACACCCCAATTAGAAAGTTCAGAGAACCAACCTCTCAAACTGCTATCTGTGGTTGTTGCCCCTTGTTACTCTGCCTACTACCATCACCACCGATTTAGCCTTGCCATCCTTATAACTGCCCTTCAGGTAACAGGCTGCCTCTAGGTCACCCCACATCTGTCCCTTTGCAAGACTAAAATCCAGTTCTCATGCTGTGTGCTGCAGGCCCCTGGCACACCCCAGTTCCTCAGCATCGCTCCTGAAAGAGGAGCAGTGGGAGGAGGCCAACCACTAACTGCGTATCAGGTATGGCCTCACCAACACCAAGCCCAGGAGGGTAACAGCTTTCCCGGATCTGCTGGCCACATTCCTAATGCAGCTCAGTACACAGCTTGCCTTATTCAGTTACTGCATTGTTGGTCCATGCTCAACCTGGCACCAGCACAGCCCCAGCTCCTTTTTAGCAGGATGCCACACAGCCAGTCAGTTCCCAGCTTGTTCCGTACCAGGTGCAGGATTCTGCACTTGCCCTTGCTGAACTGGGCGAGGTTTCTGTTGGCCCAGGCCTAGTGTATTGCAACACCTCCCCAGACTGAAGCTCTGCCACTCCGGGTGTGAGCTACTGCTCCTAACATTGTATCTTCTGCAAATTTTTACTAGGAGCGCATGTGCCTCATCACCCAGGCTGTCGGTGAAGGTGCTGAATATGAACAACATAGGCACTGCTGTTGACACCTAGGGCACTATGCTTTGTTGCCAACCGAATGTCAAGCCACCAACTCATTTCCTTTGTATCCAGCAGTCCAGCCAATTTTTAACACTCCCTGAAGACTTTTGGTCCCATCCATACCTGTTCTGTTCTTGTGATTATTTTCCTCCTGTAACACAACCTTCTAATAACCACAAAACCAACAAAAAAAAAGGTATCTGGAATTAACAGCTTTCTTCACTGCTCAGTCCTTAAAGCCTAAGGGTGCTCTTGTAAGAGCAAGATGACAAGAACAGGAGGTTCACAAGGTATATCCCTAACAGAACTAAATTACAGCTGCAACAGCAGTCTCATTCCCAAATTGATATCCCATATTTCTGAGACGCCGTTCAACCTACTTAAGTGCAAATATTAATACATATAATTAATTTTCCATTTTTTAGTTGAGAATCAAGTGCAGATGTCAGATGCATTAAAAAAAAAAAAACACACAAAAAACCGGAATGAACAATCTGTGTATACTTACTCACAGCCACAATACCAAGTTTCTTCACCTGCAATGTAAATGTTAAAGACATTTTTAGTAACTGGTTGCATTTGTTATAAACAGAAATTCAAAACTGTAGGAAACAACCCAGGTGAGATAAGGAATTTGCATGCCTCACAAGACAGAAAAGTTATGCCTCTTAGTTTACAACAATATCTACAGGAAAGCCCACAGTGGGTCTAAAGGAAGGGAACAATATATCTGTCAAAAGACGATACTACAAGAGTAAATTGTGCCTCTTAATATATTTTATCCTAAAGCACAGGAAGCTAAGTGCATGTTTAGACACTTGGCAGCGCTTGGCCAACTTTTTTTCCACATCACCTCTGCTTCTACTTTATTTCCACTACAATCACACTATGTTATTTTTTTATCTCTGTTCACGTAGAATTTGCTTCAGTTACTGTCATCTGTGCCTAGTGATGATGACTACTATTTTAGTTCAGCATCTGTGGACAAGGCTGACAGGAGCAAACCGTAAAAAAACACCATAAATGTACAAGATCTACTGCTGTCTGCAGTCTGCTGCTCGCTGTAATCACTCGATTCAGTTCTGCTTTGTTACTGCTTCTATACACTGAAGATGCCTTTATCGTACAGCAAGAGGTGAGACATTATCAGAAGCTTATATCTTGCAGAACAGAATTACGCTCCTCTGCTCCCACACAGAAGTCTTAATACGATCTAGGGGACTGCTCCCCAAAATTGTCGCTCTCAAACGCTAAACCACAGCTACGGAAACCGCGGGGGAGCTCTGGTTTGTCTGGCAGCGAAGGAAAAGCTTGAGCATCTGGGCGCTCGGCTGCCTGGATGCGCCCCGCCTGCCACGGCGCACTGTGTCTGGCCAGCGGTGCCCCCACGGCCGAACGGCCCGTTCCGGCCCGCAGACCCCGCCGCCTCCTTTCCTCCAGCCGCCCGCCGGCGAGCAGCCCCGCCTGCCGCCGAGGCCTGCGCTACAGGGGCGCCGCGGCCCCTCACAGGCCCCCGCCTCACGGCGGCGAGGGCCGGGGTGAGGGGGGCCGGGGTGAGTGGGGGAAGGGTCGTGGCGCGGCCCGCCTCTGCCCCGCGCCCGCCCCGGCCTCCCTCAGGCCCAACGGCGGCCAGGCCCGCCCGGCGGGGGCATGCAACAGGGTGGCCGGCGGCCAGGCACTCACGTTGTAGGTGTGGACGCTGCGCCCGACGGCGGTGGCCAGATAGAACTCGCGGTGGCGGCCATGGTAGCGCAGGACGTGCGGGACGTGCCCGCTGAAGCGGCCGAGCACGCGGAACCCGGCGAACAGCCCGCCGCCCTCACGCGCCATCGCTGCCCCACGCGCACGCCGTGCGCCCGCAGGAAGCGCCCCCCACCGCTTCCGGCCAGCCCGGCCGGCGCTCCGCCCCCTGACGCCGCCGCGCGCCGCCGAAAACGGTCCCTGCGGCGGGCAGAGTTCCGCTGCCGGGGCGGTCGGCGCTGCCCGGCCGCCCTGCTGCGGCCCCGCGGCGGACGCGGCTACTCCCGGCGCGAGCGAGGAGGGGAGTGTCCGCGCCAGGCAGGCCCCCCACCCGAGGGCCCCGGGCACGCAGAGAGCCGTCACCCGCGACCGCCCCCACACAGGCTCCCTAAAGCCACCACCGCGCGACTTTACCTTTTATTCTGCGGGGGGATCGCCCCCGCCCCCCGTTCCCCTCAGGCAGAAGCGGCCGGCCCCGGCGCTGGCCGCGGGGAAGACCCGCCGCAGAGCCCGCACAGCGCCCGATGCACCGGCCTCCGACGGCGCAACCCGGACACCCGCGCGAACCACCTCTGTACTTAAGACGGTCACTGCTTGTTGGTTTATTTTTAATAAATTATATAGGGCGGGACACCCCCCCCCCAAAAAAAAAAAAAAACCCAACAACAACAACCCGCAGGATGACTTCATTGCGATGGCGGGCAATAAATATCCAGCAAAGTCCGGCGGCGAAGAAAAAAAATGACAAGCCACCCCCCAGAAGCCACCTATCCCAAATTGATGTAGCTTCTCCACACCGCCATCAGCTCCCGGGCCTTGCTCTCGTCGCACGGGCCTCGGCTCGCCTCCCCGGCGGCAGCGCCCTGCCACCGCACACGCGTTAGCGTCCCGCCGCCGGCCGCGGTGGAGCTCCCGGCGCTGCCCCGGGCCTCCCCGCGGCAGGGCAGGGCAGCCCCGGCCCCGGCCCCGCACCCACCTGTGGCGGCCGGTAGCCGGGGCAGTGTCGCAGCACGATGTGGAGGGTGCTCCGCCACAGCGACGGCCGCTGCCCGCAGCCCCGCGCCCTCTCCAGGAAGCACTCCAGCAGCCGGGCCGCCCGCTCTGCCCGCCGGGCGCCCTGCGGGAGACGGCCGGTCACCACCCCGGCCCCGCCGGAGCCGCCCGCCCGCGATCCCGGCTCCCTTCAGCGCTTCCCCACGCACCCTTAAAAAAAGGCTGCCCGCCCACCCCTTTGACCCCCATCCCTGCACCCCTCTCCCTACACCCCTCTCCCCGCTTCCCACTGTTTGTCCCTCTCCCCCCCCCCCCCCCCTTTTCCCCCTTTCCCCTCTCTTTTCACGCTCCCCCCACCATTTTTATTTTTTTTTTTCATGGAAAGGGAATGCCACCTAGCCGCCGGGGGATGCGTGCACCCGGGCGAACCTCGGACTGCTGCGGACCCGCCGGCGGGGAGAGCGCGTCCTCGCAGGTGTGAAAATCGAGTTGTAGCTCCTGGAGGGAAACAACAACAGGGGATGCTCGTTAACGCCACGGCCCCCGGCGTCGCCGTCTCCGGCTGCCAGCCCGCCTCCAACACCCCATCATAAACGTCCCCAGCGCCCCAGTGCGCCGCCACCCGTCGCCCTCGGGGCCGCGCGGGGCACGGGCGGCTGCGGGAGCCGTGCGGGGCGGTGCCGCGCGGTGCCGCTCCGCCCGAGCCAGCGGCGGGGCTGCCCGCACCGTGCGCCGTCCCGACAGCCGCCGCCTGGTCTTTCCGCTAAGCGCCGGCTGCGCGTGTGAACCATCCGAGTAACTGCTAAACCGCTTATCACCTTTGGAACCGTGACACCATCCTCAGCGTCGGTGAACCATTACACAAGCGACTTTCAGTCCTACGGGTGTGCAAGGCGCCGGGAAGAGTCGGGTAGCGCTCTGGCAGCAGCCGCCCGGGCTCCTGCTCTCCGTCCCTGCCAGTCCCAGCTTCAGCGAAGCACATTTTAGGAAGGTCCCCGGAGGAGAGTAGGAGAAAACTTCCCCGTCCTGTTTCACAGGCACAGGTTTACTAAACTAGCCAACTCCCGGCTTGCTAATCGAGATTTTCACAAAGTAGCTGCCGGCGGTCAAAGGTAAAATCGTGGAGGCAATGCCGTCCCGACAGTTTCCCTCCGATGCCACCAGAGAAACCACCAACCTCATTTTTAAAGGTCCTGTGTGGATCCAAACCGTTTAGGAGATCCTCTTGTATCTCGTCGTGGTTACAGAGGCTGAAATTGTAGGGGGATGCCCGCGGTAAGTCGGCGATCTGAAGAAAGATGATCAAGCCACAAAAGACTGTATAAGAAAAAGCCAAAGGTTAATTCTCCTGCACCGCTACGTGACCCTACAAGCCATGGAGGGCAGATCTGAAGACAGGGATGCTGGTGCTTCGGGAGCACTAGAAGAGAACTGTCTGGTTACCCTTATGATTATCCATGGTGTCTTTAGACGTTGTTTTATCTCGTGCTGGGCTTCGTATCGTTGCTGGCTTCATATATGTACCTGTACGCCTACGGAAATGAAGGTTTCCAATTCCATAACTGGGGCTTATTTGGACGTCTCATGCACCTCTTTCCAGAAGTGCAAATAAATAATTATTCAGACTTGAAGCTGTGTCACTGACTTAAAAAGAAAACCGGCATAATCAAAAGCGGTATCCAAACCTAAACCAAAACAAATGGAAGCAAGAAAAACCCCAAACAAAACACCTCCAAAACAGCTAATCTTGGAAGAAAAAAGTGTGAATAGCCCTCCCCATGACTGTGTGGGATACACCTTCAGCACGAGCTATTGCTGTAACGCGTTTTTTCTCTCAAAGGCAAGGCAAGGCGCTTCAGGGCACCTGCAGAGGGACTGCCTGGGGTGGACGCTCGTACCCTCCATACCCAGGTCGCAGGGGCATCTCTAGTGCATCGTTTTAACACCCTAGCGCAGGAGCTGGTGGACAGCGGTCACCACTGTCCCTGTGCCACCTACAGATTTTTCCTGGTGAACGTTTCACCTTACAAACGACTTTTCCCGGAGAGCCCCTTTGCTTGCGCAGGCTGAGGGGAGCGCAGATGAGGGGCACTTGCTCTGCCGTGGGGACAGCCTAGCTGACAGGGCAGCCGGCTGTCCCGGGCACCGGGGACCGGGATGCCCGGGACATCGGGGAAGGCTGGCCAAAGGAGGCACGGCCCCGCTGACTCCCTCGCCCCGAGGAGCACCTGGAGCCCTTTCTCCGAGGGCGGCCGGCGCCGACTCCTCTGCCACGGCCCCCCCTCCGGGTATTCCCTGATCCCGCGAAAGTGTTTCACGATGTGCGCCCGGTAGCCGCTGTGGAAGCCCCGGGGGCGCGGCCCGGCGGGGGCGCGGGGCTCGCACTGCGGAGCCCAGCCCAGCTGCGCCGCCCGTCCCGCAGCGACACGGCTGTGCAGGCTTTTAAGCTCAGCCTCAGGCCAGTTCCAGAGAGTGCTCGTGTTCGTTTTTAGGGAACGCTTCCCCGGCATGAGTCAGCAGGGAAACCCGGGAGGACTGCCCCCGTCGTGGCTTTTTCGGCCGGCTGAGCTGGGGACGAGCCAAAGCAGCTGAGTCAACACACCGTGCCTGTCCGCTTGAGTGGGTTCTCTCGCCCCCTGCTGGTCGCTCCCTTCTCTCCCTCTTTTTTCCTTCCCCTCCTCCGCCTGCCCGGGGTTCGCAGCGGCGCGGCGGGAGGTGCCCGGCCCGGGCGGCGCTTCCCTGGCTTCAGCTCTGGGAGCTCCCGGCCGCTCGTCCCGAGTGTGGCAGCAGCCCTCTGACCGTGTTGTGTGTGTGTGTAGGGATAGAAATCTAATTCCAGTCAAACCCGACGTTTTAAATTCGACGCCTTAAAAGCTGTTGGACTGATTGGGTTGCAGTTGCGGAGCAGGTGCACCGCGCTATAGCCGGGCTCGGGCAGCCCTTTGCGCTTACGGTGTTACCGGGGTGCCTCCCCGCATCGCGCTCTCAGTGTCGCCTAACAAACCAGCAACATCACAGTTTCCCAAAGAATGTCTCGTTCTCGTATTCCAAAAGCTGTTGGGGTTTTCTTAATTTACAAAGCTGTGTGCCTTCATCTTCTTTATCTTTCTCCAGGGCTTTTTCAAGTTGCTGACAGGCTTCATAACAATTAGTGAGTTAATAAAGATACATAAAGTTAATAAGCAGCTTTGCGTTTCTCATTTCAAAGGTGCACCCCTGCATAAAGGAAGACACTTCAGGTGAGTTTTACTGTACCAGCATAACTGTTTTTTTTTTGGTTTTTTTTTTTTTTTTTTTTTTTTTTTTTTACTGAAAACCAGCATAACTGATGAAAAGCCTATTCCTGACATGAATTCAGTGTAATACTGATCCGAGGAAGTGAATAGTTCTAAGAATAGTGAATACTTAAAGAGAGGTGTTTATTTGTCCGTACTAAACAGGACATAGTAATCCTGAGTATAGGTAAAGAGTACAACTTTCTAAATGCAAATAACACTGGATCAACATTCTTTCCTATCACTGTTAATATGCACATGTTTTTACTTTTGAAGTTGTGTCTCTGAATTTAGCAGTAGAACAAAGTTGCATCAGACACTGGCAATATAATCAGAGCAGCAAATGAAAAATGTGTTTTTTAAAGGCAGCAGAAATGACATGGCTATAGAAGACAATTGAACATTCAAAACACGCTTGTAAATAAGTTCAAATGAAAGATTATTAAGAAAAAAGAAAAGCATTCACTAACTACAATCACTTTTTTGTATGTGAAGAGTTCTCTGAACAAACAGTACCTGTTAACAACTTTCCTAGTCTCTAATTTCTACCCAGCATCAACCTCAGAAATGGCAAATTACAATGAATATGTTTTAAAGTTTGCTTTCTATTTTAACTTCTTCAGAGATACAGGTTCAATTATTGACATATGTGTCAGAGAGGCAGGAAGGGGAAAAAAGAGGAATTTAGAAAAATCTGTCCATTTTTATAACCATAGTAATTAAAAACTCTTAACTTTGCTTCAGCCGTAAGAATGTTGAGGCCTCACTTCTGACAGCAGCTTTTGACCTGAGCTGTTGGCCAGATTTGAGGGATTTGGAAGTGGTATCTGTTAAAAGAAATAACTCGTGACAAGAGGGATTTTTCTGATGGAGCTTTATACCCATAGTGCATCTACTTTCTCCCCTAATCCCTGCTGCCTGGTTGCCTTGATGACCTCACCTTTGTGACTGTGCTTGTGCAGCAAAAATACAGGATTGAGAAACAGCTGTTGCTGTTTTGCTGCAGGTTGAGACAATATCTGTGCCGGTGGGATTGCTGCCAGCCCTTACGGCGGGAGGAAGACTTCGAAGCCAATAAGAAGTCACTGACTTTGGTAGACATTCCTGATCAATATTATATTATTAGTGATATATTTTTTCAGTTTGCTTGTATTTGCTGAGACACTTTTTGATTGTTAAGCCTTGGTATATGTAGCTGAAAAGCAAACCTTATGGGTTTGTTGTTGGTTTTTTTTTTTGTACACATGAGCAATACATTCCTTCCTAAAATACCACATTGCTACGGAAATGCCATCATATCCAGGATGTTTAGCGTAATTATACTTTGGATATGTAGGATCTGGGAATTTCTTAAATTATGAAATTTGTACTTGGAAAAGAGAGGTGGGGGGAGACAGTGATTACGTGAGGGAAGCTGGGGAGGTGGGAAGAAACTATGCTGGTGGCTGAGGACATGCACTGTGTATGTCACAGCCCCAGTGCCCAGCACAGGGTGCCCCAGGGTGAGGCAGAAGCACACAGCCTGTCCGTGACCTGCCCACCCCTCCCAGCAGGCACAAGCGCAGGAAATCTTCCATCTGCCTGGACAAACATTGCTCAGGTTTCCATTCTCATGGATCAGGCCGAGCGAGGCTGAAGAGTTCCCTGCTGGTCCCTCTGCAGGTGCAGAAGGCACTGCATGCCTCTGTGGTGCCCAGCACCATCTACTCGCTGGTGACAGTACCCAGCCAGCTAACCAAAAATACCCTGCCTGTAGCAGCTTGGGTGTGCGAATGTCACCACCAAGAAACCAGTACTTAAGCAAAGATGAAGATAATGTCAGAGATACCCTTCATGCACAAAGCATGTGTTAAAAGCTCGGTGACCTTACATTTTTAAACACATTTTTGTAAATTTTTATTTCAGAACATGATGTAGAAGGTTTTTTTGAGTATCATAATTTCCAACATAATGGAAATTCAAACTGTTGGCCACATTTTTTTCCACATTTCCATCTGATGCCTGGACCCTGCTCTTCCTAGTCCCAGACACTCAAGCCTGGCTGGTTGTCCCTACATGTGTTTAGGAGCTTACCTTCTTGCATATAGGCAGCAGCAGAATGCTGGTGATGACCTTCAAATGCCACTTGGAAGAGGTGTGTATATCCCCCTAAGGAGCGCCTGAAGCTGACTGGTGGCTGGCAACCAAAGAAACAGCACTGAGAGAGTGTAGCTGCCAATTGCCTTCACTACTCTTCAGCTTCCCCCAGAGATCAAAAGACATGTCAGCAAAACACAGGAGTAAGTCTACATTATTGGAAAAAAATAATCTAAAAATCTTTTGATCTAACAGGCTATTATGATGTTATTAGTTTGGGTAGCTGCTGACTAGACCATCAGCACATCAACAGGACTCAAGCATGTGGATCCTGAGATGAATACAGAACACCTTTCTCCCAAAACTCCCAATGCTGGTGGCTTCTATGTGGCATGTAGAACTCCTCAGGTTTGAACACTAAGTCCCACAACATCAACAGCTGGTACATCCTTTCTTTCAAGAACTTCATACAGATCTTAACAGTATTCTCAGGACTATTTGTTTCTAAAATTATCTTCCTGGCTCTTTAGGAAAGTGAACACCCATCAGGAAGAGAAGCTTCAGCACCAGAAGCCAGACTAACAGTCACATTGATTTGGCAGGATCCAGACTCTTAGCTGAGGTCCTTTCCATCCAGGACTACTAATCGTAGCAGTGGGGATCTGCTATTGTCTGTACAGATCAGCTGGTAGAAGGAAGAAAATACACATTCCCAGGAGGATTCACACTGATTCATTGCCAAAAGAAGTAAGACTGCAAAGACTCAGCACACCTGCAGTTAATATTAAGGCCATTAAGGGATGGCAGTCTCTGGATTAAACACTGTTGTCCCCGCTGCCCTACCCACTGCCATCCGCTGTTCTCTTGCCATCTCCATTTCATCTGTCCAAGGACCTTCTGACTCACATCTCCAATGTCAGTCATGGAATCTTTTAGTCTTCTATTCTTATCCAGTACTGACCATTTTCTAAGTCCACCCTTAAATGCTTAGTTTTAAGGTTTTTATCTTTCCTAGGTAGAGAAGAGTCTATCTGCTGTTAAATTGCTCCCTTGTTTTCTTCTATTCCTCATCTTTTCAGATCCCATGAGTATTCTATATTTGCGCTTCCATGCACTTTGTAGCTTACTTTAACTTCATGCAGTGATATTATAAAATGTTTCTAAACATTTCAGTTGCATACTATTTAACAGGAACATAGCCAGACAAACCTACCATGAATTTGACATTATCAGTATAATCAAAGTACTGTAAGGAAAAACATAAGTTTGTAAGATTTTTTTCTTACAGGTATCACCAAAGTAAATGATTTAAATCACATGTGACTGAATGAGATGATAAACTCTAAACTAAGCAGTAATAATACTGAGATATTGCATTCACTATAGGGAGCAATGTAGGCTTATTACAAACAGCTTGCCACAAAATGGTTTCTTATCTTGCTATTCCTGACTGAAGCACAGTGTTGACAAGCTTGTGCCTTTGTGCTGTTTTGGTAAAAGTTTGGAGCAGGTCTAGCCAGTGCTGGAAGGTTCAGATCAAAACAGGATTATGCTGTTGTATTTTCAGGGCTGCAGAAATTACCAGAATTAAACTTCTTCAGAATCACTTGATCTATTTCATACCCAACTACAATATGCTTTACTTTTTATTGGAAGAACCTGGCATTTAGCTACATTTTGTCTCCCTCTACTCTCAAAAAGAGCAAAGTGCCAAAAATCTGCTCTATGTAAATAATGCTTAATTATATTTTGCCAGGAAAGATTGCCATGTAGAGTAATGGACAGCTGTAGTACAGCCTCAGGGAAAGCAAAAGGAAATTCCTGCTAACTAGAACCAAGCAGATATCTGACTCTCACTTCACTCCCGGTTTAAAGTACCTTCACTCAGATCTGCAGTCCTCAGTGCTGCTGCTTAGCTGTTGCATATCCCAGGGATACTCACTCCCTATAGGAAGCCCTCTACCCATCAGTCTTCGTTAATAACATCCCAAGTAATGCCAGGGACTCCTTGCTTCTTCTAATAGTCTACCTTACAGGACACTGTTTTGGACTGCCCTACTTGTCAGCCTGGGATAGCTGGAGGAATGTCTGTGCTGCAAGCACAGCAGTTTGTTGATTTGTTCCTGTGCTCATGGCTCCTTCCCTCGCCAGCCCAACAGCAGAGAGAGGCAGGCTGGCTGTCCCGAACCTGGGGAGGGCAGTGGTGTTTGCCACCTGCCCGGGAGCCCTGAGCAGCGGTGTGAGGAGCTGCTTCCTCTCCTCCAGAGGTGATGACTTCTTTAGCATCACTCCCAGGAGGACTGGAGCCTGGAAATGGAGCTTTTGCCTCCTGACAGAATGCCCCCACCCCTCCTGCTGGTCCTTCTTTCACTAGCTGGCCTGGTAGCATGCTCCAAGATACATATAGCCCAAAAGCCACCTGAGTATTACATTGATAAAGTGACCTGTAGCTTGTGTGAGGCTAAGAAAGCTGGAGAAGCCCTAATTTCTATGTGATTATTTTCAGGTGTTTCTGTGTTTTCTAACACATCAACGACCCTTATGCCTTTGCTGCTGTGTGGATCTCTGTCCTCTGTCTCCACTGAGATGGCTAAGGTGCTGCGCACATTAGTGCAGGGACATTTCAAATGCACTCCAGTGTACTCAGCACAGTGTAGAGCACATCAAAGGACCTCTCTGGAGCACTGTCCCTCTAATATTGGTGTGCCACCCCCACACTTACCTCTAAGTGAGCCTAGTTTTATCCCTTTCCCCTTTGAGACAGGCATTCCCCATCTGTTGCCAGCAGGCCTGGTGTCATGGTCTGACCCATGATCAAAAAGCCCAACATTCTGCTGGTGACACCAGTCATGGAGCCAGGTATTGATCTGCTGGGTTTATCCTGTTTCTTTCCTCATCATTCCATGCAACTGGAAGGCTAAAGGAGAATGCCACTTGGGCTTCTGATCCCTTAACGAGTTGACCCTAGGCACTGAAGTCTTTCTTGATCGCCTTTGGACTTATTGCAACTTCATCACTGCCTACATGAAAAATCAATAACGGATAGTAACCCAAGGGCAGTACCAGCACAGTGAGTTTTCTTGTCATGTTTACCCTGGGCCCTGGGGAGGCAGCTGATACTTGAAGATATTCAAAAGGCATCTGGACACAGTCATGGGTAAGAGGACACAGGTGGCCGTGCTGGAGCAGAGAGGTTGGACTAGATGTCATTCAGATGTCCCTGACAGCTTCAGTCATTTTGAAACTCTGCACACCCTGAAAATGGTGAATTCTTCTGAGTTCGTGACATGCTAGTGTATGTCTTTTTGACTGATTTTGGTAGTTGTCATCTTAGTCTGGACTACAACACAGACCTAAAACCTGATGCTTCACTTTGGCAGAGAGATGAAAAGCACCTGAGCTATCCACCTAGGCTGTCAAGAATGGGACAGAGGAATGAGTCCTACCTAAGCCCTAAAGTAGGTCCTAGTTGAGGGGGGCCAAAGTGTCCAACCTTTTTTGGTTTAAGTATTTACCCGACTCACTCAGGTGTCCCCACCTGAACAGCACATTAAAACTGTCTGCTGCCTCTTCACGCTCTGCACTCCTCCAGCATCAGTGCTGGCCTGATTAGCAAGCTCTGTTCAACTGCTTTGCGAGTCAGCCTAATAAACCAGGCTGCCTCAAGACCAGTGAAGAACTTCAACCCCTCTTTCCAGTTTTGGGCTGGTGGCCGGCTTTAACCCCAGCTTCCCTAGCACGCTTCTGAGCACACCTCCAAGTCAGCATTAAACATCTAAAGGAATCTGAGCTTTAAAACAGGGAGCTTGGTTTCTTGGACTGCCCTTAGGTAATACTTAATACCAGGCAACTGAATTACTCTCTCAGGAGCAAGCATATAACACTGCTGTCTGAGTTGGGTGTCTGATCACACTAAACTGAGCTTTGTAAACTTGGCTTTTTGAGCCTCTTCAAATATTTTAAAATACATTGAGTCAGAAATTCACAGGCAAAGCAGGAAATGAGAAGGTAAAATTAATCCCTGTTACCAGAGATCTTGATCTGTTTCCAATGCTTAAAAACCTCCACTGGTGTCTAGAAAGGATTCCGTTATAGATTATACCTTTCTGACAGAGAGAGTATTTGTTATGGTTTTGGTAAATGCTTTGTTAATTTTGACAAAATTTGGCAAAACCACTTGTGTTGTGTGCAGGTTATGTTTATACAATGAAACACTACTTATCATAGCAAATTAAAAAAAATATACAGTATTTTGCTGTGTAACTGACACAGAAATGTTTCAGATAAACTGCACAGCATGAACAAGTATTTTCTGGAATACTTTTCACCACTCATATTTTAGATGTAAATGCAGTTAACTGAAGGTATCATTTCTTAGCCTTCCTTTAGCTTTTAACTTTGAAGAAAAAAGTATATGCCTGAGCAACTGCTGACCTGAATGCAGCTGCATGGGAGAGAAAGCACACATGTTAAAGTTTTAGACATTCTCCCATTCCTCTGTTGGGACAGACATCCAAGTATCCAATGCCAAATACTGGAAATAAACCAGAAATTTAAAAAGTCTAGACATTGCCTTTCATAATTTTCCAGATATGGCTGGTTTTATCAGAAACGAAAGTATGAGCATCACAACTCTTGGATCTGGACAAGACAGCTCATTTGTGACGCTGTGAAGTCCATGAAACAATGTTGCTTCATGAGGTTTTTCATAGTAATTGAGATGAGAAGTTTGACTTTCCTAGAACTAATGTTTAAATTCTGCACCCTATGTGTTAACAATTTCTGAAGGAGACTTGTACTTTCTTACTTGCAGGTATCAAAATGAATGGGGAATTAACCTGCTTCAGTGAAGAGGACTTAACTGCATTTTTACAGATAACTTCAGATAAGTTTCTTATGATATTTTTGCTTTGTAGTTGCACAGAAGGGGAAAAAAAAATGTTGAGGACCCCATACTTATAGAAATTGCAAGGTATCTTACACCCCAGCCACTCAAACGACTGTGTTCAACTCCACTTCCTAACACCACTCAACAGATAAATCCGCTATTTGAAAGGACAGTCAGATCTTAGAAAGTTTTTCTGGAAGGCATTACAAAAGAAAGCATACCATTCTCAAGCTGTCACTTGTCAGAAACAGGAACAAAAATAGCCCCTAACAAGTCTAGATTACAAAATAACTCTGATTACAGATCTTCCAAAACTTTTTGTGCAGAGATTGCAAAAGAAAGCATACCATTTGAACTCTAATTTTTGTTAGGAGTGGAATCCAAGTGGGTTCTTAAAATAACTGAGATTATAAAATAGCTCAGGTTACTGTACTGAAAATATTAGGCATCCATTAATTTCTTCAAAAAGTTGTTTTAGCATAAGATACATATATGATTAATGGAAAAGGTTCTTCATGGTATTGTTTTCCTTTTTATCTTTAATTCTATGTGAATTTGCCATACCTTTTCAATTTAGAAAAGAATCTAACCCATACATGGGCTAAACCCATGTGAATACATAGTGCACTTTCTCCCTGTCACCAGTATAAATGAAACCAGTGGCAAGTGCCCTGTTCCAATAGTAATAACAGCTATTGTGTTCTAGGAAGTGTCAGAATAAAGCTAACACCTAGTGGAAATAACAGAAATAGTAATGTAAGGAAGTATATACAAGCCATTCCCACTCCCTCGTGACTGAGTGCTTGTTTTCTGGTGTTAATATGTTAATTTTTGGTCCTGTTTGACTAACCATCTAAGCAGTATGTTATTATACTCAACATATATGGCTGAATATGTACTCTGTGTAAAAGCAAATGGCTCGAATGCATGAAACTTGGGTAGAGGGTGGCTGGTTGAGAGCCTGGAAGTCAAAACCAGAGGGAAGGACAACCTGATGGGTGTCCCTTACAGACAACCCCATCAAGAAGTAGTGTTGGATGAAACCTTCCATAAACAGTGGGAAGAAGCTTCAAGATCACAGGCCTTGGTCCTCTTGGGAGACTTGCACTGCCATGACATCTTCTGGAAGATGCTTACACATGCCACGTCCAATGCATACGTATGCAGCCTGTAAGATCATTGTTCCTATGGGCTGTAAAATGACTTGTATTCAGTGCTGTTTGCATTGCTACTATATAAACACTCTTTTATTTGTTAACTTACAGCTTATTTGGGTATAGCCATCCAGACTATAGTGACCTCAGTGTTACTGCAGCCTATTGTTACACTTTCAGTCACAGTCAAACGTAGTCCCTGTGTGTTTTGTTTTATTTTTGTTGTTTACCACAGAGAACAATAAGCCAAGACCTAAAAGTAATTTTTTGAAGTTGACTTGGCCCCTAAGACACAGCTGAGGACACAGTTATAACACTGGTTTATAAAGTTGTCACACTGCAGTTCCTGAGGTGGCTGCAGAAGGGTTTCTGAGCTGGATTTAACATAACTCCCTTGGCTACTTGCAGTAGCATCATCACAACGCATGCAGCTACGGCAAGGACTGATTTTTTTTTAAGCACACACTATGAAGCTGGCATTATCAAGGCTACACAGAATCATCACATGAATGAGAAAGTCCATGCTTATGCCTGTTTCATTTGCTGAAGTACTTTTCATAAGTCTGATTAGATCACAGTGTCAAAATGAAAACTGAGACTTGCCCTTCAGCAGAAACACATATTTTCAGCCTCCTAATTAAGTATAAAGTAAAATAAATCTCAGTAATACAGTAAAACAGAGTTAGAAGTGAGAGGAAAAAAGAAAGCTCTCTGTTTTCTAACCACAGATAAACTTCTGTATAACCATTTTAGCCCACCAAAAGAAGTGTCATACAAGCTCCAGCCACACGCTCTCAGATTATTTTATTCTACCCTAATATCCCGATTTTTTGTTGTAGTGGTAGATGAGCACAAAAAGGAGAGAAGAGAGCCAACCCCACCTAGTCTTTATTGACTACATGTTAAGAAAAGGTGAGCAACAAAGAGGAAACCACAGACCGAATAGCGCAGATCTTCCAGTAGTCACTGTCTCATGTATGTCCTCAAGGCAACACCACCGCACTTGTGGGGAACCCTGTTTTCCAGTGCAGGATAAGCACATTTGTGGGGAACAGAGGAGAACCCTGGACAGGCCTAAAGCTGAAGCTGTATTTAACACAGCTTAACATGAAGTATATGGAAATCTCTGATTAAACCAACATGAACTTCAGCATCCAAAAAAAACCAAAACAAACAAACCAAGAAAGCTATTAGGTAGTGGGGTCATGGTAATCTCCCTCTGTAAATATTTGTCCTACCAGAAGAGTGATTTTCAGCAAAATGTCTTGAGACTGCTGTCTCATTCTGAGAAAGCCTTTTTCCCCATTGTTGAATCCTGGTAGCGAATAAAATACTTACCTAGAAAAAAAGACAGTTAGCTTTTGTCAAAGAGATTTTAATGTAGGAGCTGGGATAGAAATTGTCTGCAGAGGAAAAGTCAATGGTGAGTAAGAGTAGTAATATGGCTATCTTCCCTCTTTTGATGGTACTATTTACAGCAAGAACTCTGCCTTGGTCTCTCTGGAGCTGATACTTATCATAACTAAGGGCAAGTATAAAGGAATAAGATTATTTCTAAAAATTAAATCTTAATGGGTGAAGTTCTAAATTAATTATTTCTAAAAATTAAATCTTAATGGGTGAAGTTCTAAGTTAATTACAACTGGCAGGGATTACAACAGGCAATGGGAGCTGTTCCTACAAATCTGTCAGCAGTTTGAATGAGGGAAGTAAGCGTATACTCATGTACTTAAGAAGGGAATATAAACAATGGTGACACTTTGTTACTCATAAAAATACATGGAGCTGAACAGCTGTCAAAAAGTGATCTTTTAAACCCTTCCTCAAGGCACAATCAACGATATCTAAACTATTTCTGACAGAGGAGCTGTCAGCATGTGTGTGATTACATCAAGCTATGAAAATAACATGACTGTTCAAGACGAGCTTCTGTAGTGCTACTAATCAAATGATGGTTTCTAATGTCTGTGCTATGCCACCCACAGCATAGCTTAAGGCCACTAATCATTACCTTCCCTACCTGGGAGAAAGAGAACACACCAATCCTTTGCTCTTTGCAGATGTTTTCTATACTCTTGAGTGATGTTATTTTCCCCTCTTTTATTTGGACTGAATAGCCAAAATTTGTTCAAACTACTTTTAAAGGTCAGTTAGGCTTCTGATTATTTGTGGTCAACATTTTTCTTTGACAGAAACTAGACTCAAATTTGCAGCTGAGAGATTATCAGTTTCATTTGCCTTTGAAAATGACTTTTGAGTTTACACAGGCATTATACTGTTTGCTTTTTCTTTTTCCTGCAGCCTGTCACTGGTGAATCATGCTCAGGTTAATAGCATTTTTTGCTTCATTCCTAAAAATGAAAATTTAAGCTGTGGCTAGATGTTTAATTTAATTGAAATGAAGTGAAGATAGTACCAGAGGCCAAAAGAAAGAAGGTAATTTCCAAGGTTCTTTAAAAATAAGTAGCATGTTTATCACTTTCCTTCCCTCCAATGGCAAGGATGCTAAAGGAGAGCTGTTTCAATTCCTTAGCAGAAAAGAAATACATTTTGAGTTTTCCACAAATTTCATAAACATTTCTCTTTGCTTTAGAAATGATCCATATTTCCCCCATCTGAATCTTGTTTTTAACTCTTATTTTATCATTTTTAAAATGGGTCTTTGATTTGACATTTTCTTCTTCCAACTCAGAGTAATTCCGTTATTATCATAGACATGTAAGAAGCTTTGATATTGGAGGAAAGTGCCTCCAGAACTGGAAATTACAAGGACAAAATTATAAATGCTTTTGAATCGTCTGAACAGAAAGATAATGTTTAATATAACAAGACCAGTGAGGAGTGTGGGAAACAGAATGGTCAACAGAAGTTATGTGGGAAGATAGTGCTCTATGACACTAACACTCCTCTTATGAATTATGTTTATACACTTTTAAATTACGCTATATAATCTTCTTAGGGAGTGGACTGAATTCATATGGCCATCTCTGAATTTTGAGCTTATTCCTACAGTCCTAGAGGACTGACTGTACTGAGGGCTGCTTTACTTCTTACCTGGATGAACCCTTTTGTGTATCCTCATGCCAAGACCAAACCTAATTTCTGGTGGTACCTTTGCCTAGCACAGGCTTGAAATAGACCCAGGCGAACAGAAAAATCAAGATTGAGGTCCATAACTGCAATTACTCTATTATTCTGTCCCAAGTAATTAATACATTGCAGAAGAGTTCTAGAAACAGTTCATATAGAAAATGGGTGCTGTCTAGACTTATTAAGCCAGTTTCTGAAAGTCAGTAGTGGTTCAAGGGCTTCTTCAGCTGGAGGTTTCTTTCAGGCAGTGACATTTGGCAGCCCTCAGCTGACCAACCCTGCACAAATTGCTCTACGCCCTGCGTGATTTAATTCTTCGTTTGGTTTCCATGGCTCCTAAGGCCATTTGTGCCACAGCTTGGATATGCATTTTGTGAAAAAACATTTCCATTGTCTGTTTCAGATCTGATGCCTGAGAGTTTCATGTTCCTTTTGCTATGAGAAACAGTGCATATTCACTCCTTAGTCAACCCTTTTCCCATCCCTTGGGAATTTCATCAATTACCCCCCACAGTTGCCTCTTACTGGTAGAAGAGCTGTTAAGTCTCTTTTCACAAAGACTCCATCCTTCACTCTTTTCCCATCTGTCTTTTTTTCAGATGAGGGAACCAGAACTGGACTTGGTATCCATGATGCAGTTCATGAATCTACAATTGCAGAATCATATATTTATTTTGTTTTCCGTTCTTTTTCAACTCATGGTACTGCAGCAATAATATTGCAGCCAACAACACTGAGGGGAAGCTTTAGATTAAAACCTGGTGAGCTATTGAAAGACATTAACTTTATCCATAAACCCTGGCTTCTTAATGGGTCTCAGTATTCTTTTGCCTTCTTGAATGCTTGTGCATATTGAGCTAATGGCTCTAACATCTGTGATCTGAACAATTATACCTAACCTAGAAAACACAGATGGGGCAGTTTCTTCAAATATACATCATGTTTCATTTATCACTACTGAATATTACCTGTCATTTTAGCACTTTGTCACTCTGTACTGTGCAAACCTTAGACAAGCATAAGACTAGTTGCCAGAAGTTGCTCTGAAAAATGTCAATTATTATTATTATACCATTAGCAAAATTTATCATCTCACCATTCAACCCTTTTTTCTAGGTTGTGTGTGAAAGGGTCAACATGAACTCCTGAGACATCTTACTGAATATGTCTTTTTGTTTTGAAACTTCCCATTTTACTCCTGGCATCTATTTCGCAACATTTAGCTGGCTGTTAATCAAACTTACTTTCCCATGACAACTTAACATCTTTCAGAGACTTTCACAGGAGACCTTGTCAAAACCTTTTTGTAAATCTGACTATTCTGTATGAGCTGACACACCTTACATACGTGCTTGCTTCAGAGTAAACTAGTACACTGGTGAAGCATGATCCCTCTTACAAAAGCCATGCTGTTTCTTCCTCAGTATAACATTTATCTCTTCTATCTGCAGGTTCTCTTCTTTATTACTGCACTTAAAAATTCACCCGGCACTGTAATTAGACTTACTGGTATTTAGATTTCTGGTCCACTCCTGGAGCCTCATTTGAGACCCGCCAGTCCTTCTGTGCCAGGGCTTATTTGACGAAAGTCATACACTGCTGCTGCTGTCTCAACTGTTTCACATCTTTCAAACTCTTGGGTGAATACCAGCTGGACCTGACCATTCGTTGCTGTTCAGTTTATCATTCAAAGAAGTTCTTTGAGTAAGCTGAAATTTTATTTTGAGCCAACTCTAGAATTTCCCTCTGTCAAAAATGTCTCTGGTGTATGAATCTTCATTAGACAACAATGTTATACTTAACTGCTATGGTATTTTTTATTAGAGGGTTCCTTTATGTCTTTTTTTCTTTTTTTTTTTTTTTTTTTTTGTCTGTTAATGCCACAGCTTCCTTGGCATGTTTTCAGTTTCCAGAATAAATGAAAATACCTTTGTTATTTGGTTTTATGTCTTTAGGTAGTTGTTCTGCTCTTTGTCTGCCTTATAGTGGTTTTGTGTTTAATTTCTCAAGAGTTCACTGGCTACTCTGTCTCCCATTTGTGCTTGCTTCCTGTGTTAAAAAATTCCTTGTCTTACAACAGATAACCATCCTCCCCTGTTGAACCCATTTGCTTTTGTGTGTGCATGCATGTGTTGTCTTCACAGTCCTTCTTGATCTGCCATACACATTTACTTGGTTTAGTAAATAACATATCCATGATGTTTGCAAGTGTTTTATATTTTGGCCTGTTATAAATTTCCTTCAAGGAAGTTCTTTTGGTTTTATGTTGATCAATGCACCCACACACAGCACATTTAAATAAAATGTTAATTCAGCAGATTTTCCCCCCTTCTGTAAATATACTGCACTTGAGCATCTTGTGGTAAGTTCTATAGCAGTCTAAGACTAATAGCTAATCTTTATAGCTAATCCAGATTTGTTTCCCTCCTTGTGAGTTCTCTGACAAATTGATTCAAGAGATAACAATTTACAATGTCTAAAATTTCAGTCCCTGCATCATAAACCAATGTGGTATTTCCCTTGTTCAAACAGTGACAGAGGAACAACTGAAGCATTCCATTGCTAGAATATTTTCTCAACAATATGAAAATTCACGAGCAGGAAATAATTCAGTAAGTGGTCTGTTATAACTTGCTCAGACTTTCTGCTTTATCTACCACCAGATCTGTTGGTTCTCTTCGTGGTACAAAATCGGTATCTCAGAAACTCTGAATTAGGAGTGGCATCATCACGAAACCATAAAGGTAGCTCCCAGACTGCCCAGAGTTGGCACACTGCACCATATACTCTTGGAACAGCTGCTTTCCATCATGTTAAGAAACACACCAGAGAGTTATGTCAGACTGGTAATAATGAATCCCAGTGGGTTGAAATCCCATGCCTGAACAGGATTAGAAGTGTAGTACTGCCCACCCAACTGGGATGGAGAGAGTAACTGCAACATGTTAAGAAAGAGCAGAGAGGCTGCTGATGACAGGCAGGCAAACAAATTTTTAGGCTGGTTAAGCCATGAGAAAATGTGCTTAAACCACTAAGTACTCTTGAGCTCTTTACTCAAATCTCTAATTCTAATGAAGAACTACACAAAACTCTAAAAAGCTTTTAATTTTTTTTTTATTATTTCAACATTTTGCAGATGCTGGCATTAAAATTAAATGGGAAGGAATTGCACACTTTTAAAAATCCTTATTTCATGAAAAGCACTACGCTACATTGGACATGACTGTTCATAACCAAACAGCTGTGATTACATTGCTGCTTACACTGGTATTTGATGCGGAGGTCTCCAGGTTATTGGAGGTGAGAGCCAGAAAGCCAACCCTGTGCAAAGCTGCCTGAATCCGTACAAACTACTAGCAGGCTTCTAGAAACAGCACTGCCATGTCACTTTTTGGGGTGCTTCCTAGGATAGGCATAATGCCAGACTGACACACTGCGGGTTTTTTGGACCATATAACCATAGTATAGCTATACTTCAGCAACAGGAAATACCAAGAGCATCCTTATGCTCTTCAAACCTTGGATGATTTACCTCCATTTATGTGAACTGACCATTAATTTTATCACTTAAGGTGCAAGTCCTGGGTCTGCTTAATCATTGGCTTCTTTGGCTAAAAGCTGAACGATGGAGAGACATTCATAGCAGTGTAGTAAAAAATTTAACACAAACTATGTACGGATATTAATCTACAGTCTGTGAAAGAAGGAATAGGCATTGCTGTTAATATTCCCTACCAGACATTTATGTGAGTGTATTTATTGACCAGCAAAGACCTTCTTTGGCTACAGAAAGTTATGCTATTCTCACTGAGGACCTAGTGGTATTTGGAGGCTAACCTGGAGGAAGTGCAGTGGGAACTACTTTTCAAAAGGAAAAACAGGGGCAATGTTTAACATAAGTTTAGAAGCAACAGCAGTTCTGGGCATTAATCTGCAGCTGGAGTTTGAAGCCTATTTGATTACAGGATCAACAAATCTAAAGTCTTGGTTCTCTTGCTTTGTGGGTTTTTCTTCTGAACATCCTATCTGAAGATGGATACTCCTGATCATTTGCCAGCAGTTGTTAGACAGTTGATTTTAAAGTTAGCCTGATTAGTAGACCAGAATCAATGTAGCTACTTGAGAAACAGAGAAGCAAGGGCCCAAATTTCAAGAAAGAAGAAAATGCGATAACCCTGTTTCCCAGTCAACTGTTAACATCATGGTTACGTAGGATATGGTTTCTGTGGAAACTCAAGTGCAAAATTATACAGAACATAAGAATAGATAATACAGATTTTATATCACAGAAAGTAACAAGAGAAAAGCTATTGTAATGTATGTAATGTAGCCTGGAAAAGAGGAAGTCAACGAGAGACCACTTTCTTTCTGGAAATGAGCAGGGGGAAGCAACATAGCTGGTCTATGAGCTTTCCTACTCTGTGCGAGCCTGAACAATATTTCGTTTGTGTTATCTTAAAAGCACTAGTCAGAACTACAAATGTAAAATTAAATTTACTCAACACAGTATCTGAAAGAATACAGAGGCTAACATAGGTGCTTGCATTTTATTCTTTACCTAGCAGGGCAGGTCTGCTTGATTAATATTGTAAGAGAGAAAGTCAGCTTCATGGAACTTCTGCAGAATATCTGCAGCAATATCTGGGAAGAAGCTGGAAAAATTTTCACTTCAGGCTGAAACAGGCAAATTACCTAAGAGATTTAATTGAGGCCTTAAGGTTACATTAAAAACAAACAAACAAGAAATCCCCAAACCAAAGCAAATTAAAATAACCCCACTACACAAATTTTTAAAGACATTTCTTCCAAGAGTGTTGTCGTGTTTTAACCCCAGCCAGTAACCAAGCCCCAGGCAGCCGCTCGGTCACTCCCCCCTCACCTGAAGGGGTGGGGAGGAGAATCGGAAAGGAATGTCAAACTCAAGGGTTGATATAAGAACAATTTAGTATGTAAAGCAAAAGCTGTGCATGCAAGCAAAGCAAAGCAAGGAATTCATTCACTGTAACTGTAACAGTTACTTGGGAAGACAAACACCATAATGCCACGTGTCCCCTCCTTCCTTCTTCTTCCCCCAGTTTATATACTCAGCACGGCACCCCATGGTGTGGAATATCCCTTTGGGCAGCCCAGGCCAGCTGTCCCGGCTGTGTCCCCTCCCAGCTCCCCGTGCCCCCCCAGCCCTCTCGCTGGCCGGGCCTGAGACACTGAGAAGTCCCTGACTGAGGATAGACACCACCCGGGCACAGCCAAACCCACCCGTGTGCTGTCAGCATTGCTCGCACAGCACAGCCACAGCACAGCTGCACCTGCTATGCTACGGAGAAGAAAGTTAACTGCACCCCAGCTGAAACCACAGCAAGCGATTATAATGAACTGATTAAGAAATCAATTTGGAGGAAGATCTGAAAAATCATGTGTTGAACTGGGATCAGGTATGTGATGTGATCAGATATCAGATCTCACCATGCTGATGAACAGCTAGGAGGCTACAAGGAAGTGGGAATTAGTGTCTTCAGGGTAGCTGAAGAAATGTTCATGAGACATAACACGTGGGCAACTGGGACATGGTGTCATGACAAATTCAGGAAAAAAATAGTAGAGTAGAAACAAGAATCTTTTTGCAGAAAGGCTATGAGACAGATTAAAAATAATGAGAAGACTGTTACTAATGTTACCATCTTGTGCATGTGAAAGTTTTTAATTCTTTGAGTCATACTTGTGAGTCATGCCATTAACAAAACTCAATACAATTCAACATCTCATCAAACTAACAAGAAATACACTTAAGGAAATACCGGTCATTGTCTGGGTGCAGCACAGATCGCCATGGCACCAGCATCATGGGCCCCTGAATAATGTAATGATGATGAGTCATTTCTCTCTTGGTAAGTCAACTCTTAGGCCAATTTTTAAAAATATTTAGAATAAAATTTCATTCAATTCTTGTTACAATAAATGTTATGCTTGGAAACAAGAGCCTTACAAAGTTCTAAGTATGTAAACATTAAGAGGGAAAATTTCTGATACTTTACAGCAAGAAACTGAATAATGCTTTGTAATGGTATGGCATCTTCCATCTGAGAAGTTCAGACTTCTGTATTTCTGACAACAGAAATTCATATCAGTGCTGTGAAGAGCCTAGACAGGGCTACCAAACACCTGGATCTTCTCCAACACATCCTCTCCTCTGCTCTGGTCTGTCTCACTATTGGCTGTGGGAGCACATTAGAGCCAGTTCTGTGAAGAGAATTGGTGGTTCTATTATCAAATTGGCAAACAAGTGCACTTTGAGAAGCAAAGAGCAGCAAAATACTCTTAGGCTTAATGTTTGGAATCAGATAATTTCTTTTTTCAGCTGTTGATGCAACCTTCCATAAATTTTGGAGGTTCACGCAATTTTTCATATGTTCTGCTAAACAAACAATTTATAATGCAATCCTATGAATAATAGAAAAATACCTTGACATTTTACAAGAAAGAAAATATTAAATATATTAACTATGTTTGGCAGCAGCACAGAGCAGATAAGATGCCACTAACAGTGTAACAATGTAACTGTACCTGAAAGTCTTCTGTCCCTGGGTGTGATACCTCCTTTTTGAAATGCAGACTATACATCTTCAGAAAAAAAAGGTGCTATCACTCCCTTGAATCTAGAGCTCATAAGGAAATGTCTTGGTGGTATACTTCTATAGCATCCCTTGCTGACAAATTACACTTCTTACTATCATTCTCTCAAATAGAAAAGACTTGTTACAGCGTGACCTGATCTGATAAGAAAAAAGAAGAGTCTTACAGACTCTTTAAGCATTTCTTTGAGATCATCATAGCACAATAAATAGAGACTTCTCCAGGCCTTAGGCTTTAATAAAATATATGAAGCTGTGTTGTCTACCTTTAATCAGATATGTGTGAAGATTGCCATGTGCAAACCCCATGTTTTTTTCTTAGAATCATAGACTAGTTGGGAATGACCTTTAAAGGCCATCTAGTCCAACCCCCTGCAATGAGCAGGGACATCTTCAACTAGATCAGTTTGCTCAGAGCCCCATCCAGCCTGACCTTGAACGTTTCCAGGGATGGGGCATCTACCACAGAGACAGACGGTAAGCTTCTTTTTCAGTGATGAAGGAGCCAACAGTGTTGCACCCCACATGTCCTTAGTTCAAAAGTTGTAGGCTTTTTCGAGTCATTTTTCACAGCGAATGAAGGCAAATTCAGAATTTGAACCTTCTGTACTGAAAGGCTTGGGCGGCAGCCCCACATCATTCTGCTTTGTCAGGCTGTCACAGTGGTTACATTATTTCAAAAATTCACACATGCTTTTTCAGCCCCGTGGTCAGAAGCCGTGTGGTTTTGGTGAGATGAATCATTGTGCTGCTTTCTTAGAATCGTGTTCAGAGGTTCTGTCTCTCCCCTTCTCCCGCCCCCCGTATATAGGAAAGGACATGCACACTTACATCACATGAACACAGAGCTGTCTTGGGGCATTACAAGGCTCTTATCTTAATAACCACATTATTATCATATACTGAAGGAGAGGGAAGAATGAGAGAGTGAGGTTTTGAGACAGTAGGAGCATCTAATAAAGCTTCTGTTAGGACATACAGATGACATGAATTTAGACTCGAGTCCTATAATCTATTACCCTGCCTCACTGACTAGGAGAAAAAAAAAAATCGCATTGAAAATAGAGAACACCTGAGGTAAGAGGAGACTGGTATTTGAGAACTGTGTGTTTCTTGGAGGATCTGAGGTTACTTGAAGGTGCAGGATCTCCCTTTTCTGGCAAAGGGAAAAGCATCTCTAACAGACTGTTCTCCCACCTCTCTGCCTTCTGGCATAAAGGCATGTGGACATGAAGATCTGGATATTATTCCACAAGTGTAAGAGAGACCAGGGAGGCCTGATGGTTTTGTGTTATGCTGCTGTGAAAGAAGGGTGAAATGCCACTCTGCCCGCGATCTCCCATTCTTCCCCATCAGGAAACCTGGCAAAGTATGGAGGGAGGAAGGATCTGTAGACCTGTTTTCCCTACCTCTGTTGCAGGTAGGGTTAGAGGGATGAGGACTTCACAGGTAGGCTTGGGAGGTGGGAGAGGAGAAAACCTGGGGTGGTTATCAGCAAAGCAAAAGGCTGAGAAGGGAGTGAGAAATACTGAGACAGAGAAATGAGAAGTTGCATATGCCTGGGAAGGCAGCAATGGTGTAGCGAGATGACCTCCTTGCTGGACAGTAGGCAATTGGCAGCCAGTGGCATGGAGAGCAAATAATTACCTTTGTATTTTGAGTTTGGGAAAAAGCTGGAAGTTTCTCAGCAGCAGGCCACCTGTAATTCTGTGCAATTTGTTCTGAGCTGTGCATGGGATGGACCTGGGAATCAGGAAGGATGTCTTTTAGGTCTCATGGGTTTCAGCAATTAGTAATACAGAGTACAACTATGAAAAAGCAAATATTTGCCTTGAACCAAAGAGAAAAATTCCAACCCAAGTAAAATTCCAGGTCAAAGAAATGCAGCAGGAGTGCCAGCATATTCTGAGTTTGATTCAGAAGAAACCACAGACATATTTTGCTCAAAATTTGCCTGTATAAAAGAAAATATTTTAATACATTGAGAAAACTTTGGACATTTGTCCCACTGATGAGTCAGTGCTTCTCTAAAGTCTAATTTTGAAAACATAGCTGTGTGATGCATATTGCTTTCTAGAGTCATGAGTCAGTCAGAGAGAGAGAGAGACCACACAGTCACATCAGCAGAGAAGAATTCAACAAAAACAAGAAACAAACACATCTGTGTGTTTCTGAAATGAAAATGCCAGCAAATTTAATCAGACTCTCACCAGAAACTCCCCAGACCTGGAGGGCTAAAGGCTGCTGCCTTCTCCATGTTGCAGAAGACCGCTACACTTCACATGGCACTGCATTTGCTGTGGCCAGGCAGGAGCATTTTTCGCAGGATGGTGCTCGGGCGGTGGTGCCCTCATACCTCTCCAGAGCAGAGCCCAAAACCTTGTGTTAGGACAACTGTGGTTTCATTATTTTACCTCTTCTTAAGGGTTCCTGGGGGTGCTTTTTAAACAATGGTGTTACATTTTTCTGGATTCCAAATTTAATTTTTTTGAAAATAAGTCAAAATTTTAAACAAATTCTTGGCAAATGCCTACAGCTATTAAGTAATTTCAAAATGCATCAAACTATTTGTGCAACACAACCCACCTCGAGAGTCTCTCCTTTTGATATTTTAGAAGAGCTGTTCCTCTTAAGGAAGGCAGTGAGAAGAACAGTTTTGGCATTCTTTTCTCAATACTATAAAGGTAACCTTTCTATGATTTCATGCACAATATAGTCCTGTAACATCAACGTTGTATCAACAGTGGCATATTCTGGCTTTTGCATCATAAGCAAAGATTTAATCTATTTGATTTGTGACCTGGTGCCCCAGGACACTTAAGCTTTTTCTGTTTTATGACAAAGCCATTTTCCCCCCACAGAACAAATGTTCTCCTTTCTCAATTACCTTTTCTTAGAATATTAATATACAAAGATTTCATAATTTTTCCCCTCTTGAATGAGCTGCTATAACAATTTTTGTCTAGCGTTACCCCTCTGTCTCTGAGAAAAATTTACATAAGTCTGTACATGTTGCAGCACAAACAAACTAGAATGCTGCAACAAGGCTTTACCATTGGTCAGATTCTACTTTCTGTGATGTATCTCCTTCCTCCAGAGGCCAGACCACACTGCTCCTCCTCTGTCCAACCCCCTCTCCCACAATCCTCAGGGCTATTTAACCACTTAGCAGGAACGAGCTAGAGCTGCACATCGTCCAGGTCAACCAACCCACTGCCTTCCAGGCAAGGCCACAGCTACGTATTATCAATGCTAACCAACCCACTGCCTTCATTCCTCTACATGTACAAAAATTCATTATACATCTGCCTAAGAGATGAAGCTTAGAAGATTAAATGTGTGAACTTGTTCGGAGCAGCTGTAGTAGTCTAGGACAGATGAAGGAAACCGTTTTACAGAATTTGTCAACAAGAAAATAAAGCATAAGGACGTTGGTATTAGCACAAACATTTCTGTAATGGAAAATAACTTAGCTGATATAAAATTGATAGTAATTATGTAAATGCTAAGACTCCAAGGCATTGTTCATGTGATAGCAGCTCCATTAAAAAGTATTAATGACTACTAGGGACAATAATACATATCTAAAACCACATGAACATAAGCAATAAGACATAGGTTTTTGCAGACCTTTCTACCCCATCAGATTACACTCATAATTAGATTGAGTGTTATACAGTCTCATAGGGCAGTGAGCACAGCCTAACCATGCCAGTGTGTCAATCTTCTGTGGAGCAGTTTCCATCAATAAGCAATAGCTCATGCAGGACTTCTGGTAGACTGGCTATGATACCACCAGCAACCATATGCTCCATATGGCAGCATGTTCAGGTATGTTCAGGTAGCTCCATACGGCAGCATGCCGCATGGATCAGGTGAAGGTTGCTTCTTAACAGTGGTGGTAAGAGTTTGCAAACCTTAAACACAGTAAGGTGGGAGGCCCTACAGAGAGGCTGCAAGCAGAGAAAACCACATAGCCATAGTCTCATGTCAGATAAAACATTGCTGATGTTTCCAGCTGTGAGAAACAAGGCACTGAGAAGAGCTTCAGTAGACACTCTTAAGTGGCTTTTTAGCCATGTTAATTGAATGTGATGGCTCATTACCCACAGGGAGCCATCAGAGAAACTGGATAAGAATTTAGCTGGGACTAAAAGGCATTGGGAGCAGAAAGCAGATCTGTGAGCTGATGGTGCACAGATGGGAGATGAGTTTGTACTTACAGGTCAAAGACAGTTTGAAGGGAGAAGACAAGAGAACATCAGAGGAACTTCTGCAAGGAAGAAGGATATAATCTTCCAAGGAAATTTGCATGTCACTATGGGCAAGCTAATATTCATTGTTTTATAGTACACAGCACTAAGTAAGGTATCTTTGTGTATCATTACTTTTTCTCTGGAGACACTGCCTGGAAATGAGAATAGGAGTAAAAACAAATAAATATTTGTGTTATTTACAGCAAAAAGGGTTCTTGTAATTTCCTACATGTGTCATTTCTACATAGAAAATTTTGAAAGTCCTGATATATTTGGCTAGTATATGGTTATCTCCAGTATTCAGGAAACTTTTCTCTTTTCTGTCATGGTGGTTTTTAAGGGAGCATTTTTCTCAATGATCTAGTTAATCTAATTTGAAGCTATTTCTTGCAGACTGAATATCTTGGATGTGGTTCTTACTTACGCTTTTATCCCACCAGAACGATGAATGCTAAGAAATGCCCCCATCCCCCCACCCCCCCCTTGGACTCCTTGATCTTGAATTCACCACAGCTTAACTATTGTTCGTGCAGTTTAGATGTTTATAGGGAGTCAGACTCTAATCAGTAGTGCCCACTGACAGGACAAGAGGCAATGGACAAAATTTAAAACGTGATATTCCATCTGAACACATAAACCCCACTTTTTTACTGTGAGGGTGGTCAAACATTAGCACACGTTGCCCAGAGAGATTGTGGAGTTTCCATTCACAGAGACATTCAAAATCCCACTGGACATGTTCATGGACAACCTGCCTTAGGTGACCCTGATAGAGCAGGGGGTTGTCAGACTATATGATCTCAAGAAGTCCCTTCCAGCATAAACCATCCTTGAATCTGTGAGATTTCATCTGAAACCTTGCTACCATGCTGTAATATACTAACCTATACACCTACTCCCATGTCTGCAGTATCTTAGGAAGAGTGAGCAGCTTCTAGAGACATATGTTGGTATAGTGTTGGGAAAGCCATGTCTGTATGACTTATGTTATGGGTAATTTCCTTTGAATTATTTTCCTCCAAATCTGGGAGAAATGAAAGAGCTACTGTCAGATAGTTTAAGTCCCATTGGTACCTAAGCTACTTGATCATCATTAGATGTCTGGTAGTCTTCCCTCTTAGGGGCTAGATCTCTTGTGACATCAGTAAGTGGCCATGTACTGTACTGAATCCATTGTCATTTCACTGGTTTTGTTCAGTTTCAGGTATAGGCCCATTTTTCCTATTAACAGAGAATGGAAGATTCAGGTTATCATCTGCCAGAGTATCTGCTTTTGGAGCAACTCAAGCTTTGATTTCTTTTGGACATACTTGCCTCTTTAGAACAAGGTGCAAACTTTACCCCTTACTCTTAGTTAATGTCTCATATGTTTTTATTACTATTTATTTATCAACTCTGAGAGCTTTTGTATTTGTTCTTTTCAGTGAAAAGCATATCCTGTTGTTGCTTAGGAATGTGAAAATGATACATTTCCTCCCCTCCTCTCATTCTTTAAAAATTTTAGCTTCTGTATTTACCACCCATCAGGAGCTAACTCTTTGCTTGGCATTTTTCAGTGCATGTGAGTTCACCGAGAGTGAATATTTCAGTCTTTCTTCCCACCATCAAATTTCCTTTATCTCAAGCAATTTTGGAAAGTCAAGGTCTTGCCATTCATATGTGTTGCTCTAGATATAACCATTTGGTTCTGCATCCTCTGCTTGGAAGTCATGTATTGGTTAGGTAGCGCTGGCTGAAGGACCATGCCCACCTCACAAGATTTAGAGCATAGAAAAGACTGGGAACAATGGAGACCCTCACACAAAGTACTGAACTGCACAACCAAGTCTGACTAAGGTCTGCAAGTGCAGGGATTGGGACATTGCTTTGCCACACTGTGAGTTTTGAGGCAGAAAGGTGACAAGGACAACATAGGCAGAACTTCTTAGGGTACATGCTGCTGTGGCAGATGAAGAATTTCTGACTAAGCAGGATGCCCACTGCCTTCCTACCACGTTTTGGAAAAGTTTGGCTTGTATAGATCATCTGTAAAAAACGCAGGGCCTTGCAGAGGAGTCCATGGCTTACATCACTGATACTCTGTTCTAGTGCGAATCACCCTGCAAGGTACCCAGAATTAGATTAAACTTTTTAGGGTTACACTTTGGCTCTGCAGAAGGTTTTGCAGCCTGTAGTATCTAGTATCTTATTAAACACCATACTGCCATGTCAGCCTTTCCAAATACTGTCTCATACATTTTATATGTCTCCAGACGGAGAGCATAAGAGATAAACCAGCACGATACCATGGCACTGTCCTCACTTTAAAGCTACTGAGGCCAGATTCAGCCCTCTTGAGACACCAGACTGAGGTGCTTGAGCACAGTGCCCTGTCCTCACAAAATCCTTCCAGATAAGCAGAGGGGGTGCTGGTGCCTCTGGTGAGCCTCTATGCTAGCATGCTCTCTGACTTGACTAGTAGCAAGGTAAAAGTGTGTGCTGATGTTCTCATATCTCTTTTATGCAGTATGGTTTCATACCATTTTAAAAAGATACTTAGTGAAACTTGAATTGGAAATTTCTCTGATTTACCTTGGACTTTTCAGCTCTTTGGAAACTGCTAGTCATCTGGCAAGTCTGAATGCATGGTTAGAATTACAGCATGCAGGAACAGGTTAAGAGGGAGCTATTCACATGTGTGAGAGTGCTCAACACCTGCTGTGCCTCTCTTTAGCAGATGAAGAATAACCAGGTGACATGGGGTGGAGGGAACGAAAGCCTTGAGCTTGCAGGACTCTCAATGGCTGCTGTCACAGACATTACTATTCATGGGCACAGGCACAATTTACTGTACCACCCTGGCTGGCCAGATGGACTGAGAGTCTTCGTGAAGTCCGACTACATTGCTGACATAGAACATTCAACCCTGAAATCATGGCTTAGGCCTGAATATAATATATTCAAATGTTTCTAGAAATGTCATGAAATCCTGCAGCACAGTGCCTGTGAAAACTGAAGGCGAACTTCTGCTGATGACTTCTGCTCCTGTGCCTCCATGTTTTCTAAATATTATGTGTGTATTTTACTTTCTGTGCATGGGTTTTGTTGTGGGGTTTTTATGTGTGGTTTTGGTGGTTTTCAGTGTTTTTTAATGGGGAGAGAGTTGTGTGGTTGTCTGGTTGGTTGTTTTTTGTTTTTTGTTTTTATTAAGTAATGACAAATGGATGGTATAATTTTGTATTCATTCCATTTAATGTTCTGTTTAAGATACAATTTTTTTTTTTGCCGTACCTCATGAGTGTATTGCAAGCTTTGCAGAATGAGACTGGCTGAACAATGGGGTAGGTGGCCCAGACACTCCATCCCCGTGAATTTTCAGAACTTATCTGGGCTAAGTCCTGAGCAACGTGGTCTAACCTGCAAGCTAGTTGGACTGCCTGGTCTCCAGAGGTCCCTTTTACCTTACTGTTTCTCTGAGTCTGTGCTCTCAAGCTGATCTCTGTAGTCATGAGCACTGCTCCAGCAGTGAAAATAGTCTTTCAATTCTAGGATCTGGTTCTTTAATTAAAAGAAAATACAACAAATATTACAAGAATTATAAAAAAAAAAAAAGGAAAATTTCCAGGTATTGTCTATAATGTTTGTTCTTTGTAAATATAAGCTACAGTTCAGTGTGCAAACTTATTCTATCAGATAACATCAATACAATAAACACTTGTATTTTCCTGTGCTTGATTTGCCCAGCAAATAGCAAAATATTATTAGTTTTGACTGACTAGTTCATTCCAGTAGAAAGGTAATAATATACCAAGTAAAATATGAATCACTCCTTGTTTAGTTTCAGATTTTGTCTGGTCACCTTCATATTAGTTTCAGAAGTTTCCTGGAGATTGTCCTTGGCTCAGGTTTTCATGTTTTGATGTCCTTAAATGAGCATTAAGAGTTACAAAAACTAAACATGCAAAAAATGTATCGTACAGTAAGAACCAAATATAAACTGTATTTTGTAATTACAAAGTTTAGAATTAACTTGTAAGGTTTGCAGACTTTAAATTGTATTTGCATGTTGATAATTCTAGCACAGGTATTTTAACAAATGTTTGTGTAAAGATGTTTCTGGAAGTTCGGACTGTTTAAAGGCATGGCTAAAGAACTCAAATTTCATTGCAGGCTAAGACTGGACTGACATTGACACACAAGCTGTGATCTAGCACAGCCTAAGACAGAAAATAGGACACAGGAAGAATTAAAATGACTAAAGTCAAGACTGTGAAATGGAAACCACCTGTCACCTTACCCTTGAGGTACTTCATCTTTGTTAGACTCTCACCTTAACTGAAGACCCCCGTGGAAGCACTGGGTGGTGCCTCTGTGTGGACCTCCCTGTAGCCCCAGGCTTAGCTGCACTTGGCAGCTGCAGGCTGGACTTGCGCCTAACACTCATCTTGACCCAGAGACAAGATGTTCTCTTAGCCAAATTTGCCGAGACATGTAGAGCGATTAGGGTATGTATGCCGCACTTAACACACACCAAGAGTCTCAGCTCCTCACAGATTATAGATGGGATGGAAACTTTTTAAAGCCAAAAGAATGATCATGGGAACTTTTGCCTTCTGTTTTCATGTAAGATGTCTGCTATTGCTAAGTAAGCTGGGTGTGGGGAACAAGTACACCCTACTCATTCTCTCCCAAATGAAACAAATGTAAATTAGAGCCATGGTTCTTCAGTGTTGTCTTTTGGGAGTCCAATGAATCTTTCTTCTTTGCACAGATATATAGCTTCACCAAGGAGGCACAGGGAACAACCTCTACCTAGTTCTCAAATGGTCAAATGAGTATTTTTCAGAAAGAGGAGTTTTGCCTTCCCTTGCAAGAGGGGAAAGTGAACCCACAGTTATGGCTCCCTCAACTACTGCTCCAAAAACTGAATGGCTGTTTTAATCAACATGAGAAGGAGAGGGAGAACAGTGTCGTGTGGTACACCTGCTGTGTGTTTAGGAAGTGCCTCCTGCTCAGCTCAGACTGGGTTGCAGGTACTGAGCATCCACTTGAGATGAGCTGTCCCCTTTCAACTCTGTCTCAGGGGTCTTGAGAATGGGGTTTGTAATTTGTTCTCAGTGTTTCCTTAATTGCTGTCTCTGATCAGGTGCTTGCTGACTATCTTTTCTGCTGGCTGCCAATGTTGGCTCCCATCCATCTGTGCCCAGCACCATGGGATGCCCAGTCCTTGGCATGCACAAAGAACAGGACAGGAAAGAGTTGTGGCAATGCCTCTTGCCATTTCTGTTCAGTTTTATTGAAGCATAAGACAACAGAGCACCTTGCAATCATGTCTGTGAAGGACACTGCTTTTCCCCCTTTATAACAGAGAGACATTTTACTGCAATTTTGGGAAGGGCGCACACTCTCTGAGGGATGCAGTCGTGCTGTTAATTGATGATAACATTAATACACACTCAAAGCATTTGTTCACCTCCCACTTAAGCAAACAAGAAAATGCATGAAATTGCACTTTTAAAGCCAATCATTGTATTTTAACCTATAGCAAGTGGCAACACATGCCAGAATGAAAAGTAACAAACAATACTTGCAGTACTTTGAGAGTTCTTTCTAGAAGAATTACAAAGATGATACGTGGACCTCACTCAGTGCACATCTGCCAGAAATGTACAAAAGTACAACATCTGAAGCACCACTGATATGATAGTTGCCTTTTTTTTCCATAGGAAGATTTTCACACATGGCTGGGACACAGCTGCTGAGAACCTCATGTATACGCTTTGTTTAATGTCCATGCACCGGTTCTAATCTACACTTACTCCTTAATAGGAACCTTCATAGGGCAACATCCCCAGATGTCATAGATATCTGTCTGCCCCAGTATGCCTTTAGTTGCTTAATTTTTAATTATAAAATTAATTAAAAATTAAAAATAATTTGGAAAAGTAGACCAACCTATCTATCTGGCTGAGACCAGGTGAAGAACCTTTCTCACAGCATAATATGTAGCAGCTCTTACTTCTTTTCCCTGTCTTCTTCCTGCAAGGAAAAAGAAAGCCCTGGTTTCTATCTGTAAATTGTATCTGTTACTACCACTGTATTTGAGAAGAAGGATGTAACAGGTGCAGATTAAGGGAACAGCCCATATTAGACGGTAGCTAAAGCCCTGACTGCCTTAATTTTCTGCCTGACCAATGAATCACGTTAAAGTATACAGCAGGGATATGAAGAAGGGAAACAGAAAAATTGCCTCGAGCAACATACGGCATTCATCCTGAATATGTTAACTTTTCACAGCAGTAATTTAATAGGGGAGACACTAACTAGCCAATTTGAATTCTCAGGTAGAATTCAGATAGGAAGTTTGTAATCATCTATGGGGGAGTTTTGCCAGGACTTCATATTTTGTCAATCAAAAGCTCCAAATTGTTGACAACTGTTAGAAATAATTACATATAAAATCTTACATCTTAGCCATAGTATTTTCTAAATGCTCCTAACAGTCTCCCGGGCAGTATGGAATTCAAAGATATGTTCCAAGCATCAGGGGGTGATGATCAAGAGTGAGGATCAAGGCACTTTCACATGAGAACAGTGTTATCAAGGGAGTAGCTTACAAATTAAGATAATAAAAGGTTTTCAGAGCAAATATTCCCTGACATTAAGGAACACCAAAATCTGCAAGTTTAGAAAAGCATAATTTAGAGTGAGTTTTATCCAAGCAATACAGATGACCATATTGAGTAATGACACCATACAAACAAAAATAAGTTGGAGGGAGGATTGTGACTGATCTTGCAGCTGAGCTGATAAGATGCAAATTATTTATCCTATCAGTTAGTATGTAATATATATATATAGACTGATGAAAAAGAAACTGAGTGCAGAGAAATTCAGACAACTACAGTTAATAAAAAATAATCTTACCAGATAAAGGGAAGTGCCTGTGATCATACAGTAACCAAATTTACGCCAACAGCCTCCAAGGCTTGCCATTCATGATGAAAATAATGCAGGCAGTTCGCTAGAAAGCTAATGCCTGCTTTATGCTGTTGTCCCTGTCCGGAGTGCCCATTGTCACCATAACTGTCCTTTGATGTCTGATGTCTTTTCAACAGTTCAGCATTTCTTTTAACGTGAGCATTGCCTGTGCTGCAGACCCATGCTACTTTACTGTTTCCCCCCCATGTTTCTGAATTAGTTTCTGGAGTTTTTCTGTCTTTTTTTTTCTTATACTACAGCTGTAAACTCTTGGGGAAGACAAGCTTTTTACTCTGCGTTTGAAGAGCAGCCAGTCCAGAGGAGCCCTTTGCTTGACCACAGAGTACTCCCATAACACAAATTAACAGTAAGAACAACATGGAAGTTCACTGAAACAGACACTGCTTAACACGCAGCTGGAAGCAGCTCTCTTTTGACCCTGCCAAGACCAGATGGGACTTTTTTTTTTGGCTTTCACTGGCTTCCACTTTATGATTTCACAAATTAATTTTGTAGTGCTTGTGAACTCTTTTCCAAGTGCTGAAAATACTTGATTCGTTGCTGCATTTTTCTTTGCGATTGCCAATATAGGATTAGGCATTTGGATACCATGAAGCTAAAATTAGTGAGGATAGATTGGGATACAGAACATCAATAAGAACAATTTACAAGCAAATAGTTGGAGACTTTGTAATTCACCATTAATTTCCTGGTAAAGTGCAAAATGCACAAATCTGAGTCATCTTACTCCCTTCCTGTACTCTTTACTTGGCTTATATAAACGTAAAGGGCCTAATTAGTACTGTATACAATTTGTATTAGGTTATGATTATGTTTCCAGACCTCCTATCAACATCAATGCCCCATTAGGCTAAGCAATAAAGAAATAAGTTGTGATAAAAGAAAGTCCACAACTTCAAGAGCTCAGACTTGAACTGGTGCATCTGAAGATAAAAATGAATTCTGGTGCTCTGAATCATTTCCCTGTTCATGATGTCATACATTTCCACTTCAGTAATTTGCTTAGCAGATGGCCTATAAACTATTTTAATGAAATTTTAAATGACAGTTTGTAGGAACAAGATTTAGGCTGTCTGGATATACAATAAATAGTGGGATGATTGAGTACCTAGTCAGTCAACAAAACACCTGTCCCTATGAGATGCAGCCTGTGGGATTTCTACCGCACACTAAAAACCAATGCGTTTTCTAGAAGGTTTAGTGCAACCACATGTAATATGCATTTCTATAACACCAGATGAAGCTCAACCTAGTCCTTTGATGTGAAGATTGTTGAATACATGAAAAGTTTATACTCCACCCACCAAAAGTTTGATCTACAGACATATTGTCTGAAGACCCAGATGAAAACAAGAGAAAGAAGGCAGCAGCTTGCAAAAAACGCTACGGTTCTCTGATACCATCTGATCCCATTGTTAATTAACTTGGAAAAGTAATGAATTTGATATAATTTGTATTGGTCCTTCATCTGCAGTTGTTACACAAAATGTTTCCTTGTTGCATGATAGCATGATACCTAAGCTTGGGACCCCCACTTTTTGTGGAGGGGAAGATGATTGAAAATACACCTGTAGTAGATGATTTATCTCTTCACTTGGTTTTGGTTAACTCTATAACCTGATAAAGAGTTAAAGAGTGTTTCCAGTGAACAGAGGATCAGAATGAATGGGAGAAACAGACAGGCTGATTGGAATATAGTAGTGTCTCTTTTAGGTGGTAAGTACCTTAAGTGCTGAAACTGAACAATTTAATATGTTGTTTAAAAGTTAATTTGTGAAAGAGTCAGTTTATGCAATGGAAACTTTCATTCATTAGGAGACGTGTTGGTTAACTTCTGAAGCTTATCCTCACCCAAAAAATGTATAGGGTAAGTCCTATGCCCTAAGGACAATGAGCAAACACACCCTTTTCAACACAACTAATAGTATTCACAATGACATACAAATTAGATTATTATTAGCTAAGCCTAGCCATGGATATTGAAAATCTAAGATGTTATCATCAAAGAACCAGAAATATTTATTTATCAGTTCCATGTTTGCAATACGAAGTACTATTTTTCTCTACTTTCACTAGAAACAGAGTTGGGAATTAAACTGCTTCTACTTGGAAAGTACTAATAGGATATTTTTTTAAACTTTAATTATTAAGTTGTTAGTGGTTCTGCAACAGTTCACCTCTCTTGAAATTTGCTTATGTCTTATATATAAAATAACCTGATCTGACTATAGCAATGTGTAACAGGCATATAAGACTGGCCAGACTGGGTCAGGCCAAAGATTCATTTATCTTGATACACAGTCTACCCTGACTGTAAGTGGAAGCATAAAAACTTGTCAAGCAGGTAAGAAACTCATTGCCCCTGTTTCCTGAATCAGAAAGGGTTTGTCATTGAGCAATCCCCAATGTATTTTTTTGTTCATGTACCTGTTCAATTTGCCCTTAAACCCACAAGAATCTTCAGTATTCACGGTATCCTTTGGCAAAGAATGTTATCACAGGTAGCAGCCTCCATCTCATGAAGAACCATCTCCTTTCATTTGCTTTAGACCTGACTCCTAACAATTTCCTTTGATAACTCCTAGTTCCTGCATTGGACAAGACCAGTCAGCAAGATGATCTTTATTCACTTTCTCTCTGCAAAGCATGATTCTACAGATCTCTGTCTGTCCTCTCAAAACTGAAGCCTGACAAAGCCACTTCCACCTATCCTTTAACAAAAACCTTTCCATAGCTTTAGTCATCTTGTCACTTTTTATCAGCAGCAATTGTTGTTAGAACTGCAACCACATGTCCTAGATGGTGCTGTCTGCACATTTGGGCTATATAGATAAACACTTCTGTCAGATTACAAATGAAAAGTTTCAAAAAAGATGGTAAGTAGGGACAACAGGCATTACATCAGTGATTAACTACAAAGAATGATTGAATGCTGAGAGAATTGTCTGAGGAATGGAGAAACAGGTGTGAGTATGGAAATCAGGAGGGAGGAAAGCTGTACCAAAGAAGTTCTGTGATTCTTTTTCATCCCTATTAAGGTACATGAGAAGATGAAACCAATCAAGCCTTAACAAAATTTCTCATTTTCCTTTCAAGGTCAGTAACAGTCCTGGTGTTACAGTCACTGGGCAATACATTTTTTTCCTAATTATTACAGAATCACACAGTGGTTGAAGCTGGCAGGGACCTCTGGAGATCACCTAGTCCAGCTTCCTTGCTCAAAGTAGGTGCATCTGCAGCAGGCTGCCTGGGCTTGTGTGCAGCTGAGTATTTAGTATCTCCAGGAATGGAGATGCCACAACCTCTCTGGGTAATCCATTTCAATGTTTGATCATCCCTGCAGTAGAAAAGTTTCCTTTTAGGATCTTATGCATTTCTGAATATTCACATTAGAGGAAGCCATTCAATGCATCTGATACTGATTGCTTTGTCTTGAGCACGAAAATAAATTTTTATGTAGATATATTATCAAATGCTCAGATCATATGTTTAGCTTAATTTAAAGCGATACTTATATTTTTGGAACAGAACATGGATTTTGATCCCATTTATCTAATTCTTTTTTTTTTTTCTTACTCACACCTTAGGTACAAGTTGTTTTTACTGATGATTATGGAGCAGTTGTCAATGTCCAGTTTCCTAGTGAGGAAGAAGGACTAGAGTTTTTTGAGAGGTTGCTTTTAAATATAGCTATATCAAAATGGAAAACACTTCATAGTGTAGCTTTCACACATAATACCCTTACATGATACTCTTCATACTTTATTACATTACACTTTTTGTTGAAAACTCAGAGGTATGCAGTTTTAGCACTGGCTAACAAACTTTATCCAAGATCTTAAATGTGGAAGAAAACCAACACATTTTGACATAGATTTCTTTAAACTTGCAATTTTCATAACATCTGCAGTAAAACAAAACTCAGCCTTATTAAAGTCCTTGTGAACATGAAATCTACACAGATTAAAATTAAGAACACAGGTCACCATGTGCAAGCCATCCCTTAGCTATTTTAAAAAACAGTCTGGACTATGAGTGTCAATGCCTGTAAACCAATCCTTGGGTATCAAATGTTCCTGATAAGTGCATTTATGCAAGCAGAACTGAGTTCATTCTACCTCTTCTGGATAAAGTTATCCTTTTCTTCCCAGTTACATATCACAAAAATAGAAACACTATCATAACATCTGTTTCTTAATTACAGTGGGTCAAACATTACATAAAAGTACTTAACAGTGCTTTGCATTATTAGAAGCTCCTAGCTGGCTTTTCTATATGAAAGTAACTGAAAAAAAAAATACCCTAAAATCAAATACACTTGCTTTTTCACACTCACCTTATGTTTCACAGAGTACTCTGTTCCCTACACTTCATCAACTTTCTTGTTACTTGTGGTGAAGGCCAGAATCAGAAGAGTGGAACCAATTAAGAGGAAAGTGTCAGCATATGTTTTTGGCATACAATTCCAGTTGCACCCATCATTTCAGGATGCTGGAATCCTAAAAGGAATTTCTCATACAGTACTTGTATTTTGTCACCAGGTCTTTTATTAAATGTTGGAACCATGTCAAAGTGAACCTATGTGCTTCATAGGCAATGAAGAAATGGGTATTTCTGCCCTGCTTTAAATGTTGATAGAGGATTATGAGTAATTAGCCAAACAGTCACACCCTTCATGCCTACAATGCAATGAAAAGGATGATTAACCAAATACAATGGAAATTCCATTTGCAGCCTGATTAGCTGAGGAGAAAAAACAGGGTTTTTTTCCAAAAGCTTTTCATTTCTGTGAAAGTTGTGCTACTACATGATGCTATGTGCAATATTTAACCTCTCCCTTCCCTCACAGGTGTCTTGACTTCTGATGCTCTCCACAATATCTGTCCCCAGAGCACTGGCTAACTGCATGGTACATACTCTTTTTTTTCTTTTTCTTTTTTTTTTTTTTTAATTGATGAGCTACATTACAAGTCAGCAGAACCAACAAAAGACCTTGCAGTTTTCCCATGCTCTTAAAACACTCACAGTAATAGTATGTGACTCTGGGTGAGTTAAGTTGGGCCCTTCAGGCTCTTAGATGGTTTGGCTGATACCTGGCCTCTGGAAAGCATTATACCTTCGATGATTTTCATGAAATTAAACTAATCTATTTTAACCATCTACATTCTATTTATTAAAAAACTAAGCATGATTAAATAAACAAAGCATATTAATCTGTTCCAATACGTATAGCATGTAAGATATAAGCCAGCCCCCTCACCTAGCAATACGGCAGTCTGCACACAGGAGCCATAAAAGAGGGAACTCCCCAGCTAGTTGCCTGCTGGTCTACTGAATTAGTTCTTACTCTTCAAAGTCCAATTTTTTTCATGATCCTGCCTGTCTTCAACTCTATTATTTTGCAGGTTGTCTGTAGACACAGTTAACCAATCACTTCTTTTTAAGGAACAGTTCTTTTCAAAGAAGGTCAAGCTGTCTGAGGAAGAAATAACATTCAAATTGTAAGAAGTCTAAGAAGGTGGATATCAACATTGCAGTATGTTTTTCAAGGCAAACACTTTCTCCCAATTGATTTAATGCAAACTTTGAATTCAAGCAGCTTAGCTCCAGACCCCAAATAGACTTTAGACACCTAAGTAAAGCATTGCTGTTCAAAAAAACCTACATTTAGCAGCCAACTAACTCAGAGGCATGTAAGCTTCACAGGCACTCCAAATTTTTCTATACATTTATCTAAAATCTGATTTCTGTTTAGGCCCAGGAGCATCCTGGCTTCAGCCAATGGAGGAATACCTAACCCTCATTCACGCCCACAAGGAAAGCAATCTTCCACCTGTCTCCATATAGGACTTGGTCCTACAGCTGCTACCACAACAAACATTGAATCAACCTCCATACAATGTGCAGAAAGCAAATCTATTCTATAAAATATAAAAAATAAAAAAGAAGAGAAGGCAAAGTGGCTAAAGCATGCGGTTCTTGTTAGCTGCAGTTTAAACCTGCCTTCCTCATCTTTTTGGCAAGTACTGCAACCAGCAGTTGATCAGCAAGCCTGGGTGAGCCATTTGCTAACACTCTTGCTGTGGTTATTCTTCTTAGCCCAAAAAGAAAGAAGGACCCTTGCTTTGAGAGGTTCTGGGAGTGTGAAAGTTGATCTCAGGTTGCCTGGCTTAATAAAGTGCACTGCATCCAAGCTGGCCTTGCAACATCCCATAAGAAGAGGAAATGAAAAACTGACTGGCATCTAGAAAGCTCAGGTATGGAAAGAAAAGGCAGGAGGAAAGGAAGAGGAGAATCAAATATTTAACAAACCATCAGAGGAAAGTGAATGTCTTGACCACAAGGGGGAGGCCCCTGGCACTTGGTTTTTACTGTTTGCGATTTTTGAAGCACATTATTCTACCTTACTGGGACAAGTAAGGCACAAGACCTACCCTGAAGTCATGCAACATCTGTCTCACCAATGGGTCACTCTTCAGAAGAACAAACTTGAGAAAAAATTATCCTGCTTTCCCCGACAACTGAAAAAAAAAGCAGACTTACAGTATGACTGTATAAAATATTCAGACACGTAAATAAAGAGTCTGGCCTGCCTGATTCTGCAGGGACTTGTGGTGGTCCAATGCAGCAGGTGGGAACCTGAGCCTGGTGAGGAGCAGCCAAGTGAATGGGACTGGCACAGCCTGGAGAAAAGCCCTGGCAGTAGCTAACACTGCTGTCCCACATCCACAGGGACATCACAGAGGTGGTAGAGGCAGACCCTGCCTGGAGGAAAGCCATGAAAGCACAGGAGGCAGCAGTGGTAAGCTGTGCTAAGGGGAAGAAATCCCTGTGAGGTATTGGGTCGGGATAGATGGGTCAGGAGCAACCTACTTCTCAAAGGTCCAGGGTGAAGGTGTGAATATTCACTGCAAAAGGTCCAGGGTGAAGGTGTGAATATTCACTGCAAAACCTCCTATTTTGGTCTGTTGCACTCCAAGGCATTGCTAAGTAATTTTTTTTCTAGCTAAAGTTCTAGCAGCCTTGAGCTTGGAGGCATCACAATGCTTGGGCACTTTAAGAGGTAAATGTTGACAGCTCTCCTTGAAACCCCAGCCAAGGGACTTAAAATTACAGCAACACTAATAATTACTACCAGATGTATAATAAACATTTTCTAAACTTTCTCTTTTCCTAATGTAAACCAAATGTTATTCTCCTTAGCAGTGGGATAAATAATACACTATTTTTCTTTTGGAACAGGTCTATCAGCTGTATACTTTATGAAATTCCTGTTTTACTGCAGGAAAACTTTTTTTTTTTAATATTTCCTTCAGAAATTGCACAAAACAATGTACAAAAATGGAAATGTTTCTTCTCAGGAGTAGCTCAGAGATGCACTGTGGCAGAATAAACGGGAAATCAAGTTCTTTAGCACAACCCCTCACGTAATTTTTTCAAGGCAAAAAGACTTGGGAAGACTGTTTTCAAACAAGAGTCTTGTAGCTGCCTGAAAAATAGTCAACATTTCTTATGCGTTAATACATTTATTTTCTCTTTTTTTCTCCCGACTTTGCCTAGCTCTCTAAATAAAATGCCCCTTCTCTTTATTGCTATCACCCCATTACGTTTCACTTGTCCAGTTTTTCTTTTGTAAAAAATCACGTTTCAGGTATTAACTCTAAGTTTTTGTAAGAGAGGTTTTAAAAAGCATTGAGAGGGAAGGGACAATTACTCACACCATCAAAAGAACATTAATTTCTTTGTCTGTGTTTTTTTCTCCCACAGTTCTGAAGCTATGGGCACTCTGTTTATGATTCAGCAATCTCAAAGTAGAAGATTTATTCTTAAGGTATTGCCCACAACTAATAATGTGCTTACCAAAGATTTCTGTCTTTTAAATGATCTTGGTGTCACATGAACTTTCCAGCCGTCCCCGCCGCCCCCCCAAATGCTACTGAGATGGCTTCCAAAACTTCCAGCTTCCTTCTGCTCTTTGAAGTGCTTGGGCACTGCTGCTTGCGGCTTTGTGGCTGCGCATGGTCAAGGCTGCTCAGCTAAGGGAACTAGCCAAACTGACTGCAAGTGAAGGCTGCCAAATTGCAACCCAAAGGTGAACAGATGTGTGGAACCCAAGACATGCCTCATATTTGTGTATTCCATGGTGGAAAACTAAAATAATCACTTTAAAGTTTCAAGGAAAAGTATGTTGTCCTTTTGGGCTCCCACAGAAGTACAAAACCTGACAGTCTTATCTTTTGGTGTTTGTTCCATTGCAGAAGAAGATGGTCTTGCCTGGTAGCTTATGCCAGCCTCTCTCCTCTCTCAGCCTGCGTGCATGGGGAACCTGCCAGCACTTAGAAATCATGTCACCTGGTTGCATGAATACCACCTCACTGGGAGCTACCTGAGCACTCCTTCTCCTTACTGAGACGTATATATATGGTGTGCATATTTATGTGATAGCATAGGCATGTGATCTCAGCAGAGAGTTAAAAAAACTTTCCACATGCAACATCTAAGCAGTCCTCTGGTAACAGCATTGAGCAACAGTCTCTTTTTCCACATGGAGAACGTTATGGCCAGGAAAAATGTGCACATGTAGAAAACCCAAGATAACTGGAAGCATAAAAAATGGAAACTGCAGAGGTCTCAGTGCTGCTTTCAGAGCTGAGATAGTCTGAGCTACACTTAAAAATCTTCTGTCAGCTCTGCTGACTTTCTGTTAGTCTGACCTTTAAGGGTTGTTTGAGATTTAACAGCCTCTGCAATTTCTGAATTGCTTGGATTAAAATATTGACTGTTTCTTCACTTTTGTACTTTATCTGTGAAATGTGATTATCTGGTAATTCAATATCAGTATGAATCCAGCCATGCATTGAGTCAGTTCTAATCATCACCAGAATCTGAAAAACGTGGTGTGTCATTCCTGTTTTAGTAGAAGGTCACAGCAGCGGATGTTAACACTAAGGCTGACTAAGTCTGGACTTGTTTTTTTAATTTGCAATCAAATGCGAAATTACAACAGTATGGCTTTTTCTCTCAGCTTCTTATTTCAGATTAGTTCTGAGATTTCAAAAGTGAAAATCTTTTGGCAAGTGTTTATACACACACACACACACACACACACACATCATGTTATCTCTGGCCCTAATTTTAAACTTGGATTCTCAGTTTTTTACCATAGACACTTAGTTTATACTCCCTGATTTGTCTTGTTGTCTTAATATTTATAAAATGGGCAAGGAAGCCCTGAATAGGAAAAAGGATTTTATGATCTCATTAAGAGACTTGCATAATGAGGTGATTTCCTCAGAACAGACCTATGACACATTTATATTTATTTTCTGTGAATCATGTTGCTGAACAAAAATAATTGTCCACAGAACTGGACAGGAGTTTGGAATAAAGAAAAAAAAAAAAAAAAGCTCAATACACTGATGCTATGATAACATGGCTGGGTAATGACCTTTGTGGAAGAGGTCCAGGCAGGCAGCTCACTGGAATAGCAGCTGGCCAGTTGAGCACACATCTGGACACTGTAAGCTACCAGTGAACTTGAAACAGTTCTCAGCAGGTAAGAAAGAGTTACCGATGGGGTTAAAAAGATACTTGAATGTTGGATATGAGCAGGTCAGAATCTGAGATACAGGTTTTTGTTCACATGCCTGTATTCACAGTAATCTATTGTGGAAACTGTAGGTGAAAAATCAATCAGCCAATCACAACATACTCAATTCATATAATGAACAAAGGAAAGGAAATGCCCACTTGCCTTGGAGAGCCTATTTCTCAGCACCAAAGCATGCCTCTCTGATCTCTCAGTCCTGATTCTGAGGGGAAACCTACAAAATGCATTCAACTGAGGAGCCTGCAAGCTTGTACTGAGTTTATGCGGCAAGGTTTTGGTAGCAGGAGGCTGCAGGGGTGACCTCTGTGAGAAGACACCGGAAGCTTCCCTGACAGAGCCAATGTCAGCCAGCTTCAAAACAGACCCACTGCTGCCCAAGGCAGAGCCCATCAGCAATGGTGGTAGCACCTCTGGGTTAATGTATTTAAGAAAGTCTAAAAAAACCCTAGCTGTGCAACAGCAGGTATGAGAGGAGTGAGACTCTGTGGGTGGAACAGCCAGCGCCGCAGGAGGGGCAGGGGGGGCTCCAGGGGCTGCAGCAGAGATTCCCCCCAGCCCGTGGTGAAGCCCACGGTGGGGCAGGCTGTGCCCCTCAGCCCATGGAGGCACACCGTGGGGCAGGTACCCACCTGCAGCACGTGGAGGTCCACGGTGGGGCAGATACCACCTGCAACTCATGCCTTGAAGGAAGCTGTGGCCCCATAGAGAACACATCTGAGCAGGCTCTTGGCAGGAGCTGCAGCCTGTGGAGACGAGCCTAGGCTGGAGCAGGTTTGCTTGCAGGACTTCTGATCCTGCAGAGGACCCATGCTGGGGCAGTCTTCTCCTGAAGAACCACACCCCATGGAGATGAGTTACATTGGAGATAGCTGTGTGGGAGTCTGTCCCCAGTGGAGGGACCCCACGCTGGAGCAGGGGAAGAGCGTGAGGAGAAAGGAGTGGCAGAGACAATGTGTGATGAACTGACCGCAGCCCCCATTCCCTGTCCCTCTGCGCCGCTCGGGGGGAGGAGGTAAAGGAGGGGAGTGAAGTTAAGTCCAGAAGGGAGGGGCAGGGAGAAGGTGTTTTTTACATCTGTTCTTATTTCTTATTGTCCTTGTCTGTTTAATTAGCAATAAATGAATTTCTCTAAGTTGAGTCTGTTTTGCCTTTGATGGCAATTCGTAAGAGATCTCCTTGCCCTTATCTTGACCCATGAGATCTGTGCCATGTTTTTCTCTCCCTGATCCTGTTGACATGTAGGAGCGAGAGAGTTAGGAGTGAGAGGCTAGGCAAGCACCTGGTGGCTGGCCAGGGTCAACCCACCACAAAGCTAAAAATCATAACTCTATCAGATGGTAAAAAGGACTGAGTAACTTATTTAGGTTTTTTTGGCCACATTGTAATTTTTTAAAATATCCTGTGTAAACATCTAATGTGCAGGTGTCCTCTTACCGTAATCATTGTTTTATTCCCATTTGCTGGATCCCACACACAGATTTGTGTTAGTGTTGAATAATTCAAAGTCCAAATATATTTACTTAGTGACTGGCTACCAGTCCCTCAAGAACTACAGTCTGATCATGCATTACGTCCCACCCAAATGGTCTTCACCTTTGTTGGTTTTATTTTGTGGTTGGTTATGAAAGATCTCATGAGAATTGCCGTAACTGTAGTGAGACCTCCTTTAGCTTCAGCAAAGTCCTGCTTCTGTATCATCTGCCAAAATGGCTCCTGAGTACAGTAGACCTCAAAGTTCCTGCAACAGCAGCCACAAAATGCCTAGTGCCAGTCATGTACTTGCCTTGTTGGTCCCACTTCTTGTGTGTGTGCAACTGCAATGACTTCCAGAAGGTCACAGGTCAGACACTGAGTACAAAGCTGGTCTCCTTGTAATGTATTTTTAGGCAGAATCCTTAAGAGTGAGCTCTAATAGGCACATTCCTGTGGCTTTTCTTCTTCTTGTTTGGCACAGTACGGGCAGGGAAAGCCTCCCTCTTATGAATTTCAAACCATTTAACCTTGTGGGCAAGGTTAGATGACAAAATACCAGCATTTAAACAAAGGAGTTTCTCTGTGCTAAAATTGCTGTTAAAATTTCTGCCTGTCAAATGCTCAGAATTGAAGTTTTGTACTTTTTTCTTTCCCTTGAAAAATGTGTTAACCAAAACTCACCAGATACTGAACCCTTGCAGTCTCTAAAGATATATTTATGCATCTACCTATTAATTGCTAATTAGTTTTATATTTTAGTTTCTTCTATATAAATACATATTGTATCAGGTTTGTGTGGCAAGGTTTTGGTAGCAGAGGGGGCTGCTGGGACGGCTTCTGTGACAAGCTGCCAGAAGCTTCCCCCATGTCCCATGGAGCCAACACCAGACGGCTCCAAGAGGGACCCACCGCTGGCCAAGGCTGAGCCCATCAGTGATGGTGGTGGTGCCTGTGGGATAGCACAGATAGATAGAAGGAGAAAAAACAAACTCTGGCAACTGCAGCTAGAGAGAGGGGTGAGACTCTGTGGGCAGAACAGCCCTGCAGCCCCCCAGGCCAGCGCCGCAGGAGGGGCAGGGGGGGCTCCAGGGGCTGCAGCAGAGATTCCCCCCAGCCCGTGGTGAAGCCCACGGTGGGGCAGGCTGTGCCCCTCAGCCCGTGGAGGCACACCGTGGGGCAGGTACCCACCTGCAGCCTGTGGAGGCCCACGGTGGGGCAGATACCCACCTGCAGCCCATGGAGGCACACCGTGGGACAGGTACCCACCTGCAGCAAGTGGAGGCCCACGGTGGGGCAGGTACCCGCCTGCAGCCTGTGGAGGTCCACGGTGGGGCAGATACCCACCTGCAGCACGTGGAGGCACACGGTGGGGCAGGTACCCACCTGCAGCCTGTGGAGGAGCCCATGCTGGAGCAGAGGGATGGCCAAAGCAGGCTGTGACCTGTGGGCCGCCCGTGCCGGAGCAGGCTCCAGGCAGGACTTGTGACCCCACAGGAGTCCATTCCTGAAGGACTGTACTCCATGGGAGGGACCCACACTAGAGCAGTGGGTGAAGAATTGAAGCCTGTGGGAAGGACCCATGTTGGAGAAATTAATGGAGAACCGTCTTCCCTGTGTTGGAGCAGGGGAAAAGTGTGAGGAGGAAGGAGCGGCAGAGACAGTGTGTGATGAACTGACCTCAACCCTCATTCCCCATCCCCCATCCCCCTGTGCTGCTCAGTGGGAGGAGGGAGAGAAACTGGAAGTGGAATTGAGCCTGGGAAGAAGAGGGGGGTGGGGGGAAGGTGTTGTAAGATTTAGTTTTTATTTCTCATTATCCGACTCTGATTTGAGTGGTAATAAATTAAATTAATTTTCTCCAAGTCAAGTCAGTTTTGCCCATGACAGTAGTTCCCGAGTGATCTCCCTGTCCTTATCTCGATCCACAAGCTTTTTTTTATATTTTCTCTCCCCTGTCCAGCTGAGGAGAGGAATGATAAAGCCACTTTGGTGGGCACCTCGCATCCAACCAGGGTCCACCCACCACTATTTATTTATATATTTATATAATAGATTCTTTTGTGGTAAGTAGGTTTTTCATTAGAAAAACTTCAAAGGTGATACTGTAATAAAATCAGGAAGAAGTAAAAAAAGGTTATTTTTAGTGGAAAAAAAGACATTTTAATTAAGGAAATATATCAAAAGTACAATTTATATCAGCTGTTGTAGCAATTATTTTGAAAGGTCTCAGAAGGAGCTCTGCTAATTCAGTAGCTACACAGACTTCAGTGAAACAGTCAGATCCCTTGTTTAGAAGAAAAATTACGTGTTTTAAACTTCCATTTCTATCTGGTGACACCTAAACATCTAAACATTTGTAAAGCATTTGAATCCAGCGTGGCATATAAAATGAGATCCAGATGTTGAGAACATAATTTGTACATAGAAGACTCTTTGAAAATTAATTTTTATTAATTTAATTAATTAATATTAATTAGCATCAGCATTTTTTCATAATTAAAAATCTGAGTAATCATGAAGAACAGAGTGGAATTCCAGATTGCTTTCTGAACAATTACATGAATTGCCTGAAATAATAATTTCTCAAATAAAGCAGAAAGTGGAGAGGTGCATGACTCTGCTAGTACTTGCTCTGTTTCAGGACAGTTTGAGTCTTTGCTTCATTTGGAAAACTCCTTGTTTCAGCCTTGCCTTTGGAGACCTCCAGCAGACATTTTTCAAGTTTGCTTCCAGCATTTCCTACTCTTGAACAAAGCTCTTCTCCGCAGTATTTACTAGAATGACATCTTTTGTCAGAAACTTTAACTGAACAAAGATAAGTCTATTTCCATTTTAGTATTACTCAATATATAAACCAGCAAATAAAATTCCCCATAGATCTCATCATCTCAAGTGTGTTCCTCTTCTTTCTTTTTTTGAGTGACTTAGTTCAAATTTTAACCCCAATAGGTCTTAATTATAAATGAGTTCTTCAAAGACCTGCTATGTTGCCAGTTGTTTGTCTAAAGAAGAAACAAGTCTTTAGGGAATAAATAAGATGCAAAATTTTCTTAAATCTTTTGACATTGAGAGTTTTCCCAGAAGGACTATCTATGCACTCGAAAAGGCAAACAGGAACATATTTTGTGCAATAAATGATTTCTCATAGCTTCATAGTTTGGGATGGGGGGTTTTTTGTGACTTTTTTTCCTTTCAGTTCTTTCAAATCACAGAAAGTAATGTAAGCAAATACAGCAACTTAGGAATGGTTGAAATATTAAAGTAAAATTAAAAAAGGGCTTTTGAAGCTCTGGCTCAATATTCATGATGTTCCAACTCAAAACAATTACAAAAGCTTTCTCAACATAAACAAACTATGTTATGATGCCAAAACAGAACTTTATATTGCCTGTGTGACAACCCATGAGATTGGGTACTGTGTTTGTTGTCAGCTCCTCAACAACAAATCTGAAGAGTTTTTATGGGCAAAAGACGGTGAATAATATTAGCAGATGCCAAGGCTATTAGCCAAAAATGTATAATTTTAGATTTATTTCCTACCAACTGTGCCCTATTTATTCTGCATAAACTAGTATTTTATTTTTATTGCATAACATATGCCACTTGCAATTACACTTAAAATTGTTCCAAATTCTTCAGAAAAAAATCTAGGAGTCAACCAGAGAGGAATAATAAAACTTAACAGATGTCTAGGAAACAAAACTCTATGCGGACTGATCAAAGGCGTGAAAAAGACCCAAAACAACTCACAAGGAAAGGTTTCCCCACATTGCGAAGAGGAAGGTGAATCTTGAGAAGTGCGCTGTGTGAAAGGCAGCCGACATTCAGCAGCTCTGCCCGCACATCATCCACGGGCAGCCCAGGAAGCGCAGGGCTGCAGTCCCAGCGGGAAGCGCAGGGTCAGACTTCAGGAACCCCTTGCAGAAGCTTCCAGGTGTGGGAGGTCACAGGAAGCTGCCTGGGGGGAACAGCAGGACCTCTGCTACCACCGAGGTTGTAAGAAACACACCTTGAATGATAGTTCTCTGTGGTCCTGTCCTGTGGTAAAGGGAACAGACCGGGGAGCTTGTGGCCATACAGCTTCTGTAATCCGGTTCCATACTGATCTTTAGCAGTAGATTGAGAAGGGAATCACGCAGTGTAAGAGTCGTTTTAAAAATATTGCAGTGGCAGGCAGGGGAGTTTCACAATTATCCAGGTGCAACTCCCAGAAAAGATGCAGCTGCATCAGCCCAGTCTCTTGTTCACAGGGTGAGGCTCAACTACTGCTAAACGCAGTATAATCACATTCTCTAATAATTAGTCATGCTAATTTAACTTTCTATTCTATTCTATTCTGCTCTGCTCTGCTCTGTCCTATTCATCAACATGACCAGCAGAAGCACTCTTGCTATATTGTGCTTCTGACCCTTTAAATTTCAGAGACAGCATGCCTTTCTGAAAAGCAATTGGTCTTCACTTAAAGATTTGGCATAGTATAAAATTCACATCTGCATCATGGAACAGTAATTAATTACCCTGATTCTTGGAAGAAAATTTGTCCAGCGGCAGCCCACGTGATGAACATTTCTGGCTGGTTGAAGAGTTAAAAAGCTCTCTTTTTTTCTTTTTAAGGTTTCTGGGTGGTGACCGCTACATCTTAACCTTTTGGCAGATCCATTCAACACAACAGAGTCTCATTATTATCAAGCTGACAAGGCTAAACATGAGGCAATGACGTACAAGATGTATTCAACCTCCCAGCTTTATGCTCTTACTAACACACTGATGGGTTCCCTGTATTTGCCCTGCTGCCACAATTGGGCATTTGTTCCCTTATTTACTTATCCTTAGGCCAAGCCCTAGCCAGCATGGCACTGTTCCTGTCCTGTAAAAGGGATAGATAGTTGCTCTTAGGCAACATTTTTGTCCTACCATATCCAAGCAGAAATTGTTGAAATGAGACCCTTTTCCTGCACAAAGTAGTCATATACAACTTTCTGATTGCTTAACAGTCCTCTACCATCCTAAAAATGTTACTGGTATGATTTAACACATTTGCCCAAGCTTTTGCTAAAAATATGAGATAGTTGTGGACAATGTTTAATTTTTTCTTTTTACTCCCCTTTTTTTTTCATTCTTTACTTGTTTCCACTCCTTTTTACATTTTTTTATGGTGAATCTCAGGGTGATTCTAGCTTCTAATTTATTTAATCATCTGCTTTAGTCAATATGATGCTAACTCAGTAAGTCTTTTACAACAGTGGTACAAGGGAGTAGTGGCTAATATGTCAACTGTCTGAGAAATTCAATATCATACTGATGATTTCTGTAGCATCTACATCTGAAATTTTGCTTTAGGATCATAGGAACTTAATTAAGTAAGAAGCTCACAAACCCATGTTGCCTTAACATTAATTCATTACTGTTTGACATACTAATTTTTTTATCAGCTTATTTAGGAACATTAAAATAATCTGACCATAATTTAACATGCTACTGAGTTATTTGCTTTTTGAAGTTAGAAAACAGCTATCCTGCAGAAGTTTTCTTCCCCAGAAATCTTGCACTGATTATGTTGTCCAAGTTAGACAACACAGTCAAATAGAACCAGATAGATGCACTTTGATAAATTGGATTTATTTTTTTAAAAATGTACAGTTAAAATATGAGTTAAACTTGAAGAAGTTTGACTAGTTTCCTTCAAAACCCCCCTTTGCAAGTAATTTCTACATGCTTTGACTGAGCAGTTCTTGCAAGCAGTATGCTTTGCCAGTGTACAGGCCAGAAATCCTGTGTAAAATCCAGAGATGTGAGCATGTCTTTCTTATGCATTGCAGTTGTGATTATATTTGTTGTAAGGTGTTTAAAACTCTAAAGAAAAGTTGTATGTTGGTGTCTCCAGGGACCCATCCTGACATTTTGACAGATTCTTTCACAGATATTCTGTCCTTCAGTCTTCATCTGTACATTCATGGATTGCCTCAGGACTATGAAGTAAATACAAAACTGGCATGTGTGGTTACAATAACAATGTGCCATTGTACATATGCGTAAAAAATGCAAATTTCACTGAGGATAATGCAGATACAGTTTGATTACTGCTGTCTGACAACTGTTCTTAAATCTGCATCTCTCCAGCACAAGGTGAAAACTAGAGTAGGAGATCCTGCTGTTCCTCACAGCAACCATTTCATGTGTCCACGTTTTAAATATATTTGACCTTCATGAAAGAAAGACCTAGTTCTTTGCTTACTCCATGAAAACTTCCCAGCTCATTTAAGTCCTTTCTTTCCCACTACCATCATTTTTCCAACCAAATAAACATAATTGTGGGCACATAGAGAAAATCTTGTACACTCTTTCATTTCAAAGTGATGACAGTTAGATATGACTTCTTGAAATGAAGAGTGGGGAAGAGGTAGAAGAGAACCTGTTTCAGCAGGAGGCATACACTACAATTGCTGCCATGGGAATTCTGCTCCCCAGGTAACAGACACCTAAACAAGGCACAGATAAGAAAATGAAGAATCAGTGTAAATTAGGTTCCACACAAGTGCCAGAAGTCCAAGACATAAGCTGTGGGACCTGGAATGGCTAACTTGTAATGAGGACATCAAAATGATTATCGTAGCGGAAACCTGAAGATGGTAGATGGGGCATACTAAGACCAGGGGTATACAGCACGCAAGAAAGACAAAATGCCAGCGTAGTGCTCTGGGTGCAGGATGAGCAGATCAAGTGGGGTTAGAAGATTGTTTATGCCAATGAGTGACGTAGAAACCAAACGGGCTGAAGTTCCTGGCCTCACCAGAGCACTGGGTCATGTGTTACTAACTGGCCCTCCAGGATGCTACACTAATGCCGATGTGCTAAGGGAGACCAGGATAGCTACATGGCAGAAAATGGACAAGTAACAGATTAACACAGCTACCCCAATTTATAGGCCAACATCACCATTGAGCAAGATGTCAAGAGATCATTTTAAAACACAAGCAATGACTGTTTGTCCCCAAGACAGAGGCACAGAAAAAAAATGACATGGAGCAAGAAAAGCATGATGAAAGGAAAAAAGAAGAAAGTGTGACCAGATAGCACAGTAAAAGTAAGGGAAATTGTTAAAAAACATATTTTATAAAATCCTAGTTCCATTCCAAAGATTAGATGGTATCATAAACAGAGACAGAAGAAATATGAAAAACACAGTAAAGTGGGCTAGGGACCTAGAGAAGTATCTCACAGGGGGCACAGAAACTAATGATCAGCCATTTCCCCATTACACCTGGAACAGGAAACCTGTCAGAGAGCATACAGCACCAACAGAGCATCAGGATGTAAAAGGGGTAGTGAAAACATGGCCTTATCAGAACTCAGGAGAGCTTTCTGTATGTGCTCACAGTGGAAGGGCTTGCAGAATTTTCAGAAAGAAACTCTTCTCTGTGGGGGATATATCATACATGCTATCTCAAACTAAGGCAGTGACAAAACAACTGACAGAACAAGCAAACAACATAAAGAGAAACAACAGCCACAGTTAACCCCTAGATCTTTAAAGAAACTCAGCCAATGAAATAATTTAATTCAGTGGCTTCAGTACAGCACCACTTAACAAATTCTTTGCTACCTGAAGATTAGAAAGTGATAGCTGTGACACCAACACATCTTTCAAAAGTCCTTTAGGGGACATCCAGGAACTTACAGATAGAAACATAGATTCATAGAAACCTTTAGGTTGGAAAAGACCTTTAAGATTAGCAAGTCCAACCGTTAAATGCGGCGAATGAAGAGACGGGACGCAGCTTGATGCAAGCAAATGTCAATTTATTGTACAGAAGCACGAGTTTATATACACTTTCAGAAGCTGCGCGTTTTAAACAGATTGGTTCTTGAAGCTAAGCATTGCATACTAGGCAATCCCTGATTGGTGGTTAACTGCCATCAATTAACAGCAAGGTGTTACCTTTCCTTGGCGCCAGGCACCATCAGTCTCCCACTCCCCTGTGCTCTGTAAACATGTCTCATCATGTTAATTGTTGTCTAGACAAGCTCGAGCACATTCCCCTCAGCTAACTGATTGCCACGCATGGTCCTAGTTTCCAGCCCGCTCCTGCAGTTAAACCCAGGACTGTGAGGTCCACCACTAAACCATGTCCCTAAGCACCACATCTATGTGTTTTTTAAATACCTCCAGGGATGGTGATGCCACCACCTCCCTGAGCAGCCTGTTCCAATGCTTGACAACCCTTTCAGTGATTAAATTTTTCCTGCTGTCCAATCTAAACCTCTCCTGGAGCAACTGGAGGCCATTTCCTCTTGTTCTATCACTTGTTACATGGGAGAAGTGAGCAACCACCACCTGCCTACAGCCTCCTGTCAGGGAGCTGTAGAGAGCAGTAAGGTCCCCCCTGGGCATCCTCCTCTCCAGACTAAACAAACCCACCTCCCTCAGAAGCTCCTCATCAGACTGTTGCCCAGCCCCTTCCCCAGCCCCGCTGCCCGTCTCTGGACACGCTCCAGCACCACAATGTCCCCCTTGCAGTGAGGGGCCCAGACCTGAACACAGGGTTCGAGGGGCGGCCTCACCAGTGCCCAGTGCAGGGGGACGGTCACTGCCCTGGTCCTGCTGGCCACACTGCTGGGGACACCAGCCAGGGTGCTGCTGGCCGCCTGGGCCCCCTTGGGCACACTGCTGGCTCCTGCCCAGCCGGCCGTCACCCAGCACCCCCAGGCCCTTTCCCACCAGGCCCTTTCCAGCCGCTCTGCCCCAGCCTGTAGCGCTGCGTGGGGCTGGTGTGACCCACGGGCAGGACCCGGCACTGAGCCCTGCTGAACCTCATACAACTGGCCTGGGCCCATCGCTCCAGCCTGCCCAGGTCCCTCTGCAGAGCCTCCTGCCCTCAGGCAGGTCAGCACTCCCCCTGCAACTTGGTGTCATCTGCAAACTTACTGAAGGTGCACTTGATGCCCTTGTCCAGATCATCCATAAAGATATTAAATAGGCCTGGCCCCAGTACTGAGCCCTGGGGAACACCACTTGTGGCTTGCTGCCAACTGGATGTAACTCCATTCACCAGCACTTCTTGGGCTTGGCTGTCCAGCCATCTTTTTACACATTGTAGAGTACACCTGTCCAAGCCATGAGCAGCCAATTCTTCCAGGAGAATGCTGTGGAGATAGTGTCAAAGGCTTTACTAAGGTCCAGGCAGACAACATCCACTCAGAACAGCCTTTCCCTCATCCACTAGGCAGGTTGTCTTGTCATAGAAGGAGATCTGGTTTGTCAAGCAGGACCTGCCTTTCATAATCCCACGCTGGCTGGGTCTGACCCCCTGGTTTTCCTGTACGTGCTGTGTGATGACACCCAAAATGATCTGCTCCACAACCTTCCCTGGCACCAAGGTCAGGCTGACAGGCCTGTAGTTCCCTGGATCCACCTTCCCGCCCTTCTTGTAGATGGGCATCACACTGGCTAACCTCCAGTCTGCTGGGACCTCCCCAGTTAGCCAGGACTGTTGATAAATGATGGAGGGTGGCTTGGTGAGCTCCTCCACCAGCTCCCTCAGGACCCTCAGGTGGATCCCATCCTGCCCCATAGACTTTTGTACATCTAAGTGGAGCAGCAGGTCACTAACTGTTTTCTCCTGGATCGTGGGGACTTCATTCTGCTCCTCCTCATCCCAGTCTTCCAGCTCAGGGGGCTACTCTGAACATAACTAGTCTTACTATTACAGACTGAGGCAAAGAAGGCATTAAGTAGCTCAGCCTTCTCCTCAACCTTTGTGGCAATGTTCCCCACCGCATCCAATAAAGGGTGGAGATTATCTTTGATCCTCCTTTTGTTTCTAATGTATTTGTTAAAACGTTTTTAGTTATCTTTTATGGCATTGGACAGCCTGAGTTCTAGCTGGGCTTTCAACTTTCTAATCGTCGCCCTGTATAACCTTGTGACATCCTTACAGTCCTCCAGAGCTTGGTTCCCCTTCTTCCAAAGGTGGTAAATTCTCTTTTTTCCTGAGTTTCAGCCAAAGCTCTTTGCTCAGCCAGGCCAGCCTTCTTCTGCACTGGCTTATCTTTTGGCACATGGGGATGGCCTGCTCCTGCACCTTTAAGACTTTTTCTTTATGAAGAGATGATCAAGGGCAACATCTATTCTGGAAAAAATAATAAAAATCTATAGTAAAGAACAGAGTTAGTGGCCTTCGCTTTTGCAAATTTTATGAATCACTCAAATGACAAAACCTAATCCATCACAATCGCTGGAGAAAATTGCTGGCTCAGCATAGATTTTTTACAGATTGACAGCTGATGGATTGCAATATCACCACGCAGAAAGCTAGGAGGCAGATTTCCTCTTTAGCAGCGATTAAATGATGCCCTCACACAGAGAAAGACAGTGTCTGTATTACAGCAGTATAACAGGCAGCCACATTGTCTGTTCCTGTGCCAAGAGGACGGAAGCACATAGTTGTGCTAAGCACAGTGTTTATAGCTGCTTTTCAGGAAAGGTAGGAAGAACCCACCTGAATATAGGTATAGACTGATGCTCTTCCTTATGTATTTGAGCAGCGACAAGGAAAAGATCAATGCTTGCACTGGACTGGAAGGAGAGAGGAGCCAGAAGAGCACAGAAGTTACTAGTTTGATTTGTTTCACAATAGCTTGTCCAGATATATACAGTATTTTCCACACCGACAAGAGCAGAAAGATAGAAATTTGAGCCATTAATCTGGTCTGTGCACTTTGAAGAACAGATCATGGAAGAATTTATGTTGATGTTAGAGAAAAAACTCATTGCAAAAGTAGAGAGGCAGGATGCAAAGCCACCTCTGGGTTAGTGCTCTCAGATAAAAGCAAATGCCACTCCTGTTCTCTTGCATCTGAAACTGCACTTCTCTCACTTCAACACAGACTATTGTGCTGATATTTCACACAAGACACCCCACAACCTGCCTCTCCCCCTCCACCACGAAAAAAGAAAGAAAGAAATAACATTTCAAAGCCACTTTTCCCTCTACTGGAATGGTGAATTACAAACGCTACACATTACCTACCAGGTGGCGAGTCTTCCTCTTGGCAGAAGACAATCACCCGGTGTGGAAAAACTGTGAATTGCAGATCATTGATCAGCTGCTGTAACTCACAATGGTAAAGAAGGACCTACACAAATCTTTCCTTCCTGTTTCTTGACTCAGTGTCTCCCTCCCACCTGAGTGTTGGCAGCTCTGCTCTCCAGCTAGCTATTGACTTGAACCGCATTTCTAGAGCACAAAACAGTCCTTCCAGAGGGCTGTCCTTGTTGCAGCGGTTCTTATTCATTCCACAACAAGCCACAACAAGGATGGCAGGATGCTGCCCATCCCTGCTTTAGTATGATTACTGTGCATACCATCAGCAAGTTACCTATTTAGTGTACTGCCCACAGGTTTGATCAAGGTGCCAGGTGTAAAGAAGGAACAAAAAAATGAAGCTTCCATCCTACCCCCACTCACTACAAAGCTTTTGAGTTGGCATCTAGCTAGCCTGTTATTTTGTTTATGGCTATGCTTAGTGTGGAAAAGGAAGGTGAATGTATGTCTCAAGGTGTGTTGACAAGTCAGAAATTGTTCTACGCTAGAAAATATATCTGTGTTGGATGGAGAAGAGTTTACACTGATTTTCTTGGGGTCACAGTCAAGTGGTGACTGGATGCTGGATGCCTACTGATGCAGGGGCTCGTGACAAGGAGGTGTATGGCTGTACTCACAGTACTCCCAGTACTCACAGTAAATTCCAATGCTGGTGTGGTTCTGCAAAAAGCCGCACATCAGTAAGAACAAAATGAAACCCTCTGCTCAGCTGAGGATTACAGAGTAGCACTGTAGACCAGTTGTCTCAGACTCCTTCTGGAAGCCAGTGTCAGGATAACCAAGCAAACAAGGACATAAAAAGAAGCTGTCACTACAATAAGCAGCAACGTGTCCCTTCAGGCACTCACTCTACAAGCAGCTGAGAGTACAGAGACCATCTAATGATGACCAAAACACAACTGCTTGCAAATTCATCCTTGTTCTTCACTTTACTGTGAAAATCACCACTCTCAATTCTGCCTACTCTCTTGTGAGGTTGGGAGCTAGTCCTGACATGCAGGAGAAGTCAGATTGTGCCTAAGGGACCATAAAGGAAGGACATGAGATGCAGTCTGAGCAGACAGGTAGATCCAGGTAATGTCCCTGTAAAGCAGCTGAATACCCAGCTCGTCAGTGGCCATTCTCAAGAGTGTGAATACTGAAATATATCCTTCCAACAACAACAGCACCATCTCTAGGAATCAGAGATCATCAAAACAGACCAGAATTGCCTAATGCAGTCAGGATTTTCCCAGAAAAAAAATTTTCTCCTCCCAAAGTCAATCTGAGTCAAAGTCTGACAGCTCTCACCTCAGTTTCAGGATGTCTGATAGAAAATCTGGCACCTGGTTCAAGTGACAGCTTTTGCAGGGCCCTATGCATGGACTGTGCATGGACACATCAGTTAACTCTAAACTTGATCATCAAACATAGCCTGTATCTGCAAAGAGATTCTGGCTGTAGCCCAAGCTACAGGTAAGAATGAATATGAGAACATTGCCTCCTAGACACTGTGGTGAAGACCATGGTGACACAGGTTGTCCCTCTGGAGCCCATAGAGGACCACAGTGGAGCCGATATCTACAGTGTAGCCTGGGCAGAACTGCACACTGGAGTGGACGGAGATACCATAAAGGAAGCCTTGACTCTAGGAAAAGTCCACACTGGAACAGGCTCCTGGCAGAAGCTGTGGCCTGCGGAGAAGAGACCATGCAGGAGCAGGTTTGTTGGCAGGACCTGTGACCATGCGGGGGACCCACACTGGAGCAGTCTGTTCCTGAAGGGCTGCACCCCATGGAAAGGTCCCATGCAGGAGCAGTTCTTGGAGAACTGCAGTCCGTGGGAAGGATCGATGTTGGAGAAGTTCATGAAAGACTGTCTCTCATGAGTGGGTCCTCACACTGGAGCAGGAGAAGAGTGTGAGTACGAAGGACTGGCAGAGAGAACATGTGATAAACCAACCACAACTCCCATTCCTTGTCCCCCCTGCACTGCTCAGGGGGAAGAGGTGGAAAAACTGGGAGTGAAGTTGAGCCTGGGAAGATGGGAGGGGTGGGGGTGAAGACGTTTTTAGAATTGTTCTTATTTCTCATTATCCTGCTCTATTTAATTAGCAGTAAATTAAATTGATTTCCCCAAGTCAAGTCTGTTTTGTCCATGACAGCAATTGGTGAAGGAACTCCGTGTCCTTATCTTGAGCCATGAGCTTTTTGTCATACTTTTCTCCCACCATCCTCTTGAGAAGAGGGAATGATTAGTAGATGGGTGGGCACCTGTCAGCCAGCCACGGCCAACCCACCTCAGAATGCTATGCTAGCAATACATGCTCATCAGTTTTCCAGGCATTTCTATTAAACTTGAAGTCTAAACAAGTCTTACCAGAGCAGAGGCTCACAAGATTAAGAAATTATACTGTTTCCAAATCTTCATGTGCCTACCATTCATCAGTGGAGATTTCTTTTTTAATGTTACTGTTATAATTCTGGAGATCTTAACTTAGCCTTTGAGCCTGCATCTTGAAGCTCAGAAAACGTCAAAGGTTGGTGCGTGTGTGTGTTTTAGTCTTACTTATATGCAGAATCCCAATAAGGGCTTTCTTTCTTGGTTTGTTTGTTTTTTGTTTTTTGTTTTTTTGGAGGTGGGGAAAGGTTGTTAAAAATCTAAATGGAAATGAGAAATTCTACTGTTCATATGTCAAAGAATTAGTGGATTCTAGGAACATCTTGAAAAGTCAATGATGTTTTGAACTATCTCAGCAGGTCTGTCAAAGGGATTACAGCTGTGCTGTTTTGATCTAATGTCTTGTTTCAAAGCTCCCAATCCATATAATCCACAGGAACAGAATAAATGAAAGGCTGGAAGAGAAAAGGCCTCGGGAAGACATATGCGTATGCGGAGACGTAAGCAAGCAGAACCATGCAAGTACTAGATCCAAAGAAAATCTCACATTAATGTCACAGGGTAGAGCAGGAGGTATCTGAACAATACCACATTCTTTTTCCCGCAATGCAAACTCACCCTGTTGTATAGCTGTTGCATAAATACAGCTTTTTTTTTTCTTTGAATGTATCTTGTATTACCCAACTTCAGCATTGATTTTTTTTTATGTAATCAATCACCAAGGCTACACTACTTTTAAATCTAATTACTACTAGCCATTTCATAATTAACTAGAAACAGAGTTACCCCAAAATTATCAGTGTAGCAGCATTACGATGTTGCTCTCTTTGGCCTGGTTACCTGATTTGATTATACTATTATAGCCCTTTCTGGTAATTCTCCAGCAGTGATTTAGCCTGGACAAAGTGCTCCATTAATGGTGAGATATTGCTTCTGGTGCCTGAAGAACAGCGAGCTGCAAGGTGCTAAGCCAGAACTCTGTTGGGGAAAAAAGACAAATGGACGTGGAGGACAGAAAACACTGCCTCAGCAAAGCCAAGAATGCAAGTCACCTATGGCCACACCACAAGCAGCAGTTAAGCCAAAAGAGGCTGCACTTAACAGTCATTAACAAAGAAAAGTCACACAGATCTCAGAAAGCAACTGGGGACCAAAAAAGTACTTAGCATTCTAGCTTCTCTCAACCACGCTTGTTTTTTACAGGTGAAGTCACACAAAAAGTAACAGAAGTAACAGCTCATCCATCCTGTTGATCTTAGGAGTAAAATCTAAGTGCAACTTCTGGCAAATGAGAACTTTTATCTTCATCACTGAGGGCACAGCAAATATTTCTATGCCAAAGCCAGATTTTTATAATCTCAGGTGTGAATCTATTCCTATGATGGCTACACACCAGTTCTTGGAATGCTAATTCCATTCCTAATGAGTAGTTCTTTTGCTTCAGCTGTTGAAATAAAATCATTGCAGACAATCACTATAAATACAGAAAGTTAGGCACCATTTAGAAAATTTTCTGAAGAACTACAAAGAATGAGAAAGAAACATTTTCCTTTTTAACATCTGCATGCCTACCCCTACACAGTTACTATATTTGTACATATTTGCTGTTCTAGCTCTAATGTATGTATTAAAAACGTAACAAGAACTGCCAACAGAACATGTCAGATGGACTGAGCTACATGACTTTCAAACATCCATCTGAAATGTTAAGGGAAGATTGATCACCCTGTGCATTCACCAATGCAGAGTATAAATTACAGTCTTGATGTCAAGTTCCATTTCTATCTTCTGGTGATAAATTTGGTAAATACTCTATAGCATGCAATGAGCAGCATTATGCACAGTGCTGACTGTGACCTTCAGCTAAGGAAACACAGAAGAGAAGATAACAGGGGCTAGAGATTTCACTGGAGAGACATAAAGGACAAAGACAGAAAAGGCAGAAATAAAAACCAAGGAGCAAGAGAAGACTGATGAGAAGGTGGAAGAATTAGAGGGTAGACAACCTAATATGTGAAGAGGCACAGAAATGGTGTATAAAGCCAGGCAGAATATAGAAGAGGAACCCTAGAAAAAAAAAGGAGAAACTCTACTTTGTGAAAAGTGTCTCCTGTCAAGTAGAAAATACTCCCTCTAAAAGAAGACAGACTTGAAGTCAGGAGTAGTTCAATAAATCTGAGGGCTACTATAGAGATATTCTCCTGGGACCTTAATTATAAGGATCAAAATTTAAGCTTCAATTTTTTCCCTAAAAATTCAAGATGTTGACAAAATACTATATCAAGCTATCCTGTAGACTTCCATGGAGAAAGGAAACAAAGGTGAGTTCTGTGGAAAATAACATGTATCACATCACTGATGATGAAACACTGTCTGCGCTGTATGGAGAACACAGGCTCACAACACCTGGCTATGGAGATGTGCAGGAGGGATAAGGGAGAAAATGTAGGATTTGTACAAACTCTAGAAAAGGCATATTCTCATTCCTTTGGTTCTGCCTCACTGGAAGAGTAGTGTTAGCACACCCCACCTCATCCTCCACTTCATGCAGCTCTGTAACATTATCACCAAATCCCCCGTGCCCAATGCCATTCTCCTGATGATTATTAAACCTGGAACAATCCTGACCTGATAACTCTCTGCACAATCTGCACAGACTCTGCAGATTTAAAAAGTTGCTATTGACATTTTATTTGATCGAGCCGGGGGATTACTTGGGGGGATATACCTGAATTATACCTGATAGCTGACTGAAAATTTGCAGCTGCCAAAAAGACAGAGGAAAGCATGCATCAGAGCAGAACCATCATGCTTTGTATTCCCTTCTGCCTTCAGGTATGAGAGGACTGCAATGCTTACGGCCACCCTATTGTGGAAACAAGCATTAGTTTCTCAAGCAGTGCCAGTTACAGAGCTCCCCAGTTAGCCCCTATGTATGATTCCAATTTTTTATATCAGACTTTGTAAGGTTTTCCTAACTGTATTTATTAATAGAACAAGCTTACACAGATCATTTTAGGAAGTTCAAAATGTTTTAACTTTTAATGTCAGCAGTATGCTTCCTTTGTGACCTAAAGTGTCTAGCATTTCCATTGAGAAAAAAAATTGAATCTGTATTTTAATATGCAGTTATTTATTTTAACATGCAGTTATTTTCCCTTTTATGGAGTAATTGGGACCACTTTTCAACCTCAGTCTGCTTATGAAGATTGAAGAGCATTATGTTGAGGAAATTCTGTTCTTAGCATTTATCAGACAAAAAAGTACTAGAGAGAAAAACACACAGATGAGTTTCTACAGGATACATTGATTGTTGAATCAATGAAATTTGACAGCAAAAGAGGACACAACACATTAATTCTCTTGGTAAAACCAGTCTTTATAAATGCGATGAGTATCTGCTTTTTGTTAAATAAAGTTGTATTAGGCCAAAGTGAATGTAATTTAGTACATTTCAAAGCATGTCAGAATCATTATGCAAGTTACCTGCATCACAGCAGCCTTTGTGCCAGTATTTTCTTCCCTTGCAATGGAAAGAAGAAAAACCCCAAACCACCCCAAACCTTGAAATAAAACACTGTAGGCATTTTTAAGCTACTGAAACACATGTAGCTACATAAGAAGTCTCCTTCCCTCTACTGTGCTCAAATAGCTGTTAAAGTGACGTGTACCTCCTTGTCAAGGCGCTCATGTGGGTAAGCACATACTTAGTTTCAAGAATCCTCTTTCCCATTGCCTTCATTTGTGTTTTTCCTTCTGCCTCATTTTATATACATAAAGTTAGGCCATGGGTAGCATTTCGAAAATACCGCCTGTGCTTGCACTTCTCAACAGGTTTAGAGTGACAATCTGTACCTTTAGAGACCATAAAACACATCAGTGGTCTGTATGGACAGGGGAAACGTCACACCCATTTTGAGGAGTACTGAATAGCGCTGGTACCGGCTAGGAGCTGGGAATCAAGGCAACTGTGCCTGTTGGTGCTTATTCCTACACAATGTGCTTGAAGGCTAATACTACATACATAAATTCAGGATTCCGTTTCAGGGATCGGAAACTTCAGTGATTTACACTCACTGTTGAAGGAAAAGGAAATCTACTGTTTTTCTTTCCTGAAGGTACCCTAAAATCAAGGATCAGGAACACCAATGTATAAGCCTTTTGCCCATGGACAGACTCAGTTTGGGCAAAGACACGAATCACCTATGCAGAACGGAGTCAAGTCCTGAGCAACAAGTCCTTTTGTTCTGGACTTGCCTTCATGCCAAGCTTAAGGCTGTGAAATAAAAGCAAGACTCAAAATTTCAGGTAACAGCTGAACGATCCCTTCTCATTTCATTACTTAGGTGGGCACAAGTCACATTCTGTCCCTACACTTTGAAAACAAGAGGAGTGATAAAATACCTCACCCAAATCAAGCTGCCACAGGCAATGCGTACTGCTGCCAACTCATCAGCAGTCTCAGTAACAAAAATAAGCAACTCTGTAACTGCAGTATTACACTGCTGTATGATGCTATTTACATCTGTTGAAAGGGTGCCTCGATTTGAAGGGAAGATGTAGGTGGCTTTTTCCCCCCCCTATTGAAAAAGCTGAAAGAATAACCGGCTTTTTGGTTGCATTAGTTTCAAATATCATGGGAAAAAAAGGGTACATTTGGCTTCAAATATTTTGTGATTTTAACTTATCTTTAAAAACACCTTTTGAAAGATAAAGGCAGAAATAGGCTTGCAAACGAAACCCTTCATAAAAACTAACATTTGGACATTTCTACTTGATTTTATTGATTTGTTGCAACTGAGAACATTAATTGCTGACTTCCATTTATCTGTATTTTTGGGCAATTTCAACATTCCATTTTCAGCATTGCTTCTTTCCCACCCTCAAATTCTGTTCACAATTTGACAAACTGTCTGTGGAGAGGCTGGAGTGCTGAAAGTAAAAAGCAAATTATCTTTGCTCCATTAAGAAAAAATCAAAAATACGGTTTTATCCAACTCCTTAAAATCAGATACACTTTTAAAACAGTTGCCACCAGTTCTTGATTAAATAACGAACTTACCTTCTTCTGCCTGTTTGAGATAGGTATTATGTGTTCTAAACCAAAATTAGAGAATTTTTCTACCACCTCTCTTCCCATACAGGTGAGGGAATGCTGCTGCTATAAACTGCTCTCAAATCTCTTAGCAACAGCCATTTAGTAGAAAAACTTAGTGTGTGACCTCTTCTCCTTGGATACCGTTGAAAGGGTTAGTAGCGTGACAGTGACCCCTGCTAGCCCTGAATTATACCAACAAAAATCTTAAGAGCACAGCAAGAACTTGTATATCAGAGCAGACAGGCCTCACGTCATGTGCACCGTGTTTGTAGCTGAAGGCATGTATCCAGCTGATCTCAGGTGAAACAAGCAGCAGGAAGGACACTAGCTTCCACAGTTGCTTCCAACCTCCTCCTAAATTCAGAAGAGCTAAGCATGTAATTTGATATTGGGTCTCATGCATTCTGCGTCAATCTGTAAAACAGACTGCACATCTGAAGCATTACAGACAGGACCCAGACCCAGATCAGCTCACGTGTGCCCCAAAGTAAATCTGCTAAAAGGAACGAACGTGCCTGCAACCTTGTTGAAGAGTTCAGTACTCACACCAACACTACATCTAAAAGCTGTATTTTAACACAACCAAGGGTCAAGCCTGATCTGTAAGGCAGTCTCTGAAACAGCACACACAGATGATTGCAATGGTTTCCAGCAGGCCTAGATCTCAAAGTTTCCTGCCCGGTCTGTTGCCAGTTACCGTACATCAAGGGTTTCCTTTTAAGAGGCGTGGGTAAAAAGCCAAGTAATTCTTCACCAGATGGCTACGTTACACTGAATGTCTGTCTTCAGTAACATTTATCTTCTTGAAATCGGCTCTCACCAATGAAAAATGTGTCAGAAAAATGATGTACTAATACATAATTAAGGTTGTACCAGGAAGAACAGGGTGCATAAGATTTTTTCATATTCCAGAAAATTAGAAACTCTTCTACAGCAATTCAGTGTTTCGTAGTTTTCAGTGGGGCGTCTTGCTAAAGCCACCTATTGATCTCTCATTTGAGCTAAAAATTGGGTAGCTAGAATTATAATCCAAATGAAAAACATAGATAGATTAACAGTACTTATAATTAAGAAGGTTCAAAAAAGATTTTTTTCACCGCACTTTCATTTACATTTTTGCATGGACAAAAATAGCAACAAACCAGAGTGTATTACTTGGAAGGTAAAGCAAGTATACCTGAAGAATCAAAACATGTTCATTCTAACTGATGGGAAGAGGGCCAAAAAAGGAACAGCCCAAAGCAAATGGCTTTTCCACTGCAGAACAGTTGCTGTGCGTTGACAGCATTCTTTCTCACCCCGCTTGAAGTTACAGATCTGAGACTCTGGCATAGACTAGAACTGTAAAACTCTCAGCCACCAAAACAAGAGAGTTTGACGTAAGTTAATACTCTAGCACATTATCTAGTGCAATTCTGAGAACACACTATGTTCCCTCTTGCAGAATATATAAAGGCATGTCCTCCATTTCCATGACAAAATGCCTTCTGTAAAATTTTATTCCTAGAAAAACTGATACATCTGCAAGTGTTGGTTTCCAGCATGGACTTAGTTACTGCTTCAAGGCAGCTGTGATGGAATAGTTGGCTTCAGCTGAATTGAATACCTTTGAAAAGGCTGATTTTATGTATTAAAAGTTGGAATTCAGAACTTCACTGGACAAAGGCCTGCACAATCTGGTCTGAAGTCAATGCTGCCCCTGCTTAGAGCAGGAATTTGGACTAAACAACCTGCCAAGACCCTTTCCAATCTGGATGGTTCTCTGATATGGCTTTCTTCATACTCATAGGAACTTTAAAAATATAAAGCAGGAATAGAATAGCTCACTCAAGTGCTTGCATGTAGTTTAATTCAACATGTTCTTGCAATTAGGAGAGATGGGAAACTTGAAAAAGCCATTCTGAAGTCTACACAATAAAATATAACACACAAATTGAGATTCCTTCACATGCCTCTTCAGTGAATTACTTTGAAATATTTACAGTGAATTCTCATTTTATTTCATTGCTTTCATTCTATACACTGAATTTGCAATTAACAGTATTTCAAAATAAGATCATTTCCCAGGTTCACTATACTTTCCATTTAAACACAACAGCATTTAAAATACATGAGTTAGATTAATAGCAAAGTAGACCTGCAAATGATTTGGAGTCAGAACTTATGAATTGCAACACCTTTTCATTATTTTGCCGTGACTAGTTTCCATAAGCTCTAACTACTATACAATGATTAATGATTGAAATGCACATCAATTTACAGTATTCAAAGATAGACTTGTGACATGGAAATGTGAAGAAGGCAGTAGCCTCTCATATAATTTAAAAGTGATTCTCCACATGCTTGTTTTATTTGCTAAATATCACGACCACCCAGTCCCTGCCCGCCTGCCCCCCCCACCCCTGCCAACTTTCATATTTAGTGATCAAACCAAGGAGGACTAAGTTGTTCAGAATGATCGGAACTCACTTTCAGACTGAAAGTCTTGATTTACTAGGAGAAGAGGAAAAAGATGGTACATTTCAGTAGTTTACTTGCATATAAACAGACTTTACTGTGCTCCACAAAATATCTAATTCAACAGACTTTAAGTGAAGGACATCAGTACTAAACAGTAAGTAGATAGCTGTGTACATATCTCTCATCTAACAAGAGAAACTCTAGAAACAGTCATTTTTTTTATGCTTTCTATACACTTTGAACACTGATACTACACACATTGTAAGATTATTCTACTCTTACACAAAGTAGCAGAATAAAATTAAACCCTGAAGTTATGAGTAGAAAGATGGCTAAAAATGGCACTTACACATGCACACATCAGTTTCTAATTGCTTTATTCACACTTTAATTACTGTAAGCCTTGCAAACAAACTGCAAGACAGCCAAATTTGCATTCCCCAAACTTTTTTATTTTGTACAAAGCAAAAGATTCCTCTTTGTCATCTTCTGCTACACTGCAGCAAAGAAATCTGTGTTACCTGTAAACTACGACATTTATGTCTATTTCAGTTACTTTTACAGTTTCTATTTTGCTCACAGCTTCATTAACTGCGAATTTCAAAACGATTTGAAAAGACCAGTAAACCTATCAGTCTCCCACTTGCATGTTCTTACAGCTCATGAAAATTCCTTTCAACTGGCTACCAGTCCAAATTAAATATCATATGTGATGTTCACAAAGCAGATACTAAGAATTCATACCCGTTAAGTCAGAGGAAAGGTAAATCCTCACTCCAACCACATCTGAAATCCAACTCTCTTCTGTATGACTGCACAGTAAATACTCAATTTGTGCCTGTAATTTTAAATTTAAACAGTACTTTTTATTAATTACACTTAGGAATCTATATCCCCATTTTTAAAAGAAGTTCTTTTACAGCGTAAGGAGAATCCAGTGCGGATTCTTAGAACTTCATTTTCCTAAGCCATTTTAAACAATAATTAGGTTAGTAGGTCAATCATGTTCACTGTGCTAAATCCACAGCTGAACAGATTAGGAAACATTTTGAAGCAGTGTTGAGTAAATGATTTTGGTAAGCTGTAAAACTGCCACATGCAAAGTATACTGCACTATAACAGCTCCAAATCCTTTATAAAACCCTAGCATCCCTTCTTCTCGTTTTATAGTATTTATGCAGTCTCTCATTCCCTCATACTGAGTATTGATCGGAAGCACTTCATAGCCAAGGTCTGTATTGTCAATTATTGTGCGTGTCCCCTGAATATGAAGGCGGTGTAAAACTGTCTCCAGTGGGTAAAGCATGACATCAGCACAAAGGCTAGCAGCAAAGCTAGCAATAAGTTCTGGAAAATATGCATCCAGCATGCTCTGCACAGAAGTAGAGCTCTCAGCTGGAAGGTTGTGGGAATCATCCTTTCTTAGAACAAACAAAACAAGCTTCTGGACGATGGAACTGATGACATAGTGAAGAACTCCATGTAGAGCAGTTGGAAGAGTCAAGACCATCAGAGGAAGGAGACGCTTGCTGTGGGGTACTCCCATGCCTACCACTCTGCCGATGCCTTCTTTCACACAGTCCAGGATGCCAGGGTTATCTCGAATTATTTCGCTCTACAAGCACAAAGGAATAGTTACGCTTGTGCTGCCCGTTTCATAACCATGCTGACATCCACTTCCACACTTCATCGCTACTGAACTTTGTAAGAGAGTTAAACATTTGCATGCTATTGTATCTGCATGGCTATACTGATACAAATTCTTTGCTCTAACACTCTTGATAGCATTCAAGTAAACTCCTTCTAAAAAATGAGCCCATCTTGAAGAGTCTTTGTTTAATCTACATTCCAGTTATTTGTGTTGCTACCAAAGAAAGTAAATTCTCAGCCTACGGCTGTGAAGTATCAGTCTGCAAAACAGTCATGTACTGAAAACGCCCACTTCTGGAGCAAAATGCTTAACTATTTATCTAATTTAAAAGTCCTTTTCCTTAAGGACTATAACTCTCACCTTTGAACTTAAATTTGCATAATAAAGATTTCAATAATTGAAGCGGAGTTGAAAGATCATTTTTAGTATCAGTTTAAGTCACCTCTGAACATTTCCATTCCATTAATTCCATCTAAAATAGCACTATTTACCCATGCTGCCTCTTTAGAAATAAGATAATTACTTTGTTCATGTAGTGAAAATAAAGAATTCACTTAGTAATCATTTACTCCATTATACTCCACCTATGACCACACGTTTAAGCTAAAGATACTACTTCCCCTTCCAATGCTTATACAAACTCAGTGTTTTATCATTACTGTTACATCCAAAATTCAGGACTTGGGAGTTCTTTTCAATGCACAAGTCTCTAAGTTCATGTTGGCTGTCTGCTGACCTCATGCCAGGATAAACCACAAAACCATTCCCCAGTACTCTGGGGAAAGACTAACAGCCTACAAAGCCTTCATGGTCAGTCTGCGCAGAAGAGAAACTAATTCAAACACTTCAGAATATAATGTGGTTATAGACTTTAAGTACAAGTAAGGTAAGCATCATAACCCCCACTGAACCGTCTTTTCCCCCAGATCATTACTAGTCACTGCACTTCAACACCGTGCTTGCTTTTGTCAAACACGCCACCATGTGGTTTGGAACATTAAAGACAAAACCAGTAATGTGACAGCTAAAAATTTCTACTATTTACAGTTATTTTGATGAAATATATTTACTTGGAGAACCGTGTAAAACTAATACTGTTGAACAGTAATATTTATCAGAATTAAGACAATCAAAGTTAATATAAAACTGTTAGTTACAAATCCCACTATCTTTATAACTTTTAAAAATTTATAACTTTTATAGTTCATTATTGGTCATTGTCCTCTTGCAGCTTAATGTAAACCTCGTAAGCTAAGTTGCCACCCTGCACTGATTAACACAGTACAAATAAAATCTTCACAAATTCTGTCATTTACCTCCGTTGTGTCTCTAGTAAGAAAGCTCATGATGTTTCCAGGAACTGAAGAATGTATTTTATACAGCACATATACACCTGTTTAGTAAAATACCTGCACACAGCTGAATCTACTAAGCCTAAAGCCCTCAGATCTCAGTGGAATTATTTTCATAAGCAATGCCTTATAGATCACCTGTCCAAAGGTTTGGGGGAGATGCCGTTTTGTCTTTTTGATTGTTTTCCTATTAAGCTGCTTTCTAGCAAAGAAACTTTATTACTTATTTTGCAAACAGAAGACAGGCTCTAAGTCATGCTCTCTTTTATCATTTATTGTTAATTATGTTCCTCATGTCCAACAACATAGATAACATCCTTTCAGACAACAATATAAGCAGTAAGATACCTGAATATAGCATTTTATTCTGTAGCCTGCTATGAACCAAGAAACATGAACAGTGTTCTACTTGTTTCTAGTTGCAGGATTATGGCATGCTCAGGGTAAAGATGCTTCCCAGGACATAGAAAAGTTTCCTAGGTCACCTTCCCAGCATGAGGCCACTTCAACCTTCCCAAGGTTTCCACAGACTCACAGATCCACTCAGGCTGGATTTATGGAAAACTACTTTCAAAATAATTCAACAGGAGAGAGAAATAGGGCTTCTTACATACAGAGTAACTTTAGAGAATGTGAGTTTGTTACTGGGATTCTATCAGCATGCCTCCATGCATACACACTTAATCTCACCTGTCCTGTTAACTCATAACGTGGCCAGATCAGACAGAACAGCCTCTTCCTAGTACCTTCTGGCTCCTTTAAATTTGGATTCTCTGCACAGAGCAGAATCCTGTCCTTTAAGAGTACCAGCCTCTAAAGTTCACGTTGAAACTAAGAACTGTAGAAGTCTTGTCTGCCTCTTCTCCATAGAAAAAGCACCATTTTGTAGACATACACCAGCAGCTGAACTGTAGGTTTGAACAGCTGTATCTAAATCAGTTTTGACCATACTTACAACTTGCCTATGCTATGAATGAAAATTACTGTTTTGATGACTGAATGACATGACAGTGACTATCCTGCACCACCCTCCACATGAAAGATCACTTTACAGTGTGTTCCATTAGCTGCACAAAGATACCATCGTGTTAATTACGAGCAATTCATTATACAGTGATCGCTGGAAGAATTACCCTGGACCACTGCTGCATAGCTAAATCCTGTCTCTTTCTGGAGAAACAGATACAACAACTCACTGAAAGGCAGTCTGCAATACTATGGGTTACTCTGTGCAGTTACAGAACAAGTTAAGCAGTATCCTAAGTGACCGGTCCAGATATTTATTGATATGGTTAAGGAAAAGCTAAATGAAAATTTAAAAGCAAAAACCTAACTGAATGAAAGGAGTCCTGAAATAGTAGAGTTCACTCTTTTAACAAAACAAAGCTGATTTCCTAGAAAAGCTTTATAGTTATAGGGAAAGGGTCACCGCAACAACTTGCGGAGCAAAAATCTTTCACATGAGGAAAAACTTCTTTACCGTTTGTCTGCTAGAACTAGATGTAACTTGCCCTTATATCATAGACAATATATTCCAACTATCTGTATTAAATGTTCTAATTCTAGATTTAGACTTAAGATAGTACAACTAATATGCCCATCATGATAAATGATTTTTATCTCCATTAGTAAGTCATACAGCCTCAAGCAAAACAAACACAACCATCCCAACATAAACCTGAATCCAAAGCCTGCCTCAGCTCTCCACATAATCTAGTCTATAAAGAGACTAATAGTATGTTTCAAAATGTTGCAAATATATGTAAAGTTACCTGTACAGTTTCAATCAGGCTCGCAGAATAAAAAGGCATTGCTACCACATGTGTTAAACTGTGGAAATGAAAAAGATAAGAATTAAGGTAATGACAATACTATAATTCTAGCCAAATATGCACCTGAAAGTTGATAAAGTTATCTACCAAGTCAAGCCTGAGAGAAAATTAACAACTGTAACTTCAATTATTAAAATGCACGAGTTGAGATAAATTTCAGTCTAAAGTTATGTTAAATTCCATTTCTATGTGACCAGACTTATTCAGGTCTCCCAAATATAATAATGTAATTACCAAAAGAATCTAATCTTTTAAATCACTCAGGTTCCATACAAACATATGGATCTAATAAAATAATCTGTGAAAGTGATTTATATAATCAAGATTCTTAAAAAAAAAATAAATTTGAAAATTACTATTAGCAACTTGTCAAGTAACCACAGCTGCAGATGAAGCTAATATACATTTAGTAGTTAGTGTTTAGAAAATAAGATGTAAGGTAATAAAACATGTTATACTTACCCTTTGAGTAGGAGGTGTCCACCTATCTGCCTGAGGTTCCATTTATGTGAAAGCTCCCTAAAAAGAAAAGTATTTACCTTAATATACATAAGAACACGTTATTCTCAAGCATTTCTTCCATGGGTGTCAACATGCAGTTTTCATATTGGTGTTCTACTATCAGTTTATGTTGTAGGATTTCCCATATTGAAAGACATCCGCAACACATTTCATAAATTATGCTTAACTTTTACAAGTTATTTGGGCCTGTTAGATATTCTAGCAAAAAAACCTTTCAAATTATTAAAAAGGTGTCTGTAGCTCTCACTGTAACTAGTGGCTTTAGTGTTTTGCATGTATTTTGCATCCTTACATACCAACTCTTAAAGCCATTTTCACAGAGTATTAGATTATTTTAGTTTGATCATGCATTTTCTGTTCTTTGAGGTTATGCTCACCCAGTTGTTTCATTCATGAAATCCTAAATCACATTCTGACGCAGTTAGACAACACCAAACCAAGTACAGTATGTCAGACTAGAAGCTGTGTAGTAATTCTGTACAGACTTAGCTCAAGTCTTTTGGCATATTCTGGTACAACAAAAGAAAGCCTGTGTGTTTAACACAAAGGTGACTTCAATAAAATCCCCTTAAAGTAGTATTTTCTATTTACACACGTCAAATATGGACCGTACACGTTAAACTACATTCCATTTGACAGAAAACTTAATCCCACCTAGCTCAACGTAACATTCAAATGCCAAATGTATACGTTTGGCATACGTTTGGTAAATACTGTAGCTATGAGGTAAAGATATTTGTCTGAAATGTTTGACACACTAAATTATGCGTTTTTAATAACAAGCTATAAAGTGTTCAGCTTCAATTCTTGTCCAGGAACCACACTCACCCACTGCCTGTAGTTACAACTCTAATCCAAGAAAGGAAACTCTAAAGAATTGTGTGTTACTAGTAGCTATCACTTTCCTAAATACATGTCAGCTACTAAAGAGGAAGGGAAGATCATTTACTATTATGTACTTCAGACACTTGCATCACATCCACTGAGCCGTAATACTACAAAGATGTGGAAAATGAAGGCAGCCAAACTAATGCATGAAAGCCTAAACAGTCAATCCACTAGCTATAACTATTGCTGAAGTGGAAGAACAATTACGGAATGAGTTTAAGAACCACACCAACTTGCCTGTTAACAAAGCTGTTAACACGCATTTATGGGCTCCTCTCTTAAAACACAGGGATTCTTTTATGGTATTATGATACAGAACTGGAATTGACATCTCACTTCCTTGCGTCCTTTGGAGCTTGATAAAGTAGTTAAATAAGCTTTTAAATCAGATTTGCTGGCACTGCTGCTATGAGCAGTAACTTTCAGCTCCCTGTGTGCATGCTACCATTAAAAAGGGAGAGCACCCAGTAGAAAACTGCAAGGGGTGGTGCACATACAAGACAACCATTTCAGTCAGATCACTTCCCCAGTCTAGTTTGCTTTGTGACTGCTCACATACTGCACTGGAAGAAGGATGAAGGTATCACTGAGGAAGGAATGAGCAGGTACCAGCAGAAAGGATTGCTTCTTTTGGCAGCAGCACTAGCTTACTTTTCCAGCTACTGAACAACTGGCCCACAAGAAAAATCTCCTTGCTCACACTGGACAGAAATCAGAACTATGAAAATACAAGCAGTGTATCACATCTCATGAGCTTAAGCATCTCCTAGAGGAGTATTTAAAAACAAGAACAAGTCGCACCTGGAGGAAAGTGTATGCCTGGGAATTTCAGTTACGTATGACAGACAGCAGACCAAAAAGCTTAAATACGCGCTCAACACAATGTAAGCATGAAATGCTTTTGCTAATCGTTTTGACAAATGCCTGAACCTGCAAAGACTTACTTTTATTAGTATGCACACATGCGTCATAATAGTAGCTTGTTTCAGCCTGCCTACATTTCTTATCTTCAAAACTAGGTCAGTTTCCATGTCCCTCAAGTACGTAGTCTGTCCACACATTAAAACCAGGCACTTGTCTCTTCTGAAACTAATATTAACATCAAACCACTGGTCCATTCAAACATAGCAAGCCTTAAATCCAAGACTGCCTCCCTAATATATTTTCCAAGCTAAATTTTTATTGTTTCACTGGTGCTTCAGTGTGCACCCTGCAACTGTCTGCTATCTTTTCATAACTTTTGAATCTCAGTCTTCTTGCATTTCACTGTAAGTTTTAGTTACTTTACGTAATAAACTTTCTCACACAACCCACTTACTCTTAAAACACCTGTAACAAAACTAACAATATATATTACTACAGTTGTCAGCCCTTACTGTTAGATCTGGACCATTATAAAATAAAACACTGATAAAAAGTCTCCAGACAAAAATTCTTAATCAGACTTGTATCTCAAAGCAGAAAGACATCACAATGTTTTACCACAATCCTGGCGTAAAAGTTCAGCATAAGAAGTAGTCAGAGTCACAAATCAAAATAAAAGATAGGCATAGTGAAGTAGAATGGTGAATATCTCTTTAAATGAAGTCACTCATTTTTAGTTTTAATTGCTTCATTATGAGAATACTGAACAAAGTACATGTAGTTGTTGGTAAAGGAGGACAGAAGACAAAGCTGACAGCCACATAGACTCTTATTTACCATGTCTTCTCATTTACTAATGCAGGCCATTCTGTTCTCTCACCTACCAAAGACAGTGAAATGTTCAGCAGGATGTCAGTGCTGGCTCATTAGCTGTATAAGTTTTCTGTATTTAGATTAATGAAACTAGGACTTCTTACTTTGGACTTACAAACCAAAATACAAAAAGAAATTTATGAATTGTTTTATTACAGTATGATTATACTGAAAGCCAATTTGCTGCATTATTTCTACACTCAGAGCAGCAGGCAGACATACCAAACACACAAAGCTCCCAGAAAAGTCTCTCACTATTGACTAATTACAAGTGCTGTGCTGAAAGCACTTATTCAGTGTCTGACTGTTAGAAGCAGTAAAAAAAACGCTGTGGTACCTTGGCAAAGGTGTGAATTCACTGATAATGCCTTCTGTTCCCAGGGATATGCCCTGAACAATGAAAGTGCTGCCCATACCTTTCCAGAGAGCTCTTGGACCCTGTGGTTTGAAATACAGAACATATTCTGATTTAGGCAACATAAAAATCAAAACTCTTTTAATCTCACTAATTTTTATAAAATTTCAGCAATTTCAGACCACAAAGGGCTACAATTCTACTACTGAACTTGACTGTCACCAAATTCAGGGGAAAAATAACTTCAACTCTGAAAAAAATTTTTTGTTCTTCAATAATTCCAAGCAGTTGTCAACAATTTTGCAGGCATCTCTCTCACTGTCAACACTGTACTATAAACTTAACACCATTTTCTATGGACAACTTGAGATGTTAAAGCATATCCATAAGAAATCCAGAAAATCTTTTTTTTACTGTCTTCTGATCTGAGTTTCAGGACTGCTATTCCCATGCAAACAGAAAATTCACACAATACTGTCTTTGTAAGTAGTCATTTGGATAATCTCTTTATCCATATAAGGATTAGTTATTTTTTAGAATCCTAATTAAAAAAAAAATAGTTTCAGGGACTTTCTGTTTTCCAACATATGCAAGTCTTCCCCACTAAATACTACTTTAAAAAAAAATATTTATCATTACCTTCCTGAAAAATTTCTGCAACTATAAAAACAGCAAACCCTTACAATGGCCATGTTCTTAACCACCAATTACATAAAGAGTTAAAGATGTCAAGGCACATATGCGCTATCGTCTCCACTGCTCAGATACAGCCTGACACCAAATACTGACCTGTGTCTTATTGATGCTGTACATAATATTCACAATAGTAAATGGAGTGAGATGATAATTCCGAGCATGATAGTTAACCTGTTAAAAATATAAATAATGGCAGTTTTATAAACACGCTTGCAGATGTTAGAACTCTAAAGGAAAAAGTACTTCCGAAATAAGGATTTTATTTCTGTAAAGGTCAGCTAAAGTGACCAAAATACGAGTAAGTGGTCACTGACATTTCGGGAAACAGGCACAACTTTTAAGTATTTGTATGTTGAAAATGTGAACGGTAAAGCAAGGTTATACCAGAAAATATTGGAAACAAAGCATCCTGCTTGTAAATGAGGATCTGGAAGTTGCTCTGAAGACACTCCCTTGTTGTAATTCATTTTCCACTGCCCAAACGAAAATGAGTAAGAATGTTCAAGGTAAGTTAAAATTTTGGAATGGAAAACGTGTATTATACAAATGAAAACACGTTAATGTAGCAGTGTCTCCCTAGGAACTGTGAAGCTTTCTTATACTCTACAGAGTATGAAAACACAGAAACATCACAGTATACAGGAGCTCTGACTAGAAGAGGTAATATAAAAGACATACCTGACACTGACGACGTAGAACAATGCAAGGATGGGCCAACACATTTTCTGTAAATAGGCTTTAAAAGAAAAGTGTATTTAAAGCATGGGAAGCCCCCACAAATTTATTAGAAAAGGCTTGTTACTTTTCTCTAACAACTTAGATCAGAATTTGAAAAACCTATACATTATCTAGTGAATTAACGAGGCATTTTGGATGGCTACCTGATAGCCTGCCAATACTATAAAAGAAAAAGTAATAAAAAACCTGACACATACATTCACTACAAGAAAGCCCACTTACATATATATCGCATGTATGTATTTTTATAGGCGAAACAACATACCAAATTTCTTAAAACTTCCCTCCATAAAATATGAGGGAACAAAACAGGCCAGAGCCAGAACTATGAAATTATTTGTTTCCAGGTTTATGTTAATTCTGTGTAGCACGCTATCAATCAACATGAAGCCTTAGCGGGACCAGAGGATCGGTGCTAACAGCTGACATTTTTTTTTCACCAGAGAATGCTACTGCCCCAAACCAACACTCCCTCCACCCCCAGAAATGCTATTTCAACCAAACCTTCACAGGAAAGTTCTCTCAGTTCTAAAGTGGGATTCCTGGTCACAATCACGCAGAGAAACTTCATCTCCAAAGTGCCTGAGTGATCAGTGTACTTACCTGTACTCAGTTCAAACCTGAGATACGGATTAGAAAAGCAAAACCTCCAGGCTTTGTCTAAGCATCCCAAGTAACAGCTTTGACCACCAATGTACAGGATCATCTGGGGTAGGTCTCTTACGGGGATTTTACTCTGGATAATTAAGTACTGACTGGCAGAGAAAAGTACTGAGCCTGCAGGTTCATAACTAACTAATTAGTAGTTTGCCACTACCAAGAGAGGTGAAACTACCCCTGTATTCCAGCTACTGTCTATTAAGCCGTCCGGGTAGCCAACTCAACTAACCGCACAAAACCTAACCTTTTCTTTTGAGCATTTCCTACAAGATTTCTGACTCAATCTGGTACAAATCCAGAAGCAGAGAGAATTTCTCTCAGCAGTGATACAATGTTCATCAGCTCACTTTCCCAAAACCACACATTTTAGTCTTAGTGACCATGGTGCTTCAGGATGTGGAAAACTTTGATAACTAAATCAAAGCATATAGTTCAAAAGGAAGACTGAGCCATGCTAACATCTCTCTGCTCCTGAAGGAGATCAGCATGTTCATTAACTCCCCAAAATGGTCATTCCTAGTTCTTCTTTATCCCTTCCCTCTCTAATCCAGTTAGCTGGCATCTGCTGGCTTTCACAGTCAGTCAGCTCCCAGGTAAATCAACCTAACTGAAAAGGCAAAAATAATCCAGCTCTTCAATTGACTTGGTCTTCTGTTTTTAGTGAGTCAAACTGGTTAAAAGAGATTCTGATGGGCATCAAGGGTGATAACAATGGTGTAAGGAGCAGGACAGGCTGCAGGTCAAGTAAAAGCCCCTCCTCTTTAAGTAGAAATACACTGTAAGAACCTCAACTGATACAGCTTGCCATGTTGGTCTAACTGGGTGACACAAGTACTCATGTACTGAAGAGAACTGCATTTTTCTCTGAGAAGTATCACATTCAGGTCAACAAACAGTAAAACGTTTTTTAGTCCTAAAGCTTTCAAGACAAAAAACCCCACCTCCCACTATTTCCCAAGTTGCATCAGTGCAGTGACTGAGAAAAACCTGACCAGGTGAGTGTGACTGAGTAGGCATCCCACCAAAAAAATCCTAAGCTTATCATGATCCTTACACTTGACAATTTAAGCTCTGAAAATATGGTTAAACATGTTAAAATCTACCACTTTCCCAGAAATACTACCAATAATCAATGTCACCATAATAAAGACTAAAATGGTTATTGGACCACTTGGCTAAGTCAACATTACTGTTTCAGGATACTTTGATAATGTATTTGAAGACATTTTCACATTCTTAGGAAACATTCACATTACCTAAAAACACTGAAAGCAGCAAACGCGATCAGTTTTCTGGTGTTATTTTCAGACTGCTCTGATAGGATGGATATATCCTGGGCATAATGTAACAAAAAAGTGTTTCTTATATTCACTGCCCATTAAGTAATTTTGAGAAACATTTCAGTTAAAGATAATAGAAACCTACATGGATTTCAGGTAGACAGTTTCTAAAGGTATGTCAGCTGTGTAAGTCTACTAGCATAAAAACACAACACAAAAGTGCGCAAAGAATCATAGGAAAGACCTTAAAGACCATTGAGCCTAAATGTTAGCCTAGCACTTGCATGTCCACCACTAAACCACGTCCCTAAATGCAATGTCTACACATACTTCCAGGCACTAAACCACGTCCCTAAATGCAATGTCTACACATACTTCCAGGGATAGTGACTTAACTACTTTCCTGAGCAACCTGTGCCTGTCAGCTCTTCTGGTGAAGGATTTTTCCCCAATATCCAATCTAAACCTCCCCTGGCACAACACAGGCATCATAAAACAACTACAGCTTTACTACTTCATTGTCACTGAAAATTATTATACAACTCTTACCTTGCGAGGCCAATACCAAAGCCTGCAAATCTGTTCAACTGTTCTGAAAAAGAATGGAAACAGATTATACAGCAGCGATAATCACAAAGCGGAAGAAAATGACACGAAGACAATCTGAAAAGCTTAATTTTATATTGTACTTCAGAAAATCACAAGCACTAAACCAGAACGTTTATGGCAAACCTGCAAGAAAGGATATAAAAAATAATTCCCCCAGGAATATTTGCACTTTGGACTGCATTTGATTCTGTACATGCTTCTATAAATAAAATTATTTTTGTCTCAAACAGCTATAGGGACAACAAAAGAGACAAAGTGAACAGTAAAACAGAGTATATCTTAAGATCTAAAAAAATCTAAAACCAACCACTGAAAAAGTTAGCATGCATAACAGTTTGCAATAACTCTGAAACATACATTTAGATATCTGAAGTGAAATTATTTTTAAAAACAACACCAGTAATAAGAGACAAACTTTGGGACAAATAACACACAAAACCACTGATGATGTAACATTTAAGTCAGCTGTTTACCTCCACTCCTTTGCAAAAATCTATTTACTAGAGAACTGTTAAAATCGCAACCACAGTAATGGGTTCAGTTCTCTGTTGTCTGCTACCAGACAGACACTTACACATTGGGAAGCATCAGAAGAGATTTTAAGAAGATTATCAGAACTGTAAAGGCAACTGAAAAATAACGCTCAGCCCTACAATCCACAGGGTGCAAGCAGGCTGTAAGCATGGTTAATGCCAGTAACTTCAGTGGAGCTCTACACACACATGGCAGCCCTCCTAAGAGGAGTATGACTCTCTCCACTTGGAGAGCCTGGACTTAGTGCCCAGTAATAGAGCAACTCCTTGTCAGTTTTCCAAAATTCAGGATCAATATACCCTCCATGAGTAGGTAAGACAAAAAAAAACCAACAAAAACCCCCAACAAAAAAAGGCAGCAGTCTTCAAGTGTCTGCTTGCGTATTTAAGTTGTGCTTGCACAGATGGAAGTCCAGCTAAGGGTTGCACTCATTGTAAGACCTGAAAAAAACACTGCACTACAGGTTGGAAAAAAAGAAGACTCATCCATTAATACAACTAAATTTTAAATACTTTAGTCTTTCAAAAAGCTTTGCTACTTAAGTGTATACAAACTGCTCCAGAACATTCTTTTTAATTAGTGGCAATGTTCAGTAGTCTAGTTATCAAGTTTCTCTTAATTCACCTCTGGTTCACAGACATAAAATAATACTGTGCTTCTGCGGGTTTCTGCCCAGTTTCCCAGCAATCACTTGAAAAGATTTGAGCACGCTTGCTTTCTCGAATTCTACCAGTTCCATGGCTCCTTCACCATCCTGCAAGCAGGGTGGGGGCGGGGTGGAGTTAATTCAGCAGCTCATACCACACCCCTTGTCAACATAACAATAAAGCTGCCAAAAGACACAAAGTCTGAGACATCAACACTAAGTAACAAAACATACTGTTAAGATCCAAAGGTACTTCCTGCCCTTACAGAAGACCGAGTATTTCTGCAGGGTATGGCTTACGTGGGCAATGGGGAGCTGACCACACGCTGCTTAACTAGAAGCTGCAGGGTGCCTTCTGGCACTCTCAATCGTATTTGCGTGTAACTATGTGGTGCTACACAGCGAAGCGGGTGCTGGAGCGCAACAGGTGGTGGCGCAGGTTCTCTGTCTTCTATCGAACTTTTTTCCTGGCGTTTCGGCATCGGCAGCCCGCGGCTGCAACGCCCCTCCGGGCCCGGCGCGGTGGCGATCAGCGCCGGCAGACCCGAGCGGCGCTGGCACGGGCGCGGCCAGGCCGCGGCACAGCCCACGGCCGCCACCTGCGCGCCCTCGCCCGCCTCGGCGGGTCCCCGCTAACCGGCCGCCGCGGCGCCGCCCGGGGAGAGCGTGGCGGGAGACAAGCGAGGGACAGGCGGAACGGCGAGAAGGCGGCTCCCCCGCCGGGCCGGGCCAGGCCGGGCCCTCCCTTACCGGCGCCGGGGCCGCCCGCCCCGAAGTTGGGCTCCTCGTTGAAGCCGGCGGCCCCCAGGGGTGTCCCCGCCCCGTACGGCGGCGTCTTCTCCCCCCAGTACAGGTTGCGGCTGCCGGGGATGTCGGGCGGGCTGGTCACCCAGTGGCCCAGCTCCGAAGCGCTGCCAAAGGGCCTGGCGCCGGGGCCCGGCTCCTCCCGGCCGCCCCCGCGGTAGCCCAGGCCGTCGAAGCCCTCGGGGCGCCGCGGGTGCATGGCAGGAAGAAGGCGGGGGGTGGGGGGAGGGACGGAGCGAGGGGGCCGCGCACAGGCCGGCACCGGCGACAACGGCGTCCACACCCCACCGCCACTTCCGGCTGCGGAACGGAGCCACACCTCCCTATGGCCGGGCTCGTAGGCCACGTGACCGCGAAAAAGGCGGGGCCGGCAGCCGCTGGGCCAATAGAGCCTCTCCTGCCCGGCGCGAGGAGGAAAGGGTTGGGCAGTGGGGTCAGCGGGGAAGGACGCCGCGTGGGACGGCGGCCGAGGGTGGGCGAGTGCGCCCCCTGCCGTTGCGGCGGGCCGGACCGGGGAGGAGGCTCTCTCCGTGGCCCTGGGCCCGGCCTAACATTTTTGGCGGGCGGAAGAGAGCGAGCCCTGGCGCGCTCCTGGCATGCAGGGCAGCTGTCTGCCAGCACGGCCCCCGGCCCGTTACCCTGGTGAACTCTCACTGCCCCACCGGGCAGGCAGGGCGGCAGGGCTTAGAGAGCGGGGTCCGCCTGGCTTAACCCCGCCGCTCCTCCTGCCTGCACTTCCCTTCCTCCCCTTGGTCTCTCTCCCCTGAAGCGCTGGCACCTCCCGGCTGAGGAGGAACGGGCACGATCGCCAGCGGCACCCTCAGCCCACCAGAGCGGTGCCGAGCGAGGCAATCCATGCCTGACACCGGCTGAACACCTTCCCCACGGGCCTGGTGCTCTCTGAGCTCCTCCCGCCCTGAGAAGCCCACCAAGGCCTCCCACAACCAGGTCTTGGCCTGACGCACGGCCTTTCCCTCTTTTGTACACAAAGTTAAGCCAGCGTCAGCCTGTTCTGGGCTCATATCGCACATGCGGCAGGAGTCTGCTACTGCTTTGTGCTTTCCCGTCATTGCGGCCCCTTCCGCCTCGCACAGTGTGCTTGGGGGGTGGTGTCTTCTTCTGCCTTTAAATGCCGGCTTTGTATTGCCAGTAGAGCTTGTTGCAAAAGGATTAGTTAGGTCAGGTTGCTGAAAGAATCATCACTGAAGAGTTTAAGTGAAAAAGGTTTAATATAACTATATGGAAATGCAACGACATAAGATGCAATGTCAGGGTTCGGTTTATTACATACTACATGGAATAGATGCACAGAGATAGATCAAGTTGAAATCGGGTGAGAATAGAGTTGGAAACAGTTATAAAGATCAAAGGTATGAAAGGGTAAAGGAGATTCTCTCATTGAGTCATGAGTTTTATGGTAGACCCCTTTGCTTTCTGAACTGTCACAGAGTTTAGGTGCAGCTGGATCTATTCCTAGCCTCAGACCTGGACAATGGATTAGATCTAAAGCCATGGACAGGTGTGGGGGGAGAGGGTAAGAAAAAGTTTATTCACAGTTCAGAAGGTTTTAGCAGCAAATCGATTTGTTTAAAATAAAAAAATTACATGATTAACCTAACTATTTCAAGCTTGCAATATATATTACAGCAAAGGTGTATACCTACTAGAAGTTTGCTCTTGAGTTGAGTGCAATACTCACATTAGATGCCTTTGCATTCTCAACAGGTGAAGGGTTGAGCCTTGAGGAGAACGGGTATCAGCCAGGTCCCGTCACTGACTTTCCATGACGGTCCCACTAGTATTACAGACTTGGTGGTTTGTGAGCTCTGAGCGACATACCACTCAGAGGGAGATGCTGGTTGCAGCCCACTGCGGTCCAGGAAAGGTCAAAGGGTCTCATTTAGGACCACTGTTTATAAGGCTGTGAAATGACTGGCTTTAGTCGTCAGCAAATTTCCATCCCAACCATAACCTAAGTTGGTAATTTTCTCAAAAATTCCAGGAGCAATGTGTTGTTCCACTTGTTTACCACTCAGGCTATGATCCAGCAGGAACATTCTGGGGTTGTCGGAGAAAAACTGGTTGTTTCCATTCTTATTCCTTGCTTTCACCAGTCTGCAGGAGCTCCAGCACAGGCAGTGCCATTCTCTGCCTCAGTCAGTTAAGAGTTACTGGTACAGTCCAGGGGTGCCTGACTGCCCAATTCATTACTCAAGGCACTGAGATCTAGCCAGCAGCTTCCAAGGTCGTAGAACAGCCCAGAGGAGGGGGAGAAGTGCACCACCACAGAGCTTCAGGTGTTTTCCAGTAACTAGGTATGGAGCAGGCATCCATGTCTGACATGGGAAGAACAGAGCCCCAGGGAGCAACAGCACTTTTGTCCCACAGTAAGACAAAGCCCACATGGAGCCTCCTTCTCTCTACCACCATTTTTAATGGGCCACAACATTTTCCTTGTTAATGTAAAGTCTGCTTGGAACATTGTGTTCTAGTGCTGTAATCTCAAAAATATGGGCAGAAGAACCAGCCACCTCTGGAGGCAGGGGCCAAAACAATGAAGCTTTTTTTTGGGGTAAACATAATTATCTGTATTAAAACCAACCAGGTTACTTTTGTTTCTGATACAGGTTCAGTCTGGATCAGGTCAATAAATACTTGAATATACATGTCCTTAAGGACATGTGGTGATCTGATCATGCAGTCCTACACATGAATGCGATGGCTCTGGATATTACAGGAATAAGGGATTTGAAAGTAATTGCTGCCCAGTAAAGAGCAGAGTAACACAGCCTGCAGCAGGAAGGTGACAGCATGAACATTGAAAATCTCTTGCACATGGAAATAAAGGTACAACATAGCTCTAAACTTGTTTGTTACATACATTTAGTCCCCTATAAGCTGTGCAAATCATAGAATCATAGAATAGTTTGAGCTGGAAGAGACCTTTAAAAGCCATCTAGTCTGCCCCCCCCCTGCAATGACTGGGGACACCTTCAACAAGATCAGGTTGCTCAAAGCCCCATCCAACATGATCTTGAATGTGTCCGGGGGTGGGGTATCTACCACTTCTCTGGGCAATCTGTTCCAGTGTTACCCCACCCTCATTGTAAAAATTGTCTTCCGTATATCTAGTTCAAATTTACCCTCTTTTCAACAGGCCCTACTAAAAAGTTTGTCCCCATCTTTCTTATAAGCCCCCTTTAAGTATTGAAAGGCCTCTATAAGGTCAGAGGAAGGAACAGCAAACTGGCTGGCTTTTCCCCAGGTCTCGGTGGGCCTGACCTCCAGAGCATCCTTAATCGTGTCTCAGTGGTGGATCAGTCCAAAGAGCTCTTTCCCTCCAGCCGCCCACCTGTGAGCATGTGCTCACAAGAAAATCTTTGATTTTCCTCAGTATTTTACTAGGCACACAGGTAAACCCTGAGGTAGGAGTCAGCCCAAAAGGGCCAGCAAAATAGAGCCTGGGGTTTTCAGGGGCTGCTGGCAGTCCAGACTTGGACCTGTGACATCATCCTGATATTGCCTGAGGGGGTAATACAAACCACCTGAACTTTAGTCTTACTAAGAGCAGCTGTTTGGCACCAGGTATTTGAAAAGGAAAACTGTAAAAGAGGAGGGACCATTTTGCAGAATGTTCTTTCCCAGTTCATTCCCTAAATGTTGGGTGCATGTGTCAGCTATTAGATGAGCTGGATTCTGCTTGGGGAGTCCATCGCCACAGCTCCCTGAGTCATTGAAACGAGAAGCTGGAAGGTGTCCCAGGCTCTTGAGTTTCTCCCTCACACTGAGACCTGGCATCCAGCATGTCTGTGCTATGGTTGGCTGGTGCACATTCACCGATGCTCATCAAGAGTGACCTGGGCTAGGAAGAAGAGGCTGCAGATCTCTTTCACAAGGGGATTTTCACTTCTGAGCTGAAAAGAAAAAAGTGTGGAAGTTAAAGGGATCCTTCCGGGTTTGTTTCTTCATACAGCTTGGAAGACCAGAAGCCTGTGGCTCCCCTCCCACAACCCACACAAACTTGCTCTGCCTCATCCCATCCACAGAACACTTGAAGCTGGGGAAAACCATTCTCCTATGGAGCCTTGGCTCTGCTCCCTGTGCCCTTGTATCCTTTGGAGTTTCTTGATCAGCAGCAGAGCTTTTGCCCACCAGCAGCTTTGTAGGAGTGAGAGGGCACAGGGACTTTGTTCTTTTGCCCTCCTGAGCAGCAACCACAGCACTGAAGTGCCCAAGCTGTTGCCAGTGGGACCTGCAGTCCCTGTGGGGAGAACCACACCATCCTTCTCCCTGGCTCGCCCTGACACCAAGTGTGACAACTCACCTGCCACCTGCTCTACACCACAAACGCACAGTACCCACACAGCAGAGATGTGGGCACTGAGTAGATGTCTCTGTAGGGACAACAGGGCCATTGCCAGTGAGATCTTGCTCCTGAGGTCCCTACTCTAGGATCTCCATTGCAGTATGACTCCAATCTATGAGCAGGTGGCTACAGAGTCCTGCCGTGCTCCTTCCCCATGGCAGCGCTGTGGGATGCCTTGGGGAGGGGCAGCTGGGCTCACACTGGGAGCAGGAGGCCATGGGCTGGGCAGGGGGCCCTCTCAGGCATGGCAGTGACAGCTCCTCTGGGGAAGGAGGTCAGCAGAAGGCTCAGACCATTCAATTAGGGTTTTTTTTTAGCATATCCCACATTAGCTACAGCATCCCACAAATAGGTGAAAATTGTCATGGACTCCAGCGCTACTGGTTTCTGTGCTGAGAGGCTCTTTTCCTCCCCACTGAGTTTTGCTCCAAACCAAAGGTGAGTGGCTGGGCCATCCTTTGCTGCCCATGCAATAGCACCTCAACTTCAGTTTTTTGTTGTCCACAATGTGTTTTTCAAGCAGTCACCAGGCACAGGAATCCCCTGTTTTCTCTGGCCAGCTGGGCACCTCTGGCAGCATGGTGCCAAGTGCGGGGTGACAGGCAAGGGGCTAGCCAGCAGTGTTAGAAATGGTCTTCAACCAAAAACTTCTCTGTCTTCATTTGAGTTGCCACCACAGGCATGCAAAGAACGTCCTGAATCTGCAGGTGGGCAGATAATGGTTTCTGCAGGGACTGAGTTGTTCTGTGCTGCTGCAAACCTTCTGAGTGCCATTTTGCTGTTGCCAGAACCAAACTCATCCATTCTGGTTTTGTTCCTTCTGGGTAACTGAGTGTTCATGAACACAGATCTTTTTTCCCTGACATGAGAAGACAAAATACTCACTAGTATTGCTCCCAAGACTGTTAGACAGCCCTGTAAGCTGTGGCTGCAGGATAGGAGAAACGGGGAGTATTTCCCTCCTCCCTGGTATTAGCTGCTTCTCAGCACATCCAGGGGTTGCCTCTACAGCAGCCTTTGGAGACTGAGCTGCTGCTTGTTTCTGATCCCTGGAAGTCCAAGGCAGAGCACCGGGAGTATTAGATATACTTCCAAACCAGAAGAATGGCAGTAAATTACATCAAAAACAGAAAAAGGGCAAAGTTAATATATGATACCATGTACAGTACAATGCATTAATGCCTTTTTAATGGATTAGGCAAAAACGTACCAAATGCTGTAAAATGCTGGGTATATGATTAATAGATACAAAGCCATGGATAAACAAAGTTCACAATCTGTTCCCCAGCTGAGTTGGAGAAATGTATGGGAAATGGGACTCAGACCTAAAGCAATGAAAAATTCTCGTGTTTTAAGTGGTGACTGGAGTAAGCCTGCCTGCTACAAAGTGATATTATCCATGTGGCTTGTGACAAGAAAAGTGCATTAAAGAACTCAAGCAATTTGACTCTGGACAAGATTTGGATTTAATTTATCTATACATACAACAACGGAGATATGCAGTGGCGTATGTGTACCGTAAGAAAAACAAAATCAAGGAAAAGTAAAATTCTGTAAAGTAGCACACCTGCAGTAAAAATTTTGTCATCAAGACATTAGAATTCAAGCGGTGTTTGAAGACATGCATACACACACACAATATGCACACACGAGCCAATACCAGCACAATACCCGCTCACAGCAGTAGGTATCTGTTCTTGCCAATATGGGCACAGGTTGCACATTTGCTGATCAGCAGCACCACCGTGTGACACACATACACAATACTGTGTAGGGCTACATGCCTATGTATTAACGCTATGCTTACCACATGGGGACACAGCTGCTGGGATTTGCACTGGTCAAACGAGCTGCAGACCCCTTCCTAAATCATTCTGTTGGCAGCTACTTCAGCTTTACTCTGTTTCATTTGCACATAACTGAAAATGGACAGCTGATCTAGCAACCAGTCAGCTCCCAGAGCACCAGGCCAGAGAGGTGCTGGGAACTGGGCTCCAGATCTGGTCATTCTGGTTCATTTTGGAAGGACTGCTTCTGTCATCGCCAGTACACCATGCTGATGAGCTAACTCTTAGCATTGTTAAAAATGTACCAGGAGTTAGGCTGTCTTCCTTGCTAGGGCTGAGGAGAAATACCGAAGAAAAGCAACCTGTCTGTGTCATCAGTGAGGCAGTGCCATGGGGTTTTTGAAGTTTAGGAAATGATGTCAGTGTAGGCTCTGAGCAACAGTTAGGAAAACTGTGCATGGAAATACTGTTAAGCAGTCTTTAACAGACTCCCTGTCTATTAAGAAGAGAGTGCACATCCTCTCCTGCACATCTGCCCAGCTTGAAGCATGAATAACATTCAGCTCTCCATGAATAATAAATAGTAGTAATACAGCAAGTACCACAAGAAAATAGCAGCGTGACAGAAAGGATGCTGTGGGTGATGACAGAGCAAAGGGCAGAGATCCGAGGGTTGCACTTACCCTTGACAAGGTAATGAATCTGTCTAGTTTCAATCTGAAATGAAGGAGCCTAATGTCACTGGCAGTTTCTTGGGATTTCTTCAAAATTAAGCCAGCCCTCGTGTTTTACAGGCTTTTGGGCCTGACACCGGCATCTAAGCAGATGAAAACAAAGATCACGGTTGCCACACTCCCTGGTACCAATAACTCTAGCTCGGAAAGGTCATGTTTTCTGTCACCACTTTCAGGGTGGACTGTGAGCAGGGTACAAATGCTCAAACATAAGCAGGGAGTGCTAAAGATAATGACGTGTTAAACACTTGACACTTTGGGTGCTTTAGGTCCCCCAGGGTATCCAGTTGGGCTCATCAGTTCAGAAGGGCACAGGTCCCATTTTAGGTCATGTGTCACATCTACTGCCCTCCTGTGGGTGGCATATCTATGCAAAGCTGCCTGAGGTGTGCCACCTGGATGCAGTCCTGGGCCCTGGGATTTCTGGAGCTCTCTTGTGATTTTTGCAGTTTCCTTGCGCTGCCACAGTTTCTGGCATTTCATAACCCTGTGTCCTTGTGTGGGATGAGTGGAGGAGGAGCACTTCCTTACTTTATGATGGTCCTGGGAGCAGCAGCACGCTCAGAAACAAAGATGCTTGGGTGTGAAAGGTGGTACACTCCCAATAGTCCTGACAGAGATATTTTGCAACAGTATTTCCACTTGGTAGCATGCTCTTGTGGCAGGGCTGAGGACATACACAGCTCTGCTTCCAAGGAGCTTAATGTATGAAAAGAAATGACTGACGAATGAAAAGCATCCCAACACAGTTACCAAGGTGAATGAAGTACCTCGGGGTATCCTCTTTTCCATGTTATTTACTCAGGTAATTTATTTATTAATAAATAAATTAGAATTTATTAAATAAATTAGAAATTACATTTATTAATAATTTCAGCTTTCATACAGTGCTTAGTGCCTTACAGCTGTTAGCTAACTATCTTTGCAATATTACATTGAGGCTGTTCTGTGCAATCACCCCCCCATGTTAGGAACTGGAAAGACAGCAGAGAGGTTAAATCTTCAGTTCCACAGTGAGACAATTAAAGATTTACTGTAAGGTTAGAAGACAAGACTTCATTCCTGCCTGCCCTGCTTTCAGGCTCCACATATACACAGCTTTTTGCAGTAGCTCTCTCTCTGTGTCATGTGTATTTATGTGCTTAAAATGTGTAGAATTGAAGCAATTACTTGACGCTAAACTACATATGTGTTTCCTTTCCAGGCCAGAGTTGCCAAATCAGGTTCTGATCTTGCCTAGCCACAGGTGCCTGGGACTGCTCAATGTCCCTGTGGTCTTTGGTGGCCATTCCCTCAAATAGTGTCCCCTTTTTGTCTTCAGAATCCCAGCCAGCTGTTCTGGAGCTGGGACACTGGCTGTTCCTCAAAATAAGCACTTCCCAGCAGGGATACACACTATTGCCTTAACATAGGTAATTTTTTATGCAGCCCTAGCCTCTGCCTGCTCCTACACACTGTCTGTCCCTGGTGCAATGTTCACACAGGCTGCAGTGCTGCATATAGCCTGCCTGCATGAGCACATGGTTAAGGGAAAGATCAATGGGCAGCACTGTTCCTGTACAACTTCACATACCTACCATACACACCCATCATCCTGCTCCCTAGCCATTCCCTACCTTGCCATGGAGGGGAAAATCCCTCATTGTCATTGTGCCCTCTCACAGGACAGCCAACATCCGATGTAAAAAAAAAATAAATCTAATTTAAAGCAATCTGGGTCATACCATGTTACAAAGTTAATGCTTTTTTTGGTTGTGCAGAAATGATAGAAGTGATGCTGATGGCTCATAGCCACCCCTTACAGTCCTCCACCTCCAATTCCTAACACAGCCCTCTTCCATATGTGTAACCCTTCTCCTTTGGTCACTTTGCTCAGGCAACCTTATCCTATTTAGAGACACCCTGAAAGCAGGATACGTTTAAGAAGGACATCAAACTATGCAAGTGTGTCCAGAGGAAGGTTGTCACAGCACTCTCCAAACTATCAAGCTGCAACAAAGTATTTAACCATCTCATACCAACATACTCTTCATATAGTCCTTCTGCTGCCTTCTCCTTGTCTCTCCTCATCCCAGGTGTGCATTCTCTCTCTTCTCTCTGCTTCTTTCTCTCTCTTCTCTCTGCTTCTTTCTCTCTCTTCTCTCTGCTTCTTCCTCTCTCTTCTCTCTGCTTCTTCCTCTCTCTTCTCTCTGCTTCTTCCTCTCTCTTCCTCGGCTGCCCTCTCTTCATTGGCTGCCCTACCTCTTAAAAGAACAGCCACAGCTGCACCTTATCTACATCGGCCAACCCATTGCCCCACTGCCCCTGCAGCAACCCACAGCTGTATATTATCAATGCTAATTAACCCAGCTTCATTCCTCTACAGAGGGTGACCAAGATTGTGAAAGGTCTTCAGGACAAGACTTAGGAAGAGTGGCCAAGGTCACTTGATCTTTTCAGCTTGGAGAAGGGAAAGCTGAGGGGCAACCTCATTGCAGCCTACCAACTTCCTCACGGGGACAGCAGAGGGGAGGCGCTGATCTCCTCTCTCTGGTGACCAGCAACGGGACATGGGGAAGTGGAATGAAGCTGTCAGGGGAAGTTCAGACTGGACATTAGGAAAAGGTTCTTCACTGAGAGGATGGCTGGTCGCTGGAACAGGCTGCCCAGGGAAGTGGTCACAGCACCAAGCCTGCCAGAGTTCAATGGACACGTGTTTTATTCATATGGTTTAGTTTTAGTTGTAGGCAGTCCCGTGAGGAGCAGGGTGTAGGACTCTATGATCCTATGGGTCCCTTCCAACCTGAGATAATCTATGTTTCTATGATTTTATGACTACTTCAAGTGCAAAGCAATTATTTATTAACTACTATGCACAAAAGATAGCTTTTTTAGCAGGCTGTTAACAAGCTTTTTAAACCAGCTTTCCTTCTAACAACCTGCTAGGTGAAGCATTAATATGCTTACAGCTTAGGCAGGTCTGAAACCTTCTGTGAAAACCAAACTTCTTGGGTGTAGGACTTTGCCCTGTTGTTGCCTGAACTCCCAAATTACTGAATGCTGATTTAGGGTTTAACTATATGTTAAACTTTTATGTGCACAAAGTTTAGGTCAAGCTGACCCACCCACTAAAGTCATCAAAACTGATGAATGAAAGGACTTCTAATCAAGGGAGCCAGCCTTGGGAAACAAAGAACAGATGGGGAAAAGAACACTGTTATCTAAATTATGCAGAAAGAAGCCTGCAAGTGAGAAAGTTCTGGCCTCTAGAGGAGATAAGGTGTTGCAACCCACAGAAAATTAGTTGAAAGTAGGACAAGGGTAATTGTGGTAATGGGAGATCATGACCTACAACTCAAACAGCTCCCCCTGAAGAAGGGCAAACCCCACCTTGGGGAGCATGCATGGTTGGTAAAAAACTTCAACAGCGCTATCTGAGGATGTGTGCTAATTTGCATTAAAAGCAAGAAACATATTACCAGTCCTATGCATGAATGACAAAGTACTATGAATACGCAAGTACTCTACTGTATATAATGTGTGCCCTCGAGTAGCTTGGTGTGCATATTAGGAGGAAAAATACCTCATGCACCCAGCACTGCAATAAACCAATGTTGGCTTTCTAAACTATCATGTGGTTTGGAGAGTTTTGCTGCTTAATGATTTTTGGTAACACTGTCAGTAGGAGGAAGCTTTCACAGAGGAAAGATTGGTTAATGGACATGGGTTTATGTTTCATTGAAACTTGCCTAGTTGTTTCCTCTGAGATTTCCCCGCTCTTGTCTTAGAGTATGTGAGGCTGCCTTTCAGGGTTAATGTGACTGACATGAAATCCACTCTTCCCTTCCTGAGACCTGTGTAGTTTACTGCATCTCATGCTTTCCTACTGCTCAATCTGCATATATGCTAGACTATTTGAAGCATCTCTCAAAAGAGTAAGCTTGGTAGAGAAGACCTAATGGGAGCTAGAAATTTGACCTTGTCTAGTAAAAGAACATGATGAAACTTTTCTTTACATCAGTCGCTCGGAAGTGTGAATTTCTTTCACTTCTGTGAAATTCTGTTTCCTTTAGCTGTTTTCCAAAGGTCCGTCTGGCAAGCAGCAAGACATGAAGTTGTGCCACTCCAGAGGACTCAGAGAGCTTTAATGTTTGGGTGTGTGTCTTTCAGGGTTTAAGTGAGGAGGCTGAGGATTGCTTTGTCCTGAAACATAAGCGAAATTGTGGCATAAGATGACATGTCTCTCGAAGCGGTGTCTCTGGAAGGTTTTATAGCTGTCCACTGGTGTTCTTCCTACATCCAAAGTCAGAAATAGTGACTCCCACTGCAGCTTGTTCTTGCAATAGATGGAAGTAATCAGGGCACAAACTGGTTAATTTATACCAAGGCTGATGGGTTGACTGGTAAGTCACTGCTAAGGGCATACATATAGATAAGAAGGATTTGATGAAAATAGATGTCATGGATGAAGAAAGACTTTGTGGGATAAGTAATGTGGATAACTGGCTAGCTGAAAAGGGTCACATAGACATAGTCCAGCTGGCTGGACAAAAATGCACATCGCTCTCAGCTTATCTGAAGTAAAGCAAAATACACTGTCTTTGGCTGTCCTTGTTACACAATAACAGGAAGATTTTGGTGGGAAAAGAATGTTGCAGGTGGGAACAGAAAACTACAGAAGAGAAACTAGGGGTGGGCTTGGTATTTAGGCAACTAACCAATAATGAGCTTAACTTTTGTCATATGTATGAGCTAATTATAAGAAGGCATAAAAGGTGACTGTAAGGTACAATAAACGAAGCCTGCTGATCACTCATATTGAGCGACTGCGTCTTCCCTCCGTCGCGACAAATGGCGCCCGAACAGGGACCCTAGAGAGGGCTGAACCTGCGAGCCACGGTTCGACGGAGATTCGGGTACCGGTGCTGAAAGCAGCGCAGGAGGCGGAAGGGCACAGTCCCCGCGCCCGGGAGCACCTACAGAGGGTCCCGCCGGCCACGCGTCGCCGAAGTCTCGCAAAGGCTGCAACAGCGCTGACGACGGTATGGAGGGACAAGCGACGTACGATTCGCTCATATGCTTTTTAGAAAAGCGGAGCGTTCGGGACATAGATTGTAACAAGGCATTACCCGGGTTATTAGCGTATGGGATAGCATCCGGGACCCCCGCGGCAGCGGCGAGCGGCGGTGCGGCCCGGCAGGCCCCGTCCCGGCCGCGGTTTCTCTCCAAGGCGGCACCCCCCCCCCCCCCCGCTCTGATCCGCGCCATGGCGATGCAAGCGGCCAAGCGAGCTGACATCCGGCTGCCCCCAGAGGTCAATCGGGTCCTTTATATTCGGAACCTGCCGTATAAAATCACAGCGGAGGAAATGTATGATTTATTTGGGAAATACGGACTTATTCGACAACTCAGAGTTGGAAACACTCCTGAAACAAGAGGAACAGCTTAAGCTTCTCAAAGAAAAATACGGAATTGATTACAAACCCACCAACACCCGCCCCCCCCCAAAAAAAAAAAAAAAAAAAAAAAAAAAAAGTGCTTCAGATGTCACCTACAAGAAACGGGTTTCTGCTTTGAACTAGCAAACATCTCCGTGTGTTTAAAAAGAAGCCTTTTTGCCTTGATGGAGATAATTTATTCTGTATTCTGTATTTATGCTGTATTCTGAATGTGGAAATTGGTTGGGACTAGGAGGCTGGCTTAAAGGCATTTTGCAAACGGGATTATTATTTTTGATCATTATTGTAATAATAGTTTTTTGATCAAAACCAGCCAAAATTATTTGTAAGCATTAGGCATATCTGAAGAGAATGCCTTTATTTGAATCAGCAGTTAAGGTGTAGTTTAGTCTGAGGCTGTGGTTTTATCTGCTTCTGGTGAATTTTTGAAGTGATGAAATCAGAGATACAAGGTATACTAAGAGTTATGAGGTAATAAGGTAATAATCTAAGTAAGGGTGCTGTCTTTTATATCTACAAGTGCAACATGCTTTTATGTAGCAGAGAGAAACTTTGACAATAATGTTGCTTGAGCGAGATGTGCATGTGACAACTTGGGAAAAGGGATATCACAACTGGAGTGCAACAGTGTTTTTACGTCTGGCAGAGTGAAATCTTTCAAGACCTGAGTTTAGACAGTCTAAAATAAATAGTTAGTATTCAGAAAACGCATCTTAAGCCTCTTTTGCTTACATAGTGTTATGGAAGTCAACTGCTATTGTAGAGAATTAATGATTTTTTAATACATATTAACAAATACTACTATTTTAACTTGAGGCAGTTGAGTGAGAAATACTCACGTGTAGCATTTGAGGGAATGTCAGCATAAATCACACTTACATTAAGACTGCATTTTTAATTACTGTACTCGTTAAGATTCGATGATGCCATAAAGCTAAGGCCTTTTATCACAGATTGGTTCTGAACTAAAAGGTGTGTGCACATGTAGATATGCACATTTGTGTTATTTTCCTTAATTGGCTACAAAATAATATAATTAGGTTGGGGACTAGATCTTGGGAATTTGTCTATTATACTTCTGTTTGTTAAGGAACGTGCATAACACACAGCACCCATGTAGGCTTGGCTTGTGGCATAGTTGTCAAATTTAGCATAGACATTCAGACAGATAAGCAACGTACTCTTCTTGTGTGTATGACCTACAAGCCATTATGGCTTAGTGTGTAAATCTGTATGTAACTATTGAAAAAAACACTTATGAATGTATATAGCTTAGAACTAATTTTTCCCCTTTGTTAATTCTTTGATATCAATGAGGTATTCTTCAGAAATTGTATGGACTGGTTGGTTGCATAAGGGCAGTTGTTATTTGGACAGAAAATTGTTAATGGTCAGGGATTTTCCACTAAAATATTTGCAAATATTCCTAGTCAAACATCAGTTTGGTTTCTTTTTGGGTTTTGAGCTTGCATTAGTCCAGGTTCAGAACTTTAAAATTACCTTTGAATTTTTTAAACTTTTTATATCACTGGAACAGAAAGAGCATCTAAATTAAAGCTTCAAGCTAACTTTATTTTTCAAGTATTTCTGGAATTATACTTCTGAACTGAGATTTTATAAGTTGGCTGTGTATTTTCCTGTGTTAAAACGCTGTTATTGAAAATGGTCAACCAGGCCTATGTCGCCCAAAATAAAAACGGGGGAATTGTGGATAACTGGCTAGCTGAAAAGGGTCACATAGACATAGTCCAGCTGGCTGGACAAAAATGCACATCGCTCTCAGCTTATCTGAAGTAAAGCAAAATACACTGTCTTTGGCTGTCCTTGTTACACAATAACAGGAAGATTTTGGTGGGAAAAGAATGTTGCAGGTGGGAACAGAAAACTACAGAAGAGAAACTAGGGGTGGGCTTGGTATTTAGGCAACTAACCAATAATGAGCTTAACTTTTGTCATATGTATGAGCTAATTATAAGAAGGCATAAAAGGTGACTGTAAGGTACAATAAACGAAGTCTGCTGATCACTCATATTGAGTGACTGTGTCTTCCCTCTGTCGCAACAAAGTAACATGTCTGAAAATTCTCCACACTTGGTGCCATGTGGAAACAATTGTCAATGACAATGCTTACCGTTTAGGGCTTTATCCTGGTTTTGGGTGGGATAGAGTTAATTTTCTTCTTAGTAGCTAGTACAGTGCTGTGTTTTTGAAATTAGTATGAGAATAATGTTGATAACACACTGATGTTTTAGTTGTTGCCGATTAGTCCTTACCTTAAGTCAAGGTCTTTCAGTTTCCCATGCTCTGGCAGTGAGCAGGTGCACAAGAAGCCAGGAGGGAGCAGAGCCAGGACAGCTGCCTGAACTAGCCAAGGGGATATTCCATACCATGGAATGCCATGCTCGGTTTATAAACTGCAGGGAGTTGGCTGGGAGGGGCTGATCACTGCTTGGGGCCTGGCTGGGCATTGGTCAGCAGGTGGTGAGCAGTTGCATTGTGCATCACTTTTTTTTCTTGGGTTTTATACCCCTCTCTTATTGTTATCTCCCTTTTCATTACTATATTATTATTATTATTGTTACATTTTACTTTATTTAAATTATTAAACTGTTCTTATCTTAAGCCATGGGTTTTACCTTTCTTCTGATTCTCGTCCCCATCCCACCAGGGCAGGTGGTGAGTGAGCAGCTGCCTGGTACTTAATTGCTGGCTGGGATTAAACCATGACAGTCCTTTTCGGGACCCAGCATGGGGCCCAGCAGGTTGAAATACTGAAAAATCTGACTGGAATTCATTAGAAAAACTTGTTATAGCCATTCATTACATTACTTTAACAGTTGCTGGTCACAATGTTGATTTATTTGCTCTCAGAGTTGTGTGTATCCTCAGGGTTGTGTTATGTACACCTTACTTGCAGCATGTGTTTACTGTTGTGATGTTTATCACCTCTGGGATCTGGGCTTAGGTTATAATTTTGTTGTATTTTGTAATACTGGCCTATGATATGATAGAATTGCTGGTCGTGAAACTAATCTGGTAGATGTACTCAGCATTGCACTCAACTCCATACTTTGGGAGCCATCTATTGGAAACTATTAATAATTACAATTTTTGCCTTCTCAGAGAGCCAGATTCTGGAGGAGATATCTTCCACATCTTCCTGCTGTCCTCCAGGCTACTATAACAGTGTTAGAACTTTGAAAATGTTTAATATCCTTGGGATGTTGAAAACAGCATGGTCCTATTGCTAGGAACCATGAATGTGGTTCAGGTCTTATTTAGGGTTAAACAACTGTTTGCAACTACGCTGACCCCCATGATAAGCACTGTGGCTACTAAAACCTTGGTGACAGGCTCTGCAGCTACCCAGACCCCAGCTGAACCAGAGGACCAACCTGTGCTGGTATCAATCACCCCTATACACAAAAAGAAATGGGCATGAAAGACAACTCCTTTAGCAAAGGAGGAGAAATTAGGGACATCACAAGAACAGGAGGAAGAGGCAGAATGAGAGGCAACCATTCCATCCCTATTCCTGGGTGAGCTGTGGGATGTGTGAAAAGTTTTCAGCCATGGTCCAGGTGAACACATTGTCACCTGGCTGCTTTAATGCTAGGATAACCATGACAGGCTTTTGTGCAGATTGTATTGTTACCTCCTTTTTAAGAACCTTCTGGAGGAAAGTAACCATTGCCAAACAGAATCTACAGACAATTTAGATGGATTACTGGATGAAGGGGAGGAAGTCATCTTAAGGGAACTGCATACCATTAACAAGCATACAGTAGGATCACTGCTTTAGATGAGTTGACTGTGGTGGTTTGCAAGAAGCACATTACTTAGTTGTATAATATATATAGTTTGTATGTCGTTTAGTTTTATAATATTAAGAAAATGCATCTTAGCACGTGGATTCATATTGTGAAGTGTTCAGGGGTGACACCGATGTAACGTGTGGCCTGCTTCCCCCCTCCCCAGCCACTTGTTCCTGTCTCCGGGCTAAAGGAAGGATTTATCCTGCTTCTCAGCTGTATCAGTGCAACTGTTAGTGTGATTGTGGCATGAACTAGAGCAGGGAACTTCATCTGAAGTAGAATAGTCCTTAATTTTGGCAGTACCACTGAAGGCACAATTACAGATTTTTAGCATGGCTGAATGTGAACATGCTCTGTAGATCAGTAACAGAAGGACCACTAAAGGACACAGGCACCACTTCTGACTCCTTGTGAACCCCAGCTTCCAAACCATCATTTAGAAAGCCTCAAGCATAGTGAGGGAAACACAGGTTTCTCCATATTCAAAGCAAAAAGAGAAGAAATCTGGGTAACTTATTGTGACAAAGATGCACATACTATTATCTGCTCCAGGTTACAGTGTTTTTGTGGCAAGAAACTTTCTGAAACTTTACCATATTTCATGTTTATTTACAGTGAGGCCTGTACTGATTAATATAGACTTTAAATTCAATCAACTGAAGTGCTAAAGCTGTGCTCAAGAAAAATATCTTTTGCCTAAGTTTAATAGAATTTCTGGTAGGGAAAAATCAATGCCAAACGAAGAAACTGTCTGTGTCAGCCTTATCTAAATTTGTTTGATCACACTGTAACATGTATTTGAAAAGCACTTTCAAATTGTAGAAGGAGAGTAAAGGTTAAGTATCCACAACAATGGGCAAATGCAGCTGGTAATGTCATACATAGTTAATGATATTATATGGGTGTCATGCTCTTCCAAAGTTATTACTGCAGTTTTGTCTTCAAAACACTGTGGTGAATTTGTGATAGGCTTGACACAAAATGTCACTGGAAACAAAAAAGAGAAATTTCATTTCTGAATGTGATGACAGAAGCACTTGCAGACTACTATTGTCTGTCCAAATCAGTAGAAGAAAGCAAATGATACATTTCTGCTGGCTTTTTTTCTTACTGAATTAGTCACAGGCAAGGTTACAGCTAGAAAAAAACCCAATACACTGACATGAAAGGAAATGAGCAGATAGCAGTCTCAGAGAGAACGATAGAGGGACCACTGGGAATTTCAAAATACCAGCTTTCTGCCATAGTCATTACACTGCTGCAATGGCAGATATGGACTAGGTTTTTCTGGCCCTGATAAGGACGCTGAAAGAAAGTGAAGCTAGTTGCTCAGTATGCCTAGTGCCTTTGTCATTGCCTCTTGTCATAACATGAATGAGATTGCTGTATGAATCTCTGATTTATACATGATTTTGGATTCATTTTTACTATAAGTGCCTTCCACATTTCCACAATCCACAACAAAACAGTCTTGAATAATGAGAGATGAAAGCAGGTCTCTGTGGAGTAAGGGGCATATTTCATCCCTCTTTAAGGGTAGTTTTCCATGTCGAAGTGTGAAGAAATGCAGCACAAGTCCTTCTAAATTGCTGGCCATCCTTCTTGGGCTTTGTGTCATCCTTTGGGTCTCTGAAGAGGTTTCTGGTCCTATAGACACACTATGGAAGGGGTTCAAAATTGATGCTTTGCAATGGGCAAACCCACAGGATACAGAATATGCATGGACAGGAAAGGATGCCCTGCAGATCTCCCTGCTTTCTTCCATTTCTGGCATCATGCTAAGCCCACCATTACACCTCTGATTCTTGTGTGGCATTTGAACATTATTACCTCTACTTTTCCTACCATTAATAATCTAATTTTTCTAATCAGTTTAGGACAGAACATTATTTGCTTTATGTGTTAAACAAGTTTAAAATGCTATTATCATAGTAAGAAACTTAAATCTATTGATTAAGGCAAATGAATTCCTTTGGTAGCTGCTTTTAATCTCACCAAGTCAAACACAGCTACCATGGGAAGCTATTTGCTAGTTAATATGGAATTACTTCAGAAAGACCTCCCAGATTTCACTAATACTGCACCTGCTGCTCCACTTAGGCACACACAAGTCTATGGGGCTGGATGGGATCCACTGAGGGTGCTGAGGGAGCTGGAAGAAGAGCTCACCAAGCTGCTCTCTCATTTATCAACAGTCCTGGCTAACTGGGGAGGTCCCAGCAGACTGAAGGTTAGCCAGTATGATGCCCATCTACAGGAAGGGCAGGAACGAGGATATGGGAAACTATGGACATGTCAGCCTGACCTTGGTGTTGAGGAAGGTTATGGAGCAGATCATCCTGAGCAACATCACACAGCACGTGCAGGACAACCAAGTGATCAGGCCCAGCCAGCATGGGTTTTGTGACAGGCAGGTCCTGCTTGACAAACCTGATCTCCTTCTATGACAAGATGACCCACCTAGTGGGTGACAGAAAGGCTGTGGATGTTGTCTACTGGGACCTTAATAAAGCCTGTGGGAAGATCTCTTGGAGGAGGGAACTAGAGAGAACTGGGACCTAAAGGAAGCTGTAGCATTATAGAAACCTGTTCAGGGTAAAATACAGTTGCCACTTTCAGGACGGTTGGCATGCATGGACTCTACTCCACCATGGTTTGCTAGGCAACACAACCTGCTATCCTAGAAGAGTAATGGAGGCTGGAGCAGAGTGGAGACACCATGGCCAGGCTGTGCTGTACTCCCTGCAGGGTTGGAAACTTGATGGTACCATACAACTGATAAGCTGCAGAGCAGCTGTCAAATGTGAGGTATAAGAGAAGATGTTGGTTCCTGAGCCAGCAACTGTAGTGGAATCATTTTTCTTAGATGAATCTTGCTCATTATAATCTTGTTCTAATACTAACACACACCTGCATCCCAAAGTTACCCACCTCCAAGGTACGACCACCCCTCACTGAGTATGTGCTTTGTATTTTTTATCAACTATGTCTTTAAATGAAAAGTGAGAGAACCTTACACCAATCAATAATAAAAGAATGTATGACTAGAATTACACAAGCTCTGCCTGAGAGTGCAGGAAAGTATAAGAAGTGAAAGAATGAGGGGAGAAATTAGGGAAGACTCCATCGTAACTCCTGGGATCAGTCAATGGGCTGAATCTGTCTTCTCCCACATAGGGATGCCTGTTGGGTAAGAACTTTGTCTTATGCTAGCTGTTACTAGTGATTAATGTTTGGTTGTATATAGTTTGGTTGTGTGTCACTTAAAGCTTGTTTTTACAGAGAGTCCCTATCACCAGCAATCACAATCTTTAATTTGTCACTATTTTATAATAAAGAGTGTTATTCCATAAACTGTTAGTGTTAGTCTTTTGTGGTGCTAGCAGCTGCTGACGGTGGGTAACATATTTGAATAAACTGGAAAGACCTGCTGAGGGGTCTCCCTGATGCTGTGGATGCTCTTCGCTGAACAAGTCAGTCAAATCACACTCCAATCCAGTAGGACTGTTCAGTGAAGGGTCCCTACAATGGGATGCTGGCAAACTGGTCAGGCACAGGGGTCTCAGCTTTCCTGGGGCGCTGATAGGCAGATCAAACAATAGGGGTTGAGAAAATCTCCCCCTCCCTTCACATGACAAAGTCTTTGACACTATTTCTCACAGCATTCTCCTGAAGAAACTGGGTGCTCATGGCTTGGATGTGTGTACTCTATGCTGGGTAAAAAGCTGGCTGGAGAGCTGTGCCCAGAGGGTGGCAGCCAGTCACAAGTGGTGTTCCCCAGGGCTCAGTACTGGGGCCAGGCCTGTTTAGTATCTTTATGGATGATCTGGACAAGGGCATCAAGTGCACCTTCAGTAAGTTTGCAGATGACACCAAGTTGGGTGGGAGTGCTGACCTGCCTGAGGGCAGGAGGCTCTGCAGAGGGACCTGGGCAGGCTGGAGCGATGGGCCCAGGCCAGTTGTATGAGGTTCAGCAGGGCTCAGTGCCGGGTCCTGCCCTTGGGTCACACCAGCCCCACGCAGCGCTACAGGCTGGGGCAGAGCGGCTGGAAAGGGCCTGGTGGGAAAGGGCCTGGGGGTGCTGGGTGACGGCCGGCTGGGCAGGAGCCAGCAGTGTGCCCAGGGGGCCCAGGCGGCCAGCAGCACCCTGGCCTGTGTCCCCAGCAGTGTGGCCAGCAGGACCAGGGCAGTGACCATCCCCCTGCACTGGGCACTGGTGAGGCCGCCCCTCGAACCCTGTGTTCAGGTTTGTGCCCCTCTCTGCAAGAGGGACATTGAGGGGCTGGAGCGTGTCCAGAGACGGGCAGCGGGGCTGGGGAAGGGTCTGGAGCACAGGTCTGATGAGGAGCTGCTGAGGGAGGTGGGTTTGTTCAGTCTGGAGAGGAGGATGCTCAGGGGGGACCTTACTGCTCACTCCAGCTCCCTGAGAGGAGGCTGTAGGCAGGTGGTGGTAGGTCGCTCCTCCCAGATAACAAGTGACAGGACAAGAGGCAATGGCCTCAGGTTACCAGGGGGAGTTTAGATTGGCTATTAGGAAAAAATTTAATCACTGAAAGGGTTGTCAAACATTTGAACAGGCAGCTTAGGGATGTGGTGGAAGGTGTTTAAAAAATACGTAGATGTGGTGCTTAGGGACATGGTTTAGTGATGGACTTGACAGTGCCAGGTTAGCAGTTGGACTTGCTAATCTCAGAGGTCTTTTCCAACCTAAATGATTCTATCATTCTATACTCCCCCTGGCAACTCCTTGGTCTTCTCACATCATTTTCATTACTCTCTAAATGCAACTTATTGTTTCCTGCCTCTGCTTACCCATCGACACCTAAGCTCTTGCAAAAGTTGTTGATCCAATGACAGTGTAGAACAAACTTTTGGTCTTCTTCCTTCATAGACTTCTGATTTATAAATATGTACTTGCATAACTTCACACAGGTCTGTAGTCTTTCTGAAGCCAAAGGACTTCCCTGTTCACAAATATGAGGGTATACACGTGTGTGAATGTTTGCAGACTGAGGTAATGAAAATCTGATTTGTAAAAGTTTCATGTAGTGCGTTGTCCCGTTCACTTCAACTTCATGAATTCCTTCAGGATAACAGATTGGCTGGTCTGTAGGTTTGCGGTCTCCTGTAAATACCTAGGGACATAATTATTTTTATTCTTTGAGAGAACCTTTTGGTATTAGTAGTAGAGTAGTAAAGTAAATACATAACGTCCCGTAAGAAAATTTAAAATTGTTTCCTGAGTTTGCTGTGTTTCTTCTCTATTGTACTGTAATTAGATTTTTTTTTTACTATTAATAGGTCTTTTATTCAAAAAATGATTGAAATAAGAGAAATAGATCATAACAGTATGTGAAACAACCTTTCATCTTTTTGTAATGAAGAATTTTAGATTTATGAAATGCCTTTGTGCATCAGCTTTGCAAATGCTAATTTCTATTAGCAACATTACAAATACACATGTGTTGAAATGATTAGAGGATCAGAATCTGTTTTTAAAACTTTTCTTCTAAAATTGAATACATCTTTTATAGATTGTTTACAATTGTGTGGTGCACTTTGCGGTTAAACTATCTGATCTGCTTTCTGAAAACTGTTAAAACACGATGTACCTGGCTGTAATAGTAAAGAGCTGTTATTTCAGTTTAGTTCAGTGCATAGTCTGAACTTTGGAGACTTTAGACTAACTTTGCCTTGACTGTATGTTAGCATTATTTGCAATGTATAAGAAATAATTTACATTTCCTTAATGCAGTAATGCCATTCCCATTACTGTGTGTCTATAGGTTGTTCTAGTTCACTGGACCTAGAACTTTGTGGGAGCTGCTCTCCCAGGACTAAAAGCAGCAATCAAATGTCAAGTATGTGTCATCTGGTCAAGTATGTGACATAAGTAAATCTGTCTTTATACAACTAAGGGCATTGATGGCATTTAGGAAACTTGGAGCGATTTTGGGAAAACAACATCTCTTGGGAAGCTGAGTTGCTCTTCATTCTGCAATGTGAAAATCATATATTTTTTTTTCTTTCCTTCCAGAAGAGAAAGATAGAGAAGCAAGTTTGGTGAGTTTTCTTTGAGTTTTCCCATAGTGTTATTGACTGTTTTTTTAAAAAACTGGAGACGTGATCACAATAAATCTTAATAATGGAGTGCAGAGTAGTATCCCAAGGAAAGTTTAAAAGGTGCATTACAACACTAGAATATGTACAATGTGGAACAGCCCTAAGATGACTGAGAAATTAAATAAATTCTTTATTTATTTTTTTGTGCTGTGGTTTTCTTATTTTTTTTTTAATTGACACTACTTTTACTTATTTCAAGAAGAGTTTGAAACAGAAGACATTCTGCACAGAGATTAACTGAGTGTAAGTCCTGTTAGTGTCGTTGGAGTTAAGCGTGTAAATTCCAGTTTTCCTTGACCTAAGAAAAATGATACATGCATAGAAGAGAACTAGAAAAACAAAAACCTACCTTTGTTAAAACTGAAAATGGCACTTCTGCTGGAACAAGTTGAGATTAGATTTAGAAACGTCAGACCATTCAGTATGACATTATTCCCACATGACATAGCCATGAAAGGGAGAAGAAATAAACCAAAAATTAACCATGGAGCATCCTGAGTTCTTTTGTTAACATGTTCAAATCTGTACTTGTAGAGGTAATTTTGCTTACCAAGACTTTTTTTTGTTAAATTCATAGTTAATGTTTCTGAAAATTGAAATAGTCTAAGCACATATTTATATACCCTTCCATGTATTCAACAGTATAGGTCATAAAGGCTTTAAAGAGTCACTGCACAAGTTCATCAATACAAACTCATTTTAAACTTACTTTGCTTTTACCTTATCATACCAGTGAAAATCTTAATTATTTAGCATCTAAATATCTATCCATCTATCTGTACAGAAATTTAAATAATTACGATAGACTTAGGATGTTTAAAGAACATTTTGATTTTGGCCATTTTAGGTTGATAGATCATTACGGTGCCTCAGGTGAAACAAAAATATGTTTAGTACAGTCTTACATGAAAAAAACCCCTTCAAATTAATTTGCTTTCAGCATAAGTTATATATATATATATTTCTTTTTTTTTCCTTTTAGTTTAGCTGAGTTTGATTCTTCATCAGGAGAATGAGAAATTCAGAAAATGCTGGTTAACTGTCTTTTTCAGTGGTAATAGTATTCCTGCTTTTCTTCTAGTTGCAGCTGGGTAAGTTAGTAGTTTATTTCTCGGGCATTTCTGCATTTCAGTATATTTATATTAAATTTATCAGCAGTAATCCTGCTAAGTGGTACACAGTGCACTTTTGTGCACACTGCACAGTATTTGTGCAGTGCATGAGTCAGCACTCTATTTGCATCAATTATTATATTTTTATTTGCTTTCTTTCTGATATAAAATCAAGAATTAAAGGAAAAGTCACTGTAAAATACATATGTGTGACCAAAGAACCTTACACTGGAAAATACATGACTGAGTAATTTTCACCTCCCCTGGCAGTTAAGGTTATTATTATGATGTTGTTCACCTCCCTTATTCACAGAATCACATAATCACAGAATGCTCAGGGCTGGAAGAGACCTCTGGAGATCATCTAGTCCAACCCGCTTCTAAAGCAGGTTCACCTGGAGAAGGTTGCACAGAAACCCAGGCAGGTTTTGAATGTCTGCAGAGAAGGGGACTCCACAAACTCTCTGGGCAGCCTGTTCCAGGGCTCTGTCACCCTCAAGGTAAAAAAGTTCTACCTCACACTCAGAAGGAATTTCCCATGTTGCAGTTTGTGCCCGTTGCCCCTTGTCCTGTCGCTGGGCACCACTGAAAAGAGCCTGGCCCCGTCCCCCTGACGCCCACCCTTAAGGTGTTTGTGTGCATTGGTAAGATCCCCTCTCAGTCTGCTCTGCTCCAGGCCAAACAGCCCAGCTCCCTCAGCCTCTCCGCATCAGGGAGATGCTCCAGTCCCCTCATCACCTTCGTAGCCCTCCGCTGGGCCCTCTCCAGTAGTTCCCTGTCTCTCCTGAACTGGGGAGCCCAGCACTGGGCACAGCACTCCAGATGTGCCCCACCAGGGCAGAGCAGAGGGGGAGGATCACCTCCCTCGGCCTGCTGGCCATGCTTCTCCTGATGCCCCCCAGGATCCCACCGGCCTTCCTGGCCACCAGGGCACACTGCTGGCCCACGGGCACCTTGCTGCCCACCAGCACTCCCAGGTCCTTCTCCGCAGAGCTGCCTTCCAGCAGGTCACCCCAGCCTGTGCTGGTGCCTGGGGCTGTCCCTCCCCAGGGGCAGGACCCTGCACTTGCCTTTGTTGAGCTCCGTGAGGTCCCTCTGCCCCAGCTCTCCTGACCAGGTCTCCCTGAATGGCAGCGCAGCCTCTGGTGCATCAGCCGCTCCTCCCGGTTCTGCACCATCAGCAACATGCTGAGGGGACACCCTGCCCCTTCACCCAGGTCACTGGTGAACAAGCTGAACAGGACTGGGCCCAGCACTGACCCCTGGGGAGCACCGTGAGCCACAGGCCTCCAGCCAGGCTCTGCAGCGCTGATCACAACCCTCTGAGCTCTGCCACCAGCCAGTTCTCAGTCCACCCCCCATCCACTCACCTGACCCACACTGCCTGAGCTCACCTGTAAGGGAGTCACGGGAGACGGTGTCAAAGGCTGAGGTCAAGGCAGACAACATCCACCACCCTCCCCTCGTCTACCCAGCCAGTCATTCCATCATAGCAGGCTGTAAGTTTGGTCAGGCAGGATTTCCCTTTGGTGAATCCATGTTGACTACTGCTGACAACCTTCTTTTCCTCCACACGTTTGAGATAACCTCCAGGACTTGCTGTGAGGCTGACCGGCCTGTAGTTTGCTGAGTGCTCCTTCTTGCCCTTTGTGAAGACTGGAGTGACATTGGCTTTTGTCTAGTCCTCAGACACCGCTCCTGTCCTGCGGGACCTTTCAAAGATGAGGGAGAGTGGCTCAGCAATAACACCTGCCAGCTCCCTCGGCACTTGGGGGTGCATCCCACCAAGGCCCCTGGATTTGTGGGTATCAGGTTTGCTTAAGTGACCTCTAACATGATCCTCAACCAAGGGAAAATCTTCCTTTCTCCAGACTTCCTTTCCTGCCTCCAGGGCCTGGGAAACCAGAGGGCTGGCCTGGGCAATGAAGGCTGAAGCAAAGAAGGCACTCAGTAACTCCACCTTCTGTGTGTCCTTCCTCACCAGGGCACCCACCCCATTTAGCAGCAGGCCCACATTTTCCCCAGTCATCCTTTTCCTACTGATGTACTTGAAGAAGCCCTTCTTGTTGTCCTTGACATCCCTCACCAGATTTAATTCTAAATAGACCTTAGCCTTCCTCGTTGCCTCCCTACATGTTCTCACAACATCCCTATATTCCTCCCAAGTGGCCTGTCCCTTTTTCCATATTCTTTAAATTCCCTTATTCAGTTTGACTTTTGCCAGAAGCTCCTTGCTCATCCATGCAGGCCTCCTGCCCCCTTTACTTGATCTCTTACTCATAGGGATGCACTGATCTTTAGCTTGGAGGAAGTGATGCTTGAATATTAGCCAGTTTTCTTGGACCACCCTACTTTCTAGACCCCTGACCCATGGGTTTCCTCCAGACAGGTCATTGAAGAGGCCAAAGTTAGTCCTCCTGAAGTCCACAGTTTCAATCCTACTTCTATTGCCCTGCTTCCTCTACATGGGACCCTGAACTCCACCCACTCATGGCCTCTGCAGCCAAGGCTGCACCCAACCTTCACATCCCCAACCAGTCCTTTGTTTGTGAGTACAAGGTCCAGAAGCACACTTCGCCTTGTTGGTTTCTCCACTCCCTGCTCAAAAAGCTATCATCAATGCCCTGCTGGAACCTCCTGGGCTGTGTGTTCCCAGCTCTGCTGTCTTTCCAGCAGGTATCAGGGTGGCTGAAGTCCCCCATGAGAACCAGGGCCTGCGACTGTGAAGCTACCTGCAACTGTCTGTAGAAGGGCTCATCAAGCTCCTCTCCCTGATCAGATGGCCTGCAGCAAACACCCACAACGGTGTCCCCCGTGCTGGCCTGCCCCTTAATGCTTTACCCATAAGCTCTCGACTCGCTCTGCATCCACCCCCAGGCAGAGCTCGATACATTCCAGCTGCTCCCTCACATGAGGAGCAATTCCACCACCTCGCCCCGCTGGCCTGTCTTTCCTAAAAGGTACATAGCCACCCATGGCAGAGTTCCAGTCGTGCGAGCTGCCCCAGCGTGTCCCTGTAATTGCAACGAGATCATGGCCCTGCGACCACACACAGATCTCTGGTTCTTCCAGTTTATTCCCCAGGCTGTGTGTGCTGGCATACAGACAGTGCAGAGAGGTAATCCAGCACACGGGTTTCCCAGGAGGGATGCAAGAAGATCCACCGTAGCCATGCCCACGCTTGAGGTGTCTGGCCTTCTTGTCCTCATCTTGGGAGGCGGCTAAGGAACATGTATCGGTGCTCTGGTTGGCCTTGCTTGTTCCCTGGTTGGATGTGATGATATGATCAGTGACACTTTGGACCCCTCCCCCCGAGTCCTTCAGTTTATAGCCCGCCTCACCCCGCTGGCCAGCCCGCTGCCAGAGATCCCCTTGCCTCTTCTAGGCAGATGGATTCCTTTGTGCCTTTCTAGTCAGTTTCTAAGTTTTACCTTTTGATGACAGCCACCTATTTCCATGTTTCCCAAGTTGCATAAACAAAGATCTTAATTTCTGCTTTTATGCTCACTTGTAATTTGATTGGTCTTTTACTATTTTCCTTTTACATTTTTTGAGGAATAGAGGCAGTTAATTCTCTTTCCTTTGATGACCCTCTGATTCACTCATATTATTCTGTCTAAATTTTTTCTTTCAGTCAATTCCACTCACTGTTTTCGTCAGTGATTAAAGTATTTTTTGTAAGGAACAAGTATAGCCATTACCAGTTGAGTATCTTCTTATTTATTCCTAATGCATGCAATGAAGTCATAACTGCTCCTCCCTATGCAACTACTCTCTTATAGTCTGAACCATCATGGTGAAATCCAGAATGCTTGGAAACATCATCTTTTTTTTTTTTTTAATTCCTCCCCCATACAAAACTTAATATTTTTTTTTAACTTTAAGATTTTTAGAATTTTACCAAGTGCAATAGGCGCTGGGTTAGGCTGTCTTTATAAATTACTATTTTAATAATCCAACAGAGAAACTGGATCAAGTCAAACAGGTTCTTGTACATTCACTTCCAAAGGAATCCTATCATAACAGGGAGAATCCTGAAAACAAACTCAAACAGGACTTTGTACAGCTCTGACTGATGACCACTGACTGCCTGCAAACAGTCCTCTTGTTATTGAAAACACTCGTGCCCAAACCAGAGATGCATTTGTCAAGGGCGAGGAGCGCAGAGATGTGTATTGCCCATTTGCTTCACCTACTGCACTTACCACAGGAGCTTGTCAGCATTTCTTAAGGTAAATGGCCAAGTATTTTCTTCCACAGTTGGCTACCCCATAACGAGTGAACAAGCTTTTGCACTGTGCTATTCATGTGCTGTCTCTGGCCAAAAGAGAACAACTCTGGGGTTCTGTGGTAACCTTACCAAAATGTTTGTTGGTATGTGATAGTTAAAGCTTCTGTAAGCCTAAGTAGTTTAAAACCTTTGAAGTCCCAAAATCTTGTATAGTGATTTATGTTACTGTCTATTTGTTCATTTTCTAATTTTAAAAGGGTGATGTTTGTACATTGACATGTCTTGACACTTTAATGTGTTGACTCAACATTTAAAATTATCCGTAATAAGTTGCCTTACTAGATGTGATCTGACAGATTCTCTTGCTTCCTGAAGTTGTAATGCAATGTCATCCAGCTGATTTAAGAATATTCCATGAAGACAGTGCTGTCCTGAAAAGAAAAAAGCACATCCCAAAACCAGACTGAGAAAGAGAGACTGCACTTATAGCACAAGAATTGCAATGTTTCTACAAACTGAAAATATGTAGCCATTTTCAAAAAAGAAGATTAAAATACCAAGAGGTATTTAATGACAGTTAACTGTCAGTTACTATTAATTTTTTAAAAATATTAATATTGTAAAAATGCCTGAATCCTGAATCCTTTTCTATTTGGGAAAGGATGACCTTACTGGGTAGCTCAAGGATACTTTTTGGGAATGGCCTTTTCAAAGGGCAAGAATGAGTAAGAGACCTCACATATGACTCTCCTGGACAAGACCTACTTGTAGATCTGCTTCCCACACAGGTTTACTGCCAATCACAAAGCTGGTCTGTTGCCCTTTCGTCAGTGCGTGAAGTCCTGCAGATATTTCAACAGATAGGTCACTGGCTGTCTGGTAGGAAGTACTGAGGGCACTGATTAGAACCTAACTGAGCTTGGCTGCAGAAGTTTAGCTTTATATGCGGAAAGATTAAGAATTTCCCATTTTGCGATAAGGAAGGCTAATACTCTTATTGCAATTTAATCCCTAAATCCCCACATCTGGAGGAATGTCTCCTAAAATAGGATACAGTATTCATTATAACTTTATAAACCACCAAGCATTTGATTCAGACTTTTCGTTCTATTTTAATACAGTGTATTGTTGTGCAAAAGGCTATTTTATCAAAACCTTTTATGTCAAAGCCTTAACAGGTTTGTGCTTTTTCCTAGTATTAAACACAAGGATCTAAGCCTGAAAGAATATAATAATTTCGTTATACTGATCCCTAAGATCACACCTAAAACAAGTTTCTTAGGGAAGCTGTTCAGGATAATTTATGCTGTCAATTAAAGCCATCTCAACATTATCGTAAATAACTGTCTGATTTTTAAATATGAGTGTCAATATTTTTATTTGATTGACCACAAACAAAGTCTTATAGTATCTCTTATGATGTATTTTTAGTGATGCAGGACACTTTATGGCATACATAGTGTTCAAGACATTCTGGGACTCCACCTGCTATTGCAGTTGATGATCAGCTGTGAATATCATGTTCTGAAAATTTCTCCTCCTTCAGGCTACTTCCAGCTTTGCTGTTAGGGACCTTATTTGTTCAAACTTAATGTGTTGTTAAAAATTTGTGTGAGATTGTTTATGGTCCGTTATAAAATATATTGTAAAATATTTCATATTTGATGTATAGTTTTTTCTGTTTCATATGTCAAATTCACTTTTAATTTTAGTTTTGAATACTATATTGTAAATTGCGTGTTGTCACCACTCCCCTCAGTGATTACAGTCTTAATATTAAATATAGGTATGCAAAAAGATATGACCACTTTCACCAGGCTTCCAACGTAAATGGATATTCAATCATTAGATCTAGTGAATCAAAGCTTGAAGACTTTGTTTGAAGGACAGATGAACATATGAAAAGTTATTTTTTTGCATTCTCAGCAAAATCCCTTTGCATAATTAAAAGAGTGACTTACTTGAAGGTAGCAAAAGGGAGCTTTATTCATGATAGCTCCAACGTTGGTTTTGTTTGTTTGCTTGCTTTTTATTTGGTTTTAGGTGTTGGGTTTTTTTCCCCCAATGGTATTACAGGGATGTAAAAGCAGTCCCTAGATTTGTATAAATGTTATGTTCTTAGAATGTGCAATTAGTATATAAGAGCCAAAATTTGCAAACAGTAATGAGGTGACTAAATACTAAAGGCCATGAAAAGACTTAAATCTAAGCCAGAAGTTGTCTATCAGCTTTCTCCTCACCTGTTTAGCTCAAATATTATTTTTTCTACCCTGTTTGCCTTAGCAATTATATGCAGGATTGGTTGAGACTGAGTAATAGGCAAGCCTGAAATACTAACTCAGTGCAAATTGGAGACTGGTCACTGTGCATGTGAAAATGATACAGTTCATGAGGATGCTTGACCCAAATTCTCTAGGGAAATCCAACAGAATTTTTGTTATTGTTTTTGAGTTTGTTTTCCAGGGGTTTTGTGCTTGTAGATTTTATTGTGAGTAGGGGCTTCCATTTCTGTCAAACCTCAGCAGCATAGACAGTATTTTTGTCAATGTATTACATTAACTCAGCAAAGAGTCAGTCAAAATAAAGCATTTTGCCATGTTTTCTTCCCAAAGTTTATTCTTCTGGAGCCTGATTGGTTTTCAGGGTTTTGGTACTTGCTGTCATTTTGATGCCCTACTAATAGTCCTACCATCAGAGTAATTTGCTTGCTGCTTCCTCTCTGAGTTATATCCAGTGTGTGGTAATTGACTATCAGCTCTACTTGGTCCATGCTAGAAGACAGCACTTTTTAAAGGAGTGTTGTGGAACCTGCTAGTCACTATGTTAGGATGTTCTCTTGAACAAATGTTTCCTGAACTTCTCTAGTAGCTTTTAATGTGTACAGACCTTAAAAAAGAACAAGACAAAATAAGGTCAAAGAAAGATTCTAGATTATTTTGGTATTTGATTTATTTAAATAGCATAGCTCCAACAAAGTCACAGTTAAATGTGTGGGAACATTTCTTTTACATGTAATCTTTATCCCTGTGCTCATTTGATGCTCTTTCTAGCAGGGGATAATTAAATGAAATTTTTGCTTTCAAAATTCTGATTTTACAGAAATTAGATTCATTTTTACTGAATCTGTCCCAGACTGAAGCATGTTTAAGTCCTAGTTTCACATTTAATCTTATATCTTCTGTTGATTCAGGTCAGATCCATGGATATAGAAAGCAAGCACAATATTTTCAGGTCAGAAGCTGAAACACCAGCTCTGTTAGGTGATGGTATCTTTATTGTACCTACATGAATGGATGTCTGGTGTCTATGTTTGCCTGATCATAGTAATTTGCAACTACAATAGATCAAATATATTTATGTGGATGCAGTTTATTAGATGTATGTGCACAGTTTTGGACATGAAAATACTGTATAGAAGACAGAAAGGGGCCCTTTGTAAACATGATGTTTAAAGTTATGCTGACAGAGCATTCCTGTTTTGCTCAAATATTCCATAAGGAATGCGACTATTTTTCACTTACAATATATTTCAAATGTATAAAAGTCCACTGAACACAGATCATACCTAGAATTTTTCATGCATGTATTAACTATAGTTAATACAGCCAATACAGCTTCCTCAGACCCTCCATCCCTATGCCATTAAAATGGAGATATTTTTTATTTTGGTTTACCTTCTCCTGGTTTGCTGGAGTAGTGTTAATTTTCCTCATAGTAGCTGGTACAGGGCTGTGTTTTGGATTTAGTATGAGAATAATGTTGATTACACACTGATATTTTAGTTGTTGCTGAGTAGTGCTTACTCTAGAGGTCAAGGACTTTCCAGTTTCCCGTGCTCTGCCAGTGAGCAGGGGCACAAGAAGCCGGGAGGGAGCAGAGCCAGGACAGCTGGCCCAAACTAACCAAAGGGATATTCCATACCATAGAATGCCATGTTCAGTATATAAACTGGGTGGAGCTGGTCAGGATGGGCTGATCACTGCTTGGGGCCTGGCTGGGCATCGGTCAGTGGGTGGTGAGCAATTGTATTGTGCATTGCTTCTGCACCCCCTGCCTTGGTTTTTATTCCTCTCTCTCCATCTCCATTACAGTTATTATTGTTATTATTATTTTTACTTTATTTCAATTATTAAATTGTTAGTATCTCAACCCATATGTTGTACCTTTTTCTGATTTTCCTCCTCATCCTACCAGGAGGCAGCGGGTGGGGGAATGAGCAAGGGGCTGCATGGTACTTCGTTGCTGGCTGGAGTTAAACCATGACATACCTAAATATAAGCTGTGTACAATAAAGAGGGGAAGTGATTTATCTTAAGTTACACTTATATGGCTCATTATAATAATGTCTTTTGAAAAGTATAACTCTGTAAGAAGAATGGGAATATAGCAGTATATTGGCATTTTTAGATATCAATTTTGAATGGAAATTTCTCTATTAGTACACATTTCAGAAAACCAATTCAGAGGTCTGTAATATAGTTTGTATTTAATTTTCCTTTTTTTCTTAAATCGACCACAGCATCAGATGTCAGTTCTTAAATTTTCAGTGGTTTACAGAGTTGCAATACTGTCTAATACACAATATGAAGGGATACAAGAGAGATTTCTCAAAGAGTATTTTGAAAGTTCTTTACATAAAATCAAGAAAGGAAAACCTAAGTAAGTGGAATTTAAATAAATGTCTGTAAGAACATTTTTTATAAAGTTTGTTGAACTATATGTGGTTAAAATTTTCATTCCTATAGACCATTAACTTCCCACAAAGAGCTTCTGATTTAAGTACTGCATTACCTACTAAATCTCTCTACTATGTGGTTCTTTAAGACTTGAAAATAAAGGGCATGTCCCTGCTAAAAGCAAAATTAGGCTATCTGTAAGGTACAAAATAGAGAGGATCCTGTTGCTATTTGCTCCCAGTAACTCTTTTCTCCTCTACCATTTTTTTAAGAGCTTAGGCAAGTGATTGTAAAATTTAGAATTAATACTACCTATACCAGATGTAGTATGTGCAATAAAATGATAGCATACTCTTATTTTTTCTTACCAATTTGAAAAGCTAGTAGATTTTATTATTTTATTCAATATGCCATGTTTGGTAGTCATAACTACTATGTTGGAATGAGCATATAGACATTCAGCTTTCTGAACCCTCAGGCCAACAAACCACTGTAGATCTCTTGTTATCTAACCATGCTAAATTCTAGATGGCTTGAGATCACTGATAATCACCCCACAAGATCTTTGGACTGCGAGATTCTTCTCCTTATGTCAATAGTTTATTTTTCATTTGCTCAGTTCTAGCATCCCAGGTCTTTTTGTTCTGATCTGAATTCTTTGGCTCAGAACTTCTTTTGCTCCAGTAAAGCTAGTTTTTCAGAAATGTGAGATGTTACATTATCTATGTGAAAAGTCAAAAAGTGTGTACAATTTTAGAGGATCCAATCCCATCAGACATACAATGAAAGTCAAGTTAACTTGAGGCAGATAGAAATTCTGTACAAAGCTCCCCAAAATCCGCCAGCCTGCTTGTCAAAATGATTTTGCTTTCTGTTAACACAGAAAGATTACAAAATGGAACAACAGTTTTAACATAGAGTTGATAATAATATGATATGATTTATTTTTTCCTCAAATCATAGCATGGCTCTTCATAACAATTCTATATAAAAAAAGAACAAATTGACAGCATGACTGCTTGGAAACATATTGACCAGACAGCAGGGTTCTTCTTGTAGTCCATTTGCTGCCAGTAGGACAACTGGCTCTGGCAGTTAACTCAGAAATGGAAAGTGCAGCAAGCCGTCAGAAAAGTGCTATACCTGGGGTGACATCTATTTCAGCCTCCAGCTGATTTTGCCTCTAAAGCATTTTGTATGGAGTCAGTCCATTATGACTTTAACTCTGTGGGAAGAATGTCCCAAAACTGAACTGCAGTGCTGGCTCTCTGCAGATAGTACACATAGTAGAAAAAAGGGGAAACACTTGTATTGCAATTTGGCAAAGAGTGTCTAAGACCTTGTGGAAATTTTTTTTTAATATTTTAGTCTTGCATGACAATCATCCAGGAATTCATGAAAATTATAAAAGAATTATTAGAAAGGCAGACTAATCAGAACTCGTAAAGATTTTTCAAGACAGTAAAAGAATAGTAAATACTACTTTTAAAGATACAAGGCAAATTTAATTTCGATGAGCCTTCTTTGAACCATCATAAATATTTTGAAACAATGATAAAATATAAGGGCTAAACCATCCCTATTTCTGCAGAGAAAAACTGTACCTTTACAGTCACAGCAATGGTTTCTGAGCCATCCAAACTGTGGACAATGGAGAGCTAACTACCAGATATAATTATTGACTCAAAACCTTTGACAAAAGTCTCTGGTAAGATCATATTCTGGAAACCAGCTGCTCAAGGGGTCAGAGGTGTGTGATTGTCTTGGATAAGAAACTGGTTAAGAGATTGCAAGCAAAGCAATGGTTCCTGGGTTGTTTTTAGCATTGCAGAAGTCCTTTTGTGGCACATTAGAATTGATGCTACCTAATGAATTTATCAGTCACTGGATAAAAGTACATGAATGGTGAGAAGACAGATTTTGGACATAATACATAATTATGTTGGTTAGGCAAAATCAAAGAAAGCTGTGCAGCAACTCAGAAAGACCCAGTGGAGTTATATTAGGAGATAAAAAATGGTGGTAAAAGAAGGGATGCTGAAAGGAGAAATCTGAAATAACTTGAAAATGTGTTAAAATGCTAATGGGAAAAGTATAATATAGTCTGAGATAGTTTCAAATGCTGTTATTGTTTAGAAGAAATATACTTACAAAATCAAAATGGAAAAATAGTTCTAAGATTGTTCCACAGTCTTGGCTTTTAAATTAATTTAATCAAGAAGGAAAGATGTGTAGATATTTATGAATGATTCAGCGGAAACATCCCCTCTGTATATAGCAAGATACATATAGAATTCCTCATCTGAAATTCTGTACTCTGTTCTGGTAGTCCTTTCTCAAAGAGGTAATATGATAGGAATGTTAAGTGTCAGCAAACAGTACATATTTGTTGGCTTAGATTTTTTTTAAAAAAAGTATAGAAAGTAGTAACTGGAATGTATACTGCACGTTTTAAATTATGTTTTTTGTAGTAATGGATAAGGAGAGATACAAACAGATCTAAAGGAACACATCTTAATTAAGAAGTTTTAGAAGGTACAAACAGTGTTAATTTTGTGAAACTCATTGTTGGATAGATCTTTGCCTTGAGACAACATTCATTTTTGCATTAAAATAAACACATGCAGGGCACATTATGCCAATCACTACAGATTAGTTAGAAAAAATTGCCAGTGCATGAATCATCTCCTAACTGTCAAAAATTTTACAGTTCTGAAATACCTGATTGCAGTTTGCTGTTAGAGACGTGACAGTGGGCCACATGTAATAGTAGAGTGGGAAAACAATTCCTGTGTTCAGAAGACTTGCCAGATGAACACTAACCTATCTCCATCCCTAGCTGAAGTGATTAGGAGGAAGCTGGTTGCTTGACAACCATGTTAGCCCTAGGTAATTTTTGCAGTATTTATGAGCTGATGTTCTATTTGTATTACATTCATTAGCTATGTCTTTCAGAAGGGAGGAAGGAAGATATGGGGAGCTGACTCCTGCTGATCACCACAGATGAAGTGAGTCAAGACTTGCTTAAAAAAACAACGTGTAGCGGTAGGGTATGGGAAAATGCAGATTGCAGCAAGTACACAAATGAAACAGAAGTATTTCATGCATGCCGGGTAGAAGAATGGCTGTAAGCATAGATCGGCCTGAGATCCAGTCATCTCCTCCACACCTCACCTCCTCCTGGATGAGCTGCAGACTATCTATCCAGCTGTTACTAATGGCATTTGGACATGTGGGGTCATTGCAAACAGTCTGGAGCTTTTCAGTGGTGTGTCTTCTCAGGCCTGGGTTGAAAAGAGCAGCAGTCTTTAGTGAATAATGAAACCAAATCCAGAGAGAAAGTGTAAAGAAGGAGTGCACAATTTGGAAAGAAGATGAAATACAGGAGGATTGGGTGAAGAAAATCAGGTGAAAAGGATGCAGAAATAAGACTCTGTTCTACTTTTGGAACCACCTCAGTTTTCTTCTAAGAAATATACAGTTAAAAAAGTGTCATGGAATATGTAAGATAAACCATTAAATCATCATACCACTGGGTCATAAACATGATGTGATTTTTAATAAATCTTAATATGAAATTGACCTGTTACAGAATTTTTTGGTTCCATTAATGTTCCTGTGGCTGGTCCTTATACTGAAAAAAAGAAAGTATTTAATAATAGTTTCATGTGACTTTTCTTGCTTTGTAGATGCTTGTGTCTTCTGTTTTGTGATTTCTATTTGGTTGCAGTACACTGCATTGAATTCCAATGCCCTTATTTGTGAAGCTTTCCTTTTTTTGCAGCAGTCAGCTATTGGTTAAAAATAGCTACATTATATTGTCATTAAATATTAATTAAATTGAGTTGTGGCAGCCTGTGAAAAGCATCCAATTAAGCAGTTCACTTTATACACATAAGGCTACAAATGAGTAGTCTTCTTTCTTTTCAATAATGCATCACAGCCTGCCGTTAGTATCTGTAAAATAATTGATAAAGCAAAAGTTATTTGTAAAATACATACTAGAAATAGAAAAGTAGATTAGAGAAGATGATTTTGCCTTGGGACTTTCCTCTGACTGTGGGAAAGGTCCAACATACTTTATTTAATTTTTACATAGCCTGGGGAAACCTGAAATGCCGTATCTAATCATTCTATATTTTCTACTTCTGACATGTATTATGTATTACTAAATCTTAAAAATCAGACATGGAAAACACATCATAGACTTTACTTGCCCTGAAGCCATTACAATACAGTAAATATGGCTGGGTCATGGGAATGGCTCAATGACTTCTTGCATCTATCCAATTTATCTTAGTTTGTTGCTAGCACAGTGATACACCCATAGGCTTGTTTGAAGAATGTGCCTGGGCTGCGCTCTGGGGCATGGCCGCCATCCATGCAGGCAGAGCTGAGCTAGCCTGGGCAGCAATGGCAGTGGAGGTGCATTGGCTCAGGCTTCAGCGTAGGGCAGGACATCATTCTGATGTCCCAGGACCAGCCTATACTGCTGACCCCTCACTGGCCCACTGGCTACAGGTATTAAAGCTAGCTAGGTTTGCTGTGTGTGTTCTCAAACTGCTTCCTCACTTGCAGTGCAAACTTGCCCCAAACCACACACCGGTTGTGACACAGTGGTGAACCAGTGGTGATAAGGAACCACAGGGATGTGGAGGCTTCTGAGCAGCTGAGCTGCTCTCAGCTACCACAGTGCCACAGGTGAGGAACATCAGCCTGGTGCCAGCCTCCTATTTCCCCAGCCCCATGCATGTCCAGGGACTAAACTAGGCTTCTGTGTAAGCCCCTGTGTCCCAAGTTACACCTTAAGGTGCCTCTTTTGTAGCAGCTTTCAGTTTCTATTTTGCCTTGTACATAACTCGCCTTCTGCCACTTGCTTATTATTTCTCGCCTGTCTTCACTTACTGAGGTTAGTTTTGATTCAGCACTTTATTTAATTGCTGATTCCAGCGCACTGCTTGAAAATGTACCTTCTGGTTACTGTCAAAGCCCTGTGTACAAGCTGGGCCTGAACTTGACAGGATATTGTTTCAGCAGACTGGAAATAGTTTGGCCATTTCATTTACTTTTAAAATGTAGGCTTTAATTGAATTAAATATGAAGCAAAGCTGTACAAGATGTACAGTGTGCATTTTTTTTTTCCTCCTTTAACCTAGGGTGAAATTACAATTACTTTTATTGTCCCTACAGCATAATATTTAATGAGACAAAAATTCTTGTACTGACTATGCATTGATGTCAGAGGAGGAAAGCTATGGATGTGGCAGCTTAGCAGAGGCCACCCAAGCCACCTGGAGCCTTTCAAGGCAAAGTCTGGTAAAGACTCTCGGGAAGGAGGGTGTGCTTTGCAATGTGGCTAAGGACCAGCTGCTGCTGCAAAGCATCTTCGCTTTCCTTCCTTCTCCACCTTCCACCTCCAGTTTTGACCTGCTGCCACCTCACCTGTGGCAGCATCAGCATCCACCCCGCCCTGCAGTGAGGCAAATGGGGGAGATAAATGGGCAAGCACATAACCAGTCCAGTGAAAATGTGGAGTCTTCTGATAGCACATCTGGGTACTCATAAGGTACAAAGGAAGGGGGCAGAGCACGTGGCCCGAGCTGCAGGTGGGCTCTGGGTTTTGAGGTCTGCTGGCAGTCATCCTTCAAAGTGAAATTATAGTGTTACTACTTTAGTTAGGTTTCAGAATCAATGTCATAAAGCAAACAGAGCTATTTGTGAGACTGCTGGTAGTGCAGTTTCTGACTGGCTGCAGGCTCAAGTAGTCAGTGCTTTGAACCATGTTATCAATTTTTTTAAATACTAATGCGGTTTTAACTGCCCAACAAAAGCACCCCACTGTAACGTGATCTTACAGTGGGAAGAGAATATTTACAAATTTGTTTTTGACCACTACCATATCAAGAAAAAGGGGTGAAATCCTGGTTTATAGCAGCAATGGTAAAATTCCTACCTGAAAACCAGGAATTCACAAATGATAGAAATGAGTATGCGTCTAGGAATTCAGCAACAAGCTAATTGCTAATTTTTCAGCTCACCCTTGCAACAATTTACACATAAAACATTTTGTGAAGACTTAGATCATTTAGTACAATATCATTATGAAAGCAGTATTTCAATTAAAGTCTTACTTAAAAATATGTTACTAATGCATTTTGTATCATAAATGTGAAGAACTGCAATTAATTTAGTAAGAAATAAAAAATAAAGCTGCAATTTTGTTTTCATGTTTTTTCCATGTTTTCTGTATTTTCTACTTGGAAACTTGGATGTCTTGGAAATCACAGACAAATTCATTCAGAAGTCCAATCTGTCAGAAAGTCCAGAAAATAAGAACTAGCTAAAGAAATGCTTGCCAGATGAATGATATGTACTGAAAGAAGAAATCAACTTCTCTGCTATCTACTGCTATATATAAATAATATACATTATTTATTTATTTTCCCCTGTGGTTTTTCACATCCATCAACACTTTCTACAGAAGTAGAAACAAAGTTTAAAGTTTTAATAATTAAAGTACTGAGACAGTAAAAGCAGTGACATAATGAAACTAAATCAAATCAGGCTGTGATCTTGCATTCTGGTATGTATGCAGACAGTGGTGTTCCTAAAAAAAGCAACTTTTACATTTTTTGTTCTGTGAGGCTTGCTATTATTGTGCCTGGATATCAAAGGAAATCTTCCTGCCAGACATAATTAGAATTGCCAGCTTTTGAAGTTTATCTTAGTATTTACAGGGATCATCTGAAGCCCAGTCAAATCAATGCAAAAGCTCCTGGGATATGTCTCCACTGCACAAAGCACAACAATCTTAAGCGATGCCTGACTTGGTGCTAAGTGAGCTGCATTGTGCAGAGCCAGGCAAGAGGCAGTAATTATGGACTAGAAAGGAGTGTAGCGACAGACCAGGTTAAGCCCCAAACAGGCTGTGGTTTCAGAGCAGATTTCTCTTGGCCGGCGTATCACCTCCCTGCAGCTACACAATGCATGGTGTGAGCAAAACCCTCTTACATTATGAAGCCACTTGTACTTTGGCCTCAAAAGGGAACAAATTCAGGCTATGCCTGGCAATCGGGTATCTTAAGGTTTATGACTTCCTTACCACATTATTTACCCAGTAAACTGCCATAATATAACATCAGCAGCAAGCAGAGGATGTTTTAAAATGCCTTCTACTGCTTTGTTCCTAAACTGTTGGATGGTACGTAATTTCTCCCGCAAAGCTCAATCAAGGCAGAACAGTTCTTGCAGCCACCAAAGAGGACTTGGGGATGGAGATGAGATGAGACTGATGGCAGCAGGGCCAGCAGTTTACACCAGGTCTTGAAGGCCATGTTTCTCCTCAAGGGCTCTGAGCAGGCAGTTGCACGTCAGCTTCAGTCTCTATCACTGTCCACCACTATTTGTGGGACCATGGGTTCAACTCATCAGGGGAGCTGACCTCTGTGATAAGTAATCAATTTTTTTTCCTGTCTCCTTTGGTAGAGTGTTTCCAAACACATGAGCTTCCTGAGCTGATTTACGATATAATCTCATATGCTCAGTGCTGTGGTGGGGCTGGACCCACACCTCCATTTAAAAGTGTGATACCATGTCCAGGTGTCTGGCTTAAAGTCTTGTGAAACAAATGCATCAGTGGGTATTTCCTAAAAGCAGAACCTTTTTCAATCTTATTGTTAGTGTTTGTGGAGTATGACAGGGATGCTACTGGAAAACGTAAGTATAATTTAATAGCATTTATCTTATACAGCATAGTAATAGGATGTCAAATCAGTAAATGGCTCACATATAATCAAAAGGATGATGCTGTGTCTGAGGTCCCAATCCTAATGCTTCCATATTACTTTAAAACACAGCAGGAAAATATAGAACTTTTAACTAGCTTAGAGTTATAAACCTAAATTTGTGCAAGAGAATTTTTAGCAATATTATGAGTAGCAGTTTAGGTGTAATACCACTTTGATGAATCGTATGTTTTATTTTATTCTCTCCATTAAAATCTTTGCAACTGTTTTGAGAGGAGAATACAGTGAACACCATACTCTGCAACCCAAAATGATTCCTTGTGGAGTTCCTAAGCCAAAAATAGTTAATGCATAGAAACAGAGTGGTCATTCAAATTGGAAAGATATTATGAAAGCAATACATTTGAAATTTAGTAAGCCCCAAAGAGAGGGTTGTGGTGCTGATGTAATTTGTCCTACATTGCAAATGGAATGCCCTATTTGCAAATTATGGACTTTCATTTTGAGGGTTATCCTTTGTGCTGTGGTTCTTAAACTTGGCAGAAAAAGAGCATTGGCTAAGAGAGCTCAAAAAATGCTTATAATTGGCACCCCAGAGTGCATCTTAGTGAGGTCTGGCTGCTTTTGGTCTTGAGCTTAGCAATACATTTTTGTCCAAATTAAGCCTGGATTCATTTCAGCACTGGAAGAATGCTTTACAGCACGTTCAGTAATAAAAAAGCATCCCCTTTAGTGAACCAAAATGTACAGATGAAAACTACAGCCTCAGCTTAGTGCATTTAATGTAAGTATTAGTTCTATAGTGTCGAGTCAGAAGTGGCTCACACCTTCTCAACAGTGTAGACAAAACTGCATTTTGTTGCCTTACTTAAGAAAAAAAAAAAAAGTAAGCCCTGGACAACTGTGCTTCTTGTTCCTGCAGGGTGGTTTGAAAATGGTGCAGCTGTGAAACGGTCCTCCTCCAACAACCACCCTGACTCTGCACTGGCAGAACTCTTTCTTAGGACCACCAGCAATGAAAGCTTCCCCAGCCTCTTGTGCAGACAGGTTACTTGGTAAGATCTTTTCTTCCCCTTTCTGGGGTGATTTTACCCAGGTTAGTCGCCCACCGCAGACAACTGCCTAGTTTCCCTAAGCATTCAGGTGAACCTGTCTATTGTGTCCAAAACTGCTGCCTCCTCATTAACTATACTGATGTTGAGAAAGGAAAGGCTCATTTTAATCCCTTAATGGTGGAACTACTGGTGCATGAAGCCAGCTGACGGTGTCAGCCCTCAGCATCACTACTGTAATAGTAGAAAGGAAGGAATGTTCTGGCTCTTCTGTTTTTCATAGGAATTGCTGAATATATGCAAGATGTTAACAGATCTAATTATTATATATTTTCCTCATTTAATGCCCAGAAAGTGCCAACATTTTGGCTATTAAACTCTTCATGTGGTTATAAAACACTTCCTAAGTGGTTATCTGTTGAGAAATAGTGGTTTGATCTATAAAAATCTGAATGACAAAACTCCAAAGTAGTGCAGCGTTAGTTAACGCATTTTCAGATTTCCCGGTGATTTTACTGTTACATGGGTTGTCATAGTAGCATCCTAGCACTGCCTTGGCTGGGTTTACAAATTTGTTTACAGAGATGGTAAATAATTGTTTCTGTTGGTATGTGTCTAAAATGGGTAATAAGACTATAATTATAGGTATGAATGCCTGTTTTTACTTAAGTGCTAACTCTAGAGATTTAACACTGATGCCTCATTAATTCCTAATCTTGAGTTTTGCATCAGCAAGCTCATTTAATGTTGTCTTTAAAATATGCACTTTTCTTTCAAACAAAACTTTTTTTTGCTTGTAAGAAAGGTGTTCCATCAGCTAAATGAACCAAAATTTTTTGAAACTTTTCTTTAGCCTTTTACCCTTTGCCTTCCAAACAGAGAAAATTAGGTCTTAGCACCTCAGGTTCTGGGGAACATGTGAATCTTCCAGCAGCCTGGAATAAAGCAATTATACTGTCTCAGTGCAAATGGGATATTCAAGAAGGTACAATTTTGTTAAATTATATTTCTGTTAATTAATCTGAGCCTTTCTAACTAAGCTGTGAAAGCTAACTTGACTGCTCTCAACTACAAAATTTGGAATAAAGCCAACATGAAAACGACTTCTATTTCCTACTTGAAGAACAAAACTTTAGAAAAATATACCGACATTATCAATGAAGTAGCTACATTTTCTGTTTGAACCTTCTCTTTTTAAGTTTAATTTTTCAAATTGCAAAATCATTTCCATGTAAGCACCTTTCATCTTGCACTTTTTTATGAATCATTTCTTCATAACCTGTCTCAGAAATAACAATGAGTATTATTAAAATAGAATCAAATGATCTCAAAATCAAACGATTTAAGTAACTTATTTATAGTTTTTATTAATTAGTCTTATTAAAACCCCCACTTACTATTGATGGATCTTTAAAAATAAATTATTAACTATTTTTTGGCTTGGTTTTCCAAGCAATAAATTATTATGTAGTGATTATGTGTATTTGTCTGTCCCCTCAAAAAACTGGTTGCAATGAGCTACGGTAAATCAAATTTAATGTTTCATAACATGAAGCTGCTAAGGTTTTGTGAAAATTAGTAGCTGGTTGGAGAAGAGGAACCAGTGCTCTACAGTGTGCGCTGAGGGAGAGGCAGTTTTAATTCAGAGCCCTATCCATTTTAAAAGACAGGAATCAGATGCTCAGTCGAGATATGTATACTAGATAATCATTCAGCAGTTTGTTAGCTTCAAACCAAAACTGGCAAGTACTGACCATCAGTCAGTCAAGCATATACAGACATGAGAAGAAAGAGGGGAAAAACTGTGAGGAACATGAAAAGGCAAGTGCAATAGGATGGTGCTGAGCATACTGAAACTGTAGAGGAAGTGGCTAGGAGGTGCAGATATAAATCCACAAAAAGGAAGAGCTCCTGCTATGCTGTTCACAGAGGAACTCTCAAACACTCTGAATCATGCTTGGTAAAATCAGATAACCAAAGAGCTATGCACTCACCTGTACACTAAAGCATCTTTACTTACACATAGAGCTTTAGGTACAATAAGATTTATGTAAGTGAAGCTTTATTAAGTAATTTAAAACAGGCTCCATGTATGCTGTAGTTTTTTTGGCAGCTGAAATGCAGACTAAAAAAAGTGTGATTTAGTCCTGTAGGAAAGAAACAAGAATGATGGATGAATGTGTATGCAGTATCTGTGAGGTACAGTCCACAAGGCTGCTGTGTAGGACAAAGCAAAGTCACTCATTTTTTATTTTGTACGAAAAATAGTGCTCTGTGCTATTTTAGTCTCAGGTGCAGGGTCGTTCCCTGTTATAATGGAATTTCAAAGAGGTCTCCGTTTGGGATGATAGTTTGCTGTATTGTATCTCATCCAGAAAGTACTGAAGTTGACAGCTGCAAATTTTCATGACGAAAAGGCAAAAACTGGGCTGCCAGTTTAAGAAAGTGCATATTATTGTTTGAATATCTGTTGGATTATATGTTGATTTGGAATAAAACATAAGAATGTTAGAGATTTCTTTTTATTTAGCATTTTACTGCAGTACGTGTAGAAAGCTGTAACATTTTCATGGTATTGAAAACCAGACTTATGTAGGTCTCATGTCTAGGTTTTTAAATCTTGTTGAGGGGGAAAGGAGCTTTATGTTGATAATACATGGATCATGTTACCTGACAAGTCAGTGATTTACCCTTAAAAAATCAAATCTGTCCTCTAAACAAATGAAAGAGCAGGTCTTATCACCTGCCTACTAAGTTGTATTGTATAGTTAAAAAATGACTGTAATGCACAATGCTATCATTGAACCATCAGTCCCTGTTTCAGCCACTTGTAGACTGGTTGGGATATGCATGAATGTCTCAGGCTACATGACTGCAAAGGAACATGCAACTTAAAATATACTGCTCTTCAAGAATCCTCTGAAGCAGAGAACATTGAGTTGGAGATGCAGGAGCTTGCTTTCATCTTGCAGTAAATAATATTCTTTTCACTAGCTGTGGAGAGGGAAAGCTTTAGAATAATTTTGAAATCAAGGATGATTTTTTTTTCCATATTGATATTTGGGAGAGGAAAAGACCATAAGAATTTTGCAATCATCTCCAAAGAGGTATTACAATGTTAACAAACATAAACTACTGATACTAAGGACTGTACTCTAAATTTGCACTGTCATTCTAACTCTGAGGGTATAAAGGCTCTCCTAAAAATGTGCTTCTGTAGAGTCACAGTTCATCTGTCCTGTTCATGCAGTAGGGAAAACCTGGGCAACTGTGCTTTCTGTAGTGATTCATCTTCACAGTGCTATAGCAAGTTACCTGTGCATATACACAGACACTTGAAATACATGTAGTGGACATCTTGTACTCAGCAGCAGCTAATCTGCTTTACAGATCTATTCCTGCTGGGCTAAATCCACTTACTAATACAGACATACCCGTGTGTAGAGGACTTAGATGGAGAAGGGGCCAAGCAATGCCAAGGGCATAGGACAGAAGAGGATTTAAATGCGGTAGCTAGGATTACATGAGAAATAGAGCAGAGCTACCTACTTCCAATCCCTCAGTGCTTCACAGTTTAAAGAGGAAGGCTAGGACAAGTAATGGAGAGTCAGCAAATCTGGCAAAGCTTCCCTCACCAACGCACTTAAGCATACAAAAAGTTTCCCATACCTCATAGTGGAAGGAGCTTTTCCTCCCATTTCCAACGTTAATGAAGAAGTACAGTACGATTCAAGTCATGTAGGACATCAGAGCCAATCTTGACAAATTTCTGCTGTAATACAGAATTCTTCTTGGACCTGACAGTGAAAACTTGTCTCACATTAGGAAATACCAACATATCTCTGCATTCCCATGTTCTCTTTCCTGGCTGTTCTACTTTTTCAGCTTCTGAATTGGCCTTTGACCAGCAGATGACCCACTAGATCATAGTCCAGGTTATGTTTTGATGCAGGTGGAACAGCACCACTCATAGCAGCTGCCACTGAGCTGTCCCGTGTTAGAAAATGACGCTCCCCAAAACACAGGTGGAGGGATTTAGAAAACAGATGAATACATCATCCACTTGAAAATATTGGGCTTTCTCTCTATCTTTCCTGGGATGGTGTGGGGAGATGTCAAACATTCTCACATCTGTCATGAATTCTTCCAGCTCTCAGTGTCTGAGTCATCAAGTGATGTGCTGGATTTTAGCGTACCAGTATGCAATTTCTGTGGCTCTGTTCTCAGTCTGTAAACACTCCGGAGCCACATTTCCTGAACAGTCCAGTGGTCTATAGGTTCCCAAGCAAACACTTCTCCCTTTTCCTCCGCTTGTCACCTGTTGAGCCCTCGGCATTACAGAGGAGCACAGCTGCAGAGCAACCTTGCTGCTCTGCATTTCCCGGGCAAAGTAATTAGATCAGCATGGAAAAGTCTCCCATGGAAGTGATTCATCTTAGAAATTTGCTTATAATCTCTAGATGCCTGTCCCTACCTAGACCATCTGTCAGTGTTTACCATATTGTGTTTCCAGCACAGTGGTCACACAAATAGAAACTCAAAGGCATGTCCAAGCTCTTTACTCCATAGTTTAATTCCCCAAGAGCTTGTTATTTCTAGCAATCATTTAAAGAAGAGTACTGGTCTACCATGTCTTCTTGTTGGAGGCAACATGGCCACCTCTGCTGGGAGTCAGGGACAAGCAAGGCTCTCAGCCCTGCATTGCACAAACCCAGCTCCACTGGTGAAACTCCTATTATTAACACACCTGTGACTCTGGCCCAAACTGAAACTATAAACATCAACTCGGGAGGAATTGTAGCTGCCACTCCAGCTGCTGCTGATGCTGCTACTACCTTTGCTTGTCAGACAGTAGTAGCAAAGCATGCTTGTGAAGAAAAGGAAGGTAAGATCAGAAAGAAAAAGCATCTACCCACGCTATCCCTGAACAAGGTCCTGCCAAGACTGCATCAAAGTCCTGGGGTGGCACTAGGCATGCCATCTGCTTCACCTCCATAAGATGGACTAAAGAGCGCAGCAAACTGTCAATGAGATAAACAAGGCAGTCATAAATTCTCAGTTGTTTTTTCTCCTTTTCTGTTACAACTCTCATTTACACCCAGCATTACTTTTTCAGTCCATATCAAATCCTTTTCTATTTCCATCAGACTTGCCTGCCTGTGCTTTGCTTTGCTGAGCGGATTCTCACCTGCTGAGTCAGAGATCCCTGGGTTAGGGCAGCAGTGTGTGACAACTTGTACCTGATGAGCTGCTATAGCTCCTGTCCTGCCTTTGGTGCCTGTGATGCTGGAAATGTACTCTCTTGGTGTAATGGTGGACTGATCTGTCCCACTCTGGGATCTCTACCAAGATCCAGGGCAGTTGCCATTCACCTGTCTATGCCTAGCCCAGTTTTCCCTCATCCTTCTGGGGGATGGCTGCCCTTCCTCAACATTCCAGCCTGCAGTAGCAGCCAATGGTACCTAACAGTCAAGCACAGGGATGCCTTGCAGTGTTGTGTCCATGCACTCTTTCTTTTCTTGCAAGTGGTACATGACAACAGCGTGTTGCTTGGCAAACAGGGGAGCACGCTTTGGAATGCTGCCGCCAGCCTGTCTTTACTGCCTCTGTTATTTACTGCCTCTTTACTGCCTGTTTCTGCTCTCTAGACGGGGCTTTCCTACTTGTTCCGGAACCTGATGTGCCTCACGCTAGCCCAGCTGGGTCCACTACTCAGTGGAAACAACCCCTTTCCCCAAGTACTGTCTCCCACCAAACTATAGTCTTTCCTGCTTCTCTCTTTTTCACCTGATCTGGAGTTTCCATGAAAGTCCAGTAGGGTTCTCTCTTCTTTATTGTTGCTGCTTATACTGTTGCTGATCCAGGCACCAAACCAGGTGCATCAACAAGCGTAATTATAGATTGCTATCACCTTGAGAGGTGCCTTATTTGAGAGATGCCCACCTGGTAGCTCCTGAAATTACAAAAATTAATGGTTATGTAAAAAGCAAAAAGCTTATTGCAGTACTCAGTAAGGAAGAATTGAATTATGACCAGTTTTGGCCATGGTTTAGAGGCCTAGAATAACATGGGCGTGCATGGAGAATCTATGCAAAGGAAGCAGTCCAGACCCGTGTCTTCGTGTGGACATCTGAACGCAGCTGCCTGCATGAGTGAAGACAGCAAACGTGTTTCTTGATGGTAGAGGGGCTGTTCAGGTGAGCAGCTTCCAAACAGCAAAACATTTGAATCAGTGCTAGTAATCTACTTTTAGAGAGATAGATTGCATCCTGACTTCCCGTCTCACTTGAGATCTCTAGGTGTTAGTGTGCTATAAATAACAATAGCACTTCTTCTGACAAGTGAAGGAGGTTGAGAAATTCACTAGGAGAAAGACTGATTCTTTCATCATATAACATATGGATAATCAGGATGGGGGAGAGGATGTGCTGAACTTGGAAGATTTGTATGAAGCTGTGGTTCCACTCTTCCTTGCAGGATTTGTGAGATTTCTTTTCCTACACAGAAGTTGGCAGATAAAGCCGACAAAGTAAAGATTAAAGCACAATGACAGGGAAATTTGAAGAAATTTGCATAGTAACTGCCTGGCTAAATTTTGCCTGTGAGATCTATAAATCTGTCTCTTTCAGGAACAGAAGATTCGCACAAATCATTAGCCAAAAACTGAGAAAAGCTATCACACTTTTTCACAGAAGAAATAGTTGAAAGAACAATTTAATTATCTTTTCAACCATGAGAAGCAATCCTACCTTTTCAGCCATAATTTTGTATGGCTGCTTTCACTGACATAGTAGAAAAATCAGTACATCTAGTAGAAACTGATATTACACAAACTTTTAAAAGATGAAATTATCTTCAGAACAGGTTTTTTTAGACCTTCTCAATAAACTCTTTGATGTTAATTCAGACAATTTTGCATATAACTCTGTAAGATCTTAACACAAAAAAATCAGTAATAGTTCAAAACAGTTTAACAGGGAGAGAACCTCATTTCTGAAAAAGGTCATTGTTTTACCCATCCATAATTTAGCTACTATAATATGCACTATATAATATATCTACTATAAACTCACAAGGCATTCAAGATGGAGCTTAGTGAATTCACTTTCCATTTTGTTTTTCCTGTAGAAGCGTTAGTGATCCTTTACATTTCTTTGCACCATGCTCTGATGAATCCAGAACATCCCTCTGCTTTACTTTTCATTGCAGAATCTGTTTTGTTTAAAACCTGCTGTGATGTAGCACAGAAATTACACTTGTATTCAAGCAGACCCAAGGTAGCAAAGGTTATGCAATTTCCAAAGTTGAAATGAATTTTCCGGTATATGACATACCCACTGATCTTGAAAAATGTACACTGATTTTATGAAAACTATGTAAATACTTTTGATTTACACCTTTAGAAAGTGAGTAGAATCCAGTCGATTTGCTAAAGTACTTTCATTTCTGTACTTGATTTTTTTGCTTCTATTCACTCACATTATGTGTTTATTATCTATAGTGCTAAATACTCACATTCCTGGAATCCTAAATGAATACTGGGAAAAAATTTCATCTTTGATGGAGTAGTTGGCAGAGCAATACAAAATGCATGCTACTGTTCATATGGATTTTATCTTGCCTTTAATGGTGGTGTTTCTCTATAAATTATTTGAACTCTTTATTCTCACACCTGCACTATCCATAACTTAAGATATGGAGTGTCAGGATGCATTTTAAAAAAATTCATCAGCAAGAAAACTATGCATTCAGAAGGAAGAATGGTGTTGTGGATAGATGCACATCCAAGTACACATGGGATTAATCCAAGTTAGAGCTTCCTCCTCTAAAATTCTGAGTAAATATTCCAACCATATTTAAGACATCCTTTATGCTTATGTCTCTATCTTCTCATGAGTCCCAGAATCATTCTTTTTTCCCTGTTAAGTCTCTCTCCAGGGTTCTTTTGGCAAATAACTGCAATACAGAGAAACAACATATTAAGGCTTGTGTTGATGGCTTGTATGAACGCTTAAAAACATTTTCAAATACACTTTTTTTTTTTAATAGGGCAAATACTGATGAGGTGTTGGTGAAATTTCTTTTTTCCTATACCTCTTCACCTTCCTAAAAAGCATTTTGGTTGAAAGCATGCTTATAATTAAAATTAAATTACGTTGTAAGATATTCCAGGAAGTTTAAGCAAAAGAAGTTCTGTGATTTCCTATTTGTCCTGAGGAATAAGAAGACTGTCCCCACTCATCTCTGGAAGAACAGTTTTCAGACCTGACAAGTTTGAAATTCAGACAATTCAGAGTAATCTGTTTTAAGTAGTAAAATATGGACAATAAAGTATCTCTCTCTGTATACCTGTAGATACAGAAAGTAGCATTTGTAGCAGGCTGAATTAATTTTACTCTAACCTTTAAAAGGACATTCACCTTTCAGCATTGCTTATGCATGGAAAATTTCATTTTATAAGAAGGTTTTACATGGAAAATGGACAGCTGCAGATGAGCTGTTTTGCAGTCAAAATAATAGCCAACGACTTATCCCAGCTGGATTTAAAATAATGGAAAGATGTCTTGAAATTTCCAGAGTACATTGATGCTGAATTTAGTGGAAAACTTACTGTGGCAGGAGAAAAGCATCTAAAAGTTCCAGTGGATCATGAGGCTAGTAAACATTATTGAAAGATAGATCATTTCTAGGAATGGTGAAAAATCATTTAGTGTTTGAAGTTTTTTGAAACATATAGTTTTTGATCGTTTTGTGAGGTCTGAATTTTCTTCCCTATAGAGTTTAGCTGAAGCTTGCAAGATCAACACATACTTTAGTACATTTTTCCACTTTGCTAGCTTCTAAATATTCTGTTAGAGGGGCCCACCAGGGCCAACAGCTGGTTATTTGTTAAATTTTTCTTCCTCCAATGAAATCTGTATTTACAATAAAAGGCATCTACCAGGGAGTCTTCAAGAGGATTTACTTTTAAAAAGTTTCTCATTTGAGCAGTACGAATAATTCTGCAGGCTAAACCAGTTTGGGGGTCTTCAGATATTTCTTTTTTTTAGTATCATACATAAGGTAGCCTCTTTGAAGTTGAAAGTGCTCCCATTCTTCTGTTTAAGATATGAAAGCAAGAAATTAATTTATTTTCTGAATTTTTGTGTCAGATGAACAGTAACAAAAGGGACAGGAGAGCCCAGTCCTGATCACACTGCAGCTGGTGAGTCTTTCTGTCACTGACACAAAGGTGAGCAGAACTGAAAGCTGCAGAGTATCTCCCATTACAGGATTGAATCTACTCTCGCGTTGATTGCTGTGAATCTGAAAAAGATGAAGAGTGGGGTTATAAAAAAAAGTATAAATGAAAGGAAAATCAAGCCTTGTGGGTTGATCCCAGTCTGCATGAAGCCTGCTGCCAGATTGAGCTGCTTCTACCATTACCATTTTATCAAAGTTTACTCCCATCAAGTAACTTCAGTATTTTCTAATTTCAGGATTATTGAACTAGTGAAAAATAACAGTCCTTCTGCCTTATGTACACAGACTATTACTATAATAAAAAAATGGTCATTGCACTATCAATAATGGGGTAAAAAAGGAAATGGAAGGAAAGTATGCAAAGCTCAGGAGTAATCAGTCTTGGGACCAACCTCTGCCTTACCCCTGACTGTTCATTTTGCCCTGTAGTAGTTCTCCAGGCTGCTGGATACTGATTGCTGCATTACAGGGAGAAACTGGAGGAGTGTGCTGGCCTGGTGGGTGGCTCAGGGTAGCAATGGCAGCTGGTTTTTGCTGTGCACTTGAATTTATGGCTGCAAGTAGCTTCAAGAGGAAAACATAGCCTGTAGGGAAAGAGAGGCATGTGGGGAGACAAAAGTTCATGCTGAAATTTGCTAGAGAGATCCAAGCAACAGAGAAAAGTATGATGGGAGTGTGATTGTTGCTGAGGAAAAGGAAGAAAGTGGGAAGAGATGTATACCAGTAATTACTTTATATTTTTGAAGGATTCATACTTGTTGCCATTCAAGGTTAGTGGCCAGCAAACTAAAAGACATTGAAGAGAAATAACAAAGTTTGCTTAAAATAGTCGGTAAATATTTTATACTGTTTTGTAATGCATAAGACCGTCCCATTCCTGTCTAATTGGAAATTGATGAATAGGAAGTGAGATTCTGTAACTTTTATTACAAGAGAAAATTCTCTCGCTTTGTGTTCACAGGCTCAGATTTGAGACTGAAAAAAAAAATCCCCCAAGATATTTATTACAGAAGATATCCATTACTTTCCTAGTTACAGCCAGAATTCTCTCTGTCAGATACATCTGTCACAGTGGATTAGGCTGCATTTTCTGCACCTTGCTCAAGGGTCTCACATGGAGCCCATGTTTTGTTTCCATATACTCCTTCAACATCCCCTGTATTGTGTCTTCAGCTACATTCAGCTGCAACACATTTACAACCTGCTGTTCCAAAAAAAAGCAGCAAGGCTGTTTTCTCCAGTCACTTGAGGGCATCCATTTATTCTGACATTTAAAATTCTGATTGATTTTCAGACATTTTCAAACTCATGTCAAAGATTTCAGTTTCCTTAACAATGGCTATGTAAAGGCAATTAGTTCTCTTGTTCTTTTTGCAGTCTTTATGGCTTTTCACAGGTTTGTTAGTTTGATCTGTCAGTTAATAAATCCACCATCCAGGCCCATGAGCTATCAAATGCAGGAGCCGATTCTTCTGCTTCAGAATGGGCATGATTAAAATACACTAACCGTTCACATAATTTTTGATGAACTGTTTGGGCCCTGGAGCACCCATTTCACAGCGTAATCTGTGTCCACCAAGGTGGAGGACACCAACATTTTTCCCACTGGCATTTTACCCAATCATATTGCCTTTTTGCTTTTCTTTTTTTGCCCTACCCCCCACCCCCCACCCTCTGTCTTTTTTTTTTTTTTTTTTTTTTCCCGTGTAAGTAAGTTGTAATGATTTCTTTAGCAAAAAACTTTAGGGATTTTTATTTTTCTCTTTGGTCTTTGGAAAGTCTCCCCCAAGAAATTCTAAAGTATCTCTGTTAACATGCTATACATTATTAAATAAGAACTGATGACTCACAGCAGAATAATTAATTTGTTCATAATTGCATAATATATGTAAACTTTAACTAGGTTTGGGGCTTTCTTACTGTAATTTAAAGGTGTTATTTACATACACATGTAAGATGATTTGATGTATAAGCAAAAAGCCTGAGTTGTTTTCATTTTTGGATTTGAAAGGCTGTTTGATAAGCTGGATTTTTAAGACTTCTTGCTTTCCACCTTTCTGGTTATCCAAAATCTTCTGAAGAAATGTATTCAAGCTTTACACAGAATTAAAAGGTAAAGCACTGTCCATAATCAGTACAACCAACACATCTTCCTGAAAGTACTTTTAGCTAAATCAGGAACCACAACTAACACAAGAAAGGAGGCAACATTTAGCGCATGTTAAACTAAGCACAATGGAAGGGAAAACATAGAAGTGTAGACAAAAAGGGGGAAAAAAATCAAAACTACTTCACATCTCTGAATTATTTTCTTCAAATATACTGTAATGTAAGTAGGAAAGGTGAATATTTTTAAAAGTTTGATGAAATTTAGGTTGTGCTTGCAATGCAGTTATTGTTAATAACTTGTTAAGGAATTTCTGAAAGTGTTCTTTCACATCATATATTTCAGGTAATGAGAGGACACCATTATAAATAGGGGGCAAAAATATTGCAGTATCCTTAAGCTTCTCCTAGCTATAGAAATGGCATATAGACTAAACCTCCAAGTTGTCGGATACCTCCTTTAGGGGACTGAACAGCTTGGACTACATTAGAAACAGCAGTGATTTCTGGCTTCAGTTCCGATGTATTTATTAAGCTAGCATTTCTGATACAGACTTCTAATGGCAGGTGTCTGCATGATATTTCATAGCATGCATCCTTTGTGTATGCTGCATGCAGTGCATCAGTAGGCTGCTGCTGTGGTAAGACTGCAGAGGCGTTGCAGTCTTGCTACTATCGTTGGTTGTCATGGCCACAAGTAATACACAATATGACGCACAAAGATTCAGATAATTTTAAAAAATTATACCACTTTTTTGCTGATGTGGTTTTTATTTTTTAACAAGCTTTATGCATGATTATAGAAAGCACCTGCACACAATAACATCTTCACAACCTCCTGTGTTCCTTAAGGAATGGCAGTGCTTACATTTATATGTAACATCCAGTGACTGATTTTGCAAATAGTTACATTTCTTTTATCCTTTTGATATTTGCATGTGTGTATTACATTCTCAAAGATCTCCTATGCATGCAAGCAGATTCAGAGACTTGTTAATTACTTCATTTCTTCAGTGCCAAACATCACTAATGACAGGAATAAAGCTATGTTTTCAGTACCAGCATCTGTGTATTACTGCTGAATGCAGAATTTTAAAGTCATATCAGAAATAAAAAAAAGATAAGAATGGCTTTAGTCTATGAAAATTGAATTGGCTAGTAACTAAGAGTTATCCAAAATACATGTGCTCATTAAATGACTGCCATGAAGGAGATTTTTGCATTGTGATTCACTGATAATTGAGAGTTTTGTAGGCAAGTCAGTCTTTGGTTAATAGAAATCTAGCCATCAAGGCAGATGGGCTGTACATAGTTTGCAGGTTCCATAAACTGTTGTCCGTGGCTTGTATATGTAATATTTCATTATACCACAAGAGGTCACACAATATTTATAAATCTATGCAGTGGAAATTTGATAATGGTTATATCTGCAAAACGGTGAAGTTAAATCTCATGCACTAAGTAAAAGGCAAACAGAACAAATTGTGAAACAACAGTAAGATGGTTTTTTTCCTGTTAAAGCATTCTCAGCCTGCATGATCTGCTATGAGCCATATCCAAATATCTCTCAGCTGTACATTTCATGCTGAAGGCAGGGAAAGCCATATGCGGTGCTGTGGTACCTTCTGAATCATTGTCAGTATATGACGTAACCTTGGAAGAAGGACAAGATCAGACTTTCCTTGGCATGGTTGGTAACATAATCAAGTGATATACGATGCATTGGGTGGGATTGCGGTGATCAAATAAGCATGTTTGGCAGCTCAGTGAGAAGTGTTAAAGCTGAGTTTAGCTGGATAAATTGCTGCTAGTTCAGCAAAACAATAGACACACACAAAAAAAGAGGTTTTAATTTTGCAGAGATTGCAGCCTGAATTTGTGAAACAAGATAATTTCGTAAAGATACCATCCAGAATTTTTTACCAAAGTCTCACTGTGGCACAGTAATGCAATTCTTGGTATCTTGTGCAGCAGTAATAGCCCTCTGTGATTCCTGTTTATTCTCACTGACTCTGAAGCAAGCAGTAGCCAGTGAGCCAACGTATGGAAGAAATGCGTTGGGTTGAGGAAGCTGGGGAATTAGTGCCAAACCGCTCTGTGGTGAGGCAGGACTGGAACAACCTTACTGCTGTGGGAAATACCTGTGAAGGAGCATTGTTTTGGGAGGAAGTATAAAGGAGCTGATTCTTTAGTGTCTGCCCTAAGGTATGCATGACCTCATACCGGTAGGGATGTGCCTACACTGCTTGATGCCCATGTTTCTCAACTTCTTCCATTGCTAACCCTTCCTTCTGGCAAGATGATATATCACATCCTATGAAGGTTTTTTCTAATTAATGTTTCTAGTTTCCAGGTTTCATGTGTAGTAAGGGAATGATAAGACTACAGTTATTTGACACACAATAGACTATCATTTATATAATTAAAAATTTCCTAATTATGTGCCTAGCTTACAGGCTATTATAACTCCAATAGCGCCCCTTGGGCCCACAAGTCTTCATTCACTCAGGTAAACATATAATTAAGGAGGAGGGAATAACACCAGGGAAGAAATGACCAGTATCATTTTGGCTTTCTTCTCAGAGTTTAAATACAAATGCTGTTTACTGCGTTAATAATTTTTAGTACTTGTATTTTTTCTCCCAGGAACTCACAAAGCTTCTCAACAAAGGGCAAGTATATTTATTTCTATTTACAGACAGAAAAACAGAACTAAAAGCTTAAACTGTCATGAAGAATAAAGAGCTCCAAAAGACAAAACTTATTTCAAACATGTAGCCTGGAATAGCTTACCAAGCTTCTTTTGTAAGTACAGTCCTCTGCACCTTGTGAAAGGTCACACAGAGCTAACCTCTAATGTCCTCCCTTTTATATAGTTTGTTGTGTTAGCTTTCACCTGAGTTTGTGTCTTTGTAGAGCTACGTAAGCTGTACACATCTGTTTTACTCTTCAGATGAGCATAAAAGAAGGAAAATTAAATATGATTTTCTGTTTTGTTTTGTTTTTCTGAAGTACGTTCTCAGGACTGCAGACTATTAGACATCTATTTCTTACAACAGAAGGATGACCTTTTTTGTAAGTACCTGATATTCAGGAAACCTTAATTTGGTTGGATGAACTATCTTTGTGACCTTGAGCAAGTTATTTAGTACCTTTACACCTCCATTTCCCACAGAGAAAAGAAGTAATACTTCTATGATGTTTGGGGAAGAGAGGATAATTGTTAAATATAAGAAAGAACAAACAGCCACAATGACAAAATTAACACTTCTCTTCAAAGCTAATTTATTTCAACATGTAAAAACAAAAAAACCCCAAAACAAAACAAAAAAAAAAAGGAAGAGAGACTTAAATTCCTGAGGAGGAGGGTTGTTTTTCAGAGGAAAGCAAAGGGTTGAAACAGATGGGAAGTGAGAGAATGTGGCCCATCCTACAAGCCTTATGTCAGGGCACGGCTATAGATGGAAACTGAGTATTCCTCACTGCAGAGAGTTTGCAAGACTAAACAGAACATTCAGACTTAATCCCCCACTTAATCTCAAATCTTCAATACAATGGGGGAAGAGTGTTTGTCATACGATCAATATTACCTAAATTTTCAGGCAAATGTGCTTTGTTTTATATAGTCATCAAGCAATTAAGATACTTTCATAGAAATAACTGAGGTGTGTGGATAGGAGACTGCAAAATGTTTGTGGAAGGCTCTTGTGTGAGAAAGGCAGGCACAGCATAAACAAATTGCACAAGGAAAAGAGTTCACTTTGTGCATGGGAAATATGATAAAGACTGTGACTTCAGAATGGATGGGAGCAAAGAGAACGTCAAAAACTTTTAGTGTCTGTACTTCACACTGCTTTAAGGACTAAGGTAAACCAGAATTAGTGTGACCCATGGGTGATAAGTTCCTCTGAGCCAGTAGCATAGTATAGGGTTGGTCCAGCAGCTCCCACTCTGTAGGGTGCTGGCTGCTGTGGGAACTACCCAGGCGTGCTGCCAGGAGTCGCACCTGACTAAGGCTTTATGGCATGTCTTTGCTGCAACAGCCTGGAAGCAGACACCTTCCACCTCCTTTGTGACCAAATCCACCACATGAAAAGATTGCAAGCAAAATGATAAAATCATACGTAATTAGACCAATTCATTCTGAACAATTTTCCCGAGTGACTATGGAGAGAAAAGAACAGCAAACACTCTTCTAACAGTGACTTCTATTAATTACTAAACACATTTTGAATACATGGTTCGTTAGAGAAAGAAATCATGAGAGAAATGAGTGGTCTGATACCAGCACCTCTCTGACATCCTCAGAAATCCTTCTTCCAGTCATCAAAACTGCAGGAAACGCCCAACACTGTAGTGGTAGTTTGTTCCCAGCCTTCACTGGGACATGTAACCATTTTCAGAAATAAAATACCAGTACCTGGCACTTGAAGGAATCTCCTCTGAAACCAAGATATATCTAAGCTTTTTTGATGCAGCTAATTCCTCAGACAGTGCTATTAATAAATCATGGACAATACACACCTATACTATTTTTATTTTCCCTGTTTCAAGGTCTACTGTTCTTTGTCATAGTTATGAATCCCTAAGTAAAAGTAACAAAGATGAATACAATTTAGACTATTAAACAAGTTCAGGACAGACAAACAAATCAAATCATCAAGGTGAATCAATTAATGAAGCTTAATTTTTATAATGTTTAGTAGCAGTTGCATAATAAATTATCTCTCATGGTTTACCAGATTGAGGAGAAGAGTCTTTTAGCATGCAAGAATGAGTGACTGTTGAAGTGCCTTGAGTAATTCAAAAAACAATTTCAGTCCAGATTCAGTTATCAGAATTTGCTGAGTCCCTGATTCATGTGTACAGTCGCTCAGGAGTCTTAACACAACCTGTCAGCTGCATGAACTTAAGTGCCTGCAAAGTGAGAAGCAGTAGAGTTCACCGGGCTGTTTTGCCATTTGTGTGAACCTTATGCTCCTGAGCTCTTCTGTAGAGTTAGAATGGGAAGTTAAAGATGGATGACTTCCTATGAACAGAGTCATCTGGCAGCACAGGAGCTCTTTAAGGACAAGATCCTAGAAGCAGTGACAGTAAGTTGCCTTATTTGCCCATGCAGAATGACTGCAAAAGTATAACCGTTCTGAACTATTTTAGTTCAAAGCCGTTTTCACAGTAAGAAGGGACTGGACATTCTGAAGTTGTAATAATTGATGATACTTTCCTGTAGAAGAATATTCAGTCCCATGTTTCAGGGCTAGAACTAATTTTCATCCCTTTGATAGAAGGATGAGAGCAGAAGCTGGTGAAAAATGTACCATCAAAGAGGTCATCACACCCCAAGAACTGAAGGATAAATACAGTCAGAAGCAAGACGCTGGGCTAGGAGGACTTTCTGAGCCCACTGTGGAAGATCTAACAGATACCAATAACCTTACAGAGAATTTAGTTACACACACCACCACAGATAAGCACTTACTTAATTTTTAGATGCAGTTTTTCTCCCATTGGTAGTTAAACCCTTTTGAAGTACTTGAAGCTTTGCATTTGGACATGTAAATCCTTGGGCACTGATGAGTTTTGTTTGACACTGTTTATTTAGTTTATTTATCCTCCTCCACTTAAGTGCAGTCCCTGTGAAGTTAGCATGCCTTCCTTGGGCTGCTGCAGATCTTTTGGAGACTAAGTAGTAAAAAAATTCTGACACAAGAAATGATAATACTGGCAGTTTAATTACATAGCTGTAAATAAAAATGCTTTGGGCCGTATTCTGCAGTCTCATAAGTGCAATCTCACAGGTACATGTTTATGGTAAAGGACACCATGAATGACCACAGGGATGTGAGAATGGATATCTGATTACAGATGCTGAAGCTCAAGTCATCTGGACAGGTGACCAATCTACACTACTGATGCCTAACCACACCATGTCATTTTGTGAAAAAGCGGCAGCACTTGTACGGCTCTTAATATTTAAGAATTGGTAACAGCTCTTAACCAACCCTGTGTTACAACTTCTTTTGTCTCATACAGTTCATATCTGGGTAAAGCAAGATCCCATACTGGGTAGGCTAGTAACACATACTTTATAACAAAAACTTGTCTGTAGGAGGATAAAACTTCATGCTAGACAAAGCAGGAAGAGAACAATCCTGATGAAACAGAGTGGGTAGGCTTTTCGAAGACACAGGGTGAAAGACATCACATTAACTTGCAATATCTTGTTCAAACCCAAAACACTGTGAACATTTAGAATGCTACAGTAATTTAAATTCAAACATAAAGACAAAATAAATAAAAAGATCTTATCAATGTGTTAAATTGCCTTTTTGTTGTTGTTTGTTTGTCTGTTTGTTTGTTTGTTTCCTTTGAATCATCAGTATCATCACCGCTTCATCACAGCTTCAACAAGAAGGGTCTGAGACTCAACACTTTGTATAGCCTTGTTGTCTGGGTTTCTGTGTGCAAATCTCCTCAACAGCGTGAGACATCTTCTGCTCTATAACGAAGAACTTCACCACACAAATTGCTAAGGATTGTCCATCAGATTGACATAATTCTTACAGTAATAACTTTTGTGTTTAAACATTATTCATACTTCTGTATCCTATGAAAAAGTTTTATAGTCTCAGCAACAAAAGCAGATACACTGTAAGTACTCTGTATGCCTTCAATATATCAATAAATTGCTATCTTTTTTTGCTTGAAACATATACAAATCCCATGCCAGTTTGTTTTATTAAATTACATTTGTTATTGATAGGAACTTTGTTTCTGCACTTTAAGTTGCCTTTATTTTCTGAGTACTTAAACAGAAGAAATAAAAGGTACTCTTCTTCAGGGAAATTAATTAAGCTTCGATTTGTTTGTATTTTGTACTTGTGAACTAAACCAAAAGCTAATCTAGAATTATTAAAATTATTTTTTCATTGGAACATTTTCCTGCATACTTCCTGTTAATTTAATCATCAAACACATAACATCAAGCTTTAAATCTATGTTGTTCAGCAGAGTTACTGTATGAAAATGAAAAAACTTTACAGAGCAAATCCTATGTACATATTCCTTTATCAGATGATCTGTTTACAGAAAGATAGAAGATACTGACTTCACAACAAATTTCAGGCATCCCAATGACCAGGGATGTTGATTTCTAACATCTTGATTAGGTGTGAAAGCTCTAGCAAAACACATTCACTGGAAATAAGAAGTCTTACTCCAAAGTTGGTTTTACTTCATTTTGTTTCCTTTATTTTGTCTCACAGAAATAACCCAATAAGCAAAGGATATACCCAAAGGATATATTGTCTTAGGCTGAGGCAAGGATTTTGGAAGATACGCTTCTCTTTCTCTTTTCTGTTCCCTTTTTCCATCTTCAATAATGTAACTTAGATCCACATTATTCTTCTACTTTTGTTCTTATGGAAACAAGGCCAAATATGAAGTCCAGGCTTTCAGTGGTAGTGAATTTTCTAGGCCATTGCCAGAAAAGAAAGACAGAGAGAAAGGTGACATACTTTTTTCCAGCAGAGACGAACAGTCCAACTCCATTTCTCATTCTCAGGGATGTGGACAGAAGGGTCAATAGTGATTCCAAAAGTGCAAACCCACAAGGAGTTTGATGTCATGAAATTTTCCATCATGCTTCATGTGTGGCATATGCTTTGTACAGCATCAGCTGTGTCAAAGCTCCATTGATCTGAGATGTGATGGCATGAGAAGATGCTGCCATTTATCTCACAGAAATGTGAGATCATGTGTTGCAGAATGGATGAAAGAGAACGGCCACGGTTCCATAGAAGGACTGTGTGATACAGCTTTTGACATAAGTCTGGAGTGAACCAAGCTAGGCCGCAGCGAGAAATTACCAGACTTGCTAGAAATGGAAAATTACCAGGCTTGCTAAAAATGGAAAATTACCAGGCTTGCTAATAAGGGAAGAGAGATAAGGTCATGCTGACCTTGTGCCTAATGTTGTAAATAACTTTGAGGAATTTGCGTAGACAAGAGAAGAAAAAAAATATATGTAGTTAGCTATCCGCAGAAACCGCAAATAGGAGGACGTATGAAAGTGTAATCCTTTAGAGCTTAGCCAATCAGCAGATGATTTGTAGGCATAATTAACTGGAACTGTATATAAGACATAATCGCGCCGTAATAAATTGAAGCTTGCTCTATCACTCATATTGAGTCGGCTGCTTGCTTCCCCTCGCTCGTCAATCATGGCTCTCTGATGTGAAGTTCTTACCACACAGGCAGCTGCAACTTAGTGGGGTTGCTTGACTACAGGGCTAGCTGTTTCACAGTCAGAAATTCACAGACAGACCATGATTGTCCTCCTGTATGAAGACATGCCCCAAACTTGTCCAGCCTTGTCTATACAGCACTTCAGCATCTCATACCACCACATTTCCTACTCTGGAGCAGTACTTCTATTCTTTTTCTGACACACGAGTGGCATGCGCTGCAATGTATGTAAAGTAATACTTTTTTTTTAACATTAGAATTGAGTTACTATATGATATAATAACTATTTAAAGTCTTCCCAAGTCCCAGTGACCAACTTTCAGTCCAACAGCACTGCTTAGGTCAGCTAACCTGAGTGTACAGCTCCATTCTCAACGTGTCCTTTACAGGCACTGACAACCTTGGCAAAATCCAGGGGAAAAAAAACACAGGGCAGACGAAAGTTCAGACTTAGCTTCTTTCTTTTATTCCACTGGGCATGTGCCAACAACTGCTGTCTTTAAACAATTTCAGACTCAGAAAAAACTGTCCTGCTTTGACCTACGTCAGGGATGACCCAGCCTACACGTCAGCAGACAAAACTGCTATGAACATTCACACACTTTGGCTGTATCTTCTGTTAAGAACATCTGCTGCCTCTGTAGAAATTTTTGCATCTTTTTATTGCTAAGTTTGGCAAACATGATGCATATAATGGATTAGGGCACTATGTTACATGCCAGGAAAGTGTTCAAGAATTGTCTAAAAATAGTGATATCCAAAGATGTATAGTGTCTTCCCTATTATTAGTTTTTAGGACTTCACTACTAGATGGCATTTGTATCTCAAGGTATAATTGATGAGTCCTGTAGAGCTAATAATTAAAATAAGCCATTTTCACTGCTTCTAAAATGGAGTCTGTTAGATATTTAATCAGGTCTTGTACATGACCTCTGAAGGGTAAATTTATCCTCTCAAATCTTCCCTGCCACTTACTTACATTATATATTTATAATATATATTATATTCTTCATATATATATATATTCTAGTGACAGTTGTATATTAAACGTTGTCCCAGCTTTGAAAAAAAAGATGCTTTGAGGAGTATATTTGGATTCTCTGGAGCTCAGAGTTCAAAAAGAAACAAACTGCTAAGGCAAAATGAATAACCAGTGGGAAATCAAAACACACATATGTACATGTGTGTGTATATATATGAGCCACCTAGTTCAGTGAAGGCTGCAGAGCAATATAATGGATTTTGTATAAATAAGTGAAAAATGGTTTAGAAACATAATTATTCTACTCCTGAGTAAAGCTGTTTTTCATTGTTGAAGTTATTGCCTTTAGTATACATTCAGTCCTTAGGGAAAGCTGTGGTACCTGAGCTGCTGCATTTTCATGCGTGCAAGTAATGAACTATCTTGAATTTGCTGCTGGAGTAAGGTTTGTTTTTAATGTGATCTTTAACATTAACAGATATCTAGTTCTAATTATATTGTTCCAAGTTTTATAGATCACAATAAATTAATATGGAATTTGAAGAAACACAACTTAGGAAAATGTCCTCGATTTTTGTCCATTAAATTCCTGTTAGAAGATACTCCTTAAAAGAGTAATCCTGGAGCAGAGCACTTTTATTACCTATCCATTGTCTCACATGTTTTCTGTGCACTTAGTAGCACTTAATGAACTTTCATTTGCATCTGGTAGCATTAGGATCAAACGAGCTTACATTTCCAAGGCATGTCTTTAATCATATGGGCTTTCCATGTACAGTTAATAAACACATAAACTGATTTGCTTTTCTTTTTTCTCAGTTGCAGGTGCTTCTTTTCTGCCTGACTGCACCTTCTCTGTGTCTGGGTAGGACCTTTCCTCCTGGTGCTGGTACTGTTCATACTATTATTCTGGGTCCTGATGATTATCCCTTTTCTGACTACAGGTATGACTACTCTTTGTTCTCTCCTGGTTGCCACAAACCTTTGATAGCATCCTGTTCCCGCCTTTTGGCTTGGACATGTGATAAGCAAGAAAAAAGAAAAAAGGGTAAGATGATTAGCAAGTGTCCATTATGTTCTGTTTTGATTATTCACTGTTTTATATCATGCAGGCCAAATAGTGATCTCCAAAATCTCCTTTAAAATGTGTCTTGAATGATGCTTTTTAGAAAACAGGTCTGGCAAACCTGGCTCAAGATATCTGTGTGTTGGTCTTTGTCCTTGCTTAATGGTTATTTTAGTATAACATCTTACTAAGCCTTCTATTGACCATCAAATAAATTTCAGCCCAGATCTACCCAAGAATATCAGTCACCTGGTTACATACAAATCAGCCAAGCCAATAGCCAGGCAAAGAGATGTTAAAAGCTAGCTGTGCAGAAATGCCAAGGAAAAGAGAGTATTTGATAACTCAGCTAAATGCAGTCCTAAGTTGTCTGCATACATGAGACAGAGACTCGCAGCCTGAAAGCCTCTCGCAGACTTGGACTCTCAATGAAACTCTTTGTAATGACAGCTTCAGAAATGAGAAGTAGAAGTCTAAAATGTGTTAATTAAACATAAATAAACAAATAAATAAGTGACCAAGTTATGGTTTTGAGCAGGATCAACTGATATATATATATATAAATATAGAGTTTTAGAATTGGACATACTTTCAAGAAATTACCCAGTCTGAAACCCCCAAATTTTGCCTTAGATCACAGACAGTAAATGATCTGTAAGTGAAGTAAGCAAGTAAATGAAGTAAGGATAATTTTCCCTACTTTCCCCTACTCTTCTTAGGCTTGCTACTTTCATTTTTACTTCTGTATCCTAATTTTCCTTTTCCTCTGCATATGTGAAATTCTTTATGATTTCTTCCTTTTCCCTTCATGAAAGCATTATCTTTTATGGGAAGTTCAATATGTAACTGACTCTGAACACAAAGTTACTGTGGCAGGAGGGGTTTGTGTGCAGCCATACAACACTGGGACTAAGCCTTTCGGTTTTTCATCAGTGAGCCACAGGTTGCATTAATTTCTGCAGAGGACTGAGACAACAAACAAATCATGAAATGCCTCCATCCAGTCGAAAGGATTAAAGCTGACAAAATTACAAAGATCCTCCTCATTGCCTAGGGATTGATCTAATTTGTGGGGAGAAATGGCCCCATAACCAGTTAGTGATATGTATGCCGAGTGGAAAGAACCTGGAATTTGTGTAGAAAATACTGTTTAAATGCTGATAAAAAAAGTGTTAAAGCATCTAATAGAAAATAAAAACTTGTGTATGCCATAAGATCAAACCAAGAATGATTCTTTGTGTTTTCTGTATGCTGCGAAGTATTTTTAACAGAACATTGTTGCTATGGACCTTGTTGACCTTAACTTCTGCTATATACCTCCTCTAATTTCATCCCACATGAAGTCAATACAGACTTCTCTGTAAAAAGACATTTTAATTTTGAATTTCAGAAACACCTGTTTGCATCATCTCTACAGACCTCAGTCATATCTATTAAGATCTGTAGGTGGTCCTGTGGCCCTCAGTGAATTCTTATTCATATTCCAAGTCACAATGTAAATTAAAATTATAATTTTAACTTAAATAAATATAATTTAATTAAAATTAAATATTTGCAAACCTATTAGATGTACTGTTAATTTAAGAAAAAATATGTTGATGTCATAGAACTGTAGAAGGCACAGATATTAAGGAATATTAGACCATCTCTTTTGTGTGTACGTGGATAATTTTTCTGTTCAACACAATATGACATTGTCCAGTCTAAGTTCCAAAGTCTCAGCTGGTGAGACATGCATGTACTTCTTTAAAGAAGCTGCTCTAAGACGTTCTGGTAGATAACACTGATAGAATTTTTTTTTTATTAATTACTCTGACTCCTCCTGTGACACTCCTTTATATTCTTTTGTCTGCTAAACCCACAATTCAATAAATCTATTTGTCTGTATATAAACCCATGTTCTTATATAGCTGACAAAGAAAATCCTCACAAAACCTTCCCTTACCACAAACACTGCAACATAATTTGCTATAAAAGAAATTTTCCTCAATGCAGACCCAAGAACACTTTTTTGTTATTCCTAAAGCTTGAGTCCAATTCTCATGCACTTGTGTTGCCCTACTATTTTCTCATGTAGACTCCCAGCTGTTATTTAGCCATGGTATTGTATCAGTACTCAGACTTACGGTGTAAGTTCACGCTCAGAACCCCTACTTTCACAGAGGCAAAAGTACAGCTAATTAGCAATAGCTTCCTGGTGAACCGAAGCACACACCTTGGCTAAACCAGGGACCCAAAGGGATCTGGGCATTAGGAGTAACTGCAGCTCACAGGGCTGTGCCACTTTCTCCAGCAGGAACCAACTGTTTGGTACTATCTTCCACCCAAAAGTGGTGCCAGCTTTATTTTGTAGGACAGATGGAATGCAGTTGTCTACATATACAAATGCTTCTGACTCTTCATGAGAAATTCTGCATGCGAGTGGACATTTCTTAACTGGTTACAGACAAACCACTTCAAACACTGCACTTTATGTCATTCAGACCTTTTGAATTTCCATAGAATCATAGAATCATTTAGGTCAGGAAAGACTGTTAAGGTTATCAAGTCCAACTGTAAATCCAACCCTGCCAATTCCTCCACTAAACCCTAAGCACCACATCTATGTGTCTTTTAAATACCTCCAAGGGTAGCGAATCAACTACCTCCCTGGGCAGCCTGTTCCAGTGCTTGACAAGCTTTCAGTGAAGAGCTATTTCCTGATATCCAATCTAAACCTTCCCTGGAGTAACTTCAGGCTGTATCCTATCATTTATTACCTGGAAGAAGAGATGGACACCCACCTTGTTACAACCTCCTCTCAAGTAATTGTAGAGAGCAGTAACGTGCTCCCCTCATCCTCCTTTCCTCCAGGCTAAACAACCCCAATTCCCTCAGCCGCTCCTCATCAGACTTGTGCTCCATACCCTTCACCAGCTCCATTGCCCTTCTCTGGACACGCTCCAGCACATCAAAGTGCTTCTTGTGGTGAGCGACCCACAAGACACTCTCCATCCTCCCTTTTGTTGAACTGCTTACCAGTCCAGGTGGTCTTTAGCTCTTTTACTGTGGTTGTTTGCAACTCCAAATCTCATTCAGTTGGGCTATTTCCTCAACCCTAGCTGCGTGATGCAGTTTGGAAAAAAAAAACCCCACAGGAAAATAGAATGAAAGGCTTGTGACAATAGACCACAAAATAATACTATGACATTGGAGGAGGAGAGATTTTAGTAAGTCTCTCTTACCTTCCCCTTTTGGCAGCCTCAAATTTTAACGATATTCTTCTTTCTTAAAAAGAAATAAAAGTAAATTTACACATCCAGGTCAAATGTGCTGTTATGAAGTTGGTTTTTATAATGTTTTCCTAAGCCTGACAAGCAGAGTTAGTGCATCTTTTCAGAAATAAGGCTTCAGAAGGAACAATGCACGTGTTCCTTTGTGACAAATATCATTGACGTTCTGTGTAAGAAGCAACTTAGGAGACATAGAAGCATTAGAGAGATTGTAAGGTTAATAATAGCTTTTCTTATATTTCCCTAAAGAATATCTGAAAGACAAAAGAGAAGGAGGATCCTTGAAACGCAAAGAGCCTTAGAGGAAATAAATAAATCAGCCTAATCTTTTGGATTAACCTATGCTAGCTGAAGTTACGCAGATAATTTTGAAAAAGGTTAAAAACAGCCTATCATTTTCTGTTGGAGGAGCATGACTTAAAACTTTGCATTAATAGCAAAACAGTGTCATTTTGTAGCACCCATGAGCCTTTCTTCATGTGCCAGTCACTGTACAAGCACAGCTCAGCATTATCATAAGATGGCAATTATAGTTGAAGCTCTTCTAAGTTTGGTTCTGATCGGTAACCATAAGACAAGAGTCAAGAATACAAAGACGGAAGACAACTTGTGTGGCAAAATGAAAGAGCTCACAATTCTTAGGAAGAGAAAAAAGAGAATAGCTGGAAAAACAGCAAGATACAAATGGATGAGTAACAAGTATTACAATATAACATTCAGTAGGTACAATTGCAATTAGAGTTGATTCACTCCTCAAAGAGTGAAGAGTGGAGGCATGTTTCAAGAGAGATCTTACAGAGAGTGTCCTGAATCTGATGCTACTCAATATTTCCATCAGTGATTTAACTGATGGAGAAAAGGTTTCTACCTTTTCAGTTTATATCAAGACAGGAATGCACGTCTTCTACAAGATGAGAATACAAAATGACCTTGACAGATAAAAGGAATAGGAAGCAGCTTCTGTGAAGCAGGTAGAAATAATCAGCTGCAGTGCCAAGCAATGAGTTCTGAAGAAAATAACTAGTAGTTCCTGATGGTCACCTGTTGTGCTTGTGTCAACAATATCATACCATTGCAAAACACTCAAATATCACATAAAGAGAATGTGCAAACTAGTACACATATACAGCATGGGAAATAATTTGTTCAGTCTACTTAACTACACTAAGTTTTCAGAAATGAAAATGATCAGAGACCTAGAATAGGTGCCTTCTGAGAAAAGACTGAAGCAGTTGGGGTTGTTGAGTCTGGAAGAGGGAAGCTGATTGTTCTCAGCATGTACTAGTGTCCTGGTTTTGGCTGGGACAGAGTTAATTTTCTTCTTAGTAGCTGTTACCTGTGCTTTGGATTTAGTATGAGAATAATGCTGATAACACACTGATGTTTTAGTAGTTGCTAGGTATTACTTACTCTATAAATCAAGGACTTTTCAGTTTCCCGTGCTCTGCCAGTGAGCAGGTGCACAAGAAGCCAGGAGGGAGCAGAGCCAGGACAGCTGCCTGAACTAGCCAAAGGGATATTCCATAATGTAAAGCATCATGCTCAGTATATAAACTGGGGGGAGCTGGTCAGGATGGGCTGATCCCTTCTTGGGGCCTGGCTGGGCATCGGTCAGTGAGTGGTGAGCAGCTGCATTTGCATCGCTTGAGGTTTTTTATTGGTTTGGGGTTTTTTTCCTTGGATATTATTCCTCTCTGTCTGTCTCCTCTTCATTACAATTATTATTATTTTTGTTGTTATTATTATTACTTTATTAAAATTATTAAACTGTTCTTATCTCAGTCCAAGGGTTTCGCTTATTTCCCATTTTCCCACCCATCCCACTGGGGGTGTGTGGATGTTCGGGGGTGGAATGAGCAAGCAGAGTACATGGTACTTAGTTGCTGGTGGCATTAAACCACAACAGCTAGATTTAAAAGAAAAAAAGCAGGCTTAAAGTAGAAGGGACATACATATTCAACACCAAGAAGCTTTCTAAGAGTAGTAAGGCTGTGAAGTAAGTGGCTTGAAATCATGTATATTAGCAGCACACATAATGTTCTTCAGCCACATATGTGGAAGTGATACCCCTTTAAAATGCTTTAACTTGTATCCTGACAGATATCTATTATTATATACATGGGTTTTTTTGCAAAATAAGCAGGAATTTTTGTGCTTGTTTTATGGTCTTACATGTCTTTAGAGTTTATATATCTAGATTCTTTCTACTATAAAACATTTAAAATACAGACTGTTCTAGTAAGAACTAATTCATTTTCAGACCATTAGTCATTCTTTCAATGCAGATCAGCTAAAATTTGTAAGAGGTTATCTTGTACAAAATAAGAAAGTTATGCAGAAAGGGATTTTTATTTTTCTGATTTTCATTCATTATTAACTTAATTCTGGCCTGCAATGTATGAGTATACTGCAATTAAAGTGTCCTTAAGTTATCATTACAGGGCAATTACAGTTCACTTTTCCACACCTGTAAACAATCATTATTCATACAGGTAGATTGTACACCATATGAATGAGAATAATTCCAAGGTTAATAAGATTTAGAATCAAAATGTGATAACTAAAGGTGAGAAGCATGCCATTAGGTTGTAGTAGTCAGGTTGCTGATCTTTGGTTTTAGTAATTAATAACTGCAGTGTAATTACTGGGCCTTGTAATAAAAATTGTATCCGTAATTCTCTATACATTCTGCTCCTTTTTCCTTCCTAGTGTTTGAAGCATTTAAATGTTTCTGCATTCACTGAGACAAAGCAGACGTTGTATATTGGATGCATACTGAAGTGGTACTAAGTATTTGAGAACCATTTGCATATGGTTCTATAAGACATTGAATTGATGAAGTCTCTTCACTGGCTTCATTAGATGTTGGAGAAGGCCTTTATGTGTCCATGCTCGCTTCTGGGGCTCCTTCAGCAACTGAACTAAGCAGTGAGTAACACATGGAGTACAAGCTTTCTTCTTGCACAACTCAACCTGTCCTTGAAAGCCACTTCCACTATTTTTGGGATATGGTGTCTGCTACCTGGGAAGTGGAAAATCAGTCTGTGTGTAGCTGACCCTATGCTTGCTGCTGGTATAGTTCCCTATCATTGACTGCCATGCTGAAATTATAGTTTAAAAAAAAATCCGGATAATTTCAATCTTAAAATGGTTAACAAGAAAAAAAAATCAATAAACTGCTTAGCAGTTTTTTCTTAGCTATATCAAAACCTGTTACTGCTGGCAAATGGCATTCTTGGCAAAAAAGAAAAAAAAGAAAAAACCCCCCCAAACTACCCACAACCAAAAATAACTAACTCAAAATGATCAGGATTATTTTCCCATTTCAAAAAACTAATTGAGTACATTACTTCCATCATTCTCTGTGCCTAAAAGGATTCCTTGTATTACAAGCCTGGCAAAAAAATATCATCCAACCTGTGAACTGGAATGCATCCTTATCCAAGTCTGTCTTGTACTGGGAAGCCCAGTCCTGGACACAGCGCTCCAGGAGTGACCTCACCTGTGCTGAACAGAGAAGAAGGATCACCATCCACTGACCATGCTGGCAACACTCCTCCTAATGCAGCCCAGGACGTTGTTGGTCTTCTTTTTCATTGTATAGTGGAATCTGAATACTATGCCAAAATCTGAAGTCACATTTATTCAGGTTAACTCCCCAAAGTAACTGGAGCAGCTAACATAGTAGAGGAAAAAAACATTGTCATTTCTCTTTTTTATAATACAGAATTATTTCCCAAATGTTTAAAAAACTAGCCTGTTTATTCTGCCCTCCATCTCTAAGTACAATGGTCAGCACGACCTTCAATTTTATACAGCAAAGAAAATAAATGCTCTGCTTCTGTTCAACTCAGAATTTCTAACAAACACACATCCTCCTACATCTGAATGAGCACTACTTTTACCTGCTTCGGAAGACACACTAAGGCAATAAAAACCTGTCTCACTAGGTTCGTTAAAATCTTTAAGCCTTACAAGATTATTTTGACCACCCCTCCAAGGAGCAGCAAACCTAGCGTTGAATCCAACCTACATATTTCAGAACAGAAGAGAAAGAAACAAACTGTAATGGTAAATAAAATACTAATTGATTTTTAAAATATAAAACCTACTGTTTATTAAAAGGTTATTAGTATCCTATTTTCCTATTTTGCAAAAGCCAATTAGATTCAGGAAATGCTGACATTTGTTTGAGTCAGTTAATATCAAAGTCTGCAGAGCAAGTGAGTGTGCTAAGTTTTGTGGAGATTTATTGGGTTCAGTGTGAAGTTCTGACAAAATCTATGTCTTGGAAAAGTCCTAATTTATCATATTTCTTTTTAGGTATGTTACAGGAATACACAACATACCACAGGGGGCTAAATAGAGAGTGTTAAGCTATATGTTACCCACCCTACTTGCTGTGTTTTGCTTCAGTAATAAGTAATTCAAGGTTATTGCTCAGGAATATTGCTATAGGTTATTCAGACACTTTAGTTGTGTTGGTGGAGATCAGGCCATTGTAACAAGCGCTTCCAAACTTCAGTTGGTCTCCATGACTGTTGGCAGGGATGTAGATACCTTTGGACCTGGAGGCAGGCAGAGAATGTCCCAGTATTCTGGTGGTGTTTGCGTGTCATTTTGAAGTAGTTTGTACACCACACAGACAGGCCAACTTACAGTTTATGCCACTTTATTCTAATGGAAGACGTGTGTTCTTAAGGCTACTAAATATAAGCACCTGCTGGGAGGAAGGAGTTACACATCCTTGGCTGCAACATACAGGCCTTACTGTAGCATATGAGTTACTCATCTAACTAGAATGGAAGATAAATGATTTGTCATCATTTGTTGACAAGGAAACAAGAAAAACGTGAACTGTCAATGAATCAGGTTGGACACATCCATCTCAAGCAAATCATTGAGAAGATCAATAATATATGAAGTTTTAGCCTACATCTTCATTAATGACCCAGAAGTACAACAAGTATCAGCGAAGACTGACCTATAAAACAGAGGCATTGTGAAGGTTATCACAACAGCTAGAAGAACAGCAAAATTATTCATCTTGTAAGATGCAGGATGTTATGCTGAAGAGATTGTAATGTGAAATACAAATAAAATATGGATGAGCAGAAACCTGGAAAGGAATAATATTGAAAGTATACAAAAAGTATCTGCATAATGCAAAATGCCAATGTTCCTGTTGCAGTTTCATGGCAATTATCATATTCAGTTGTGGAAAACACTGTCAAAAGATGCCAATCAACAAACCAAACAGAATTCACCAATGACCAACAATAGTGACTGGGAATATGGTTTCTGCCTTGGATTTCGGAAAGGAAAAAAGATGGGGGAGGTGATCGTTCCCCTGTACTCAGCACTGGTAAGGCCACACCTCAAATTCTGTGTTCAGTTTTGGGCCCCTCACTGCATGTGGGACGTTGAGGTGCTGGAGTGTCTCCAGAGAAGGGAAAAGGAGCTGGTGAAGGGTCTGGAGCACAGGTCCTGTAGGGAGCAGCTGAGGGAACTGGGGTCATTTGTCCTGGAGAAGAGGATGCTCAGGGGGGACCTTACTGGTCTCTCCAGCTCCCTGACAGGAGGCTGTAGGCAGGTGGGGGTCCATCTCTTCTGCCAGATAAGTAGTGACAGGACAAGAGGATATGGCTTCAAGTTACACCAGCGGAGGTTTAGTTGGATATTAGGAAAAATTTATTCACTGGAAAGATGTCAAGCATTGGAACCGACTGCTCAGGGAGGTGGTGGAATCACCATCCCTGGAGGTATTTAAAAAGCAAGTAGGTGTGGTGCCTAGGGGCATGATTTAGTGGTGGACTTGGCAGTGCTGGGTTGGACTCGATCTTAAAGGTCTTTTCAACCTAAAAGATTCTATGATTCTTTGTATGATCATTAGTTAATTTTAGCAAAATCCCAGCTAGCTCATGAATATTTCTGAAATGTTTCTACTGAAATACAGAAGATGAAGGACATAGTTGCAATGTATCCATTGTTATGAATCCCAGGTTGAAGCATGACTGGAGAGAAGTGAGTGAGCAGCTTAAACATTTATTGGAGCTTCAAATTTCTGCAACCCCAAAAAATCTTAGTAAAGCAAAATCAAAGGTAAAAGACACATTTCTAAAAATTACAACATTTTGAGAAGAGGTGTTGAGAAAAGATCAAACTGTTTTAATCTATTACATCGTTAAAGTACTCAAGGCTTCACACATACATTTTTGCTGTAGCAATTCATTATGTTGCCTCCCACCAGCTGAGCTGTAGTAAATGACTGTGTGCATGTTCCTAGCCTGCCCATTTGTGAGAAAATTCAGAAAATGCAATCGAGTTTAAATGTGAATGAAAAGCACTGGCAATAAGTTTACCTGTCTGCCATGATGAATGACAACACAGTAAGACACCAGAACAAGGAAACCTATATGCAGTAAGAGACTTCAGAATTTTAAAACAAAATCATGTTCCCTTCCCACTATATGAGTGGAAATTGTTGCCCTTTAACACTAACAAATGATGAATGAAGATGAACAAACTGTCGCAAGTCACCTAGCCTGGAACAGGCACATGGCTTTACCCGAACAGCAACTTGTGCAAATGCAAAGAGAAGGACGTGTTTGTCATAGATTTTTAGTAACTTTTATGAGGATAAAGATATCAAGATTAGAAATGACATCACCAGATATTTTAAGCATTTTCCCTGGACTAGAATAGATGACAAACAGTTGTCATGTACCACAGTGTAATAAGAGTTGGTAGAGCACCTAGCACACTGTTGGTGTTGCTATGCATTAAGAAATACTTCAGAAATATCTGTGACGTTTTTCTATAATTAACAAATAATGAAGCAAGCTGTCTGGAACAGCTGTACTCCAGTCTCCATTGAGCCTTTGTCCTGGTAACTTGTGATGCTGAGGACATTCGAGGCATCCTTCCACACCAGGCCTCACGGAAAAACCTTAGTTTCACAACAAAGTTGCACAACGTTCCCCACAAGGAATGCGTGCAGCCCTGGGTGCGGTCAGGACCAGCTAAAAACACACAGTAAAGGTGTGTCAATCAATGGCCATGTGACAGGGACCATAGCTAGATCATGAAAGGGAAAGATGTGGGAAAGCCTGGCCTTCTCAAAGAATAAGTACTTCTAAGCAGAAGTTAACATCTGGATTTTAGAGAAAGAACTTTCTCAGCTTTCTTTTTGCCAAGGTGCTTCAAGGAAAATATAAAGGGTGATTAAGGCCTGTGCATTGTCATATGTTTTATTTTCCAAAATGTTACCTTCATAAAGGTACCCTACTTGTAATGATGATATTTTTGGGCATTTTTTCAGTATTGAGTCAGAGAACAGTGGCACAGGTTGAATCCAAATTACTTCTGTGTTTTTCATTTTCTAACAACTACCTTTAGACTCCCCCTTAGCCAGTTGCATCAGATGGGAACAGTCAGAAATTTTATACTACTGTACAATTCTTATACACCATATCTGTATGTCTATACATGTTGCACATACACAACATATTTATTACAACTCTCTAACATGGGATGCAGCATTACAATCTTGCTGAAAAGCCTGGACTCAACCTTTTTTTAACTAGTATGGAAGAACATGATCTGCATTTTAACACTCTTTGGTAATGCACAAAAAAACTAAGGAGGACAGGTCTACCATCCATCATCACCTTTTCATTAAATACAGTAATTGCAGAATTCTAGTGGTCTGGTTATTAAACCCTAGCCCAAGAGATCATTCTCTGAATTTACACCTGAATTACTTTAGAGGAATTTTTCAAACGGTAAAATCTCACCATCAACGGAAGGTATAACACACTTGACAAAATGTCACATTGATTTCTGAAGATTAAAAAAACTTGTGAATGCAGAATTTGGTTTTATATATTCTATTATTTAATCCTCCAAGAAAAGCTAACATGGATCAAGAATCGTGATAAAAGTAATGCTTTTGTTTCTAACCTATGAAACGCTGTGAGATTACATTCAAAAATACAACCACTTTGATTTTTCTTTTTGTTGCAAAACAGATTGATATTCCTTCTAAATCTGTTTTTCATTTAGGATCTACAGCATAGATGTTCCTTTTTTCAGGAAAAACAGAGCACAAAATAAGGTTTTATTTTAATTCATGAATTTAATTTATTACAAAGCTGTGAAGTACATTGCCATCACAGAACATAGCTCCACAGGTGGTGATAAAAAGAAAAAAAAAGCAAACCCAATTATTTTATTATTCTATTTAATGTCCTCTGCAGTAAGCATAAAACTACAACAAAAGCATATATACTGATGAGCACTAGTGAAAACTAGTATGGCCATCTATACATTTCAGGAAATACCAATGTCATCAAACAACAGAGGTAGATACCTCTCCTACCTACAAGAATGTTAGCCCAAGGGAAGACATTCAATAAAATATTGGTATAGACTAGTCATAGTATCCTTGGCAGAAGTTAGGGTGACATACACTATTGAGGAAGAAGTTGAAAAGTTGTTTTCCATCTCACAACACAGACAAGAGTGTGTACAGGGAGAAAAGGACTTATTTACATGATAACTTAACCTGGAGGAGAACAGAGTGTGAGAACAGTTCCGGACAGCTTTGAAAAGATCTAGAAATCCTGGCTAAAGCTAAATAAGCATACACGCAAATATTTTTCTAATTCAAATAACAAGTCTCAGTGAAAATGAACTTACAGAATGGACAAACACAAGGCAGTTAGGTCATTGCCAATGTAACTGTTCCTCTTTTCTGCACTCATATTTCATGGTATGGGCCATAAAAACTTGCATGGAGGACAGAAGGTGAAGAATTTTGCTTGAAAAGAAACAGTTTTAGCAATATTTTTGGTTAAATTGGAGTAATAACTCCATTTTCTTCATGAACTGCAGTGTCTGGGTATTTTTATTGTACACTTTGAGGTGAATTAAACACATGCTTTTTCTTAAATATAAAGAGATTTAATGAGTAATTAATTAGGCAGAGTCCTACCACAGTAAATGGTGCACAAGGATGCACCACGAGCCAATTCCTTACGCACACTTGCACCAGCACCCATCATCAGAGCATTGGCATGGGGCATCTCAGCCCTGGGTTTGGTCTGTCCCCCAGCACCAACTCTGTCTACCAAAAGTGGCCCCAGAGTGCTCATAGTCCACTATTGTTACAAGATATGGGTTTCAAACTTTTAACTTCTGACGGTATTCATATAACAGCTCTTCCTCTCTTGTCACACAGTGCACAATTGCTATAAAAGTGAGTTAGACAGTGATATATTTAGTAAAGCATTAATACTAAGTACGATGCTATACAGAATATGGAGAACCAAAGTGTTTTCACCAAGAACTTTTACTGTGAAAGGATAAACAGGTGACAAAGCAGTGTGTTTAACTAATGAAGTACAGAATACATTGGGTTAATTTCATTGTTTATTGAAAATTTGCATGATAGAATGTAGATTACAAGGCTTCTGGTTATGCAAACTAGTTACATTTTTCAAACCTGGATACACAAAACTACACTTCCTTTTGTGATAAGTTATTTTAAAGGCCTTGGTAGGACAGAAGTGTTACTTTAGGGACTTCTGTTGTTTATTTCATCTTCAACAATTTACATATGGTGACACAGTAAATTACTTGCTGAAGAAAAGCAAAAATTCCTATGTGCTTACTGACACTGTAGTGCCTTCTCTCTTTTACCATTCCATTCCTCTTACATCCCTCCAACACCTACTTCGTTTTTTCCCAGTGCTGTTTAAGTAACAATTGAGCTACAATACTTTGAGTGGGGGTAGCATGCATAAAAGTTAATTCTATCTGAAGTTCTGGAGACCGTTCATGAAGATAAGAGAGAATCAACAGCCATTTTTTCCTGGGTTCCACCCTACGTATAAGGAGAGGTCAGAATCTGCAGCAATACAGTCAAGACAGTTCTTTTCATTTTCAGAAAGGTCAAATGTGCAGAAGAATGTTTCTCATTTAAAACAGGCGTGATTTAGGAATTGTTTTGACTTTCGTATTTGAACTATACTGACATGATGAAGTTATAAACTCAAATCAGCCTTTAAATTCCTATGTTTGGAGCATATTAAATTAGCAGTGATCTAACCACCCCAAAAAAGCAGATGGAAATCTTAAAATATTATTTCAAGTCTCTTGGATATCTAATGATTTTCCTGTCTTACTTCCCCCCACCCCATTTAAGCATTCCTGATGTTAAGCTTTTCATATCTTTGCTGGAATATCACTTGCTGAGCTGTCAGGGCATATTTCCTTTCAATATATTTAGGATACCATTTTTAATAGCTGCCATTAGGTCACTGACAGGAGGACAGAAGAGTGCCATGTGGTGATGTAGGGAACCTGGATGAGTAGTTCTGGAAGAATCAACATTCCAAGCAATGTCTAGATATGGTTATTCAACTGCAGTCCACTTTTTTATGACAATCCAACATATTGCCATCTGTCTTTATAAACAGATTGGGGTGAGATGGATTAGCTGTGTGACATTTGAGCGTGATAGGTTCTCTTCACAAATATCCTTCAAGAAGCCTGTAGCTTTTAGATCAACAAGAGAAGAGCCATATGGCTCTCTTACTGAATCATCAATGTCTTTTAAAAGGAATTGTGACTGGAACATAGTTGACTGAACATTTTTATGATTTGCAATGACTCTAGTAGATTTTAAAGCAAATCACATTCAGATTTATGGCTTTTCTGTCACGCTTCTAATATATTGCTCTTCGTTGTGAAAAGATTTAGAGTATGCAAAGAGAAACAATTTGTGTGAAACAAATTTTTCTTTTTTTTCTAAAAAAAAGTATATTGATAATCTTCACCAAGATAGTAGACTTTGTGAAGTCATTGAATTTAATTATATTATGTTAATAGGTACAGTGACACCAGCTCAATTTTACATATTTTTCTTGTTAGCCGTAAATCTAATCAGCTGCATGTTCCCATTCTTTCTAAGCAGAACAATCTTTCCAAGCCAAGAAAAAAACCCTTTTTGTGCTCATAACAGCATATAAAAAAATTCCCAGAAAACACAGGTTGGTAAAATAGCAAAAGAAATGCATGGAGATCCAGTATCATTATCAGACTTTTGGTGCTTGTGACTTTAGTAAGCCAAGCTCTGTGCCATCCGTTGACCTCCACCAGTCCTCCCAGCTGCCCCACCTCCCAGCAGCAACTCTGAAAGATGTATTTTGCCCAGTCTGTTTTGTTTAGCTGAAATGTCCCTCATTGGTTTAAGATAACTGTTAAGTAGGGCCATCAGTTTCTGTTAAGATTGAGTGTAAAGTTTCCTACTTGGAATCTGAATCCTTCACAGGGTTGATCCAAACTCTTAATAAGCTGTGTATCTCTTAATCTTTGTTCAGCTTCCTCCTTAGATCCTGTACTTCATCTCCTGTCTGTTCCCTCATAAAGTATAACACTGTGGGCGGACAGGCTTCTTTGCAGTTCCTGCCATCTGGAATGATGTTCTCGTGCCTCTCTGCTGCATTCCAACACTGGTGCCTCCACTCAAGTAAAAAATACCACCACAATAAAACCCCAAACTTTTTTCTAAATACATTTATCATCCCCTGTTGCCAAAATGTCTTTATTTTTCTTAGCAGCTGTTTTCATCTATTACTTCTGATATGATAATAGCTTGTTGAAATCTATAAAATATCTTGCAGCATATTTTCTATGCAAAATTCACAGGAACAGGACTGGATTGTGTACAACTTATGTCATACATTGCTCATTATGCTTTGTGTGATATTTCTTCTCAACTAATTAATCTTATAATGATTGTTTTGTGACGCCTGCCGATGATTATCTGTCACTCTCTAATTCTTTTAACTATTTCTTCTGTTTGTCACTCTAATATCTGTGCATTTAGTTCAGGATTTTATGACTGAAGGAACAAATTAACTAACTACAACTGTTTATACTTACATTAAACACTTCCAACACTTTTAGTTGTGCGTCTTGTTTTAAAGCTCTTCAGTAAAATCTAGTTAAGATTTTACTAGGCTTGATATCATATCTTCTGTATTTTTTTAAAGTAGATTAACCATCTTCAACTCATCACATTTTTTTTTTAAAGTTTCTGGGCCAAGTTCTGCTAGTGTGACACTGTCAACATATAACACTATCAAAATCTTGGTAATTATACTCATACTTCTGCATGCTAGCTTTGAATCTTCTCAGGTTGTCCCTCATGCCACACATAATCACAAGCAGTTGGGTAATGGAGCTGTTTCTTGGAAATTGATAGCTTTCAGTGGAACAAAGTACTCCTACCTTGTTTAGAGCACTCCAAATAGAAATACATATCCAATACTGGTCAAACCCCAAATCATTAAGCGAAGAAATCCAGAAATGGTGTTTGTTGGAGCTAGTCAGAATGGTTCGGTAATACTGCTTACATACATCAGTGTTTTTTCTTACAATTTGATTTTTCTTTTGCATGGATAGATTATTTTTCTGGGCTGATGTGCAAAAGATTACATATGGAAATTTTATTTCCACTAGATTTGAGCTGTGCATGTTTTATATGTAAATAGGGTGTGTAGGTTCCAAGTTCCTCTAAATTTGAACAAGAACCAATAACTTTCTCATTTTATATCTCTAATTATGATTTTTTCATATGCAAACACTAAAAATCCTCCAGACCCTTTTGTAAAGTCGAACGTGATTACACAGTGGCCTCCACTACTAGCTGTCTAATTCAGTCGTCCAGAAAGGTGCTGTGTTCCCTCTTATGAATCACTAAGTCAGCTATAGTCAGGATGCTTTCAATAGCAGTTAACGATGCTGAATATCTTTCAGAAGATGTTTTAGCATGTTGCAAGCTCAAGCTGGCAGATGACTAATAGCTGCATGTTCATATGCAAAATACTCTCTTTACCAGTTCGAAGAGAACCTTAAAAAACCCCACTAGTTACTGTTTTATAAAGGAAACTTGAGAAGGTGTTCAAGGCTGAGTACTCTAGCTAAACTTCTAATGCTTTAGATACATGGAGTGCTCTTACAATTCACCTGATTTCCCTCTTTGTTTCAAAGAGAGGGAACTGGTTTTTTCCACAACAGCTGAAGAACAGTTAACATATAATTTCAAAATAAATCTTTTTTGTGAGTTTAGAACCTGGAATGGAGACTGATTTCTGTTAACAACAGACATAAGTATCATCTACCCTCCTTCTAGACCTTTCCTTTGATCCATGCATACGTAACACAGTTTTCTCGGACAAACTCATTTTCGATAGCTTATGCCAACAAAATCCATGAGCTGAGAGGTTTGATTCTTCTGTTTCAAAATTAAATATCCTCTGTAGGAAGGCTCAAATCACTAAGCCAAATTGGTTTTGGAACTTTGCCCACAAAGATCTTAAAGTACATTTTGCTAGTATTGCAAAAACAACTTTAATTTAATGAAAAGTTTCTGTTTCTTTGTTACTCCCTGAAACAGTATTCAGCTGATAGCAAACCTGTTGCATGTTTCATGCAGCAAAATGTAATTATTTGCAGGTGAGGAGCTATTCTGGCTTATTTGCTATGTTAGTTGAGCTAATTTACAGTTTAGCTATGATCTGTGATGAACTCAGTAGACATGTGAGTTGGGAAGGATTACAGCATCAGTACTGGAAGCTTAATGGGAAGAGAAGTGTGGGCAAAAGAATGGCAGAGTCTTCTGTGCTGTAACAGTGCCTGCGGTATGTTCATGGCTGAGGAGATCACCCTTTTGGTATTGCTGATTGCAGTTCATCTATTGAATTATTTTTTTTTTAATGAAAGACGCACGTAGTTTCAATTAAAGGAATATCCTTTGAGTCGTGACTAGCAAGGACACTGATTAGTGACATACATGCCATTAGCCTGTTTGATCCTTGTTAAAACACAGAGATGTTTTATTTAATGATTGGTGTAAAATGGTTACAGCTTAGGTGGCCTATTTTGGTTTGCTTTGTAGTACACACTACTCTGGATTTTAAATCCCCAGAGAATTCAATTGGATTTTTACAGAGGACCATGTTATTCAAAAACAACGCTAATTTAATGAAGTTTGTATTACCTGCTTGCTGTAAAGCAATTAAGTGCTGATGTCTTTATGTTCTGCTGATATGGCAGGTGGGCAGAAAGGAGTAAAAAGACTGTTAAGCACATTGCTGCTTAGAAAGAAAATACACACACACAAAGTGTTTCCTGGCATCTGACCTAGCTGCCCTGGCAATCAACACTGAACCTTCACTGGCCATGGCACTGTGGAGCTGCATATCGCCTTCACCACAATGTTATTTGGAAAATCCATTCTAATCAGAGTACCTTTGTGATGGCAAGAGTACAGGCCCACAGGAAGAGAAATATTTGTATGTTTTTATGTACATGTATGGACCATGAGGTTTACACATGAAAATATTACTACAGGATATTAATGTATTATTACTGAAAATATTACTACCAGTATGTACCAGCTCATTGGAAAGGGCCGTGGTGTTTCATAGCACACTAGATTCTTAAGGTTTAGCCAAGTATGGAATAAGTCATTAACCATTTATCTAGGTAGTAGGAACCATTAGAGTCAGGGCCAGGAGTTATTAACATCTTTTAAATGGCTGGCTTTACTGGGAATAAGGGCAAAGGCCTTTCCTTCTTGGGTAAATGAATAATAAATGAGCACAGGGACAATTTTTCATCTAAATGATCCCAAAGATTAGTTTGTATTACGAAGAAATTACACAACCTCCTGGCCTGGTCTTCCTTCTGCAAGTGTTTTGGGGAAAACCAGCTCAGAATCTCTGAAACACCTGCCAGTTTCCTGTGACGTAAAATGAAATTCTGAGCCAGCCAAATCGGGTAATTTCCCTTTCTGCTCACATGTTTTAAGAATGGGTATTTAAACTTATGGTTTATACTAATAACATCTGGAGGACAACTAAAACTGGCATCACAACCTTTCACAAGCTGGCCATCTGCTTTTCAGTGCCCTTGGGGATATTTGCAGGCTGCCATTATTTAGCTACCGTTACAGTTTAGGGGATACTAATGTTGGAGTCAGTGATGAAGAAGCATTTTCCAGTAATCTGTATTAACCAGTAACATTACCTCTTATGTGTAAGTAACATTATGGGAGGCAGGTAGTAGCATACAATTCCAAACAGATGCTAATTTAGCAAGTTTTAACCCCCTCCCTGAACTCTACAGCCTCATTTGGGAAATTTCCCCAGGCCTTCACTATACTTACTTCCTTAACACCTAACACCTAATCTAATACTTAACACCTAACCTAATCCTTAACACCTAACCTAAATTATTCTGAAACTTGAAATCATTATTTATTACCATGTCCACCATAAGGCAGGGAGAACAGTTTCTACCCTGCTTCTCCTGAGGTTAAAGAACTTACTAAAGACTTTCTCATACAGTCGTTTTTCAGTATCTCTGTTCACTTTTCATGAAGCATTCTCCAATTTGCCCTATTTTTCTTTAAGTCTATTTGCCTAAATCTGGACAAAACACTAACCAGACTTTATTGGCACTGGGTAAAGAACAAGAATAATTTCATATGCCTTTCCGCTACAGGAGTCAAGACACAGAAAAGCCTCAAACCCTATTTTACAGATGGGGAGCAGAAGCTCATAGAGATCAGGGGTGTGATCTGGGCAAATCGCAAAGGAAAGTTTTGGGAGAACCAGGAAATTAACACAAGCTCTTGAGTCCCAATAAAATGCTTAAATCACAGATCATTCTTTTTCTCAAAGATTAAGCAGTAAATCAAGGTTGAAAATATTATAAAAGTGAATGTTTAAAAAGGAATTTTTTATATTAAAATTGAGTTGACTGGAAGATGAGTCGCATGTCTGTGGTGACCTTTGTCTATCCACAGTTGGGATTTATTCTTCAATGGATTAAAAAAATACTGTCTGAGCTTCTTCATGAAAGTGGAATTGTACAAGGGAACACTGTATGTCTGTCACACTTTATAGTCTTGTGGTTAGGGTACTGACCAGGCTTATGTTAAGATTAAGTTAAGATGTCAGTCTTAACTCTCTGCCTCAAGGTTTTCCATTCTGGAAAATTTCAAATTAAGCAGAGCAACCACGTCACGGATCAGCTATAAAGAAAGTTTCCTCAAAAAACATTTAACATGGACTGATATATTTCAGCCTAAGGATACAGCATATTTCACCAAAATTTATATCACAATCAGCTAAAATTGTGAACAGTAACTACAACAGTATGTTAAAGGAAAAGGCTGAGATCTAGATGGAGACAATCCAGGGAGCTACACTAATCAATCTGACAATAAGTATGGGATAAACCCCCAACTATTTACCTTTATGTGGAAGTAAGAACTTTGTTGTTTGTTTGTACTTCCTCTACTGGTGTCTGCATCACTTTACAGAGAAATTAAGGTAACACTAGGTAGAGCAGTTGTAATTTTAAGGTCCCCCTTTTTCACGTACAGGAAACAGCAAAACAGGGACTGGCTGATGCTAAAAGCCATATTTCTCTCTTAAAATGTGACTTTTAATATCTCCAGAGAGGGAGACTCCAGCACCTGCCTGGGCAGCCTGTGCCAGCACTTGGCCAGTCTCACAGTGAAGAAGTGTTTGCTGACGTGCAGATGGAGCCTCCCCTGTTTGTGCAGTTCATGTCGCTTGTGTCCTGTCCTGTCACTGGGCACCACTCTCCCTTCAGGTATTTGCACACTTTGATGAGGCCCCCTGTGAGCCTTCTCTTCTCCAGGCTGAACAATTCCATCTCTCTCAGCTTTTCCTCACAGGAGAGATGCTCCAACCCCTTAATCACTTTTGTGACCCTTCATTGGACTCTTCAGTGTGTCCACATCTCTCTCATGCTGAGGACACCAGAACTGGACACAGTATTCATGGGACTGTAATGCAGGATTTCCAAACATCTTTCTATGTTACAGAGGCTTGGATTCAACAAAGTATATGAAATGAAACTATATTCAAAATTTCTGTAACACCAACATTCTCAGCCAAACAAGTTTTCTCTTACATGTAAGGCACAAAGAGTATTATACAAGTTACTGTTTGTCCACTTGAATAAACAGTTTTGATTCAATCAGGTGAGGAAACTGGGAATCTGATTAGGTGTAAAGGAGGCAAAGGCTTCCATAAATGCCTCTATGACAACACTGCATTTAACTTAATGGCAAAAGATTAAGAGCAAAGGAGATATATTTCGCTAGCTATCACAGCATAATAATAACTGAACAGAAAATAAACATATATATGATACAATATATATGGTAACTATGAAGGCTATGGAGAGAGAGCTTTCTCCTGTTTCCACAAAAGAATGAAAAAGGAGGAAAATATCTCTAGAACTTAAATTCTTAACTATGTTGTTGGGTTTGGGTGTTTTTTAATGTGCTTTAAAAGGCATGAATCTTTTGAGTGAAATGTGAATTACAGTTAAGGAAAGTAAACTTGCTGAAAGCACTACCAATATAGAAGATAGATTATGTCTAAAATACACTGTCTATTCCTATTACCTTAGGAATTAAATAGGAATATCTGATCTGTCTAACCAAGATGGAAATAGTACACAGAGATTCAGTATTCAACTCATTGATAGCCTAGAAAAGAGAAGAAATTTGTCTTCCATCTGCCAAGTGCTCTTAGATACCTGGCTTTGTCTAACAGAGCTACAAGATACAACTTACTTTGCCCTTTAAAAAGGTGTATGTGTAGTGACTGGGAGAACTGTAAACAAAAAGAGCAAATCTTCCTCAGCTAGTCTGACCATCCAGCAAACTTCCTGACAGCCTGTAGTCTGCAAGAGGAGATGAAGGAACTTATAAAAGAACAAGAGAAGCACAAAGTAGTCTTTCTCCTCATATATCCTTCTCTCTTATAGCAGTCACCGGCTTAAGGACCTCTTGAGCAGGCATCCAGATGATGGTGTTTAATGGAGCTTTCCTCTATAAATTTGTCTAATCTGTTTCTGAACCCATTTACACTACTGACCTCCACAACACTCTACAGCACTAAGTTCCATAATTTATGCATTAAGTGATAAGTATTTCCACTGAGTGTTTTAAACTTCATGATTGATTGGGTGACCCTTAGCTCTTCTATTATAAGAAATAGTGAATAATCACTTCTTCTTCACCTTCTCCAAACTATTTGTGATTTTATAGACCCCTGTCATATATCTTCTTGCCTCCTATCTGGGTTGAAGTCTCCTAGCCCAGTGTGTCCCCTCATACAAATACAGTTCCATGCATCTGCTGATCTGTTTTGGCTTCTCTTTCCCTGTCTTCTTTTTTTCTTTTTCTTTCTTTCTTTTTTTTTTTCTTTCTTTTTTTTCTTTGTAATACTTTTTAGTTTTATCATAACCTTTTGATTCTGATATGAGGGTTACCAGAGTGACACTAAGTAGTCAGGACGTAGGTACATTTTATATGTATTGTAGCATAACAATGCTTTCCACTTTTTTCTCTGTTATTTTACTAATAATTCCTGTTTTCTTTCTTGACTGCTGCTTGGCAATGAGCACGACATTTCCAGAGAAATGTCTCCAGAGACAAAAAATTCTTTTCCAGAAGGGTAATAGCTAGTTTAGAAGGAGCAAGAACAGGCAGCAAATACTGAGGCTAGGGATCTTTGTGCACTGGTAGGTGACAGTCTTTCATGACTAGTAGGAGCCTGTAATAGTATTGAGTTCAGTGACTGGGTCTGAGGCATAATCACAAACCTTTTCACATGCATTTCAGCACCCAGCACATTGTACTTGAGGACACACAGTACCACCATAGATTTTAAGGAGCATTGTGCAGCCTGTGCACCCTCCCCTGTCCCCCCGACACCTGTGCAGGGCACTGCGAAGTCCTTCTGCTGTGGGGGCATTTCCTCTAAATCTGAGTCTATGTCCCCAGTACTGATAGCAGGAACAAAAGCTGAAGATGGCCTCTTACTCCTCCTGCAGCTTATCAGGCTATAAGCCACTTGCTTGCCTCAGGTATATGCTAGGGTCAAACCTACAGACATTACTTTGTCTGCTTGTTAAAGATGAATAATGGACAATTTTAGGCATTTAATTCAGACCTGGAATAAGCAGCTGCTTCTTTTACTGAAATGTGTCTGCACACAGTAGATTAAACTTGTCCTACGGAAAAGTGGTCCAGGAAGAGGGGAAAGATGGAACAAATAGTGGATCAGCTCATATTAAAGAAATGCATCTTTCTATACATGCAACAGCAATTTCTTACTCTGTGTCTAGAGGCCTCCAATATTTTCTATGTTTCTGAAAATTTTACCCATAACTCACATAATCTAGAAATATCCTGTTGGAACAGTTTTTCTATTGAAGATGTATTTTCTGTAAAAATCTAAATGACATGCAGGAATATTTTGAACCTGCAAAAAATGTTCTATTTGCCATTTAGAAAATAAAAAAAATATTATGTTTTATTTCACAGACAATTAGAATGAGTCTTAAAAAAAAAAAAAAGAAACAGCTGGGGTTTAGTTCAACAAAGCAATAGCAAGCATTTCCCTTTTCACATTTCCTCACGGAAGATGTAGCTCAGACTACCTTGCTTTTCTTCTTGTTGTAAGTCATGGCTTTATCCCTGATCACACAGGAAGGGCTCTATTTAATTCCTGTGATGTGTTGTAACGCTTAGTGAATTGAAAGACAGGGCCCAGAGAGGGAGGTTAGTCTGTAGGAGAAGATGACAATACCAAGCTCCCAAAATTACGTGATGTCTTTGGCTAGATCTCTAAAGTACGACATAGAAATGATTTGCAATCCCAGCTCTACTTGCTTGCTCTGTGACATCTTGAGAAAGTCATGTCACCTGCTATGCCTAAAAGGCAGTGCAAATGCCATGGCAATTTTGAAGAAGCGAGAGGAGCCACTGACTGCTGCATTTGAAAATTCTCACTTTTAATGTATTATAAAAAAATTAGCATATTACTATTAGCTCAAAAACTTACACACTATTGAGCTAGGAGACAGATAATTTTGGACTATTACATACCATGAAAGGGAGAACAGCCTGCCTATTGATTTCTACAGGGCAACTGTGAGTATATATTACACCTGCTGACCATGCTTACTGCTGCAGATTAGCGCCTGTTTTGCTTCATGTATACGTTAGATGTAGATTTAGAAGGACCATTTCCCCCCCCATAATTTATCCTAAATTTTTGTTTTTCTACATGTCCTTTAATATTATGAAATTCCATTCTCATTACAATGCAGGTAGATTCTGACACACAGAAGGTCCCTGACATACTAGAACTTAAAAAGGGAAAGGACTGCAGGTTTTGCTGCCAAGATAGTAAAATGATTTGGAATTCAGAAAAACACAGTATTCAGAGCAACACTGCCAGACTTTCCTGAATGGTTTGTTTCAGTTCTGAAAGATGATGGAGATTTTTCCCTCCTTGTATTATGCATACCAAGTGTAAGAAGTGTATTATTTTCCTTTGTTCAAGAATACAATGAGAACATTTCCGAGAACAGGAGAGATTTCAAGCACCAGTCAAGTAAGACTTATGTGATGTTTTTAGATGCACAGGAAAGAACTGGTTGTCTTTAGCATTACCTCTACATTCTTTTGATCTGCAGAAAATTCTCTGTATGGGAGGGAAATGTTTCAAATACATCAGCTGGAGACAGGAAGAATGTACATGCACATGTGTCCCCAGCAGAATCTTACATTGTCCTCCAACATGTCATGGAACAGGTCCCTCCTTCAACATGTCATGGAACAGGTCCCTGCTTCACACCCTAACTAATGACTGACTTGGTCAATAGAGCATAATGGAGAAGCCTTTGGACATCCTGGGGCATGGTATTTAAATGCTGATTCCTGAAGCATCTTATTTCTGTTATGTTTGTCAGCTGTCCATTCTTAGCAGAAATTTGGTCTCACAAAGAGAAGCTGAGAACATGGTTATGAAAACATTTGAGCCAGGCTTTGTTTCTACCTGCCTGTACTGGTGCCAAAAGATTTTTATTTCTGGGTGTTTTTCACATGGCAAAATGCCTACTGAAAGCTTGATACAGCTCCTACAGAGGCCTGAATTCTTCACATCCCTTTAACTTTACCTTCATCAAAAGTTATTTTTTATGATCCAGTTCATAGTCCATTCACTAGAAGACTTCTTGATCCATTACATAGTTTTGATACTTCTCCCACTGGATTACTGTTTGTTGTCCTCGTCATTCTGAACTCATTAGTGGTGTTGAAATGACTAGCTGGAGACAGCTCCTAGGCGGTAAACAGAAGATGTAACAAGCAACTCAGTGCTTTTTGAAGTATATAAAAATTACTTTTTGTGAGATAAGAACTTATTTTGGCTTACAAGAGTAATTTCCAAATCTTAGCATGACAGCCTTTTTTCATATCCTGAAATGTACATGTCATGAAAACATCCAGGCATATAAATGGCATTAATGCTTTCCATCCATTATGAGATCTTGACTGAAGCTACTCCCAAGGATGACAGTGTGCTTTGGAGTCATGTTGGGTTTGGTGTGACTGTCTCCCAAGGCTGTCTTTGAAGGATATTGTGACTGCTGTGGAGAGACAATGGATCCATAAATGTACCATCCCTTTGATGGCCTGTGGATTTCTGACAACCTGAACCGTTCCCTTTTAGGCTACTGTCCACATCACTTCCTATGGAGAGGAAAATGTTCACTAACATTTCTTTCTCCATAGTGTAATATAAGGCAGGAATCCTGTATCTGGATTTCATGAAATTCCAAAGAAATAATGCAAGCCAGCACTGATATATATTCTTGTTATCTTCACGTATAGTGGTAAGAATATATATTTTTTTTTAGTTTTCTTTTTCCTTTCCTGGAAGAAATACTTGCTTTGCTCAAATGGGGAAAGCACTGGGGTTGGTCAGAGAGGCAAAGCAATTTAGTGAGTTCATGGAAGGTGAAAGTGCTGAAATTACAGGCGCTTGACTTAGTGCACTGCTTGCATTCCCTGAAGTTCCCAAACCTGCACTCAGCATGGGCATTTGTGATATTTTAATGACTCTTTTCCTTTCAGCATGTGGAAATATGTTTCTGCATCAGGCAGCTCAGAAAAGGGGATTCAGCTTTTCAGTAGTCAGCAAACTTCATCCCTGAGCAAAACACAGTGTTTCTAGAACTGGGAGTGAGTCGGCACTGCAAAATTGTTCAATCAATTAGCTGGATGAAGTAGATGTTAAGCTCGGTTAACACAGAGTTCTAGCTTACTTCTGATTAATTGAAATAGAGAATTCTTTTTCAAAGAAATCTCCAGGCTTCCATCCTGTCCAGCTGTTTCCCTTTCCAGTCTGCCTTCGAGTTGTGGGGTTGGTTTTTTTTTGAAGTGAACTGTTGGTGGAAATAACATTCTGGTGACACTAGGATCCAACGTATAGCAAGGAAATGGGAAGGATGAGAGAAATCCATAAAGGCAAGAAAAAAACCCTGTATCCCTCTCACTATCATCTACACCAATTGCATTTAAAAAAAATCTTTCTTGCAAGACTGTGCAACTTCTAATGCGTTGGCAAGTTCTCATTCATTTGTAGGTCCTCAGAATAGTAGCATGTGGAAAAATGACACACAAAAGAACATATGCCTTCTACAGGTTTGAAAAAATATTTAGCTCTGTGAACACTAGTCAAAACTCTTAATTGCAGTGCTCAATGCAGAAGCTGTGGTATTGCAATGTTCCATGAACACCTTAGAGGAACTTTCAGTCAGAACATCGCTGAATGCATTTTTTTCCCCCTTAACTACTGATGTGCACTATATGAAACAGTACTCCCTCACATCCAGCTTTTCCTTGCAGAAAACATTGCTAAGGGTTAAAAAACATGTCACTTGCAAGAAGTGTCTCAGAAGGGTGGACACAGAGATCCAAGGCAGCAAAAAAACCATTGTGCCTATTACTATCTAGCAATTGCATTTCTCTGAGCATCGCACCTGTGTTTTACAGCAGACCACCTGAAGTGTAAACATATGACCAAGTTGCCACTAGTTTCTTAGCTGATAAACTTTTTACTGGCAGAAAATGTCTGGCAGAACATTTCAAACCACCGCTGTAGTAAGCACTTTGTATTATTCAGTTGCAGCATTCAGGCAGATTCAATTTTTATCCTGAAGTCTTTAGCTTGTTTACAATATTTTACTGATTTTGTTTTTCAAGACCTTTTCTCTGAAGGAGAGATAGAGATAACAGAGCAAGTGGAGTCCCAGAGAGGATGAACAATGTGCTTTTTGCATGTAGGGGAGACACAGAGGGACTATTGCAACTAATGTTCAGCTTTCAGTAAGGAAATTAAACCAACAGTCTTGCTATGACAGTGTCCTATCCATTTCCTTACTGAAGTAACAATCCTCTGCAGACACAAACCATGACTTTTATATATGCTTATTACAAAATGTAATATTTCAAGAAACAGCTCTAGATTTTTTTTTCCTTGTGACTTTGTTCTTGTAATGGTGCACATCCTGCTGACCCATGAGGGTCTGCTATGACACTGCTACAAAGTTCATGGACCAGATGCCCTGTTGATTAATTTCTATCTTTTGCACATTTGCCTGGGACTGTGGGAATTAAATGACCCCAGTTGTCCCTTCTATTCCTGTGCTCCTAAGAGGGCTGCTTCTACAGACCCTTATGTGCAGTTTCTGTTGCACTTTATACAAGCAGTCTTTAGCCGTCTGGGATATGTTAATTGCCTCTGATCTGGGTTATATTTTGCCTAAGACATGTGCCTTCTTGCAGGTGCAAGTCTCAATAACCATAATTTACATGCCTGTAAGCTGCTGATGTAATGGTAGAAACTGCTTGAAAATCTGACCTGTACCAGGGTTCACTAAGCTATAATGCTGGGCCAGGCAGCTGCCTGCATTGTTTGTACTGTCTCCTCAAAACTCTGAGATCATGCCAGTAAAACTGCTACAGACACGGGTTTAGCAAAAAGCCCTAAACATTTGGATAGCTATGAGAGAGAGAGGGAGAGAGAGAGAGGAGACATAACTATGCCTATTTAAAAATAAAAGGAAAAGAGCAGAACCCTAAGTACTGAGACTTTCGTCTGGCATATCTGTCATCCAGACTAAATTGTGGCCCTAATGTATGAGAGAAAAATAGTAAATTGCCACATACACACAGTCACATAATAAGCAAATGTTAATTGATGTGCTTTATTTGTGATAGCTCCTGGGAGATTTGCAATGAGCAAGGCTTTTCTGTATGGGCAATTCCACAGCATATGCTAGCACATCTAGGAAGAGTCATCATGTCTAAGTACTTTCTACCATCTGCTAGGAAAATTGAAATATTGAAAGATTTCTCTCTCTTTACTCCATTGCATTTATGTATGTAACTGTGATTTCAGTCCTGTCTTTTTTGAGGCTAAATCCCATAAGGCTAAATGTGATGTTCTTAATGCTTTGTGGAATTCTCTACTTGAGTCTTATTGAGAAAAATACATAAATGCATGCATTGATACACACTAATACACATTTATATATACAATTAAATAGAAAATACGTTGTGTAGTTTTCTGTGGGTAAACTACACTGGTGAAAGGTTACAGAAGGAACATAAAACAATTTTTGTGACAAAGTCAGCTTTCCAGTTCTTTGGTTTGTGTTCACATTCGTGCTGTGTGGTTCAAGGACAGTAATTATTCTTTACTGGCATGGATTCATCAATCAGCTTAGCTTTTAGTCTGTCTACCTCCCCCTCAACCCCTGAAAACAAACATTTCAGTTCTCAGCTGTGCTTCTCCTGTTGTTTTTGTGGTCTAAAATGCATTCTTGATTCCAGGTATTGATTCAAGGGTCCCATAGCTGCTCCTTGCTACCCCTGGTGACAACGGCTTATCCATTAACTGGGGGTGATGGAAATCAACGGTACTATAGGCATGTCCTGTTCTTCCAAAGATTTCTAGCAGAACATGGGATGATTGCTGGTGAATCTGCAAAATTACATACTGTCCTAATGAAAAGTTTCAAGGTTCAAATCCAAAGCAATAAATAAAAAGGCTTGCACTTTGGGACTATGGCCAGAGATTCCTTCCTGACCTAATGTCCTGGTTTAGGATTCCAGGAACCCCTGGAATAGAGTTATTTTTTTTCTTGGTGGCTAGTGCAGTGCTGTGTTTCAGACTTGGTGTGGGAACAGTGTGGTCAGGGAAGTTTTGGTTTCCCTTGCTGGTGGGAGAGCTGGATGGGCACAGGTGATTGGGAGGGGACACAGCCAGGCCAGCTGACCCAAACTAGCCAAAAAGGTATTCCATACCATGGGACGTCATGCTCAGTACATAAACTGGGGGGGTTGGCTGGGGCTGCTGACCATTGCTCAGGCACTGGTTGGGTATCAGTTAGTCGGGGGTGAGCAGTTGTTCTATGAATCAGTTGTTTTCTTTCCTCCCCTCTTTTTGGATTTCATTCCTCTTCCCTTCTCCCTCCTTTTCATTATAACTATTACTTTTATTTTTACTATTGTTCCCTTGTTTTCATTTTATTTCAATTATTAAATTGTTGTAATCTTATCCTATCTTATCTCAACCCTCAAGTTTTACATTCCTTTCCAATCCTCCTCCCCATCCCTCTGGGTGAAGGGGGTAGTGAGCAAGAGCAGTGTGGCACTTGATTACCAGCTGGAGTTAAACCATGACACCTAATTCATGTCTCCTTTGACCATCATAATATGCTACACTTATGTGCTTTATGGAGACATGGCTAGGGCTCCTGTCTTAAGAAGGCTGTGACATGGAAACTTCCACAGAGGCACACAGAATCTCAGGCAAGGAGTAGCTCAGTGTACTAACTTGTGCTAACTTGCTAACTCAGTGACCAAACATAAGGGACTTTTTTAGCACGTAGACATTTCAAGATGAACTATCTTGTCCTGTAGAAATCATCTGTGTGGAAATGCTGGTTGTATGCTCAAAGGCGGCAGCATGACACTTGGCTCCTCTGTTGAGTTTCAATGCAGGACTTAGATGTTGCAACACTGAAGCCTGAAGCTCCTATTTTTAGATATGCAGCTCCAAGAATAGAATCTAAAATTCACAGTTGGATGCCCAGGATCTACACAGTGGACAAACAGTGCATCCATAGAATAAAAAAAACCAATCTGTACACTGAAGAGGAAGCCTTCATATTTTCCTTTGACTGAGTCTAAGTGAAGGGCATGTGTGCAAATTCATCTCTCTCAAAAGCTTAAGAAGTTGACCCTGGGTTATACCTACCTAAGCCAGAATTGCCCAGTGAGTATAAGCTCACATCTCTTTAAGTGCCTGCAATGGAAGATGGTGGTGCCATCCACCTTTCTTTTAATGACCTCATACTTGCAGTAGTCAGACGGAATTACAGAGTAACACATTCTTCACCCCTTTCAACCAGAAGGCAATCACCCCCATATCTTCTATCAATAATGACAATATCGCTAATTCCTGGTTTAGGTGTATAAGGCCTTTCACAAATTTATCTCAGGTCCCTACAAATATGAAGGCAAAACAACCAAAAAGGAAAGAAAAGGGAGGACAGCTATGGAGATAACAGATTCATCATTAACTTGGACAGTAAGGTCCTGTGTATTTGGTTTGTGTCCAGAGTTCTCTTGTGAACGCCAGGAAGATGTCAATAAAATACTAAAAATAAAAAAGTAGACATTTAACTGTATTTCTCACATTACTGTGTAAGAAAAGGGGCACACAAACACACATGTATTCAATCTTCTGTTTCTAAAGAGCAGATGAGAACTGAAATACAAATTCTTAACACAGAAAGAATTTTTACAGCTGATATAAGTGCTGGAAAAATGAGATTTATAACAGAAGTACTGACACTGCTGTAATGATACAGTGATGTTAGCAGGAAGATTTCCTGAAAGAAACTAAAATGTGTAGAACCTGAAGGATCTGTAGAAACAAATTGTACTCTTACTAACTTTCTCAACTGATTTTATGTACCTGCAAAACAATATTAATAAACACATCACAAAAATAAACAAGTCTGAATGCTGCTAAGAATGATTGACATACAAACACAGAAAAGCATGTTTTCTTCCATCTGATTACCATTAAAAGGATTGATAGGTAAATAAAATGAATTCTGACTGACTGGTAAAGGGCTGCATAAAGATTTATAATATTCTGCAAATAGTTTGTCATTGGCATTTTAAAGTAAAATTGACAGGATACAACATCCTATTTACTTCCAAGAAAGAGCAATTATGTTATGTACATAAAAAGTGGCTGATTATAATGTTACATGACATTTTGAAGCTAACAGCTTCAATTACTATATCCAAATTATGGCCAAGAAAAATATGCCTTATAGGCATCTCACTTGATGTTTTAACTTAGAGGAGAAGATTAATTAAAAAATAGGCAAGGACGTCCTCACCAACTTGAGATGAACAAGAAAGAAAACGTTATGCTAGAGGGCTTGCATTTTTGTTACAGAAAGTACACTTGTATAAATGGCAAGAGAAAGATCCTCCTCTCTCCCTGTCTGAAATACAAAGTTTGTAATTTCCCTCTGTTATGAAGCCATCATGCTCCTGAAATATGGGATGGGTTTGATCTTTTGGAGATGGGTTATATGACATGTGTTTATAAAAGGCACTACAGAGTTGTACAGCATTGTACTGGAATAATAACAGTAAAGTTTCCAGTCATTGAAACCAAGTATACACAATTTTACACATCTAATTTGCCTGTGTAATGTCAACATTATCAGTTCTGCATGGGATCAATGCACATGGGCCAACCATGTACTCAAAAAGTCTGCTTTTTGTGTACAAACCCACCTGTTCTCCATGTTTGGAGAAGCCAAACTTCCTATACACACAGCTACCAACCAGCGTGTGGTCCTTAAGGTCTTTAAGTACCCTTATGAAAGACTGGGAGCTTAGAGTACCTCACAAGGACCTTTCAAGAGTAGAGAAAGTTTTAGTACCTTGGCTTAGAAGTAGTGTTCCTAATTATAAGACAACATCCAAAAGGACAACAATGTGAATTATCATCTTATGTTTATGATTTTATCTTATTGATAAATAAGAATGCATTTTGTAAAACTATATTGATAGAAACAAGGGCATTGACACAGACGGAAGCTATGGAAAGCAGAATTAAAGCCTATATGATTTATTTATATTTCTCTGTAGATGGATTGTGGCCCGGATAAATTTTGCCATCACCTCTTTCTAAACGTTTATTATGATATATGTGATTTTAGGGATACTTTTTCTTCTTTTTTCTATTTGTTCAACAGGTGAGCCAAATGGCCCAGTAAATCCTTGCATAAGTTCAAATTCAAATCCTCTATCAACTCCTGGGACCCACCCCCACTACGTGGTCTGAAGACTTGCCAGCATGCCCTCCCAGCTCTGTTTACCACCCACTGGTCCCTGCATGCCTGGACAGACACACCATATGCAGCATCCACACCAAAGGGGTAATGGTGGGGAAAAAGCTGCACACCCCTATCTGAAAGGGTACCTTTCTTACCCCTCCATACACTCTGTTCCCCTGCTTGCAAAGACAGATAGAGATCATCTCATGGTGTTGACACTTATATTTAATAATGCCACAGACTACCTTGATCCTGTGAATTCAATGCCTTGAAAAGGTTCAGCAAAATGTGTTCTGAGGAAAATTAATCTGTCTGCATCAGGTCTGATCTTTATGATGAAACACTTGTATGCTTTGCATTTAGACAGCCTTGTCTGTGTATTTTCTCAGTCCAGTACATCATCATGTTAAGAGTAAGCTTTTAAATAAGGAAATACCTTGCTTGAGATTAAAATGCATTCTGAACATAATTTGAGTCAGGTGCTTTAGAGGTTTTTTTCCTAGGACAGTAACCAGCAATCAAAATAAAATGAGATCATTCAGTACTGTACAAAGTGTTTAAATAAAGATTTTACAGGACAGTCATGTCGTCCTTCCACATGCAAAGGTACCTTCAAGAATTTCAGCAATGTTAGCAAACAGACTTTTTATCTCAGGGGCACCAGTAATAATACTGACATATCAGCTACACAATAAAAAGTATTAGCCATATAATTTGCCCAGAGTAAATACTAGTGAGTTACAATTCTGTGTGTGCATGACTGAAATCTCCAGTGTTATTTTTTTATGCAAAAACGTTTTAGAATTGACCCAAAGAATGTCAGAAACCTTTTGCATCCAAAGAGTTTTCTTCTTCTGAACACAATGAGAGGTCACAAATAGTTGCCGTACTCAGCCATATTTCTAGACAGCATGTGCCCATTCTACATGTTGGCCAAGTATGTAATCACTAGACCTCTGTGAACAAATCTGTGTTTAAACAAGCTTGAGCTGGTATATGTATAAATGTATCAACATTGAAAATGCTGTTCAAACACATGGTGCTATATGACTCTTCTGTTTACAAAAGGGAGAAGATTGTACGCAAAAGTCATGATTACCTCAGTGAAGATGCAATTTTCAGTCATGAAAATTAGCTATTACATTTTACTCACTTTTCTGTGCTGTGATGATTTTCTTGTATCTTTCAGTGTTCATGGTACAGCAAGTTCACATTTCTAGTCTATTGAAGATGAAAGGCACTAAGAAATTAATATTATAATTACAATTAAGAAATCACTTTCATTTTGTAGATGTTCCCTTACTCTCAGCATAAACAGAGGCTATAAGTTGCTCCCACTATTCTTTCTACATATCATCTTTTGATGGTCAATGCCAAATATGACTTCTTGACCTGAAACAATAATTATCCAAATAGTTTCTGGTCAGACTAGCATATCAATGGTCATACTACAATATCAATAGATATTTTTTTCTTTCCTTAGCCTTCCTTCAGTGCACCTAATCCCAAAATCTGAACCTTTTTAAGGGATGGTAAAATACTGTGTGAAGAGATAGCAACACATAAATGTAGTAAAGCTTTTGGCAATAGATAAAGCTGCTTTTTCCTTCATGTGCATCAAAACTGCAATGCATCATGTTGGGGATGAAGCATGACTACAGCCTGCCACATGAGTAAGGGAGAATATATCCCAGAAACTCTCTTTGGTAGTTTGGAAAACTGTATGAAGCTGCTTGGAGATGCAAAAATTAATGGCTTTTAACAAAAGGAATAACCTGTGTTCTGGAAGGAGTATGCAGGCAGCTTGCTAAACTGGCAAACAAACGCTTTCATGAAGACAGATTCCCAGACCCTCATAGTTGAGACTAGCATTATTCAATGAACAGATGTGAATTTCAAGTTCAGAAACATTCCATATATAGCTTAATCATGGGTAATTGAAATTAGGACTGCCAGCTATAGCTTTTACTGTTCTCACATTTCTCAATAACTTAATTTGACTGGAACCACCAGCCATCACAGCTGAACTCCAGCCTTATTGTAGCTGGGTCTGACAGCTGCAGCCCTCTGGAAGTGTTTGCAGTATCTAAGGATCACTTTGGCGCATCAGCAGTTGAGGTACGTCCCTTTCTCCTGACATAATCTGACACCAGCACCTGCAGCTCCAACTAGAGTGCTGGGGCAGCCACATGGGGATATTCCTTTCACATTGCCAGAGTTGTCAGAGCAGTGTGGAGAATCTGGAAGAGGTGAGGAAAGGGACACAAGCCAAGGAAGCTGTGAAATTTTAAATTGGCTGAACATCCAGCCCAAAATCTGCAGAAAATGCAGTGATACTCTATCCAGATACACCATCCCTTGCTGTTCTTCCATTCTGAACCCCTATCTCCCTTTTCTGTGATCAGGCAGTGAGATACTGGGGTGGTATGTGAAATTGGAATTGCTTTTTTCATTTGTCCTCTGGGAATTCTCTGTTCTATTAAGGTTATTTGAACTGGATCCTGAGATACTGTGGCATCAACAGAGCAGAGAATCTGGCTCTCATTAGCTGCACATAACAGATTGGTATAAACACGAAGGCAATTTTACTGGATTCAACATTATAATGGATTAGAGTTCTGTCACAGCTTCAGCATCACAACCTGTGGTCTCCAGCCTGTGTTCTCCTGTGTGTGTCTATCTCAAAGGCTAAAACACAGCTGTTCCTCCTTGTTACAGTGCTGTACAAGGTTAGACTTCTGCTATACAGTGTGCTTAGGACAATCCTCACGTAGAACTTGAATTTAAGCTAAGGTATGTATGTACAGCTAAAATTACAAAGCTGGGACAAATGTCTTCCAAAACACTGCTCATTCAGGGTAATTATGGGATCAGCTCTAAACTGCCTTTTTATACAACATATAAACAACATGCTATTGGTGGATCTGCACAATGATTTGTTAAATCTAGTCATGCAGCAAGTTCTTTCTCCGTGCCTGACCTACATCCTGACAATATCCTATATCCAGCTCAACAGAGACTGTATTTGCCAGGTTGTTGGGAACAGTGCATGTTATTTTTTGGGGCAGACTTTTCAGTGAATTTTGTGGTAAGAAAGATGCCTTACTTGTTAATAAATAAGAACTCTGCTGTATTCTATTGTTTTCTTACTGATTTTTCTTAATGGTACATAGCACTAAGTTGCTTTAGAGACAGATGACTATTAATTTCTGAACAAATAAACTGAACAGCTGCTTTAAGACTAAATTATAGTCAAAAGCAGTTTATTTGGTTCTCTTTTCAGGTTATAGTGCAATCCTACTTTAGCTCTACAAAGAAGAGATGTCTGGAGCCTGACTCTCTTGGGCATCACCCAACAACTGAACAGCAGCTTCTGCTCTCTTCTTACCCAGTTTTCCCCAAAGGCCTGTGACCTCTTCTGCGATTTGGGAGGAGGATTTTCATTTCTGGAGTACTTTTCTCCCTGTCTTTAAGCTCCCCTAGTACCTGAGAGAGGAGATGTGCCCCACTGTCTACTGCTGATCCTAGAAACATCCAGTTACTAGTCACTGCATGTCCAGCAACAGCTGAGACAGAAGGACTGAGCAATGCTGGCTTGGGTGTAATCATTGCTGTAAGGCATTTCGTGTAGCATAAGACAGTGGACAAGCAGAATAATAAAAAAAAAAGACTCCTTTGGTCATATGTTAAATACTATTTGCTTTTCAAAAAATCTTAGAGCCAGATGGGTAGTGCATTTTCTTCTCCCACGCATACAGCTATTTTGGTACTGACTGAAGTGCACGTGTATCTGGTGGAGGTTCTGCTGACGCCATAATATGCAGAGATGTGCCATCTTCCTCGGTTTCTTTTCTCTCAAACAAAGGGTAAAACTAAAACCAAAAAGTATAATAATTCTGACAGAATGCCTCAGTGTGTTACTGAAAAAAAGGCATGAAGAAAAATCAGGAAGAAAAGATAGTTTATTAAAACAATTTTCCATCCCAGCAAACAAAAATCTGCTTGGCTTATTTTTATTCTCTTCTGTAGTATATTGTTTTGTTTATTAAAGTTATTCTGCAACAATGAGGAAAATCAAATCAAATCAAAACACAAATCCCCACAACCCTTTGGCTTGAGTGATCCTGATGACAGAAGGAAGTAAAAATTGCCTCTTGCTCCTCTTCAGCCACATGCTATCCACTTGCAGAACACAACTGAAGCTGCACATCCAGCCGGTCCCTCAGACAGGGCCCATTGCCCTGCAGTGCCTCCAACACACAGAGGAACAGAGGCGATGGTTTCTTTCCAGACTTTCATTATCTCACTGTGTGACAACAGATTAAATCCAAGCCTGCATCTAGGTCAACATGAAATCTAGAAATACAGACCCAAAACTAATTTCCTACTATTACTTTTAGGTCTGAAGAATTGAAGAAGCAAGGGGAAGGAACAAAGTGCTGGAATCCACTTCTTTAGATAAGATGTCTTTCTATGTGACATGTCTTTATTGAGCTTGCCTCAATTTCCTGACAACCAAGTGACTAATAAGTAATTTGTTTAATTGGATGACTGTGCTCAGAATATTTTTCTTTGACAGAGATAATATGCACATAGTTCTGCCTGACAGAAACTACAACAGGGTCTAGAAAAGCAGTGGTATTTTACTCTTAAGTGGGAAATAATTAATTCCAATATATTGTCTTTTCCTTCTCTGAGTTTTTTGTGAAATGTTTATTAGACTCCAGTATATGAAGTACTCTGTCAAAACCGTTAGTCACCAAGGGGCTGGTTTTGTTCTGTTGTTAGAAGGGAGGGAAAAAAGAATAAATCTAAATGTTTCTGATCTAATCTTTCCGTGAATGCCATGGGCATGATCCTGCTCTTTCTGAATTCACTAGCAAAATTTCTGTTTACTTCTGGGCAGAGGATCTGGTCCCATAATGCAGTAGAATTTCCATGAAGCTCCTCTCTTTTCATTTAACAACTTTTCCTCCTCACTTTTTGCCAAATTACCTTTTTTTTTTTTTGTTTTCTCTTCCCCTCCAGTCCCCCCATTAAGCTGAGCTATGTAAAGCAACATGTTTTACCTGCCTCTAAACTGTGATCTTGGACATATACATTCACTGCCCTTGTCCCATGGAATTGTGCTGTATTATGCAATTCCTCTCCTTTACAGCACTCAGAAGTTGTAGCTTCTCATTTTTTAAAGTTCTTTCTTTATGCTTCTTCAAGTTCTCCTCCCCCTCACCTGCAATTCCTCCTTAAAAGCACAGAGCTGATTCAAGTGGAAACTATATATCTTTAATTAACTTCCATATTCATTTATCTTCCAAGTACCTTCCCTTTCCTCTCCAGCTGCACTACTGCAATTTAAAGATTAGTAATTGTTAAACATCCATCACATGCAAAGTGAACTGTCCCTAACTGTTAACAAGAACATAGTGGCCAAAGTCTGTCATTTTCTCTCTCTTTCTTCTTTTTGGGCACAGAAGTTCAAGCAAAGGAGTAAAGCCATTATGCCAAGATCAGCAAACAGAAAGAGACATTTCTCTTCCTCATGGTTTCAGCAACCTACATAGCAATATGCTGTTTATAGTCTGATTTTTGGACTGGGGTGGGCAGGGTGTGACCCCACCAGCCAGCACCTGAGCCACCACCTCCTGCCCCATCCGCCCCGGGGAGTCTGCACTTCTCCTGGGGCATCTGGCTCACCCTGTGCCGTGACAATATCCAAGCTGATGTTTTTGCTTGTTCTTTCTCCAGTTTCAAATGTTTCTCCAGTTTCAAAACACTCTAAACTCATTCACCCAGTTAGATGTATCATCCATCAGGCATTTTTACATCAAGGATGCAAAAGCAGAGTCGGCAAAGACATGTCACAGGGCAAAGTACGTCACTGGAAGAATTTGTTTCCCAGCATCTCTTCCTTCCTTTTGTCTTTCTTCTGTCTTTTCATTGGTTTCTGCTAATGAAAAACAACTTTATTCTAGATAATTCCCAGTGGAAACTACTACTAGAGACGTAATATTACTTCATTGTTGTTAGAGCAAAAAGAAAATAAATACACTGTTTTCATTTTTTTGTATGCCATCAAGCCTTTTTTAGATGCTCTTATGTGAATAGTACTCCTGCACACAGTACCCAGCTGAGACCACTATCCTGACTGTGTGCTGCTCTGAGTAGCTGCTGACAGGGAACCAAGACACTCTACTGAAATGACTCAGCCAGCAAGTTGGGAGTTCACTCAAAGCAAAGAAAGACAAATGCCATTTAAAGAACCATGGTTGAGTGTATCATTTCAGTAAGATACAATGAACAAGGAGTCTTTCTGTGTAATACCTCCATTGTTCAATCTATTACATAGAATTTGCTATTTTTTAACCCTTAACCTGATCATGATGGTGGAAGCTTTACAATGTTGCAGGTAATGGCTATACTAGGCACAGGTCAGGACAGCAGAGACTCCACATTGCCACTTTGGTGGAGAAGTTTCTCATTCATCTTTCTGATTTTAAGCATGCAGGTGCAATCTTGCCTTGGCACACATCCTTCCCATCATAAGAAGCCACTGAGCTCCTTCATTGTGCAATAGAAGCACAGCTGTAAAAAGTGCTTTCTCCATATCCTAATTATTTTACTTAGTAATCAAGAAACTAGATTATGATACTGTTCCTCACCATGAGTCATACTGTACAACCATAGCCAGTATTCATTAATTCTCAGCAGCTACTCAGCTTTACTGCAGGTTGCAAAGCCTGGACCTTTATGTGTTTGCTAGGTACCAAGGGCACATTTGTTTTGCAATGTTGTTGAAGTGAGTGATGGGGAAGGCTTGCTAGAGCAGAGGTAGTCGAGAAAGTTTAAGTACTGTCATTGCTACTTTTACTTCAGACTCTAAAAGGTTATGCTTCCCTTTGGTCTGGCATTATAATGAATTATTCTAATCAGCAGACTATTCATTTTACTTAAAGCAGTAATATTTTAACAGAGGCAGTTATTTTAATTAGTGAGGGAGAGTTATCTTAAAGCATATAATGTAAAAAGAGATGGCATTATAAATGTAGAAAGCAGTTAGAAAAAAGCAACAGAATGTGAGATATGGATGGAAAAACCCACCCCATGCACACAAAGAACAAATGATGCAAACTGTGTCAAGTTAGGTTCAGGCTTTGTCCTCACTTTTATAACTGTAATATGTGGTAAGGAGTCTTTTATGGTTCCTGCTGTAGATGTTACAAAATTAAATTACAGTTTTCTTCTACTGATTGATAGTTGCAGTACCGAATAAAGTATCACAATAAACCTTCAGGTTAAATTTCTTGGACTGGTTTTGATACAGTGTTGGAGAATGCATATATGTAGTTATTATTTAGTGGTTGTACCACAATTATGTCAATAAGAGCTTAGTAACAGACACTTTTTTTTACATGCAGCCAAGTAAACATCTACTACATTTTTTAGTGTTTTCTCTTCCACTTACATTCACCTTTTGTGTGGCAAAAAGATACTACAGATAAAGTAAAAAAACCATTTTCTTCTCAGGGGAACTCTGTGAACATTAAGTTGCTAAACAAAAGCACTGACAAAGCCATATTTTGCTATGCTAATTTGTTTTGTTGTTGTTGTTTTTGTTGGGGTTTTTTGTGTTTTTTTTTTTGTGGGGTAGTGGTTGGTTTTTTTTTTTTTGGTTAAGGCAGTTTTGGAACTGCAGTTCATAGGAGTTGGAACTGCAGTCCATAGGAGTAAAGTGACAAAAGGTGTAGCACTGCTGAGTCAGTAAGGATCACTCTTCCTAAGAAGCTATTACTGAATCATAGTGGTTCAAAAAATCAACATACCATCTTTTATATAGCATGTTTTCAGGGCTTCTGGCTCACTGGTGTCATTAAACTCGTGTAGCACATTTTACAGAAGACTGATCACCAACCCCACTGTCTTGAGCTAAGTCCAGAATAAGTATCAGTGAGAGAACTCAATAATGTTTAAGTTATGTGTGTCTGTGTGGTCTGGGATTCAACTTTTTTCCTCCTCCAGTTCCCTTTAACCACTTTTTTTCTCTCTGTGAGAGAAAAGACCTGTTAGAGTTGTGAAGAAGATACCCTCTTCCCTGTTGGATGCAAATAATGTGTTGAGGAAGGGAAGATAGAGGTGTGGATCTCTTCTTCCTAGGATCCAGTGATGGGATGCATGGGAATGGCTCAAAGTTGAGTCAGCGGAGGTTCAGACTGGACATGAGGAAATATTCCTTTACTGAGAAGGTCATCAGGCACTGTAAGAGGCTTCCTAGAGAGCTAGTGGATGCCCTATGCCTTTCAGTACAGTGTCCTGAATAACATGCTTTAACTGTTGGACAACCCTGAAGAGGTCAGCCAGTTGGACTAGGTGATTGTAGTTGTAGATCACTTCCAACTGAAATGTCCTGTCCTGTTCTGTTCTATTATATTCTAATGATCTCAGCATTTTATGTTATAGCTTTTGGGATTTCCACACGTGTCTGTCCTTGTACGAGATTCAAGTGCTCTGTTATTTCAGGCTCAGCTACTGGACTGGGTACAAGCTATTGGGCTGGGTACAAATCATTATCCTTACATTTCTTGTCTTGGAGGGAGGACTGGGATGCAAATAAGAGATGAAGTCCTCTGAGACCTGATAAAGGTTTCAGCCTGAGACAGATCTATCTCTCCATTTTGTCATATGGTAAGGATAGGTTGTCCTGGGTCTTCTCCAACCCCTCTGGAAAGATACTCTTTTCTTTTTCTTTAGGTCAGTTCTCTAGACAAAAATAAAAATATAGGCTAATAAGAATTGAAGAAGAATAAATAGTTGTTAAAAGAAAGATCTCGGAGATCAGAGAATACATTATTTTATTCCACGCTTCTATTTTCCTTTGACAAGGAAAATCACAAAGACTATCTTGCAAAAAGCAGTGGGAGAATGATGGGCAGAAAAAGCATGCTCGTGAGCATGATAACCATCTAGATCTTCCTTTTATGGTGCTTGAAGGTAAAATTACTACTAAATGCATGCCTAAATGTTAGGAGGGGCTTTCTGTAGAAACAGAGACATAAGGGAAGGAGTGAAGAAACTGTCTTTACTTGAAGACTTAATTTAAGAGAAATGTGAGAGAAATAGACTGCAAAATTTCTTCTTGGTTGTGAGGTCATCTTAAATCAATTGCTCAGAGATTTTGTTAATTTCTAGGTTCTCCATATTGGATAATATCCATTATGGATAAATTCTTCTATGTTTTCAATAACTACATACTTTCTGAGCTACAGGGCAAGTATCATAGTTTGTGACACCAATCATAAAGGTGTCCCAATGATAAATCATGAATACAATACTAACTGAGAATAGGAACTGGTGTACTGAAGAGATTCTGGATTACTTCAAGTTCTGTAACATCCAGTGAGCGAGAACACTGGCTCCTCTGTCTTCCAAGTTGAACATCTCTAAAAAAAACACAAAAAACCCTCAAAAAAACAAAAAACAAACCAGCCCAGAAACCTCAAAACCTGCCAGCCTCACAGTGCTATCCATCTGGTCCACCTGCAGGCAGCACAGCTGTCTCAAATACTTTTCTGCATCCACAGTCTCTTAGTACTATTGCATCTATTTTCCTTCTGAGGGGAAGGTTAAAGCCACATACCTCAGCAGCATTAACTACCACATGGATTTCCATTCATAAACCTGACAGTGCTTGGGGGATAGTAGGCTGTGCACAACAGCTGCTATCTGACTCTGTGCCCATCTGTCTTAATGATTCCTTTCCCTAGACCCGTCAGGACCCAGCTGCACAGCGTTTGTTGTGGGCGCCCAAAAAGGAGCAACCTAAACCCTCTTCCAACTGGTGTTCCTTCTTAAAGGATATCATCAGATACTCCTGTTATTTCTTAAGTTTCCTTCATGAAGCCAACAGTTTCACATTTAATACAAAAAAAGCTTATTTTTTACCATGAGGCTTTCACACAGTGATTGACAATAACACCCATGTAACTCCTAGAGGGATGGGTGTGCAGCATGGGGGATGCCTGAAACGGGGGACGAAAGGACAGAGACCCTTGTTGCTGAAGCTCTGCCCTCTACCTTATACATGATTATGCTGTCCTCTGGGACCTCCCTTCCCAAGTGGACACCCACATTCCTGTTCCCCTCTAGGCTCTTAAAACTTTCTCCAAACAGCAACGTGTTCATCTTTTGGAAGGACTGAACTGCAGTAAGTTGTTTTTCAAGGACCATGAAGGCCAAAGCTAGGCTCTTTCTCTAGCCAGCTTTTCTTCCACATTGCACAGACCTACCATACATAACATTATAATGTAGTTACTTATCTGAAATGCTGGCAGCCAAGAATATTTCTTGAGCTGTGTAAGCAACACCTCTACTAAAATCAGCAGCAATTGTGAAGTCCCAAGTGAACAATCACACACATCTATCTTACTCAAAAAAATTTCTACTTGAGGAAGAGATTGGTTGATGTTTAAGGTTATATGATCTACACAGAAAAAGTCTAGCCCTCTTGTCTCTTCAGCACACTGTTTTAAAGGAAAAAAATCAATATTGTACAAACAGTTCCAAGATTTTATAGGTTTGTTGGGGAAGCAGTGCCTACAGCTTCCTTGGTTACTGTGAAACAGTAAATCTACTATACAGAGCGAATCTTGCCCTTCTTCCATCTTTTGTCAGTCATGTCTGATAAACAAAGCTGAGTGGGGACAAATCTGTGGGACTGGATTGTGCCACTCTCAAAGGCTATTGTTACAGCAGTTGGCAAATAAAAATTTATTCTGTGGGAATAAATTAATTTATAAACCAGCAGAAATCTATTGACAGCAGCAGGAGATTATGTGTGTCTAAGAACAGGCTTTGGTCCTGCTGTCCAGACTATGTAGGACTCGATTTCCTTAAAATTTTTGGCTGCCATGAGTATATACCAAAAGGTAAATGCGGTTATGCCAGATTTGAACGTGGAATTCCATCTGGTTTCTAAGATTTTTTAATATTTATACTAGATATTTTGAAGAACTAGAAAACAATCATAGTGAAGAGACTTTGATTTATGGTAGATAAACAGTAAAGGCAAGGTAAACTAGAGAACCCATGACAATATTGGATATTTAAGTAATAATCACATGCGTCTGCATTTGAATCTTCATTTAGGGATTATTTCCTAAATTGTTTCAACCCCCTTTAACCTTGACTAAGGAGCAGGGTATTACTGTCAACCAACCACAAGATCGGTTTCTCCTTTCGTTTCAACAACCGAATTTGCACCACAAGATGGCAACCTAAAGCAATCTGCTATAAAAATGACGTTGTGCATGATATCTGTTAGAAATGCCTTCAAAATACTTGTTAAATCCATGCGGTGAAACTGTGTCAATCATATTTTTTAAATAATCATGCCAACATCTGCAAATCATGATATTTTGACTCATATCAAGGAGTCAAAACTATAGCTATTCTAAAATCCCATTAGTCAGATTATTTCAATAAATACCCTCAAAATTGTCTGAATACAGATGAATGATTTAATAAAGCAAAACTATTATAGTATAGTAAAACATCCTTTTAAAAATAGAAATAATGTTCATAATTGAAATATCCAGGGAGAAATGTCTTAACTTGAGTGTAAGTCTTAAGTTCTCAAGGGAACATTTGCAGTTTCCTAGCAATTAACTTAGCAGCTATTGTTTTCTATGATTCAGAACGAATGCAAATCCCCTAATAATGCAACGAATCTGACATTTTGCCCATGTGCAGTATTTCAGCAATTTAGACTTGTTTTAATTTCCATAAAAGATTATAAACAATTATATTCACTGGTAGCTCTAATATATGGAGAATAGCAAAATGGAGTTAAGGTGTTATGCACTCTTTTGGTATTTACATTTATCTTTATCTCAATAGGACATTATGATTACTACATGATTACTGTAGTTCAAATAAGTAGCTCATGGAAGGGAGAAGCCAGTTAAATGTCTAACAGCAAATTAATTCAGATTGTTCTCAAAATAGTACATTTGAGAGCAGCTGCATGTGTTATTTGGTTCAGACCTTCAAATATACCTAAAACTGAAGCAGCAAAGTAGCAAGAACAATACTTATCACCGGACATTCAGTAATTAAAAGAGGGTGAATATACTCATGAATATTAACTGAAAAACAGATAGATTTATTATGCCTGTGACTGTACAATTTGTGTCCATTCAAGCATACTGTTACAAAGAATTTATGGAGAGATAATGAACTGTATGCAAACATTAGGAAACAAATCACAGATGATCAATATTGATCCTGCAATAACTATGCATATTTTCAGTAGATATAAGACAACAAATGCTGTACTCAGTGAGGGAAGAGAATCCAGTCTTGCCATCTTTACAGTGAGTTTTACGCACTAACTAAAATGCAGAATTTCAGAATGCTGAATGCTCCCCAAAAAACTGTTACTATACAACATACATGCATCAAGGAAAATGACAAATTAAGCAAAATAATTTGGAACAAGCAAATATATATATTAAAAAAACATCCTCCTGAACAGAGACAATAAGGAACAGAACAGAAAACAAAGCCCTTATTTAGTCAAACAAGTTATTCCTTACTAGCAATTTTTTAGCAAAATGAGTTTATTTTGTATTAGTTCTAAGTAAGTTTACTTTGTAAACGAGAAAGTACATAGAGTCAAGCCAATAGCAGATCAGAGATCAAAACCCAGAAATCTCCTGGCCTCTATCTGCAAAAGTATCATTACATATTTTATCTATCTGAATGCTACTTCCATTTTAGTATGCAATATTCATTGATCATGAACCATTACATATTTTCAAAAGATATGAAATTACTTCAAGCATAAGACATTTTAAAGCCAAATTACCACTGTGAAATGAACCTACTTTGTGGCTTCCTTTAAACAAAAGGGGTATGTTGTAAAGAGCTTTATTTCATTTGGGTTGTTACTTTTCTGCAGTATTCCCTGAGGCATTATTACAGCTGTGAGGAAGAGACAAAGTCACAAAGGCTTCCTCAGCACTTCATTTTCTCCCACCGCTTCGTCAGCTACCTCCCTCTTCCACCTATCTTATTCAAAGCAATAGAGTTTGATGAAATATTGAAGATGAGTATATAAGAATATACAAGGAAGGTATTTTCAGGAAGTTATGCAAGCACCTGTCTCCTCAAGTCAGTTTTTACTGACTTGAGTTTTACAGTTGCATTATTTTTAATGCAACTCCAAGACTTCCAAAAATCTGCTATGCTTTGGAGTGAAATGCTAGTCACACTGCAAGCTGCATTAGCTGGGAAAGAGATGAAAAATAGGATATTCTGCCAAACAGGAGGCAACAGCAGCTTATCTGAATGCTCTTGCCAGGCTGAAATTTGTGTCAGTGCAGTCAGTGGGCAATTGGCCCTGATATATAGGACACTGGCTGAGAAGACAGGTATGAGCTGAACCAAAGTGCAACTGTCAGACCTGGGGCAGGCTCTCTGACTTCGTATGAGTTTCAGGACTGAAGTACAAATGAGAGGAAGGGCAGGACAGCTAAGACTGCTCCCAGCCTGCCCCTAAGAAGCATGTTGAAGTGAGGAAAAGAAATGACCATGTTTATCTCCTTTCTACACACCAGCTAGTGCAAATGTGAAGCTTGTTACCACAACAGGTGTAAGAACTTGATAATGGACACCCCCTCCCCATGCACTTGTCACTCACAGGCAGAGTGCCTCTAGCTGCCTTGTCACAGTCACGTCTCTCTTTCCTCTGGTAATGCAGATTAAAGCTCTGGAAGAAAGAAAAGCCATGAATACATACAGAGTTTTCAAGCTGCTTTTCTACATTTAGATGAAGGTGACAGCAAGACTTAGGAGCTGAGGATATGTATTAAAGTCCTGCCTGTAGTGTCTGATGTCCAGAATGAAAACATCTGCCTTATAAAATAAGAAGGCATTAGTAATTGCAGGATAACAGGTTGCAAAAGCATATTAAAGAGCTGCCTAAAAAGAAACCATGTGAGACTAGCCAAGTATAAAACATATTAGAGTCGACATAGATTTGCAATTTGTGGACAAATCAAATTGGTTAAAGAAATTCTAGTGTTGTCTATTGTCTACAGGCCACCATAGAAAAAATTATATGTTTGGGGTTTTTTCTTGTCTTGTCCTTCCTTCTTTACAAAACCTTATGACTCTGGAGGTACAGAATGGCATCTGTCATGGCAGGCATGTATCTCTCTCTCTCTCTCTGTGTATGCATTTATGTGTGCAATTACAAGTATCTAACTAAACACTTAAATATGCAATGATAAAATATGTGCAGTTATTTACATAAGCACCATACCCTGGATATTTCAAAACCAGGTTTATTTGGTTCAGATTTGGGAATGTGAAATGTTGCTGCTATGCAATTTAACATTCACAAAGTAGGCTGGTTTTCAAGCTGGAGACTTAAAAACTGTTATATAGAAATTCCCTAGTTACTGTTGACAGTACAGACCCTTTTAGTTCATTGTGAGCACTACTTGAGTAATTTGCTGCAATATCAGTGCTTTAGCAAGTATTTTTTTTCACCAAATTTCTGTGGTAATTTAGAGAAGATAAGACAGTTCACGACAAAAATAGAAACCCATAGCAGAAAAGATCTGGAGTCACAGTACCCCGCAAGCATACCTGCTCTACTGAATAGCATCCTGCTTCTCATCTCCTGCTTCAGAGGCACAACAGACATTTTAGTATGTTACAGAAAAACATACCGACTAGGAACTGACAGGCCATGAGCCTGACTCCCTGTCTTACTTTATAGGTGGCTTACCCTGAGATGTGAACAATTGTTTTCCACAGACTCTGGAGAAATGAATATCAAGAACGAACATGGTGCTGAGTTCCTCCCCCAGCCTTGTACAAATACACTACAGGAGCCACAGGATAGCTTTTCATTTGTGTTGCCATTTTCATACATTGCCATTGTCATTGGGAGGAAAAAAGAACAGTGAGAAACTGTGGCACTAAGTGATGCTGCTGCACTGCAAAAAAGAAATTGCACTAAAGCAGAAGTAAAACATGATCGGTGAACCTCTCAGGACAGGCACTCCTTTCCAAGATAACTATGTAGGTTGGCTTATACAGCACAGACTTCAGTTTCTCTCTTCTTGGTTCCTTGGGTTAGGAGAAGATTATCTGTATGCATCCATAAGCTTTTGAAGTCTAGATTTATTTGAGGAGGAAAGAAGGAAACACCCTTCTCTCCTCATCCAAAAACCTTAATACTTGACCCACCTGAAAACTCTAGCTCTGAAATTCTACTACCCAGGAGACATGTTGAGCTTACACACTGTAAGTTGCTAATTTTCCCCCAGGCTGAGTATGGCGCGTGACCTCTTTGTTCTTACATTGCCTGTTGTAAGATGGACAGATATGTACATTTTTTACTGTTCTTGAAATAATGCATTCTAACCATGCTGAAAAGGGAATGCAAAATGTGACATTTTCTTTTGCTACCAAGACTTAAAAATATGCCAGTAAGGGAATTTTCCTTGAAGAGTGAGAGAGGGGAGCCTGCACTGATATAGATTCTTCTAAAATATGGATTGTGAATTTCACTTGACTAATGCAAAATAAAATGTATGGTTGCATAAACTCGCACATGACACTCAAATAGAAGTGAATGTTTGTGGTGCTGACCTTGATTGCTTATACTGTTATACTGTGTGTCTGTCCTCTGTAAGTTAATATGTTTCCACAAATATCTGCAAAGTAAGCTTATCTTCCTCCTTCAAAATGTACTTTTAAAATTCTCCTTTGTTGCAGTGCCTACAAGAATCTTGACAACAGTTGTTAGGATGCTGGTGATCTGAGACTACCAACTGTCAAGTTGACTGGTGTTGTCAAAGTGTTCCTTGTTCCATCAGTCTGTCTTTTTCCATCTGCTGCATCTTACCTCCTATAACAAACTCTCATGGGTAGGGACAGCTTCTCAGTTTTCTGATGTACAGCATTAAGCACAATCATATCTGTTAGAGAAATAAAGGGAAAGAAGGAAAAAAGATATTCTCCATAGGTAAAATCTGAGAAATCTTCACAGGATGCAATTTCTCCTCCTCCTCCTCCTAATAATAATAATAATAAACAACCCACAAAGCGTTAACAGAGAGAGAAGGGCAGTTTCATTCTTCATATACCAGAACCCCACCCCCCCCATGTGTCTGATTTGTGTGAAACATGTACTTCATTTGCATAAAGAGAAATCTCTTTTTACATCAATATGGCTGTTTTGTGACCCCTGGCAATAGCTTCATTAACCACCAGCAGAGGAGGACCACCAGGCCAGTTATTGGCACAAGTGACTATTAATCCACCAAGAAGACCTTAATAGGTAAAGACTTGCAGTCTCGACTATCTTGTTTGCCATCTCTGGCATAACAAGTGGAGGCTGAAGCTGACATCCCAGTGCAGAAATCATGTTTGTCCTTGGAATACAGAAGCTTATTTCATGTGATGCTGAAGGATCCATCATTAATAGATCTTTCGTCTCCCTAACAGGGAAAAGATAAGTTACATGTCACTGGGATAACATTGCTTCTGCAAATAGCTCTGCAGCTGCCCTCAGTGAAAAGATTTAACCTCCTCCTATTCAAGTGCACATTGCCAGCAGCTCAGTTCAAATCCTGGCACTATTGAAGTCAAATTCTGCATGATTTCAAAGAAACAAGGGCATCTTGTGGAAACGTGGAGTTCTTCCTACTGAGCTTTCTGCAAAGCAAAAGCATCTTAGCACTGTACCTTGAGTGCTAAATCAGTTGTGATTTTAAGCAGTTACTTATTAAACTCATAAAAAGCTGGAAATGAGGAAGACATTTGCCTAGCACATCATACTCCATTAATCTGAACACTATCTGAAATTAAGTCAATGACAATTTATTAAAGTTTTTGTTAATAGTTAACCACTAAATTCAAAGGTTTGATTTTTAAATTCTACTTATTCGAAATGGTTTATTCATGGGAGTATGAGATTGACTTTGTAGCTTATTTCAATACTATGAGTATTGTAAGGACTCTTTTTGGGTTAGTGAGCCTTTTGATGCCAACCCACATTTGTTTCTTGGAGCATAATGCTTCTTATTGTTAGACATATGAGGTTGGTTTGTTTGTTGTTAGACAACTGATGTAAAGTAATTACATTCTGGTTGACTAATGAAGTGAGACTGGATATTTTATGAATCATTATGGCAGAAGTCAAATAATTTTGTTTAGCTCTAAACCAGCTTGTGTTTGTTTGTGCTTTATTTCCAGATGTGAGAAATAAGCAATGTGAGGTACCTTGTAGACATTTGAAACAGGCAGTGTTTCACCTCTGATTCTCAAGCTGTATTCTCAACCCTGGCTGCTTTATTCTATTATAATTCACAAGCAAGCTTCCCATCCAGCTTTGTCATAACATGGTATTTTGGGATAATGCAACACTCAGAAGTATTATACTAAACTCCTTGAGATAAGTGAAATTTTTAATTTCTGCCCCATTTCCCCAATACATTAATATGTTCAAATATGTATACAATTATGGGGTTTCACTCTTGAAATTTCAATAAAAGATAACCTGACTAAAACCCAAATTAAAGATGTAATTTTATCAGAAAGATTTATAGCTAAATTTGCAAATCAAGTAAAATGAACGTCTACATGATTGTTACTCTGAGAAAACATTACTTGATTTGATTTTGGGATCAAACACCATCTGATTTTCAAGTTTTGGGAACCAACTGTTCAACTGTGTCTGTTTTGAAAGATAGTGTGCTTAATTTATGTTGCAAGTCAAGCAAGTGGGGCAGAAGACCATTTTGGCTGAACAGGGAACCCCTCATGGAGATCAAGAGGAAAAATAAATTGTATGATCTCTGGAAGCAAGGTCAAGGTTCACAGGGAGATTGCAGAGGTTTGTATATGCAGTGAAAAGACACAAAAGGCCAAGGGTTGATTAGAGTTGAAACAGGCTGATGTGTCATATAGCAATTAAGACTTTTTAAAGTACATTAATAGCAAGAGCAGATCTAAAGAAAACATCAGACCAACACTTGTTGAAGGTGGTCACCTGAGTAATATAGATGAAGGAAAAGTGGAGGCATTCAATGTTTTTTTTACCTCTATCATTAACAAAACTGAGACTCTGGGCTGCACAGTCCCCTGAGACAGAGGACCAGGAGTACAGGAACAGTGACTTCCCATTTGTGGACACTGAAATTATAAATTCACAAGTTCATGGGGCCTGGTAGGATTCATCACAAGGTACTTACTGAGGGAACTAGTGGATGCTGTGGTAGAACTCCATGCAATTACCTACCAAAGGTCTTGGGAGACTGGGGAGGCCCCCACTGACTGGAAGCTAGCCAGTGTTATTCCAAATTATAAAAAGGGTGTGAGGGAAGACCCAGCAATCATCAGGCACAGTCAACATGGGGAAGTCCTGTTTAACTAATGTAGTATCCTTCCATGATAAGGTCATTCACCTAGTGGAGGAAGGGAAAGTGGTGGATATAGCTTTTCTGGATTTTAGTAAGGTTTCTGCTACTGTGCTTCACAGCATCCTTCCGGACATGTTGTCCAACTGTGAGATGAGCAGGTACATGGTGCACTGGGTGAAGAACTGGCTGAAGGGCAGAGCTCAACAGGTTGTAGTGAATGGGGATACATTTGGCTGGTGACTGGTCATCAGCGGTGTTCCTCAGAGGTCAATTTTAGGACCAGTTCTGTTCAATATATTTCTTAATTATTTGCATGCAGAAGTTGAATGCACCATTAATGAGTTTGCTGATGGTACCAAACTGGGAGGTGCTGTTGGCTCTCTCAAGGGACAAGATACCTTGCAGAGGGATCTAGATAGATTGGAGCACTGGGCAACCATCAATGCTGTGAAATTTCACAAGAACAAATGCTGGACTCTGCACCTGGGATGGAGTAACACCGGCACAAGTGTAAACCGGGAGAGGGGTGCCTGGAGAGCATCCCTGCAGGGAGGGCGCTGGCGGTGCTGTTGGGCAGCAGGCTCAGCGTGGGTCAGCAGTGAGCCCTGGCAGCCAGACTACACATTAGGAAGCATTTCATTACTGAGAGGGCGATCAAACACCGGAACAGGCTTCCTAGAAAGCCGGTTGATGCTCCAGGGCTGTCAGAGGCATTTGGACAATGTCCTTAATAACATGCTGTAACATTTGGTCAGTCCTGAAATAGTAAGGCAGTTGGACTAGATAATCACTGTAGGTCACTTCCAACCGAAATTCCATTCCATTCCATTCCATTGCATTGCATTCCATTCCATTCCATTCCATTCCATTCCATCCTACTCCATTCCAAGTATGTAAATGTGTTGATTTCACTGTCTGAAAGTTCACTATATATATTGGGCTGAGCCTTGGTTTTGTTACATTTAGATTGTTGCAGATATTTTTGCAGTAGGAAGCTATAAGAATATATGAAACAGACACATATAAATTGGTGCAATAACTGGCCTCTAATATTTCAATACATTTGCAAACTCCTAGGTCCAGATAAACATGCTAATCAAACAATTACATCTATGCTTACTTGCTAAATGGAAGTCCATATATGTGATCTTAGCTATTCTTTTCCTAGAAAACTGGAAAGCGATTAGAACATAAAACTGCTTCCTTTTTGGCAGTTTCCCAGCACCCTTTCTCTTTTCTTCCCCTGCCCCCACTTCCCCCACTAAATTAGAAGACAACAGTGCCAAACTGTTTTGTGTAAAGGAAATGCAAAGCACATGACAGAGAAGAACGAGCAAATGTCAATATACTTTCCAATGTTCAAATGTAGATCTAGGAAATTACAGTGGAAACACTAAATGGTTTCAATGATGCATGGAAAATGCACTGATAGCATTTTTGCTAAACTGCCTTAAGCCCTCATGAACTAATCTGCCCTGTGCCTACATAATATGACCTCTCTATTGCTTAGACATTGGAAAAGCACAACACAAAGGCCTCTAAAAACGTTTCACTTTGACACCAGTTACAAGGACAGATGCTATACATGATTTCACATTTGAAATCTCACATGAATTCCAGCCAGACCTCAGAGTAAAATGAATCTGTACCTTGGAGCAGAATATTTCTTTCAGGAGTTACAAAACATTATCTGGAAGGTTAAGTTTATCAGACTACCTGAGGGACGACTCTGTCAGGTCAGAAACCCAGCACTGGGTCCCATCAGTCTTGCCTCTGTGAAACTTTTCTTCTACTCATTAGCTACAGAGAATAAATGATCCAATAGCACAAAACAATATGTCACATTATAAGGAGCCCTGCAAATTCAATGAATTGAACTGAATCAATGTGCCACAGTGAAGAGAAGTGCTCAGACCATATACAGACTCATTTCAGGCAGGAAAACATCTCCTGGGACGGATGTGCCTAGCACCACCTACAACCTTCAGTTTTCTGAATTAGAGAAATCAGGAAAGTTTTAAAGAAGTTTGTAAGCACTGTGGTAGGCAGAAACTTGATATAACAATACATCATAAAAGCAAGATGAAGTCTGCAAAAGAGCACATATATTGTGAAATTTCACAGACTGAGTTAATATAAGACTTAAACCCACAAAGAACAGATTTAAACCTAGTAGTATTCAAAGCTTAGAATAGGACCGTAATAAATTATTATAATATAGTCATCATTCCCTTCTTATTTCCAGAGTTTTAAAGTTTTTAATATGTTAAACTGTCTTAGTTATACATAGTTATCGTCAATGGTAACTGGAAGATTTATCCACAGAATGGCATTTTTAATTCTGCCAGAAAAAGTTCTCATATCGGTTGAATTAAAATAATTTTTACTAATAACTATACAAAAATGAATCTACATGGTTAGAAATGTGAGGTGTCACCACCCTCCATGCAATAGACATGATGTCCTGGTTCCAGCTGGGGTGCAGTTAAGTTCCTTCTCGGCAGCGGGTGCAGCTGTGCTGTGGCTGTGCTGTGCGAGCAATGCTGACAGCACACGGGTGGGTTTGGCTGCGCCCGGGTGGTGTCTATCCTCAGTCAGGGACTTCTCAGTGTCTCAGGCCCGGCCAGCGAGAGGGCTGGGGGGGCACGGGGAGCTGGGAGGGGACACAGCCGGGACACCTGGCCTGGGCTGCCCAAAGGGATATTCCACACCATGGGGCGTTGTGCTGAGTCTATATAACCTGGGGGAAGAAGGAAGAGGGGGGATGTTTGTGTTACGCCCAAGTAACCGTTACGTGTGATGGAGCCCGGCTTCCCTGGGGATGGCTGAGCACCTGCCTGCCCATGGGAAGTGGTGAATGGATTCCTTGCTTTGCTTTGTTTGCATGCGTAGCTTTTGCTTTACCTATTAAACTGTCATTATTTCAACCCACAAGTTTTCTCACTTTTACCCTTCTGATTCACTCCCCCATCCCACTGTGGGGGGAGTAAGCAAGCGGCTGCCTGGAGCTTAGTCACCGGCCAGGGTTAAACTATGACATATGATTTGAACAGGTCATAGAAACCTTAGTCACTACTTTCCTGGGGACTCAAATTTCCGCTATAAAATGCAAGCATATCACATACAGAACCCACTAGGGAAGGCGAGGCATCACCTTTAGTATATCACACTTCTACTTTTTCCTGCTGCAGTTTCAGTTTTAGAGGTGATTGTCCAGATATGGGTTACAGCCACATTATAAATAAACATATGAATTATGTATGTAATATATTATTATATTATGTATTAAAAGGTATATAAAAAATAGTCCTTCCGAAGAAAGACTTTTATGTTACCCCTTAAAACTTTCAGATGCAGCACAGTTACTGTGAGTAGAAAAAAAAAGGTAGTTAACTGACTACCGGAAGCTAGGCACACCATGTTACACCCTAGAAATGAAGAATTGTCTTTTCAGGCATCCAAATGCCTCACAGCAATAGTTCATATTTAAGAACTATTTTAGAGACACAGCAATTTAAAGGAGCGTATTGCATATGAGAAAACCTTGCCTAAGTAAGGTCCATGGTAATAACAGTGCACATCAGCCACTAAACTGATGATGATGGTTTGTGCAAATATGATTGCATGTACATGTCTGGTAGCTCATCACAAAAGTATGGAAAACCTGTTGATCAGTATTTAAAACATTTCAGTGATTTGCTATACTTGCTGGGATTTGCTGCAGTGCTGCACGTCCTGCAGCTATTTCTCTGCTTCTGGAGATTTTCAAGAAACAGTTAAATGTTAAGAACCCACAGTGTACTTCTGAAGCATGCATCATTCTTCATTAAGTTATGTCAGCTTTCTTCATGCCATACAATTTCATGTGTATTAGCCCAATACTATGCATGTGTGACATACTATTGACAATTTAAGGAGCTACCATCCACCCTTTTCAACATTTCATGAATAAAATGACAGCAGTTACCAAAATAGTACAGTCAGCAGAAGTCCTTTTTGAAAATAAGAAGTAATAGTTCAGCTCATCCACAGGTTAAAATGAAAAGTTTTCATGGATGGGATCCAGCTATAAAAACTCAGTGATGAGAAACAACAATTTATAAGGGAATCCAGAGAAAAACAAGAAGCATCCAAAATAACCATTCATAAATAGAAAGGAAACCTGGTCACAATTAAAAACACCAATTCACAGAAAATACACAAATCATAATTCTGTTACAGACATAACACTAGAAGAAAAACAAAACAAATGCTCTAAGAAAAAATATACAGATTTAAGGAAAATTTAAAAAAAATTAAGGAAAATTTAAAAAAAGTAAGCTGGAAATGCATCAAGTACATTATGTGTACCACAGTACAAAAGTTTTTCCCACTTTATCAAAGATTATGAAATACTTATCAACACACTCATTACAAGTGTATAGAATATTTTACCTTCAAATATTCAAAACATTTCTGGATTCTAGGCCCGATTGTCGCTTGCATTCCACCTCCTTTACAGCATCCAGGTGACCAAAAGTTGCCACAAAATCAACATCTAGAAATACTCTGAAACAGAAGGAATATCTGCAATAGTATTGACACAGTCTAAGGAGTCCTTATCATCTTGGTACATGGGATGTGGCCCGAGAAGGGAGAAGACCCTAGTACATTGCTACAATAGACAGCCTAGGACTGTAAGCTGCAAAAATGACCTCTTACTACTGCAGGTGACTGAACATGTTTTGCCATTGCCCCAAGAACACAAAAATCTTTACCACCCAGTTGTAAATTAAAAATATATAGGGATTCAGGTGAATGCCTTTGACTGGAGTTGCAAATAGGAATAAAAACAACAAAAAATGAACTAAAAAAAATCTTAAAAACAATGCCTTATTATATCATCAGAAGAAATGAGATCACTGCCCATACACCACAGCATAGTTTATAAAGGGACGTTACAAGGTACTGCTGTAACACTGTGGCTTCCCTAGAGTAGTTACAGGAAGACCATTGTCACACTCCTTTTCTCCCAGTCAGAGTATAATATCTGATCAAAACTTGTTGTGCACTAAGCTCCACTCCAAAAATCTTTCTTCTACAGACAGCTGGGCTTGCTTGAGGGCTGCTGCGCCCTTTGAAATCAGAACAAGGTGGCAGCACCACTAACAGAAGTGGAAGACAAGATTCAGATGGAAAATAGTTATTCTTGCACTATACTATTCAGCATGTTTTTATAATTTTGCTCTGCTCAGGTTTCTAAAACCGATCATGCAGCAAAGCTCTGGTTGCAAACTTCCATGCACCATAGGTATGGAGGTGTTTAGAAGAATTCCCCCAGTGTTTAGTAAGAGCCTGATTAAGAAGCAACAGGTAGAAAATAATCACAATTCATTAGATGAGTTGGAAGTCTAAGAAACCAGAGAGGTACCACAAAGGTTTGTGAGTGAAACTAATGAGACAGGCTGGAAACACTTTCCTTTTATAGTAGCTTTAGGGATTTATTATTATAAATGTAATGTCCATATATGATGTGTTAACAATGTCAAAACATTGATGATGCTTCATTTTATCTGTACTTAAATATTACAATGTTGTTCGCTATGATGGCAGCAGCTTGATTTTGGCAATAAAACAACATGATTTCAATAAGGCGGTTTAAGCTTTTTGGCTGAGTGAACATCAAATTCACTCAACTTGGTGCTTTGGCCTCCTGTGTGACGTTAGAGTGGTATTACATTAGAGAATACTTGCTGCTTGTAGAGATTGTTCATACCATGGATACCTTTTGGGCAGCTAGAGGGCTCAGTATGCCAGCTGGCTCAAAATATTGTGATTGCACCAATGCACTCAGGTACCTCTTTTGAGGCTGCACACAATGACAGTAATTTCACTTCCCCTATTTAAAGTGAATGATTGTGCTACCACAAAATAAAGTAAGAGTATCAGGCAGATTACCATAATATTGACTGCAGAAATCTCATTTACAAATGTCAGCTTTTCAATATTCCTCAGAGATCTCATTGCTGCAGCATCTTGGTGTTAGAGGACTGGTGAATATCTGAAAGTGGTAAACTGGTGGAACTGTTGTTTTCCTGAAAGCCATTTTGTGAAACGTAAGACACAATTTCTTTCCCTATTAAAATATCACAGCTCCAAGGAAATGTTTAGAAATTATTGGATTCGGTTTATATTATCCATCCCATGGGAAAAGAAGAATCTGATACATAAATCAACATCTACTTTCTGCTTCACCATAATTTTTTGAGCCAGAATTTGTCCCTATGCCCTGAATTCAGACCAGGTCCATCTTAAATCAATTTTGGGTTACTTAGTGAGCACATTGAGCAAACTACCACTTAGTCACAGTTTAACACTGGCTGGCAGCTCAGACTCACTCCCTTCTCCTCAGCAGGATGGGAAAAAGAATTGGAAGGCAGAAAGTGAGGAAACTTGTGGGCTGAGATAAAGACAGTGTAATAGGTAAAGAAAAAGCCACACACACAAGCAAAGCAGAACAAGGAATTCATTCACCACTTCCCACGGGCAGGCAGGTGCTCAGCCATGCCCAGGACAGCCAGGCTCCATCATGTGTAACGGTTACTTGGGAAGACAAACACCATAATGCCAGATGTTCTTCCCTGCCTTCCTCCCCAGCTTTACCTGCTGAGCATGATGCCATATGGTATGGAATATTCCTCTGGTCAGCTGGGATCAGCTGTCCTGGATGCTCCCCCTCCCAACCCCTTATGCCCCCAGCCCTCTCACTGGTGGGGTGGGGTGAGGGGCAGAAAAGGCCTTGGGGCTGTGTAAGCTCTGGCCAGCAATTATTATAGTATTACTGTATTATCATCAACATAATTTGCAGTACAAATCCAAAAGACATAGCCCCTTACTAGCTACTATGAAGAAAATTACCCTAGCTAAAACCAGGACATCACTTCTATTTCACGTGCTACAGAATATAAGCAATTTGGATGGTTTCTCCAGAAGAAGTTGTGCTGTGTTGCACAGAACAAATTTTCCGAGGCAATGCGGAGCTAAGGAGCGGGAACTGTGACCAGTCACCGGGTCAAAGATGGTACCAACTGGCAGCAATGCTAAACTCGTGACAGTCAGCTGGGAACCAGCTTTAATTTTGTATTTCTTTCACCAATCATAACCTTTGTAGCTGGAGTAAAGGGGCTAGACTGACAAGGTTAGAAAACACTTTTTTAAAAATAAAACAAAACTAAACTAAAAACCTCATAGAATTCTCATTTTCTTTTAACCATTCATGCTAATTTGACTACTATGCTAAAAATAAAATTGACCTTCCACTATAAAGGAAGTTTTATTTTTAGTTTTTCTTGACTAGATGAGAGAAACTCAGCCTGGACTAAGTTTTAGGTATGTATTATTCCTAGAGTGCCACAGAAATCCCTATTTTTTTTCAAGAAGATTATTATTTAAAGGCCAAGAATAGCAGGAAAAGGGGGAAAAAATATGTTTCTGCATGGACGACACTAAGATGGAACTATTTAAGTGAAGAACAAAGCATACATGATTCTTTGCCAACAAGTTAATAAAACTTTTTTTTTGTTTTTATCTTATTGGAAAAGTGATACAATTTAATTTACAAGGACATGTTTTAGAGATATCCCATTGAGCTGTAAAAAATATAGATTAATCATCATCGACATAACAGAGGCAGTCAGAAGATACTTAGAAATTTTTAATACTTTGAACTTTCACAAACAAGCAACTTCACAAAGAAGCAAGTAAACAAGATAAAGGCTATATTTTTAAATAAAATTCTTATCAGGCTATATAGCTTTGATTTCCCATATCCTTTAAGCACTAGCCTGGTGGACACTCACAATGTAGGAAAGACTTACTTTTCCCATGCAGAAGAGTAGTGAATCTTTGTTCATCCTTACTACAAGTTTTCTGTGTCCCACTACACTACATCATTAAGCACATCTCATGGCATGGATCTTGGTGTTCACTCTTCATTGGCTACTTCCCACAGACAACTTACTGTTTGACTGAATTTTTACAGCTACTTATTTAATGGGAGAATGAATCTCAATACCTAGCAATAGGTTATCTGAACCTCACCAAATGACAAAGTAAAATAATGTAGAGCTACTGTTGTGCATCTGCTTTCAGATCAACTAATGCAGCTGGCATATAGTCAAGGTTTTCTCCTTAGGTGGACAATTAATTCAAACAGATTGTAAATTAACAGAAAGGCAGTCAAAGGCTTTAGCATTCGCCATCTTTATATGCACTGAGTGTGGTGATGTCAGTACACAACATGGTCACCAATCAGAAGGCACTTGGTTTTGCATCTGATTTTGTGTGGAAATGTACCTGTTGAGGAAGAGAGAGAAAACGTAACGTAAAAGCAAAGAAAACTCTGTACTGAAGAGTGTTACTCTCAGAACATCCCTGTTTAGCACAACTGTCACAGAGATCACTATCACACTGAACTTGCATGACTTTGTGAGAACATCCAGTCAAAGGTGAGGATTCAAGACAAAATAAATCTTTCAGTGCCTGGCAAATTTCTGCTGTATAGATTGAAGTTTTTATGACAACTGTGAAAGCCAAGTAAAGAGCATTCCTTATGTCAGACACTTTTCTTTCAGCTGTCTTAAAGCAAAGACTATGTTAATAGCTGATCCACCAGCACTGACTGTCTGGATATATATGTGTGTATATATGTGTGTGTGTATATATATATATATATATGTTCTGCAAGAGCTTGCAATCTTTTGAGGGTAATTTATACCAAAGGCTTGCCAGAAACCGTTATGACTATCTTCTTTGTATTTACCTCATTATGAGTTCGTATTGTTCATATCTTTGCTCCCTCTAGCAGTCAAGCAATACACCATACAGATGTTTAAGTACCAACTGCTTTCTAGGTTTAGTATTCATTATTTACTTCAGGCTTTCAAAGTAGAAAGCAATGCAGGGATAATTATTAAAAAAATCTATTAAATGTCAAACTTCTTTGACAGATACAATAAAAAAATAAGATAAAGGTGTTCAATTTGTGAGAGAAAGAGAAGAAAGAAGTTTTACCAACATAAGGAAACATGTTGAAACTGTGGCAATAGTAGGGCCAGCATTCATACTTGCCACCTTCCTTCTCCTGTATTTTTCACCTTTCTTTTTTCCCTTGATCACCTGCTTAGATTTGTGAAACCCCAGTACATAACTTCAAATGCAGTTGTAACACACATTTGTCTGGGGAAAAACACAAAGGAATCATAATCATGAGACAAAAACAGATGTAATGAGATCTATTTTTTTGTTCTCTCCATGTGAATGGAGGTTTTAGTCTCATTGGGGTGCTGTGAAGGCTAAAATTGGACATCTGAAATCTCTGAGTGCTAAATACAACATTAGGGTTTTTTTCATCGTTATTATTACATGACAGCATTCCCTAAATTTCAGTGATTTCCTTTTTCTCATTTACTTTCTGCCCTTTCATCTGCAACATTCAGCTCATATGCAGGAAGACAAATCACCTTCAATGTGGCATCGTGTCCTCCTACCCCTCACTTGATGGCAGCAGGGCTTTACCCTCATCTGATTATTTGACTCTCTAAATGTTTACTAAGGTTGAACTCTGTTGCTGCAATCTGCTTCTAGTGTGGCTTCTGATGATACGCTAACTGTGTGTAGCATAGACAACAGTACAGTGTTTAAGAACTTTGACAGAGGTTATACTGCCTACAGGATTCCTATGCTACACCTGTTAACAGTGCTACCAGGATGCCTCTATCCTGGCAGTGAATTATAGCAATGGAGGCGCCAGTCGTGCAAAATTCTTTCATTTTTGAAAACTGCTACCTTTCCTCTGTGTATTGTGGTAAGTGCTCAAGTTTGACTCAGTCGGCTGAGTTGTATGGAAGTGTGGCTTCCTCTTGGACCCTAGCTTTGAAAAGAAAAAATTAAAGTAGCCAATGCTCTAGCAGGAATATTGCTTTTTAAATCTAATATGTTGTTAGAAAGAGGGTGAAAACAATGAAAAAAAGATCTCTGGCAGTCCCATCTTCACACTAGATCCACAAAGCACCTAATGACAACAGCACAAGGGAAGACAGCTTCTTAGGACAGGAGACAGGAAAATTCTCTTTGGCAAGGATGATAAAGACCCATTCCTACTCAGATTCCCTCAGCATCAAGGAATATGACAGAGAACAGCCAATTACTTCTGGCCTAAGAAATCCTTCCTCCAATTTTCAAACTTAAAAAGCATAGTTGTCCTCAAATCTGAAGAACCAGGAACACCACTGACTCTTCACAAACAAGAATTACAGAATAATTTGTTTTCTACAATGATGCATGCTCTTCATTTTCACAAGAAGGAAAACTCCTACAGGACTACCTGTGCATGCTCCATTATTTTATTTCATACCAAAAGGGGTGGAGGACTAATTCTTTTCAGTGCAGGATTCAACAGGTTTTTTTCCCCTGAACCTGAGATTTTCATTAGCTGGGGGAATTCACAATTCACAAAGTCACAATTCACTGAAGTCAAGAGTAGATCTTGCATATGAAGGACCCCTGTTAACAACTTCTAATGTGACTTAATTTTCCCTTATCTGTCCTTTGTTTCATCCCCTTTGCTACCTATAAGTCCTTTTGTGTCTTATCTTAAACACTAATTATGCCTTCTGTATATGGTGATTTGAATACTTCTACCATTCTGAGAAGGCACAGATGTCAGAATTTTATCTACAATTCCTATTTCAATAGGTATCAGTAATGCAAAATTTTGTATTTTCATGCTTTAACGGCTTTACTTAATGCACACTAGTACTTGGGTAAGAGAATTAAGAGATCAATACTCTAGTAACATCCATTCACATACCAATCTATACACCTCCTGCTGTTTGCATGATCATGCAGTCAGACAGCAGCAGTATTTGACATATATATATACATATATGCTTCATACCTGGTGCTATGTAACAGCTATCAATAACAGCATCACAAAGGCAGAGCAGGTCTAGACATTTCATTCAAAATACCTCCAAACCCCCTCATACCAGTCCTGCACTGTTAATCCTGCTAATTCAGACAGGTGCTGGTCTCCCACGTGCGAAAAGAAAATCTGTCGCAGATACCCCTGTAGAATACTTACTGATATCTAACAATGTGGAATTAACTTTTATTGAATGCCAAAAAGCAATTAACCCCCTTCTATGGTTTAGGAAAAGGCATGTATAATAAAAGTTTTCTCTCTTTTTACTCAGCAGATAAAGTAGAAATCCCAACATATTCACATCAGGTAACCTTGTCCAAATGAACATGGAACTAAAACAGATAAGACAGAAGCAGGTACGACCTTTTTCCAGTCCTGTTTTGCCTTTAACAAACAACTTTATTTTGCAGTTCTGTAGGACTCTGTTGGCTGTGGTGAGCAAACCTGAAAAATGTTTTCTTATACATTTAAATACTGATTATCACAATATTAGCCGTTCAAAAATTTTGTACCTTTTCACTTTACCACAACTGCACACAGATTGCCTTTTGTCCCAGCCATCCTGTGTTAGCACTGTTTTCTTTTGTCATGAATCTGGTTTCTGAGTATATAGCCCTGATTTCTTCTAATGTGTATTCCTGTCCTGGTTTCAGCTGGGATGGAGTTAACTTTCTTAGCAGCTGATGCAGTGCTGTGTTCTGGCTATGATGTGAGAACAATGTTTATAACAGCACTGATGTTTTAGTTGTTGCTGGGTGATGTTTAAGTCAAGGACTATTTGGTTCCTTGGGTCTTGCCAGCCAGAGGGCTGGAGGGGCACAAGAGCCTGGGAGGGGACACAGCCGGGACAGGTGACCTGAACCAGCCAAAGAGGCATCCCATACCATGGGATGTCATGCTTAGTATAGAAACTTGGAGGGTTGGCTGGGGGGGATCATTGCTCAGGGACTGGCTGGGCATCGGTCAGTGGGTGGTGAGCAGTTGTACTGTGCATCACTTAGTTTTTTCCTTTTCCCTTCCTTTGGATTTTACCCTTTTTTCCCACCTTTCCATCCTAATTGTTGTTATTATTATTGTGTTATTACTGTTGTTCTTATATCTTTATTCTGTTTAAATTATTAAATTGTTCTTATCTCAACCCTCGAGTGTTTCATTCCTTTCTGATTCTCCTCCCCATCTCTCCGGGTGGGGGTGAGTGAGCAAGTGTGTGCGTGGGGCTTGCTTGCCGGTAGTGTTTGGTTGCTGGCTGGGGTTAAACCATGACAATTCCTAACAGCTAAACCTAATCCTTTGTCTCAGTTTTCTGGTGACCATCCTTAACCCTTAACAATCAGAAAGATTTTTAATCGCTTCATTTTTAGTAGATTTTAAATTAGCTGTAGAGGCAGAGGGCAGGTGTATTAAGGCGATGCATTAATCCACTATATGGCAATTTCTGTTTCTAAAGATATGCCTATATATTCAGGGTTTTGGTTGAGCTTCGCCCCCCCCCCCCCCTTGTTTATTTTGAAATAAGCTTTTACTTTACCTTGAACATCAATACTGACCAAGATGACAGTGCTACAGAGGTAACTTTTGCTGTAGTTTACCTTTATGGGGACACCAACTCTTGCCAGGGCTAAGAGGTTGCCACTACCCTTTGGCAATACACTCTGGAGGCTAATTGGCCATCTATTGTACTAGTAATCTACATAACACATTATTTAGATACAGATAAATTTTATTTCTTTTTCTTTAAACACATTTTAAAAAGCATGCATCTCACTTCAAGAAGTATCCATACATATTAATTCCACATTACAGCATCAAGTATAGTTTGTAACAGCCAGCTAAACTAGCAAAGCTCTTTTACTCTTTCGTAACAAGCCCTCCTATGCACCAGTCTTTTCCATTGTTGCATTTATTCTATTTTCAGTCACTCTTTCTTGAACTTGCCTGCCAAGAATTGTTCATAGATTGCACATAACTAGTGTCTTCAGCTAAGCTTTTTCTCTTTTAGTTGAAAATACCATTTTTGTGTATTCCAGGAGCTTGTCACCCTGTTACATAGACGCACTGCAAAGATGTCATCCACTTTACCTGTTTCCAAGTGGTGAGCTTCAGTGCATACCAAATATTTTTATAAGTACATGACTCCACATTTTCTATAATTTAATCTCACCTCATTTCTATTATTCAGTTTTTACCTCCCCTGTCAAAATACCCCAGCCATAGCTGACATAACATTTCTGCAGAGATGCAAACTTCATTCTTCTTGAGAACCAATTTGTGACGGTGAAGTCTAAGGAACCCACAAGGAACCATTCTGTTCTTACAGATTTGTCACCTGAATGTATTGCAGTCCCACAGTACACTGTATATTGCCAAATCTGGACAGAAGGCAAAGAAAGGTTTTTGTGTGAAACTGTTAGGATTACCCAGGACAGAAGACATAGTGGTATGATAGCACAAAGTCAGTTAAACCTTTGACAGACTGGGTCTTTACCTCAGAATTGAGTATTCCAAAGAGAACAGAAGAGGTTTTACAGTAATAGATCAGGTTTTCTTTCAATAGAAATTATAATAGGTATTTTTTTAGACTACAGAAGTTAGTATAAAGATTAAAAAGGATTTAAAAATATCGCCCTCCTGCCACTATGTCTTTGCAAGCACCTCCTTTTTTCCAGGTTTGTTCTCAATCCCTGCCCACTGACTGTGCATTTGTAGCCCAGGTTACTGCCAATCTTACAGTTTGCCCAGGTCCCTACAAAACATTTCTCTGTCACGGTTAGAAGACATTCATACTGGGCTATACCCATGTCCATCCTGTCTTTGATACTCACCTAAAGCAGAGAGGCTTAGAAAAAAAAATAACAGGGGAAATATGCGGTGTTATTTACCCTACATACACCCCCAAGCTGCAATCACATGCAGTACTGGGACTTTCAGAAATAGCTTCTATATACTCAGCAACTGTCAATGGTGGTTTTTTTCTGCTATGAACTTGAACTCTTGAACCCTATTGTAAACTGCCAGCATTTACAACTTCCTGTAACAAGGAGTTCTTGAGGTAAGCAAAAGTATGAAGATCTGTGTTCTTTCTTTTGTCTCCTGTGAACTGCAAGCTCTATTTAATGTCTTCTATGAGAACAGCACATTGGAAGAGACAGTGAACAATTGATCTATGACCTTTCTTCCTCTGTTACCTCTTTCAAAGTTGATAGTTCTAGCATACTTTGTTGTTCCTTATAAAGACATTATTACAAACATTCACTCAGTCTTGCTACCCTTTGCTGATTTTTTCCCAGTTCTGTTACACACTTAAGGACATGTAACATACAAGATGAAGCGAACCACAGATTTTCACTGTAACATACATTCTCTTCTAGTTTCTATTTTTCTTAAGTAATTTCTGAAATGATTTTTTATTTCACCTGCTGCTAAGCATTAACATGAGTTTATAATAGTTCCATGAAAATATCAAGGTCTTACCTGATATTTTTGTTTGCTTTTGTAATAGTTTTGTAATGGTTTGCTTGGGTAATGTTACATATGAAAATTGGGATTGGTTTTATCTGCAGGCCTCACTTCACAGTTACCTACGCTAAATTTCATCTGCTGTATTGCCTTCTAAAATTCATACACATTTCTTCCGAGTTGGCCCTCTCGCACCATTACAAAACTGTCAGTTTGTTATTCATTCCCTTTCCTAGGTCACTTGTGACTGAGCTAGACAACACAGAAACCTGTTGAATTCTATTAGAGACATTTAGTTTCACCCTTTGATTTTTTATACATTCAAAACCTGCCTCTTTATCTCAGGGCTACCTTAAGAGTCTTTGTTGAACTAACAGGAAAACCTTGCACATATCCAGGTTGACTTCATTAACCAGATATCCTTTCATTTCTTAACTGAGCTGCAAAAGACAAGCAATCAAACCAACCAAAACACTCCTGTAGATTCATATGACAGAATTTCTTCTTGTAAAGCCATGTCAGCTCTTTCCATACATGTTTGACCCCATGTTCACTAGTTCTATACTTAATCCAATAAGGAATTCAGGTGGTCTGCAGCTCAGCTGGTCTGGACTTTGATCTCTCCCACAACTTTTTTATAAACTGCCAACGGTTCAGCCTCCTTCCCTTCCTTTAGTATGAAACCAATTCAGCACAAGAGACTGCATGCTACAACCAGCATTTGCTTCCCTTCCTCCGCCCCTGCTTCTTTCAGTGCCTTTAAACCTATTGAGCAAATAACACGTTGTCCAATGACAATTGTTAACATTTACCTTGGCGACATACTACTCCAGATCAGTCAGGCAGCATCAGGCTGTCCAAGCAATATCCATCTTTCTCTGCCTGTTGGCACCACCTTGACCTCTGGAACCTTCTCTTCCTCCCAGGCATGCTCAGGTGCTTGTTGGGAATGAGCAATCAACTCCTTGGCTAGAGACATCCACCCACTTTAATTATGCTCAGCTTGGCCTTGTACACTGTTTACATAAAATAAATCATAAGCAAAAGATTTGCTGCCTAGCTACAGATAATGTTTGCTGTTCTTAATCATTCAAAACAGCTGTTTGGGAAGGAATACAACAGAACAGGGAAGTCATGTGAGGCTCACCTGTTATTTTTATAACTAACAGGCTGGGCAAAAAACAACAAAAAGAACAGTGTCCACCTCCTTCTAACTTGACACATCTTTTAGGTTTTTAGGTTGTCTAGCCCACTCTTCAAATACTGTTCCACAGTACTGTAAGTCTCCTATTGCCTTTGTGTCTTATATTCCAGGTATGTAAATGGCACTAGCTGTGTATGTATACATGGATGAATCATTCCCTAGGTGCATACATCTTGACCAGCAAGGCATTTATAGCCACGTATATTATCTTCCTGACCAAACCCTGAAATGCCCCAGATGAAAGTACTATAAGGTGAAAGTCTGCTTGAGAAATGGCACCAAGATTCTCCAGTGGATCGATATCAAATTGACATAGGTATTAAGTGGAGATGTCTACTTTTGCTGCTATACAAAACTACCATTACTGGTTAGATCAATGAAACAGAAATATGCTTAGTAAATTCTCAGATGATACCTATCCCTCCCCTTAGTGGAGGGATTCTTCAGTGGTTGCTGGAGGAAAGACTAGAGTTCATCGTGGTGCCTAAAGATAATAAATTTCAATTTGAAGATGAGAGCAAGAAAAAACAGAACTTTCTTCCATAGGGAAAAGTGAAATCTGGCAGAAATATTTAATTGCACCAATACAGAATATGGAATTCTTTGGGCAGCTGCTCTAATGCAAAGAATTTGAGGATGCAGTAGGTCATATGCTTAGTACTATAACAATGTCCCCCTGATGCAAGAGATGCAAGTTGTATGCTGGGATGCAAAAACAAAAGCAGAGATACTAAGTAATCCCTTTACTCTGCTGCAGATGCTACGCCTTAGCTAAAATACTGTACTTTTTTTTGAGAGCCACACATCAGAAAGATTGTGGGCCAACTGAAGAGAGTCCAGGGGGAACAAGAGGCAGGATATTAGGTCTAGAAGATTTGTTCACAGAGAAAGACTGAGTGATTTTGGGTTGTTCAGCCTAGAAGGGAAGACTACTAGGAAAGTGGTTGTAACAATCTTCAGATTCTTAAGAAGCCATTGTAAAAAGGAAGGGGATAATTTGTTCTACTTGTCTATGTCAGTGCTGTGTAAGATAAACATAATAAGTTTTAAGTCACAACAAGGCAGATTCACATTAGACATTATGAAACATTTTTAGCAGTAAGGATAGTGAGGGACTGGATCTAACTGCCTAGGGAGGTTTAGAAAGAAATTCAGGAAGCATCTGTCAGATGAATAGAATAGATGATCTCTTAAGATAACCCCAAGCTTTCAGGTTTATCATTTGCATTCCTAAAGACAGTGACTTCAGCCAGAAATGAACATAAATACAGATTGACTGAGTTTACATAAAGCTTTACACAACATGTGTTTTTTTCCCTAGTTATTGAATTTCTTGGTCAAGATTCTACCTCCAGTTCTCTCAAAGAACAACAGTCAGCAAATAACCCTTCTTTCCAATGCCTACCAGAAGGTCTGTTTGTTTCTTTGGACTTGCTAACCCTATCATTTTTCCTATCTTCATTTCCTCTAGTAAGTTATAAAACATTCCTCCATACGTTGTCCTATGTGATTCACTTTGTTTGGTAACTTCATTATTGCTGATTGTATAAAGGAAAGTTTGACAATGAAAAAAGTAGATTTTGGTGGTAGATTAAACATGTTTTTAGAGTTAATTTCACACTGAGTTGTCACTACGTGGATAGCAAATATACCCAGTGAACTGCAATTTTGACAATAATTCAAAACATTTCCCTCAGCTGAGAATTGCTGTAGTCCTGGAAAGCTTGTCCACGCACTGCTGGGCTTTGGGTGGATTTCTCAACAGAGAGATGTTTTTTGTTCAAGGTACAGCACTAGTGGCCATAATAGTGTTCCAGCCAGATACTTAAGCATGCTAAAATGCAAAGTTCAAGTGAGAACTTAGAGCACTTGTTCCTGTGCTTATAGACAGTCTTCGGTGTATTTGAACAGGAGGGTGCAGAGACATCCATTTCTCCTGTCTGTAGACCAGTTGGCCTCTTTCTGGAGACAGTATAGTCCCTTTTTTTTTGTGGTGGATCTGAAGTATGTTGCCAGGTTGGAAAAGCAGCAAAGCAAGGCAGGATATGCCGTTACTGGTGCCTACATCTGCAGAGGCAGCTGCCCTTTATTTTTATGCAGAAATGTAGCCTCTCCTCTACTGAGATTAAATTGTACCTTTATTGTTGCATTGCTCAGTCTTGGATTTTTCTGTGTGCAATAGTCTGTACCTGCAGGATCACCAATAACACAGTAATAACACTACTGAAGAAAAAGAGAAGAACATGAACTTCCACTTCATTGCAGCATTTTGCCTTTTCAGCTCTTCATCCTAATTAATTTTAACATTGCCTGTAAAGAGTGAAAAAATGAGTACCTTTTATACATTGGTTTTATTGGTTCACCAGTCCACAGAACATAAGGAAGGCCTACAGTATGATGCCTAAGCTAGATCTCAGCAGGAATTGAAGGGTGTTTTAAAAAATACATACACCTGCTGCCTTGCGGGTTCATGTGTTTCTTTCCTATGTCACCAGCAAAAACGTAACCTCTGACTACTGATTCATAATAGACTTCTATCAGTCTGCTAAAAAATTATCTCTGAACACCAACAATTCTATAATAATTTATCTTAAAGTAAACCTATTTGTGCTGTGTTGCTGTATCTACTTTTATATTATTTATGGATTATTTTACAATGTTAAAATAAGTTATTTTCTGAACAATGGCAGAAAGAGCTTCAAATACAACCTAAAGGAGAGGACAGACTCCTAGAAGAAAAGAGGAAGAGCAGTCCAGAGAATTTATTAAAAGATGAGGGAAATAAGTTCTCTCATTTCCATTCACGGAAAGAAAACCAAACTGTATGTGTTGCCTTAAAAAAAACCCCAAACAACAAAACAGATGAGGATCTCATAAATCAAGAGCAGTCAACTGTTAATGTTTTGCTCACTAGCATAAATCATCACTCTAATGCCTAAGTTCAATTTGATTCTGACATTTTCAGCATATGTGAAAAATAACAATTCTCAACAGTGGCTGGTTGCACTTTCCTTGTAGACTTACAGCGAGAGACTTACAGTGTGAGACCACTAGCCTTGAGGACATCCTTTGTTCTGGGGCTGGAGCAGCAGAAGGTGTTGCTGAGTTGCCAATACAGGTGTTAGTCACTTCTGCTCATACTCCAAAACACAGATGCTTTGGGGATAAAGGAACATGTCTGTAGTGCCATAGCCCTCTCGGTATCCCCACTCCAAAACAACTCTTCAAAAATCATGTGCAGCTCTACCAGCTGTAGAATAAACCAGACACTGACATGGTCTTCCCCTGAGAGTCCCAAGGAATTTATTGTCCTAGCACTGTGCAAAGTGCAAACTTCAATTGTGCTGTAGATTTTGGCTGTAAGGCTTTTGATTGCTGTTCCTTGAAACATAAAAACTAGATCCATTTCGACACTTCTAGGAAGAACTTAGTCCTTATGTTTTCACCCTTGTGAAACTTGGAACTTCTACTCTCACCATCCTCAAACACCAAATAAAAAGCTCCATATAATACCCTTTGGTCCAACACCATAGAAATCAGTAAGATTTTCCTGATCTGCTCTTAGAGCCATCAGCCAAGACAAATAATGTATCTTCCAAGTTTATTTTGGACTTCTTAAGGGTTTTTGTAGCCAGGCTTCATGTGGATTCTAAACTAAGCTTGGTGAAAGGGTTCATTAAGTAAGTGGTCTAAAGCATCAGTTATTATCTAATCACAAAAAATGTTGATGCAATCATGACTTCTGCTACTGTTTTTGGAAAAATAGTCAGTACAGCTGTTGCAACAGGGCTCCTACTAGAGTGCATGTTTCCCCATTATGTTTTTTTTAGTACTATAATTAGTGTTTCTTCCAGTTAACTTCTGACTTATGATCACACAGCATATTTTATCATTTATAAATAGAAGTATTTGTTATTTATAACTAAACAATTAAATATGAATTAGTTGTAAATAATGTATAAGGTGCATTTAAGAGCTATCTCATAGGAACACCAGAAGCATCAGTCAAACCTTGTCTTTAGAACAAGGAATCTAAGAATGAAACTGACTGTAACGTCTGTCAAGTACTTTAGAAATTAATTTGAAAATAAGTAATTCTTGAAAAGTTAACATTTTTAAAGTATCTGTTATGGTGAACTAGGGTTGTAATTGTCTTTGAATCCATCCAGTTTCTCACTGTCAACAAGAGGCCACATTTCCTGGATCTGAACGCCTAGCTGCTCTGTGGTATATTTTGTATGTTATCACACACTTTCCTTACTTGATGATCTAGGTCTTCAAGCCTGTTGCCTCAGTGATGAATGAAGCAGTTCTTACTTCCCTAGTACACATATTTCAAGTGACCCAACATAACGCTACCTCGATGCCTTGAAGAGGTTCATATCCTATAGCTGGAGAACTATTTTCATAGGTCTGTGCAAACTAATATGTTCTCAAAGCCTGTGAGGAAAGCCTAAAAATGTGTATAAATCAGGGAAGGCACAGCAACTCTGCAGCACTCCCTGAGTTCCTGCCACCCTCTGTCTCTCTCCCTCTCTTGGCAAGACAGCATGGCAGAAGTCGGTCTGTGTTGTACACTAAGGTTAGCAGCTGTCCAGAGCTTTGTCTTGAAGCACAGAAGGAAAATCTTCTGTGGCCAAGAAGAACACGTAGAAGTTCATGCTGACTGATTCAATTATTACAACACCAACCCCTCTGAGAAGATCCCAGCAGGATATGTTTGAATGCTATGAAGCACAGTTAACACATTCACCTTGTCCTTTCCAATCCTGCAATCTTCCTTCCTCAGACACACATCGCTGGCCACTGGAATGATAATAAAGGGTTGTCTGTGGGATGAGAGATGGAAGAGTTTTACACTGTGCTGCCGCCGCAGTGACATGGACAAGTTAACTTCTCATTTGGTCTGGTGTTAGAGGAAAACTCGTGTCCTCTAGTAGAGCTGATAGGGGTTCTCTTTGTTAATATCAGATTAACTACATAAAAGCCATCAACTTTTTTAAAAAGTCTCCAAACCATCAGCATATATCCTGTTACACATAGCAGGAGAACCACTTAAAGGAGCTTTGAGTGTTTTACCTCAGTGCTGCAGCTGCTGCACTGATACACTGTATCATTGCTGCTCTTGGGGATGAAGAGGACGTGTTTGTTTGTCAGGTTCTGAATCTCAGCGCTGAGAAGGTTTTGTTTTCTTATGGATTCAATCCAGATTTACCCTATAATTCATAGATTGAACACCTGAGGTTCAAAGCGTTTTGAAAACTCAGTACTATAATGCTGGTGGTCTTAAGCTTTGACAGAATACACACTTTTGCAATCTCATTTATAAACATCAAAGCCAACTTTGAAATGTCAAATTCCCTACTAGAGATTCAAGATATTCATTGAGTTTTACAATTGCCACCGGGGATTCTTTTACTTTTGAGCAAGCTGCAATTTTCTTAGTGAGGTATCAGATTTGAAGGATCATTTAGCTTCAGTATTATTTACAAGCACTTACAAAGCCCCTAGCTAAGGACAAATTTCCATATTACCTGCTGCTGTACTGCTTCCTCATTTCTTCTCATTATTTGGGAAGACAAAAAAAAAAATAATATTTTCACTCTCTCTGTTACAAAAGGGGCAAATATATTCTGAGGAAGATAGTGTGCTTTATTTTCTTGACTACATACACAGACATATTTATGGCTCTGGATCTTTCCCTTTGTGCTGAATGTCTACAGGTGTATTTGGCTATTGCAGTTTCCCCTGCAGACCTCATTTCAGTAAGTCTACCTTGGCAATGTGAAGAAACGACAAACATGAATTTTGTTTCTGTACAGTTAGAATAGAAAGACCTTTTACCTTCCAAATATTTCTCATGGGCCAATTGTGTCTCCAGTTTTCTCACCTCTAACATAGATGGAGTGACTCCTCTGCTCCTGTTTCAGACTGAAATGAGAATGAGCTGACCCCAAAGCAGCTATGCAGCCCTTTGGTTGCAGCACTTGCCAGGAAAATGGGGCATTAAAATTAAGTCTCCTGAAGGGACCGTTGAACTTTAATCCTCACTGGCAACAGCTCTAGTCACCATGCTACTGATGGTTCAGAAGTCTCTCACTGTTGCTACAGTTTTGACTGGAAATTATGTCTGAGGTCCAAGAGAATTTTAAAGCAAATGTTTTTCACAAACACCACCTGTGGAAAGTTGTGGACTGAGCAATCTCTTCTTCTGTGATGGAAAGGAAAAGCTCTCAACCATTTCTAACATATATTCACAGCAGGTCACCCAGAAACTGCTGTATGTCACAGATCAAAACTGCTTCTCTGCCTCCCTTATTAGCTAAATTGCTCTGGACATGCTGAAGAAGACTACTGTAATTTGTTATTTGTAGTCATTATATGAATTTAACAATCAACAAGAATTATACATTTACTGTGGTTCAGATTCATCCTAGGGCTCTTGATAGAGGCAATGTGTCAGTAGACTCAGACCCCTGAATGAGTGCAGTGAGGCAGCATACTTGAAAATGGAGTGTACTAACTTGCAGTAGTAAACCCAATCTAAATCAAAACAACAGCAAACAATAATGACATCAAAAGAACAGCCACAGGTTGTTCAGCATTTCTGTTCACACAACTTTGTTTCACAGAAAGCTGGGGTGTCAACTGGTGGTACTACGCTGGAGGTTATCTACTGTGAAACATCACATTTTTTATGTGCTCTCTGGCATTTCTGTTTCACTCACTGTAAGTCATAGTGATTCAAATCCATTTGTTTATACTATCCTTGCTTGGGCAACTTTAGTACCATTCAGTGCTCTATCTCTATTAGCTGTGGGCCTCTAACACAAACACAAAGTTGCTATACCACAGTTCAACATGTTTATATTTTTTCCCAATAAACTTCCTACAGATTTAAAAATTTCACTTGAAACAATGAATTTTGGGTAATAGGCCATTTGATATTTTATCTGATGACCTTGTGGTCACTTATGCAAAGGTATAATAGGATTATATTGACCTCCAACCTCATTTTAAGCCAGCTTCTGTGCTGCCATGAGTGTTTTAAGCCTGTAAGTCTTGCTCTGCGGCGAAGCTGTATTTCTGTAGCTGCCACAACAGCAAGTAGAGGTTTTGCTTAAATCAGGGTAATGAATACAGTCCCTACAAATCTTCCCTCTATACTGGAAAATTATATCCAGAAGAAAATAAGTCACTGAAAGGATTCTGTATCACTGATTTATAACTACTCGTTGTCTACAATCATGTGCTTTTTATGGAGTAACACATTTAAATAAAGCCAAATGAGTATAAATGCAAGAAGCTACTTAAACAAATTGTCATAGACAGTTATCTGGTCTGAAGCAGACTAGGAAGGTGGTGGGTGACTGGTGGAAAAGTTGGTACTAAAAGGCAGTTCCTCCTTCCCACACCAGCACAGCACACTCCAGGATCAAAAGCCACATAGTTAATAATAATGGGAGTTGACAAGTACGGGTTTTGCTTCTGTTATTCCAACATATTCTGCATAATCTGTGGCAGACCCTAAGAACTTGCATGTATAGCTCCATGAAGCCTCCAGCATGCACTATAGCATTGACTAGCAGAGCTGTTCACAAAAAGGCCCAATGTTATTTCTAAAAACAGTTTGAATTTTCAATGAAATATCTAACACTTCTTGATTTTCAAGTTTGTGCTAGAAAGTATTGGATTTCCTTTTTGTTTTTAGAAAAGTCAGTCAGTTCCATGACATTTTTTTTTAGTTTAAAAACATAATTTCATTTGAACAGGATTTTGGGGAAAGATACTTAGTTTTACCTGGTGCGTCTCAGACAGTGTTTTTATTGCTGGTTATAGTTTATGATGCCAACCGTAGACAAACATCTGCACTTGCAAGCTAGCCATTTACCTGTATAACCACAAAATCATCCTTCTTGTATATTTAGAAGTAGATTTAATATCTGTAAAGCTTATATAGCTATTTTAAAAAAGACTATATAATGTGTCATATACAATATGATAGACTATAAATAATACAACTACAATAAATATATACTTAAAATAAATAGAATTTTAATATAGTATATATTCAATCTACATACTACACCTATATAAATATATGTTCCATTATTGTTTTGGTGGCAGTTGGAGAACTGATCTAAGATGGTCTAAAATTATGCTTTAATATATTTCACCTGTATAAAGGCTGTCTGCATAGTCATCTTGGTACTGGTAAGTAACTCATTGCTTTTTTAAGCACTTTGGAACGCCTTCAGTCTGACAGGCTCAATATAAAACCAAATTCAATTCAATTTAATTTTTAATATATCTGTATAAATCCCTGTGAGGTCCTGTTATAATACTTCCCTCCAGCATAAATTCTTCCTCCTCCTTAATAAAGTTTGCAGCTGTGTTACAAGTTACAAAGTCACACATTCCAAATACTGTCTCGTGGTACAGTTTTAAAGTCTCTTGGGTGACTGATTGTCCCTCTTTCCCAGCTGTAACACTGACATTATAAACACTGACATTTCAGTGATAGATGAATCTGCACAGATCAAAATACAAATATGGGGCATTTCCAGTTAGCCTGCTAAATCCCAATAAAAGAGATTTTCTGCATCTGGAGGCAGAGTTATGGATTAGTAGGCTTTTAGCTCATGGAGCAGTGTTAAAGAGGGAAATATGGGTGGTGGGGAACTTCAGCTTTGCTGAAAACTTGGGCCTATTGCCCTTTCCCATGCTTTGAACAATTTTCCTGGCTCCAATCTGTTTAGTAATTACCAAATGAATTTGCTGTTTAAAAGCAAGGTTTCTTCAGCGAGGTTTTTACTTTAGATAAATAGCATCTTATCTGCTAAGGAGCCCTCACTCTGCTGCAGTGAGAGCTTGAGCTAAATGAGAGTTGGCACCTTCATTCTGGGAATGCTGTTAATATAGCTTTGTACGTAAATACAAATATTCACTTAAAAAAAGCTTAATGCTTTAAGGTCTTCCAAATGAAAAGTGTTAATCATTATGACATATTATTTGAAGTGTTTTTTATTTTATTTATAGCACACTTTGAAGCAAATAATCCACAGGTGTAAATCTGTCAGTGAATTCAATGGAGCTATACTGATATACAGTCCCTGATGATCTGGCCTTGTGATTTGAAATCACTACAAGTAAAGAATAACCAGAGTGTCTGGATTAAAAAGTAAGTGGATGGATTCTGTATTCCTGACAACTGGTTGACACTTGGTCAAAATCAGACAAGCTCTCTAAAAGGCTAAGAACACTTATACATTATAAATGACTGTTGAAAAAAATGGAAAAGACCACTTGACTTTATACAGGATGTAAGAGGGTAGAATCTTATTCTGCTTTTTTGTTTGTTTGCTTTATTTGTGGGGTTTGGACAATATCAGCAAAGGGACTATCAAAAGACCAGAGCAGAGATCTTTCTACATTTTTCTTTATACAGTGGAAGTACTGAGCATCTCAGGAGGTTTCACAGCAGCTTTGTCAGAAGTCAGATTATTCCGATAAGAAATATACTACTGAATAATTTTCCAACCCTCTTTTTAATATTCAGTCATTTCAAAGCCAACTCATCCTTACTCTCCTTTTTGTCACCATTTAGACAAATCTCTCAAGTTATGTCATAAACAAAGGAATAATCTTATGATTTTACCTAAAATAAACAAATTCATAAGGTGTATTACCTAGAGTACAAGACTAAAAAAAGGTAATTTTCATGAGGCTTAAAAAGTTTGAATCAGTCTCTGAACTTGAGAATGTTGCTGTTTCATTTGAAAGTTTTAAGTAGCTTTTGAGACAGTTCTCAATACTTCAGTGTCTCCCGCTTAAGCTTCAAAAAAGATTAAGCAACAGAGCTGTTGTTCAGTCTTTCAGAACTACAATAGCATTATAAGTGTCAAAAGAAATGTTTTAATGTGTGGAAAATATTATCTATCAAGCCCATCAGAGCCTACCCCATTCATGCGCAGTAAATTGGAGAAAAATAGCTGCAGTCAGGTGGTGTATTACTTATTCCAGTTAGTTACCTCACTTATTCCAGCAGAGAATTTATCCTGTAATTTTAAGGGATAAAATTTCCAGAGGAGTTGCTTCAGTAAACAGACTAAGCAGTCAAAACAGAAATGACAAAACTAATGTAATCTGTCATAATCAGGACTACAGTATTATTTGAGAGAAGATCAGGGATAATCAGCACTACATATTGTAGTATGTAATCAATATTTATGTCTTGTGCTAAAAATGAGAAGGACTTCATGATGAGATAAGGAATGGGGACACAGAAGCAAGAAGGAGTATATCTAATCGATTATGAAATTGCCAGAGGAAAGCAAGTATTCAGGAAGACATTTTTACTGGGGGAATATCCATGAGGGTAACTCCTAGATAATCTTTCATTATTTTCACTTTTCCTTTCTATTACCAATAGGATAACTGCACCAAAGATTTTGATCATAACATCAATGTTATGCTACAAATCTTATTTCTCAGTTTTTTACTTTTTTTCCCCCTCATATTACTAACTTAATAGCAAAATACTATTTGCCTAAGAATTACAGGAAATCATTAAATCGTTGCTATCAATTTATTTTGAAACAAGAAGTAAATGTTGTTTCCTAGCGAACATTATCTTATCTTCTTCAGTCAAGCAACAAAAGCTTATAGCACGCCATCCACAAATGCTAGACCTTCACAAGTACTTATGTGTTGGAGTGCCAAACACCCAGCCAAAGCCTTAGCCCGGGCAAGCACCCAAACCCCACTCAATGCAAAGGCAGCTTTAGGTACTTACAAAGGGATATTCAGTAGCTGTCTGAATGGGAAGCTATCTAAGATGGCAAACGAAATGCTGAGAAAAGCAAAGGTGCTTACGCAGCTGGCATGATCATAGTTTTGCACCTACTTCTATGCAGAACCCCGAGTTGTGAACCCATCCTAGAAACAGGCACCTAAGTCCCACTGGGGAAAATTAAGACATAAACCCATTTCTCCACAATAACATGCAGCTGACTGCTGGAGGACTTCTGTGGTAGGAGGAGACCTGGATTTAAAGCTGCATCTTCCTCACTAGGAACAAGGTTTATTTACCTTTTCTCTGAGGGATAATATATTTTCACAGGATAGTTGCTGCTGTGAGTTAAGTTTCTTTCACCTCTCCCTTTTGATCTCTTTCATTTCAGAGATACCTTTCATGATCTATTGCAGCAGGAGCTTGAATCTTGGCTTCCTACATCCTATTGAATGCTCTTAACTTGTGAGCTATAGTTAATCTTCCTTCTTGGTGACCATAATGAGGCATCGTTTTTCAAAGGAGACAGAAACTTTGCTGAGTTTGGTCCAATCTGTGGACTAGCACAAGTTGCCTCTGACAGCTGTTTCTCTGTGCATAGCATACAGGGAGCTGCCATACCTACTCTCAGGCTAACGTTCCCCCCAGTGAGCAGAGCAGTAAGCGACAGAGCCAGAGGAAAGGAGCTGAGATCTTCACTCACAAGACACAGGTAAAAGCAACAGCATGCACAAAGGGAATTGCAGACTGATACAGCCTAAAGTTAAGAGTTATTTTTACCTGTTTTGATTGAAGCTACTGTGTTTGTGTCGCTATTTGATCTGTGGTCCTTTCACTGGATGTGGCACCAGCCACAATCCTCTCTCCAATGCTTTAATATAAAGTAGGACTCAGAGAAGCATACAAAAACCATCAATGTTTAGATTAATTAGTTAAGCTGCAGACGTTTTGGGGACACAGTTACAGAACAAGTTGGTTATTTTTACACCCAACAGCAAGAAAACCACACATCTTTCCTATCCTAGTACATAAACTGCAGTGCAGTGGTGTATGCATCCACCACAACCTACTACGAATAGATGGGGATCGTAAAATAGAAACAATGGTATAATCAGTGCCCAGAGTTCTGTCCATCAGAAGCTTTGTGTCAATACGTGTGAATTTTCTAGGTTCTGCACTATATAGCCTCTTGCAAAGCTGATTCCTGGAAGACACTTTAGAAGAAACTGGAAGAAACATTAGAAATTTAATTTGATTTCAGAACACAAAGGTAGTCATAATACACTGAAGATGGGTTTTTCCATTGGAGTTGTGCACTGTAACAAATTGCTATCCATGTTCATCTGTTATTCTGCATAAAAGAGACATTAAAAACAATGCTATAATAATTATATAAAAGTAAAACAAAATACTCACAACTAATTAATTCTAACCATTTTTAAAAGTAGAAAATTCTATCTTTAAAATATTAATTCCTAAATTTCTCTTCTAGCTCTCCAAAAACCAGAAGATACTTGGAATTAATGAAGAAGTAGGGTTGCGTTGGTTTGATTTTTTTGTTTTTACATAATGCAAACAAAGCACAGGTCTGTGCATGTTAGCCTAAACCTTCTTTTCTTTACAAATAAGCTAGATTGCTTCAATGACATTAAAATAAGCCAGTCCAAGTCTAAAATATTACCGAATACCTTAAAACCTACATCTGACTACAAAAAGGACATTGAGGTGCTGTAGCGTGTGCCCAAGGAAGAGCAACAAACTTGGTGAAGGGTCTGTAGCACAAGTCTCCTGAGGAGCAGCTTGGAGAACTGGGGCTGTTTAGCCTGGAGAAAAGGAGAGGCTCAGGGGAGACCTCATCGCTCTCTACAGCTACCTGAAAGGAGGTTGTAGTGACACAGTTATCCATCTCTCTTCCCAAGTAACCAGTAACAGGGCAAGACGCAATGTCCTCAAGTTGTGCCAGGGGAAGTTTAGATTGGATGTTAGGAAATCTTTACCTAAAGGGTTGTCAAGCTTTGGAACAGGCTGACCAGGGAAGTGGTTGAGTCACCATCCCTGGGCGTATGTAAAAGATGTTTACATGTGGTGCTTAGTGGGCATGGTTTAGTTTTGGACTTGGCAGTGCTAGGTGTATGGTTGGAGTCTATGATCTTAAAGGTCTTTTCCAACTTAAATGATTTTGTGATTCTATGATCTCATGATTTTAACTTGATACTTAAAGACAGGAAAATGCTGAGTTACCAAGACAGTTTTAGATAAACTAATGGCAAAAGCAACCTTCAGAAAGCCTCTAAATTTATATTTAGTATTTTGACCACAAGGAAGTTATGGGATTTATAAATCTCGGTCTCACATGCTTCAGAGGGGTTTTATCTTCCTGATTGAGAATCTAATGGCTTGTTTCAGTGAACATCAGTTTATTTTTCCTCATTATAAATATTGACTTTGTCTTCCCCTTGTTCCACATTAATGTATTCCATTAATAAATAATGATATGCATCTCAACAGAAGTCAACATCTACTTATTACAATAGTTTTCCTAGTACCATAATAATCAGAAAGTCTTTTTAATCAGGATGTAAAACAAGAGGTTTATAGTTGTCATAGGATGATAAAAGGTTCATTTTATTTCCTACTCCACAATGACTGCTGGTTGGATGTTTTCTGGTATAAGGTGTGCAATAAAGAAGGACAGATCCTTTTCATAGTGTGCTGGTTTTGGCTGGGATGGAGTTAATTTTCTTCTCATTAGCTAGTATGGGGCTATGTTTTGGATCTGTGCTGGAAATTGTGTTGATACTAGAGGGATGTTTTCATTACTGCTGAGTAGCGCTTACACAGCATCAAGGCCTTTTCTGCTCCTCACACCACCCCACCAGCAAGTGGGCTGGGAGTGCGCATGAAGCTGGGAGGAGGCATAGCTGGGACAGCTGATCCCAGCTGATCAAAGGGGTATTCCAGACCATATGGTGTCATGCTCAGCAGATAAAACTGGGGGAAGGAGAAGGAAGCAGGGAGACATTTGGAGTTATGGAGTAACTGTTAGGCACAATGGAGCCCGGCTTTCCTGGGGATGGCCGAACACCTGCCTGCCCATGGGAAGTGGTGAATGGATTCCTTATTTTCCTTTGCTAGTGTGTGCAGCCTTTTCTTTATCTATTACACTATCTTTATCTCAACCCACAAGTTTTCTCACTTCTACACTTCCAGTTCTCTCCCCTATCCCACTGTGGGGGGAGTGAGCAAGCAGCTGCATGTGGCTGAGCTGCTGGCTGCAATTAAACCACAACACATAGCTCTTTGTTTAAAAGTTCACAGAGCTGTTCTGTGCCACCATAGTTGTACAAAGGCAAAGTTAGTGGAAAAGGTGAGAAAAAGATTTGTCTCCATTCCTTCCAACATCTAACAGCTGAAAATTTATTTATTTATTTATTTTTATAACATGGTATCTAGTTTTCATCATCTCATTCATGCTGCAATACATATATGGAGGTTTGAAGAAAGCCACTCAAATAAAATTCAGTTGTGTAAATCAGTGGTTGTGTATAACATGTGGATCAGGAGGAAGCAACTGACTGAGGAAAGCACAGATTGATATCTCAGGTTCCTGTTAATTAACAATAGATGCATGCTGGCTACACTACTTTTAGATTGTAATCTGAGCTTTGAGCTATACATGCTACCTGACATGGGAAAATAAACAGGAATGAAAAACATGGCCTCACAGGAGGGAAGTGGAATAGACTTGAAAAGATCAGATAGGGATAAAAGGAAAGATGAACTTGAAACAGTGATTCTCTTGCTCTAAATGGTATTCAGGAAAAGTACTTAAATTTTACCTTCTTTCACTTTTTTAGCATCCAGAAATGGATCCTTTGACTGTGTTTGGTATTCTACCACATCCAGCTGATTGCTTTCTGAAACATTTTGGACACTTTTCTCCTGGCCTGCCAGATCAGACCCTCTTTTCAAGGACAGAATCCCAGATCAGGTTTTTAGGATGTAATCCTTTGTGTCTCCAGTGAGTCACTGCTGTTTCAGTTCAAATTTAACCAGGGAGTTTAGGCATACCCAGAGTCCAATTGCAAGGCCGTTTTAGCCCTAGTGGCTGTTTTGTTGAAATAATGGCTTCCAATTGCAACAGGCAGCAGTCAAAGCTCTGTGGAAAACTGTATGCTGTATTTCAGTGGCTGGGAAGTTTACATGTGTCACTGTCACCTCTGTATTTAAAAAAAAAAAAAAAAAAAAGAACAAGGAAAAGAAAAAAGAAACTGACAAACAATGATTTTTACTTTAATAGAGAAAAAAGGGACACAAAGAGAACAACACTTATTCATACAAATGGTTGGTTTAACACACACTGAACAAATTGATGCATAAATTGGCTATGATAAATGCTTGTGTTAAATGTGGTTATTTATTATGTGTTCCATTACACAAATTGGTTGCAGAATTATAACAAATGTCCTTTATTAATCTTACCTTCCCTGTGGCTGGGGAATGACTTGAGGCAATTATCTCCAGTGTTGAACTCAATTCCATTATTGTGACAGGCAGAAGAGGCCAGGCAGCCTCCTAGTCCTGCACAGAAAACTCAAAGCCTCCTGTTTCTGCTTTTTAGCATCCTGCATCTGATCTTGTCTTTCTGTGCTTACACAGTATGCCATGGCACCTCTTTCTTACTGCTGCCTCCAGTTCAGGAATTCTTGAGAATTCAGATTCAAGATATAAGAGATAAGTGAACATAACTTGATACTTATTTTATTTACTATTTGTAAGCTATAAGACAAAGGAAATTTGGCTTGATCTCAGTAGTTTCATCACACATTGAGTGTGGCTGCCCTTCCAGTTGTCTCTTGCATCACTATTTCACTCTAAAATTCCCTTTGAAAGTCCTGCAGTGGAAGCAATCCAGACTACAGGAGTGGGGTGCTGTGTCCTTGAAAAACAAACCCTGCAAAACTATTCCTATTTGCACTGGTTTTTAGATAAAACTAACGTAAGACCAAAATGGTATTCTTGATTACTAGAATAAAATGTGTAAATGATGTGGTTGAAGTTTTCATGTCCCTGCTTCTAACCTGCCAGGCTGACAGGGTGCAATTCCACTGGCAGGAGTGAAAAAAATTCTGATTTATGATTTGTGAGAAGAAAATATGTTTCTGCAACTCTAACTTGCCTTAGAAAGGTAAGACTATCACAAAAGCTCATGCCCAATTCTCATTTCATAAGCACAATGAAGATGAGAGTCCTTCTGGGGAGCTGCTGGCTTAAGTCCCTGTACAGCCTTGTCCCCATTTTCTCTGAAGAGCTCATTAGAACAAGTTCCTTGAGCACTGCAGTCAGATCACAAAAGGGACCACTTGTCTGTTTTTCTCCTCCATCTTTTGCTATTTTCCTGAGGTGAGCAGGGTGGAATGGCTATGAAGGCAGATTAATTGTACTGTTGCTAGAGGGGAGAAAAGGAAACAAGATCTACAGAAAGAAGTGAAGAAAGGTGTAACTGAAAACTGACACACCTTTGATATATTTTTAAACTGCTGTTTCTAATATTGTTATTATCCCTTTTGAGCTGTGCAGCTTTCCATTGCAAGCATCATACAACCTCTGTGCTGCTTAATGCAACGGGCTCCTGCTACTACCTGCTTCCAGATGCCAGCCTGAGATAACAAAAGGGCACACCAAGGTATTTTTCACACTGGTGCTGCAAACACAGCTGAGACTTTGTGGCAAAAACTCCAGCAGCATCCTAGGCTCTGTGCAGGTGGAACACCACTTAGAGAAACCAGACCTGTTGCAGCCCCAGGGGAAGTAATAAGATATATTTCCATGCAGTCAGGATGCAAGAAGAGTAGTGCTTGGTACTTTTGCCAAGCTGGCAACTAGCTTGTTTGACTGTGAATTTAAAAATCAAATGTATTTTGACCCAGAAATAATGGGAGAAAAGCAATTAAACCCACACATTGGCTTAGAGTAAAATTTCATTTTAGGGGATACAAAACTCAAATATATACTAGAAAACTCAATAGACACCTCATGCTTGCTTGTGCTTAGATATATTTCTACTTTATCTTATGGAAACCTAGGGTAAAACAGGAAACTTTATAGGCCTGAATGCTGAGTTTACCCTTTCATAGACATCCTAGTGTACTACTCTCTAACTTTTCTAACCTTTTCCTCATGAGTGTAATTGAAAGTTAACAATCAAACATGCCCTGCAGTGCATTGTTTTGAATTTTTTTTTTTTAAATGGGTAATGCCACATGGCTCTGGGCCTCTTGGTTTAAAGACGGGCCAGGAACGTGTGATAGCAGCCCTGGAATACACTGGTTAGCTCTTGGTAGTGTCATTGCATTTTCACACTTTTACAGCAAGAAGGCAACACAGGAACTTTAGTATCAGAATAACCATGAATATCTCCAAACACGCTACTATGTTAGCATATATGCCAGTTCCAGATGTCTGCAGTTAATATCATAAAATACTGAGTAAATTACCAGAGTTACCTTATGTTTGATTCTCCGGATACACAGAATGGCATTTGTATTTTATGTAGGTGTAAAACTGCAGCACTTGGCAAAAGATCAATAAGTGTATAAATGTCAGCAAATGGAAGGAACTGAGGAGAAACCAAAAGTCTTTCACAAATTCAAAGCAACAAGCCATTAGTATGAATCTTTTACCTAAGAGGTACAAGAGGCTGAAATGGAAGTGGTGCAAATACAGGGGGAGTACCTGTGGAAAGAGAAGTTGTTTCAGGAGTCAGTTATATGTCCCTTCCATGCATCCTCCTTCTGCCACTCCCACTGTCCCATTTCAGGTACATTTTCTTTGTATTACAAAAGTTTATGCAAGAACCCTCCTTTTGACCATCCCCTTTCCTCCAGACAATTACCACTGCCCTTTCATTTTCCATGGAAGCAAGGGAAAAATGAATGCTAGGAACACTAAAGTGAAATGACAGGTACAAAGTACATAATTTTGTGTAACCATCCTCCATGATTAATACTTCAAAATTCACTACGTGAGAAACTAAGTATCAGCCAGCAATGCTGGACTACACCTCAGTCAGCTTTACGAAAGAATGGCCTGAAGGATAAAAAAATATTGATACTAGGGACTGTAGGTCTGAGAAGGCTGTTAATTTGATACTATGCATAGATGGCAAAAAGGTGGTTTTACTAAAGAATTAGTTTTCAGCTTGTCTGTTCTTTATTGCATTATTATAAGTTACAGCACTGCAGGGTTTTTTTTTCACAGAATGTCTAATTTATTTACATTAAAAAGCATATGTAATAAATTGCCCCATCTCAATAAATTTCAGAAGACAATAAAAAAAGATAAAATAAATTCTGCAAAAATAAATTTAAAAGTCTTGTCCAAAGGCGTGATCACAAGACCAAGCTACCTTGAGGTAAAAAGTAGTTTGAATTTAGAGTGTATCACCTACTCCACAAAGACCACCTGGACACATGCTCACCCTGCGACAGGCAGAAGGCAGCTTATACTACTCAGTGATCCACGGTCTACCCAGCTGAGCTAACTGCCAGGTTCAGGCCAATGCTAGTGCCTGGCTGAAGGCTTTGATTAGAATAGATGCTGCATCTATCTTAAAATTATTAGGTTTTAATATTCATGATACATTGAGGACAGAAAATCAAAGTCTAGCAGCTGTTAGATGTCCAAGATATGTAGATGGATCCAGTGTGGTACTGAAGAAAGACAGAGAGCCACATATACAGACTCTAACCCTACCATGTTGTTCCTTCAGCATCGATTTCCATGAGGCTTTGAAAGGGAATATCTGTTCCAATGTGTATCACTAACAACAGCAATACTGAAAAATGGCAGATGAACATAGGAGTGTAAAGATAATCAGTGAGTAATAAAAACCTGTCATGTGTTCCTCTAAAAGACTGACTCCAAGCAGTAGACTATTACAAGACTGCTTCTATATCAAAGAGATATAAATCAGAAATTTGTATTATCAGAAATGCAAAACAAGTAAACAGAGTGATGTTTAGCTGTTGTGAGAGCTGGGTAATGATAAGATGTGCACTTTTGTTTAAACAGATATATTTATAATTTATTTTTAACCAGCTTATCACTCCTGGTCCATCTTTCATCAAATATCTCTGTTGTTTACCCAGTGCCTGTAATTTTCCCTTGCTTTTATGTCATCAGTTAAATTTCAATAAAAGGGCCCTTTTGTATGTAGTCAGAAAGCTGGATCCAACAGACAGACACATTGATCTTTATCCCCATGTAGGCTTAATTCAATCAATGGTCAATGGGTCTTCACACAGAGGAGGGTGCGTGACTGTGTGAGGAACCTGTTATTCTCCAGAGAAATTAACAAGAATAGAGAGGACCCCTGTACTGGTTTACCAGTAGACCATAACTTTTAAATGCAACATACTTTTCACAATATAACAACTTATTTTTGCCTTCTAGTGAAGAACATTCTGGTATTCATTCAGCCATTGTTATCCCTTGTTCTGGGATTTCGTACTTTAATAGAAAGGGCACTTCAGCTGCTGTCTACTCTGGAAAGAAGAAAATGACCACAGCTGAGGACGCTCTAGCCACAAATGTCCCTCACTTTTCATACATATAGCCCTCCTAAACTGGAGGTTAAAGGCTGGAGCAGGATACTTCAGCTCTCAGTCAGCTGGAGAGCCCTGCTGGAGAGAGGGCATTCCCAATGAAGGATTGTGTCCATTTTATGCTCTTCACAGTGCAAGAAAAGACACCCAGAATACAAGTTTGTTTCTCAGTTCTGCACTATTATTCCCAGTATTTTATGGTTTACTTTTTATAAAATGCATTTAGAGAGCTTGTTATGTAAAAATAATGAATTCTCTAATATCCACTATTTCTGCCATGAAGAGAAACAGGTACTGTTCTTAGGATTACTGGTATATCTTTCCAGTCCTCAAGAGAGACATATTAGTTCATAATTTAACTCCACTTTGTCAATATTACCCTAGAGCCTGCACTTGCACTTTAAATGGAACACTTTATCCTGCAGTGAAATGATATTTTACTCATACCCAGGCAATTTCAGGGATATTTGGTGAGCCGTATTCCATGCTTTTAGTGGGATCACATAAAAGAATAAGTCTGCTGTATAAACTTTCGCTGTGTTCCCCAGAGCAGCTCTATATATTATATTCCTGAAGCGCTCCTAGAAAAGAGAAAGCACATTTCCAGGCTTCAGAGAATACACTGAACAGATCATTTTCTTTTATAAAAAATAAATTTTGTAGCAAGCTTTGAGAGAAATTCAGCTTTAGCATCAGAGCAAAATATTAATGTGAACTTTACAGAGAATTGTACTGGTCGTTTTTTGTCAGGATGCATTTGACCTATTAATTGCCATTAATTTCAAATCACTAAATGTAGAGGAATGAAGGCAGTGGGTTGGTTAGCATTGATAATACGTAGCTGTGGCCTTGCCTGGAAGGCAATGGGTTGGTTGACCTGGACGATGTGCAGCTCTAGCTCGTTCCTGCTAAGTGGTTAAATAGCCCTGAGGATTGTGGGAGAGGGGGTTGGACAGAGGAGGAGCAGTGTGGTCTGGCCTCTGGAGGAAGGAGATACATCACAGAAAGTAGAATGTGACCAATGGTAAAAGCCTTGTTGCAGCCTACTAGTCTGTTTGTGCTGCAACAACTAAACACCTTTGTGATTTGATTTTTGGTGTGTGTTGCAAGAGAGTATTTTGGCACATCAACAGAATTAGGGTGAGAAAACTTCCACAAGCCTTTAATTTCAATGAATGATTTTTTTTTTTTATGATTTCAAAGTACCGAGGTAGCATTGAGAAGATACAGAGAGCAAAAATTTATGCAATACAAAACCCGAGGAAGACACAGACATATATGTTGCTGATAGCAAAATATAAGGGAGAAAAAAGGAAAATAAACCCAAAAACCTCAAAATTCTGGAAAAAAAAGACACTTCCATATTAGTGTTTCTGTAAACAAATTGGATGTTTTATTAGGAAATATTTCAGATGGGTAATATTTGATCAGCTCTTTTTAAATACACAATACTACAGTAAGGAAGCCGTAGTAGTATTTTTTTTGGTCTCAGACTAATATATGCATAAAACTTTCTTAAGTACCAGTCAAAATCAAAAGCACATCAAATTTCAAGTTGCATTCTTTCCATCCCCTGTTTTAAGCATTAGGTCTTTCTAATTTATTTGGGGTATTTCCAAGTTTTCTACTGCTGTGGAGTTTAAATGCCAATATCTGATGTTTCCTTTTGCTGTAAATTAATTCTTTGTACCTTGTCAGATGTGTGAATATACTTACTGTGCATCTAAATACACCAAGAATGTGTGTGAGGGCTTATGGCTATCAGAAGCAGCAGAAAAATTTGTTATTAAGTTTCAATGACTCTCAAAATGTATGGGGCTAGAAAGCAAACTGGTGACTCTCTTTTTGTTCTTTAGTCTCCACGTGAAAATTAGATGGAGGACATCTGCTCAGGTGGGAAAAAGCCCACACTGTCTAGATGGAATAAGAAAAGCCACATTTTGCTTAGTTTTAACCTTGTGTTTATCTTTTCCATTTTTGTTTTCCTTCTGGCTTCATTTTTAAAAGGAATTTTTATTGCATCTTGATAAATGCGGGGTTTTAGAAGGACCTTGCTCCACCTATGTCCACATTTGAAGGAAGGAGTTCCTTACTTTCAATTCTCTTTCTGATTTTGAAATTTTATGTGTATTGTGATAATTTTCCTATATAAAGCTAAGGCAATACTCTGCAATCTTCAGTCATGGACAATCATTTCTTCTTCTCAATGAGGACAGCATTTTAGATTAACATGAAATTGTAATCCCTGAGGATTAAGCTCCAGTTAAATTATTTCTGCTATCCACTGTTACTGTCTGAAGTATGGTGGCAATTCTTAATTTACTGGACTAATAGTTTTTTTGTATTTGCTGCTGAATATAGCATTGTGTGGTAAATATGACTGATTTATTTTTCTGGATGGACTTTGAGCACCTGGCTATTACAAAACAGCTTTGTTGTTTGCAGTTTTGCTGAGCAATGATTTAGACATGAGGAATTGTTAAAATAGTTTGTTGCTAACAAAACTACATCAGGGTTAAAACACTATAAGCAAGAATATTCTGTACACAATAAAAACAGTGTTATGGTCAAAATAAATACGTTTGACATGATAAGCGTTGTGAGGTTTCCCCATATAAATTATATATATATATATATATACATGGATCTATACCGATATATATATAAGCTTGTGCTAAGTTTTTTTCTGAATAAATCATTTTTCTAAAATGAAAAGACAGCTTGTTTTTCCTGCACTGAAACTTCAGGAACATGAAGTCTAGACCAGACTATTTCCAAGTTTCCACTCATAGTAAATCAGCATTTAGGCCTCCATGCTGCAAACTCACATTTCCTAAGACTCATTAGCAACAATTATTTCAGCTTGTCCTTGGCTCCCTATGTTAGCAAGATGAGGGAGAACTAGGCAACAGGGTAAACAGGGTATTTCACATTGAGTTCAAGAGAACATGTCAGTGTTTAGTACACAAGGATCAGTCTCCTTAGGAACAGTGGTAGTTGGCTGAAAGGGTACAAACCCACACATTTTTATAGGATGCTTGACATGACCAAAATCTCATGACGAAATGTTAACAGTGGTCAAATGGAAGAGTCTTTGTTCATAAAGACACTCTTAAGTTTTGAAAATGATAAAACCAAGAAAAAACAGATAAGACCTGCAAAGATCTATGTCCTTTCATGAAAGCCACTCTTCTGTGGATAAATGAAGCAGAAAAGAATGGATAGGACATCATTTGACTTTGACTCTGTTAGCTAAAATATTTTTCCTTTGTTTCCAGGCTCTGTACTAAGGTGAACCCAAATTGTTGCCTGAATATTCATAACCATTAAATACTGGAGAAAATAATTCAGTAGATTTCAGAAGTTTTCAACCATTTGAGCACTACATGTCTAGAAAGTGGACTAGAACACAACGTGGAGGTTTAAAGAAGCAATGAAAGAAGGTGTCAGCAATGTCTTTTGTTCTACCAGGGGACAGCACAGTGGTCCACAATAAGCTGAAGGTAAACTCAGGTTTATTCTTGTCTTTTGTCACAGCAAGAAGTTAAGTTTATGGATTAGGATTCACTGATGCATGAACAGGACAAACAGGCACTCTGCCCCCAAGAATCTTACAGCTTCAGTCCTACATGTATGACCTGGTTTGAGTCTATATATTAGAAAAACTTTTGTGGCTTTGGTTAATATTATCAGTGACTGCAGTAAAAAGAGTGTGTAAGTTTCTGCATCTTTCTTCATTTTTATCACATTCTAAACCTTTTAAAGAGTTTTGCATTCATTTTCTGATCTCAAATGTGCTTTTGGATATGTAAATATCTGTGTATGCATGCGTATCTCTGGAAGATTACATATCCATATATCCATGAGGTGCTCCGGGTTTGCATATTGACGCATCTGTGATTAAAAACTTTTTCCTAAGAAAAATTACAGTAAACTATTATAATTTATACTAATGAATATATATCCCCTCTGAAGCAAATAATTTGGCCAACTTTTCCTTCTCTAATTTCTCTAAAGATATACATTTTTATACTCAGTAAGTTAGAAAACATCAAAAATATTTGGAATCAAAAGATATTTAAAACTCAATAGAATGTGCACCTAAAGCAGAAATACAGATTCCTGACTTCTCAGCTGCATGGAGGGTGTTAGTTATGCAGCCAGCTTTAAGTAAATATTCATTCAAATGTTCAACCCTAAAGGAATATTGCTAGCCAGATACCATGTGTACCTGAGAAGGGAACTGTTCATTTACATGGTAACATCAAAATTTAAAGAAAAAAGTAGTAATTTTCATATGCAATACTTTATATCAACTTTGATTAAAATTGGTTTCCATTTAAATTATTTAAATAAGGTAGCTCTTCTTTGATCATCAGTGCTCATTACCACTGTGAAGACTCTTCATTCCAGTCTTGATGCCCTAATTAAAGATGGTAGCCTGAATTACCGTTCAGCTACTTACTGTGTTCGTCATATCTTAAGCAAAAACATATCACTCTTCAAACTGCTCCAACCTCTCACCCCTAGAGCTGGGAATTCTCACAGAAGTACAGAAAAACAGTTCAACAGATCAGCTAGACATTATTTCTACTTAAAGACTGCAATATTTGCATGAAAAGCATTAGCAATGCCAGAACAGGGATCACAACATTTATTTTTAAAACCTTGAGTGCAAGAGCACAAGGGCTTCCACAGGAGGACCAACTGAGTCTGAGGACTATCTGTTCAGTACGCAGCACTGGCAGTCAGTTTTCCTGCAAAGCTGCTTCAAGAGTTCAGCGGGAACTTGATTGTTACTTCCCACTGAAGCTTGTGTCACCTCACTTTGAGTGCTTAACGGGCACTGGAAAAGAGAGCCCTCTGTTGTACTCTTGGCACTTAGTGCTTATTGAGTAACACCCAGCCCCAGAATTAAAATTAAAATATGCAACAGATAAAAGCCTCACTCAACTCAGCAAACATGCAAAAGATCATAGGAGAAGACCCAGGTGCAAGTACCAACTGCCAAAAAATGGGACTTATTTCTGAAAAGATCTGATTTTTTAATACTTGTAATCAAATAATTTTAAATTATTGCAGTAGGTTATCGACCTGTAGTAAAAAATTTTGAAGGCAACTACACTCTCCACAGAAACATGACTCATAAACAATATGCTAAAACATTATTTAGGGTTTTCTAGTGATTGAACAAGAGGGTATGGCCTCAAGTTGTGCCAGGGGATGTTCAGACTGGATATCAGGAAAAACTTCTTCACAGAAAGGGTGTTCAGGCATTGGAAGAGGCTGCCCAGGGACATGGTGGAATTATCATCCCTGGAGATGTTTGAAAAAAGCATAGATGGAGTGCTTAGCAGCATGGTTTAGCGATGGACTTGGTGGCTCTGGGTTAATGGCTGGACTTGATCTTACAGGTCTTCTACAACCTAGATGTGCCTATGATTCTATGGTTTCTGCATTTGTCCTACAGATAAAGTCATGGAGATGAATATGTTGTCTCCCACTAATCCGTGGAGTTCACGCTGTTAGTGCTTGTCCTGTAACTTGTGTAGTGGACTGCTTTCTCCGATAGCCTCACTTTAGCAAGTTATGAAAGCACAAACTTCACAAAAGAAAATATAAAATTAAATAGTTCTAGAGTCCCAAATCTGAAATCAGGGAAGAATATTTCTTCTGCTGATAGCTCATGACAAGGAAAGGTAGAGGAACATACTTATGCCTGACCTTGAAACATTTCTTTGGATGACGGGTATTCTTTAATTCCATGAGCTAAAGAAAAGAATTCTGTTTAAAGAAGGAAAGCCAGAAGGGTATTAAGCACTTTTTTTGCCAGCTCTAAGTGTGGAGGAATGATTGTCATGCTGTGAAAAACTTGCTTTTGGTTTTCACTGAAAATAAACAGAGAAACAAAATGCCCTGTAGGTAATATCTAATCAACTTAATAAAAAAAAAAAAACTAAAAGCATGTATTTGTGTTTGTTATACAAAGCCTCATTATGAACAATGAATCAGCAGCTTTTTATTTTAATAACCACCACCACAAGATTCTTCTGTTAAAAGCTTTTAGGATGAAAGATTGAAAGTATTTATGATTTTTAGCTTTATGTGAAACAGTCAGGTTTAGTACTTTAATATTTTGCATCATATACCCTATAGCTTCACTGTATCTGAAAAATAAATACAAACCCATAACATGATTGTATACATACTGCCCTGGATTGCATAACAATCCAAACACTGAGCTATCAGCTCTGTAGGGTGAAGCTGAGTATACATCCTTCCTGAACTCCCTGAACAAGTCTTTGGGTTGTGAGAGTCTAAGTTCTATTTATATTCTTCTGTAGACAGAGGAAGAGTAGTCATGATGCCACAAGTAATGATAGCTTTATTCAGATATCCAGGAAAAATACCAAATAAGAAAACTATTTGATTTAGAGTCAAGAAATGTAGAATGCAAGCATTATATTGTCTGTAAATAAAAGACAAGTTCTGCTCCAGTTCTGTTTCTTCTTCACCCCTGAATAAAATTGGATGATACTGCACCACATGTGAATATTGTCAGAATTTGGTTTTGTAGCAGTGGGAGCAGAGGAGTACAGAAACCTTACTCCAGCTATCTTTTAGTTGTAAGGCTGGAAGAGGCAAACAGTAGCATGCATTCTTGACAGGAAATCCTTTATATTACACTAACAATATTTCATCACACTATATTCATGCTGATTTTACCAATCAAATTGCTAGCTGACTTCAGCTAGCAGTTGTATTAGCAATTATTCATCATCTCTCATTAGCATTAGATATGAAAGCTACTGATGCATCAAGACTTTAAAAATGTATTAGCAAAAAAGTAATTTTAGTATGTTCTTATGAAAGCTTGCTAATTTAATGCAGTGGACTCATCCGGAAGAAATTTGGCAGATGATATCTGAATTTTCCTAGCTCTGATGCTGTACTGAAATCCATGAAACCTAACAGTGAAAAAAGATATAGTACCTAATTAGAAGTTATTACAGTAGACAGATCGTATATGAATTGTATGTCATCTTTGAAGTTTGGGAGCCCAGATATGCTGTACCGTGGCTGTATTTATAGGCTTCATTTATTTCCCTGGAATTCACCCAGGAAGAGCAGTACTCAATTTAAGAGATTTCTTCCAGACAGAAGCAGCTTTATCCCAAAAGTTAGACTGCAGAGCCTGCCCACAGAAAAGTACTAGATTCAGCTCTCAGGCAAAGTTTCATTTTCGACCAATGCCACTCTGTTCTGGAGTTTGTGCCCTGAGGAGACATAGACCCAAGAAAGGCTGCATCACAGCAATTTTACACCACAGTCACTACTCCATTGCTGTTACTGATATCAGATGCTATCATCGCCTAGACGAAATCAAGCACTGTCTGTATACTAATGATTCTGAGTGCTGCAGTTCATTTTTGTCCTGTAAATTCAAGGTGAATTTATGGTTTACATTTAAAGTAAACCACTAACACTTTTCAATTCCATTTCATTCTATTTTGTACCTTGGTAAAAGTTGGACATTAAGGATATTTTGCTTTTGTGAGCTTTTTCTCTTGAAATATAGGGAATTGCTGTTCATACATAATCCTTTCTATAGGCTTTCCACAGAGATTATTATACAGAGAAATTATGAGATATTTTTTTTTGCCTTATTTGCTACAGCCTTGCAAGCTGAAATACCAAGCATGTAAACGTGTGTAATGATTTAACCCCATGCAGTCACTTGCTCACTCCCTGCTTCCCTGGTGGGATGGGGAGGAGAAACAGAAAAAAAAGGTAAAACCAGTGTGTTGAGATAAGAAAAGTTTAATAATTGAAATAAAAAGTATAGTAGTAATAGTAGTAGTAGTAGTAGTAGTAACAGTAGTAGTAATGCAAAAGGAGATAACAAAAAAAGAAAGAGAAATAAAACTAAAGCGAAAAAAAACCAAAATAAGTGATGCAAAACAAAACAACTGCTTACCACCCACTGACTGATGCCCAGCCAGTCCACAAGCAGAGATCCCACCTGCTTCATCAAGTCAGCTCCTCCCGGTTTATACACCCAGCCTGGCATCATATGGTATAGAATATCCCTTTGGCCAGTTTGGGTCAGCTGTCCTGGCTCTATCACCTCCCAGTTTCTTGTGCACCTCTACACTCTCAGCAACAACTAAAACCACCAGTGTGTTATCAACACTATTCTCTTCCTTAATCCAAAACACAGCACTTTACCAGCTACTAGGAAGAAAATTAACTCTGCCACAGCCAAAACCAGGACAATATATTTGGAGCATCTATAGGTCTGTGTATTTTGACTATGGAGATTTGAAGACAAAAATAGAATTTGAGTCACATACTCATTTGTCAAGAGAATTAAAAGGAGGAAATGTGTAAAAAAATCCTGGAGGATCAGTAGAAACTAGAAGGTAATCTGTGGAAGGATTGTCAGGAGGATTAAAAGGAAGAAGCAACTGACTAACCTCTCTGGTTTAGAAACAGAGTTAAAAGTTGTACAACAATAGTATCTCCAGCTGGGACCCATTAATTCTCCACAACGTGTATTCATGTTTTATATTTACAGTGTGCCTCTCTGAGAAGAAAGACAAGATCAGTAACAGTGTAGCCTATTACATAAAAGGTTAACTGTCTTGAAGAAATGTCACAATTGTTCTGAAATCATTTCTTAAAACAAAATCTTTGGAAAGATGATATTGTGAATTCCTATACATGTGTGGAGAACTGAAGTGACAGCCCCACTTCTCAGGCACAGCAGAACCTTCTGCTAGAGAGCTAAATCTTGTCTGTGAAGGTTTTCCTTAAGGCCACTACTGTGTGACAGCCTTACAGGGAAGCTAAGGATCATCACAAATTAGACCACCTTCTGTTCCCAAAGCAAAGCTTTTACCTTTCCTGTGCCAGCATAAAAAAGCAGCTTTGTGCAAACGACTTTTTTACAAAGCCAACAGCAAAAAGCCATAATCCCATGAGTACCAAAGACTACCACTATCAAGTGACCTAAGAGAGGAGGAGGAGAAGAATAAATCACAACTTGCAGTACTGGAAATTCACATAGGTGTTTAGTAATGAGAAAAAGTGAGTGGAATAGGGTAGGATGGTATGTGGTAGGACAGGTTGGGTTGGTTTGGGCTAGGCTGGGAGAGAATAGGATAGAATAGGATAGGATAGGATAGGATAGAATAGGATAGGATAGGATAGGATAGGATAGAATAGAATAGAATAGAATAGAATAGAATAGAATAGAATAGAATAGAATAGAATAGAATAGAATAGAATAGAATAGAATAGGAGTATAGAGTAGAGTAGAGTAGAATAGAATAGAAGTGAAGATCTCAAAATATAAGTGCAAGAACACTGTTGTTGTGTTTGCACTATCTAAAATCCTAGAGTATTAAAATATTAATGCATCATTAGAATGCACCAGCTCTTCTCCATCTTTAATCACTACATGTATTTGTGGCTGTTAATCCTTTATCAATGTTTCTGCATCAGTAGTTAAATGAAGGAGAAAGGTGCTTTTGCTGTAGGTTCTCTTTCCCCTTTTATGACCATTTTTATCTGTGAAAGAATGGACAATAGGTAGACTTTTTGTAACTCAGTTTGTCCTAGCTTCAATATACTACTGGTGAAAGTGATAAGCAATCTTCCTTGAGATTAAGCCATAAAATACCAACTGAGAGTTTACATGGCTTCTCCATAAATTAATTTTCCATTGGCTGTTCAGTTTTTGACCTCTTTTTACACTACCAGAATGAGAGCCAGCAGATAACAATGGTAAAGTTAGCAACTCACAAGCAAACAGAAGTGTGCAGCATTAGCTGAGCATCATGTTCCTATAATTTCACTGCAGTTCTAATTTCATTTCAAACTTGAACTCTTCATCTGAAAATAGATCTGTAGGGTGAATTTTGAATTAGCCTGTTTAAGGACCTAGGCTCCTATTGAACATGCGTGGATTTATTAGCTTTGTTCAGGGAGAAACCATAACATTTTATGTAACAGTTTTTCTTTTTCCTGGGACAATGGTCCTTAACTGAATTAGTCAAAGCTACTAAGGGTGATGAAAAATGAAATCATAATATCAAAGGCATATACTAACCGAAATGCATAGCCTTGCCTGGAGAGAGGGAGAGAGCAAACATGGAAATGGATGGCTGGATTATCCTGGTTTTATCACTAGTCAATGTGGTTTAAATGCAGAAAAAAGATTCATAAACTTCATGCAAAAAGGACTGCTAGTACTCCTATCAAAACTCCTAGCACTTGCTGGGTGATAAAACATAGAAACGGGATAGTATTATAAACAGGGCCATCCCTTCTCCCCAGGAGCTAGCATTGCTGCTGGGGAGGTGAGTGTGAGCATGCTGCACGGCATTGCTCTGCCCAACGCAGAGTGTTCAGGGCCTTTCAATACTTAAAAGGGACTTATAAGATAGGGACAAACTCTTTAGCAGGGCCTGTAGTGATAGGACAAGGAGTAATGGTTTTAAACTAAAAGAAGGTAGATTTAGACTAGATATAAGGAAGAAAATTTTTATCAAGAGGGTGGTGAAACAATAGAACAAATTGCCCAGACAAGTGGTAGATGCCCCATCCCTGGAAACATTCAAGGTCAGGCTGGATGGGGCTCTGAGCAAACTGATCTAGTTGAAGATGTCCAGATCATTGCAGGGGTGTTGGACTAGATGGCCTGTAAAGGTCCTTTCTGACTGAAACTGTTCTACGACTCTATGACAATAGGATGTCTGACAAGATACACTACTCCCTGAAATGGCTTGGTGCGAACAGGTATCATACTGCCCTTTATTACTACAGATTATGCAATCTTGCTGTAAACTTGGGTGTTTGGGAGACAAAACATTACTGCTTCACTTCATGCATTTATAACAGTAAAACATGGCTACATTTTGTACATGACAAAATGTGAACTTTGTAAATGGCAGCACGTATCTACATTAGCGTGAACTTCAGCACCAAATTGCCAGTAAGTTTCCATGCAGAGATGAGTTTTTTCTTGAGACACTAAATGGGATGTGTTTCAGATAATTTCTTTGGTAATGTACCTATGCTAAAATTCAGTATCTTGGAGAGCCTCTTGTCATTGAACCCAGAAAAGAACACAACATATTTCCACATAAAATCTTCAATTTGTGATTCTGTTACTTCAAGGTTAATGTCAATCTGGAAAGGCTTTTTTTTTTTTCACACTACTTACTTAGGGATGGTAGGAATTTATAGCCCTTCTCATTTACGTCTTTGCTCTCTCATATACCAATAAATGGTTCAATCTGCTTAAGCTAAACATAATTCTCTCAAACATAACTTTGAAAACTGAGTTAATGTTTGGCCAGTACACATGAAGGCTAATGAAACTCTGACATTGGGAGGAAGCAGAGCAAGGTGAAGCTAACTATGTGCATTGTCTGCAGAAGGTGTCTTTAGACTTGGTGTGGGAGACGGTGGCAGTACAATAAGTACAAGGGACGTAGGAAAGCATCTGACACTGTAGCCCAGTGAAGAGTAACAGAGACACTGGTTCCTATTTTGGGGAAAATTTTGCAGTCTTCTAACAAAATCTTGAGTAAATAGCAGTGGTGCTTTGTGTCAAATCTGAGATCTCCAGTGCCTGGGGACCACCCAAACAAAGGGCAGAGGATCAGGAATCTTTGCTCATTTTTCACTGAATCCCATGATTCAGCTTAATGGGAGTAGTCCAGCTCAGAAGCTGGTCTTAAATCTGCAGAGATTGAGAGATCTGGAAGACAATTACTTCCTTACCCTCCTGCACCAAGATGGTAGAGAAACAGGCTTCCTGTCTGAGGGCTTTAACTAGATTATTACAGAAAATCAGAAGAACCCAACCACCTCTTCCAGCTGTGAAAGTGGTGGTGACAGCTTCATGCACTGCTCAGAAGCCTATGTATGAAAGGTTGATCTGAATATATTTAACAGATAAGGTAACTTCAGAGATTTTGGTGTCTGCTTGTTCTTTCTCCACAGAGAGTTGGGGTCCCACCTAACCAGTGGAACATTTCTGATCTTGGGCAACTGGTCATCCTAAAGTAAGTAGGGACACTGACTGATTTGAGGTATTTTGGGGCAGGAAGTTCTTGAAAACAAGCAGACATGCATGTGAATGCCATTTCAATTCAGAATTTAGGCAGCTCAGGTCTTACCTGTTTGGGTTTTTTTGATGGGAAACAAATGATTGGGTTGATGTGAAGTCCGTAATATCTTGGAACCTGCTACTCATAGCCAGATTCCTGGATGTACTGTGTTAAGAAATAATAGTGGAGCCAGAGAGCATAACATAAAAAACAGACATAAAAAATGGTGTTAAAGTTACCTATTATTTTCCCTGGCACAAAATTGAAAGGCTCAGCTTTTGCTTTAGCAATCTCAAAACTTTGATGAAACATGTACCAATTATCCCACATGACACGTATTTTATAATAGCAATATCATTTAATGTAAATGCCATGAGATGACTATTCAGATCCCATAAAGGATGGGAGCAATTTCGTATAACTCAAATTTTACAATATTGAAGAGGCATGATTATCCCATCCAAATTTACACTCATTTACAGATATTACTTCATTATTGTATAGCTCCAACAAGCAGTAATTACAAAATGTATGAACGTGAAAATGAAAATGTATAATCATAAAATAGAAACAAATAGCAAATATACCACAATTTAGGAGTTATAACCATGTGACAACTAAAAATGTGTCTAATGGTCAACATTTCCTGTTGCTACAAGGTGTTAATCTGTATGCTATCTAACAAGCAACCAAAAGGATCAAGTACTTCTGGCCTACGCTTAGGTATGTCTCTTTAAAATGTAAATATTCACATGGACTGTATTGGTTTTTCAGATGTGAAGTACTTAGGCATTCCTTCCCCCTGTTAGTTAACACTAGAGCTGTATCGTATTTGGATGCTTTCATAATTTGCCAGACCAAAGCAGCACATAACAAGTCATCTGTGGGGCAAAATAACTGTCTACAAAGTTTACACTGAGCAGATATTTTAGTTTCTGTAGCCGACAGGCACATGTTGTCTAATCAGCTGGAATGTGATTCAGTATGTGGCCAACAAATGAAGTCACAGTGGAATCACCCCATCGTACAGGCTGTGATTAATCTTGAACTCTGATAGTTTCCATGAAAGCAGGCTAAGGTTGCTCACCATTTGTAGAAAGAACGTGTATTTTTTATTGATTAAAGCCAGATGAAGAAACTTTATTGATCTCAGAGAGTTTGCCTTCCAGCACAGTGACCCTCATTACCTTTGACTTCAGCTCTACAACTGAGCTAACTGCTCAGGAAACTATTTCCATGTTCATCTTCCAGCTGAATAAAGCTGCACTGTTAAAGGAAGGCTTTCTGACTTTCCTGGAGAAAACAGTTTCCTTTGGGAATTATCTGCCTGCAAATTCCGTAACAGCAAACATTGAAGTTGGCTAATCCTTGTGCTTAGCCTTGCTATTCAGGATCATGCTACTGTAGCCATATTCAATAAAGTCCAGATACCCTGTAAATAATACAAAGGCATTATTGTTGCTCCACTCCAACTGATCACTGTAGATAAGTAAAAATTATCTGAATAAAAATGGTGGACATACAAAGATGGATGGTAGCTTTCATTCCACGATAAACACTGAAAAGTGGATTTGGTATGCTAAACAGAATATGATCTTGACATTTAAAGACAATTGCCCATTAAAATCTCCTCTCAGAAAATTCTGATTCCTAGCCATTTATGTGTTTGAATTTCAATGTGGAGTATTCAGCATGGTAAAACTGACAAAGTTATGCAGGTTTCTTAGAAGAGAGTTATAATATACATGGGGAAAAGAATCTGAATAGTCTCCAGCATGATGCACAAGTTATGCATTTAAGTAAAAAGAAAGAACTGATATCTTAATACAAATTACTCTCTACTGTGTTGTCCTTGCTGATCACTAGAAGATATGACCAGCTGCCAGGATTGTCTTCAGAAAGATGTTACACACAAAGTGAAAAATGGCTTGCAAGGAATATGGACTGAAATTGTCTTAGTAGTGACTCTGCCACTAATATAGTCATGACTCAGCCTTTATGAAATGTTAAGTCTACATTCAACTCATAGAATTAGTTTAGCTGAACAATATGGTTTCTATCACAGACAAAATAGTTTATGTTCTTCACTAAGACTGTTGTCTGCCCAACCCTCATAACAGCAGAAAATAATTGGAAGTATAGTTCTGTATCCAAGTTGCTAGGTATGAAATATTGCTTTGCAATTGGAAAAACATTCTAATACACTGTTAGCCAGACATACCCCCTAATCTGAGTCCAAAGAGTTCAAAGGTGCAGGTTTAGAAGAAACCAGGAGACAGCATTAAGAGAATCACCTGGGACAACATCAGAATGCTCCCTATGAGGAACCACAGACCAGTTTCTGTCTTAGATGATTTGCAGCAGTTAAGAACACACACTTAAAGTCGTCAGCGGTGGGTAAAATAATCCCCTTCTATATGGAGGACCAGCATGAGAGCTATTTATAATGTCAGGCTTCTTTTGGTGAAAATGTAGACATTTTGCTGTGCTTTGGAGTGAGTTGCAACGTTAAGCTGGCTTGCCAATATAAAGACATATACTAGTTTATTTAAAAATATTAATAATAAAAGGACTCTGCTTATAGGCCCTCAGGCTTGTGTTTTTCTTAGTGGTTTTTTAAAAACATACAGAAGGTATTAGCAACCAATTTCTACTTGCTTGGGCATACCGTCATTGTATGTCTGGAGCCACCTTACAAATAGTAGATAATAAGCATGCTGAAACACATCAAGTATTTTAAAACTAATATGTTTACTAAATAAATTATGTAGCTGAAGGGACATTACATGATGTTATCTCCTTTAGAAGGTCCTGGTAGAAAGATCACAAACCTCAGAATAGAAAAAATCAACACAGCTTACCTGATACTTGGAAAAAACTCAGTACTAGATTATATTCTGCAAAATCATGTTTTGGTTCTAAGTAAGTTTCCTGCACTTAGCAGCCACATTCTCACCCTGTGTTTGCCTCCCTTGTTTGTGTGGTGCAATTATTGGTTCTACAGTTATCATCTTCTATTTAATACAGTAAACTAGACTCCTGATTTATTTTTTCAATAAAAAGCAAAAATTTCAAATGGTGATTGAGCCATGACCTGCTACAAAAAGATTCCTTACTCAATGTTCAAGCATTAAAAGCAGGTGCAAGCACAGGCAATGGAACATTTTATTCCCCTCACCTGGGATACCACTCTGTAGCTAGTGATTTGCGAACCTTCTTTGCCTTCTGGACCTGATATTTACCTCCACTGAAAAACTATTACTCTTCACTTGCTTTCTGTCATATTTACGCAAGACAGCGAAATTAAATATGATTATTGTAACCTGCACATATAGTTCAGATTTTATCATTACATTTAGGTTTTACTTCAATGTTGTTAGATACATCTTAACTAGCTTGGAAACAAATAAATTTTCCTTTTTACTTTAGAACAACTGTTCTTTTATGTCTTACAGTGCCTGGTATCTTATTTATACCTTGCAGACAACTTATGTTTCTAAACAGGTGGACACATTTCTTGTAACAAAACCACTTCTAACGCTGGCTGGACTTGTGATATTTTGAGCTCCAGTGTCAGACTATTTACCCACTCCTTAACCACATTCTTCTTTTGTCCTACTAATCAAATTTCATCAGATAGACATTACACCATGCTCCATTTCCAGGGTTTTTTTCTTTTCCTGTGTACACAGGCCTGCTCATGGCATTTGCAGTATTATCATAGAACCATAAATTCATAGAACAGTCCTGGTCAGAAGGCACCTCAAAAGATCATCTGGTGAAAGCTTTCATGGGAATGAGAGCCTAGCACCCTGTCCAATTGCATGTTGAAAACCTCCAGCAATGGGGACTCTACCACATCCCTGGGGAGTTTGTTCCCATGAATAATTGTTCCTACGGTAAGAAATGTCTTTCTTATATCAAGTTGAAACCACTCCCAGTGCAACTTGTACCATTGCCCCTTGTCTTCTGTGTGTGTCTCCTTGTGAAAGGTCTCTGTCCTTTTTGTAGCGGCCCCTTAACTACTCAAATACTGTGATGAGATCCCCTCTGTGATGTCTCTCCTCTGTACAGAAAAGACCTAACTCCTTCAGTCTTTCCTTGCAGAGCAAATTATCCAGCCCTTAATCATGTTTGTGGCCTTCCTTTGGAACCTCTCTAGGCTATCTGCACTTAAATATTGAAAGAGTATTCTTGAATATTTATTTTCTATGGCATCTGATGTGCTTGCTGATACATATAATTTGCTATTATTTAACGTATAGATTGAGTCTGATCTTTAAACTATCATTTTTAATTCTCAGAGGCTTAGTTTGTTAGTTGTTACAGGCTTCGTGACCAGCAGGCTAAGGGAGGTGACTCTCCCCCTCTACTTTGTTCTTGTGAGACCCCACCTGGTGTATTGCATTCAGCTCTGGGGCCCCAATGTAGTAAGGACATGGACCTGCTGAAGTAAGTCCAGAGGAGGGCCACTGAGGTGATCAGGGGGCTGGAGCACCTCTCCCATGAAGACAGGCTGAGAGAGTTGGGGTTGTTCAGCCTGGAGAAGAGAAGTCTTCAGGGAGACCTTATAGCAGCCTGCCAGTAGCTAAAGGGGGCCTCCAAGAAAGCTGGAGGACTTTTTACAGGGGCATGTAGTGATAAGATGAGGGATAATGGCCTTCAGCTGAAAGACCGTAGATTTGCACCATGAGAGTAGTGAAGCACTGGGACAGGTTTCCCAGAGAAGCTGTGGATCCCCCATCCCTGGAAGTGTTGAAGGCCAGGTTGGATGGGGCTTTGAGCAACCTGATCTAGTGGAAGGTGTCCCTGCCTATGCTAGGGGGGTTGGAACCAGGCAATCTTTAAGGCCTCTTCAAACTCAAATCATTCTGTGGTTCTGTGATTAATGAATTTAGTTTTAAGACCAATGAGGCTATGAGTGAAACATACCATCATTTCTGTCTTAGTGCTTCCATGTTCTTACTCCGGATGGTCATCAGTCAGACATCTAAACCATGTTACTACTTTTAACATTTTTAATAATGTTATCAACCATCAACATCTTGCAAAACGGATACTATGTAGCATCTTCAGCCATCCCTGTACCCACCCTGGTGACCAAATGCGTGAAGTAGTGGTTTCCTTACAAAGTAGAAACTGACAGTATCTTCCCTTGAAAGCCATATGGACAACAAGAAGCTCTTAAACTTCAAGCATCTGGCAGTCAGTTGGCTTTGGTGCTTGATTAAGATGCATTCCAAGTTTGTTTGTTTGACATTTAAATGGTCACCAAGTTACTGAACCAACTTTGGTTGTTTGGTTAGTACATGGGTACATCAGAGGAAGAAGCTTGTACTGAAATGAGTGAGTTTGTCTACTTCCATATGCAACCAATTTGAAAGACATTCTACTTCTTAAAAAAGAAATTTTAATAATACGTTGCCATAAGAACTGCAAAACATATTGCTGATATTTTTGGCTTTGTTGTGCTTATATGCAGGGAAGTTTGCAGATGATAAAAAACTGGGAGGAGGAGATGATATGCCAGACAGTTGTGCTGCCATCCAGAGGGACCTGGACTGTCTGGAGAAATGGGTTGACAGGAACCTGACAAAGTTCATGAATGGGAAGTGCAAAGTCCTGCACCTGGGCAGGAACAACCCCAGCCATCCGTACTAGGGACCAACCAGTGAAAAACAGCTTTGCAGAAAAGAACAACCAACTTGAACACGAGCCAGCAACATGTCCTTGTAGCAAAGAAGGTTAATGGTGTCCTGGGCTGCATCAGGGTGAGTGTAGCCAGCAGGTTAAGGTAGGTGATTCTTCCCCTCTACTCAGCACTGGTGAAGCCATACTTGGAGCACTGATGACTAAGCACTGGCACAGAGTGCCAAAAGAGGTTGTGGGGTCTCCACCCCTGGAGATACTCAAAAGTCATCTGAACGTAGTCTTGGGCAACCTGCTGTAGGTGACCTTGCCCATTGCAGAGGAGTTGGGCAAGATAACCTCCAGAGGTCCCTTCCAATCATTCTGTGATTCTTTGATACCATGCATTTTGCCCTATGATTAATGTTACTAGGTTATTGAATCCACATGGTTTAGCTGAAAGTAGTGAAATTTATGTTTCCAGTGCTAATCTAAAATTTTTCCACATATTTTTCTACATTACTGTATAAAAATTACACAATGGCTGTCACACCATGTCATTATAAAGATCTAAGATGGCTCTGCTCGTACAAAAAGAAACTGAAGTTGCAAAGGTCAGATAAAATGTATGTAGCTGATGATAATCTTACACCCTTAGTAGCTACTTACCATTCACATTCTTAAATTCTGTCTATGGATCTAGTCCTCACCTGAGTTTTACAAATCATTTACTTCCACATTTCTGTACTATATTTATGCCACAGACATCCAAATTCTTTTCTTCTGAGTTACTGATTTGATTTCCTTTTTGTTTTAGTATCTTCTCTTTATTTTTCTTGGGATAATTATTGAATACAATGTCATTTGTAGGATTTTTCCAATTACATTTTTCTCCATAGCAGACAAAGGTCATGACCTACTTTACGTTTCAGAGGCAGTTTAGAATGAATATTAGGAAAAATTTCTTCACCCTCAAGGTTGTCAAGCATTGGAACAGGTTGCCCAGGGAAGCGGTTGAGTCACCATCCCTGGAAGTATTTAAAAGATGTGCAGATATGGTGCTTATGTAGGGACATGGCTTATGGGTGGACTTGTCAGTGCTAGGTTAATGTTGGAGTCACTGTTCTTAAGGGTCTTTTCCGATCTAAATAGTTCTGTGATTCTGTGATTGTATTTGCCTCTTTTGTCCTCTGTTTGCACAGTTGCTTTTCCACAGATTTTTGTATGTTTTTTCCCTTTTCCCTTTCACGCTTTTTCTGTTCTATTTGGAAAGTTACTTGTGCCAGCTCTGTACTAACCACTAGTTTTAAAAGCTCTTTAGGTTTTGACAAAGCTACTGTGGGCTAAATGTTCCCAGCCAAGCTTCTACACTCAGTTTCCCAGTCATTTACATACCATATATTAGTTTGCTGCTAAGACTGGAAAACTTCAGGTCAATTACTCTGTATAGTTTGGGCATGTATACCAGTTGATTATTTCACTAGACTCTTCATTACACTGTGGTTTTGAAGCTTTCAAAGTGGCATGCAGATTGTAAAAATCTGCATGTTAAAATACTGCTGGATTCTGTAGTAACCATCATCCATTTTCACTAATAATAAAGTTGTGCATTTTGTCTAACCCTTCTACTATTTCTTTAGTTTACCACGAAAAAACTACAAATGTTTGATTTCTAATTTGTGTCTTAAATTCATATATATCTGCTCAGAGGCAGGAATCTGGCAAACTGTCTATACGTTATTACTTGGGTTTTAAGTGAGGTTTTTTGTTCAGATTTCACAAACTGGCAGAAGGCAACTCATGTCTGACTCCTTGTTCAGCGTTAAAGCATAAAAAGAGTGAGTCCAAAAATTTACGATGCTCCTCTTTGGTCCCTCTGCCGTACAAACTAATTTCTGACCATTAATAAGATCTTCTCCCTTCCTCCTAGGTAAGTTATTCATAGCATGGACAATGTCTGAGAGAATGAGTTTGTTTATTGACATATTTCCTCTGAAGACCCTTCTAATTTTGTCTCTTTACATTTTCTTTCTTCCTTTTGCTTTTCTGCTAGGAAACAAGGCTGGGAGTTGAAGCAGCAACATCCAGCAAGCACATGCTTGAGTTACAAGACAGTTCAGTGTATGAGGAACACTGCATGCTCTAGAAGGCTGTGTGATATGGAGAATCTGGACCTACACCTGCACAGGCAGGCAGCTGCGATCACAGTCCCCAGCTTATTCACAGTACGCCTGCCAGCACACCAACTGCGCTCTTGCACCTGAGGTGCGAGCATCTGTTAAAACCAATTCACACTGCTGCAGCCAGGCACCAGAGTCGGGATGCAGGCAGCAGCTATCTGCAGCTGAGGGCTGGTAGTTTCTTAAATTGCCTCTCAACTGATTCCCCCTGTGAGTGCTGCTCCTTCCCTTTCAGTGCAAATTCAGACGTGTTAACTTCAAATGAGCGGTATTTTGTGCTACAAGTGCACACATCTTTGCCTCAGTTAATCACCACCCCTTAGCAGAGTACAGGACTGAGTACTTCCCCCGTCTCAGTCCAAAACACTGTGACTTTAAGCTGAATTGTTCATCTCTTCACAGAGACCAAGGGGAGAAGGAGCACTTACGTATCATCGTATCATTGGGTCTGAGGGATGCCAGCTTCTCTGCATCTTCTGCAGCAGGAGAGATGTGGAGGTACTGGTCTCACCTGGGATGTGACCCATGCGAAACCGAGGTTACCAGCTTCAGCCAAGACCAGTGCTTGACTGGATGACTAAAATACTTTTCTCCAACACTACTGTAAAGGGGAATAGAGGAGGAGCGCACATGCAGTCAGGTCACTAGTCTTAGGTGGGAGCTGGCTGATCTTGCTGCTCACATTGAAGATACCAGTGTTATCTGCTTAATCTGAAAGAGAGAAATATTCACGCAATCTGTTATTAACCCATTTGGAGATCTACATCTACAAGATAAGAGTCCCTGAATCATTCCCTTTACTTTGAAATGGAAAGAATGAGAAAATCAGTCTTGGGACGTATGCACAGCACTGATTCCTACAGCAGCCTGTGTAACACACTCCATACAGCATCACCCTGTTCTTGAGTATTTCCAGTGCTGGGGTGTTGAACTTCAAATGTGATCTGATGTGGTTAGGCAGACATGCCATGGATACTTGAAAATGTTTGTTTTGGAATATTTTCCAGTATTTCAGTCAAAATGATATTTAGATCACAGTGTAACATCAAAATATTTTCTTGCCCTACCTGCTCTGATCTTGAGAGATAAGTTTCCTCCTAAATTCTGCCCTCCTGTGGTCAAATGAAGATTCTAGTAACTGACTTAAATCTTTCTGCTTTTTCACCTTTGCTCAGTTTTGATATATGTCTTTTTTATCTTCGTGCATGATGCGTTCCCAGGGCTGAAGAGGCATGAACTATGTTTGCAAGCTGAATTAAATAGAAGTAGACATTGATCACACAGAACCAGAAAAAGCACTACAGGGAAAGGGCAAAAATTTGGAAAGAACATTAGTTTCACTTCCCCTTCCATAACTGTCATGGAGATACTATCTTCAAATTCTTACAGTCTGCCCCTCCTAGAACATAAAGGTATTTGGATTCAAGGCTTATTGCTACCAGAAATACTTAAGAACGATATTTGCAACTGTATGGAGCCAAACAACAGCAATTTTTGTAATCATAATTTTCTTGTGGGTGAAAATACTGTGATGGTAAACTCCAATCATGGGTGGTAGGGCCTTCTGCACATATGAATTCATAAAATCCTGATGACTAAGCAAATAAAAGATTAATATATTTCTTTGTGCTGCTACTTAAACGTTAGGCTAATAATGTCTGCTGACAAGAGAATAGACACTCTAGGCTGACTTAACCAATTACTGCAGTCTCACATTCTGTGGCTGAACTTGCTGCCGAGTGTGACAATCACAGCTTCAGAGAAGAAACACAAATTGGTGTCCCTACTGGCTGCAAGAGGCCACAAGGTACATGGAGTAAAAGTGAAATGTCTGACAGCACGGCAGAACTATTAGGAACTATGCTAGGTTTTTCTCAGCAAGAACTCAGTCTCACACAGCAGAAAGAAGCTTTTCATACCCGAAGCTTTTAATAAGCCTTTTATCCTGAGCTGGCTCTGGCTGAATGATTATTATGGCTTTAGAATGAAAAAAAAAATAATATTGTCATTCATATGTTTTCTTCCTTTATGTCAAAGCATAAAAACTGCATTTATGGAAAGTGGGGGAAAATAATAGACCTAATGGAATCATAAAGTCCATCTACTGGACCTTTCCCTTTCTTTGCACCTTGAACATGTGAAAAGCAAACCTTTGAAATGTGCCTGGCAAGAGCCATGGAGCACTTAAAAAATTTTTTTAAAGCATTTTGCAGAATGCATAATCAGTTTCTAATACTCCTTCCCTTAATTAGAGTGTAGGTTATAGAACTCATTTCCAAGCGAAAATATTCATATACACAGAATTAGCTGAATTCTGAAACCCCTTTGTAGGCAAATTTTAAACCACTCTTACAATTGGCTAATCACTTTCAACGAGCTGATAAATGTGCAATTTCTAGCTCAAATCACGTGATGAAATACCACAAACTCAGTCTAGTGCTTCTTAATTAAGGGTGTTAAATTACTGACATGCTTTCTTCATCTGGTCTAATCATTTGAACACGATGGAGGAATTAGCTTACCGAAGCACCAAAAAAGCAAGTAATATAATATGTGAATTCCTAAAAATATATGAGTAGAGCATTCATATTTTTCTTTTGGCTGAATTGTTAGAGATTTATTTTCAAGAACAGACGGCACCCCATACTAATAGATTTTCAGATTTCACTACATAACAAAACTGTCTTCACTCACACATAAATGGCTAATTACCTAATGACTTCTATGGATAACAGCTAGTTAGATGGTTTCCCAACAGACCTAAATGAGGTGCTTAAAGCCAAGAGATTATCTCTTATAGCAGTACACAAAACAAAGGGAAAACCCAGCAACAGGATGTGTGCACGGGCCAAGCTATAAGGGAGCTGCATGATGTAAAAAAGGATTATCATTAAGGAGGAGGAGATACTGAAATTCAAAGGGTATCCCAATCTGGATAAAGAGATATTAAAAGTGGTAGTCAGGGATATTGTGAAAGAACTGTAGTCTATCACTGTTCTAATTATTTTTTCATATCTAGAGACAACAGGGTGTCTGAGTACGTCTGAAACACAAAAATACAAGTCTTAAGGTTTGCTTGCACATTTCCTTGGATTTTAGTGATAACATCAGACAGCATGACTACAGCATGTCTCAGAGATGACACAGTTTCAGATGGGTGCTCAGGTTATTGCCATAAATCACCTGTCTCAGCCTCCATACACAGACTGCTGAGCCACTAATGACTCAGCCAAGGACCTAGGGAGAGTTGCACCTCATCTTTTTAGGATGAAACATGGCTTCAATTTATGTTAAAATACTATCCTGTTAACTATAGTTTTACAGGAACGTATGCACAAGCATCTCAGATGTTTATCACTGTCACCTGCAGGTGGAAAGAACAGGCGGAGGCAATAGTTTCTGAGCTCTACCAGGCTATGCTGTTCTTCCTTGAGTCACAACCAGGGGCGAGATGGTTTTCTCCATTTCTAATATCACACCATGATACCATTCAGTCTGCACATGTGAATACAATGCATATTCACTATTAAAGAAGAGTCATTAAATTATTATGTTGACAATTTACATCTATTTACCTATATCACTAAGTTTTACTTTATTAAAAAATGAAGTTTTTTATCACTGAGCTAGTCAGTATATATGATCACATAAATGATTACAGGGGGCACTGCCATTCCTTTATATAATATTAATTATAACTAGCATATTGCAGAAATGCAAAACTGATAGTTCACAGTACAGATTAAGCAGGAGATGACATCCCACTCTACAGCAAGATACCATTTTTAAAAACCCACCAAAAACTATCAAAAATTCTGAAGGGTTCATTGATGTTTCAGAATGAAGCACAGAAAATGCAGCAGTTAGACATCTTTAGTGCCAGTCAGTTATTAATCAAGATTACCTATCTCTGGCCCAAAAGAAAAAGCAGGAATATTTGTACTTCCACAAAGCTGAAGGAGTCATAAAGCTGTAAAGGCTTCTCCACATTTAATGTAGGGGAATTAGCAAGTGCTGCTTCTGGCCTTTTCAAATCCCCCACTTCATTTGATTATCTCCCCTTCATACCTTGAGGACATTCTCTGCTGTTAAAATTAGAAACTGAAGTGTTCTTGAGAAGAGGAGCCAATGTCTTGCAATTGCATCTTGAAGGGATTGTGTGTTTGCTTATTCTGTGAAATACAATTTAGTTATAAGCAATGCTTCATGCACTTTAGTTAATGGTTTCTATGAGTCCTAAATGACCTTTCTAAGTCTTCCCCTGCTTGTCCTTGTAGCCTCTAGGGGACACTGCTACACATCAGGGAAAAAACATTTCAGAAAATTGTGCTGTTTCAGCTGATCTGTATTAAGTTTCTGATCACATAAGAGAAAAGCAGAGTATTTTCCCCTCAGATCCCGTTGACCTTTGTGTTGTCTAGGTAGACTAATACAGATTCTGTAAAGGAGGACATGGCTTACATAAGCAGCATGAACAGACCAGGCTGAGCGACTGCAACGACAAAGCAATGAACTGCATATATCACGGGCTCTGATGCCAATTTCTTCTATTTCCATGAAGCTGCCTAATGAGATTTTTCATGCATAAAATTAATTTTTGCCCTATTCTATCAGCTTCCAGCACTAAAGGATTTACTTACAATTTTGTCACATTTTATTTATATTTGCAATAAAGGAGATCAGAATCATAATTAATGTTTTCATTGATGATGATGGGAAACACAACAGAACTAAGACAGATGCTGAGCCCAGTTTTAGTTGTGTTTAGAAAGTATGCATGAAATACTACTCAAATAAACACATGGAAGTCCAGCCAGCCGAAGAAGTAATATTTCTAAGATACGGATGTTGAATGCGATCTAGTCAGCCACAGCAACATGAAAACAAAGCTATTAACAACCAGCTTCATTCATGGTGCTGAAATATCACCTTTCTCATCCTCTTTGAAATTTGCACTATTGTCCTTGACATGGCAATGGCAGGTGGCTGCTTTGAGTGTTTAAGCCTTGTCTCCTTTCAGTCTGAAAGAGACCTTTAGGGAACCACTGGTGCTGCAAGCAACTCGCTGTGAGTGGTATCTATCACCTCTCACACTGTAGCTGGCCAGGTCTTTCCTATTTCCAGCCCAAAAGAATCTACAATTGCAGACCATGACTTTTTTTTTTTTCAGGCAAACAATAGATACTGAAAGGGTTGAGGGGCAGGGTAGTATGTGCTTGTCATCATAATGAATGTTTTTGAGTCCTGATAATTGGTGTATAGTTAGAAAAATATTTTTTTCCTTCTCAGTCAAAAAATCCATGAAAAATTAGCACTGAGATATAAGAGTCTGCAAAACCTGAAGCAAGGAAGATAACCTGATGTTTCATAATACTTAGCAGCCTACAAGTCAAGTACTTCCTTGAGATTACAAAACCCAATGGCACTGGAGAGACTGCACACCAGAACAACCTTACCAGAGCATGCAGCAGCAGAAGAGTGCTGTGCTCCCTAACATGTTTTCCTAATATAGCAAACATACCCAGGCTACCTTTGTCAAAACAGCACAATTAGCAATATGAGGGAGCGGGAGGCAGCACAGGCTTCAGGCTGTTTTGTGAAAGGAAATTACTGCATGGCATGAAATATAACTGTACCTTGAGACCCTTCCCAGGTTTCATGGCCTTTAGCCAGGGAGGGACTCTCAGATCATCTTCTGTGTGCAGCCATATAATTTGTTAGTTTGCCTTCTTACCCTCAAAAATCTCCTGCATTGTGGAAGTAATTGGCAGGAAAAAAAATCCCAAACACATTTGGTATTCTTTCAGACAAGGGCACCAAAGGGCTTTGATCAAATAAATTAATCTTTGTTTATTTCAGGCAAAGGAAAACCACACACTTTGGTTGAAATCCAGATGTCATAACTAGAAAGTTTAATTTAGGATCAGTGCATATAATCTGAGGTACTTAAAATTAAGTACAGGCACATGATAAGTTTAGGTTTTTTCCCTCCTCCCTCCCAGTTGCCATTTTAGTATAATTATTCCCATATTGGAGGCAATATGGGAAAAAGTGAAAATGTTAAATGGTCTAAACTTTGAATTAGACTTAGGGAACAGTGGAAGGGCAAGATCAAATTCCACCTTACTTCCTTACAAGTACAGGCAGTGGAATGGCACCTGCACAGCACTGATGCTTCTGCTGCCCTCTCCTTTTTGTGGTGGTGATGGAAGTTGTCCACGTCAAAGAATGCATTATGTCAAATAACAGGGTACACTGCGTACCGCTTCTCATCCTCTTCCTCTCACTCAGAACCCATTGAAAGCCTGAAGCTTTATTCCTGCTGCTCTCACTGGAAGTAGGCAAATATATTTATGAATAAATTTCCTCAGAACTGAGAGACACTAGTACCCAAAAGCATGAACAACACCTGCTTTAAAAGGCTCATTTAGAGAAAATTACAGCACATTATTTCAAAAAGCAGTGGATGATTTAAATAGGATTTTTTGTGCTTATCTTTGTAGTTAGAATAGAAACAATAAAAAAGATCAGTCTCCAAAGAATCTTATTTCTGTGCAAATATGTTCAACAGCCAATCCCCATGAAACAAAATTACTTGATAAACACATCTCCTGATTCACATGGAATGGTAATGATTATAAAATACATCATTAGACTCTTGAAGAATCCTAAAGGGCTACCTGCCCATCTTTATGGTTATACTGTCCCATGGTGCAAGCCAGTTCAAATTACACTGAATCAGGTCAGTGATGGTGGAAGGATCTAATAGCTGTATGAACAAAGTGATGGTTTTTTTAAATATCAAATAAAACAGTTAGCACTTTCTTGACAATCAAAATTCAGAATGAAAAAAAGTATTCTAAACATCTGCTGGACAGAATCATGTGGTTCTTATAAAGATGTTTCCTAAGAAAACCTGAAAAATTAAGACTGAAATAGGTTGTGTTTTTCAAGAGGGAAAAAATTCTTACCCTGAAGCACTGCTTCAACTGCATGTAACTTTCCATGGGGACAGGCAGGTAATAAGCATTAACCTGCTGTACATTCAGAATAAAACAGGCTCGTCTGGAAGTCCAGAACTGTTCATCGCATTGTGCAAGAAGTAACACACTCACACCACAGTATGATGTAAAGTTTATTCTTTTACATATTTCAGCTACTCCCCCTAAAACAGTAAACCAGATTTTGGTCACCAGAGTTCTGATCTGTATAAAACCATTAGTCACAGTTGCCTTACAAAACCATCTCTTAATGACAGATACACCATCAAATATATTGCATTCTACAATATGACTTCAGTGCTATGAGGAGGCTGATGTGCTTTGCAGACAGCATAAATAAGAACCATGAATACAGATAACATCATGATAAAAATGTTTCCAGCTTCACACTGAACATTTCTTTTCTGATTGTAAAACTGTTTGATAAAATTTCATTAAATAAGATCATCAAAACAGAAATTTGATGTGTCTGAATGATATTGTGAATATTTTACGAAGATGGTGATATCCCTTCAGCATGAAAAGCATGAGACATAGGTCAGACACAGGTTGTAAATACAGTAAAGAAGAATGATTTAGAGATGACATAATTGTGTCTTCCTTTAATAGCAAAATGGGTAAGCTGGCATGACATTACCTCCTAGAGAACCATACTATTCTGAAATGCCCAAGATTTTCCATGACTGCTGTGCTGCAGTTGTTCCTCCATTGTTCTTCCTCAAGAAAGTCTCCTTTGCAGGGCATCTTGGTGGGCAAAGAAAAGTTTCCAGTGGATTTCATTCTTATTGGAATTCTCATTCCTAGCAGAGATGATGAAACCTGGAGCAATCTTCCACTTTTGCTTAACATACGTGTATGGAAATGCTGTGATTTACATGAACGTTAAATGTCTTCCCTTTCCTATGTTGACAATGCCTATGGCAGCAGCTTGTATATATCTGTCTCTTACTGATGTTTTACACCCCAAAAGTAAAATGCTTCAGTGTCAAAATCACAGCAGACATCAGTGGTGGCTTCTGCAAAGAGATGTAGTTATTCAGCATGAAGGCATCATAACTACACTGGTGCTTATGAGCTGGAGGGACAAGTCACTAAGGCTAAGGATTTTGGACATACAGCAATGAAACTTAATGGAATGTCATTTTGTTTGGACTAGGACCAAGATAAACACAGTACCCCTCGCTTGAGGGATCGAGACACATGGAAATATACTCTGCATATGAGATTGTTAATATAAGATGGTAAATATCTTGGTAAATATCTGGGAATACCTTTCAGACACAAGGCCAGCTGTATAACCTGGGTCCCTCACTTGCATGAAGGAAATGCTATGTTCTAAATACTAGATCACCAGAGAAGTAAGGAAATTGCTTTCTGAAAAGGTCAATAAAATATATAAATAGATTTCTCCACAATACTGGAGAGTTGATGCTGCTCAGCACCAAAGTCAGCTGAAATGTAGAAAGAGATAAAAAACTGGGAGTTTGGGGCATTTTTCTGTGTTTGTGTGCTTAAGCACATATAGAAGATACATACCAGGTATCCTGGAATCAGATTTAAAGCAGATCAGGTGTAAACCACCCCTTGACATGAACCCACAATAAAACAAGTTTGCTAGTTACACATACAGAGCAGTGTCACCCAAAATCATAGAATTATACACATTTAATAACTTTTTCTAGCCAAAAAGGATTCATACTAAAAAGTTACTCCAAATTTTACATGCTTTAAAAATTAAGCTATTAAATGTAAACCAAGTTAAATACATTTTTCTGTGTCATGCTATTCTATCTAAAATGGACATTTTTTTGGTATTAAGAGTTTGTAACTTAAAAAGACAGTTCTGAACATACACAGTGAAAGGGAATATATTTTCCTGAAAAAACATCTCAAAGTCATGGTACTCAGTACAGTGAATAATATTTCCTTTCAGTTTAGCAAGTTGCAGTCATACAGCTAAAGCTTTTAGATAGATGTACTGGAGCAGAAGGGAAAAGGTAAACATCATCATCTTAATGAATCACACTGAGCATACCTAGCTGCCTGCCTAAACAGATGTTTTTCAAGAAATGGTCAGTCAAGGTTTAAATAAAAATGGAGAGGTGTTAAAAAATATAACTTTAATTTACTTTTAGCTAGGTAGTGAGTACTTTACCTAAAAAAAAGCAAGGCAAAAGAACGAGGTGATCTGAAACAAATAGTCAAAACATGCATTTTTAAATTTTTTTTTCTATTAAGGAAGTTCTACTATGAAGAGAAAGCAATACATCTGATTTTTTAATGCAGTCAAATAATGGAATTTCATTACCCCACTGGCAGCAGAATGCAAGTGAAGTGCAAGAAAATTTGACCAGAATGGAAGTTCTGCCTTTACGTACCTCTTGTGAGTGCTGCAGTGGCTATAGGTAATGTGTGCAGCAAGGGAGAAGTGGAAGGTTTCTGAGAATATGAAACCTTGTAGTAGGAAATACGTAGTACCTGGTTGCAGCAGCCATGAACTGCAGTCCAGGGAACTGGGGGTCCATGTCATAGCAGCTATCAGGATAGTACAGTATGTATTGATATAACACTGCTGGAAGACAGAGATCCTCCTATTAGGAATTTCTACACTGGATGCATGTTGCCCCTCCACAGGGACTGCTAAATATCATGGGCTTTCTGGCCTTTTTCCTTCACACTATCCTAGTAAGTTTGAAAAGCTTATCTTGCTCAAATTCTCAAATTTTAGTTTTTCAAATCTTTTTGCCTTTTTTTTTTTCTTTTCCAGTAGGAGCACAGCCTTTCCAAAATGAAACTACAAAAATTCTCTCTTCCCCCTCTCTATATACAGTTAGTTTTCTGCAGCTTGCTTTCTCATGAGGCAAAAGTCTGGCAAAAACCTGGTAGCTGGTTCTTTGTGATTCTATTTTTAAGGAGTATTATTCTTGAACACAGGATGAAAACTATCTATCTCACACTAATTTTAGCCTTTTTTCAAATACCATAAAACCAAGAAAGGATATTAACTCTGTCCTGTCACCAATGACACAAACACTGCTTATTCTCAGAGCAACACTTTTGCTGTGTAACTCTAGTCCTTAGTACTCAGATCAGCAACACAAAACAACAGCAGTGCCTTTGCTAGAATTGAACAGAATATCTCCCAGCCTTTCTGCCTGTGTCTTATGACAGTGACCCTTTCTCTTTCTTCAACAGTCTATTTCCTTACATGGATATTTATAGATAATATTGCATAACGCCAGCAAATAACTGCACTAGATAAAGCAACTGAAAAACTCACCGAAATGCAAAAATGGAGTCACACAAAATAGCAAGACTGAGTTCAGTTTTACGTTAGTTTCCGTCAGTACAAAAAATGCTTGCAGCCTAGAAATGACAAATTACCTAAGAGGATGTGGAAACTTAAAGGCACAAACACATTCCAGCAAATGGCCTCTGCTCACCAGTAAAACAAGAGGATGCAGTCACACAATATATTTCCCAGAGAATTACAGATTTTAAAAAGTGCCTCTGGTGAGTGCTGCCCAGGTCAAGGTAGCTGGCAATACATTTTTCTAAGATTGGTTCCTCCAGATGGGAAAGCATTATCTGAGGCACTAAACTGAAACTCACTATTTTCACACAAACTTGAGATGAATTTGAATAAAGGGTTGCTGGTTTTGTCTCAGTATCAAAGAACATAATTTCAGTTCTTCCTTGGGGAAATACAGAAAAAGATACCAGCACTGAATTTCTCTCTCCTTACACAGATCAGTCCACCGGATTGCTTAAAGAAAGAAAACAGAGATAGCAGAGTCAACCTCTGGGATTGTCATTCTACATCCTGTTCAAATTTCTCCTGCTTAGATTTTCTTACTTAAATAACAACACATTAGCCAATAGCCAAGGTTCCTATCTCAGATTATACACTTAATTTCTTCCCCATGAAGTGGGGCTTGAAATAGCCACCATGATTCATTAATTTCCAGGCCAGAGCTAGCAGGAATAGACAAGATCCCTCTGAAGAATTCCAGGGACCTGTAGCACAGAGGACAAGCAGAAAAACCTTGGCATCCTATTGCTGATCCTTTCTGAAAGAATATAAAAGAAAACAATGTTATGTGAAATTTAAAAAACAACAGATTATCAGTGGCTGAAGGATGGATGTTGCATGGAAAACAACAGTAATACAGCAGTGAAAGCTTTAACTTTTCAAACTTCTCATTGAATATAGTAGGGTTTCCTAAATCCACTGAATGAGTTCTATTTTTGCCAAAGAACATCTTATTTTTATACTGTTGCCCTTACTGTCAAAACTTCATGAAAACTTACCAATTGATATGAGAAACTGTATTTCCATATCCAAGGTTATTTTTCTGCTGCCACATTTATATAATAAACGGCTTGCAGAAGCAAAACAGCTTTCTCATGCACTCATGGCTACATATCAGGGTCATAACTGACCCTGCGGGCAGCTACTTGGCTTTCACTGCGATGTCTGTCTTAGCTTAGCTCAACTGAATCTCAGTTGCAGAAGGAGACATCAATCCCATCCTGAAGCAGCAGCAGCAATTGCAGACAGCAACAGAGCCTTCCACATTTCATCCTTCTCTACCTCAGCCACCAAGAAATATTTGTGAGGAATGCATCTACAAAGATTTGGATGCTTGGCTTTACAGTTAAAATTTATTTTCACAACCCTTACTTACATCAGAGGCTCAGCCTTGGGGAAAAAAACACCTGTACAGCAGTTAGGCAGGCAAAAAGGCCTGAAGAAAATAGAGAAATGCAGGGGATGGCCACATAGGTTTTTAGAGATGAAAGCTATGTTGTCAGTGAAAAACAGATGATGGAACAGAGCATTAATCAGGTATTAGCAATGAAGCTTCTGTGCTGCTTTTGAGAAAAAATGGAATTCTGCTGACAGTGCAGCAGAAAGGGCCTATGCAGAACTTTCAGTGTGTTCTTCATCATTGTTATCACGGTCCTGTAAAGGTTCACACCCTTCAAAACAACATCAGTGCTACTTCCTCCTCTCACATAAATGTGTGCTTACAACCTACCTTAGCAAATCAGTCTGGATGTTTCAATTACACCCAGCATCACTATATCTCAAAATGCTTTCTAATTTTTAATCCACTAGAGGACTTTGGGGACGGTTGTAACAATATCTGATATTATAACTATATTTGCAAACACAGTACATATCATTGTGCTTAGCAAAAGATAAGAAGTAAGTATGAAGTGTACCAAAAGACTTTAAATATTTATTTATTTATAATTAAATATTACTTTAAAGAAAAATAAAATTTTTGCCTGATTTTGGTCTGGCTGTGCAAATTTTATGACAAGGAAAAATATCCTACTCTACATCCATTTTCCTAAAAACTATGAACAGCCAAGGAATCTGACAAAAAACACAGTTAAGCTTTGATGAGTTCAGACTACAGAAGAGCTCATAGTATCTTCTTTCCAACATGGAAGACATTTACACTGCAGGCAACAGTGGTGATAAGGTGCTTGTAGCTGGCTTTTTTGTTTGTTTGTTTTTGTTGTGTTTATCTTTTTTCTGGCTTTGATCACAGAAATAGAATTTTAAAATCCACTATAGACTTTGGACAGCAATGGTTTAATACAACAGTTAAATGAGCTGGCATATTTATGAGACATTCAGTGCTATTATTGTTGTATGTAAGTTAACATTAGCATTCATACATATACAAAACCTAGAGAGGTTAACATTAGCCTTTCAAATGATGCAGTGATTTTTATATGTAACATCAAGCTTGAATGGGTATTTCTTTTAACTCTCCCAATTGCATTAATAATGTAAATTGTAATCTAACTGTATTTTTGTTTAGAACAGGACTATCTTGTTTATATCAAAATAAAGTATTCCAAACCTCCACATCCAAAATGTCAATGACCATCCACATATACTTAGTATGGTGTAAATGTTCTCAGTTATTTAAAAATATTTGATTGCATACTTTTGTAATGTCCTTATAGCTTAAGGGAATCAGTTATACTGTATTTAAACTACACTTAGTAACTATTTAAACCACTTATTTTTTCCAAACCTGGGTTCATTTCTCATTCTGCTGCCACAAAAATGAAAAGCCTATGAGAGAATGACATTTGCCTGCTTCACTTAAAAATTGAATGTCTATTAAATTAATCTAAATGGAAAACAAAAAATCCAGGCTGTAATACACAATTCAATTTTACATAACTAAAACTGAGTTAAATAATCTCAACTGCATCCTCTGATGTTCTGATGCAATTCTCTACCCCTACTTACTTAATATTTTCAGTGTTCCTAACCACAGGGCTGCAAACATTGCAAGATTTTTCATATTTTACTTCAGACTTCACCAAATCAGCTTGCCTCACATAGTCACTCTCTGGAATTTTCTTCCTGAGGCTACTCAAAGTAGTAACAGCACATTTGCACCCAGTTTAAGCATAAAAGGCATATTCTCAGAGTGCAATGGAGCCTAATCTAGAGAAGCCTGAGTAATTCACTAGGAAAAACAGAGCAATCAGTCATAAAGCAAGCCTGCTTAGGCCAACCTGGGGATCCTAGCAATGCATGTCATTGGTCACAGCTAGCACATCATGAGACCACCAGTTTATTTCATACGACTGTTGGCCATCAGATGATGGCAGTGATTCTGAGTCACCTGTTCATTAAATCTTAATTAAAATTCTGGAAAAGGTGGGTTTTGCAATTGAAATTGATGTTTTAGCATGTTTCTGATATTTATCCAGCAAATATATCCCATATTTACTTCCTGCTGGTGGCCAGTCACAAGTGGTGTTCCCCAGGGCTCAGCATTGGGGCCAGTCCTGTTCCATATCTTTATCAATGATCTGGATGAGGGGATCGAGTGCACCCTCATTGAATTTGCAGATGACACCAAGTTGGGAGTCATGTTGATCTGCTTGAGGGCATCTCAGGCTCTGCAGAGGGATCTGGGTAGGCTGGACCGATGGGCCCAGGTCAGTTGTATGAGGTTCAGCAGGGCTCAGTGCCGGGTCCTGCCCTTGGGTCACACCAGCCCCACGCAGCGCTACAGGCTGGGGCAGAGCGGCTGGAAAGGGCCTGGTGGGAAAGGGCCTGGGGGTGCTGGGTGACGGCCGGCTGGGCAGGAGCCAGCAGTGTGCCCAGGGGGCCCAGGCGGCCAGCAGCACCCTGGCCTGTGTCCCCAGCAGTGTGGCCAGCAGGACCAGGGCAGTGACCGTCCCCCTGCACTGGGCACTGGTGAGGCCGCCCCTCGAACCCTGTGTTCAGGTCTGGGCCCCTCACTGCAAGGGGGACATCGAGGGGCTGGAGCGTGTCCAGAGACGGGCAGCGGGGCTGGGGAAGGGTCTGGAGCACAGGTCTGATGAGGAGCCGCTGAGGGAACTCAGAGTGTTTAGTCTGGGGAAAAGACTCGGGGGGGATCTTACTGCTCTCTCCATCTACCTGAAAGAAGGTTGTAGCGAGGTGGGGATTGGTCTCTTCTGCCAGATAACAAGTGACAGGACAAGAGGTAATGGCTCAAGCTACACCAGGGGAGGTTTAGATTGGATATTAGGGAAAACTTAATCGCTGAAAGGTGGTCAAACATTTGAACAGGCTGCCCAGAGAGGCTATGGAACCACCATCCCTGGTAGTGTTTAAAAAAACCCACATAGATGAAGTCCTTAGGAACATGGCTTACTGATGGACTTGGCAGTCCTGGGTTAACAGTTGGACTTGATCTTGAAAAGGTCTTTTCCAACCTAAATGATTCTATCATTCTATGATCCTGTGCAGAACTGGAGAGAGGCTCAACCCCTTCTAAAAGGTCAGACACAGAATCCAGTTATCGGTGTGTTTGAGCGAGATCAGGAGCAGACTGGAAAACCAATCAACAAAAGAAAGTCTTTAACATTATATGTATTTTTTGCATTGAAACTATGGCATGAAAAACCGCAGATCAGAAACACGTGCTTGCAATTACCTATTACAGAAAAGAGCATACAGTATCATAAACTGAAGGCTTACTGCTCTTCTCTCTGCAGTCATCATGCAGCAGCTATAACAGTTCTGAAACTTTGCCAAGAGTTCTCTCTAATATAACACAATTCACCATTGGCATTGAATTAAATTTTAAAAAAAGATCAGAGGCAAAAAAAATCTTTCGTCTTGAGGACCACACTTTACACTACAAGCTCTCATGTCAAACATCCTAGCATAAAAGTGAGCTGCCTATAGGGATCTTAATTATTTTTTCGTTCTTGTTGTTGTTGAAGCCCCTAAAACCAACATTAACATAACACAGTAACACAGCAATACTAAGTATCATCAGATAAAAATAGACGTCTTTCATTAGCAAATGAAACATACAATGAATGTAATAGTATTCATTTTATTAGATGTTCCATGGAAAACTCCTGTCACAATCTACACTGCCATTAGTTGCGGACTCATGTACCACACCCAGGTATGCTTGCACACTTTTAAAATATCTGCATGCATCAAACCTACAAGCAGTGAACAACAACAAACGGGGACTTCTGGCTAAGGAACTGGATGGAGTTTACATTGAAATGACTTCAATTCCTTTCCTTGCCATAGATTCAGACGTTTAAACTCATTTAATATGCATGTATCTCACTTTGTTGTTTCCCTCTCATATATCCTTGAATCAGTATGCATGTTCCCTCTGTTCTTCTCACAGCAGGGCAGCCTCTGTCTCTACTAGGATCCAACAGCATAGAGAAAGTGAGTCAAAGACCACAGATCCACCAGCCAGCTCAGTTGGTACACATGGACCCAGGACAGGAGGGAAGCTGTGGTACTATGCTGCATCCAGCTGTGTGCATTTTTCACTGGGGCCAGTGCACGTGCAGTAAATATGAGGCCACATCTTTGATGACACAGCTCACACATGTGCCTGCCATACCACTTAACACACCAGAAATTCATTGCCATTACAGAATCCAGCACATGGGGCAAACCTCAAGATACTGACCAATTTACAGATTTTATCTCTGTCTAACAAGGTAGCAATCTCAGATTAAAAAATGGTACTCATAAGGCTTCTTTACAACTCTCATTTTTCAGTATTCTCTGTATTTGCAGCTTTCGGTGAAAGGTAATAACCCCTGGAATCCGTATAGTGCTTGAACCCTATTATTAAAAAAAGGAATGGACTATACTATAATACAAGTAAACAAGAACTGAGATTAGCTCCTATGACGCTTTCTCAGCAAGAAATGTAATTTCTTTCTGTAGATACACTTACTTTGATTTTAAAACATAGTAACAGAATTTTACTTTTTAAAGTAACCCTTCTCGCTTAGTATTTCAACAGCAGAGCAATTATAACAAAACAGCATAACATCACACTACTGATAATAAAATTTTATTCATTACCTCTATTGTCATATGTAGGAGGAATAACTAAATGCATAATGTACAAAAAAGATTTTAAAAATGCAAATCTAGGCAATTCAAAGCTGCTACTAATGGCAACTCTAATTTTACCCACATATAAATACATTAACATAATAAGATGTCATGTGGTACAAGACAGGATGACACCTTGGCATTGTGCTAACAGCCCAGCACAATCATGCTGATCCACACCTGCTTAAAGCTGACATTAGGCAGACAGATGCAATTCTTCTCTCAACCACATTGCTTCAACACCATTCCTCTCTTCTATCTCCACCACTACTTTATGCATACCTAGAAACCTATACGACTGGGAAAATGAAACGTGCTGTTCGGACACCTGCTCAAATAACATTGCCAATCAGCAGAAAAGCATGCCAAAATGTACCCTGGGAAAAAAATGGTAACACACTCAAAGTGCAAGAGAGACACTTTACCATGTCCTAGCACTGTGAGGTACAAATTGCACAGGCAGCTCAAAGAGCTAGCATATGGTATTTAGGGGGTGCCCCCACACTTCCTCAGGACAGCAATATAGCACAAGTAACCCCTTTGGCTCCCAGCACCAGTGACAGCAGCACGAATGATGTGCATTTGAATCACCTGCATGACAGGGGAGGTTTAGTGTGGATATTGGGAAAAATTTCTTCACCTAAAGGGTTGGCAAGCATTCGAACAGGGTGCCCAGGGGTCACCACTCCCTGGACATATTTAAAAGACGTGTAGATGTGGTGCTTACTTAGGGATATGGTTTAATGATGGACTTGGCAGTGTTAGGTTTACAGTTGGACTTGATGATCTTAAGGGTCTTTTCCAACCTAGATGATTCTATGGTTCTACGGCAGCTGTACACAGCAGCTTTCCCCAGCATGACTTAACATAACGTGTTACCACTTCCAAGTCCTTTGAAGGGGAAGATAAGTTTGTGTGATACAGCATCTGAGATTGAATTTTTAATCAGTTAGACAAAAGTAGTGAGAAATAGTCAGATAATACTTACATGAGGCCCGAAACACATTGCTTAGATCATGGGAACACCTCTTAAAGCAAAAATTCAAAGCCAGGTAAACGTGGTAGCACATGTTAGCCCACAGGAAATTTCACTCATTGTTCAAGAATCTTCTAAATAATAATAATAACAACAATGATAAGGAGCATAATAAAAATTAAGGTTTGGTAATTAAATACCTTGTACTTTCTGATTATGAAAAAGAAAAAATAGAAACATCCTGATTTAGAAAACTCTGCCTCAGTCCTCATTTGGCAATTAAAACTTAGGTGACAGCCTCAAGCTATTGTTCATTGTGCAGTTTTCCGTTTCAGTTAATTATAAACAAATCAAGTTACTGTATGAGTCTTTAGAGTCTCAAAGACAAAGATACACTGAAACTGGACTTAAATCCCCTGCAATACAGCTAGTGATAGTTACTATGACTATAGTTATCGAGATGTCAATCTAATTCTGTCCAGGTAACTGCTGTACATTTTAGTGATAAAATGCTTTGTGTTACATGTACAGCACAGGGTGGTATTAAATCACTTGCAACAAAAATAATGAGGAAACCATTTTAAAGAAGGTGGGGAGCATTGCCTCCTGGTGAAAGCTGATAAAGGATGTCCTCCTGATGGAACAAGGAAAACGGTGTTACCAGGCATATTGTGGAGAGGGAGATACAGTACTCTGAAACACATTATTATTAAAGTTATAATATACACAAATATTCCAGTGGTATAAGGTCTGCTGCATGCATCAGTGTTAAATGTTGTAGCAAGTTCATATTAATAACATTTTTGCAAAGGCCAGGGAACTGAGAAGCAGGCTTGTGTTGAACAACTTCCAACATAAGCAGTAATTGAAACATTTGGTATTAAAATTAAATTCAATGTATTCAAATAGACTGAAATTAAATGTTATTCAAATAAAACTGATTACATATATTAAAAACATGAAATGGAATTGTGAAATATTGGAATAAAAATACCACCAACAATGTATAAAACAAAAGCCTCATTAACTGTTAACTGTGAACATTTGTATAGTACTAGTGAAATGGTAACACACTATTAACTTAAGAGAAATTTCAAAAGGTCACATTTCAGATCTTTGGACTTAAGAAATTTTCTAAAGACTTTCTATTCTAAAGTGTTCAGAGAATTATATCTATAGTTTTTACAAAAGGAAACTCCATTGATAACAGAATAAATGTGATGATTTTGAGGTTGTACTTCTTACATGAAAGAGGAGAAGAAGAGCAAGAGCATCCCAGACATGATTTGCTATTTCACCTCTCTCTGTTCTATACACTCCAGTCCAATTCTAATGCCATTTTGAGATGACTTAGGGATTCCAAATACACTATTTGATGCTTTCCTTCAAGTGTCTGTTATCTGCAACACTCTGGGAACTCCCAAAATGCCCCTGAAACACCATGCTAAGCATTTGTTTAGGAGGAGCCTTTCTTCTTAAGAACTGAGACATGACTTTCTATTCAAGGAAGTGCACATTGCTGTGAATAAGTCTCTGAGAAATCAAAAGTCATGGTCTGAAGCAGTATGCTTTTAAATGCTGCTGTCTTTCTTCATACTGTGCAAATTTCTCTGTCATGGTTGTGTATCTTCTTCAGTAGAGCCTATAGAGCCTGCAGTAACCATAAAATGCTACTGACATTTATTGCCTAATGTCATTGAAAAGCACACAGTTTTGGTACTGGCAACCATGCTTCCTTCTATTGAATAATGAAAATGCACCTGAAGCCACTAAAAGCAAGAAACTTACAGTAGGAGAACAAGTAAATACAAAATAAATATTTTTATTTGAACTAGAAAAGGCTGCAGTTTCTATTCCTTTAGTTTTCTCTGTATTTGACATTTTTGCTCTTTCTCTTTTTTCTTCCCTCTTCCTAGGAAATTTAAGCAACTGTTGTGACGCATAAGCAAAGAGAGCAAACAAGATTCCAAAGACTGGTGACAAAGCCTTGCAAATGATCTTTTATCCTGCAAAATTTCATTTGTAGCTTATAAAAGGACTCAGAACTTGAGATGGATGAGACATTTCACCATGGCAGGGAATAACTATATCCTCAGAACTTACTGATATATTAAAACAAGCACTAGCTGTTTAAAATAATTTAACCAGTGCATCTGATTTTGTTTTCTGCCTACTACAAAATTAACAAAATTGCTAGCATACCCTTAAACTATTATTTGCAAAGAGATTTAAGCTCAGTTTTCGAGATGATAAGCAATTGAGAAGCAATAACCAATCCTTGGCATCTTTTGCCTCCCATCTTCATTCTCCAATAGAGAAAAGATGCTCTTTGTAATGAGTTTTTTCCCTCCTACCAGCCCTCAGTGGTATCCAGGGAAAACAGTAAATTAAAGGTTGTTCCTGTGAATTACTGAGCACTTCCAACCTGGCTGAGGCAACAAAGATTTATGCTATGAAACCATGGCTCTTTGCAGCTTGTCTTTACTGTATATATTGTCTGGCACAATAAGATATGTCTCTTAAGCTTTCTCTCTCTGTTAGATAGCCTATAAAGGTCAGAAAACTAAATCCAAACATAATGGCATGGAGAAATGTCTCTATTGCTGAGTGACTACTAGCTGACTATAATAACATCAGTTTAATAATGCAAAATAAAATTGCTCAGACCATAAAGCTGAGCTACTATGTTCAAACATGAAGCAGAGAAATAAGCTTCAAATTAGATTCTGTTTACCCTATGAGATAAACTAGTTTCATTTTGGATTGAGGTAAAGCAGCCAACCTTTGTCTAACTCCTGCCTTTTAATGCAGAAGGAAAATGTCTGACTCCGATGTAATTCCAATAACAAAATCTCCTGTATCAAGCCAAGTGTTTAATTCTGATATGGATTGTATCACTGTGCTGTATCACATGGCATAAGCAGAAACATTAAATGATGAGATTACTTGGGCCTTTGTTTATAGTAATTATAAACTCCCTTGAAATGCATTTTGATAAGGACTTTTGTCTTTTCATAAGACTGAGGCACTATTCATGCTTTTTAATTTTATAAATTTAGAATAATATCGCTCAAGTCCAAAGAGGTAATGCAAGTTGATGTGTGTCAGGACAGGGCCTTGGGTCTGGCTCCCCACTGCTGTATGTCTTACACAGCCAGTCATAACTGGTGCAATTGCACATCATTACATTTGAATGTCAATATGTACTTTCCTCAGATGTGAATGATGACGCAAGGTTCGAGGACATCAGAATTAGATCTTTGCTTTATCACAGAATATGTCACAGAAACTGGTATCTTTTTAAGGAAAAGATTTAAGATTTAAATAAAAAAACTGATTTTCTGTTTAAAGAACCTGAAGTCTCTGAGTTGAAATATACTACCAGTGTGCATAAATTGTGTGCTGAGGCTGTTGGAGATCTCTTACTAAATTTTGGATGTACCACTTGAAATAGAAGAGGCACGAAAGTTGTTGCAAAAGGACATGGTGCGTTTTGAACGACACAGTCGTAACTGGGATGTAATCCTTCTGGCATACAAACTAGTATATTAGGGTTGAACTAGATCATGTTTGTAGGCAGACTAGCACTCACAAGCAGCACAGGTGTCTCCTTGTAACCAAAACTCTGAAGTTCAACTGTGTTGGGATGCATGGAGGGAAAATCTACCAAATTTTTCTTTCTCTTCTCCTAGAAACAGTTTTCATCATCAACACTAAAACTGAGGGTGGGGCATTAAACTCACAAAGATGTTTTAATAGCAAACAAAAGCCCTTTTCTTCTTTTTTTGCTTGCTACTGTTCATAGCCCACAAGCACACCTGATTTAATGGTACTGTAAAGGTTGAATAGTTACATGCTTTACAAATAACACATTAAACTATGGTTCTGGGGGAGAAATAACCTGCCACAAACTTCTCAGCAAAAGCAAGAACATAACCCCTCTTACAATAAATCATTAAACCCTATAGCAAAACAGATATAAAATGGAGACAGAGACAGATTTTGTGTCCTAAAAATCTATACACTATCTTAAATACTTAAATTAGGAATTGTATCACATACTCAACCCAAATTATGACACCTACTCTACTTTTGCTGAATGTCATTAACTCTGTTGTACTCCAGTTCCCAAAGAAGAAATAACAACATCACACTGTGCTGAGGATGTCACAAGTGGAAAGAGAAAACCCTTCAGACTCAAATGACATATTACACAACTTTAAATTTGCTTCATAAATTGAATGTGGAGTGTTTTGTTTTGTGGTTTTTGGTTTGTTGTTTGTTTTGGTTTTTTTATGATGCCCTTATAACAAGGTGTCAGTTGATGTCTCTTCTTTTATTAACAATTTGTGAAGGTTATCCGGGGTGGTATGGTGGGGGTGGTGTTTTTGTATTGTACAGTGATCTAGCTACTTGCCCAGCATGGCTGCCTGCAGAATGAGGGCAAGTGATGAGCACCATTATAGAAACATTCTTACAGGAGAGGGGAAATGCAAAACACTGGGAATGCAGTTTCCTGAAAATGCCATACTCTCAGGCATGAACACAGAGAACTGCAGACATCTGACAAGATTTAACTTGTTGCTTTATTGCATATATTGATATTTGTGGGACTTCTGAAGGGTTTTCAGAGACCTGTATGAGCTATTCAGTCTCTTGTTTACTGTTGAAGATCACAAGCCTGATTTTGAATGAGCAGAGAGAAAAGAAGCCAGAAAAAACTAGACAACAGTTGTTATTATCCATACCTTAATTAACCACTGCTTGCAATATCAGTTCTGATTCCATTTGGTTTGACTTATACTGTGTGGGATCCAATGACTTTACACGGAGTCATGTCTGACACTGGCAACAATGAGAGCAATGATAGGAACAATGTTTTCCTGTATCATTTATAATTATACTGTGAGTGTCCAAACAATTTTTTCAGAATACTGCACAGATACCACAGGATTGTTCTGCTTCTAGATATATGTTTTGGTATATTTTAGCAGAAAATAAGATTCACAGAAATCAAGACCAGAAAGGACACTGGACTGTACTTCCAGACTGACCTTCCAAACACATGTACCTGCAGCATGCCCAAAAACCTTATAAACATTTTATTCCCCAGTAAAAATAAATCCAAAGTGTGTTTCAAGATGAGAACAGGAGAAACCAAGATGTCATTTATCCCCCAGGTACCTCTGCAAAAGTCAAGACTTGATTAGGTGACACAAGCTGACAGGACCTCAGGAGGAAACCCAAAATTTTTTTTATTGTGGAGGCAAAAAGAAACTTTCAAGTGCCTACAACTCATCAAGCAGAAAACTTCAGACTATCCTCTACACTGTGTCAGCAGCCTCCCTGGTTCAGTATCCTATTTCCAGATGCAATGATTTTCAACGCTTTGTAACATTCAAATTTCCTAATGACATAGCACTAGAGAAGACAGATTCTTGCCGCTTGAAAAGTACATCATGGATATGCAATACAAAAGAGGCAATGAACAGAAATATTTTCAAACTGTTCGCATTGTTCCAAACTGGCTTCCTGACTGGAATGAAACTTTTCATCTGCTCACTTTCAAGTAGGTAATAACTGTAGAGTCTGTTTGGTGCTCAGTCACAAAGGCCAACAAGACCAATGGAAGTCATACCATTTTCTGGCTAATAAAAGCCTACTCCAAAATCATCCCAGGGCAGAAACATCACCTCTGCCATAGCCAAGGCAGATTTCTGTACTGTACTGTGATTGAAATTATCTGAAAAAACAACATGGTTAAGTACCCACCAGATTTCCAGCAGGTCATGCTGCTCCCTGAAGCAGAAAGTGCACCCCGTCAGTGCTTGTGATAGAGGTTTGCCTGCTCAGTTCTGTACCCAACCCAAGGCCCAAACTCCATTTGTATGCCTACATAGTTATAAGAATTTCTAAAATTTGTCTTTAGCAAATTGTGAATGGTTGGAGGACTGGACACTTTACCAATAACTTGCTATTTCCTAGCTGCATCTAGAAAGGCAAGTGTTCTCAGATGACTCACTGTATAAGGACATAAATATAAAAAGCAAGTATATATACACGTCAGAAAACTCTGTAGCTATGGCTTCTTCCTGAAGCTAAAAGGTTTAATCTTTCCTATCCCACATTTATATATTTTAGCATTTTCAAGGCAAGGTATAACATATATCTCACAGTAAAACATTTTCTTAGCAAGAGTTGGGGTCTCTGGACTCCACTTAATAGTCAGCATTTTTATTAAAAGACTCTGATATACAGAACAGGTTATAGAACTCTCATGTCATTTTAAGATAAATCCTATATTGGGTAAGTTTGTATATGAAGACATTAGTGATGGTTGCTTTAGAAATGTGTGCTAATAAAACAATAAAAACAAAGCAATTCTGGCAGTGCCTTTTTGGGGAAATTTAATATCAAAACTTGTGTGATAATATAAGGCACGAAGTTGAAAGGCTAGTGATTGTAATCACCTAAGAAGATTAAAAAAACTTACTATTTCACAGAAACGCATTGCTGCTTAGATTGCTATTGCTAATACAAAATTGAATTTTTGAGGAAAACCACTATTGACATGGGTATGAAATTGCTGACAGACATTCAGAAAGCTCAAACAGTATACAGCTTTCTAAAATTATTTCATCGGAAGGGGACAAAAAAAATGATCTAATGAGGTCTTTTTCACCTCTAACTTCTATTATCTTGTATAAAATATATTTGCCTATCTAAGGAAAGCAATTGTTTTCCACACAGAGAAGTCATTTTGCAGTGTAAACATATATTAAATGCTTCCCTGAGCACAGTCCCCATTTCCCACAAGATATTTTCAACTGGAAACCTTCAGAATTTTTAATTCTTCTACCTCTGCCAGGGTTCTAAGTAGCCTCATCAAGGGCAACTTTTTTTCCCAGATTCAGAAACCCTTTGTGGGGTCATTTTTTGTGTTTGACTTTGCCTTCAGAATTGCTCACCAAGACAGGTTTTCAAAATCTTTCCAAGGGAGTTTTCCCCTAGATCCCATCATAAGGCTTCCATTGTCTTTCAATCTCTAAGCCACAAATATTGCTCTAGACTGTCTTTTCAAGCAATATAGATCACAAAAGCAAGGCACTAACATCCTGGATGAGCACAGGTAAATAAAAGTATTGCATGACATTACCTATTCTGTTTATGCTTTTAAAAACAAAATAAAGTTTTTGTTTAAATAAAATACATGAATTCAAAAAATCTTTACATTTTAATGAAGCAGTGGCAAGATTTTGCACCTATATCTGTTTAAATCCTGGAGGTGTCTGCTATTAAAACGCTGGAATAATGAGCATATTTCATATAAAAGCAGTATTAATTTTTACTGCAAATGTCACTGTGAGTAGACCATGCATCAACTACAAAATAAAGACATTCCCATTAATTGACAGATGTGAGCCAAAAATGAAATGGACCATGGGAGGTGGAGACGTTGCTATATATATTTTGATCTGCAGCTGGATTGCTCACTTGGGGTTAATACTAAAAGAAATCTGCAGGTGAAAGCAGCAAAACCTGAAGCGCAATGAATGGAAGGCCCTGACTGCAACGTTTGTAGCGTCACACTGCAATTTTGATAAGCCATTCTTTTCTCCCAGTATACAACCTTTATCAGAGTTCAGACCTTTTGAACAGCAGAGGCCTTAAGGTACATTTCTCTAGTATTGATTTGACTGTACTAATTGTGCTTATGGCAATGCTGTGTACATCAGCTTGCAGTTTTCCTTTTCTTTCATTTGGGATGCTTGAAAATGCCTCCTGGCATCACTGCCTGACATACCTTTAGCGAAGCTGAGTTCTCCTTTTCTCTTCTCAAATGGACTACTGCTGGGCAAACAGTCAGCGCTTTCTCTCTCGCTTTCATGCGGTGATACGCAGTCGTACAAGATGACAGATTTAGTTTTTATGTTCTGCTGAGTGACAATATCAGATTTATAATTAACTTTATTTTTTCCACAGGGAAAAAAATCATCTGATGTCATCTTTTCTTTATAGGGCAAATACAATTAACTTTAATCTAAAATTACAACAGGAAAAGAAAATGGTTTCCCCTTCAATAACGATGAGCTTGAAACAAGTTTGCACTGGGTAATGCAACATGAGTGGCTGTGCATTTTGCTGAATATTCCCAGAACCTCTTCAGTATAGCAGGGAAAACTGAATGAAATGGTAACTTTCCACACTAGGGTGCTTTAAAGGGGAAAAAGATAGAGATACAACTACACACATATTTGTAAAAACATCCACACCTTCTGTCTACAAGGGAGGCTCCTCTAAACTGGCTTCCTTTTATATCTGTATCTGCGTTTCGAGTTCTTTCTATTTCTGCTCTGCATCTGTTCATTTTAATCTTTCTACCCTTTATTTAAATAACAAGAATATGAAGGGCTGTGCATTGCTGGATAACTGAATACCTATTGAAACATTTCAAAGCACAGTATTCAGTAGAAGGACATAGCTTTCTTGAAATAATTTATGATCAACATATCTTACTAGCCAGAAAAGAGGAAAATGCCTGTGAGTTAAAACAGAAAGCAAAGGATATAAGAACACTGCAATAGATGAGATACAGGGTAGGAGAGTTAAATATCTTTCCATACTAATACCACACTCTTCTAAGATGATGTGGTAAGGTAAGAGGTAATAATGGTAAGGCATTTGTCCTAAGTGTCAGCATCAGCTCAGGTCCATTTTAAGAAGCTGTACAAGCAAGGATAATCACCTTCAATATGACACTGTGTTCATATTCTTACTGTGCATCATGCTAAGACTAAGATGGTCAAGCACAGAAAGGAGAGGTATTTTTCACAGGTATTCTATGCGATACTAACCCCAATTTATGTGGGAAAATGCAGTATGGTCTCAAAAAACCCCCCTGGAAATCTCCTGAGAAGCCTCTGGTGAACTTAAGAATCACACTGTGATTACCTTGATTTATTACATCAATTAGATTACCTGTAGAGTAGGATACTACCCACACTCCATATAAAAACATCATGATCTTGCCCTTATAGTCCAAAAGAGTTTGAATATATTTGAAGAGGCTTCAGACAAGTATTTAAGTGTTTCACTAAATTCACAGGAAGCTATGAGCCGTTTGCATATCACTGGTAACTAGTTTTTGTTTTATAACCCACACATCCATCCCTTGTTTCAGACCTGCAGATGCTTCTCATTTTAGCTTAAAACATTTTGTGCAGCATTTTCTAGATGATATGCCAGAGAATCAAGGCCTACAAAAGGTACTCATAACAGCATATTTGTGTCTGAGATTGAACGAAGCAATTTGCACTCAGCATAAAGTGAAAGCATCTCCAAGGTCAAAAGGGACTTCTTACCTTAAACACTTCAGGTAACCTGAAGTAAAGAATGTTGGAGTTTATGCAAAGTTACTGTTTTCCCTAAAAATAGCAGTGTACCTGGGACTGTTTGAAGACAAGACTGGTAAAATTTGGCATTAGTTCTTAACTAGCACTTTTTCATTATAGAAGCATCTATTTCATTACAAATGAAAAAGTGCTTACTATTAAAGAAAGGATTATTCATGAAAAAGCCTTATTTGTACTGTTGATAATACATATCACCTGTGTATCACAATTGTCAAAGTGCTTTTAAGAGGAGGCAAGATCCATTATTCTTGCTTTACACCTGGAAAAAGAATGTGGAGACAAATCTTGGCTTACATTTTCAAAATTTAATGCTAATCCTGGGTTCCTGCAGAGACTTGCTCAGCCAGAAGTCCTGGACCTCTTGATCAGTATTCTCTTACTTGCTCTACCTTTACTTCTGGGTTTGCTGACTGCAGGCTGACAATTACCACACTCTTTAACAGTTTTTCTAATCCATCTGTTTACGTTTGGTCTCAGTGCAGAAAGATGTTGCAACTGCTTCTGTAGTCCTTGGAAGACAAGGGCATTGTTCCTGATTCCACTGATTTCATGCCTCAGGAACCCACTCAAGATGTGTAGGGGCAGACAGCAGTGAAGCTGTGTTATGGCATTATGCCCTAGCTCAGATTTGAGGTTTAATTTCACCGTAACACACAAAAACACTGTTCGTTCAGACTGGATATCTGTCCCTGTGGATTTGAAAAGAAAAAAAAATAAATAAAAGGGCTTACAGTCAAAAGTCACTGTCATATGGTCAGTTGAGTCACAGAGCTCTTATATTTTTTCCTGCCCTGAAAGAAAGAAATGTTCCTCAGGAGTTCATAGAACACTAATGAAACTGCCAGTGGCCACTATGGTGGTATTCACAGCTTTTAAAAATTGCTTTCCTTACAACTGATTCTGTCAAATGCAAGGGGAATAACCAGTGACACAATTGACTGCTATTCCCTATTTTTAATCCCCAATTTTTCCTCCAAACCCAAATACATTTTCTCAAGATTGCATAGCATGAGTGGGTATACTCATTACATGTTCTTGTGTTATCAATGTGAGCAAGTTCTTCCTTGCTTAGGAAGGAAGGCACAATTATTTTAATCAGAAAAATTTTGAAGTCACACAAGGCTGTATAAAACCAGTATACCCTGACTTCTTCAGGCAGCTTCTTGAAAACTGTTGGCCTTGAGGACGTTAAAAAAACCAACAAAACAACAACCACAAAGCAGTGAAAAAATATAGTACAAAATCCTTCGAAGTCAGGTACTAGCTTCCCTCTTACTACACTTGACCCTTGAAATAGACATGACATATGTCCAGTGGTGATTTTTGAGCCTCCTAAAGATGTGACTGTCACAAAGCCATAAAATACACAGAACAGTTTTGTAGCAGAGAAAACAATGCTTGGCTCATGAAGATGCTAAGCATTACCATTGCTCCTATCAAACCCTAGAACACATTTGAACATTTTAAATTATATCATCAGAAACAATACTCTAATGATGAGACGAGTGTCCTCTGATTTTCACTGGTATAAACACAGCTTCACAGAAGATTGGCAGCCAACTTCTTTGGTGGTTTAAACTATCATGACTGCACTAGAGGCCAGAAGGCTAACAGAATTATACAAGCTGACAGTCTGGCCTGAGACATAATTTAACTTTAAAAGGAGAATTGGACATAAAGCTTAGTGAGCTTACAGAAAAGGAACATTCCCAAGAGACATTTAAGGACTTTTGCTCTCCCTGAAAGAAGGAAATGATATTTCTTTTTATAGTGCCAGTCCCTCTCTTGTTCTTTTTTTTTTTTTTTAACAGGCAGATGAATACCAGCAACCATTAATATAATTCAGTAAGAAGCGTGGTGATCTTTTGTACCTCTAGAATAGCTAAAACAAGGGATATAAATACATATATCTATGGATTACCTAAGAACTTAGGTATTGGAAGTGGGATTTTGGATGCTAGGTAGGCCAGAAAAATCTGACTTTCTTGTTAGTTCAAATAATTCAAAACATACTTCTTTCTACTTACCTGGCCAAAAAGACAAATTATAGCAAAACTAACACTTTTTTGATTACTTGTTTGAACAAGGGAACATGTTTATTCTCCTTGGTTTACCCCCAAGCTACCAGTTTTCCTGATATTTACTACAGAGAAAACATAACACTGGCCCTCACAGGCAAAACTGAGCTACACGTTGCAGATTTTCTGTCTCACTTTGTTTGTAAACCTCCATAGATTTATCTTGGACTGACTAGTTCCAGACTTCTTTGTCCCCAAGTGGACTCTTTCCTAACAGTTCTGTGAACTGGGACAAGAAATCTAAGAGTTGCTCAAAAAGGTGTTCCCAAATTCATTTAAAGCCCCTGAAGTCAACAAGCTGGGAACAAGCATATGGTTTTCAAAGCTTCTGGGCTGTAAGAGGGGGTGTTACCCTGACTAGCCTGGATAAAAATGAGTCCTGCTTGTTTCTAGGTTGTAATTTTTTGCCATACAGTCACTGTCTTTCAGCTTCCCAGGTCTTCTTTTGGAGGGATCAGATACGAGATCAGTTTCAAATCAAAACAGAAAAAAATCCAACTCAGTAACACAACGGGTTTTATATCACCAACTTCATGTACATACTTTTCCTTGAGATCACCCTCCTTCAAATGTGGCTGTTAAAAGAGAGCTCACATGGTCAAGGAAAATCTTTGCCTGAGCTCTGCAAAACTGCTTTGACCTGCCTGCCGGGTTAGGCAGGTTCATTCAGACAAACAGGCTCTGCCGGAATCCACCTTTTCCTTGCTCTCTGTGTTTCAAAGCAACTCTCAGCTCCTACATCTGACAGTTTCGTTCTGCTTTCCATCTTCTAACCCATGACAGCTCAACTTTCTGTTTATTGCTTCTCTTTGTTATCATTCATTTTATCACACGCCCATCTCAAATTTACCTCCCCTGTAAAAACATGATCTCCAGCGACACTTTCATACACTTTTCTTTAAAATCTGGGGGGTTCTGAACCCAGAAATGCATTTGGTAGATAACACTCAGGAAACTGGCCTGTAGCTGACGTTTCATGGAGGGTTGTTTGAGTTGTCATAGGAAATTATCCAAAAAGTGAACACTTGCTACAGTTGGAAGAAACACTTGGAAAAAAACTTCCATGAAAAAAGTAATTAAAAAATATTTTCCTTTTGGAAACATCTAAAAGTTTTGACTTGGAATCTTCAAACTAATATAACTTTTAGGTGCCTTGTAACCATTTAATTTTTTTTTCCCTTTCCTTTCTGATTTTTCATCTCAGAAGATTTACATAAGTTTTGAAAGACCAGTATCTGGATCATATCCAGACATCTGGAAATCTTAGAATGTTTCTACCAGTGTTTGTCCCAGTGCCTCTAAGACATATTTTTCTTCTGTGATCTTATTTACAGCAAATTAAATGTTCTATGCAACTTCTCAGTTAAAATGCAAAGCTTCCTTGTTTAAATAAGTATGAGACACCTTTCAAGACAGGTCTGTGTATCAGATCAGCTAGTGAATATAGGTGAACCAGTTTCTTTTTTAATAAGAGAGAAAAACTTTGGCTATTTACCTTATATTTAGGTAGACATGTGGCTATATTCTCAGAATTCCTATGTATCCTACATTCACGAGGAAGATGATGGTAAGAAACAGGACATTTTATACTCCTCTTCTAAAAATCTTGTATTTTTAAAATTGAAACGTTCACTTCTAAAAATTTCACAATTAAGTATGACCCAGAGAAGAGTAAGCAAGCTGTCCGATTACAGTCAGGGAAGGGAGATCTACGGTAAGGATAATCAAAGTCTTTAATTTAACAAGCAGGTCATCATCTTAAAAATGCTGGAAATCTGTATCCCAGCTGTACATCCACTGCTAGGTTATAGTTAGTCTGGCTGAGTACATGGCACAGCGTGGAGATTACCAGGTTAGGTCAGAACAAGCTGCTCTGCATACCAGAGGCATTAAGGTCCCACTAGTTCAGCACTGCACTGTGGTTTCAGAAAAGTTAGTTAGATGCAGGAGAACATTTCACTAATGGGACTATTAATCTTCTGAGATCTCTTTGTTTAGAGCAAAGCTGGGTGTCTCTACAAGGAACCAAATACAGCTGTATGAGTATACTTCTGTGTAAACTTCTACAATGAGCAAAGAATTCCAGTCTCCGGCCTCTACAAAGAATTTAAGGTATGAGGTGAAGCAAGTGACAACAAACTGTCAATTAGATGTAAATTCTTGTGTCTCTGGGCTAGTCTTGCTGAACAACAGAAAATGGTAACTACTTTTTTTTTTTTTTTTCAGAAAATCAGTAGAAACTAAGAGAGAAAAGCAAGCATTATATCAAGGTTAAAACTGAAGGAGAAACAGGAAACAGGCACATACATACATGCATACACACGCTCTGTGAAGCACTTAAGTTGAAAAGTTCCGTGTTTCTCTTTAACAGTGCTAGTACAAATTTGAGACAAGAGATGGTGCATGAACTGCAACACTAGGTGGGCTTGTGTTGCAGTTTTTCTTTTGATATTAATATTTTGAATATGTTTTTTACAGTCCACTTGGTAGGAGGCAGCACAACTTCCCCAGTCACTACTATGAAGGACAGGTGATGTTTGTGATGCACTTCCACTTGTGCAGCACCAGCACCATGACTTGTTTCTGAATAAAGATTTAAAGCAAAATCCAGTTCCTGTGAAAGGCACCAGACTGGCAGCACTGTAGATAAGAGTGCCTAAGTTCTGCTTGGATTGCACACAGACCAGTTACGCCACACTGCCTGTCCTCAATGTGACTCAAATGTCAGGACCACCTCAGTGGAAGCAGAGGAAGCATTGTTCTCAAAGCTATAGCAAAAGCTAGTGGCTACGAGCTACAATCAGAAAAATATGTCTGAAGTAAGACTTAGCTTCAAATACCAGTTAGTGTCATTTACCTCTAGGAGAAATCACTTCCTTGTATTTAAACTTTTAGAGCCAGATAGAATGCTTTCATGGACATGTCTAACATATATTAGCTGATGACAAAATTATTAAAATTGTGCTGTACACTAACTCATACACACACAGGCAGCACATTATAGGGAAAGAAAAGCACAGGCCTCACTGTTTTCTGTATCCATTGTTGTTGCCTTTATTACAATATAGTGACAATGAGGATGACTACCGTATATGTAATATTTTTGTGGCACTATTAGGCAACTAGTAATACTTTCATATATTTTTATTTGGTGTACATTTGAGCTAACAATTTTTAAAACTATGTTTGGAAAAATATCAGTTAGAGAAACAGTTATGTAGTTATGAATTTTCAGATAACCCCATCACTGCACAAAAGATGCTGCCAACTACAAGCCCTTTATAATGGTGCAGAATGCAAATAATGCAGTACAGTAAACCCTTCCAGTATCTGGGGGTAATCCTGACACATAAAAAGTGCTGCATTTTGGGTTTTTGTTTTTCTTGTTGTTTAAAGTCACCCCCCTAAAGAATCATCTACTGAAGAAAAGGCGTTGTTGCTGTCCTCCTTTCCTGAAGGCTCTGCTGGAAAAAAAGCAGGTACAAAGTAAATTGAGCTCTTGCAGGAGCCCTGCCACCAGAGGCTACTGAAGACAGCACTGGTCAGCTTGGGTTATACTTCACTACCAAGGTGAACACCCGATTTAGCACACTGGGCTTTGCAGCCACCATATTTCCATCCACTTTTCTGCTGTAGCTTGAATTCAATGCATATTATACATGTGAATTATGTTGTGCGCAAGAGCTGAACTCAGGGTACATACTAGCCAGCTGGGCTTTTTCTTCCTAGTCTCACCTATACTACAGCTGTCTGGATCATGAGAATTGGAGACCAAGTCTGCATGACAGCTCAATGTCTGCTGCCATTCAGTTTCTTCAGGGTGCTCTGGAGGCTGGGGTAAGCTTACCCTTGCCTGCATACAGACTGTGAAAGTGCCTAGAGCTGTGTATTGCTGAGAAGAGAGGCAGACTCCTCACCTCTCCTCCTTAGGTTGCTCTGCTGATATCCAGGTGTGCCTGCCCCACAGCTGATTAAGCATAGCTGGGAGTCTGTGTCACCGTGGCCATGCCACTGTATCATGGACGAGCAGTAGAACTGGGGCTGATCATACTGCCAGCCATTAACACCTTTAGCAGTCAGCTTTTTTTCCTTTCAGCCCTGAAATCTTTAAAATACATAGGTCAAATGACACCTAGAGATGAAATCATACAGTTCTTTTTTTTAAGCTCAGATAACACTTGGCATGCATGTTATTTGATGGAACTTATCCCTGTTTTATAACTGTGCAGACTGTATTGCAGAAGATTTTATAAACACAGCTAACATGGAAGATTTTGGGGTGAGGGGTGTGGGGTGTGGAATCTAAACCTCTCCTTACTGAAGCAGCCAATCTATATTTCCTATTGCACAGGTGGCATATATATACCGCATAGGTGTCACACAATCCAGAGGAACCCCTGCATGCACTAACGTGTATTCAATCCTTTTGTTTAACAACTCAGCTATTGCTGTATATCATACAGGCTATTTTATAGCCTTTGAGGCATGAAGCACAAAATTACTGAGTGACTGCAGTGCTACTTGCTGAGACACTAGACTGCTGGCTGACTGTAACTGTGTCAGACAGACAGCACCATTTCCTCTGAATTCCTTAAGGGGGTTCTCCCAACAAACGAAAATGGTTTTGAAGTTTTGCTTTTACCTGCTTGCTGCCAAAGAAGCTCAAAACAAAACCCATGCTGTTAACTCACGTTGGAGCTGCAGCCTGCAAGCTGTGAGCCGACAGTGCTTAAAAGCTAGATGAACTCTATGGAGTAAATTAAATATGCCTGAGTATATGCACACCTGCAATAGATTAACCATTTAAAGGTAATTACTCTATCAAATACTCCAAATCTTCTTCAAGTAAGACAGCTTAAAGTTATTTCTCCCTCAAAATTGTTGTAATTAATGTACATGCATTCAGAGACTGAGCTTTTCAGAAGACAACTTACCTAACATCACTAATATTCAAACAGAGGTGTCAAACTAGGCGCGCAGATTCCTCTTTTTTTCCAAGTGTCTGCAATGCCTACCGCAATGTTACAGAAAGCATTCAGGCCAGCTAGTACCAAAACATGCAGGCCCATGTTTTCAGGGGGAATTCTGCCACAAACCTCCACAGGACTTACATGGCCAGTTCTCTAAATAGTCTTCTAAAAATGTTTTCCATGATGTTTTTCGTACTTATGTTTCTACATTTATATAGCAACACCTGATTTCAATTTGGTATTATTTTAGAAATAAGATTTTCTTTAATGAACTTTTTAAAAAACATAAACTGCCAGTAGTCTCCTATAAATATATACTATCCAACCCCAACTCTTGCCTGACTAAAAATAAACCCCTAAATGAGCTGTGATCTATAATATAATTCATGTTGCTTGTCTGCTTTGCAGTACTGATCTATGATTTAGAGCTGCATGCCTGAAAATACAGAAGAGAACATAAACTACAACATCAAAAAACCAAAACACGTAAAACATTATCTGAATTTCTTGTTACAGCTGTTCTCTCAACAGCACTTCTCCCTTCCTCCTTTCACCCCTATGATCTGTTGCAATTTCTCGCAGTACACGTCTAATTCACTCAAATTACAGCCTCCAGAAAAAGCTGGTCAAGAAATTTCCAAGTGAACAGTTTTTCACTGAAAAACGTAGAAACACTGAACCCAGAACACTTCACAGAGACATTTCATTTCCAATAAATTTCCACAAGATGCCTGGCTGTTTTCTGCCAGCTCAGCTGTTGGGCTGCAGGGATGTCTGGGCCCTTAGGGCTGTAAGGAAACCCGACCACGCAGACAAGACCCCGTTGAGATCTCCAGGGAATCCAGCCCTCCAAAGTAAAGAGACCCAGGAGCATTCATCTCTATCTGAAGTGTTTAGTTCAGATGACTAGTTTTGCAGAAGGGCGAAAGGAGTCTGCAGTCCTGAAAGCTCCCATTTAAGATGTCCTCTCAGGGCTTTCTACCATGCCCCACCACATGCTCTGATGGCAATTTTATACTTGTAGAGTCCCTTGGAGCCATGTTCAGTCAAGGGTCTGCCAGTTCCTGAGACTGCTTTTCAGTGCAGGGGCTTCCATGAGCAGTTTTTGTATGTGTTGCTCAGTCTTTGTTTTCTGAAAAATCAAGCCAGAATAGTTACTTTCTGCAGAAAATTTCAAATTGTCTATTGTTTTTCTGAGTCGATATTACAGCTTTCTTATGGAATTAGAATTTCCTTGGAAAGAAAAATGCCAAGGTCTGAAATGTCATCCTCCAGAGTTATTGGGAAGAGCTCTTCCAGAAATCCAGCCTTCATGGAATGAGACATTACATCATGACAGGCACAGGGAGATCTCCTCATCTGAGTTGCAGCAGGAGTAATCTAAGTCACAACAGTCCCCATACCTCTGAAAAAAGATGAATATATCCCTCTAAACAGTCTTTCTCTGTTGGTACTGTCCCTAGGCAGACACACTGCAGCGTTGATAGTGTGACCCCCTTAATCATTCAACAGGCATATCAGAGTAGATGTAATCATAAGGCTTTCTCTTGTACAGCAAAGCTGCATGCAAATGCATTAAATCCATGAATGTGGCAGAGGAGATATTTGTGTCTGCAGCCAAATGTCTGTACCTTCAGATTAGAAACCTGGATGTACAAAGAGATCAGATAACACATAATTCTTCAATTTGTTCATACAAATGCCATTTCCATAAAACAAATATAGGGAGCTTAATCACATTACAGGATTTACTATATCCCAGTAAAATGGTCCTGTAATACCCATAAGCCATAAATCTTGCTCTTAATGTTGTTCAGAATTTGGGAAGCATAAGTTTCCTTTTGATTTTCTTGAAAGTGCGTGCATGCACGTGTGTGCACACACACACATATACATGTTTGATAGGTATGCTAATTTTAGGAAAACTGGGGCATGTCCTTCCCATCTGGTTCACATTTTTCTGCACTGTGAATTCTTACTTTGCTGTTACAGAGGAGTTGACACTGACTGAATCAATGCTTGCTCACAGGAAATAAGCAGTAAGCAGTGATGTTCAAAAACACAACACTGAAAGTATTTCGAGCTAAAAAAGTCAACCAGCCCAGTTTCATTTTAAATTTTCTAGCATTTTAATTAAAATAACATCCCAAAGTCTTTTTCTCATATTTTGAGGAAAATCCCCAAATACTTGTGTCAATAAATAGTAAATATCAGAAAGCTTTCCTTTCAAGAAAGTGCATAGGAATTATACACTATTTTCCAGTCAGCTCTAACTATAAACTCACATGTGGTAGCTGAGTAATCCAAATCTCAATGCCTATTGAAAAGTTATTTTTCCATGTGACTAACAGCACGTGATTTTAAATGTAAAACTGTATTTAATTTTTGTAAAACAGGTAATTATGTGATAATGATTCTACTCATTCTTATTTCTTATACAAGACATAGTGTGCTTCCAGTATTTATGCATTGGTAAGCAGTGCTCTGGGTAAGACATGAATAATGGAGCTGTAGCCAGATAGTAATTCATCAGATCCTTCTGGCAGGTAATCTGGTCATGTATGACAGCTATCGTTTGCACGGATAACTATGATGACTGGGGCATACTCCTTTCTCAACAGCCCCAGTGGATGTCTAATGTGCTCCATTTACTGCTTTAGATAGATAACTGCAGAGTGCATACCACCATGCCTTTAGAAAATTAAAGGGACAGCACGCAAGCAAGCTGCACTGCTACAGCTGCCCTTCCCTGGCTTTCTGGCAACTGGGAAGTTTCTGTTCCTTGCGTAGAAGCTCCCATGAATGCTGTCTGTTTTGTCTTAACATGACATACTCTACAAAGGCCTTTTAAAGGCTTCACCTAGGTCTTGTGCTACTTCTTTTCCCAAGCTTCAAAGGGAATTTCATCTTAAAGGTCTAAAGTTTTACTGGGAGATTATCTGAACAAAAAGACTAATTAACACAGCAGAATGTCATCTACTGGGTGCTCTATTTTTAAATGGCAAGACAAGCAAAACGGGAAAAATTCCTCCAGTAAGTCTTTCTTGATTAAGTTCAATGTCCTGCCACAAAATATTTCCAAAATAAGGTGATTCAGTTCCCCTTCCTATTGTATTTGGGACTGTATTGTTCTGTTACCCTCCAGAACCAAGGAACCCAACAAATCTGAAAATAACATATACTAATCTAATTCAGGATGTTGTCTCCAACAATAGCCAACACATGTCTACAGAAGAGAACAATCACAAATCAGTGTTCCTAGCACCCTAGAAAATCACAGTTAGGACCTTTGTGAATCAGAAGTATGTCCCTCCATTAATAATGAATTATTAATTTATCTTTAACAAACTTGTCCAGTTTTCCCTTGAGCCTACATATACTTTCAACATCTAAAATATTCTGTGGAAATGCTTTCCATTGATTAACTACATAGCCTGTGGAGAACCACCTCTTTCTGTCTAGTTTGAATCTGGTGCATGATAAACTCACCTGATTTTGGCATGTTCTTGTACTAGAGGGGAAAAAAGAATAAAAAAAGAAACTTCCTGAATCATAATGCGTCTCTGTTTATCTCCATTCCACCTATGATTTGATAGGCTTCTTTTAAGACATCTTCAGTTACCCTTTTTCCACAGGGCAAAGGAAGATCCTTACTCAATTTATACCACTTTTTATAGAGAAGCAATTCCTTTGGGAAGGAATTAAGACCTTTGGGTATCTTGTAGTCTGTCTGTGTATCTCTTCTAATTTATTTTACCACTTCTTAGTAGAGTGAACAAATACTGAAGAGGGTTTGTAAGGCACAGATGTGCTACAACTTTATAAAATGATGTGACAATGATCTGCCTATTTTTTTCCAAATAATTCCCTACATAGTGTTTGCCCTCCTCTGTCTTTCACTTGAGAATGTAATCTGCCATTTTATTACCCATTCACTGCACAGATCTTCACGGTCAGCCTTTGCATTTACCCCACTGAATCATTTACCGTTGTCAGTAAACTTTGTCCTCCTCCTGTTCATCCTTTTCCCCTGATCATTTATGGGCAAAGTAGCCCCAATGCATATACTGTGGGGCTTTACTGCCAGCCTTCCCCCTTTGAGAATACTGACCATTTATTACAACTCTCTTCGTTCCATCTTCTAAGTCAGTTATTTAAAAATGTGATGGCCTTTCCCTTTTTGCCACAACAGCTGAATTGTTCAAAGACCCTTTGAGAAGGGACCTTGTCAAATATGTTTTAGAATTCCAAGCAGAACATATCAACTGCATGCCCCCTGTGGATATGTTTACAATCTTCTTCAAAGAACTACAACAGTTTTTCAAAGCAAAATCTGCTTAACTCTTCCTTAGTGTCTACTATTTATTCACATGAGCAATAGCTTATCTTTCAGAAGAGTGCCCAGCAATATTTTTCATACAAGTATTATGTCATTACCATGATGTCTTTGGGAACCTACCTCAAAAACCAGCATTGCATTAACCATTTTCTAATTCTGTGACAGTAAGGCAGCTTTAATCATGACGTTACATATTACAGCTTACTAGCCCAGCTGTTAGGTTCTGAGCTGCCTTAAACTCTTAACAAATCTTCATGATGTTTTGCTATTTATCTTGGTGATTTATTCTATGTTGTCTTTTATATCAATTCAAGCTGAAACATTTTGATCCTCTACTACTATTCTAAAAAAAGTGTTCTGGTGCAGAAACGAAGCTCTTTCAAGATAAGCAGGGGTGTAAAACATTAATTTCACTTTTTTTGCTCTGGCTTGGTCTTTTCCTCTCATATTTTATCTGCCTTTGGCCATACAGAGTGTCTGGCTTGTTTCCCGTTCCTAATGTGTTAAAAAAGAAGGATTTATTAATAGGTTTTGTGATATCTTTTTTTCTTTCCATTTGTCCCCCCAAACCTGTTTTGTTTTGTTGTCTTTTCTTTTTTTTTTCAAGAAGGAGGCAGGCTTTATTGAGACTGCTTCACTGCTTGAGTACAGCTTCCTGATAAAATCCTCTTGAATCCAAGCATTTTCAAGGCTGTGCTTCTAACAAAATCTTTTTGCCATTGGAAACACATAGAAACACAAAAACAAGTTACATGAACTTATCTTGATCAAAGTGTAATTCTGGAATACATTTTGAAAGGTTTTCAAACCAGTCGCACTTTGTCAACACATAAGATGGCACATGCACTTTTCTGGCAGTATCATTTGCATGTGATAGATTTTGTGTGGGCAAAGTCAAACTGCATTGGCCTATCAGCAGCACTGCTCCAGAAATGTGAATGCAAGCAAGGTTTCTAAACACCAGGGAATTACTTTTCAAAACTTTAGCCTACAATGTCCTTTACTATTATATGTCAGATCAAAGACATAAGCAAGGGGTTAGGTATTTCATTCCTTTCACAGTTTGAAATGTCCTAAACAACGGTGTGAGTAAAGCCTTGCCAACTTTCTGGTCATATGGCTTCTTCCATGGGGATATGCCAGTTAATCAACACGAAGAGATATGTAACTGCAGTAGGACATGTATGTTTAGTCAGTGGTCTATAGCTAGCTAATATGTTTGCAACCAGCCAGAAACTACATCAGCCACTTGAACCTTTCAGCCTTCTCTCAACTGTATTGCAAGCTGCACGCACTTTTGAAAACCCCTAACAGTCATTTGTAGTGGGCAGAACACAGATGGTCTGCTTCACCAACTTTCCTTATACAACTTCACACTTCACCTGCTTTACAACACATGGTCTGGATCCCCAAGGTATGATAGCAATTTTCAAATGAAAATAAAAGAACAAGAAAACCTCTCCAATGCTGTAGGTTTGTCAAGCTGCTCAGACAAAACATAAAAGGCAACTTAGGGGTCAGGAACATCAGCTGCAATCAGTACAGGGCACTCACCCAATCTATCAAAATCTTGTGTTTCCCCTTCTTGGCAGCCCGTGTGAATGCATATAACTACCTGTCTGTCAAATCCCTCAGTCCTCACTGGCTTCTATGAAGACCACAGTTATTAGCAGTCCTCACATGCAGAACGTTGATCGCTGTTTGGTATTCAAATAAGTCTCAGAAAGCATGGTTTGTCTCTCCCGACTCGTGTTCCTGCGTATGTTTTCAATAGTCACAACAGTAATCTACATGATCCAGCCATAGCCTGTGAGTCTGCTGAAAATAATATTTCACTCTTATCAGTTATGCCGTCAAGTTGCAGATGTGATGAAAAAATTCTTAAATCATTCATTTCTAATTGTTTTCCATCACTACTTCTGTAGTTCAAATGCTGCCACTGGGAGAAGAACTCAGATGTTCTCATTCCTGCAACACAGCCTTGCTCTGAAATCCTTCCAGCTTTGGCTGGTCACTATAGAGAATAAAGGTGGAGCTAAATTTTCAGAAACTGTTCTTTAATTTGCTGAGAGAGAGGAAGAGAAAGGACAGGAAATAATTTCTAAGCAGAGGTCCATTATATCAGAATTTGCGCAGGAGCTGAGGTTCACATTTGGTCTGCCCACCAGCAGAAATAAGAGTAATTCAGCTTCTTTTGGTAACACTGCAAGTTTTAATAGCTCAGTATTGCTCCTTTCACTTATTATCTACTGACTGTTTAAACCAGGGGTCCTCACACTTTTTAACCAGGGGGGCGGCGTGCGGATGCAGTGGCAGGCAGCCATCTGTGGCTGCTTGGTTTCCCCCCCCAACCCCTGGCGGGGGGACGGGGGGTCTGTAAATACCGGGGGCCGGATTGAGGACCCTGGGGGACCGTATCTGGCCCACGAGCTGTAGTTTGAGGACCCCTGGCTGAAAGCAACAGAAGGAACTACCGAGTGCAATGCATAACAGGTAAATGAAGAAGAATTTTATGCCAAAACAAAAGATGACAAAGCAGTCTATTAGCACTGAGGCCCTGATATTGCAAACCCTCCATGTACAGAAGTTGTCATAGATATTGCACATTTGTGTGGGCAACTTGCAGAACTCATCAGGTAAAAAGCATCAGGGCAACGATACAGCTTCATCTCACTGTTCTAGTAGAGTGGTTACATGGTAGAAATCCCCGGTCAGTATTGAGATGGAAAAATTCTTATGTCCCAGCTCAGAATTATCCTCTATACCTACCACCTCCTTACAGCACCTTCATTTCTTCTAGCTGGAGAAAATTAAAGATAAATCTAGATAATTTAGGACTCATTCAATCTACACACAACCAACCATTAAAATACCACTTCTAGCTAGATTGCAGACTGTCCTCATCTAACACAACCTGTGACATGTAAGTACATTGTCAGTTTTCTCAGGAAACTGTATCACGTTTGTTCTTCTCTGTTAGCAGGGTGACAAGGAAAACACAGTATTGAGAAGGAAGATTTTTTAATACTATTTCCAAACCAAAAATTCCCCTTGAATCTGTAATGTACAATGAAAATTTTTAATGAGGATGTATTTTAAAATTATGAGGTATAATGTTATACAACAGTCCCCCTAATAAAACATTTATGAAATTATAATACAGGAACAACAATGTGAAGTCATCAACAGCTAGGCTTACCTAAAACAGGCTTCTCCAAAACAGCCAAAGAAACATCTCAACTTAATATCATGTAAGGAACAAAAAATTCAAACAATCTTTCTCAGAGGTGAGAAATTTACTGGGACCACAGGATGCAGACTGACAGAAAGAGGTAGTCATGTGAAATAAAAACATCATTGCTTTTCAAGAAGATGAATGTCTGTAACTTGCAAAGCCTTTACTCTTGGAAGTATTGCATATCTTTTTGAATAATCCTATTACAGTCAGCAGCCTGTTCATGTCAGCATTTGGAGGAGCAGGCCGTAAATTAATTTTAAAATAAAACTACTTAGCTCATAGCATGTTGTATGGAAAACTGCTTTTAAAATAGCTCAATCCCCCCAAACATTTTATTTGTAGTGAATTTCCAGTTCACTGTGGTCATCACAGTAGCCCCAAGATTTCTACTCAATTAGTGACTGCTCCATCAATCATTAATTGATATTTGACATTTAATAACTGTTTAATTTCATTTAAATTACATGCTTGTATGAGATGTTTAAGTATTTGACATTAATAGGCTTGCAAATTGTTGATTTTTGCAAATTGTTTGCTATTAAGCCCTTCATCAAACAAATCACCCATAGCAAAATAAGGGGAATTAGCCAACTTCCTAGCACTGCTTCACCCTATTACTCTACCCGAAGCAGACCATGTACATTTGTAAGGCAACTGTGTGCTTGAAAGAAATCCATTTACCCATTCTACCATTGCATTCAGAAACAAAAACACTAAGGAATGTTTAACCACAGGGGCCTCTCACTTTTCACAGTGACAGCTCTGTGGCCCTTACTGAAGCAGTCTCTGCAGAGGTACAGAGGAAATTTCTAAAGGTTCAGTTACTGTGCTGGACCATTAAGCCTCTGAGGCACCAAGGAAAACACAAAAGGATTGTCAGTGTCAGGTCTGAGGCAGAAAAAAGCTTTTAAATATAAGAAGGGATAAAAAGAAAAGCCCGTACAGGTATGTCATCCCTGATCAGATAAAAATACCAGCAGAATGGATGATAAAGCTAGATTTGAAAAGCTGCTATCTCTGGGAGAAACCCAACTAGTTTATTTTTACTGGAAACCTGACACATTAGTTTGTTGCAACTTAAATTCTTAAGTGCCCACTATGGCTACAAGCTCAGCAACAAGGATAAGAAAAAATCCAGAGAAACAGTAGGCTAAATAAGCATGCTGGTTGCTGGTCTTATGCACATTTCACCTACTATATATAAAAGAGTAGGTGATGTTTCATCCAAGTTGTTTTTCAAAAGACAGCAAATTTTAATTTGTCCTAAAGGTGCCACAGAGAATATATAGCCACAAATAAAGTCAATGATGAAGTGGTTTGATGTTTACTAGATACTTAAAGTTGTTTCTGGGGAATATTTGTAATAGAAATGTATTTTTTAAATGACAAAATGTGACACCTTTATGAAAGGAAAACAGTCTATCCAGGCAGACTCTGAATTCAGCTTCATTCCCCCCCAAAAAATTCACCAGTTCCAGCCTTGCTCTGAAAGATGTGAAGATTTAATGCTTTTAGTTTTGTGACCTTTTGATTTATCTGGGGCAATTATATATACATATCCAGAGTTCCACATCTTCTATAAGCATCAGTTTTTCCAAATTATAAACTGGCATGTTTTGGGCTGTCTGTCTCTGTACAGTTAAGATTTATGTTGTAAGTAAGAAAGAGAGCAAAGAAAAATGAAATTATGGTGAAAGGCTTCCTCTTACTTAGCAGTCCTAAGTCTAACCAAACTAATTTTTGATAACAGTCCTTAGGAGGGGTACCAAACTTTGCGTATTTGAGAGACATGACAAACCCAATCGAAAGTTATAGATTGAATGTTGCCCTGCTTGAAGAATTGTCAATGGGGTTTAGTGGTAATTTAAATGTGTTGAAAGGATTATCTACACTGAAGGCAGACTAAGACCAGAAGATGATGTTTTTAAGGTGCACTGCATTATGATAATATGTACCCCACATAAATGTCATTACAGCAAATATGATTAAAAGTAATTCTGAAGTTTCTGTGAGAGCATGGAACATGAACTTTCCCCAAGGTCAAGATAGGCAAAGGAAGAGAAAGAACAGGATAAAATCCCCTTTTATATGGAACTGTAGTAGCTCTTGGCTTAATGGAGATTCACACACAGGGAGAAAGAGATGCGCCTATTGACTAGCTTACTCCATCCTTGTAACTTTCCTCCTACCTTCTATTTACTTCACCACCTCCCCAAACCAGGTCTTTGAAAGCAAGTCCGTATATATCTCCACTGATCTACTGCATGCCCCACTGATACAAAGACCCCAATCTATATTCCAACCTCCTGTACCCTCTTACTTCCCATTTGGAGCCCTGATACCATGCCCTCATAGAACTTTACACATCAAGTCATTGCCACCTAAGGCATATTTTATCTTATAACTCCCATGCTAGCTGCCACGGCTCTCTTTGTGTAGAGTTGAACTAGAAGCATGGGCTGGGAACTGGTTTTGCTTCTGTAGATGCTTCAAGGCATCGCAGAACAACCCAAGGAGCTGAGGACACAAACACTGAGAAAGGGACCTCTAATCTGCTCATTGGTGTCTGTGTCTAGTGAGCCAGGGATGTAACTCCCTGTAGGCAGAGCTAGGAGCTGCTGCCAGGATGTATCCTTGTGAACTTTTTCATTTACAATAAATTTCATCTTCTGTGAATTCAGCCTCTGATTCAACTTGGATTTTATTATGGTGAAGAACTTTTGAAGAATATTTTTTTCTGGAATATTAAATAGGGGAGGACAATTTTTTACTTAATATAACTCTTGATTACTTAGACATCTGTACAGACAAAATTAATCAAACCATGGTATTCTTGCATATGTTATGTGATTCTTACCTGATGTTCAACTACTTTTTTTCATTAGTGAATTTATATGTGTACACTACTGATGCATAGTACCATGAGAGGATTAATAAAGCACCTGTGTAAATCCAAGGTGTTGGTTGCAGGAATATGACAAAACCAACACACAGGATCCATGGACACAATGGATTGCCATCCAAAGCATAAAATATTATCCACAAAAAGAGACTGTTATCTAAAAAAACAGAATAAAGCAAGAGGTTTATAAAGTAGAGACACTCTGGAGTCCTTACTGGCAAAGTGTAGACACGATAAATATGCTGTTAAGATGCACAGAATGGCTGTAGAACACTGTTGCTGAGCTACAATAGGAAAAAAAAAAAAAAGATAAAACCAAACCAAACCCAAAACCAACGACAATGCTCTATTAAATTGGCTTTCTGTAACTGGGCCAAAAAATATCCTCATTGAAAAAAACCCCCTTGTTTTGACAAAAGAGAGCAGGAGTAGGGGAGGAAGAAGGGGAGAGAGAGGAGAGGAGAGGAGAGGAGAGGAGAGGAGAGGAGAGGAGAGGAGAGGAGAGGAGAGGAGAGGAGAGGAGAGGAGAGGAGAGGAGAGGAGAGGAGAGGAGAGGAGAGGAGAGGAGAGGAGAGGAGAGGAGAGGAGAGGAGAGGAGAGGAGAGGAGAGGAGAGGAGAGGAGAGGAGAGGAGAGGAGAGGAGAGGAGAGGAGAGGAGAGGAGAGGAGAGGAGAGGAGAGGAGAGGAGAGGATGGAAGGGGAGGGGAAATTTTCAGTTGGACGGGACCTAAAACAATCAACTAGTTCAACTGCCTGACCACTTCACAGCTGATCAAAAGTTAAAGCATGTTACTCAGGGTATTGTCCAAACACCTCTCAAACACTGACAGGCATGGGGGGCATCCACCACCTCTCCAGGAAACCTCTTCCAGTGCTTGACCACCCTCTTTTCCTCATGTCCAGTCTGAACCTCCCCTGGCACAGCTTTGAGCCCTTCCCAGGTGACCTGTCACTGGGTCCCGGGGGGAAGAGCTCGGCACCTCCCTCTCCCCTTCCCCTCCCCAGGCAGCTGCAGAGAGCAACGGGGTGGCCCCTCGGCCTCCTGGTCTCCAAACCAGACCACCCCAAAGCCCTCAGCCGCTCCTCACAGGACATGCCTTCCAGCCCTCCCACCAGCGATGTCGCTCCCCTCTGGGCACATTCAAGGACCCTCACGCCCTTCTTACATGGTGGGGCCCAGCCCTGCACACAGTGCTCCAGGTGAGGCCGCAGCAGCGCCGGACACAGCGGGACAATCCCCTCTCCTGCCCGGCTGGCCGTGCTGTGCTGGGGGCACCCCAGGGTGCGGGCTGCCCTCCTGGCTGCCAGGGCTCACTGCTGACCCACGCTGAGCCTGCTGCCCACCAGCACCGCCAGCGCCCTCCCTGCAGGGATGCTCTCCAGGCACCCCTCTCCCGGTTTACACTTGTGCCGGTGTTGCTCCATCCCAGGTGCAGAGTCCAGCATTTGTTCTTGTGAAATTTCATGGCACTGATGATTGCCCAGTGCTCCAATCTATCTAGATCCCTCTGCAGGGCCTCTTGTCCCTTGAGAAAGCCAACAGCATCTCCCAGTTTGGTACCATCAGCAAACTTACTAACAGTACATTCAACTTCTGCATCCAGATCATTGATACAAATTATTGAACAGAACTGGCCCTAGGACTGAGCTCTGAGGAGCATTGCTGGTGACTGGTTGCCAGCCAAGAGTCCAAGAGCCAGATGTAGCCCCACTGAGCTCTGCCCTTCAGCCAATTCTTCACCCAGTGCACGGTGTACCTGTTCATCTCACAGTTGGACAACTTGTCCAGAAGGATGCTGTGAAGGACAGTATCAAAAGCCTTACTATAATCCAAAAAGTAATCCACCAAATTTCCTTCCTCCACTAGGCTGGTGACCTTATCATAGAAGAATATCAAATCAGTTAAATAGGGCTTTGTCTTTGTGAACCCATGTTACCTTTGCCTAATGATTGCATCATTCCTTAAATGCCTTTCAATAGCACCTAATATTGTTTCCTCCATATTTTTTCTAGGAACTGAGTTTAGACTAACAAGTGTGTAGTTTCCTGGGTCTTCCCTCTTGTCCTTCTTGTAAACTGGAATAAACACAGGTTAGCTTCCGGAGAGCTTTCTAATAGCAGTTGTGAGGGTCTAACAACACCTTCCTTACCCTTGCTTTCCTTATTTATTTTATTTTGAGAATATTTGACATTTAGCTCTTTTTTCAAGCTGAGTTCTAGTAAGGTAGTGAGAAGATGACTGGAATAATAATCTAATACAATATTTTGCTGAGGATTGAAAGTAAAGAAAATATAAACAATCAGCACTTCTTCCAAAAACTATCTGATATATCTAAATTGTATTACTCCTGTGTCACTAATGGAAGGATTGGGTAATCTGGACGCTAAGCACTTTGGTTAGTGTTTCTGAGTGTCTGACTGTCATTCTGACTTACACAGCTAAAATCTTTCTTAGCAGTAGGTCCACTGTATGTATATCACTGAATGTGTGCATGACTTGAAGCCTCTTCCCTAAACAGCTGTTGCTAATCTGGGATAGTTCTCTCATTCTCTCTCTGTCTTTTCATTCCATTGCTCTCAGCTGACCACTGCAATATAAATTCCTGTATCCTACAGGGAACAGTAGAAGAAAAATATATTGTTATAAAAAAAGTATGTGTACTTACTAACAATGGCTATCATGTAATAAAAGCTAGTGTCTCTGACACTACTCACCTACTGAAACTTTCTCTTCTGTGCTAGTGTATTGAAGCTTGTTGTGTAAAAGATTTTAGGATACCCTTTTCAAGAAAATATTAGTAATTAATAATTTGGCAACCTCTTAACACTGCTGCAGGTATTAATCATGTAATTCTATATGACTTAAAGGTTTCATTAGACCACAGTGGAGTTCTTTTGTCTGTGTGAAGAAATGACTCAGATTTGCACTTAATCTCCTTTATTCTGGTTGACACCCTTGCAAACATCATTTGGAAAGGGTATGGTGTCTTGAAAGATACAGAGAATTATGTTTGAAAGTAACAGAACTTTCCTTTTCTTCCCTAGAAGATTTGTAATAAAAAATCTGTTATGGCAGTTAGAATGTGTGATAAAACTAGCATACTGTCTTCTAAGAAAACAGCTTCTTTTCATACATCATACAACAGGAAATTCCCATGGGGAAACTACTGAACCTCTTGTGGGAGATTTTCGGTATCCACTTCATGGACATGGACCGTGTGAAAAATGAATTTCTGCTTTTGAAAAATGCTAGATCTATAACCCTGGTGACTGACATTTACTTGTGACAAAGCAGGCTGTGTCCTGCTGCATACTGCTTTTTAACACCACCCTGGCAAAACACCTGAGCAGTTACTGGGAAAGCCGGTGTGTGGAGTCAGCAAGTGCTGGTGTTTCCTTACTTTGTCTGCTTACTAGGGATGGTCAAATAGTGTTTGTATCAGTGGTCATTCTGTCAAACAACATCAACCACATCAAAGACTAGATTAAAAGAGTTTCAGTTTTCTTTAAAAACAAATTCCATGGCCAGGGATTTTCGCCCAGATCCATCTGCAGTAACATTAGGTTATAACACTTACTTCTTAATGGTTCCTTTCTTCTGAAGGTTACTGCCCAAAAGGCTTTGTCAACAGGGCAGTTCATGTGAGTTTTTGTCTGATTCAGGTCATATCAATCAAGCCAGGTCAAACCTGTTAGCTCTGCTGATATTGCAGGGCATAGACTAAGAAACAGTGACACAGCCATGCGAGCTAGAGCCGATAGCAGAGAGGTAGTAAAGACAGTAGTAGCTTAAACTGCTACAGATGTTTACAAAATGTTCATCTGTTCACAGTCCAGCAAATAACAAGACTGAGTTCCCAACCACGGTTTCAACCATCAAGATTTTTTCAAATCTTTTGCACTTACCTACACCAAGTCAGAGACCTAGAGAAAATTTCAGTGGCAAAAAGACAGAGAAACTCCTGCTTGGTAAATGTGGCAAGAATTAAACAGTAAATGACAAATAAAACAATCTTCCACAATAACTTTGTTCTCTCTTGATTAACTCTGTTCACAATGTGTCAGTGCAAACAAGTAGCACAGAAATGGTTTTTGCTATGGCTTCAACACCCTCCCCCTCTTTTGTTTCTGTAGACAACAAAATCTCAAGTGTCCCAGGACCAGGCCTCTCTCCAATTCACTCAAAAATCCTAAACAATTTTTTTCTAGGCTGTATTAATTGATCCAAATGTAGTAAATTCATTTTAGAAGGTGTCTGAACACAGTGACCGTTGCCTGAATTCATTTAGCTTTGTTATAGTTATTTACTTCTTCAGTATGGAGCATCCCATGGATCATCTCCTGTTAGAGAATCCCCTATTACAAAGTTGTTTGACAGAGGTAAAGCAGGCATAGGAAAGTCTCTTGAACAGAGTTCTTACAGTGAGGCTATATTCTTGGCTCAAGTCTAAAAATCCTTACCTTCTCGCAGGCAGCTAGGATTTTGTATTTAGTTATGGACTTCCAAAATTAGGCTGGAGGAAGAAAAGTAAAGTCATTTTCCTTTGCTGACCATGCTGATGGCCAAACAGAAGCCATATAAGAGGCAAATGTACCTTCCACACTAGATCTTCTACCTGTGTACTCTAAAGAGAATTTAAGCAGATAAACTTCCTCTGTTCAAACTGCAGGGCATGGTACTGAAGAGTTTTGAGCATGCATCCCAGGGTGGTGAGCTTGCCAAGCCACACTAGAGTTCCTTTTTAACCTCCAAATCCTAATTTCTTTTGCACAGAACTGGGGCATGGAAAGAGGAATTGTAAGACAGGATCAAAGCACAGCATGCACGCACAGGTCAGTTTAGAAGCTGAGGTGACCTTGTCTCCCCATTTCAAATGCAGTGTTAGTGGCCGTTCTTTTCTCTGCTCTCAAACATAATAATACAGATCTCCTTATTTTCTATACCTTCAGTTACATGTATTAAAAATAAACCTGTCAAGATTGCTCTGAATAATAGCAGATCTTAGAGTAAAATGATTTGGTTTTTTGGATGATGTTACTCTTCACATATGAAAGCGCAGGCAGCAGTGGAAGTATCTGAATCCCAGCACAATAAGCATTCATCTGTCTGTTGTGGTCTTATCTCTAAGAATGGAGTAATTTTAAATGAGTATTATTCCAAATAAGATTTTAACTACTTTATTTTTCCTAGTCAGTCAACAAGACACCAGTTCATGACAACGGTCCCATCACAACAGCATTGTTTTGATTACAGTTTTATCCCAGTCAGAAACTCATTTCAGAAATGGAACTTTTGATAATTAAATTAAGGTAAGAACCTGTTCTTCAGGTAGAGTGCAAAACACGTCTTCGTTAGCCAAAGACATATTTCAGCAGAAAAGGGAGATGAGCCCATATTGGCCAGGTACAAATCTGATTTCCTTTATCATATGCATTCCTTTATCATTTATATATAACCTTAAGCAAGCAGCAAAAACATTAGTATGTAATTCTTCTCACTGAATGTCTACTTGGAAGGCATACTGAAAACAAGGTTTATAGTAAAGGGAAAAAATGAAGCCAGGTTTAAAGTTGGCATCAATATGAAAACATAGTAAGAAAGCTTTCATGTAGCCCCAAATTTTTGAGTATTTGTTTATTCAGCTTTTCTTTGCAAACACTTTTGAAAAGCTGCTATAATGTCAGCCTTTTAGCAGACCCAAAAAAAGCCCTCAAAAATATCTTTAAGTTCAGGACACTGACCCAGCATTGCTAAAGTACATGGAGTTGTTCAAAGTAGTGGCTCAAATGGGCCAAAGCTTCCACTTCAAGTTCTGTGTTTCCATAGACTAGGGACCCCTGATGCAATCTGACGTCTATGAACGTATCTGTGACTTTTGCCACATGCTGTTGTTACAAGTGCTTTTTTTGATCACTATGAGTTAAGGCAACTAGGTGTGTTAAGCAGCGTACATTACAGCTGAAGTAAAGTCGGAATGTGATTACTGAATAGTCATAGCTATATCTTAATATCTTGAAACCTCTAGAAAAATGTCAGAGTTCTGCCATTTTAAGTGAGCTCAAGGCATATGAAAAGCACTCACCTGCTTAAAGCAGAGGTACTAGTCTTAAGGTTTTGCCTCTACTGGGGAGGACTGCTCATTTTCTCTAGCCCCACCCCCATCCCAGCTTTGACAATGTTTTTGTTAACTTTTGATGCTGGGGGAGGAACTGTGGTATGTAAAAGTGCCAGAGTGCCCTCCTAACAGACCCTGTGCTCTCCCCAGTGAACTCATTATGCTAAATGAGCATTTAGTTTGGCTTCTCCAGCATTCTTTAGTGACTAAAATGTAGCTTTGACCAGGAAGTTTTCAGGCTGTAACTCCTTTAGACCCTTTTTATTCTTACTTTGCACCAGAAAAAATTCAATGCTCATTTTACTTGCAAAAATTACTACTGCTTGGCCCACGTCTAATAAGGAAATATCTTTGTAGGAATGGTTTTTCTTTTACTCTTAGTAAGACTTTAAAATTAAAACCACTTTATAGAAGGCCTGAAAGAAGACTCCTTTGTGTTCTGCAGTAGGACAATTATATTTCAATAGCAGTCTGAGTAACTATTCATAGAACAAAAAGATTTTGGAAAACATGACTAACACCAAAATGGTTGAGGAAGGTTTCCATGATTGTATTTGGAACAGGGGACAGGAATAAACAAATCAAAAAGGTGTTTGGAACTGGTATTTCATTCCTTAGGATTTACAGAAAAAGGACTAGGTTATAAAAAAAGCTGGGTTGAAATCTGAAATTTGAATTGGAATGTGAAGGAAGCTTGATACCACAGTTTTGTACCACAGAGGCACACACATACACACACACACACACACAAAAAACCAAAACAAAAAAAAACAACAACAAAAAACAAAACAAAACAAAACAAAACAATCAGACTATAGGACTAAAAATATATCGGCTTTGAATATTTTTTCCCCATTCTTATTAGAGTTGAAAGCATACCCATTGATCTAGCAAAAGCAGTTTGCTAATAATTAGACCAGCAAAGGAAGACCTGGGATTTTAACTGGAGCTGGAGGTGGGGAAGCGTTCAAACTTCACAAGTCCCAGTGTAATACAGCTGAAGAAGGAACAATTCATACCCTTCCTTACCTCAAAACACACACAATTATGCTAGTCTCTATATCAAATACCATAAAAAGCCACAAGACCAAGGGTTTATAAATTCATACAGAGATTCAGATAGGAGCTTATAGACAGCAATACTATTTGAGATAACTAAAATATTGAGATAATTAAAATATTTTAATGCTTACTGATATAACATAGAAGATGTCTGGTTATCCCCTCCATCTGCAAGCAAGTTTTTTTGCATTTACCTTAGTGCGCATTACCAATGCTTGTAGCTGGATTGCCCTAAAGTGGTGGGTTTCATTACATAAAGCAGAGAATAAGTCAGAAATACATAATTTTAAATAGTAATTACCTCTGAAAGTTGTTACACTGATGTTTGTGTATTCTAGCTTGATAAAACTTCTTAAAGAAATAAAAATAAGTGTGAAAGAATGTAGCGTGTTATGAATAGTTGAGAAGGTAACTCTTCCTCTCATCGTCCTAGCTGTGAGTGCCTATCAATGAATTTTAAAAAAATGTCAAAGGTATTAGTTTTCTCATAATATATGATTTTTTAAATTTTTTTTTTAAAGAGATAGGAATCAATTTTAGTTTGAAAAGTGCATGCAAAACATAAGCTCGAGAGTATGGGATACAGTTCACAGAAGATTGCAACTCCTAACATTTTTTTTCTCATCTACCAGAAGAAATCAAATGAAACCAGTTTGCCTCTAGGGTTTTAAACATCATTATAATTCATCTTAATAATGAAGTTAAAATGAAATAAAGGAAGAAAAAAAAAATCTCTTCAACAAAAACATTTTCCCCTGCCAACATATGGGTTTATTCAAGAAAAACGTATAAAAGTAATGCCTGCTGTATATATTTGAAGTGAACAGTGAGATATCAAGAGCATAGGTGTATTTGGATCCAGGAAGTACAAGACTGCATATACATTGTACAGAGATATTTTGAAAAGCAGTGTGTTTTCCAAACAAAACATAAAGCATACAAAATACAAGAATAAACGTATGAAGGTCTAGTATAATTATAGTGATAACAACACTCACCCTGAAAATATATGCTTCCAGTACAGCCTTTTCTGTATTTATCTGCAGAAGAATGATAGCATGGTGCAGAGGTGAGTAAGGGCATCTAATCTACCCAGGCCCCCCATAAATGCTTTAATTTAATGAGTCTGGTTGCATTCACTCACCTTCATCTCAAACTGTGCTGAAAGCTTTTCCTTCCAGTGTGTGGAAAGCATCTTATAGTGTTAAGCTTGCTGTCTCCCATCCCCTTGGAGTGTGCAGCAAGCTTATTAGGAATGTTTTATATCACAAATTAAGTCAGTTAGGAAAAAAAAAACCATTGTCACATCCCAGCAATGATGCTGACAATAACAGATAGTGCCGTAAAGCTGAACAAAAGAACACTGGTGGCTTCTACAGCTGTCAGGAAAGATCCCCATCTTACTAGCTTTCTGCCCTGTCTGACTGTCAATTTTAGTAGCATTAAATCACTGTGCAGCCATTTTAAACATTCTGCATGCTTTCAACAGACCTGCAGAAAACCCAAACACATATTCACTCCAGCCTGATGAAGAGTATAAGCAGAAAGTGGTCTGACCCTAGGAGGTATTTCCACTTGCCCTTTTGCCCTTGATGCCTAGAAGACATTCTTTCAATGACAGCAGAAGCAGCATGGATGAAGGAAGGAGGAGGCTGAATTCACCACAGGAAAATCGCCCTCTGTCTGACAAGTGTCTTCACAGATTCTTTCAGCCTTTCAACCGTTCAGCAAAGAGTTGCAGGGTTGGAAACAGCTGAGTCAGCCACAGCTAAATCTGAAATTACAAACTCCAGAGACGCAGGCTTTATAGCCAAGATAACACCAGGGGCAGTCACTTGAACTGCAGTACTCTTCCTACACCTCCTCCTTGGTTTGTAACACTGACATGTACGTACAGAAGCAACAGAAGAAGTTTTTTAACCCCACTGGCAGAACATAGAGATCTAAAAAGCCTTGTGGTCAGTCAGTAAAAGCGTTTGTTTTATTACCACCTTGTCACAGTCTGACTGATCCTGTAAGCTGCTGTTCCCATTAAAGACTGTGGCCAGTCTTCAGCTCTCATCTGCCTGTTCCACACCTCTCTCCAAAACCTCACCCTTCTTCAAGCCTCTGTGAAATACCAGTTCACTATGCAGGATAGTAATGCCTGTGGGGAACTCCTTGCTTCAGAATGGTTTGGACGCTACAAACTGACATGACCCCAGAAAGCAACCTGTCAACTTTATGGAAGAGAAATCCACAACAGACTGTTCTTCAGAACTTCAGAAACCCTCTGAGTTGCTGAAGGCTAGGAGAGTATTCTGGGAAAGTATTTCTACATCTGTCCCTTTGTATTCTTCCCCATTCATAAGTGACCAGCTACTCCAAAACCATGCTACATGGACCCTTGCTTTGATGGGGGCCAGATGATTTTAATTTCACCTGCGATTTTTCAAATGGTTACTTACTACTACTGATAAAGACAGAATTAAGTGAAGCAAAAACTTTAGGTGTAAACTGTGCCCATGACTAATTATTGTTCCATTTGTCTTCTCTGGCTAGCAATTTATTCATAACACTGTCCTGACTTTTGCTAAGACATGGTCCTTCACAACTTTAGGGTTTGCTTTAGTAATACATATGCCCAGGTTTTTTGGGGTTTTTTGTTTGTTTGTTTGTTTGTTTTTTAAATACAACTTTGTTTGGTATTTTGCACTTTACAAAAGTAAACTGGAAATACTTTGTTCTAATTAACTTTTTCAAATTCTTTTTTTCCAACTCACATTGCCTACAGCAAAATATTACCTTGAAGATCTGAAGAGGCATATCAGAGAAGATATTGACTGAGTTGTTAGCCAGAAGAGAAGATCTCAGTGGGCTGAGAGACTGGGCTTTGATGGAGCTAGCATAATTAATGTGGATATTTCCCTACAGCCCAGGTACTCATTCTTCAGTAAACATCCAGTATGCTGGTAAGGTCTTCACAAATGTTTGGCAGTACTGCAAAAGCAGGGTGTCCCATTAAGTAGAGAAAAGAACGGCACATCTGGAATGCAGTGTCAGTAGTGTTCAGGCTAACAGCAGAAAAATGCCACTTCATTTTTGCTAATCCTTGCTAAATGGATCAGCATGATTCTGTCATAAATTCCCACTAATGTCATACTTTTATGTTAAGTACTCTGAAATGAGTAAGAGTGGGAACACCCCATGACTGAAGAGAATTGTCATTTTAAACAAAAGGAGCACTTGCTGATATCATTCAGCTTTTCCCAGGCAGCTGTGTGACAAACATCACGACAGCAGTGCATGGACCTCTTATATGATAAAAATGGTGGAATGGAGCTTCTAAAATTATTATAGGAATTATTAATGACCCTAATGAGAAGTTATGCTGTTGTAGACTTTTCAAAGACTGGTAATGATCTGTTTATTTGCAGCCTATACAGTTCAATAAATAGAAAAGAATGAAACCAAGTAATCAGCTAACCAATACTTTAACTGCTGTGGGGTCTGGGTTTTGTCCCAGGTTCCTAGAAGCGACAAAGATGCTGGTACAGGAAGGAAGCTATTCCCATATCATTACTGAAACCCAAACTCAGTATGAGCCAAGGTTGTTTCAGGATATCTAGTTATGGCTACACTTCTAGGATCAGCTGAGCAAGGTGTTCTGTTTGACTGGTATCTGGCTCAGCATGACCACTTCAGACTTCAGCATGTAATTGCTATCATAATATAATTATCCAATAAAAATAACATTAAAAATAGTTTAGCTTAGATTGTTTACTATGCTACAATATGTAAAATGACCGGTGCTCTCTCTTCACCTTGTCAGAAAAAATCTGTGAATTCATAACAGTAACTGAAGGTCTGCTGAATGAAGCAGTGCTGATTATTCAGTGAAAATTGATTTTGCTTATTAACAAATCCAAAGAAAATACAAGCTCTGCTTTATAAAACAACTATGATCTCAGAAGTTATACATTAAAACATTAGATTTTGTGCAATTTGCCATCTACCAAGAGAAATAGTAATCTTTTAGGTAACAGTAACAGCAAACACTGTAGCAGCAATGATTTCAATTTTTCTGTTTCAAACTTGAAAACGGCTTGTGCACCTGAAATCCTGAACTTTTTCTGGATATATTGTGGATATATTGTATTTTCAAGTAAAAGATTTTTCCCTGTAAATCTTGCCTTCCTTATAAGCCTTTATGACACTAACATAACACTGTTCTTGTGGGTTTTAATCTACTTTTCCAGTGCAAAATATCAGGTCAATCACTATATAGTAAATTGGAAAAAGGAAGGCAAAGAAAGGTAGCAAGAATGGGTTATATGTTATCTGGAGTCCCAAAGATAGCATAGATAGATGTCTACATATTCACGTACATGTACACGAAATAGATGTGATTTAACTCCTGAAATCCGGATCCTATGGTCATGAATGGGAAAACAGAAGCCTTAACAGCTAATGGGATCAAACAATTGAATCCAATGAAGTACGAGATTTCAAAACAGAGGCTTTCCTCTGCTCACGTATATATTTCTGTTATTACAAACTGCTAGCAATTATGAAAAACCTTTAGAGGACAATGTAATGATCATACAGAGGGAATTCTCTTTATTTTCTATTCTGCAGAGGGTAAAGCCGACATCAAAACTGACATCTCGGTCTTCAGTTGTTCAATCCTTTGACTTACATTTAGAAAATATAATAACCTATCAGTACCAAAGAGGAGTAATAATGGTGTTTATTTTGCTATTCACAGATGATTTTTGCATGTGCACAAGTGTCTGATGTGCTTTTTATTTTTCATTCCTTGGTAGGAATTTTAGAGCATTTCATCACACCACTGGTTTCAATCTCAGCAGAAATACACCAATAAATTACCTGCCTTTAAAGTCTGAGGTATTTGCAGGTGGAACACTACTTATGATTAACTTGCATCAACTGAAAACTTAGGGATTTCTTCCCTGAATAAATTAAGGTATGTGATTGCTAGGGAAGTGAGAGAAACACATTCAAATAAGCACAGGAATAGGAAGGAATGTTCCAAAAGTCCCCAGAGTCCCTTCTCAGTCTACTACAAGCATAAATTTTGAAAAAGAAGAAGAAAACTGCATCAATGTACCTAAAAATACCAATTTGAGTGTAATATGGAAAATATTAATTTGAGTGATAATCATATTGCTCTCTGAATTATTTATGCCTTTCAAATAACATTCTTAAAAAAATGAGCAAAGTTACTTTCAGTAAAGGCCCATATTACTTGCTAAACTGGTAATAGTAGTTTGTGACATAATTGAGTTATTTTTCCTACAGGGAAATAAATATGTATCGCTTTATGTACTTTATATGGTTGAAAATAGATAATGTAACTTCAAGTGTGGGTGTTATTTACTGATTCAAATTCAAATTACCTTGTAAGTGAATTCCTTGTCTTTTTAAGTTAGTTAGCAGTTTACTTAATAACTCACCTAAAGGGACCACAATTTTGAAAAATAAACTTGTATGTATATATGTTTTGGACAATTATACAAACTATTTTATGCTGTAAACCAAATTTGTGTGTGGAAAATACCTTGTTTTCATTGATCTAAATAGAGCTTTTTAACCACATTTATTACGTATGATTCTTCCGTTTAACATACATTTTAGAGTTGCATTCATTATTTACTTTGGCTAGTGTTTTCCATTACCCAAAGTAGAAATTTGTGGTATTATATTTAGTAAAAGATGGGATTTTAAAGATTTTATACTGATCTTCAAACTGGCTTGAAACAGGTCTTTTCAGTATAGGCATATTCTTAAACTTCTGTTTGAATTTGCTTACCATCAGCAGGAGGAATATACATGCAGAATATATTCCTGGATGAAATCTGAAGTATTATTCTTTTGGCTTTTATTTTGCTTTGTTTTAAGCTTATAGCAATAAAATCAGTTCATTACCTGAAGCTATTCTTTACAGCTCATTCTTCTGAAACTAAGTAACATGAATAATAAGTATATTCTATATAGAACTTTAAGCAGGTGAGGAGGGGTTTGCTTTGTGACTATTCTATTGGATTATGTCCTCAGGTACGTTGTTGAAAATTAAATAATACATTGAAAGATGGAGAGTACTAAATAATGCAGGTTTGCAGGGTGTAGCTTTTCTTATGTTAAGTGAGGGAACATTCTTTGAGCAGAAAATTTTAACTAGAAGAAAACCATGTTCATGTGATAGATAATTTTTCCATTTTAATTTTAGTCAATAAAAACAATTAATTGTTTCCAAATGAGTTATAAAACATGTATTCTAGATCACAAATTCAGGCAGCTGTTTGAAAACCTGTTCATTATGTGTTATATATCAACATGTGACCAAACCGGAAAAGAGAATATATTCTGTTGTGCCAGAGTCAAGTTAAAAAACACTTCTGGGACAATTTAGCTTCTCTACATTTTCATCAGATGGCATCTGATTGCTTAAACATCATTTGTTTAAGATATTTACATTTGCCTGCACTTTCCTGTGAATGTGCCATAGCTCAGGCCTAGTTTGTAACTCAGGTAAAATACAACATCTAGAGACTTAACTCCAGTAATCATTTCTATATTCTTTATTTTCAGATAAACAAAAATGTTCAGTATGGTACCTAAAATACTTTTCTTTTTTTTCTTCTTTTTTTTTTTCTTTTAGAGACATAGAACCTAGCAGTGGTGGTTTGCTGAACCATTATTATATTATTTCTTTGAAGATAACACCTAGAAACTCATCAGAGTGGACTCTCTGTACCTGAAACTAGAGACTCTGCCCCTGTTTTGGGAGATGCACCCCACAGTCCCAGCCTTTGTGCCTGTAAACTGGCTAGCTCATGTCTGCAGGGCAAGTGTGCTCCATGGGGACCTCTTGGAGATCCCTGTGGCCAAGAAATGGGGAGCAGCACTCACCCAGCTGTTGTCCTGATAGTCACCAAGGATGTGTCCTAGGACCACACAGACAGATTAAGGCTGGTGACCACACCTGCTTCAAAGAGCTACATCAGCTATTTCAATAAGAGCAGCAGCAGCAAACATAAAAGGTGAATTGTGAGACACTAGCCAGCACTGTAAGCAGAATCTCGGAGAAACCATTTCTCTTCTTCTAAGCAGGATTCAGAATAGCCATTTTGATTTTATGCAGGCTTTCATAAAATTGTGATACCTTTTAATACAGATGAAATTAAAACCCAGGAACTAGAGCTGAAACCCAAGAGGTGCTCTGCAGGGTTTGTGACACCCATACCAGTAAATTAAAACAGGGCCAGGGCCTCAAGTGTCGAGCCATGAGTTTTGATGTGTATCCACTACCATGCAATCAGACAGCTCCTGGGCATAGTCAAGGGACTAAAACATGCCAGGGATCCTTTCAACACTGGCATAAGGCTCTGAAGAGGAGGGGGTTGGCTTTTTTTTTTTTTTTTTTGGTGTGAGTAGTGGTTTGCAGACTGATTTTGCTATCATGATTTAGCAGTCCTTGAGCCCTAATGCATGCATTCAGTGATGAGCTCCAGCTGCCTGAAGACCAGAACCAGATTCCTGCAGTACTCTGCTCAATTGCCAGTGTCACACATTAAGCCATTTAACTCTTTAGTCCATGTTACTATGTCCCAGCTAACTACCAATATAATCTGAAGTTCAACATTACTGAAATATTGATTACATTTTCTGCAAATGTTTGACTAACCTGTAAGATGCCTCACTGAAATTCACAGCTGGGCCTCAAATTTTATGTTTAAGCTTCTGATGACATTGACACTTCAGCTAGCCAAGACATCTCTTCCAAGTTCTATCTCCTGTTTATGTTTCACAGTTCACCACTTAATTGTTTTAGGGTAACATCTGATTTTCTGTTATTTTTCTCCTATATTTTCCCATTCATCTGGCACAAACTAATACTAAAGATTTCATTCCCATATGCTTTGCTTTATTACTAGGAGGCAAAGATGTTTTGAAATATGTTTACCCAAATCAAGTGTCATAACTTCTAGTCCAATACATAAAAGTCTTCCCACTAGTAATTCAGCAAGTACACATTGCTAGACTATATGGTGTTGTTTGATAAGACAGCAGGAAATAAGCTATTTCCTGATTTAAAGATAGTTTATCTTCTTTGACAGTTTTCACGCCAGTTAAAAATAATATCTTGGAAGATACTGTATTCTCAAATAGAGTACAGATTGTGGTAGGTAGATAAAGTATCTAAATATTATTGATCTCATAACTTTTTCTATGTTCATCAGGGTCAATTTGCAGAAATTAATTCACATGGTAACACACATCCCAAAGTTAAGCCTTAAAATTAAAAACATTGCTTGTATGGCACTGACATGCTATAGATAATGCCTGCATATGCTGATGATGAATTTTCAAAGTGTCAGAAAACTTTCACCAAAGAAAGGATGGACAAAAATCAGTACAATCTACTGGTCATGGTCATGATCATTATTCCAGGGAATGTCCAGGTGCACAAATGAGCTCATTTATGCAAACTTCCTTTTCAGTCTTCTGTTTCCTACACTCCTCTAAGCACAGTCAAATTAAAAATGACACAGAACTCAAGTATAATGCATTTCTTAGAGCACTAAAAAAGTCCAGTGACTGTTAATACAGTTGAATAAATAGGCCCAAATGAATGATTTTCCCCCTCATAAATGTTGCTCCATTTTTTATTCATTAATTACTCTAGATCAGATTAAAACAGCCAATACCAGCAATGTAACCATGTTTTTTTCAGTTTTTTTCAGATCATGAAGCTTCTGAGAGGTTTGCATTAATATGTGGAACATATATTTTCTGGTTTTCTTATGCTGACTTGTATGTACTTACTTGCATTTCAGATGAATCTCTGAATTATTCTGTGCGTGTCTGGTCACAAAGTAGCCATACCTGGCATTCAGTTACTTCATATTTTAAGATAGGTGGAACCTCTACTGCAAGTGGCTAATATCTCTGAATTTTTTATAAAACTTCTGGCACTGCCTGTTCTGCTGTCTTACACAGCTAGAAGCTGCTGGAGTTCGTTAAAGCTGCACTGCAAGATAAATGCAGCTATGCCTTGCATGCTGGAGCACGCAGTTACTTGGTTTCCAGTACATCTGCATGTGTCTTTCTTACTAATGGTGTTGAGACCAAAAGGCACACCAGGTCCCTGGCTTTGAACAGGATTTCATGGACTGCTTTAACATCACTGATGATGCTGAAAAGCTTCCATGTTTTCTGTTGTGAAGACAGCAAAATGTTTCTAGGGAGAAACACTGCGGTAATGCTGCTATTGTCTCTGGCTAAGCAGGTTAAGCATTCACAAGTAACAGAAAATGCATCTTTGTTATGGAACAACTGATTAATGAAAAGTCACAGTGTTTTTTTAACATTATTAGGTATACCTATTCATTTATTTATTTATTTATTTATTTATTTATTTATTTATTTATTTATTTATTTATTTATTAGGTGTACCTAATTATTTATATATTTATTTATTATCATTAGGTAAACCTAAACAGTTCTTACAGTTTTTTAGGGCTCAGGATTCATAACTTTCATTGCCATTTCAGATCATAGTACATGAAACTTTTTTGCAGGAGTGTCTTCCACGCTGGGACGCATGAGCAAACAAAATGGGTATGAACTGCATGTCATCCTACTGAGCAAGGAGGACTTTCAGATCTGTTTACAGCCAGTACAGCTAGTAACAGACCCCAACCCTGACCGCCTCAACTACAGTACTGTGGTTCTGAACAAACATGAACACAAGGGACCCAGGTGATCAAGCATTAAGTGCATGAGAAACCTCTATGAGGCTGAGTACAGTTTTCAGAGAGCGTAACAGCTAACGGCTCACAGTTTGGTTCTGAGATAAGGAGATTCATAGCAGTTCCCATACTGCACACAGCTGGGAGATCAGTTTTGTTGTGGTTTCATAGAGATGGCAAAACACAGTCAGACTAGATGCATCAGGAGTCCCCTTGCTCCCTGCTCTGATAGCAGTGAAGGACACACAGGTAGCTGTTTTCCCTAAAAAGCTGTTATTCCTGGAGGCAGGCTACAAAGAGCAGAGCAGCTGTTAGGTCACCCTGCCTCACTGCTGCATGGCTTCAGGGCAGGGGCTATAAAATCAGCTCTTCATCCTGCCTATCTACTTCTTCCCTGAGGTAAGCTGATTCCTCTTAGTCACGTATGTAATATAGGCATGTCTTACCCTGCTGTAAAGCAGTTCCTGATAAAGTCCTATGAAAATCCACACAACAGGTACAATTTTTTTTTTTTTTTTTTTTTTTTTTTTTTTTTGTAAATAAGGTATTACACAACAGAGTATGTTATTTATAGGCTTTTACCTGTCTTCAAAATCACACTGAGAACATGCTGTGAATCAGGCCACAAATTTAAAGGAAGATCATAAGCAAATGGTACAAAGCACAGAGATGTTGAGTAGATGTTCAAAGTTAGTGTAGCATTTTTGGCCACTGAGTGATGCTGAACCCAACAGTTATTTTTAAAATAGCAAGTTAATTGCTACAAAATACCCACATTCTCCCATTATTCTTAGCACAAGCCATGTACAGTATCACCCAGAGAGGCATTCAGTTAAAGCAGCTTGAGTTTGTCCTCTAGACTTCACCTGGCATTAAGTATTTTTAATGACACATGTTACCACTTGTTTCACTTATTGTTGGTTTTTGACCTGGAATGTTTCTGGCCTACTCTTTGGTGAATTCCTGCAGTTCTTCAAACCTTCTCAGTTTGTTTTTTTTTCAGTCATTGAGGAGCTGACATACCAGATCACTGACTACACAAAGTGGTTCCCTATTTCCACTTCATAGTAATTTTTGGATACTGTTTTGACATTGGAGCTTTATGGACATGTTTCAAATTAATTTCCATGGCAGTTTTTCTTCAGTCTCATTAGTATTCATTACTGTTTCTATATTGGTTACTTTTGTTGGTTTTCTCATTATTTTTTGTATTGCTCTTTTCCTAAGTGTATTTTGCTTAGATAGATAGATGGGTTTTGGCTGTTCATATTGTATGTCAAGTTATTATGGACAAAACTTTGGTATTTATGACACCTGGCTTTATATAAACGTAAACGTGAATCAACTGGTTTTATTTAATGTGAGGAAAGCCTTCTAGTGCTTTCAGTTTCTTTTCTGAAGTTACACATCCTCAATTTGTCTATTTGTTTCTTTGTAATCTCATGGTTTCTCCTAAATGTTTTTGCATGGACTTGTATCACATTCTTTCTTTCTCAGGCAGGTACAAGTTTGACTAGTAAAGCTGATTCTGAAAATTGCCCAAACTGATATGTTCTTTTCACTATAAACTCTTCCTCAGGTCAATTTTTTTTTTTTCTCTTCATATGAAACTATAATAAAAATTCTGTAGTTAGTCTGTGAAAGAACTTCCCATTAGGAGTAATGAAAATAAAATCTGTCTGGTTTTAAGATGGGTCTTGATTCAACTGCTCTGGGACATATGCACCACTGTTGCCTACACCAGCAGTGGATTCAACTTTATGTCCCATTCTAACCCCCAGCAAGCATTTGATAGCACCTGAATTTTAAATAGTTATTAATTAATTGGTCATGTCCCAGATGTTTGACTCTCTAGTGAAATACATAATCCAAATGCACTGGCAAGCTCTTTGTCTGGGACAATTTCTTACACCACTTTAAGCTAGAAATTTTTTTGGATACTAACCAAGCTATTGGGTTTCTCCACTTACACTCCTAAAGAACTGCCTTTTCTACTTTTTTGTTCCCCTCTTTTTTCCTCTCTCATAGTCAGTTTCAAAATCTGTCCTGACCTCTGTATAGCTTAATTTTATCTATCTAATCTATTTTTCTTATGTATTTTTATTCACATTAAAAAAACCAACCCAGCAACAAAAAACCAAAACCAACACCCAAGCAATCCTACATTCTTAAAAAGAGCACTGGAATCAGATACACTCATCTGTATTTCCTTAATTTCCCTGCTCTTCATCACCCACATGCATTATGACCTTGCTGGTATTTGGTCTGTCAGCTCATTTGGAGAGATGAACTTTTCTGTCTTCTATACAGCAGCTGCTACTTTTTGGCATACTTTTAAATGAGACCCATCAACTGGTGACTATGTAGTTCATAGTTTTCTGAGTTCTCTGCTTTGTGACATCACAGTAATTCTTCGAAAGGTGGGTGGTACTGTTGACTTTTTCTTGAGAAAGGCACAAAGATCTAGAGGTGATCTGTGTAAACTACGGTCGTAACTATTTTTTTCTGTCCAGTTAAGAGTCTTTGATTGTATTATCATCCCTGGCTGTATCTTAATGATAGCCTTTGTCTCCCATGACAAAGCTGGTCCAGGAGACAAGGTGTGTACATTTTATCTGTGTTAGGGCCAAAGAAAAACCCAAACAAACACAAAACCAAACAGCAGGGTAATCAAATCCTTAAACTTCAATCTGTGAAAGGCAGTGCAGAAATACAAATGCTTGAATTTCATTGCTTTTTAGTTAAGCATATGCTTAAATATGTCTGGAACATACTACTGATACATTAGGAAGAATAATAAAAAGAAGGTAAATACTTCCAATATTTTATTGAAGAAGCTAGAGATTTTTCTTAGAAAAAACCTGCAAAGTTTATTTTAAGAAATGATACAACAAGGTATTTTTAAATTGTTACGAGGTTTTCTGGTTTGTTCCATATTCACCATTTCTTTCTAACTTAGTTAAACTTCAGGGCCAATGAAGATATTAATTTCATATGCAGTGATTGTCTTGGCACTGAGTTTATAGATCGTCTTCCTCAAAGGGTCCTCTTCCAAATCAGAATTTCAGATGGTTTCACATTAAAGACAGAATTCAAACTGGTGAGTTTTCCCATAATTAACTGTGATAACACAGGGGATTTGGAATGCCCTTTAAAACATAGCTGTAGGCTTGCAGCTGCCTTTCTGGGATGTATTACAGTTTAGTCATTTTAGTGTCTATTATGACTTGACAGACCAAGAAGCACTTTCAGAACATTGACATGTGATATGGCAAAATTCAGTCAACTGAGCAAACATACAATACAACCAGCTCTTCTCAAGCTTTTTAAAAGCCCCAGAAGTCACATTGCTGTTACTAAAGTTTAGCTAAAAGGTTAAGTATTTGAATTTTTCTAGTCATGAATGAGAATTACAAAGATGTAGAAACAGCCAGTCAGCTTCCACTTAGTATTCACAAACTGATGCGCTAAGGTACAGAACAAAGCAGTCTAATTAGTGATTACAGGAAAATGGTTCCTTTGCCTCCCAGCTTCCACCTCCACTGCTTACAACAGATTGTCCTGAGCTTGTGCTTCGGTCTTATCAAATCCAAAAGCACTACCTTCCTCTCTGACTTGTGTTTCCCAATTCAGAATTAATAATATCGTGCAGGATGAACTTGCAATTAAAATGATAGTTGAACTTGTTTATTCCGTCAAAGAAGCACACAGCTGTAACAGTAAAATCTGCAAATACCATCCACAGGGAGAGCTAGAGTGTAAGTTGAGAATTCATAAGATAACATAAGGAGTTCACACAATGCATTTGGTGCTATTGAAACCAAAGACATCCTGAGCATGAACCTTTCAGAGAATAAAGTGTGTATACTTCCCTGAACTTTGAAGAAGGAACCTCACAAGGTGGTAGCAGGCTGGTAGCAAAACAAAAAACATCAACAATAGAGGGATTAATTGGCCATAACTCACTGCTCCATGAATAGCAGGGGACAGCAACAATGTAGGAATTGCCTTGAGGTTCTTGCTCTAATGATGAACTGTGGAGTAAGTTTCTCTCCTGCATCTTCCTCCCAGGAGTGCTTCATCCTCTCATGCCTCAGGAGGCTGAAAATTCAATGAGTGATAATGCCTGAGTACAGTTTAGAATCACAGGTAACAAAGAGACACATAAACCAAAGCTAACCCTATTTTTTCCGCCTGGTTTTGGTTGCAGTCTTGATCACATGTATTTGGAATTTCTAGGCACAAAACTCTAGGGAGGTCTATGTTTTGTTGCATACACATGTATAGGAATATCAATATTGAGGCAATAATGCCTTCCAGAGTGAGAGGTCAGTCAAACGCATAGAAAAAAGATTCACGAGAATCGGCTGCCTGGGACCTCTAAGGCAGTTTTTCTGACCTGATGTCAGGAGAGGCACTTTCCTCAGTCACTGGGTTAGTGGCTTAAAAGAAGCAATGTCAAGGACTGCTCTGTCCACCTGTCAGTATGACTGTTTTTTTCAAAATCAGGAGGATGTCCTGCATCCTTAAGACCGAAATAGTCTCTGATCTGGAATTAATATTGCTATGTGAAGTGAAAGAAAATAAAATACAGCTAGATACTGTCTCATTCAGGCATTCAATTCTAAACAACATGTAAAATTAATTTTCCTCTTTATTTTATCTATTTTATTCACTTCAGGCCAACAGTCACAAAAATACTTGTAGGTAGGGTTTCTTTTCTCTTTGTTTGTTGGGGTTTTTTTTGTCTTTTGACTCCCATATACCCTTTTTATTCATTGACATATCATCATAGTCATGATTACTTGCAACCATATACATTTTTTTCTCTGTTGCACATTTTTGTTTCATATTAAAAGTAAGGCTCTCAGCAGAAAAAATAAAAAAGTGATTAAATATTTCCAATATTTATTTGAATAGAGTTACACCTTTTAATGAAAATTTTTATAAAAATTGGACATATGTATGAACAAAAATAGTACTTACAGAATAATGTAGTGGAATGAAGCAGTATTCTGCCTTACAATGTTTGGCAAGTTTATTATTCAAAAAATACCGAAGGAAAATTTACATGAAATAAGCTTTCCAAAACATCATAAGTTGTACTTGCGACAGCTTAAACAAACATTTTTAAGGGATCCATAAAAATAGATTTCTGCCTCCTTCCACTTACAAACCTGGCAAAAATAGCAATCCACATTTCTGTAAACCTTTCTTTAGCTTCAATTTATTATGTGACAAGTTTTGCTTTTTTTTTTTTTTTTTTTTTTTTAAAGGAAAAGAAGAGAAATTGACAAAGCAAAGCATAAACAATAGAAAATGTTGTAATTCTGGATGAATAAGCAGACCAGTTTTTCAAAGGGTCAGACAATTCTGAAACACATTATCCTTTATCGTTCTAATATTCCTTATAATCTATCATCATGACAAACACACAAGCTGTCTTCATTTTTCTGAACTGTGGACATTTTCTGCACCTGGTGAATTCTGGGTCACATCTGAGTCTGTGGAAACCGCAAGCACTACAGAACATGAAATAGGATGGTGGTGTCACAGAGAAGACCAGTAAGAACTTACACAAGATTCAATTATATTTAACATCTGAAAAGTGAAAACATCAGTGGCAAAGATTTTAAATGCAGATAAATGGAACCTATACATTTATACAGAGGAGACTTCTTGGCACAGAGGAGCACAGCCGCACATCTGAAAAAAGCCCCGTGACCTTCTTTGGAGGGACAGTGGGAGTCCCTGTGCCATCTCCAGGTGCACCACTGCTTTTGCCTATAAGTACAGCTGCAATATGCACTGACCACTCTTTGGCTTGACTAAAATGTCAGGCACTCTTTCTCCCTTCACTGTTTTTACCCCTTCCAATCTTATTGATCTTCATATTGTCAAGACACTGTAGGAGAGACGGTGAAAAAGCACTGGTGGAAGAAACAGGGAGTCAGCATGATGGACGGGGACTAGAGAAAGGATTTGAGAAAACATGACAATGGGATTTGAGATGGAAAGATTAAAAGGACAGAGAAGGAAAAAAAAGAATCTTTTATCCTTCAGCGTGCCAGACCTTTCATTCAATTCCCCACTCACCCAGACTTCTTAACAGGATGCTAAAATTCATCTTGCATGACACACCCAATTCATCACAATTTCTCCACAAGCAATTTATTGTCTACTTCACACAATCCACATGCACAGTGAAGATAATTTCACCTAATGGTGGGATTGAATATGATATACGTGCATGCACACGTTCACAAAAATCTGTGCATATGCATGCATGCGCACACACACACATTTGCTCCCTACATTGGCAAACGTATCTCCATTATTATTACTACATATCCCAATGTCAATTTGCATTACAAAAACTTTTATAATTTCATAAAATTAAGCCAGTGCTTTTCATAAATTGGTATCTCAAGTTTCAGCCAAGAATTACTGTTAATTAAAAAGGCATTAATGTGCTAAATATTTTGTCATAGTTCATAAATAGAGTTCTAATTTTCCTTGATGATCTATTTTAATGTCTAAGGAGTTATTTGTTCTCCTATTGTTTCATTTTTTAAAATCTTAAATAAAGATTTTCTAAAGCCATAAAAGCCTTATTCATATAAAGTCTGAAATTTCAGCTTGTTGCTTTGAAGTGTCTATGATCCAGGTATTCAGAACTATTTGAATGTCTTAAAGATGTATCACAGTTTTCAAAAGTATCTGGATAAGTAAGTTTCAACTGAAGCATAAGCTGTCAAGTAGGCAGCTAACACGCTTATGCATTTCTGTCAATCTTATTATCATGATGCTACATGGTTTTGAAATCTAGTCTTCTAATGCTAAATTTATTTTTTAGGGAGAAATCTTCTGAAGGGCAAGCACAACTATAGTACCTGTCTAGAAACCATGAAGATATAATTAATGATTGTGTGATACTCATTCCTTGTCTAAAATAGTTCTTTTAAAATTTATTGCTTTTATTGTTTTTAGAAGCAGCAACTTTACAGATTAGGTTGCATTTTCTTTATTTATTACAAAAACACCCATCACCATGGTGTCAGCCTGCTATGCAGTAAATGATTTAGAAGCTACTAGCAGAGCATTGGTATAAACAAGATTATAGGCGTTTGTCCTCTAAGGTAAATTTTTACAGTATTGATCTATTCTGAATAAAATCAGAATACTTTAATTAAACTGTATGACAATAATATCAATGGCTAATTTGCAGCTGTGGTTTACAAAGTTAAAACAAGATTGATACTCTCAAAGCAAGTCTATTTTACACAGACAGAGGGGTAAGATTTGTCTGGGTTTGGCCATTTATTTCAAAGAAAGGGTTTATGGAATAATCTTGTCGTCTCTCTTAATATTTTAAGGTGTCTTACAGTTCTTTCACCAAGAATGTTGGAAGAGAAGATCTGAAATACAGCAGGGCTATCCTTTTGCTTTAATATTGTTTTTGCTTCCCCCTTTCCCTTTCTCTGACAGAGGAAAAAAATCCATGTTAGTGATGTTTAAGAAATCTAGGGTGACAGACCATGGAGACTACTGAGTTTTTTTCAAAGGCTCTGTCAACAAACAGGTGTTCAAGGCCCCTATTTGAGCAGAAGATCTCCTGCTCTCCTCTGCTAAGTCTACTGTGGTCCTGAGAGACTACCTCTTAAAAGCTTTCTATGCCTCCCTATCAACATGCAAGAAGAAAAAAATACATTTAAAATCAGAGAAAATGGGAAGTTTCTGCAGAGAGAAACTGACTTGGGAAGCCAGAGACTGACTCCAGAGTAAGGAGATAAGGATTAAGACCAATAATATTTGGGAACAATAGCATTTTGGGAGCTGGTGAAGGAAAATATCTAAGATGAAAGCAGCAAGCAATGGTAGAAATGGGAGAAAACAGGAAAAGCAGTGAGTTAAAAGGCTTGACTGGCAGGGAAAGAAATTAGTAAAAGAAGTCTCAAAACAAAGAAATGGGATGAGAAGCTGGAAAGGACATGAAAACTAGTGTAGGGAAGAAGCAGATGGAGCAGGAAAGCAGGCTCAGCTGGGATGAGTAATAAGGTCTTGGGCTCGCTGAAGTACACATACCAGCATATGATGTGTATCCTGGAACACACATCCAGATTCCTACAGTTTACTATTGCCATGCTGTCAGTGATACCTGACAAAAACATGGGCAAATTATGAATGAAGACTCAAGTTGTGTTTCCCATAACTCAGCTGCATAATATGACCAAGTTCTCTATGGCCTGCAAGGATGGCTGAACATGCATGCTGCACTCAGTATCCCCCAGCCCTACTGACATGTCCTTTTGGAGACTAAACAAATCCTTATCCTGCTGATGACTTATTTCTGTGTCACTACAAACCCAAGGAATATGTTTCTAGAGGTTTTGTTTCCATTTTAAGGTTCATAAAAAAACCCAAAAGAGAGGTAAAAATATATTTTAAAAAAGACTAGTAAAGAAGTGCCTATCAAGAAATGGAAGTCAGAGGCAGTGTGGTCTGTGCAAACTTAATACATTTTTTTGTACTCTTGCACTACATACCAGTATCCTGCACCGGCACACAGATGGACCAGACCTGTTGCTGAACAGAACTGTATAATGAACAAAACTGACCTGTAGACCACCACTTTCATCTATTACAGAATTCAGATTGTGCTGTAGTGAACGGAAAAGACTGGTCTTACAAAAACAGTGATAAGAAGCACAAAGATTAAAAAAGTGGAAACAAAACCAAAAGATAGTAAATAGAAAATGTATTTATATGAGAAGATAAAGCCATGGGGGTAAAGCAGTGGCTGACATAACTCAATAAAAGAGCAATGAGCTTTTAAAGTATTCAAGAAATAAAGAAATACCATGAATATTTTAACAGAGGACATCATAAAATTGTAAATAATGATGCAGAAAAAAATAGAGCCAATACTTCTGCTCAGAATTTCAAAAGAAGCACAATGCTTTACTAACATCACTTTACAAGGATGCAAATAAATCTATTAATATCTAAGGGGAATGTTAAAGAGAATCTATTAGTATTATGTAGTTTTGCATCAACAGGCCTGTGTAACTTTCACCCACACATTATTAGTAAGTTGGCTGAAGAATTTTCTGGATTTTTCTTAGTATTACATTTAACATATCAAAGACACTCTAGAGGATTCAGAAAACATTAAGAAAGCTCCAATGGAAAATTGAAGGTAATTATGTCATACTAGGAAAAAACAGAAAAACTAGTACAAAATTAATATTAAGTAAACATTACATGAAAATGATATAATCAATTTCAACTGATACCATCTAAGAGAAATAAAAAATGCTCTTGTAAATTAAATCAGAGTCAGTCTTTTGTGAGATTACAATTTTGGTTGGTGAATTTACTGCACAAATATAAATTTTATGAGGCTTTTGACTCAGCATCTATTATCCCTTAATTAACAAATGAATGATAAGCACTACAACAAAGCATATATTAAAAACCCTAATAATTAGATAAGTGACTAGTTGCAAAAACAACTGGCAATAAAGGATTAATATTAAACAGAGGCTGTTTTTAGAGGAGAGTATGATTTAGAAGTATGTATTATATCAACACAGAAGAAGCCGATGATGGTTACACAGAACTAGTAGACAAGGCTAAGGCCAAGGAAACCAGCTCTGGAACTGAAATACAATGCTTTTTGTACAGAGAAACAAAAAATCCCTTCCTTCTTCACTCCCCACACCCAAAATGCAGCATATATCTACACAGTGAGAAACTATTTGCTGATAGCAGAAAGTCTGAAAAAGAAATTCAGGGTCATTACAGGAAAATAAATAAAAATTAGTTCCTAGCAAAATTTAGAGACAATGTGGGTTAATATAAATCTCGAAGGAACAAGCAAGGAGGAAGAATAATGAAAAGCAGTGGTGATGTTAGGCCTCTAGATAGCACTGGTGAGATTTATACTGGCAAACTGCCTGCTGCTCTGCATACTGCACAAGTTCACTTCTAAAATGTCACTGAAAAAACTGGAGACGATATAGAAAAAAAGCTGCAAAATTATTCCAGGCTGAGGAAAATTCAGGTGAGTGAGGACTTAAAAATATCAGTCCGTTGATGTTATCAGAAAAAAAGACTGGCAGGTAGTTTGATTGCAGTGTATAAGCACTCTCACAAGGAACTAGAGAACTCTTTAATCTAGCAGGGAAGGATGGAAACCAACAGATAGAAAAGGAAGCCAGGCAAATTCAAAATAGGAATAAGATAAAAAAATTAATAGGGTAGGTGATTAACAGCTGGAACTAACTCCCAGAAGGAACGTAGATTGTCTGTTATTTGGTGGTCTTAAATTAAAGCCAGGCACCTTTCCAGAATACGTACCTAGTCTGGAGTCACTGGAAGAAATGTAATGCCCTGCAATATATAGGACATGTGTGACTAGATGATCTAATGGCTTCTTCTGGCCTCAAAACCTGTCAATCAAAGGTAAGGCTGTAAAATATTGCCATACAAAACTGGATCTTAACAAGCCTTCTACCACACGGTATGTATAGATAGTGTTTGGCAAATCAAAAAAAAAAAAAAGACATTTGATTCAAAATGTCTATACGCAGTTCCTGGCAGCACGTTACTCCTTGGTCCTTGGATCCTGGTCTTGCAGTCTTTCATACTGACACTTCCCAGCACAACCAGAGTCAGTGAGAACAATGCAGAGAACTTACCAGCATGCCACAGATCACTATCTGAATATCAGCACCTGGGGATTTCAAAGTAATAGATCTTAACTTTTCGTGCCTTTGCTCCTACATGTTAATGTCATGAAGAACATTTTCTCCCATCTAAATACAATGAAAATAAACCAGTCTTCACAAACATTATCGCACTGAATGCCAAAGAAAACCCTTTGAGAAAACTAGTGATTTTTGTACTCACAGAAAAGTTTAGATAGATTTCAGTAAGATATGAACGTGTATGTTAGAGAAAAACAGTTTAATGACTGAAAAGTCTTTCAGTTTGTTTATAGATGACTTCATTCAATGAACAAGGCAAAGAATCTATGGATATCGTACAGTTACAAAAGACTGTATTAAATATATGCCCAAATGCACCCAAAAAAATGATGTTGCATAACTTCACAGTATTTTTTTTATTTGTTAGTAACACAGCCCCGTCTTTGGTAGATTTCACACTGCCCTGGTCATAACTGATGAAGCGGTCTCTTCTCCAATTCTTCACAAGTGATAAGAAAGTCAGAAAGACAGAAATATTAAATGGAACCAATTATGCTGTCTGGGACAAAATGTGGTCTAACTACTCCCAATACAGCAGCATAACTAGATAAAAATTACAGAACTTGGAGTACCAGATGGAACAATAACATAGTACCTAATGACCTATCCAACTGACAGTGTAGTTTGAGAAACCTCTGAGCCTCCCTGCTCTGGGATACACAGCAGTAGATAAGGACAAGGCTCAAGGAGGCACCAGCTAACTCTTATAGTGCTGTAAGCTTCAAAGCAGGGAATAGAAATGCAAGCCCACCATCACTGCTCTGTCTGAACAGTCAGTAAAGTGGCAAGTTACCAGCTGCCTGTCTTTTGGAGTTACTTCCCCTGCAAAACCTCAGTTGATGGGTAAAACATCTATTTCTTGTGCTTCAGTTCTGGCCAGAATATTCTAGCTCAGCCACAGGGAGGTTAATCACCTGGTCTGATATGAAGGTTTAGGGGCAGACACAGGAATACATTTACCGATTGTGCAAGTTTTCATCAGGCAGTAAAGGCAGTTTGACTTTTACAGAATTTTGGGACAAAAAGCAAACTTAATTATTTGCATTTAAGTATTGTGTTTACAGTTAAACCTAACTGTGCAAGGAGTTGCCCATGAAAATTTAGCTTGTATCCTATGTACATGTATCCTACCTGTCATGTCCACTGATATAGATAATTTAAAGTTCATTTGTTTAACTCAGCTCTTACATAAGTGTAAGTAATATAGTACAATTGCATTATTTTCAGTCAGCTATGTTTTCTAAGTCTGCAGGTGGGCAGAGCCTTTATAGCTTTACATGAAGACAGATATTAAAGCTTCCAGCAATGTTCTCTAAAATCAGTTTTGAAGTCCTGATAGTGTACCTTTGTCCATCCTCTTGCAAATGAGTTTCATTACTCTCACCTTGTTTAGAAATCAGGTTATTAAGTACCACCCGGGGGGGGGGGGGTGGGGGGGGTGGGGGTGGGGAATAACTGGTACTTTATCATGCAAAGTTATCCTATTTTTAATGCATATACTTGAACATTTTTGCTGAAATAACAAATCACATTTATGCAGTATTATGACAAAGACTGAGTTTGGTATTCAAATTCAGGTCTTCTAACAATCTTCTCTTAGAAAGGCAATGGTAGACCTGGACAAAGAGCCCAAGGATAGGTAGGAATTGTCCTGTATCCACTTTTCAGAACTATCAGTCAAATTGTGGTGAGTACCCATGTACAAACAACACAGGCTGTTAGCACACGCAGCAGAATTTGAGGGGTGGCACCTACGTGAGTGAGTTAAAGGTGAGAGGGCTGCATCTGTTCTCATGACTAGAGTGGCAAAACCTTTTCACTAGTCCTGAGTCAGGTGCAATCTCAGTGTTCAAACATCATTAGTTGTATCACTAAACTTATTCTAAAGTATAGGGGATTTTTTATTGTTGGGATTTTTTTGTTGTTGTGTTTGGGGTTTTTTTTCATGAACATGCATTACTGTTTTTTATAGCTTGACAGTTTTATCTGTGCTTTGATTGTAAAGTAATGTTTCTGTGAAATGGGCCTGATTGGCTGTAAATATATCTTGACAAATTTTCTACAATCAACAGCATAATATCTTAAAACTTTCTCACATCTTGGTAGGATTTGAGAAAACTGTGCCCACACTGGAGCTGACAACCCACCAGTTGTTTTCCTTGTTAATTTAGGTCTCTTCTAAAAGGTATTTTAACCTCATTTGTTGCAACCAATTAACCCTATTTGTTCATAATGATCATCCCAAGACTCCTGATGACAATCCAGGGGAAAACGTAGTATGAGTGAGGAATTCAGGCACCATGTGAGAGCTTAGAATAATAATCTCTTACACCTTCAGTCTCTAGGAAAAGAAACTCTTGAGACGATTATATGCATGTGTTTGGCTACACATTTCTACTAGCTTTGAAAACATCTAAAATGCCTAAACAATTGTGTGTTTGTAAAGATAAAACTATAAAAAATAAAGATATGTAAAGATAAAATTAGTTTAATTTGTCATTTGGGTACCAGAGAAACTTCCCCTCCACTTCCTTTTACTGATCCCCTCCTCCCACGTTTTATGCCAAATGGATACACATTCTGGTTCATCAATAAAAACTGCCTCAATTTAATAGTTCAGTCTCCTTTCATCTTTCCAGATTCCAACAAGCCAAGGAAGTATCGGCTAATTTCAATCACACTGCAACCTGCTCTCTTCTGTTGTAGCTTTTTCATTATTCCTTCTAAACTGACATTGTTTCCTTTCACACCAGGTGCCTTATGTAAAGGGCTTTAGCTATTGGAGACATAAGCTGCAAGATGACAAGAATGTGATGTTTCAAAACAAAATATTAATGACATTATGTAAGAGACTCACCTAACTATTTTTCCCTAGCAACAGCATGCACACCCTTGAAGTATGCCTTTAACAGCTAAGCCTGGCAAGGAACACTGGTACATACTGTGTTTCCCACCTTTTTTCTAGTGCTTAAGCACTGAGCAATCTAGTTCCCATTTGATATTATTCTTCTGCCTTGTTCATCTATAAAATGACATCATGCAGCAGAGCAAGACAAATGAACCAAAACAGAAGTCCTAATAAAATATGTGTCCCCAGTTTCTGGTATTCGTAACTTTTGTTCTCACAACAGATGCAGTTCAACAGTAAAAGGTGAAATCTCATACAAATAAGTCTTTAATTAAGAACAATGGTCATATTTTATGTTAGACAGCCACCACACACAAAGTGTACTTGCTCAATATAAGTAACAGGTAGCACAAACCTCAAAGGAAATAATGAGCCCTAGTATCCCTTTTGACTTTTTAGGTTCTTACAGTCAAGATGTGGTAAAACATACCCATGTGGGAATTAAACACATAATCTTGTTATAAGACATAACATCTGGTTTGCCTTGTTCGCAGGTCCCAGAGGGATAATTTATTTGCTTTTGTTCAGAAATGGAAGAAAGACTTGCATTTGAAAGGGCAGCTGGAAAATTGTATCCTGGATAGTCACAAAAGTAAGAGCAGTGAGTAATCACTCAAAAATCTGTGTTTCTGAGACCTCACTGTGCCCAGCTATCTTTATCTGCCAACAAGCGCTGACATGCTGCAAATGCACTTGGCTTGAGACCTCCCTCTAGAGAGCACAAGTCATTGTACAGTTCCTTCATATATATCAATCTTCCTTCCTGAGTCCTTGGCATGTTACACTGCATCCCCAGCCCCATAGTAGTAAAGACATGCCCCAGGGAACAGACTGTTCAGTGAAGGATATTGAAAAATCCCCAGCTATTTTGGAGATGCAAATTCTGTGTGTATTACTAAAGCAAAGAAATTCAGTCAAAACAGAAATTTGAGTTCCAAAGACATGCCTGCAAGCACTGCAATGCCAAAACTGATATTGCAGACCTACATATAGGGAGTTGTGAGGAGCAAAAGCAAGGAGAGCTGTCAAATCACTTCCTGTTTTAAAAATAGCACTTTTTGCTATTGTACTATCCAAAGATGCATGAAAATTAACATTAAAAGTCCACCTACTGTTCTGACAATCAGAATCTTAATACAGAGATTAAAAAAACTCAAAATCTAAAGAAACCATTCAGAGAAAGAAATACATTCAGCTATGTTTCAATAAGCTGAAGTTGTAGAACTATTGCAATACTGACTTAACTATGTAGTTTCAAATGGTGCAGCAGCTCTGCCAGTCATATGTGTAAATGTTGACCTGCTCATCATCCACTTACAGAATACTGCAGAATGCAGATTTCTCCTTCCTCTTCTTTACTATGCTTATGAAGCCATTAGTAAGTGAAATGAAGGCTCACAGGTTTTTTGCTGTGTTGGTGGGGTGCACCCATGCATTTCTACCTGCCTGCTCTGTCTGAGGCAACACAAAAAATTACCTGATTGTGAGTGTGACTGGGGATTTTTAAGTTATCTTGCTTAGAGTCAGTGAAGTAATGAAGTAACACTGCAGGAAAAAAACCTGCAGATTTTGGTGATGATAACAACCCTTCAAAATGAAACAATTTAGCTGCTGTTTAGTATTCAGGCTAGTAATTTTTAGAGTCCCAAACTGAAACTCTTCATACCTTTCAGATACCCTAAATAATGCATCTGCTAAAAATGCCACGCTGCACACTGTCAGAACTAAACATCTGACAATTCTGAACTTTGAGATTTGTACCTTCAAGAATTGTTGCATTACCTCTGCACTTTCATGCTCTGAACTTAACAGCTTAAGTGCTGTTTCTCAGTCTATAGCTTGAGACAAAGCTTCAAACCAAAAAAAATGTGGGGGAAAAAAAAAAAAAGGAAAACAACTCCCCCAGAAGCCAAAATACCTTGCTGATCCTTAACAATAAATAACATTGTCTTTGTCCACTGCAATATACATGCTAGGCAGGAACCTACATCTAAGAGCTGCCATGGATGACGCCTTGGAAGGCACTTTATGCTGTCTAGACTATCTTTTGCAGCTAAGTAGTTAATCAGTTGTTGAAGGGCAAAGAGGAAAAAATAGGCAAAGCTAAGCGTAGAAATTGTGAACTATGTGGAGCCAGAGCATAGCCTGGTATGCAATCAGGCTGAACAGGACAGCAGCAGCTCATAGGCTGGGACAATCCTAGCCATTAACACTGTCCTGATCTTCTTTACAGTCACATACGGCACTGGGCTGAAAAATGAAAGCACAGTCACTGCGCCCGGTGTCTTAGTATGGATGATTGCAAGGTGACCGACACCTGTCTATTTAGTCATGGCAGCAGAAGCAAGGAGCATGGCCCCCTACCAAGTTTTTTAAGTGGTGAAAACCAAAAAGCTACAGATGTTATATATTAGCCTGCACCTAATAAAAAACGTAATGAGGCAGCCTTAGGGTGTGCATGACACATGTCTTTCAGGATACCATGAGTTCTTAGAAAGGTGAGAAGCAAGGGCAATTTGTGCACATGGACACCACCTGGCCACAGTGCCATACTGATGTGGCCAGGGCGACAGGCTGAGCTCTCTGTAGTAGAAGCATGTTGCAGACCTAAAGACTACTAGTGTACTGCTAACAAAGACAGAACTGTAAGTGCATTTGTCTAAATTCAACTATGTCAATACAGTTCTATATTGATTTTGCTGTAACATGAGCAAAAACCACAAGCATGAAGTTACACTGACTGGTTTTGTAATAATAGCAGATTAAATGAAGGCTATTCCTGGAATTGTCTGGATGTTGTCTGTGTTGTCTAGTTGTTGTAAAGTAAACAACCACATCATTTGCAAGCAATGCAAGAAAGAGAAAGATGTGTGTAGTGGGGGATGATTGTTTAAGGAAAAGCAGTATTTGCCAAATGGAGAATTGAAGAAGTTGAAAAAGTACATTCTGACTTTTTATTCTGAATAGTAAAAACCCAGGACTTTTAATATTTTGACAAAACTTCCTTTAAACAAAAAAAAGAATAGAAAAAAAAAAGAAGAAAGAAAAAAAAAAGAAAAAAGTAAGCTTGTTCCTGGCATGCATACTCACTTTTTCTGCAGCATTTATTAAAGGATCACTTCTAAAGATACTTTCCCACTTGGATGTCTGCCCCTTCTTTTTCTAGCCCCTTGAACCATTTCCACTTGCAGTTCAGGTTGAATAAACTGCACACATAGGGTCTGACTTTTAGATAAGAACAAAAGCTATCCCCAGGACTATGGAGGAAAGAAAATCACAGCTCTAGATTAATGCAGTGAAATTTCAGATCTTTTAGCATTTCTTTATCAGGAAATAAAAAGCTTGCAAACAAACAGGAAAACTAGTTATCATATCTCTAAAGTATTCTACAGAAAAAATGAAGTGTTCCTGATCTTTTGTGACTCATCTTTATTATGACATTATTCCTGTTTTATTTCAGCTGGACTTGATGCAATATCATATTGCCTGACATATTAGCAATCTCCTTTAGTGCTGTACATGGATTTTTCTCCCCTCCATACAGGGACTAAAACAATGTCATTATGGCTACAATTTTGGGAGCAAGCTAATTAAATAAAAGCATTGTATTTTCAGATACCTATCCATTAAAGGAAAAGAAGAAGACTACTGGTTTTTCTGCTGTGAAAATGTCCCTATAAATGCACATTTCTACAGAAATATGCAGCCCATATTAGGAAAATCATATAAAGGATCAGAAGACCGAAATAAGGTTAACTTCCATAGATGGGAATCAGCACGAAGCGCTATGTCCTGAGTGAGGCCCATCCCATACCTTGTGTGTGGGGTTCCCAGCATCTGAAGGGGGTGTAAGGTTATCTTTACTATACCTTCTTATGTTGTTAACTGCAAAAACTGGCATTCTAAGTAATATTTCACAGAGTCTGAATGCCTTTCTCACTGGGATCACAAAAATCCAGTGTAAAATTGACGCCAAACACCTTCCTCCAAGTTTCCTGGGGAAGTTGCTTTTTCAAAATCTTAACCTTTAAGGAACCAGCTATGAATTGAAGATGCCATTGACTCCAGATGCCACATCTCCAAGGCTGTCTTCCAGCCATGGAAACTACCCCAGCACCAGAAACTTAGGACTTTCATGGATTTCACCAAAAATACTTTTTCCACAGAATTTTTAACCCAAACACACACCCCTCTTACATTTAATACTATTTTTGTTCTTGAAAGCAGCTCAGTAAATTTATTCCATATACCAGCTCAGTAAATTTATTCCAAGGCCATATGTTATGCCTTATAAGAACAGTAGCATCTTTCTCATATAAGCCTTCTAGCTTCCCCTTTACCAAGGTCTCGATAAAACACAAAATTATCAAGATATGAATCTTTTCTCAAACACTGACAATCAAGACACAAATAAAGCTTTGAGGAAATCTTCTTTGTTTTGTTCTTCCCATTTCATGTGCTTAGTTTTTTAACTCATCAGTTTTATCATCTGCAAATATTCTCCAATTCAGAGATTCCTTTGGTTATCTTCTTTTGCATGTTTCTCCAGCTATATGTTCCATGATACATATTTCTAATTCTTTTAAAATTCAAACTGTAGCTAGTGCTACCGGGTGGATAATTTAGAAATTCAGAAACAGTTGAACTCTGACAATTTTTGATATTGTTATAAATGCATTCCTCATGAAAAGCAATACTTTTCTGGGATATTTGCAGTTTCTGAGTTACTCAAAGATACTTAGATGCATATGTATATTGGATGGATTTGAGGCTTTCAGGTCCATATGCTTTGAAGCTTTCAGGTCCATATGCTCAAAGACAAACAGCATATGAGTTGAAGATTCATAGGCAGGTCTTCAAGTTGCTGATTACTTTCCTAAGCCTTTAGAAAAAGTACAGGAAGAGAAGCTTCTGACAGTTTCAGACACTATGTCCTGCTAGATACCTACACTGGCTCACTTTATGGATAGACTTGTGTCTATTTTTCATTGCCATCTTTTATGGTTTCGTGGATAGTTGAGCAAACATTGCATATGTACATAAAACCAGAAAATATGTAATATATGTAAAAATTCCTATTGGAAGAGCTTACTTAGTTCTTTCTTGTTTTGCTCTTCCTCATAGCCCAAAAGTAACATCACAGAATTTTTTAAGTGCACTTATCTGCTGTGTGTGAAAAGAAACATCAGAGGTATTAACAAAACACACAGTTTTATGAAGAAGACATGCTTGCTTGAAAATTTATAAAGACCTTCACACTTCCTGACCAGTAACAATCAAGCATTTGGTTGCAGGAAAGGAAATAAATCAAGTTACCATCCAAAGAACTCAGTCTACCAAAGATGAGGGAAACAGATCAGCAGAATCGTGGTCATCAGCAGCTGTGTAGTGAAATTGTGACATGGAGGGAATGAATAGGTATGCTGCTCAGAAATCCTTCAGACAGTTGCAGTGAACTTGGCCAAATTTTTTGGTTTTGAGAGTCTGGTTTCATTATGTAACTTTTAGGAAAGTTGCTTGCCACTTGTTGAATTATCTGGGTAAATTCAAGTCTTTTTCATGGTGGTGAGATACAGTATTTTATACCAAGTATGATTGTTTCTATGGGTACCTACTCTGTGGTGATAAATTATTCTCAACATTACAGAGATTGTTGGAAAAATACTTCAGGACGTTCTTTTTGGACATCACCTACATTTACCAAGTTGAACAACACTGTAAAGATCTAGCACACTGCATACTCTCATCTAACTTCAGAGAACCAAAGTTAGGAAAGCAAATGCTGTATGTCATTAGTGGAGAAATACAGCACCCTCCAAAAAGACAATTCAATTCAACCAGGTTATAATCTTGAAAGTAGTCAACAATGACTCTCCCGTGTATTCACAGACACAATGCCATTCATAATGCATATTTTGTATGATGAATAAGACAGCCCCACCCCCCCATCCCCAGGCCCCCAATAAAAGTGCCCTCCTACTTGGTGCTTTCTTTAGGGTGCATGTGACAACATGAAATGCATTTATGTATGGAATTCAGTCATCCATTTACAGCAGAGGACAACTGCAGTTTAAGTCTTAATATATATACCTAATATTGCTGTCAAATATCTATGGCTAGCAAGGACCTCCCTCTTTAAGACAATTTACTAGCTTGAAAGCAGCAGGTGGGTAATTGATATGTAAGCACTCTCCAGCTCTCCAGACTCTTCAGTGGAGTAATAATGTTATGAACTAGCCATGCTGATGTTCTGTTAAAGGTGGGTTCTCTGTGGCAAAGATCTAAAGATAATCTGTGTCCACAGTCCTCAAAAAAGGAGTCAGAGCCATAGGTAACTTCTGTATGATGCGTGCAAAGAATTTATTTAAAACTGAAGGGAGGGTTGATCCATACAATAACAGAGGCAACAGGATTAGCTTTGACCCTTTTCCAGAGTCCTCCCCTAACATAAACATACTGTGGTCTTTGATCAGAGAACTGAACTGATCTGTGTGTTGAATTTCTGAAGGAAGGAAAAGGAGATGGATTTTCTAAGAAAGGAAAAACACTTCAGACTTGATGATGAATTTGGTTTTTTGTTGATCAAATGCTGTTTCATAGATATTAATTATTCTCACTCATTAGATAAGTAATTGTTATTTGTTATACAATGTTACAGGTAACAATTGGAAACAAGATAATGCAAGCACAATAGGACTGATTGAGTGCTTAATCATATGCAATTTGTTTCAGTATATTTGTATTGTACTCACATTCATATCAGGCCTAGAGGAAGAAAAATTAAGCCTGAGCAAATTCAAAACAAGATTTCTGCGGGTCATCTCACTTAGTGGCACTGAATAAAGAGAATGAATTTAATCCTTTAATTATAGTTTGAATTCAAATTACCTATTTTGCAATGTTCTGGTATCAACTATTTGTATTTAACATTTCGGCAATAATACAGTGACTGTATTTTTTAAGTCACTCAAAGAATATAGTCTTTTAAAACAATATGAACCTGAGGAAAAGAAACTGTAAGTCTACCTTGTATTGAGTGCAGGTTTGTGTTCTACTTACCTTTGGATTAGCTGGAAAGTTTTAAATCAGTGAGAATTGAGTAGCTTAAGCTTGAAGTCCTTCCTCAAGTGAAATTAGTAACAAAGCAGGTGAAGATGTTCAATTCCTAAACAAAGAAAGTTACAGTATATTACAAATATAACAGAAGCTTGCAGTGCAGCTATGCTCAGTTTTGCCTGGAAGGCAAAGTTTTGATAATTTTGAGAATTAAAAGAATGAAGTATTTAATTCCCTGTATTTAGACTATGTAATGGATGAGTAAACCCAGAATTCTCTGAGAATTGTTATGCATTTTCACTTTTATAATTTGTTATCCAATGTTATTTGAAATAGGCCATTTTCATATTGATTTCTTTAAAAACCAATTTGTTAAAATTTATACTTTCATACAGAATTTGAAATTCACTATAATAAATTCTGTGGAAAAAAGGTGATTTATGTAGAAGTACTTTGTGTTGAAGTTCAATCCAATTTGGATATCTATTTGTTACCTGAATGCAGCAAAATGCCCAGTTCTAAGATAATGACAATCATGTATAACGAGCAACTATTTTACTGGCATGAGAATTCACTCTAGCGATGGCACATTACTGATAAAAAATATCTTTTGGTACAGATTTTCTGTAGAATTTAGACCAAAAATATGCAAAATTAATTATAAATATTTCTTTAGTTCTGATTTTCCTGTTTTCAAAATTATGACCATATCCAGACTTTATAAAACTTTCAAACAATCGATGAATTTATCTTTAATAACAAAGAGGTCCATAGCAGCAAGCAAACAGTTAAATGATGCCATCTCAGTCAAAGCAACTGTCATGGCAAAAGGGGATTATCACAACAGTTTGAACAAGCACATTCTGTATAGTCTGCCAAATGACAAAATACTAGTCTTGTGTGCTGTAAATAATGTAGGTGAGTCTGGCAGATTCAAAAGAGAATTTTAATTAAGCTGTTTAGGAAGTATAATTCCTATCTTACTATTGTAAAAAAAACTGGTTTAGGGATTTAATGATAGGTAGGGTGGACAGCTGTGGTGCCTTCCAAATGTGTTTTCCCTTCTGTGATATGGAGTTGTTCATTATAGACTAGCAGAGCCAAACAATATCTAAATAATGAGTATCTTCACAAACTACTCTAAATCTGGATTTGCATAGAATATATGCTGTACCTTTCATACTGTGATCATGTTTATTTATTTAAATTTTAACATATGGCGGCAGCTGACATATTACAGAAATCCAGCGACTAGAACACAGCTGTTTCTTCCCATCCTTTAAGCTCAATATAAATTATATTTGTAAAAGCCTAGCAATTACATTCATGCTAAAATGTACTAAATTATGTATGGCAAAGAATAAAGACATGCTATAAATAACAAACCACTTTTATTACAACAATTCAGTTAATATTTATAAGGTACCAAATACTTTCTGCTAGTAGGAGCTCAGCAAAAACAAGGGCAGTTCCTTTATGACAGCTGCTTTGCTGCATCCTCACAGAATTAGTCAGTCTGAGCCAGGTATTCAGACAACTAAACCTAAGAGGATCAGCTACAAACAGCCTTAGCAATCTTGTATCCTGTCAAAGGCAAGGGCCCAAAAATTTTAATTGCTTCTTTAAAAAATAAAAGCTGAATATCACCACAATGATGAAATACACTGTATATAAAAGACTGGATTAGTTCAGTCCCTATCTATAAAAAACTGATAAGCTTCAATTATCAAACTTTACATTATAAAATGTCAGAATCCTTTGTATCAGTAATTGCATACTCCATAGAGAAGGAAAACCTCTGGCAATACAATTTCCAATTTTTCATCAAAGTGCTCTTTGTCCTGTTTTACACAATTACAGTCCCAAAGAGCACCACTGAATGAATGTTATTGAAAAGACTTACATTTTTTATAGGTGTGTTGACTGCCCAGAAGATCTACAAAACACAGTTGCCAAGGCTGGACAAAAACTAGCTAAAAACATGGGAAAAGCAATGGCAAGATGCAGCCTTATCAGAGATTCACATCAGAGAGACTTAGAAGAGCTACCACAGTCATTGTGCTAACCTAAGTCTACCAGTCAAGATTCACAGCTCTTGGCAAACTAAGATAGGACAAGAAAACAAGTAGAAATACAGTCATCTGTACATACCTTAGATAAAACAAATTCATTCAAATTATTTCATTTGATAATAAAAAACAAAATTACAGTTAATAGTCTTTGTGAATATGTGTGTCACAGAAAGATACCTGAAAGTCTTCACTGTACATTAGGAATGAATGACTGGAATACACCTCCTGAATCATCCAGTGCAGTCCCCCGCTGTCACAAATATTTAATTTGTCTTCTCCATTTTGTAAAAAAGGGTTTTTTTTTGTCCACAGTAAGGGTGCTCTAGAAATGGAGGCATCTAATTACTGAGCAGCTTCATATAATATCTAAAATGAATTCATGGCTTGCTTGCCCCCTTTTCCTTTTAATAGAAACAATTATTTTTCTGTCTAGGAATACATCTTTGATGTTCTTAGATCCATGCTCAGATATCAGTAGGCTAAACAAAGTGAGGTCTTCTAAACTCAAGAGAAAGGATTCCTACCACTCCAAACATCCAAGGAAGCCTGATCTACACCAGCCTAACTCTTATATCTTTGGGTTTTTTAATAGAAGAAAAAAGAACCGAGCATGAAATCAAGAAAAACCTCTCACCCAAGCCCTGAACAATGTTATTATGCTAATGCAGGGGTCCTCAAACTACGGCCCGCGGGCTGGATACGGCCCCCCAGGGTCCTCAATCCGGCCCCCGGTATTTACAGACACCCCCCCCCCCGCCAACCCCGCCCCCACCGGGGGTTGGGGGGGGAAACCAAGCAGCCGCAGATGGCTGCCTGCCACTGCATCCGCGCCGGCCCCTGGTTAAAAAGTGTGAGGACCCCTGTGCTAACGCTTTCCTGTTTCCTAAGAATTCCTTTCCCCTCATCTTATGATCATACTTGCCTTTTTCAAGGCTACTTCTGCAGATAGTTCACAGTTATTCTGTGGTCAGTCAGAATATCCAGTTGCTTATTCACATCTTTCTCTTTTTTTCCCCCTCAGCTGATTAAACCCTATCATATGGGAAAAGCTTCTGTTATGAACTCCCAACACAGGCATCAATAAAGGGTTTTAGGCACTGTGATGTTCAGCATTGAAAAATCTAATAGATACTTAGATCAGGGATTGGAATATATGAAACTGATGTTGGTAAACAAGAATTATACATGGCACAGGGGTGAATGAGGAGGCTGGTTCAGGAATGCAAACAGCCAGCATGCTGAGCACTGGGACCACAAAGAAATCCAAGAGGAAACGTTTCAGACTGATACACATGTGAAATCTTGTTTCCTGCACGGGCTTATGTACCTGTCTTGAGGCTGCAGTTGAGAGTCCTGGGAAATAGAGATGAAGCCTAAATTCACTCACCTCACTTTGCCAAGGGCATCCACACAGAATTTGAGACCAAAGGAATTCTTCACATTTGCCTTCAAAGGAGAAGAATCTGTGAAGATTCCCATGGTAGGACCTTCTGTTGTGGAGGACTCATCACAATACCTGACACTTTAGCAAAGTAAGAAGCCATGGTACAAAAGAGAAGGTCCTTGCATAGACAAATAAAAACATTTCAAAAGGCAAGCAACAGAAAAACAATAAAAATAGGTTAATTCTGGAAATGGAGGGAGATTACCAGTTCCACAGAAGTATAAGTAGTTGTTCAACATTTTTGTATTTGTCCTGAAAAAGGAGGTGAGCAATGGGGTGGCAACATTTGCTATCAGCCCTGTTATTCAGTGTCATAAGGATGAGGACTGGTTGAAGTAAACTGTGTTTCACATGACCAAGGAATGTAAAATAGTAAATGACATTTAATGTGACTAAATGTAAAATTGGATAGGGAGTGGTGTGGGGGAAGGCTTCCACATGTGGATTGTTCTGAATTGTCCATTCACCCAAAAACCTTGCTCCTGAGTAGTATGATAAGCACTTTGGTTGTCAGTGGAGACAAAATAAGAGAACAAGTAAGCAAATCAAATGTCAAGAAAGGATTAGCAAATAAAGAAGATAATAATTGCTCTGCTACAGAAATCCATGCTGCATATGAACTGTGAATACTATCTGCAGTTCTGGTATCTGTCTCAGAAAGGATATGGCAGAACTGGAAGGTGCTCAAAATTCCTTGTTGCTTTAGCTAGAAGTATAGAACAGTTTCTTTTTAAGCAACACTTAAGCAGTCTAGGCCTTTCTAGAAAAACAGAGGACCTGTGCTGGTTTTGGCTGGCATGGAGTTAATTATCTTTTTAGGAGCTAGCACCTGCTGTATTTTGGCTTGGATGTGAGAAGAACGTTGATTGATTACCCACTGATGTTTTTAGTTGTTGCTGGGTAATATTTATGCTAAGTCAAGGATTTTTCAGTTTCTTGGGCCTTGACAGCAAGAGGGCTGGAGGGACACAGGAGACTGGGAAGGGACACAGCCAGGACAGCTGACCTGAACCAGTTGAATAGATATTCTATAGCATGGGATATCATGCTCGCTATATAAACTTGGGGGCGGGGCATTGCTGCTCGGTGACTGGCTGATCATCTGTCAGCAGGTGGTGAGCAGTTGTACTGTGCATCACTTGTTTTCTCTCTTTCCCTTTGGATTTTATCCTTTTCTCCACCTTTTCATTATAAATGTTGATACTAATTATTATTGTTGGTTTTTTTATTGTTCTTACCTTTTTTTATTCTATTTAAATAATTAGATTTTTCTTATCTCAACCCTTGAGTTTTACAATCCTTTCCGATTGTCGTCCCCATCCCTCCGGGTGGGGGGGCAAGTGAGCAAGCAGCTGCGTGGGGCTTGGTGACCAGCTGGGGTTAAACCACGACAGTACCTTGACAGAATATGACCAAAACCTACAAAATCCTGAGTGGTACAGAGAAGATGCATAGATACTGACAGTAACCCAGTCTGAGGTATCTGAATTTTAATGTGAGAAGGCGGCAGCTGAGGGTTGTGGGTTTTTGTTTGTTTGGTTTTTTTTTCTGTTTATGGTACTTCATTCCTGAAGCAGGCAAGAGCTTGAACAGGTTAGAAGTCTGTTTCCACCAGACGGCTGGCACCATCATGTCACAGGTATCTTCAGCCACAGCAAGTAAAACCCTGTATCTTTCACTTTTTAAAAGTGGTGAAGGGCACAGCACAATGCAATGGTACAGATACTGTGGGGCACAGCGGTAATTCAAAGGGTTTCAGGTTCATTTATATGGATAATAGCCTCTTGCCTTCAAAATATCCCCTTTGTCACCATTCAACTAAGGCATAATCAAGGTATTTTGGTGGGATGCGCTACAGCAGTCACAGTACTTGCAGGTGAATGGAGGCAGGGGGTAACTGATACTACAGCACATTTAAGGTAACAACATCAAGAACCAAGGATTGCAACAGGCCAATCAATAATCAAAGGTGAAAAGAAAGGTGACTACTAGGAGTATAGTCTGTATGCAAACACAGTACATATAGTGTCAGGCTGACAAAACAAATGACAAATGAAATGTGTTATGGATTGTTTTTCCAGGTAACAATGCCTCTATCTCCACAAAACAGCTTGCACAGTTCAGCTCCATAGAAAACTAAAATGCACCCCTGAATTCCATCACCAAAAAAACCCCCCAAAAACCCAAAAAACCAAACAAAATTCAACCAACCTCCCCCCCAAAAAAACAAACCCAAAACTACAGAGATTCTGGGGGTTCTTTGAGCACAAACTACAATACAGTATTTTTCTATGGGGGATAGAGGCCCTGAACTATATATCTAGCAGTGACTGAGCTCTGTGTTCTAAGGCACGATCCAGCAAAGGCCCATTTACATGCTGACATAAAAGGTGCATATTGAAGAGATATATCCTGTAGTGTCTCCATCAGCAAGGAAGGAACGAGTTAGACACAGCCACATCCTGCTTCACAAAAGGCTTTTAAAACCCGCAAAGGCAGTTCAAAGGCAGTTCAAAGCCAGTCTGCCACTCCATTGTCAGCCAAAATAAAACAGGCCAAGCATTATGTGTTCACAGTTGCACAAACCAAGAAGAAAGGTGCTACTGCATTCTGAACGAGCTGTAAGTAGTGTAGACATTGTGCTTGCAAGAAGGAATTACAGAAATGAGTCTCCTAGTCGAGCAACTAGATATTGCTTCACATCTTTTTCATGATATCATTAGGCTAACTGCTTGTACCTATTGAACCAGTGGGAAACTTGCACATGATAAAAGCAAGTCAGAAGGAATACAAATTCTGAATGAGCCTGTAAATCTAAAATCATCTTGAGAGAAAAATAAGACCTTTTCCTGGCTTGCCAAGTTTTCTTATCCCAAAAACAGTCTCCTTGGACTGACTGATGAGGGATAGAAACATGCAAACCAGGTGAAGTGAATCACAAAAGTAAGTAAATTTAAATTAATCCAATAGGATAAGTACTATCTTGGAATGAGTGAGTAGCATTTTGAACTCATTTGTCTGCTACACCACAGATTAATACTTTATAGAAGTCCACAAAAAAAAAAAAAAGAAGCTATAACATGCTTCTCAATAAAAGCACTGTTGAGTGTCCTGAGATGTTCAGGAGAAACACAACTTTTCTCTTTCTGGAAAGTGAGGGTGATATCCACTCTTTTTCTGGAGAGTGGATATCAATGATGCTTTGCACATGAGAAGAGTAGCCATCAAAACATTTGAGAATTAAAATCAGCTTTCCTTTCAGCTTGTTCCCTGGTAATGTGGGAACATGAGAAAATACATTAGGACAAGTACTTGTGTTGTCTTTTCAATTGCACAAGGTATGAGTACACACTGGGAAAAAGAAGGGATATATATACAAAATAAATTATAAGAACAGTAGATGATATGCTGAGGAAAAGCAAGACAAGAAAAAAAGGTACTTGGGATTTTTTAATGCCATAGAATATTACAGCTTTAAAAGGAGAAAAAGAGAAGAGAAAAAAGAAGAAAAGGAAAATTAGAAACATGACCTAGGGCAAAATACTACAAAAATGAAAACAAGGGAGGCATTTGTAATAGAAATGGGTGTGTGTGTGTGTGTGTGTGTGAAATGACTGAAAAGAAAGAAAGAAAAAGAAAAGCAAACTAAAAGGACAAGGACAATGAAGCTACTTTTAAAAGAAGTATTATGGCTAAAGTGCTACAATAAGCAAAAATAGGTATCTCCATTAGCTCAGGCAATTGAGGTTTATACTTTTATTGCTGAACATTCCAGCTTTCATCTCTGTAGACAACTCTGTTATCTGGATTTGTGGCATGACTATATTTGCACCTAATTTGGTCAGAAAATATGCATCCCTGTAGGAAAAAAAAAACAAAGCAAGAATAAAAGACCAACTTAAATGAATAACGCCCCCCCAGACTGGGAAATGTCTGCAATCGAAAAAACCAACCCAAAACAGAGAAAGAGAAAAACAGAGAGAAAAACTAGTGAAAATGTGTAAGAAAGTCATCCCTGGAGTCTACAAAGGTAAGCTGTTTTAAATGGCATATGCTTTGAGTTTTGTATTATAAAAATACATACCAAACATCAAACATTCCCCTGCTACTGCTGTACATGCATATTTATTTTAAAGTATCTCTGCACTCTGAATAGCTATTTTATCTTTTGCTTCCTCTCCTGCAGCAGGAGCATCACCTCTTATTTCCTAATGGACAAAAATACCAGAGGTCAGAAGCAACATGCAGACATATAGACGATCTGACAATTTGTTTAATTAAGGCTTTAAAAATTTCAGATCTTTCTAAGTTGTTTGGCTGCCAGTTTGGACAATGCTAGTAATCTGAGGGTTAAGCAATGCATTTAAAAGTGGCGAGTGCTCAAACACTACTAAATTATAAGAAAAAATATTCTGGACAGCATTGACATGACACAAACACAAGCACTGTCAAACATGACAATAAATCACTTGTCACAGGAAAAGAGCAAAAAATGTTTAATGTAAGTAGATGCTTCTGTGATTGATATGCAGCCCTGATCTTCGTCAAGAAATACTGTGAATAGGAAAAAACCCATGAAGTTTACTGTCACCAAGGAAGAGAATGTATATCCTGCAACTATGAATGAAGCAATTAGGCTATCTATTGCACACACATTTATGGATAGCAGCTTTTTACAAATACTGGCAGGATTAATGCTGTCTTCAGAATGACAGATCTGCTTCTTTTTTTTGCACAGCATGTGCAAACAAGATTTCATTTAAAATGTGAACATTGATTTTTGCCTTTTTTCCTTCATTTTTAAAATGGCACATTAAAAAACACAGACAATAAATAAGATAATTTAAAATTACATTCACATTAGGGAACAAGAGAAAATTCTTTTAAATGATTCAATGCTATCCTCTTTGATGTACATATAGCTTCTTTAGCTGTGGAAATATTTCAGTTATTTCTCTCTTACCCCATCACTTTATCTCATAGTCATTTACAATGTTGCTGGACAGTAGCTTAAGAAATTATTCAAACCAGAAAGCAAGCCTGCAATTTTCAGGCTAAATCTGCAAAGCCATTTGTCTACAGTACAACAACAAAAAAAGTTAAGTGCTGAGATACTGAGTAAAATCCAGGTACCTCAAATCTTTCTTGGCTTTGTCCTTAAATGATTAGTACATTTGGTCAATCTGGAGCACAAAGAGGCTGAAGAAGCCAGGTTTGTTGTCCTAGAGAAGAATAACCTGAAATCGATCTTATCAGCTACCTAGTGGGGTATTACAGATGTAGACTTTCCTCAGAGGTGCACAGACAGGAGGCAAAAGTTGCAAGAATGCAAATAGCAACCAAGGGAAAAATCTTCTGCAGAGGGAACCGGTCAGTGCAGGGACATGTTGCTTAGAGAGGTTGTGGAACCTCAATTCTTGTAAGCTTTTAAAAATTCAATTGGATAAGGCCTTGAACAACACACTCTAATGGGAAGGTCTCCATGTTTTGCATTGGCTAGATGGGACCTACAGATGCTCCTTTTGAACTAAAATGTTTTACAATCCTAAACGAGTTTTGAAAACAGAGCAGATTACTAAATCACATGAGGGCTTTGGGGGTTTTCCACATGTTTGTACGTTGTATGTACGTGAAGGCTCCTGGATCTTTGAATTTAAACAGAAAAGCATTACTAAAATATTGAGAAGCATTTACTTGTAATTCCACTTTCTGACAATCCTAGATTATCAGCATCCAGACTCTAATGAATAGAAAATGAATGAGCCAGAAGACTGGATGTTCTTCATCATCACTTAATTCCACAAATTCAGTTCAACTCAGTAGTAATTCATAGAGTCTTTCTATGAGAAGGCAGCTTAGCAGCCTCGATAGAAATAGCCATGCAGTTGCCACACACCCATGCTACATAAATATACTTCCTTTGGTAGATTCCACAGTCACTTCTAAATCTCAATGAACATAAAATACTCTTACTTAGAGATTGTTATTTCAGCCTTTTGTTTAGTTGTACAAGGAAACCAGCCAAAATTTTAAACTCTTCCTATGTTTTGTTGTGTGTTTTCAGTGAATAAAGAGAACATTCCAGCCTCTGGGGATACTGATCTATTCACAGGCGCTAAATACATATTTTAAAAGACAGTATAAGAGCTTTTCCAAGCTGGATATCTATGCAAAGCTATAGAAGTCAAAGAAAATGAAATTTGAAGAGTAAATTCTCTCTTGATACATGCATGGTGAACTACCAACACGGTCTCATTTATTCAGCAAGAGGTAAATAGGTTATATAATGGGAAAAAATCTGTTATAGAAAAGGTAGAGAAGGCAAGAAAGTAATTGATGTTTATTGATACTAATGACTGAAGGCATGTGTTTTTTGGCAGAAGTCTAAAACATAAAACTATAGCACTAAATCATCACGTCTTCATAAAAAATAAGGTATAAGTGGTCTTCTCAGTTAAACAAATATAAATTCAGAACAATACTACTCAGTGATTTGCTCCACTCTGCCAAATGATTTAACTTAGTGTAACCTTGATGTAAGATCAAAATCTACCCCTTTGTTAAAATCAGATATTCATAAACCCAGATACAATAACTATCTTTCTAAATCTGCTAGAAATGTAAGTGACACCAAGAAATACTGGATTTAAGGTTAAGGCATATAAGAATATTTTAAAGAAAACATGTGAAAATGTGGTAGACAAACTAAGAGTTGTGAGCAATAAAAATACAAGGTATTTAACTTGGGGGTGGGTGTGTGTGTATATGGTTATAGCATAAGCACAACTTCATGAAAAAATCCCAAATGTTTACATTTCATAAATTGTGTGAAAAAAACAACAAAACATCCTTTGATAAATTCTGTGGATTTGCTATGACTGTAATAGAGAACAGGAGTCTACAGGCCAGCACAGGTTCAAATGGAGGTTTATTCATCTTCCTCTTACTAGCAAAGATGTTCAAGATGGAAAACAGCCAATGTGATACAGCATTCACAAACCTGACTGAACCTGCAGTGCTAGCAGTCTGGAAATCAACATCATTTAGTATATAACATAAGCGTTTTCACTACAGAAACTACGAACAAAATAAAACCCCAGATTGCCAATTTCACAGTGCTTTTAGAGTAGAAATTTACAGTATTGTATTACTGCTGAAGCTGAAACAGTAAAATTCTATGACGCACTTCAAGTTTCAATTACTGTCTGGGTTCAGCCAGTATAAAATACCAAGCAACTCTAGGAAAATATTCTAAGGTGCATCTCCTATCAGAACAGGGACATATTTATCAAAGCAAACATTATTTACAGAGGTCACACTTTGAAAATTCATTCCACCTTTGAAGAAGTCATCAGTTCCAGTGTTATCCACATTTTAACTATGTGGATTCTCTCTCAGACCTAGGGAAGAAACTGAAAGAGAATTAACTTTTTAAGTGCAACCACTGTACATCAAATCAGTCACCTTTTAGTAAATTACAATGAGTGTACCAGCTATTGAATCAAAGTTATCACCTCATAAATCATACCAGGATCAAGTCAATGTCAGATACACTGCATGGTTGAGTAGTTACTTCCCTTGGTAAATTAAAATCCCGATATCCTACAGCTGCTAACATTTTCAAAAGCAATTATATTCAGAACTGACCTGGTATAACTTGCTGGGGAAAATACTGCTTTGGTAGTTTTTTATGTAGTTATTATATTTCCTTTAGAGGAAAGACAGCAAAAGCACGGGATTTTTCATATGTCCAGTCTAATACTAATTCTAACATGGTCATCATGCTTTATAGACCAAAGTACTAAGTAACAAATACTGCACTTATATCTGGAAAGTCCTTTTCCTTTATAAGGTCTACTGTAAAATAAGCAGATTAGCAGAAATACTTTTACTGAGTCTTAGAAAAGTGTATTTGAGGTTAGAAATACTAATTTAATATGATATAATGAAGTTGTTCGATCACACACAAGTAATCTCATACAACCATATTGCCATAATAGTTTTTGTAACAACTCCATAACACTTCAAGTTTTATCCCTATGTTTTCCAGATGGACAATTTAAAATATATAATTTGATTTCTAATTGTATAATTAATAATATATATTCATTTAAAGTTGAGGTAATATGAATTTTCAATTAATTGAAAGAATTTGAAAAGATCAAAATATTCCAGTATCAACCTTACTGAGACAGTGTTATACTTCTTTGCTTAGAAATTTTATATTTGTTGCTTTTTTACTGTACACTGTGATTTACCACACAAAAGTTAACTGGCTCATGCCAATCTGTTTTACAAAAACCTGATTCAAAATCAAATGTCTTGTTCCAATTCACAATGAAAACCAGTGATCAAAATTTACTGTATTTTGAGAAGTAAAACCTCTTCTTCCTAATCAACTATTCAAGACAAATCAGTCTGAAATAGTTTTCTCAGTACCTTCATCATCATTGCTTTTGGAATAAATAACTTACACTCATTTATGTTTTATTTACCACAAAGCTTTTTTCTGTAATACTTAGGTTGAATGTTATAAGATACTGCCCTCAGAAACTACAGTTACTATATTATTTCATTCCCCTAAATGCCGGAAACAACAGAATAGGAATCAGTTATTTCCTGCAGCACTATTAAAATGTACTTTCAAAGAAAAGAAAGTGAAATTTCAAAACAAAATTCAATTGACAAAGAAGTGAGATGATTAAAAATCTGCAAGCCTGACCCACAGATTTATTATTCTTTTTTCCTTTTTCTAGACAAAGAAATTTAATGAATGAATGATTCATTATTCATTATTATAAGAATGAAAAATATTGATGTATGTCTTTTGGAGGGAGACATGGGGGAAGGGTTTAATTTCAGGTATAATAAACCAGTATTTTAACCATTGTTTAGAATAAACTGAATCATGAAGTTTCTGGGAACTCTTTAGTCAACTGTCTCCCCTAACATGTATGTGATGTCCATAACAGTGAGAAAGGAACAATACTTCATGTGGATAACTTCCACCAGTACCTTTCATTTATTCATACAGATAGTTTTGAAAGTGAAAGTACACAGTAAGGGGACATTAAGAAAATTACTTCACAAACCATAGTGATGTAATCCCATATCTTTCCAGATCACTAACCTTACAGATTGGGAATAGTTCCTTAAGTGACAAATTTTACATCCTGAGTTGAATTAACAGCATATGTTTCTGTTTAAATCCCATATAAATGCAGCAGAAAAGGTATTCAGGCTTACAGGTAGAAAAAACCACTGAGCCAGCACATGTGATTTCCAGGACATAGACCAAGCTGAAGCCTATATTGCTAGGCATGTCTGCTCAGATGTTAAAACAATCACCTTTCAAACCCTTGCTGGAGGTTTTTCTGGTATGAGCAGTATAGGCCATGGGAAAAACACTCTGACAAAGTTCTAAGCTAACCCTGAAGAGGAAAATAGTGTATGTATATAGAATCATAATATGCAATATATATTTATGTATTAAAGTAATTTTACATATGTTATAATATAAAATTATTATATTTAATTATGTATTATATACTTTGGTAGAACATTTCAACACAGAAGAGTATCAGCTCAAATGAGTGCTTTATGTAAGCCATGAAAAAACATGATTCTATTAAATGTTTTGTAATGTCTAACATCAGAAGAGAAATACTGCTTCTTAGAAAATACCTAAATAATGATTCCACAACATCTGTATACTTACTTTTGTTAGGAGGTGAAACATCCTTCAGTTTTTATAAAACCAGTGCTGAGGAAATGTTAAGCCTGAAGTCTCTGAAGCAATAGTAGACTGTTAGTCTGAAAGAGCTCAGGGATTTTCGAAGGACAGATTTATTGAAGCCAACCTCATATCCAAGGAAAACAGACTATATGATTCATAATGTAGAACGTATTTAACAAATTTTCCTGTTTCTTTGCAAATTGGCCACTAACAAATGGCAATGTTCTTAGCCATTTTTTATTCAAAATTATTGGTGAATACCATGAACTAATAATTTCTGGTTAACACATTGTGTAGAACACTTAATTTGTATTGTTTCCCTCATGAGTATAGCAGATGTTATATTGTCTGTTTCCTAACAGAAATCAATAATCATTACCCGTGTGAACATTTAGTTAAGCATCTGAATGTTATACTCAACATAAACATAAAAGCACTAATTGTATAGACTGAAATTAATTTCATTGTAATATTCAGGCTCATGTTTTAAAGCTTTCCTTGAATATTTGTGCTAGCGAAGCTGTAGTTCTTTAGGAAAAATACAGAAAAGAGCAACAACAAAAAAGTTCTTATACATGCAGGATGACAACTAACATTTAATATTCATCAAATATTGATCAGCAGTTTTGCAGCATGCACCACATTCCATATGCAAGGCTAGAAACAGAAAGACTATTCTTCTCAAATTGGGAATTATTGTCTGAGAAAATGCAGCTTATGTCTCAATTAATACATATGTACACAAAGATATATATTTTCCTCCAAAGGGGCAAACAGACTAACATAAATTATTCCAGAGGTATACTCATGTATTAAAAATTAAAGTTTAATGAACACAAAAAAATTACATCAATATTTCTTTCAAGCATCTGAAGAGAAAATGAAAATATTTTCATTTATTAAGAAAGGAGCATAAGAAAGAACCTTCATTTACCACTGATGTATTTTTTCCTCTTATAAAATAATTTTAGGATTAAAAAAAAAAAAAATCTTAACTTTTTGGGAGATAATCCACTTTTTCTGAAGACTAGTTTCTCAGTAAAGTCCTTTGCATTTTATTTTTCTGAAATTTCTATCCTAAGGACTGCAACACTTTAATCTAGACAAGTGGTTTTATTTACAAATAATTGGGGTTTTTGTTAAAGTACTTCATAGAAGGCTGGTAGGCTGGTATCTCTCATTGTTTCTTAAAAATGGGTGCAGAAACAAATAGAACATGTGCAGATTTGTCTGTTAAAACATGTATTTTTTCCCTTGCAGCTTTTCAAAGACAATTGATATTACAATATTATTACTTCTTTTTAAAATCTTAAAATTAAAACTTCATCAAACATTTAATACCATTTCAATAAGGAAACAAATGTTGACAAACAAGCATCAAACATTCAAATTTTCAGTCAGCTCATACTGAAAAGACCCACATTAGATGGACAGACACTGTGTTATTAAAATGGGCATAGATACAGCAAACTTAAGGTTAAAGTGATTACATAACCCTATTTAAGTGATATACTAAGTAACTCTAAGCAAACCTAATAATGAGGAGACACAGTGCAAAGTGTCTTGAGATCAGTCCAAATGCCTGTTTTGTGTCCAGCTTTTGCATTCATGTATTTTTTACATTCATATATATCATAAACAGAGAAGGATCACTGCCTTCGTGTTTCCCATCATAAACAATTTAAACTAACCTTGTTAGGGTTTTGTATACTTTTGGATAATTTAGAAGAGTGTTTCTGTTCATAACTCAGAATTTCTGAGTGCCTTATAATAAATAATTAATTATAACTGCTATTGAATTTCATTATTTGTATTTTTTCATGCTGAAATAAAGACTGCATCTTCTGTACCCAAGAACCGCATTTCAATTTTCATATTTTCGTACAAATATTACTGGATTCTAGGGACACAGCCAATAAACCCGATTTATAATTACTTTAGTTTTGACAAGATTAACCGCTGAAATCAAAAGTTTTAAAACTGATTGTCTGCCTTCTATCAGTCTGAAAAATTTCAGGTTCCACTCTTGCCCAGAATAAGGTTACCAACTACAGTAGAGAGGACAGCAGAGGGAAAGATGTGCCAGAAAAATGTGGTGCTGGAACTAACTAAACAGAAACACAACCAAAAACAGCAGAAAAGGAGGGGTCAGCACGGGATGAGAAGGTGTGGGTGGACGTGGTAGGGAGCTTGGAGAAAGCTATTGAGGCTGGAAGAGCTACTAGCCAAGTCTTGTCATGTGAAGACCCATGTGGAGAAGCATAAAGGAGATAGGGTCTAGCAGAAAGGAAATTGCTGACTGGAAAAACAGGACATAAGTTGGCCTGAAGAGACAGAAAGGAGTCAAACTGAAGCAGAAACAGGGTTTGTGAGTGTTAGAGAGCCCTCTCCTCCTTTATCAGAGCTTCAGATGCTTGCTGCTCATCACTCTGTAGCTGTCAGCACATACCTGTGACTTCTACTAGAAACAACAAATTTTATCACTCTTCAGCGCCATTCTGCCTGTGGAACAACCACCATTTCCATCACTTACTTGCTTGACAACTGGCAGTAGTACACAACAGCAAATGTGTACGCTCATCTTTGTGCTGCACACGGGCACTTTCATCTCCAGCACATAAGAAAAGTCACAGAGATAAACTCCTCCTTCCCCAGCCAAAAAACCCCATTAAATTAGTTCTCCTCTCCTTATCTCTTCTGCTTCATACAAAAGTGAATTTTTAAAATACATTCAAAATAAAAATTACCTCAAACAAAAGTTGCAGAGGATTATTCCATGTATAGTAGCTGTATATATGTGATATATTTGCTCTCTATCTCGTGCTTTTCTTGCCTACTTTAGAGAGCTGGAACAGGAATTGTCTATCATTTTGCAGAAGAAGGGTTTGGTCTTGGTTAAAGTGTAACAGTAGCAAATAGTTGGCCCTCTACCCATCTACATGCTCGTGTACACACACACACACAAATATTTTGTGTGCATAGTTGTGGCAAACTTCTATGCAGTTGAACCATGTAATTGCATGCATTGTGTGCAAAGCCAGCCCTTATTTTTAAAAGTAGACAGAGTTTCTGGATGTGTGCACATCTGGAGGTGTTCAACATTTACTCTGCCAGAAATAAGTGCACACAGACTGCACTCAGGACCTTTGTGAAGGATCTTCATTTAAAATTAACTGTTCTTGACTGCGCAACTCAGCCACGTTTTCATGTACCATGTGGATGACAGAATCATGTGCTTTAAAAGTTTTGTCATTCTGTGGAACAGCAGGCTCTGCGTGAACGTTTTTGTGGTAGTAAATAACCAGTATTTATGCCTGGCCAAGTCACATGCAGAAGTTTGTTGACAAAAGATTTGTATGAGATAGGATGATATCCCTTCTCCTTCTTCAACACCTGTTAAATCACCAGCACTACCTGAGCCCTCAAATCTTTGATGCTTTTGATCTTTAAGCACAACAGGATAAATACAGCCTAAGATTACTGGTATTTGCTCTATCAATTATGTGCCTTTCCTAAAACTGGCAAAATGGGCTTCACATTCAGCCATTCTCCTATGGTGTTCCTACAGGGTCCTCTAATCTGCCTTCTCACAAAATGGGAAATGCAACCTTTAAACAAAGATTAGATTGGCACTGGATTCATGTCTTAATTGATCTGCATAAGGCAGTATGGGAAAGAACATATTGCCAATAGCTATGTGTTATTTGTATTATTATAATATGTAAGTATGCTATATGTTAAGTGACAATATTGTAAAGTCTAGCAATGCCAATGATCTGTGACTCCCCAGAAAAGCAGAAAAATAATGCATTACTCTTTCATGCTGGTTTTATTCTTCTAACATACTGATAAGGTATGTTTTAATGAGTTAACTAACCTAACCACAAACTAAGCAGGCCCTCCAGGCTGAGCTAGTTCAAGTGCAATGCCCTGTCATTGTGAAAGCCAACTGAGATGCTCTGTGATCTGTATATCCTCTGACTTTCAGCTGCTTAAACCAATCTTCCAGCACTCATCACTTCTCTATGAGTAGCCAAACCACAAAGACAATTTATATCTTTTCCAAACAAGCATCTCACCTTAGCTACCAGTTTAGTCACAATTAGATCTCAGCGGAGATAATCAGGCTTCTTGCTTTCCAAATGAATACATAGCGTGCCATGTGAAGTCCAAGCCTTCCTAACAGCACTTGGCTTCAGTCTATACCGCATTGTTTTGTTCTGTCATTCTTGAAAATTGGGCATTCAGCCCCACAACAAGCCCAGCTGGCCACTATTTGGTAGCAGTTAAACGAGTAAGAAAATGACGCTGTTAACTTGAGTGCAGGCTTTTGTTTGAACAATTATTAATTGAACAGGCTGGTACAATTTTAATAAATACTGAAGTAATTAAACTGTAAGAAAATTGGTATTTATAATGACAAGATCAAATGGCTTAATATGGGTTGCAATAATAAATAAACAAAATTAGCAACTAACCTTATCAAATGGCAGTTTCTCAACTAACTGTAAGAATATTGGCATTTTTCCAGACTGACCTCAAACTGATGTTTAAAGGAATGCATTTGCATAATACCTTACATAGCAGATACACAGAGTTACTAACAGTCTGTTGAAACAATCCTGTTTTCTCTCAGGCAGAATGGCAGCTGCTTACACACTAAAGTCCCTGCTTGGTATTCCCTTATCACAGCTGGGTCCATGTAGGGAACTAATTCGTCTTTCTCTAAAATGCAGAGGTAGGGGTGACCTGTTGATTAATTCAGTTCATTTCCAGGTATATTTGTTTCAGTGAATGTATATAAGCAATGTTGGTTGTCCACTTGATCTATTAAGAGATAATGGTATTGTAACATGCATCTCACTTTATCTTGATTTTTACTGTGATGCAATAGACTGTATTCTGCAACATGAAGTACAAAAATGTTCCTTGCTGGTGCAAAATGTGTAATTTATTGGTTTTTATACCTCCCTGTTTTACCACCGTGTTTTCTTCATATTCCTCAAATATTCTTTCCTTGCTCCTGAAATTTGTCCTTCATGAGTACATTTGACACACCGCTCACTATCGCTGACCTGGGCTGGGCTCAATACTGCAGGCAAGGCTACGCTGGATCTGGGCCATGGCTGTAAGGGTGCTACCCACAGCTCCTCAGGTGCCCATGACCTAGGGACCCAGCACTTCAGAGCCACACTAAGAACAAAAGAAATGTAAAAGGCAAGCTCAGTAGAAACATATTTCTTCTTGAAATGTCAGCGACAAACTCTGTGCCTGTGGTATGAGTGAATGAGGGGTACACACGTGTTTGGAGAAGAGAACAGGTCTTGCCCCACACTGATCTTGGGCTGATGGGTGGGTGGCATGGTGCCTTCCCAGGTTGTCCTCCAAACCATGCACACCTGCTGAGGAAGGATTTCACCCCATTCTGCAGGGAGAGCAGCATCCCAAAATCCCAGGGTTTATCAAAGCTCCAGAGCAGTGCAGCATGCTCAGGGTGGGATGTTCACAGTCTAATGAGCCAAGAGGTGTTGAAAGAAGGACCCCACAACATGGTGGCAGCTCCTTCTAACAACCAAAGCAGGGGCAACTTATTAAAGGAAAAAATGTGTGTGAAAACCAGCAATCACAATTCACACACACATTTCCATTAAGTCACACAACCAAGTACACAAAATATGTTAGATTACAAGTGAAGTTTCTACACAGGGGTAATGCAATGGTACAATGAATATAAAGTAAGACAGAGTTTAAACATACGATCACACACTATTCTTTTCCCAGGGATCCCTGATTTATTCACTGCACAGGATGCATGGTACTTATTTCAAAATCAGTTGTTCAGTATTTTATTTTTCTCCTCATTGTTCTTGTGTACTTACAATGTTATTGAAGCCCTGCCCTGAAGACAGGATTTCCAATTTCCCTTTGGGATCCTTTAGGGAAATCAGCATTAAATACCTAATTTTATAAGTAAATGCATTTATTTATTTATTTTCATGAGACACTTTATAGTGAGAGCCTGGTTATAGCTCTGTTTAGCAGATAAACCAATACCTCAGCTCCACAGGTATTTAACTAGCCCAAGCTGGTGCTGTCATCCCACACTCCCCGTCCCATTCCTGCCGTGTAGCTACCCTGTCCTTCTGCTCCACATGTCCATGCAGAGGTTCTCTTTGATGACATGCAGCTGGCTGCGAAGAATCTGAGTGTAGCAGATCTACAGACTTTCCCAGCAAGCAGCAGAAAACAAATTACCTTAACCTGCTCAAAATCTCCCTTCTTCTGGCAGGAAACCTACACATCTAGGATGCAGTACCAGAACCAGGCTTCTTGTGGGTATGAAAGGCTTCTTGTGGGTATGACAAAGCAGCTTCCCAGTGCTGGAACATTAAACAAAGCTGCTTTGTGGCTAGAAGCACTTAAATGGACTTTCTAATAACCTGGAAGGTATAAACTTATCTATGAAGCAGCTTTTAAAATATAGCAAAATGTCAAAAGGAATGGTCATTTCCAGGCAGACCTGACAGATGCTGGTGCTCTGGCATACTGCAGAAGGTTCAGACCCCTTGTAACAGCTTTGTGGGTTTTCCTGTTCAAGACAGGAAAAGATCTAGATAGGAAATCTGAGAATGCGGTAAGAATTTATTCCTTGTTTGTGAGAAAGTGCCTGTTGTTTCTTACCATTAAGCCACAACTAGATCCTTATTAGTATTTATTGAGAAAAGGTCAGCTTTTGGTTGTCTTTAGTGCATTAAAGTTGTCTCATCCTAGTACTGCTTTAATTTCTGTCTAAGGAGCGCAGAGAGCTGGAATATTCTCGTAGGTATAACCTAGTCAACATTTCTCTCTGGCTTTCTGCAAATATCTCACAGGGCCACAGCACAGATACAGTTTAAACGATGCTCCAGGTCCCATCAGCACACCCCTCTGTAACTATAGGCTTACTGTGATGACTGCTTTTTTTCCTATGAGACATCTGTAAAACCCTTGTTAAGATTCATGTTGAATTTCCCTGTAAGTATTAAATCACAGTGCCTTAAAAACCTCTGTGACTTGAACTTTACACATGGGAAGTCCTCATTAAGTAACTAAGGCCAAGACAGTAATTTTAACTTAAAACTGTACTGGGCAGTTAGGGAGTGTCCATATCCTGTGGCTTTTGAAATTGAGGGGTGCTGTGCCTCCATTTTGATAGATTATTTTAAATTCTTAATTGTTCTTGCTGTCCCTCCTGGCTTGGCACTGCTCACAAGTGTAGTAACTATGCTTTTGCTTCCATCATCTAGATCATCATGAAAATACCAACTAGTACATCACTCAGGACAGTCCCCAGCAGAATCCTACTCAATACATCCTTTCATTTAGGCAACAAAACACTGATAATTCTGGTGAGCTTCTGATCAGACAGGAATCTTTCAAACAAAGAACTATAAACCATTTGAACATATATTCAATGCTTACTACAGTCATTGCTTACTTTGCAGCGTTCTTCACACAACTCACAGTACAAAATAATTTCCATCATTCTAGCAGCTGAAAAGGAGGCTGCAGGTGTGAGGAATCAGTGAAGTAACATTTGACTGGTGCACAGACACTACCAGCCAAAAGTGGTAGTAGTGTTCTACCTTGAGCTAGGCTGTTCCCCAGAGCAGATTTCAATACTGCAGAGTGGGATTCCCCTGTTGCAAAATGTTGACTAATCTGTCACCATAATGTCATCATAATAATGGTACCAGCCTGTCTGGAAAGGTGGACAACACTGATCTGCAACAAAAGTGCTGAACAGCGTGTGGCTTTTCCTGCGATGCTGCTCAGAAGCTGGTGCATAGTGGTTTCATCTACCTTAAATTCTTACTTCCCTGAAACCACAGCTGCCAGAATACTTTAAGTAGCTTATGCTGATGTTTTTGTTGTTTGTTTTTTTTTTAAAACAGCAATTCCCAAACCTAATTTTCAAGATAACAGCATCAGTCCTGGTGAACTAAAGCCACAGGGCCTGGGTATGCTCAGGGCCAGCCAGGAAGAATGAATGTATGTCCATCCAGTTCTCCCTGCTATGTTTCCCCTTTTTTCCCCAGATTCACAATACTGCCTTTCCCCTAACCATCTCCTACACCTACAACAAACTGATGCTAGTCCTATCTCCTTGCTTTCCCACCCCTGCATAAGCTGTTCTGAGCTCTTTGTCTCCTCCTGCTTTGCCAGCCCACCTCTGATGCATATCCTGGAGACCTGAGGGCAGGGGAGCTGACTGCTGCAGGGCTCAGATGAGCACTTACACTCAGGGAAGCAGACAGAAGCTGGTGCAAGGAGCTCCTCAATGCCTCTTTTGAGCTGTTTATCTGTGAGTCATGATTAAGTCAGCAAGGAGTCCATAACCTCATGATTGCTAAACACATGTATAACTGATGATGTACTAGACTGTGGATCCAGGAAACACCTCTGTGCAAATAATTGGGAGCTATTGCCACAAACCAACAAGACCATGGCTTGAGTACATCTGCTGTCCTGTGGTTGTGTTGCATGTGCAGCAGAATGCCACCGGCCCAGCAAGTACAAGGCTGTGCAGATGCTTCCCATTTTTTGCGCTGGTTTGGTTCTGTAAAATCCAATGTAACTTCTCCCAGTGCCTATACTGACCCTCAAACCTGATTTCTCTTGCCTGTTTTGTCTGAAATACCTTTGTGATAAGGACAGGTCCTTCAACATGCTGCTGTGGTGCCTTGCAAAATAGAACCCATGTATTGTTGTGTCCTCAGCAGTTAAATGGAGTAAGTCCAGAACATTTATGCCTGTGGTTTTAATTCACGTTGAGGTTTTCATCAGGAAAAGCAAACAAAAACTGACTTCAAAAGAGCTCTAGGCAATCTGCCAAAACAACAGAGATGAGAATGTGTTTACTCTGGTTTAGCTTTTGGTCCTTTCCTACATATTCCTGGATTGAGTCAAGCAATGCATCTAAAAAGGTGCATGAAAGACTACACTCAAATGTAGTTGCCTTTTTGCAAAACAAAGGCAAAAGATATGATTGAAAGTTTGCCTTCTGGAAAACAATGTTATAACAAACATTATCTCTACATCTTTGCTATAACATCTTTAATGAGAATTGTTCAAATTAATAGTGTTTTGTTTGAGAAACCACCACTGAAATATGTTGTTAAGTGTAATGTTTTTTTATGGCATGTTTTCCACTCTTTTTTTCCTCCACATGAAGAAAATCAAGTTGTCTTGAAATCCTTAGGTTCAAATACCTTAATCTGTAGCGGTTATTCAGTTGCTTTTCCATACTTTTTTACATTTGTGTATGGTTAATCTCTAAACAAAACCCCACAATTCTGTCTTGTTAGTAGTAATAATGATAATGAATCTGTATCAGTAAGCATATTTCCATAAAGATTTGCTACCATGGGGGAGGACAATGGTACTTAGGTCTTGGGGTTTTTTTTTAATTATATCACAAGATACTGAACAGTTGTTCAAGTAAAGGAAGGAGATTACATAGATAGTAAATTGAGTTAAACTTAGCAAAGGACATTAAAATAGAGATTCCTCTCCCATGCCTATAAGTAAAAAGAAGAAAAACAAAAGCAGGGAAGAGAATGCACAGACAGGTATAAAGTTTTTAAGATTTGAGACTGTGAAGGGTCAGTGGCTTCAGAGTAGTCTGTATAGTGTGACTGTCTAAAAGTGATGCTGTAAGCCTTGGAAGCCAGCCAATCAAATTGATATTCTTTCTGGTTTTGTTACTATTAGCAAAAAGACTAAAGTCCAGGTACTTTCCATTCATAGGAAAATACAAGAGAAATTTAGGGGTATAAAGTAGGTATGACTCCAAAGATGAAAATTTCATCTGAAATTTCAAGATACATAATAACTTCTAATGCATAAACAAAACCAAAAAGAAATTATTTGGTTTTCTGCTAGGGAATGGGATATTTTTTATTCCAGAATTCTGAAAGAGTTGGGAAATGAAACCATGTATCCAGCAGTGAGAATTTACAATGAATCTTTGATCCCAAATGCAGGTACCATTAAACTGGAAATCAGAACATGGTTTAATAGGATATTAACAAAGGTTCAAAAAGGAAGAGTTATAAAGGAAACGAGCTGGGAAACCACATGGCCTCTGCAATAATAACGGCTCAAAATAGTTTTAATTTGAAAAATTGCAGGTAAGTTGAAAACGGACTAAATATGTAACAGTGTTAGAAAAGCAGTTTGTGTCACCAAGGATTTTTCACAGATAAAAATAATTAGTATTCTGGACAAAGAAAAAACTCTGGGTCTCTTCTCTTTGGAATTCAGTGTAGGAATTTGACACAATGTTATGTAGGAAATTATTAGTTCAAGTGGAAAAGGTAGGAATTGGTGGACTTGGCAGTGCCTGGTTAATGGTTGGATTTGATGGTTTCAAAGGTCTTTTCCAACCTAAACAATTCCATAAATTATTACAGGAATAAAGGGATGAGAGTTTGCCTGCAGGGAGGGTAACAATACCAAAAAGCATCCTGTAGGGATGTGACTGCTGGATTCCCAAGAAATTTTAGAAGCCACCCTCGAGTGAATGTTTTTCCTCATGATCTTGGTGTAATACGCTGTTATGTACTTCTGAAACAAAGTTCAGAGACTTTGTTAGTACAGAAGGGGAATCAAACGTATCTCAGAAATCAAGGTAAAATACAAATGTCTTTTGTTGTTACACAACTGCCCATAGAATTCCAGACAATATATTCATTACTCTCCACTTCTGAAAACAAAGATCAGCCATGTGATTTTTCTACAGGTTTTAGTGCACATTTAAGATTAGTCCTTGAGGAATAAGAAATGGGCATACCAGAAACATGAACCAATTTAAATTTCTTCACATCTACCACTGGAGATATTTATATACCTCAGGCTAGAACGACAGAATGATCAGCAACATGCCTCTGCAACTGTGATCTGGGAAGGTATTTGGAGTCATGTAAAATTAGGAGCATTACTGTTTACTTCCCTCCTTGTCACTGCAAATGCACTGGTTTAGGTTTTAAATGCACTCTTAATTACTTCTATACACGAAGAAGCAGGGCAGAGATGCCTCTCCTGGTTCTAAAAAAGGTATAAAGACGGGAAGCTATGATTAGATGATCTTTCCTTATACAAATTCCTTTCTAAGTGTTGTCTTGTGCAATTCAACTAGAAATTATGTGTATCATAGTATTATGTGTACATACACACACACATTTGCAGGGTGAAATGGTTCAGAAGAGATTTGGAACTCTTTGATGTGGTCATGTCTTAAAATAGTAGGTTGCATTCAGGAATTGCCTGGCACCTCATTGCAGAGGTAGGATGTATTTCAGTATTTGTACCGATTTGTGATAGCACATTCTGTTAGTAAAGCTGGATCATAGAAACAGCAGTGAAATCTGCAGCTGAAAGTTTTGCCATATGAAACTGACCATATTATAGCTTAGGCTACAGGAATATTGTAGCAAAGATGAAATCAAATTCAGAAGAAAAATAATGACTTACTATCATTGGCCCAGCATGCAATATTACATGAAATTAATTAAAACAGATGCTCAGAATTCTGTTGTTTCTTCTCTCATGCTGAGTATTTGTTGTGAATTATGTTGGATTAAAACTAAAATTTTTCAAGTTACCTAAGACCAAAGATACAAGGGAACATACATTGGTTACTGCAGAAGTTAATAATGCTCCGCTAAACTGATTTCTTTGGAAAATGCTTGTTGAGCCTTAATTGTTTCACATGAAGCATCATAATTTCCATTACTTTTCACCAAGTCCAAGGAGTCTTCTAAGGAAATCTATAGCACCTCCTTTTGGGCTACCTAAATTGGAGATGCCAGGCTCTGACCTTTGGCTGGCAGGTAGCAACAGTGGCAGGTTTGTTCTGAAGCTGAGTGTCTGGTTAGCTCTGATTCACAGGTGGTGGAGAAACCCCTGCCCCACAGGACTCCATCAGGCCTCCAAGCAGACTCCAGCAGCTTAATAGGTGGATTTGTCTTGTAGGTGGCTGCAGGTCAAAGGCTGTGCTGCAAACACGTGAGGGTAACCAAATAACAAAAGCAGCAGGATATTAAGAACCCCAAACAGAGCCAAGGCACTCAAACTCCTATCTGCAAGATAGAAACTCTCAGGCAGAAACAGGAAAAAAGGTAGAAATACTCGAGGAGTTTGTAAGGGACCTTGGCAGAAGCACAGTCTGCACAGAGTGGATGGCTGCAAGCAAAGCTGAGAACTCTGAAAGCTGGCCAGTGAAGCTGATACTCCTTGTGGTGAGGGTGGGCAGGGTGGGAGGGTGTTGCTGCTAGTAAGCAGAGAAAAGTTCAGGGTACTTCTAGTTCACTGGAAATTAAAGGAAAATATTCTACCTTCATTTTATATAGGAACACACAAGGAATAACCACCACACAACCTGGAAGTCTTACTGCCGTGCTTGCTAGCTTTGGTTCAGCTTGCTGCTGTTACAGGTTCAAAGAGACGGATCTGAATTTAACCTGGAACCTTAAAAAAGTACCGTGCCACACTGTGTGCATCTGGACTAATACTCTCAGGACCGTGGCACTAACAACATGCAAAGATCAAGAGAAACTGCGGGTGTCACGTGCCACTATAGTCAGTTACCCAGTATAAAAGTGCAGACTGTACATGAAGAGTTACAGGAATAATTAGGTACCTAACATATTATATAAAGCTTTTAAAAGATGTAAAAATCTTCCGATTTTCTGATATTTGATCCTTATCCACTGCCAAATGATCATTGATCAATAAAGACAAGACTGATTTTTTTAGCAGAATCCAAACACTGAAATGGTTCTATCTTTGGTACAAAATACTTTCATCAAGAAAGAAGCAAGGCAGTTATTGGTGTAGTTCCTTCCTCAACATCACAACTCAAACTTACAGGAAATCAGCAGTGAGAAACACAGGTCACAGTGTTTCTTATGTATCTCTTTAGTTACAGTGAGCAGAAATTTTCCATCCAGTGTACCTAGAGCAGTCTAAGCCCTCACAGTAAGAGAAACCAGTTTATTTGGGTCTTATATTCTCAAAGTATTGGCCTCTGTCAGCAATACAGGAGTTGTATAGTGCTTTTCTGCTGTGGTCTCTGTCACAGAAGGTCTGCTTCATCTCGCTACTTTTTTCCTGTGCATTTCCTTCCTCTATTTTTTAACTCATCACTTCTGCTCCCTGCAGCTTGTACACTCAGATACTCTTTAACTGGAATTTCAACTTTCTTCCAACGCTTACAGAAGAATTTGTGTTGTACAGACAATTGCTTTCAAACTCATGACAAGGAGTTTTGGTCCTCTGGGCCTCTCTTCACACAATTGTGTTTCTGATCCTGCCGTGCTACATTTTTCTTCCTTTGATAAGCCCTTATAACAACATATATCTATATTTTTTAGTATGTCAGCTGCATTTAAAACACAAATCAATAAACACTGCTGTCAAACTACCAAGCAGACCATACTATATAACCTGTATCTTAACAATGCAACAGTCTCTGCCATGATAGCTTGAAAGTTTAACATAATATAACTCTGAAAGCTGGAAGGCATAAACGTGAAATGGTTGCACTATTGCGTCCTAAGCAGTAACGAAACATTGCCATTAACAGGCAGTCAGAAACATGCTTAAACAAGGTGAGGAAAGTAGCCGCGACTTAGCTTGCATTCGCAGTATTACACAGTTTGCATTTGAATTAGTACAAAGAAAAAAGGTCTCCTGGAATTTCTGAGCATACCTGAAAGTTCGCCTGTGAGAGAACACTGGATAAAAAGTCAAACATAAAGAAAAGAGATATTCTTCTCCCTCTCACTTTGTTCTCTGCCACAACAAACATCCTGTATTTGATCTGCAATTTGTAAAGCTCTTTTGACATCTTGTTTGTGAATACTTGCTGTGAGTGTCACAGCTGCACTCAAGATACAAATTAACACCCACAAGGTCAGGCAGCTGTGGGGACAACTCCTATACTATCATTACTTACTTACCTGCAGAGTAGCCCTCTTAAAAATCATTATTCTGCAGATAATGTGTGTAAGCAAGTTGTTTTAATTCCTTTTTCATTCCAACATTTCTAATGCTACTTGCTATGTTACACTGCAGCCTAAAACTGCCTTGATCAGTAAAGGATTTTTCAGTCACTGGCCATGCTTTGAACCAGGTCCCCAGGCTGAACAGCTGCAGAACTTAATCTAGCTTCTCAGTAATGAATTCATTCACCTTATTCATATGCAAGTCATGCATAAGTACCACAACTTTAAAGTAAGACCAAAACCAATCTTTTTAAATGGAGTGAATGTACAGTAGACTTAAACTGAAGAAGCTTGCACAGAATTCACAAAGGATCTGCTGTGTTAGTGAATAAGCTGCACACACTGCAGTCAGAAAAATTCCTTTCAGTGTTGCCATCTAATTCTCTTTCTTGCTTACAAAAGGCTGTCAGTCGCTGCTGGCCCTTGCGCAGAGGGATGAACAGCTGGCTTCCAACAGCGCCCCTTCAGCTGGGGCCCCTTGAGGAGGCCTGTAGTGCTGCCATAGGTATCAGGACATCTTGCTTCTTGCTTGCACACTGCACTCTAACCTGGATGCTAAAGTGGTAAATGAGCCATTTATTGGGAGTCTCCAAAGCAGTTGCCCATGCACCCCAGCAACACCTGTCCAGCACAGCACATTTCCCGTGAGCAACCTGCCTTGTGGGGAACCTGGGTCCAGTGTAGCTCTGCAAGTATTACAGGGAGGATCATTCCAACAAGCCCACATGTCAGCATGCTCCCAAGTATACCTGGAGTGCCTTCAAGTCTAGAGTTTTCCAATTTTTTACTTGTGGGGAAGACAAAGTTGAAGGAATAATGGTTGGAAATAGGTAGGAAAATGATGTTGCTATGGGCATCCCAATGCTGGCGTTATGCATTTTATGTCTGGCCTTTCTGGTGGGGGTTATTTTGCTATATTTGAGTGCTTTGTAAGGGACAGATCCATCGGAGTGTGTTACCAAAGAGTGTGGTAAATATAGTCCTCAAATGGCATTCAGCTCAGTGCTAGAGATGTGGCTATCAGTCTGAAATGTCTCTTTCCTCTTTTTATTGCTGCCAGTGGTTTAGATTCAAAATAAATTAAGTTGGAAAGTTAATTACATAAGTCCCAGATCATTCCTTTAGATCTCTCATAGATCGATATCATGCTGAGTGGTATAGGACACTTCCCTGTTTTGCTTTGCCTTTATATTAGACTACATATGACTATTCTGAAAAGGTTGTACAAAAGTTTTGTGAAGGAAGTTCTGATATCTGTATGCCGTTGTCACTGTAAATGCTAATGCATTAGGTGAGAGCAGTGTTTTTCTTTAAATGTCATTTTTTGCAGAGCAGTAACTTCTTGACCTTGCAAGAATTTCATTCAGCAAATTGGGTTTTGTGCTTTCTGGAAAACTTTTCTCCAGTTTTTATTTCACAGCCAAAGCTACCCACTTGAGCAAACCCTGAATTAAGGTCACCAGCAAGCCATTTTAAAAATTATACTTGTTTAGTTCATTCCACGTGCGTAACTGTTGCTCTGCTGCATGTTCCAAAAAAGTTCTAACATAATACTACCCAGTGGCATTTTTTTTTTTTTTTTTTTTTTTTTGTCTCCACTGTAGTGCTTCACATATTTGAACAACCATTTTAACGAATACTGAAATGGAAAGTCATTGTCATTCTGATGGGATGCAGCAGTGTCTGTGTGGCTTTTGTTTGTCAGAAGTGCCACTGTTGCCAGGATACTCTGAGGGAAGATGTCAAAAGACAACAAACTGAAAGGACAGACTATCTGGACTATCCTGAAACCTGCCCCTTGCATACTAACAAATTTAGGGAGTGCTCTGTTTCTCACTAGCTTCAATGAGAACAAACATGGACTGCTAGTTTCACTTAGAGACAAGCTGGAAATGATCCCATGAGGCATTTTAAAATTTCTGACACCAAAGAGACAGCTAAGATAATATCTCTGCTTCCAATAGGTTTTAGACTTTCTCTGGCTGCAGCTAAATCATCCCCGCAAGAGGCTTATAAAAGTTGTTTGCCTTTTGAATAGATTCTGCAGTATGGTGTTTTTGTGAAGCGAGATCTTTAGAAAGTGTAGTTTTAAAACCTTCTTAATTTGCGCAGATACCCACCAGTTTTGGTTGTTAGTACGGGGCACAGCTCAGGCCCTGATGCTGTACCCTGATGCAATGGGCAGGTACACAAGTGTCAATGGCCCAGTGGCTTAAAAGGGAAATGATCCCAATTTAGATTAGAAAGATGATAGAATTTAAATGACAGCAGCGTAACTCTTACTACAACTTCCATAAGGGTTTTTGTAACCACCTTTGCCTGAAAGAAGACAACTGGATTTCTTTATCAAGGTGATACGCAGAGCTCAGAGGCAGCCAGCTGTTTTTGTCATTAATGTTGGTGAACCATGGTATAAATCAGTGCTCCAGATGGCCTTTCTTGCAGCTGGCACCCAGCCAGGACACAGAGAGGACATGCTCAGCTGTGCTGCCATACCTAGTGATCTATACTCAACCGTCCATACTGCAGATCTTCTTTCATTTTCTCTTTACCTACGACTCATTTCCCCCTTGACGCTAAACCTCTCTGTCTTCATCTGTTGCTCACTCCGCAGATAACCCCTTGCAAGCCACACAACAAACTTCTCCCCGCCCAGGTCTTGACTGCAGACCCCAAACCTGGACCTGCCCCAGTTTCATACGCAGCCCCCCAGCCCAGTCCTCGTGGGGTCCACAGCCACTGCGCTTCCCTTCTCTGCTGGCACAGGCACGTTTCATACTTGCTAAATAAGAAATGTTCACAGTTGCTTCTTCCCCGCCTCAGAAAAGGAGACCCTAACAGCATGCACTGCTTTGTGCACTCTCCCTGCTTGCTGATGAAGGCAGCTGTTAGCAAAGGCAATGAAGAGCTATGTGTGCAGCAGGCTGTTTCTTGACAGGTTGGCTGCCCCTGCAGTCACCAGTGGTTACAGACCTGGTTCGCCATATCACTCCTATGTGCCTGCATTATAAGGCAGTTAGCAGAATAACTTTGACATTTGTGCACCTCAGGATCGGGCTGCAGGCTGAGAGAGCGCGTGGTGAGCATACTGTGCCAGTCCTAGGCTTCCCAAGTGCTCAAGTGTTCTTCTGCAGCTTATTTATGAGTAGTGAGGGGTGGACACCATGCAGTGTTAGTGTTACCAAAACAGATTTTAGAAATAGAATACAGATGTTACTAGATGATGCCCTTGAGAGTGCAGGGTTTGCTTGGTGGGAAAGCACCTTTCCTTTTTTTGATCATAAGAAAGTATTTTTGTTTCAGATGGAATCCATGGGTTTCTTCATCTTCTGTGGGGAAAATACAATCTGAGGTGTAAAAGCTTATCATGGGCTGAGTAAAAACATTTAAGCACACATGAAGTAAGGCAAAATACTGAAACCAGGATAATACCAGGAATACCATGCTTTTATCCTGTGTTTCCCATGGCTGGTATAATAATAAACCCAATTTAACTGAATTCTCTTGAGAGAGACAGAATCCGTTTTAGAGGTGGCAATGATCACCTTTTATTTAAATATAGCACTAGCATTCAAGAGGGGGATTCATTAGTACATATCTCTGATTCATCATAAAGCATAAACAATCACGCCACCAAAACATAATGTCATAAAGCTTCACCTAAACCTCACTGAAAACAGTAGAAAGATCCATGCTGCCCAGTGAACTTTGTGTCAGACTCTTTATAATATAAAACTCAGGCTTTTTAGACTTCCTATTATGTGTTACTCAAACCTTTTTTTACAATTTATTCAATATGAAAACATGACATTCACAATGTAAGAAAATAATGCCATGTTCACACTCAGGCCATCTATTAACATTTTTAATAACTCATTTCCTATATAAACAGGAAAGATTTGGTGTTGCTTAATATATGATTTTGAGACATTCAGAACAGATATGAAAACTTGTAAAGCAAATTTTAAAAGCCCCCTTTTTCTCAGTCTTCAGTAAAATAGTCCAGAGAAATGCAGAAGTGTGTGTGTAAAATACAGACTGGAAGCTGTATAGCAGTGTTTTTAAAGCCAAAATTGGACCATCCTCTCATAAAGATCTCTGGGCTACCATAACACTGGATCACCATACTACCCAGAGTCTTCAGTCAGTATTTGAAATGTGTACTCTGTATGCTCTTCTTGTTCGTGTGTAATGGCTGTACAAAACAAAGGACTTTGACTACTGTGTCAATGAATTCAGTTTCTTCATACAAAACTCCAGTGCTCCAGAGTCCTTATGACTTGCAATTCTTTTCAGTAAGGTACTTCAGTATTAGTGTATGACATGACCAAAATTACATAAGATGCTTTGGAGAGCTGCTGCACTAACCAAAAACTATCTGAAGCCAAAATGTATGTGAAATTTGGCTTACAAAATGTTAGTGTAACTTCCTATAAAAGATGGAGCAGAACTATCCCTTGAGCATCTGGAGTTTAAGGTCCTGTCTTTTACAGGCTTAGCTATTATGATTGCTAGATGATTATTAGCCACTCATAAATGTGAGCATCTTCAGAAACCGTGATTGCAGGAGGCAAGATCTATTATTATCAGAGGCCAAATTACAAAGAAAACTGAGGAAAGAAGAACTTTGACATTAAGAAGTTCAGATTGCTCCAAGGTTGCAAAAACAAATAACTCATAGCCCAGCCACCACCCTGGGGAGTTTTTGTGCTTCATTTCTTGAAGCCCCAGCTATTTTTAGAAATGAAAAATGGAAGGAAAACATTTTGTCTTGATTAACCTAAGGGTATGTCTGTAACATGAAAAGCAGCATGTCACAGAAACTCCTGGGCAAATGTGGCATAAGATAGCTTCAGAAACAACTTGTGTAGTCCCTTCAGATCAAGACTGCGCCAAAGCTCATGAGCACTGTGCTATGCTATGTCAGCAGTCCATCAAGCACTAAGCTGGCAGCTGGAACCCTGTGCTCTGCACTGTCCTTCACAGACACACCCAAAAGGCATCCATTGCCTTGCAGCACCTGAAGTTGGAGATATAAAATCTGACTTTTATCCAAGCATCATTCTGCCAATGCTTTCAAGCCAGTGTTAGTACCATGCTCAACTTGTAGTACATTTATTATACAGTCAATTGATTACAATGACTCATGGCAAATAGTAAATAGGATATTATTGTAAAAGTAGAGTGCAAGGGAAAATGGGCACAATTAACAGAAAACATATTTTATGTAGGTTCATATCTTCATTATTTTATTTTACCTTATCAATTTACAGTATAATGTCACTGTGTCAATCTGAATGTGATGTACAGAACAGACAACTGCAATTTCTTACATGCTCAGGAATGCTGAAACCTATGCAATGGGGGGGGGGGGGGGGGCGGGGGCGGGGGGGGGCAGGGGAAGGCAAAGTAACTCACAAGAAAGGAAAACAGAACTCCTTAATTTAAATACACGTTTTGAAAGTGAAGCTTGGAAGCTTATACTGGGTTCTAGGAAAATGCATTGTATATAAAAAAAAAACAACAGAATTTGCTGACTAAACATGCAAGTTAGTGTCAGATACCATACTATAATGATCAGCTTTCCCTGAATCCCCAAGGATACACATCAGTCTTCTAAATTATCTATTAAAAATACCCCACAAAACCTTAAGCAACAGCTTCTGGAAACAAGAATTAAGCAGAACATGAGAACTTTAGTTTTTTAGTTGTTTATGGTGTGTGACAGATTTTTGCATCCTTAAAATCCAGACCAGGAAGAAACTTTACATTGCATAAATGCATGTCATTGTGCTAGCGTTGTGCTCCAAACTAAACCTGAGAAAGTTTAAAAAGCAATTGCAGAGTACATACTGTCACATTGGAAGAAGAGAGATGACTTCAGCAGCGTGGAACAAGGCATAAGCTGCCTGGATGAGGATAAGGAAAGAGTGTTAAACTTCCACAGATGTTGACTTTATAGCATTTTTTAAACACTACTCAGTGTTTAAAAAATTTAAATACTCTCTGCCATTCACCCTTGCTTCTCACCAGTGTCTCACCATTTGTTCTGTTTTTTCTTTCATTTTTGGTCCTTGCTGTTCTCAAAGCCCACAGTTCCAGACAGCATCTGCACAATCCTTTGCCCCTTCCTCATCACCTGGGGTGGCACTGTCCCCAGACTGCCTTTATTCCATTTGTACTTGCTGCCACCATACTCCTCCTCCATGCAGTCCCCTTCTTCATTTCCTTTCTCCCTTTTACATGCTGCCCTGTGCCCTTCTCTCTGAGGTTCTGGAGTGCATGACCTACTTTTAACATGATTCCTAATTGACATTTCTGAGAAACTGAGACATTCATGACCTTGCAAGTCGCTTCTCTATGCTACTGTCATTCCTAGATCCCTGTGTCACATAAAGTGATATGGAGATGACTTCAATTTTCCTCACACAAAGAATAATTTAGGCACTGATTTCTTTACCTCCTTCCACACCCTGTGACCTCTGGCTTCCTAGCTTCTCTCCTGTTTGTTTTTTTTTTGAGCAGCAACCACAAATGCCATCTCCTCCATTTGTTCTCATACCAAATGTAACTAGCCACCAACCTGTTTTCTGGAGTTAAGCTTTTCTGTTATTTTTGTCTTTTGTAATAGTCTGTTAAACTCATCTATGATGATTTCAGCCTTCATGTCAACGATCAGTCCACCCCCTGCTCTGCACATTACCTCACCAACATATTTTAATATAAGCAGGAGTCTTGGTTCCACATTCACCCAAAAAGCTACTATTCGATTACAGTCTTCACCAGGTGCTACTTTAACTTAGCTGTCTTTTGCTGCAGTTCTTCTTTCTAATCATCCTTCAGTCTTTCCACAGTACCTACCAGTACCAAATTTGTGCCCTGGCCTTTAACATTTCTATGACTTCCTGTCATTCACCATCCATGACTTTTCTGTTCTCAGACCACTCTTCCTTTTTTCTTTTCTTCAATGTGATGACCGAGTCTCTCAGTGCTTCACATTTCCCTGTCTGTAATTCCTATTCATCTCTTGTCCATTGGAAGACCCATGGTACTAGTTACTACCTAAGTGTCTCTTCTTGTGCTCTGTTGTTGCCCTTGCTGTTGCCCCTGCCTCTGCTCTTTCTGTAGAAATCCTTCAGCCAATGTAGCTTCCTCTATGTCACCTTCATTTTCTCCCTAGTTTCTCCTTAGCACTTCTCTTTCTGGATGATGGGCAAGCTTCCTGAACAAGACGGTAATGCATATGGTGACTATAAAATAGTATTTTTGAAAATTATCTTAAGACATAAGGAAATAAGTCAATATAACATAACGTTCTTAAAATTAGTATCTCTCAGTAATATTATTTGCTTTTCAAGGCACATCTTATAATGGTTTTCAACTTCATTATTTAAAAAAAAATGTTTTTTTCCTGTGCAGGACATAGAAACAAGGTTACAGGCAGTTAATAAGCCTGTTGGATATGGGTGAAGGCTTACTAATAGTTGTTGGGTGATTTCTTGCTATTTGCAATAGCATCTAAATCTTGAAATAAATCTGTTGTGAGATTTAGTTATCCCTGAAGAGAACATGGATCATTTTTCTTTTATTAACAACGGAGCTGGAACAGCACTGGTTTTATTTATATGCACATTTCCAGGCCTAAAAGCGTATCCCTTTAAAATTGCAAGTATTAAATTCTGATCAGCCCTTGATGAAGAAAGAATTGTGGGTCAACAGGAACCCTGTTAACATCTGTGTGCAATGCATGTTCAAAAGAAACCTAAAAGTCTAAGAAAGTTTTTCAAAGTTTATCAATCCTTTTTAACTGTACGCTCTAATTATGTTTTGCAATATTGCAGTCTTCATATATATTGTAATGTGCAACTAACCTTCCTAGAATGCTGAATGTGCTTTTGCAACAGATTGCATGATAGTAACCTCTGCTTTGTAAACTGGTAACACTGGATGTGGATTTTATGGGTCTTTTTACATACCTACTTGAATATGTAGTGCACACTGCTTGACCAAGCATTTTTTGTACAGTTAATACGGTCTAAATCTCAAAAGCTGAGACTCTAAAGCATCACAGGAACAGATGATGGTCACTAGATATATTTCTACAACTTCATGAGAGCACAACATTTTGTGTGAGCTTACCTAATCATAGGACTTTAACATGGAATTGTAGCCATATTACTGTATCATTTAACAGGTACCTTGGAATAAACAGGACACAAAACAAGGGTGTTTTGACATGTTTTCAAAACCCTTGACCATGAATTCTGGATTTTACAAACAGAAAATTGTCTCGGTATTTTTACTGGAGAAAATCTAAAGCAACTTAGGTACAGGAGGACCTCCACTCTCTCAATTCTGCATTATCACTGGCTGATGAATCTTCCAAAAAGCTTTGCCAGAATGACCAATGGTTCATTCATTGGTAGACAAGGCAAATGGTTGCAATTCTGTATGAAAGAGCAAAGTAAACCAAAATGCTGCATTTTGCTTGCTTCTGTTTCTCAATTACTGGTATAATAGAAATAGTGGCTGAATCTAGTGTTCAGTCTCCATACATGAGAATGCAAGTGTGTCAATGACTTTTGAAGGAGAATTCTTATAACCCCTACATGTATAAACAGGAGCAAAGTAAGTAAACCAGATGAAAAACATGGAAATGTTGAGTGATCTGGCAAGTCTGCAGAATGTCTGACCGGGTAGAAGAACTAAGTTCAAAACAATAAAGAGAGTCTGTTGTTCTTCTAGAGACAAGTATAAAGGATGTTGTTTCTGCCTTTTTCAAAAGTGTGATGTTGTGAATCTGCTCAGTTTTTTAGAGGAGGTGGATATTCCTATGCACCTAAAACAGTATGTCTTTTTCAGACATAAGGGTCTCGTTGATTCCAATGACTGTCTAGACTCCAGTCATTGCTCGCAAGAACAGATGCTTCAAACACCAGCCAGGTGACAATCTTCAGGTATCTTATTTGGACATTGTTAGCAAAGGCACACGAATTCTCCATGTGTATCTTCTGATATTTATCCTTGCAACTTCAAATGAGTCCTAATGAGTTGTGTTTTGAGATTATTCAAGGATCAGTTTCGCTGACAAACTCACTCTAGGTTCCCATTCAAGTTGCACACTGGCCACGCAGCCCTGTATCTGCTTTAGGTCCTGTCTGTCACTGAGTCTTATGTCACTGGAGGTAAGGCTGTGCCTCATCATTCTTTGCTGAACTTTTTTAACCCTTTGTTAGGACTGCGTTTTACAGCTTGCCAAAACAATTGGAATTAAAGCTCAATTAAAAACTACAAATGCATTAAGGTTTTTGGCACCATATAGTGACTTTTGACAGACAGAATCTTAGAAATTGTTTTTAAACAGGAAGAATGCTGAATCTTACTGAGTGCCTTTTTTTGAAAGTTGTAATTATAACCATATTGCCTGCTGGGTAACTTGCAGTAGTCAAGTTTGTTAATTCCTGCTACTTCTCCTGGAAGCCGAGTCCTTCTGTCATCTCAGAGGGGCACAACATTTTGTATTTTATTACAAATTTAATATGCATTTTGAAATCTCTTCTGAAGACCTTTTATAACAATATGCATTTTTTTGCATACAGAACATTTCCAGTTGGTGTACCTCAAAACACTGATAAACACTAATCATTGGAAACACAAAACTTCATAACTACAAACTTTTTGGTTTTCATTAGGGGACATTGTATAAAAAGAAGTTTAGTGACTTTTATAAGATTTCACAAAAATCCCAAACTTCAGTTCTCAGTCCCATTATTGCCCCTTTAACCGTTCCCCCCAGCTGTGAGCACTATGTCATTTCACATGCTATTCATCTCTTTGATGACATTTCATTTTCATCCTTTTGAAATATTATATTACTAACAGAAAACAAGATACACTTGAGTATGTTGTTTAATACTGGTTGGTTCCTAGGAAGTCAATCCCTTAAAAATTAATATATCAGAGAACAGAAAAGAACACAGAGAAAGAGCAAGATACTAGAAAACCTCCTGAGGCAACTGAAAGGTCACCATTATCATCATCATTTTGGAGACATAAGCCACTCTTTTGGTTTCCTCATGCTCTTCTGCAAGAAATAGCCTCTTTACAGAATACACTGGTTCTCACAGTTCTGCATTCACTCTGCAAAGGTCTCTTCCTCAGTCAAAACATGATCCAGCTGCTCAGTTTTTTTACATCCAAAAAGACTAAGTACCTTATTCGATCTCTGTAAAAGTGTGGAACTTTGCAAACTTATGCTGTCAAGGGTACAGTCAGTCAGTCTATTCCGCAGAAAAGTGTTGTCTTACACGGACAAATTCCCTTCCAGTTCAGTATGGAAAACCATTAATTTCCACATTCATAAGAGATTTAAATTTGATAAGGCATCAGTTAAATTGTGTTAAGAGGTTTAAACAAGACTAGACCATTAGACTTGTTCAGTTTATCAGCTTGCTTTCCCTCATGAATTAGAATAAAAGACCCAAGCTCTACGGATGATGGTAGTGTTTCATTTATTCAGCAATAGAATAGATCACGCTTCCATGTAATTTACATGCAATAAAGCTTTTTCCACACAAGTGAAGTCAGTTTCAGGTCCAATTAGTGATTAACACTGTCTCTGAAAAGAAAAGGAAGACTTTATATACACTTTACAAATCTGCACTGCTGCCCATGAGATGCAGATATCCCTTGTGGTAATTAGTTTACACCCTGAAGAAAGAAGCTTGGTTACCCCTACATAATTAAGTTAACTATGGATACAAATGTAATTAATAGCCTGAATGTTATCCAACCTTAAAAAAAAAAAAAAAAGAAAAAAAAAAAAAAAGAAAAGAAAAAAGACAATATTATAAGCCAGTGGTCTCCCCAGGCTGATTACAGTGTACATAGCATAGAATCACAGAATCATAAAGTCATTTAGGTTGGAAAAGACCCTTCATGTTATCAAGTCCAACTGTTAACCTAGCGATACCAGGTTTACCATTACTATGTCCCTAAGTGCCACATCTACGTGTCTTTTAAATACCTCCAGGGATGCTGACTCAAACACTTCCCTGGTCAGCCTGTTCCAATGCTTGATAACTCTTTGCCTGAAGAAATTTTTCCTGATATCCAGTCAAATCCTCCCCTGGTACAACCTGAGGCTGTTTCTTCTTATCCTATCAATTGTTACTTGGGAGAAGACACTGACACCCACTTTGCTACATCATCCTTTCAGGAAGCTGTAGAGAGTCTCCTCTCAGCCTTCTTTCCTCCAGGCTAAACAGCCTTAGTTGCCTCAGTCACTCCTCATTAAGAATTGTACTCCAGACCCTTCACCAGCTTCATCGCAACTATTTGGAAGCAGAGCATTTTGTTCAAAATCGACTGCCATTTGACATCAGCGAGAGCATCTTTTTACTTAGCATAAACCACCTTTATCACTGTAGGTATATCAATTCCTAACTTAGTGCATAAGAAAAGACAGATTGCACTCTGCTCTCACTGATATTAATGCCTTGTAAACAGAAAGGATTCCTCTGAGTGCTGCTCTTCACATAAAGCTTATTTCAGACCCAGTTTTCAAGTGGTCATTAGAAAAATTTGGATATGTGACAACAGCTAGATAACGAGAATGCTTAGACTATATCTAGATGGGTCTGAAGAAATCCTTTGTCACCTAGTATGTTTAAGTCCAATATGTAGGCACCTGCATGAGATCCAGGCTCTACACATGTAGCAGCTACCAGAACTAGTAGATACCTGAAGTTCTCAGAAGGCTGTTTTATGCCAGTAGGCATCATCTAGATGCTTGTACTAGTAACACAACCAAAATCAAACCTTATCAAACTTGTCAACCAAGACAGGGGTTGTTGATGTATTAGGAACCAACAGGGAAAAACATCTGTGAAATTCTTCAAATTAATTAGCCTGTGCTCCTCTAGAAAGGTGGTATAGACAATACCCAGCTGAAGTGCCTCTGTACCACTGCACGCAGCGTGGGTAACAAGCAGGAGGATCTGGAAGTCACTGTGCAGCTAGAAAGCTATGATCTAATTGCTGTCACTGAAACATGGTGGGATGAATGACAAACTGGAGTGCTGCAGTTGATAGTTTAAAACTCTTCAGAAGGGATAGGCAAGGAAAGAGGGGCAGGGGGTTTTTGCTCTGTGTCAAAAAATGGATTAACTACACAGAGGTATCTTTGAAAAACATCAGTAAATAGGCTGAGAGCCCTGGTGGAATTCACAGTCTTGAGGGTTATGGGCCAAGTGAAGAGTAGAGTCAGGACCCTGAATTTTAGGCAACTAAACTTACCATTATTTAAGGAAGTAGTGGTCAGGACCCTCTGGGAAACTGCCCTCAGACAGAACAGAGCTGGCAGCTCTGTAAGAATATTTTTCTTAGAGAGCAATAGCTCTACTTTCCTATATAGATGAAACCAGGAAAGGAAGGCACGAGACTAACATGGCTGAATAAGAGCAACCAAGCCAAACTAAAGTGTAAAAATGAAATGTGCAAGCAGTGGAACCAGGGATGTGTATGCTGGGAAGAATATAGGGACACTGTCCACATGTGTAGGGATCAGATCAGGAAAGGTAAGGCACAGTTTGAGCTAAATTTGGCTAGGGATACAAAGATTCAAAAGGTCTTCTACAGGTCTGTTGGTCAGAAAAAGAAGATTAAAGAAAATGTACACACACACCCTGATAAATAAGACAGGAGAATGAGTGACAACTGACATGAAGAAGGCTGAGACCCTCAACAATTTTTTTGCCTCAGTTTTCAGTGGTAATCTCTCTTCCCACATCTCTCAGTTCCCTGAAACGCAAGACAGGGAGTAGTCCAGGGGTCCTCACACTTTTTAACCAGGGGCCGGCGCGGATGCAGTGGCAGGCGGCCATCTGCGGCTGCTTGGTTTCCCCCCCAGCCCCCGGCGGGGGGACGGGGGTCTGTAAATACCGGGGGCCAGATTGAGGACCCTGGGGGGGTGTATCCGGCCCGCGGGCCATAGTTTGAGGACCCCTGGAGTAGGGGAATGAAGTCACTCCCATCATAAGAGGAGATCAGGTTCAAGACCATCTGAGGAACCTCAGTGTAACTAAGTTCTTGCGTCCTGATGAAATGCACTCCAGGGTCCTGAGATAATTGGCTGATGTAGTTGCCAAGTCACTCTTCATCATTTTTTAAAAGTGTTGTGGTTTATCCCCAGCCAGCAACTAAGCACCACACAGCTGCTCACTCACTCCCCACCCCCAGCAGGACTGAGGGAAGAGAACTGGAAAGACAAAAGTGAGAAAACTCATGATCTGAGAGGACAGTTACGTAATTGAAATATTAGAGGAGGAGGAAGAAGAAGATAAAAAAAAAAAACTGTAACAAAAAGGAAAAAAAGCAAAGAGTGAGAAATAAAGCTGAAGAAAAACAAGTGATGCAAATGAAAACAATTGCTCACCACCAGCTGAATGATGCCCAGTCAGTTCTCAGGCAGTGGACCCCCTGCCAACTCTCCCCCTTAGTTTTATTGCTGAGCATGATGTCATATGGTATAGAATACTCCTTTGGTCAGCTGGGGTTAACTGTCTTAGCTGTTTCTCCTCCTAACTTCTTGTGCACCCCTAGTGTACCAGCTGGTGGTGTGAGGAGCAGAAAGGGCCTTGATGCTGTGTAAGCACTGCTCAACAGTAATGAAAACTCTGTATTATCAACACTGTTTCCAGCACAAACCCAAAACATAGTCCCATACTAGCTAAAGTGAAGAATATTAACTCTAACCCAGCCAAAACCAGTACAAAAAGTCATGGCAGTCAGACAAAGCCCCTAGGGACTGAAAAAAGGGAAACATCACACCCATATTTAGAAAGGGTAAAAAATAGAACCCTGGGAACTACCAGCCAGTCAGCCTCACTCTGCGCCTGGTAAGAACACAGAACGGATCCACCTGGAAGATGTACCAAAACATGTGGAAGACATGGAGGTGATTAGAGATAGACAGCATGGCATCACCAAGGGCGAATCACGCCTAACTATTCTAGCATCTTTCTATGATGGAGTGACTGCATCAGTGGGCAAGGGAAGAGCTAAGGATGTTGTCTACCTAGACTTCTATAAAGCTTTTGATATGGTTACCCATCACATTCTTGCTGGAAAATTGGAGAGAAATGGGTTTGATAGGTAGACTCCTAGATGGGTAAAGCTGTGTGGCCACATCCAAAAAGTTACAGTCAGTGGCTTGAAGTCTGCATGGAAACCAGTGACGTATGGTATCTCTCTGGTAGCTGATTCTTGCAATTCATGTGTTTGAGGCAAGGAGTGCCATCCAGAGAGATCTTGACAGGTTTGAAGAGTGGACCCATGTGAACCTCCTGAAGTTCAGCAAGATTAAGTGCAAGGTCCTGCACCTGGGTTGGCACAATCTCCAGTATCAATACAGACAGAGGGATGAATGGATTCAGAGCAGCTCTGCAGAGGAGGACTTGGGGATAGTGATGAATTAAAAACGGGATGCAAGATGGCAATGTGCACTTGCAGTACAGAAAGCCAATTGTATCCTGGGCTGCACAAAAAGAAGTATGGCCAGCAGGTTGAGGGAGGTAATTCTCCCCCTCTACCCTGCTCTTAGGAGACCCCACCTGCATCCAGCTCTGGAATTGTCAGCACAGGAAAGACACAGACAGACATGTTGGAATGAGTCCAGAGGAGGGCCACAAATATGACCAGAGAGCTGGAGCACCTCTCCCATGAAGACAGGCTGAGAGAGTTGAAGTTGTTGAGCCTGAAGAAGAGAAGGCTTTGGGAAGACCTTATTAAGGCCTTTCAATACTTAAAGGAGGATCATAACAAAGATGGAGAGAAGCTTTTTACCATGGCCTGTAGTGACAGGACAAGTGGTAACAGTTTTAAACTAAAAGGGATAGATTTGTGTTAGTTATAAGGAAGAAATTTTTTATGTTGAGGGTGGTGAGACATTGGGACAGGTTGCCCAGAGAGGGTTGGATGCCCAGTTGTTGAAATGTTCAAAGTCGGGTTGGACTGATCTTTAAGCACTGATCCATGAAAAATGAGTCTGCCCATGGCAGGGTGTGTGTGATTAGATAATCTTTAAAGGTGCCTTCCAATCAAACTGCTCCGTGATTCTGTGATTTATTACTTTTTTTCTCTTGTGGACCTCAGTTCAAGACATAGCTTCAAAACAAACACTGTGAATTGGTTAAGAAAATTAAACAGCAAGAGATAAAACTTTTCTGGCTGCCTATACTGTATCAAGTACTTCAGTGGCTGGGGCAAGCAAATTAATATGATCATAATAATGACTTGGGTAATGTATATTCACTGGGGAGAAGGCTTAATTTTAAACCAGCAAATCTTCACCAGAACCCTATTAGAGAAATAGCAACTCATTTAATAAGAGCAACTTTAGCCGTGTAAATGCCATGTTGCTTCTGAGGTCACATATACTGATCAAAAATAGTTTAGCAAAACTGTTTTAACTTATCTAACCTTGGATACTGATCAGCCACAGGAGTCTTTTCATAGACTGCTGAAAATGTATGGCATTGCCCTAAGTAGGTCTGACAGCAATAAAATAAGGTAGTGTATGGCTATTTTAACCGGGAAGGAAATGTTGGTTATTTGGCATCAGAAAAATAGTCCTCTGGTGACTCAGTATTTGAAATAGATTTGCTTCTTCTTGTTCTAAAGTTTTTTGCTATATACATTCATTAGTGATAATTCAGTGTAATACAGTATTTTCATAGAAGGACATAAAGTAGCCAAACTTTCCAAGTCTTCATAAAAATAGGATCCAATCAGGATTGTTCTATAATCATGTGGGAAATGGTTGAATCTTGAAGCTTTCTTTCAGGTAGGAACAGTATACTGACTGTAGGTGCAGCTACTTGGTTTGTATTTTCTAACCTGATTTTAGTTTTCAAAGAAGGCAAAAAAAGCCAGAGTAGGAAAGCTGCCTGTTTTAGTTTAGCAAGGCTTCTTCTCTTCATCAGTTTGGTTTAATTCATCAGTCTTGATACTGCACATAAAGGTAATTGATGTCATTAAAGATGTCACATCCCATTGCCCCATCTCCCACTCCCTGCTCCCCCCACCTCCTGCAAAAAAGACACCTCCCCTTGCCTCCAGGGAGGGGGAGTGACTCTACCCCTTCAAAAAGAAATTATTTGTTAATTTTTGATTATAAATTACTGGAAAAAGTCCTCTGACTAAGCACCTTTAAGACAACATTCATCATGAAATGTCATAAAACAACCAAAGCACACTCCTGCAATACAAATAGAAGGTTATTTTACCCTAATATTGATGACAATTCACTTCAATGAGCCACTGTGTAGCATGGAATTTAATGCTTTTTTACACAAATACCTCAAGTAAATACCATTAGATCTAGGATAAACAACGTTGAATTTTAGTCTGCCTATAGCTCCCCAGTATTTAATAGTTTTTGCTTCACTACCCTGAAGTAATTTCCAAAAAATTCAGAGCTTTACAGATATGGTTAACTGCTTATCCTGGGCAAATTAAATTAGCCTCTGGCATATGATGAAAAGTTTGTTTCACCTAATTGAGCATCTAATGAGTATGGATGAATTTAAGCTACTCACAGAAATTTTGTTTTTCAAAGCTTTTCTGATTAACATTCATTCAAATGGAGAAAGAAACACATTGTATTTATATATACATAAGCTTTTGAAAAAAAAACCAAGATTTTGATCCCTCCAGCAGCCTTCACCTCAAATTGTTATGTCCTGTATTGATAACTGTAATTATTACTGAATTACCTTGGTCCGCTTTTCCTCTTGATTCATACAATTACCTCTTCTTATTTCCCTGGGCTTTTCTGTACAATATTGTGTACATTCACTAAGAAGCTGCTCTTTAGAAGCTTTATTATTACTCTGATCAAACTAGCATGTCAGAATTTTTCCCTCTAGAATATACACTTGAAAACTAGACAGAGCTTTTTTACCATCAAAATGTCAAGCAACCAGGGAAAGGGGTGGATAAAATTTTGGTCTTTTTTGAGATTACTGAAGGCTTTATACCTTTGACCTTGCTCCATTTGATAGCATTCCTCTATGAATTCTTCATCTTAACAGTATTGCAAAAGCCCTAGATGGGCACTTTATTCTTTTTTACTCATTATTACACATCAATAAAGCTCTGGACTCTATCTTGTCTTTTGGGTTAGGATATAGGAAGAAATTCTTGTAAAGTAAAAAGTAAAAAAAAATTATCCTAGAAACCTTATCATTTTGAGGTAACCCACAGGCTTTTAGACAAAGGCTTTTAAATGAAGAGATTGTGTCCAAAGAAAGTTCACAGCCAGTTTTTCACACCACACAGCTTGGTCACAGTCCCATTACTAAGAGCTCATGTGGTTATCTACACTTGTTTCCTTCAATTCCACATTTAAAAAAAAAAATAATCTCTTGTACAGCAAAAACCCGATTTGACCATGACTTTTTGAAGCTTGCACTAGCTTTTTTCCTTCAAAACATTTTGTTCTGCCTTCCCCTTCCTTTTAAATCACTACACCTTGTCATCCTGCCTACATCCAGACCCTGATCCATTCTTGCAATCACCCTACTGCTTTTGTTTGTTCAGGCTTTTCTTGCCATTTCCTTTGTCTTGAACTAGGTGCTTTCATTTAATGCCTTTTACCACTATCAATTTATGTTATGTGTAGACTGAACTTGAAGATATGATTGAAGCACGTGGAGTCATGCCCATGCTAACCTTAATCTACCTGGTTCTGTTATGAGGTTACTGCCTTCAGTGCAAACCTGTCAGAAATCTGAGCGACCTACTCATGATGTGATTCTTCACCTTGAAATCTATGTCTCTACTTCCCTATATTGCTTCCAAAACTGCTGGGTTTAGACGTAGCATGGATATTTATCCCAAAGTGTGCCAGTCACCTTAATTCTGGTTGCATAGATTCATGTATGGTATATTTTTAACCCAGAGCAGTGTGTGGCTTATTTTGTTGTGATGGTTGTGTTCCTCACACAGAGAAGGATTTGTCTCTGTGTCCTGCTTCCACATGCTTCCATATTATGGTTTCACTGGTTAAGGTTTCTTCCAGTTCCTACAGACACTTCTGAAAGAGCCCTATGCCATTTGCTGACAAAATAAGCTTTTTTGTATTCTCAGAAGAAAGCAGACATTACACACCAATCACTGATGCCCTATGGTTCTCCGTTTTAAAGCATTTGTCAGCTGAAGCAAGAGAAAGACATAGGTAGGAGCTTAACCACCACTGGGGTGACAGACTGGCTCTTTGTTTTGATGAACTTTATAGACAGTGAGTTGTTTTTCACCTTCTCCCAGTTACTGGTATGGTCTTGGGCATGTGAATATTTTCACACAGAAGTGACAATAATACCCTAGGTGACATATTCTTTTAAACAATCTAAATGAAATTGTATTTGCTTTACTACAGAGAAGTATATCTTTTCCTGGGGTCCTACTGTGGGCTTTCATTTGATCTGGCCTGTTTAGTTATAGCAAAATTCAAAAAATTCAACATTGTTCATCTAAGGCTAGAATAAAACTTTCTCAGACTTTCTCAGGACTTCCTTCCCCTAAAGACCTTAATTTATGCTTTTACACAAAATATTCTATAACACTTTGTGAATCTTTGTCCTTGTATTAAGCAAATAATACGAAAGAATGAAAACACACCTTCTTCTCCTCTTCAGCTTGCAACATAGCCCAGGAATATTCTTTCACAGCTCTCCATGCTAAAAGGTGTAATATTTTTTCGGTGGTCTCTCCCAGAACATTATGTTAGTCTGTGATAATTCAAGCTTATGATTTTGTTTTATTTTACTAAACAAGCTAACCAATGTTGTATTATGCTTTTCTCCACTGTATTGCTTTTAATTACCAGGACTGCAGCTATTCCCAAGTTCCTTGTACCTTTCTGATGTTTTCAGTTAAAATATTTACAATAATGATATACCATGGACTGGGAAGAATTTTCAGAGATGAAAATGGAATCCAAACAGAGTAGCTGGGAACCACTTATGTAAAGAATGTTTTTGCTGTCATTGATTTTAAGAACCCTTGTCAGCCTGCCTGTATAGATGGGGAAAAAATAATTCTCTTCCTTTTCTCTCATGGGAAGGAATAGGGAAGGGTAAGAGTGCCAGTCTCCAAGTCCCCTGCTGGCAATAATAACTTGAAATTTTTGTTCCATTTCAAGTAATGCTTGCCTCCCATAAAGACTTAAAGCCTTTTGTATTCAGAGAGTTCCTCTGCATTTATGATGCCTGATTTCTGTTCGTTTGCCTCACACACAGACCTGTGGTCTTCAGTTTTGAACAGCAATTTTCACACTGCTGAAAAGAGGATTATGCTAATACCCCCTTTGGAGTCATCTGTAGACAACTGAAATTGTTCTTCCTGGTGTTGTTCCTGACCACTGCTGCTTCCTCAATTAACTCCTTCAGCTTCTTTTGCTTTGTGTTCAGGTTTTCATTTATGTCCCCAGGGCATCAGCCCAGAGTAGCATTCTGAGATTACTGTGTTAAGCAGTTAGATTAGGTGCACTTCTTATGAAGCATATTGTTCCAAGAAACCTTTGATGGAGCAACAGTATTATTGATGGCAACAACTGTACTCTGTGCTTCTCCTAGGCTTTCTTCTTTTGGGGGTGATTTTTGCCTTAGGTATACTATTTTATAGAATTACCTCTGTAATACCTAGGATTGTTTTCATTGTTAATATTAATAACCACCACTTCTGGCAACACACTCTTTTGTACATCAGTGTCCAGCTTAAAATAATTTAATAACTCATTTCCTTTCAGACTTTTATTGAGAATCTGACTGTAGTGTCATTGGCACCTTTGCATGTTATGCAAGCTCTTATGAATTCTTGTAAAATTGTATAATTATGTTTCTTGCAACATTTATATGGGTGCTGACCATTGTCTTGGCTTGAATATACTCCTGAGCTGTCTCTAGAGCTCTCAGCTCCTGAATTCTGTCATTCTAATTTAGGTGTATTTGCATGAGATATTTCAGATATATATATATATATATATATATATATATGTATTTAACCATGCTGTTTGCTTTGGAGTGGTCCCCACATTTTATAAACTTCATCTTGGTCTAGAGTATTTCTGATGCCCGCCCAGTTGCTTTGCCTTGCTCGGTCAGACTGAGGTTTTTGGTTGTTCTTTCACTCCCTTTCTCCTACTCCAGTTATTTTGTTCCAGACCTAAACAAAGTCTAGTCCTCTTTCTAAGGTACTGTTCATCTTTTCATTCTTAAAATAAGTCACTGGCTTTTTCTAGCTTCATTCAAAGAGAACACCCTCAAAGATTTTATTTTAACATGAAATGAAAAAATTCTCCTCAAACTTCTTAAGTGATTTCAGCTAGCTTCCTGTTCAATTTAACTTCTGTACCCATCAAGTGTGTCAGAATTAGCCATCTGGTAGAAATATAGGAAGGTTTTTTTCTGTCTTTTCATTCCTGTAGATACAAGGTGCAACACTGTTAAAATTTCTCCACCCTCTCTCCCTCCATCCATACATTTTTTGGTCATTGGCCACTTCAGCCTTTCATTCAGGCAGTTTTCTTAGTTCCTTTTTAATTCATTAGCCTGTGGGATTCAGCAGCTACCCAGTGCTTCTAGTGCTTTATCTTCTGTTGACTAAGCTTCATGTCTGTCCTGGCTTCAGCTGGGACAGAGTTAATTTTCTTCTTAGTAGTTAGTGCAGTGCTGTGTTTTGGCTTTGATGTGAGAGCAATGTTGGCAGGACACTGATGTTTTAGTTGTTGCTGGGTGATGTTTATACTAAATCAAGGACTTTTCAGTTCCTTGGGCCCTGCCAGCCAGAGGGCTGAGGGGGGCAGAAGAAACTGGGAGGGGACACAGCCAGGACAGGTGACCCAAGCTAGCCAAAAGGACATTCCATACCACATGATGTCATGCTGAGTATATAAAGTGGGGGAAGAAGAAGGAAGGGGGGACCAATTGTTGCAGCACTCTCCAAACTAGCCAGCTGCAACAAGGTCTTTTTACCATCTCATACCGGCACACTCTTCATGCCAGTCCCTCTGCTGCCTTCTCCTCATCTCGCCTCATCCACAGCCTGCTCTCTCTTTTCTTGCTTCTTCCTCGGCTGCACTCTCTTCATCGCCTCTCAACCACTTAACTTAACCAGCCACAGCTGCGCATTATCTACATCGGCCAACCCACCACCTCTGAGGCTAACCCACAGCTGTATATTATCAATGATAATTAACCCAGCTTCATTCCTCTACAGGGGACATGTGACATTATGGCATTTGTCTTACCAAGTAACTGTTACACGTGATGGAGCCCGGCTTCCCTGGGGATGGCTGAGCACCTGCCTGCCCATGGGGAGTGGTGAATGAATTCCTTGTTCTGCTTTGCTTGTGTCCGTGGCTTTTGCTTTACCAATTAAATTGTTCTTATCTCAACCCTGGAGTTTTACATTCCCTACCGATCCTCTTTCCCATCCCTCTGAGCTGGGGGGAGGGAGCAAGCGGCTGTGTGGTGCTTGGTTGCTGGCTGGGGCTAAACCACAACGCGTCTGAAGCCAGGATGAAAAATTCTGCACTCAAACTGCACTGAATTACGGATACAGCCAGTTCCCTTGTGTGGTAGAAACTCTGTAACTTTGAAATGGGTGAAGGACAAGCTACCATCTTCAGGCTGTGATTCCTGCCAGGGCTACATCTATCTCAGTGCTGTGCACTGAAAGTTTCAGGAATTTCCCAGGCTTCTGCCCTGCTCGCTGCAGCATAAAAACATCTCTCTTGCAACATCAGCAATGCACATAAGCCCATTCATGTGGAGAAAATATGTCAGGGGAAGGGCCCTGGCAGCACTCTGGAGTTGCCTTTGATGGCTGGCGGTTGTCCCCATAGCTCCTTCACTGTGTCTGATGCTGTCCCAGGATGATTTATGCTTGTAGTCACTAGGATGCCATTGAAGACCCAGAGGGATCTTGGTTTATGGAGTGCTCTCAGAGTAGCAAGTAACTACAGCAGTGCCAGCTTTCTTCCTTGCAGCTGAGTGAGTGCAAGCTTAGGAGGGAGGGGTGAAATACTTGTAAGAGTGGAAGAGTCTTAAAAGAACCAAAACTTCAGACCAAACCCACAAGGTATGTTGCATTGCTTACTGACTCCCTGCATTGGTATACCTTCATCTCTGTCTCCTCTTTCCATCTCCTTCAGCATTACCAGTTATTACATTAACCTCCCCTCAGCCACCAGCACTGCTTTGCAAGCCACATGCAGCCTGCAAATGTCCTAATGAGCCACAACATTTCTAAGATTTCCCTCAGGTGAAGTGGTGAATGCTTGCGCAGCTTCACTGTGCTCAGTAGGTGTAGTCTCTCCAGATGGCTAATTCCCTCCCCCAGGGCAATGCATATGTGACACTGGCATTAGTCTCCTTCTCCTTTGTCAGAAAGACTTAACAGTAAGAAGATTTGATCACTTCAGGATTCTGGATTGCATGGGGCTAGTGCTTTATCATCTGTATTGGTAAATCGTCTTGTATCTCTTCATGTCTTCCAACATGTTTCTCTGTGGATCACAGTTTCTTGTTCTTTGGGTTTGGATACATAATAAAAACAAATAACTTTTTAGAAACAAGCATGCGGTTGTATAAAAATAAAAACAACTTATCCGCTTCACTCCAGACTGGAAGCTGGTAGGTAGGAAAACAATTATATTTTATCTAGATTGCTGAATCTGGGTGAAGAAATATTCTTCCTCAAGAATTCTTGTTAATTCTATTTGTCTCATCATTTCAAATGCTTATGGAAATAAGAAGATAGCTAACATTTCTTCTCTAGAATGAGTCATTGTATTCATATACTAACAGAGATCCAGGGAAGATTATCTCCCTTAAAAGCTATGAGATATGTTCGTCTGTAACTTCCAAGATATTGTTTAAATAGTGTCAAGCTAAAATCAGTGAAATGTGATTAAGTCTACCACAATATCTTTTTAAATCACACTTATTTTTGGAATTAGAAAACTTCTGAAGTTTCTCTGCTAGGGGAACTCCTTTACACAAAACAGCTAAAATTAGATTTAGATGTCCTTAGTGGTCAATATGTCTGGTCTTATAAAATAGTTTAGTCTGTGAAAAGTACTTAGATTTTTCAGCAAATTTGTCTGTAAGAACTTAATAAAGCTTTCTTTGTACAAGCACAGTATTTAATATAAAACATCTCTGCTTTAAAAATAAATTTTCTACCTTCTTGCACAAAATACAAGCAAATTCTTAAGCATTAGGATTCTAATTTTAAAATTAAATTTTATGAATTGAAGCAGAACCTAAACTGCTTTTCAGTTGGAAATGTAGAAGAAATTTTTGAATATGTGAACACGTGGATTATAAATCTTAAAAAAAATAATAATCTTAGATGATTGACTGTTATAATAGTAAGAGCATCTGATATAGCATTTTGATGATCTCTGTATGAAATACAGTTTTGCTAACCCTTTAGTCAAAACTGATCATTCTCTCTGTAAACTAAGACACAATCCATATAGCCTGAAAACCCTCCTACACATTCCTCCTACAAAATGTTCAGTTTAGATTTTGCCTATGACTTGCATTTTAATTTGAAGACCTCCATCTATGCACAGAAGAATCCCCCAGCTTTCAAGGCACTATTTTCAGTGCAAACCACACAACTACCAGCCAAAGCTGAGAAGGCTCTGGCATGGCATTGCTTATAACTACATCTCTATGTATTTATATATATGTGCACACAGAGACAGATTTTTTGTGTTTCATTTCTAACAGAAAGCCATTCATTATTCCATGAATTTCAGACTGGGACTTGCAGTTCTTTATTAAATAAATGACAAAAATGTGAATGATACTGAACAGAAACATCAATATAAAGACTAATCAGTTTCCTTTTTTGTATGACTTCAATTTACAAGGTCTTCCCTTCTTCAGTTAGGCTTCATGAATTGATCGTTTAATGCATAACTAATTTGAACTTGTTCTTCTCTTGCTGATGGGAAAATTGAAGTTAATTTTGTTGAAGTCATGGTGCTTATGTTGCACATTTATCAAATGGTGATATTTTCCAAATTTGTATGGCAGTTGTTCTGTTTCTCCTCAGCAGTACATTGAAGTCAATTTTATTTATAAACATATAGACCTCTACCCTGTTTCCTGCAACTAAAAAAGCCCAAACAAACATTTTATCTATCGATACAGAATTTTTCCCCCATGGTGGTAGGAATCATGTTCCCATATACTGCATTACAATAAGTTAAAACAGTATTGCTTATGTTGGAAGGTCTAAGGTGCTGGCAAAAAGAGATAGAAAACCAGCAGCAAAAGGATTATTTCTCTACAGACAGCACACAAAAAGAATAGATGTGAAGATTTGTGATATGTTTGTTTACTAAAGCAGTTTAAATTTTAACCAAATAAAACAATACCTGTGCCATACAACTAACTTGAAATGAATCTGAACCTCACCTCTGGGCCTCTTGGAAATACATGACCAAATTCAGCCTTTGTTAGACCCCTGTTTCAAGCTTTACATATTTCCAACTGAACTCTGCTTTATAAAGCACTGGTGAGAGCTATATTTTCATTCAGAATATAGTTCTGGCTTTTGCATTTACCTTCCACTGATTTTCAACAGATCTTTTGAAAAAGGGTTATCCAACACAAAACTGCTATAAGTCCCCTGGAGTAGTAAAGAAAAATGAAAGGATAAAGGTGAAAGTAATGATATAAAAAGTATCACATCCTCATTACAAAACCAGCTAAAGAGAAGGTTGCAGATCCTCACCTACGGCACAGATGCAGAATGTTGGCTATTTGTAGAACTGTAACATAGCTGTTAAGACAGCAACTAAGAAACAGCATAAATTCAGACCTATTGCACTAATTTTGAAGTGTTTTGTTGTTTTTTTTTCCCCCAGCAGTGCACTATCCAAATCCTTTCAAGCCTGTTAGAGTCACTTCAGTCATTCGTAACATATTTTTTGCTTGCACAGATGCCATGGGTTTGTTCCACTGGATGAAGTGGAGATGGAGTCCGCCTTTCTCTTCTGTGCCAGCCCTTTTTTGTGCCCGAAGACATAGCAGAGCATCATGTGCCAGCAGGAGGATGGAAGAGATTCAATTCTGTTCACTCAAGTTTACCCACAAAATTATTCAAATTCTGAGCTGTGAGATTTTGAATTCCTAGTTCCTAATCTTGACTATGTTGTGGCAAGCAGATCATTCCATTAACTATAATAAACTATGTTAAGTGAACTTTACTTTTCATAGTTCACTTTTAAGTGAACTATTCATTTAAATAATAGGGGCGTGATATTTTTACTTTCCTGGTTTTTGCTTTACTAGCTAGTTTTTTTTCTTTGCAATTACTATCAGGTCTAGTTTAGCTAACTTTAGCTAAATAAATAAAATAAATAAAGGTTTAGCTAAATCCCCTGACATACATGCTCATGCATCTTAGGGGGTCTTGTGACAGCGTACCACAAAGAGTCATTAATCATCATTTGAAGTCAGAAAAACAAATGTAGGTATCTAAACATATAGAACTGATGAAATTAAACAACCTGAAAGGACAAAACATTAGTGAGCACTGGGAATTAATATATGAACTTAAAACATGGTTGAGGAACTGCCTGAAAGGGAGATGGCATGAAGCTCTGATGAAAGAACTACTGGGCTGGAGAAAAGCAGCTAGGGAGTTTTTCAAGTATTGGTTTTAGAACTCATGGTATTTAAATATTTTCATCAATGTCCTTGGCAAATAGAATAGGAGTATGCTAACACAATGTGCCAGTGCCATGTTTTCCTGTTTTATTGGGTCATGGCTACATTCCAGCTACAATACAAAGAAGGCCATATGGATTTCTTTTCATTACATGATAAGCTGCTGCTGCCAAAGGAGTTTGGCTTTTGGCCCACTCTATGCCACTGTTCTTCCCAAGCCCTCACATATGGAAAGGGAGCAAGACACAAACCTCATGACTTTTGGGCAAGCTGGTGAATATTCTGGGAAGGCTACAGCCTCTTCCCCATCATTTGCTTTCCCAAGGGCATCTTGGTGTCCTCACCTTGCCATGACCTGATACGTGTATTGCATGAACAAGTTCATTTTCTTAGTTATCCCTGGCTACATACTAGACATGCACTGAGTTGGGGTATGTGAGCATGCATGCATTTCAGACCACATGGGAAGGGAGAGCACAGGTGTCTTATCTTATGACCTACAGATAGGTTAGGGTAAGACATTCATGCCAAGGTGAAGAATAGCGAATAAATCCTGTGTTACAGTCTTAACTGCCTCTGTTGCCAAAAGTTACATAAATTAAGCTACCTAATAAGGCTTTTGGGGAAGCAAGACGTGAATTACTCAGATATCCTACTTAGGAATGTTATTGATGTATGAATAATGCCATTGGATCAATATAACTTCTACACTATCTTTTTTGTTGAATATTATTTTACCACAAAGTAAATGTGTAGGATACAGCTGAAGTTTCCATTGGAACAGCTTTTCTTTTGAGTCAGCTTTCTATGTACATCATTTAATAAGGTTTTCTTTTTATTATATGAGTCTGACAATGAGCAAGAACAATGGGTGGGTCTATCTTCAGTGACATGTTCTAAGGCAATGGCACCTTCCCTGAGCATTTAAAGTATTCCAGTCTTACAGAAAATGCAGCTTTCTTTTTTCTGTTTTTAAACTCACAGGAGTTCAGACTTGGATGATCTCTGAAGACCCAAGAGAATTATATTTGCTAGTGTTTCAGATTATTGTTTTCAACAAGCATAAAATTATGAATAGTCAAAAACAGGGTGGAAAAAAAGAGTTACTGTTTTTCCTTTCCCAACACAGTTCTAGAGGAAAGCAAACCTTTCCTTTCAGGCTTTAAAGAATAACAATAAACTTGTTTCTCTGCATTTTGAAGGCATTTCATTTTCTTTATACCAAAAATTCTAAAGTATCTGGAGTTACACATCTGTTCTGGAAACTACTGTCTATACTTATGGCAATAACAGTGGGCAGTTGCATGAGCCTGACAGACATGATATACTCCTAATAAAAAGTCAGTTACCTTATGCAACTTCTCTTAAGCTTTCACCAACACAATCAGACTATGATATCATGCTAGATCATGTATGTAAAAAAGTCTATAACCCTTCATTTCTAAGAAACAGCAGTTTTGTTAATTATTCACCTACTGAGTCATTAAAATGGTGAAAAGGCTACACATACTTCTAATTTTAGTCTGTGCATCTGAATGGCACCTATTTTCCTGCAATCACCATTTCAGTATAATCTTGCCTGAGAATGATCTCACAATTCTGCATAAACAGATGCCATTGATAAGAATAGCCATAAAGCAGTCTAGGGAGAGGAATACATGATTTGTATCTTGCATAAGCCATTTTGCATAATAATTGCTAGTTTGGTCAGATTTGGGGTGTATGTAGCATAACAATGTCAAAGCACAGCAGTGGTCAATACAATATTTTTAAGAAGAGAAGAACATTACTACAGGACCACCATAAAATAATCCTTACCCTGCTTTACTCTCCTGACTTGCAGTAATTAATTGTTTAGGGATTTTCAGAACTTCAGGTTTTACTAGGGCTGCTGTTTTTAGCAGTCACCAGAAGGCCTATCTTTTCTGAATTTGTCTAACCTCTTTTTGAATCTATTTACCCGTTAGGTTTCTAGAAGTTATACTACTTCATTTATTTGGTTAAAATTTGTTACTTAATACCTTCATTCTGTCTTAACTAGTTCTTATGAGGTACTGTATCCACATACATCCATAGTTTCATAATTATATATATGTCTTTTTGTTTTGCTGTGTTAAGTCCTAACTTTTTACTCTTTTGTCATATGGGAGCCACTCTAATCAGCCTTGTCTGGCACCTATTACTTTTTCTAGTTCTACTATATCCTTTAAAAGATGAAATAATTAGAACTGCAGGCAATATTAAAGACAGGAGCATACTGTTGATTTGTGCAAATTAACAACAATATTTTCTGCTGGGGTGGGGTTTTTCCCCCTGTGACTCTCCTTCTAACAATAAATCCTAATATTCTGGTTTTCTCCTTGCCTGCCAATATTTTCAAATAAGTGTACACAGTGCCTCCTGGATCTCTTTCCTCAGTAACAGCTGATTTAGAGTGCACTATTTTGTATATATAGTTTCCCTTATGTACTTACCCGTTCTGCAATTCATGTCCCAGTCCATTTGTCCTGCCTCAGGTATATATATTGCAGTGTCTAATCCTGAATGGTAGGTGTGGTGCCACAAGAATGCAAAACCATAAGAATGATGGAAAAAACTTCAATAGATATGTATGTCCAAGTTGAAAGATATGTTTCTGATTACAGGTATGTACATGCCAATAGAGAATCCATGTTTAAGGGAAGATACGGAAGTCTGCTAACATAGTTGTGAGGTATAGTTAAAAGTCTGGACAAAGTGTTATAAATAATGCAAGAATTATTTCACAGGAAAGACTCTAGTTTCAAAGACATCCAAAGACTATGAAAATATTAAGAGGAATTCAATTTTCATGCAGGCCTGAAGCTACTGAAAGCAGAAAACATTTGAGTCAGAAGGATTTGATAGCAAAGAAGTATCAGCAAATCAGAAAAATGAGGGGTGTTTTCCACTATCCTTCACAACATGTGTTTCCTCTGATAATTTTTTTTCTTCTAGCATCTAGAATGAAAAGAACTGTGAGAAGACATTTTTCTTTCTCTAGTAGATAACACATGCCTATTATACCACATTCATCTCACTATAAATAGGTGCAGAGATCTGGAAGGCCTGAAATAAAATCTATAATTTACAAAACTCCCCCTGTCTTTATGGATAGAAATTTGAGACAACTCAGAGAACTCCTTATATGAGAAAAGCTAGTTGAAATGAAAATTAAAATTTTTCAAACTGATTAGAATTAGAAGAGATCAGTTAAATCAAACTTTTAATTTGCATACACAGAAGTAAGTGTACCATCATAGCAACCAGTATCTTTAAATGTATTCTCTCTGTTGGTCATATCATGCAAATGTTGACATGAATTATGTAGTTAGTAAGCCTTTGGGAAAACTATGTTTTGTACAGTAAATAAGGTATTGCCCTATCTTTCCTTTCAAATCTTTTCCTAAGACTCATTACTATCTGGATGCCTACAAATGCATTAGCAGATATATTTTGCTAGGTTAGGGATCAATCATAGATAAGTACTATTGCTTATTTATGAGTTTAAAAAGATGAACTCAGAAATAACCAGTCACGAATCTAATAAATAAACCTACTCTCCAATAATTTATGAATAGGATTAATCTGGTACTGTGGTGTTTTGTTTTTAACATACAGGTTTAGTCTAATGGCAAATAGGACAGAGACACAGAGATTGGAATAAGGGGGGGAAAAGGAAGAAGAAATAAAACTAACTTCTTCACATATCATTAGCAATAAAGAGTTAAAAGAAAATGCTATGAAAGGACAAAGCTGATCCTATAACAGATCAGAATGAATAAATACTGCAATTCCTTTTTTTTTTTTTTTTTTTTTTTAAAGGAGAAGATGTTAGCCTGTGGTAGCTTTTATAACAGACTAGACAACTGCGCAGGCACCTATTCAAACATCTGAAGGTGACAAGCCTTACAGGAAACAGAAGGATAGATGTATAAACAACAGTCCCTCTTTTAAAGTCTTGATGCTTCACTCTTACCGCTAAAATAAACCATGCATTGTATTTGTATCCATTTATATACATTCATGCTATGGGTACAAGCGTACTGACTTTGTTAAGCAGACTGTTACACTCTTTACATCCTGGAGCAGTCCAAGCCTCCTGCTCTTATTTTCAATTTGTACAGGAGTATAAATGGGTAGATATCTCCCAGTCACTTCCTCTCAGTCCAAGAATTTGGAGTCAGAACTGTGAGGTAGAAAGACAGAAAGGTAGGTTACGAATGTACATATTGGAAACATCTCTAAAGAACAGTTACTCTTAAGTAACCTTTTTTTTTTTTTTTTTTCTCGCTGCGGGGGGCGGGGTTGTGGGGGGACAACGTGTTTTGTTTTGCTTTGTTTTTACTTTGAGTGATTGTTTCTGGATGTACTCACATTAGAGAAGATTCCCAAAATCTCCTGGGTAGCCTAGCAATGACTTACTCTTTTAAACCCATTTGTTAGGAATTATGGGTTGCTCTCAGTCTCCCCCCAAAAAATGTTATGCAGAGTTTTTGTCACAAAAAATAGGGACTTGTTCATGCTATCTAGCACCTCTTTGAAAGCTTGACCTTATTGTTGAGCTTGTCTATTATAAATGGCTGGTGCCAAACATAAAACTGTGGGAAAAAAAAAAAACCAAAACCAAACATATAAAAAAAATAAATGTCAAGAAACAGCATTCAAGAATTAGGAAAACCTGGAAAACCTGAAGAAAGAAAAGAAAGTGTGGCATCAATTTCAATACTGATGACAGGCAGTTTCAAGAAAGCAAGCAGTTACGAAGAACTGAAGGATGTCACAGTGCAAAAGGACATCTTTAAACTATGCAGACCCTGTAGAACGAAGCAGGGTCAGCCATCTAGGCAGGTGATACCAGGCTGATAGATACCAGCTCGCTTTTGGGTGTTGGTCATGCACCAGCAAGTCAGGATCTAATGTGTTCTCTAGCAATGTTAGAGAATGCTACCGGAAGGGGTCATCTGCTTTTAAGTGAGTTAAAAAATTAACTTTTTCACCACAACTTAAGCAGACCATCAAATCAGACAAGAAGAGTAAGTGATAAGCCCTGGTTATTTCTAGGTGAAACCCCTTTGGCACCAAAGATTAGCCATATTCTGTAAATTTTACTGATGGGGGGAAAAAAACAAATCACCAGTCTAGTAGAAGGTAATTCTTGGGTAACTAAGAATTGTCTGTTATATATCTTAATATCACATTATCAGTTTCTGTCATTATCCCAGATGCAAACATTCAAGGAACCTATAACACAAAGGTTTTTTACTCCACTGATTGGCTATTCTATAGCCTTTTGGAACTGGGTAGCTTCCAAATTGTATGATTGGTAAACAAATGCAGAACACAGCATTTCATGACACACCAGCTAAATTTACAGTACATACAAATGATAGCTGAGGGATGCTTGGGCTGCTGAAGAGCAGAATCTCAAGGTAAATGATGTACAATACTTGCATACATTACCATTTTAGCTTCCATTCATTTTCTAATATATATGATATTAACTATACTCTTCCACCACCATCCTGCTGGCCAGCGCAAATTGCCATCCATTGCTGACTTTGTTGCATGCAATTTAAAATTGCTCATGTGCTGACTTTGGCAGCTGTGCTGGAGGTTGCACTGTGGGTTAGGTTGTCATGCAAGTGGCCGGAGGTGAGTATGTCCTTACCCTGAAGATAAGGATAAACCTGTGAGAAGCCTCAGGTCACCTTCCAGAGGGCTCTGCCAGTTTGCTCTTCACATCAGACAGTAATGAGTGTAAATTATAAATGCTCAACTATTTCAACCAGTCCTTTGTGATTCTGGGATTCTCTAGCTGCAGACTGACAAGACTATCTGAACTGGTCTTAAAATACATACGTGGTCTTGAATTTCCTCTCTGGATGCCTGCTGGAATTTCTAGGTATTCTGATGAAGATGTGCCATTCTTAAGTTTAAGGGCTGGAGGGGTAAGAAAGCTGTAAGCGCCCACATATTTTTAATCATATTTCCACATTGAATAAAAACCTTCCTGGAAGTCACATAGCAGGCTCATATTTCCAGTCCAGCTCACATAATTTTTCTTATTTCACCTTTTTTCAACAGCCACAAGAGAGAATGAAGTGAGGGCAACCAGGTATTTGTATATATTTTAAATTTTATATATTTTGAAACTTTGATCCCAGGAAAATATTCATAGACAAATATCTCCTTTGAATATTCATCTAGATGTAGGAAAATTTGGACCTCTGACTTAACCATTTAAACAAAAATGCCTCCCACAGTTGTGCTGCATATGCACATTTGTTCGCAATATTATCCCCATTCCCTTGCAACTCTAGAGCAGCTCTGTGTATTCCCAGCTATGGAACAGATGTGGTTTGTCATCTACAACAGGCAATATTCTGGCCTGCACTGATAAAAAATTACAGCTCCACTGTCTAACAGCTTGATATTAACAGATACTATTCACAAAGGCAATAAGAAAAAATACCAAGGTTCACGATAGGTGTCAATATACTTTTAGTTCTGGAGAGTCTTAAGTTATTCTACTCTTTAAAAGTGGAATATTCTAATAAAGGGAAGAGTAAAATGAGTCATCAAAAGCATCAGTGCTTTTCAAGTTCTGTATAGCTGGCCTTCTGGTACAGACAGGATGACAGAGATGGAAGAGCTTTGTATACTGGAATAGGGGCAGTATTTGTTTGACACATAGAGGAGGAACATTTCTTAAAATTCAAAGTCTTATGTCCTTTTTCCTAACACCACTGTCTGACTGGAAACAAACGTCCTGAAAGTTACCTCTAAGTGTGGCATTCCTGTTACCTTGTTTATCTTACTAGAAATTAACATCCACATAAGAATGTTTATTAGATAACTATTGCTGATTTTATCTAAAATTACTTCTTTGTAACCTCTAAGGTATGTTCTGGATCAACAGAATGATTTGCAAGAAATATATTCTTTTTTGCTAGAAAGTATTCTGTGGGAAAGCCCTACATCACTTTTACAGTGTGATTTCCTCTAGTGTTCATAAGGGAGATTAGCAGAATTAGACTCCCTGAAAAGCACACATTAGAAAAGCTGAATGAATAATGAGAATTAAGTTGATGAGACAGCTAGACTGAATTGTGGGCGCTTACAGCTTTCTTACCCCTCCAGCCCTTAAACTTAAGAATGGCACATCTTCATCAGAATACCTAGAAATTCCAGCAGGCATCCAGAGAGGAAATTCAAGACCACGTATGTATTTTAAGACCAGTTCAGATAGTCTTGTCAGTCTGCAGCTAGAGAATCCCAGAATCACAAAGGACTGGTTGAAATAGTTGAGCATTTATAATTTACACTCATTACTGTCTGATGTGAAGAGCAAACTGGCAGAGCCCTCTGGAAGGTGACCTGAGGCTTCTCACAGGTTTATCCTTATCTTCAGGGTAAGGACATACTCACCTCCGGCCACTTGCATGACAACCTAACCCACAGTGCAACCTCCAGCACAGCTGCCAAAGTCAGCACATGAGCAATTTTAAATTGCATGCAACAAAGTCAGCAATGGATGGCTATGTCATCTTGAAAGAATGGGATCTTTCCATAAAGGGATAACAATATGGTCTGAACCCAGAAAAAGCCAAGAACACCTTCATGCTAAAAGGGCAATACTGTCAGCACCTCGTTTCTTTGAGGGGCCGCGCATTCCCATTCTGCAATTTGTAACATCTCACATCAGACTTAATTTTGGAAAAAAATACAACTAGCCATCCCGACATACCACTTCTCCAACACAGCAAATGACAGAAACGTTTGCAGCACACTGAATGGATGGGCAAAATGTTCCCAACTTTCTTTGAACCAGAACTGACTTTTTATAATGGAAGTGGCTATGATGACAACACGTAAGGTCTTTCTGGCTTTATTACTGCAAACTATGTTTTTCAGCTCTATTTCTACAGCTAGGAAGTCAGATACAGCAATATTAAAGTGGTTTGGAAGCTAGATTGTTCTGTTTTTATCGGATGTGAACAGAAGGTTAATGGTGTTGCATTTATATTATGCATCATCTCTGTGAATCCAGCAACTAACATCCCACTGTGATAGCTGCAAGCACTGATTATTATTCTTAAACTCTGGAACACTTCCCATGATGTTTTATACCTAAATTAGGTGAGAAGTTTTTACATACGTGGTTTACTTTGTGCAACATTCTCAGAAAAGGTGTGCCAAGCGATAATAAAAAGTTGGAAAACCAGGCATACAGCTTCTAGTAGAATGACTGATGAAAAGCAAGATGTTCATGTGGTCCAAGTCTATGAGAATTACTGGTATTTGCTACTGAAAGGACTGTAACAGTGTTACATCTACTGAATGGCGCTATGTAGAAGACTATTTGCCAGAGGAGTGTTACACTACCTGCTAAGAGGTACAGGACACTGAAACAGAAACTTTTAAGCCTGTGACGAAGAAGTGGTGACACTTTCCATCCTAAACTCACAACTGTATTTACAGCCTTGGAGTAACTAGCAGGGGAATGATTGGAGACATGTTTTTTTCAGATTAAGTGAAGATGCTGCCACCCTAGCTGATTGCTTGTGCAGTTGAACACAAATGTTTAAATAGTGAGAGAAAGTGAGCTGGAACACCAAAGTTCTCTGTTGTCTCAAGTGTCAAAACCAGGACACTGACTCATAGGGCTTCAGGAATGTAAATGACATTTTATTTTGTCCTGCTGGCTTCAGACACAAACGTCATTGTGTCCTAAATTACAGTGAAAACAGTATCAAAATTCTTGTATCCTCCACTGAACTGTATTACCCTTGTTAGAAAAGCAGAGATGTATAGTCAGACAAGCTGGGCTGTATGTAGCCTACATTTTAAGAAATTCTGCATTCACAACTTTCCCTCAATTGTATTTGAAGGCATACTTAAAATCAAACATGTTTTCTTATCCTGTTTGTTGTTACTCTTCTATTAACCTTATCTTACCTTCCTTCATGTAAGGAATATGGAGCAGGAAGAGCAAGCTGAGCGTCAGGCTTGGAAAAGAATACAAGCTCTTCCAAGCACAAAAGAGAGACCAAAGCCATTGTCATGGCAACAAGATTCCAATGTGAATGCTCCTGTTGCCTATATTCTAGGAGATAGGTGATAACAATCTGTGTCTAAGCCAGAGGTGCAATATTCCTTGTTAATGATTGCATCTCTAAATTATTGATTCATTCATACGAATTGCTAGGAAAAATATTCAGATAAATGGATTTGTGCATTAATTAATTTAAAGGTATTCTAATTTTTAACAATGTGAAGCACTGTACAAATATTATATAAAAATAAAACCTTTCTTTATTTTCTTTATTAAAAAAATCATCCATTCCAAACAGTTGTCTCTCAGTGTTTATGTTGAGTAACTATTTTGTTTTCCAAATAGTATGTCCTATATAAAACTATTTCTTGAAACTCAAAACACAAACAAAATACATGTATCTGTGGACTATAGTATACAGAACTGTAAATTGAAAAAAGATCATTGTAATCACCTCACTAAATAATCTAACAGCTACATGGTTTTTAACCGTGTATTCATTTCCTTTCTTATTTTAGTAGATTACATGCATTTGAAAAGGCTTCTGGGAGACCGTAGATGCAACAATCCTGTACTATAATCTACCAACATTTGTAGAATACAAAACCTCAGGAAGTATTAAGAAGACTGAAAGTGTTTAATTTAAAAGATGGGACTCTTGAGTCATTTGTTCCTTTCTCATGGGAGTTATACACAGTACCATGTTAGGTTTAAAGGAAAGTACCTTTTCTCCCACTTTTAGTATGACAGAGTCCTACCAGCCTTCCAACCCAACGATGCTAATTCTAACTGCTGGCTAGCACCGAACCTTGGTTCCTTAACAAGTCAGTGGGAAGTAGCTGCCAGCTGAGCTTCCAACTCAGCAATCTCTGCTTTCCAGATCCTGAGTGGCACCTGCCTGTGTGGCACCACTGCTTTGCCCTCTGTGGTGTGCCAAGGGTAGGGGTGCTGGCATCCTCTTCGCTTCCTCTGTAGTGCTGGTCACTGTCGGCCCTGCACCTGTGTGTCACCTGGGTAAACCTTGTGTGTAAGCAGATGTGTTGGGATTCTCTCCTGGAGAAAGAAACCCCACAAAGAGTGATGTGAACCTACACCATGACCTCCTGGCTTTTCAGCCACCAAATCTCAGAGGAGCATTTTACTTGCAGTACCAGCCAACATGGCACCTATAGGGAATCTGGTGTTTTGGTGTAAATCAAAGATCTAGCATTATGCAGGTCATAGTCACTCTACTTACTGCCCTTGGGTGATATTAAATGAAATGCTCCCGTGCTTTAATTAAAACAAGTTCTGAATGAAAAACTATGATTTTTTTCATCTGCAACAGGGAGACTGAGCTCACAGACAAAAAAAAAAAAGCCATTGCAGCAACTTTCAGCCACAACACAACCTGGTGAGATAGAAGGTACATGCATATATTTAGTTAATACAGCCTATATTCTAGCATTGATCTTGGAGTCTTCACTGACACTAAATTGTTATATCATAGCCTTCAAAAAAATCTCTTTTTGCTTTTTGACTTTAAACCCTTTTTTAAATCTTTTTTTTTTATATATATCCTTTTGATTCAAAGACTTCTATGTCCAATCTATTTGATGTCTTGATATGAGATGATACTCCAAAAGATAAAGTTGAGCCCCAGAGGATTAATCTCCCTATAACCACCTGTATACAAGCATGAGAATGAGAGGGGGCTGTGCAGGGAATGCTTCAGTGCACCTAAGAGCAGACTTCTTCTCTGAGTCACTCTGCAGAAGACCTATGTACTGCCTGGAAGCAAAGAACCAAGACAGAAACTGGCTTACTGTGGCTAAAGTTTGCCTTTCCACACTAGTCAGTATGGAATATCCTCCTGCGTGAAACTACTGAACACTTTTCATGCTTCTGCTTTATGACAAAGTCTACCACAAACACATCAAACATGTCCTCTGCCTTATGCACTGGTCCCTTATATCATAGATAGACACGTCCCACGTCTCAGTCCTTATTTTCAATATTCCTTTCTGCCTCCAGCCACTAGTGTAAGACATCTTTCAAAGTAAATCTGAGGAATGCTGTGTTTTTCAAATATCTGCTTTTTCTGTCTTTTCTGTTTTAATTCACAGGCACAAGGCTTTTACAGCATTTCCTTAGCTAAAACATCAAAACTGAGGATTTTAGTAGTGTTGCCTTTATGATAGAAAACTCATTAATCAGACTTTAATGAAGAAATTTAGGTAAACCCTTGAGACCTACATTCAATTTACACTTTAATTTGCTACACCAGTCAGAATAGTCATAGGATCTCTTCCTTTGTCAGATAAGGGCTTGTATTTTTTTTTTCTTCTCATAATGAAACAAATCAAATATCCACTTTTTCTAAAGAGCTTCTTCATTTGGCTTGTCAGAAGTTATCAGATTTTCTCTGCTCAAAGTGAAACTATTATCAGTTTGAGTTGGCAGGATCCGTACACCATCCACATGACAGAATCTATTTGTGCTTTCCAAGACCTCCAAACAAGAGTTTTGTAGGGTTGTCTGTTGATGCCCAGCTATGAGAAATGTTGCTGTGTGCCAGCCAGGTTGCTACTGACTGTTGCTGAGCAACCAGATGCTGTAGACTGATTTCATCTTTATAGCATTAGCTTACAAAAGTTATCGTTGATTGCCACTGTCCCACCCAAATCCAGTAGAAGACTGCAAGTTTACTAAGATAATATGAATTTTTAGACTCCAAATATCTCTACTTGCCAAAACACTATAGGTTCATGTTTCTCTCTTGGTCTGTCATAGATGCAAAGATGTACAGTAACTATAAACTTTTCCTTCTACTTGTTAAGTCTCATACCTCTTATGCAATTCAGAAATATTAACAGCAATGTACTTAGTTGCTCCTCCACTGAGCTAGTCTTGGCTAGAGACTCACTTGGTCCCATTTTCTGTGTGTTTTACACTGCCGAATTTCCTTTTTCCCCAGATAAATTCTCTCTTACTTTAACTGAAGTTTTTAGAACTGCAGACTGCCCAACAATTTAAAATAATGACATAATCTTAAAAGCTTCCTCTTCCCAGCATAAGCACTGGAGTCATGCTCTGATCATCAGTTGGCTTTCCTCTCTCCTGTGGAATTGTTAACATTTGAAATCCAAGCATACTTTCTGCAATCAGGAACAATTTATTGTGGACTTGAAGGTGAACTGTGTTTCTAGGATGGGTGCTTGCCTGTTGATTTGCCAGTTCTATAACTGTGCTTAATTGCCTCTTTACTTTAAAAACCCCCTGCTGTCTTTGAGTGCAATCCTGCTCTCCTATACTCCTTTCCCAACAGTGGAAATGGGAATATTTATTTTTCTTCTAATCATTAGAACATAGACACAAATCTCATTTTCCAGAGCAAACCAAATCTTTTCCACAGTAAACTTATTCCTATTTTCCTGAAGGGCAGTGATTCAACAAAGTCTGAATTCAAAATTTATATAATAGAATTTCAGATATGCTGATTAGCAAGTAGGTACTTGTCCATTCAATTAGACCAAAGATCTCTACAGTAAATACACTTTCTCCCATAGTAATAATGATACAAACAGTAAGGAAAATATCTATATACTCAGTTCTCTCAATGAATTCCTAAAGTAGATTTTAGATTTTTTTGTAATATGGAAATCAGATTTGCAAAACTTCTATGTTCCCAAACTTTTGTCCAGTGTAAAAACAGTAATAGGTAGCTGAGGGCATCAACAGCCACCACAACTTTCCAAACTTTGACCACTAGAACATAAACTGGTGTTTCTCACCTAATCCATAAAAGAGTTCTGAAAAACTGGCAAATCCTCAAGCAGATGATGTATAATAGGATCAAAGTCCAACAAAACTACTTCCATCTATGTCTGCCTGAGAAATTATGCAGTTCTGAGCGTTTTCAGTTCTGATTTTGCCCTTGGAAATTCATTTTTGTTGATTGTGTGGCTAAAATAAAATCTTTTTTGAAATTATGTACATTTCTGCACATTTGTTCATACCGACAGTCTTGTGTTTTCACAGTCCACAAATCCCTTAAACCATATCTTTAAAGATGAACCTCCACAAACTCAATTTGTAAGGCACCTTTCCTAGAAGTGATTAGACATTTATTAGCTATATTAAAACCCAACTCAACCCAACTACTAGCAACTTGCCTCATATTCTGAAGTCCAAGTTTCTGATGAATGAGAATTCACAGCTCATTTTGTCTATTTGGAGAACAATTAGGTCACTAGATTGTGTATTTCTGTGCCAAAACCATTGAATAAGTTTGCCTTGGAGTTATATTTGAGCTTTCACAGTTTCTTCCTCATGCCTACTAGCCAAGCCAGTAGAGTTCATTTACCAAGATATAAGCAAAAGCAATGGGACTTATTTTGGCACTGTCAAAATAGACAATTGCCTTTTGGCGTGCAAACCATAATTCTTTATCTGGGTGAAGGACTTTTATTAGCCTGCTCCATTCAGAATTGACACATTTGTAACAGCTGTATTCAATCTTTTGACACAATTGTTATCTGAATTGCTTCTGTTAAACTCGTATTGTTTAATTTATTTTAGTTTGGAATGGGTTACTGTTATAAATAATTCAAAACATATGGGACAAAATGATACTTTTCACTGTCAGAGGTATTAAACAAAGAGTTTTGTGAACAAAAGTAATTTGTTTGCAAAGCTGTTTCTCAGTACACTGAATTCAGTGATTCAGACAGCATGGCTTACTTAGGATGTATTTTGTCTCCATTAGACATTGTAAACTGCAAGTCCAAATTCACCAAATTTGCCAACTTCTCTTTTTTTTCCTGGAAACGTTCAGTACTGCACAGTGAACCAGGAAAAACATTTCTGATAAAGATTATGCCTTCTCTCAATTTTCAACTATCATCTTTGGCCTCACATCTTCAAACACGCATCTCATGCAAGTTCTGGTTATCTAATGAGGCCTTCCTTCCCCTGCACAGGAATAGGCCACAAAGCAGCACAGAATGACTGAACGGCTGAGGCTGGGTGGGACCTCTGGAGGCCATCTAGTCAAAACCTTTGCTCAGGCAGGGCCATTCTACAGCCAGGTGCCTAGGACCCGTCCAGATGGCTTTTGTGTATTGCCAAAGACAGAGATAACACAATCTCTCTGGGCAGCCTGTTCCAGTGCTTTGTCACCCTCACAGTGAAAAAGTGTTTCCTGATGTATATGAAGAACCTGTGTTTTAGTCTGTGCCCAATGTCTCCTGTGCTGTCAATGGGCACCATGACAAGAGCCTGGCTCTATCCTCTTTGCACCCTGCCTTCACATATTTATATTACATCGATAAGATTCCCCCCTGCTCCGTGAGCCTTCTCTTCTCCAGACTGAACACTGCCAGCTCTTTCAGATCCTCCTCATACGAGAAGCTCCAGTCCCTAGCAGAACTACACAATGTCATTACCAGGCCTATTTTTTTTTCTTCCTTTTCACATCTGTTCCTCTCGCCACCACACTGAATTAAGCCAAGTCAGTCACCAAGGAATTTTCTCAAGGATATAGAACTTTTGCATGAATTGGACTGGGACAATTTGCCTTCTCCTCCTCAAGCTTTTGTGGACCTCGAGAAGAACTGCTATAAATGTACAGTATTGCTGATAGTATTTAACTGGCATCATCAAAAAACTCACCTTCACTGTCATCTAGAACTGCTCATTTTCTTTCATCAGCACATCTTACTGCTGAAGTCTTTGAAGCTCTTTTCTGTTATTAAATTCAAAGTTGGCCAAATCTTTAGTATCTGCCGTTTTCCAGGCAACTTTATGATCTAGCACAATCAGGTTGCTGATTCTCTCTTCAATGTGACTTGACTGTCTGGTTGTTTTATGGCTAGATTTCTCAATATCCCTAAAACTTGTGTTCTAACAAGAGACTTCCTCTGTGATTCCAGGTAATTTTGCTCTCTTTCCTGGAAATCCTCCAGCTGTCCACATTCCGAAACAGCTTTGCTACTCTCACTGTCTTAAAGGATGGCAGAACCTAGCAGTTTCAGGTATTTTGCCTAGAACAATGTAATAGATATAATTGCTCATTTTTTGCAATACTACAAAAGAGTTACTATGCAGAAATCTTTAGTATTGAGTTCAAGTCAGTATTCACTGAAAAATTGCAAACAATTTTGTTTCACTGTTTGCAAGAAATTCTTCCAGTACAAAGCCTATGGTTTAAAGGGATTTCAGTTCTCAAAAGCAAGCTGTAAAAAGGCTAATTTCTTCAGAACGAGTTGGGTTGCATCCCATTCTTGCTGAGATTTGTACGCACAAGTTACACGAACTAGAGATACCTTTTTTCAAACTGGTTACATCTATAGGATTCATGCATACCTGCTTCTGGAAAATAGTTAGGAAACATCTAACAGAACTCAAGAGAAAGCAGCCCAAACCACATAAGAAATTATAGACTTCGTTTCTCATTGATGCAAACAGGTTGATGTGAATAGCTGTAACAGTGGGCATTAACAAAAAGTCTGATTTATTATTGCCCGATGAAGACAGATCAATTAATTCTGAGTATATTCAGGACTTCTAAAAAGGTACGTTACAGATAAGCAGGTAAATTACAGAAATGTTTGGAGACAGAGAAAATTTGTATCAGTAAGAACACTACCTGAAAATCCCAACAGTAGGGGCGGGTGGATATGTGGTGGGGGGATGGGTTTTGGTAGGTAGGGGCGGGCAGTTCGCCAATGAACTGAGCTTATTCTAAATAATGTATTAATTTTTTTCATACATTCCCTCTTTTAGAAGACAATACCTTTGGGCGATTTTTGCTGTTGCAAATTCTTAACATTATGACACAGTAGTTATCCTAAACCAAATAGGACCACTTCTGAATTTTGCAATTTTGAAAAACAGAATCCTTTTTGTATGTTATCATGTATACAACTCAGCACAAGTCAGATAACCTGTTAAATCTGAGCAATGTATTTCAGTGTCAGTATTAGTAAAGATGTGTAGAGAGATCTAGCACCTGTTATTTTACAACATGATGGACAGCTGGTACATCACATAGAGTTAGTTTAATCTCAAAAAGTAAAAGATTACTTTATTGGTAACCAAAATTAGTGGAACATGTTCTGTCCAGATGATTATACGGATTCCAAAGTAGGATGATCTTAAAAAGATGAAGGGGTGCTTTAAACTGGACCCATACCCCTTGGTGCCTGCTGCAGTTAGATGTTACATACTTCTAATCTTGAAACATCAGCTTTAAAATTACAGAGATTTACATAGGATGTGTATATATATTTATGCTTACAGCTAAGACTATTGAGTCCAACATCAAATAGCTTCAGGCACTGAGTGAAATTTATACAATCTTTGCAACTGATTAGGCTCAAGCTCCATCAGCATTTTGGGAAGCAAACCTGTAAAGCCTCTATTTCTGTTCAACATGTCATATGTAATTACAGCACATTATATGAGCATTATATTATTTTCTTAAAAGTGTTCATTCTAATTGCAGTTGAACTGTTATTTTGACTTTATTTTCTAAGGGTGTGTTTGTTAATTTAATTTACAAGAACAGCTTCCATTCCATTACTCTCAAATGCTTAAAAGAGAAATGAGATTAGTTCAAGTCAAAAAAGAATTCTAGAATTTCACAGCTGTTTTCTGCTAAGTCAGGGCAAGGTTCCTTACCTGAGAGAAGTGTTACTCATTCCCTTCCCACACCGTGCAATCACATGTTTATGTCTCTGAAGTTAGCATCTATCATCTTCTGTTTGGTGACTGTGAAATAGATTGCATCTTTCATCTGGAGTTCATCTCACTGCAAGTAATTGTAATTCCCAAAAGCTATTGATCTATCAACCTTCTCAAAGAAGGCATGCTTGTTTCTCTCTGTCTCTCTCTTAAATTTAAATTAGCTGGCTAAGACATTAATGACACTGACCACATTTCACAATAACATTATCTTTTATTAGAGATCTTATTTTACATATCCCCATAAGATATAAAACCTTCCAAGAGAAAGTATCAAAAAACCTTCAGTTGAAATCAGTTTGTTTCAGACAATATGAGGAAGTAAACCAAAGACATTTAAGATAAAGGAATGTAACAACAAATTCAGCACAACTCTGGTATGGAAAATAATCACAAGTTTTTAAAACTATTTCTTACCCAGCATTGCCTTTGAAACCATAGCAGAAGGTAAGAACGATTGGTTCTCTTAACCAGTAGTTACAAACCCAGCGGATACAAAAAAAGAAAATAATATGATTAAATTATAGATGGCCAATGCACAGAACTTAATTGAAATATCCATGTAAGAACTCATTAAAGAGCTCTTGGGGAAAAAAGCAAAAGCAAAAAAATCCAAATCCATTGACAGCCACATTCTGAACCAATTAAAGTAGAATTTATTATTAAAATTTGAGTGGAGTTTTGAAGTAAAGGATCCCAAATTGAAGGCTCTTCTGTTACACAAAAAATGTAAATTAAAGGAACAAAGATTAAATCTGCTGGTTAAAGAAGATTCAGGCATCATGACTGTACAGCTGATGATAAAAGAAAAGATCAAATGCTGTATGAAACATCTTTTGGAAGCAATTCCAACAGGCAAGATACTTTAAAACTTTATTGCATCAAAATTTTACTTTTCTGCCTAACAAAACTGAAATAAGATTTTGAACACTCTTATACAGTCACATAAAAGTCTCTGAAGCATTTTAACGCTGAAGATGCAACAAAATAATGTTGTAAGAAATTTCTGCTGGCAAGTCTACCAAGATTTGAGTTCCAGCAAAAAGTAGTATTTTCAAATACTACAGCTAAGGAAAGTTACAGTACATGTTTATTGCATGAAAACATCCATTTACTGGATCCAACTGATTCTTCCCTTTGTGGTTAGTGGTTCTTACATTCTTGATGTAACTTGCACGAGATCCTACTAAGTATTCCATTAATTACAAAACACACAGTAGATTGAATTAAGTAGCAAAATCTACACAATCTCAACAGAGATCCAACCTGTGACAACGCATGAAATCAAAGTTCCACTTTCATTTTGTTTTAAGATAGCCTGTAGCTACATGATACATAATTTGATACACTGTGGAACAACAACAATGAAATTAAATACGGTAGGCAATATTAGAGTTAGAAAATAGCACATTTTTTTACCAGTTATGATGCCTTTTCATGCATTAGTATTAGAGATAAGCAATGATGTATGGAAAAGTAAAATATAAGCAAGAGATAGAAGAAAGTTATGAAGATAAATGAAGACTAGGAAATGGGACCATATTCAAGTGCATGTTTATATATATTAACTGTAAACAGCAGCTCTACTCAGGGAAGTATTTTTCACACTTGAATGGCTTCAGCACTAAATATGAATTACTTAATATGTGAAAACAAAGCAAAAAGTAAGACTCCATTCTTCAGTCTGTAAAGACTGTAATATGAACACTGGCAATGTAAGTGAGGTTGCAAGTTTGAAAAATGTTTAAAATATAGGCACATGATTCTGAATTAACAGGTCACCACAGTCTGTGACATGCAAGCACATGTTTTGATGGGTTTGCAGACTACGTCTTGCTTACTATCAACTCTCTGCATCAAGTTGCAATTTCCTTGAAAGCAGGTGAATTTAGATTGTACAGTAATTCTTTTTTTGTCTATGTTTCATGTTATGACATCATTTTAATACATTCAAATAGTCAAAATGTTCAGAATAAGATAGCACAAACTTGGTGCAGGAGGAAACAGATCAGAGTGTGGCCAGCATTGTCAAATAGGAGATACACAGCTTAAGTATTATATAAACTACCTTTCCCCCAAAAACATTAACATAGACACCAAAATTGTAACAAGACTTATCAAAAAAATAAGGCACATTAATCTTGATATGGTAATCTTGAAATAGAAAACTCATTTCAGAGAACATCGGTATCTAAATGAGTTTTATAAAAAATCTTGTGTTCATGATGATTATGGACACTTCTCATCAGACATGATAATGGAATAATTGCACATATCCCAGTGTGTCAAGTAACAAAATGGGCGTTTTATTAAACATTTCCATTGCAAAATTATTTTGTAGGTTCATGTTTTCCTATGTACATAACTCAGGTGAATGGTAGAAGTATTAAAATCTACCATCACTTATCACAAGTACTGCAGGCTTTCATTTTACCACAATTAATAATCCCCTTTGTGTTGAATAAATTGAAATTAATTGTGGAATAAATTGAGATTATTGTCATTTATATAAATGATTGTAAATATTTGGACATTAGCTACTTACACAAGAACATTTCATTCCATTTTATTTCCAAGCTGCATCAGGACTTTCTATACTGAATAATTTGTAAATAAATTCATCAAGGATCAGCAAAGAAGGCTGTTTAAAATCCAATCCCCTCTTTATGAAAATTAAAACACCAGAAACGTCATTAGTTAGCATTTAACCTGAGATTTAAGCTGTTGAGAGGTTAACATCCTTAGAAATTTCTTAACTTGTTGCATTAACTTATATTGATGTTGCTACTTTATGGAAAGAAAAAAACCCCAACCAAAACCAAAAAAAAGTTGCTTGCAACATGGCTTTTCACTGTGTTGTCAAAAAATTATAGAATGCGTGTTTTTCTCACAGTATCCAGAAGCTGGAATAATAATAATGTGCTTCTTATTGCACGTGAAACTTAAGAGGACATATAATTGCAGATTCCTCTTCTATCTGAGTATTAAAGCCAGATTTCATCTTAGCCGAATCCGGAACGTATTAATCTCCATAGAACTCATATTTATTTCACTTGTATTTCTGGCATCTGGAGGTGAATGCATCAAAGATAAAGATGCAGGTGTAAGACTTTCCACTCTGAATTTGTTGAAGAGTTTATGCACCTTTATCTAGGGGAAAAAAAAAATAAATTAGAAAATACAGTATATACCTTTTAACATTGACTTCAACCTGATCTCTAACAATGATCCAAACGATACATCTCCTTATAGGTCATTGGCGCAGCCATTCTTACATCAAAGATCACAAATATTTCTAAGTACCACATCTCAGATGCTATATACTAAATTAGATCTTTTTGGGCTGTGTTCACTTGCCATGTTTCAAAGCAAATAAATTAAATAGACATACTAAAAACCTGATCAGAAATATTTGGACTAAAACTCTTCCTGTTTCTAAACAAAACCATACTTACTCTTCTGCTTAAGAAAAATCCCATCCCAAAACTATTTCAAAATTTGATGACAAAATTTCTACAGATTCATAACAATCTACTCCATCTGTACTCCTCAGAATGAAGTGATATAATTTGTATTTGAACATTTTATGTATCACATTAATTCTATAGCAATTGCAGAATGCTCAGGTATTTGCAACGGTGCAGGTCATGTAAGTGATCATGGGGAGACAAAGGACATACTCTAATAAGCAACAGTTTTCAAATAACAGTCACATAATTTGTGAATATGTTAATAATATTCAATACATTTCAGAGTATGTAATTTGACTCTTTTTACTTAGTAAAGTTCTAAAACGCTATTAAAAAATTGAGAAATAGTGATCCATGTTATATGAAAACAACATTTACAGGAAGTTAATGAGATTAAAACTGACCTAGAAGTTTACTTGTTGATGCTTACACGGTCATTCCCACACACCAGCAGATCCATATCTTTATCAAATGGAAAGCAGCTTTCAAGGTAAACTTAACTATTATCCTGAAAGTGTAACTCTTGATAAATAACTACCTAGACTTCACCTATAATTTGACTTAAATATGAGTTTCTGTGATACTTGTCAGGTAAGCTACCCATAAAATGTCAGTATACCTTTCCCTGAGTAGTGGAACAGAGCAGACCCATGTCTCTGTTTGAAAATCTACAGTCAAATCCCTTTCTGTGAAGAATCAGAGCAGCTTCATCAGATGGCTCATTATCTACCTAAAAATAAACAAAATAAAAGATTACTCAGAAAGTAGTGAAGCTAGAAAGATATTTTAGGATCTCATAAAATTACCATTACCATTGCCAGTGAATGGAGCCACTTATGCCTTAAATAATGTTCAGCCTATATTGAACAGTCATGTTTCTTTCAATGTTTGTAACACCAAACAAAGAACTAAAGAGCAGAGAGTTCAAATATAAAATACTACAGAATGTAAATGTAAGTTGTTAAGCAAGGAGTTCAAGGCTCAATAGATGCACCTGTGCACACTCAAAGTGTAGCTATCATAGTTGTATTAATTGGCTTCCCAGAAAAATTACAGGGCAAAAGCAAGATAAAACTAGAAATCATATGCTAATTAAAATAGCTAGTTTTAAATAGTCATTGTTACTCTGTTCTTTCAAGCTTCTACTTTGCAGAGCTGCCCTCTACAATCTAACTCAGCTTAAGGTGTACACAAAACCATACACTAGAACACAAATATCAAATAAGGTTTTTTTACATTTATAGATAAGACTTACAGTGCTTTTGAGCCTCGACAGGCATCAAAGAGTAACCCACAAACTCAGCTTCATAGTTTGGACCAAATCATGGAAATCACTTAGGATGAATGTCACAAGGATAGCATACAAATGCAAATCAGGAACTTCTTTTGATATATACTTCAGAAAACAAAGTCTTAGCTTAGAACTGGCTGGGAAACTTCGATTTACACACAAAATATTTTTTTGTTTGTTTTACGGCAAGCTGTAGAAAACCACTCTTGTACACCAAGAGTAACACAGCAAGCAAGCTACCTTCATACCACAGGAGTGGTACGTGACAAGATACCCTTCATGCTGCAAGCTGCTGTTACCACTACACTCACATTAGTCACTTATTTTCTGTGATGCATTACTTTATGTATTTATTGTCTGCTGTTTTACATTCTTCAGCTCTTCACTTTATTACATATATTATAAAGGCATAAAAAAGCCCGTTCTATAAACAATCATGCCAGCTCCTTGGCCTATTTTTCTCTAATTTATTTCTGTTTGCTTGTTTTTGTACTGGTGCTTTCTCCCAAAATTCTCAGCCATGAGCAGGTTCATTTCTGGCCCAAAGAGTGCTGGTGAATGCAGTTATACCCAATTGGCAGCCAGTCACAAGTGGTGTTCCCCAGGGCTCAGTACTGGGGCCAGGCCTGTTTAGCATCTTTACTGATGATCTGGACAAGGGCATCAAGTGCACCCTCAGTAAGTTTGCAGATGACACCAAGTTGGGTGGGAGTGCTGACCTGCCTGAGGGCAGGAGGCTCTGCAGAGGGACCTGGGCAGGCTGGAGCGATGGGCCCAGGCCAGTTGTATGAGGTTCAGCAGGGCTCAGTGCCGGGTCCTGCCCTTGGGTCACACCAGCCCCACGCAGCGCTACAGGCTGGGGCAGAGCGGCTGGAAAGGGCCTGGTGGGAAAGGGCCTGGGGGTGCTGGGTGACGGCCGGCTGGGCAGGAGCCAGCAGTGTGCCCAGGGGGCCCAGGCGGCCAGCAGCACCCTGGCCTGTGTGCCCAGCAGTGTGGCCAGCAGGACCAGGGCAGTGACCGTCCCCCTGCCCTGGGCACTGGTGAGGCCGCCCCTCGAACCCTGTGTTCAGGTCTGGGCCCCTCACTGCAAGGGGGACATTGAGGGGCTGGAGCGTGTCCAGAGACGGGCAGCGGGGCTGGGGAAGGGGCTGGGGCACAGGTCTGATGAGGAGTGGCTGAGGGGACTGGGGGTGTTTAGCCTGGAGAAAAGGAGGCTGAGGGGAGACCTTACCACTCTCTACAACTCCCTGACAGGAGGCTGTAGTGAGGTAGGGGTTGGTCTCTTCTCCCAGATAACAAGCAATAGGATAAAAGGCCTCAAGTTACACAAGGGGAAGTTTAGATTCGATATTACGAAAAAATTTCATTGCTGAAAGGATGGTCAAGCATTGGAACAGGCTGCCTAGACAGGTGGTGGAATCATCATCCCTGGAGGTATTTAAAAAATATGTAGATGTGGTCCATAGAGGCATGGTTTAGTGGTGAACTTGGCAGTCCTAGGTTAATGGTTGGACTTAATGATCTTAAAGGTCTTTTCCAACCTAAATGATTGTATGATTCTATGATTCACTAATTATCTATTGCCTTGGAGAAACCTATGCCAACAAACATTAAGCTCTTTATGATGTTAAAGCTTTAAGCTGTTGAAGGTGTAACAAACAAGAGAGACCTCAATCTAACAGGCTTCAGACCCAAACCAATTTTCTCCCAATAAAGATGATCTTGGAACAGCTTGAACCAGCTTCTTTGAAACCCAGCATGACACAGCTTCATAGTGCAACAAATTCATAGTATTAAATACTTGCTGAGAAAATAAAAAATGGTGAACTGATAATATTAGTGTTTCTTAACTAAATTTCTAGTTTAAAGTAATAAAAATTTACCAATGGTATTTGCAATTGAAATTAGATACTTTGTAGTAAAATACTGACAGGCAAACACTGCATAGTTTACAAATCATGAATAAAACAGTTTGAGAAGAGTTTAATGAACATTTGCTTATAACCACCTAATATCAGGTTTTTCAAACGAATGGTGTCAACAGTCAGCATATTCAAGTATGCAGTACTTAATATCATTGATGGCTTTTTATCCTGTTTATTGGAACAGTAGCACCTCTTTCTACATTAAGTAAGGTAATAATGATTATGTGATAAAATTACTTTCTGTCTCCAACTATGAAATACCTGACTTGGTTTTCACTTTCACTGATTGATGTGACAGTGTTGCACTTAAAAGCAGACATTTTTATGCACACAAAATAATACTCTGCCTAAACACCAGATTAGTGAAATACTAAAATTCATACTGCAAAAGCCTGACTTCCTATGGGGTAAACTGATGTTAAAAATTACAAGCCAGTAATGGGTATCAACACTTTCTCTATTACACTGGAATTACCTTGTTATAATCTGCATAATGCATCTATGCATTTCAAATGATGACATAAATATTTAGTTTCTTAAGTTTTTAAAATTAAATATTATCTTTGTTAAGAATCAAAAGATTTAACAAAGCAAGGTAATAAGCAATTAATGACATCTTCAGGAAAAGAGCTTTGATAAGTATAAACATCTCCGATACAGCAGTCAAACTTTTAGAATTCCCAGGGCTTTAACATGCATATAGCATCCATGTGTAATAAATTAAGCTATTCTAACCTATTATCAAAGCAGGTGTAAGAATGAGTAAAGTTGCCACAGTCTCCAAATCTACTTTAACTTACCTATTCTTACATCATCTCTAAGTAAACTAGATTAAGTGTATGCAAGCCTAAGGAATGCCTGAGCAAGGAAGAGCCCAATTTACATCAAATACACCTTCTGTAAGTGACCATGATAACTGCATGAAAACCTGTGACAGATTTCTCTATTTTCAACAAACAACAACATCCTTAATCCTGTAACACTTCACAGCATTGTTGTATGACAAAAATTCCCTTACTACTAACAAATCTCTGACTGCCTTTCTTGGAAGGGCTACAAAGTCTAATTTGATTTTTATCTCAGAGAGATAAAATGAGGTTCTTGCATGAGGCTTTGAGATGGAAAAAAATTTTTGCTAGGCATTCACATAGTTGTATCCCAGGGCAACATTGCTAAAATTTAAATGAGAAAGAAAAACCATTTAAACACTTTTTAATCCGATTACTATAATCTAACAAACATGCATTGAAAAGTTCAAGCAACATGACAGAAATATGTATTTACATTTAGTACAAAGGGACAAATATACTCAGTTTTAAAATCTTGAGGTCCAGTCTATTTACAGTAGATAAAATCTGTGTCAATGTAAAAACTGGACCTTTATTAAAAATGTCTTTAGTTTCATATTCCTAAGGCAGTGGACTCTTCCATGACAAGATCACATATCTTACAACACTAGCAATATTCTTCCCACCAAGAGGAGCAGAGTTTAAAGTGAAACTAGGAATTCCCTTAAGTTTTTTCTCATTTATACTTTAATCCATCTTCATGCATTCTGATTTCTACTTTAAATCTTAATAATACTTTATTTTAAATTGGTACCCTTTTATGTGAAATTGTAATGATATAATTTCTTGAAAATCAACTTCAACAGCTAAAGCAATGGAGTAGTAGTCTACGTTTCTGCGAAAATTTGCATTGTGTCAGCCCGAAATATGACACTTGTCATTCACATTCATGGAAGACAGAGAAAGGAAGCAGAAACCGAGGGGAGATTTTTAAAAGGCCATTTTGGCATGCAAGCAATTATTTGCAAGGCATAGCACTGCTTCTGCTGTAGGGAAGAAATGTTCTGTATCTATAACAATGGTGCTCCTATCCTACGACTATTGATAACTTTCACTTTGAAGCATAAAGTAATGCTGCAAGCTCAAGAGCTGTCAATCAAGTAATTATTGAAATACACAGTTGGGGATGGGGAAGAGATCATAGCCTCAAACAATCTTATATCAACTGAGCCAGCAGGACTGGTATAGCCCAAATAAAATCATACAATTCACCTATGAGTAGTAATGTTGAACTCAAAAAAGCAGACACAGAGCCAGCCTTTCATTTCACAGGTGTCATGGGCATATTATACAAAGGGACATTTAGGCCTTGAAAAGGGAGAGGGGACATGTTCATGAAGGTCTGCCACTAAACCTGACATGCTGAAGCAAACAAGTGCTGCTGAGCTGCCTGAGGCAAATGAAAAGATTTTACAGTGATGCGTGGAACATACAATGCTCATGAAGACTTACTTAATTCAGTACAAAGCTTACTCCTAACTCTTCAAAGGCACAAGACCCACAAAAATCAAGAGTTATTACATTTTGAAATTCAAAGTAAGAAATAGTCATGGCTGAAGGAATATATGTGCCATTGAACTACTAACAGAAAATAAAAGTAAACTAATTCTTCTAAGTTTTAAAATAATGATGAAGACTAAAAATGAATAACTATGATAAACTGAATATAATCTGAGGTTATCATAGATGTGCAGTTCTACTTCAGCCACCACAGAGACTAAGGGAGAAGAGACAACTGTAGTTTTTAAGTATGTAAGCATGGCAGAATTAAAAAGGGATTTAATCTATGGTAACAGCACTGATGAGTGATACTGCAATGGAGCATAAAGTAAATATACCCGCATTTTAAAAGGTGTTGAAAACCTGAAAAGAATTTGCACAAGAACTGGTGGAAGAAGGATGCACAAACAGTTCTACTTCTATAGTTTATTAAAAAGAAATTTGAAATATGATGGTTACAGTTGTGTAAGTTATTGAGTACAGAACAGATTTTTTGTTTGAGGTGGGGTTTTTTGGTTGTTTTGTGGGTTTTTTTGTTTGGTTTTTTTTTTTTGTAAACCTACCAGAGAACAATTTCCCAGGAACCAAGAATTGTAAATTGATGTTAGAATAATTACAATAGGTCTTGTATTTAAGCCTTAAAATATTTTAACAATTTATTCCTATGGATGTTAAGATGTGGTAGTTTTTCTTTAAATCTTCCAAATAGAATCAGATGGATTTAAAACTATAGACTTTATTAAAAACACAAGTTACTGTACTCAGAACAAAGCCTAATGACCTTAAATTTCATTCTTAATAAAAAAGAGGCCAAAGTATATGAACCTTTCTGCTCTTAAACTTTGGGAAAACGTTGAAATATGCCCCCTCCAGAGACAGAATATGCACTATGCATATTAGTATTTTGTGAAAAAGCAATTCCCATACTTCACATTTTTCAGACACAAATTTCTAGCGCTTACAGAATTAACAAGAACTAGTCATCACACCGCAATTTATGGTATCATATTAAAAAACCCCCGCAAATTACTTTCTTAGAATAAAATACTTGTTTAGACTATAATAATAAGCTATATCATAATTTATATCATATATATAATAATTCATATATATATAATATAAGCTATATCATAAAAGCAGTGGTTTGGCCTTACCTTTGATTGGATTGTCCTCAGGTTGACTATATGCATGTCACAAGGCATGGATGACGTGAGTGGAGAAAAAGTATTTAGCATTTCTGGGACACCTGAATCTGCATATGTTGTCATTGGAATTACAGGATGATTTAAGAAAGAAGAAGTCATATGGCTAAGAAGCGAAGGGAAACTGACTGATGCCTTCTCTTCGTTCTGCAAAATGCAAAAAACATTTGTAAAATCAAGTTAATACACCATGATGTCTAAATTTTGAAACCCACTTTATATATGATTCCATTAATTTAATAGAAAATTATAATTTACAGAATGTCCATTTAATTACTTTTGGAAACCTCTGATCATCCACTAATTCTCTTCTATTACTAGGTATACTACCTATTTTTATGAATCATTAGTACATCTTCCAAAATTATCATTAGATGACACCTCATTTTACAACATCCCTCAGTTTTCTGTGTTGGCCCTTGACATGTAAACAATGCAGTTTAGAGAAACTAGCTACTACTTTAGCAAGTTACTCCTACATTCAGTACCTACTTGAATACTGACAGCCAGCTAGTCTTTTGCAGTCTTCCTTTTCTGCATAATTTTTCTGTCCTGTATTTTTTTTCTATTTTCTTCAGATTCATTTAACTTCGATTCTACAACCCTCTTTCTCTTAATATCTAGTTTCTTAAAACTGTTAGCTGGAAGAATCTGCAACAAGCATCTTTGGCTTGGTCCGCAATGCAAACAATTTCTTTCAGCAGTTTTATTTCAACATCATGCCAGCAAGAACTGAATGGACTCTCTCCCAAGATTCTGCAAATTTTGTACCTTTCCAGGTTTTCATTTGCAGCTTTTACATGGCTGCAGAAGCTGCATTACAAACCCAAGATGACCAAGTCCTACATATTTACAACAGCTAGTTAAAGCTCTATAGAAGCCAGAAAAGAAAATAAAGGAACTTTATCAAAAGGCAATTTCTGTTTTATAACATCAGCTTGTTTATAGTTAAATAAGTGACTTTCAGTGAAAACTTTGCAGAAAGTTTACCGAAAACATAGTATCTTAAGCACCAATATCTTAAATTTGCATTTTACAATAGGCTTAAAATATGGAACTAAAAAATAAATGGGAGACACTTAAAGCAAAGGGGAGGATTATTTATCAGCTTATAATGGACAACCACAACAGTAATTCCTGTTTTGGGGTGTGTATCTCATGTATGCATAGTTATTTATACCTATGCAGTAGTATTAAATACATCTGACAGTGTAGCAATTGAAAATATGCCAGAGTTGAATTGATGCAAGATGATAATTTCTGGTTTATTCTTGGTGCTTTTCTTAGTAATGACTGTTTGCCTCTTTGGTAGCTACTAAGCACTGAGGCTAGTTTTTTTTATAGATTATTATGACTCCCAGTTTACTTTCCAAAAATGGTAGTTGTTGATAGTTGTAGAGGATTGCTCCTCCATGCGCCCCACTACGCTTCTTTAGATTGAATTCCATCTGCCACTTCACTGCATGCTTAATCTGTCTTAAGTCCTCCAGTTCCTAAGTTTGCCTTCATTTATTTTTAATTATTATTATTGTTATCTTGAATAGTTCAGCATCACCGGCAATCTTCCTTGTCAGGATTTTCTTCTTTTCCAGTTAAAGTATGAGCAAGCTTTCTCTTACAATTAAAGCTAAAAGTCTTCAGTTCAAGTGACTGTACGCACACTCTGCCCACAAGGAAAATGTGCATATACATGTTCTTTCAAAGAAGAATTCACTGTTTCACCTTAAAAAGGAACACCATTAACTCCATTGCCACAGATGTGCTAAAGTCAGTCAAAATGTTTTATTATCAATTCTCTTCTTATTCAGTCATTTTTCTTTTTAAAGTTCACTGCTTGCATCTGAGAACTTAAAAAAGGTGTCCTAGAATATCTTACAAACTACACATGAATCTCTCAAATAATTTATTCATCCTATTATATATTTAAAAGGTATCAAAAAACCCTTGCAACTGCTTCATAGTTCTAGGCATGTTACCTGAGAAGTAACAGAAGACAGAACTACAGTCCAGCAACAACAGTTACTTGAGATCAGTTTTTCACATGCACTTTTAAATAACAGGCATTCACACTCAAAGCATCTGAGATTAGCAATTTTGACTAGCGCATTCACGTTCATCCATTTTCTTCTCTACTTTCAACCACTGCCTAACATGCACCATAAACATGTGCAGAAAGAAGTGCACGCCTCATAGCCAACACAGTTCCCCTCAACTCCAGATTACTCAGATTTAAGGAACTCCAAGGAGCTGGAAAGAGGAAGAAAGGTGAGCCTTCAGAAACAACTATTTTTTTAAAAAAACTTTCCTCTACATGGTAATTCTCACCGTAGGACATCCCAACCCATTACTTGGAGAAGGGATGCAGTTTGCTACGAGATGAGTGACTGAAAAATAACATTTGGAAGAACAGTTACTCTATATGCACAATCACTGTGTGGGTGGTTTTCAGCAGTACCCTGCTGCTGGTAAGTCAGAAGATGCAGTCCCACAGTCTCCATCTAATTAAAGTACTACTCTCTCAAAAGTGGCATTATATCCTCAACTTCAGTGACAGTGTTTAGGACTCAGTGTGAATGGAGCTCCACTGGCAGCCTCACAAACACGATGTACTGGCAAGATTCTGATGAATGCCACTGATAAAGCTGAGCGCCGGCTTAATAAGCTTCAATCAGAGCAAATACTGACTTTTTAAACTACCTTACAGAACATTCGTATACAGTTATCCAATTGGAAACTATGTTGAAATACCACCCTAGTGACTGTGCAATAGATGTAAACAAATCCTCATATAGGATCTTTCCTTGTCACCAAAAGTAAGGTGCATAATTCTAAACTAATTTTGAGGAAAAACAAACCGATCAGCCGCACTCCAGTAGGACCTTAGGTTACCATTTGCAACAAGCTGCAAGAATGGCCTCATCTATAAAAAGTGCTCTTAAATCAGAAATTAGCTATTTTATCAATAGAAGATGGAAAAGATGAAGAAAAGACTCAAGGGGTTTTCTTTTAAGAGTTTAAATTGAGGAACCAAGCTCCCTAATTAGAGGCAAAAAATAGTCATTAGACTCTTCAGAAATCATTCAGTAATTGAATGGACGAAAGAAATGGAAAATACTGTACAGAAGAAAGTACAGCTGAAGCAGTTGATAATTGGACTTCAACTGAGCTAACAGAAACTAGCTTTTCAACACAGGCAAGTAGTCTAAAATCTCCCATGTGAAACTAAGAAAACTGTGGCAGACAGAATATCAAACCATAAATCTTCACTATTTACTCTTCTTCTAGACTGTTATCTGCTATGAAAAACTCTAATTGGGAAAGAACTCTAATTGTAACTCCAGAACCCCACTAGCACACAACTATCTGATCTAACATGTTGAAACATGGATGCTGACTTCAGATGTCAGTACACTGCAACAGAATCTGGAAACAGAATTCTAGCCCTGCTAAATGAAGGGATGCAGATCAAAACAGTCTGATACCAAACCATCTGGATTATTCCTGGAAAGAAAAATTCTGTCACTTTCACATAATCACAGAATGGTTGGGGCTGGAAGGGACCTCTGGAGACCATCTAGCCCAAGCCCCTGCTAAAAGAGGTTCACCCAGAGCAGGATGCAAAGGACCATGTCCAGGCAGATTTACAATGTCTCCAGAGATGGAGATTCCACAACCTCTCTGGGCAGCCTGTTCCAGGGCTCTGGCACCCTCAAGATAAAGTTTTTCCTCACATTCAGAAGGAACTTCTTGTGTTGCAGTTTGTGCCCGTTGCCCCTTGTCCTGTCGCTGGGCTCCACTGAAAAGAGCCTGGCCCCGTCCCCCTGACGCCCACCCTTAAGGTGTTTGTGTGCATTGGTAAGATCCCCTCTCAGTCTGCTCTGCTCCAGGCCAAACAGCCCCAGCTCCCTCAGCCTCTCCTCATCAGGGAGATGCTCCAGTCCCCTCATCACCTTCGTAGCCCTCCGCTGGGCCCTCTCCAGTAGTTCCCTGTCTCTCCTGAACTGGGGAGCCCAGCACTGGGCACAGCACTCCAGATGTGCCCCACCAGGGCAGAGCAGAGGGGGAGGATCACCTCCCTCGGCCTGCTGGCCACGCTTCTCCTGATGCCCCCCAGGATCCCACCGGCCTTCGTGGCCACCAGGGCACACTGCTGGCCCACGGGCACCTTGCTGCCCACCAGCACTCCCAGGTCCTTCTCCGCAGAGCTGCCTTCCAGCAGGTCACCCCAGCCTGTGCTGGTGCCTGGGGCTGTCCCTCCCCAGGGGCAGGACCCTGCACTTGCCTTTGTTGAGCTCCGTGAGGTCCCTCTGCCCCAGCTCTCCTGACCAGGTCTCCCTGAATGGCAGCGCAGCCTCTGGTGCATCAGCCGCTCCTCCCGGTTCTGCACCATCAGCAACGTGCTGAGGGGACACCCTGCCCCTTCACCCAGGTCACTGGTGAACAAGCTGAACAGGACTGGGCCCAGCACTGACCCCTGGGGAGCACCGTGAGCCACAGGCCTCCAGCCAGGCTCTGCAGCGCTGATCACAACCCTCTGAGCTCTGCCACCAGCCAGTTCTCAGTCCACCCCCCATCCACTCACCTGACCCACACTGCCTGAGCTCACCTGTGAGGGAGTCACGGGAGACGGTGTCAAAAGCCTTGCTGAGGTCACGGTAAACAATATATACTTCTCTCCCCTCATCTAGGGGACAGCCAGTCATTCCATCACTCAAGGCTGTTAGGTTGGTCAGCCATGGTTTTCTTTTGGTGAATCCATGTTGACTGCTCCTAATAACCTTCTTTTCCTCCACTGGCCTGTGGTTTCCTGGGTGCTCCCTCTTGCCCTTTGTGAAGAATGGAGTGACATTGGCTTTCCTCTCATCCTTGGGCACCTCTCCTGTCCTGCGGGACCTTTCAAAGATGAGGGAGAGCGGCTCAGCAATAACACCTGCCAGCTCCCTCGGCACTTGGGGGTGCATCCCACCAAGGCCCCTCGATTTGTGGGTATCAGGTTTGCTTAAGTGACCTCTAACATGATCCTCAACCAAGGGAAAATCTTCCTTTCTCCAGACTTCCTTTCTTGCCTCCAGGGCCTGGGAAACCAGAGGGCTGGCCTGGGCAATGAAGGCTGAAGGAAAGAAGGCACTCAGTAACTCCACCTTCTGTGTGTCCTTCCTCACCAGGGCACCCACCCCATTCAGCAGCAGGCCCACATTTTCCCCAGTCATCCTTTTCCTACTGATGTACTTGAAGAAGCCCTTCTTGTCCTTGACATCCCTCACCAGATTTAATTCTGAATAGACCTTAGCCTTCCTCGTTGCCTCCCTACATGTTCTGACAACATCCTTGTATTCCTCCTAAGTGGCCTGTCCCTATTTCCACAATTCATAAACTCCTTTCTTCTGTTTTTTTTTTTTTTTTTTTTTTTTTGTTTTTTTTTTTTTTTTTTTTGCCAGAAGCAAATTGCTCATCCATGCAGGCCTCCTGCCCACCTTGCTTGATTTCATACTCATAGGGATGCACAAATCTTGAGCCTGGAGGAAGAGATGCTTGAATATTAGCCAGTTTTCTTGGACCACCCTACTTTCTAGACCCCTGACCCAAGCAGGTCCTGGAAGAGACCAAAGTTGGCTCTCCTGAAGTCCACAGCTGCAGTCCTACTTATTGCCCTGCTTCCTTCACGCAGGATCCTGAACTCCACCCACTCATGGTCACTGCAGCCAAGGCTGCCCCCAACCTTCACATCCCCAATCAGTCCTTCTGTGTTTGTGAGTACAAGGTCCAGGAGCACACCTTGCCTTCTTGGTTTCTCCACCATCTGCACCACAAAGTTATCATCAATGCCCTGCTGGAACCTCCTGGGCTGTGTGTTCCCAGCTCTGCTGTCTTTCCAGCAGGTATCGGGTGGCTGAAGTCCCCCATGAGAACCAGGGCCTGCGACTGTGAGGCTGCCTGCAACTGTCTGTTGAAGGGCTCATCAAGCTCCTCTCCCTGATCAGGTGGCTTGCAGCAAACACCCACAACGGTGTCCCCCGTGCTGGCCTGCCCCTTAATGCTTTACCCATAAGCTCTCGACTCGCTCTGCATCCACCCCCAGGCAGAGCTCGATACATTCCAGCTGCTCCCTCACATGAGGAGCAATTCCACCACCTCGCCCCGCTGGCCTGTCTTTCCTAAAAGGTACATAGCCACCCATGGCAGAGTTCCAGTCGTGCGAGCTGTCCCAGCGTGTCCCTGTAATTGCAACGAGATCATGGCCCTGCGACCACACACAGATCTCTGATTGTCTCTCATGTGGTGTGATGAAACAGTTTTTATCGGCTTTCTCTGTCAAGACATTCGGAAAACCAACTGGCAATGCTCTTCAAACAAGAATATTTCTGGATTGGAAAATCTAATCTGTGGAGTAAAAAGACTCTTCAGAGCATCTCCAGTCCCAAAGCATCGGCAGACAATATTATTAAATATCTCAGTCATAATCTAGTTACTGATAATAACCGAGATGTGTCAGTCAAAGAATCTAAAGCTTCCGAAAGACAAACAAAAAAACTTGTTTCCTTCTGTACAAAGATTGACAATCCCCTTGCATGTTTGATGAGATGCTGCTTCTACAGGAGAAACTGGCTTGGTAATACTGTACCAGCCTGCTTATAGATGAGAACCAAATGGCAGACAACATATTGACCATGTGAATATTCAGTTTTAAAATGCATGACAAAAATAAGTGACAGGTAGAACAAATGCATTAGCTTTAAAAGTACACATTCTTCCCTGAATGCAAACATTCTGAATACTTAATATGCTTCCCACTTGGGGAAGAAGGTGTCTGTAAACAGGAAGAGAGTGAGAAAATTGCACAACATTATTGTACACACATTGCCCTAAAGTTCCCAACTTGGAAGAGAAATTCAGTTTTTATTTGAGACTGATACTAGTCAAATTCATGAAACTGACATCAAGCAGTAAATGGTTTTAACTTATTTGGAGGCTTTACGCACAAGACAGCCTGGCTGTTACCTCACCAAGTGAAAATCAGATGCACTTATTTCAAATCCATCCGAAGTAGTGCACTGTAAAGAATAATCGAAGTCTGACAAGTTCTGAAAGTCCTCCAGGTATGGATGTATGATCTGCCTGTGGATTCTCACCTGGCACTGAGACTGCAGGTGAGGAAACCTGGGACTGCTACAGGTAACCAAACTGAGGGAAATCTGGATGCACAGGATTAGTTCTTCCCAATCTGCTACAGGCAAATTTGGTAGTCTGTAAGATGACAGGACTCCTCTCATCATAGGTCAAATAGATGGAAGCCTGCTGTGGTTCTGCTCCTCTAAGACCAGGCAAAAGAAAGGCAGTGCATGCCTTCCCCATAAGCATGCACACACACAACCAGCCGTGTAGGTGAGCAGAGAGAAACATCGGCATAAAACAGAGCATTTGTGTAACATGAGAAGAACAGCCAATCTGTGTGTGATTGTGCCCTCCAGCTGATGAGGTCTGAAGTTCACTAGGCAAAGACGCTCAATTTCTTGATTCACAAGTACACTTAACAACCACTGATCCCTCAAAAATCAGTGTGGACTTTAAGTCTGTCTGACAACGAGGCCTGGACTGCAGGCTTTTTAACCATTCACCCATTCAGACCTCACACCCTTCCAGGTGCCAACTTGAAGTTTGCTAGCAGTTTACATGCACACACAGAAAACGTAGGTCTTGCCAGCAACTGGCACCAGTTGCACTGGTCCCTCAGTCCCATGATCTCTCTCTCTCCTCCCCTCCATCCCGCCAACAGCTGACACACAGGCCTCTTATTCTACTTGGTTCCTGCTCTTACCTGAAGTTGGCTAATGACTCACACAGATTCAGAAAAGTTTGTGTGCTCAGACAGAAAACATTTAATAAGAATACAAGATAGCCTGTGGTGATCAAGCACTGGACTTGATCAAACCCTGTATCACATAATCATGGAATCATAGAATGGTTTGGGTTGGAAAGGCCTAGTTCCAACGCCCCTGCCATGGGTAGGGAACACCTTGCACCAGACCAGGTTGCTCAAAGCTCCATCCAACCTGGCCTTCAACATTTCCAGGGATGGGACATCCACAACTTCTCTGGGCAACCTATTCCAGTGTCTCACCACCCTCACCATAAAAAATTTCCTCCTAATATCTAATCCAAATCTGCCCTCTTTTACTTTAAAACCATTCCCCCTTGTCCTATCACTACAGGCCCTTGTGAAACTCTGTCTCAGTATTTCTTACAAGCCCTCTTTAGGTACTGGCAGGCTGCTGTAAGGTCTCCTCGGAACCTTCTCTTCTTCAGGCTAAACAACCCACACTCTCTCAGCCTGTCTTCATAGGACAGGTACTCCAGCCCTCTGATCACCTTAGTGGCCCTCCTCTGGACTCAGCCCAACAGGTTCATGTTCTTCTTACATTGGGGGTCCCAGAGTGGAACACAGTACTCCAGGTGGGGTCTCAGAGAGCAGAGTAAAGGGGCAGAACCACCTCCCTCAACCGGCTGGCCATGCTTCTTTTGATGCAGCTCAGGATTTGGCTGGCTTTCTGGGCTGCCAGTGCACATCGCTGGGCCATGTTGAGCTCTTCATCCACCAACATCCCCAAGTCCTTCTCCTCAGGGCTGCTCTCAATCCATTCTGTGCCCAGCCTGTATTGATACTGAGGGTTGCCCCTACCCAGGTGCAGGACCTTCTACTTGGCCTTGTTGAACTTCACGTGATTCACACAGGCTCACTTCTCCAGCCTTTTAAGGTCTCTCTGGACAGTATCCCTTCCCTCCAGTGTACTGACCACAGCACTCAGCTTAGTGTCGTCGGCAAACTCGCTGAGGGTACACTTGATCCCACTGTCCGTGTGGCCTACAAAGATGTTCAACAGCACTGGTCCAAGCGTGGACCCCTGAGGAACAGCACTCATCACCAGTCTCCAGTCGGATCCTGAGCCGTTCACCTCTCTGACTGCAACCATCCAGCCAATTCCATATCCACTGAGCAGTCCACCTGTCAAAACCATGTCTCTCCAGTTTAGAGACAAGGATGTTGTGTGGGACAGTGTCATAGTGTTAGAAGCTTTACATAAGTCCAGGCAGATGACATCAGTCACTCTTCTCTCATCTATCAATGCTGCCATGAGGCAGCCACCAAATCTGTCAGGCATGATTAGACCTTAGTGAAGCCATGTTGGCTGTCACCAATCACCTGCTTATTTTCTGTTTGCCTTGGTGTAGTTTCCAGGCGGATCTGCTCCACGATCTTGCCAGACACTGAAGTCAGACTGACTGATCTGTGGTTTCCCAGGTCTTCCTTATTTCCCTTTTTAAAAATGGGGGTTATGTTTCCCCATTTCCAGTCCGTGGGACATTTTATGCCCCTGTTACCCCATTCTTCCCACTTGTTCCTCTTCGATCCTTCCTCCCTGTCCTATGTGCCTTCCACTGAGCATCTCATAACAAGCTTCTGGAGAAAAAAAAAAAAAAAAAAAAAAAAAAGGTTCCAAAATTTTCTCCTTCCTCCAAATCCTCTAAGTCCTGAACCCCTTTAGGCACTAAAGCTCTTATAGTCTGCAGAAAGTGATTTCTGGTGAGTTATCTTGTTGAGTTTCACACCAGGAACAATCTAACCTTCTTCGTTTCATGGTCTCAGGAGCAGCCAGTTTGGCATGCTCCACTCCTCCCTAGTTACGTTCTTTAGCTTCCTCCACCTATCACTGTTCCTTCCATGACTGTCAGGTCATCATGTTTAATTTAGTTAGTCTTTAATCAGATGCCATAATAGCAATCGTGTTTTGTAAACCGATCATTTGGAGCACAGTTGCTCGCTGGTCTACAGAAGAGTGCAGATGGCAAAGAAAGTATAGTCACCGTAACCATAAGCACACCACCATAAAGCACAACACTGAGGTTGACAAATATGCAGTCATCAGTATAGCTGGATGAAAGGGATCACAAAAGCAGATAGACAGCATGATATGCTTTTCTCAACAATATAAGTATTTTATACTTCAGTTATAGCCCCTCCTTACATATTGTTCAATAATGGTGCAGAAGGAAGGAGGAAGGACTTAACGCCTAAATAAATAACCCATGCCAAAACTGTGGAAGATACACAGTGCTAGGTTTTTCCTGTTGACTGGGAAGAGCCTATCCTGTTCCCAATGATGGCAGAACACAGTGATAAGAAATTTTCTGGAATGCTGCTCTGATGAGGAAGTCAGTCACCAAACTGATGATAAAGACAGAAACTACATAACTGTATCTTCTAAGTTTTGTCCTCCAGAGAGGCTATCTTCATTGGAAGTCTGCTGCTCAACGTACAAGGAGATTATCCCCTGTGAGTACTTAACTTCCAGAAGAAGCTGGACTTGCAGACCTCCCTTCTTAAGGATTCTGCCCTACCACCAGAGCTTGCAGGAGGAATCAGTAGGCCTTCCTAGAAGTGGTGATACAGAAAGGTTTAAATTTAAGACCTCAAACTTCACTAGCCCAGAGAAGCTGAGAAAAGACTTTGAAGAGGTCTACCCGTCTGCTTTGGTGAATTACATTGGCTAAAAGTTGAGACACCGAGCTTGAATACCATTGAAATAAAATACCTTCTTTCTAAACAGAACTGGCAGACAGGTACGCACAAATGAAGACAAATAAAAACAACCAAAGGAAAGTAATTCACTGTAGGGATTACCTACATAGATGAAAAAAACCCACAAGAGACATAGCTGTAAGACCAGAAATCAGAGAAAGGCAGTCCTCTGTACTGCCTACTTCACCACAAGCCAGCTACACATGGCTGCTGCCCTGCTGTAGGGTGAGAACATTCAGTCGCTACAGCTTTAGGCAGTATCACATGAATGGAGGTTAGAGATAAATCCATCTTTATTTAGAAACTTTCTGCAACATACCTTTGTCAGTGTCAAGGAAAAACAGTATTTCAAAGAAATTAAGCTGTAAGGTGCCCTAGCATAAAAACAAGGACAGTGCTGACCTGAAAAGAGATAGTATTTGTAGGTAAATAAGACATGGAAATGCTGTTCTTGAGCAGCAGACAAAACTTCCAGCAAAAGAAATACAGTATCATCTATATAGTAGTAGCAGTAATAATAATTTAAACGTAGCATTTTAAGCAAAGCTGTAAAGAGCTAACACATACCTGAATCTCTCTCCAAATGAAACGACAAATAAGTGTACCTCCCTTACTAAATATATGTGGCAAGGCTCTGAAGAAAATGCATTGTGTTCTGTGTGAAAGGAAGAGCGGGAAATGTATTTATGTTTTCTTCTGTGGCCACCATAAACCCCCCAAACTTTAAAGTTCAAGAATTTGTATAGATTTGGCAAGTTCACTATGGTAGTCATAACTAGAAATGCTATCAGAATATCTAAGGTTGCCACACTCTGGCTTGAAAATGATTCTGAACGGTAATAGTTAAACCAATGGTGAGTTTTTGCTCTTTTGAAACAGAGTTAATTATGCCTGTTAAGGTGTGGTTACACATAGCAGAGCAATGCACAGTGTAGAATACAGCTACTGTGTGAAATGTACATGTGCATTATAAATACACACACCAAGTAAGTGGCAAATGCAACTCAATAATCAGACATAGCTGTATCACCAAGCTTATATTTTCAGAGAAAGTGAATACTGAGAGATATTTAATAAGAAAAAAAAAGAATAGTTGTATATGGTGGAAGAAGAGGAGTTTGATTACCTGACTGCCACATATTTGTGATTTTATTAACTGCCTGTATCATTGTTTTTCTAAACAAACCTCCACCAAACCATAGCAGCTATTTGAGCCAATGAATCCTTGCTCTCTGCTTGAGACTAGGCTATAAATCCAGTTATATAAATTAAGCAAGCCAAGGCAAGTTATGAAATAGGAATCTCAAGAACAAAGTGTGTGCCTGGCATGGCATCTTTTCTCCAGCTATGTCATTGATGAAATAGTTGTTACCATCTCCTACAAATCTTATTTCATTCATATTCTTGTACTAATATAGCACACTAAGGCCTGGGCATTAAAAAAGCATCAATGCTTATTTTTAACACAACTTATAATAAATGTAAAATAAAGAGCCTGTATTTTCAAAAAGGAAAAAACATTTACTCTTTTGACAAGCAAGTACGTATAACTATACTCAGCTTCATTCTCAGCTAAATAATAATCCCTTCAATTTAAAAAGGCAATGCCTTCAGTTCTTGCTTGATCTCAGAAAAAAGAATAGGTATTAGGGTAGAAGTCAAAAAGATACGCAGACCCCCAAAAATGCTTGCAAGACAGAATGAACATATAAGCAGAATTAGTTACATCTACTAGGAGGGGAAGTAGTTGTATAAAGAAATTGTATCAAAACACAGTAACAACATCAATAGAAGTAGGTCTGCAGAATGTAAGTTGTCAAGAAATCAGGTGAGTATAATGTAAAGTAAAATGAGATTTGCCCAGCTCTTACCATATACATAGCTTACTTAATGAACAATATCATCACTCTGAACATACCTTTTATAGTATCCAGCTTAGGGGGGAAATAAAATACATTTAAAAACTTCAGCAAAACAAAACAAACTGAAGTCTTTTGTACAGAGGCAGTATCAGCATGAGTATTTATTACTGGCTAGATGAGCTAAATTAATGAGCCAAAACCCAGGTAACATCAGGATTAAGGACTTAGTAGAATACAGGCTACCTGAGTATGCTACCAGTTATTAAGAATTCTATCTACCCACTGAACAGGTCAATTTTACACTTCAGGACATTCATGTGGTTTGAGTCTGCCATTAAAATATACTGTTAAGTGTGTGGTTGGGGAAGAAAAAAGTATTTCAGCGATGTAAAATAAAAGAAACTTTTGGTTGATATTGTCACAACCAAATTAACTCCACAAAAGTGATTAACATTTATTTTAATTTTAAAGAATTGCACATCCTACACTTCGTATGCTCGCCTTGTATGGGAAAGTTTCCCAAAGAGCAGAAAAAATCCTGTTCCCCGATCCTCAGAACTGTTTTTGAAAAAACACAGAATGAAATATTTTGGAATACACTTTAGAAAAAGCTTGTACTGGCAATGATGCCAAGTGATCAAAACTCTCTCTCCTCTTGTAGGTTCGATGGTTCCTCAAGTCAATAACAAAATAGGGCTTGACAACAACAAAATTAGGATCACTGTATGAGTCACCCTGCAGCCAATTACATTTATAAACTGCATATAATTTTTTCATAATTTTTCTGACAGAGCTATTTTTAAACTATTATAACAACTACCTTCTAAGTAACAATGCACTAAAAAATGTTTGTACATTTAAAAAAAACAGAAAGAAAGGGGACTACTACCCTTCCTTACTTTAACACATCCGAAAGTTACATGAATCCAAAAATGTTAGCAATGTTCATATAAATTTTGAAAAACAAAATGCTCGAACACTCTTGAAACAGCAAAAGGGAATTCCAGATGTAACACCAGAAAGAGAACGTTTCCTTAAAAGATCTTGCTTGGCTCCTGCGGGTTGTGCACCCTGTATCAGTTGGTATCAGCACCTCTTTGGCTGTTCCCACTCTCCCATAGCTTTGATCCCCCCTCTTTTCAAGTACGTGCAAGAGGGACAGTCCTTGGTCTAAGAACCAATGGCTCTTAAAGGCTTACTCTCCAGCTGTTTAGAATTATTATAAGCTCAGCGGGAAAGGTCAGCCGGAAGGCAGGCAGATGCTGGAACACAAGTACCCCAGAACACCTTAAATGTTTTTGATTTAGCAGGTAACTGTCCATGCTCTTTTGAAAGATTCTCAGTAACTTGCACAGAATCTTTCAAATATGTCAGAAAAATTTCAGTAAGAAAAATGAAATACATTGTTATTCTACTAAGCTGATATCTGACTAGTATCCCAAATAAACTGATGAATGTATGCAAAGACACATGTAAATGTTTCACTAACCAGATAATCTCAGAGCTGTTTAGGCTGCCTTTGTTCTAAGGTAAACTCAAAACTATTTTCCAAAGGAGTGTTTTGGTTTGAAGCAGCAGCGCCATTCTGAAATGAAACTTACAGCTAACTCAACCAGGCACTGAGTGAGTTTGCAGATGAGTCTCAGTGTGCATAGAATAGTTTTCTTTTAGAAGGAAGTAACGAAGAAGCTTCCCTGGACATATGTACCAAATGTGCTCTAACCCTTCACATCTCCATTAACAGTCAATGGATGACTGATCCTTTGGGCAGTTTTTAAAGTCTGTTCTGATCCAAAAATAGACCTGCTTTGAGCAGGGACTGGACTAGAAGTCTTCCAGAGATACCTCTTTGTGAGTTATTTTATGGTTCTATGGAACACGGCAAAATGGCACAGAGCATCAATGCAAGCACCGTGGCACTAACTGATTTGATCTGCTCCTGTTCTTTCAAATTATTTGCTAATGTAAATACAGATTTCCATGTCCAATAATTCTGACTTACCAGCTTCACATTCTAATTTAATAACACACAAATTACCCTGGGTACTAAAGTAGTTTTCTATGACAGTATAGATCTCTGCAGGTTTCTTCTTACAAAGGCAGATTAAGCTGGGTGATGCTCAATGTTATCAAAGCTAGACTGCTACAAAACTCAAGTTGGCTTCTTCTAAGTTAGCTCTGGTATTTGCACACCACAGTGATAAATGTAGTTAATATTCTGCCTGTGTTATACATGATGAACTAGAAAATCATAATAACATGTACAACCTGAAAAAACCACTGTCAATCATTAAGTGGTGGAAATTAGCTTTAAGCCTGATATTATCATCCTCTCGCAGTGGTTAATGATATCCATTACAAACCAGAGTTAATTCCAATTTATCTGCATATTCATTAGCAGCTCAGTATACAACCTCTCATCTTTATCTATGTGATGATTTTAAAATATACTCAGTGCTGTAATCATGATTCTACTGCCTCAGTATGAAGATATACTACTTATTTTGTCCCCCCAAACGGCAGGGAAAAAAATCAAAGAGAGCAAATGCAAAGAACTGAAAGAAAACTGAAGAGTTATTAAAAAGACTAAAGAAAAAGGCAAACTGAGCTGATCTGTGCAAGTAAAAAACCCACCCTTACAAAAAAAATGGGTCTCAACTTTCCCAGAACCATAATGAAGCGATAAGGTTTACATGTCTGGCATCTAAATATTTCCACTTAAATCTTATTTCCTAAGAAAATGAAATTTATGTTTTCTCTTTCCATCTATTCATCCAAAATAATTTGTGAACCTTTTTCCAGATTCAGCTAATTGTGTTAAGAAGCAGAAGACTTGCTAATTAGCATTTTTCAAAGCTTCCTCCATAAAAAAAGAAAAATAAAATTAAAAGAAAAAAGACAACTGCCACAACAGTACATGTGTTGAAGTGTGAGTGAGAAAGCAGACACTGCAGGTGTTTGTGTGAGGAACAGTGAAAGATTAAGTCTTTCCAGTAAGAATATGCAAGCAAGTTGACAAAACTCCCTTGGAAACTATTGTTTCCTTAGTTCTACTGCTCATGGAATAATTTCTTTACTGAGTTCACTGCTGCTGCAACAGAAATAAATATTTGTATCTTGATTAGCCAGAAAAATCCAGACATTGAATCCTACCACATCTGTTCCATGTCTTCTTTCTAGCAGAAGTCGGAAGACATTAGCTGTAATCTTGTTATCTTGGACACCTTGTCCAAGGCCACGGTTGTCATCCTGCATAAGACGACGATCCATGATCACTTCCAACTGACCTGAAAGATCAGTAGAAGAATTACAGTAGTAACAAAAATATGTAAAGCTTCTATTAAGCTTAAGAAAAATACTCTGAAATATAACTATAAAGAATCATCATTTTTCTCTTGAGTATGGAGGAGTATTAGCAGATCAATACTGTTAGGACTGAATATGAAAACAGTTGGGCTTCATCTGTTTAAAACCTTTCAAAAATTTTTCACAAGTCTTTCAGCAGAAGGTCCTACAAATTTTTGACATAGGAGTCTAAATAGAAGTTTAACATGAAGTTGTTACTGTTAACTATTATTTTTAACAAGGAATTTAATAGAAGTTTAACATGAAAAGTTATTACTGTTAACTATTATTTTTAACAAGGATGCTGGGCACATCAAGTGATCAAAGAGAAGAATCACCCTGAGTAGTTGCAGCTGTATAGAGAGACCTTCCATAAAGGAAATTTTCTTCATCTTACACTCCATAAAAGAGGCACCTCTCTTTTTCCTTTTTCTGTTTCACAGTTGGAGGCAGAAGGAGAAACAGGTAGGCAATATGAGTATATAAAACCTCACAATCACTCCTCCCTGTAACGATATTTTCACTTGTGGGAGTAGGAAAGAACTTTGCATTAGATGAATACTGAGTAGAAAGTTGTGAGTTTATACTGAACTGTAGCACTGCCATTCAGAATAGCTCTTTTAGCATGATGTTTAAATCATAAATAGCCTTACGGAAGATGAAATGTGTATCTTTTCAGGATTATACCTCCAGAGGGAAACCAGTTCAGATATGTAATTAAGGCTGTTATGGTTTTTGCACACGGAATCTTCAAACAAGCATACTTGCTTCCTAAATAAAACTGAAGACTGAAGTACTTGTTTCCTAAGTAAGAAATGCACAATTTAAACTAGTAGGAATGGCTGCATAGTGAGACAGTCTCTTTTATACTTCTTCATTCTTCTACAAATACACATCCGATTTTCCTGAATACTTTTTCTTTCCTTCTCTCAAGTAAAAACAGATGTTTTGTATCCAGGACAAAAGTCAGTTGGCAATGAGTAAGAAACAAATTACCATTTTGAAGTAAGGTATAAGGCCAGGACTGTGCCTCAAACTGATGGTCTTTGTACGAACAGTGCACGAACACTGTACGAACCTGGCCTGACAGACAGATACGATGTCTCTGAAAAAAGCTAGAACCACCACAAACCTATAATAAAATTTTGTCATAGTTTTCAAAAAAAAGTTAGAAGCTCTAGATCTAAAACTACCTAACTATCTTTCCAACTTTCTTCAAGAAACTATGATAATGAAGGCCAACAAAGCAAAGCTTTACGATTCTTAAGGTGATTGCGAACAGCAAATACAACAAAAATAATCAGTGCTGCTAAAGTCAGTGATAAAAACCATTTCAAAAGCGCGTCAAAGATTTAAAAGTTTTAGGGAAATTTCTGGGTTACAAATGGTAAAAGTGTATTGCATGAGGCTTCAGGACATAAGTGATCCCCATCTACCCCACTAATGACACATTAGACTGCAGGGAAATCCACCTCTAAATGACAGTGGTGCATCCCATCTATCTGGAGGTCTTCCCTGAGGCATGGAGGATAATCCACTAAGTCATAAACTGGAGCAGAACTAGATGGAATTTACCAGGTGGAAGATGTTCAGCATCTAACATTAAAAAATGATTATGCATCCAAACCCACAAATGGGAAGAGATGGGAAGTAGGAATACAGTTGCGGCATATGTACTTCACAGATTTTAATCAAGTCTCTTAGAAGCTGATGTTGAAGGCTGATGACAATACAGCAAGAAATACTCTCCATACTGCTGAGATCATCTCACAGCATGAGAGTTAACTGCTCCATAGTAAGGAACCAGTCTCTAATCCAAGAATGGGAAGTGAGAAACAATCGGCTGTTCATACAAATCTCAGATGGTGGCTTATGCCTTTAGACACACAGATACACAGCTACTGAAGGCACTTGCCTAATCTGTAATGTTTTGGATTTTCTTACAGGATCTCTTTGAGAACCTGAAGAGCCTTCAAAAGAAGTGTCATGAAGCATATGACTTTCAGCAGCCACAGAACCTTCAGCTTCATATATGTTCTCTCTTAAGGAGTCCAACATAGCCTTAGGACAAAGGTAGTAAACACAGTTGCTTTGTGAAGTACTATCTAATGGTAACAAGTCAGATGAATTCATTCTCCTTTTGTTTAATGGGCATACAGAATAAATATTTGATGTTTCTATCGCTTAACCTTGTGTGACATAATAGAGCTTGCCAAAGAATGATATAGTTAAGAAATTATTGCTATGACCAGATATGGGATACATCTTTTGCTCTTTTATTTAACTGGAGTAGGGGAAAAGCCTCTAATGTCCTCTGACTGGTATGAAACCAATGCTCACAAAAAGCCAGTTTCTCCCTGATACTGAACTGCAATATGGCAAACAGTGCTAGCCTTAACTTTCCGAACTTGAAGACAGACAGTGCAGGTCTCTCTGGACTTACATGTTGCATTCCTCTGTGATGCAGAGACTAGGATTGTTAAAGAGTGAAAACAGACACTATTACAAGGAACGGAGCCTCTGCACACTAATTTAGTCTCCACTACCTATGTTATGAGTGCCTACAAACATTTGATGGTACAACATCATCAGGCCAAAGGTAATTTAGTTTCTAGCAATGGAAGGCATGAAAAAAAGTGTTTTGGATCTTGTATCAGGTGGTCTTGGAACAAAAGGCTGTATTTTCTACTATCGTTTTATTAAAGCATTGGCCTACAGATCAGTGTTAACTCTTCACCCTAAAATTAATTAGGTTTGCTAATACTTCCATCGATCTAGTACTGTATTCACCTTTTGTCAGAATAGACATTAATACGACATTTTTCTGAAAAGAAACTGGGAAGTAGGTTTTGGCGTAATTTCTGATGGGCTTTTTCTCTTCTAAGTATTCACTCCATTGTTTTTTGAAACAGTGTAAATTAACTCACAATATATTACAGCAAGGAATTATATATCTTAAATTATGGATTATATACCTTATTTTGCCCACCACTTGCTAGCTTTATTTGAATGCCTCCTCTGGCATTCTGGTATATACTGGTAGCAGTATAGACTGAATACCTGACCTGCTTTCAGCCTTCCAGGCCGTTCATCATAGCCTTCCCTGCTGTGAGGGCAATACTGCACCTCTCTTCCAGTTCTTAATATGAATTGATTTTTCTTGGCATCTTATTCATAAGCTCTTTGAAAGTACTCCCATTAAATCTGTGAGGTATGATTTTCCTTCAGAAGAAGTATGTTGATTTATACCCAGGGTTATTTTTATCCTTTATTTCACTAATTCTAGTCTTCAAAAAAGCTTCTACTGTTTTCCTTGACAGGGATTTAGGCTATACTGTGTATACCTTAAGACTAGTGCTTTCAACCCTAAAGCAAACAAATGAATAAAAACCCAAACAGATCAGCATCACATTATGCATCTTAAGCTCTCTGCTACCAGAACAGTACAAAAGAGAAAAAAAGCTTAGTTTTGCTGTTTCATCCTTCAGTTCCATCAGAGTTGTTGGGTGAAAAGTACCTGGTTCTGACAATTTATTGCTCCTTTTGTCTTTTTTGTAATCTCCTTCTTCTGGCTTTAGTTTGAGACAGATCTTCCATTGAAGATGACAGGATCTCATGTGGGAACAACCCCTACATCCTCCCTTATGGATATATTCTAAAATTTGTCAGAGCTGGAGAAACCTGTTTCCTTTCTTCAAACGCTAGTAAGTATGGTAATCTCTGAATGAACTATTTCAGACAGCAGTGAAAGGTAGGCCATTATAATATCTAACAACTTATGCTTACCATTTTTCAAGCTTGCAACACCTAGAGACTGAGCTGAATGAAGTGTCAAACGAACGCCAACATCTTGGATATAAGCCATTGTAGTCATTGGATAGATATTTGCTTGAAGAGGCAATTTGCTCATCGTCAGTCTGGGCTGGATCTGCAGTATGAACACAAACTTCAATAAAATACATTCGTTCTATACATTTAAATTTCAAAGACCTTTTCAGACATTTATCCCATGTGCTTTAGAAGCACAAGCGGCACCAAAGCATTCAATCGACTGTATTATTTAGCTTTTTGGAGATCTGTGGCTAAAATTACCACTTTGGAAATGATAACTTCAATGTACTTTTAGATCAAAGGATATTTTAAAAAAACCTGAAAGATTCATCAAGGGAACCTACAAAAAAAAGAATAATCACAGTTATAGAATGACAAATTTTTTTTCTCCCCTAGAAAGCAAGCCGTGAAGTAGCAGAAAGTTGTTGATTTATAAAGGAAGCTTATTAAAGTGCTAGTGGAATTCTTGAATTTTACCTGAAAAATTAGTAGTAGCATTAAAATTATTTTCATGTTTAAGTAATCACTTTACTGTCTCCAGCAAAATGCCGTACAACACACTAACTGGAAAAGCATTTTTTTAGTCAGCAGGTATGGTTTTCAATGTATTTGCAAAACTATTTCTAGCAAGGAAGGAATGCAAAGAAGAGAAAAATCTTCTTTCTTTCATATGTGCTGCAGAGTCCAAGTAAAGAAAATAGTTGGACTATTTTTCAGCAGATGCATTACCAAGAGACCAAGTTATTACACTTGAAAAATACATCACTTATTTCTACCACAGCAGCAAGCAGTTGTTCTCTAGGTCTGAGTTGCTGGACCTTATGGACATCAAGTGTTGTGCTGCCCAAAGGGCTCTAACTAGACAAACCAGAGGGGAAAGAAGGCATGCAAATATACAAGCAACTACACAGTGGCTTGTCATAACTTGCTGTATTACACTTACGTTAAAAAGGATATAAAGGAATATTTAAACTCCTTGAAAGGAAACAGTTGCTACTTCATCTGGTCTAAATCAAATTTTGTAATAGGTACATTTATAAAGCTTTTCTCCTTTTAAATAATTAGTGGAGTTTAACATGAGTTTGATTAGTATGATGCAAACTCCTTACAGTTGGAAGTATTAAGATAGTAAAAAACTGAGACCCTATGTAATTAATGGACAATAATTACCTGATATCCATTAAGATCAGTATAGAATCTATTTTGACTGTTTATGTCAGATGAAATTCTCATTGCAAGCTCGCGATTATATTCTCCTCTAATATCCACAATATTGGAAACTTCAACAGACTGGCCTTCCAAACCTACATGAAAAAGATGCATTTAAATTTTCTCAATTTTTAAAAGTGATTGCCACATATATAAGAATGACTATGGTCCCAGAACACCATGATCTATTTTTCCCCTGCTAGTTTTCCTTTTCTGTTATATCTAACCAGGTATCTGAAGCCAGTTCCGTTACGTACCATATGATATAGCTCATTGAATAGACAGTCTGAAACCTTCCAGTGACGCAGAACACAATCTATTCATGGTAACAAATGTGGGTTCTGGTAAATCAGCAGGAAACAGTACACAACTGTTACGTGTTGTCTTTAGCAGCAGCTAATACGCTGGGAGCAAGACCCAGGCATTTACTTCTCCCACTGACTCTTAATGCAGCTGTTGCCATTCACAGACAAGACGGAAATTACCAGCTTCTTGACAACAATTGTTCCACTAAGCAGGAGACCAGTCAGCTTTTTTAACCAAAACAGGGAGTATCTACCTTAAGGACAGTGAATTAAGAAACTGCACACTGACATGACCACAAACAGGACAGAAGTTTTTGTTGAAAGGAAAAAAGATGCCTATTTATTAAAAGAATGATTAAGTACCTGAAAATGCAGACAGATATTCAGTGTAATTCTTTCTACAGTGTGTTGCATTGAAAATTAAATACCTTTAATAACATGACCTTTTCAAACAGCTCTAGACACAGTTTGGACTGGAATCACACCATCACTCAGCATCACCACTTCTACTCTTTCTGTAGTCTAATGGGATTAACAATTGTGAAAATAATTCCACCAAGCAGAACAGAGATAGGAAATATCTCTTTGTAGTGAGACAAAATTACATTGTGCTTGTCTGACAGACTATGAACAGAAGACAGTAGAAAGCCAAGAACTGATTAAACTACTCAGTCCTTTAAAACTTGAAGACAGTAGTCAAGAATCTTAGATACTAAGTATTATTTATTTTTGTCCCCAACAGTTCACTGTATGTCAACTAGTAAGACCCAGAGGCATGCTCATTGGTTTGGGCTCCTGAACTGCAGAATCTTTTGCAGTAGGACAAAACACCTTCAAATAAAATTCTTAGATTCCTAAGCACATGGATTGAGGTTAGCGGAACTGTTTTTCATTTTACACGTGTAGTATTCAAATATTTTTAGCAGTTCTGTTTTGAGAGTATGTTGGAATAGTTCCCTTAAGAAGGTCTTAGTCAAATTCTAAAACAAATACTCTAAACATTTACACAATGGAATGCTGAAAGTGTCCACCTGCTTCAATGTTTATGCTATTGTTTAGTATGTAAAATGCAGTCAGGCTGTGACTTTGCCACCTGAATGAGGACGATGTCAGGCTCTGTATTTGTTTCCTCATCTTTTTTAAAATCTGAACGCCACCTGCAGCAGTACCCGCAACTGTTAAAACTTTAAATTTACCAACAGCTACTATATAACAGTGCTAAACAACAACAACAACAAAATGTTCAGGTAATTACTTCTATGTTTCCAGACTTAGTCCTAAAAAAGTGGATGGCTCCACTTTTGACACTTCTAGTCATAGATTTTCCAACTCTTTTAAAGTAGGACTAGTAAAGTATGAGGTCACTGAACAATACAATATTTTAGTCTTCAATTTTAAAATGACCAGACCATGCAAGACCCTCAGCTATTTTCTACTACATAATGTGAGTTAATACAAAAATACCATGAAACATAAGAAGCTTCTGATAAAAAAAGTAACAAAATCATGCTGATACCAAAATCACATGATAAAGGAAGCAGAAAAAGTTAAAAATCACTCATTTGTCTGTTACTGAACAGAGCTGTCAAGCCAGAGTATTATCTGCTCAAAATCAACAGAATTCTGAAGTCAAAAGTGGAAAAAGCAGTGTTTTACCAAAACTGCTGAAAATGCTGTAGGCCTCAGAAGCATTGTCCAACAGCTGGATTGGCCACATGATCAGGCTTTCCACCCCCTGGCAAGCAGGCAGGTTACAACAGGAGTATCAGGTCTTTAGTCAAAAATGAAATATATGTATATATATAGACATATTTATTTCTCTCCACACTCTTTGTTACTGTACGTATGTTGTACGAATTCAAGATACCTTCTTTTAAATGAAGTAATGCTATATAAATAACTTCCCTTACAACACCCAGGATGAAGACCTAGCAAAACGACGATGCAAAGCCATCAATTTTTAAACTTTGAAAAAGGCCATTTCATATGAAAAAAATAAAATAAAAAACACACCATAAAAGTGAACAGAAAATATATTACATAATTGCATATTTTTTCCTTGTAAAAGCTGGGAGCATGGTACAGGACTTCACCATGATGACTGGATAGGTAATGGTCTAAGTACTGAAACAGTGTGATGAAATAAAAGTTAGCAAAAAAGAAAAAAAAAAAAAAGAGAAAAAACTAGATAGTTGTGGCAGTGTGTTCCCCCTGGCCCCATCCTGACTGAATAATGAACAACTGTATTCAGCTCTAAGCGGAGCAGGGAGCTTGCCTTGAGTGGTGTGTCTACCTCACAAAATAGGTAAGGGATGCAGTCCAACACACAAACCAACTGACTGATGCTCAGAGTGAGGCGGGGATCTCACAGCCTGCTGTTGCTCCAGCGAAGGCCAAGACATCTCTGGTACATGTAACCATAAATCCGTATCTGTACTGAATCCTCCCTGCTCCATGCTGAACCACTGGGTCCAACTAACCTTCCTAACTGACACCCTGTTAAGAGCCAACTGGCACACAATAATTTACTATAGTGCCACTTTACCACAAGCATAAAATCTGGCATTTTACAATCTTCCCCAACACCTTCCCCAAGGATGAGAACTCTAAGTACTGGGACAGGTCAATGGGGCCGGACTTCTCTCCTTCCCAAGCAGGGACGCCTCTTTGGTAAGATTTGCACCTCCGACTATGTGGGATATTACCCAGGTCAACATCCTCTTAACTTGAGCTTGATTTTTGCAGTAAGTTGTTTTTTTTTTTTTTTTTACCAATGCCAATTCCAAACTCATTATATCTGCCACCTTAATAAATCATTTATTTTTTTCAACTTTGTGAAACTGTTTCAGTGGAAGCCCTTGACTGGACTGGCAGGCAAATGTTAATTCTGATAAGTGGCTGTACATACAATCCTTTAGACAAATCTGTTGACGAAGTCTGAGACCAGGACTGGATCCAGCTGCACCTAGACTCCTCTCCGAGAAGGAGTTTAGAAAGCAAGGGGGTCTTTTCTGAACCTCATGACTCAGCCCAAGGGGTGCAGTCTCCATCCCTGTTCTGGCCACTTGTCAGACTCTTAACACAACAATAGCGTACTGTAAAAGAAAGATAAATGTATGTGCTAGAAACTGGCAAGCAAGTGATTTTCACTGACAACCCATTTTCTGAGAACTGTGAAATGGAAGTATAATACTTCTGGTAACTAATTAAAGAAAAGGAAGTATTACAAAGAAATGTATTTTAAAGAAAAAAAACCAACCCCACCCTAACCAAAAGACACTCTTCAGGCTTTTTCCCTCCCTTTCAATACAATACACAGTCTTCATATGTAAGCTCCCTCCTTGCTACGAAGATCAATTTACTGAAACCCATGCAGAAAAGTAACTTTCTTTTCACATTTTTGACAATCTAGTACATCTTGACCTCAAGATAACTTTTTTCATCTAAGCACATTTTACTGATTGATCACATAAACCCCCCAAAAATTAATATTGAAATAAACATGTTTCCTCAGGATCGTCACAAAAAATTACTACATAACATTTTGGTTTGTACTTAAAAGGAATGTGGTCTAGAGTTTGATCTACAATTACTGCATGAGACAAGCTGGCAACTGAACTCTGATCTGTATATGTCATATGGGTAAACTCAATCAAGTTCAAAGTAAGTATGTCATAAAAAATGAGGCATCTGAATTTTAGTTCTAAAGAGAAATACATTACAACTAAAAAAAATTTTAAAAAAAGATCAGTTCTGTGCAACTGATGTACATATTGCTCACAATACTATTTTTGAAACCTAAAAGGAATAAGGGCAAGAGCAAGGGAGACTTTGAAAGTACTTATAGCTCCATTATTTGATTTTTAAGGTGTTTAGAAAGAAAATTATAATATTTTAAAAACCACGCAGACAATTTTGACACCTATAGTAAAAGTAATGCTAATACAAAACATGTTTAAGTTCCTTCAAGTGTTGAATGTATTAGGCAATGCTTCTGTATTTCAAAAAAATCTCACAAGAGTATCCTGGTTCCAGCTGGGACAGAGCTAATTTTCTTCTTAGTAGCTAGTGCAGTACTATGTTTTGGATTTGGTGTGTGAACAATGTTGACAGCACACTGATGTTGTTAGCTGTTGCTATTTGTTGCATGTTGTTGTTGTTTAACAATTATACTCAGTCAAGGACTTTTTGGTTTCCTGGGCCCTGCTAGCGAGAGCGCTGTAGGGGCAGATGAAATGGGGAGGGGACACAGCCGGGACGGCTGGCCTGGGCTGCCCAAAGGGATATTCCACACCATGGGGTGTCGTGCTGAGTATATAACCTGGGGGAAGAAGGAGGTAGGGGGGGACATGTGGCACTATGGCGTTTGTCTTCCCAAGTAACCGTTACGCGTGATGGAGCCCGGCTGTCCTGGGGATGGCTGAGCACCTGCCTGCCCGTGGGAAGTGGTGAATTAACTCCCTGTTCTGCTTTGCTTGTGTGCGCGGCTTTTGCTTTGCTTGCATGTGCGGCTTTTGCTTTACCTATTACTGTCTTAGTTTCAACCCATGAGTTCTCTCACTTCTATCCTTCCAATCCCCTCCCCCATCTCAATACAGGGGGAGGGAGGGAGGGAGGGAGTGGCTGTGTAGGGCTTACCTGCTGGCTGGGGTTAAACCACAACAGAGTAAATACAAAAAGAACAACTGAAAAATGTATGTTTCCTACTTCAACTACAAAGAAATACACTTACGTATTTTAAGTCAAGTTTCTAGAAGAAAGTAAGTTTATACAATTGCACCACCATTTCCTCCCTCTTTTACATTTTTTACTGGCCAATTTAATCATCAAGTTTGGAAGGGCAAAGAGTTTCCAAAGTTACTGTTTTCCAAGAATTTTCTTGCAAATTGGGAGTTGAACAGTAGAGAAACAAAAAATAGAAGCTTTACTGAAGGAAAAGCAAGCAAAACTGTTGTTATGTCCTAAGAGACAATAAAGACTGTATTCAGTGCTGGTGCCTCTCAACAGCCAGCCAATTCTGTCAAAAGCTCTTCCAAGCAAATAAAGAACATAAAGACAAAGCTCACAGATAACTAAAGCATGCCCACAGTTGTGGAGTAAACTAGACCTCACTATTAATGCCACTAACAAAGAACTTTACATTCTTGGCGACTTTAAAGAAGTTACTGTACCTCCATCAGTAAGTTTAAAGCTATGAAAGAAACTATGTTTTTACATAATCTCCAATACATTTCTAAATTTTTTCCCCCTCATTTTCACCATTTACAGCTACCTACAACATTGAGATGACCCAGTAAAGTTTGGGACTTCCTTGTAGGTAATTTATACCATAAAATTTCCTAATACTGAGATGTATCTCCAACAAACCTGTTGAATTTAAGCATGCCTGCTTAATGACTAGCATGATGCTCAGAAAGGGAGCATGGTGCTCTGGACCCATGGCTTCATAAAGGCTTCAGTCTAACAAATCCTGCACTGGTTCAGATGTGCATTTAAACATTAGAAAGACAGATAGGATCCAAGACTCTAGTAACAAAAAATAACTGCTGAGAGAGACAGAATTTCCTAACTCTTACCCTGCACTTTATAGAGTCGCATGGTATGTGTCACATGGTGGAAAAAACATACAACTTCTGAGAAAATCCTTCCATAAGCAACTCTTACGGTAGGTGGATCTGTAAAAATATAAGGCTAAAAAAGGAAAATAGAAAGTCAGAATAATTATTTTGAAGGTTTTGCATAAAAGTAGTGTCAATAAATCAAAGTATTTAATAAAGTCTTTGATTTTTTTAAACTGTTCTATATCTGAGTCTAGTCTAAAAGCTGGGAATTAAAAAATTACTCCTAATCTGAAATTCAGCAGTTTCTCTTCCCAGCACCACTTTTCCTTTAGCTAAAATTAACAAAAACCTCATTACATATCTCACAGGTATTTTATGAGGATTAATGGACACAAGGCCTACAGACAAACACAGCAATGTATTAAATATTGCAAACATCTGGACTGAGCTTTTTTGCATGTGAAATTACACTTGCTAACCTGTAATCATTCTGTAGTTTCATAATCTGTGGCAGACTGTTTGCTCAGTTTACTGTATCAGTGGTACATACTGCATGAGGAAAGCTGCCCCTACACTGTCTTCTGGACCAGTCTAGCATATCCTTCTGAAGCTAAAGAGGAAGTTTTTCTTCATCAAAAGCAGCTACAGTTGCCAGGGGAGCCCCTGGAATGCAGAGTAGAATTGGCAACCATTACGAAATCTCCAGAGGCACATTGGGTTCTTAATGATACTTATCAAAGACTAGCAGAAATTTTCTCATATCCAAAAAGACGAAAAAAAAAATATTTTTCCATGTAGTCACAGTCCTTCCAGGTTTTGGCTAAGCAAATGATTGATGCCTTCTTTTTTACAAGAGTTGATGCCAAACTGACCTGTATACACTATATAGAAATACATGGATGGTTGCAAGGGTAAAAACGGGTTAAATATTAAGCATGCAACTACTACTATAGGACAACAGCAATAAATAAAGACTTCATTTAACCCCCCCCCCCCCCCCCCCCAACAAAATGCTTGAAAAACATGCTATTCAGAGCGATCTAAGCAGAAAGCTCTTAGAGGGTGGCTGTCCTCCTGTATGTACCAATGTCATAAGGAGAGAGAGCATGCTCTTTTCTCAAGGAAGAAAACCAAAGATCAAATTTATCTTGTGGAAGACATGAAATCAAGATTAGATACATAAAGACAAAACATGGCAGAAAGGAACAAGTACAGGCATGTATCATCCAACCTTCTTTGAACATATAACTATACATACATTCACAAAGAAGATTTCAAGAAGTATTGCATAAAAGAAGAAACTGAAGGAGACTTTTAAACACTAAAAGCCTGCCTTTCTATTCACATATTTACTCTTAAAGCTTCAGGCACAATGCTGTTTAATAAAAGCTTTGCCAGAGCTCCAAGAGGCAACTCTGTAGCTATCAACTGCAGGAATACTTTGTACAGGACGAGGAACCATAGTTGCTTACACTTTGTAAGATGGGTTGTTTTAGGGAAAGGGGGATTTTTCTACTGATCATCTTACAGCAATGTTGAATTCAGTTAACTAGTACAAAAACCCAAATGAGGAAAGAGTCTTTTGGACTTCCTGACTTGTTGACATGAAAAAATGATGGGATACTGGGGTACTTCCAAGATGTCTCATCTTGTCAGTAAGAGAAACACGTATTACCTATTATGCAAAATCCATTTGCTAACAGAAATATAGCAGTAGTATTGTATTAGGAGGACATGAAGCCAGGTGAATTAATATCATGGGATAAAGGAAATTTGAAGGCCAGATCTTAGGTTAGAATTTGAGCAGACTTTTGGGTTCTCTTATTTCCATGAAAAACGTCAAAGATGCATAAATGTAGACTGAATCTTACCCTTTCTTCTGACAGAAGAGATTGCTATCTATCTGCTTATCTATTGGACATAGGCAGCGAAGACAAACTCATTCAACTAGACTACATGCTCCTAGAAGTATATGTTTAGATTAAAATCCCATGGAGGAACTGGATTACTGACAGGAAGGTAGAATAATTCATTCTTCTTCAAAATCATACCTACAAGATAGCACAATGTGAAGATCCTCAGGTTAGCAATGAAGGACTGAAACAGCAGCTAAAGGAACTCTCAGAAAATGATCTGAGAAATCTGAAGCCAACAGGCCTCAAAAGATTATCAGAGCAAATACCCTCACCAATTATTACCTGGAAGAATACTACTTACATGAACAGCAGCCTGCCAAATACATTCTGTTAGCAAAGTAACACCTATTTCATGACCTTATCTCTGTTGTTTTTTAAGGACATTCTTCATTAGGGCTCTCACTGGAGCTATCCAGGACCAAACTACCAAAACAGAGATACTAGATGAGGGACAAAGCAATGCAAAAGGCTGTGCAATTACTAAAAAAAATTACCTGAACTTTTTATTTGATTTTTTTTTTAGAACAAAAAGTAAAAAAAAAAATAAATACTTGAAGGAACTTTGTTACATTGAGCTTGTTAGTATAAAACATGATGGTGACGTTGACAACAGCTACCAAAATACATTATTCCCATAATGGTAGAAAGCCAAAATGAGATGCATTTAACAGCTCCCTGATTCTGGGATATTGTCACAAACACCAAATTCACACACCAGATTCTCCAAGGTGGACATGTTGCCACATCAGCTCCCCAGCTGAAGATAAGAAGCAACCATACTCATTGCTCTGAACTGTATGGAAAGACGAGGTGATACTGAAGAAAAGGAATTACACATTATTTTGCAGATATTGTCTGAAACAACAGAATTTTTTAAAATCACAATTTGTGATTCCATTAGCACATGCATTGAGAGAAATGCATCAAAACCAGTTTGCAAGCCTCTAATTCAGACACAGCACAGGGAGAATATACAAATGGGGAAGGGGAGTTACAAAGGCACATGGTATCATGTGATTTTGGGGGTTAGACAAGTTTTCTGACACAAAGAGTGGAGATATGATGTACACTCAAGTTCACACGGATGCCTATTGCTTCCTGACTGTTGGGCGAACAGGAAAAATGAAGAAAAAATATGGTACTATAAGAACAGGGAAGTCTCCTAATTAATTTTTCATGTCTAGAAAAGAACTGATGCTAGAATGTGATTTCTTAATAGTTAGCTGGAGACATATGGAGTTCAGAACCTATAAAGAGATAACTGACCAGGTCTGCCACACTGAAAACAATTTGGTGAATCAGGCTTTTAAGCAGGAAAACATCTTCACACACTGAATATGCAGTTATTCTAGCATCTTTGTAAAGATCCTTGGTGAGATGCACAGAGGCCTGTGAAATAATCTTGGTCCTGGATCTGAAATATAAAGATACTTTCGATGTGGAAGTCTGACCAAGGGGCAGAAATAGGCCTCTTACTACTGAGACACAAACCACTTTCTAGTTGGAAGGAACAATGATAGAGATATATTTGCAAAACTGACTGTACAAAGCCCCAGTCTGAGTTCAGTATTTACTCTGGTTTGAGTGGGAGCCTAGACTAAACGACCTTCTAGCATGAAGGATTCTGTGATTACTCAGACCTTAAAATAGGAATAAAAATACTTGGGTCTCATATCCAGTGGTCGTCTCAAGACTCCACTTCCTAAATAGCTACAATGGATAGTGACTGTAAAATCTGTTCCCCTCTGCTCCACTGGAAAGGGGTTCCATTTTACAAGGTTCAGCAGCCTGCTGTGGCAGGTTTTTTTGAGCTTGGAAAGCAGTATTTTCAAAAACAGGATAACAGAACTATGGGTCAAAGGGTCCAGAAACCATTTTTCAGTACTCATATTCAAGAGAAATATGACAACTTCCCCTTGAAGGAAATAAAAAAAAAATAACCAAAAAAAAAAAGTAAGCTAGACATTTAAGGGAGAACATGTGGAGCAAAATAATATCCCATAACTCCCCACGATATCTTAAAATACTTGTCATCGAATCAGGTGCCAAAGTACCAAGAGGCAGAGTTAACAGGAGAGATACCTTCACTTAAAGGTTTGCTGGCTGGCATAGAAGCTGGCATGGCATATTGCAGCCTGAAGGCATGAAGCATGGGCAATAAGCCTTTCCTGTTTAGTCAAGTGAAGCACTACTAACCATCTTACTGTGGCCTAGAAATTTCTGGCAGTGCAGCACACTGTTGGTGTGGAAGTCAAATAAGCTGTGCTCAGAAACAAGTTTTACAATGCTGAATTGCTCTTGATATGCCTGAGATTTTAAAAAAGAATTCAAGACAAAAGTCTTCAAGAACAGTTGCTTCTCAATAGCAGATTTCCCTTCATTTGACACAGTTTGAGATCAGACTGGGCTGGGGCAGGGGGGTGTGATTTCAAAAAACCCAAAAAACAAATACTATGAGTTCTTGAGAACTGTTTGAAGAATTATGTGGCAGAAAAGAGATGGCTGTCATTTGAACACTTCTGTCTCCAAAACCAACCCCACCAATATGTGGGACAGAGTTTTAGATGATGGATACGATACTTGAGGAAAATGCATAGCACCGAGGAAAGAACAGACATTTCAAAGACAGCCGATTTCTGAATATTGTGAGCACCCTCCAGGTAGTGGTGCCTACATATTTGTCTCTCCCCGTTATCAGGCATACAAAACCAGGGGAAGTATTAAAAGTAAGGACACTTATGCTTGAATGAGGATCCTCTGCCCTTTTGAGAGGGAATATTTGAAGATGTATAGATACTGCAGGATACTCTACATGGCTAGTCTCTCTCCTTTTGGGCAGTGGAACACCCTAACCTCGTCCACAAAAATGTGGAAAGATATCAGTATCTTTTCCTTAGGCTTGAAGGCCAAGCATTTAGGTAACTCAGATGTGTGTTCTTCTCTGAGAAGTAGAGGTAACGGGTAACCCTGACAGATTAAAAAAGGACCTGTCAAAGTTTCTTGAAGCTAGTAGCAGCAGCTACAGCTATACAAGTCAGAGACCATCACCAGTAAAGGAAGTCTAACCATGGACACAAAGTGTGAAGGGGAAAAAACCAGGAGAAAAGCTCTAACAGTAGAAATGCTGCAGGATACTTTTTTAAAAAAATAATGTATCTTTTCTTATATATTCTGTTAGCACATAAGTACCTACAGCAACTAGTATATACATGTGTGCACAGACACAGCTGCCTGAAGGAGAATCACAACTTCCCAATCTGAGTCTACCAAAAAAGTCCTCTTAGATTCTGAAAAACTCATTTGTAAAACAAGAAAATGAACCGCTCACATTGATCCCACAAACACTTAGCATCTGACTCTTTGGAAAAAAAGGGCTTTGTTCTATTCCCTATTGATACTGAACATGGCTAGTAAGTAGGTCATCACGTATTGACTTCGTCTTGAATATACAGAAGAAAAACAGACATTTAACTATTTCAAAGTTTACTGAATACTGGGGTTTTTTTCCTCCACATCTAAGAGATTTATGGAGTCAGCCACCCTTCACAAAATCACAAGAGATAAAAACATGTTTTCCCTCCACAGGCAGGATGCTTTTGTTTGTATTTATTGTAAGGTTCAAAGACGTCCCTTCGTTCCAAACCATGATAACACTGGTATGTAGTTAAGCAGCACTAACGCTTAAAAAAATTAAAATACTGTCTGTCTTTTTCCCTGGTACCTTGCTTTTTTTCTGTTTTGCACAAAATACAAAGACATGGTAGGAGCACTGTCTTATCTCTAGGCAGCATGGAGCCTCTGTTCTGTGTCACTGTCCTGGACTTCACACTGGTGTCCTGACCTGAGACTGCCACTGAACTACTTTCACACTTCAGAGACAGCAGAAATAGAATCATCCACGGTCAAGACCTTATGCCACAACCCAGAGAGAGTTTTATGGGGAGCTGTCTAGCTGCATCATGGCAACATTTGCCATGGTGTCGTACAGCCTTAAGTCCAGCTATTCCTTCCAGAGCAGTGACAAAGAGTTACTGGTGTACCTTCTATTTGATGCTATGTAAATTGCTGCCATTAACCCAGGTCTCTGCTGATGGCCAGTTTAGTGCTGGCACTAGAGGCTTACCACTTCTTAGCAAGAATGCACTCTGCAGTGCTCTAGACTGATTTTAGGTCAGCCATAAAGACGATTAATTCAAGGGACCTTTTGAAAGATGCAGATCTGTGTACACTCTAGTAGACAGATTACCATTTGCAAAATACATAACATCTACTCGTGACAGCCTACTGATGACCAGAGCTACATGGTATGTGTCAAGTGTTCTTACGTGGTTTTAAGCCACAGTCTGCAAAGGTAGCATGTTACAGCGCCAAGTTTCCAAAAATAAACTGGCAGAAGAATCCAAGACCAAAAAGGTTGTGTAAGTACTACAGTAAGACAGAAAATTAAACTAGATGAAGAAAACATTTTCTGAATATTGCAGAACTGAAAAGAAAGGAATCAAAACACTTACCAGATGATAAAACAACCAGTTAATAAAGGCAAAGAAAACATAACTGTACTCATACCAGAGGAAAATGACCCAACATCAAATGCAATTATTCTCTGCAAAGTTTGCAGTAACAGGGGGACAGGAAAAAAAAAAAACACCTAGCCAAAAATCAAGAAAACTGCCAGTAATCTATCCTATTGCGACTCTGCACAATGACTTAGAAAATGTCAATCCACCTCACACTGAGAACCCTGAACAGATGGCATTTCTTCTGACAGAAATCTTCAGTTCAAAATGTCTTAGAAACTACTAAAGGATTACACAGTTTTTCCCAATGGGAAAATCTAATTAATGTTATTAAAATGCAAGTCAAATGAGCCTTAATATTAATGAAGCAGAATTTTTAGAAATATAATTATTTCATTTTTCTTGTATAAAAAGTTACAAAAGCTGAACACACCACCCTTTTTAATGTTAACTAAAAATGCACTTTAATTTCATTTTTCATAAAAGTTCAATATGTACCCTATTTTCTAACTGTGCTTGAGGACAGGGGAAAGACTTTTTCTGATTAAACCACAGCATTTCGCTACGTAGCTTTGTCAATATTTTTATTAAGCAAATTCAGATGTGTATTTAGAATTAGATGTTAATTAGCAATTATTGTTTACATAAGCAAAAGACTAAGTAGCATCCAAAATAAAATTAGCTAAAGTGTGACCATGCAGCTGATGAAAGGTAAAAATAATAAAAAAATGCCCTAAGTGATATTGTTCAGGTAGTCACAGATTAAAACACTGACAGGTAAAAATTAACAGTAAGTGAAGCCTATTGAACATTACTAATGGAAACAACTATGGGACTAAATAATACTAAATAGTTTAAAACTGCCAACTCACACTCAAACCATGTGCTTCTAAAAGAAAGGAAACTGTTCTGTCCACTTGCAGACTGATTTACACATGTAACAAACAAACAAAAAAAGATTACCCCTCCTTTTTTCCAGATGTGGTAAACATAGAACTCCTAGTTTGTTTTATACATGCAACTTAAGTTTCCCCAGGAGAAACTGGGCAGAAGAAAAATGCTGTAAAGTAGCTAGCTTCTTAAAAGTGTTCATTATTTCATCGTTTGCTTTCTGAATTACCACCTTCCCAGTTCCACCAGTGGTAGAGTCTGCACGGTAATTAAGTCAGTGTAAGAACATTGTCACTTCTGAATTTCCAATTTGAAAACTAACAGGAGTATGCTATTACCCTCCAATAATTATGCAGCTAAAAATATTGATAACCTTAGATAAGTAAATCAGAACAGTTGCTTGTTACAGCGTCTTTACATTCATCAGTTTGACTCAGTATCTTATTTACCACATTAAACTAAATATGCCAGTATCAGCTAAAAAGGTACTACACTCTGAACTGAAAGTTCCTAATTCCCAATCAAGAAATCTTAAAGATCAGAAAAGTGAAGAAATGAAGAAATTAAACAGTATGTCCTACACCTTTTCAGCATAAGTGAGTGAAATTATTTTATTGATAATGAATGGTCACATCTCACCTGATTTCTTGCAAGGGTAGCAGCTTGGTCCTAGAAAGTTTTTTGGTGAATCATAAATATTCTGAAAATTTTTACACTTTCAAATTAATGCTATGTTTTTACCCAAATGTACAGTTAAGTAATAAGTTCTGCCAATAATTTCAAAAACTGATGCCATTATTTCTAGTCACACAGTTGTATTTCAGGGTTGGAGAAAACTAGCTCTTCCAATCAGTATTTCCAGAACACTTCAAGTTACTTAGAGATTAGAATCTCTTTGCAAACGGAAGATTTACCTTGGCATCTCCATCTGGTAAGAAGAGATAAGCTCCACTTTTATCACGGTTACTTGTAGTTCCATACCAAGCAAACTCCACTTTCATTTGATGATTTTTACCGTCTTCTTTGGTATTTATTTTCTAAGGACAGAGAATTATGTTTAAAATGGTTAACACATTTGAACTTCCACAAATAAGAACAGAAGTTCTTAAAAAGGTAAAACAGTGCTTCAAAATATAATGCAACACACCTCCAGTAATCCAGACATTCCAGAAAACCACAGTTTCATGTAAGAATTTTCTAAGATTATATTATCCACAGAATTCTGCATCTCTTTTATCTTGAAAAGTCTGTCTGGCTTCTCCTGCCTATTATTTCTCATGTATATATTATAGTCTGCTAAAACTGCTTCTGAACTCTGAACCTCCAAAAGCTGATAAACTCCAATCCCCAGAGGCGGTAGATGTGCCACAAAAGAGATCTGTTGGGAGCAAAGAAGAAACTGTTATTAAAAACACTAAAGTATCAACTTTTCATACTGAATATGCGCTCAGACTAACTCCTTTTGCTTCAGTAATTTTAGAATGGCTTAATTTTCCCCACATTCCATAAATGAGTATAATACTGCAAATGACATTCCAAAATTAATAGCTGAAGCACATTAAGAAGACTTAGCAAAGAAAAATGTCTGCATTGCTAATTTGTATAGCATCAAGATCACTGTTACATTAGTGCAATAATGATTTTGAATCTTGTTAAAAAAAAGAATGGTAGCTGCGATGTGCAGTTCTGAGCATCTTTCCTGTGTATTAAAGATGCGTGTTGAGCACATCAAGTGCACACAGATCCTATTTATCACTTAAGTTGCATTTAAAAATCCACCAATTTAAATAGCAAAATAAGGCAACTGTCTCATTGTTAGTCTCTGGTTATTTAGGAGCTACAAAGTAACCTGCACAGAAGAACAATATACAAGGTAGATTTCCAAAGCAATATGCTCAGAATTTGAGGTACTAATACGTGATTTTAGTTCTTCTTCCTCAGGCAATTAACAGTGTATTATTTAGTATAATTATTGTACTGGTTTTGGCTGTGATAGAGTTACACATTTATTCACAGTAGCTCATATGGTGCTAGGTGTTGGCATCAGCAGTGTTGGTCACATAGGGATGCTTTACCCATGGCTGAGCACTGCCTCTTCTGCTTTTCACGCTGCCCTGCCAGCGCGCAGGAAGCTGGGAGCTGACCAAAGGGATGGATCATAGTTGGAACTGACCAAAGAGATACCCCAGGCCACACAGCATTGTGCTCAGCAATAAAAACCGGGTGAAGAAGAGGGGCACGTTGGGAGTTACAGCCTTTGTCTTCCCAAGCAACAGTTACAGCTAAGCCCCACCTTCCTACGGATGGCTGAACACCTGCCTGCCAGTGGAAAGCAGCGAATGCATTCTTTATCTCACTTTGCTCACATGCAGTTTTTGCGCTACCTATTAAACTGTCGCCTCAGTCCACAAGTTTTCTCACTGTTACCCTTCCAGTTCTTTCCATCTCACTGCGGGCAGTAAGTGAGCAGCTGTGTGGGACTGCGCTGCTGGCTGGAGTTAACCCACAACAGTTATCAATAATTATCCATTTGGAGGACAACTGAGACACACTTAACTGAATTTTCTTCACAGAAACACTATCCTGAAACAAGTCCAACTTGGCTCCCAAGTCAAAAGGAATCAGACTAAGAATGTAAGCCTGAAAGTAACACAGTACTATTATATTACTACAAATACAACAAAATACAGTTTCTGATGGGTGATCATTGAGGACAATCTTCTATAACGATGTATGACTCGGACATTCTAGGAAACTTTGTTTAAAACCAAAACCAACAGGTGGACTCGAAGTCCTCTGACTAGCTTGAGTACAAGAGTACAGCCTCTATATCTGGAAGATAAAAATCAGATTCTAACTGCCTAAGCCATTGTACTTAAAAAAACTTCCACCTGGAGTACTTGAGCACATACAGACTGTCTGACTGTGTGTATAGACCACCACTTGAAGGAAAGACAGCTTTGGAAAGTTGGAGTAAAATACACACATCCAGTATTTTCTGTTCATGCAGCTGAAACAGACCTTTTAAATGTAATATACTATCACAAAAGTTTAATAATTTATCAGATTAAGAAACATTAATGCTAAATACATATGTGTGGGGGTTTTCCCCTTAAAATGACTTAATGAATTAATGGCATTATCTGCAGAAGACAGAACTGCGAGTATTTACAGTACGCCTTCTGTTTCTTCAACTGTGAAGGTACAATACCTATCAAAAGTACTTTAACGCTTTTTAAAGCGGCATACCTGATATGCTTCATGTGATACTGTAGTTGCTCCATCCCAAACAGCATTAACCTGGACAGTAACAGGTTTTCCCAAAGGAGATAATATTTTAACCCTAGGTGAATTCACATTGACTGAAACCACTGAAAATCGCTCTTGTTCTGTAGGATTATATATCAAAAGGTACCTGCAAAAAACATATTTGCCAAATTATCTTTTGGCAAAAAACCTTCCTCCTTCAGGTTTAATATTATTGCACATAAATTTTATGTACAGAGCGTTAAAACAGTGTTAGAACAACAGGTACATACCACAACAAATAAATATGCAAAACATAACCAGGAAACAATGGATATTTAACATCAACTCTGGCAGACCTCATCTTCTTAATGCTATTATTTTTCCAAGAAATTTTAAAAATAACTTAGAATAGAAATACTTCAATTTCCCATCTTAACTACTAAATTATTGATAATAACAGTTGCAAGCACAATCAAGACATTTAAGGGCATTTAAAATTTATTTTTCAGACTGAACTATTAAATTCTTATCCACAGTTGCTCTCCGTTTAACATAACTTAGAAACAATGAAGCAATGAATAAAACCTGCTGTACATACATATATATCTGATACATTTTCTTTAAAGCAACTAGTTTCTCTCTGCTATAAGGGAAATTTTTAAGTAATTATAATTTACCAAATTCCCTATGGCAATTGTCTGTGTATACATTGAAATCTTTCTATTAGGTACATATGGAATAACTATTTTTTATGTAACCTTATGCCTGTTCTTCCATTTGAACACAGATTATGTTACTACCAAAAGAATCGGCTCTGAGACTGAATACAGCAACTTCGTTAGCCTATACATTTTTTATTACAGGTTTCTATGTTTTAAGATATAGAAAAATAAATATACTAGAACATTTGTGACTCGTGCATCTGTAGGACTATCATTATACTTGTCTTTTCATTGTCAAGCTCAAAGAATGCACTATTTACAACTGTCCCCTGAAGTTTCCCTCTGCTCATTTCATCCTTCAAAAAAATTTATATTTCACAGTGAGAAATGTTCTCGCCGAAATTTCTAATAACTTCTTAGATACACAGTAGAACCAATATTCTATCTTCAACCTCTTTGACCCTTCCTGATGTAAAACAGTTTACTTCATTAAATCTTATGTTTCACCAGTTTTCAAGATATCCACTTCTTACTCATCAAATCACTCCAACATTTCTTCTAAGTAGATTCTCCTTATTGTCTGCTCTGTTTTCTACACAGATTGCTCAGCATTTTGTGCATGATTTTACTTCTCCTCCTTTCATATCTTCACCTTCAAATGCAATTACCACCTTCACAAATGAAACTGCTTCATCTAGAATTGTCTCCTTCCACCCAAACTAGTAATCTCATTGTCACTTAGATCTTTCAAGTTAGACATCACCTGTAGCTTGAACCTCCTTCCATAATCTCACCTTCTGCTTCTAAGTCTTCCAAATTCCTTACTCACACATGTAGACGCTCTGTGCTCCATTATTTGCTAGCCTGGCACTACAGTACAGCTAAGGTCCTGCTAATAAGTCACATAGCTAAACCCTTTATTCTCTTCTCTTTTCCAACATTAGCTCTAAACAGGGTAGCCCTCATATATAGACCTGCCAGAGGAGAGTGAGGTCCCATAAAGTCTGACAGGCAGTGGACAACACTACTGAGATGATACTTTGGAAATAGTGTAACAGCAAAATTCAGGGCTGAGAGGCAGCGGCAAACTGCTCAGAGTTAATTAGGAGGTACAAATTTAACTCTTCCTTCTTCTGGGACAGAGGACTTTACACAATTACAGTGTAAAGTCAGAGACACAAAGTTAATCCACTACTAAACTATCAATGCAATACAGACGCGCAAGGAAAATCTCCATGATGCTGGAAAACCTCACCTACTCTCTTCCAACCTGCTCTTTGGTTGTGGTTTGGTTTTGTGTTTGGGTTTTTTTTGTTTGTTTTTGGTTTTTTTTTTCAACACTACTACTAATTTTAACAAAAGCCATTTTGCACCATGGATACTCAAATTCTTATAAACACCAGCCAGTCTACCATTTCCCCCTTATCTTTTCACTGGCTCCCTCTTTTTCCCTGCACTGAACTTAGGCTGTTTATCTTCAATTTCATAGCTTTTCACCGCTACTCTGTTACCTCACAATCATTAGGAATGGTCAACTCCAACTTCTCATTAGCTGAATAAACTAAAATCGGAGCGATGTTAGCTTTTTCTATCAAGAACCTTTGGATCACCTGCCATGCATAGAATGAACTTCCCATAAAAAATTATTTTCCTTTTAAATCCTTAGATGAAGATTCCTGTATGTTGTTACATCACAACTTCTGTGCATAACAACTGTTATCCTTGCATATTTCCACATCTAACTGTGGTCAGCTGCCTTCTAGCACAACCAAAAGCACTCTGGGATGCCCTTTTTTAAAGCCCTGTTTCATGTTGAGGACTTACAGATCACTAGGCAACACAATAGTTAACCATATTCTTGGTCAGCTTTCGGAGTCTTTAAGAACTTACGCAAGGCTTTGTGAAAGCTTCCTCTAGACATGGGTAGGTCATTTTACACACCTGCTTAAGTGAAGATGTCTTCTTTTTTGGATAAGATTTTAATTTAAATGTTAATGTAATTTTTTATAACAGCTGTGGAATCAAAACCAAACTAAACCAACGTTCTCAGTCTAGACCCCTTAGATAGTAGGAAGACAAAAAAAAAGTTAAATACTTTAAGAAGTCATATACTGTGAAAGAAGAGTGTAAGAACTATGTCAGAAACAATACACACCTATGAGATGATCCTACACCAAAGATCAGAACAGATTATCATTCCCATCCCTCAACAGAACATTACAAAAATCTTTTACTTATTCTTTCTGTACTGTATAATTCCTCAATTCTTATGCCTTCAAGTAAAATGCTAGCTTATGTATACAATTTCTACTAATGCTACACATACTCATTGAATTTATCTGCCAAACAAAGAACATAAATATGTAACAATGCTTCGAGAAACTTTATTCACCTTCCCATTGTTATAAATGTGTTACACAACTTTAATTAGTCACATGAAAAATTTACCCTTGACAAAAGACCCTAGGAACTGCCACATTATCATGACATTTCACCACACTTTTTTTTTTAATATATATATATATAGATACAATAAAGCCCTTGTTGTACCAAGGTACGTATGTTTTATACCTTCTTGATTCTATGTATTGTAAGTGCATTATGTGTATTGTTAAGTAATAAGGCAGATGAAGCTAGTAACAACAGGGCAGATTTTCAGCAGTCAAAATGCAGGAATTTTGCCTAGATGGCAGTATTTTGTTTTCAAATTTTATTTCAACAGGACTTAAGCATTTATACTAAGATCTAATTCTGGTGCATATACAAAAGCACTGACTAATTAATTAAATCACAGTACTTCTGAAGTACCATTCAACTCCCATCCTTAAATAACAACCCACCATAACTATTTTAAATTCTATATGAAACAAAAGAGCCATATTTCACTTAACCTTTATCACTGCAAAGAATGTCAACCACAAATGCAGAGTACAACTGCGTAATGTATTGTGGTTTCATTACACAGAGAAGCAACTTGCTAATATTAAAAGGTTTTTCTATTTCAGATTTTAAGGCAAAAACATGACTATTACTGTCTTTCAGAAGCAGCAAGATATTATTCTGCTTTCATTATTCATATTACCAGTTTTTGGCAACAGCATTAAGCAAACTACAAAAGCTCACATCTTTTGTCCAAATAAAGGGGGAGGAGTTTTAATGCCTACTGGTAAAATTCAAATTAAGACTTTTATTCAAAATATTTTACTTAATAAACACCGTTATGGCCAAGTGTCATCCATAATTTCTTTCATTTATGCAAGAAATTAAAGAAATCTGAAGCTATTTCAAAGAAACCTGAACCTATTTTAATATAAAGTGTATTGAAACAAAAGGAAATCATATAACTTTCTACAGATAAAGCAACCGCCAATTTACTCATATTTACGCGTATTCTATCTGTGCACTGGGAGCAGGAGTAAACTATTCTCAGCCTCTCAAAAAACGAGAAACAGGTGCAGATTTGAGCTCTTAATCCTAAATTGAATGTACCTCTGATAAGCAAATACTTGCAATTTCACAAAAGCAAACCCTGACACCTGTTTTTCAGTCATTTTTTAAAGATATACCTTGAATTTTTTTTACCCCATACTTTTCTGGGTCTCTGAAACCCAGAATGAGTATCTGTTTTTCATACAAGCATGCTATTTCCCCTATATAACCTACCATATGCCATTAATAAACCCTTCCATTAAACATGTACATTCAAGCATCAAAGAATGTTTTGACTAGTCTTTCCTGTAGTAAAGATTTAACTTGCTGTGAAACATCTTCAGTCAGAGCTGAAAAAAGCCAGCCCCCACTCTCATTTCGAATACTTTCTTTATTAAATCACCAAGAAAACTACATTAGCTACATTCACAGGCAAAATGTGAATAAAGCTAATTCAGATCTCTAACAACTTTAATCTTGGTCTCCTAGAGGAATGCTATTGCAAGTTTTGTACTTGAAACCCAACAGTTAATCGTATTTTAGACCACTATTCTTTTTTTTTCACTGATATGCACCAATATATGGGCATACATATATGTTGATACATACACACATTTACTGATAAGATCTACAATACAATTAACACTTCCTTACAAAGTTCAGTCTATGCTTCCTTCACAAGCCATGAATTCAACTAATGTGAGAAGCCAGAAATCATATACTAGTAGCATACGTCAGCAGATCATCAGTTAACAAAGGATTATTCAGAAGACCACCTCTTCAAGACACTTGGACTCACGACAGCTAAGGACTACAGCTTTTATTGCTTGGTGGAGAATCTTTATTCAAGTTCCCTTTGACAACTAATTCCTTGAGGCACTTGTAAGCTCAGACTGATGAATTTTAGAAGAATCTCTCTGACAAACCTTCACAGACAGATTAAAGCATTTCCCATTGTAACTCACTGGAATTGGTTCTCTGAGCACATATACACAATTTCAATGCAAAGTTACACAAACAGCACCTTTGACGCTGGTTAGTTTCTTTTCCTTAGAGGCTAAACGAGGAAACATGGAAGTGGTTAAAAAGAAAAACTGTTACAAGCACAACCAAAACTACGAAAAAGACACAAGCCATGAAGCCAATACACTATAGCAATGGTCTTCCCTGAAGAATGAAAAACAACAAACACAAGCACATAAGTTCTCCTGAATCATCAAAGTGTGGGGGTGGGGAAGAGGAGTGAAAGGGAGGGAAAAAACATCACTACATATTAAAATGCTTTAAGTCCTAAAGAAAATGAACTGGAGTAACTACATATATGTAAAATCACCAGAAGGACTAGTGGGTTAGAAAACCATGGTTCAACAGGAGAGGTGTTCTGAGATCTTGGCAGCCAACAGACTAAGATTTTAAGAGTTCTAACAAAACTGATATTATCTAAACGAAGTCATCTCACTGGGATGATAAACAATAAAAACTCTCCTGACATCAAATGATGGGGAGGGGGGGGGGGGAGAGAAATCTGAACATTTCCAGATCTGAAAACATGCAAAAAAAAATTACTTTGAAAGATGTGAGTCAGTATAGTAACACTGTTTAATTAGTAAACGCTAATGTGTATGAGGTGTAAATGAACTGGGGATTAGTACTGAAACTGTGTAAATCACTGCTTGCTACAGTAGTTGCCAAAAGTACCATAAAAAACAAATAAATCTGAATTGTGTGACTTCTGCCATATGTTGGAAACCTAAAAACAAACAAACAAAAAAACCCACACCACCACCACCAAGAAAGCTAGAATCCTAAAAAATTCCGTGAATTGATATTACACCAGCCTAGGGTTGTCCATGTCTTTGAGGATGGTGGCAAAGGGAACAAAGAGAACCACAACCATCTCCTTAAAACAGATTTATCAGTACGTCGCAAATGTATACAACCTCCCCTGAAGAAAAGACTTCCATAATTCTTGCATTGAAGCCCAAGAAAACATGTAATAGATACACATTTTCCTCAGTTTTTAAATACAGAATAAAAGTAAAAAGAACTGGACCACAAAAATTACTCTTGTGTTATTGAAAAAGCTCTCTCCTTGCTTTAGAGGTTTGTGGTAAATAACTTGAAACAGAACCTGACAATAACAACTCCTTTTTCTTAACAAGAAAAACTTTACTGAATATTTACTCACAATGATAGGCAGAAAAAAAGTTGTATCACATTACTTAGTTCTGCTCAACACTCTTATGGTCTTTCATAAAAAAGCTAAGGCCTCCTTAATCAAAAGTATGATTAAAGTGACATTTTAAGTACAGGTCCCATCACACATTTTTTTCTGTATTTGGCCATGTTTCCATGCATTTCTGCTACTGATTAGTAAAGATGGAAAGAGTCTGCAAAACAACTGTTCTGAAAATAAATGCCATGTAAATTTCATACATACAACTTGAAGTGTCCTTTAATCAACTCCATTTTTTTTTAAAAAAAAAGTTATTCAGGGTATTATCTGAGATCATCTGGTCACGCTGTTCCTCTGGTTCTACAAAAATTAGACATGTTTTAGTATCTCAAGCCATGTTCTTAATAATCCTTTAGGAACAAAAGCCAGCTGTGCAGGCTCATGATCGTGACACTCTCCTTGACAGCAGATTAATGCTTTTTTCTACAACTCTTCTACCAGTTACTAAATTGAGCTTTAGAAATTACATGTTTCACAGCATTTCAAGACACCTTTCAGCCCTATTCAAAATTCATTTATCAAGAAAGTTAGGTAACAGAGAAAGTTTTGGACAAAGTCATTCAAAATCTCATGTATAAAAGTCATGTGACCAATCCAGTTTCTGAAGATATTAAAGTCTGATTCATGCTCGTTTTAAAGAAAATTTAACTCTGCATGTATTTTTTTCAAAACCATCCTCATCTCCCCCCTCTTTATTTAGTTATTTCTGAAGTGTAAAAAGTTATCCTGATTTCTTTCAAATTATACTTTTTCTAATACATGCTATTAAAACACCGAACTTGGCCTCTGTGTGTCTTGAACTATTATCAATGAGATTTGGTTTACAACTTCCTTTTAACCACAGCAAACCACACCAAAACATAAGGAAACAAAGAATGTGGAAATAATTTGTAACTTCATTTTCAGACAAAAAGTTAATAAGCCCCTGAGGAATTATTTAATATGTATTTGAAAACATATGCATTAGTAGTTGTCCAAGAATCTAGTAATAATTTTCTTTGTAGTTCATTTCCAGAAAGGAAGCAAAACCAGTAATGACCATAAGATGGGTTTCCAGAAGGGAAAATACACTTCCATGTCAAACCATACCAACTAGTTTACAGACTAGTTAGTAAGTCTAAGTTAGGGATTTAGGATATTTCTTGCATAAATGTAACTTCATACATACACATAAAGAGGGGTAGGGGGCAAGGAAGAGGCAGAGGGAAAATCTAAGATTTTCCAGTATTAGGAAAAAGCTTGACCTTTGTATTCCTATAGAGAACTACCTGCTGCTACTAATGTAAGTAGTTATTAATCTACTCAACACTTCTCACCCCATCAGAAACCTACCCAGATTTAAAAAAAATAAATAAATTCATTACTCAGCAAACATTTAATGTGTAAAAAAGTTAAAATACCCAGTAGTCAGGCAGATCTTTCACAAAAACAATACATAAACACACTTCCTTTTGCAGCACATCTGCCAAGTGCCAGAATGACATTTGTCAGAGGGGAAAAAAAACAACCAGAACTTTCTGTCCTAATTAGGGAATTCATTTTGCCTGTATGACTGAGCATAAATTGATGTGCTCGTGCATTAGGGACAGTTGTAAGTGTTGTAATCTGCAGTTGTAAGCAGAGCTGTTCTCTCATTACCCAACTAGTTCTCTTACAAACATCAGGTGACATTTCAGGTTGCTGGAAGGTGTTACATGCTTTAAACCAGTCTACTTTTATTCCATCCAATTGGTCAACTGAAAGACAGCAGGTACAAAACAGACTAGCCCATAACCTTAGGCCATGATGAGTACTGCAAAATATGCTGGTTTGCTATGGCTCCTCAATACTAAATTCAAGAAACAAAAGGCAAATTGAGATTAATAAAAAAAAAACCAAAACAACAGTGGGCTAGAAGGTTGCTGTAGTTGGGCCTCTTAATCAGAATAAGAATTCAGTAGGACAGCTTTTGACAAAGGCTGCAATCACTGTTCTTGAAAACATCCATATCTGTCTATACTGTTCTGCAGCTCAAGCACCTATTCTGCTAATATACAACTAAATTTTGTATTACTTCATATTAAACGTTTCTTCCAATTTTGTCTTCCTCTTTTCCACTGCAAGTATAATGCAACTTACTCTCTTTGTAACAAACTTGTATGAATTTATACATTTATGTTCCTTGTTATCAGTCTTTTCAAACTAAATAGATGATACTCTTTCAACACCTCTGGTAACTTTCTTCACCTTAGTACTCATTTTCCTGTTAAGCCTTCTGAAAGTCTCACCTCTCAAAGTATGCTTTCTAAAACTAGATACCGTATTTTTTATAAGGCCTACACCACTCCAAGTATAGCACACTATTTCAGCTGTATCTTACACAGAACATTTACATCATCCAAAAGCAAAATTCCCTCTAACACCGTACAAGTAACTCTCTCAATCTGATCTTCTGTAATGCTCAGTCTTTTTCTGCTTCACTAAAATCTGTAGTCCCCAGATTATTTTTCCATGTGGTGTGCAATACTTCCACTTGCCTGCTTTATTCCAACCTTTGACTATAAAATACTGGCTCCATTTTACCATGATAGTTTAAAATATGACTTCCAATTTTATAATCTATTCACATTCTACTTTATTAGCATGATCAATACAAACAGAAAATAATTTGTGGTTTTAAAATCTGGACTAAAGAAATTCTTACTTGGTTTTGGCCTCATTTTGCACAGAAAATTCCATCCTGCTCAGATGTATACCCAAGGATGTAAGTTGAATAATATGTGCTACCCAACATTTATTTAGCAAACATTTAAGTAATAGCTAGGCAACCAGCATGTCTATTAGCAGAGTGAAGGTAGCAATGGGCAAAATGCATTCACAGCAGACTAGAAATTAAATGAAAGTGTGGAACTGAAACATGATGCCAAGTCTGCTTTTTTGCTTTTCAAAGAAAGGGAAACAGATCTACTTCAATATTCCTGTTTGAGTTAGTGTTTGGTTTTTGAAAATTTAGTCTGCACATTATGAGAATGAACTTTCACAAAAAGCTATACAGTTAAGCTCAGAGCACCAAATGAAACTACACCGAATGTGTGCTTTAAACTGCATCAACACATCTAATTGTATTACACCACTTAGTTTCAATAATCACTACAGCTTTAATGTACACCCCCTCTGAGGTACAGTTGATGCTGAAACCATTAGCATTCGTAACTATACAAGCCTAGACACTTAATTAAAATAGAGAAGTCCTTTGTGAGGAAAACCTTATGATTAAATAGCTGCACTCTCAAATACACTGTCATGGAAAAATGAAATCTGGGGCAGTGGGAATATGGGTGGTTTAATAAAAATTCGAGTTAGGCAAATAGTTCTCCTCTATACAGTCAGAGAAAAGCAAGTTCTCCCAAAAGGAGATTCCAATAGGGGCTTTTCACTGACTGGATAAAATCTAATGAAGACTTTTTAGCTCACTTAACTGAACATGATAAATAATGCTAGTATGATCTTCTGTACGACATGCAGCTAAGCTTCTCGTAAATTTACCAATACTGCCACAGATGTAAAAACCAATAAAATCAATTTACTTCTAAAAATCAATTTACATCTGAGCAGCAACTCATAATCCAATTAAAGTGTTTATTATAGAGTAGAATATTAATCTTGAATATACAGAATCAAATATTATCATATAGGAACAAATATTAAGATTTTTGCCTCTTCCTGTCTTTGCAAAAGACATTTTTTCCAGATTATGAAAAAAATCCTGCAGAAGAATTAGTAGGAATTTGATCTTAACTCGAAACTACAAGCACACAACATAAATTTGTGTGTGTTGCTTCGTAAGGTGTAAAACCAAAGGTGGAAACAGCATTTATTATCCATAGATCAGCTTTTAGTTATAAAAATCAAACTGATGACATCAGGAAATAAAAAAGAGTTGCTATCAATAAATAAGTAAATTGACAAGAATTCAGTAGAGTTTAAACCAACACAGAACAGAATTATGCTACAATTTCAACAGCATTTGAAAATTAAGTTAAATGTGCAGTTTAGAAATAGAGCTATAATGTTAAAATTACACATTATTTCTAAAAGCAGCAACGGCTAACAGTTCTGATTAATGTGCAGATAATTAAAACCAATTATACTTTCCTTAAAAAAAAGTTCCATTATCTTAGCTTGACATTTCCAAATTCTGAATCCCTCTAGGAATGCCCTTCCTAATGACAGACCCAAAGTGAAACTTCAGATTCGCTAATAAAGGTGAGAGAACTCACACACATGCATTCCTATCAATTTTGTAACTCTGCAGATATATCTTTATAATACTCATTGCTCGTGCAAAAGGCAGATAATGAGGCAGATGATAGGCATGTATTCCATCCCTCTGCTCTCACAAGAAACAGGACCTTTGTGTGGCTTTCTCAAAACAAACCATGGAACACCCTCAAGAAAAAATTCACAACAAACACAGACAACAGCACAGCAAGAACTATAAATTTTGAGAACACAAAAAACCAACATCAACCTAAGACAACACTTTTAAATGTTATGTACCTACTACATATGCCAGATACACATACTTCCTATGATTTGGATGGACTGTAGTGGAACGCATATCCTAATCTGGAGCACATAACTACTCTCCAATTAAGGATAAAAGGATTAAGTCCAACGGCGCTATTTTAAATTTTTCTTTTACCACAAAGTTGTGAGGTGTTCTGAAGTCCAAGATGGGCTTGAAGCCCCCTGACTTTTTCAGGATCAGGAAGTACCTTCACTAAAATCCTTTCCTTGTTCCTCTTGTAGTGCAGGCTTTAAAAATCTGCATTTAGAAGGGAAAAAAAATCTGGTTCAGAAGAGCAGAAAGACTTTAAGTATGCCATATCACTTCAGTCTGTGCCTTGAGAGCCTTGGACTAATTACAGTATTGGCTCAAAGCAAATCCAGTAAAAAAGGGGCCAGTGCCTGGAAAAAAGAAGAAATAATACACAAATACACTAGTATACTGAAAATGTGTATCTTCTACTTCCAAAACTGCTTCAACAAGTACATGCATATAATGCCGATCTTTCAGTTGCATTCATTTCTTTACTAGCGTATTTCTTCATAATGATCACTTTCTGTTTTTTGAAAAACAAACCAGGTTGTTTTTCCTCCCCGCAAAGTATGTTTAGTTATTCTATTCTTTCTGCATTTCATAAGATCATACAACACTTCCATTACAAACAGTGTTTTTAGAGGAACCCATACATTTCTTGTAACAACTAATTGTGGGATTTTTCATTTTAGTGTTATCATTCTTTTATAGCAACTGAAGCATCAAACACCTTCACAACTTCATTGCACTGGTACTGCAAACCCCAAGAAAAATTTGAAATTCTCTTCATTAACTAAAAATCCTAAATTTTTGCAATTTGAGAATCTGCAAAGATTCTACAAACACTACAAACATTATCAATTTATTTACTAGTTTAATTTTGTAACAGCAATTTCAAAGACAGTCAGTAAACAAAAATGTTTAGAACAGACCGTCACTGGCTTATCAACAATAGGACAGACCAAAAATTGAAAACAGTTTAATTTATAAGATTTTTTTATGCAATAAAAAAGTTTCAAATTCAATGGATTTTAGAACAACTTGAATTCAGAAGCATGATAGTGAAAACTTGAGTTTTGAAATAAAAAAAAGATTAATTCCACAGAAAGTTTTGGAGTGCAAGTAATTGCAAATCAAAGCTGCTTTTTTCTTCTTAATAATGAAAATTTACAATAACTCAAAACAACCACTGTTCAGTTTTAAAGAGCTCTCTCTTACATCAGAAAATACATTCATCCCTTAGCTTATCTGTTGTTTTGTTTTCAGAGTTCCCAGATAAACTTTTAGCAAAACGTCAACTGTCAGTGCAGGGAGCCAGTTCCAAGATGTAATTAGTGTAATTAACACAAGAAGTAGAAAACTCGCACAGTAAAAACAGAAATCTCTGAAAAACTGCTGTGACCTTACAGAAAGAGTATTAAGAGATCAAGGTGCTGTGAACTCTTCCATGCCCCTCACTCCATTTCCCATTAGACATTGTCAATGCAAAATTTGATGGTTTTGGTAATAAAAGACAGTTACACAGCCACCCTCCACCTATAAAGAATAAAGAATGTATCCTGCTTTTGCTTCTGTTCATTTTGAATTCACCACTTTTGGCAGAATGACTTTACTGAAATATTTATTTCAAATTCACATTAACTGATGTTTCAGGATTCAGATGCCTGAGTTGCCCTGTGTCAGCCAAGCATTTAATTGCCTTTGCACAGTTCTTCAATGAAAATCAAGAGGGAGAATGCTTTTTAAATATCCATTCAATTCAGTCAAAATGACCTGGAGTTTACAACAAACTGAACATGTTCATGGCAGTTACAGGTCATCTGAAATCTAGTAAATTGACCAGGCAGCTGGTCACTAAGATTAACACTTTAAAGTAATTTGTTTTAAAAATCATTAGGCTGTATTCAGCCTAAGCAGCCAGGGTACTGGAAACTATAAGTGCAGTTCTTCACATATAATTTCAAATGTTTTTCTATTTTTTTAAATATTTGCACAACTGTGCTGAGAATACAAATGCTTAATTAAGTCTTGTTTCTTAATAGAAGAAGAGAGACTTAAGGCTTGACTGAATGACCTCTAGTCCTGCTCACCTCCCTTAAAAGTTACTAATACAGAGGTTTCACTTTAACAGAAACATAACAAGGTTGTGCATATTGCTAGCTCTATTTCATCCAATAAAAAACTAAAACTGTTGTTTTGGGGCTTTTGTTGTTGGTTGGTTGGTTTTTTTCCCTGGGGAACATGGCTTATTAACAATGTATGAACTGCCACAAATACTTCTGGTTTCATTTTAAGTGTTTCTGTATTCTTTCCTGTTTTCTTTAAATATTTTTCCCCTCACTGACATTTTAAATACTCATTTCAACTGTCTTTTTTAACACTATTTCAGTATATAACTAGGAATGCATATGCCTCAGAACTCATGAAAGCACAAAAGGTAATTAAATTGTGTATTACTAAAATGTCAAACGCTGTCAGAACATCCTCTCCTTTTAACTACACTGGACAACTGTTTAGATTAATTATACAACATGGGTGACACAGGTCAAAAAAAACAACAAAAAAACCACCACCAAAGTTCAAGTTGCTAAATGAGAATATTAAAACATTACCCCAATCCAGTTACCTTCTAAGCTCAGAAAGACACACTTTCCTTTGGTGTGAAGCTTTAATCAATTGCTTCACATCATCGGGACAGCTCTCAGTTCTGGCATATCACACCAACAAATGTCCTTCTCAGGCAAGTTATCATTGCTGTCATCTTCCAACCAAATAAGTAACGTTGCTCTGCCAAGAGTTTTTGACCACTGTACATTATTCTTTATCATATATTAAATTCAGTATAAATAAAATAAAATAGTATTAAATTTTGCATTACAGTGCTGTGTTGAGGAAGCAGTGGGTACACCGGCCAAGTGATTTCTTGCAAAGGTAACCAACCTGCAAAATCTTAAAGGTAAATCAGAATTTTCTTTCTAAAAAAAACCCCAAACTAAACCAAAAAAACCCAATAAAAAACATCCCACAAATTTTGGACCTAACAGAATAAACAGAACTTATGTCAAAATTTTGTTAATTACAACCTTATGCCAAAACTTGTTCATAGATATTGAAATAAGAATAATAGTCCAGATTATTTTGTATCCCCTATCTGGAAAAATGAAACTTTCTTTTATAAGGTGGATGTCACTAAACTGCTTAGTGCTTTGACAGCTCTTTGAAGACATCATTGATTATAGCATATACTACTCGGAATTTATCTCCTAGGCAACCTGAATATTTCAACCAGCGCAAAACATATCTGCTAAGTTATTAAACTAGCCTGATAAGAAGGGTATCATACCATTGCTCTGTGATTAGCTGACAAAAATAATTTCTGGGCATATTATAAGTACTGCTGGTCTACCACTAAAAATAATGCTAAATCAACGATTTGTAAAAAATCTTTCAGTATCACAGTATCTTCAGTTCATATGGGATGTCTTACACCACACTTGTAGAGTGCAATGGAGCTCAGTGCTTGTCCTGGTTTCAGCTGGGATGGAGTTAATTATCTTCTTAGGAACTAGTACCTGCTGTGTTTTGGCTCTGATGCGAGAACAATGTTGATAACACAATGATGTTTTTAGTTGCTGCTAGATAATGCTTATACTAAGTCAAGGACTTTTCAGTTTCTCTGGCCTTGCTAGCAAAAAGGCTGGGGGGGCACAAGGAACTGGGAGTGGACACAGCCAGGACAGCTGACCTGAACCAGCCAAAAGATATTCTATAGCATGGGATGTCATGCTGAGTATTTATTCCTGGGGGGTGTCCTGGTTTCAGCTGAGACAGGGTTAACTTCCTTCTCGGCAGCGGGTGCAGCTGTGCTGTTCGAGCAATGCTGACAGCACACGGGTGGGTTTGGCTGCGCCCGGGTGGTGTCTATCCTCAGTCAGGGACTTCTCAGTGTCTCAGGCCCGGCCAGCGAGAGGGCTGGGGGGGCACGGGGAGCTGGGAGGGGACACAGCCGGGACACCTGGCCTGGGCTGCCCAAAGGGATATTCCACACCATGGGGCGTCACGGTGAGTATATAAACTGGGGGAAGAAGGAGGAAGGGGGGGACATGTGGCACTATGGCGTTTGTCTTCCCAAGTAACCGTTACACGTGATGGAGCCCTGTTCCCTGGGGATGGCTGAGCACCTGCCTGCCCGTGGGAAGCGGTGAATTAATTCCCCATTCTGCTTTGCTTGCATGTGTGGCTTTTGCTTTACTTACTAAATTGTTCTTATCTCAGCCCTCGAGTTTTACACTTCTATCTGATTCTCCTCCCCAGCCCTCTGGGTGAGGGGGAGGGACTGAGCAGCTGCCTGGGGCTTGGTTGCTGGCCGGGGTTAAACCACCACAGGGGCTGGCCAGGGCAGGCAGGTCATTGCTCGGGGACTGGCTGGGCAGTGAGCAGTTGCATTGTGCACCCTGTGTTTTCTTTCTTCCTTTCCCTCTGGATTTCATTCTTTCCCCCTCCTCCCTTTTCATTATAACTGTTATTGTCATCACTGTTATTATTGTTCTTTCATTTTTATCCTGTTTCAATTATTAGATTGTTCTTATCCCAACTCTTGAGTTTTGCATTCCTTTCTGATTCTCCTCCCACCCCTGTGTGAGGGGGGAGTGAGTGGCTGTGTGGCACTTAATTACCAGCTGGGGTTAAACCACAACAACTCCCCAGTCAGGTACATGAAGGCTCAGAAGTAATTAAAAAAAAACAAACGGGGGGTGGGGGGAGTTGGGGGGGGGGGAGAGCAGAGCATGACTGATACTGGATACTGTTAGATCTCATTCACTCCTAGGTTCAACATGTTGTGTCAAACAATACTACAACATCCAAGCCCGTACGGACAGCCAATTCAGTTATTCCATCATGTATCACATTCCCCTGCAATGCTGTCTCCAGGAAACACCACACATTAAAAAAAGCTAAGAAATCTTGCCACGCACACTGTCGACATACCCTGTATCAACAGGTCACAGCTTAAACTGGATGGCAAGATGTTCAAACCCACCCAACACCACTGTCCAAGTCCAGTGAGTGCAAGCCTTTTGACATTCAGGAAGAATGACCTCTGTCAGACTACTCCCAAGTAGCAACGACACTATCAAAGGACAGGGCTGTCATGAAAGTATGATGCAGCATCCAATTTATCAGTATACTCGTGGGCTTTGTCTTCAAGACAAGCTGTATTATTTGTTAATTTCAGAACAAGACAAAAGCAGTTCCATTTCTAGTTGGATATTTTCTTGCAAAAGCTTTGTTTTCAGATGAAAGTAACAATTTTGTAAAAAGCATGCTACTTTATTAATTAAAGGGGTTTACTATAATTAAATACACCATATTTTCAGTACTCAAAAGCCTAATCATAAGACCACTTAGTTGTTCTAAGGTGGCAGAGTCACAGTAAGATTTAAAGTACTCTATTTCATTGAAATTAACACCTCACTTTTTTTATATAATTACAGATTCATAAAAATACGGCAACAGAGCCCTACAGAGATGAGATGCACAGGTCGAGAGGAAACAATACCAAATATATTAAAAGTGGTACCTGCTTAGAAGCAGCTTGAAAGGCATTTCTTAAACACACAACAATCTGGACCTACTTCATAGTAGAACACTGACTGCTGAAACAGCAGGTTTTTTCCTCTTTTTTTGCATGTAATCAAGCTGTACTAGCTCTCCTGTACAGTCTGTCTGATCAGTTTTTACTACTGACTACAAACTTTCATAAGCAGTGAAGAGAACACAACTCAAAATCATCAAAAGGAAGGGTGGATGAGAGAGACAAAAGCATACCATCAACTACTCTCCCATTGAAAAGCAGGTTAGATTTGAAATTGACAGCATCAACTCAGTAAAATAAGAAAAAACAATAGGAAAATTACTAACTAATCACATTAAAAATCTTATGAGCTTCCTGTCAGTAGTTTTCCTCTAAATTTATAGGTGATATGAACAAAACTTTTATAAGAATAATCAATTTACAATATAGCTATTTTTCAAAATCTTGAAATGGAAAGCTACAAAAAGGTAAATATTCAGCCAATTAAAGAAAAGTAACACCTTGCCAATTACATTGACTTAATTCTATCCCACATAATGGTATATTAAAACACATTATCAGAAATAAATCTAGAGATTTCACGCTACAAACAAAGGACTTATGCACAGAGGATAACCAAATAATTAAGTTTTGGCGAGAATCAGTATTTTCAATCTGCTGATGCCTCAAAATTCGAAAGGAAAAATCAGTTTCTGTTTTAGAAGCTTCTTACTGAAGTTTAAGCACAGTAATCTTTAATGGTAAATTTATCAAGGCAAGTTTAAGATTCAGCTGAAATTAACATTTCACATCTTTACTGGTAACCTAGAAAAATCAGACACACAGTCATAATATTCACGTACTAGACTTAAGCAGAAGTTACTGTCTGAGCTTACATACCACTTTTCACAACGGTAATAATGTTAGTGGAAATTCAGATTACAACCAGGGATAAAGTCAGAAGCCTAGAAAGACTAAATCCGTTTTTATAAGACAAAATAATTGAACATATTCAAATTAAAGTTTTAACAATAAAGGAAGTATGTAGTGTGTACTTCAACATTACTTTGAAAATGTTTCCAAACAGGAAGTCATTACAAAACAACAGGTTTTCAGGCAGCAGTATCAACATTCCTTTGTAATTCTTCTCCTCCCCTTCTACCTCACACTTTTTTCATCTTTATTCTATCTCCCATAACTCTGATTACACAGCCTTTGGAACATGAATTGCATCTCAAAATGACTGTATAATATCTTCACACAGGCAAATTAAAATAAGCAATTATCTACCAATGTTACCGTCTTAGTAACTTCACACAACTTTAGAGAACAGCAGCAAAAGACTGCTAGGATAATATTAATTTTAAAATAAAAAGGCTTGGCATGTGTATCTACTTCATATGCATAAATGCACAAACACCAAAAAGGGAAAAAACTTACTTAGCATACTATGCAGAGAGATAAGCGGGATGCAAACAAAAGGAGTATCACAGGGGATGGAAAGGGCATGGAAATGCTATGGGGGAAATTTCAGCAACTAACCTAGGCAAGGAAAGCAAAAGAATTAAAAGCTATCCTGAAATGGCAAAAAGTCTACTTTATAACTTGCCTCCATCCAACTGTTTATATACAATATATACAGTCTCTCCCATTGAAGATATCTGAGAGCACATTTTTAAAAAGTTAAAACCTTTTTAGTTACATATCTAGGCACCTGATCATTTTGGACAAGTTTAATATAATTTATTAGCACCTATCTAGAACTGCAATAAGAGAACAGAAGTTCTATTTTAAAAAAAGAACAGTATGTATGTCAACATGACCACTAGAAACAAGCTTCTATTAAAACTATATATACACATATATTATACATATTTAACTTTAGAAGACTCAAGACCGCTTCCCCCAGAAGCTCACAAGGACCAAACTGCTTGTTTTCTTGAAGAATCTGATTAGAATTTTTAACAGTAGCCGTTAGTCTGCTGAATAGTGTGATACCTTTGTGAATTAGTCAAGTAGGTTTTATTAGCTTGCCACTTGCTAGAACTAGAAAAAATAAATACTAACATCAGCAAAAATAGTACACTACTTTTAAAATTAATCTTAAATCATCTGTTCTGTTAGCAAAAACATTGTATAATTTGATTTACACCCATAGCAGCTCTCATATTCATAAGTCTTATTATTCACTTTATTTGGATTAGTAGACTTTTATGAATGTTTAAGTTATTTCAGGTTGGATACTGAATGTTCGTGGGCATAGCAGGATGTCAGTTTCAACTGAATACTCTAAACCTAAATATAATTAAAATAGTAAGCTCTCTTAATACAATGGAAAGTTGCAATTAAGAGAAAACAGTGTCCTAATTTATCTTCTACTTGAATTGTAAAGAAAATCCAGCTTTTATATATTGTGATTTTTAGGCCTTATAAAAACTAAGATTTTGCTCACACTGCTAATTATGTTTTAATTATGTCTAATTAGAATTTTCTACTGCTCCTTTCAAGTATAATTTATTAAGGATTTCAATGCTATAAAAGCACATAGTAAACCTACTACCTGCTGCAGCTGAATTAGTGCCACGTGAGAAACTTCTATAGTTTTAAAACTGCTGTGTTGTTTTTCAACTACACATAATATTAGCATAATATGCCAGACTACATTTTATTTATTTTTTTTTTATGAGTGAAAGTTAAAAAAATGAAATGGCATAAAAACCTACTAGGTAGTGAAAACACAAACATTGGTAGAAGAATCTCATACACTAATTAATACATAAATTATTTACCTTGGTTGCAATGTCAGCTTTATAACTGTCTTGTGTGGCAAAGAATCTTGGGAAGACTGAACATCATCCTACAAGAGAACATCTTTGAATTTGCTTTTGAATACAATTAAATGTATGATATATGAGCTTTGTCTGTGATATGAACCTTATGAATTACAAAACCACGCTAGCCGTATCATAAACAGAAGCCTATTTTAGCATGCTACATAGGACGATGAACAACAAAAGTTTATAAACTAAGTACTTGAGACTGACAAAAGAAAAAGGCTTACTTTCACCAATTCATTGGGGAACATTTGCTTTCACTAGATGTCTCTTATTAGATACCATTATCAGATTGCCACCCCCGTGTTTTCCTTTCTGCATACATCATAATTGCCATCTTCCTTCAAATTTCACAAATACTTACCATATATTTTTATTCACTTTCTTTCGATTTAAATTTATTCTGAAACCCTACAACTCGTGTGTATTTATCAGACAGATTTTGAGTTTAGTTGTCTGGATTTTCAAAAAACATAATTTGGGGTGTTGGTATGATTTTTATGTGATATAAACTACTTGAAGTATTGTTTCACAATATTGAATTCTTATTTTTCATGAGTTTCTCTCTTTTCTTAAATAAAATACAAACCAGGGCTCACTACCAGTGACAAAAGGTAGTGACAAGCCATTGCTGTCACTATGGCATTAGCCTTTTAAGACAACAGCCAAGCTGTTGATGTACTGTTATATACCTTTGATAGTTCCTATAATGCTGACAATTACAGACTTTGCAACTGAAGCGCAAAGCCCTCAGTTACTCAAAATATTCCAAAACATCCTAAAAATTATGTTTTTGAAATCCAACTATTGACATTTACATGAAAGTTTTCTTCCTGCACTCAAAGAAACAAGCCTAATATACAGGAATGCTGCAATGGCTGCATTGTTTTATAGGTTGAATCTCATCCTATTGGTTGGACCATGCAGGGATCTCCAAGTTTCTTCTGATTTTCAGTGTATTGTCTTCCAAGCTATCTAGTGTTTGTTTGTTTACTGATGCAGAGTCCATAAAACTTAAGACATGATATGCAAGGTATTCAGTTACCAGCTGAGAAAACCATGATGATTTTGCATGTAACTAATAATTAAGAATAGCAGAAACACAGTACTAGTAGTGTCATTATGAAATCCTTCCACCATGTCTCATTTCCAACTGCCTTTTTCCTGGCCTCAAGAAGGGCCAGTTTATTCTGGTTGTAACCTACTATCTACTGGAATGCTGCTACAGTCTCTTGCTCTGTTCCTTTGACCACGTGTTTTTTCCTTCTTCACCCTTCAAAGACAAAGCCATTTTCAATCTTAAGGTCTTCATCATTTGTCTTTCTCAAGTCTCAGCATTCATTCTGAATGCCCATATCTGAGCAATTCTTGATGTCAGCTTCCATCAGCCACCAAAATACCATGATGGTATTTGAAAGCAAGTGCCTTTGAACTTTCTACTTACTCAAGTTTTGCAAAAGAATTTTTGTAAATAACCTGAAGTTCTTGCATTATCCCATTTTACAAATCCCAAATTATACACTTTTTGTTGTGGCAAAGTACTGTGTGAATATTAGATTTATGGTATGCTGCAGTTACTGTATATCATACAGATAAATCATAATCTACTTCTGCAATCACTTTTTTCTGGTTTATATAGCTATAATAAATTTATTGAAATAAGAACTTTCTTTTTGTTTCTGCTTTCACAGTGGGGAGGGAGAGTTTGACTTAGTATGCTTCTAGGCAATATGCAGTTTAAACAGCAGTTAGCACTTCTACAATCCAGTGGTATTAATCCAGACTTATAAAGAACAGGAACAATGCAAGTTTTGCAAAAAGTAGTAACACATCATCTTCCAATATAATTCAGAGCACAAGTGAAAATTTCATTCCACAAATTACTTTGAAACATTCTTACTTTATGAAGGTGCACATTCATTTTGTTACCTTTTCCAACCAGGAGAAAAATGACATATTCATGGCACACACGCATGTAGCACACACCCACAGGCACATATGCTTCATGGACGTATATATTAATATCAAAGTAATAAACCGTAAAAAAAAAAACAACAATTTTAACTATTTATTTATTTAATTAATGTATGTGACTGGAAGGGTAATTCAAAGTATGACACATTTGGCACACCTAAGCCAGCAGAATATGTGTCATATTAGTTATGTTAGTGTAAGGTAACCATATAATAAAGACTGTCTTAATCCTGCTATGTTTATGCACAAAGAAATTAAAGCATCTTGTTTCCTCTTTATACCAGGTATATGGACTTCCAAAGACTACCTATCACAGCAAAGAGCTTCTGCTCAAATAGAAAAGAAACCAAGAAATCTGAAAGGAAACAATATTAGTAAGTGTAATCCTTCAAGGTACTCTTCACTGTAAAATGGGTCTCAAGATGTGTGTGGATCTGTTGTTTATTTTATCATTGGTAGATTCTCGTTTCAAGTGATTTCGGCTAAGGAGAAAAGCAGGCCTTGCCTAGACTTGCTCTTGCAAATTCAACTTAGGCTTACGTTCAGGACGGAACATTTCCTGTTCCTACATTTGTTAAGTATTAAGTAAAGCCAAATTACAGGACTGCAGATCATCATATACATTTACTTATCATATGCATGTCACTAAAGTCAACAAATTATGCCCACAAAAGTACCGTAACACCTCAGTTTACTATGTGATTCACCAGTGGAACAAAATAAGCCCATTTACTTTAGATGTGTGTAGGGGGTTCAGCATTAACTGCTGAAGTTTTCCCTTTTTACTTCCCAATATCTTCATTTAATAGGAAGAGTGGTAAGCAGCAGATTTTTGAGCAGGTATTAAGCAGCAAATTTCATTCTAACTTTCTTTCCAGACCACTCAAACTGTATTGAAAAGACATAGTTCACATTTCATTTTTGGAAAAAATCAAGAAAGATAGCTCACCATCTTCAGAAATGGAGTTGATGTGTCATAATTGTAAGTACCTTTGTCCTTCAGGATAAGAATATGAGCAGAGTCAATTATCACTTTCTTCAAGTTCATTATTGAATGGAAAAGCCTGTTCAAAATTTTAATGTCTTAGTTAGTTTTCAGTTGTTTTTATTCAATGTGATAGCATGAACATTTTAAAAGATCAAAGAACTCAAAAGTATGTTACAGAAAAACAAATGTAATTTGTAATATCAATATAACATGACAGTAAGAACAGCTAATTGCAGCAGGTGACCAGAGTGCAAAATGCAAAAGAATTCTGAATTTCATTATGTTTCTACCTTGCATACTGAAAATGAGGTACATCTCTACCCCACTGCTATGCTACAAAATGTATATCCTCAAAATACCAAGGACTTTTTCAAAATGCTTATCTTAGGAAAGTCTGTGGTTTGTATGTTTTATTTCCAGTATCTACAGCAAAGACAAGCCTGAAATGCTCGTCACAAAGTCAGGGTTATGTTTAAACAGGATTAGAAAAAGAATCAGAAACACAAAAATTTAAATTACCACTATTTCCACTGCTTCCACTGACACAAGATTTACAAATTCTCAAATACTGAGTGCTGTGTAACTTTTTTGTAAAGTGAAAAAAAGCCTTTTACTGCCTCATATCCAAGTGCACTGCATGTGTTTATAACTTGATCGCACCTATGTTTTTAATAGATAAGCATTTAACAGATTTATGGAATTTAAAAATCCTTGTCATGAATGCAGTAGTTTAAACTGAGAGAGACTATTTTAGGGGCATTTAAAACCATAACTTATTTAATGGACATGCTCTACTATGAACCATCTACTATCATCTACCTCAATTAATCACATTTACTAGCGCCTAACATTAAAAATTTTCTGAAAAAAACACTTAAAGCATATGTTGACATACATAACAATATAAAATACACTATTCAAAAAAGAGTCCACAAAGTAGTTAGCAGAATAATTTGTAAATACTGAGAAAGCAACTAACCACCAGATCTAACAGAACAAACAGACAAAATAAGTAGAAGATTGGAAACATAAAAAAAATTTCCCACACTGAAGGTACATTACAGAGGGTGTGGATTTTCCAAGGAATATATGCTTAAATTAGCATGTGTCTTGATGATTATTTAGCACAGGCAGATTTAAAATGTTCACCTATACACTAGTTAACTGCAGAAAATAACAGCCCTGTTATTAAGGAACTCTTGGTATCATGCCTACCTAGCTTCTTTAGAAATCTTGGAAATTTTGTTTTGACATCAAATTCTTACTTCAGAGGATTAAAAAATATTTCATAAATTAAGAGCATGTGTAACCAAGTTAACTTCTTTTGTAAAGCACCAGTAGACTTTCAGTACTATTTTGCGAGCTACAGCAAATCTGTATCTCTGAAATAAATACTTCTGTTTTCAAAAAGCAAAGGAAATCAAGATTTAAGTTTACATATTTACAATAACCTACCTAGTGCCATAATCCACAACTACCCAATCTTTAGCTGTTCCTGTAATAGCATCATGGTGCTGAAAGAGTCCAAGGTTCCTCCTAGCTTCTGTCAGCAATTTATAGTTATTCACTGAAGGAAATACACTCATCTTCTCAGATTTACTGGACTGTACCAAAGCCAAGGAGTAGAGGATTTCAGCTGACCTGGAATTGCAGAGAAGAATCAAATATTTATATATGTTTAAAAAGCAAAATGCAACACACATTTTACTTGAAAAATAAACAGATATTTTTGTATTTTTCCACACGCCTAGTTCCACATGTTCTTTAAACATTAATCTTGTACTTTTTAGCCTATCTCTAGATTCAAACAGTTGAAAACCACTGCGGCACTTCACCATCAGCTAATTTCACACCTTGTAAGCTTCTTACAAGCCTTCAGTGATGAAAATAGAGCTTATAAAATAAAAATACAACATTACAAAGATACAGTTTTCACAAACGTGTGAGGTATATAGATCTGATCTTAAAGTGATACAGTAAGGATAGACTGCCTTACAGGAGATATACAATTCCTATTTCAAAAAGCGATTTATTAACCAAAAAAAACTGTTTTAAAGAAATACATTGACCTGTACATGCCATATAGTATCTATTCTGCCATTTGTACTTTAAGCAAACTAAATTCTCTTGAAGATAGGCAGTTCATGCACCTGCTCACTATATATTCACTTAACACTGAGAATGGTGCACTCAAAAACCCTCAGACTAAAGACAATGCAGAGTCCTTCTCCTTAAGCAAAAGCCTAGCACTAAGATACTACCACTGGGTTGTCACTTGCTTTATGAGAATCTATATTTATTTTACAAAAAGTAAAAACCTGTAATTGCCAGTTATTATGAGTACTTGACTAACAAAGATGCCTGTAGAAATTCTGAAAAACCATCTGTTAATGTTCTTCCCCTACCTCCATTTACTAAAATGTTACAGTTCTGGTTGTGTAAGTCTGAAAAGTGTCAGATTCCTATTCAAACTTTATTTGAACTTAATGAATGTTTCTCAGGTGTTTGGAGAAACCAAGAAGATGCAGTTTAATGTTACAAAGAGGAAAGAAAGTAAAATAATATATGCTCCTGAAACAAATATAAAACTAACTTCTTAGGCTGTAAATAAAAAAAATAAAAGGGAAAATGCATCAACGTTCACATTTACCTAGGCTGTAGTGAGTACATGTGTTCCAATTTAAACTAAGTACAACAACAAATTGTAAAATCACTCTCAGCTTGGGTTTTCAGACTGTGCATTTATATTAACTATTAACATGAAAAATATATTTGGAATCAGTTTAGTCTCTTTGTCTTCATGCATCACATAGGTGACAACTATGTAAAAACTGCAAATAATGTCAAACTGAACTGAAAGGTACCTTGCAAATATACAGCTCAATTTATTTTCATACTGTCAAGATTTGAGGAAAAGGATGAGATTCTGGTCTTACAGGTAAAATAACTGTTCAGAAGTTACACGCAAAATCAAGGTGTTAAAAGGTGTCATTCCTTTTCTTATTACTAGTGCACTTAAACTCAATAGTTGTGATTTTAACATTGATTAGTGCAAATGCCTACATCTACATATTCCTCCACCTTTGTTCTATTATAGCTTAACTTGAAAGGAAAACTAGTACATTGTAGTTAAAAAGGCATGAGATGCACATTCATCTAGTGGATAAACACTGACTTAGCTAGTAAACACTGACCCAACTGTAGCTATGAAGTAAAGATTTATAAAATGTTAGTCCCCACAATACCAGGTACATTTTACTTCCCACAATCCCACCTCTTTTTTCCTTTTTTTTTTTTTTTTTTTTTAATAGGGAAGTCCGTTATTAATAAACAAGGTCACAACCTTAAAACTAGAAAAAGTAACATTACAATGAAGTTGTATAGTAAATGTATTTTCAGTTCAAACTACTCCCAGGACTTCACTTTAAATCCATTTTGTCTATAAGGAACACTTGGAACCCTTTTGCCTTTCAGAAAAATAACTGATGCTGTTTTACACATTCATTCAGTACACCAGTCTCTTAGAAGTAAATTTTTCAAGTCTCAATATTATTCTAAACATTAGAATGGTTCAATGGTGAAAGGTGAAAGGCACTCAGAAGTGAAACTACAAGAAACATTAGAGAATGCTCCAACTTAGAAGCATTTACTCCTCTTGAATATCCTTCTATAAAAGCTGTATAAAGCCTTTGTTTTCTCACCTCTCTTTCAAACTACTGCAGATTACCTTAAGTAGTTACCACAGATTTTCCACTTTGTTGTAATTTGTCACTGTATCTCTGCCTGATGGGACATTACAAATAGATCAAAATTTGCTTCACTGATTGCACAAAGCCTACTCTAGCTTACCTTTAGGTCCACTTTGTATCTAAGCTAAATAAATAATAAATAAATTTCCCAAAGAGTTTCTGACCTCTCAAGATGTGATCTTTTCTGTCTATCTGTACCATTAGAAGTATCACTGCTCTTGTCCTGCTTCCAAATTCCAGTATTTTTTGCAGACTTGCTGTAATTTTTCCCTAACCTATCTGTTAACAATGAAACCAGAATGCACTCTTGTTCCCAACTATGCTGCTGTTCTTCACATCCTTCCACTAGTATGTTAAGCAAACTTCTGGTCACTGATCTCATCACCCTTCAAACTACTTCAATCCATCCATCTCACACTTATGATTAAAAAAAAAAATATCACAAGTCAACACTGATGTCAATCTCCACCACAAAATCAAAACTATCATGCACTCACTTTCTTTAATGCACAACACCTGTTTTTAAAAAAGTTTTGGAAAAACGCACCCAACCAACTCTGTTCTTGCTTAAATGGCCACCCACCATAGCATGTCCTGAGACTGAAAACTGTTTGCTGGCTATTATGTAGCAGTGAAGTTCTTCTTAGTCTTGGTACTGCTAGAACTTAATAATTCATTCTTGATAAAGAACACATACACATACATTTTTAATTCCTGTTCATGGTTCATTCCCCCTCTCATATATATATGTACACATACATATGCACACTAGACAGATACATCTGTTAGCTCAGAAAGAACTACGGAAAATTTAATCATAGAGATTGGGTCAAGTGTGTTATTAATTAAACATGACCATAACATATTTCCTCTGACTTTTAAGAAAATAAAAAAATAAAAGACAAAACCCCCAGTTCTGCTGTTCTCACAGCTAACAAACCATCTTTGAAGATTCTCCAGATGTCTGAAAGCAAAGTTGCCAAAAACTCCCAATACTACACTGACAAGAGTATATATGCATTTTGTTCTGACCTGTTCTCCACAGTGGATAATGAACGATGAAGAATTTCCTAGAAATTTTTAGAAACATGCTTTGTTTTAATTAACAAGATTGAAGGTTTAGTTTTCTTCCAGAGATTCTTTACCTATAAGTCTAGCATCATTTTCACAAGTTAAAGGTAACTCAAGTTCTTAGAAGAAGACACCTTTTAACAGTGTAAAGTTGTAAATACTACAAATAAACCTGAAAGCAATTTATATTAAGTTTTCTGCATCATAAGTAATAAAAAACCCCAGGAAAATGGCAATGAAGCAAACACTTTAAATCTTTGAGAAAATGGGCTATGATAAAACTTAGAGAAAATTAAATCCTTGGTGCAATTTAACAGAAAGGAATTCATGCAGAAGTATGAAAAGCAATTCAGTAGGGAATTCAATTTATATGGACATCATCTGTCCTGTTTTCTATATAGCTTGTCTTTTCCAATAGCAACATTAAACAAGGCTGGTTCTGCTGAAAATCAAAGATTATGATAAACAAGCTAATGAGAACAGAGCTAATTAGTATTTATAGTGTTGATACAGTAAGTAAAAAATAAAATGCTTCTAATAAAATCATATTCTTAGTGATGATAGTCTATTGATAAACTCTTTCTGAATAGTTGTTGAACTTCCTAATTACTGTTAGCCTTGTAAGTGCCTTTTTTGTAATCTTCTAACATTTTCAGGTATATATATTAAGCATAACACTTGTAGCGTTCAAAACTCTGATTAAAACACTGCAGAAGTCACTCTGAAAACTTCTCCTTACTATATTATTTTTACATTCTTCTGTCAAAGGTATCCTAGACTTACTTTTTCTCACTCCTTTCAGCTTTGGTCTTATTTTTCTTCTTCCTCACAGCCTGTCACTTCTTTCCTCCCTGCTTTCCCATCTGTGAAACTTCCCCTTGATGGTCAATGCAATGCCTTCAAAGTTATGTCGCATTGTCTCTTCCCTAACATCCTTCTATTCTCAGGCCTGTGATCTCACTTCTCTTACAAATTTCTTATTCTCTACTGCTTTCATTTCTTCATTGATTTTCTTGATCTCCTCAGGTCTCTTACTCTGTATTCTCAAGAGTATAGAATGAAGGCTAGAAAAAGCCACTCTCATTGCAAGAAAAAACAGATCACAGAGTAGCTGTGTCCCAGGTTTGCAAAGCTTTACCAAAGACTTTATTGCCTGGAAGAAGGAAAATAAATTCTGCTAGATACGGATGTTTCTCTTCTAAAAGGTACTTGTATCTGCCTCCAAAAACAATTCTTTCCACACCTCTTTTGCCACCACCACCCATTAAAACACATACACAACATATTTCTCAGCATTACAGAAGTTCTTCTCCAGCACCAAAAGGTCTTAAGAGCATATAGGAGCACTACAGGTAGATGTAGTTTTGAAGGGTCCTTCTAGAAAATAATATCCTTTGACTAAGGATCCCTGGAAGAAGCATCTTTCAGACACAGTTTCCAGGTTTTGGCCTTAGATGAAATGGCCCAGTTTTATCTCATCTACATCTGTCTCAGTTCTTTCTAGAGCCTTAAAATACAATTAAACCATTTTACAATGTGTCTTATCTACAGCTGCTACAAGGGAGAACCACTTAAATACTCTATTACCAAAATTCAGCAATAATTTTTTCTTTAAAGAAGATGGAAACACTTTCCTGCAGAGCAGTACCTTACAATCTGAGGACACTCGGTGCACAATATTCCTGACTATTTCTCAGCTGCCTCTAACAACCCTTGTAAAATTTGCACCTTCATATTTTTCTCTAGAAGAGTATACAGTATAGCCATAATGACAGACTGATCTGACTGCTGCCCAAATCTGATACAGAAATAAAAAGCATACTAAATACTATTTTTCATGGAATCAGGATTTGCTGATCACTTGGATAGTATTTTAGAACTTGCTTGTTTAGATTGAAAAAAAAAAATCATTGCATTTATGTGCATTTACTAAAAAAATACCAACCAGATACAACAACTAATCCTTGTAACAGAAACTAAATTTGGAGGCCACTTAGGCTATCCTTATTGCAAGCAAACTTAAACTGTGCATTTCAAAATCACTTTTCTGTCTGTCCAACAAATTTAGAGTACTTAAATGCTGATCTCTCCCCTGCACCAAGGCATGTTATGAATTTACTGGATGGCAGTATTTACCGTAAGTAGGATTCCAGGACTCTATCCAGTCGTTTATAGAAAGGTCGCGATGTAAAGTACCCACTCCAGTAATGATGATCTCTGTCTGCATAGGTGAAGAAGTCTCCACTTAAAACAGGGAAAAATGAATTGCTGCTCTTTTCACCCAAATTGCTTTCTTTGCGCAGAGCTTCAAAGTAGTCTGATAAAGTTCCAAACTGGGCCTGAATGAAAATTAAAATTAAAATGTAACATAGTTCCATTTTCTTTAATTAGACATATGAAGAAAATTAATATGCTTGGTTTCATACACATTTCAAAAATATGCCAGTCTTCCACCAGAATCATAGCAGAAAACCTATCCTAAAGAGCTTTAAAGTTTCCCTGCACACTTTTCACACAAGCTGAATAGCTTGTTCAAAACCATTTCAACTTCCTTTCAATTCAGAACAAGGAAGACATGGACCTGTTGGAGTAGGTCCACAGGTGGGCCACAAAAATGACCAAAGGGCTGGAGCACTCCTGCTATGCAGAAAGGCTGAGAGAGAGGGGTTGTTCAGCCTGGAGCAGAGAAGGTTCTGGGGAGATCTTATTGCAGCCTTCTAATACTTGCAAGAGGCTTTAAAAGAAAGATGGGGACAGGCTTTTTAGTAGGGCCTGTAGCGATACGACAAGGGGTGATGGTTTTGAACTAAAAGATGGTAGATTTAGACCAGGTATAAGGAAGAAAGTTTTTAAGATGAGGGTGGCAAAACACTGGCAGGTTGTCCAACGAGGTGGTAGAAGCCCCATCCTCAGAAACTTTCAAGGTCAGGCTGGACAGGCCTCTGAGCAACCTGATCTAGTTGAAAATGTCCCCGATCATTGCAGGTAGGTTGAACTAGATGGCCTTTAAAGGTCCCTTCCAACCCAAACCATTCTATGATTCATGAAATAGTGATTTATACTATAGAAATAAAAGCTATCTAAAAATATAAGCTAAATCTCAACAAATAAGCAAAGCATTCTTCCATGTTTTATGACCAAGTCTCTAATAAATGAGCTAAGTAGTACCTCAATATCACGTAAGTAAATGTCTGAACTAAGTAAGAAACTTAATGTAATACAACAAAAGCATTATTGTCTTCATCCCATGTTTTCAAAATTAACTTTCTTGTGCTCTAGAACCCTAACATATGCTTAACACAAGATGACTGTTGATTAAAAAGTAAGTATTTGCTTTCAAAAGCTCTTTCTTAAAACTACATACAAATAAATTATGTTTAGAGGTGTAACTCGGGAGTACAACAAATACATATCTTCTGGTCATTTTTTAAAAGTTCAGACAAGTAACAGAATAACAGCCCCTTACAGGGTAGGTCAAGAAAAGATAACCTCAAGCTTGCGGGTACAGAAAAAGGGAGAAAATAAAAAGGGAGATGAATTGACATCAATGTTGCCAACATTGAGAGATGTCGTTAAAGGCATACGTGTGCAAACTGGATTTTGAATGACTGGAAAAACAATTAATGGAAATGGGAACAGCACAGAGAATCACACTACCCCAAGTATCCTCATCAGAAATATTAATGATAATTGCTCAAATTTAAATTGTCACTTTGGGGAGAGGGTGGGTGGGTGTTTTTAGCAACAAGCATAAAAAGTAGCATGCCACAATTTACAACACCACAAAACAAGCTTTTTATACAATTCTTTTAAAAGTGACTTGGACTATAAGGACTATCACTGTGAGAACAAGGATATGCTGTTTCAACACTTAAAAACAAACAAAACAAAGAGTATTCACTCTTCAAAATCATTCAGAAGATGGCAGAATCTTTTAGGTGTTTACAGTATGGTAACTTACCACTTTGAATGGCAGTAAAGCAGACAAAGAAACACTGCCACAGAAATGCCAATATTAGCGATCCTTGCCTTATCAGGCACCTCTAGGACACCTGGCCTTTTCCCTCGCTATCACTGACACCCACAAACCAGAATTGAGAAGATAAAAAAGTATCAGTGGACCAAGAGAAATGAGGTACAGGTGACCTCCCTTCAGTATGCTGGATTACATCAGAGAAAGAAAACCCCACCAGAGGAACCAGCAAAGTCAAAGAAAACTTAGTCTAATGTCAGGTAAGTGGAAACGGTGAAACAACCACGTAGACTCTTCTATTGGCATATAAAAAAGCCTCAGCTTAATTTGTGCGTAATTGATGTGAAAGACATCTCCAAATGGGAGATTAAACTCCCTGAAAGCAAAATTGGTATTTTTTACAGTAATCTACCACATACTTTTAGGACCATAAAATAGTTGCTGGCATGAGAATCTCAATGCTAACAGACATATGCACCAGATAAACATCTCAGATTTGTCTGAAAGGGTAAATCTCTCCAAAGATCAGAAAGGAAGAGTAGGCAGTGCCTTGTGTAAGTAGTAATATCCTAAGCATTCTTAGCACTTGAAGAGTTCACGTTTCTTCCTCCTTTATATAATCTATGTTCTCAGGAAGCTGAGCATGGAGTTACAGTCCACTGGGGGAAATGCAGCAGAATGTGAAATTCTCCACCTGAACTTGTATTTCCAAGGATAAATGACATCAGTTTTAACAAACAAAGCAACACAAAAAAACCTCCCACAACTAACAAAAACCCAAAAACAAACAAGCAAACGCCCACCCCCAAAAACACACACCAAAGAGAGACAGAAAAAACTCAGCTAAATAAATAAAACTTAAGAGACACACTCCAGTGCCAACAGCGCTCCAGCTGAGCCAAGTGCCCTAGGTATGAAGTGGCTGAATCAGAGGACTCAGTATTTTTTTGTCTGGGTATTAATTACCAGAAAAAGGATTGGATACTTTTATGAGGGCCCAAAGGACTGGTGTGATTCCCAAGACATTAATCCAAGTGGGCAAGCCAGACAATGAAATAGACTTCTAGCTCCTTGACAATGGGCTAAGCAGAACCTTTCAGTTAAGGATCTTTCAGCTGCCTCAGGACAGAAGTGGCCCTTGAAGAATGACCTCAGAGCTAGAGCCTGGAGTTTTCACCCTGAAGAAGAAATCATCCACCCCAGGTTAGTAGGAACCGAGACTACAGCAAGTATGGTGCTATTCATATCCAAAGAGTAACTCCCTGCACACTACATCCATTTTTGAGTGGAGTAAAGCTGGTGATAGCAGCAAGCTTTTAAATCACGATTTAAGAGTACTCTCCAGGTCCACCTCACTCCACTAAGACAGAGCAGGCATTCACATACATCCTGTCGCTCATATCTCATAGGAAACATGCAAAATCCAGCTCTCAAACAAGCTGTGATCCCAAAAGATTATCTTTCTTATGGTTTTATACCATAAAAGTATGAATTGTGCAGAATACGAGTCCATTGTGCAGAATACAAGTCCAGCAGTCTGCAGGAGGAGCTAATACACTACAGGCACTATTCAAATCTGCAGTTAGAGGAACAGTGGAGGTCTCAGAAAAAGTGAGGAAAAAAGATGCACATTCAAACAATATATGAAAGAGACCAGGCTAGGTTTCAAAAGCTTTAATGTGAAAGCAGCAATAGAGCTCCCTCATGATACTCAAGAAAAACCAAGGTTCTGGTCCCCCTATTTTGTATTCCCATGCTGAGAGGTGATGAAAAGGTGCCTAAGCACAGAGAACATCTAATAGTGCAAGAAGTCTCTGAAGTACTCAGATTATACATTAGAATGTATGAACGTGTATATTAATACTCAAACATAATTAATGATTTAAAGTGATATCTCATCTGATAATTCTGTTAGTATATTCACCCCTTTTGTAGCCAGGTCAATCTCTTAGATTTTGTTGTATTCAACATGTGACAGCCACAGCGCCTCTTAGGACTTTTTCCTTGGTTTTGGACATAAAACCAAGACTCAAAGCAAGCAACAAAAGTTGCTTGAACTTCTAACAACAAAATACAATAATTTTAAGTAACAAAGCCTTCGAGCCTTAAATAACAGTGCCTGAAGCCTGTGAAAACAAGAGTACTAAGAAAATAATCAAGCCTAATAGCTGTTATCTGAAATAATTTGGTTTGCATACCATTTATAGTTTTCAAGTAGACAGTATTAATAGCAAGATTTTGTTTTCAAGAGAGAGGAGGTGGTAAAGGTAAAAAAAAAATCTGCCAAGACAAACCAATTTGCTATTAATATACAAAGCGCCAGTTAACAAAACAACCAAAAAAAAGAACAAGAATAAACCATTTTTTTTTTTCCATGAAGAATCTCAAAATAATAAGAAACAGGGTTTTCTCCACAAACCAGAAAAAGTGTATTTACCTTAACATGCCACTCAGGTTGAGAATTCATATAATCAAACAGCTTTTGATAATTCTGGTACTGCTGATCCCATTCTGAGCTCTCAGCATAGCGAAAATCATCCCCTAGTGGAGCCAACAGGACTTTAGTACGGAAGAGCTTTGACTTCTTTCTGTATTGATCTAAAATAATCCAAGCCCTTGGAGGGGTGAGGCGGGGGCAGGGAGGGGAAGCAATTTAGAAAACAAAAGAATAAAAGGTCAGCATTTGACAAAACAATTCTTAGACATCAAATTGTGCATTAGGGTGACTCTAAACAAGACATATGAAACTCTGCTACTTCATTTTGTAACAAAAAGTTGGATGCAATTCCCCCCACTGGGACACCACATTCAATCTACTGTTGTTGCAAACACTATGCTAATTAAATCCTTCAATACATTTATCAAGCTCCATCCCAAATAGTAGGGCAGTCTGCGTCAATTTGTTTCTGTGCCAAAACTAACCTTCAGTTTAAATCATGTTTACCTGCTTTATATTTAGATAACAATCCTAATCCTCTGCAGCCCTTATTTACACTAATAAGCAAGTTCTTCTTATCCCCTCTGGTAATTCCCTTGGATACTTTGCTTCATATCTTCATGTCCTTGACAGAAACACTGCCCATAAATTAATCGCTGAAGAACTCCAGTCTCGCAAATTTTTAATAAATGTTCTACCAAAATCTACTTTCAACTCATACTCTTTAAGATCTGTTACATAAACATTTATTTGAGAATTGAAACTAGTCCAATATATTTGAAACCAGTATTTCTTTTAGCAGCAAGTCAGGGTTTATTTGTTTATCAGATCATAAAAGTATTGAGCAAACACAAGGTCTGACTGTATTCTGGAGGGAGATAAGGGCACAACAACATCTTTAGTTAAGGATTCCAGTGGCTTACCCTCCTCTCTTAGTCTCAGTTTGATTTATAGTTCAGATTACCAAGTATTTATGATTGAGTCAACATTTCCCATGACTTTCAACAGGTTGCCCATTCAAACATAAAGACTTCCTCTCCATACAACAGAACAATTGGCACAACACAAGACTGAGTTAAGGCTGGCTTCTCAGAAGGTAAAATTGCAAATTTTCCACGCACAGCCTATGGTTGGAAACATACTTTATTTTAGAGCTTCTTGAAAAATACAGGACTTCAAAAAAGGTTACAGTTAACAGGGTAATTGATTTCGACATCTCTCTTCGAAGTCCTCCTCTAGTTTCTTTCCATAGCTACACAAAATTAATCAGTGTTGCTGTTCCCCCTTTCTTCACATATTCATAACTGTAGGATTGTTAGTGTTTTTAAGGGGACAGCAAGATCTCCCTCCATTGCTAACCAGTTTCAATTGTAAAAACACCAAAGAAAAATTAGATGCCTGAAGTAAGGTATATCCTTTTAGGTTTCTGTCGAATAACTTCCTAAATCACTATTTCATAAAGGAGCAACAAAGAGTCAGCATTAAAGCCCCAGACAGAATTTGCTAAAGGTTAAAAATACTTCTGGAGGAAACAAAAACCCAGAGTCCACTGAATCTCACCAACACTTTCCCCTTCTGGTCACCAAGCAAGACACTATTAGATAAATTTTGATATATGTTATTATGCCTACCTGAACAAAAATTTTAAAAAAACCAAAGAGATCAGTCATGCCAAACTTTCTGTAGCACCACAATTATGGATATAGCCTATCAGCAGCAACTCCACTTTATTGGTTTAAAAAAATGAGGTTTGTTACTTACAATCAAAAGTTCTTGCAATTGTACACAAGATGCATTATGTAGTTCTCAATGTTAAAAGACACCCTAACTCCACTCTCAGTGGGCAACAATGAAGTGTATCAACATTCTCTGTAACAGCATCAAGAATGTTTTTCACCTTTCTTTGGGAAGCTTTCAGATTATCACTGAACGCTTAAGGCCTTTCACAAATGATGAAAACCCCAAGAGGGTGAAATTAGATTCTTGAGGTAGCAAACACAAACATCAGCCACCAATGTCACATCAGCAATGTAATTCTAAACATCAGCTGCATGTTGTGCAACCTGACCAACCAAAAAGAGAAAAGCTGGAGGGTAAAATTGGGCTCTTGTAACAGTAGGGCGCGAAAGGAAAAGTCCATTTTTTACTCCTCTGAAGCACATAACTTGCAGTATAGATTCTTGCCTATTTCCATGCACGGCAGAGAGATATACCACCAAAAAAAAGCTATGCTTTCTCTAGCAATTCATTCCCATTCAAGGAAAATAAATAAGCTGTTTTTTCTTGCTAGCGTGAAAAGCTAGAACTTCAGCATTTGAATGTATGGACAAGGATGCAGCTGCAAAACAGGGCAAGCACAACAGCAAACTTTATAACCTAAGCTGTTATGAAGTACAGGCTTTCAGTTAGGGTGCTGTCCTGGTTTCAGCTGGGACAGAGTTAACCTTCTTCGCAGCAGCAGGTGCCACTGGGGGGGCACGGGGAGCTGGGAGGGGACACAGCCGGGACAGCTGGCCTGGGCTGCCCAAAGGGATATTCCACACCACGGGACATCACGCTCAACAGATAAAGCTGAGGGAAGAAGAAGGAAGGGAAGAATGTTTGGCATTATGGCATTCGTTTTCCCAAGTAACTGTTACACGTGATGGAGCCCAGCTGTCCTGGTGATGGCTGAGCACCTGCCTGCCCATGGGGAGTGGTGAATGAATTCCTTGGTCTGCTTTGCTTGTGTGCACGGCTTTTGCTTTACCTGTTAAACTGTCTCTATCTCAACCCACAAGTTTTCTCACTTTTACTCTTCCAGTCCTCTCCCCCATCCCACTGTGCGGGCAGTGAGTGAGTGGCTGCCCAGGGCTTAGTTGCTGACCGGGGTTAAACCACGACAGCTGCTTTTTCACTCCTGCCTCCCAAGTCACAACTAAAATGGCAGGGCAATGATAAATCCAACAGCTAGTAGTCTATTTTACTTGTTTTTCTATTTACTAGTTTTCAATTGAGTATCTCTTCAGTATTACAACCGTAACAGTATTGAAACAAAAAGCAACAGTCCTGTCTGACTATTCAAGATCTGTTAATCAATAATTAACCAAAAATAATCAAGATTTTATTAATTTTATTGCAGCTTTAGCATTGAAAAAAGGTCAGTGATCTAAACCTTGCCTCTAAATTTATCAAGTGTATATTAAAAACTTTTCTCATACCCATGTAGTATAGATCTCCTGTATTTTTCCAGTCTTAAAAAACAAAACAATCAGATATGAGACACAGATTAGTGTGCTAGAAAACTTTAATCTTGGAAAGCTCATGATCAGAAGCCAGATTTTCCAACTACATCTGCATCTCACACATCTCATCACAACAACTGTAAAACTTCTGTTGTTACAGAAACTAGATTGGAGAAGTTTTTGATTGCCTACCATATTCCAACTTTTTCTTTTTTCGTAAAATGGACTTTTTAGCATTCTCCAGCAAAACACTACTATGTTTTAGTGGATTTATTCGAAACTACATAGTACAGTTATGTTCTTCCCAGTGTTCCAAATGTGATAATCCAGGCTTCCAACTTAATGAGCATGTCCGAGTTTTACTTTTCCCTTAGGTATTATCTACTACACTGTAGTTTCAGCTCCCTGTTAAAACACTAAAACTGGTTTTATCTAGCAAAAGTTGATGCAAAAGATTAAGTTTCAGAGACCATATTGGCATGATGATCTCTTCAACCTGATCATACATTCAGCGTACCTGTCCATTTATTTTACTATTTTTTTTATTTCCTACGACATAGTGAAAGATCCATTTCTTTCACAAGATCTAATTTAGATTGTTATGCAACGGTTACATCTTGGAAGTGCAGGGATAAATTAAAATCTAACTAAAACCCAAAAACCTTACAAAATATTATGAGCGGGCTCTTTACATTAGCCTGTGTGTTCCAGGTATTTGTTAAACAAGCTGTAACTCTTCTACAAGTATTTGTCTCAGCTAACTGGAATAGATACTCAAAATTTTTCTTTTTATAACTTTGATTTAAAGATGTGAGCTTTCCTTCACATTTGATAAGCACTGGGTGTGTCAAAGATTCTTCTATTAGCTCTACTCTTTTGTCACCTTCAACTTTCATTGTTCTACTTCCAAAGAAAATTATTGTTTCCTAGCATCATTCCAATTTCTACCTTAAAACATGACAATGGAGATGTATTCTGTTTTATTTTGGATTTATCTTCAATAAAATTTTGTAACTGAATTTTACTGACAAAGTGATATTTTCAAGATGCTTAGCAAATTCAAACACAGTAAAAGGACATGCAGATGATATGTAGATAACAAATGCATTATCATCACATCACTTCAAAACTTTAGCAAAGGAAAAAACAAAGGAAACCTAGGCCACAAAATGCCAAGTGTTGAAGGATAGCCATGCAAAGCATCTCACTGTTTACTGTTGCAGCATACTACAGCATGATGTCCCTGAAGTCTTCCACTTGCAGAAGACAGCTCACCTTCTATTCATAAAATTTGCAAAAACTACAGCAAACCAATAAAATGATTATAACCAAACAGATGACTATGTTCTGCCTAGCTTTCAGAGAGAATAATAGACTCATGTATCATGAAAAGAAAAAAAATTAATGCATCTTCATTAAAACCTATCTTCAAATTATCTTCTGAACTTAAAAGCAAACATGAGATTAAGTAATAGGTATTATTTTCCTACAATGAGTTTATTTTAAGTACTATATAAATTCATAAAGCTATCCTAGGTGTCATCTTTGACCAGCATTTTTTTTTTTTAAGTTCTCCCCTTGCAGAACGTGTCAAATCTGTACCTGTGTTGAACATTTCCAGCATGAATGGCTTCTGGTGGAACTCTCCAGGGACAGCTTACTCTTCCTCCAGGAAGACGTTTGAAATCAAACTGGCAGCAGATTTTCGGGTCAGGACCACAAGTATGAGGAACATCATAGCTATAGAAAGGCATCATATGACAAAGGATATCTGTACTGGATCCCAAATCTGGAAGTAAATACACAGAGCAGAGCTTTAAAATAAACCCTCTTGTGATTTGCCAAAACTAAATCATTTCCATGTTCTGAATGCCAGAATTGAACTAAAAACATCAGACCAGGACAATTCCTTGACTAGCCATACTTCAAGTCTACCTTTATATGTACCTTACACATAAAGAGATTACCTTACATAAACAGAGATACAGCCAAGATGGGAATGTTCCAGTCAAGCACTAGCTGATTGGGAAAGACAGGAACCAAGTATTAGGGTTTTTTTTTTACCAGATAAATCTCATTATTTCCAGAATTTGGGAGTGAACAAAACATGTCTTCTATACTTTGAGTGAAACAGTAACAAACAAATAATGCCCCCCCCAAAACAAACCAAATATCCCCCCAAAAAACTCACCCCAAACCAAAACCCAACCACCTAGCTGTCATTACTTAATTAGCACATTTGAGAATCAGTAGGCTTTAACAATACTTCAATTTCTTGAACATGTAACTTCAGTACATTAAGAGTACAATTCTACATGCTTGTAGATAGATTCAATGTGCTTGTATATAGAATTACATAGAATTCTACACACTTCTGAGACTATCTTTGCCATCTTAACTTTTCCACCTAGTGAGTCCAGTCCCTAAACTTTAACTCACCAGGAACAGAGATCTACACACTTTTTGTCAAGTGTCAAAAGGTCTTTCAATATTTATCTTTAAAGAGAACCTGGAGTTCTCAGAACTTAAGAGAAGTTTACTTATCTGGTAAGTAAAATTACTTTTACCTAAGTTTACCCATCTGGTAAAACAGGGGTCTTCAAACTTTTTAACCAGGGGCCGGCGCGGATGCAGTGGCAGGCAGCCATCTGCGGCTGCTTGGTTTCCCCCCCCAACCCCCGACGGGGGGGAAGGGGGGTCTGTAAATACCGGGGGCCGGATTGAGGACCCTGGGGGCCGTATCCAGCCTGTGGGCCGTAGTTTGAGGAGCCCTGTGGTAAAACCTCAAAATGCTGATCACTTATTTCTGGCACTAACAACCTCAAGTAATTTTATGTTGAAAAAAGGGGATGAATGTTGTAGATGTGCCACAGAACCTGGCTCATAAGTATGTCAACAATACGCATAAAAATACTCTTCAAAACCCTAACAGCACAAGTCTTCACAGTTCAAATACAGGCCTTTTGTTTAAAACCTCCTATTTTACTACTACTTAATTATTACCAGAAAAGGTGATATTCCATAAATACATGCATTTACTTTTCAAGTACACTTCTCTATCTCAGGTACCACATGTAAGTATTATAGAGTGTACAGTGATTTCTGATGTGATCCATTTTGAAAAGCCTTCTTTTGAAGCCCAAACACTAGACCATATCATACGTGTAATTCACATATGCAATATTCAGGAAAAAGGCCTGTCAGGTAAGTGTTTTGTACACTGAGTGGCATACACCAATGTTCAAGGAAAAATCTCTGAAGTGTCAGTACTGGACAGGTTCTTTCACAGTGGCATGTCTTCCTCAAGTCCAGTTCACTTGCACAGTAGATTGGTTTCTCTGAATACCCTCCTTCCTACAATTTCCAATTAAAAACACAGAGGAACTGAAAAGCTTCAAAATCACCACCACCTTTCAATATTAAGTATTAAATAGGTTTGTTTGACCCTGTATTGATAAAGCAGTGACACATTAGCTTACTTTAAAAAACAGAAAGGCCAAAACCTCAGCTACATACATTCATCATACAGTTTCCTGGAATGCTGCTACAGTACAAATCAAAACACAGTATTCATATAGAGAAGTACATTCATTGATAAACACATCAGTATAGTCACGACATTACCCGAGAAAACTTTCAGACACTACAGTCTATAAAGAATATAAAAAAGCAGTTATATTTATTGTAAGAACATGGTTTTAGATGAGAATTTCATAGAAAATTTAAATGGTGAAAATTTTTCATCTCGCTACTGCAACTAATGACACTAACTTGTCACACCCACTGAGGAAAACCAAGTGCTTGAAAGTTTTTTTCCTTAGAAGGACATGAGAGATCTCTCCATTTTCAAATATTCACTTTTGGCCTTTTTTTTTTAATCTCCAAGAGAAACGTTCCTTTTCTCCATATTATTGACGCATAGGAGAAGCAGGAGGAAGAAAACAAAGAAGTGAAAAAAGGAAAAAGAATATTCCACCCCATTTACTTTTTTTATATGTAATTTTAAGGAACATGGGAGAGGAAAGTAAGAGAAAGTAAAAGCACATCTGAAAGTGTAGAAAGATCAGATGAACAACGGCAGTAATACAGATTTTACACTTAACCGCTTTGCTAACACACAGGTACTCATGACCCCTTTCTGTTACTAAAAAGAAAATAAATTTAAAAAAATCATCCCCAAAATTTAACATAGATGAAAAATGTTTGGGTTTTCTTTAAACAGAACTGCAATTCTAAAGTTCTCAATCTAGGCTAACTTCTCTAAACAACTTGTTATGTAAAGATTTCCATAGTACTTAAATAAGTTCTCTCCATCTCTTACCTATGTAAATTAACAAATAAATGGACATAAAGGAAAAACACATACCCCAGTTCTGTCTCCAAAAAAATTCTAGAGTCTTCTGTGTTGCAAAATGTTTTTTAACTGAGTAATGAACTCTCTGTACCAGCATATTAAAAAATCCTGCGCGTTTCAGAAGGTATGCCATTGTTGGTGAATGCCCAAAAGGATCAATTGCCCAACCAGACTTTGGTTTTACTCCTGTTGACAAGAAGTGAAAAGGGAAGAAAGTCTTAAGTTTCACTCAAAGAAAACAAGACCAATGTATTTAAATCAGAGCTTTAAAGATAAAATTTCCAATAAGATAAATTAAAATATACAGCTGAATATTAAGCATCCTGCAAAACACACTGTGAAATTAACAAACTAGAATTAAACAATTAAAAAACCCAACAACAAAATAAAAATCAAATGTCTTAGAGGCAAGCCATTCTAACGACATGAAAAACCTGAGATTAGTATTATATATTGTTCCACTATTTCAATTGTGCCTCAAACATCTTTATATGCAATCATAATGAAATACATCTTTTTCACTTTATGTAGTTTACAGATGTTACAATTGGAAAGGAAAGCTAAAAGAAAGTGAAGATAGAGATGGATTGAAGTAGCTTGTTGAATTTTCATTGTCATTTAAATAATGTGAACTTCTGTTAGCTCTGGAACTAACTTTTCTTTTGATTTATTTGGTCAGCAGTCATTAGATTCATGTTGATTAATACGGTCTTCTCACTGAACTTATTAACAAATAAAGGTGGTGTACCTAACTTGTTTAACCGATTCTTCAATATACTTCCTTAGGCACACACTTACTGTCTTACCAAAAAAACAGTAAGGAATGCATTACCCTTTTATTAGGCCTTCCCTAACCCCATGTCTTAATTATGTTAAGCTGTGTTTATGGATATTGCCATCTAAGAAAAACAGAGTGAAATAGCTTTTCAAAATAATTTCAGTTAATTGGATGAAGTTATTATGTTAACTTACTATTAAATCTCTGTACAAGTCAGTTTCAAAAACAAATTAGTCTGCCTTTTTTCTTTTTCTTTTTTAATATGAACAATTCTAACATTACAACGTGTTCAAGTTTTGTATCTACTACTACTACTACTGATACAACTACTACTAAATCTCATATTTAATTTTTTGAAAGCCTTGCATAAGAGAACCTAATGAATAAATAGCCTGCAGAACAGATGCAAACACATGGAAGGAATATAAATTTTGAAGTCATTTTAAGGCTTTTGTAATGGTTTTCAGAAGACAGAAATGGCAACCTGAAACTGTAATACCACATGTGATGTACAATTTAGCCCGATCTAATGTTACATGTTATTACATTAATATTATGCACATTTGTAATCAAGACAAAAATATATGTAAAATTGTTTAAATACACTTTGTCCAGGAACTTCTATCTGCAAACATTAATTGCAAATACTAGACTCCATCCTATAGTACATGGTCTGACTTAACATTTCAGGAAAGCAGAGTAAGAGAACCGTCTAAGCACCTCAGAAACATAAAAAAAGCATTTTCTAATTGACTTTCTACATTAACACATTTAGATTTTAGATCAAACTACATACCCAGGTTCTTTTCTAGCCATTGATGTCCTTCTATCAGTTGGTCAATTAAAGCAAAATAATGAGGAGAGGCTTCATCAGGCATGACCCATCCTCCTGTTACTATTTCAAACTGTCCATCTTTTATTAGCCTGAAAAATATGTCAATTGTGTTCAGAGTCCTGCATATGAAAATACAGTCTTAAAAATCTATTCTGGAATATCCAATAGGTATTCACCAGGGACACGATGCCAAAATCTAAATTGCTTGTGTTACTTCCATCACCAGACTACTTTTCTTTAATCAAACAGAGAAAGAGTGAATAGATGAACACTGAAATTTTTAATGCCTCTTGTGCAATGAAAACTACAGCTCTACTGCATGTGCTACAACATCTGATTTTTTTTAAATCAGGAAGAAGGTTGTTTCCTGCATAGATTACAAAAATAAAAAGTGTATGTGCTGCAGTACTAAAGGTCAATTGAGCGAGATGCCTACACATTGCACATTTCAAGCACTACTACTGTCTCCCCATCTTTGATCTACTGTTCTTCTTTTTATTGTTATTATAGGGAGCAGATAGAGTTTCAAAGTTTATTCTATCTATAAAAGCTTCAGACCATTAAAACGCCTACTTAAAACAGATCACTGGGTGATCCAGTCTTTCAAAGTTGTGAGTGAACATAATAATCATGCTTCCAGCATCAAGTGGTCCCTACAGCTGAGTAATGTGATTTCAGGACTTATACAGTACATTAACATATAAATGTTTAATGAATTTAAGAAACACAGTAAACTTCCCAAAACTTAAGTCCCATTTTAGATAATACCTGTAAGAGTAATGAAAAACATACAGCAAAAAATCTCCAGTGAAGCTTCTAGAAGTCTTATAGCAGTTTAACCAATAGCCGATTCCTCTGAAGAAAATACAGGGTTTCCTAGTGACTAGCATTTATTGTGTTCCAAGGAATCTTTCTGATATAATAAAACAGCTGTGCTGTAATACTCATGCACTGCACACAAATTTTTAGATCATTTTCTATATCATTACCAAGATGCATTACCTAACCTTTGCAGCTGTGAGGCTCTCATAGCCTTAATGCATACTGCAACCCATGCATCTTGAAGGTGGGCATGAGGAGGGCATCACAGAGATGAGCTAAGGACTCTTGGATCCTGCCTTAAAGCAAATAAAGAAACCAAAACAAAATAAAAAGTCTTTTTGAACACTCCAGACTAGATCCTTCCTTCAAGTTTATCCAAGCAGTATGCTTTCTTGTCTCAAGGCAAACCTTTTACTTCTGTATTACATTAACTTGTGATTTCAAAAAGAACCAAGAGCAGCAAGGGAGTAGACTATGTACTGCTTCACTATTTAAGTAGCTGCATGTTTACAAAAAATTACCATATATAACAACAACAACAAAAAAATCTCATTTCATAATTGTGTCAAAACTAAAGAAATTACCATATATGAATAGCTGATATGAAAGATTATTTGTATTCCATTGCCAATACTTCTTTGTGACTTCAAATAAAAGTTTAAAATAACAACTCCATTACAATTTGAATGACATCTTCCTGGTTGTACATGGAAACTTTTAGTCAAATTTTTCAGCAAGTCAGTAATTTGGCTTCACTTCTCTACATGGATCATTACTTTGTAACTGGGGAAAAAAAACGAACCAAGCCAAAGAAATGGTAACTTGAGTATCTGATTATTCTTGCAAATCTGCATCACAAGTACAATCTCAAGTTTACAGTACAATCAAATACACAAAGTTTCAGCTTATGTCACATGGAAAATTAGAAGTAATTCAGCGTTCAAACCTTTTAACAGCATCCTTTTTTTGGCTATCTATTCCATCCCACCATTTCGAAAAGTAAGAAATCTCAGACCACATAAATTTCCTTCGGTTGTCTTCTTGCAGTTTTATAACCATATTATTTAAGATATGCTGTGTCTGATCTCTGAAGTAATCATCAAAAGTCTTCAGCCAACCTAAGAAAAAGAAAGTATGAAATTTAAGTTGCTTTCAACAGTCTTACAGACCTGCTGCCTTCCCACTCCACACAAAAAGTTAAGTGAAGCATTTTCTTAAAAAGATGAACTTTGCATGCTGTGGACAGTTTGAAGTGCTAAGCTCTCCGTGAATTTCTTTTTATAAAGTTTAGATGTTTTATTTCTTCAATGTGTTCATATATGGACTACTAGGCTTTCTACTTTGATCAACCAAACACACAGATTTAAAACACTGAAGATTTTTGTAATCTTTTTTAATTTAGGCACAAAGTAGTTGAAAAGGAAGATGTGCATATCCGCAAATTGATCTTCCTTGATAACTTCCATTAGGTTTCCTCACCTCTCACATTAGGAGGACTGCAGAATCTTGTAACAGATCATCTTCCCAGCCCAAGCCCTATTCCCAACACGCATACACCCAACATCCCTAATCCTGCCCTCAATGTCTTACCTCCTCTTTTAAGTCACAAAGCAGCCCACCACCCTCCTTAACGTAAAAAAACTGAATGAAAAATCCTTACTAGCGGCATATTACACCTGTACCCTGAGCAGACAATTAACAGCCACTAATGGTATCTCACTGACCTTGAGGGTAGAGAAATAAAATTGGGGCAAATGAAGCAGCAGTTAGCCCTGCAGCTGATGTTCAGCATCAGATATGAACAAGGGGTTTGTTCGCAATGAATGAGATAAATTTTTTGTAGCTGCATCCCTCGTTAGAAAAGATACCAGTGAGACACAGAGTAAAGGAAAAGCCAACTTCAGCCACATATTCAGCTCTCACAGCACAGAGCTTTCCATGAAATTCTTTAAGCTCTTCCTAAAACCTTACAGGAGGAAGTTCATGCATCTTCCTTCCCAGAACCTGTAAGGGATATGTTCTTCCTGTAACTGTAAGAAAGAAGCAGACAGGGCTGCCTACTTAATACACAAGTGGGATATTCCTACTCTTCATACCAGCTCTTGTCATGTATGAGCATTGTCACTCAAGTGCTTCCAAAAGGGACTCAGCAGCTGGGTGTAAGGAAGTATCATATACAACAGAGTAACTACTGAAGAACACAAGTGATGTTATAAATTGGTCCTACAGCATGCATCCACATTTTGAGATTTTGTGAAAGCTTCCAAAAAATGTGAGGACTGTACTCCAAACAAATACGATACTTGGGATTCCCTTCTGAGAGGTACTGCTACTCCAGCACAATGCCACTCTGTTTATAAGAAGATACAGGATTAGGCTGTTCTGGAATGAGATAATACTGTTTCAAGGTAATTAAAGAAATACAGAATTATATATAAATGCATTATTAAAAACAAATCATTTTTTAGTCTAATAAAAGAAAACCATTTTATTATTGAATAAAGTCTCAGTATTCATTCAGAAAGGATATATTATACTCCAAGGATAAAAAATAAATTGCATTCATCTTAGCTAGAAATGCAGAGCTAATGTAATTTGACAATATGCACATTCTTTTCCAGTTCACATCAAACTGTTAATTATAAGTCAAATAAAGAATCTTGTAATTAGGAATAATCACTAGACACTTGCACACTTATTTGCACTACTTTCAGATTGCGCTCTCACTTTGTAAAGGTCAAATTTTAATAAAGTATTCAGAAACAAAAACACCACAGATTTCCAAAACTGTCCTTTTTTTACTTTGCAAATGGGTAAATAAAACTATAACACTCCAGAGGAAAAGTGCTAGCTCAATATTAACAGTAGTTGAGCATCTAAAAGAATCATCACATCTGATCTAAGTTTCTGCGCAGATAGAACACTAGGGTGTAATCTGATCTGTCTTAAAGGGGAAAAATACATTTTGTCAAGACAACATGAGGACTTAAAATCTAAACTGAAAACATACTTTCTTTAGAGACATGGAAATAGCTCAATACAAAAGAGTTGTGAGTAAATTACTATGACACGATAGTTTCATGAAGACTGAAACCAGAAAGGCAACAAATAAGCTGAATTTATTTTCCTTTTGTACTGTTTTTAATCAAAATTTGTTGTGATCTCTGCCTATTTCCTTAACTGTCTGATTGCATTTTTTTTTCTCTAATGGAAGCTTTTATTTGAAGAATTGAGATCATATAACCAATTTTTCTTTTTCAATTCCCACTTACTTTGCAACAAATCAAAGAAATATCTTACTGACATTTACATGAAAAGATCCACATGTAGCAGACTACAAATTTATAGCTTTTTACTAGGAATTTCTTCTGCAAGAGACAATAGCATGCTAGCATGCAACTAACAGGTTTAACTAAAACCATCCTCTGTTTCTCCTATACAGAAATATAAACCATTTTACTGTATTTTTATATTGCAATAAAAGCAAACTTACACTGAATTAGTGTCCTTAATAAACCAACCTAAATAAAGAAGCACAGAGCTAAATGACAAAGGAGCTGTCATGACAATAGATTGTGATGTAGGAAGAGCAGAGTTAGATTATAGATTGTTTTAATATATTAATTTTATTAAGCTACAGAGGAAGGGTATAACATAGTTAATAAACTGAACTTAACACACTTCTGAAAGTTCTAGGAAAAAAATTACAAGTATTCACAGAATTAGTTGCAAGCCAAAAGAAAGTCCTATGAAATTTAATTACCGTGTGTTGGCCATCTTGCACTTAAATTCATTTATTTCCGAATAGCGTATTTTCAGTTGGAAGGGTCCTAAAACAATCACCTAGTCCAAATGCCTGACCAAAGCTGACAAAAGTTAAATCATGTTATTCGGGGCATTGTCCAAACGCCTCTCAAACACTGACAGGCATGGGGGGCATCCACCACCTCTCCAGGAAGCCTCTTCCAGTGCTTGACCACCCTCTTTTCCTCATGTCCAGTCTGAACCTCCCCTGGCGCAGCTTTGAGCCCTTCCCAGGTGACCTGTCACTGGGTCCCGGGGGAAGAGCTCGGCACCTCCCTCTCCCCTTCCCCTCCCCAGGCAGCTGCAGAGAGCAACGGGGTGGCCCCTCAGCCTCCTGGTCTCCAAACCAGACCACCCCAAAGCCCTCAGCCGCTCCTCACAGGACATGCCTTCCAGCCCTCCCCCCAGCGACGTTTCCCCTCTCTGGGCACATTCAAGGACCCTCACGCCCTTCTTACATGGTGGGGCCCAGCCCTGCACACAGTGCTCCAGGTGAGGCCGCAGCAGCGCCGGACACAGCGGGACAATCCCCTCTCCTGCCCGGCTGGCCGTGCTGTGCTGGGGGCACCCCAGGGTGCGGGCTGCCCTCCTGGCTGCCAGGGCTCACTGCTGACCCACGCTGAGCCTGCTGCCCACCAGCACCGCCAGCGCCCTCCCTGCAGGGATGCTCTCCAGGCACCCCTCTCCCGGTTTACACTTGTGCCGGTGTTGCTCCATCCCAGGTGAAGAATCTGGCATTTCCTGTCAATAAATTTCATACCACTGATAGCTCTTAATCCCACAACTTACAAAAACTGTCCAATATTGCATGGATCCATAAAGATTAAAAAAAACATATCAAAAGTTGAACAGAACAATGAATACGTTAATTTGAAGTTGCTAGTTATGTCTGTTACTAAAGACCACCACATGAATTATTTCACACCTCAGTTCCCAATATCACTTAAGAATCTAGTACAACTCAAGTTCATTCTTGTGCATATCCAGAAACTTAGAATTCATTCCCATGTTGAAAGAAAAGGTTTACCAGTGTATTTGGATCAGGAAACTTTCAATACAAGTACAGTTTAGACATACAAAAAGTGCAATAGCTTAAAAACTGCAATTAATAAAACTAAATATGCCAATATAAGCAAAATAAAACTTGTTGGTTTAAAATTACATAAGGACCTTTGTCAATATAAAAATGTAAGAGAAAAAATAATACTGTCTAATGTCAGTATGCTAGTCCTGACTTTGTAAGTATTCAGGACTTTACCTTACTACTTTCATTTTCTGCCAGCACAGGAGAAAGCAATAGAGGGTACACACTGTTAGGCTGCTTGCCTTTTGATTGCATTTTGCTTGTCCTCAGAAGTGTGGAAACTTGATCCCCCCCATCCACAGAGATTTATCATCACCAATCAGTTGTCCGTTTTTTCGCTTTTTTAATGTAAATTTTCTCACATCAACAGCAGAATCCAAAATATGTCCAAATGTCAATGCAATCCATTGCTATGCTATACTATTCCTGTCTACACCTTCCACTCCAACTTCCTTCTTGAAGTTCTACCAGCTCTTTGCACTACAGAAAGTTGTTCTTGTGTCTTAGCACAGTTAAGAGATACAGGCAAAGTTTCAGGACAAAATCAGAACAGAAGCTGACAAGTTAGCATTATTCAAAAAGAAAGCTTTGATTGTGACAACAATCACAAATCAAGTTTGAAAACAAAATCATTATAACCAACAGTGTTTGAGCACTGCTTACATGTATCAGCAAGGCTGCTGGGTGTTTTTTTTAACATTTGTATTTCTTTTGTCTTTTGGTTTAAAACTAACTGTAGAAATTACACAAAAAAGATATTTCAATTGCTTACTACCATGAGTTACCCTCCAACATTCAAGAGGAAACATATCCTTAAAAAAATTTTCTAGTTTCTCATTAAATCTGTCTTACTGAAGAAGCAGATCTAGTATATGTTTGGAATACGACCCATTTTTAGATTAACGCATTTTTGAGGGCAGTTTGCATCTCTCATTTACTTTACAGTAGATCATAATTAATTTCACTGAGTCTGAAAATCACACACCACTGCTGCTTCTTGCAACCTAAGAAACTTGAGAAATTTATTAATTTTATGGCAGAATTAAATAAAACCATAAATTTCAGCTAGCATTATGCAGCTTTCCAGAAAATAAAAGCAAACTCTTTGCAACAATATTAGTGGAACTTCAGTTCTTGGATTTTTAAAATGCACATTAGTAAAAAACTTAGGGTTTGGGGTTTTTTTACAGTTATGCTTAATTCTCAACTAACTAGTTCCTGGAAGAAGACACTATTAAGTGTCATAAACTTAAAGAGGATGTCTTAATTACATGCATACCCGACATAACATGTGAAGCTACTGCAATACTAAAAATTTTTCTCAAAAATAATTAAAAACAATTAATGGACATGTAGCTGTGAGTTCTTGTCAGTGCTTTGAAGAACTTAAGCACGGTATATGTGTTTAACTGATCATACGTAGGCACACAATAATGACAATAATTCAAATACTAGAAGTAAATCCAAAAGCTAAGTTTCAGCTTACATTTTAGTAAGTATGATTACACATGGAGTTTAGCATTAGGCCTTTTGTAGATTCAGCAATAAAAAACAAACCCTTAAGATACAGGCTATACATACCCATCTTTTAATTTAGAAATCTTGCATCATTATTCTATGATGTCAGAACAAAAGAGAGCAAATATGCAAGTTAAGATTTTTTTTTACAGATGTTTCTGACACAAAACTTCAGTGTTGTATCTTTTCAATGAAGATGAATGGGGTCATTGGCCAAGATTGAAAGAACACTTGAGAAACATGGTATCTCTTAGGTTAGGCTACCTCAAAATGAAAACTAAAAGCAGTCTAAGATTGGTTTCCATTTTTCTATTTGGCACAGTACAAGCCAGGGTAAAGAAAGCCACCTGGCACATCCCTGTGTTAAAGCATTCATTGTGATTCAGAAGATAAAAAGAAATTGTTCCCCCAAAATACTCCCTGAAATCAAGTCATTTAGGTAGAAGCAGAGACACCAGTATTAAAAAGGTACAACACCGTATTTACTTTTCCAATGGCATACTTTAACTTCTAAAAGATCTCTGCTTAATGGACCATAACAATCATTCTGTATTTATCATCTTTGATTTCATAACCATAGCCAAAAACTATCAATTTTCCATGGAACTGCCCTGAATTTTCTTTTGCTTGTTTGTTTGGGTTTTTTTTCCCCAAAGGGAAAAAACTCAAACACCTCTCACTCCAAGTCCCCTACCACCTCATATGCAACCACAGAAATACTGAGAAGTGAGCCAGGAATACCACTTAAGATTCCTGTAATTCAGCATGTCAAGAAGATCTTGTGAGCTGCCCAGTTTCCCATATTATTCCTAGATCTCATTTTCCTCTACAACAGAAAAATCAGGTGTCCACCATTGAATGTATATGTTATACTCTTTACAGCCTTCACAGGTTGGTGGTTTGTTTTTTGGGGTTTTGTTTGTTTGTTTTAGAAAATACTATATACTGTTGCTGCTTACAAAAGGAAAACAAGTTCTAGACAAGCAGTGGTGACTGATTTTTTTTTTTTCTATCTTCCTATTAAAACATAGCATGAACATTATCAATCAGTGAACTTTCAATTTACAGTCTAAAACTTTCAGTTTTCAGATGTCATTCAACTAGCATTTTTTCTTTCCTGCTTCAGCTTTATACTAACATGTTCTTATGTTTTTGTGGGTCAGACAACAATCTAAATCTGTGTTCCAAACGTGCCAGGAAAACTAAGAAGTCACCTAAAAACCATATCTAGACCCCATCAACAGAAAACAAACCTGAAATTCCACAGTGTACTATTAAAAACATCAAACTTTTATGCTTAAGTTTTCTTTTATCTTAATACTACAGTTAACTGCATAGAGCTATAGAGATTTCCTCCTGAGAAATGGAGACTTCCTTAAATAATAAGAAGGGGTTAATGTGAGTACTAGTATGGTAAAGTTACCAATGTCATAGATAATCAACTTAGTGATAAAAAGCAGTATTTAGACCTGACATATATGCACATACACTTCTATATACATTTTTGCTTAGATAGAAATTGGAGATGGGTGGGTAGAGGGGGGGAGGAAGAATCTGTTTCATCTCCTCCAATTCCACTAAAATGCTGTTTGTACTAGATCTGTTAACAACCACATTCAGCAATAAAATACTGTGATCTGATACACACATATATTACAAAGCTCACACACATCTCAATTCTTAAATAATTTAATGAAAAGACATTACCAAAATCATCCCTGCTAACAGAACAATAAATGCTAGAGGTGTCTTTCGACCCCTCTGGTTATCTGAACATCATCTTTCAAGTCCAGTTGTGCTGTTGACAATATCACTGTCCCTGAGCAGGGTTCTCCCCTCTGGAGTTCAGCTCCTAATCCACTTCAGGCAGTCACATGAAACTACTGTTGAAGCACCCGCTGGGCTTTGCCAGCACAGCAGGTTATACGATCGCTCGTTAATCTGCTCCAGAAAGAAATGCCACCCATCTGCAATAGCTATAACCTCACAGAACTCAGCTATTTGTAAATTGAACATCTCTCCATGGCTTGAGATTAATCCGCACTGGGTGAGCATCCCGCACCCACCCCACCCCCACACACCCCCCCCCACACACAGACCCCGATCAGACATGCTGCCAAGGTGCTCAAATCTTCACCAACTACCAGAAACTACAAGACAATCATGCCTGCCACTGATCAAAAGTGTGAAAAGGACTCATTCTCATACCTAATTTCCCAATAATGGGGAAATATAATAGCTACTGAAAGGAGAAGCATAGAGACCCCAAGTTTGTAGGTCCTGACTGAATTCACATGGAAGCAGTTAACTCGGATTTAGCAGAATTTAGCAACAGAAAGTGTTTCAGATCATCAGCACAAAACAGAACTTGGAACTTAAGACCGCCCCACTCCCTACGGATTCTCTTTCAAGGCAGTTCCTTGTCTTTGAGATAGATTCTCACTAGTGTAACAGCCTATATGAAAAATTAAAATAGCCTCAGATGAGAAAACTTAACACATAATGAGAATTAAAAGCTTCTGCACCTAATATAGTTACATCTTTACTGACCCTATTACTTGTAAATATTGTTCATGTATATTGTTACACTATAGCTTCATTATGCCTTAAGCTTTTTTGCCAGAAGGCATTTCCTTTGGATCATGCCTTTTAATCCTCTGTGGGAAAGCAATAATGTAACCACTAGCTATACAAGAGTTTTCAGATCTCTGTTAATTTTCCTTCTTTCAAGTGCTTAATAATACAGTCTCATACTGCAGACAATTCCACAGAAATGTCCTTACCAAAAGCACTACCAAGTAAGGAAATTTCTACGATAACACTCTTTGTTAAAGCAAACAATAACCAGTCTCTCAATCACTTTTGGTGATGGAACCATTTACATTTACTTTTTTTTTTTTTACAATTACAAGGATTATATCTCAGTTTAATTCTCTTTGACATCAACTGAGGATTCTGAACAAGCTGGGAGATAATCGATTGTATGCATGAGGAGAGGCAGATTTCCTGATTTTAGTTGCTGATAATGTAAGGACCAATACAATTTTATGGTAAAGGCATGAAGAACTTAGGTATTAAGAAGGAAGACTTTAGGAACCAAAACTAATCACCAGTAAGAAAGTCAGCTATCAAAAGTGAATGACAACAGCCATGACTTCAGGCAAGTCCTTGGGAATAACCTATGCAGGAAAAAAGTTGCAAGAGAAAGATGAGAGCTCTCACAACTGCACTGAATTCTTCAAACCTTATTATTGAATTGGCAGCCACAAAGAACTTCTTTCAGAGATCTGGAAGAACAAGTACCTTACTATATATTTAATGAGTGACTCCCTCCAAGATAGATATCTAAGTGCTCCTAAAAATTTACCTCTGAAGCCAAGTTCATTATGGCCCACACCTCTATATTTGGAAGAAGGCCAGAGTAGTGCTGGAGTGATCAAAATAGAATCAGATCAAACTTCATTAAATGGAGCTCTCAAGTGCACCAAGAGACATCAATCAGATGTAAAATTAAAGAACAAGACATCGTAAGCATATTTCCTCAGTAAGTAGAAAACTCCCACTGGGCAAGTACAGGAAAATCCATGACTGAGAACACAAACAGAAAAACGTGTTGGTGAGGCTACCACTGGTGGTAGAGCACTATCTATGCTTTAACTGTCCTAGAAGTTTAAGAATTCTGGTAACTCAGAAACTTTTTTTTGGAGAGGGAAGGAGGGTAGGGTTTTTTCAGGTTGTTTGGGGTTTTGTTTGGGGTTTGGTTGTTTGGGTTGGGTTTTTTTTGGTGGTGTGGTTGTTTTTCATCTGGGGCTTCTGGTTTTTGTTTTATTTGTGGTTAGGGGGGCATTTGGGGCATGTTTATTTGATTATTTGGGGTTTTTTAGGGTGGGGTTTTTTGTGGTTTGTTTCACTGTTTGGTTGGCTTTTTTAAATACAGACCAAGAACCCAAACATGACAAAGGAATGCCATACATAAATAGGATCTCTGAACGTGGAGAACACCCTTGCTATCCTCTGACCTTCCAAAAGAAGGTATAATATTTCAAGTGTCATGGCAAACATATAGTGAAGCTGAAGGCATTCCTCACTGAGTGAGGTTAGTAACTTGCCATCTTAATTGGGAGGCTAGTAAGAGATGTGTCCATCTTCCCAACAGTTCCACTATTTTTGGGACCCTTCTCATAGGAGCAATACAGTGCTATTCAGTTTGCTAGCCCCAGAAGACATATATAAAAATGTGAAGGCTCTGCTGAAGCCTCCTCTAGCATAACCTGATATTAATAGCCTTTGCTATTGGCTAGCTGAGCCAACAGCACCCTCAAGACTGTATGCCTTGCTTGGTATACAGCGAGGGAGAATGTAATTAGTAGTGGCAGATGTTAGTATCTACCAAAATAACCCTGATGCTAAAAGAGGTCCAGTAACTTCAACACTCAAAATTCTTACAGTATGAGTGCTCAGTGGGCCCTTTTTGGTAAGCAGAACTGCTGCCACTGGATAAACCAATTTTATTTATTTTAATTTTAGATTAAGGCACCCAATACCAAAGCTTGTCAGACACAAAAGGTGTGGACTGTGAATATCTACCACAGCTGATGACAGGAGGCAAGGCAGGAATCTAGATGTGAAGAAGAAAGCAGAAGACTGCAAGTCAGAAAGCTAAAGGTTAGCTCCACAGAGTCCTTCCAGAATGGCAACAGAAACTGGTCAATTCTGCATGGCACACTGGTGAGACAGGCCAGGCACCATGGAGGAAAACAGTCCAATATATTCTGTTTTGGAAGACAATAACAGAAGGAATGAAAATAAATTAAAAAATAAAAATAAAACCAAAATTACTAGAACCTGGCAGAGGTGATGGAAATCAGCACCAGAACACTAAGCCCCAAACAAACCTCATGCCTTGAATGGACACTGGTGAAGTTTTCTACAAAGCTCTTCCCAACTTTCCTCCAGACATTCTCCTGCAGTTCCTAAGCTTCATGCCCCTGTCAAGCTACCTCAGGCTGCACAGTGCCAAAGGTCTTTGTTCAATCCAGCTAAAATCATCTGAGGACAGGTGTGACACTAGGCAATTGGCCTCTAGTAGGTTGCCAACCATCCTCCCCCAGTTAAGATATGATCCTAATAGCTTCAGGAGAAAGAAGGGAGAGAGGTAGACTCATACCCCTTTCTAGTAAGAACCAAGAGATCTAAAGTTCTGTACTATCCTTTAGGATGGTTTCAGATTCATTAAATGACTGTACAGTGTGGCTTCCTTCTAGGGAAGCTTTCAGGAGAAAACTAGAAAGGAAATAAATGTACACAGCTTTAAAGACAGTTCTATCAAAAGGGCAGATTAAAATTTAATGTGATTATTTTCTCTAAGTATTTTTACTATATCCAGACTTCGTAATTTTAGCTGTCATAACTGGACAATAGAGTGCCTCCAAATCCCAGAGTTAGTTTTCTTTGAAAATGCCAGATACATGCAAATAAAATTCACCTATGTTCAAACTACTGTATCTTACTTTGCTCACATCCACAGTACCTTCAACCAACAAATTAAATTATTAGAGCAAAATACACAGTAGTAAAGTTTAAAATCACTGAAATTGTGGCTTTCCACAATAACAAGCAGCTTCACCAGCTTCTCATGGTCAGTGTACATGTACCAGGAGTATATTATAGCAGTATAATTCACTGCTTTTTGGTCTATTTTACTGCCATTTCAAAATAAAAATGATGCTTCTCCATTTTGTTACACAGTAACCATCCACTTGGGAGAAAGACATTAAATTATGCAAGCATATCTAGGTTTCAGTTTAAATCTAGACTTTGCATTATCCCACTCCAGGATGGGGGCAGTGTGCACAAAACCTTAAACTGCTACAGTCAAAAACCTCAGATTTGCCACTGTCGTGCCTTCCAAAAAACACATCTCTTTAATACAGGCTGAGGGTTAAATATCTATGACAGTCCAAAAAGTCAAAATAAGAACAGGCCATACTTAATGCAGCAATGAATGAACTGACTGGGTTATCAGCAGAATCAATACAGAAAATCCATATTACACTCCAATACTAACACTGGAGTTCTACTGCAGTTTATAAGTAAGTACATGCAAAACTTTTATCATAACAGTTGTCACCTGAAGTCAATGGCACTTGAATTATACATTTGCTTAACTGCCTTCCTAGACTTAAATCTAACATATCAAGTGATACGCTTCGAAACCCCCAAATCTCAACAGAAATGGCAATATATTTCTTAATTCAAAAGCCTATAGATGCGCAAATTAATTCAGTTAAAATACTACCTGGGTCGTTATGCGAGTGAGGCACAACAAAAACTTGAAGCGGTTCACTGTCCCATTCATTTTCATTGTATGTGATATCAAATCCTTGTTTCCACACGCCACCATCTGGATTATCGAAAGGAAGAATATCATAGACATCCAACATCTGAAAAAGAGTAAAAGGAATATAAAACATGAATTCACAGAAACAGTTCTGCTATTAAAAACCAAAGCTGTTTTCATCAAAAATGGATCAGCTTGCTTATTACACAGGGAGAGATGCAGTGTCAAATGAATAGAAAACTGACAATAGGACCAAGTTTCAAGTCACTCTAGGACACCCAAGACACTGCTGGCAGGAATACGAGTACTTGGCAAGCTCTGTTCTGGGGAAACTGAAATTGGTTAGATAAACTGTAGGAATAAGAGCCTTAAATCTTATGACTTAAATTATGACAGTTCGCAATGGCACTGGGGCAGAAGTGTACAGAGAGGATTATGCAGAATAGCGCAACACACTACATAGGGGAATGCAGATGATGAAAAGGACAAACTAAGCATGCAGTAAGAAGTGATGACAACATCAGAGAGACTGAAGAAAAAGTCAAACTCATAAAAGGGAACTGAAAGGAACTATCAACAAAAAACATTCAGAACTGTAGCAGACTGCTGTAACAAAGCTCCTTATGTATTTTCCATTGCCCAGTACACTAATTATACAAAGAAGGAAATATTTCACTTGTCAATACAAATAAGGTTACAGGTAAAAAAAGCAACTCTAGTTACTTTAACAGGTTCTCATGAAGTTCAGATTCCACCAGACAGCTTCAAAAAGAATCTTTTAACATGGGTTTAGACAAGAATTACCATACCCAGATTTTTGATTTATTTTTTTTTTAGTGCTCTGGTCTGCTTTCAGGAAAGGCAGCAAACTTTATGAACATAAACTATCACTGGACAAGCCTTTTGCTGGCACCACAGCTTAGAAAACAAACTAAACTTCAGTTTAGTTCTAACCCCATGTTAGAATGCAATTATACACCTAATAAGCTTTCTTCAACAAACATTTCACTTCCACAAAAAAAGCCTGCTGGAGTAATTGCCTACATGAACACCACAAGAGTTAAAATTTCCAGTGGTAAGCTGTTTTCTGCCCTGCTAAGAAACTTCAGAAAAACAGACATCTGAAACAAACACCTGACTAAAGAAGTTAAGGCCTTGTTTTGTGATGGGTTGACCTTGGCTGGCTACCAAACCTCCACCCAGCTGCTCTCTCACTCTCCATCCTCAATAGGACAGGGAAGAAATAAGATCAGAAGCTCATGGGTCAAGACAAAAGACAGGGAGATCATTTACCAGTTACCATCACAGACAAAACAGACACAGCTTAGGGAACATAATATTAATTTATTGCCAATTAAAACAGAGTTGGACAGTGAGAAAGAAAGACAAAACTAAAACACCTCCTCCCCACCCCTCTTCTAGCCTAGTTCAACTTCACTCCTTCATTCCCTGCTCCTTTTATGTTCTCCTGCCCCAAGTGGTGCAGGTGTATAGATAGGGGTTGCAGTCAGTCTGTAATGGTTCCTCCTCACACTTCTTGCCTGCTCCAGCACTGAGTCCCTTCCACAAGCAACAGACCTTCAAGAGCTGTTCCAGCATAAGACCCTTTCCACAGGCTGCAGTCCTTCAGGGACTCCTCCAGTGTGAAGCCACAGTTACTTCAAAAATATCTACCTGCTCTGGCAGGAGGTCCTCCACAGGCTTCCAGGAAATACTTGCTCCGCCACGGTCTCCCCAACTTGCTCCAGTAGCTAAAGCACTTTCTCCCCTTCTTTCTTCAACGACCTTGGTGTTCACAGGGTTATTTCTCCCTTTTTTTCCCCTTTATACCTCACTGCCCTGTAGTGTTTCCCCCCTTTTTACAAACATATTCTCCCCAAGGTGTCACGACCATTGCTGAAGGAGGGCCCAGCTGTATCCTGTGGTGGGTCTGTTTTGGAGCTGGCTGGAACAGCTGTGTCTGGCACAGGGCACCACTGGCCTCTTCTCACAGACACCACCCCTGGAGCCCCCTGCTGCCAGCACCTGGGCTACCTGCACCCAGTACATTCCACCCTCACCTCTGTGAAATTTATATGTAAGAACAGTCAACAAAATACATATTCATCACACACTCTTCACAAACTTCACTTACATCTACAAAAAAAAAACCAACACATCAAAATCAAAATGACATAACACTGAAAAAGTGGAAATTTCAGACACACAATAAATCTCCACCCCTTCTTCCTTCACCTCATTACAAGAGAAGAATCCCCACAGTTATTTTGCTCTGGCAATGTCCAATCCAAGTTTTGGCCATTACCACTGCCAATTACTGTCCTTATCTCTCATTTCCCAGGCCGGGTGCCAAAAAGGACTGCAGTTGGCTGAACTTGGCTGGGCTAGCATCTGGCAACCAGCCAAGGTCCAACCCACCACAGACCTTTAGCTTAAGATACAAAGAGAAGTAAGTAATGTTAGATGGGAATACAAGCCACTGCAATCCTAGAACCAGCAGAACCTACAGCGTCCATGCTGTAGATGCCTATGGCCTGTACGAGTATCTTGTCACGTCACTGCTCCACTATGATTGCTTCTAGATTTGAAGAATTTTGCTTAATGGAAAATACAGGTGGAATATTTACAGGTATATGCATTCTGTAATGCCAGCTTGAAGGGACAAAATATGTTTTACATTTAAATTAGCTTAATACCGTATTTTCTTGCTTTTTGAACATATGATTTTGAGGAACCATAATTTTTCTGTGAAATGCAACCTTCTGAAGAAAATTAAATGTATACTCTGTAATTTTGCCCGTTAGCAAGTGATTTTAGGACTGCTAAACTCTTTTGATATTTCCACCATGAAAACGTATTTGTTTAAAAGCAACAATTCATGAAATTGTCCACATTCCTGTGAGTTTTTCTCATAGATGGAGCCTGAATTTCACAAGCAACTTCCAGCAGTCTGCAATTTTTACAGTCCATAACATACATAATTTCTTCGTTAACGTCTATTACCTTACAGTTATCTCAAACCATGCTCCCATTATGCAATTCAGGAACTAGATCTTGGAACCTTAATCAACAGTTTGTCTGAAACAACTGGCTCAAGGACCTGACTCACCATCGAGAGAGGTTTGCTGCCTGCCAGGGACCCAGATCTGGGATGATTTAGAAGAACCGACAAAGGTTTTCCAACTTGCTGACTACCACCCCTTATTGTTCTTCCATGTGGGTACCAATGATACTGCTAGGGGCAGCCTAAACTGCATCAAAAGCGACTACAGAGCTCTGGAGGGTAGTAATCAAGGTCATGGAGGCCCAGGTGGTATCCCCTTCAGTCCCACCAGTGAGGGGTAGGGGTGTGAGAGGAGAACACCGATAGTACAGGTCTCAGAGCTGGCGCTGGCAACAGGTTTTGAGGTTCTATGACCATGGGACCCTGTTTGCTGACCAGTGCCTGCTTAGGAGAGACAAGATCTAACTCACGAAGTTGGGCAAAGGCATCTTTGCCAGGAGGATGGCTGACCTGTTATGGAGAGCTTTTAGGTAGGAATAAAGTGGGAGGGAGAGTGTGTTACCAGCAGCCCTGTGAAGGAGTGATGGGCAGGAGTGATGTGACATGAAAGCATAAAATAGTATTTTTTTTTTTTTTTTTAAATCAACAAAACAGGACTTAAGCAGGGTCACCCAGCATCTGCATGTAAGCAAGGAAGTGCCTACAAGGCACAATTACCCTTCCTGGGAAATCAACATGCCTGGAAACCTCTCTAAAGTACACTAATGCACACACTATGGGAAATAAACATGATGTGTTAGAAGATCTACGTGCAGCTGCAAGCCTTTGATCTTGTCGGGATCATGCAGACATAGTGGAATGATGCTAACAACTGTAAAGCTGCAATGGAGTGATACAAAATCTTGAGGAAAGACGGGCCAGGAAGACAAGGAGGAAAATCTGGCCTTTACTTGAGAGAGCAGCTGGTGTGCATGGAGCTCAGCCTGCAGATTTGAAGCAGGAAAGGGATAAAACAAAGCTCGGTAGAGATAATCCCAGGGGTAGCACACCAGTGTTTGAGGGATGGTGTGCCAGCACAGTCCTCCTCAGTCTGCCCTCTCAGCAGAGGCAGGGGATGTAGATCCATGCGGCAGCAGATACAAGGGTTATTGATGTGTTAGAAATTACGGAAGCACTTGAGAATGGTCATGTAGGAATTAGGCTTCTCCCCAAAAAAGGTGGTGTGATCAACAGCCTAACTGAAGTGTATCCACACCAATGCATGCAGCATTGGCAACAAACAGGAGAAACTAGAAGCCACTGCACAGCAGAAGATCTGTGACATAGTTACCATCACAGAAACATGGTGGGATGACCTGCATGACTGGAGTGCTGCAAGGGATGGCTATAAAGTCTTCAGAAGGGATAGACAAGGAAGGAGAGGCAGTGGGGTAGCTCTGTATGTCAGGGAGTGTTTTGACTGCCTAGAGCCGAATGATGGAGGCAATAGGGTTTATGGGTAAGAATTCAGGGGAAGGCCAACAAGGCACATATCATGGTAGGAGTCTGTTATAAGACCACTCAACCAGGATGAAGAGGCAGACGAAATATTCTATAAGCAGTTAGGAGAAGTCTCACAATCACTAGCCCTTGTTCTTGTGGGGGACTTCAACTTACTGGATGTCTGCTGGAAATACAACACAGCAGAGAGGAAAGTCTAGAGCGCTCCTGGACTGTGTGGAAGGTCCTGATGTAGCTAGTGAGTCAACTAGGGAAGGTGACCCACTGGACCTGTTGTTTGCAAACAGAGAAGGACTTGTGGGTGACGTGATGGCTGAAGGACAAATTGAGCATAGCAAACACAAAATGAATTTTTGATTCTCACAGAAGTAAGGAGGGGTCTCAGCAGAACTGCTACCTTGGACTTCCAGAGGGGCAGACTCTGGCTTCTTTAGGAGCCTGGGACAGAGTCCCTTGGCAGACAGTACTGAAGGGTCAAGGGGCCCAGGAAGGCTGGACATTGCTCAAGAAGGAAATTTTAAAGGCACAGGAGCAGGCCGTCCCCATGTGCAGAAAGACAAGTCAGCAAGGAAGAAGACTGGCCTGGCTAAACAGATATCTTTGGCTGGAACTCAAAGTAAAAAGGGAGAGTTTATGACCTTTGGAAGAACAGGCAGGCAACTCAGGAGGACTACAAAGATGTCATGCAGTTATGCACGAAGAAAATTAGAAGGGCCAAAGCCCAACTAGAACTTCATCTGGCTACTGCCATAAAAGACAACAAAAATGGTTTCTATAAAAACATTAGCAACAAAAGGAAGGCTAAGGAAAATCTCTATTCTTTATTGGATACTGGGGGAGACAGTGACAAAGGGTGAGCAAAAGGCTGAGGTACTTAATGCTTTCTTTGCCTCAGTCTTTAGCAAGACCAGTTGTTCCCTGGGGACCAAGCCCCTAAGCTGGAAAACAGGGACAAGGAAGAGAATGAAGCCTATATAATCCAAGGGGAAAATGGTCAGCAACCTGCTATACCACTTACACACACACAAGACTAGGAGACTGGATGGGATCAACTCAATAGTACTGAGGGAGCTAGTGGATGCACTTGTCAAGCCACTTCCAACCATTTATGAGCAGTCCTGGCTAACCAGAGAGGTCCCAGTTGCCCAGAGATTAACAAATTGATGCCCATCTACAAGAAGGACAGGAAGGAGGAACTGGGAAACTACAGGCCTGCCAGCCTGACTTCACTGCTGGAGAAAGTTATGCAGCAGATCATCTCAAGTGCTACCATGTGGCATGTAAAGGACAACCATGTGATCAGGACCAGCCAGTATGGGTTTATGAAAGGCAGGTCCTGCTTGACTAACCTGATCTTCCCTTATGACAAGGTGACTCATTTACGGGATGAGGGAAAGGCTATGGATGTTGTCTACCTAGACCTTAGCAAAGCCTTTTGACACTGCACGTCCCACAGCATTCTCCCGGAGAAACTGGCTACTCATTGCTCAGACAGGTGCCTAATATCTTCTTCACCTCAATCTTTACTAGTAAGGCTGGCCTTCATGAATCCCAGGTCCCAGAGACCAGCAGTAAAGTCTGGAGTGACAAAGATGTGCCCTTCATGGAAAAGGGCCAGGGCAGGGAATATTTAAACTAACTGGACATACACAAGTCCATAAGCCCTGGTGCGATGCATCCACAAAGTAGTGAGGAAGATGCCTGCTGTTACTGCAAGGCCACTCTCAAGAACCTTTGAACAATCATGGTGATTGGGAGAACACCCAAGAACTGGAGGAAAGCAATGTTACTCCTATCATCAAAACTGCAAGAAGGAGGACCCAGGGAGCTATTGGCTGGTCAGCCTCACCTTGATCCCTGGGAAGGTGATGGAGCAGCTAATCCTGGAAACCATTTCCAGGCACACAAAAGACACGAAAGTCAACAGCAGTAGTAGCATGGATTCACCAAGAAGAAGTCATGCTTCAGCAACTTGAGAAACTTCTACAATGAAATGACTGGTCTGGCAGATGAGGGGAACGCAGTGGCTATTGTCTACCTCAGCTTCTGTGAGGCTTTCAGCACTGTCTCCTGTAACATCCTCATAGAGAAGCTGCTAATGTGTGGGCTGGATGAGCAGACAGTGAGACAGAACAAAAAGCAGCTGAACAGCCAGACCCAGAGGGTGGTGATCAGTGGCATGAAATCTAGTTGGAGGTCAGTAACCAGTGGTTTACTCAGGGGTCACTACTGGGTTTGATCCTGTTTAACATGTTCATTAATGATCTGGATGGCAGGGCAGAGTGCACCCTCAGCAAATTTGTAATGACAACTGGGAGGAGGGGCTGATACACCAGAGGGTTTGTGCTGCCCTCCAGAGGGATCTTGACAGGCTGAAGAAATGGGCTGACAGGAACATCAACCTGTTTGACTAGTGAATTGCAAAGTCCTGCACCTGGGGAGGAACAACCCCAAGCACACACACATGCTGCAGATAGCCCGGCTGAAGAGCAGCTTTGCAGAATGTGACATATGAATCCTGTGGATGCCAAATTGAATGCAAGACAGCAATGTGCCCTTGCAGCAAAGAAGGCCAATAACATTCTGGGCTGCATGAAAGAGGAGTGCAGCCAGCAGGTCACGGCAAACCTTCCCTCTGCTCAGCACTGGTGAGGTCACACCTGGAGTATTTTGTACAGTTCCAAGCTCCCCAATGCACTGGGGAGTCCAGCAAAGGGACACTAAGGTGAGGGGACTGAAGCAGCTCTCGTATGAGGAAAGGCTGAGACAGATTGAATTGTTTAGCCTAGAGAACTTGCTTGGGGAGACCTTACCAATGTGTACAAATACCTGAACAAAGACTGCAGAGTAGGAGGAACCAGGCTCATTTCCAGTGACAAGGCAAGAAGCACAAACTAAACCACAGGACATTCCTCTTGAACATAGGAAACACTTTTTCCCTATGAGGATGACTAAGCACAGACACAGGTTGTCCACAGAATTTGTACAACCTCCATCCTTGGAGATATTCAAAAGCCATCTGGACATGGTCCTGGGCAGCTGGCTGTAGGTAACCCTCCTTGAGCAGTGGATTGGACCAGATGACCTCCAGAGGTTGCTCCCAACCTCAACCATTCCATCATTCATTGATTTGAATGTTAATCAGAAACAGTTTAAAAAAGCCATGAAAAAAATTAGGACTTAAAAACTTCCACTGGAATAAATCAGGCTGAAATCACTGCACTTAGGCCAAGACATCCAGAAGACAGATGTTAAGTAATATTTATCTTTCATAGAACAACATCCTTAGTAAGAGTTGTGCAAATGATTAATTACAAGTTACATTATCACTTGACCAGGTTACACTCAAGTGAAGACTAAGTTCCAAGTACCTAGTCGGTATGAAGCACAAAAGGTAGAAGTATTTCCTGGATGTACTTTGATTTTATTTCTAAGTATAAAACACTGATAGAGTAAGCAAGGACTTCATAACAAAAAGTAGACAAAAATTCGAAAAGGATGCTGCCTGTCTTTATTATGGCTGCTTCAGAAGACAGTCACGTTGTTACAAGTTTTTTTAATTAAAACATTCAAAAACTTACCAGTTGTCTTTTTTTCTTTATGGGCTTATTCCTTCTCTGTACTGAGGGACTCTTAACTGCTGAACTAATGCAAGTATTGGGCAAACATCCCATTTACCTCCATGAACACTAAACTAGTGCAAAAAAAAAAAAAAAATAAAAGCATAGTCTGTGCCTTTTCAGGCCACCTTTCTAAAAACTGATTCATGCCTCATTTTTAGAAGGAGCAACACTACCAAGCTCAATGTTAGATGCTTCAGTAGTTGAAAGGGACAAGAGCCCAGACATCTCTTTGTATTAGTTAAATAACCTTCCAGCTCAGCATGACGACTCTTGAGAATTCTGTCTTCATTGAGCACAAATTCCATATACTTCTTGAACTACTAACCTAAAAAAAGGTGTCAGGTCATAACTGTACTTAATCTGGAGTTCTTAATTTTGTTGGGTTTATTACCTAGTCCCATTTTTATCTTTTAAATAAAGTACACATTAGTCTTCTATTTAATTTGAGTTATATCAATTCTCAATTTAGTGTTATTTTCAGCGGCCGGCTCTGTTACAATTTCCTACCTACTTACAAACACAACAAGTAACAAAGTATGTAATTTCTTGATTTACAGTTCCTCCATTAAAAAGATCCTTTAGCTATCTGTCCAAGAATCTTTAGGCCCTCATGTTATTATTAACTTGTTTTTTCCAATTTATGCAAAGAACATCATCTCTTCAAGTACCAAGTCCCGGTAATATTTCTCACTGAAATGTCACAAAGATTTTTAATCCATATCTGAATGCATTCTCACAATAGTTCCTCCATTATGGGAGACTATAATGGTCTCCCATAATTTTTTCAGGGAAGCCTCTTCTGCCTCCACTCTCTAAAGTGATATTTATTCAGACATTATGTCTCACCTATATTAGCCCTTACTTCTTTCTAGTCTCTCATTTCATTCTCATACATCCACTTAAAAGACCAACATGGAAAAAGTAAGGTCCAAATCTGTATGAACCACAGGGAATTAACACTTACAAGCTGTTTTAGAATTTAAAGTATAATTTCTTTAAAAAGCAATGATCTTAATAATCTACTCTGAATTTCTCAGTCTTTATAAAAAAATCTACAAGAAACTAAGTTAAGTGAGCTTGCAGAATACATCAGACTTGGCAAAGTATTACTTAGTTAAAACTGTATTCAAATACAGTAATTTAGATCAGCTCTTTAACATGTTGTTACAGGAATTCTGCTGAAGTCAAGGTCTTAGATTCCATAACTGAAATGCAGGTTAGACTCACAGGATGAGAAAGAGTTAACACCGAAGCAGTATTAAAATGACTTAATGACAATGGTGGATAACCTGCTGAGTACAAGGTACTAATGCAATGAGGCAAAGAGTATTAGAGCCCTCCCTCCCTGTGCAAAGCAAGGAAAGAAAAGAGTCAAGAACAGTATTAAGCATATTCCCTGCTGTATTTGTTTCTTAAGCACATGCATATAACCTTAAATGTAAGGAAAATTATCAAAAAGCAGTTTAGCTACTACAGCCTACCATTAGGTACATAGGTAACACTAGCTGATTGTAGGTACATGTTCTGACATTCTGCAAACGTGAAGCAAAACATGAGAACAGTTTAAGCAAACGTGTTTTACTTTCCACAGGTTAACATGTCCAAGACATTAAGCCAACATATTTCACCTCTAAATTCACAATTCACATTTACTATAATTTATTTCTAATGCACCTAAAAAAGAAGCACTTCATTTAATACAGTAACAGACTGTATGACAAATAACCTGTTAACAATTCAGTAACTTCAAAACATACAATCACAGGTCCACATGCTTTACTTTCCTGCACAGAAGCCTTAAGGTATATTAGAAACATGAAAAGTCAATACTGCCTTTAAAAAAAGAAAAAAGCAACTATTTTCTCTGCAGAAGACATATTAAGGTGTGCCTGTCCCTGATGAGCTTAAAGGTGTTATGAATGATACATCATAGGTTACAATTGTTCTAATATGTGACTTACTCACCTTAAGTCCACTGTCTTTCTCCTGCAATAGAAATACTTTCACTTCTAGAATGAGAAAGATGGACTTCAAAATCTAATCTTTGCTTTAGAGTACTATGAATATTTATAGTACTCCCACAAGACTCCCAAAAACAGCACAGATCACAAACTTCACACAGTATTCTCAGCGCTCCTGAAACACTCCATTAAAACTGAATATATAAGAGTCCATGAACTCACAAGCATCACCAGAAAGCAAAATAATTCAACCTGAAGTGTCTGACTTTAAAAACTTCAGCCTCCCCAGTTCATGCCAACCAGTCAACATCACGTACATTCCTCCTTTTTGATCAAAGTACCTATACAAACTGGAGACACACAAGAATGCTGAGATACAGAAATGGCTTTCAAAACGGAACACAGTACCCGAGATATTTTGAAAATATTAGTTCTTGAACATTCTCTGTCTTGCCATCAAAACCCATTTACACATATATCCCTAAAATGTAAAACCTATTTAAAACAAGACTATCCACCATTTCCAGTTTATTTGTCACCAATTTTAGAACAATCTGGGGAAACTGGAAGGGGAAATTCTTTCCAAAGAACTGGTGATATATGGCACAATAACCTAAGTATAATCAGTAGTTCTTGTTTGGGGCTGTTCTGAGAAGTTTTTAAGATTTCTGAAATATTGGCTCTTCATAACCACTATCAGATTTCTAGACATTTTTCAAAAAAGGTAAAAAGGAACAGTTTCATAACATCTGTTAAACACAACAGTCACTTGAACAATTCCATTATGTCTTAGACTAGGAGCTCAGCACCAATCTTTCACCAGTGATTAGATGTTTTCAGAATTAAAAGGTAATGACAGCTAGGACTCCAGCAGAAAGACAGAAAAGACATACTGCTTACCTGTACTCCTGAACCATGACTTCCACTTTTTGAAGCAAACAAACAATCCTCAGAATCAACTGCAAGCAAAACGGAAGCAGAAGGAAAGAGCTCTGAGACAGATCCTTGACTGAAGTTTATAGCATCTGGATTTTTTTGACCATCCTTTACTGATTCACTCAGATTGATCACAGAATCTCGTATGTTTGAAATAATCTCATTATTTTCTGCCAACAGGCGTTCTAAATGATCTATTTTTTCTTGCAATATTGAAAGTTGGCCCTGCAAAAGAAAAAAAAGGTAAAGTTTAATTATTTCTCAGATGAATTCTTCACAGAGTTTTAAAATTATCAATTTCACAATAGTATATGACCACACACACACAAAAAAAAATAAATCAAATAAATCTTTATTCTATATTTTATGTAAAGACACACCAGCAAGAAATTGAACCAACATATGAAGTCTTCTCCTTTCAGAATAAGGGAAAAGAGCTAGTTACACTTTCCACCACAAACTTGAATTTGCAGCACAAAATTTAATCAGTGATACAAAGACATTCTTAAAAGGTCACGCTGTTTTGTTATGCTGACTTCAACTCTTCATGTCTTTCATACATTTGCAAAAACGTTATCTCTTCATTTACCATTACATCATAACAAAGAGAAAGCCATTTTTTACAAGGCAGTCACATCACGATGAGATTACCAGGATGTATATATTTTAGGTTTTTCCTGTACAGGTAAAAGAGCGTTTCAATAAATATGAAGTTTCTTATTATCAGTGGAGTTTAGACAGAAATGAACAAAAGCACTTAATGGGGGTAACAGATCCCTTAACAGCCTGATCATCATAATAATCTGTATAATTGGCCCACTACAAATACCAAGATAATCCTGTAAAAAACAGCACAATCTGACAGCACTTTCAGTCAGAAGGTCATATTCAGTTGCCAAACAACAGGATTTTGTGGATGATTCTAGTGTGCACTGCGAGAGGAAGGATATAGAATAACATCAACGTGAACTGAAAGAAGTCAAGGCATCTCACAAAGCAGTCAGGAAGCAGACAGAGATACCACAAAGCCATTTAGTAGCATTTAATCACTGCATTGTTGGAATACAGGAGGAAGCAAAGTACCTGGAAACGCTACTGCCATCTCATGTACTAGCCACTCCTTTTAAATGAGAGGTATGCTTTTTTTCCAGACATGAGTGTGTTAGCCGTTACAGAATCACAGAAGGCCAAATTATTTAACAGGGGTCTAGGGATATTTAATCTTAACAGTAATTTCTTTCTTTCCTCAGACTGACTTCAACCAAATAATAATAAGAAAAGGTAGAGAACAAAAAAACAGTCACTTCCTATTATTAAAGTTGTGGCCAGACTCCAAAACATGCAATATACAAATAAGTTTTTTTTCAGAGAAGCTGTCATTACAACAAAACCCACTGCAGATTCAGCCATTTACATTTTACCTATGACATTCAACACAAATAACATTGACTCAGTAAACAGCTACTCTGTGACCTATGATTTAAGTGATGAATTAAAACTTCTTCCTAGCACCAATGCCTTATTTTCTAAATAATACAGAATAGTATTAGCAACAACATCTGTACATGACACCTTTTTCCCCATTGACAACAGTTCACCTGAAGTCTTCACATTTCCCTTTTAAAGGACAAACTGCTTTCCTCAAATGCCAAGTTAATACCAATTTCTCTAGTTAGGCAGAAGTTTGCAAAGAATTAAGCCTCCTTTCTAAATTGTGGTGTGCACTTTCCTTTAAATTCTGTTCACTTTGAGAAGCCTGCAGGATAAAAAAAATGACACCCCTTACCAAGAGATACTGATCAGCCTTTTGGGTTCTACTAAATCCTCATTCCTGTAATTTTATCGTTACAGAAGTTTTCTGTAATTCTGCGGAAGATACATTTTAGTATTTTTCAACCTGTTGGTAAATTCATCCCCTCATTTTCTGAGCTGTGTAAAGTAGTGACCCCTGCTTTTTTTTCTTAAATTGATACATCCTGAAAACAACAACAGGTTTTAAAATGCCACACAAGCAAACAGTTATTGCTTCCCAAAAGGCAAAAATGTATTTTAACAGATCCAGGTTAAGCTAACATACATGTAGGTCCAACATCCTAGAACCTCAACAATTAAAAAAAAATAAAAATCTAGAAACTTAAAAAACAGATGAACTTTAAACAACAGGAAATTGGGATACTGGAAAGAAAAAAAAACAAACTGTAGTCCCATGCCCCCTGGTGGCACAAAAGAAACAACTAGACTGAAATCTTTCAAATACTACATTAAAGATAGCTGTGTATACATTTCTGTTTAAAATTAGTATTCTCCCTTTCAACATCTGTAACGTTTTAAAAGAAAGAATGCTTCACCTACTCAGAAAATTAACAGCCTATTAGGCCACTCACTCTAAAAATAATGTAAAGTCCCTGAAATTACTGGGGCTTTACAGACTGCACAACATAGGCTCTGATCTTTAGATTCCTAAGAAGCTCGAGTATAGCTGCCATCTATACACATTTTTACCAGTTTCACTGCATGTGGCAATAGTTCATAAACGTTACCAAGTACATAAGCAGTTAAAATACTGTTGATATCTATCCCACCTCTATATACACTCCCTCTACAACCGTAACATCAGACAACTGTTCAAAATTTATATTCTTATTCACCTATGTTCTAGAAATATTTTACCTCTTCCTCCAAGAAAAGTGTTCTATATTGCTTAGCAATAGCCTGGTCATAGATTACACCACCCATCTGCCTTATGTCATCTAACCAATTACAGTCTCTCCAGTACTGGCTAGTAACAGACATAGGGAAAAAAAAAAAAAGAAAAAAGAAAAAAACACCAAGCAGCAACATTAAAAAAACCACCAAGTATGTGTTTAGGCTGGTTCTTCAATTGGTATATACTGCCAGTCTCTAGCAGTTAGATATAAACTTCCAATTTGGAAGTCATGTTATATTTCATATTTCTAAGATGCACCTTTCATTTAAATTATACTTTAAACCTTCAAATATCTACAATAACAAGTTCTGCCATTTTACTGTTCATTATGTGACAAAACACTTTTCTTTGTAAACCAATTTACCTACTTCCTGTGTCATAAGAAATATTTTGTTCCCTGATCATCTTCAAATGATGATTTCGTATGTTGCAATACACTTCCAGCAACTATTTATTTTTAAGCTGGAGGGTTTGAGCCTAGGACTCTGAGGAGCAGCGATTTTTACAGTCTGTTAAAGTATGTTACTTTAACTTTGAAGGTAGATACTCTGTAATTTGGAGAAATAAATCTTTAGAGAGACCTCCCATTGTGGAATTTAACAGGAATTAATAAAGACAAACCTGCTTTCTTTTCCGAAGACTATGAGATGCATCATGCCTGTCTTTAAAGCATTTAAACATGCCATGTACTAACTCAACTTGAATGCAAAACATGAAATAAAAAGCTACAGTTAGGAACATGCAACTATGACTCCATGCAGTACTCAAATTAACACTGACAGGCAACCAAATATTCTGAGATTTTAAAGATATTTTCAGTTTCTGTTGTGAGATTCATCAGCCATGAGACTTAACTTTAAGAAACAAGTGTCACAACTAGAAATGTACTTCAGTTTTCAGTCAGTATGAAAGTAGGTGTTAGGAACCCATTATAAGTAGAACATTTCACATGGATCCCAATTATGCAAAAGCTAGATCTATTTTCATTGCATATTCACCTTTTCTCCTTACTCATTTTAAGTAGACAATGCTGGGAACACAGTATTCAATAATAAAAATATTTTAAAATATGAGCTAAATAAGGAGAATATTGCAACTCTTCAAGACAGTTAACATACAAAAATAAACTGAGTTTCAACATTTTTAGAAGACTACCAACTTAACACAGCCCAACTTCAAACAAAAATGCCAAACAGTACAAAACAGCAAAGTTATGCTAATACTGTTTCATCTTATTGATTGCTAGTAACAGATGTTGACTAGTAAAACAGATTTGTAGCTTGTTACAGGCAGCATTAAATAGGTCTAATTAAAACACACAGGTCCTCCTCATTACTAGAAACTACTCAAAACAGTATTTTGTGTTAAAATAGGTTTGAAAATTGTCCACAGATTTGGGAGTGAGGAGGGCTTTTGTTTTTTTTTTCTTCAGTCTGAGCAGAGATACACCAATTTTACCTTAACCAATGATGTCTGAAATTTTGTAATCTAAATAGCTTTGTAGATACTGGATAGTGCAATTTGGCTAGCTGCACAATTCATAAATGTCAGCAGACCTCCCCCTGGCTTTAGACCATCAAGTCTCATCAGCAATCCTGACCAAAGACTTTGAGCCCTGCCTAACTGCACAGCAAACTGTAGGTACGCCATCTGGATAAGTATGTCTTAGTCCAAGTGAATATCATTAAAGGATGCTTTGTCAATCTACCTACTTGTTTTAATGCAGGAAAATGCAATGTAAAGTTACATGACTCACCTGGTCTATACAACCAGTGAATAAGTTTATAACAACTTTGGTATAAACATCTTTCATTTCTCTTTGCTTTTATGTATTGATAAGTGTGTGCAAATCAAGATTTTAATAAAAAGCAAGAAAGGTAACCCTGCTACCCTGCTGTTACTGTACAGCAAATCAACTATTTCTACAAGAAGTGCAAAGTATCAACAAATCCAACAGTATCAAAAGTAGCTACAGCTGCACCAGTAGAAGAATGTCATGAGCAGTGCATGTGGTCACCATCCCCATAGTTATATAGGGTTGAACTTCACCAACAAAACCTGAGGCCAGCACAGATCAGCACACCATCTTCCCATATGGAACAAAAATTGTCCATACCTGCTAGCTGCACTGAGCAACCTGCCTACTACCAGCACATGAACCAGCTACATAAAAAGTTCCTTATGCTTCAGTCAGCCTGGACCCTTGAGCAGTTTTCATGCCCCAGATACTCCAAAACAGTTTGCTTTCCCACTGCCCTCTGCTTGTCCTTCTCTGCTTGTCCTTCTCTGCTTCTGACGCTGATGTGATCTGTAGCAAGGACTCTCTCCAGAAAGGAGCATACTGCCACTCGGCACATGGAGGGAAGTCCAGTAACACAATGAAAGATCAAGCTGCTTTATTCAGTGGAAGTGGAGAATGGGCAGCTTCTCCCATCTAAGCAGTGTACATTGCAGAAAAAATAACAGTTGCGACCTTCATTTCCTCAGCAAACGCTCATGCTTTTCTAAACACAGTTGCTTTCAACAGGCCACTAAAGATCATTTCTTCAGGAAAAGGACAGCTAGCTCAAATAATTGAAGTGGAAGCATGACAGGCCCACAGACGAGGAAGTCTCATGGAAGCAGGCATGCAGAGAAATCCACATAAGAGACTTCTGAGGCTAGGTCAGCTGGAACTTGATTATTTGTATCCAGACTCAGCCAGCAGCCACCAAGTGCTTGGTTCAAAACCAGCCAAAGCCCATTCTCCTTCTCACCCACATGAAAAAACAGAAGACCACAAAGCAGCTGGCAGTGTCCTGCATAAGAGTCTCTGGTACACCGATGAGCTGCGGTGAAGAAAGCAGAGTACCACAACGAACAGAGGGATCCCCACCTCTCCACAGGATGTGGAATTCAAGCCAAGATTGCTGCCTATACAGATTTACTACAGTAAGCTAAAGCTTTGAGGAAACTGGACTCAAATCTTGTTTTCAGGCTGCACTGAATAGCAGGCATCTTAATTTTCTGCACCAGTCTTGTTGCAACTATTTCCAGGTACAACTTCACAAATCACTTACCAACTTCACTAAAATCTTCATATAACCCTCTGATTGGATGCCAGCATACTAAGATGGTAAGACCAGAAAGCATTCTCTGTACACTGTTAAGATTATTGTAAAGGTGAACAGAACATATTAAATGTAGAATTAAATGGTCACCTCCTGTACTGAAAAAGCAAGCAGGTAAAAGTTAGAAATGCAACTTCATGTAGCATCTAATATCCAAACACACTGTTTCAGCATGTACTCACATTTCAAGGCAGGACACAGAACAAACCACCAAGCATACAACGTATTGGTCAAAAGGACAAGTTAAGGTTTCAAGTCTTTATTAATCTGGGCAGAAGGCTTATGGGCATTTGTGATGATGAAAAGTATATAAGTAACCTTGTTGATTTCCTAATTTTGAAGTACCATTCAAAACGGGCTCATTTTACTGACACACTGGAATTCTTCTGAATTAACTGAGCTACCAAACAAAAGTCTGTTTTCTAAAAAATAAGAAAGTTCTATTCCAAAGATGCAGCAGCCTGACAAATAGATTCTAAAAATCTGATGGATTTCCACATTCTGTTTTACTAGAGGCAGCAGTAACAGGAGTGTTTAATGTACTATTATCCTAGACTTAAGTTTCATGTAATTTAAGAAGAAAAATACAAGACATGCTGTTAGGAACCAATCTGACACCATCATCAGCGATCTGAAGGCAAGGAGAAAGGAAAGGGAGATTGAGACAAATCTAGAAGTATTCCCTGTTTAAAGTCAATCAATCTGAAAAATGGTCACTACTAGTTTGGTTGGTATGTTTCAGGTTCATTTCATTTTTGATTCCCCTCCCTGCCCTATACTGAATCTTTACTTAAATGGCTAGCAGTGCAAAACTGAGGCACTGCTTACATGGTATTAAGAGTATGAGCATTTCAATAATACTTATTTTTATTTGAACAAATCAAAAGTCAAAATAACAAAACTCTGTCTCAGACAAAAAAAAGGTCACCTAAGAGAAAACTAGGAAACTTACTTTGTTTAGTTCATAGAGTTTAAGCTAGGCATTGACTCTAGGTAGCAGAAGGAATTACTCGTTTATAGGTGGCGTTACTACGTTTCTGAAAAACACATTTCACTCAACATTTTTCACCATATTTAAAGACTGTAATTGAAGGAGGCTATCAGCTTCTACTTGACTGCTGCTTAGCCAAAACTTTATTGCTTGCACATCTTGTGTAAAGACAAATAACACTCTGAAAATCAGCAAGTACAAAGAATTGTTACTGACCTGTAATTATGTTCACAAACAGCCCCTCCTTCTTTACAAGGTACTAGAAGCTTAGCAGAAGAATTCCTAAGTTTTCATTATCTTAAGCTCATAATTATTTCCACAACACTCAAGGGCTTTTAGAGTGAACTTAGTAAGCGTTGTTAATAGGGGTTTGTTTGTTTAAATAAGTCAATGTTTCAAATCCAGGAAAATGATGTTTCCTTCTGTGGATTTCTTCACTCAACAGTCATTCTTCTCTGATGTCATTGCCTACACTCTCGAATTACCAAATTCTGATTTAGTCAAACAAGAATGTCCACTAAATTTAGGTCAAGCTGACCCACACTCCCAAGTACCCACCATCTCAAGTCCTCAAAACTGATGAATGAAAGGACTGCTAATCAAGGGAGTCAATCTTGGGAAACAAAGAACAGATAATGATAAGAACACCACTAAGTAAATTATGCAGAAAGAAGTCTCCAAGTTAGAAAGTTCTGGCCACTAGAGGAGACAAGCCAATATTGCATTCCTCAGAAAACTAGTTGAAAGTAGGACAAAGGTAATTGTGGTAATGACAGATCGAAACCTCCAACTCAAACAGCTTCCCCTATCCTCCCCTCCCCACACACCCCCAACCCACCCCTGGCTGAAGGAGGGCAAAGCCCCGCTTGGGGAGCATGGGGAGCATATGCAGTCGGTAAAAGGCTTCAGCAGCGCTGTCTGAGGTGCACGCTGATCTGCATGGGAAGTGGGAAACTAGTACCAGCCCTGAGCATGACAACGCACACGCCATGTACTATGGATATGCCGGTGCTCTATGGTATATAATGCGTGCCCTCGAGCAGCTTGGTGTGCACGCTGGGAGGAAAGATCCCCGGTGCACCCAGCGCTGCGATACACCCGTGTCAGCTTTCTAAACTGCCATTTGATTTCAAGAGTTTTCCTGGCTACACTTTTTGGCAACAATGTGATACTCATTAAAAGTCACTGTGCCCACAATGTTTCAGTGCTCAGATGTCAGAAAATTACAACTTCAAAGTTCTGTACAACCTTAACTGCCACTATTTACATTTGGAGTAAAGCAAATAAATACCTGATTGTGCTGCTTCCAATACTTCCGCACACAGAAGTCCCGTTCCTTGTTATACAACATAGGTCTAAAACTCCTTAATGAGCTCATAAAAATACACCGAACATGCAGCAGCAAAACGTGTGTATTTATAATCCATGTAAGCCATTGATTTCAACTATTTTACCATGGCAAGACACCTAGCAAAACTCTGGCTGGAAAAGGTGTGTATAGCGTATCAGGAGCTTTTTCAAAACAGGAAGCGTACATGTCGACGCTGGAGGGAGCTGAGGTTTGCACGGCACAGAACTGGGGCACAGTAACTACCAAGCATGGGCTGATATGCTGCAGTTACAGCCAGTCAATGGAGACTCCGAGGTCACTGACAGTAGTGCTTCCTTACAGCAGGGGAAGTACTGCTTCAGCAGTACCAGAGTAAAGTTCACAAGGCACCTTTGTTCAACATACAGATTCAAAGAACTGCTGGTGTTTCTGCCATGTATTTGGTCCCAATTTCCTGCTGTTACCACTCCACCCCACCATGATTCATATTTTGGCCAGGTAGTACTATTATTAAATTATTGGCAAGCTCAGATCAAGTAACACTCCATACTGCAATAATCACTGCTTGTGCCATTTGTGCAGAAGTATTTGATGTATTGTGTAGATGCCTTGAAAACACGAATCCAGTAAAGGAGTTTTAGCAGTACCACCAACAGCCAGGCCAAGAAATGCTTTGCAGGAAGAACACTGGAAACAAAAGAACAAGCTAGCTGCTTCTAGAGAAACTGTACTTGATCACCTACCTCTGTTCAATGCAATGCAACCTGTGAGCCCATAAAAGCAGTTAACACACATGAGAAGATCAGAGTAAGCTTCAAATAATGGTGGGCAAGGGCTGGGGCGGGGGGGAACCAAGCTATGTGGAAGTAGTTAAGAGGAAAAAGCTCATCCAAAGCACTGCCTATCAGGTACTGACAGAGGATGCCACATTGTGTTGATGTTTTCCCTTGCTCAGGCATAAAATTAACTCAAAATAAACTTATATATGAAGCCTACAAAAGGCCATATATTTCTGAAGCAAGATACTCTTACAAACAAATCCTCCACTTAATTTTTTTTAAACTGGATTTTTAATGTGTGCCATGCATGCTTAGGCGTGAATCTACCAAGATTCAGATGCAGAAGAAATATTCCACAAGCTTCTGTAAATGAACAAATTTTATGAGTACATCCTAACTCAAGGTAAAGTTAGTTGAGAAAACAAGCCATGTTAGGCTGTTTATTTTCTTCTCTTTGGGTCCAAAACACAGAATAGATTCATATAGGCTCATCAGTATTTGGTATTCACCTGTATACAGTAGCACAGGTTCTTCAAGATAAGCTGCTTATGGACTTATTCTACTTCAGACTGCATTTCAATGTAGTTTTCATTTAGTAGTTATCATTTAGTTCGCAAATCGCTTGTACCTGACACTCGCTGCATGGGAGTGGCAGAGGACTAACCAGCACTCTGCACCTCTCTCCGCTGTACAATAACACAAGATGTCTCAGAGAATTCTGTGTTATTACAGACAAAAACAATACACTCAACCATTTTTCCACCATACTCTACTAGAAGACTCTTATACAATGATTTTTACTGACAAGTGGTATAATAATAATATCAAAATGCACCTAAGTCTATTCCTCCACCTTGAGCTCATCTCTGCACAATGTTGTAATATTGTTCCTAGCCTAAGACATGATGCTAGGGCACACCATGTCCCAAGACATGTTCTGAGACAGGAGCATCCTATGGCTAGGAACTGGCTCAGAGAGAAAGGTAGAGCTTGTGTTAAGGCCATTGTAAGAATAATATACACCTCACAAACAGGCAGGATCCATAAAGATATATGCAGGAATTACAGAGGAGAGGTTAGTAAGTACTGATCTCCATGTATTATAGGTACCTAACCTTCCCAAAATTAATAGGGAGTTCAGTTCTACGGCAACATACACATCTTCTGATATTATGATTTAAATGCACCACCAATGATGACAAGGCTATAAATCACTTCAGCTCAGGTTCTACTAGCTGCCATGATGCCACCTTACCATGGATAGGTGTGGATAACATTCACCGTAAAACTGACTACTGATGCCAGCTTTTGCAAACCCAACACCTAAAAAGACACAATGCCACTAACTGCCTCCCAAGCCTGACCACATAGGCATGTGCCTATGGATATTCACCCACCTTCGGAGATCTTGTCCAAAAATTATTTCTGCAAGACACTTCTGTTGGCATTCTTGAACAACTATCTGCCTGAACTATCAAACTAGAAAGCAAGCTCCAGAAGGACAACTCCTGACTACACCTGAAATAAGCTTGAAAGAAAGCAGGTGCACAAGACCGAGTCTGATGCAAAGTACCTCAAGACCACGCAAAGAGAAGGGGCCTTGTCTGGAAGAGAAAGTGGAAATGAAAGTGGAACAGCAATCCTAAAAATTTATTTTTTTACTGGTATTAGGTACCATGACACTTTAGGTGAATGCAGACCGAAAGGCACTGACAGCTGAAAAACTCCAGTTCTAACACTGGCAGAAATTAAACAAAAGCCCAGATAAATGCTCACAAGCTAAACAGGAGACTGCTTCCAGAGGTACCCACTTCTCTCCTCTGAGCTTAGTGTAAGCCACATAGGTCAGGAAAAAGCAGGTGATCAACATGCAGCTTCTGGGACACAAAAGGGGGTGCTTGTTAACAGAACCACAAAGCTGAGAAATTAGCACACTGTCAGAAAGAGGCACAAAGTGAATCATTCCAATAATTTGTGAAAAAGTTTAAATTCCATTTTCTAAGCAAAAAAAGTTCTGACTTTTGTCATCAGGAAAGAGAATGGCTTCTTAAATCTACAGGCAGATGGTGCTGCCATAGTTTTTCTCAAGAACACCTTGAAGTTTCTACATCTGTGGCTAGTTTCACTTACAGTACACTGAGTTCTGGCAACAGGGCCCAGACACAATTCATTGTCAGCTGAGGAGGATTAAAGCTGTTCCTTTCGAGTATTTCTGGTGGCTTCTACTCCACTCTTAATCTTTCACATTTACTTTAAACTAGTGTTATAGGCTCTGAAAGCATCTGCTAGGTTGTCAGAGGTTTCCCAGTTCTAACAAAGTGAAAAATTTCTACCCTATGGGCAGCAAGAGGAAATGACAAGATCAAACCAATTTAATCTGTAACTTCCTCAAAGAATAAAGTAGTAAGAAAGAAGGTAACTGTTCACCCAAAGGAAGGGCCAAAACGTTGACAGGCAGAGGATTCTCCAGTGACAGTCAGCAGCCTCAAAGAAACTGACATATGGACAAGACGAGTGAATACTGACAGACTGTTCTAGAAGACCAAGGGGAGGGAGGAGGACGGAAGGAGAAGTGTTTGCCTCTAGCTGACTATATCACATAGAAGGAAGAGGTGTAACAACTGATTAAGGTACTAAACCCTTGGTTACAAGGGAGAAGTTACATCGCACACCAGTGTTACACTGTAGGACAGACAAGAATTTCAACCGCATGATACTGACAACACAAGACAAAACATGCCTAATAGATCTTCCCTGTTCGGTCTAGTATTTTGAACCAAAACGTTAACATTTAAAAAAAAAAAAAAAAAAAAAAGAAAAACAACCCCTCATGTATGAGCTTTCCTGTTCTAGACTTTACCTGGATTAAACTCAACTGGTGCTATAAAGACACATGAAGTGATCTCATATAAGATATCACCATATCACCAAAGCAGCACTTTTTACAAGTATCACACATGGCATTATTCTCCTGCTGGAGTTACATATTGAACAGATACAGCTGCTTTAGCCAGCTTTGTGATGTTTTCTCCTCTTAAGCTTTCCCACTCTCTTAGTTCCTACAAAAACTAGTGGCTGACCTCTGAACTGTAACTTGAAGGAACAAAGGCTGAACAGATCTGCACTCTTTCTCTGCCTTATATAGTCGAGGTTTTTATCTTTACCGTTTACAAAACACTATCAGCTATTACTTTTACATTACACGAAAAATTAGTTATTCTGTCAAAGGTAACTGTTCCTTTCTAAATAAGCCTTTTGAGCTCTTCTGTTTCCTCGAAGCCTCTAAACACTTTTGGGTCCACTATTTTAAGAAAGCTATTTATACACAGCAGTATTCTGCCATTCTGCACTGCATGCCATGTGGTCTCTGAAATACTTTTTTCTTCTCATGGTTAAACAATTCTTATTAGAACACGACCACGACACACAGCTTTTGAATTTCTCTCCCATACGTACAACAAGGGAAAGGGAGGAACTACATAGCTGCTTACTTCAACCATGCGGTGCAGTTAGTTATCAGGCCGTTACGGCTGCAAAGCGAGGTTTAGCGGAAAGGAAAGCTGTAACATGAAGTCAGTATTTCTCTAAACCTACCTGTTGATGCCATAGCCGAGGTCTACCCTCGAGCTGCCACCTCTTCTCCCTCCCCAGTCCCGGTCCCACGGTGCAAAGTGAGCCCCGCACTCCCCCGGCCACTGCGCGGAGGGCGGCCGCTCAGCGGAGCCCCCAGCCCGTCCCGCCCGCCGCCGCTCCGTGCCGCCCCCGGCCGGGCGGGCGAGCTGCGCCCGGCTCCCCGGTCCCGCGCCGCGCCGAGCCGGCAGCAGCGCCGCCCAGAGGCGGCACCGCTGTCCCCCGCCCCAACGGCCCGGCAGCCGCGGCACCTCACCGGCGCCCCGGGGGGGGCAGCCGCACCGCCGCGCTCCGGCACCCCCCCGGGCAGGGGGCGCGGGGGCCTCCGGCGGCACTGCCGCCGTCCCCGCCACCTCCGCCACCGCCCCGACGGCCTGGGCGCTCGCCCACCCGCCGCGCCCCGCTCACCTTGGGGAAGGTGCCCTCCCGCCGCGGGCTCTTCGGGTGGTCGAAGTGGCCGCGGTCCAGCATCAGGTAGAGGGAGAAGATCACCACGCAGAAGACCGCGCTACCGAACACCGTGAACTGCCGGCTCAGCTTCATCTCCGCGGCCGCCCGGCCGGCCCCGCCGCCGCCGCGCTCCTCCCGCCGCGGCCGGCGCTCCCGGGCCCCGCTCGCCGCCCCGCGCCCGCAGGTGAAAGTTCTCCCGCCGCGGCGGGCGGCGAGGACCCCCGGCGGCGGCGCCCCCGGCGCGGGGCAGCCCCAAGTCTTCTCCGGAGAAGTGCGAGAAGTTGCCCCCCGCCGCCCGCCGCGCCGGGGCGAGGAGCCCTGCCGAGACCCCGCCGCCGCGCCGAGAGCCGGGCCGAGAGTTTCCGGGAGCGGATCGGGTTCCCGGGCAGGCTGGCGCCCCGCGGGGAAGTGGCGGCGGCAGCGCTGCGGGGCCGACCGAGCGCCGCTGCTCTCCCCCCCCCGCCCCTTCCTCCCCCTCCGGCCGCCTCACGAGCCGCTCCGCTCCTCCGCGTTGCCTGCCAGCGGCGCCGGAGTCTGGCACCTCCTCCCCCGCCCGGCGGCCAGAGCGCTGCCGCCGCCGCTGCCGCCGCCACCGGAGCGCCGCGGGCCGCCGCGCACACGCTCCGCGCCGAAGGAGCCCCCGCCCGCCCGCGCCGGCCGCCGCCGGAGAGCCGCGCTCCACCCCCGCGCGCCCGGGCGGTGCCGCGCGCGAGTCACGGGCGCGGCGCCGCCCCCACCGGCCCGCGCGCCGCCCCAGCGCCGCTGAGGGAGCGCGCGCGGCGGCCGTGGGGGTCGCCGCCGCCTCCGGGCGCCCGGCGGCAGGGGGAGCCGCGCGCCGCCCCCGCCCCCCCGAGGGGCCGCCGCCGGGGGAGGGGGCAGGGGGGAGGGGGGAGGGGGCAGGGCCCGCGCTGCCGCCCGCTCGGCGCGGCGGGGCCGGCCTGCGGCTGCCTCCCAGCGGGCGGCGGCGGCTCGGAGGCGCTGCTCACGGGTCCCGCCGCCGCCGCCTCGGCCGGCAGGCGGTGTGTGGCGGCCGCCGCCGTGGGAAGCGAGGCGACGGGGGGGTGGGGGCGAGGCGAGCGGGCTGCCTCGGGCCTCCGCCGTCCTTCCCGGGCGTTGCCGTGCCCCGCCGCGGAGCGGGGCGCCGCGGAGCGGGGAGCGTGGGGCGGCCTCGGCGCCCGGCGAGCCTCGGGCTCCGGCGCTGTGCGGTGCGGACCTGCCGCTCGTGGCCGTGGGAGCCCCGCCGCTCCGCTCACGGCATCGGGACGCGTTCCGGGGCCGCTGTCACGCCCCAGCCCGGGTCAGGCGTTTCCTACTTCTGAATAAGCACCGAGCTTCGTGAAAGGCAGCGGATGCGCTCGGGGGGACAGGCCACAGCCCGGGGGGCTGGCAGGGGGGCTGCCTCTCTCCTCCGCTGCGGCCTTTAGCACCTGATTTTCGCAGATTTAATCCGAACAGGTTTGAAAATTTGCATGGCTGTTGTCTGATTCTGACCGGTATTTTGGGGAAGTACTGACAGATAGATGCATTGACTGCCATTGACAACTCGGCAAACGCTGAAAACATCTGTGCGTGTCCTTTTTTAAGGACTGTCACTGAGACGTACCCCTGCCACTGGAAGTCAGGATGTGTGCGTTAGCATCACCGCTTCCCTTTCTATGGAAATCCCCCCCCCCCAAGCTGTTAAAACTGTAATAACACACAAAAATTTGGCCAGTAAAGTTCACTATACTTTTGCAGGAGCCAAGAAGCTTAAACTGTCGCTAAGTTTGTCCATGTTTGGAGCTTATTCCAGTATCTTATTACAGTATCTACTTGTAGGGTTTGATTCTTCCTAACTTCTCCCTCCCTTTTTACCACTGGACAAAAAGTTGGGAGTGTTTGATTCCGTGTTTGAAAGGCAGTACAGGACTCCTTCAGCTACGGGGTATGGATGTCATGAGCTACTGTGGTGGGAGTTGCTCACAGCAGAGAAACCACGTCTTGTACATGGTGCACTACTGTGCATTTAAGATATTTTAATGCAGGGGAGTGAGAAAGAGGTCGAAGAGAAAAGCAGCTGAGCAGTGGGGGCAGTACAGGGAATAACCCAGGGAAGGACATAAAGGTAGGGGCTAGCCTGTAAATGGGAAGGGACTGACAACCAGGGAAAGCTAGGAATAAGAGATGAAGCTGGTTAGGGGGTAGAGTGACAGTGGAAGGGTGCAACGCAACACTCAGTGTCAGGCAATATAGAGGAAAGATCCCAATGGGTCTCCTACAGAATCTAGAGTAAAACCCAGGATCTTTGAAACCTGACATGACTGCCGTTCAGCAAAAGGCTGTGAACACAAAGATCTTACCATTTCACATTTGCTCTATTCCCCCTCTAGTGGCAGATCCCCACAGAAAATACAATGCTTCTTGGTGCATTTATTGTTTTGTTAGTGGAGTCCAGATACCTCTGTGAATCCAAAAAATCCACCTTTGCTGTGATTTACATAAGATGTCATTTTCAAATTTCCTTTTCTTAAGAGGGAAATTATATTTAAATCTAGCAAGCTAACACTAAGATTACAAAAAATATCCTCAGGATTTGGAATAGTATGATTATAGTTGACTCTGAAGCTTTTGTTCATCTTGTGCATGATCAAATAGATATTATTTTCCCTCTGTTTTTCATGAAATATTTACCTGTTTCATTGAACAGGGTAATGGGGTGCCTAGAGGGAAAAAACAGCATTCTGAACAAACCAGCCTGCTGCAGACCTTCTGTTACACTTGTTAAAAAAGTCAGAAACTGATGAATGAGACTAGTAGCACAGAGAGACAGTAGTGGTCAGGTGGCTAAGAGAACAAATGTTGCCACAATCACACCCTGTTCTCCTCTCTGTTAGAGGGTTTCTGGGTGATACTATGTCACATGAACTGAAATACCAACAGAAAGGTGGTAAGGGTCCTTTGCTTCCTGGATTCTGTCTCAAGACATGCGTAATCTAAATCACAGAAATATGCCAAAGCTGCATTTGCAGCTGAGGTCAATGAAAGCAATGACATTAGACCCTTCCTAAAAGGATCTTTTACACATAAAACCGTAATGTATGTAATCTATGATTTCTTAGAACATCACTGAACTGTAAAGAAATGAACTGTTCTGCTGTTGGTTCATTGTTTCAGTGGTGTATGTGGAGCAATATGAGAGGTCACAAGTTATGATTACAGTAAAACTGTATTTTGAATCATAATAGTTTCAGGGAGAGCAGTCTGAATAAACCAGGGGTCAAGTGGAGACTATATCTGGTCTTTTATTTTAAAACTGTGTCATAATGTACATTTGAGGGGGCAAATGCAGGTTACTTTAAAACTGTCATAATGTGTGTGTGGACCAATTCAGGTTTTCTAGGCAACATTGTGACATGTTCTTTTCCTATTCTTGTGGTCAGAGATTTTTTTTCAGGTGACACTTAAGTTTAGATACCGTTACTTGTTTAGATACATGCTCTGTTCTGTTGTAGTAGATACACTGTAGTATTCTAATGTTTAATAGCTGATAGATAGGATAAGGGACTCAGGTAATGTGGTCTAAGACAAACTTTTAATCCAGCATCAATAACTCTGGTATGGGTGGTATCAAAGACAAGAACTACAACATTTCCAGTTCTGGTTTGTTTGGGTTTATGGTGGTTTTCTGGTTTGGGGTTTGGTTGGGGGTTTTTTTTCATACATAATGTGAAATGGATATCAGTATGATGCAGTATTAAAACCTGTGCAGAGTTCTGATTCTCCTAGAGATGTAGTGCTTGTCCCCAAAAAATCATCTCAATTAGAATTCAGGTTTCTTTGTTAGATGCCTGAAATACACAGAGCAGGTAAGAAGTGTTAGCCTCAGAAGTAAGGCTCAAAACCTGGAGCTGTTCAAAGAACTCTCCTGTGCAGTCAACAGAAAACACTAAGGACAGTCATTTGTGTGAAACCCTGCCCTTTCCCAGGATTTAGGCATGTTGATAAGTGACTGGAAATGTATATTTTCATCTACTTGGGTTATGTAATTTTGAATTTTTCTTTTGAATATGGATGTTCATAGTTTATTTTTCAAAGATTGACTATTCCCACTTTTGTAGCGTGGAAAGTAGAAAATGGTGACACCACTTTTATAAACTAACCATGTTTACATAAAGCTGTACATACTTACTTCTGTCTGTAAGAAGCCATAAATAAATACATATCATACATATTTTTATATATGTGTGTAGTTCACATGTTATGTCAATATTATGTACATTTCAGTACTGGCAAGAATACAATGTTTGAACCTTGGTCTCCTTTTTCTCATGCCAGTAACCTGTGTGCTAGGCTACAATATAGAAGGTGGATATAGCAATATTTCCAACATAATTTGGTTTTTTCTTTTCCAGTTATGTGTACCCATTCAGGATTAAATGGGAACCTGAGCACTGAGGTTGGAAAAAACATCTGCAGAAGTATGGGACCAGAACTGTAGTCATATGAAGAAGTTTCATCTTAAATACAGATAAGTCTTAAGTCATGGGCAGCTGCTGAACGGACTTTTTATAGTTCTCGGTTTTGGATTTGGGCACCTAGAGTTTGTCTAATCCCTTTCTTAGGTCTCAAATTCTTTTTCTGGATCTAACCTCTACTAGAAAGCAGAGGAAACTAGTTTTTCAATAGTTATTTTCTTACTGACCAGGCTGATGGTATCTAAATTACGTTTTCCACTGCAGAGTATGGAAACCTTATCTCTGGCTGCTAGAGAAACTGTGCAGTCAAGTAAACTCTATATGTGAAGGGATCTACCACGCAAAAAAAGGCAGAAAATTTAGGAATATTACACAGGTAAAACCTTTACAACATTCTTAACTGCATGCTAACTCATAAGAATGGATAAAGATGTAATTCTTGTTGTTAATAATACTGTAAGAAAAAATCTGCAAAAGCTTTTACGGTCAAAAGTTTGTTTCCACACCAAGTCAATGAATATTAAATCAGAGGTTAAGAGATGTTATGTCTATTTTGAATTATACATAACTTCTGTAACTAATATATATATACACATCTAGTTCTTAGAGACAAATTATTTTTTTTAGGGTACTGTAAGCATATCATCATGATATAAAACCATTGTTGGATTGGATAATTGACCAATAGTTTTTTTGAAACTGTTATTTGAAACTTGTTTGAAGTTATTTGAAAACTGTAACTAGCCTCAGAAATTTTGTAGGAACAAAAGAATTTGGCAAACTTTGCATTTTGATCTTCAATAAACTGATTTTTCTTATTTGCTTATTGAATCAAATGCTTATACATTAATGTCCATCATTTGTAGCAACAGTTGAAATGTAAGAAGAGGAGACAGCTTCTTAAATCCATAGCATACTGTGTTTTATGGGCATTTGTATTTCTGAGTATGGTACAGAAGGGCTAAATAATTTTTAGTTAGCCTATGATAATTCTTATTGGAAATGGAAGTCAGTGTTGTTACACATTCAAAACCAGTTGTGGTTGTCCTAAAATTTTTATTTCTTCTGAAGTTCCCTTGTATACTAAGCTTTTTGTGAGTGCTTTTCAATAATACAAAAACAACTGAGGTAATAGCATATGCATATATGCATGATACTATAATGAGGAAAACCTGCAAGGTATAATAATTATGGACAGTACATTTTGATGTACAGATACAAGTGCATAACTGAGAAGAATTCACTTTTATCAAAATTTGTCCTCAAGACATGAGACCCTTCCTGCCTTCCTTTGCTTTTTTCCACTAATGTTTTGGGATTTAGATTTGGTACAGACATAAGGACAATTCTCAGTTTCATTTTCTTAAGCAGCTTACCTTGTCTGAACATACATTCCTTTTTCCTTTCCCACTTCAGTACCTCTTCAGGCTGTGGATACAGTAAACTGCATTTGACAAAGATGGAATCCTAAAACCACTTCTTTCCCAGACACATGAGAAGTGGTGGCTGGGAAACAGTAGGTGACAAAGCTACACAGATACTGACCAAGAACACATTGCTCAGAACATGCTTATACTGCCCATAAGGTCACTGGAAGGCAAGGGCAAAAATGAAGGTACTATGGGAGTGAAAGTTAGCTAAAGTATTGTGTGAGGGAAGAAAGGGAGTAAATTGGAAACACTGTAAAGAAGAAAAGCAGGAAAAGCAGGAAAAACAGAGGGAATATGAAGGAGGAGAGGACTATTGTGATCAGAGATGTTTAATATTTTAGATACAGCTATAGAAAAACTATCTACAGAAAACTAAAAAAAAAAAAATCCATTAGCTGTTCATGGAGGAGCTCAGTCGAGTTAGAATTATTGTGAGCTTCCTTCTCCCTTTTCTGTTATTTTTCCCCTCTCTTTCCTGTTCACTCTCCTTCCTCTTTCCCCTCCCCCTCTCCTTCCCCTTTTTAAACCAACAAGGCTTCACATTCCTGCCAGGCTATTTTTATTTGATATTTCCTCAATGTCAGTTAAATCACTTCTATTTAAATGCAAGTGAAAAATCAACCAGGAAACAGTTTAGCAGTGCCTCATTGCCTACTATTAGTATCATGTAGCAGTACTTGCCAGTCTTTGCATTTATTGAAGGTGTAAGGCTCCAGACTGCAAAAATCAATCAACTCTCCAAGCAGTCAGGTCATTCTTCTCTAAAATATTAGTAACTATTGAAGGAAAATAAGACATTGCTTTCATCTCCATTGAATTTCTTTGCTAGTTTGGGGTATATAACTTTTAAATATTGTGCTCAATAGTTTGATTGAATCAAGGACCAGGATCATGTAATTTTTAAATAAATCATTAGTGTGTATCTATATAGAGAGATACATTTAAACACTGATGGCTTTAGAATTAGACCTAGTATAGATATTGAAACACTGTATAACAGAATGGAGCATCAGGCAGTTCACAAAGCCTCTTGTATTTTCTGAAGTTAATTGCTGCAGAAATTTGATTTTTATAAGGTACTTGTGTATCTCTGGGTTTTTTGCTCCCTTACATACAGAATTTGCCTCCAGCTGCTTTTAGAGGGCATGTTTTTAAATACATGTTTACAGTTTCTGTCTTTATTTAATAACATCTTATTTAGAGAGGGAAAAATGGTGTGGTACTTCCTTGTTAAAATCAGAACGCTGAAACTGTATCTATGCAGAAAGTTAATGTAGAGGCTGCCAATCAATTCCTTCCATTACCCTGATAGTCTAAGTAACTCAATCATATTAATCTGTTATAGATTGCATTTAACTGCAAAAGCATAGAACAAAACAAATGCTAAATGCATGTCAATTAAGGTTCATAACTCTCTTTCAAATCTGTGGAAGACTTTTTATTTGTTTACAAAGAACAGTGCTGCCCATTCTTACAGGTCAAATTAGAAGTAGATGATCCCTCTCACCAAGTGCTGTCTGACAGCCTTTTCCAGGCTTTTTCATGAACCGTATGTCTCAACCTGTATAAAGGATATTTGTCTTAAGCACTGAGTTTTTCCTAATGGATGGCCAGTTTTCCCACTGACTTTAACAGAGCCCTTTTCTACTGGAGACCCTCAAACTGAACAGTCTTGCCTTAATTCTAGATAGGCTGAGTCAAACCAGCTGGGTTCTAGCAGACAGCTTCGCAACAAGTGTTAATTTAATTATCATGGCATGACAAAAATCTAAAAGTTACCTTCAGAGAGATAAAAGCAAGCTCTGACAAGCCACATGTTGTTAAGTATGGCTAAATATGTATAAACCCACAGGAAAGATTACTGAAGTTATTACAGAATAATAATATCCATTTTGTAACAAGGAATACTCAAATAAAAAATTAAAAACAAATTAAAAATATATTGGACAAACCTTTTCGTGATGAACCTAGTCATTACACAATGTATCAATGTATTTTTGCAAAATAAAAGAATGCCTTCTTTATTTGCTGAATGTTACTGGATATCTGGTTTTTATTTGTGTACTTAGTCATGTCTTTAATTATATGGACATTCTTTAAAAAAACAGAATAAAGACAAGAAAAAATGAACAATGTATCTGCTATACATGTATTTTATTCTCAAAAGCTGTTTCTTTCAGTGTCCAATACAAAGCAAAGATGGAGCACAGAGAGAAGTCTTTATTGTAAACAACACAGCACCGGATATAAGAATAAAGCATAAACTGAACTACGGAAATAAAATCTGAATGTTGTAGAAGAGAAGTTTGGGGGACCTTTTCCAGTGTCATTCAGTTCTCAAGAAAAACAGTGATCAACCAGAGCTATTATGTAATACTAGAATTACATCTCCAAAAGAGGTATAGTCAGTTTTCTGCATCTCCAAGTATCATAAATGTACTAAATACTCTCTCTAGAAAGCATAACAGGAATGCAGTATTTAATGAAACATAAGGAATATAGTAGTATCCTCATTCTCAGCATTATCCACAACTGGGAAAACATTCTGGGAAATGCATATGCTTAAGTGCAAACATAGTTTAAAGGGAATAAAGCAACAACTAAAGGGTGGAGATAAAGTTCTGCATTAGCAACATCAAAGTAAAGAGCAGTGTCTCAGATATGTTTTAAGATGTCACATGGAAATATCAATTTAGATTTTTAATTAACTAACATTTAATGAATATAAAAAAGCAAAGAGCAACAAAAATGTTCATCAGAGCAGCAAAGGTTTTACTTGGTAAAAAGGCCCATTACAAATGTAAAATTAGTACCATCTACTTCAGAAAGTCTGTTTTATCATTTTAAGTTTGGTAACAGAAATAAATGTAAATCAAGCTTAGCTTATGTTTTGCTGATGTATTCATTTAAAAGACAATCTTGACCATCTGACTTAGCCTCTAAAGTACAAAAAATTAGTAAAATATCAGACATCTATATTCATGTAAAGATTAAATGTATTGAAGACATGTTTCATTCTTTTTGAACTTTTACCTGGGGCAAAAAAGCTAATTGTTATGGAACCTCACTAATGCTTTCATGTATGTTTTGAATCCACAGGTATTAAACCATGTGCTGTAAGAAAGCAGCTGAGCACATCCACAGCTCTCTCCCACATTATACAGTAACAGCCTAAATAGTGAGGATGGTCCAGAAGTATATTTGGTAGTGAATATTTTGCTATGCTTTGGAGTGATGCCTTGGAATGTATGTGAGCATATGGGAATGTGTTAGTTCATGGCCCACCTTGATAGAAAATAACTGCTCATTTCTACAGAAGTTCTAGATCTTTATTTGAAGAGATAATTCACTGTAACTTCAAATGCAGACAGCCCTAGGAATATGTCAAATGTTTCTAACATTTGGTATACAAACTAATAAAATCACAGCATATATTTACAGCTTTACTTTTCTTGGAATAATATTCACAATATGGAACAAAATTTGCATATGTCTATTGTTGCTTACTGCCTATTGAAAATAAAGCTTCAAAACTGCAGGAAGAAACTATGTGTTTTTTCAGATGAGATTCTGGCTCTTATTTTTTCCTTTGATCCCTTTTCAGTTCGTCTGAAAAGTACATCATGAAAAGAACAATACTAATGAACTTCACCTTTTGAGAAGTATCTTTTTCTCTTGGTTGATACAGTTGACTATGGGCAAGAAGGTTGTGAAAAACTGTCCTTAATGTGTGAGGTTCTGTAGAAAGCAACCAAAAAAACCCGTGTAGGCACCCTGACTCTAAAAAGCCAATATGTTATTAAAAGAAGACAAACAAAAATGTACAAAAAGTAACAAATGTTACAGGAGTACAGATTTCGCTAGTTACATTCCTTCACATTAAACTAATCCTTTTTGCCTTCCTAAGTTTCCCTAAAGCCTCCTAAAATAGCTACCTTTGATGCTGCTAACACACATATCTCACAAATGTGCTAAAGATTAATTGTAACTGAACCAAGCCAATAATATGACACTAACCAAAGGGATGGACAGCATGTCTCCAGCTGCCCCAGCACCCCCTACAGAAGGGGAGTACTTTCCACAGTCCCTGGCTGCTGCTATAGGCTGTTTGGGGTTGAAGGAGGTCATGTCAGCCATACCATTGCTTAGCTGGTTGAGATATAAACAGAAGCTTTTGCAGTAAATGTGTGTGCATTTGTGTGTACACTACAAAGCAATGGACACTTAAGGAACAATAATGTAGAAAAAAAATGAACCTTTAACAAGATGGCATATCGCTATATGTTGGAAAACAGAAAGAATGGCCATTAACTTGTCAAGCACCTTGCAACTTCCTCCCACAAGTCTATTTTTGTGTTCAATTTGCCACATATCAAACTCCATCAGTAAGGAGGTAGACATACTAAGGGCTACTGGGCAGCAGTACCCCTGTGCAAGAGCTCTGTAGGATGTTGAAGTATTAACTGTAAAAAAACAACCCACCACCAGCACCAAACAAAACAAACAAATAAACCACCAGAAAAAAAGGTCTTTTTTATATGCTGTAACATATTGTAACAAGCTTATATGACCCTTGCAGTACATGACCTACATTGTCAGGAGGTGCAGCACTTGGTTGCATTATTCCACTACTTCATGTCACAATTTAGAAAGAAAAACAAAGAAAGATTTTAGCACTATTTATACAGTTCTGGTGAGGATGGCCCCACAGTTCCTGTGGGAGATGCATGAAGGAAGAATTTTGTAGCATGGTGTCCTACAGTTACAGCATTTGAGAGTTTTAGTTTGAAAGTGAAGAGGGAAAGGTAGGAGGAAAGAGAGAGGCTGTTTCTGTTGGCAGCAGAACAAATAAGCCTTAGTTTCTTACCATTTTCCTCCTTCTTTCATTTGCTGTAATTTAATAAAGGGCAAGCACCATTTTCCACAGTGGGGGCATTTATTACCCTGTCTTTCCCTTAGGAAGTCTTATGTATTTAAATAGCGATTAAAGTAACTGTGAACCTTCGCCATCAGAATGTCATTAATCAGACGTCTGTCTTTGACCTCACTGTCCATTTTTATTAATTCTGTAAGACCATAATATCTTTTTTATCATTGTTTTTCTGCAACATCTGATTCATGCTTGCTAGTGCTTTTAAAAGTTACAGAAGAGAGAGGACATATGAGCCTTTTTACTATAAAATCTTATTTTTCCTCATTAAATAAGAAATAGTGGAGAGATTTTTGAGAAAATATTGTTCTCTGTCATATAAAGATTTAATAATAACTGTAGTGCCTTCCGCCACCACAGTATAGAAGATTGGAAACAAATCCTAATAGAAATATATGCTACCAAGTACTCAAGTACTGCAACTATCCTCAACTCCAGTGGTCCTCAGTTATCAAATGGCATTAAACAGGAATCGCTAAGTAGTTACGATAACATCCTGACATTGTATCTTGGCTTTTCTGTTGATAATGTTGCATTTCTTCCGCCAATGGTTAATTAACAACTTAGCTCTTTCATCTCTTTCTTTCTACTGTGAGGAAAAATGTGTGAATGATGGGGAGGAAATTATCTCCCAATCTCCTCTCTGCTGGAGGCAACAGGGAGAGGATTGACTTCTATAGCTTTTTCTTCACAGCATGCTAACTGCATCACAAGATTCACATGCTTGTCAGCCTGACCATGTGTGCTTCATGACCACATTGCCAATGTCAGCAAGAGGCAAGACTCAATTGGCACTCGCTGTGGTGATGACAAGTAATACAGGTGTCTGATCTGTGTACAGAAATTCACACACTATCATTTTACTCTTATATTTGTAGAGACGGATTTAATTTGGTTGCTCATGCTCATCATCATAGAAGGAATCTGTTCAAGTCCACAAATGTCACTTCATCAAAGTCACATGCTGCAGGTATGGATCTTTTCCTTTGTAATTATTAGGACCAAGGTCTGCTTTTCAGAAGGGAAATCAGTTTTATAGAGTTTGTGTTTCACGACTTTGTTCATTTTCTTGCTAGAAGACAACAGCAGAAACCACGCACCTTGCTTAAGGGACAGAGAAAATGGAGATGCAAAAGCTTGTCCTTTATAATAGTGTAACAACTAAAAAGGAGCATATGAGCATGCATATATAGATCAGGTACAAGATCTATACAAAAACAGAGACCTCAACAATAGGTGGGACCACTTAAGGATATAAATTTAAGATGAACAAGCACTGGCTTAGAACTTTTCCATGAAGAAAAATAAAATTAAGACATTTTTATGAGGAGCTTGCTTAGTCCTTTAATGACAGTATGCTCATACAAGAGTATGTCTTGTATGGTAATGGTCTTGAAGACCCTGCTCAGTGTATACTGACAAAGGAGACTGCAGATTAGACAGGTGCAAGAAAATTCTATCTGGTGCGGTGGTTCTACTAGTTTATGCCTGCTGTGCTTTCAGGAAACCTAAAAAACCCATGGTGCCCCTCAGATGAAGCTTTGTTTTGATGTGTGTCAACCAGATAAGAAATAATTTAACTATATGGTAATAGTGAGAGAATGCATATTCAACAACACTTACAACATTTACAATCTTGAATGAGAACACTTTAGAAAGGATTCCTGGTTTGGGATAGAATTGCAGATAACCATTATGAGAATATTTACATTTATGCATTTAAACTGCACAGCAAAAACACAGGCTGAATTATGAAGTTCCATGGAGTACTTTTGTGCTTCCAGTTACACTAAAATGATGTATATTATGAACTGTGGCAATGGCTTTGTATTTGATGTGCAACTTATCGATGTCTTGCAAGCTAAAAACTCCCATCTATTTGCCATTGTTTAAATTCTTTGATGCCCAGGAAGTGCACACGTAACTTGATGAAAGCACATGATAATTTAATTTTCTGAATCATAGTGACAATACAAATAATCAGCATTTTTTTTTCTTCTTGGCATGTTTTATTAGATACAAATAACACAGCAAGACCATTCAGTTATTAATGTGAAAATTATGTATTACATAGAATTAGAGGCAATCTTGGAATTTAACTTTGGTTTAAAATCAAGTTCTTTATTAGGATTTAAAGTACGTTTAAACTGTTACTTCAGCTACATAAACACTAAACTAGAAGGTAAATATTTGAAAACTGCTTTATAGTTAGAAAATCAAGTGATATTAGTTTCTGGTTTTAGAAACCATAAACAATCTGCCACTATCATTTACTTAATCGTATAGCACTAGTCTTCCACAGGGTGAGTTGTGGCATTTACTGAATCTTCTTCAAATTTAGGATAAAGTGACTGGTGGATCTAGAATGATAATGAATTAGTGGTTTTGAAGTTCTTACCACCTAGCAGGAAGAACCTTTCTTGTTAATTTCATCATGAAAGAGTTGTTAGGGATATGCCTAAAAAAAGTTTCTTAGATGAGAAAATAAAGCTTTATTCCAGAACCAATTTCATAGTTAAGCTGAGGCAGCAAATCTCTGGCTAGATAATATATTTGCAGAACTATTCTCTTTCCCTGTTTTTTAAGACATCCTGCTTTATTTTTATGTCTTTTATTTCTACCAGTGCTAATGCTAACCAATACATTAATTGATATTTAAGGGTTAGCCTTTCCACCTTCACCTAATTTCAAAAGAGTGGTAATTAAAGTCTACTGAATCACAGCTCAGACAGGGTGGGAAGTCAGGCCTTTAACTTACCTAAGTTGTCACTAATTCTAACAGAGTCAGTCTTGCTGTTTACCTCATTCCTGAATTTACACCACCTGTCTTGTGCCACAGCATTAAAGGTCACCATGGTGCATGGTCAGTGCAATCAGGCAACCAATGAAGCTGATACTTAAGGAAACAAAAAATAACTTGTTTTGAGCCAGCTGGGTTCCTGAATCCAACTGTCTCTGCAGAAATACTTCTGCTGGCATAAGCAAGAGAACATAAGTTTATATTGGCTTAAGCTGAATATTAAATGCCACCTTTAATTGTAAAGCAGTTTAACTGGCAAATAAAGATAAATTTACTTCCAGTTCTAACCCAGGGATGCAGTGATCTGAATTTGAGTCTATCTGGATAGCATGTAACAGTCAAACATGCAAGACTGAAATTCATTACTGGGTTCTGGATTTGTGTGGTTACTCCTGACTAATGAAAAGCTATCAATAATTCTATTCTGTTGTATCCTGCCTCTGCAGAGCTAAGATACATTCTAGACAGCTTAAGCCTTTTGGGACAACTTTTGCAGAGTCAAAGAAGAAAACAATGTGAATTTTGAATTCAAACTGTCATAATGGATTAACAGAGCATTATATATTTCTGGAGTTGGATTATTTCTTTGAAAGAAATACAATATATTGTAAAGCATCCAGAATAAGTTACAGAAAGTTGAATATCATTGAATTGTTCTGATCACACAGGATTTCTGCACTTATGGAGTTTAGAAATCATCTGCCTAACTATTCAAAAAGTATAGAACTTAGTGAAGCTTAGTGAAACTAGATAATCTATCTAAAAACAGCTTGAGTTCTGGAATGGAATTAATTCATCGAAACATACTTGAAAAGCTACAGAATTCTGGTAGAAAAATAGAAACAGATTATTTCTTTTCTCACCTAGCAGTTGAGAGGGCAGTTCCTAACCTTGACCCTAGACCAAGTGTCTGAAAAGATATGTACAATATTTTTCTGAAAGTATCCAACTTGCAATAAAAAGAGGAAAATCTGACAAATCTTAAGAAAACTTTTTATAGAGTTTTAGAGCAGAAAACTGCTTTTAGAGTGATCTGTCAGTAAAAGTAAATTTCTGAAGTTTTATTACTGCTACCTGTTCTCAGGGACTAGATAAATCTTTAACAGAATTGGGGGCACGGAGAAGTTACTTTTAATTTGCTGAATGAAATAAGTTATTAAACTCTTTCTATTAAAAAAATAGCTGAACAATAATAACAAGTCAAGTCAGAGCCTTAAGTAGCATCTACAAGTCTATGCAGAGCCTTATGCTGCCTTACTTAGGCTCCTTTTAGTATGCAATTCAATAAACACCCATCAAAATATTAGTCTTCCTCCAAAGGAGGAAAAAAAAAAAAAGAAAACCTTTGAGCCAGATTTGGCTACAGATGGCATAGAGCTGTGACCGGAGCAATTTTCAATTGTTTGATTACTCCTGGTTTCAGCTGGGGTGCAGTTAAGTTCCTTCTCGGCAGCGGGTGCAGCTGTGCTGTGGCTGTGCTGTGCGAGCAATGCTGACAGCACACGGGTGGGTTTGGCTGTGCCCGGGTGGTGTCTATCCTCAGTCAGGGACTTCTCAGTGTCTCAGGCCCGGCCAGCGAGAGGGCTGGGGGGGCACGGGGAGCTGGGAGGGGACACAGCCGGGACAGCTGGCCTGGGCTGCCTGAAGGGATATTCCATACCATGGGACGTCACGCTGAGTATATAAACTGGGGGAAGAAGGAGGAAGGGGGGGACATGTGGCACTATGGCGTTTGTCTTCCCAAGTAACCGTTACGCGTGATGGAGCCCGGCTGTCCTGGGGATGGCTGAGCACCTGCCTGCCCATGGGAAGCGGTGAATTAATTCCCCATTCTGCTTTTCTTGTGTGTGTGGCTTTTGCTTTACTTACTAAATTGTTCTTATCTAAGCCCTCGAGTTTTACATTTCTTTCCAATTCTCCTCCCCAGCCCTCTGGGTGAGGGGGAGTGAACAAGTGACTGCCTGGGGCTTGGTTGCCGGCCGGGGTTAAACCATGACAACTGCCAAGTTCTGCAAAATGCCTGTTCAATCCTTGTAAATGAATAGAAGTTCATAGATTCCATAATCTTCTCTTCTTGGTTTCTTTTTTATAATGGAAGGCTTTGATGTGATTCAAAACCTAGACAAGTTAAGCAGAGGTCCTGTCACTCTTGGACTATTTTCTAACTAAAACACTACTTTACATTTAACATCAGTTCAGGAATAGATTTGTTTTTAGCCTTGTGAAATAACATTACTATTCAGTTACAGAAAGAATTTCACATGTATCTAGAAATGTATAAATATATATTTGTAAATGTTAGCAAAGGTAAGATACAGTCAGTGAAAGAATGTATACTGCAATAGCTATGTGGCAATTGGAAAGCTGTGCATTCAAATACAGTTTATCATTACAACTACTTTTTTTTAATGTTGATAATGGCAAGTGTGGCAGAAGTAAGATACTTTAGGGAATATCAACAAGTTGAAAAATAAATTCTTAAATAGATAAGAACATTATCAGTAGCTTTTAAAGAATAATTATTTTTTTATTGTTTTGTGGGCTTTTTCTGCATTACAGTCAGCCTGGACCTGTCTTTGCTCAGTAAGACTAAATGTCACAGGTATGTTACATTCCTCAGTGAATTATTTTAAATGTCATCATGTAATCACAGAACGGTTGGGGCTGGAAGGGACCTCTGGAGACCATCTAGCCCAAGCCCCTGCTAAAAGAGGTTCACCCAGAGCAGGATGCAAAGGACCATGTCCAGGCAGATTTACAATGTCTCCAGAGATGGAGATTCCACAACCTCTCTGGGCAGCCTGTTCCAGGGCTCTGGCACCCTCAAGATAAAGTTTTTCCTCACATTCAGAAGGAACTTCTTGTGTTGCAGTTTGTGCCCGTTGCCCCTTGTCCTGTCGCTGGGCTCCACTGAAAAGAGCCTGGCCCCGTCCCCCTGACGCCCACCCTTAAGGTGTTTGTGTGCATTGGTAAGATCCCCTCTCAGTCTGCTCTGCTCCAGGCCAAACAGCCCCAGCTCCCTCAGCCTCTCCGCATCAGGGAGATGCTCCAGTCCCCTCATCACCTTCGTAGCCCTCCGCTGGGCCCTCTCCAGTAGTTCCCTGTCTCTCCTGAACTGGGGAGCCCAGCACTGGGCACAGCACTCCAGATGTGCCCCACCAGGGCAGAGCAGAGGGGGAGGATCACCTCCCTCGGCCTGCTGGCCACGCTTCTCCTGATGCCCCCCAGGATCCCACCGGCCTTCGTGGCCACCAGGGCACACTGCTGGCCCACGGGCACCTTGCTGCCCACCAGCACTCCCAGGTCCTTCTCCGCAGAGCTGCCTTCCAGCAGGTCACCCCAGCCTGTGCTGGTGCCTGGGGCTGTCCCTCCCCAGGTGAAGGACCCTGCACTTGCCTTTGTTGAGCTCCGTGAGGTCCCTCTGCCCCAGCTCTCCTGACCAGGTCTCCCTGAATGGCAGCGCAGCCTCTGGTGCATCAGCCGCTCCTCCCGGTTCTGCACCATCAGCAACGTGCTGAGGGGACACCCTGCCCCTTCACCCAGGTCACTGGTGAACAAGCTGAACAGGACTGGGCCCAGCACTGACCCCTGGGGAGCACCGTGAGCCACAGGCCTCCAGCCAGGCTCTGCAGCGCTGATCACAACCCTCTGAGCTCTGCCACCAGCCAGTTCTCAGTCCACCCCCCATCCACTCACCTGACCCACACTGCCTGAGCTCACCTGTGAGGGAGTCACGGGAGACAGTGTCAAAAGCCTTGCTGAGGTCACGGTAAACAATATATACTTCTCTCCCCTCATCTAGGGGACAGCCAGTCATTCCATCACTCAAGGCTGTTAGGTTGGTCAGCCATGGTTTTCTTTTGGTGAATCCATGTTGACTGCTCCTAATAACCTTCTTTTCCTCCACTGACCTGTGGTTTCCTGGGTGCTCCCTCTTGCCCTTTGTGAAGAATGGAGTGACATTGGCTTTCGTCTAGTCCTCAGACACCTCTCCTGTCCTGCGGGACCTTTCAAAGATGAGGGAGAGCGGCTCAGCAATAACACCTGCCAGCTCCCTTCGGCACTTGGGGGTGCATCCCACCAAGGCCCCTCGATTTGTGGGTATCAGGTTTGCTTAAGTGACCTCTAACATGATCCTCAACCAAGGGAAAATCTTCCTTTCTCCAGACTTCCTTTCCTGCCTCCAGGGCCTGGGAAACCAGAGGGCTGGCCTGGGCAATGAAGGCTGAAGGAAAGAAGGCACTCAGTAACTCCACCTTCTGTGTGTCCTTCCTCACCAGGGCACCCACCCCATTCAGCAGCAGGCCCACATTTTCCCCAGTCATCCTTTTCCTACTGATGTACTTGAAGAAGCCCTTCTTGTCCTTGACATCCCTCACCAGATTTAATTCTGAATAGACCTTAGCCTTCCTCGTTGCCTCCCTACATGTTCTGACAACATCCTTGTATTCCTCCTAAGTGGCCTGTCCCTATTTCCACAATTCATAAACTCCTTTCTTCTGGTTTGTTTTTTTTTTTGCCAGAAGCAAATTGCTCATCCATGCAGGCCTCCTGCCCACCTTGCTTGATTTCATACTCATAGGGATGCACAAATCTTGAGCCTGGAGGAAGAGATACTTGAATATTAGCCAGTTTTCTTGGACCACCGTACTTTCTAGACCCCTGACCCAAGCAGGTCCTGGAAGAGACCAAAGTTAGCTCTCCTGAAGTCCACAGCTGCAGTCCTACTTATTGCCCTGCTTCCTTCACGCAGGATCCTGAACTCCACCCTCTCATGGTCACTGCAGCCAAGGCTGCCCCCAGCCTTCACATCCCCAACCAGTCCTTCTGTGTTTGTGAGTACAAGGTCCAGGAGCACACCTTGCCTTCTTGGTTTCTCCACCATCTGCACCACAAAGTTATCATCAATGCCCTGCTGGAACCTCCTGGGCTGTGTGTTCCCAGCTCTGCTGTCTTTCCAGCAGGTATCAGGGTGGCTGAAGTCCCCCATGAGAACCAGGGCCTGCGACTGTGAGGCTGCCTGCAACTGTCTGTAGAAGGGCTCATCAAGCTCCTCTCCCTGATCAGGTGGCCTGCAGCAAACACCCACAACGGTGTCCCCCGTGCTGGCCTGCCCCTTAATGCTTTACCCATAAGCTCTCGACTCGCTCTGCATCCACCCCCAGGCAGAGCTCGATACATTCCAGCTGCTCCCTCACATGAGGAGCAATTCCACCACCTCGCCCCGCTGGCCTGTCTTTCCTAAAAGGTACATAGCCACCCATGGCAGAGTTCCAGTCGTGCGAGCTGCCCCAGCGTGTCCCTGTAATTGCAACGAGATCATGGCCCTGCGACCACACACAGATCTCTGGTTCTTCCAGTTTATTCCCCAGGCTGTGTGCGCTGGGGTACAGGCAGTGCAGAGAGGTAATCCAGCACGCGGCTTTCCCAGGAGGGATGCAAGAAGATCCAGCATAGCCATGCCCACGCTTGAGGTGTCTGGCCTTCTGGTACTAATTTTAGGAGCTGGGGAACATATATCTTACAGCTTGCTTATGATTAAAATAAAACAAACAAAAGCAAACTATTTACCCATGACAGCTGGCACACTTGCTCAAGGTCTCAGCAGAATTAAAGGTTACGGAATCCAAATGATATTTCCCACTCTTACCATTGCACTGGTCATTACTGCAGTGATTTATCAATGACACTTTAATTCTTTTAGCACAATCTGTCTGTATGCATACAGTTCTTTAAATAATTCTCATGCATTTACCAGTTAATATAAAACTGGTCCTCAAACATAAGATAAGAGCTTTGTTAGTATATTTACGTTTATGCAATGCCTAAGCAGACAAAGAACGATATCTCAGTTTAAACATTTCTCCCTCAGCGAGGCAACAATACAGCTATTCCTGCAGAAGAAGCTTTGCTGGTCCAATGTTTTAATCCTGCTTCACAGGGCAAAGTGTAGTTGAAAGCCTGGCTGTCAATTCCCAGCACAGCTTTGTGGGAACAATGCCGGCTCCACCTCGCTTTTATGCTGTTATATTCTTCAGCAAAAATATTCTGTTTCCTTAAAACATTGTTATCCACATATCCTATTGGCAATACTGTGGGTTTTTTCTTCGTATGGGAGGTGGGGAAGCCCAGAGGTACAGCAGGACAGAGTCTACGCCAACTAAAGAGAAATTGAATGCACCAGATTTACCAAGATAAGCCTGAATATTCCTATTGAGATATGCTTTTTTAGGTATTCATCACTGACATGTTAAATTGGAGCGCTGGTACCTTTCTATTAGTAATAATGGACAATGGTCTGATCTGAACTGAGCGATGTCCTTAAAATGGAGCCCATGGGAGAGAATGTTAAAGCTGTAAATGCAAATGATGTTGAGAGCAAGAGTTAAACGCTTGGAAACATCTCTGGATACAGTAAAAAAGGAATTGGAATAGATGTGATGCAGAAGTGGCTGCTTCATGAATATAGACAGCTTATTTTCTCCAAAATCCTTTCTCCACCTTCTACTCAAAATGATAGCTGTATGTACTTTCTTGTTTGAACTTGGACATTTATTTTCATTATAACATGGTACTTGATAGCAGTCAAAAATGAGACATGTTTTGCAGACATGTTTGCTAAGTAGTTAAGGTTACACTGTAAAACTGAGTAGGAAGGACTGATCTTTAGTACTTAAAGAGATCTTGCATCTTGCAGCGCAAAAGACTTAAGTGTCAAGAGTGCTCTATTGATCAAACTATCAGCAGGCTTACAGCACAGCAGCCACTTGACAATAGAGAAAAAAATTACTTCTGTCCAGGTAATGTAAAACCCTTCAGCGGGTTTTCATTCTTCCTAGAAGTATACCTATAGTCTTGCTCTGGCAGAAGATAATAAGAACTGCTATGAATAAACTTACTGTCATTCGCAATTATGCTCTGTGCGGACTATTAAACAGCAGACAGCATGCTGGCAGAAGCCAGTCTCCTACATCCTGATAACCTGACTAAACTGTGTAAGAATTAAAGGCTGGCCATTAAACCTAAATGACTGACAGGTATCCATGCTAGTTCCACCACGTGTTAATCAGTGTGCCATTTTGCGCCAGGACATAAATGCAGCAGCTCGTTTGCTGGGGCTCTCTTTGGAGTCCCAGTTGCCCAGCTGTGACTGCTGCACAGATCCGCTTTCAGCTTTTCTCGTGTGTTCCCCACAGTCTGTCCCAGGACCTGCCTTGCAGTACTACACTAGTACGGTTACTGGCAGTTGAACTGGGTGCTGGGCATGCTCCTGCCTTGCCTTGGCTTTGGCTTTTACTTCTTGGCCTTGGTCTTTTGTGATTACAGTCCTTACTTCTAGTCCTTGTATTTGTCCTGGTCAGAGCAATTGCTGTGACAGTCCATGCTTGCTTATGATCTTTTAACATCTACTGCATACGCTGATAATCTTGCATATTAATACTCCCACTTTTTAAGTAATATTTTCTAGATAATTCTAGTTCAAGTAAAAAATGAAAGTATTTTCTTTGTTCTGAGACATGTAGCTGTCAAATTTTCCAAAGCAGTTATTCCTTTTCATATTGCATAATTTCATGTTCTGTGAAACCATCATTTTAAATCTTACCTTGTCCATGTAGCAAAATATTGGCATACCTCAGATTGTTTGACACCCACAAGGAAACTGAACACCTTACCATCAGCCTTGGAGCTAGAATGTCCTCTGGGCCTCACAAGTGTTATAAAATGCAACCATGCTGCAACGGCAGGACTATCCTAAGCATAAGGCATTTTTAGCCTTCCTTCATCTTCCAAAGATACAGGCCACAACCTATGCTGGGTCAGGTGATAGTTAAATGTTACTCTGAAAATGATGGTTGTCTTTCCTGATGCTGTCATTCTGCAAACAGAAAAGTACCTCTCACCCTCTCAATATATATGAGATAATTTCACTGATCAATACAGCATTCATGTTACTAGCAGCAAGACATGTTAAGAAAGATAAATGGCAGTAAAAAGAATGGAAACAGACAGATTTCTTGGAATTTTGCCCAAGTACTCTGGCATATTTTGTGGAGCTATGCTATACATTATACCAAGCCTAAAATATAGAGAAAGAACAACGCACAGGATACTGCATCACATGCTCTTCTATGAGACACAAGGAGGCCCTAGCCCAAAGCTATATATATTTTGCTATAGTCTTTTTCTACCAGGGCTACATGAATCTGGGAAAGGCAGCCAGCTTTGATTACACTCTATTAGAAGAACTCTTCTGGCTTCATTCTGTCTGCTGGTAAAACCTCCTAGACAGTAGACAAGCATTTCTTAGGCTGAAGTGCATGATCCAAGCAGCCCTGGAAAACGAACCTCTCTGGGAAAAAGAACGTAATTCTTCAATATTCTTGCCATTTTTCACCAGCATTAAAAATCTGTTGACAGAAGGGAAAAGATGAGACTATTAGAATATTGATACATTTCCTCCATATTTTCATGTGCTTTGCAACTTTCATTCTGGTAGTATGACAGCTAAATCATGCTATCTGATGAACCTAAACAGGTTGTGAGTTTATCTTAATAAAAATACTTCTGTTAAAAGCAAACCTATTTATCTAATTACTCAATGCCTAAAGAAGTTTCCAAGGAGGAATGCATTAACATAACTATCTTTCTAAAAAGTTGCTGTTTTGAATCAGCAAAAGTGTCATTTGAGGAAATTGATATAGTAAGAAAGTATGTACTCGTATTTAAGGTTTGGAGAGGCTGTAGAAACACAGGACTGTATCACATTTATGTTCAAAGACTAAGCAGAATCCAGTATGCCTGTACCTCCACTGCAGCAGAATAATTCGCTATTGATACTAGACTTCGGTGCCTCTGAATTCTGAAAACAAAGCTGTGCTTCAAAAAGTCAGCAGAAATGGCAATGTCTTGCAATTCAAGCTTTTGGATGTTATCCAACGCATTCACTTTACAACATGATAAATATTATCTTAGCGTACTGCATTGACCTGTGTTACTTTTGTATTTTTCGTAGCTCGTGCTTAATGAATTGCCTTTATCTCGCCCATCTGTTTTCTTTTTTTGTTCAGTTATCAAGTGCCATTTACCATGAGCGCAGATAATAAAGTAAGGCCCATTCAGTACTCTCTAAACAAGCTGGACTTCCACAGAGATGTGAAAGAGAGGTGTAACCTTTCATCAGATTTCATAGGTCTGAACTAAATAATACATGTGTTTGAGTAGCTGTTAGGCTCAACATAGAAAACTGCTACTCGCCTCCTGTTTTGATCATGTCCACTGAATAATGAAATGAAAACAAGAAAGGATTTAGCTATGGTTTTCTTTAAAATACATTCTTGCTAACAATACTTTTAGTATGGCTTATGCTGAATGTATTTTCTTCACACTGAATTTATTATGGGTAACATAAATTAGTACTTATTATATGAATGTAAACAGTGCTATGATTTTTTTCTTGTTTTTATGAATGGTACTATCATTTTGTCTAATACCTCATGCATTTATGGAATAAAGCACTCGTTTTTTGAAAAAAATGACATCACATATTAAATCTAAACACTCATGATTTAGAAATAATCTAGAACATCAGACTGGATACTAAAAGTATAAATTTCTTTAATTTTACTACAGTAAGCCTCTTGTGTATACCATTACTGGCAATGCTGGCTGTAGTAATTTGGTCATCTTGAGTCACTCAGACCATTCCAAGGGTTCTTTTCCACAGCAGTCCTAAGAGGACATGATCAGCAACTTGCTCATGCAGATCCCCTACAGAAATTAGCATAACAAAAGATAAAAGAAAATGTTTTGATTTTTTTTTCCCCTCTTAGAAGTCAGTTCTGTCAAATTATCTTCATCACCACATGTTTTTTCCAGGGTCTGGTTCAAAATCCAAACAAGAGCATGGGAATTTTTCAGAGGAAATTTTTTCAGACCTGTATTCCATTTGTTGCCTAATTCTCTTCTCTCTTTATCTGTGCCCTATTTTAGCACTAAAGAAGCTACGAGTTATATAGGCCAAGACAGATGTCTATCATGTATCTAATAAGAGTTTCAGTTCTGTTGGGCCTATTCTTTCCTAATAGGAAAAACAAGTACTGTTTAAAGCTAGTGGAAGAATGATGGAACAGCGCTTATTGAACAGTAAGAGATACATACAATTAGGATAGATCCGATTAGGTGTGCATGAATGGTGATGCTTGACACTTTCTTTTCACTATCAGGGGATTAATCTAGTTTCTGTGGGGTATAGCAAAAGCAATAGTTGTTATACCTATAGTTGTCATAAATGTTTTAAGGCTATGAAGTGTAGAGAAGACAACAAAATACACTTAAACCTTTATTAAACCCTAACCTTACCAAAACATCAATATATCCTAGAAGTTATTAAAAATTGATTAGGCTTACGATCTGAATCTCTCATATATGAGGCTTCCTATTCAGTGGAGGAAAAAACAGTGTGCAGGAAGGAAGGTGCCTTGGAGAGACAGAATGCCTATTTCTCCCTCTTCCCTGGAGGCTTGGTGCCTCTCCATCCAGAACCTGTGCTCAGATTTAACCTTCATTTTATTTATGCTTTGTGCTTACTTTCCCCCCATTTATATGCAGATCTCGTTCTAAAACTGTGAATTTCAGATTATTTTAAAATAGCCTTAGTTAATCCACTCTGTATTTTCATAAATGCAATAGCAATCTAAAGTATGCTGACATAATGTATTAAGTCTGAGGCTTTTGTATTACTAGCCTTCAGTTTATTCATAGAGCTGGTTTATATCTCTTGATATCATCCCATATCAGATTTGGTTTATCTTGCCTTTTCCCCTGGACATGTCCAGTACTTTTAGGAATATTTCCAAGAAGGTGAATGCCGTAGTCTACGGTAATAAACTTTTTTTTTTTTTCTGGCATTGATTTGGCATATTTCTAGTAATCTTTCTAAATAATTCACTGGCATAGTTCAGCAACTTCCAGGGAACATTTCCTTTCAATATTCCTGATGAGACCATACTATTTTTGCATTTTTGATCTACACTGTCTTCTGTCCCCCACATTCCGTCATTTCACACCAGGCAGGCTGTGCTTCAGCAGCTTGGTATTTACAGTCCACTGCAAAGCAGTCATTTTCTCAAAGACAGATATGTCAACAGCTGTGGACTATGGAAGCACATGGGAAGATAAGTCCTTTGTGTTCCTGAGAAGCTGGGCCAGGGTCAAGGCTATTCAGGTCTGTCTAATTCCCCATTTACTGGGCAGTTTCCAGATGAGTGGGACTGGTAGAGTTTCAGGGCATGCATAGACATACTAAAGAAAATCAAGAGGGCCTACGTCAACGTCCAGGGTCAGGACTGCACACCCATTTCAGCTCAGTGTCAATATCTGCATTGAGCCGTGCCAAACTAAATCCTTAGACAAAGGTACTGCGGAGTCTCCCAAATGATGAGAAAGATCTGGAAATCAAAGGACTGCACCTTAGGAGTCTCTTCTACTCCAAGGTACTATCTTCCACTGAGATCACATCAGCAATGGATGGAGGAACTGTTGCTGCCCATCATTGTTAGTACCCCCAGACCCAGAGGTGAATTCCAGTGCAGGGGCTCCTCTGATCAATGAGAACTGGGTCTTCAGAAATGAGAGTCTGAGAGCTCCTCTGCTCCTTGCCTCCCACAGCAACTGCAGGAGGCAGAAGCACCAGCTGCTGAGAGTTACCTTCTTAGCTGCCGGCTAGACCACACTGCAGGGTCCTGCCACCGCATCTCACCTAGTGCAGTCAAAGAAAACAGAACCACACATACTTGTCTGCCAAACAAGAATGACTCTGGCAAGCATTTTTATATGGCGATGTATGTGCGCACATACTAAATCTTCAGTCCTCCTCTGCTCTGCACCCTCCCAGTAGACAACATGGTAGCAGTCTTGGAAAGTGATACTGGATAGCACAAGATCCTTCACTCACATGTATTTCTGAAAACAACACAGAGCTGATAGGTTAAAAAATAAAAGGATTGATCTGATTTATATGGCACATGGACATGTATTCAGTGCAGTAGTTTTCTCTTCACTGTGGCCCCCTTTCACTGCTCAAGCCATTTTTCTTAGCCCAGGCTCAAGGGTACTATATACAAAACCAGCAGCCTTCTCCTCAGCCCAAAGCTGCTTATCACATCCCCAACATCTTCCCCATCTTCCAGACAACCCTATCCATGCCTGATGGCCCAGCATGCCAGTAAGGGAGCGTCCATGCCTGACCCAGTACTGTAGAACAATGTGGTCACCATGTAGCTCCTTAGCCATGACAGGGCCTGGATGCATGAGAAGTAGACACACACATCCCAGGAAGGACTTCTTCCAGTATCTACATTTAAGGCTTTCCTTGGATCCTAGTCTTCTAGTAGAACATGTTCATGGCAGCTAACATGGCACCCCACAACTCAGGTGAGGTGTGTTGGTATATTTTTGCAGTCTCACAGGTAGGGCAACAACAGGAACAGCATACAGTGACTGGAGCAACCCAGCCACAGCTGGGTTAATGTACCCCACCATACCTCTTACTCCTGGATCTACATGGGCAGCAGCATGGCAGGTTGCTGCCTACCCACTGTGAATCTGCATGATGCTGAGCAACGGCCATGTGCTGTGTGATAGCTTCAGGCAAGCTGGATGATGCAAAGGGCAGCTAATAAGCTAGCATACTCAGGTTTTTCTAAAAAACATATTCTGCTTTGCAGCCGTCCTTTAGCAGCACCAGCCAGATGATTGAGTCACTACAATACAAAACAGGCTCAGCAATGAGCACTGGGAGCCTCTCATGGCTCCACTCATTCTCTTCCTAGCCCCCTTGCCCACGCCTCTCTGCCTCTCTTCCTACAGTCTTGGCAGCAGCCTGTACGCAAGAGGCACATGTCGATCAGAAAGCATGGCCCAGAATAGCTCCTCTGCTGGGAAATACTGAGATTTTTTTGGACCATCCCATCCTTACACTGACCTTACTAGAGTCAGTGCTGCTGCGTGCTTCTGAGGGATGCGATACAACTGGGCTTCTGCTATCAAGCACGGTGAGTGTAAGAAGACCAGCCTGAGTGTCCATCCAAAGCTGGTCATTCTTTGCTATTGAAGTTTTATCATTTGTAATTCAATATTTAGATTATTTTTATGCCATTTTCATTTATTTTCTGCTTTAAATTAGCATATTTTTTAACATTTGTCTATGAAAGAAAATAAAATAAAAAGGTCAAATATTTATTTAAATTTTATGGTAACATAACTTTTAAGGAAGTATAAAAATGAAAATGAGTAACCTCAATATGACCATCCGCTGAAATTGAACTTTTTATTTCACCAGCCAATTAAGTTGTTGTTTTTCAGATTAGAGATGGATGTTTGTTAATTGTTTTTGCTTACTGTTATTTTGCCCTTATTCTGTGGGAAAGTGGCACCAAACTCTCAATGTGAATTCTTCCAACTTTATACTAAACCTTACATTATCCTTGGAAAAGTATGTAATTTTCTTATTTTAAAAGTGATTTGAATTTCAAAATTGATCTCTGATCTGCCACCTTTTTTTAGTGTTCTAATAAATCTGTAAAGGTGCTTTCTCAACATTGTTCTCCCCTTTTCCTTGAAAATATAAAGCTGCCAATTCATTAAGGTCCAATAGTTACATCTCAATGCTTTCTGCACTGAACCCACGTGCAGATCCATTCTATACACGTTCACCTGTTTGTCTTATTTTTGTAGGCAATTCATCAGGCCTGTTCCCACATATCCAAAACCTGTGATGGGCCACCATGTAACCAGCCTGGATTGTTTAGCCAAGTTGTGCATTGAAGCAAAATCTTAAGTTATGAAAGAAGACTTCACCTGGATTTATATGACTCGGAACACCTGCCACAACAAATCTGTGTTCTCATCTCCTATGTTTATCGAATAATCATCAACGTGCATGGCAAAGCTAACCAAACCAAAATGTTTCCTGAACATGGCAGATGAAAGAGCCTGCAAAAATTCACCCCGTTGCCTCTCCCTTACTTCTTCTTTCCCTTTACGTCTGTCACTACTGCAAATTCCTCCATCTCCACCAGCCACATAGATAGTGCCAGGCTGCTCCTCAGGGCCGGGGGATGCTCCCCTCGGGGCCAGCAGGGAGCAAGGCAGGCCACCAGGGCAGCCAGCAGCAGCCTCAGCCCAGAGCACCAGGCACCTCCATGGGTGCAGAAATTCCCACAGTTTCAGCAGAACTGGTTGGGTTATAAATGTTACTCTCTGCTCTGAGGATAAAAAGCAATTTTCATGAATTTTCTGCATGAAGCAGCAGAGTTAAAAGCTTTGTGTGCTCCTGTCCTACAGAGTTATAGCCAATTCCCTTAGTTAGAGCAGGTGTGCTGGGTCAGTTATTTCAGGATCGGGTCACAGAATGCACTAGTGCTATACACGTTCACCAAAAGCTGCTTGCCTCCAGTTTGCTGTCCAGCATCAGAAACAACAAATAAAATGTGGCAGGTACATTTTTATCTATCTTTATCACTAAATTTTGGAGCAGCCAAATACACAAATTAAACCTCTGTGAGAATCTGAGTGTGCATTAGCTATAGTATACTTCAGTTAGGAAATGGGACTTGCTTGGACTTCATATAATGTGTCTTTAAACCTTTTTTAGGCTTATGTTGTCAATACTATTCATGTTTTACAGCAGAGAGGGAGCAATAGCTGGAAGTAAACTCTTTCTATCTTGGCCAAACAAACGGCAACTGCCGTGGAATGGCATGAAGTACATTGGAGAAGCCTGACCACACAAACACAGAGTAAACACAAAGATAACAAAGGAAAACATCTTGGATTTTTTTTTTTTCTTTTAGAAAAGATTAATTTGGGTTTTCTCCTATATTTCTCCAAAGAATAACTTGTTTTCTTCTTTGACTATTTTTAAAACATTTCACTGCCTTTAAATAAACCAAAATATTTTAGTGTCTTCCATTAACACCAGAAACAAATTAAAAAGACTTACTTTATATTCTTGATTTAATTGAAATACGGCAGGGTTGAATTCAGATTATTTAAAAGAATTAATCACTTCCAATATTTTTAAATTTTGGCCTGGTTAAAAAACCAGAAAGCAGAAAGCAGAAAGACTTGAAGGCATTGTTTTAATGAAACTAAGCTTGTATTTCTATTTGTTTAAATCCCTGCCACTCTTCCAATTAAATTAAGAAGTACTGATTGACATAGAACATTTCTCATATTTAAAAATATCCAAGTTAGACAATATTAAAATGTTTTCTTGGATGAGTGGTGAGGAGATACGAAGGACAGACTGAACATTTCTTTCACAGATGGAAAGAAATGGCTCAGCTGTTCTGTTTTACTTAACAATTTAAATATGACTTGTCAACGGCCCAGCACGAACACTAATACTTGGCTCCCTTGTGCTAGAGAAGGTCTGGTTTTTTTATCAGGGAGTGCAACGTTGCCACGCATTCTCTGACACTGTACAACACTCATTTCATTTGTGCACACAGACTCTTGCACAGGGAAGCTGGAGAAGGGGCTGGGAGTGCAGTTCTCCTCTATGGCCTGGGGCAGTGGAATGAGTTTCTACAGGCAGCAGCATCTCCCACACCCTGCTCCTGGCTGCAGTCTCCCTCCTCTGGACTGGCCTGCTGCCAGCTCTAGCACTCATCAGCCCTGTGTGATGCCAATTCTGTTACGTAAACTGACAGAAAACAAACCTAACAGTGAATTGAATACCTTCCCACCTGGCTGGTGAGTTGAGTCTGCAAGAGGGACCAGAGCCCAAGCAAGGCAGAGAGGGAGAACCTGTGGCTGGGAAGATGGACATGGGATGCAAGGGCAGGACGAGGCAGAGGAAGCAGGATCTCCTCTTCTTAGATTGTTTCAACTGTTGTGTAACTCCACCCTGGGACACAGAACACTGGCTGCAAGGCAGCAGCATTTCTTCACGTTTGCTAAACAAATGAGTTATCCTCAGACCTTCTTTGTCATTGAAAGTTACACATATGAATCAAATATTCTTTAATAGGTCATTTGTAGCTGACACAGGTACTTGTGAATGGCAAAGTGAGACATGCTTCATGATTAGGACTCTGAAAAGTTACAATATAAATAATAATTGTGGTGGGCACAGTGGATTTCTTTTACATCACTGCCAAACACACAGCTTGCAGAGTCAGGACTGGCTCAGAAATTACGATGAGCAAACTAGAATTTTCTTTCCTTTTGCTAGATCCAGCTATTTAATCATCTTTGAAGGATCAAGCCCTTTATGCTGTTTTGAGAGCAAACCAATCTCTTGGCACCGTTGGAAGAGATTGCACAGTTTCAAATGAATCTGCAAATTGCTTCAATCGGTAAAAAAAAACCAAAACCCAATGGATAACTAAGCACTTAGATCTGATGTTTTCTTTTCATACATTGTTGTCAGTCTCATTTGTGAAAGAGGATTTTGACCTATGTTCCTCATTTGTTTTCAGAAGAACTGAAGAGACTTGAAAGTAAGCGTGTAAAATTGTCTGTTTATTCCAGATTCTGAAACTTGTATTATTTTAGCCCAAAGAAACTATGATTGTTTCTAGTGCTTTGTTTCATTATCTTACACTTCTCCATACTAATGGGCATGAGCTACTTTATCAGCCTCCAAGCCTTATCCAACCTGATAATTTTCAAGCGGTTGGCTCTCTCCTCTATTTAGTGGTCCCGCCCAATTTAGCGTTATCAGCAAATTTAGGCACTTTTGAAATCACATACTCCCTTCAAGGTCATTTATGTCCACAAAGAAACCTGCAATAAAAGAATACTAATAAGATAGAATAAAAGCAATGAAATTCACTTACAGCTGAAATGTACCTTGTATGTCCTACAAAACAGGGGTACAATGCAGTGCTTTATAAAGCTGATCTGGTGGCACTTTGGTGGTTAATTTAAAGAGGCGTATGGCACATTTCAGTCTTGTTTGTGATTTTCCTTCCTCTTATTGCTTTTTTTCATGACCTTTAACCTAGCCTTAGTAAAGCAATAATAAATTAATGTCATTTCCTGGCTGATTTTGAAGCAAGAACGCCTTTGGAAAGCCACCTTTTCGTAACAGCACACCACAGGGAGAACCCGATTATATAACTTGTGTATAATGACATCAAAAGCTTCAATTTTTTAAAAATACTTACTGTATCCACCTCCTCAATACAGTTCTTTCTCTTTCTTGTATGGTAGACCTGAAAGGGGAAAGGAGTGGAAATTAGCCAAGTTTCAGGGAGAAAAGGTCAAAACCAAAGGACAATCAGGGAGATACATGTTATTAAAGATGGATATCTCCACCTACTCCATGGTGTGCCACCATGTACAGGGAGCATCTTGAATAATGGTTCCCAAATTGAGCTAGGTTTCTATGGAAAAAGAGGTTTTCTACGCAGGGAACAGATGCCCAGAGAAACAGATAACATCTCACTCCTGAAGTGACTGGCCTGTTTGAGCTGTAGATGTCTTATGTGGTGTAAGCACTTAAAAAAATAGGTTTTGTGTTGAAAAATTATTCACTGAGAATAAATTTTACACCTAAATATCTGCTTTTAAAAGTAGCTTTTGGCAGAATTTCTTTTAGAACTGATGTCAACACACACACACACACACACAGACACAGCCCCCGAATTTAACTGTCCAGCTTTTAACTCTTGGAATTATTTTACCTGTTATTGATAGTGAAAATGAACTAAACACATTGCTTCTTGTCTACCACATCTTTTTCCAAATTATTACTTGCTTGCTAGCATTCCCTTCCTTTTCCATCTGTCTGCGAGCACGGGGACCCTCAGTCCCATACCTTAGCAGCAGCAGGGGTGTCCAGGCTGGGCAAAAGGGGTTTTCTGCAGACTTCTGCTGCCATCCTGCTCGGTGGCCACCAGCAGCTTCCTTCACTTCTCCTCAGTGACAGTTTCTCCCCAAGCCACCGCAGGGGTAACTGCCCTCACCACAAAGTGCCTTGAGATCAGTCGGTGAGACACATGAGCACTGGGTGTTCCTGTCGGAAGGAACAAATCAGAGCAAGTGATTCACACTTATGGTGTCTCCCTGTCCTGAACTGTTTATTTCACGTTGCTGGCAGGCAGCAGGTGCACCCGCCAGCGCTCCCCATTTCCCTCCCATGTGCAGTGCTGTACAGCCACCATGCAGCCCTGGGCAGGCTCTGTGCCCCCTTACGTGTCGGGCAGCCCGTGCCCATTCCCAGTGTGGTCAGAGTCCAGCCGCCCTCTGAAGTGCCTTTCAGACACGCATAGGACAACTACCAGAGCTCTGCTGCCTGCCTGAACTGCAACTCCAGTCTGCTGGACAGCCTCAAAGTTGCTGTCCACAAATACTGTGGACCTTTCTTTCACTGTGCATCCTCTTTAATTCAGTTTGTTCTACCTTCCTGTGTTGCATCCTGACTATTCTTGAATATGATGCTGTTCTTAAGCATGGAACCAAACACTTTAATGAAATATGGATAGCCTTTTTTTCACTAACTCAGCAAGAAAATTAAAGATTTCAAGCACAACAGTGAGACATCTTTTTCCCCTTTAGGATATCATAATGAATGTCTGTTAGCACATTACAGTGCTATATAACTTCCTGGTTTTCTGTTTCCCAAAAATTAAGATCACAGTGGACAGAAATTCCGTGTGGTTGCAATCACTTGCTAATGAGAAGTTTGAAACCGTGTACTACTTTAGATGGTGAACCATGTTTTTTACATTTTTCCTAAAATCCCAGATAAACTTAAATTAGATTTCCTAAGCATTATAGCTATCTTTTCAGGAAATAAATACTTTTTTTAAATTATTATTTTTATGTTTCATATATATTTTAAAATTAGTTTCATTCTATTCCTTTTTCCATTCTGCAGTTGAATCCTAAAGTACACATGTAATAGCCATGTTTCAAAACAAATAAATAAATGAATGCATTCATCATAATGACCTTCCATCCCAGGACATTTTTAGCTTTGAATTTATGATGTTTCTCTTATGGCACAGGAACATCATGAAAAAATAGTAAGGGACTTAAACTTTGCAGATATTCCTCAGCAAAAGTGTACTCAGATATTACCGCTGTATAGCACATGGCTTAGACAGCTGGAATCTGTCTGCCTACCCTCCCTCCTTCCATACACTTAAAAAATATCTGATATTCATATTCTAATTCAACAACTGTTGCTTCAAGATAGTCACTAAATAGATGTGTAATAAACATTAACCTATGCAACATTTTCTCCTGTACTCTCCAGTTACTCAAATTATACATATCAATTTTTAAAATTATTCAGCTTGTTCTTAGGTGCAGTAATTTGTTGAATCAATTTAGATTTAATTTCCTATTACAGTCCTATAAATCCTTGATGTGCTCTTTTGCCTTAGTGATATTGGCTCTGTGGAAACAATTCAGGGGCTTTAGACATTTTTCAATATTCATCACTTTAAACATGATTAAAATTTTTCCCTCATATTCTTATTTGTGAGACCTTAAATTTAGGCAATAACACATTTAGGGCTCAGAATATTGCTTTCATTTCAAATATTGATGCAGCTCATTCAGGGACCTCAAACAAGTGAGAAAGCATGAAACTCATTGTTCTCAGTATATTGCATGGCAGGCTTCTGTTGCTTTTGCATAATCAATTTTCTCTCACCATAAAAATAGTGAGAAAGCCATTTTTATAATGCTTTTAATTGTACAGTTGAATACTGTTAATCTTTCATCTTGATGGGTCACAATAAGAAGGAAGAGAACATTTTAATCCAAATACAATCTGTTTCCTGATCCCTTGAATTTCAGGCAGTTTGCTGTTCCCAAGAAAGCCCACACATTTCTCCTTTGGCTGGATGTCACTGTCCTGTGCAAGCTCTGTGAGGACGGAAATAGCAGTCTTTGCAGGCTGATAGAGTCCTAAGAGATGCAAGGATCAGGCTTGTGGATTCTGCCTCTCATAGCCGTAGTCTATAGATTCTGGCTGCACATATTCATAGAAGTATTTTAACAAATAGAAGATACGTTAACAAAGAAATGTGTGTTAACATGTAGAGACAGCTGTGGGAATGCTTGGAATTTTACCATATCATTGTGTGCGTATGCAGGAAGAGACATTAAACCACCAGAGCAGACTGTGCTGTCTAAATCATCTTCCCTCAGAAGACCATGAGCTAGATGGAGCCTTTTGTAGGTGGAATCCATCCCATAATTTACAATAGCGAATGCCTCCTCCTTTCTTCAGCAAGCCTGAGCCCTGACCCCTATATGCTTCAGTGCATGAAGTGAGAAAGCAGGAATGCATTCAGTCTGACCAGGATTGATTCTGCTAGGCTGCAGCTCGCCAATCATCTGAACCTTTAATTTGTTTTCTCATAAGTTCTTACTTTTCCTTTCCTGCTTCCTTTGAAGAACATGGAATATTGGTGATCTTAAAAAGTAGTTGTGTATGAATTCTCAAAAAAAAAAAATATCGTCTTTTGAAAAGTCAGATACTGCTCCTGACTTTACAGACATGCAAAAATCTAATCAGCAGTTTTGACAGCTCAAGGAAGGTAAGACTTTTCCCTAATTATATCTTAAGTTTAACTGATCGGTAAAGACAAGCACTGATTGAAGAGCTTATAAAGAATTCATAAACTTATTAAGAAAGATTATTATAAGCTTCTTTTTTCGTTCTTCTTTTTCTAATTGAGCACTTAAAATCCTCTAAGTGCTGTATAAACAGTAGGTAAGTGATCTTCATTTACCGCACTTCCCTGAACTACATCACCCCACTTCATGGGCTTAGAAACTCAGAAGTCCTATCTACATGAAGACAGGGATTTTTGATACAGGTTTTTTTATTTCCATTTTGAAAACCAAGAAAGATTTATTTCAAACCACAAGCACATCTAAGTATTACAGATTTTTCTAATTGCTTTTGAACTCATGGAGATTTTTGTTCTGCAAAATAGTCTGCTGAACTGAGTTCAAGTTGAATGAAGGGGGACTTCTAAACATTCATTCTGTGTGTGTGAAAACTGAGTATATATTCTGTCCTTTAGTTTTTTACCTTTCAGCTGTGTGCAATCCCACTTCTTGTTTTATGACAGATTGCTTCCTTTAAGTGCTTGTGATGCCAGAGCTTCAGCATCTCTAGGACCCTTGGTTCCTTCAGAGAATCCCAGTGGTTTGTGAGTTGTGACTTCTCTTTACAAAGTTGGGTTGCCTCTTCCTCAATGTGTCAGGTACACCCATGTGCCAATTATTTTTATTCTTTGACAACATTTCTGTTGATGCATCCCATATGAGTTATGCAGTTCAGATCTATGGCTTCCCAACTCTCTGCTGGAATCTTTTAAAAAGTTAGCATCACAGTAACTACTTTCCCATTCTCTGGTACACAGCCAATTTCAAGTAAGATACTACGCTGCATGGCTGGTAATTCCTAGTGTCCCTATGGAACCTGATAGGTCAATACTATATGGTCCTAGCAATCTGTTATTGTTTGGTTTAGTCCAGTTTACCAACGTGTTCTGTAATCTCATCTACCAGCCCTCTCCCTATCACTAGTTTTGCATGTTTCTCAAGTTGTTTTTTGACCTGTGTTATGTTCCTATCCTGGACTTAAAAGAACTCGTGATTCTGTCTGTTTCGTGCACTTCAATACATCATTACATCTGCTTTTCAGGCATGCAGGCTTTCTTACAGGATTCCTAAAGGGTTTGGGTTTTGGTTTTGTAAGAAGTGGTAAATGTTTGCTCTGTGCCTCTGTTAGGATGGCTTTTAATTGTCTGTGTCACAAAGGTGTTTTTTTCTGTCCTTGCTTAACAGACCTCATTTGTATGCAACTTTGAAATAAGCATGAGATTTTTTGCTTTTGTAGTTCCTGCAAAGAATATCAAGTGCCAGTGCCCTGTGATCGCTGTGACTTTGTGCAGTAAAATTATGAACAAGGTCTTGCACGCAAGGCCAGCCGAGGTGCTGCTTGTCCTCCAACTGCTGCACAATGCAGTCGTTTATGCTATCTAAGGATTTGGTCTCAGCTTCACGACCTGATAGGATATCTGTTCAAACTATGTGGGGGTAATTGCAGTCTCCCATTACCATTGTGTTTCCTTGCCCTCTCATTCTTTGTGCTGTCATTCAGGGTTCAATCACCTATCAAGCTTATTGTCATGTCCTTATTTCCACTCTGGGCAGGTTTATCAAGACCTGTGAGATGGATTGATGCCATGTTGGTGGCTGCAGGGCTGATACCTAGGCACAGCTTAACAGGGGCTGTCAGGAGGTGTTTTCAGAGTACTGCTTGTTGTTAGAAATACTGCTTTGTGAAGAAAACGGCCTGATAAAGGAGAGGGTGTGTAGCATGGAGAAGGAATAACTTTTCTAGCCAGACTGTCAAGTACGTGCTGTGCTGCTGTCCCTGTGGTGTTGCAATTGACTGTTGTTAACAATTGAGACTGTTATTTTAAAAGGCACATCTGGTGACCCCCCCTCTTGTGCACTGGTTTTGGTTTAGTAGTTTCATATTACTACTTCATTACTAAATACATGCATGCAAATTCATATTACACCATTTGAGAACTAACCATATTTTAAAAAAATCCTTTAAGGACCTGATGGGGACACAGTTTCAGCTGTATTAGCACTGCCCTGCAGAGACATGCACCTCCATGGCTGCCGTGGTTGGCTAACCAAGCTTCATCTCACAGCAGGTTGGCCAAGTCAGCCCGGTTCAGAAAGGACCGCTTCTAATTTTTAGAGCTGAAGAATTAGCACACTCGATATACTAGTTAATCACTATAATACCTTTTGATGTATGACATACAGACTAAGAATGTGCCCAACATATCATGTGATACATGTTTTATAAAATGTTAATAAATTACTGTCTATAAAAAAATCTGGTTAGCTTGTTTGTTTTACATACATAAATATATATTGCCCACCTATAGCATGCATTAAAATCTAGTCATTGAATTTTTGTTAATGTTTATAAACTGTACTTCAGTTTGCCTGCACATACTAACTAAAGCCATGACTGATCATATAAAATTAAAAAGCTGAAAATAAGCCTAAATTAAAAATACTTAATGATTGATACAAAATAAGCATGAAATAGTTTCTGTAACTCAATTGAATTTCAGTATGATTTTTTTACACCGAAATTCAGCTATATTAAATAGAAACTTGAATAAGAACTTAGTCTTCTTCCCCTGTATCTGCTATATTTTCGGGTGTGAACAACATTTACTAATAAAAATTTCTGATTAACAATATCCATCAAATATACAGCTTGCATTGTTAGGTACAGATGCAGACATAGATACGGACATAGATATAGATATGGATATAGATAGATATATAAAGTAAAATCTCATCTTTTTATTTCTTAAAAATTGACTAATAAGATCATCAAGTACTACCGATGTTACTAATAAGATGCCATAGCCTTAGTTACAATCCACATACACAGGTGTGTTCATATATATACTTCAAACCCATTCCAAGAATCATAAATTGGTCAAGGAACTGAACAATATTATTTATATCAGTATCTCAGCTTAGGGCCCCATACTTTCTTTCTGCTTGGGAAACACACATGGGTATTTCTGTGATTCCTTCATGAATTTTTTTTTAATTATATGGCAGCAGATGCATGCTTTACAGCTGATTTTTAACTAGAGACATGAAAAATTGATTTCTTAGTAAACAGTCTTGATTTACTTTTGAATGACTGTCCATGAATGATTTTCACATATTGAATTGCTTTTGCTTCTTTTTAAGTATTCTTTACACAGATGTTATGCAGAAGTATTCAAATCACTGTAATTTTATCAATTAAAAACAAAGCATTTGAGAGTCGAACTGTTTACTATAAAAATCTGAGGAACTATAAGATAACATGTTACATAAAAATAAATTTTCATACAAAATTTGAAACTGCCAAACCATATTACCTCTATGCAAAATCTATTATCTTAAATGCAGAAAAATGCTCCAGAAAACTAAAAAAAAGAGAAAGCAAATAAAATCAAACAGAAGACTAAGATAAAAAACATAATGTATGTGGATATGTTGTCTTACCCACTGTCTTTACAAGGAGAATGTATTTTTTGTATTTGTTTCTGAGTACATAAAAGGTGTTACATTGCAATGTAAAGCAATCATCTACTTTTCAGTTTTGATTTTTAATGTATTGCAATATTGAAATTTAGAACAGAAATAATGTAGTAATCCTGTGAAATCAATGTGCCTTTCTTAGGTTTTATGTCTTACTTCATAACGGATACAGCAAATTATTATTTCAGCAATGCTTTGTAAAGAGTAAAATCATAAAACCCATTATTTTGTAGTTGAAACTGAAATCCCCATTGACATATTTCTTGACTGAACGTACAGATTTAATGAAATTAAAGCCCTTGTTCATCAGCTTGTCCACCTAAATAGCCATTCTGTGTTTAAACATTAAATACATTTAAAGTAATGTTATGGATAACTAGGCTTGTGTCAGTATGATTTAAGGACTGCCTGTACTGCTGTCTCAGTTGGACTTATCTAGAATAATGTGCTTTATAACAGCTTTTTGTGTTGTACTAAGGGTCTACTGCACATACAATGGCAACAAAATCAAATAACATATTGATAATGAATATCCACAGTTAAGAGCACTGTATAGCTAAAATATCCTGACTAATTAGATACCCAAAGGACATGACACAGTGGAGATTTAAGCACATAATGAAAATACCAAAAAATCCCCTGGGCACTAAAAGAAGAGGGCAAATAGAAACAAGTGCTTCTTTGATGTATTTTGTAGCCAAACTAATGAAATCTACATGGCTGTATGTAGGGTTAGGTGACAATTTGGTTGGGTGGTGTATTTCTAATGGAACCAGAGTTTAAAATTGAAATCAGTACTTGTCTTCCTTTGTAGTTTGTAACCTTCCGCTCAAGAGAAAAGAAGTAACTGTGAAAATATCCAAAAGTGCCAGTGACACAGAATTTGCATCATGATCTTCAGCAAGTTTAAGAAAATTTTAACATACTTTTCTTTGCTCTGAAGAGGAGCTTTGTGAGGGTATCTATAAATAAATATTATTTAAACATTTTTAAACCAGTGTGCATGAAGGAAATACTATGGGTTAACATCATACTTTAGTTACAGAAAGATTTTAATGGGTCTCTAGCACAGTAAAGAAATGGCTCGCCAAAGGCAAAGTGCCCAAATAGCACATGGTTAATAATAGTGTACAGTACATTTACTTGGAGAAATTAAATGTATAATGCAGGATGTAGTTACTTAGTCAGTGTGGGGGAAAAGTAAACCATCTCTGAAAAGTCACCTGAGATCAAATACCTGCTGGTATTTTCACCTTACCCCGAAATGGAAGGGGAAGTTGGAAAGGGTCTTATGCCACACTGCCTGGCACCTGTGCTATAGGCAATTCAGAGGAGTTTTACTCCAGATTAACACTGGTCTGAGTGCCCAATAGTCATTGCGCTGCCAAAGCTGCTGCTGTGGCCTGCCTTTCTGGTTTAGCATCACCTGAAAGAAGCACATGCCTTCCGGGAACTGTGAACTAGAGCTTGTGGGGATGAGTAGAAGATTCACTTCAAAAGTGCGCACCTATCCCCACCCCAATATGCAGGTACAGCTACAGTGACCAGGCAGCAGAGGCTGTGTGGCAGACTGGGGACATGAAGAGCCCAGCCTCTGTGTTTCCCAGAGCTGTTCTGGCAATTGCTATGCCTCCAAAAGTCTCCACTTAACCAGAGCCTGTGGTATTTGCAACACTTCCCTTCTCAGCCATTCATTGAAAAATGCATGCTTCTCTTCAGTCCCTCATCTGAGTAATTACTGGTACCAGAAATGTATCCAGCTCTTAACTCTTAGCAATATGTGCCTGGCATTGCTAATTCCTAGAAAACTGTTGGGCACCATGCTGAGTGTCTGTACAAACAACCCCTATTAAAAAATCAGCACCTTGTTTTTTGCTGTTCACATTCTTCTGTAAGTCATCAGCCACCGCAAACTGAAAAATTGCAACTAGTACCTTCTTGCTGAATAGAAGTCAGGACAACATGTTTACCCTGTGGGAAAGCTAAGACCTGGCTTACTACCTGTGTTGAAAGCACATCCAAGCTGAGTTTAATTATAACAAATGCTATCGTAAGCTGCTTTGATGGGATCCAATCACCTTGCAAGTGGGAAGGTTCAGTAGACTGCTTACAACAGTGTAGAAAAATAACCTTTGAATTTTCCATATAGTAGGATGAAATATCTGTAATACCAACTAAGAAAATAGCCTTCCTTTGAAAAGCTGGATTGAGCTGTCAGCCAATATGTAAGTCATCTTAATAAACAACAAAAAGTTTGACTGAAAGGAACAACAAAGGCAAAAAGGAAAAGAAGACCAAGAAACAGTGAGATTTCATCATTCATCAAAGTCTTTTCAACTGTTTGACAAAGAGGCATGGACAGAAAATGAGCAGGAGATGGTAACACATTTGAGTTACCCTGTACTTCTAACCTTTTCCTTACTCTGTTTAAGAGTTCACTTCTGAAAGCAGAAAACATCTTTGATGTGTGTCTAGCCCAGGAGACAAACCAATTTCTTTGAGCACTTATTGCCCCCCACACTTGTAATGGCAAGAGCAGAACCTGTCAAGGAAAGATGCAGGGTGGAGGAACTTAAATCATTTTAATCATAATTTAAATCAGTAAGCAGGAAATCTTGCTTTAATGAACCTTATTATCTTGTTTATCATTAGTAATTTTTAGTTACTTTCACAAAGGAAGGTTGATTTTCATTAATCTGCTGAAAAAAACCACCATTGTACGGCTTGTTTATGGCTAATACAAAATTTACAGTAAGTATGACACTTTTTGCTCTCTGGAAGGATCTGTAATATTTGTCTAAGCAACTATACAATTTAACATTAAATTTATCTACATTTGAATGTTCTTGTTCTATTATTAGAAAAATATTCTCCTCTACTTCCCTGATGAATAGTATTTAACTTTTCTTTGTTTATGTCTGTACCTGTAGAAATTATAAAAATGTAGAAAATTAGATGGAATTCATAAAAGAAAACAACATAAAGTAATATTTTAAATTATTTTAGTAATGATTGGAACGACATCTTTAAGTAATCTAACTAAGATAACATAGATAGCTAATGTCCTAATAGTTTCTATTTTGAACTGATGTTAGGAAAACGAATTATTACATACAGTTAGTGGACTGAAGAAATTAATATTCCCATGAAGTTTTTTAAAACCAGCATGTCCTATCTTTTCACATTTTCATCATGTAGGTAAAGGGGAGGGGGGGCGGGGAAACCCTATCTACTTTTTAAATTCACTGTAGCTTTCATAATTGTGGAACTAGTCTTTTGGCTGAGCTATACAAATAAATTAAAATGAGAAAAGTATTTTCTCAGCATCATCAAAAAAACCCTGTTGATAAGCAGAAAACTCTGGGCCTGTGTACATATTACATTTCTGTCAGTTTAGGTACAGTGGAAAAGATTTTACTTGGTGTCTTGTCTGACTTTCTGTCTAATTTCAGAAATGGCTTTCTGTCTTACTCTTTTTCTGTTAAACCAATCTATGTCAAATCCTGCAAACAGATTTAAGTGTACTGGAAACCTGGATTGTTCAACAGCATAGAGTTCTGTTCTCCCACTATTCTGAACATTTAGAGACATTCTTACTGATGTTACAGAAAATGATGGCTGGTATGCCATCAGGAATGTTGTATCGTAAAGCAGAATATGTTCTCCATCATGCCCTTTTTGCTTTAATGTTATGTATCTACCTGAAAACCTGCAAGATGGTGATGTTGTAATGATTTCCTGTTCCCATATGTTTTACTTTAATAATAACTGTAGATTACCTGGTTTAACTATTTAATTTTAGAGACAACCAGGGAATATATAGCTTGATGTAGCATATAGAAAGGTGCATTAAAATGAATTATGTATTTTAAAGCCATAATAAATGAAGTAGCAAAAAAATTACTCAGGGAGTTGACCAGTGGCCCAGATCCCAAGCTGTACTACAGTATTTGTGCAAGATACAGCTTTGGTAAAGTGTCTCTGTGGCTGATTCCAACCAGTTTATTATTTAAAACGCACAGTGATTTGACTGCTTCTTACTTTGCACTTACTTTGCTCCATTATTAATGTAATGTGTCACCATACAGTACAAAGATCAGTTGCAAAGTTCAGTAGCCAATCTCTATGGCCAGCTTCCAAACTCTTGTAGTAACTCTTGTGTGTGGGCACAGCCGATATAATACAGTAGTTTTTCATTGCAAGGTGGGTTCTGCTCTCATCTGCCAGAAATTGAAAGCTGACCTGGTCATTTTCAAATGTCTTCTTGAGTCTCTGTTTCTCCAAAAAGTAAAAAGATATATTCTATGCATTTAGTTTGACAATGACAAGTAAGTAATCAGAAAAAGTCAATATGGATTTACCAAGGGAAAATCAAGCTTGATCAGCCTGACTGCTCTCTACAATGAAATGACTGACTATGTGGATGAGGGGAGAGTGGTAGATGTAAAATATCTTGAATTTAGGAAGGCTTTTGACCCTGCTTTCTACAGCATTTTTATTTGGAAGCTGAGTTGAGATAGACAAGACAAACAGACTGTTGGATGGACTGAAAACTGGCTGGACAACCAGAATCACATGCAAGTAATCACAAAATAGCTTGATATCAGGCTGGAATACCCACTTAGCCAGGCATCTGTACTGAGGTCTTAATTGTTTAGTAGCTTCATCAGTGACCAGGGTGACAAGACAACACATCAGCAGCAAATCTGTGGATAAGACAAAGAGGGAGTTGCTGGCACATCCAACAGTAGTGCTTCAGTCCAGAGCAACCCTGAGAAACTTAAGGATTGGACCAACAAAGGATTGGTTCTACCACAAGAAGGGCAAAAATCTGTACCTGGGACAGAATAATTCCTTTCATCAGCCAAGACTGGGAACCAACTGGCTGAGCATTAGCCCTGGTGGAAAGGACCTAGGGTTACAGCAGAGTATGTTCCAGCAGTACACCTCAATCACAAAAGCCAAACAATGTAGCTACACCCTGGAAGAGTCTGATCCAGCAGATTATTTCTTTCCACATGGCTAAGGTGAGGTTGCACCTCATATATGCACCAAAATGTCCAGTTTTGGGCCCCTTGTTCAAGCTGGTTGTTGAGAAACTGGAAGGAAACCCCTGGGGCTACCAAGATGGCTAATGGCGTACAGCACGTGCCATAGGAGGAGCAGGTAGGGAGAACAAGGTTGGTTTAGTCTGGCAAAGAGGAGGTTGAGAGGCAATGTAATACCTTTCTACAACTACCTGAACAGGTGTTTCAAAGGTGACAGAACCAAATTCTTCTCTGTGGAAGCAGAAAGAAAAACAAGGGGCAGCAGCCGCTGGTTTCAACTTGAATGTTCAGATTGGACATGAAGATTAACTTCTTCAGTAGGAGAGCAGTGCAGCACTGACAGGGGGTATCGGTATGCAGAGAGACTGTGGGAAGCCCATCATCGGAGAAAAACTCATCTGGACAGTCACAGCTGGCCCAGCTCTTCTGCTGCAATAGTACTGCTTTGAGGAGGAGCAGTTCCTTCCAAACAGCATTTCTGTGAGTCTGTGATTCCCCCAAACTCTGCTTTCTGCACTAAGTTCATTTGATGATGCAGATGAATAAAATCCTCCTCATTTATCTTTCCTTCTTTTTATGTGACAGGCTGGTGGGGACTATTATGGTTTTCAGTTTGCTTTCCATGAAATTTTTCAAACCAAAAATCTTAGGCTGATGAAGAAACAACTGAAAGTACCAGATCAGTTACTATAGCTAATATCACAGAACTAAAAATTGCATAATCCCAGGCAAAACATTGTGATCCTTGGCACAAGCTTTTATTTCGAAGAGCCAATGAATACCTGATAATATGCTTGTGAAATGTACTCATAAAAATGCAGTTGGATAAAGGGTTAGCTAGCTGCACATGCAAAACCCTGGCTGCAGTGGTGGGAAGAAGGTTATATAATTTGTAACCAGCTAAAATAGTTTGGAGTTGATTTGAAATTCATGGCTTTAACCACTGTATGGAAGAGAAATCCAGTTACACTGGATTGATGGCATTGTGACACTTGAAAGATATTGAGTTGCTTTATTCATAATTCAGATAAAGCCAAGACATCCTTCTGAAAACAAAATGGTGTCTGAATATACAGTGATTACCTATTGAAAAAAAAAGACTCTCTAGGCAAGTAATATATTTCCCTAAAGTATTTTATACCATTTAAGAGACTTTAATGTAAACTATTGTGTACTGATGTGTAATATTTGTAAAAAACTGTAGGATACCACAGTGTTCAGGGCCAGACATGATAAAATACCTATGTTCTGTTCCAGTAAGTTCTATTTTTCAGATCACAGAAAATCTGCAAAGAAAATCCTGTTGAGGGAAAACTGCAGTAGATGCTAAGAAGAGGAAAGCTATCAGTTTCTAATTCTGACCTTATTAATCAGCTGTGCACTGGAGCTGCACAGTGCACTGGCATTCATACATAATGAGAAATGGGGAAATTATTCTCAGCAGACACATGGCACAGGGAATGCTGGACTATTTTAAAAGCTCACTAATGAGGATCAGGGACTTTCAAGTCCCCTTGTAGAGTTTCTACTCTCATTTGTTTAATTGTGCTAGTTCTGAGTATGATGTACTTCCCACCCTCAGCTACCGTTTCACAAAGGCATGGGTAAACCCAGCCAGCACGGACCCTGACTTGGCCCATCTCACTGTTGTGTGTTTTTTAACTGAGTGAGCACATTCAAATCAGCAAAGAAAGAATCCTGCTTTAGGCTGACTTGCATTTGTACCTGCGTGCTAAGTATTCAGTGTATCTGGAGGAATATGTGAGCATCAAGAGATACATTCCTTTGATGATATTTTCAGGAACTCATCTGGACAGGTTCATGGATTTTTCTTTCAAGGGATCAGCTGTCTCAGCATAAAATCATGTAATGTGTGGCAAGCTACTTTCACATGGGAAAATGTTAATTGCCACCATCATTCACAGAGCTGAATATAGCTTACGGATAGATTTAATTTAAGCAGAAAGAACAAAAATGCCTTTTTATGTAATGACAACCACTAGGCCACATGGGAAACACGATGAGATGTACAGCATGTGATTGGGAATGACTGGGGAGAATTACAGGCAAAGGAATTCAGGCAGTAGTGTTCCAGGTGGAGCCGCAGCTGTTGCAAGTTGAAGCTGTGTAAAACTTGGCCTCACATGATGCCACAATGTTATTGTAAATAACATTAAATTACCAATATAAAGATAGGCTCCCACCTAAGCAACTTTAAACCCCCTTTCTAGGAGTACTGATTGCCCAAATGTGCATGAGCATCAGATTGGCAACAAAAGAAAGCATGAAAGACAGATTGCAGAGATGGACCTTTTTGTGTGTGGCTGTTTGCCTGTACTATGTTCAGGGAAAGGAGATTTTAGGTACATTTGATATAAACAAAAAATAACACCAAAAAAAATCTGATTTGCATAATCAGTTTCCCTTCTAGGGCGACATTTAAAGAGAATCAAACAAACTAAACATGCTAACAGACAAACACATGCTAAACAAATCTTTTAAAGTCAATAAAGTAGATGTTTCAAGTACTAGTTAATGAGTTTCTAATCACGGTAGATCTCAGGGTTGATATTCTTCCCAGACACATGCCTCTTTAAAAGAAATAAACAATTAAAAATATTGCACTGACTTAAGAGGATGTCTGATATTCAGTGGCTACCCGTGCTGCTGATTTGTTGCCCTCCTGGTTATCAGTTTGACATACATATTACACATAAGCCCATTTTGAATATCTGCCTATCAGCACTTAGTATTTAGTTCTCAATTTCCCTAGAGTGTTGCCTATTCACAAATGACTATTTAAAAGACAGTATTCTAAAAATAGATACCATGTTAGCACTCATCAGACCATAGGAATAACAACCTATTTCTGAGGTATGGCAGAAATAAGACCATGTTATTTTACTTTGAAAGGTGGAAAAGCCTATCCTAGTGATGACTATCTAGCCCCATCCAAGTTTTGTCATTTTTGACATGTAGCTAGTTTTAACTAAATGAAAGGATGCAACAATAATAGATAAACACTTTGGCTTTAAGTGTTACTTAAAATTTGGTGATCTTTTACAGAAAAACTGGTTTCGTAGGTATATACATATATATGCATACAAACATATATAAATTTGACAGTATAAAGCTGGCCTAAAGTTAAGATCAACAGAAGTAATAGTCCAGTCAAGTAACAGGGCCATGTCAAATTCTGATTACATAAATTATTCCAATATTATCTTTTACAAATATTTGTAGTCATAATGCTCTACATTTTACAATTCAGTTAAAATACAGTAAATCTAAAATTTCAGAAAACCTGGAAGAATGTTGTAAAGAAATCGCTATCTATGCCAGTAATGCCTCTGTGTCACTACCACTGCCAGTGCAGTGGGTTGGCCAGACCCAGTACCACCAGGAACATGAGAACAGGACATCCCAGCCCTCTCCAGGGCATGAGCTACACACACCACTGCCACTGAAATGCACAGACTGACTATATGATCCCAAAGAAAAGTTTCTGATAAAGGAATAGTGATGAGGCATTATTACCTCAGATATATGCATTAACAATGAAGCTATATTAGTAACAAAGTCAATCTTTTGCTCAAAATATAAACCATCATGATTGTGCATACATACATCATATATAGACACCAAGTTAATAGCTTTAAAATACTTTCAAAAAAAGAGTATCAGAACGGCTGGGAAATTATGAAAAGAGATCTAATGAACGCAATAGTGGCACAGATTTTTTATATTGCAGCCAAGAAATGTGTTAAAAATTAATAAAAAAGAAACCAGGTAATGTAATTAACTGAATTTTTTTTCAAGTAAATTAACAAAGTCTCTCACAATCAGATATTGAAGTCAGGAGATAAAAGACAAAATACTGACTTGGGCAAAAGCTAGGAAGGAAAAAGAAAAGCAAAAAATATAAAAGGGTACACTTCACAATGACAGCAAGATAAAAGCAGATCTGTGTTAAGTTTTGGTTTTGTTTAGTGTACAGAAAGCAAGGTAATATTGCTGTTTAGTTATGTCAAAAAAAAACCCCAAAAAAACCCCACAAGGAATTTCACAGGGACCCATGGAGTGGACTGGAAATGACAGTGGGAATTCAGTGATGATAAATGCAGCAGTAATGGAAGCTGAAGGGCAAAAATGAGCTACTTGTACATATTAAGTCTAAATTAAGTATACTAACTGACAGGGACATGAGCATTACTCTGGACAGCACTATAATGAGAAGCTGCAGATAGACAAAAGATACAAACAAATATGGTAAGTGGTGATAAGGAAAACTATAGAGAAATTATCTTCTGTCGAAAAGATTGGGGCAGATGCTTACTTGCACTACTTCTGGTAAATAAAAAAAAAAATTAAATAGTTTTTTATAAGCAGATAGATAAAAGGAAACATGAAAATTATTTAATCAAGTTCTGCATTTGTACTTTCAGTAATTTTCCTGAATAGTTGTTCATTTTCATTGGCTTATATAAGCATTAAAACACAGAACCTTTACACTTAGCTGCTTTCTTTCCTGAAAATTACAACTTATATCTATTATTATTTAAATAAACAGTTCTATAGTTTCATAGGTATTTGTTCACATTATTTTTTTCTTTTCATTATTCTAGAAAGTGTTCAATAGTTCATTTATGTTTATTACATTTTCATTTTCTTCATAATTTCTTTTTCTTAAAAATTACAGTCAGATGTTTTATTCTAAGTTTGAGTCAAACTATGTTTGGATTGAAATAGGAATTCAACTGGACTGTAACAAGAAGTATTTCAGATTAGTCTAAGAGCCAGTGGAAGCTGATGCAGTTTTGAAAAGAGAACATTAAATAAGGAGCAATAACTGGAATAAAGCAAATGTTAAACACATCTTCAAAAAGGCAAACAGAAGAAATTGGAATGGGACAGGACAGTCAGACTCACCATAGTATATGGATGTCTTTACATAGCAGTTCCTGGAAACCATTTCAAAGCATGAGAAGGACAGAAAGGTTATTGGGCACAGCCACTGTGGATTTATGCAGGGGAATTTACACTTTACCAGCCTGGTTTGTTCCTATGATGAAATGGCCAGTGCTATGTACAGCTGTCATTTATCTTGACTTTCTGTACAGTCTCCCATAGTATTTTACTAGCCAAACCACAGGCTGGGAGGGCCAAAAGGGAGCTCATGGAGATCAGCAAAGTGGCATGCTGGTATACATTCAGGATGTAATAGCCCAGTGCAACCCATGATGGGCTAGGGAGCAGAACTGCAGAAAACGAGCTGGAGGTCCTGGTGGGCAAACTGAACACGAGTCAGCAGCATGTCTTTGTGGCAAGAGCACAGCCACCCATCTTGTAGTCCCTGTTTTTCTTTCAGCATCTGGAAACAGAAAACCAGAATTCTGACTCCTTCAATTTCCAGACTTTTGAAGAACTACTTTTAAGGGGGGGGGGGGGGGGGGGGGGGGGGGGAGGAAAGTATTTACTCTGAAGTAGTTCACTGCACCAAAAGAACAGGCAAAATAAAAATATTTTCCACACATAAGGATTCAAAAAGATTTTATTTTTGTGTGAAACATATCCTCATCTGCTGCAGTGGAAATACTGAAAACAATATAGGTACACTAATATATCACACCAGGATATATTCATAAAGCTTGAGCTGACTAAAAAAGTCTAATGTTCCCTAGCTTTCTGATTCTGTATGTAGTTATTCAGCCTTTAATCTTTATATCTGAGGAAGGCCATAGATGTAGCACATAACTTGATTTATTACCTAAATTGTCAAGGTTATAGTAGTTTCAGGCCTTAACAATATTGTCATGTTTTTGCATTAATTTTAAATTGTTTCTTTAAGAAATGTATTTATTTAATTTAAATGAACATAATGGTAGTTATTTAGTCTACTTTCAGTGCATTTAATATCAAACAGGATATTGGAAAATTAGAGGGGATTAATCAGAGGGGCAAGGAGGATCAATACAGATACGCAAAAACTTTGATTTGAAGAGAAATTCAAACCACTTCTCTGCAAGGAGGGGAGGCATGGTTATAAGGTACTCAGCAGGCTGCCCTGCCCAGCTCCTGCCTTCATTTCCTCCTATGAAAAGGAGTGTCTGATGCTCTCCTCCCTTCTCTTGTCCACCAGTCTTGTCCGTGTATGCACCATCAGCCATGGTGCTGCCATTTTCCATACTTGGCTGTCATGACAGGGGAACACTAAGCCTTCCTCAGCACAGGGATAGCATATATTTTGTAGTTTCCCTGTTTCTGTTAGACTTTTTATCTTGTACCCAGTCTCACATGCCTTTCAGGACCAGTCATCACTCACCTGGTCACTCTGATCTTTGAGTGTGTCCTTCTCCTGCTGTGTGAAACTTGCGATCCAGACTCATAAGACTTACGACTTACAAGCCAATTCTAATCATTTATTTAAGAAACCAGCCACAGAGACCATCAATAGGATTATGATGAAATGAGTTTATGGCATCAGTTGCAAGATTTCCCAGGCTGAATCAGAAGCAAATGGTATCCAGTTTAGTGCCTTCTTGCTGTGAGACCGACACAAAACATAACCATCTGGACTTGACCACCAGAACAGGTGTTTTGTTATTGCTTTGTTCTGACAAATACCTTGGTGCTCTTACCGACAGTGTAAGAGTTACTTGTATTTCCTTTGAAATACTAAATCTGTACCTCTTGTCATATATCCATACTGTAGGAAAAGCACATTCTGAGACTACAGACTGCATGAAAGTGTTTAGGATTTGCTAGAGCATTTTGCTGTCAGTCAGCTAGTGTTTTTCTTTAATCAGGAAGCTTTAAATCATATTAACTATACTTGTAATCTCTGCAACCATTTTTCCATCATCACCCAACTGTGAAGGAAAGTATGAGTGAGACAAGCAGTAGTCATATTTTCTGCTGCAGGCTGCATTTTAAATAACATATAAATTAAAGAAATCTTGTTAGCAATTATATAATTCATTACGCTGCTTGTTCAGTCCTTTTTCCTCTTAACAGTGTCACGGAGGAACCACAATCGCATGTAGTTTGACTCAACCACCATGACAGCCTATCTGTTTTCCTGTTAGCCATATCAGTGAGTTAAAAACTGCAGTTCGAACACCCAATACTGTCTCTGAGACTGGCAAGCACTAGGTACGCCAATGCAAAAGAGCCTTCTAGTGAGCCTGTGTGAGATAAATTACCTCTTTGAAGGCTTCATCCTAATGTTTCATAGTCAGATGCTAGTTTAAACCTCAAAGAAAGATACTTTTAACCTTTGAAATGTTTCTTAGCAATATTTTCATAACTGTGCTGTAGTTATGTGCTGTACATACAGAAAAGTCGAAAACTTCTGTGCAGCCTTCACACCTTATGGAAGGGTCCTACCCTCTAATTACAGCACATTCACACAGCACTGTGCAGCACAGTATTGGAGTATCAGTGCTGTTGATGTACCTGCAACCCTATTTTGAAGCAAAGTCTACAGCTTGCAGTATCACATTGCATGAATATTCAGCTTTAAATTATTTTCATGAGACATACTGTTTTGTTCACTTTGCCGCTTCATACTTTGTCTGTAAGTTCACATTTCCCATCATAGAATGGAAAAGATATGCAAAGAAAGAGAGTAACGCCAAGGAGTAGAGGAAAATGTAGAATACTGAAAAGGTCACAACAGTATGGCACACTATTTTAATTCGTAAAATGTGAGACAGTCTAAATGCTTCCTGACACCTCATTCTAATGACAAATACTGTAATAAGAAACATAAATAGCACAAATTATTCCATTCACTTGACAAAGATTATAAAAACAGGAAGAGGTGCAAAATTAATCCATTCTTTTTGTATAATTGTATTCATGTAGAGGTCTTTAGACATATTATTTAGAATGAACAAATAACAAATCTAACTTAGCCATTGACTGTAATAAAAGAAAATGGGGAGAGATTTTCTTTAAACTGATTATTCCAATTTTTAAATAAAAAACATTAAGGAACAGGATTACTGTTAAATCGTTTTCCATTCATTTCACTATAACTTTTTTTCTGGTGTAGTGTGTTGTATTAACTTCTTTCTTTCCAGGAAAGGCTCCACTGGAGCAAGAATCGCATTTAACTCGAGAGGTCAAAATTGATCAGAATTTATTAATAGGTTTCTTGCTGTGGCTGCTAGCATGCTGCCAGACTGTTCTTCAGTATCCTGAATATGCTAGAAAACATTTTTATTTGTACCAAATTATGTTTTACCCAGTTTTGAAAACTGCATAGAGCAAGAGTTTTTGTTAATAACAAGGCTACCCTCAGTGTAATCCATTTCTCAGAGTGGGAGCTTTGCTAGCACAGCATACAGCAAGCAGGGACTACGTACTCTCAAGCAGCCCCATGACAGTAGCTGCTGGCACTGAACTGATTAAGAGCCCTCTAACAGTGCAGCTGAGGCTTGCCACAGCCACCTCTTTGACCTTGTTAGCTCCTGGCTGCATGAATATTGCAACTGTTTTAAGATGTTTTATCATGACCCTTGCTCATATGACAAAACTCTGGTGGCTGTGAACAGCCTGTCCATGTATATTTCATAGTCCTGGTGCTCAGGTGCTCCAGGCAGTCATGCCTGTACTGTTTGGGCAGCTATATTCCCTGAAGAACATACTAAGATCTGGGTGTCCTCGGGCCTCCCTTTGTGCAACATAAAAAGGGAAGGTTACTTGTGCCTGAAGACCAGCACAATTTTGAGAACTGTGTGCCTGCTCAGTGAACATTTAAAGACCATAAGGCTTGCTACCTCTCCAGAACTGCCAACACCTGAGTAACAGAAGGATCTTGTAGAGCTCTGCAGAGGATCACCTGCCTCTGTATCATTTCTATCCAGTGACAATGGATACCTCTGCTTGAGGATGGTGAACTTATGTATGTTAGTTCCAGACTCAAAGACATGTATCTACTCAAAAAAGTTTACCAAATACTTAACTGCTAGAGCTAAGAAATACTTGATAGCTTCACTGTCCTGGTTCCAGCTGGGGTGCAGTTAAGTTCCTTCTCGGCAGCGGGTGCAGCTGTGCTGTGGCTGTGCTGTGCGAGCAATGCTGACAGCACACGGGTGGGTTTGGCTGCGCCCGGGTGGTGTCTATCCTCAGTCAGGGACTTCTCAGTGTCTCAGGCCCGGCCAGCGAGAGGGCTGGGGGGGCACGGGGAGCTGGGAGGGGACACAGCCGGGACAGCTGGCCGGGGCTGCCCAAAGGGATATTCCACACCATGGGGCGTTGTGCTCAGTGTATAAACTTGGAGGCTTAGCTGGGGCCTGGGCATTGCTGCTCAGGGACTGGCTGGGCATCGGTCAGCAGGTGGTGAGCAGTTGTACTGCGCATCACTAGTTTTCCTTTCTCCCTTTCACTTTGGATTTTATCCTTTTCCCGAGCTTCCCATTATAACTGTTGTTATTATTGTTCTTTTCTTTTTATTCTGTTTAAATTATTAAATTGTTCTTACCTTTGAGTTTTACATTCCTTTACGATTCTCCTCCCCATCCCTCCAGGTGGACAGGACTGAGCAAGCAGGCATGGTGCCTGATTGCCAGCTGGGGTTAAACCTTGACAGCCCTTTTTGTGCCCCTTCAGGCCTCTGGCTGGCAAGGCCTGAGAAACAGAAAGCAGAAAGTTAACTCCACCCCAGCCGCAACCAGGACATTGAGTAACACTCTTTGCAACACTGGCAGGACTATTAGCGGTGACAGTTTACTGTCATCGTGCTTGTCCTCACCTTCTTCCCTGTGCACTGTGCAAGGTAGATGAACCAAAGTAAAAAGGAACCATAAAAGACTCAAACATCTTATCTGTTGTTCAGTATAACCAGGATAAAAGGAGGAGGGGACACAAAGCCCGTTCATATTGCTGGCTGAAGTTTTACAAGCTTGGGTCCAGAATGCATGTGAGTCCCAGGCTTATGATCTTTTCCCCAGACATATATTCCTTTTTTTATACTTTTTTCAGGCTGAGGAACAACACTCATTCTCTTTGATTCTTACATCGGTAAGCAGTTTTCATAAACCAGAATTCACTCCTCTCATTTTACAGTGTAAGGACATGGTTTTCCACCCTGACTGCTACAGGTTTAACTAATTTTGTGTTGTAAGCCATAGCACAAGCATAGCAAGGCTGTGGCTGTTAATACATTGATGTCTCTCACTCCAGGGCTATCACACACAATAAACAATAGAGTGAGGTTGCTGGATATTCCACATTATTCTTTATAGCAAAAAGTGAGCAAGGAAGAGCTGCTAAAGTTTCTCACAGGGATTCCCTGGGATGCAGGTACAGACCCTGTCCAACCACCTTCCATAGTGGAGCAATGGTCACTTAGAAGCCATGAAGAGTCACAGAATAACAAAATAATTCAGGGTGGGAGTTCAGGAATCCTCCAGTCCAACCCCCTGCTCAAAGCAGGGTCACCTGTGAGGTCAGAGCAGGTTGCTCAGGGCTTCATCCATTTGGGTCTTGGAAAGCTCAGGTCTTGAAAACAAGCGTAGAGAGTGCTTAACCTCTCTGGACAATATGTGCCACTGCTTGACTGTCCTCATGAGGAAAAAGTTTTTTACTTTTATCCAGTCTGAATCTCTGTTGCTGCCATTTGTGTCCGTTGTCTCTTGTCCTTCTGCCATACACTGTTGTGAAGATCCTGGCTCCGTCTCCTCAACAATCTCTTTGTAAGTATTGGTTGTTATTTGGTCCCAAAAAACCCCTTTCTCTTCTTGAGGCTGAACAAGGCCAGCTTCACTGCACTTGACCATTGTCTTTCTTGCATTTCCAGCCCCATAACTGCATACAGTACCTGCTAGTCTCAAGAGTGCTGAGTAGAAGGGGATGTTGGTTTCCCTCCATCTACTGATTTTGCTCTTGTCAATACAGTCCAATATGCTGATGTCCTGTATTGCTGCATGGGGTTCTTCCTTCCCAGGTGCAGGACTTTGCATGGAATTGCTGAATTTAATGACATTCCTGTTGGCCATTTCCTCCAGTCTGTACAGGTCTCCATTCAAAGGCAGCTTTGCAGTCCTATCTGTCTCCTCAACTCTCCTGCTTGTAGAGTATGAAACTCATACAGCTGGGGAAGCTGGCTGTTTTTACTACTGCAAATAACAGTGCTTTAAAGAGAGGCTCGTAACTCATGTGCTTTTCCACTTGATGAGGACTCATAAACTTGTTCAGAACACAGCATTCCCCCTACAGAATTGCATAAATTCTCCCCGCTCCTCTACACACATGACACAGAACCCAGTAAGTCACATTTTTATTAATCTATACGCATTGCAATTTGGTCAATAAAATAAACCTTCTCCTCATTTGTCAGTAAGGATTTAATATCAAGCACTTTGCACTACCATAACCTTAAAACTACAAGCCAGAATGTGAGCATAGGGAATAGACATACATTGTTTAATGGTTATTTATGTGAAGTATCTCATATAAATCAATGAAAGTATTCATGTAATTAAAGAGATTACAGTCTAGTTCTGGAATGCTGTTATATGTGCAAAATATTGCACACAAATTTTAAGGATATGTTACAAGTACTAAGGAAGTAATGAGATCTAAACTGTAATCATCCATTCCATTATACTTTGAAATTATTTTGATACAGAATACTTGGTTTTGTCTATTTTCTGAATTCATGTAATTTCAATTTGACACATTCAGTCTTTTGAAATGGGTAGGCTGGATCTCGGTATGGATTTCAAGTATCTTCCTAAGCAAGCCACAATAGTTTCAGGAAAGTGAACACATAAATATGCATATACCTTCAAAAACCCTATTTCACCACAATGTAGGAAAACCCACACCGTTTTGGAATGAAAACCCACATACCCAAAAGCGAAGACTTAGAAGATCTCTGAAGCACCAGTACCAATATTCTAGCTACAAAAACTAAATCAGACAAACAAAAGATAATCATCTTTCTTTGAAATGGGTGTTACACAAAATGATGCATAAATCCTTCATCTCCACCTCTACCTCCTGTTCCTCCTGAAACTCCATCATCATGGTGTCAGACCTCACAGTAGCTCCTTCATCACCCTGTCTCCAGAGCAGAGAGCAGGTGAGCTCCACCCGCTCTGAAAGTCCTGTTCTTTAACAGCTATAGCTCTCACTCTGACCACTGACGGTTTCTCCTTCTCTTCTAACACTCATTTCTTCTGCGTTTTAAGGATTCTTTTTTCACCACTTATCCTCACAAGCCTTAAAACCTCTTTCTGCTATGCTGCCTGCCATTTCTGCTCTTTTTGTTTTCTCCTGTGTTATTACAGCAGTGGCACAGCGCATGCACCCCCGAACAGCATTGGCAAGAATTGTTCTGCGTGTTAAGTGTGATGGGCTACAGCAACCAGCTCAGTCCCAGGAAACTCTGGCTCTGCTCAGCAGAGTCACTGGAGTGGTGACTAACAACTGTGCTTGAATCTGGAGAGAGAGCTTTGCGTTCACTTCTTACTGTTTTTTCTTAGAGAAGAAGATGACCACAGAAATTACTGGAAGGACAAGCCAGCAGACCCGGTGTCTCTGTGGAGCTAAGGAGGAGTAAAAGGAATGGCAGCTTTTGCTGCCTGACAGCCTTCAGCCAGAGCTCCTCTGGTGTTATCAGCCAGGACAGCACAGACTGCACAAGTCAGCAAAGAGAGAATATAGGAAAATTAGATATACTGAGAGGCTAGATGAAAAATAGCAGTACTATCTCTGTTTTCCTAATCTACAAGAATTTCTCAGACTTTCTTACGCAAACTCCAGCTGTGATTGTGTCCCTCTTCTGCTCCCCTTTTCTCCTTCCTCTGTCCTAAATGCTTGAACACAGTTGCTGTGAGAATGACCATTCTTTGTTATCTCAGAGTTACACTGGTATTTCAGTAGTTTCTGTCTTAATCCACCCAAGATATTAATTCCTAAATTTAAAGAGTTCATAGTATTGAAGGCAGATCGTTCTTATTTTGAGTAGTGTGCCACAGAGGACTTCCAGTCTCTACCACAACAAAGGCAAGTTTCCCCTTCTCATTTACAAAATGTTGCCTTTGATTTCCCCCATCCTGGCCCTGTCAGTTGAGAGCCATCTACTTCTATTTCCCTCACCTTGGTCTCCTCTTGGTTCTCCCATGACTATGCAGAACTACTCTTTCCTTTGTGATTTCTCTCATACGGTTTTTCCCTTTGCCACTTTGCCTTATTTAATCTTTCCCTCACCTCTCCATTCATATTCAAGTAATAAGGACTATGCTCACGTCCAGTTTTGTTACTTCCTCCTGACACTAATATTACTCTGTCAACTCAGTTACAAAATACTTACCTCTCTCTTTTATATTTTAACTTTCATTTCTTTCTAATCTATCACAACTTTTTGTTGTCGCTTTCTGCATGCACCAAAGACACTGTTGTCAGTTCTGCAAGGTTTTATCTTGCTATTACGCTTGTCTGGCAGAAGCATTTTATGAAATTTTGTATGAATGTCATTACACAAAAATAAATTTAATTGTTACATTTTGTCATTCATGCCTCAGTGGATGTGTCTTATGAAAAAAAACATATCTGAATTTCAAAGCCTTCACAGGATTAGGATTTTCAGGGTTTTTTAATGACATATTTTAAGCATTGCCTGAAATGGAGGAACTAAAAAAATCTGGCTAAAGGAATTACATATGTGTATAAAGTAACCCAATTGGGATAATATAAAATAAATTAGAGATAATCCAAATTAGTGAGAATTATTATTATAGTGAATTAATGAGTAGGCAAGGAAACTATGACTGGGAGTCATACAAATCATTTTCTGTCAACTGGTCCAGCAATCACTTAGCTCCATAATACTACAAAATGTTACACAAGAGCATTAAACAAATGGGTGTGCACATGGCTCTCTTGCACCTATATTAAAAGAATGGAAAGGCATAACAATGTATATACAATAAACCAAAAGACAGACAATCATAGGCAAATTTGAATGTATAAAGAAAAGCAGATGTTTAGTGGGATAACAGGAAAGATCTTCAGATCAGACCCACACTCTTCAGACATGTGGTATAAAGAGACCAAGACTGCCACAAACAGAAAGTCAGATAAGGATGCAGAAATAGCATACTTACAAAAAAATAATAATAACCCTTGAAAATTACTATAATGTCAGAAATATCTGTTTCAAAATGGGAATTTCTGCTATACTCAATTTTTAAAATACTGTGAATCAATGAACAAAAATAGAACCTCAAGAAGACATTGTGGTTCACACCCTGCTCTCTGGAGGTGGGAGAACAAGCAAAATGGCAAAACACCTCTCCAGAAGCAGAATGATTGCGAGTTGAAGTCTTGTGCTCTCTCACAGTTGCTCTCTCACATCAAGTGTTGCAGAGCATGTGCCTCACGGGATACGTCAATTGAAAAGCTTCAAGCCTGCTCAGTAAAATCACCCTGCCTTCTACAGCAAAATTTACATGAAGATTTCCTTCACATGTAGTAGATTCTTCTCTTGACTGCTTTGAGGGTCCCTCTGTATCGTATGTTGCAGCTCCATGAACTTTCTATGGAGCTGGAAGAAAAAGGAACATTTGTGTTCATTTGAAACGATCTATAAAAAGCAAATATTGTCTCTTTCTTTGGAAAGGGACTTTATAAATGAATACTCCACTATCTTATCTCCTCAGCACCCTGCCTCCTTCACCAGAGGGATGTGGTTCTTCCATACTAGAACAAGCAGCTCAAAAAGAATGATTCAATGTTTTTTGGTAAGAATCAGAATATGATTGTGTTACATTGTTCTCAAAACATTTCCTATTAATGGCTAGACCATATTATTTTATTTCTTCCTTTTGATCTCTCTCACCACCACCCTTGACAGAAACCCTATCTGGGTTAAAGTTTCTAGCCCTTTACTAAGTGCTGTAGCAAAGGACAGGAACTCCTGAAGCACAAAGACTTCCTCCCTACCAGAACCACAAAAGTCACAGGATGGTCTTACAAAAAGTGGAGTTCGTATTTTGTCGTTTGCAAAGTTACAGCACACACTTTTTATTTTTTCTTTTTTTTTTTTTTTTTTAACGAAATTTTGCCCTTTGCATCAAAGAAGTAATGACAAGACCATAGATGTAATATTCTTTCAGTGTGGAGTCTATCTTTATTAAATAAGGAGGAAATATACATGTAGCTTCAAATCAAAAAATATTCCCAAGACTGCTTAGAATTGCAGGGAAGCACCTGCCATCATTATCCCCAGATTTTTACTATGCCAACATGTTAATGGCTAACATCTCATCATAAGATATTTATCATGATCAGTTAGTGTGTTATGGAGCTATCTGTGCAATACACTTCACATATCAAACAGTGGATTCCAGGTAGCTGCTACAGGAAGACATTTGTATGTATGCCTAACTAGAGCTTACAATTTACGATTTTTTTAGAATGATTCATACTGTGGTTTCAGAGTCCGGGCTTTATATAAAACATACCTGTTAGTAATAAGCTGCCTTTGAGATACAATATAATAGCTTTTCCATTTTTAAACAGCTTCAGAAAAGGTTTCCTGAGTACTAAATGCTTCATTTAGTAGGGCAGAATTTACTCTTTGACTGAAATGACCGGTTGCTTAAATGTACTTTTCAACTGATGCATAACAGTGAAAGAAAATAAGCAAAACAGCTGTAAATGATCAAAAAGAAACATGTTTATGTATGATATCATTATGTAACTACCTGTTTTCACTGTAATAGCAAGCCAAATAGCATAGACCATCTGCATGCATAAAATATTTCCACCTACATGGTATGAGGCATTTATAGTCCTTACCGGACTCCTTTTTGATTTCAAATGTAAATACGATCTAACTGCTGCGCTTTCACTTGAATTTCAGTGAGGCTTTTGTCCTGAGCAGTTTGAGTTTACTGTCATTTCTTCTAAGTAAACATGTTGCAGGAAATTTTCTCTTTTATGATCACAAATACCCCACACATGGGAGCTAACAGCTTTTTGTATGCTTCAGCTGTTTCACAGATGAATAATGATAAGACTTAAGCCTATTCTTAGCATGTGTCTTGTAAAAGTCCACTAGAAAAGTACACCAGGAGGTTGTATACTGCTCGGCAATGATTTCCACATAGAGATGTAATGGAGGTGTCCCTCTTTGTGTAGAAAATATGTTCTTCACAAACCTACCTTTAGCCTTTGTGGGAGACAATGAGCTTTCTATTACAGTGAAAGAAGACAGAGATACCTGGTGAGGCACATTAACACTTTCAAGTTGCAGGGTCCAAACATTAAGTAATTTATACATGCCTAGTTACTCTTCACTGGTTAATAAAAGACTCAGTTGGTAAACTAGCTACTGTTTAAGTGTAGGAATGCAGAACTGTTGAGATGTGGAAGTCTTCAGGCTTGCACAGGAACAGTTCCATTATTTTCTCCAGTCTTCCTCTCTGCTATGGAATTGACTGTCAAGTATTTCTTATTCCCTTTGTGCCTGATGGAGTGTCTGTGTTAATGAAGTGCTTCATGTAGTCCATGTTGTTTACATTTCCTGAATATATTCAGTATTTTCCTTGATCTAAAGAAAGAAAGTGGTTATAGCCACTGAGCTGATAGTTATTTTCTAACAGATAGTTTAATCAGATTTTTGCACACCAGTGTAGTGTTACAGTAGCCCAGATGTGAAATCTGCAAGGGGCCATGCTTGTAAGAATGAGTCCTAGCCTGATTAAGAAGTGAAAGAAAAAAACATGGAAACATTTCTCCTGATCTAAGAGTTTGTAAAGATCTGTCTCACAAAGCCTGTCTCTTAGCTCTTTCCTTTCACATTATTTGAGTTCCAGTAGGAAACATGAAAGGTGTGTAAAAATAAAAAGGATTTGACCATATTCTTGCAAGTGCTGTCATCCACTATGTCCATCACATGGAGATGACAGCCTTCACACCATCTCCATGGGGCTGAAGGGTCTTTAGGCGTATCGGTAGGAACATACTAGGCAGACATAACCTTGATCCTAAAGCCAGTCCTCCCGCCTCCAGCAGCACTTATTCTTCTTTCCCTTTTTGGCAGAACTACAAGGCTAATTTTAAAGAGCCACTGTACTGTATCCTGTAATCATGAGAATTACCACAAAAAAGATGAGTAGAAAGTGGAGAGTTCAGCAACCTCTAAATGTGTGTTTCTGCGGGAAAAGGCTTTTGTTTCTGAAATAATCCTAAAGAATCAATTTTCAGCAGGTAGACATGTGGATACATATGTCAAAACTGGACAAGAATTATAGCCCTGAACAGACAAATCAATACCTACCAAGCAGGCATTTGTGCTCAAATGCCTACCAAGTGTGTGACATCTTCAGTCACTTATTTTGCAACTACTATTGTTTGTGTGCTTTTGTACATATATCCTTTGTTGACAGACTTCGAGACTGACCAACACTTTTAATCATAGTTCTACCTGACAGTTAAGAATGGTTTATTTCTGTTGTCTGCTCAAGCATATGAACAACAATCCCTCCCCAGGCATCTTCTTATCATATAAAAAGCAAAAGGATTGTTTTGTGTTTATAATTTCTGCAACATTAGTACAATTTCAGACAATTTATGAAAGCAGATCAGAGTGTAAAATCTTTATATAGTTTTAATAACTTTTTTATAATCTTTAAAGAATTAATTTACTTGCATACCTGTTTTTATGCACAGTATGCTCAGATCAGTGGTTCACTTCACAGTGAGCAGTGTACCTTAATGCACAAGCAGCTCTAGTGACTTTAATGAGGCTTCCCATCCAATGTAGTTCAGTGCAGCAAAACAAAAATGTCACAAGCTTGTACTACGCCTACAGTCATAAATTCATGATGGGGGTTTCTGAAAGTAATTGTAAACAAATAAAGGTGATCAGTCATAGTAGTCAACAACGGGAAAATATTTTTTAAAGGATAATTGTGTATCTACAAGTATGGAGTAAGGAAATAGAGGTACATTTTGGAAGAGTTTCAGCAGTTAGTGGCATACATGCAACTGGACCCTTTGGCATTTCAGATCCAGTCTTCTGAATGAGACTAACGATAAGAAGTCACCCGGAGAAAGCTTTCACTAATATAGGTCTCAGTAAGCTTGTCAAAAGGACATGGCCACCATGAGATGTGACCACACCTGCAATTTTGAGGAAGACTATGGAAGTGTGACAGTGCAACAAGGGATGGAGGCCTATTATTGCTCTTCTTGCAATGATTTATGTTACAAAAGTCTTCAGCAAGTCTAATTTTCCCCAGATTGAGATGAAACAGACTAATTAACTGCAGCTGTCTCCCTGAAGAGCTATCTGCTGTCTGGGCTGAGGTGAATTCAGAATTCAAACAGACTACGAGAACATAAAATGAGAGCAGTTATAATGAATGACCAAGTATCCTGTCCATTTAACCCTGTCTCCTACCTCAGGCCTACATCCTAGACTGAAATGTCTAGGGATAAAACAAGAGCAGGGCAATTGTGCAGTGGTAACTCCCAAGAAGAGGTCTTTGCATCCAGTGCTTTGCAGGTTAGGAAGGCAGGACCTTCCAGGGCATGAGGTGTTCTTCTCATGCAGAATCAAGCACTTGACATGTAGGAAATAAAGGCAATTTTTTCCAAATTTAATGTCATTAAAAAAAATTGAATTTTACTTTTAATAATTGTTATAAAATAACAAAAACTAAGGCATGACATCTTTCCACCTATCAAGAAAAGCTTTTTGTTTCCTACAGATTTTCTTTTACATAAGATGCATATCCTCAGGTAACCATCAGACACAGTGCTGAAAGATGCTGAGTTTCAAAACTGCCAGTAAGAGTCTCTAGTTTGTAAGTTTATGGTAAATCATAGCTTTAGATACACAAGGTCACAATCACCTCCATCATTGTGTCCTTGAAATCCCATGGATTAATTTAGCACTGATGTAGAGTGATTTTTAGAGGAGTTTACCCAGAGAGCAATTGCTTCATGTTGGATGACATATTAAAGTCCTTTACTGCTTCTGACAAATCACTTTGCTGCCAAAGCATTTGAAAAGTTCACAGCTCTTCTGTCTCCAAGGTACAGTATATTTATCATTCAATCCTTCACTGGAATTCAAGATATAAAAGTTCTTAAGGGTCATGTTCTAAAACATTATTATAAAATTATTCAGATTCTAAAAAGCTTGTAAGATTACTTCTGAAGCTATTTTTCAGTGTCTTTTCTGTAAACTAGAAGTAAACAATTTGATCAGGCAAATAGCTGAATCATGACTCAGAAGTCTTATGCCACATTACAGTTGACAAAGCAGCCAAAACACTTGAGTGTCAATGGGCAGTACAGACCCAGGTATGCATCTGTGCATCTCATGTACTCTCTGCATGCACACATATACATACACATTCATATATATATGTAAACATGCATAGCTATGCCTTTATGTGCATATATATTAGTACTGGAAATCTCTGACAGCACTTTTGTAAAAACTTTAGTTTAAACTATTTATTTCATTACCTGACCTGTTTAAAAAAAAAATAAAATAAAAAAAAAAAGAAGACAAAAAGCCCTGGCTGATTATCATCCAAGATTCAGGCAGTCCTATTTCCCTCAATTTTTATGAACTCTCAAGAAATATGCTTTTTAGAATACAAACGTAAAAATATACATGCACAGCTGCATGTTTCATATCTCTGTTAAAATAGTATGTCGTATTTCCGTAAATCAAGTTACTTTTCCATCAGCATATCAGAAGCTAAGGAGAAAAAATGAAGCCATATTGTAACAATTTTTTTAACTTCAGATCTACTTATTAGCCTTGTCTTCTTTCCAATCAGATTTGAAAATTGTTACAAGCAAGCTTAATTACCTTTGCAATAAAAGCAATTAATTTTCTTCAGAGACTTAACCGTAGTGTTCAAAATACCATTTTGAATCTATAACTGAGACTCATGCTGAAAATATTAGTAGGCCTATTCAAAGCATAGCATACATAAACGACAATGACTGATGGAGAACTGTCTAAGACAAAGTAGTCTTCATCCTTACTTGGACGTATTTCTAATATTATAGTCTATAAATGGAATAGCAGAAAAGGATGAAAAGCACACTGTTGCATTTTTTATTATGCTTGAGAAAATACTTTTTTTATATACAAACAGAAAACTCCTAAATGATTAAATAACCTCTTCAAAAAATAAGAAAATCAGATACTTCAATGGCTGATTATATCCAGTATTCATGTATTGTTGGCTACCATACATTCACAGATATAAGAAAAAAGCTGTGTTTTATAGAATTTGCACATGTGAGGATTTTCTAATGATCTAAGTAATCCTTGTAGACACAGTCATGTATGTGTGCATGCTCATACACACTCACACATGCACATGCAGTGTATCATCTTCCTCCTCCCCTCTGTGTTCCCCACATCTGCTCACACCAGCAAGGAACTCATTCCATGGACACAGATGCTAACAAATCAGTATAGGGAGTAGTTATAATCCAATTCCAAAAGGAATTCATTACTCATAACTGCAAGTTTATCTACCAGAAAGGTAATTGGTTATGTCACACACAGAGACTACCACTGGTAGAAGGTTAGCCTTGAGGACTTGTAGGAGCCTTGAGGACTTGCAGGATGATAAAAATGTGTCGTTCCTCATTGTAGCAATGTTGTCCATCTGCAGTACAAAATATGTCGTGTCACTTTTGTCACCCAGAATCTGTACTGTTTATCTTTTCAGATGGCACAATGGCTCACAAGTCTTGCAGGTCCCACAGCTTGAGAAGACTGCACTTTTCCACAGGATGCTTCAGAAGCTCCAGCATTTGTGTAAAAGCACTAACAAAAGCTCTGGCTACGAGCCTAAACCATGATGCATATTGATCAACCAGTCACACAATGTTACTGTCTTCTCTTCTTCCCTATGCCTAAAGCTGTTAAAAGTACCCAGGTTCTTCACTGACAGAAAGCAGAAGTACCCAGAAAAAAAACTGAAACCCTCGTTAGTGTAGTTTCCACCCTATGCGTGGGGTGGGGTGTGGGGGGAGAAGCAGAGAAGGGAAGGGGAAGCAGAAAGGAGTAAATATTTTCATTAAAATGACAAGTGCAGATCCAAACTTCTGTGCTATTTCCTCTCTTCCCTTCTGTAAACAGGAGAATCAAAAGCTTTCCACAGATGAGATGCAGCCTGGGGAAAGAGAATGGGAGTCTAGGACAGGAAGGCTCAGGGCAGCTGGAGAAGAGGGGTAGAGAGATCAGAGGTGGGAGTGGGAAAAAAACAATTCTACATGCAGGGCTCCTGGAATGGGGCCCGGCAGCAGTGAGACAGTAATGTGTCATTCACTCAAAATAATACAAATGCATAATAAATAAATAATGCATTATAAATGCATAATAAATAGTAGAATGGCAAATGCCTGCCACTGCCTACCAACACAGCCTTTGAATAAATGTAAAAGCAGTTTTGGGTTTTGGTTTTCATGGACTTTGAGTATTTTGTCAGATAAAGTTAGACCTTGAATCAGATTCTTATGGCAGATTTTCTAAAAAAAGCTCATGGGAAGTTTCAATAATGTGCTCATGTTTGCTCAGGCAGCTGCTAGATTTACTAGATCTTCATGTGCAAATATTTGAGTTCTGTGCACATTCATGGACACGTAGTCATACAAACTGACATTAAAATACATTAAAGTACAGAACAGGAACTATTAGCCACCAGGCTTTCGGTGTGCCACTAGGCATACTGCTATTCAGATTATGATTAATAATTGATAATAATGAAGAAAATAATAAGAAACTTAGCTTTTAGCAGAAACTGTTACTGTCAAACGAGAAAAACAAGAAGTGAGGGGCATGACACAACACCTCTGCTTTCCTTTAAATGACTATAGAATTAAAATATTGTGGAATAAGTTCTTCCAGGAATAGTCCAATAGAATGGGATTTTCTACAGAGAAGCAGACAGAAAAAAACTGTGGCTATGACTTTCTATAGTTTGCAACTGGAGCAATCACTCATGTAAGGTGCTTCTCTTACAGAAAACAGTGTACATACCTAGCTTGTTGGCTATTAAATGCAAGAGACCTGACGAGTTATAGATAGCTTGTTGGCTATTAAATGCAAGAGACCTGACGAGTTATAGATAGCTTGTTGGCTATTAAATGCAAGAGACCTGACGAGTTATAGAATGTATCTAGCTGAAACAGGGAGACCATTTTTACATCTGTGTTTCCTTTTTGAGCCTTTATTTCTTGTCTAACAGTAAAACTACCACAAGATATTTATTACTGTGGTTGGTTTTAGGTTTTGTTTTTGTTTTAAAATATGTTTACATGAAGTATAGGCTTTGTAATACAGTATTTTCTGAAATAATTAGGTTACTAGCTTTTGCATTATACAGGACTTTAAAACATAAGCTATGTGCAAATAATACTGTACTGACTAACCATATGAGACCTCTGTGGTTTGTAACAGATGTGTGACTGATAAACATAAAAATCTGCTGTGGTTTAACAGGTGGTTGATGGAATTGAATGTCTTGTTGGCCATCTGACTTTGAGACAGTTGGAGCCAATGAGTTGTTAAGGGTTAATCCAGGTTACAAGCACTTTGCATGTCCCACCAAGCACTTCGTTAAATACAGCAAGTCCTTTGGTTCAGAAATGAACTTCACAAAGGAAGCACCTCCACGGGGTGGATGGGCTGATAGGGACTTCACCACGGGCAATGTGCTCAGCAAACTAGGGGAAAAGTAATTCCAGCAGGGGCAGATCGCAACCACCAACTCATTGACCACCAGCTCAATAAAGCCCCCAGACCCAAAAGAAGTGGAGACTGAGCATGGGGACTACTTCACATGAGAAACAAGAGAACTATTTGACAAATTGGAAATGGAGTACTGAGCAATGAAGGAGTTGGGTAACTTGTAACCAATGAATGCTGCTGTCTTTGTATGCTAAACTGTATAAATAGTGTACAGTTTTGACAGTCAGGGAGCTGGGCATCTGTGGGTTACCACCTAGCTCCCTACTTTGTGCAAACCCGAAGAAAGCAATAAGGAACACCTTGACTTGGTGTGTGAATTGGCACTGTGCACCAGGTAACGAACCCACCGATGGGACAACAACATGGCCAGATGGCTTTATGATTCTCATGTTGGCCAATATTTAGAAACATGTCTCCAAACACAGTAAGTTGACAGGTTTTTGCTGCCCATGACAATATTAATGTCCTTATAATTTTTTAAGCTTTTTCATATGTCTGCGTAGATAGTGTCTGCCCAGTAATTGACTGCCATTAGATGCAGCAATAATTCTACAAACAAACAGTGCAAGTGTTCATCTGTGTCTTACAGGCACAGTACTCATAATTCAGCAAGTGTGCTTGAATGAGTTTTAAAGTCCCTGCGGACCAGAATGAGAAAAGGATTTTTGGGAGAGGTTACATCTCATATTATACTGATACTTTTGGAAAAAAGCAGGCTATCAGACATGCAATTCATTCTTCAAGTCTGAAGGAGAAAGGTCTGAAGGTTTCTCTTCAGGATTGGAACATTTGCTATGACTTCAAATGAAATCCTTCAAGCAGTCATAAAACCAGAAGGAAAAAAAAAAAAAAAAAGGAGGAGGTGGGGTAGGGGGTGGTGGGAAGGAGCTTGCTTATATAAGAGAGCAAATAAGTTTATTATTAACAGGGGAAAAGGTGTGATAGCCCTTAGTGTTTGAAAGACAAGGGGTGGCGAGAGAGGTCTTTGGTAGCAGAGCCCTGGTAAGGGCGAGTAATTAGCTGGTGATGGGTTTTGGGAGAAATTCTAATGCATCCTAAAACCAGAGTAAAAACTCTACTGAGCTGGTAATTTTCAGTCCAATAAAATCAGAACATTTTATTTTCTAGGCTATATTGACTCACTGGGTTCAGTGCACTGTTATAGTTCAGTGGCCCAGGACAAGAGTGTATTCCAGTACAGTTTTCTTCCCAACTTGTGGGAAATAAATTACTGTTTAACTTTCCCTCATGAAGCAGATTATCTTCCACAGTCCTACCTAGCGAGCTGTTTTCCCTACGTAACAAATAACAAGAACTCTTCCCACACCTACCCCTTTCTTCTCTGTACACCCATGGTTTCAGTTCAGATGGAAATTTTTCAACAAACTACCCCACTGTTTTCCTCTCAGGACCATCACTGAAATCTGATCTACTCCTTATTCAGCAAAGAAGTCCATATGAGGACTGAAGACTTTGTTAAGTGTCTCAGAGTAAACGTAGATCGGCTTGCTTATCTGGGCTCTCCTCAGCCATGTATATTATCACCAGAATCATCACTGTTTGTTTCTGTATTTTGGATTCACTGCCACTGACAGCTGTCCACAGAGAAAATGCCCAAATCCAGTGGCAGTTTCTCTTTTTAATTTGATTTACACCATTTTCAGTCAAAGTTGCAAAGTTTTCTAATTAGCATTTATGCTCTTCAGAGTGGGTGATATGTGTAGCTATTGCTTTTTATTGTGCCCACAGCTCATATAATTTAAAACAAGTTTTAATGTTGGGTTTTTTTGGTAGGAGGGTAGACAATACAGTGGGTAAATAAAACTTACTGAATAAGTAAAAGAAATTGGAATGAAGTCCTTCACAACGCTGCATAAGAGTCCTATTTCTGCAAAGCCCCTTTCTTGGCAAAGGACTTAAACACATTTAAATCCTACTGGCTTCAGTGACAGCTGAGTACATGTTTAAGTATTTTGCTGGTGGCTGGCCACCATATTCTGTACGTTGCAGAATCTAGCTTTTAGATAGATCTGCTGGGTGCAAGAGGGAATGGGGTGAGGGTGGTGGGGATATTAAAATATAGGATGTTGGCACCCATAATATTTTATTCCAGATGCAAAGAAGAAACATTCAAGAAATACACTTTTGAAAGTGAATACTAAACTTTAAAAGTTTATAGGAAACTTTGGAAATTTGTTTCTCATATTACCACTACAAGATAGCAGTGGTAGGAAAAAATAATTATTAATCTTTTAAGATGGTATATTACCAGATGTCCTTTCTCAACTATTCAATATCCATATGGCAGCCTTTCTTAAGTGTAAGTGTGTTTGTCCATATACAAAAGCAATATCCTCAGATATTCTGGGCTATCAAAACATGACAGAAAAATGAATGTGCCCTTTTCTGTGCTCTCTTCCCTTTAAATCTGCCTCCTCAAAATAGCAGATACTTCCAACTGTATATTCATGGACTGGCTTCGCAAGTTAATTACCAGTGTTCTGGATCATTGTAAATAAAACCTAAAGGCCAGCCCAATCTACTGAGCTCCTAGAAGAGCAATATTTTTATAATGTATGACATATCTAAATACACTGTGTAATTACAGAAAGTTTTCTGATGCAGTTTAGTTTTGGCTGGTTCTGTATTTGGTGAAAACCTCATATAATATAATGATGGAGTACATTAAATATATGTATGTAATTTGCAAAAATTCCAAAAAAGAGGAATATTTTGTATGAAGACAATAATGCCCACTACAATCATATTGCACTCAGGAACATGAAAGGAATGCTAGATTAAAAACACACTACCACATACATATATGTACCTAATTGAATAGATAAAAGCAAAGAAAAGCTGTGCAAGTTTTGATATATATTCTTGCTGCGATGACTATTTACCCATAAGTCAAATGAATCTGTAGTTCTTTCCTACAGACAACCTGGTCCAGACTGTTCCTTGTACAGCCCGCATCCTGCAGTCCAATGCGATTCTTAGTTGATTTATTTTCAGTTATGATCACAGATGGAGGCAGAAGCTGATTCCCTTGACTTTGAACAGTTTGATGTTCATTTGGAACATGAGAAAAAGCTAGTGATGCCATGATAATGCCAAGACAAGATTTTAAAATGCCGACAGACAGCTTTTCTGACTCACTGGGAAGTCTGCAGAGCCAGCACAGAGACTATGCAACACACTTAGTCTTAACTGTGCTTTCAACTCAGGTTGGCAAGCAATGCAAGATTAAGCAGAACAAGTGGCATCCAAAAAGAAAAACACACAGGTGATTATGCAAAGGCAAATCTCACTCAGCAGTGGTAATACTGCTGTCCTCCTGAGATTGTTGCTTCACCATTGTATACATAACAGATTCAAAACAAATAGCTGTTCTCCAGGAACTTGCAGGTTGAAAACAGCACGCAATGCATTGTAGAAACCCACAAACGAGGCAATGACTAAGGCACCTCTCAAAAGTATCTCCCCAAAAATATCTGTTGTAATGGCTCTCACAAATACTCCCAAAAAGAGATATTCCGAAATATGGAGCAGTGTTGAGCCAGTGATTACTGGCTTCTGCCACCTAACCACAATGTGCAGCTGCACATAATAATAGTGAAATTAATTTGATGTTTATCCATGGACGTTTATCCAATGTTTCCTGGAAAATATATGCATATTGCTTCAGAACAAATATGTGAATAACTGGTCAGTTTCCAAGCACGCAAGTTTTACAGCAGCAGTAACAACTTTGTTTATACAAAGGCAGCCTTAACCTCTGATGAAATACAATGTCTTCTATCAAAGGGAAGGGCTACACTGATATATTCTGTTGAACAAGGTAGAAAGGCGATGGCAGCAGTGACTGAAGCAATAAAGATCAATAAAAGTGACAGTACAATTCAGAAATGAACATGATTTTCTGGTAGAACAAAATGGTTTGCAATAGGCACTGTAAAATGTAATTGAAAGTTCAGTATATGCCTACATGAGGGGCTTAATTCTTTGGAAAACAGTACAGTTACTCTAAATGGCAATTCATATTTCAAAAGTACTTAAACTAATAATTGTTCGATTCTGATTATATAAAAATTCATGCTATATTTCAGAAGATTTAGGAAGTAATGAGTGTGGGTTTAAGAGAAACAGAAAGTAACAGCATTGTGGAAATCCTCATTATAGGTTAGCTTTTCTGAAAGCACATCAGTACACAATGATTAGGTACAAGCTGATTTTTCTGTTCTTATTATATACAACTACTTCTACAATGTTTACTCTCACTGCTCCACAACTAGTGCTAACACGGATGACAATAACACAAGATGGAGAAGCGCAGTTTCATTTAAGCAAACCATTTTCTGTTTTCTATCATCATGCTTCTATCAGTCTGGCAATTTACCCCAAGGAACAGCACAGCTAATTGATGCCATCATAATCTGAAGACCTATTAGCCTCCAAGCTTAATTGTATGTATTAGTACAACAAAGAGCAGAAATCGTTGACTTCTGAAAATCTGAAGGCAGAACAAAGGCTGACAAATAATGAAAACTGCTCAAAAATGATTAGGTGTTATTATAAATTGAAATCTATTCCGTCAATTGCAATGAACTGGTCATATAAAGCTTATTTCAAACAAGGTACGTGTCATACAAACAGTGAATCCTCTTTGTGCTATTCCTACTGTCAGAATTTAACAAGTGGGAACTCAAAATGAGAAAGGAGGTAGTGGAAGCATTAGTTGAAATTATGTTATTTAAATAAGGAATGAGGCTAATTCTCCCATGAGGACATAAAAAACAAGCCCTAAGGGATGAAGCTGCCTCCCGGCCTGGACCTCTGAGGGGCCAGAAGCAGGCAACTAGAGCAGGACAAGAGGGCAGCACCAAGCAGGGGTATTTCGCCAGCAGCCCCTCAGGAGCTGCCCACCTCTGCCCCGGATCGGCAGCAGCACTCCTCAGTCCAACAGCCACGTGGGGACTTCATACATACAGAGAGCACTGCAAAAAATGCCGCAGAGGCAGGAGGTATCTGCACACAGACACGATTTCTAGTGTATTTGCTTTATTTTACTAGAAAGAGAACATTAAAGACTAGGGCTTGGATTTTGTGAGTCAGATGTCTGGAAAACACATGGAACTTTATTCTCATACTGTGAACAGGCTCACACACATTCTGTAGAATGCTTTATCCTTTTTGTACTTACTAGGAACAAATTTCTGGTCAGTTTTGGTGAGGATGTTGATTATACCTGGCTGAGCTGCTCAGAGTCCTAGACAACTTTACCAAGTGTCAGAAGACTGAGGGTTTGTTCACAGATTCTCGCAGGTTTTCCCATTTATCCTTGCATAATGATACTCACATAATGACCCCAATCCTAGGTAATAGGGCACACCTGCTGAGATCACTAATGCAGCTTCTCAAAGGCAATTCAGTATGAAAGGAAGCTTTTGTAGGGTGTCTGCAGTATACAGTTTAATTATGTTAAGATTAGTTTACTGTCAACCTCACTGATAGTATTAATAGTCTGGCTATGTCAGCCTTACATTTGAATATCTATTTCATTTAACTTGTAGGCTCAGGGCAAAAGAATCAGGACCTTTCTAGGTAAATGGCATATTTCCAGCACAAGACTGGTCAATATATCTACTTGATAGCATAGTCATGGGAAAATGCAGGGGAGTGGAGTGTATCTGATTTAAATCTGGACAATACATAAGTTATCTAATTTTCATCTATACTAAGTCTGTAACTTGCTATTGTACTACTGTTCTTTGGCATAGGATTATAACCAGTCTATGAGGCTGGCAGCTTCACGCTCTCTCTTCATTCCTGTTGGACAGTATTCTGCTCTAAAAACACATGTCTCTCATAAGTGTCAGGAGAAAAGGTTTGCAGCAGGGAAGAAGAGACCCCCTTACTGCTAGTAATGCAGCCAGGTAAAAGCTGGGTTAGCTGTTTGTCCCAGGAATGGAGGACAGAATCCAGTTAACGTTATGCATTAACATCTTAAATGGCACATGGGATGACACAGGACAAGCAGAGAACACACTGACTGGGGTACCACCCAGAGCTGGTCTACAGGGTTTGTTAAGGTCACCAAAGCCAATGCAATCCTGTCCTTTGGAGGCATCACCTTCTGCTAGGATCAGTTCCCAAGGAGGCCAAAGTCCTTTAAAAGGTCTTAGTAGGGCTCTCTTCTTTTCTAAGCACAGCCTCAGGAAGAGGAGTGTATGTGTCATTGAGTTTACCCTATGCATTATCCCAAGACAATACACAGAAAATGATAAAAACCATGTTGGAAGAAAACACCTGAAGCCATGCTGCCATCTAGGTCCTCCGACTACCTGTTGCACAAGACGGCACACGTCCTCTCTTGTGTTCTGCTGCATAATGACACAATTTCAGCAGGTTTCCCACCCACCTATTCTTCTAACTACAGTAGCTTATACACAGAAAGAAAGGCATAAAATGTGTGTTTGTATCTTCTGAGGGGAAGAACAGAACTGCATATGAAACCAGAAGGAAACACCACAGCTCATTTCAAAACATGAGAGCTCTGAAGCAGGCTTTCAGGATTTGTCCTGGGTCGCACCAGGTATGTCACCTTTCAGTTCATCCAGGGTCAGGTAGCAAGTTAGGATCACCCTCAAAATCCTAGCTGTACATCAAGATACACACACACACTGTCCCACTTTAGGTGTATAAATCTTCTGTAACAGGGCTCTGGCACCTCAGTTCACCAGTCAGCACTGCAAAGGAGTTAAATGGACAGGTGACTTCCTCATCACACAGAACCCACTCACAGTGGTTTTTTTGTGGAAACATCCAAGAAACAGTGATTCATCTCCAAGTTCTATCATATGGGGCCTTGTTGGCCTGGGGAAACTATATACATTGTCAATGCTAGGGTGAATATTCTTAATGGCACAGGAGCACAAGGTTGTGAATTAGATAAAGCAACTGTTCAGCTGGAAAAGCTTATGAAAAAATACTAGTCTCTAGGCTCAGGCAAATAATTTGAAGAAACATACAACTGAGAAAGATGGAGAGTTTGCTGAAGATGCAGGCATTGTAATTTGAGGTTAATACATTTCCCAAGAGTCTGAGAGTGATTCTGACATTACAGAAGTTTTCAAGCTGTTAACATAATACAATATTTATAAAATATCTTTGAAATGTTTTAAAATGGGTGTTTGGAAACCTTGATGATTTAATGTATTTTATAATGACAGTGCAGTAATTACAAATTGTTTTGTTTCCACTGAAGGTTATGAATGATCAAGACCTAGAATGAAAAGCAATTTCACAGAATTTAAAAGGAAAAATTAGCTATATCCAACCTGTATTACTTCTCCTTCAGACCCTTTAAGACCAGACTCTAGTGCCTTGTGGAATTACTGAAATATTGTACTTTTCAAAATATATTTTCCTGGCCGTTCCAGAAGCAGCTTATAAAAGAAATCTGGAAACTTATCTAAGGCAGTAAAGCCCAGTTCTAAAGCGCTGGGCCGAAAAACACTGTTTTGTGAAAAGCCTGATCTGAAAAGTTGATACTGGTCAAGGCTTCATTAAATCAGCCACTGGCTAAGACAGAGAAAACAATCACTTTATTGAACAGGCAGGAGAAGGAGGAAAAATTTCTCCTGGTTATTGTGTACATGCATGCAATTATGTGATGTCATCCATGTAGGTAAATAAAATAATAAGGTAAATCAAAATATGGTTTTGGAACAGTCACTGGGGTCTCAAAAATGCTGAGAAACAGATTAAATCCATGCTTCCAGTGGATGTTCAGGTGCTTTTGTAAAATTAACATTATATATAAACACAAGTCAGTGTTTAAGTGCCAGATGGTTAATGAAGGCCAGCCAGGCAACTTCCATAATTCACAATAATGAGCATGGTAATGAGCCTGCATTATAAACTGAACAGCTGAGTGATATGTAGTGCCTACTTGAAGTAACAAAGCGTTCACAGTGTTTGATGTTAGTGAAAAATGTTGCATTTCCACAAAAAAATGACAAGGAACATAAGTGATAGATTTAGTTAAGTTGAATGAAAGGATCCTCAAAGTTTGTTACAGATAAATTTAATCACCATTAGTAGCAAGCAACTAGAATTAAAATGAAGTGACGCAAGTTTAAACATTAAATTAGTTCCTCTAATGTGTCCAATAATGAATGGCTTTTCCATTCCAGTGGCAACACAGACTCCTACAGGTTTTGGGGGGTTTCATTCTTATGAAAGTTAAGTTTGGTACAGCCATGATAGGGGTATATCTAGTTCTTGTCTGGGATAACGGGTTGATGCAATGATCTATTTACATGTTCAGTTACAAGATGATACCTGCAGATTAGTCCTATACTGGAAACAAATCATTCCCACTGTGGTCTCTGTGTGGTTACACTTTTTAAAAGAAAACAAAGTTTAACTCTTCTGCATGACAGGGACCAGTCTGGATCATAAATCATGTCTCAGATACTTAGGAGAGGTTGGGTAAAAGGTAATGCTAAGACACTGTCATGGGGAAGAAAAGTCTTGTGGTTTTGGATGAAAGCTGATGACTTGTGCAAGGTGGTTCCACTTCTTCCATTCATGGGTGGTCTCTGTTGGGACCTCTGTATTTTCCAGGTGTCAAAATGCTGCTGCTCTTCCTTAGACACAGGCTTTTGTCCTGTCAGACTATGCCTGAACAGCTGTTTTTATCTTTGCACCAGATGCCTTTACCTTGACCCTTCTTTTTTTTCAGCCTTTTAGCCTTCTCAAATGTGCAACTGATCTAACACATCTGTTTTGCGTTTCTTTCAGAGTAACTTTCAGAGTAGCAACACTGCAATAAAAGAAAGTTTGTTTCTTTGTTGTCTTCAGGATTTTAACATCTGTTTAACCAGTACTCACATCTTCATTTTCTGACTAACAGTTCATGTGACGTACCTCTTTAAGAAGGGATAAAATCACAAGGTGCTGGCATTTTCATCATTCTACATCACTATGTTAATAAACATAGGCTGAGCAGATCTAATTTTAAAAAAATATTTTTAAATCATTTTCAAAGCATTTATTCATGGAATAGCAAAAAAAAAAAAAAAAGATGAAAAAGGATCTGGACAAAGTCTTCTATTTGAGACACAGAAATGGGGACTTGGGTGTAAATTTTTTACTGGATTCGCTAACACTTTTATCATGGATTGAAATTCTTACTTTTTCAGCAAAATTCTTGCCCCACATATTCTTGATCACTTAAAGGCATTAATGTGCCTGTAATCAATCAGTTCATCATTTTCATATCAACAGCTTTCAGGGTCTATTTGGTCACTTCCTTACACCTTGTACAGCCATCATTCGGCTGGAGCCTGTTGATTTTTCTGGAGTCTGGAGATTTTTCTGCCGTCTGGGCTGGTGAGAAATATGTTTGATACCATTGTACTAGGAGGAGTCAGTTTGGAAATGAAACTGCTGGTGAAAAAGGCTAGTGACACTCCGCTTCTTCCAACAGCTCTGTAATCTATCTCCTTTTACTAGTCTACATCCTGCTTCTTACCCTTCTGTCTTGCCAAACAGATGCCATGACACTGCATTCTCAATAGAAAGCAGTTTAAAATATGCCTATATAAAAATATCACAGTTCTGCAAAGCCAGTTCTTTCATAATGAGTGTTCAATGTACCATTTTCATTCCTTTCACAGAAGGGTATCAAGATGCAAAGATTCTCCTTTAGCCTTATGCCCTGGATCAGATGCCTAGACAAAACCCCACTTGTTTTAAAGAAGCGTCAAAGAAAAAGCAGTGGAACAATGGGGTTTGTGCAACACATTTGATTTAGCCATACTGTTCTTAAATTTCCTTACTGCTTGTCATTATTATTATTAGGCACTTCAGGAGACCATTTTTTCTGTCTGCCTCATTAATCCTTTTCTTGTATTTTATATCCTATTTCAGTCATTTCTGTACATTATTGTATGCTGTTTGTATGTTCTTCTGCACAGCATGCCTTCTATCACCCAGCTTGTTTTCCTTTTGTTTCAAGCCATGTGGTTTCCCTGGATTCCTTTCTGGATGTTGGTTGCTTTGTTGTTTCTCAGCATTTCTACATGAGTCATTTCATTCTGGCTTTTGATTCTGTTGTTCAGGTTTGATATATATTTTAGATGCATTATAATCACAAAATAATTCTACTCTAAAATTGACGACTGCCATTATGATATAAATTTATTTACTTTTAATCTAGATGTACCAAGGAAATTTTGAATATTAGTAATATGAATTCAAGCATGATTTCATGAGGAGAGGACAATATTGTGCCAGTGGTTCTGTTAGTGCCAAAGTCTGTTTGTACAGACTCTGAAAATGCTTTTTCAGTATCTTCCATACACAAACAATTTAAATGGCATAAATCAAGTTTGATGACTGCAAGATTTCTATGGAAGCTAAAGAAAAATATTAATCTTCTGTGAGAGGAATAATGATTAATTACTAGTAAGATACAAACGTTTGGGACAACATGAGAGATGACTTCAAATCCTGGCCACAACAATCTACAAGATTTCAATAGCTGCCCAAGAAGCAGTCAGAGAAGGCTAACACATTTACTGGCCAAAATAGTCTGAAACTTCAGACAGAAATTTTTATCATAAATACTGGTGGGCTGGCTTTGCTTTTTTCCTTTACTGTACAACTGCCATTCCAACTTTCTCTTTTGCTATTTCTCACTCCTCCTTTTCTTCCTGTTCCCCTTTTCTTTTTGTCCTGAATGTTTCTTCTTCTGTCATTTCACTTCTCTGTATTGACTGTTACCCACATGTCTTTTACCCACTCTGTTTTCACTGCAAGGAGAAACCAAAAATGAACGCATTGTACAAGCATGGACATCTAAGACAACACCTTGAATCACAGAATCATAGCACCATAGACTCATAGAATCATTTAGGTTAGAAAAGACTTTTGAGATCGAGTCCGATCAAAAACGCAGAACTGCCGAGCCCACCATTAAACCATGTCCCTAGAGTACCACATCTACGCATTTTTTTAACACCTCCAGAGATGGTGATTCCACCACCTCCCTGGGCAGCCTGTTCCAATGCTTGACAAAACTTTCAGTGAAGAATTTTTCCTAACACCCAATCTAAACCTCCCCTGGCACAACTTGAGTTTGTTTCCTCTTGTCCTGTCACTTATTACTTGGGAGAAGGGACAAATTCCCACCAGCCTACAACCTTCTTTCAGGGAGTTGGAGAGAGTAATAAGGTCTACCCTGAATCTTCTCCAGACTAAACAACCCCAGTTCCCTCAGCCACCCCTCATAAGACTTGTTCTCTTCGACCCTTCGTCAGAGTCGTTGCCCTTCTCTGGACACGCTCCAGCCCCTCAATGTCCCCCTTGCAGTGAGGGGCCCAGACCTGAACACAGGGTTTGAGGGGCGGCCTCACCAGTGCCCAGGGCAGGGGGACGGTCACTGCCCTGGTCCTGCTGGCCACACTGCTGGGGACACAGGCCAGGGTGCTGCTGGCCGCCTGGGCCCCCTGGGCACACTGCTGGCTCCTGCCCAGCCGGCCGTCACCCAGCACCCCCAGGCCCTTTCCCACCAGGCCCTTTCCAGCCGCTCTGCCCCAGCCTGTAGCGCTGCGTGGGGCTGGTGTGACCCAAGGGCAGGACCCGGCACTGAGCCCTGCTGAACCTCATACAACTGGCCTGGGCCCATCGCTCCAGCCTGCCCAGGTCCCTCTGCAGAGCCTCCTGCCCTCAGGCAGGTCAGCACTCCCACCCACCTTGGTGTCACCTGAAAACTTACTGAGGATGCACTTGATCCACTCATCCAGATCCTTGATAAAGATACTAAATAGGCCTGGCCCATGTACCGAACCCTGGGGAACACCACTTGTGACTGGATGCCAGCTGGACGTAACTCCATTCACCACCACCCTTTGGGTTCAGCCATCCAGCCAGCTTTGCACCCACATAGAGCACACCCGTCCAAGCCATGAACAGCCGGGTTCTGCAGCACAATGCAGTGGGAGATGGTGTCAAAGGCTTTACTAAGGTCCAGGTAGACAACACCCACAGCTTTTCCCTCATCCAATAGGCAGGTCACCTTCTCATAGAAGGAGATCTGGTTCGTCAGGCAGGACCTGCCTTTCATAACCCCATGCTGGCTGGGCCTGATCTCCAGTTGTCCTGTACGTGCTGTGTGATGACACTCAAAGTGATCTGCTCCACAACCTTCCCTGGCACCAAGGTCAGGCTGACAGGCCTGTAGTTCCCCAGATCCTCCTTCCCACCCGTCCTGTAGATGAGCATCACACTGGCTAACCTCCAGGCTGCTGGGACCTCCCCAGTTAGCCAGGACTGTTGATAAATGATGGAGGGTGGCTTGGCGAGCTCCTCCACCAGATCCCTCAGGACCGTCAGGGGGATCCCATCCAGCACCATAGACTTTTGTACATCTAAGTGGAGGAGCAGGTCACTAACCTTCCTCCTGGATTGTGGGGACTTCATTCTGCCCTTCTTCATCCCTGTCTTCCAGATCAGGGGGCTGAGTACCCTGAAGATAACTGGTCTGACTGTTCAAGGCTGAGGCACAGAAGGCATTATGTATCTCAGCTTTCTCCTTATCCTTTGAGGCAATGTTCCCCACCACATCCAATAAAGGATGGAGATTATTCTTGGCCCTCCTTTTGTTTCTAATGTATTTGTAAAAACATTTTTTGTTACCCTTTACAGCAGTGGCCAGGCTGAGTTATAGCCAGGCTTTTCCCTCTCTGATCTTCACCCTGTATAATACAGTCCCCCAGAGCTGCCTGCCCCTTCTTCCAAAGGTGGGAAACTCTCCTTTTCCCCGTGAGTTCCAGCCAAACCTCTCTGTTCAGTCTTCTGCCCCACTGGCTCATCTTTTGGCGCATGGGGACGGCCTGCTCCTGTACCTTAAGACTGCCTTCTTGAGCAGTGTCCAGCCTTCCTGGACCCTTGGCCCTTCAGGGCTGTCTGCCAAGGGGCTCTGTCAACCAGGCTCCTAAACAGGCCAAAGTCAGCCCTCCAGAAGTCCAAGGTGGCAGTTCTGCTGAACGCCCTCCTCACTTCTCTGAGAATCAAAACCTCTATTGTCTCGTGACTGCTGTGCCCAAGATGTCCTCCAACCACCACATCACCCACCAGTCCTTCCCTGTTTATAAACACCAGGCCCAGTGGGGCATCTCCCCTGTGACCACTTTCAGAACAGGATCACTCAAATTTGTACTATTATGAACTATGTTCAGCATTATTTTTCTTCTGAGTTGTTTTTTAAATTGCCGGAATATACCTGTGTCATTTTCTGGTATACATGCATTTTTTCATTTAAATGGAATGATTTTATGCTGCATTGTAATTCTAATATAGGAACATATATAACTACAACTACTACTACTAAAGTCTTTATCTAATATATTTGATATATGCAGTATATGATACTTCATAAAATGTAAGATGTAAAATTGTAAAGAAACACAATTTACCTCATAGAATACAATATTAATGGTTCTGCTAGTGTTGTTACTATGTTTGTGTAATGTGTTTGGGGGTCCTGGTAACAGTGAGCTCTGTATAGATACAGAGCAAAGAAACTGCCTTTGTTTTGAAGAATTTGTAATATATTCATTTCATTCAGCGACACATATTCCACTGAAAAGTTACATGAAGTTTATATACTGAAGATGATTTATAAAAAAATAATATTTATACCAAATGACTACAGAAATATAATTTTTAAAGTGAAATTCAATGGGATTTAGGCTTTCCTGAAATTCAAGCTTTGTGATTATAAAATAGTATTTTATTAAATGTCTCAGTTATGAATCTAAAATGAGTTGTCATTATTGCTTTTCAGAGCTGTTTGTATAATCAACTTGTTTCTTCTGAGGGAAGTCAGGGATTAGCTATTTCTTCTTTAATGCCTTCCTGAATATTCTAACACACTTTCATTGAACATGCATTTTTCTTTACCTTCCAGAGATTTTTCCTCAGACTTCTGTCTGTGAGAAAGGGATAGGAGATCAGTATAACTGCCTCATAAGACACTGCTACTTTTTTGAAGAGCATTAATTACTGTATATATAATTTAAAACATTTTAAATTAATTGTGAAGGACAGGGGAAAATTAAAAATTGATTCAGAATACAAAGAGTTTCCTATGGTTGATTTGTGAAGGAGGAAAGCGGGGAAAAAGATTGTTTTCTGTCTTATAATGATTAGATAAAAAGCAAGAATAATTACCAGCTCAGTGGGTAGGCTGGTACAAAGGAAGAAACACTCATCAAGGAGTTGTTTTTTTCAGCTTTGGCAGATTGCACACATAAACACACACACACACACCCCTTGGTGAACTTTGCTATCCTGTAAAATCTAATGAATTATTTTCATGGCACATTTTGATGCATATTATTCCATATGATCAGTTGATGTCATTTCATTTTTTATACTGTCTAAGACTTAACTAATGACTGCAATTCAAATTATGGATAACAAGGTAGATATGGAAATGATGAGTGCATTTTTCCAAGTCTTTCCAGATTAAGCTTGTTACCAGCATGAAATACAATGATGATTCTATGAATAATTCTTAATGATCTTGAGTATAAAGTGTAGACCAATCTGTATAAACCCTAGCAAAATAAAGCTTCTGTTTCCCCACTTGGTATTCTTCAGTTTGTTCACATAAGACATTGCTTCTTTTATCAACTATTCATTCAAGTAAATTTCAGAGTAGTCCTAGGAGTTCTGTAAAACTAGTACAGAGTAAACACATTAATATTGGACAGTGTGCTATTTTATCCAAAATTGCTTGACGCACCTTACTTTGTTTGTCAAAATGCTCCAAAGGGTATCATATGCATTGCTCACAGGAAGAGGACCTTTAGAAAACCAGGTTACAGAAATCCAGACTTGGTATCCAAGACAGGAATGACCTAACACGCACTTGTCAAGTCAGGTAGTTAATTCATTAATGTGTATCTGTTGGGAGTCAAATTCTCCCATAAGTGTTGTACAGACTTCTAAGTCTGAATCCACAAAAATACTGTTTCCTGTGACCCCTAACAGCATAGTTTCCGAGGCTTCAACTGGTTATAATTCTTGTTTATGTAATGGGTATCACTACCTTTAAAATAAGAATAGGATATTTACAGAAATTAATAGTGGACATGTATCAGCAAGTACGGGAGAGGAGGAACAAGAAAATTTTTAAAGTACCCATTTTCTAGTCATTTCCTTCTAGCTTGGGTGCTGTAGATTCAAGGATTAATGTCAGGAGAGAAGAAACACCTACCAAAATTCAGGGTTCACATCACCCTGGTACCAGAGCATGCTTAGAAGATGTTTGCCTCCCCTCCCCCTTTATGTTCCCTGTCACTTAAACCAATACTTTCTTCTGGTACTGGGTGCAACATACACCAAAGACTGCACATACTCTTTTTTTCTTTTTTTGTTTATTTTTTGGGGGGGGGTGGTTTTTTTTGTTTTTTGTTGTGGGTTGTTTTTTTGGCTTTTTTTAGCCCCATAAAATCTTTCATATCCTGTAATGATTTAAGGAACAATGCTATTTGCTCACTAAACTATACAGTGTAACACACAGTTAGTAGACTGTCCATGCCTCCTTCAGTGAAAGATTAAAATTATATACCTGTTTTCTTTTTCATTGGTACCAATTTTAAATCCATCATGGGAGTATTACATGACATTTTACTGTTATTCTAGTTTGTTCTTCTCATTGATGCATACCCCCTACCTGGATTTAAACAGATCTTGAACCTTAGAAACACTCAGACCCAGCATGTATTATCAGGAAACATGCATCAGCTGAATTATTTCAAGATACAAATTTGTGTAAAAATAAAGGGTCTATGTGGCAGGGAAAAGAGATGGGTGGAAAGCATGACTGTAATCCTCAAGAAGATGATGAAAGTAAAAGATTTTCCCAAAACAGAAAGTATAAACTGTCTTCTGTCGACTCACCTAATCTATGTAAATTTGCAATGTGTTCAGCAAATTTGGTCACAGTAAAGAGGTTCAGTAAACATGGTCACAGTAAAGAGGGGTGTTCCATATATGGGAAAGGCAGTGCTCATCCAGATGCTGCAAAGCTATCTTTATTTGTGGCTCCTTTAGACTAAGAACAAAGCAGATTGCCTGCAACCATAGCTACTAGTTCAAATGTCAAATTTCTCTCTTAAATGTACTATGGAGGTGGCAGCAGCTGACAGGCAATCCTAGTGTAGAGGATAAGTGGATAATGGAAATTCCAGGAGAGATCCCTTGCAACAATTGAGGAAAGCCAAAGGTGAAAGAAATGCTAGTCACTTGGGTGTGAATGTTTGTGAATATTGCTACTACATTTTGCTGTGCTCAGTGCAAATTCAGTATTGTTTCTGTCATCTTCCTGTTTCCCTGCCAGAATACACGATTTTCTTTTTTTGCCTTTATTACTGCAAACGCAGACTACAGCAACACCACCACATGGAAATCTAATCCACTCAGCAAAAAAATAAGAAATGTAGCCAGGGATTCTCAGTTACTGCCTCACATCTAAATGCACAGAAATCCCACTATCTACCCAGGTAGAGTAGAAAGCTGTAAGCTTCCTTTACTTACGGTGATCCTGCACGAATACTCCTTCACAAGTCAGCATCAGTGCCTAGCGGACTTAAAACACATAGTTTTGAATAGGTTTAACTTTCGCTCTGTTTTATACTGCTTTTGTTTGGGATAATACTAATGAAGACCTCCCATTGCTTTGGAAGGTCATTTCTATTTCTGCAACTCACCTTTGAAGGAGCAAGTGAAGACATAGTTACTTTTTACGTAGGAGTAGCTACAGAAGAGAACAGAGGAAAATTCCAGAGAGAAGTCCTGCTGTGAAGCATAGAGGTAGGGCAGAATAGTTCAGTGAGAGAGCATCATATTTTTAAATTAAGTTCCTTGTTTAATGTGAGTTTTAACCATTGTCACACTGACAGCTGGGGTGCTGAATAAACTTTTTTGGGATATGGGCTAGCATTTGCATATGTATGTGCTTATGTGTAACTAACATAGTTTTTTTGAGATACATCACAATTTGCATTACTTTTTCTAAAGTGCTTGTGATACACCAGATGGAATAATTGTGTTTCTTTTATAAAGGATTATTTTAAAACCAGATCTAGTGCATACTTTATTTATAATTACAGAGAAAAGTAAGAAACAAGACATGAGGGAACTACATGAAATACTACTTTATTTTGCCAGAGTTCTTACATAACATTTCGCCTCTGAACAATTCCAGCTTACACGGACTAAAACCCTCTTTTTTCCATATCCCAGGCTGCATTATAACAAAGTCAGTATTTGTTATATGCATTATCATTTGAAATGGTCCTTTTTCACTGGAACTGCAATGCTCTGACAGTAGTATCAGCGTTTCAAAAGAAAACACAAGTACTCCTGCAGCAAATGGCTTAAGGAAAAAAAATGTAGTTCAAGAAAAATCTCCTTTAACTAAAGGAATGGTTTGGAGTACCATAGTCCACTTTAAATAGTCTTCTGGAAGGGAAAGTCAACCATATGAAGTTTGGCTTGTTTCAGATACCCAAGATGGCTCATACGAAGCTAGTCAGGACACCTCTTTAACACATCACAAAAATTGTATACATTAGCTTTGCTTAGAAGTTCATATAACTTGTCAAATATAGTAAGGCTATAAAGTCAGTTTGTTTACTGACATAAAAAAAAAATTGTTTTCCTTTTCAACACATTCAAATTGGTTATATATCATAAACATTTGAAAAACATACTTCACAACCTATCTACAAGCTGATGGGTCTCACTAGATGGAGTAACAAGAGACACAAGCGATTTGCTCTCCAGGTTTCATTCCTACAGACTTTTGGAATATGCTGATTAGGTGACAGATTGGTATGACAAAGACACATAAATAAAATCAACAAAGAAATCTCCCACCTTAGGGCACCATCTGATCTCCCTTCAACTCTGTGTGAAAGCAGTCAAAAGACTAAATTTAAAGTGTTATCACTGCCCTTTCCCCCATATCTTCCAAAGGCCTAAATAGTGCATACCCACCTACGTACACCTCTCTAAGTCACATAGCTAAAATTATGACAGTATTCCATGGGGTTTTTGATTTCTTTTTGCTTTTTTGTTTTATGGATTCTTTTTGCTAGGTTCTACATACTTTGAGATCTGCATCATCTTCACAAAAACCAAAGAGAAATAATCCTGTTGAAACTACTTTGCAAAGGCACCCTGAGAAAAGGAATGGCATTACTTAAAATTGCTCTAAAAACTTTTTGGAAAGCTAACAACTTTGTAAAGTATGATACCGCCCAGACCCTTTGCTTGATTAAATTAAACCTTTCCCAAATAATTTTCTTTTTATTAGAAGCATGACCTATGAATCATCATACAATTAAGATTTACAGTAGATTAGGGACAAGGTAAAGTTTGCATTTGTTGTAGGTTTACAAAAATTAGCATCCTACTTATGGTAAATGCACCTGTTTCGCACATGCTCCTTAAATTTTTGTAGTAATTCCCTCCAGTGAAATCAGTGCTGAGTCATAAGGACAGCACTATTCATGGATACAAACATCAAAACCAAGGTACCCCTTTTCAGCAGAAAATTGTAGATAATGCTTTTTCATTACTTCTCTCATCCTAGGTGTACCTATAATGCAAGCTCAACTTATTTAACAAAGCAAATATGAAGTCTTGAAACAAGTCCCATTAAACCCCCTCACAATATTAAAAGATACAGGGTTTACTTTGCAGAAATTATGCCAATGGCGACAGCTGTAAAAATCTACCATTCCTGATGGTGTTGTGATGCTGAGAATATGGATAACCTATTAGCTTGCGTGTCATGCCACTATTTCTGGGCAGAGCAGTATTATTCAGAAGGAATTAACTGTAAGTATACCAGTAGGGAGGGCATTTGCATGATGAAAGGAGTGCAGATGTCAGGAAAGACTTTTTAATGTTTTGGGAACCGAGAATTTGCTAGACCAAACCTGCAGCAAAACATGTGCAAGAACTGCAGCTGGTGAAGGCAGCACTGAATCTAAGATTATGATACCATGTAGCACAAAGTATCACCAAAATATAGGAAAAGCTTACAGTACTATTGTATTTTAAACAGTGTTCTTGTAAAGTGGTTTCCCATTTTCTGGGAAGGCCATTGTTTCATTTTGTTCCTCACTAGAATGCTTAGAAAATAACTTACCCTTGAAGGATCTCTGTGGAAAAACTTGCTACGTGATCCTGAGCAGACAGTCCTAGTTGAGATATTTAGTCAAGAGGACAAGTACAGATTTAACAGTCATGGTGAAATTAGGAACAAATCGTTAAGTTCTTAGGACAACACTCTGCAGCCTTCTGGACTCTTCATAACACCAACCCATCTGTCCCTTACTGATAGCAGTAATTCGCAGATCGTAGAGTATGACCTTTGGAATGGTGACAGTACTGGGCACCACAGCTGTTACCTAACTCCTGCTGCCAGTGACAAGGCCAGTCAACTCTTAGAAGATGTGGATGGTATGGAAGAGTTTTGATAGCTATGAAATAACAGAGTACAGTGGCAGACCCATCTGTCAGCCACTTTGTTAAACTGTTCCTCAGCCACAAAGTCCTGGCTGCTTGTGATTAACATGCTCTCTCTGTCTATTATCATTAAGGAGAGAATATTCCACAGTAAATATAGCAATGAAAGTCAGTATAAGGTATATATTGCAGAAAATAAATACTGTCTTTTACGTGAATGAATTATTCTATCAGATGGAATTGAGGGAGAAAGCAATTAGTGGCACTGACATAGGAAAATGAGATATGGCATACAATGCAGTTTGAAAGAAGGGAAGTTAGCAAGATACAGATGGCAGGAAACGCAAAAAAGAAAACATTGACATTAATGGCTTGCACAGTCTGCAAAGGAAAGAAGAAAGGAAGCAGGTTAAAAAATAGGGGAAAAAAAAGGAAATTATGATGGGGAGACAAATTAGGGGCTGTATCTGCAAAGTAAACTGCAGAAAATCTGTACAGATTTTTAAAAGAAAGACAGTTTTGAACTGGATTCTTAAAGGGCTGAGGAGTCATTTCAAGGTGATATGTTTCTATTCTTAGTCTGAATGGCAAGATTAGTTCTGCATGTAAGGAGATGACAGAGGAGTTACAAGGACGACAAAAGGGAATTAAAGGGAATGTATGGACAAACAGGTTAGACTATTTCAACAGTTTTGGACAGTACACTCAAACAGAGATACGTGCTGACAGCAGGGAAAAAAGCATAGTTTGGGATTCAGGACCCCATTGCTCTGAGAAGCAAGCAGGCAGCAGTCTCCTCAGAACCCTCCTTACTGTTGCAATACAGAATCTTTATAATTTTTTGGCATTATTTCCAAATGAAGCCAGCACACCAGCCAGCAGCAGAAACCAAGTAAGTTTTGCCAGCTACCCACACTACCTGCTAATTGCAAATGGGGCCTGTAATTATGAGAATGACAATTAATCAATCAAGATTCCAGTATTATTTAACAAACTCTGGGTTTAACAACCTATCTCTAGTTTAAAAATATATTTTGAGCATTGAAACAGAGTGGCAGAGTTAAAAATATTCTGAAGTAACACCCAATATTAGTGTGTACATTCTTATTCTACACAGCAGCCTCCACACTTCAGAATACAGATGTTTTCACCATGTGCTTACATCCTGCTAAGTGAAATGCTTTGAAGTATCCAGAAGTCAGTAAGTCAGAAAGCTGGAAACAGCATAAGTACTCACTGGCCTAAGGAAGAGTTACAGTTCTGATGCACTCATGATTTCTAGCCCTCTCTTACTTTTCAGAAGACTGAAGTTGTATTGTTGCTTGAATGACATTTACTGAGCTGAAGAATTACACACAAACTTCACTCTGCCTTAAAAAAACACCAGACAAAAATATTTTTGAAATAAACTCCTCTACAGTCTTTCCAAAAAGGACTTTCTCTCTGCGTGGACACACTAGATACTTATTTGCAGCTTCCTAGTTTACAGACTTCTCCGCTATTAACTTTTTGGCCTGTCAGCCATATGAATGTTGACCTCATGGACTGTTGCCTTTACGTGTTTTAAGCATATCTCTGGCTCCCACGGCAACTGCAGTAGTGGATTATCGCAAAGGCCTTAGAGATAAGGCGCAACATCATGCACTTCTGTTACTGACTTTGCTAGCTCAGCAGTACACATACCCATACAGCCAAACACTTCATGGACTGCCTCTCCAAGCTGCTTTTCAGTTATTGCAGACATGACCCATACAATAGTCACAAATTACCCAAACACTTAGTTCTTCAACAGCAGTTCTAGTTCCAATATAAACTGCTTGTGTTACATACTCCTGTGGTACACTAAGAGCTATTATCTGCATGTGTAATCGCCTTTATGTTGTGATATAGTATAAGTCGGCTGTCTGATACTGTATTCCTATCCTCTCTGGACAAAAAAAAGGCAGCTACGTCACTGTAGTGTCATGAAATTGCAGCATATTAAGCTATTTGTATCAAAACGTTTTTGCTGCTTTCCACATTCAGAAAAATATGGATTAAATTATATTTCCCAAATCCTACCCTTGAAGGAACCAAAGTAGTATATAAGCGTATCAAAAAATCATCATCATCATACCACTCCACCAAGTTTATAGACATGCATGTAACTGCTGCACAGCTGTCAGAGCCTGCCCACAACTTTCACTGCTTTCCTACTTGTGTGAAGTGTCCCTGCACACGATGTCCTTTGAAGGTGAATGCCAGGAACATAACTTTCTTCATTAATAGCTTATGTTCCCTGGCACTGTATCAGAATCTGAACTTCTAAAAACACAACAAGGGATTGTACTACAGCAAGGGAAAATTTCACTACTGCAAGAAGGAAATGTTTACAAATAAATGGCTCTTTTATAAAGAAAAGTGCTTTTTTTTAAAATTTATAAATACCCCATTATTTCAGAGTTCCTGAGTCTTGAGTCTTGACCTCTTCTCTTTCCTATTCAGAAGAGCCCTGCATCTTTTAGAAAGTCTCCTTTAGTAAACACTGCTGTTACCTAACACGGTGCACTGGGGAGCTGAGGTTTTTCTGCCTGCTGGTGGGGGCTCCCGCAGGGCCGTCCAGGCACAGAGGCCTCACGCAGGCACAGGGTTGCCCCCCAGGCACAGCCCCCTCCCCAGGCACAGGGCCCCCCCGAAGCACAGCCCCCCCCCCCAGGCACAGGGATCCCCCCCAGGTACAGGGATCCCCCCCCAGGCACAGGGATCCCCCCCCCCAGGCACAGGGATTCCCCCCCCCCAGGCACAGGGATTCCCCCCCCCCCCAGGCACAGGGATTCCCCCCCCCCCCAGGCACAGGGATTCCCCCCCCCCCCAGGCACAGGGATTCCCCCCCCCCCAGGCACAGGGATTCCCCCCCCCCCCAGGCACAGGGATTCCCCCCCCCCCCCAGGCACAGGGATTCCCCCCCCCCAGGCACAGGGATCCCCCCCCAGGCACAGCCCCGCCCCCCCCCCGGCACAGCTTCCCCCCTGGCACGGCCCGCGCACCGGCCGCCAGCCCGGCGCCCACGACACGGTGCCATCCCCGCACCCGTGGCCTCCCGTGTCGGGGGGCGCTTCAGGCCCCCCCGCCGAGGCCGGCCCGCCGCAGGTTCGCCCGCCGACGTGGGTGCCCTCCCCTCCCCGCCCCGCCCCTCCCTCGGAGAGGCCGCGGCCCCGCCCCGCCAGCGGCCCCCGCCGTCCTGCCGGGGGAAGGGGGGCGGGGCTGGCGGGTGCGCGCTCCGTCCGCAGAGCAGCGGCGCGGCGCCACCTGCCGGCTGGCGGGGCCGGGGCGTAAGGGAGCCGAGGAGAGCGGGCGCGCGCCCGCAGCTCGGCTCAATTCGGTTCTTTAGCTACAGATGTGACGCTGCTGGCAGCGCTCCCCGGGGAGGCTTTTCCTACCCTCACCGAACGCCCCTCCCGAGGTGAAAGGCGTCCCTTCCGCAGCCAGGGCCTCGGACGCCGGAGCGGGGCCGCCCGGCCCGCCCAGCGCAGAGGCTGCCCGCCCCCGGCCGGTGCGCGGCGGTGGCTGCGGCCGCGGCTGCGGGAACGCTCGGCGGGGCAAAGTTCAGAGCGGGAAAAACATCCTGGTAACCGGCTGCAGCGCCAGGCTGCGGCACCAGCGCCGGTTGTACATTCACCCACGCAGGTGCTGTTACCGGCGCAGTGGCTGGGCGCCCAGCAAGGGCTGGCTTACCTCCTGCCGTGCTCTACGGCTCTACCCTCCTGGAGCCGGGCCCATGTGCTGGCGTCCAGATGCGGTGGTTTGCTTCTGGAGCCGAAGGTGTCAACTGTTTTACATTGGCTACAGCTGCCTTCTCGATGAGAATTGGTGGCGGGGTCAGCCAGCATATGTTTTCCCTGCACCTCAGCATATGTTTTCACCTGCAACTCAAGTCCTAAGAGCTAGATCTGCTACTGAGCGTCTTCACCTTTGACCAAAACCTCCCAATTTTGTCCCCTTTAATAGCTGGGTGCTCTGGAGCATCGTGATGGCCCATAGGCTGTGTGAGACGCTTAGAGCTACCCTTTAGTATTAGCTTTCCTTCTTCCACATGGCAGGGATGAGGTGCATATGGACACTCTGCTGGAAACCCTGACATAGTTGGCTAACGGACCCATTAGAAAGCCGTGCAATCACCGCTTGGTCCTCTATAGATCTATGCTCTGAGAAGCTGGGGAGGGCAGACTTTCAGCATGATCACTGGCTCCAGTTTGAACTGGAGTCTGCAGGAGGCTAACTGACTGTTAGTGACATGTTGCCCCAATACATTGCATACTGAATTCTTTGGAAAATATCCTTCCATTTCTAAAATTTTATATTGAAAGCATGTGACCAGTTGCCAGCCAATATTCTTCTCTTGTATGGGGACAATTACTTTCCCCTGGCTCAGTACCTTCACATTGCAGCTATTTAGGGCTGGGACAAACATTTATGGTTTGCTTTGTCTGAAACGATAGAAAACATAAAACAGGTAAGTATTCACATTATGCTATGATGCCTGCATACTCATAAAAGCTAAAGAAGTGTTCCAGGTGTGTGTATGTTTTCAGATCAGAGATGCTTGAAAGTTATCTCTGTCTTAAAAATATCAGTTTTTCAGAATGAACACCTCCACAGAAATGTTTCCATTCAGGGAAAATAACTATTTAAAATGAATAAATAAGGTTGTGGTTTCATAAGGTAAAACTGTGAAATTCCACTTTGGAAAGCAGTGTTTAACTTTTTTCCTGTTTCAAAAGCATATAGTGTCATTTTCAAATATTGTATAAAAAAAACTCATAAAAGCTAGAAATATACATTGATTTGCAAACCATCCAGAATCTTCACTCGCTCACTTTTTTTACAGCTGTATAAGGTATTGGTGAAAGCATAGTTTTCAGAGTTTTTGCAGGCAGTGTAGATCACCAGGGTATCTTTGAGGAACTTCTGCTCAAGTGAATAGCACTCCATATGTAATTGTTTAGGTCTGCAAATTTTGTGAGACACATTGTTTTATTTTATTCTAACTCTCTTTGTAATAGTGGGCTTTATTTTTAAAGTGTTCATTTTGAATAATGAGCTTCTAAAATCTTCAAATTATCGACATAAAATAATGTTGCAATATTTTCCCTGATTTTAGCATAAGAGACAAGACTTGGGAAATTTTGCAAGTTTGCTTTCTGTGTGATTTCTTGGTTAGTTTCTTCTTAAAGTCTTCTTCTGAAGGCAGATAGCCAGACTAGTACCACCATATTTATTTTCTATTCTGATTTACGTATGGACAGTAGTATTTGATCTTATTCCTTAATGTTATCTCTGGGGCACAGAGACTGAATCCTGTCTCTTCAAATCTGTTCTGTGGTGCAGCTTCTTAATCTGAGCTCACTGATAGCTTTTCCATTCCTATGCATACGGTAGGTGGAAAATATTTGAACTTCTATGTTTTTAAAGGTACAATGGTTATTGGTACTCTTTTCGTCTTTGAAATTAGATGAGACATTGCTGCAGTGAAAACATTATTTCATTGTTTATTTTCTGGATGGTACATTAAAGTATGGTTATTGGGGAAATCAACACATTTTATTTGAAAGTGTACAGAAGCAGTAAAAAAAAGATGAAGTTGAGCATAATTTTGCATGTTACAGCAATTGTTTTAAGTGAGATAACTGTTTTGTATCCTTATTAACTGGCTTATTTTGAATAAGCAATCTAACTGGCCATGGATGATTATGAACTCAATAAGTAAATAAAATTCAGGCTGTGTATATATTCCACTTTCTTTGCCAGGAAACAAATTAGCTTGAAGCATGCAATAGAATAAACAAAACAGACTTGGCTTTTGCAGTATGATCTGTGAGGGCTGCAGAAGTTACACAGAACTTTCAAATTCTGCCAACAGTCTCCTGATGTTTTACATATAAAAGATACGAGCACATCTAGGAGTTTCTGGAGGACAGGGAAGTATCTAGCAATCAATAGTATAGTAGATTATCAACAACATAACTAGGTGCTTGATTGGAAGTAGGTCAATATGTATATCCAGTTCAATATTTTCAAGTTGTCCTACACAATGACTGTATAAAAATCAATTACTTTTTTCTCCAAGATTTAGCAAAATTGCCACCTGGTTTGCTAGTTACATCAATAAAATGTTACAGGTGCCGTTACTAAAACGGAATGAAGATAACTAGCAAGATAATTCCTATAATAACTTATAGACAGATTCTGGTTGGTAGAAAACCAATCTGTAGCAAATTAACTATGCCGTCCTATTTAATTTGGAAAGTTTAAATTCTGAAATTTCAGCTCTTCTGCTAATTATGTTGTTTGTATCATTTTAAATCCATTGTATTATGAAGAAAAGAACTGTCAGGTCTGGTCTCCTGTGGATGAAAGAGCATCCACATTGTGATGCTGAACAAACATGAGAATTATTCCACTGGACTGTGGACTGTGCTGCTGTTTTCAGTGAAGTCTGTCCTACTCACTGTCTTTGGAAAAACTCTGAGGCAGACAGACCAATAATCAGATTAATTAGCAACTGATACGCCTGTCTTAAGCTCGTTTGAAAATTTTAACCACAATATCTACAGATAAGATCACCATCAGTGTAATTATCATCTAAAGTAGGCTTACCCTCTTTGTTGAGCCAGGACCTATTTTGGTACATTTGATTATGCACATATTCAAAAAGTTCTTTATAGTACTCAAATTTAGTAAGGAAAATAATCCTGAATTAGTGAAAAATAGATTCAAATCTGTACAGAGTGATGTCACTGTACTGGCTAGGGATTCTTTAACTTCAGTAGCTGAAGATGAAAAACCCTCAGTTCACTGTACCAAAAGCAAAAAAAAAAATCAATCCTTTGTTGACACAAATACATACATCCTCACAAAAACCAGGCAGTTTTCAAAATAACAGTATTTGGTAGTAATTTCTGAACAGCTATTACATACAAGTGTTGGAAAGACATTCTTGCAACAGCTACACAACTAGTTTTTTTCCACTTTAGGACCAAGTCTTCACCCACAGAACCTACTAAATAAAAGAGTGCCTTAATGCATTAGATCTGCCTTCTCTCAAGTCAGATTTTTCATTATTACAGGAAAGGAAAAGGAGTGTCTTGAGCAGTTGTGTATTCAAGGGTGTCAATAAAAAGTCTGAAAGAATAATTTAGAACTTGGAAAAAAAATACAGAGCCCAAACTTTACTGTTAGTTATGCAAATACAACTACGAGGATCACACTGTCTTTGCCAGAAATGCAGTCAGGAGTAAAAATGCATCAACGTTGTCTATTCTTGAACATGCATCTCTGCACCTGAAAGTAGAATTTGGTCCATTACTCATAAATATATCTGACAGATGACCAATAGGCTAAGACAAATTCACCTTTCATGATGGTTTAAGCTAAAATTCTAGGCTGTGGGCTGAAGATCCTGAGACACCAGTGCGTTTTCCATTACAATTGCCTGAGAAAGGTAATCTTTTCTTCTCTGAGCTTCAGAATGGCAGTCTTTATCAGAGCAACAGAAATCTTTGCACTCTGAAAATTCAGAAGACACTTTTATTGAGCCTCTGAGGAGCTTTCCAAAAGTTTGATTCTTTCTCCTTTACTAGGCTAGGCTTTATTTTTGCATTTAATCATTACCATGATACCAAGAATGATAACACAGCAGACCTCTTATCTGGATCCTAACAGATTAAACTCATTATTTACCTCTAACGCTTTGAGATCCCTCTCTCAAGAAACACACAATTGCCAGCCTTAAACTCCAAAATGGTTTCTTTTTGCCAAAACAGTGTACCAAAATTGCATTAGGGCACAGCGAGGCCTGGCTGCTCTGCAAAGGTGAGCCAGAAGCCGAGTGTGACAGCAAATAGATGGAAACAGTGTCCCCTCTGGCAGCTTTGCAGGGGTCAGGATCAGGGCTGGAGATGATGGTCACAGCCAGATGCAGTCCAGCTATGTTCTGCAGCAGGTGTAAGGCTGAGCTGGGAAGCCCAGCCAGTTGGTCCAGGTCAGGGCCAGGCTGGGGCTGGTCCGGGACTTGGTGCAGACTAACTGTTGCACAGCTGTGGCACCAGTGGTAAAGCCACATATGGAACACCCCCCGGGGGAAAGGAGGGGCAAGTCTTTCTTCGCTGCACTGGTGAAGGAGCACACCCTAGACTCAGCCAGCTGAACTCCTTCACACTGCCAGCTAAACACAAGAAGGGGTTCACATTCACAGCCCTGACAAATTGGAATTTGTGCCAAAATTTGGAGATGTAGCATACATGCCTAGACATACACTGTGCTTCAGTCAGCTCCAGAGAACACTGACAGAGTTATTTCAGCTGCTCTGGGCTTTAGGATCAGAAATATTTTGTATTTCTATTCTGAAGAGCAAAAATTAACCATTTTGGAACAATTGTTAAGCTTTTCCAATGAAGATGGTTAGCTTACTTTAAATGCCAAAGAGTGCAAACTCTTGAGCTAGTGACTGAAACATTTTGCTGTGTATCTAAAAAGTGCTCCTAGTACCACTTCATTTCTTTGAGCTGACAAACTGAATCAATCACTGTGACAGTATTCCTTTCTCTTGGTGTGCTTGCAGGTTGCGGTGTCACTGTTTCTCTGTGTTACAATATCACACTGACACACCTGAGAAATTTGGTAGAGGAGATTAGTCTTGCCCAGTTAGAAGCTTGTACCTCACCCTTTCCTTGGATCTTTCATGCCTAGTTTTAGTGTGTTGCATGCCCATGCTGTAGCAAGTCAAAGTAACAGCTGTAACTGTTACAGTAGATGAAGAGCAAGTGTAAAAGCAATTAGTTCTCTTTTAACATTTTGTTTGTTTGTTTGTTTTTTAACAGGATGGAAGGAGTTGACTGCTTCTGTTTAAACATGCTGTTACTTTAGGAAGGAGGTACGGGGAGAGACTTCCACAGCCCCAAGTGCAAGAAATACAAGAACGAAGGGAGCTAGCAGCCTTTGACTTCTGTGTGCATAGATAGGCCTTCATGCATCTGTCTGAGTACCTTCCTGACAAAAACTGTTTTCATGACTAAAGCCCTTCAAATTTTAATCCTACTGTGTGCTGGGTTGATGAATAAACAAGGATTATGTTTTTATATTGATTGGGGGAGTCTCAGGTTTGTAGCTACAGCTAGTACAGTACCTATTTGTGTAATAGATTTTTGTGGACTATGATGGGGTCTTTGGGGAGGTGTTGTTCATGTTATTTTTCCTAATACAGAACCGTTCATTAGGATCTAAACTTTGAATCAACATATCACTGCTGAATGAATTGAATTAATCACAGATATTGCTAGGAATTTAAGTTATTATTATTCTTTTTTATTTAGAGAGTATTTTAGGACACAGAAAGATTGCATGCAGTACTTTGTTCATACTTTATAGCCCACGTACATCTTAGTACATTATTATGAGATAGAAATATGTGTGGAGTGTATTCAGTCTCTTTAATGCAACTTTAATTTCTTTGGTTGCCCTGGCAATTTTCTGGTAGTGAGGATTTCATTTACTACTCTGAGTTATCCTGCAAAGCTCAGTTTTTGCTAACCCATAACAACAGGCATTTTAGGAGGCCTGGGCAATAGGAACGTGGTTGAATCACTAATACATAGTATACAGGTGAGTAAATTCCCATCTAGCAGAGGACTGGAACAGGGTTCCTAGAGCGGTGGTCAATGCCCTATGCCTGACAGCGTTTAAGAGGCATTTGGACAGTGCCCTTCATAACATGCTTTAGCTTTTGGTCAGCCCTGAAGAGGTTGAGCAGTTGGACTAGATGATTGCTGTAGGTCCCTTCCAACTGAACTGCTCTTTTCAATGCTAAATAATTGCAGTATAGAAGATGCATTTATTGATCAGTAATTGCTATGATTAACAACCATATTTTACCAATAAAGCAACCTTTTAAATAACATTATTCTTTAATAACTCGGTTAATTATTCAGCCCAATTTCAGACTATAAGAGCAATTTTTTTATATCTTATAGTTGTGGTTTAGCATCTGGGTTGGTTATCTGGACAACATGACCTAGAATAAAATCATGTTCCATTTTTGGTTTGGTTTGGTTTTGGAGATGTAAAAAAGGTCTGAGATAGTAGATAGCTTGTTTGGAAGCTCACTAGGCTACGTTCTAGTGCCATCAATAACTGACGTTAGCTACAAGAAACAGGTATTATTTTTACTAAGCTAGTTTAAAATGTTTGTTTATTTGCAGTACTATTTCATTGATTTTGATACAGAAAGAAATCTTTTGTTACATAGAAATTGCCATACTGAGTCAAGACAAAACTTAGATATTTTTAAATCTTCTTTGCAGTAGTGACAGGAATCAAAGGACCTTGGGAAGCACTCTGAAATACAAGTTTAGGGAATAATCCAGTCATGCTGAAATAATCTTCTTAATCAATTAAAAATACTTTAAAATCTCAGATTATGAAGGATTTATAATCCACCTTTCCAAAACTGGTGGTTTGTGTTTATTATCTATTCTATTGTAAACTTACCTGTTGACATTATCTATGTAATCTGCAAAGTGTACCTGGTATATATCAGAACACTTGTTCTGAGTGGTAGTAACAAATAATATTACTTATGAATAATGCTACCTTGCATAAATATCACTTGGCTAATTTTAACATTTTCCAGCAAAATTATTTTAACTGATTTAAAATCTTCTGACTTAATTTTATTAAACAGAATGGTTTTCTTGTTCTTGAGTGGCAAGTGAATTTTAGCATGATGGGATTATATTATCTGTGTTTTAAACTGGAATTTACTATGCTTTCTTGATTTTACAACCATTTAAAATTTTGGGAGAAGATTTAATTTAGAGTTCTGTGTTGTTATTGATGTTTTTACAGCTTGTTGTGCTGTAATTTCAGAGTTTTGGGGATGCATCTACATAACTACATAAACAAATTACTTGTAGAGTATATACACAGTACTTCTCATACTTCTAAGACATTTTTGCTGTGCTGTGAAGTACACGTATCTCATTTGCTCAGAAATATCTAGAAATAACCTAATGTAAAACATTCCAAACATACAACAGTAACTCCAGTTGAAGCTACCATTCATGTACACTGTAGGAATACCAAACATTGGGGGCGGGGTGAGGGGGGAACTAAATTCTTGAAAACTACTGGACAAAACTTTTGGGCAAAAAATGAGATGTATCCAAGAAAATATACAGGCATGACAGTTTATGGTTTGCAGTGTAATTTTTTTACAGGAATCATGGTATTGTTTCTCATGTCTGCTGTTCAGTACACTGTCATAATTTTCTTTGAATTCCTCTGTGACAGTGTCTCCTGGTTTTGGCTGGGATGGAGTTAGTTTTCTTCCTAGGAGCTGGTACAGTGTTTTGTTTTAGATTTAGAATGAGAATAATGTTGACAACACACTGATGGTTTTAGTTGTTTAATTAAGTTAGCTAAGTAGTGTTTATACCAAGGCAAGGACTTTTCATTTTCTCGGGCCCTGCCAGAGAAAAGGTTGGGGCCAGACGAAGCTGGGAGGGGACACAGCCATATGATGTGCAATATATAAATCAGTAGGAGTTGGCCTGGAGAGGCCATGGATCGCTGCTTACAGACTGACTGGGTATCATTCAGTGTATAGTGAGCAATTGTACTGTACATCACTTTGAGTTTTTTTCCCCTTTAAGTTTTATTTCTCTTCCTCATTTTATCTCCCTTCTCATTACAACTATTGTTATTTTTAGTATTCTATTTTATTTTATTTCAATTAAACTGTTCTTATCTCAGCCCATGGGTTTTCCCTTTTTCCAGTTGTTCTTTCCATCCCACTTGGGATGTGGGGGGAGTCAGCAAGCAGCTGCATGTAACTTAATTGTCAGCTAGGATTAAACCATGACAGTCCTTTTTGGTGCCCAGCGTGGGGTATGGAGTGTTGAGATAACAACAGATCTGAATGTTAAAACAAATTTGATAGAAGCATTCATTGTATTGGTTTAATAGTTGGTGGTCACATTGTTGGTTTATTTGCTCTCAGAGTTGTTGCTCTTATTCTCAGAGTTCCATTTTATCACACCTTACTTGCAGCATGTGTTCACTATTTTGGTATTTATCACCCTTGGTACCTAGGCTGGGGTTCTTGTTTTGTTGTACTTTGTAATACTGGTTTGTGATATGATAGAGTTGTTGGTCATGAAACTAATCTTGTATGTACACTCAGCATTGCTGTCACCTCTGTACTTCAGCAGTAGTCTAATGAGAACTATTAATAATTACACCTTTTGCCTTTTCCCCCCAGTAAGCCAACGTATGGAAGAGATATCTTCTCACATCTTCCCCTTCCCCACCAGATTAATTACAGAAGTGTTTAAGAATTCTGAAAATTTTGGATATTCTTGGGATGTTGAAACCAGCATGATCCTTTTTCTAGGAATGCTGAATATGTTCTGGGTCTTGTTTAAGGTTAAACAACTATTTAAGTATACCATCCAGAGATTTTCCCCAAAGTTGGATAGTTATGAGTGGCAGGGGGTGTAGGATAGTATGGGCAAGTACCTAGGGCAGTGGGTGACTACAGTGTTTTGGAACTTCACCCCTGAACAAGTGCAGAATCTGGAGAAACTTGTAAAATATTTGGGAAAAGTATGCTGCAATGTGCTGGTGCCTAGCCCATGCCTACTGAGCCCTGTTCAACACCTCAAGTATACCCTCAAGGAGAAATCAAAGTGTCTGGATCTGCCAGCAAAGCAACAGACACCGTGGCTACTCCAACCCTGGTGACAGGCACTGCAGCTGAACCAGAGAACCAACCTGTCCTGGTATCAGTTGCTATATGCAAGAAGAAGCGGACACAAAAGATAGCTTGTTTAGTGAAGGAGGACAAAGCAAGGACATCGCAAAAACAGGAGGAAGAGGCAGAACATCTGCCTGATCCTTATCTCTAAGTGAGCTGCAGAATATGCAAAAAGATTTTAGCCATCATGCAGGTGAGTACAATATCACCTGGCTGCTTTGATGCTGGGATCACAGGGCTAGTAGCCGGAATTAGAGTAGGGAAGCCAAGTAGCTGTGACCACTTCCTAGGGAAGGGGGCATTGACAAGATGATTGGAAGAGTGACACAAGTCCTCAGCCTCTGGAGGCAACTCCTGTCAAGTGTGGAGGAAAGGCATCCTTTCAAGGAGGATGTTATATGTCACCCAGGCAATTGGACCTCCCTGGACAGAGGTATCCATGGAGGGTACCTGAGGGAATTAACCATGCTAGAGATGATTTATTATGATCCGAAAAACACGCAGTCACCCACAGATCCAAAGTCCAATGCACACAACCCATGTAGCAGAAATCTGTAGGGCACACCATTGCTGTATGCCAACTCATTGGCAGTAATGACCTGAAGAGATGAAGAGGCACCAATAGCAGATGAAGTGGCTCATCAACTCCAGCAGTATGAAGGAAATCTCTCTTCCTTCCTACAGACTTGTGTGTTGGCTGTGGAAAAAAATGTCTGAAAGGTGTGGAAAAATGTTCCATGAGTTTCAGCAACAAAAAGAGGATAGGTTCTACTCCCCACCTGCATGGACCTGTATCTCAGCTATGAACCGTAGAGTGTTCTTCCACTCAAGAGAGAGGATACAGAAGGTACACACCGCAGGGTAGCCTGTTGTTTTTCCTGTGGAATCATGAACAGGACATAAGGAAGTGTGATGGAAAATGTACCTTGACCCTAGAGGGACAGGTACACAAATGGCAAGGTAAACCAGTCAAAAATGGGGGTTCTTCCAGGAAAATTGCTGCTCCAGTCTGCAACGGGCAGTTCCCCAGACAGCATGGAAGTGCTGACCTTACTCCTGATCCTTTGGAAAGGAAATCTAATCTGTCTTTACAAGAAGTAAGTGGAGAATCCTATGACCAGGACTAGAGGAGCCCTGTCTCCAGCCAGGTGGAGGAGAGGGACAGCTGGGTTTGCTGGACTGTGTGGATCTGATGGCCTGGCACATCAGACCCACAGGAACATAAAGCTCTAGTAGATACTGGTGCACAGTGTACTTTAATGTCATCAAACTATGAAGAGTCAGAACCATTAATTTCTGGAGTGACAGGGGGATCCCAACAGCTAACTGTACTAGAGGCTGGAATAAACCTGACTGGGACTGAGTGGCAAAATCATCCCATTGTGACTGGCCTAGAGGCTCCATGCATCCTCGGCACAAAGTAACTCAGGAGAGGGTATTTCAAGGACTGAGAATGGTACGGGTGAGCTTTCAGTGTAGCTGCCTTGGAGATGGTGGAGATTAAGCAGCTGTCTACCTTGCCCGGTCTCTTGGAGAACCCTTCTCTTGTGGGGTTGCTGAAGGCTGAAGAACAACAGGTGCCAACTGCTACTGCAACAGTGCACTGGTGGCAATATCACACCAACCAAGACTCCCTGATTCCCATCCATAAGCTGATTCGTTGACTGGAGAGCCAACGAGTGATCAGCAGGACCCACTCACCCTTCAATAGCCCCATAAGGCCAGTGCAAAAGTCTAATGGAGAATGGAGACTAACAGTTGACTACCATGGCCTAAATGAAGTCACACCACTGCTGAGTGCTGCTGTACTGGACATGCTAGAACTTCAATATGAACTGGAGTCAAAGGCAGCCAAGTGTTATGCCACCACTGATATTGCTAATGCTTTTTTCTCAATCCCTTTGGCAGCAGAGTGCAGGGCACAGTTCACTTTCCCTTAGAGGGGCATCCAATACACCAGGAACTGACTGCCCCAGGGGTGGAAACAGGCAACCTACCATTTGCCATAGACTTATCCAGGCTGCGCTGGAGAAGGGTGAAGCTCCAGAACACCTGTAATACATTGATAATACCATCGTGTGCAGCAATACAGCAGAAGTTTTTGGGAAAGGGAAGAAAATAGTCCAAGTCTTCTGAAAGTGGGTTTTGCCATAAAAAAAACTAAGGTTGAGGGACCTGCCCAGGAGATCCCATGGTTAGAAATAAAACAAGACGGATGTCACCAGATCCTAATGGATGTTATCAACAGAATAGCAGCTATTTCCCAACCAACTAATAAGACAGAAACACAAGCTTTCTTAGGCATGGTGTTTTTGGAGAATGCACGGTCACAGTCTAACTGTAAGTCCTCTCTGTCAAGTGACCTGGAAGAAGAATGATTTCAAATGGATCCCTGAGCAACAACAAGCCTTTGACCAAATTAAACAGGAGATAGATCATCCCCTTGGGACAGTCCCAGACAGGGCAAGATGTAAAATATGTGCTCTACACCACAGCTGGGGAGGCTCAAGGTTGACCTCTAGGCTTTTGGAGCTGGGAGTATAAAGAATCAGAAGCTCACTATACTCCAACTGAAAAAGAGTTTTTGGCAGCTTATGAAGGGGTTTGAGCCGCTTTGGAAATGACTGTTACTGAAGCTCAGCTCCTCCTGGTCTCTTCTACACATCATGCAACTGACACTACATGGAGTAAGTGGGTCACTCTGACCACAGAAAGAGCTCAAATAGGAACCCCCACTTACCCAGGAATCTTGAAAATGGACATGGACTGGCCAGAAGGCAAAGATTTCGGAATGTCACCAGAGGAGGAGGTGACACATGCTGAAGAGGCCCCACTGTACAATAAATTACCAGAAAATGAGAAGCAATATGATGGGTTCTGCTGTATTGTAGGAAAGCACTGGAGATGGAAATTAGCTGTATGGAGTCCCCAACAACACATAGCAGAAACTGCTGAATGAGAAGGTGAATCAGGTTATTTTGCTAAGAGGTGAAAGCTATCCAGCTGGCTTTAAACATTTATGAATGAGAAAAATGGCCAATACTTTATCTCTATACTGATTCATGGATAGTGGCAAATGCCCTGTGGGGCTGGCTGCAGCAATGGAAACAGGTCAGCTGGCAGCACAGAGGTAAATCCACCTGCACTGCCACATTATGGCAATATGTCGCTGCCCAGGTGGAGAACCTGGTTATGAAGTTAATGTCACGTGAACGCTCATGTACCCAAGAGTCAGGCTGCTGAAGAACAGCAAAACATCCAACAGGTAAATCAGGCTGCTAAGATTGAAGTGGCTCAGGTAGATCTGGACTGGCAACATAAGGCTGAATTATTTATAGCTCACTGGGCTCATGACACTTCAGGCCATCAAGGAAGAGACGCAACATATAAATGGGCCTGTGATTTAGCAGTGAACTTGACCATGAACACTATTGCACAGGTTATCCATGAATGTGAAACATGTGCTGCAATTAAGCAAGCCAAGTAAGTGATTAAAGCTTCTGTAGTATGGCAGAGAAGTGGCTGAAATGCAAATTTGAGGAGGCCTGGCAGATTGCCTATATCGCACTCCCACAGACCTGCCAAGGCAAGCGCCGTGTGCTTACAATGGTGGAAGCAACCACTAGATGGCTAGAAAGATAAGATATCCTGTGTTACGTGCCACTGCCTGGAATTCTGTCCTGGGCCCTGAAAAGCAAGTCTCATGGTGACATGGTACCCCCAAAAGAACCGAGTCAGACAATGGGACTTATTTCTGAAACAACCTCATAGACGCTTGGGCCAAAAAGCATGGCAGCGAGTTGGTCTATCACATCCACTATCATGCACCAGCCTCTACAAAAACTGAACAATATGATGGACTGTTAAAGACTACACTGAGAGCAATGGGTGGCAGGACCTTCAAACACTGGCATACACACTTAGCAAAAACCACCTTGCTAGTCAACACTGAAGGATCTGGTAGTCAGGCTTGCCCTGCTCAATCAAAACTTTTACATACTGTAGAATGGGATAAAGTTCCTGTAGTGCACATAAAACGTGCTGGGGAAGATAGTTTGCCTCAGGCAAAGGCAAACCTATCCATGGGATTGCTTTTGCTCAAAGACCTGGGTGCACTTAGTGGGGAATGTAGGAGGATGGGAAGTCCAGTGTGTGCCTCAAGGGTATTTGATTTTGGGAGAGAATAACCAATAGTTTAAATCATATGATGTTAATTGCTACATAACACTGTATATTATCACTATATGGTGGCTATATGCCCATCACCCCACTGGACACCTCATGGCACCCATCTCTGCCAGTCCAGATTTAGGGATTGGAACCCAACTTCCTTCCAGCCACCACATTAATAGAAAATGAACTTTGATGAAACCAGACAAATGCAGTGGTAATGAAATCAGAACTGGCTTCAGCATGCAACAGTCCAATACCACATGCTATTTTTCCTACCCTGAAAGACTGTTATAACAGATGGAGCCAAAAATCATGGACTAAATTGACTCAATGGACATTTCATAGAGATGGCCCACTGACTAAGGGAAAGATACCTGTGTGTATATATCAAAAGACAAGAGAGTTGATGGTGTATTGAAAAGTGTGGGACCTGGACATGATGTAAATGGTATGGAATAAGGGGTGGATACAGTCCTAGGATAGTTAACTTTCTTCCTAGTAGCTGGTACAGTGTTGTGTTTTAGATTTCGTATGAGAATAATGTTGGTAAAACACTGATGATTTTAGTTGTTGCTAAGTAGTGCTTATACTAAGTCAAGGACTTTTCATTTTCTCAGGCCCTGCCAGGGAGAAGGCTGGAAGGGCACAGGACGCTGGGAGGCAAGGCAGCCAGGGCAGCTGACCTGAACTGGCCAAAGGGGTATTCCGTACCATATGACATTATGCTGAGTAAATAAACTGGGCAGAGTTGGATGGGGGAGGACTGTGGATCTCTGCTTGGGGACTGGCTGGGCATCTTTCAGCGGATGGTGAGCCATTGTTACGTGCATCACTTCGGTTTGGGTTTAGGTTGACTCCCTCCCCCTCACCTTGGGTTTTATTTCTCTTTCTGTTTTCATTATCTCCCTTTGCATTATTATTTTTATTATTATAATTATAATTATCATCATCATCATTATTATTACTACTACTACTACTACTATTATTATTATTATTATTATTAACTTTATACTTTATTTCAATTACTAAACTGTTCTTATCTCAACCCATGGAGTTTACCTTTCTCCAGTTTTCCTCCCCATCCCACCAGGGCAAGGAGGGTAGTGAGCAAGCGGCTGCATGTTACTTAGTTGCTGGCTAGGGCTAAACCACAACAGGGAGGATGAACTTGATCATCAAAAAATTACTCTCTTGTTATAAAACCTAATAATCTAGAGATGGAAAAAGAGGTGGCATTCCTTGATATAGTGGTGTTCTGTATGTTCTTACTGAGCACTTCATCAGTATGTGCAGCTACAGTTTGGCTTGCAAGAAAAAAGCTTGGTCTGAATACTATGAAGATTAAAAACATTACAAAATTCTAAATGCTCACATGTGGCTCACACGAAAATTTTTCTATTTATGCATTTTTTAGTCTTTTGAATACAATAAGAATTGTAGCATGGATGCATCAGTGATACTGAGGTGTCTTATGCAACAGCTTTAAATTAATTAGGAAGAAACTGTTAAACTTTTGGATCATGTCTTTACTGGAGTATAATCACCACCCAGCAAAGCAAGTTTTCAGGAAGAATTCACTCTTGCTCCCCAGCTGAGAATACAAACTCAAGATGTTTGTACAGAAGTAGTACTCTTCTATTCAGACTGAGATTTTCTGCCAAAACTTTTTGTATTTCCAGGGAGTAATGGATTGATGCACCATTAAGAGTATTCACAGGGGCTAATTTTAACCTTTGGTGCCTAATTTCTCCTGTTCCCTTTTATGCCAGTCTGTGGGTGTGTGGAGTGCATTCCACTGCCAGTGACTGGTTGCCAGCCAGATGTATCCCCATTCACTGCAACTGTTTGAGGTCTGCCCTTCAGCCAAGTCTTCACCCGGCGCACTGTGTACCTACTCATCTCACAGTTGGACAACTTGTCCAGAACTATGCTGTGAGGGACAGTATCAAAAGCCTTACTGAAACCTATAAAGATTACATCCACCACTACCCTTCATCACTAGGCAGGTGACCTTATCATAGGACCATATCAAATTAGTTAAACAGGAACCTTTGTGAACCCATGTTGACTGTGCCTAATGGTTGCATCATTCCTTCAATGCCTTTCAACAGTACCCAGTATAACCTTCTCCATAATTTTTCCAGGAACTGAGGTTAGACTAACAGGTCTGTAGTTCCCTGGGTCTTCCCTCATACCTTTTTTGTAAATTTGACTTAACATTGGCTGGTTGCCAGTCAGCAGGGGCCTCCCCAGACTCCCAAGACCTTTGTCAGATGATTGAGAAAGGTCCTGCCATAACATCAGCTATCTCTTTCAGTACTCTGGGATGAATCCCACTAGGCTCCATGGGCTTGTGAACATTCAGCTGATATAGCTGGTCCCTTACCACTTCATTGTGCACAAATGGAAAGTCACTGTTCCCACACTCATTGTCCTCTGAGTCCAGAGACTGGGCAGCCCAAGGTCTGTCAGTTTTATTAAAGGCTGAGATAAAAAAAAAAAAAACAACACTGAATGCCTACACTTTTTCTTCATCCCTATTAGTTGACCATCTTCAACATAGTTAGATTTCTCAAAGTTCTGCAAAAATTAGCAGCTATGTACAGGAGGAAGCAAGCAAAGTCAGCACTTCTGTTAAGCATGAACTCTATACAGTTAGCCATTGTCATGGTTTAACCCCGGCCGGCACCGAACACTACCAGCAACCAAGCCCCAGGCAGCCACTCACTCACCCCCCGCCACCTGGACAGGTGGGGAGGAGAATCAGAAAGGAATGTAAAACTGAATGGTTGAGATAAGAACAATTTAAACAGAATAAAGAGATAAGAACAATAGTAATAACAATAACAATTATATTCTATATAATAATAATAATAACAACAATTAGGATGGAAAGGTGGGGGAAAAGGGTAAAATCCAAAGGAAGGGGAAAGGAAAAAAAAACAAATGATGCACAGTACAACTGCTCACCACCCACTGACCGATGCCCAGCCAGTCCCTGAGCAATGATCCCCCCCAGCCAACCCTCCAAGTTTCTATACCAAGCATGACATCCCATGGTATGGGATGCCTCTTTGGCTGGTTCAGGTCACCTGTCCCGGCTGTGTCCCCTCCCAGGCTCTTGTGCCCCTCCAGCCCTCTCGCTGGCAAGACCCAAGAAACCGAAATGTCCTTGACTGGGTATAAGCATCACCCAGCAACAGCTAAAACATCAGTGCTGTTATCAACATTGTTCTCACATCAGAGCCAAAACACAGCACTGTACTAGCTACTAAGAAGAAAATTAACTCCATCCTGGCTGAAATCAGGACACCATCTATATGGTTTCCTGGCTAGCAGCTGGCATGCGTGTACTGGCTAAGCTATTAGCATGTAGAAAGCTAATAACCATCCACAGTATGCCCTGTTGCTTTTCTTGTTTAAAATGAAGGGACAAGAAAAGTAATTACAGGAAACATAGAAGGGCAGAATGGCCAAAGACTGAGAAATGAATGATAATGTAAGAAAGGAGGGAAGGACTTGTAAGGAAATGCTTGACCAGGGATTCTTGTCGCGGAGTGGCAGCAGGAGTATGGGACACATTCATTGAAATTGCATTTCGTTAGGTCCAGTGTTTGCTTGTTTTCTTCTTTGGGGGTTAAGTTGATTTTCAATTTTGTCATGTTTCAGCAAGCAGGTATTTGTGTTCATAAACGATTTGTTCCTAGCTGCTATGTTTAGTGTGTACCCCCAATATGGTAATGCTGGACAACTAAAAAAAAATTATTGTAGATGGAAGCAAGCTAGGGTACCATCATTTAACACTTCCTTTACCTCTTTTTTTTTTTCTTTTTTTTTTTTTTTCAAGAACTGACTGTATTGCTGGAACAGAGTGTAAGGATACTTACACTCACAAGAATGTTGAGCAATGTAAGTTTATGCTGGATATTGATAATGAGATATTCCCCTGAGGAATTACTAATATTAATAAAAATCAATATTAAAACTTTATAAAAATAGTAGTTGAAAACAGGTGAAGTTCATCACTGTAGACAATGAGCAGCATGCCCTCTCTGGCCTTGTTTTTGAATGGCATAGTCTGTGCTCTGCCTCCATCCCAAATGCTGAGACACTCCTGCTTTCTGCACGCACAGAACGCTGTGGAGCTTGTGCATGAGGCCATTATTTTTCTCCACTTTCCTTGCTCTGCCTGCCTGTTTCCTCTGTCAGGTAGATGCCTTTCTGCTTATCTACCTCTTTAGTACAACGTGTATTGCCCAATGTTGTGCGTAAATCTTTGTCCCACCACATGCCACCCTTTCCTGCTTCTCCTCAGCAAAACGCGGGAAGGCAGGATGGCGGGATGGCGGGATGGCGGGATGGCGGGATGGCGGGATGGCGGGATGGCGGGATGGTGTTCTGCCTGCCTGCACTGCTGCCTCCGCCAAACTCTGGCAAGTGACCGGCCCGGAGCTGAACTCACTCTGCGTGATGGAACGACGGATTTAAAAGGCCCACAGTAATTCATTGAGTAACAAACAACAAATAAAGGCCAAAAACACAAACTCCGCGCGGGAACCGCACTCCCGGTGAGCAGCCGAGCAGGCGGCCGGCACTGAGGAGGCGCGCCGCCCGCCACAGCGTCCCTGCCTCGGCTGCCCCGGGTGCTCGGGGCGAGCAGGTCAGCGGCCCTCCTGCCGCGGGACAGCACCGCAGCCGGTGCGGCCACGGCCTGCAGCTACACAGCCCCCACCCCGCCCGGGACACCGCCAGGCGGCAGCCGGGACACACGGTCCCCACGGGCCGGCCAGGCCCTGCTGGGCACTGGGGTCCCGTCCCGCCGCCCGCTCCCCACCGGCGCCCCGCCCCCGCCCCGCCCCTACGCAGGCAGCAGGGCGAACCCGCTGCCTCGGATCCCGCCCCCCAGCCGGGATTGGTCGCTGCCTCCTTCACCCTGTTTAAGTACTGGCCGCCGCGGGTCGCGGCGGGCAGCTTGGCGTGGTGGTGCAGGTAAGCGGGGGAACGGGGGAGCTGGGCTCGGGAGGAGTGAGTGCCGGCGGCCTGGCCTGAGCCCTATCTGGCGGCTGCGGGCCGAGCCTCAGCTAGCCTCGGCTCAAGCCCAGCGCTCTTCGCTCCTACATGGGGGAGGGCGGTAGCGGAGCCGGGCAGGGCCGAGCCGCCGCCGGCGGTCTTCCGCCCCCGGGGCGGTCGCTTGTCCCGCGGGCCGGTGGCCTCCCCTCAGGGACGGGCTTGCGGGTAGCCGCTCAGGTGGTGCCGCGACCGGGGTCGCGGGCCGCAGCCGGCGGGCCGAGGGGGAGCCGCGGTCCCCCTCGTCTCGCTCAGTGGGCTGTGGTGGCCCGGCGTGTGCCAGTGCGTGAGGGGCCGGGGCCGTCGGTGGGCGCGGGGAAGCCGGCGGGGCACCAGCTGCAGGGCAGGCACGGGCAGATGTTCGGGTCAAAGTTTTCTGGTTTGATTTCTTGTTGTGCGTCCCCCCTACCTCCCTCTTCCCCCCCCCCTTCCCATTGTGACAGTGTCTCGGTATCCCGGGGTGGATGGGGGACCCTGCTGCACGGTGTTGAGGCTGGAGAACTGTCAGTGGTGGCAAGTGTGGGCTCTCGGCCCGGTGCTGCAAGCCCCCGAGAGCAGCCCTGCCGGTGGGGTGGGTTCTTGCTGCGCTACCTCAGACAAAATATAAATGGGTGTGAGCAGGCTCAGTTCTAAAGTAAGCGACTTGATACTGCTTGCACTCAGTTATGAAGCGCTCATGCTGCCTGTTTGCTGGAGAACTGGTCTGAGCTAGCTGTGTGCATGGCCACCCCCCAAGTTCAGTTTCAGAAGGAATATGTCTTGGGCCTGGAATCCACACACTTGTTAAGGTGCATGAGGTAAAAGCATGCGTTTTCTTCCACATGAGTAGAAATACATTAACCTGTAGGTACAGTGCACAGGATAGGTGTTGCACCTGCATGAGAGCCTTCTTCAGGGTGCTTCCTGTGTGTGCTTTGATGTCACACCTTTAGCAGGTTCACTTGAACCGCTTGGCTTAGCTGTGCTGACTGCAGTGGAACTGAGTTCTCTCAAAAAAAACCGCACTGTAGATGTGCTTGACTGGATACTGTTGGTGAATTAACACTTTCTGAAGAATATACATTGGTTACATAGCATATGTGAAGCTGTGTGGTGCACAAAGGTATAAAAAGTTATTACAACTTGATGCTGGAAAGATCCAGTTAGTATCTTGGAGATGGCATTTAGGTCCTTTTTTTATACTCTTGACCTGTTTGGATACTTCTCTTGAGTGTAGTTCTTGATTTGCACTTTTCTGTGTACACAGTTACACAATTTAGTGGAATGATTTTTGATCAAAATTCTGTGATACTGTATCTAGAAAAAATAAACTACGTCCTGTAGTGATAAAGAGTGCTGTCAGACTTACTGTTCTCTCTTAATGCACAGATCAGGGGTCCTCAAACTACGGCCCACAGGCTGGATACGCCCCCCCAGGGTCCTCAATCCGGCCCCCGGTATTTACAGACCCCCCTTCCCCCCCCTCGGGGGTTGGGGGGGGGAAACCAAGCAGCCGCAGATGGCTGCCTGCCACTGCATCCGCGCCGGCCCCTGGTTAAAAGGTGTGAGGACCCCTGGCACAGATCATGAAGACTATATACTTTGTAGTTGTAAATTTCATTTAGGAGAAGTATGCATACATAAATCTGTGTAAGCAATATATGTAATAACAAACTTACTTGCTGCTGAGTCAGACTTGTACAGAATTGATTTCCTGCTATTAGTCACCCTTTAAAGAAAGGAAATGTCAGGAAAAAGTTGTTCAGAAAAATCATTATTTTGAAGTTGCATTAAAATACAGAATCAGGAAACTTGTGTGAAATATGTGTATTTTTTTAATGTCCTTTGCCAACTCACTGCATTGCAATGTAGTGTAAGTACTGTGGAAAAGTTCTTGACAGACCAAAACCTCATCAAAATAAGACGTACAAATTATCACCTTGTTAAGCTAGCTGTTCCCACAAAGATGTTTACTTATGCAAGCAGTTTAGCATAGCGAATGAAAAATACTGATATGGTGTATTGAGTTAATTCAGCAAATACTGTTCTGGGTTTTTGTAGCAAAAAGTTAAGCTGGCGTTGCTGTCACTTTTACATTGATGCTTGGTCTATTAGGAAGGCTTGAGTAAAACAAAGTATTACTGTGAACTACAATGGTAGAGGCCAGAATCCCATTGTACCGAGGACAATAGATTGATAAGGCAGACAGTCCCTGGCTTGTACTTTGCAGTGTAATAGTGTGTGTTTGGTGCCTGAGGTAATTAGACTTGTGGATGTAATTGAAGTTGTGAGCATAAAATTTACAGTTCAATAAAGGTTTATCCTAGTATTTCTGAATAATATTTTGAACAAACAAAGTATGTGGAGCAAATTTGTTCTAATGAATTTAATCACTGATATGTTAATGATCCCCCTGCATTCCTGTGAATAAGACTGTAAGTCTGATAAGAGTCCACTGCAGACTTATAATAATGCTTCAGCAGTCTTTTAACTATATGTTTAGTAGTGATTTGGATAGGTCTCAGAGGTCTACTTTGCATTCATTTCAACTGGCAAATGTATTTAAAAACTCCAGTTAGTATCTTGAAACAACGTTGAAGTTACAGAAATGGCTCTGAATGTGGGATAAATATAGGTAAACCCAAACCACTGGGGGAGGGGAATGGTAGCTAACAGCTAATGGTAGTTCAGAGCATTCGTCAAGAAGTGGTATTTTGGATTTCCTTAAAAGACACAGTAACCTGAGCTTGGGATGGTAGTTTCATCAGTGTTTTGGAACTTAAGCTTCTGTGGCTTTGATAGCCTGAATTTGAACAAAACACACTTCATCCTGCATATCACAGGAAAATCCTCAAGCACTTGGAGCAATGCTCTACAAGTTTAGTACAGGAGCAGCTATTTGAGTTGTTAAAGTGTAAATTATAGTAGATCTTGCAAGATACCTTGGTTGCCTTATAGGCCACACCTGGCTGGGTGCTCTTGTGGGCTATAACTTATTTACACAGGAAATGGAGGTAATTATTAAAGAGCTTTTTTGTAATGAGTGGAATACTCTGCAAGGATGACAGAATGGATGGCCATGTAAATTGCTAAATGCTTATCTGTCACAGTGGGAGGAAGTATTTAGAAACTTTGCTGCCAGTGGTGGTGTTAATAATTCTGAATAGTTTTAGCACAGCTTATCAAATTTGATTAATTTCATGTGGGATATTTTTATACTAGACCCTTATACAACATTTCAGGTAACTAAATATGGGACTATGGAAACAGAAAATTCCAGCTAGCACATGCGTCTGGGTCTTTTCATATATGTTTGCAATTGTTAAAACTTGACCTAAAAGTTCGTGGTTGTTCAGATGTCAAAATCCCCCGTGGTTTTTTATGTATTGCTGTAATATTGGCAATGTTTCTCTGTTAGGTCCTAAGCAGGGAAAAAAATCCAAGGTGATAACTGATTTGAGTACAAAATGATGCAATTAGTTGAATCTATAGAAGAGTAGAATACAGAGAAACAGTTCTGAGTGGGTTGTGGGTAAGTGCTCAGGAGCATAGTGATAATTAGTTATACTAAAATGCCCTACCTGGTCAGCTTGGTGTCAGAGGTAAAATTTCTGAAATGATTGAGAGACATTTCTGTAACCCTAATTACTTCAAAACAAAAGCAAAACTCACCTTCTGTTTTAGTGGCTCTGTAGTCAACTTTATTTAACTCTTTATCCCATGTTTTCTGAACAAGATATTTGTAGCTTGGTGACAGCTTAAAGTTGTGAGGTAAGATTTTTTTTTATCAGTTCTTAGCCAGGAATCTGTAACAATATTTTTGAGGGCTAAAAGTTTGCTCCTAGGTAAGGGATCTGTAACATCTTTCCAAGATGTTGATAAAGTGGTTGTTTTTGAAAGGAGATGACAAAAAATTAGTATTTGTAACATACACAGTAAAATAGATACCCCTCAGCCTCCCTAGGAAATCTAAGTGATATATTCCTACTGGTAGAAACATTTCCTTTGTTGTTTTCTTGTGGTGTTTCCAAGTGTCAGGGAAGTCTTCCTTGATGGCATTTAAGAGTGATCTTTTGTGAAGTACAGTAAAATCTAGGATTCTGCATGTAGTTTTAACAGCATTGATCAGGATGGAAGGATTACTTTTCAGGTCTTGTAGCCTTCACTGTAGTATAGCTCCATGTGTTGCTGTTTGCCAAAACAGAGGGAAGTATTGACTTGTGGTCCTCTTTAATCCTACACTGCCTGTCTGCTTAGCTGTATGTTGCCAATTATTAACCCTTTATTAATTTGCTCAGTTGTTTATTCCTACCTGACCATAATTTTCCTGTGCTTCTTTTTTTGAGAATGATCTCACTTTCTTCATGGGTATGTCAATCACTTCACATTGTTTCTAAATTTTAACTTTTGAAGGCCTAACTAACTTCAGGTGAGCTCTCCTGTCAGTTGGTTCAGAGGCTTTTCTTACACTTGCATGCAAGGTACAGGAATCCGTTTATGAAAGGAGGAGATTAAAGCAGTGAGTTTTTACTGTTCTTCAGGAAAAAAAATTACTTCCACCACTTTTGGTAGTGGATAAGGATCCACTACATGTTTTGGGTGAATTTTGCTTTATTAAAGACAGATATGTATTTTTGCACTGTTGTCTGTTATCTTACGTCTTTGGTCTTGTTTGCTGAATTTTATCTCTTTCATGTAAGAACTTCAAGTACCTGAACTTCCACCTTGGGATTCTCTTGTCATCTCTTATTTGCTGTTTTTATCAGGGAGAAAGAAAGCGACGGTTCTAACTTTGTAAATTATTTTGAGGTCATCTGCACTGACAAAAGTAAGTGAACCTTGTCTGCTTAAAGTATAGAAAACTTTTTGCATTTTGTTTAGTACTGGCTTCTATTAGTTGTCCTTCAGCTGTAGATGGAGGCTTCTTCCTTTAGAAAGTTTGTAATTGGAACTGAAATAAAAATGCAAAATGTCAAAGTGAAAGTCATAGGCAGAGGAAGGAGAAAGACAGACATGGAGTTTTGACACTTTTTCAGTGGATGAGTACCTCAAGTGGGAGGGAGAGGAGGCGGCAGACTCCCAGTACACCTTTTAGTAAAAACAGGGACTGGATTTCTGGATGTTTTCTGAAAGGCAGTGGGTTAAAATGGCTTTTCCATGCCCTTAGTTTAGTGCATGTATTTAAATACAACTTGATGTTTGGGAAGGAGAGGGATATGAAGGTTCAGATAATGATTAAAGCCCAAAATAGTGTTCTGTATAAACAGAATGCATTGCTACAGGGGCTACTGGCAAAGTTAGGCTTTTATGTTAAAGTTGTAATGCTAACTTTCCTTAAGGGACAGTGTGCCTTGCTCTTAGTTGGTTAGTACATGACACATACAGTCCTAATCTTGAAAAACCTTTAGTACTTCAGTCTTAATCTTCAGTCTCTCAAGTTGAGGTTTGATGTGGAATTCCTGCTGAAGCTATTCATCAGGATAAAAATTAGGAGAATAATTATAATGTTAAGCCAGAGATGGCAGTTGGTAGGATAGATTTCCATGTCCTATCTGTCAGAGTAGAGTCAAAGTCAAGGAAGTGATGCATTCAAACTATTTACAGTTTTGCATGAGAAAGTAAAGAACCAGGCTAAAATTGGAGTAAATCAGTGCAGATAAGCTGGAAATAATGCAGAGTTTGAGTATAATGTTGGATCAGCTAGATCATCAGAAGACACTGGAAAAACGGTGCTGGAATGGTTATAGATCAGTGCCCAGTCAAGAGTGGGCCCATGGCTCAGGGATGCAGGGGCTTTGGCAGCAGAGTTTGTGTAGTGTTTCCTCCTTCAAGCTGCTTGCATCTGGCTCGATTCTACTGCCTCAGCTGTGTACATGTAACTATTGGCTGTGCTTTAAAAAAAGAAGGCAGAATTAGACCCTTGAAGGGAGTTTGGTGAGGCTGAGTAAGTTCATGACACCAGTTTACAGCTTGACAGCCAACAGGTGTAACCACAGCTGAAGCTGCATCAGAGCAAGCCAGCCTAACTGTGGTTCCTTGGCTGAAGTGAACAGATGAGACATCTGTATGAGGGGATTCTGTGTACCTGTGCTGGGCGGAAGAGCCTGGATGGAAGAATAGGGACCATGCAGGATCCTGAACTCTAGGAGCATGTCTAAAGATAGAAATTAACTGTACCAAGATGGTAGTTTGTAGCAACTCATCCATTCAGACACCTTTACATGGGAGGCGTGACAGGGCTCTGCTTGTAAAAGGAGTTCTGGACTTGAAGCAGTCTTGTGTCTCTTATTCATGACTTCAGTAAATACTAATTGCCCTGGGAATATATCTAGTGCATTTCATTCCAAGTAAACATTTACATTTTCCTGTGTATACTTGAGTTTGCTATTGTTTGGATAGGGCCAGCATCTCTGGCAAAATGTCATGATTTGATAGCTGTGAATTGTATATGCTGATTATAGGAGGTCATTTATCGATATTAGGAGTATTCAGACAATGTCCAAAATACTAATCAACTTTTAGCCTGCATATTAACTAATACTTTGAAAAATGCAGAAATTGAACTATTTATATTTGTATGCCTTAATGTATTGTCATATTTCAGAACTGTATTTTTGCATTTATGGCATGAAATCAGTACAAACCTGCAAATTTGCAGGGAAATGAAGAATGGAAACTTCAGTATTGACGTGGATTGAATCTGCTATCACCCTTGTTGGTGTTCGTCCTCTGTTTTAGTATTTGAAGAGACTCAATCAGTATCGGTGTTTTGCAATGATATGGCTTTTGGGGGTCTTGTTTTAAAATGTGTGAGTGGAGGTGGATGCTAGTAGTGTTTTGTTTAACATAACAGTCACCCCTTGAAATTGCCTGAAAAGGTAATAAACATATATAATGTAGTCTAACACTGACACCATGGGTAATTGTATTCATCAGTAAGGAGAGGAAGAAAGTGCTTCAAATTTGTCTTCAGATCTCTTCTGTTGAGATAGAAAGCTTGTTTCTGAAGCAGCATTTTAGAGTTTGTAGACTAAATTGTTGATTACTAACCGTTTACATTTTAAGCACACATAACATGTTTCGTAAAACATCACCGAGTTTCGTACATTAAAATGCTACTAAATAGCTGAGAGATGGGTGTCTCTTTGGTCTTATCTGTATTTTGTCTTCCCAAAGAACAGTCTCTTACTACTCTTTGGTCTGATTTGATATTCCTTGGAGACTAGGATTTTGGCCCATGATAAAAATTGTAGGGGAAGGGTGCTCTGAAACTAAATCCCTTCCCTCCCTGTCAGCCCCGGGAACGCACAACCTTTGTCGTCTTGCCTCTTAACAGATAACTGTGCATTGCCACTGTGGTTTCCAGCCCTGCTGCTGCAGGGAGCACAGTCTGGTTCTGACGGCAGCTGCTGGCAGAGCTGAAAGCCTGTGCTGTAGCCTCCCTCTAGGGACAGGGCTGCAAGGCAGGTGGGTGGGGAGGGTGTATCTGGGTGAGGACAGCACAGGACAGAGAATGAGTGATCTGCCTTAAAAGTGTCAGTACCTAATTTTGGTACGGCATACACTCAGTGTCAGAAGACCACTTTTTATTGCTATCTTACTGTTGCTAGCATTGATTCTGGTTATATCAAAACTGATAGGATCAAGCTAGTAGTATAAGTATGAACATGTTGACACCGAGTTTGTGTGCACACTTAAGTTATGAGTTTAATTTGGAGTGACTTGACAAAAGTGTGAAGAGCCCAGCAGTGTTGTTGAAGTTCACAATTATAATTTTGATTAATATTTTAATTAGCTCTCTAAATAGTGTTAAATGCAGAATTATTTTTGTCATTACAGTGGGCAAAGTGACAATAAGCATTTCTTTTATTCACAAAGGTATTTGGATCTCTTTAGTTGCCTATGCTGTATTTGCAAAGTTAGACACACAGTGGAAAAAATACCTGATTAGTGTTTGCTGAAAGGATGCTTTGTACTACTGAGATTTCAGAGACCTAAACTGGTCAATCTGTTTGAAGGTGTAGTGAGCTGCTGTTGTAGTCACTAACAAAATAATCAGTTTCTGTAATCTGAGAGATCAAAAAAGTTTTGTTTTTTTTTAAAGTGAATTTAGTGGTAGGCCAGGCTACTTCCAGACTACTTCAGACAAAGCAAAGGAACAATACTAAGTAAAAGCATTGACATAGTGGATTCTATATCTTAAAGGAGGGTGCAAAATTACCAGGAAGGTTAATGAAAAGGCGATAATTAATACATGGAAAAGAAATACTGAAGCATATTCCAGTTTCCAGTGTACATGTAGCTGAGCTGATACTGCTTATGGAAATAAACACTACTGTATTCTCAAGTATCCTAGTGAGAAGCCTAAAGTCACTGCTAAACCAAAGAGTTTAAAGAAGGAGCTTTTAGATTAATAAATATGATGCTTTAGAAAAATGTTTAATGTTTCCTTATGGTATACTGGTTTCAGCTGGGATAGTTACATTTCTTCACAGAAGCTTGTATGGGGCTATGTTTTATATATTTTTGCTGAAAATAAGTGTTGATAACACAGGGATATTTTAGTACTAGTGCTTACTCAGAGCTAAAGCTGCCTCGGCTTTTCACACTGCCCTGTCAACAAGCAGGCAAGGGGGCACAGGAAGCTGGGAGGGGACACAGCCAGGACAGCTGACTGCAACTGACCAAAGGGGTACCCATAGCATATGATCTTGTGCTCAGCAATAAAATTGGTGGGGGGCAGTGTGTGTGTGAGCAGGAAAGGAAGTTCGCCAGGCTGCTGTTAATGTTGGAACTGTGGGCACTGGTGGGTTGCTGGTGAGTGATGTGAGTTTTTCATCATTCTTTTCTTGATTTTGTTTCTTTCCTCGTTATTCTGTTTTTTCCTCTTTAAAAAATATTAAACTGTCTTAATCTCAGCCCATGAGTTTACTCACTTCTACCCTTCTGTGTCTCTCCCCATCCCACTGAGTGGGGGGGCTGAGTTGAGTGACTCTGTAGTGCTTAGCTGCCTACAAGGGTTAGACCATGACATACGGCTTTCTGAGGTTTAGGCAAATTACAGATAGTGAAGATAAATTCTAACTGAATACTCATTGTTTTGAGTAGTAATTTGCCAGTGAATGTAGTTTACAGCTTGTGAGCATAATACAATATTTGAAGAATTTCTGTTAATCTGCCCACAGTGGCAAGAGAGGGAAATTGTGACAGTAATAAATTTTTCAAGAATTTGAAACAATATCTCTCCCTTTTTGGGATTATTCCATGCCTGCCTTCCATGAACTGAAATCGAATAATCTCTCTAGCATCCTGAGCAGTCTTGGTTACAAGATTGAAAATTCTCCATTCTAATTCAGATTTCTTCTCCTGGATGCTTTCAATATCTGCAGGAAGAGAGATGTGGAATATTGGTTAGAGACAAAGAATATTGGATAATACAGTTTAAAAGATAACATGACTATTTTTATGTGCAACTTTGAGTTGATGAGGGGTATGTCTTCATTATGTTTCAGAACTTGTTAGGTAAGGGAGAAGGTGTCAAGAATGTGACCTGGTTTTAAGTTTTGCCCATTTGACAGCCAAATGCATTCATATACTTCTGGGAGTAAATGCAATTTCTGCTTTAACACATCAGCTTAGAAAACAGTAGTTGTGTCAGTATTACATGCATTCCATTTTCAAACCTTGGATGTGAGATCCCATTCTTGCCTTGTGGAATAAAATGGTTTCCATAATTCATAGATGTAAAAAAAAAAAGCAGCTGAGTAGGATAAAGGAGATTTCTTTTTCCTTCTGTGTCAAGTGTGGTGGCATTGAGATCAGAATATGCATACCTGTTCAAGAATGCTGGGAAAAATCTGAGAGTGGAGAAAGTTACAAGTTATTAAAAGGTTGGAAAAAAAATACTACTTTAAGATATTTGAAGCTTACTTTATATGTCTTAACAAAAAAGAAAGCAAGCTAAATGCCTCCTGCAGCAGAAAATTACCCTCTCTTTGGTACGAAAAATACTTGGGAGGGCTTCCCCCCCTGCCCCCTCTTCCCATGCCACAGTCCTTATTTTGTTTTCACTTTGTGAGAGATGTAATAGGCTTAGGAGATGGCTGTGTGTGTGAGTGAATGATGCCAAGGAAATAAAATCGGACATAACAGGGTGAAGAGAAGATCAGGTAAATTTGTTGGAATAATTAACTGAAAATGTTCTTGTGAGGTTTCTAGGGTTATGTGAAGTATTTTTTTTTTTAGTAGAAGTTACAAAGCTCACTTGCCTTCTCCTTAAACTACAAAAATTGCTAGGTATGTAAAGGAAGCTCTTTACTATTTCAGCTCTTGGACAAAAGGAAAGGTTTTGTCAGGACTGCGTTAGTTAAACTGATTTCTTTAATCTATATGATTTTTTTATTGTTGCTTCTATGGGTTGGACTGTGCTCCAGCAAACTGATGCTGTGTAGATCACAGCAGTTCTGGGAGTCACGAGTAAGACCAGTGTGCCTGCTCCTGTGGCAGAAAATGTAGCCCTGTTCCGGAGTTGGGTGTATGCCACAACTGGTATCTTGCATCTGCGTGAACCGTGGCAATTTAAGTAGTGTAGATCTAGATCATGTAGTCCTTGATCCCAGGAAGCTGCTTCTCTTGTTTGTGTGCAGGATGTGAGGGAGTCAAGAGGATAGAGTACAACAAAAAGTAAGGGAGAGGAGAGGAAAGGGAGGTGTTTGGGTTTCAGTGGGCCGGGACTGGGATCCTGTTAGAGGACTTGGCATATAACTGAGCAGGAAACTCCTGTGGTTCCAAATCTGGCTTCGTAAATTAGAATGGTTTGAGGATTATATATAGGATTGTGGTCAGGGGGATGGATCATTTCTGAACACTCAAGTTACAGTACTTGGTTGTCAACACATGTATGCATGTGTCTATAGTTAACCTTGAACTTGGTGCTACTTCTGGGAGAATGGTGGGTTCTTTTGTGGGAAAGGACAAGTTGGTTATGCAAGTCAGATGGTTTGGGTCTAGATTCTGAGGCTTTATACGTTACAGCTTTTAGTTTGCTGGCTCTATGAAGTGGAGTCCTTAGTGCAGTATTTGTTGAAGTAAAGAGAAAGCATGCTACTCTGCATTGGTGGTTAAGGCAGTACATGGGAAAGGCTGGACCTACCTGTTTGTGCATTGTGTGTTTTAGGAGACACTCTCTCCTGTTTTTGTTTTTTAAATCCAGCTCTTGTAATCTAAAATGCTTTTCTGCTTTACGACAGCTGCTAATGAGCCTTTGAGGAATTCAGGTAACTGTGTAGTACCCTTTGGAAAGGATGGAGGTGTGTGTGTGTATAAACATCTTTAGCCTGAGAAGTGAGTAACTATCCAGTTTCCCGTACCTTGGTTATTTAGTCACTGGTGTTTTGCATCTGTAGGACTGATCAGTTTTGTAGAACTGGTGTCCTGTCAGGAGATACTGAGTGTGTATTGCTCCATCTTCTATTCAGCTCAGTTTAATACATCTTACATCACCTTACATGGTAAAAGAAAGAAGTCAGCTCTTCAGGGTGAGAAAGAGGACAAGCGAGGAAGACATCTATCTTCATCCCTGATGACCACCAAAGGGACCCTCAACATTAAGCATGCAGACACAAGGAAAGGAACACCTATGTCAAGAACTAATCTGAACAGCCATGCCATTTCCCGGTATAACAATGAATATGTATTAGCACAATGAGCATAAAAGGGAACATGTTGTTGTATAGGGTGTGCGTGTTGGTGGAGCGCAGACTCCCTGTGCACCCAGTGCTGTTTACTTGCCTTTTACCATTTATAATAAATACTGCTAAATTCAGATTGAGTTGTATCCTCATTTGTAACAGTCTGAAAGCAAAAGTGATTATTTTTCTTTTATTGGAACTTGCATTTTCTTCTGAGGCCCTGAATCTTACACCATCATTATACTACTCATGTCTGTCTGGTTTTGGTCTGTGGAGAAGATATGGCAGACAGTATTTGGGGGTTTTTCCCCCCAGAAATTTGTAGTGCAGATTGCTAGGGAAATGTTTCCAGAATTGCTATGTTGGCAATTGTAGACCCATTTCTTTTAGAATGTTATGTGGCTGAACATCTTAAGACTAGCTTCTACTGGAAGCTGTAGCTTACAATAGACAGCTTTCTTCTATTTGTTTCTTATATTAAAGCTCTTAAGGGATCATGTGTTTTTTTCTAAGAGTGCAGCCCCAAGAAAAAGATTTCATCATTTCCCCTTGGATTTTATTTTTTATGTTGGGTAGGCAGCAACAGTTAGTTTCCTGTATGTCAGTCCTAGCAAAATGACAGCTTCAACGGTGATGCCAGTTAAAAAAAAACACAAAAAACAAAACAAAGGAAAACCCCACCTCCTTGGACTCTGATAGTTGGTACATATGTGCAGTTATGTCTCTTAGGCAGTCCACATACTGCAACTACCAGCCTTACTAGTGGCTGTTCTACTTGAAGATGCATAAAATAACTGCTAACAAATGGAGTCTTTGCATATAGTTATCCTCTTACTAAGGATAGTGAAAAATGTTTCACAGCCAGGAAAGAAAAAAAAGCTTTCTTATTTTTCTGAAGTTCAGGAAACTGTATTAATGGTTGCAAACTTTATTTTTTTGGACTTCATCTCCTTTTCAGTTTGAGTTTCAAGAATAATAAAGCTACTTAATTCCATATCTAGTAAATATCAGGAGAGACTCAAAAGGACACAAAAAAAGGCACTGAACATCTGAAATGCTGAAATTCTAGTTGCATTTGTATAAACAGCCATTGGATGTGAAACCTTGTACTACTTATCCCATGTTTTCTTGGTAAAAGCATTAAGATCCATTAATATGGAATACTGCTGTAATAGTACGAGCCATATGTGGGCAATTGCTCTGCATGGCTGTACCTGTCTGGGACTTGAGACTTTTGTTTTAAGAGATATGATTTGGCTAATTGTACTTTTGCCTTTGCAGAGATCAGCTGAGTAGGAGAGGCTGAACTGTGCTGCATTACCTGAAGGCTTTTCCACTACAGTGCTTGCAAATGTTTTTTTTGCAAGCTGACATATGTGTTGTCAGAGCTATGTGCAGAAGTGAATCGCATTCAAAAAAGTCATATGACATCTGGACTATTTTTAATTTTTTTGTAAATCCCTGTTATTGATTACAAAACCTTCAAGATGGGGGCAAGACGACTGCTTGTCTTAGTGTAGATGAAATTTGTTACATGCTTTTATAACACGAGTGTCCAGAGCTCTTCACCGTCTTAATAATTGTACTGCTAGTGCAGCTCAAGACTTTTAAGAATTGGGAGATTCCTTGCGAGAGCAATCATATCAAAGAGTTGGGGAAGAGGGTATTCATAAGGACATTGTTGTCTAATGAATCTCTATCTTTTTCTTTCCTTCGTAATCTCATGTAGCAGTGTTAAGAAGATAACAGAATAGTCTGCCACAAACTCAAGAATGTACCGCACCACTACAGATAGTAATATGGAAGAAGATATGTCTACATCCACTTTAGATGATCACAAAGGTAAGAAAGTCTGCGAACAATTAGAATTGGAAGATGTTCAGAGAAAATTATTTATGTATGTGCATATCTTTGTGTATTTACCATTACAATGCAAACTGGGTTGCTTGGGAGTAGAGGAGGAGGGCATAGAGAAATGTGAAGGGAAGAGAATAGACAAATATCATGTGTAAAGTACATTTCATATGGCTTTACAGAATGAAACTTAACATGAAGGCAAATTAGTCTATTTTAGGCTGTTTAATTTCATCTGAAGAAGGGCATTCCTGAATGAGTTAATGTTTTCTAACTATCTAAATAATTTTGTCTTCAAATTACAAATCATGTTTGGAAGAGAATACCTATTCAAACCTTCTGTTTGGAACTTGGCTATAAAATACTTGATGTACCATGGACCAGTTTGCTGTCTCTGTCAGTGGGAATTAATTTAAGCCTACAAAATATTCTTAAAGGTTCTTTTTTTATTTGTGTATACCAGTCAGACCACTTCCTTTTCTTGTTCAATGAATATTGAATGTTAATATTTCCCAAAATGTCTCTTGTGAGTTCAACACCTGAACAATAATTTCATAAAGAAATAAAAACCTGCTGGCTGGATTAGAACATATTCCCATCTTCTTAACTGTATGAGGTTTTCTGATAAAAAGTGTCACATAGCCTCAGATCTTCCAAAGTGCTGAGTCCTGCACCTGGGTCACAACAAGCCCATGCAACACTACAGGCTTGGGGAAGACGGGCTAGAAAGCTGCCCTGGAGAAAAGGACCTAGGGGTGTTTTTGACAGCTGGCCAAATACGAGCCACCAGTGTGCCCAGGGCACCAAAAAGGCCAGCAGCACCCTGGCCTGTATCAGACACAGTGTGGCCAGCAGGACCAGGGCAGTGACCGTCCCCCTGCACTGGGCACTGGTGAGGCCGCCCCTCGAACCCTGTGTTCAGGTCTGGGCCCCTCACTGCAAGGGGGACATTGAGGGGCTGGAGCGTGTCCAGAGGCGGGCAGCGGGGCTGGGGAAGGGGCTGGGGCACAGGTCTGATGAGGAGTGGCTGAGGGGACTGGGGGTGTTTAGTCTGGAGAAGGGAAGCTCAGGGAGCTTCTTAGCACCCTCTACAACTACCTGAAAGGAAGTAGTAGACAGGTGGGAGTTGGTCTCTTCTTCCAGGTAACAAGTGATAGGACAGGAGGAAACAACCTCAAATTGCACTAGGGGAAATTAGATATTAAGAAACATTTCTTCACTGGGTGAAGAGTGGTCAAGCATTGGAATGAGCTGCACAAGGAAGTGGTTGTGCCGCCATCCCTGGAGGTGTTTAAAAGATGTATAGATGTGGCTTTTAGGGATATTGTTTAGTGGTGGGCTTGGCCATGTTAGATTAACAATTGGACTCGATGATCTTAAAGGTGTTTTCCAACCTAAATGACTCTATGATTTCTATAAAGTAACATTTTTCTTATCTTTCCTTTATAAGCTATTTTGTATCTGCTTTCTCCTAATTTTCTCCTTTTATAATAGCATAGAGCTAATGTAACTTTGTCATATGTCATTCATCTTGAAGACAGCTGTGTGTTGTAGATCATATCGAGGTAATTTTATTTTTTTTGTTACTTGAACATTTTCAGTTTTATATGCTTTATATACTTTATGTACTTATATCTAGTTAGCTTGTTTCCTGTAAGGCAGTGTTGACACTTGTAGAGATCTTCCTACTGTCTAATGCTACCAACTTTCTTGTTTCACTTACTCAGAAATAAACATGCTGTTATTTTATGGTTCATAATACACTCTAAATGGCCTATTTCTTATCTCCTTGTTCTTAATGCAGTTGCTTTGTATATAAATTCTGAGTGACTTATTTTTCTGTAGTAAGTCTAATAAAAAAATGCCATGCTTTATATACTTGGTCTTTTTCTGTATTACAGACTTTCAAATCTAGCTTTGAGAAATGTTTTGGATTGATTTAAGTAGGTTACTTTTTTCCACATTTGATACTTATTTTTTTTGGTGAGGCAGTACTACCTAAAATATACTACATGTTTCCTTACTAACTGGCTTGATATCTTGGATATATCTAAGCAACTGTGGAAGATGTGTAGAAGACTATATCCTTGGAAATAATAGAAATATGACTGGACATGGTCCTTGGTAACCTACTATAGGCGATTCTGAGCAAGAGCAGCAGACTGGATGATCTCCAGAGGGGCCTGCCTTCCAGTGTCAGCTGTTCAATTTTGTGAGGGAACTTGAAGACTTTAATTAGATAAAATGTAATGTTACAGTATTGCTTCCTGCAAGCCACACCTCTAGCGCTGAGAGGCACAGCTTTTAATTCAGTGGCATGAATTCAACAACCTAGGCAAGCTCTAGCTCTTTAGATGAGATACTTTTTTCTTTTTTTTCACTTTTAATCCTGCAACACTAGTTTTGCATGGTTCCTTACCTCTAGTTGCTTTTAAAATAACATGCCAGGGAATCACTTCAGTTAACCATAGTGTCTTTTTGGTCTTGTGGTTTAAGTTACCAAATGTCTAAATACAGACTCAAAAACTTCAGATATTCTCATCAAGCTATGCACGCCTTTGTATGTTCAAAAATAGTTTGGACTATTGCCTTGATTAGGAGTTTAAAAGTTACTTGAACTAAACATTAATTTTGTAGTAGCAGCACTATACATGTGTTTACCTAACTTCTGCTGCTGGGTTTGACATTTATTGTCCCTTTATGCAAGAGGTATTGAAATGTAATATAACCAAACAATTTGCAATGATGGTAACTCCTAACTTTAATTCCACATTCATCTCTACTATTTTCTTATGAGGAATTGCACTCACAGCTTCATATACAAAATATAGTGCTATTACTATGGAATTTATAGTAGCAATAGGTGGCTTACAGAGACACAATTTAGCCTGCTAATGAATGGATAGTCCGATTTTTAACTTATGGAAAGAAGTGTTGTAGCTTTTTAACTTTCCAAGAGTTGGTTTGGTTTTTTTTTTCAGATTTCCTGTTCTCATCTTAAAATTTCCTTTTTTGTAAACAATGTAAAAATGCTGCTTATAAACATGTTCCTTTTAAAACTTGGGGTTTTTTTGCTGTCACAGGCCGAGATGAAATTGTATCACTTAAGTCTGTTTTTTATATGCCTAGCTTATATAAATGAGAAGGTAAATATTTTAGTGAAAAATGACTGCATCTGGGTTAAATGTTTCTCTAATCAAATTGCACTGGAGTCCTAGTGGACTATCTTTTCTTTTTCATAAGCAGCTGTTCTAGACAAGAATATTTCAATTTTTTATTATTTCAATGTATTGTTTTTTACATCTTTCTCTGTAGGTTGCAGTCCATTGGATCAGGTTTCTTCTGGTTTATTAAATGAGTCTTTACCCCAAAATACTGGAAACCAAGAACCCAGTTCCCAAAACACATCAAGCCAAAATTCTGAAGTGAACACACCATCTTCTCCATTCTCTGGTCTGGAAGGCATCCAAATCTCAAACCTTACAGGTCCTTTTGAGAATTCTGTTGACCTTGGAAATTATGCATCTGGAGAGTGCAATAATTTGAATGGTCAGAATGGAATTGCTTTGGTAAATAATGGCTCCTCTCAGCCAGATAGCAATGATGGAGAGGAAGATGATGATGAAGACAGAGATTTGGCAAGTGAAATGGCAAGTTTATTTCAGCAAACCCTAGATAGAATACTTTCTAAGTTAGTAGAGGAGACTATGATTTTTTCTGAGTTAAAGTCCAGTTTATTCACTCTCTGCCACGGTGTTCCTGGAGGAAGTTATGAAGAAATAGAACCAATACCTTTAATGAGAGATTCTGGCACAGATCCAGGCCTGGCATGTCTAGACAACAAGACATCTAAATCTTCTGCTGATCATCAAGCTATACAGAATATATCAAGTAAACCAAGTGGTCCCAGTCACGAAACACAGGAGGTGCAGCAAATTGTGGAGGTATTAAACTATTTTTGGTGATATTATATCAGTGATGTTGTGGCATAAGTTTTTATTACTGAATCCTTTTTCAGCATAATCTGAAAAGTGGGAGAATCAGGAGAAGTGCATTCATGTTTTAGCTTGAACTTTCAGGTCTGCAAGTTTGAAAATAAATGTTGGAAGTTTTTAAAGTGATGTAGTCATTTAAAGTAAGTCATTGATCAGTGCTACTCCTTTTAGAACGTGTTTATTTCTTAAAGGAAAAAAGTAATTCTACCATCGTAAGCATACACCATTTAAATTATTTTAAAGAATGTTGCCAGATTCCCTACATAGCTATTCATACATAGCTTTCTTTTGCTATGGGTGAATTGGTACACCTTGTTTTTTGTTTTGGTTTTTTTTTTTTTTTTGCAAGAGTACAATTGGGTATCTGATTTTTTTTTTTATTCCTCAGTAGAAGACTTTTCTGTGTTTGCCAGGTCTGGATTCTGTGTTTTTAAAATAATAAAAAAAAAAAAAAAAAACAAATCACACAAGCAGAACAAGATAAAAGCTTGTTCTGATTACTTTCTGTCTCTAACTTTGGATAAACCAGAGTACTTGTTATCAAGAACTAGCAAGGTTATGATCTTTGTCTCTTCTGGTTTACATGATGTAAGTCACTGTCATAGTGAATATGGAGCTAGCTGAAATTCAGTTTGATCCAATGTGACAATTCTTGCACTGCCAGAAGTTTCCCCTGCAGGGTATTTGTCAAAATAAGAGTTAAATGATGGGTAGACATATCATATAGTGTTACAACAATTAAAGTGAATGTTTTGTGTGTGACAACTTTAGGGGCAGCAAGGGACAGTTAGACTACTAGCTCTTAGAGGTGAACAGAGCAGATACTATGTCATAGTCTGCTTGCAGACAAAATACCAAGGACTGTTTAAAATGCTTTCTAAAGCTGATAGTTGGTGGGACAATAATAGATACTTTTCTCATATGTGCAGAATTAATGATTGCATGAATAAACTTCATGGGGGGGTTTCCAAGGGGGTGGAAGCATTGTTCCCAGAAGTTGCCAGTCATTCCGTTTCCACATAACTTGCATCCCCCAAGGTATATGGGAGGTCGATATTACTTAAGATAGAGTACCATAGGGCCTTCTCCAGCTGTGTAGCATCTTGTTAGCATTACTCATCTGGAGACACTTCAGACCTGCCTATTCATGTGTAGGAAGTCTGTTGATATCCTTACTATGAAAGCAGTATTTTGTAGTTGTATAGAGAAAATGTCTTGTCTCTTTCATAGCTGCTGGTTCTCACTTCATCAAAAACCAGAACTACAGAAGCAGTTGACCTCGTCCTTTGACCAAAGCAAGAGGAACTGTTTAGAGAGGCAAAATTAATCCGTTTTTTTTTCTTTAATCTATATGTTAACACTTGAAGAGGAGACTGAGGTTGTTAGAGCTGAGTGTTTCTTTCTTATTACTGTGTAACAACACTTCCTTAGTTACTCTGTCGGGAGAAGTATGTGCAGTCTTCACAGGCTGACCTGTAAAAGCAATCCTATGGCTATAAGTGTGGCTGACTGAGAAGATGCTGTAATTCTGTTGGTGTCATCAGGAACTGGACTGTCATTGAACAGACTTGGCAAGCAGATATGAGTGCAAAGGTCAAAGGTAGTTATTCTCAAGAACTGTGGTACAGGTTGCTGTGGATCTTGGGCAAGAAGAAAGCATTTGTGCTTTAATTTTAGCACTTACATGTCTGAAACTTTACAGTGAGCACAGAAGTCTGGCATTATTGGAATTAGTCAGCAAAAAATGGTAACTGAGTAGTAAAAGGAACAACTATATTGACTGTAACGAAATGAACAATATGGGTTTTAAGTAAGAATTCTGACTATTTCCTCCACATATCAAGCAGAATATATAGAGTGCCTTTCTTTCCAGTGTGAAGATAGGTACTAAAATTTCTTCAGAAAATAAGAGCAAGGCTTACACAGTACTGTTCAATATTTCTCCGAGGCAATATTGCAAGTACTTTTGGAAGCTGAGAGAAAGTAAGCAGAAAAAGGCTCTATAATGTCTGTCTATTCAGAGTTAATTTTGTTTGCTGAGATCCTGTATAATGACCACATCAAGATGTAGACAGGATTAGGATATAATGTTTTCTGCTTTCTAGAAAACAGGACTTGCAGATGGCTAGTCCAGTGTAACCCAGTCAAGGACATGGTCACATTATATTTTATTAAGAGATTAAGATAGATTAGGGACTTGTGTTCTTGGAAGGACATTCAGAACAGCTTTTAAACACAACTTGCCTCATTGTCAGCCAACTGTAGATAAAGATGTCGAAATGTGTTCCACAGATTTGAAATAGTAAAATCTTTCACTGAAATATTAAGTATGTCATAGTATTACAAAGCCTTTTCCTTGCCTCTGGTACTATCATCACAGTGCTTACTTAGATACCCACACTGGAAAAGTTACTTCAGTTTGACTTTTGCATCACTAAAGTATTTTTTTTTAAAAATATTTTTTTTCCCGAAAATGCTGTACACTGCATTTTGGGTAAGATATTGCTGAAAATGTCTTTGCTTTCTGCTGTGAAATGCAATTTCTGATTTTTCAATTTATAATGTGTATAGGAAATGTTTGTAATATATGACTATTTTTGTTCTGTAGTTTTATTGCAACTGTATGTATGTATCAACTAGGGAGTTAGAGGTCACTGAGAGGTACCTTAGGTCAAGGTGATCAGGTTTGAGAGCTCTTTGAGGGAGGTGAGAACTGAAACTAGTTGTAGTCTTCATGATTGGTATCTTATGCTCCTCATCCCTCTCCCCAAGAGTAAAGGGAGTGATTTCATCAGTTCTTGACATAGTTGATCTTTTGGGGATCAGGGTTTGTTCTGGTTCTGCTAGGCATTTTGCTGCATGATGATTAGTTTCACCAGAAAACTTTCTGCTTGTTCTACAACTTCAGCTCTCACCTTCCCTCTTACTGCTTGCATGTGTTTTCATTCTGTTTGAATAACTATATCCCCGGCTGGTTTGCCACTTGGCAGTTAAATACTACACATGTATTTATATTTGTCTTTCTAACAGGCTACTTGTTGCCAGTTTTGCTATTTTAGTGTTATTTAGATCTGGCTTTAGAGCACACAGCTATTACTTAAATCTTGCTTAGTCTGGTTCTACCTTATGGGCGCAACGTGCCTGTGTTTTTGCTTCAAGTTTAAAAAGCAACCCATCTGCTTTCTGCACTAAGTATTTTTACACCAGGTGTTTTGTAATGGAGAAGTCTGCGTTTTGACTAGCTTTAGGTGTTATTCTGATTCGATGAACAGGTTGGATTGAGTTTAATTATAGCATCATTAATAACCTATCTAATGACTGTGACTTCCTCCAACTTGTTACTGATTTACTTAATGCACCTCCCTTAACTTTCCCCAAATTCTCTTATCTAAAATAGGACATTCATTAATCAGGTCTTTTTCACCTATAAAAACAATTAATTTTGAGAGTCTATTATAGCTCAAATCTTTCCAAAACTTCTCTATCCAGCAAACAAATTTACTGTAGCTGTGAAACACTTGAAAGGGATGTGACATGGTAATGCATTGAAAATTCAAGTGTATTTTAATTGGGGAGGGGAGGAGGAAATCCATCATAATTGTCCCATTTGGATGGGAAAAGTAGTGAATATATCTTATATAGAACACACCTATTTTTAATAAGACTCTGCAATCCTAAAATGTAATAACCTATGAGTGACTTTTTTTACTTCCATTTCTTTTAAGGAAAGTACTTAGCCAGGAGTGTTTGGTTTATAGCATTAGCAGTATAGTGACTTCATGTGTGAACATTTCCTGTGCTGATTCACTGATGTAAGGAGGTCAAACCCTCTAGGCTATAGCACTCTTTTTAGTAGTGTCCAGCATTTGGCTTATGGTACATGGAGTGGTAAACAGTTGCATAAGTAATAAGAGGAAGGAAATAAAGGTATCTGACAAAAGTTGTAAAATGGACACTACTTTGCTCTGCTTTCATTTTGAGGATGTGGTTTTAAGCATCAGATTCATTGTGAGGCTTTGTTGGTGATGCTTTTTTGTGTAGCTTTCAAAAGCAAACAATACAATGCTTTTGAAAACTGCTTTCTGTTTCACTACTCATACTAGATATAGACAGAGGTTAGACACATGTAATACTAATCCTTCTGTCTGGAGTCTTATCTAATTTTTCCAGCTGTGGTAGTTAATCTCAGTAAGCATAGTATTTTTTCCTACAAATTAATCTCAGATCGCTGCAGCTGTAGCAAAATACAAATGTAAGTTCTAAAATCACCTTTAAGGTGGTATTGTCTGCTGTAGCAGAATTGAATGTTTTTAAGCTGTTTAAATTGGAAGAGTGTACCTATGTTGTAGATGGACTTGCATACTGCACTAGGGATAACTGTCCCAGGACTTCCTGTAAATTACCAGATTTCTAAATACGAGCCTGCGTGGCAGTAGGAGCTGTAAATATGCCTGATAGTTCACGCTGATCTCTCTGTAATGAACACTTGACTGTAGGTGCAAACCTGCTAGTTTAGATCTATGGTGGGATGGTTGCCTGAGCTACCTTACCACTGTGATAAAACTCGGGGCATGTTTTCAGGCTGTAGCTCTAGTAACTTTCTCTGAAGTTCAAGAGGAGAGCCTGTTGAAGATGTTTGTGTATAATCCAATGTTTCTCTAGTATATTTTTGGTATTTTTAGTTAAGTGTGCCCCAAACATTACAAAAATGTCAGGTTATCTTAAACTTCTTACCAAGGGAGATTGATGGCTGTTAGAATGAATAATTGCCATGCTGATTAGCAAGCAGTTGTACTTCTACGGAATGAACTAGTCACACCCGTTATGAACTCAGTGCCTCTTGTGTTCTTGGCTCTTCAGTTTCATTTCATTCTGCTGTTCAAAGATGTCTATCTAGTAAATATCTTAAGGAATATAACCAATCTGAGTTCTGTGGTGTTTTTTTCTACTGGAGATCCTTTCAGTGTCTTATGGTGTTGAATGTATGATGTAAACATCAAATCTGCCTGCTGTAGCACTGGAGTCTTAAAGTTTGTATGGTGAAAAATCTAAGTTTCAAACAGGATGACTCCAGAGGACTATGTCTTAAGTGTTTCTCATCTGTATAATGACTTATGTGGATCCGGGGGTTTTGCTGAAAATTTACATTGGTATTGTAGCTGAGGTACTTAATATTTTTGTTTGTACCTGAGTAATTTAGTGGTTGAAGCCAGGAAACACATTAACGAGGCTTTTATTTCCAGAAAGTGAAATGTAATGACAGTTTTGTATTCCTAAGCTCTGTTACACTTTTTACTTGCTGCCTCTTCTGAAACTTCATAAAATAAATAAACATTCAGTAAATAATTAAGCTGTCCTGATACTTTTGAGAAGACTTAAACAAGCTGTTACTGTTTCAACCTTGTTTCATCTCATTAAAGTGGATGTACTATTAGTCTGATAGACATAACTTCCATTTATGAAAGTAATACTATTATAATTTGATTACTTTTCTTGCTTATTTGTTTTTATATGGAATGTTACATTTGTGAGTAAGAACTTGGTCTCTGCTCAACCTTTTCAGAGTCCTGTGGAAAATCTGCAGTCGTCTGAGGTTGAACTCTTTCTTCCACCAGCTGCCAAGGAAACCATAGATTGTTTGCCACATGTTGTCATCGCAAATAATGGTATGGAAGTTAGTTCTTAATTTTTTTCCATAAAATTTATAAGAACAAATAGCTTTCTATAATGCTGTAGATGAAATACTTAAACATGCTTAATCTGCAGCTGGCAATGTTGTTCTAAGAGGTTTTGAATCTTGAATGAAACTGAATATAACTTTAGTCAGTTTGGAAAACTAATTTTTACTGGAGTGTAATTCTATCTTGTAGTCATTAGTATATTAAGATACGTATTTTAATTTGAGCTCATCTTAGATGTAGAACAAGATGATAATAATAATGCTTTTTCTTGATCATGGGTACAGGTCAAGAGCAGTGTTGTGCTATCTGTTGCAAAGGATATGTGGAAGGTGAAATTGTAACGGAGCTCCCCTGTCATCATATGTTTCACAAAATTTGTATAATTCATTTCTTACAGAAGGTAAGTGCTACAGGATTGGTGGGGTGTTGTGTTTTTTTGAGTATTTGCGTTCTTCTGGGAAGAAGAGATTTAACTTCTTGAAAATGGGATGAAATATGAAGAAATAACTAGCTGTTAATTTTATGCATTATGGAACCAAATTTGAGTGCAAATGAGAAGTAATTTATACCTGTACTTGCCTAAAGGGCAACTTCTTGAATAGAGGGGGTACTTCTGTGAGGGAAAACATGGTCTGCTTTTAGTAAGAATGAAAGAGATGGTTAAGTCATAACTAGCTTTGGTATGAGAAAATCTTTCTGTACTCTTACCTTGAAGTAAAGAAAATGGGTTGTTTTCTCTGAGAAGAGCAAAGTAATCTGTTTTGTCAGAATGTCACCATTTATAGTGACAGTTGGTCACCGTAGGTTGGTGGGAGAACTACTGCAATGCTTCTAGATTAAGTTTAAAAAAACACCTTTGGTAAATCTATATTGTATTAGATATAATTTTCATAACTTGTAATTAGTTTCCTTCCAAATGTCTTCAAAAGGCTTATCATATTGAGGCTAGACTAAAAGAACTGTAATGACTCATTTGGTATTTTTTCCTTATACTTGCACTTTATGCATAGTATGAGGCTGGACTTGCTAGTTCTCAGTGAGCTTACAGTATAACACGTAATTTCCTCAAGAGGTAAAAAAGGAAGATTGAATCAGACTAGGGAAGTCAGATCAGAACACCTCTTTTTTTGTTGGGCGGTTTTTTTACCTCCATAATATTGATTACCATGTTGATATTGCTTGTATTACATGTCTTGCCTTTTTCTGTCAAAGTAAACTGCTCTTTGAAAACTACTGTTGCTGAAAATAGTTCCTGTTAGATTTGGATTGTACCTAGTTTGTTATCCTTGCCTCAGGAAAAAAATTCCCACCTGTAAAATCAATTATTTGAAGACAAACTTACAGCAGGTTCTCTGCATCTTCCATGTAACTGGTGCAAAAGCAAAACAAAAATTTCTGAGTTTGTTAGATGACTCTTAGCTCCAGGTAGCTATGCAGTCAAATTTGTCTTTGAGACAGTGCAGTTGTGAAGACATTAAATAGTTCATAAATAATAACCTTTAGATGTTTAATAGAATTTAATGCAAACTGTGCAAATGACCTGGGCTTTTTTCCTTTTTGTTTTTTTGTAGGTGGATACGTGCCCAGTTTTTCGTGTTGTGCTCGCACCTGTGCTTCCTGAAGCTGCTGCTGCTGTTCCCTCTCCATCTGATCCTAGCTCAGCATCTTCTGTTCACGGTGCCACAGGAGCTTCAAACTGAAATTAATCTTTGCCACCAAAGTAAAAATGTAGATTTCACCTGTTTAATTACAATGCAGAAATAATGATGTATAAAATATAATCTGTAAAATACTGTCTATATTTAGTTTAGAAAGGATTCAGGACTTTCTAAACTCTTTAGATTTACAATAATACTTTGAAAATTTCAGTGGAGAGGCATGTGCAGCCTTTCTTGATAGAATTTTTCTGGTAACTGTAATGTCTAAAGCTTGTATTATGATATATTTTTCCCAAAAAATAATTGTGGCACTTTGTTCAGGTTCCTGCTGCTTGTAAGTTATGCTTATCAAGTTGAAGAAATAAACTGAACTATTTGTTTCTATCAGTTATTGCCACTGAGTGATTTTGTAATTGATCTCGTATTTGTATCAAGTGTAAAGATGTTCTGTGATGCCAGCAGTTGCAGGACTTGATTTTACTGGAAACAAATTGTGTAATGGAACAATAATTCTTACCAGTCTATTCCATAATAATTTTTTCCTTATGTGAGGAATATTATTGAATTGCTGCTTTTGGTAGGGTTTTTTTTAGTAAGTACTAGCACCATTTTAAAGTTTGTGTCCTGAATAAGTATATAAACTACAGAACTTCAACACTTGAACTTCTGAGTTTCTGAGAAGTTAAAGCTGTAAGAGCTAGGCAGCTGGTCCCTTCAGTTTGCATTTAAATTCACTTCTACTAATTGGGTCTCCTGCATGTATGTATACCATCTCTCTTTTTAAGATATTTCTACTTATTGCCTTCTAATGCAGATGAAAGGTCCTTCTAACAAGGTGTCTGGAAAAGCATATGCTAGGTCATACTCAAAAGATACCAGTAGATGTGTTTATCAAAAAGTAGAAAGTAAAAAAAAAAATCCAAACCTTTGGATCATGTCCAAATGTTTGTGTTGATTATTTTTTCATAAATCAAAACAGATTGCTGTGCAGGTTCTGTAGTACCTGCTTTAAATATTAAGTTGTTTCGTTCATAGGGGCCTGGTTCTTGAAAAGGCCCTGCAAAGTATAATGTTTCTCTAGAAAAATTTCTCTTTGCTCAAAGAAAATATTCTAGGCATTTTCAAGTACAAACATTTAGCTGCAAAAGAATCTTATTTCCTCATCTTAGGTAAAACCTAGCATTGCACAAGAATGTGAGCCCAAATGTGGAACATTAACAAACAAGCTTATTTTTTTGTCTAATATACTATATGCACTAGTATATTGGAAGCATCTAACTTAACTACATGATATAAACTGAATTAATTTTAGTATTTTTGTAAAAACATTTATATTCCAAAGTTAAATGCTTTTTTTGCTTTAAAAGACTCAACAAAAACTTTAAATTTTTTTTTCTTCCTTTCAAATTATGGCAGGTTTTGAAAGGATAGATTACTTGTTACCTGTGTGCCTAACAGCTGAAACATTTTTTTTTTTTTCTTAACTGTCACCATTATAGCTATTTAAGATAGTGTGGAAAGAACCTTCCTTCAGGTCAAAGGAGAAGTTCCCTTAGTTTTTGTGCCTGTTTATGTTTTAGGATTTTTGTTAAGGTTACTTAGTGAGCTGTCTGATAACAGCCATGGCTCTGCAGACACCTTCCTTGTTACACAATGCAGAAAGCTCCTGTTTTCCTCTGTTTCCTTACTCTGTACTTGGTTAAATACTTGTGGAAAACCAGCCTTTTGGTTTTTCTATGGATGGAGTTGCAAAATGCAATTCTTCTTTCTTACAGAAATAACTGCTTACAGGTTATTTAGCTGTTTACATGTCCTATAGAAAGAGTTTGAATTAGAATGGTTTGGTTGGAAACTACCTTAAAGATCATGTTGTACTAACGCTGCCTGCCATGGGCAGGGATACCTTCCACGGAGCAACCTGGTCTAAAGGACAATCCAACCTGACTTGACACTCCAGGGGATGGAGCATCCATAGCTTTTCAGGGCAACCTGTTCCAGGGTCTTGCCATCCTCACAGTAAAGAATTTCTTTCCAATATCTAATCTAAATCTACCCTTTTTCAGCTTAAATCCATTCCCCTTTGTCCTACCACTACATGCCCCTGTAAAAAGTCCCTCTCCCGCTTCCCTGTAGGCCCCTTTAGGTGCTGGCAGGCTGCTGTAAGGTCTCCCAGAGCCTTCTCCTCTCCAGGCTGAACAACCCCAACTCTCACAGCCTGTCTTCATGGGAGAGGTGCTCCAGCCCTCTGATCATCTTTGGCCTCTTTCTAACAGGTCCATGTCCCTCTTATATTGGTGGCCCTAATGCTGAATGCGGTGCTGCAGGTGGGATCTCATGAGAGCAGAGTAGAGGGGGAGAATCACCTCCCTTAGCTGCCCACACTTCTTTTTGACGCAGCCCAGGATTCAATTGGCTTTCTGGGCTGCAGGTGCACATTGCTGGCTATTATTCAGTTTTTCATCAAATACCCGCAAGTCCATCTCTGCTGCACTGCTCTCAATCCACATACTGCCTAACCTCTGCCATGTTTGGGGTTGCAGTGACCCAGGTGCAGGACCTTGCACTTGGCTCTGTTGGACTTCATGAGGTTTTACATGGGCTCACCTCTCCAGCATGTCTGGGTCCCTCTGGATAGCATTCCTTCCTTCTAGAGTATCAGTGACACCATTTGGCTTGTTGTCATCTGTAGACTTGCTGTGGGTACACTCAACCCCCCTGTCCATGTCCCTGACAAAGATGTTAATACTGGTCCAAATACAGACCCCCCAAGGAACACCATCCATCACTCCACCCAGACATTGAGCTGTTGACAGCAACTCTTTGAGTGAAGCCATCTGGCCAATTCCTTATCTACAGAGTGGTCCATCCGTGAAATCCACATCTCTAGACAAGGACGTTACGTGGCACAGTATCAGATGCTTTGCACAAGCTCAGGCAGATGATCAGTTGCTCTTCCCTTATTCATCAATGCTATAACCTCATCACAGAAGGCCACCAAGTTTGTGAGGCACTGTTTGCCCTTAGCAAAGCCATGTTGGCTGTCACCAATCACTTTTCTGTTTTCCGTGTGCCTTAGTGTAGTTTCCAGGAGGATCTGTTCAATGATCTTGCTAGGCACAAAGGTGAGGCTGACTAGCCTGTTGTTCCCAGATCATCTTTTTTTTCCTTTTTTAAAAACAAGGGTTATGTTTCCCATTTTCCAGTTGATGGGAACTTCACTGTACTGCCACGACTTCTTAAACATGATGAATAGTGGCTTAGCAATTTCATCTACCAGTTCCCTCAGGATTCTCAGGTATACTTCATAAGGTCCTATGGATCTGTGCACATTTAGGTTTCTTAGGTGATCTTGAACCCATGCACCCTTCTCCTACAGTGGCTGATTCTTCATTCTTCCAGTCCCTGCCCGTAGATTCTGTGAATTGAGTGCTGTGGCCAGAGCACTTGCTGGTGAAGACAGAGGCAAAAATGTGTTGAGGTACCTCAGCCTCCTCTGTGTCTGCTGTAGCCAAGTCTGCTGTTTTGCCCACTGGGTGGGGACGGTTTCTTTCACCATCCTTTGTTGTCCTATGTACCTGAAGAAACCCTTGCTATTTTATCATGTCCCTAGCAAAGTTCAGCTCCAGCTGTGCTTTGGCTTTCCTGATCTCCTCCCTGCACTGCAGGCAATATCCCTACCATCTCCCCACGATGTGTATCCTTGCTTCCACTGCCCATGTGATTTGGTTTTGTGTTTTAATTTGACTGAGAAGTCTTGACTTAGCCAAGCTGGCCTCTTGCCTGACTTCTTGCATGTTGGGTTTGAGAGTTCTTGCACACCAAGATAAATGTCTTTAAATATGTATCAGCTCATTCACTTCTTTGCCTCTGAGAGTGGCTTCCCAAGGGATCCCATGCACTAGAACCCTAAACGAGGGGTCCTCAAACTATGGCCCATGGGCCAGATACACCCCCCCAGGGTCCTCATTCCGGCCCCTGGTATTTACAGACACACACACACACACACACCCTGCCCCTGCCGGGGGTTGGGGGGGGGAAACCAAGCAGCCGCAGATGGCTGCCTGCCACTGCATCCGCGCCGGCCCCTGGTTAAAAGGTGTGAGGACCCCTGCCCTAAACAGTCAAAAGCTTGCCCTTTTGAGGTTTAGGGTCCGGACTCTTAACTTTTACCTGTCCTTTACCCCTCAAGATTAAGAATGCCACCATTTCATGATCGCTGCTGCCCAAGCTACCTCCAGTCTTGACCTCTCCAATAAATTCTTCCACATTAGTGAACAACAGGTCCAGTGGTGTCTCTCTTCTGGTAGGTGTCTCCATCACTTAGATGAGGAAGCTGTCCTCAGTGCACTCCAGCAGTTACCTGGACTGCTTGCAATTCACCATGACACTTTTCCATGTGGGTCAGGTCCCCTATTAGGATCAGGGCCTGCAAGTCTGGTTGTTCCTACACTTGAAGAAAAAAACCTCTTCATTAATCTCATCTCCTTGATCAAGTAGCCTGTAGTAGACACCAACCACAGTTTCCTTTGTTAGCTTGAACTCTTAATTTTCACCCATAAGCTTTTTGACATTCACATTGCTGTTTTTCAAAGATAGCTTTGTGCAATCAATCCCATTTTTGGCATAGAGAGTATGCCCCACCTCTCCTTCCTTCTCTGTCCCTTCTGAATAGTTTATAGCCATCAGTCATAGCACTCCCATCGTGTGATTCATCCTATCAAGTTTCTGTGATAGCAATCAGGTCATACTTGTCTCATATTCTGGAAAGAGATTGGTACCATCTGGATTCTCTTGTGGTTTTTTAATCTCCAGTATGAGGTCAAGGCAAAATCACAAATCTGGCACCCTTTTGAGGCTGTTAATCCAACAACACTCAGGAACAGCTCTGCTCTGTGTTTGCTTTAAACATTTAATCCATTTCTGTGTTGGCTCTGCCAAGACATGGAACAACCTGTTGGGTCCAAGGTAGTTTAAGTTAATTCCTCAGGTTATTTCATGTGCTTCATCAGTCATGTCTGGTCTTGGTTTGGAGTGGAACTGTTCCATTGAAACTCTTGTTGCAGGCAGTTTATCATCTGCCTGAGTTCACCAGTTGTGACTATTTCAGAACTCTGCATCACTGATTCCACTTACCGCTTGACAGCGCGCTATTAGTTCTGGTGCTTGACAGACTCAGAGCCTTAGCATGTGGTGCTGCTTTGGCCCTAGCACTTCCCTTGAATTTTCATCCTCTATGTCTAAAGTAAATCTGTCACTGGCTTTGTGTGTGATGTCATTTCCCCTCAAAATAGAGTTTTAGTGCATCACTGGTCTGACTTTTAGCTTTCCAGGCTTGAATTCACTGATCATCAGATTGACTTTTTATACTATGGGAAATTATGTGCTCAATATGTAAGGACAGCCAACCATCAAAAAACCCCGCAAAACACCAAACAATCCAAACAAAGCACAAACCCGCCCACACCCCAAACAGAACCTCTCTCAACTTAGTAGCTACAGTGTGCAAAAAGCTAATAATCTTTTTCCATTTTGAACAAGTAGTCCATTTCTGCTGTGAGCATGCTGAAAATATTTTTTTTTCTGTTCCTTTAAACGTGTTCACTTTAATTTAATTGAGAGGTAGGTGATGAAGCTTGTAGGGACAGCCTTTAGGATGAATTGTTAAATCTGTAACTATTTCTCGGATTCTACCTTTTGTGTCCATTTTTAAAGATACAAAAACTCTCTTATTCTTTAGTTTGCATAAAGAATTGCAAAGTTGTATTGTACAAATATTAGGTGTTTAAACAATAGAATTCTTCTGAAGATGAAGATACAGTATGTTGTAGTAGTTTTTGAGGTATTTTTCCTGTGGAGGTTGTTTACCGGGTTTAAATTGGAATAATGAAAAATTGAAGAATGAAATACTGTCTCATGGGAGCAGGAAACTCATTATAACTTGTTGACGTGACAATATGATTTTATATTTGTGCTCTGTTTTGCAAAGCACAGAATTTTGTAAATTTCTTTGCTTTTTTTTTGATGGCACTAGCAAGACCTACTGAGTGATCCTTGTAACTTTGCTTTTTTCTGGTTTTTGACAGACCTCCCCTGGTTGGGAATTGCTGCTTTAAATTTGATTCCTGAAAACTGTTCTAATGCTTTGATAATACTGCTTGGTTTTCTGCATAAATACCCGGATGTATGCTCACAAAATTCAGTTTGTTTGCACTTGAAGAGAATATGAATACAAAATGGGACTGGCTGGGCCTGACAGCATTTGTCCAATACATGGCTTCCTCGAGTCATCCTAAGTTCACAGGGGTTTTTGTTATGGTGGCAAAGCGGGTTGGTGGAAGAGGAAGAAGATAGTACTCTGAGTAATGGGCAGATGCGTGAGATGAGAACAGGGAATCTGAGAGTGCTACGTGTTGAGGGCTGTCTTTTACACATCTGCTCCTACCCCCTTCCGCAAACCTCTTCCACCAGCTTCCAGTCTCACTCCAGGACCAGCAAGCAGGTGCCCTTTCCTTCCCCAGTACGATGGCATTCCATGAGTACAGCTTCTTCTGTTCGTTCCCCCATCGGTGACCCTGCGTTCCTTCTTTTGGCCAGTCAGCTGGCCTAGAAATAGAAAGAAAGGCAAAGACTGTGGGCTTTGGTTACAAACCTGGGATGCTGGTGGGGGTGAGTGGATGAGGAAAGCTCTAGAGGTCATCCCATATTGCTGTAGGTGGGAGCAGAGAGGGCTTTCAGAGGCATGGATCGCCTTCGTACCTTCCCCAGCCATACTCTGCTGCGGGGAGGCAGCAGTGAGGTTGCTCCAGCTCTCTGCCTGGCCTCAGCATAAGCAGAGCGAGCAAGCTGCTGCTTTTTGCCTCTGTGTGAGCTTGCTGTAGCAGGGTAGCTGCGTAAGCATGAAGCTAGCTCCGACAAAGACTCATTCCAGACTTTCAATGGCATATAGCAGTAATGGGCTGCTTGCTTAACGGAAACTCATTAGATTTTGTGGGAATGCCTGTGTCACCATTTCAATAAAGGAATTCAAAAATTACATTTAATCCATATGAATCACTGGAAACAGTTCAGCATCTTACAGATGGAATCAGAATTTGTAGGGCTTTAGTTTTTAACAATTGAGAAGATTTATTTATACCGTAATCTCCCAATAAGACACAGCTATTGCCACTGAATGAAGTATGCTGCTATCGCTGGCAGACTTGTGCTGGCTCAGAGAGCCAAGACGACGACTAGAACAAAAGTAAGTTTCCTCTTCGATTGCCTGGCTGCTCTTTTACCTTGAAAATACTTCTTTTCCCCTCCTTCTTTGTTGTTGAGGCAGAGGTAACAAGGTTTTGTGGAACACTGGGGTTATACAAAGAGAGCCTTCTTTAAACTGAGGCTTGATTGATTATGGAGGGAGGTTCAATTAGTGAATTGTAGAGCAGCTGACAAACACCAGTGGCTAAGGCTCTTTCTCCTGTGTTATACAGGAGACAAACAAGCTGACAGTCATCTCTGTGTAGACTTTGGATGCAGGAACCTGATGGCAAAGGTTAAATGACTGTTCAGCAGTCCTAAGTGTCCCTGACTGTTGCTACCTTGTCATTGAAATCCTGTCCAAACTAACCTAAACAAAAATTGGTACCTGGCAGAATCAAGGGAGTACAAGGCTTCAACATGAGCTCATGTCACATTCTTCACATACAGTGTAATAAATTACTAAAAGAAAAAGGCTTTTTTTTCCTGGTTTTGAATGCAAAATCTGTCAGATGATTTTAGCAGAGAGAGAAGAGGCTATTTTTCTGAGAAAATGATATATTTGGTATGGATGTGATTTCAATATACACTCCCAAAGCATATTTCCAGATGCATTATCTCTTGCTTTGACCTTGCAGTGACATCACTCCTGAAAAGGCCCACTGTGTTCTAGTGAATTTAAGATTATTGCCTTAAGTGGCACATTTTAAAGCAGCAACACCAGGGTTACACTTACTTTCTCAAAAAAACAAGTGTATGCAGCTGTAGGAACCTGTTCCACATTCTCTTTTTAATAGGGCGGTGCCTCCATGGTGATGGAGGAACTTTGTGAGCACATCTGAATTGATACTGTGAATTTAGTGCTATATGTATCCTGTTGTGAAAAATGTCAGACGGGAAAAGAAAACCAACCCCAGCTCAGCAATTTGAGTTTCATATTATCTGCATGTTTTTGGAATCCACACTCTTTTTCCCTGTATTTTGTGCTGTTGAGTGCTTTAGGATATTCACAATGGAAAACAGATAGGAAAATAGTAGGCCTTTTGTCAGTGTGGTGCACACATACGACTAAGATGCATACTTATTTAGGCAAGAGAAGGAATATCACTATGTGAAAAATAAACCTTTATTCTTTATAGGCTAATAAGCAAAATCTGATTACAGATCTTTGTTGTCCTAGAATTCCACATAATTGTGAGGTTTTTTTCAGTGTTAAGCCTGTCCGTAAGTAGACAATTACCTTGCTCTGAGCCATATATTATAAATAATATCAGGCAAAACAACTAAGGATGATTATTGATGAGTAAGTATAAGGATTTAATGATGTCTTGGGGCCAAAATGTAAAGGGCATGATTTTGATTTATACCAGAGTCACTTTGCCCTCCTGAGGCATAGGTGAAGACTTTCAAGAAGAAGTAAAGGAGAATTAGGTAACAAAAAGGAAGGATAGCGTAAACAGCATTATAGTTCAGCGTTTATTCAACAACCTTTAAACCAGTAAAAACAAGCCCTTATTTCAATTGTGAAGCAGAATCGTCTTCAGCTTGCCAGACAGGAGACTGCAAAAAGACCTCAAGGAAGTAAATTCAAATTAATATGGTGATGAGAATTATATGGTCCAAGTCAGGTTAAGTATTTTATGTCAGCTCTTCTAATTGAAAAGAAGCAAGGGCTACAATTTTACTGTTGTAACAGTGGCAGTACAGATTAATAATAGCTAGGGCCCAGTGGTTCTTTGATAGCTTTGCGATAGGAAAACCTGCTGAAATAAAAATTACAAGCCAAAATATTCCTTTGTTGTATATTGAGTACTATGACCTGCTAATGTAGAAGATCATCTCTGTCAATGTGTAGAAGAGCTTCCCTGTGTATGGGTGGAATTCCTTCCTCTTACTAAAAACAGAAACATGCAAAATGCTTTTCTAACATGGTTTTAATGCTGCAGTAGGAATATGTCAGCTGCAGAAACACTGACATAGACTTGAAAATGCTGTTTGCATATTCCAGGCAGTTTGGTAGTAGCTGAATCCTATTTTAAGGTGGTAACTTTCTATTTGTTAATAAAGGAAGATGTTGTTATTAGCAGTATTGTAAATAGGCTCCTCTTAAGCTACTGCAGCCAAATGCATTGGAGCTTGTATAGAACCAGTTCTGTACATATATATGCCATATCTTCATTATTTTACATGCCTGAATTACAAGCTGTGTAAGAAAGGAGAAATTTTTGCTTTAAAGATACATAAGTTTTAGTCCTCATTATTTACATTAAAGCTATGTTGGTGCATGAGACTGTCAGACCTTTTTTCTATCAGTATGAAAGATAACCATATGGACCAACGCAAAGCAACTATAAAATCACACAAAAAATTAGCAGAGCCTAAGCTAAGAGGTTGTTACTGAATAGTGAGCATTTGGAACATGGATTAATAGCATCATTTAAACAAAGAAGTGATGCAGAAGAACAGGCAATCTTCAGCAATGTTTGTCAGCAGCGTAATAGCCAGAGTCCACCTTCAGTTCTCTTTCTCCCTGTAAGACACCAAGTATCTTGCTTGGAGCTTTTTTTAACAAGTTTTGAATTCACTGGGTTTCTGAACTTTCAGTGACAAAATGCCTTTCAGGTCCTTTCACTCCATGAAGTTTTGTTCTGAAAGTAGAGAGCAGGGAAACAAGAAATGATAGCAGAGAAATTGTGGTCTTTTCGGTGAATCTAAGTGACTTACCTTACCAACCAAGACCAAATCCAGTTGTGAACGGGTGGGGAGGGATATCACACATCCGACGCAGATGGCTATATTCTTTCCCATCCTGCTACATTTTGAAGTTATCATCAAGGTAGTATCATCAGTTAACTTGCATTAATGTTCTGGTTGCCTTGTTATGCTGTGCTTTGGAGCATACTGGAGAGTGCTAGCTATTCCCAGCTCTAGAGTGCCAAAGAACAGAAAGAACATGTTACAGTGCACAGTAGCAGCTCATCAGAAAGATTTTAGACATTATTTCCTAAAGGAAAAAAAAAGGAGTATGTCAGTTCTGATGATTTCCAGATTTTCATAGGTTTTGCTGCATAATTTCAACACTCACTGAATAATCATAATCATCTGAATATTAAGAGAGAGTACTACAAGTCTAGATTTAAGTACAATACCTAAATATTTTTTTTTATATACATAAAAACCTGCCTTTAAACCTGAGACCACACCTATGTACAATGTACAGTGGAATTTCTAGTTTATATTAAAGCTTAGGAGTTGAGTTAGAAATGCCTTCAGGATTTTCATTATCTAAATGAAAATACATCAAATATTGATGAACTTCTTGAAACATTATGATCTGTTACTACACCATGTTAAAAAAAAAACCACTTTAAAAAGAAAAGTATATATTTATATTGACTTGAGTTAAAACTGATCTCATGCAGCTTCTAGCTATCATTCTTATTAACAAATATGATTTATGTCTTCCTGTATCACACAAATTAAGTTTTGATGAATATCTGATTCTTCAGATTCTTGCCCCTCTTCCGATGCATAAAATTCAAATCTATTTGCAGCCCCAGATGCAAAAGGCTATCGCTGTTATATGACACAGATCCTTATTCAGAGGAAAATTACTTTTTTTTTTCTGAGATGGAGTGATAAGAGAGCAAAAAAGTTGCTGAGTCTTTGTCTGTTTCCTTAAATCAGCAAGTCTTTTGTCCTCTGTATGTATGACTGATTCTGCAAAGCATGAGTATGACTTAGAATGGCAAAACTTGCTGAAAGATGTTGTAGAAGTTCAGTTTGAAAACAAAATACATATTCATGGCAAAGATTCTTATATGCCTGCAAGTTTTGCATTCTTTTCTCTGCTACTTAAAAAACTAATGAAGGGAGGATAGCGTTAGATGCTTAAGCGTTAGCCTTCCAGCCTTTAAATGTCTTCATCATGGCCTTATTATGTTTTCTTAACCATGACCACTATCATTACTAGCATTTTTTCTGAGAATCTGTCTAATATAATTGGGTAGTGATTTGTAGTTTGAAGTGGGCGAGCAAGAGGAAGTTAAAAGCTGTCCCTCAGCAACAAAATAAAGACTGCAAGTGTGGAAGGGAAAAAGAAAACTGGTAAATTTCTAGAAATTAAAATAACAATGTCACCACCAGTTTTGTGGCTGCTTTTCAGGCCATATTCCCACTGAAGTCAGTGAACTGAAGTCAAATACCTTTTTTTTTTTTTTTTTTTACAGCAGTATTATTCAGTGCCGAAGTATATCAGTCATTCTAAAAGTCTGAAGACATATGCTGTTCTTTTTCTTTAGCTACTCATAAAATTTTGTATTGTGGCTTTTATAATTTTTACCTAGTAAATTTGAGAACATTTGATAAAGCGTTAGGGATCATTGTTAGCAGTACTTTCAGGAAAGAAAAACATTTCATCTCCTAAATACTTGTATAAAATAGTGTAGGATTACACAAAACATGAGACTAGATCTGTGCAGCAACAGTGGATGGACTGCGGGAGACTGAAATGGCTGCAAAGTAAATATTTTACATAAACATGAGCAGTCTTTGCTTGCCAGCTGTCAGCATTTTCAGATTGCAGAATAGCAGTCATTTCGGCAGAGTTTTTAGGAAGGATGTGAAGGAGGACAAGGCAGAAGCTTTACAGATTTAGATCGGTAGCATTGCAGAAGCACTATTGTACAAGGAGGCATCTTGGTGCTGGAGACAGAAGTCTCTGGCACTGCACCCTAGTGCACTTTACAAGTATTTGCTGCTGCATTTTGTCTTGCAAAATATTTGATCTCAAAAGTCATACTGTTTTAAGTCTTAAGTCTGTTCTGTTTTAAGCCTTTTTTAAGTCATACTGTTTTAAGGAGAGCTGCCTGAGTTTGGAGTTCTGGCTTAGTCCCCTTAGCATACTTCTTTCTTTTGGTATCTGGAAGCAGATGGTTTGTGCACAAAGAACCTCAAAGGTGCCTTTATTGCTGCATGTTACCATCACAGACTCAGTGTGCATCATTATGGGATAATATTCTCCAACAGGTGGTCACAATATACTGCTTTTAAACTGTCGAAACCATGCTCTGAATGTGTTTGAGAACTGAACTAGCATTTCTTGAAGACAAGGAAGGATTATGAACTTGTCCTCGTTTTGGCCAGGATAATTTTCTCCCTAGTAGCTGGTACAGTGGTACAGTGCTGTGTTTTGGATTTGGTATTAGAATAATGTCGATAACATGCTGATGTTTTAGTAGTTGCTAAGTAGTCTTTACCCTAACTCAAGGACTTTCCAGTTTCCCATGCTCTGCCAGCGAGCAGGTGCACAAGAAGCCGGGAGGGAGCAGAGCCTTCTCGATCTCACCTCAAACACTGGCATGCTGACCCCAGCCTCATCTCTAAGGAGCTTGGTTTCATTCCCTTCACCCTTCAAATCTAGTTTAAAGCTCTGTCAATGAGCCCTGCTAACTCCTGATCTCCTTCATCTTGCTGTGTTTCTGAAATGGATTTTGTGTATGTGTTTATTCCACAGTGCTATAATTTCCATATTTTCAGAAGAGGCCTTACTCATTTGCATAACAGCGGGATCCTGAAATGGAAATCTAGGGCAGACAGAGGGCAAAATCAGGTATCATCTTGATTTCCCTACTGATTGGATAGTTTTTTCTACGCATTTTCCTTAATGCCGAAACTAACAATAGGCAATAATTTCATTGGGTGTCAAACAAACGAGGTTTTGCCTGGTCAGTCTGCCTCTGAAATAAGGATGATGTCTGCCAGCTGTATGTGTCTCAAAGACTGGATTAGTCATAGAGAATTTGGGTTTTTCCTCTAAAGTAAGTGACTTTGCCAATAATCTTTAATGGATTTTAATTTTTTTGATTTACCAAGTCATCTAAGTTAGTCAGCAAAGTCAGATTCTAATTCTGGTGAATCTCTGAAAGAATTACCATCTGTGGTTTGCAGTTCTGTAAGCAAATGGTAACCATGTAACAGCAAACATGCAACCACAGATAACACATGTGAAATTTGGTCTTCAAGAGATTTCAAAACCTCAGACATATGCACAACATACCCTTTGACAAGGTGCTTTTACAATCTGCTGCAAACTCAGTGTAATAGTTCCACAGTTTGCCTGCAAAGTCACTGAACAAAACCCACTGCTGCACCAAATTAAACAACAGGCACCAGAAACTAGTGCTGAATCCTCATCTGGAAAACATGCAATGGCCACAGGCCACATCATACCAATTCATACTCATTTATGAAAGCACAGAATCATCAGGAATAGAAAGAAACTGAGAAGACTCTTTAAAATTTGTTTTGCATATGAAAATCAGCATTTTAAACACAATGATGTAACATGAAAACATGTGGGGCAGTTGCATTTTCCTGCACAATAAACTTTGAAAAGAAGTTCCTGTTTTCTGTTTTACTATCAAGGTAACAGAATAAGTTACTAGAGCAAACCCAAAAAGGTCCTTACTAATGCTTCAGCACTGGTAAATCCTAAGTTCTTGCATACTTTGACTGAGAAAAATGTAGTTCACAATAAATTTGTGATCAAGCATGAGTTTAGTATTTGCTTGAAACAAGAATATAAGTATGTTTCAATGTGAGAAGCTATAAGCTTGAATTAGCTCTGTGCAGTTTTGGCATGTTGATTACAGTATTAAGAATGGAAATGTAAGAGACCTACTTTGTAATGAGTTTTGTTACACAGTAGTGAGCAATATTATTCGGTTTTGCTTTTAACTGTTGCTGCCAGTGTACTCACAGAAACAGTTTATGGGATTGGTGTGTGGTTAGGTTCCTGTGCTCCCTACTGCTTACACCACAGTTTATGCCTCAGCATGCATTCCCATTTGACTTAGTGAATCTTCTTTCCACCCACAGGATCATTCTTGCTTGGAGGACCTAGCAGTCCATACCTCCCTTTTAGCCCTTCCTTGAATTAGGATTGCTCAAAACAATCACATTTTTCCACCTCCGGTCTACTGTATTTCAGCTTTTTCCATGACTCGATTTGGACTAAATTAATCTCCTGTTAAGGTTGAATTCATGTTTGGTTTTGTTTTTTGGTTTGTGGGTTTGTTTTTTTTTTTTTACAGCAGTGTTTACCCTGGGCTAGTGTTTGTAAATTGGATCTGCACAGGCACCAGTACTTCCTTTTTTTTTTTTTTTTTTTTTTTTTCCAGCTAAACAGCTTGATCCAATTTCATACCACTCTAGCTAAAGTACACCAGGATGATAGTTCGTTGCAGCGGTCAGCTGCTGTCTGACAGTTTGATCCTATTCCAAGTTACAATGCAGGGAGTTTTGAATTGATGCTGTACTTTCGTTTCCTTTTATTCTCTTATGCACCACTGGCAATGTCATGTGCATCAACACTGTGTACAAGAGTGATGGGTTGCCAGTAAAAGAGGCTTTCTAAATGACACCATTTCAGTTGTCAATATATGAACCACTTGTGAATTTTTGTAGTCATTTTAGACATTATAGAATAGAAATAGTTTAAGAAATTTTGACATTAAAATATATACAAAGTATGTAGCAATTTACAAACTCACATACACTTAAATATGCACTGCTTTGTTAAGTCAGGGGTATAAAACAAGTTATTTGATATAAGCCCCTTTCTTTGCTCTTTAGGTCTGGGAGAGGACAAAACCTTTTCCTGCTTCTGTGACATCTGGGACAGAATGTTTCATCCTCTGTTTCGTTCTTATTTGTATCACTCAAGTACTGACTGGTTAACTGGGTCTGCACTTATGGAAATACCATACCACAAGTATTCCATTGTGTACAATGGGTGCCAAAAGAGAGGAAACAGTTCTTTTTTCCTCCCTGTTGAAAATCACATTCATCACTGCTTCAGAGTAACCTGTAGAGCAGGGATGCTGCAAGTCCTTGACAGGTTTTTAACTCAAGATTATTTTCAATTATTAATCCAATTATTTTATTACGCTTTTTCTGGGCAAATCTCATAATCTTTACCTTCATAGGTAAAAGCAATAAAATGAGGCTTACTTTAACAAGTAAAGCAACAGTGTTGGTCCTATAGGAGTTATAGTAGACTATACCAGCATTTCTACAAGAAATGACAGGTCATGCTCATCTAGAGTTTCATACACACAATCCAAAAGGCATATTTTTAGAGATATATAACATTCTGTTAAAGACTTTTGAGGTCTGTCCCTAGCATTATGACAAATTATGTCACCTGTTCCTGGAAGCCATTTTGAACTCATATCATTCCAATGTGTTGGGGTTTTTTATTATTTCTGAATACTTTCTTTTCTAGCAGATGCCTGATACCTATTTTCCTCCTAATTACTTCAGAACAAGATAATTTCAGAGGCATACGTTTAGAGGTGCATAAATTAATTCTTCAGAGCATCAACTTCTGCAACATTATCTTTAAGCCTCACCTAAAAGAGAACCAGCACTCTGGGAAGGGGATGGGAAGAGAAACCAGGGTTTTCTCTTTGATGTTTTGTGGTTCTTTTGACATTTTTATTCTTTAGTGCTTAAAAAAACTAAAATGTAGTACTGCTGGTGCCTGTTAGCATTATTTATGATGATAATGTAACATCAGCTAGAACGAAAACTGAAGACTGAAAAATGTGTCACTGAAGGTGTGCACTTAAATTAGCTTTAATACCAAAATATTCTTCTGTTCGGGCCTTCTTTTTCTGTAAGCCAAAACCATGTTTTCCCACATTTTTTTTCAGGAAAGGAAATTTGAAATTAAAAGTGGTGATGGAATCTTGCCCAGAGCTGAACATAGGTATGAGATGCTTAAGCCCAGGTAAATGAAGATGTCCTTCTACCTATTGTTCAATACAAAAATTCAATAGCTTGTTTAAAGTTGATTCTCCTTTCTGCATCCATGGATTTTTACCTCTACCATTCACCTTCTCATAACATCCCAGAGAAAAAAAAGGGCTGTGACAGTGATTGCTGGGAGGAAATACCAAGAAGGTTAGGAGGAAAAAAAATATCTCATAATAAACTGAGTACAATTTCTCTTTGGTATGAGGCAATTTAGAAACTGATCATGGAATCTGGAAAACATGATTGGATACAAATTCATCCTGTGCACTGGTATGTGTTTCCAAGTGTTGCATCCAGTGAGTGATGTAGGTGATATAATGATTCATGGTGAAATGTGCCAAATTTAACTGTATCTTTCACATTCCTTTCTCACATTATTATTATTTTGTATGTGACTGTAATATTCTTTTCATTGCATCTATGCCCATTTTTTGCTGCTTATATGTGGAAGTGTTTTCCCATGTAAAATGAAATTATTATTTTTTTTAATAGAGTACACATGAAAATACAAAATGTTTATTTTTGCTTACTGCAGCTTTGTTGTTGCCATTGATCTGGTTGGTCTTAGAAAAGAATTCAGATAAATTGTCCTTATATTTGTAATGAAATGAAAAAAACTGAACCAAATTCAGCTATGCATTAACTGCGTTGATTTCAGTCTGCTTCTTTAGTTTGTTTTGGTGTGCTGTGTCCAGGCAATGCACTGTGTATTTATGCACTAGACAAATAAGTCTTTGCAGGTGTAGGAGAGAGATCAGACTGTCTTTATCAGAAACAGTTGTGTGGTGAGCATCATCAAGAAAAGGAAGAAATCATTGTGCTGAAGTGTGTAAAACGTTTTTGCTGCAGGCAATGAAAATGAAAGACAGGCAGCACATACCTATTACATCTCTTGTAAAAGTGACAGAAAGTTAAATGCTTTCTATTAACCCTTCAGTTATTACCATGTTTCTGAGCACTCAGACATGTATGAGGTGAAAGTATTTTTGAGAGCAGAAGTGAACTCTCAGGAAAAATGGAAGGCGTAAGAGAGGGGGAACATGGGTATATTATTTTTCTTTTGCTGTCCTCTGACCTTCACATCTTTCCACTATACAGTTAGAGTGCAGCAATTGTCAATATTGGATTTTCTTATAAGGTTCCTGAAAATGCAATGCATTCTGGATTTGAAAAGTAGGTCTTATTAGTTTGGGGTAATATAGTATATATATATGTTGGGAGAAGGGTTCGCCGGAGTCAAGAAGTCGCTCAATATGAGTTATGCATCTTGCTCAACTTTATTAGTTTCTAACACAACTTATATAGAACCGATACACATGCATATTCGTAAAGCAAAAATATAATTGGTTAGTAGTCTCTAAGCGCGCGCGGTTCTCACACCCCTAATTATCATGACTAAATAAGCATTCTATCCATGTAGCTAATTGTGTTGCTGTGCTTCAGCCTTGTAGTTTGTTACTCCCTATTTTCCCATACCGGTCCCTATCTTTCTTGGCCCTGCACCTGCTTTCCCAGAGCTGTAGCTTGTTACAGCCACGGCCTGTTGGCACAACATAATTACTTGGTCTCAGGATTCAAGAATAGCTCAAGGCTGCCTTTCTTGTTAACTTCAGCACAGCAACTTCAGTACAGTTCTGATTACAGGCCTGTTCTAATACCAGGCCTGGACTGTGCAGATCTTCAGAGATTCTAAGGCCACGCTTCTGCAGCCATTCTTCTACATATATATATATAATATAGTATATTTCAGAAATAGTAAAAATATAATTTTCATATTAATCCTGATATAAATTATATCATCCTCAGCTTTGGATAGGTGGAGGGTCATTGGTCATGCTGCTGTAAAGGTGGAGAGGAAAGCATTGCTTTAATCTGTTGTCTTTCTTGTACGGAGGAGCCCAGAGCTGAATGCAGTACTTCAGATGAGATCTCACCAGCACAGAGTAGAGGGCCTTGTCCTGCTGGCCACCCTTTTTTCTATGCAGCCGATGATACAGTCAGCTTTCTGGGCTGTGAGCACACATTGCCGGTTCATGTCTAGTTTTTCATCCATCAAGATTCCCAAGTCCTTCTCCACAGGGCTGCTGTCAGTCTCTTCACCCCCTGGCCTGTATTGATACCAGGGATTGTCCCAACCCAGGTGCAGGACTTTGTCCTTGGCCTTCTTGAACCTTATGAGGTTTACATGGGCCCACTTCTTGAGCCTGTCCAGGTCCCTCTCAACGACATGCTATCCCTCAGGTGTGTCAACTGCACCACTCAGCTTGGTGTCATCTGCAAACTTGCTAAGGATGCACTCAATCACACTGTCTATGTCGACAATGAAGATATTAAACAGTGTTGTCCCAATGTGAGCCCCTGAGGGACACCCCTTGTCACTGATCTCCATCCAGACATTGAGCCATTGACTGCTACTCTCTGGATACAATCATCCAGCCAATTCCTCATCCACCAAACTGTCCATTCATCAAATCCATATCTATCCATTTTAGAAAGGATACTGTGGGGGTGGACACAGCTGTTCTCACTACTGCCAGCTCCTGGAAACAGGAAACAGAATACACCAGCAACAACAGAAACAGCCATACCTGAAAACACTGACAAATGGCATCATCCAGCGTGGGAGGACTTGTGCCTGTTGCGGTCATCACCGCTCTGACCTCAACGCTCAGTACTGTGTCTCACCAGCTTATTAACAGAAAATTGTTTGCAGGGAAGGTCTCATAAGGCAAGTTACAACAAAAACCACCCAGACCCATAATAAAGGCTTTGAAGAATACCAAAGGGCCATAAAAAAAGTCATTCAGTGGTCCCTTCCGAATCACATGCACACACACACACACACACACAGATGTACAAACACATCTAGCATTAGAGGGTCTTGTATTGACAAAATGCTATGTTTTTCTTTCTTTAAGATGAAATACAGATTAAATGACTTGCTGAGTTCAGCAGTTTCAGGTTGCTAACTATAAAGTGCTCTGCTTTTAAAAACAAAACAAATCTAGGAACCATGCTGCTTTTTTTGTGCCCCTCTTCCTCCCTTTTTTGTTTTCATAGCAGGTGCTGGAAAATAAACTCTTTTCCCCTGTCAATACTGAAGTTGCTACTTAATGCTACTGTCTGGCAATAATTTAACTTTAAAAAAATTCAACAAAAAAACCCAGCAACAGCAAAACCCAACAACTTTCTGCTGTAATTCCAGAGACTTTCACATGTTCATTTAACCTCCAAGTACAGAAGGAGTAATTACCATTAGGAAGGAAAAAAAAAAATCCACTCCTATTTTAATTAAAGAGATGCTATGTTTTTGCTGGAAATTATTTCAAGAGTTTGAATTAGATATGAAATTAATTTCTTTAGTAAAACCTATAAAAAATTATACCATTAATGTGAATACCTAAAAAGGAGGAAAACAATTTTTTTTGTTTGTTCTAAAACTTTGTTGAGAACTGAAATGTGTCTGGTTTCCCATATTACTAATGGTTGTTTTCAGATGTAACTCGCAGGTGCTGTAATGTGAGATCTACAGCAAATCTTCCCCTTAATCTCATGCCACCACCAGCTGGAAATTTCTAGTTATTTTCTTTTTAGGCTTTATCTTGCAGAGGACATGAGCTCTTGTCATTGTTTTGTCCTTTCAGAAATACAGTTCGCCAAAATATCTGGCATAACATTTGAAGTTTTGAGACACTGTTTGCTTATTTACAAAAGCTAGCCAAGCTTTTATTTATGGTTTAGAGATGGTTTAATGGTAAGCGCAGCAGAGGTGTCCCCACCAGGCCTCTGAGGAGCGCTCAGCAGTGACAGCTCTTTTGCCTCATAAATCAAACTCCTTAGCAGCCACTGCAGTTCATTTTTCCCCACATGAGAGTCTTCAGTCTGAAGCTGCTTTGTGCAATGACATGAACTGTCAGACAAACCTGGACTCTGACCCAGATGGTGTCTGTGTCCTTGCAGTAATGAATCCAGTGCATGTCACCTCAGTGCTTTTCTTGTCTGCCTACTTCATTGCTCTTGCCAATAACCTCTCAAAGCCCTGTGTGTTTGGCAGCTCTCACTACTCCACTGGACACCTGCAAGTTCCAGACAATCATCCTCTGTGTAGGAAGGAGTGAGGGAAAATCTGTGCTGCACGTACAACAGGTCCCACACAGCATGGGAAGTATTAAATTTCCTTCTTGAAAACTGTAGGCAGTTACATCCATACTTATCAGTTGCAAACCCTAATAGAAAAGCTAGCATGCTTTTGGTTTATTAGTGGTTAGAACACTGCAGAAAGGCCAGTGGGATACAATAATCCAGTAGCCAAGTGCACTTCTGAGATACTGTCATTCCAGTTTTAAACATAGGAGAACTGAGTTATAGAAGAAACCCTTTCCCCAAACCCATATACTGAATTTTGACAGAATCAGAATTAAAACATCCTAGTGATGTGAATAAGTTGTAAATAATATGGTCAAGTTTGTACTCATAAACCAATATTCATTTTAGTGCATAAATAAGCTTGTAATTGTATAGCAACAAAGGGGTTAAAATGTCTGAAAGATCATATAGACTGTTCTGGCAAGAAAGTTGCAAATCTCTGAAAGGGGAGCTGTCTTCCCTATCTGCAAAGCAAGCTGCCCTACCAAGGAGATAACGGGACGGCAGGATGGCCTTGAGTAAAATTGACAAGGAGTATTGTAAAAACCCTGGGAAAGATTTCTACAAGTCTGCCAACTCATCACTTTTGAGAACTAAGGTGAAAAGTACACCATGAGGAAGACCTACGGCCTTCCTCCCATAGACCACTGCCCACATTCTAAAGACCCCGGCCCACAATTTTTGGGAGAATCTGCGCAAGCGTGAAGGACTGATAAGCTAAGGTAGGACTGAAGCGAGGGTAGGCGGGTTCAGGTGATGAATATGTATAGGCGTTAATGGAATATTCATTGTTTCATTATATAAATATAAGATAATCTGCCCCTCTGGGTGTGTACGATTGGTGGAAGGATCCCCCGTACACCCGGCGCCGACAATAAAGAATACTTAATCACTAAGAAATTCTGAAGACGTTCTTTGAAACACTAGTCTTCATTCTCTCAAGTGTTGCTGCTCACTTTTATCTGCATCTTTTCTCCTTTCCACACTGCTGCAGATTTTCTTGGCTTTGTGCTCCTTATTGCTTATTCTTTGTCCCAAAGGTGCAAAAATGTGCTTTGTCCCTTCAATTATTGCCTCTCCTTCCTCCAGGTCCCTTACCTCCCACCTTGGATCAATTGACTCATTCCTATTTCCAGACTTCAGCACAATCAAAACTAATTATTATTGTACAGCTCCCTGTATGTTTTGGGCTGAAATTGTGACTTACTAGTAATGGTACATCTGAACTGACAGAGAAAACCAAAATACTTCACAAGCTGAAGGAAGATGATTAATTTTTAAATGGATCCCCATTTCATCCTGTCCAGATTGTTAGATCATATTTTTTCTACATTTTCTTTTCCAAGCTGGAGGTACTCTTGTTTAAACGCTTTTGTCCTCCTTTGTGGGGTAGGTGGTTTTTTTTTTTCCTTTTAAAAAAATTGTCTTAAAAACCAAAAAATCTATTGATGTCACTTAAAGGATAGTTTGAATCTCTTGAACAGGCATTGAAAAGCTTGTAGTGCAAAATGCTGGCTTTCACACTGCTAACATATGACATCCCATCCTTTCTAATGATTTCTGGTAATGGGAGTCCTAGGTGGCACAGAATAAACCTGCGATGCCAGAAACCTATTAACTAAGGACTTTTAACTCCAAAACAGTGCAATTGTTGAACTATTGAGAGCTAATGTAATATGTCTTGTGTTCAAAACTTGTGTGTGACTGATCAGCCTCTGGATGGCTTGTTCCACTAATGTTCTTGTCTAAAATCACACCTTGCTTTAAACGACTCCGATGGGCATGCTGGTAAATGGTAAAGCTGTACCTACCTCGTGGTACTTAGTAGTACACATTTTGATCAAATGCAGGAAATACATGATCTACAAAAAACTAAACCAAATGTTTCTTACAGGTCCAGCTGAAGTGCACCTTGGATCAGTGAGACACGTCTGCGTGTCTCAGGATACCAAACCAGTGTCTTGAAGCACAGGGTATTGGTTGCTGTTTCCAAAAAAAGCTTCCAGACTTGATTGACAAGACTTCATAGGATCTCTAAACTAAATGAGGGCTTTAAATGGTAATTTTCATGTGAGCAGTTGGGCAACTTACTAGAAGTAGCTTTGGGATCAGATAAAGTGTGTGGAATTGTCATGTCTGATTTTGTTTCTAATGCTGTCCTTCAGCCTAAGAACAACATACTGGCTTCAGGAAGAGAAGCATACTTTATCAGAAGTTAAACACAACAAATTTGTTTTGCATCTTGTTTTTTAAGGTGGATTTGAAGCCTTTTTGAGGATATAGATCCTCTTGTCTAAGCCCTTTAATATCCTTACTTGAACAACCTGCGGTATAAGACATCTGCCACAGTGACAGCACACCTTTCTTTTTTTTTTTTTTTTTGGGGGGGGGGGAGCCGGGGGAGGATAGTCATGCTGACATTAGTGCAGCTACTTACCAAGGAAATTTGTGGGGTATCTTAATTATTGTTTGGTTTGTATGAGGAATGGGAACAGAAGCTGGTCCTTGCATATGTAACAAGCACGATTGAATCCTGCCATGGACAACACCGCTATCTTTGTCTAACTTCTTCTCCACCCCACCCCCAAAAAAACCCTCATCAAAGTGGCCCAGACTTAGGCCTTGGTGACAAATGGTACTGTCCTTTACTTTGTACAGCTCATTTTGCAGTAGCAGCTTTTCTTTTCATCTACTTCCCAGCACACTTACTGCATAAAGACCTATAATATGCATGCAGAGGTTGTTTTCCGTAGCAGATCAGCAATAATGTCCTCCTACAGCAGAATTTTTCTTTTCCCCAGCATTCCAGTCAGCACCAAAACTCTATCAAAAGTTCATTGATTGAAGTTAAACTGCACCCTAGCAGCTGTGATGCTGTCAGTCATTACAGGCTGCCTAGGAGTGATGTTTAGCATAGAAATCCTCTGTACAGCCTCCCTGTGCAGTGCTCCAGCAGACCACCTGCTTGCTCTGACTAATGACGGAATAGCCTTCACTTGAGGATAAGTTGACAAAAACGATTTTTTAAAAGCAAGAAAATGAGCAAATGAGTTAGTTGATGCAGCAAGTTCTGAAACTGATGTGGCAAACCCTAGGTTACAAATAGTACTGAAATCCTAATGCAACACTTCAGACATGTGTCATTGGGTGATGTAAATGCAGCAAAGAGGCTGTTTTATTGTTCCTTTACAACCTAGGATCAATGGAAAACAAAAGTAGAGGACATCCATCACAGCCAGGGAAAACAGTAATACTGCATGAGGAAGAGGAAAAATTGTGCAGGAATATTTCTGTAAATAGCCTGTGCAGTGCAGTTCTCATGTATATGGATCAAATAATGATATAAAGAGACAATGCAAAAGAAAATCTGTGTTCACTAACTTGATCTTGCCCTCAGACAAACGGGTAACCCCTTATATATGTCCTGTCTTAACCATACTTCCTAAATATGCAACTACAACTTTTAAAATGGGATGCTGAACTCTAACACAGGTAAATCATGCTGGCCTTCCTTAATGCTTTGTCCTGCTGTAACAGTAGTAGTGCTGATGTGGCTAGAGCAAGGGACAGCAAAGATGTAGGACAGCAAAGATTCATAGAAACAGACAGGGCTATGTGTCCTTACAAGGTACAGCTCTACTTCAAAATGTTATTATGGACATTGAAAAGGTAGTATCACAAGATTAATCACAGATAATATTTATTATGGGATAAAGTTAAGAGGCTGTGCTTCTGGACATGCACTTTAACTTTCCCATCCTTCTAACCTTCCCTGGCTCCTCTTGGTTTAGTGCTCTGCCACACCTAAAACAGGAATGCATTTTGCTAGGTGAGCTAGCGGGAAACTATAGTTTTCAACCTTCCTTAAAGTTTTGCACTTTAAAATATTGGTCCTAAATCCTCCCTAGGATTGCTCATCGAGTTGCAGATCTAAAATTCAAGCTGGCTATAAATACAGTTGGAATACCTCTTCTTACACAGGAAACAATAGTTAGAGAAATTTGTTTTTAATTGGAACTTGTGCTGCACTTGGGAGGACATGTGCCCCTTGATTAATTTTGTAAGACAGGCAATGGGTTTGCCCAGGGTGCTCCTGTATATTTCTGGGGAAGAATTAGTACATTTGTCTGCATTGTACAGCAGGTATGTCCAGAATAAGGGATGCTTTCTGTTTCAGGGAGGGATGAAGGCTGTTTTTTGAATACTATGTTGGTTCCAAGTGATTGTTCCTCTGGTTGTTTTGTTTTCAAGCAAGCAGCGTTTTACTTGAGACACTTTTTTGTTTTCTTTACTGATCTGTTCTGTCCCTGCTGGAAAGTGGAATGCAGAAATGCATGGCCAGAAAAGAGAAAGTGGAGAGTGAATGGCAAGTAGCTTTCTCAACCAGAATACAAATAACTTGCTGAGCAAAATATTTGCATTGCTAACTTGCAAAAGTGAGGAGGTGAGAACTGAAATGTTCCAGGTAGCCATAACTGCCACTTTCTGATATGCCGATTTTGGCTGAGACAGTTGGTTTTCTTTACAGTAGCTGGTGTGGGCCTATGTTTTGGATTTGTGCTGGAAACAGTGTCAATAATACAGTGATGTTTTAGTCATTGCTGGGCAGTGCTTACACAGCATTAAGGCTTTTTCTGCTCCCCACCACCCCCACCCCCATCCCCATCCCACCCCCACCAGTGAGTGGGCTGGGGGTGCACAAAGACCTGGGAGGAGACAGAGGCAGGAGAGCTGATCCCAGCTGACCAGAGGAATATTCCATACCATATGGCTTCATGCTTAGCAGATAAAGCTGGGGGAGAAGAAGGAAGGAGGTGACGTTCAGAGTGATGGCATTTGTCTTCCCAAGTAACCATTACGTGTGATGGAGCCCGGCTGTCCTGGGGATGGCTGAGCACCTGCCTGCCCATGGGAAGCGGTGAATGAATTCCTTGTTCTGCTTTGCTTGTGTGCGTGGCTTTTGCTCTATCTATTAAACCATCTTTATCTCAACGCACAAATTTTCTCACTGTTACTCTTCTGATCCTCTCCCCCATCCCACCGGACGGGGAGTGAGCAAGTGGCTATGTGGGCTGAGCTGCCAGCTGGGGTTAAATCACAACACCTAAGGATGCTACAGAAGCAGGAAAAAGTGAAGCATGATCTGAAAAACATGTAGTGGGCTATGGAGAGAAGTTGGGAATGATTCAACAGCAGCAGACGATGCTTTTCTCTGGTTCAAATACAGAAAATAAATATCAACTGCTTTATTCCTTCTTTACATAAAATAAACCTTTATTGGATAGTTAGATTTTACTTCCTGTAACATTGATTTCAAGCCTTTGCTTCCCGGAAATACTTTCTTATGTTCTTAGAAGCATCATCCCAGAGAACAAACCAAGATTGCACAAAATTTATTTCAGCCTACTTATATTATGAATTTAACAACTCTTAATGTTTGCATCTTTCCCATTTTTTTTAATGTGTGGAATATTGTTTTCTTCCTATTTCAATATATAGCGATAGTGTCCCACTGTTCTGGATATTGTATGTATGCATGTAGATGTAACCTTCTCGATGAGCAGGCAGTGTTGGAGCAAACAAGCTGTTGAGGGTCCCAGGCAAAACACAGAGGTGGGAGAAGTTAATGTAAAAACAGTGTAAGAGCAAACAAGTTGCAAGGGCAAGTATACCATTCACTGCTAAGTTCATTACTGCTATTTACCAGGGGTAAAGAATAAACGAGGCTGATCTTATGTCATGTCTAAAAATGAACTTCAGCTGATCAAGTGTGTTTTGTTTGGTTTTTTTCCTTTTGAAGTTAATCTACCACTCTGCAGGACTTGTTGGTCTCTCTCCTTGGTTACTCAAACCTTTCTCAAAGGCCTATTGGCTTGAAATGTTCTCTGTTCCCTCCTTACCAGGAAATGTCTCTCAGTCTCTCCTGGAAATCTGTAGCAATAAAGCTGTTTAATTCCATGATTCCTGCTGGAGTCTTTGAGCCCCTGTGTCAGGCACTGGACACCTTTGGCTTTCAGTGGGGATGTTAAGTTCAACAGTGAATGAACTTTGCCCCATGCTACCGTAGCTGGACTGCAAGTTTTGTCTGTGTCAATCAGCTAACACAGTGCTAGATCACTTACACCTGTGTAACAGTGACTACAGTGCATTTTTTCTCCCTCTTTTCCCACCTGAACTGGGGTAGATATTTCCCTCTCCTTTTTCTCCCTCTTTGAACGTTCGTTTTTCTTCTCCCCTCTCCATTTCACTTGCCCTGGCTTCCACCTATCCTTGCTTTCTCCTTGACTAAACTTAATCTCAGGTACTATGTTCATTTTTGTTCTCTGAGAGAGCAGGCAAGAAGATTAAGTACTGTAGAAAGGGGTTTGAACACAGAATCTTAAAATCACACAAAGAATGGTTGGGGTTGGGGTTGGAAGGGATGCCTGGATAACATCCAGTCTAACCCCCTGCTAAAGCAGGTTCACCTGGAGCAGGTAGCACAGGATCACATCCAGCTGGCTTTTCAATGTCTCCAGAGAAGACCTAACAACCTCTCTGGGCAGCCTGCTCCAGCGCTCTGTCATCGCCAGTGTAAAGTTCTTTCTCATATTCAAATGGAACTTCTTGGGTTGCCCCTTGTCCTGTCGCTGGGCTCCACTGAAAAGAGCCTGGCCCCGTCCCCCTGACGCCCACCCTTAAGGTGTTTGTGTGCATTGGTAAGATCCCCTCTCAGTCTGCTCTGCTCCAGGCCAAACAGCCCCAGCTCCCTCAGCCTCTCTGCATCAGGGAGATGCTCCAGTCCCCTCATCACCTTCGTAGCCCTCCGCTGGGCCCTCTCCAGTAGTTCCCTGTCTCTCCTGAACTGGGGAGCCCAGCACTGGGCACAGCACTCCAGATGTGCCCCACCAGGGCAGAGCAGAGGGGGAGGATCACCTCCCTCGGCCTGCTGGCCACGCTTCTCCTGATGCCCCCCAGGATCCCACCGGCCTTCGTGGCCACCAGGGCACACTGCTGGCCCACGGGCACCTTGCTGCCCACCAGCACTCCCAGGTCCTTCTCCGCAGAGCTGCCTTCCAGCAGGTCACCCCAGCCTGTGCTGGTGCCTGGGGCTGTCCCTCCCCAGGGGCAGGACCCTGCACTTGCCTTTGTTGAGCTCCATGAGGTCCCTCTGCCCCAGCTCTCCTGACCAGGTCTCCCTGAATGGCAGCGCGGCCTCTGGTGCATCAGCCGCTCCTCCCGGTTCTGCACCATCAGCAACGTGCTGAGGGGACACCCTGCCCCTTCACCCAGGTCACTGGTGAACAAGCTGAACAGGACTGGGCCCAGCACTGACCCCTGGGGAGCACCGTGAGCCACAGGCCTCCAGCCAGGCTCTGCAGCGCTGATCACAACCCTCTGAGCTCTGCCACCAGCCAGTTCTCAGTCCACCCCCCATCCACTCACCTGACCCACACTGCCTGAGCTCACCTGTGAGGGAGTCACGGGAGACAGTGTCAAAGGCTGAGGTCAAGGCAGACAACATCCACCACCCTCCCCTTGTCTACCCAGCCAATCATTCCATCACATAAGGCTATCAGGTTGGTCAAGCATGGTTTTCCCTTGGTGAATGCATGCTGACTGCTCCTGATGACCTTTTTTTCCTCCACATGCTTTGAGATGACCTCCAGGATGAGCTGTTCCATCACTTCCCAGGGATGGAGGTGAGGCTGAATGGTCTGTAGTTTCCTGAGTGCTCCTTCTTGCCCTTTGTGAAGAATGGAGTGACATTGGCTTTCCTCTCATCCTCGGGCACCTCTCCTGTCAGATGATGAGGGAGATGAGGGAGAAGATGGTGAGAAGATGAGGGACAGTGGCTCAGCAACAACACCTGCCAGCTCCCTTGGCACTCAGGGCTGCATCCCATCAGGGCCCCTGGATCTGTGAGCATCAGGTTCGCCTAAATGATGCCTAGCGTGATCCTCCTTGACCAAGAGGAAGTCTTCCTTTCTCCAGTCTTCCTTTCTCCAGACTTCCTTACCTCCAGGGTCTGGGATTCCTGAGGGGTGGCCTTAGCAGTAAAGACCAAAGCAAAGAAGGCACTCAGTAACTCCGCCTTCTCTGTGTCCTTCCTCACCAGGGCACCCACCACATTCAGCAGCAGGCCCACATTTTTCCTAGTCATCCTTTTCCTGCTGATGTACTTGAAGAAGTCTTTCTTGTTGTCTTTGACCTCCTTCACCAGGTTTCATCCAAAGTGGACCTTAGCCTTTCTTGTTGCACCCCTGCATGTTCTGACATCTCTGTACCCCTCCCAAGTGGCCTATCCCCTTTTAGATATCCTGTAAACTTCCTTCTTTTGTTTGAGTTTTGCCAGAAGCTTCTTGCTCATCCATACAGGTCTCCTGCTCCCCTTGCTTGATTTCTTACTCAGAGGGATGCACCAATTGTGAGCTTGGAGGAAGAGATGCTTGAATATTAGCCAGTTTTCTTGGACCACCGTACTTTCTAGACCCCTGACCCAAGCAGGTCCTGGAAGAGACCAAAGTTAGCTCTCCTGAAGTCCACAGCTGCAGTCCTACTTATTGCCCTGCTTCCTTCATGCAGGATCCTGAACTCCACCCTCTCATGGTCACTGCAGCCAAGGCTGCCCCCAGCCTTCACATCCCCAACCAGTCCTTCTGTGTTTGTGAGTACAAGGTCCAGGAGCACACCTTGCCTTCTTGGTTTCTCCACCACATGCATCAAAAAGCTATCATCAATGCCCTGCTGGAACCTCCTGGGCTGTGTGTTCCCAGCTCTGCTGTCTTTCCAGTAGTATTGGGTGGCTGATAAGTATAAGGTGGCCCTCATAAGAACCAGGGCCTGCGACTGTGAGGCTGCCTGCAACTGTCTGTAGAAGGGCTCATCAAGCTCCTCTCCCTGATCAGGTGGCCTGCAGCAAACACCCACAACGGTGTCCCCCGTGCTGGCCTGCCCCTTAATGCTTTACCCATAAGCTCTCGACTCGCTCTGCATCCACCCCCAGGCAGAGCTCGATACATTCCAGCTGCTCCCTCACATGAGGAGCAATTCCACCACCTCGCCCCGCTGGCCTGTCTTTCCTAAAAGGTACGTAGCCACCCATGGCAGAGTTCCAGTCGTGCGAGCTGCCCCAGCGTGTCCCTGTAATTGCAACGAGATCATGGCCCTGCGACCACACACAGATCTCTGGTTCTTCCAGTTTATTCCCCAGGCTGTGTGCGCTGGGGTACAGGCAGTGCAGAGAGGTAATCCAGCACGCGGCTTTCCCAGGAGGGATGCAAGAAAATCCAGCGTAGCCATGCCCACGCTTGAGGTGTCTGGCCTTCTTGTCCTCATCTTGGGAGGCGGCTAAGGAACATGTATCGGTGCTCTGGTTGGCCTTGCGTGTTCCGTGGTTGGATGTGATGATATGATCAGTGACACTTTGGACCCCCCCGCCCCGAGTCCTTCAGTTTATAGCCCGCCTCACCCCGCTGGGAATGATGTACATTCTTTGCATCTGCTGACTACTTCAGTGTTCCCTTCGCAATAGCAGTGGCAAATCCAGATCTGTGGTAGCTCCTCTCCGTGCTGCTGTGTCAGTTTCTGCACTGTGCCCAGAATAAGACCATGAAAGCAAGAATGTGGCTTACACTGGAGAGGCAAGTGACAGATATCTTAGGGTAGGCTCTTGCTTGATTTCTGCTTTCTTTTCCCTCCCAACAAATATGCAGGAATTCTAGCCATTTTAATCCCAACCAGAAAAAAGCAATTGAAAGGTGTGAATCTAATTATTTTCTTGAATCAGTGTGAGTTTCTACAGGGGAAAAAAACTAACCTGGCAGGAACTGGGACTATGTGGTAGACATAGGACAAAACCATTGTTGCTTTGAGTTTTGGAGAAACTGTCAGCACGCCTTTCTAGAATACATGTGTTTCTTCAGTTTCTTCATATTGATCTTTCAGATAAATCAATAGTGACTTATGATAATTGGCACCTTGAAGGGTGACATGTTGTGCTAGAACACTTGAACATGTTTTCCTTTTTCTATGTTGTCAGTTGTACCCATAAATATAGACTAAGCAGAAATTCAGTGACTAGCATAATTTAATACATTCCAGACAATTTGTATTTTACAGTGCAAGAAACTGGATTTTCTTACATTCTTTTTCCCTGCCTTTGTTGCTTATTTTGGCTACTATATAGCCTCTGGCATTCCACAGCAGAAGTCCAAGGAAGATCAGTGCTGCACATTTGTCAGCCAGAGTATTTGGTAGTTCAATGGTCCGTAGATGTTTCTGTTACAAGCAGTGTTTCAGAAGGACCTCCAGGTGTAGCTGAGAAAGATGACTGTGCGGTGCACAGGAGTTCAGAGGACATTTCATTTGTTTCAGCACTTTTGAAGCATTGCATGTGTTTATAGCAAACCTTCTTGAGACTTTTGCATGTTTCATCATTTTCTTCTTTCAAAAGCTAGATGTTCTTTCAAAAACTGGATGGTAGATGTTAACAAGTATGCATATTGAAGTAATGCAGTACCCTAAAATACCACTCTGTTTTGCTGTGTGTCATGAGGAGGAAGAAGACTCGTTGGGAAGGAAGAAGCATGGCAGACAAAAAAGTAACTTTATTACAAAACACTGTTCCCGTTTTCCCACTGGGGAACAATTACCCTTGGGGAGTAACAAGGTCTTGCCCTGAACTGTTAAGAATTCCATTTCAATGGGTATGAAAATGTTTTTTGTGCATAAGATCTGTTTTAATCTGTTACGTGAGGTGTCTAAAGTCATATAAAATAATTCAGTTTTCAAAAAATACATAATGTGAAAGGAGGAAGTTTAGTTGTGGAAAAGCAAGGGAATTAAGCCAGACAGCTGAACTGCTGCTTTCACCAGCTTGCTCTTCTGTGTCCATTTAACCTGTAGAAGGGGAGTGGCTGAATGGCCATTCAGCTGGGTTTGCAGGAGGTGGCACCCCAGTCTCAATGTGAAGGACAGCAGGGAAGAAGGACCTGCCCTCGATCCTGTCCGCTGCTGTAGCTCCAATGCTACACACTTGGCATAGTTTTCAGGGAGCAGATGTTCAAGATAGCAGAAGCATTTATTCCTACAGCCTGTGCAATGTGTATATTGCAGAAATGTATTACCTACGTGGGCGCTTTAACTACTGTTCTCTGCTGTTCTTGATTGGTGGTTTAATGATGCTGGATCAAACCCTGACGAAGGAAAGTGGCCAGGGATGGAGAGAAGGAACTTTTTCAGACGAAAGGCAATATTAGCACAAAAATAAAAAAGAGTGAATTTGTCAATAGCTAGGAAGCACCTTCTAATCAGGGCACCAGGTTCAGAAACAAATTTCCAGTACGACTAGTAAGATGCTTGAGAGCAATTATTTTTTTAAGACAGATTTTGATCAGTTTATGAGCCAAACTAATGTTTCATTTATGTAGGAGCTTAAAGTCAGTGCCAGGAGTGCCCTGAATTTTTTTTTTTTCCTTTGTGCTTTCAGTGCAAAGGTTTTAAGACTGATGTGTCCTTTTAAAATTTCCAAACTATGCACATAATAATGTTTTGTTGGAGGGGATTGTTACAGTTTATATTTGGATTTGATTACAGTGCAGGTGGATATTTTATGACAGTGTTGATGGATATATTCTAACTGTGCAGGACTTGAAACCATGAACATAAGGACATGTCAATTTTCGTAATGAATACACTAAACACTATAAGCAGTGTTTAAACAAACACTCAAAAAGAATTTTAATTCCTTATCCATGGTAGCACTATCATAAGAGGACGGATGAAAGAGAGAAAGCACTGTGGTTTGGGTGTTGTTTTGTATTTTAATGTGGTTTTCTCAGTAGACCCTCTCTTGTCTCAGAAGCGTAAATTTGCTTTTTCAATTTGGTTGTGTGGGATCTGAGAGCTTTTCAATAGTGCTGAAGCAAGAAACGGATGTGAAAGTTAGCACTTGCTGATGGTATCCATATCCATTTTTAAAAAATTAAATTTAAAACTTCTGTGTCCTTTCTGCAGCATGGATATAGGAAGGAAGGGGTTTCCTGTTCACAAGGAAAATGGTTTCTGGTACCATTGCTAGATGCTGGGGCATATGGATAGGATGCATGCAGAATTACAGGAGTAGCGACAAATCAACTGTCTTGAAGGGTCCTTGCCAAATCAGACCCCTGGCTTGCCTGGTCTCTAAAAGGAGCCCGTAATATACTTGGCCAGGCTTGAAACCTGAACCTGAAGGCAGAAGAAGCATTGAAATAACTTGCCATCAACAGCCAGGCCAATGCCAGTGACAGCAAGGGACAGTCAAAGGTACCTGGAGACAAAAGACCACTCAGTTACTTTACTCTTGCAGTCACCAGATACACAGTGTTTGAGCACTCATTGCTGGTGTAAATGAGCCCTCTGCAATCCTCCTGACAGCTGCTTTACCGGTACCAGCGGCAGAGAGAGACACCAGCTGTGAGGCAGCCTGGCTAGGACTTCCTGCTAATGATACCTCTTTCACCTGAACCAGCTTGGTGACAGCATACTTTGAAGACCCACCCGAAGCCTCTGTAATTCCTGGATGCTACTGCATTTGAAGGTGGTACAAAATTTGCCCTTTCCAAAATTCAGAAACAATTAAACTTTAACTTTTTTTGTGTGTCTTTAGCTTGTAGCTTCAGAAAATGATTTTTTTTTCAAGATGGGAACTAGTCCATATTGATTTAACAGCGACACAGAAGCAATAACAAAGCTGCACCTTCCCTCTCGTTCCCCAGAGTATTTTTTAACACATCTCTGAATGAGAGCTGACTCAGGAAATCAAATGAAGTGCTCTCTTCAGATAAAACTTTGATCGTCATGAACAAGAAATTGAAAAATGGCAGGATGCAGAGGACACTTACTGTAAAACTTCTTCCCAGTTAAGTTTGCTTTTCTGCAACAGTTTCGCTACTCTTTGGAGCCCCAGTTTACTGAAGATGGAATTGGACATCTGTAAATCCACTCACAAGTTTTAAGAATGGGTGAGGGGTGTGTGTGAAGAGTGATGGATGAAGTGATGAGACTGTCTGGCAGAAGGTTGCCACCTTACTGCTCTGAGCCAGGGTGGCCCTGATGGGTGAGAGCTGGCTGCCTGCTAAGCCCACCTGCCCTGCAGGCTGTTTCTCCTTCAAGGGCCCTGGGCAGCCCTTGGGCAGAGGTCTAACTAGTGGAAGGCCAATAGTGGCAGGCCAAGCCCCCTGCCAGGGGCAACCCAAGGCAAAGGCTCTGCCATCAGTTCCCTTGATTTAGTGTGCACTGCTGGTCCAGTGGCATCACTGTTTGGTTGGATGCTGTTAATAACAGCACTGGTCATGCCTCGCTTAAATAAGACAGGAAGTATGAATTTACAGGGAAGATAATATTTTTTTTAGAAAACTTTCTTTTGTTGCACTTTTTTTTCCCCCATACAGATTAGCACCACTAAAGCACAGCTCAATCATCCGAGCCTGATTTAGAATGCTAGTGTTTGGACAGGAGGGTATTAGGGAAGCTCTGTCTCCTCTTGCTCACCTCTATTAATAATTTGCTCTATGCCTTTTTAAAAAACTGGATATGGAGCAAGGTGACAGCCGTGTTCTGTGTGAGTGGGATTTCTCTCAAACAGAAATAATAAGCTGTCACAGGGCTCAAACACTGTAGCAGAGACTGAAAGGAGTTTCAGGAGAAAATGCATATAAAATAAACAAACTTGGAGATTGAAGTGAAATCTCTTTCTGAGAGAAGCAGTGTGTGTGCTTTAGGAAAGAATAGACAAAAATTCTTGCATTTGAAGATTTAAATACTATTTTCTACTGAGTGTTCATGTATCTTTTGTAACACTAGGACAAGCAAGGAGGCAGTTGGGACAGAGAGGATTTATGGAAGCAGGGTGGGACATCAGTGCAACATTGCGCGAATACTTCCAGATGTCTTCTGTTGCAGGCTTTGAGAAGGACTGATCTTCAGGGAGCTGTGCTCAGGCACTGATACCTGCACCTACCCATCACCCCACCTACCCTCATGAAACTTAATTGCCTTCTGTTTTGGCTGTAGTATTCACTGAGCTCACAGGTAGCAATGAAAATTCTTCGATATATTGCCTACTATGTAATCAATAACAAGAAAATTCAACCTGCATGCAGTGACAAGGGGGAAAGAAAGAGGTATGGGAAGGGAATGAAAGGTAATGGCTGCAACACCCTGTGTCTCCTGTCCCCCCTGGCTGTGCTTACCTACAGGATGCCCACAGAAGAGAAATGCCAGATCGAATAATGTTTGCACAGAAACCAACTGTAACTCCCTTGGGCAGCACAGTTAGAATGCTGTTTGTCAACGGCATGTCTTGTGATTGTAGTTCTAATGAGAGCTCTGCTGACGTGCTTTTCATCTAGAAAAACCCTACATTTTCTTGTATTCACCCTCTGTGTTAAGACTGATTGTGAGGATTGCACTGAATTGTAGAATAATCTTTGCTAATGCATAAGTAATGCACTCTGACTTACCAAAAAACATTTACTTTTTTATTAGGAAAAATAAAGAAATGGTTCATAAAGACAGCAACTCAATACTGGTTTTCACTTTCATTTTAATGTTTTATTTCCTCTTACAATCATGTAAGTTGGTGAGTGCCTTCTTGGGGGAAAAAAAAAAAGTACAAATCAAGATGGCATCTTGATGCTTGTGTTAATATATAGATCTTCTCCTCAGAAGTCTGCCTGTATTGACCATCAGATCTTTTCCTCCTTTAATCAGCAAGAAGGCCTATTGTTCCTTTGGCACACATAGTAAGGCATACCACCCATCAAAGGTAACAGTACAGCTGACCTCCTGCATGCACAGGCAGGGTAGCCAGGAGTTTTTCTTGGGTGCTTAATTATGAGCTTCTTGATGTCCTTGGTGTGAAATGGGTCTGCTGCCTTGGAGGACAAGATGCCACATGTGGGTTTTCCTGCCCTCTGCCCTGCCATCCCTACCACACAGACCAGCTGTGCAGGCAGGAATCAGGTTTGAGTAGCAGCTCTTATGAGGCATCCTGTGGCTCACAGTCCTGTGCTCCTGTATGGCGTTCAGCTTGCCCATGCACTGTAGATTACTTAACCCTACCAGCTCTTTTTCTTTAGAGCTGTATTAGTGCCAGAGATGCCTGTCTATAGACTGTTATTAACAACAAAGTTGTATTTATGCCTTTGAAAGCTGGTGGCTGTTTTTTGCTCCTCAGCATTTGCATAGATGGGCAAATAAACAAAGGTAGGAACGTAATGGCTCCTTCTTCAAAACAAGTAAAAGCAGTAAGCATTGCAAATGTCTGAAAATTTAACATCTTTTTTGCTTTTTCTTCGTGTGAGTAGTTGCATTTACATAGCTGAAGAAGAATATGCGGGGCTACAAACTCTTATTCATGACACCAACCCCTTTGAGTGAAAATGATGAAAGAGCAGCTATTTTCAGAGTTTACTGGGAAGGTGAGGCTGATGTTACTTTTCAGGTTGTGCATAATGCCTCTTACTAGCTCGCACTAGTTTGCTCCCTAAGTATTAAAAACTAGTGCTGGCTATTTATCCTGCTTGTTTGTTAAAAAGAGGAATAAAAACCGTGCAGGAAACCATTTTGATCAGGAGTACTAGCCCTAGCCAGGCACCTGTCCCCAGGTTTCCCTAGCCATTGAATAATTCTGTCCTTTCTTCTGAGCACTTCTGTGCAGCTTGACAAGGTCCTGGCTTTGCTAGTGAGCCATTCCTTTTGGCACTACTGCCACAGCCGAGTCACTGTGACATGACCTGACCCAAATGGCACAGCAGATCAGCCTCTCGTGATTTTTCCACTTGACATGCAGTGTAGTGTCTATTCTTGGAGACAACAGTAAAAGACTAAGACTTGGAAATGTGTTTTCTGAAGTACAAATCGGTCTCCCTTGAGAAAACAACCTTGCTTTCAAAAGGGAGAATGTAAATAACTGCCTGCTCGCTGCGTATGGAGTGTCAGTGCCACATAAGTACCATAAAGACCTCCTCAATCCTAGATAACGGAGCATTTCTCCCGAGGCACAGCAGAAAATACAGTAAGAACAGGGTCATTCAAATGAGGCTGTGGTAATATTTTTGAGGGAATTTTACTTCCCACATGATGAAAATCTTTAAGTTTTAGCAACAGATTGGTTCTTGTTCACAGTTCCCTTTAAAAATACACTTTAAAACCAATTTCTTAGTAGGCATGAAATGAACTTGTTTAGAAATTTAGAAACAAAGTACTTCATGACATTTTTGTGAAGTCTAGATGTTAAAAAATTGGTAGATGATCTGAGAAAAGAAATGAAGCACAGTTGAATAATCAAGAAGCAGAACGCAGAAGTGAACGGGCTACCCAGTGCCGTGAGTACTTCTATGTTGCTCTCAGTATGAGGCAAATGAGACCGAAACATTGCCTGGGACGTGCAGAGCTGAGGTCTGAGAGGAGCAACTGCTAAACTCCATGTTTGAATCCTGTGCCCCTTGTCTTCATACCTAGGGCAACAAGAGGAAGAGAAGGGATGCTCAGAGCTAAAAAGCAGGCCCTTCTACCCCTGTTTGGCTCTGCCATCTGGGATGGCTGCCAGCTGGAGGGCAGGGTGGCAGCGATGATTGGTCACTGCCGGTTTGGGAACTGCCACCAGAACAGCTGCTGTGCTTGGTTGGGATTACAGCTGTAGGTATGTCAGTAGCATAAAGCTCTGTTTCCCAGCAGGTCTTGCCAGCTTTTGGCAACGGCCGAGATCCTTAACTACATTACGAGATGGCTGCTCAAGTGTTGGGGAGACCTGAAAAAGGCAGTGTTATTTCACACAGTGTTGCCATCTGTGGCCTCAGTGCTGGAAAGAGAACTAGGTGCCAAGATCTCTGCATGGTCTTCTTTGGCTTATATACAGATGTGATGTTCCAGGTCTTCACTGACTTCATCACACCCCACGCAGCGAAAAGAGGCAAGTCACAATATGAACAGTGATATGATAGGACTGTTGGGTGCTGTGTTTAATTTTGCATTTATCTAATATCAGAAGCTTGAAGTGCCCCAAAAAAGAGTCTATGCAGAGACGATTATTGGTGTTTTGCTGAACTCATTAAAAAGTGCAGGGACACAGCAGGCCTACAGCAATGTCATGAGCCTGTGTGCTGAATTCCTGCAGCACTCATGGAGCATGAAGCCTAGCAGTATTTCTATATGCTCCCACAGGTGCACTTGTTCTTCTAGCTTATGTTGTTGCTGAATATAGCCTACAGAGCCTCCATCACTCCTGTCACAACTCTCTCCTAAATGAAACCAACACTATCAGAAAAAACCAAACCCCACAGACATCTTTGTGCCAGCTCTGAGCACTGATACCACTCTCGTTCCCTTCATGCTGTCTTCCAAACATGTCTGGTAATAAAAACCCAAAAAGTAAATGCTACTGAAATCTAATCAGGCACAGGCAGGAGCCTCAGGAAAGGCTTCCTAGCATTTGGTGAGGGAAGGACAATATTTCCTAGGGGAAGGAGGGCAGCTGAAGTGAGATTTATTTAGACACTGTGTTGTCAGAAGTACATCTGAGTATGAATGTGCCACTGTAAAGAGGGTGGGTACACAATCTCTTAGTTTCCACATTTTCTTCCTTTTCATTCTGCTTGCTTTCTCTGCTTTGTGGGGAACCGCAGGAGGTGCAGGTATGACATGCCTGCCCATTTGAAGCATTACAGTAGCCCATGGGACCTCAGAAGACCTGTCACAGTGCAGCTTTTGCTGGAGGCTATATAATGGATGGGTTATCCTCAAAGGGAATATGAGAGTCACAAATCATTTCCACACAGGGACCTGAGAAATCACATTATAGACTGAAAGGCCAGTGGAAAGTCAAAAAAATGCCCTTGGGCCTGAGCAAAATTTTGTCCTGGATCACAGAGATCACCAAGTTTGCGGGAAATAGACGTGGCATTGGAATTTGTTTTTCTGCTCCTGCAGTGAAATTTTTTTTTCAATATAAAAATAAATGCAGTGCCATTTTGCCGACATTATCAATTTGTTGGGCCAGTAAAAGACCAAGGCCAAGCGCCCTGGAGTTATGGCTGTCACCACTGAAGGCTCCACAGGGTCTAGGCAGACTGATATTCATGATCTGCTTCTGACTTGTGTGCCTAACCATGGCCCATGTCTGGGAGCCACCTCCCAGAGGTGCTGCCTCTGCTGGTGTTTGGGCATGGGTACTGCATGTAGAAGTTTGGTCCTTTAGCAGAAAAATAGGCATTAGTTTCTTTTAACATGTGAAAGAAATGAGACTCTCTCTAAACAGAATGCCAGTCATCTTCTTAAGGCAGGGTATATGTGATTCATTATTCATTTTGGTGAAATGCAGAGTGCACCTTGCTGTGCAGGCCAGCTGCTCATTTATAAAATTGATTACACATTCTCTAAAGCCATCTCTAGGGAGCAGCTAAATTGCATTCATCGCCACCAAAGACTTTGGTATCCCTGTGGCTGAAGAATATTAATAATAACCAAGAATAAAAGAAAGACAGGCTATGCTCTGATTTTTGGTGTTTGTCAAATTTTGCTTGTCTCAGAAAGTTTTAGGGGAATGTTTCTGGAGTGCAAGCTGTTCTTAACCTCACAGCAGGAGCACCTGAAGATGTCTAGGAGAGTCAAGGCTACTTTTACCGTGAAAGAAGCATAATAATTTCCCTGCTTTAAATTTTTTTCCCCACAGTTCAGGTGCTTAGTTCAAGTAATAGAATATTGGATCCCTGATTCTGTTGCTTCCATCTGAGTTCACCAACAGCCCTATGAAGTGTCAAATGGAGACAGAGGGGAAGGACCATTCACCGTGCTTTATGTAACACACTTCCCTTTAGGTGTGGAGTCCCAGGGGTGGTGCAAGGAGATGTTGCCAGCAAGACTGAGAATGGTAGGCAGCACCTGACCCCAAGCTGCATTGGAAACCACGAAGCTGTCCATCTCAGGGTGCCAGGCGCTCATACCAGGTGCAGGGGCTTCCTCCCCTATCTGGCTGTGACTGCAGCTTTTGAGCAGGGTGTGCACATCACTTTTCTCTGATGAAATGGGAGGAGAAGGGCTCCTGCCCACCTGGCAGTGCTCTGAGCACCTCTGACACAGACCAGGCTCCTAGCCCCTCTTCCCATAAACATTAGGACTGACTGTTGAAATTGGGCTTGAAGAGGTGGATGGTGTGTTTGCAGGTAACTGTCAGGGCTTAAGAAGCCTTATGAACTGGTGGTGATAACACTGTATGAAAGGCAAGATCCAGCAGTCTAGTATTCTCTCCGTAATATCAAATAGCTGTGTGTAAAACTGCCCAAACTTCGGCTTTTCTGCAATTGTTTGGCATAATTTTATTCTGAAATGTACCCTTAGTAAACTACTTTCCCCCACCCCCCACCCCCAGTACAAGCTCCTGTAAACCAGTGATGAGCATCGGACTGCAAAGCAGATACTGCTTTTAAATGGATCCTGAAGAAACTGCAGAAAACATTAAAAGGCTTTTCTCTTTTCCTACTTGTAAATTCACTTAAATCTTGTATTTCACAGTGATCTTGTAATTAGAGGAGTTCTAGCAATAAACCTAATAATCCCTGAGTGACAGACTGTGGCATATGTTGCCTATACTTTCCAAAGCCATCTAGTCTCTGGTTTCCAGGAACTGCTTTCAGGTAGTGCCTTGCAGCTTAGAGGAGAGACGGACAGCTGTATGGATGTATGCAGGATGCTGGGTGGGAGCTGCCTAGGTCCAGGTCTGCATTGTGCAGGCTACTGATGGCTACAGACACTGGTTGTTGAAGTAGCAGATTGAGCCCTGCCAGGTGAAGACCCAGTGTTGCCTCCATGCTAGCCAAGTATCTTGCATGCTTTTCTGGATGAAGCCCATTTGAGTGCCTTGAAATGAGGCTCGATGCTTTCCCCCAGTTCAGTAGCAGCAGCTGGAATTGGGTCTGCAGGGGGTGGTGATGTTTTTTGCTCACAAGGCCTTGGTAAAGCTTCCCTTGCTGCTGTGGAGGTGCAGAAAAAAACAAGGTCACAGTTGCTGGGGAGGACTTTTCTCCCCACTTGCCTCCCCTGTTGTGAAAATAAAAGCTTCACAAGGCCAGAGGAGAGGAGTGTTTATGTCTGGGCTTCCAAAGAGGTATTTTGGTGTTCATGGGAGGACTGGTTAACCTTGAGGCCCAGTGAGCATCCCAGGAACATTTAGCATTTGTATGTTTTACTCCAATGACTGTTTAATATAAACACCTATGGGGTGCTTTCACTGGTAATCAACTGGCGCTGCCCTTATCCCTCCAGCCCTATCTGAGGAACAATGCTGCCCACCTGCTTCCTCCAACCAGCGTGTCTACAGCTCTTTCACAAGGAGAATTTCAGATCCATGGGGCTGGAGTGCGAAAGTGTGATTGCTGCTGTGAGCTCCACCCTGAGGAGCTTCACATGCACTGCCTCATATTTAACTTTTTTCCCTGTGCCCTATAGTGAGTGCCTGGCAACCAGAGGCTGGCACACCCTTTCGAAGGGACCAGCTTTCAAAAAAAAAAGAAAAGAAAGGTGAGGGCAAGTGTCGACAGCTCTGTTCCTGCCTGGCTTAGCTCAGCAAGTTTTAGAAGATCAAACAGTTTCAAAGGTTCCTTGCCCAGGGTATTTTTCTTTTTTTAAATATTTTATTTTAGTCTGTCAAGTGGTTACAAGGAGGAGGTTGTTGTGCCATACTCAGTCCCTGCTCTGCAGGCTGTTCGCTTACAAGTGTACTTGTTGGGGACGGGAGCTGGTGAGTTTTGGGGGTGTTGGTGGATAACACTCTACTGCTCAGCTCATTCAGGAAACCTCATAATTGGTTACCATAGTATGTTGATTTGCCAGAAAAATGCATTTGTTGTCCCAGAAGTCTCATATAAATTCCTGTATGAAGAGTGAATCATATACATCTGTTATGTGTGTTCTGTTGTGAATGTGAATGTGTTCCCATCAGATACAAGTTCAATGGAAATTATTTTCTGTCCTGGAATGCAAGGCAATCCTACTTTCCTGTAAAGGAAAAGTGGAGATGAAACATGCTAGTTTGTACAAATAACAATTGAATTTTTTTGTTTGAGACTGTTAAAAGCATCAGTTATACCTGAAATTTCAACTACTGTGGCAAAAGGCAGCTATGGCTGACAGCTTCAAAGCTGGCCAATTGCTTCTAATAGCAGGGGGTTTCCATGGTTTTCCTCCTTAAACTTTATTGGTGGTTAAAAAAATAACCAAGCATCCCAAGCTTGACAGAGCTGCTGAGTGTGAGGGAGAGCTGGCTGAAGTAGGTATCAGGCAGGAATGCTGCTGTACACATCACAGCAAGAAAGCAGAATAGTCTGTCTCTTACGGTAGTCTGTCTCTCTTCTGTAAGAAACCTTGCTGGGACAGCAAAGGGGACTGGTTGGGAAGCTCTCCTGTATTTAAAAACAAAAAGAGGTTTTGGGGTTGAGCCTGTTCTGGCTGATCCAAGCCTACCTGAAGTTTATGGGTCACCTGTTTGTGATGAAGTACTCTAAAAGTCTTCTAACCTGATGTGATGGAAGTGCTCGCTTGCTCCTCCTGCTTTTAATGTTCATGCCAAGAGAGGACTGAGAGAGGAGGAAGACATTGCCCTGGTGCACCCGCTGCAACTTGTGCTGAAAAGAGCTGCTCTGAAAACACACCGACTCCTGCAATGAGCACACTGAAAATATTCCTCACCTCTTATCCTGGGCTTTGTGTTGGTTTGATTTTAAGCCCACTGAACACTCCTGTGTGAAACAGGCTGGGATTTTTGCATCTTGGCAACTTTGTCCCCACATGTCCACAGCTGGGGAGAGATGTTGGTGGCCCCACAGTATGGGATGCCCAAGCCCTCATTCCACAATCAGGGGAGATTTCCTAAGGGGAAGGCCAGGAGCTAGCTAGTGGGTGACACTGGGCCACGTGTGTGGCAGCAGGAGAGAGAAGTCGTGGCCCTGGCTGTGTTTTGGATAAGGCTTGCTCAGGAGGTGTGCTCTGAGTACGCCTCTGAGGTTAGCCCTGATGGTGAGAGACACAGGGACATGTCTCATCTCAGAAGCTCTGGGAGGGCCCAAGAATGAAAGCCTGGATGGTGACCTGTACCTCCACTTGTGGAAGATCTGCATGTGGTAGACTGGGTAAGGTCAAATGCAATGACTAAATCTGCAAATTTGGATTTATATAAGAGCTTACTTCTGCTTCAAATGCAAAATCAAGCATTGAGGCTTCTCAGCAAGGAAGAAGTTTGGTTTCGGTCCCCATGTCAAGTAAAATTTAGTCTTTGCCTGTAGTTTAGACTATAACTGAGCCATATATGGGTAAAAACTTGGAATTGTCCCATTTACATCACTTGTTGATTGATGGTTTTGCACCTGTGTTTTATTGAATAGCCTTATTTTTGTGCTATGTGACTTATCGAGAGACTGACTTTCTGTCTTACCCCAGGCTTCAGGTGGATTTGACCACCCCTGCCTGCTCTACCACGTCCCACCCCCTGCGTCAGGTCTGGGGAAAGACAGAAAGTCAAGGTCTCAATACATCAGCGGCATAGCACAAAAATGGCCCCTGTTCAGGCCCAGACATCAAGAGACCTTACCCTCTGGGTCCATGACTATGAGTGAAATGGAAACTACCTGTTTAGCTTGTTCATATTAGAAGGTGCTCTAATTAGATCTAGCTAGACTGAGGTCACTGCATTTTTTTCGCTTTAAACTCAGGGTTATGGAGTATTGGAAAGGCTTTTTTGAACTTGCGGGGCTGTAAGTTTAGATGAGCAAGGGTCTTTAGGAGTCAAAATTTTTATGGAACAGCTTAGTATGTGTGGGCTTAACTTTACAGTGGCTGTGACTTCCATGTGTTAGTGTTAACAGGATGGGCTTTCATACCTATTGATTGCACAGATTAAATTTTAGTAATTGGATGATCATATTAATCCTTCTCTGTGCTTCTCTTCAGTGAGTTAAACTTAGCAATGTAAGCTTCTAAGAGGAAGCAGAAAAATATTTCCATATACTCCAGCTGTTGCTAATACAATCTCATTTTTCCTTCAGCTGTCAGAGAGCTAATACATCATGAGTTGAAAATGTGTGTCAAAGACTCATGCTTCTTTCCATTAAAGAACAGTCAAATGCCAGTCCAGTTTTTTGAGGATTCAAAGCTAGCTAGTATTTGATTTTATTCTTCCCTGCCTTCTCTTTGCAGCGTATTAGGTCATTGAAGGCTGTGGGAGCTTATGCATCAGAAAATTAGAGCACAGTGTCTCATTATTCTGTATTCTCAACACAGAGCTATTTCTCCAGTCCAGATGCACTTCTGCAGACTGTTCAGCAGCAGTGCTTTTAGTGTGGCAGACTTGCAAGAAACTGGGGGGGAATGGAGGAGGAGGTGAATACTGATGAAACTGCCTTGACGAAGGGCTCTGTGCATTGCAGGGTTAGTGGTTTGTGCACATGTCATTGACTTGTGTTTCCTCTGTGGTTGTCTGTACCATGTCCTTTGAGGTGAACGGTGTACAGCTGCAATTCAGACTCTATCAGTGATGTTACTGTTTTTTTGCATTTCTTATGATGAGAACATGATTTAAGGAGGACTGAAATCTAGCTGCAGAGTAGCCTCAGTGAATTTGTGTGAGGGAGACCACACAGTCCTTCAAAGCATTTTCGTATCAGACACTTACAATTTTGGCACTGCTGGAACTTCATACTCAGTGACCTGTGATGGTCTGATGTCCTCAGGCTCCACACTGAGCAAATGTGACTTATAGCAGGTTTCCTCAGACCTGTTTTATTTTGGAGGGTAGATCCACCAAACATCTTAAATATGGGAATAGTTGGCTTTCGAGCCCTCTATGGTCCTTGGCCCGAGTTAAGCTCCCAGAGTGTGGAGGTGGTGAAGACTTAGGTACCTAGGAGTAATATTCATGGAACTCAGCAGTCCCAGTGTGCCACTAAATTCAATATGCTGGAAAGGAAAAAATCAACTCCCAAAACCAACTCTCCCACTCTCTGCTCTTCCACTAACTTCCCCAAATCCCTTTCATCAGGCTGAAGGCAGGCACGCGCTTCTGCTTGGAGTCCTCAGCTGCGACCCTCTTCTGTGTTTCTGAGCAAGACTAATGTCTCTCCCTCATTTAACAAGAACAGTATTCCTGTCAAACTGCAAGGGAGGTTTTGTACCTGAACAGCAAAAGATTGTTGCCTGTAGTACATGGCTTTAAGAGCAAGGTACATCTGCCACTTGTAGAGAGAAAGAACTGCCCTAGGTTTGACATGCAAACATTGGGTGATTAGAAAATACTGGCTGGATGGAAGCACTGCTATCCAGCACTTCTTTGCCCAGACGCCTTCTGTGTAGAGTTTTGCCAGCTGTACAGTACCTACAAGGTCAGGAGTCACAAGTCAGCTAGGCAGGAAAATGCTGTGATCTGCATTTAAAGTGGTCCTTGGGTGCCTAATGTCCTCTGGGATCTTCTGAGAAGAAGTGTTACCAACTTAATTTTTTTAACTCCAAGTCTTTTAAATCTACTTCTGAACTGTAAAAAATGCAGGACTGCACACAGGCATCGATCACCTTCAAGACTCCTTTCTTTAGCCTCATTCCTAATTAACTGCTGTGACACTTCAAATGAGGAAATTTGATGACCCTGTGCTGCCCAATGTTTGGCAGTAGCAGATTTTCAAACAACATGTTTTTATTATTTGGAGGCCAGGCATCACTGAGCAGAACAGATTTACTTGCAGTAAGCTTTTCTAAAATTATCCTGCTAATAAATTAGTCTCTCAGCAGAATTGTACCAGAGTTATGTGCAACACGCTGTGTTGTCTTCTGTTTCAGTGCACACCAGTAAATTCAGGGGATGAGGTTTGGACTTGCACCTCTCCCATTCATGATTGCTGGGAAATGGTGGGGAAAACTCCTTCAAAGTGTTTATAAGAGGGAACAATATTTTAATAATAAAAAAGTGACCAAAATAACAGGTACCTCAGTGCCACTTATGAACCAGTGCCATAAAACTGATTCTTTGCTAATTCCCTCTTCAGTCAGGCACCAAGTCTTGCAAATCACAGTATTGTGCCAGCACGCAGTGTGCTTTATTGTGCCAGCATGCAGTGTGCTTAACACTGCGTGAGGGTGCAGGTACACAAAACCCTCTCTTTCTACCCACTACTGGGTGTTAAAACAAAGTGCATCTGCAGGGAGCATAAGGTTGTAGAAGAATTCTTTCAATAGGGTATTCATACTTTACATTACCCACGAGATCTCAAAAGATTCGTTTAAATTTTTTAAGGCATAATAATGCTGATTTTTTACCTCAGTCGTAATTTTGTTATCACAGTCTTTATATGAGAAGGGATTATGGAAATCAAAGAAATGGCATCCAAGCGTGGTGAAAATGGTGATTATTATGGAGCCTGGTTTCATTCAAAGTAAATCATAAAGTAGCTTTAAACAATCTGCTTTAAAATGCAATTTGTATTTAGAATGCATTATGATTTTTTTTTAATATAAAGGGAACAGAGCACTAGATAATCTAAAAGAAACAGTATCAAGCTTGGATATGTCTTTAGATTAACTGGAAAAACTTGTAGGTTTTGCTTTGCTGTTGGAGTATAGAATATGCGTGTTTGCTTTTCAGTGCCTAGCCTCCTAACAAAACTTTGCCTTGAAGAGAAATGTGTGGTGCAACATCCTCAGAACTGCAGAGCTCCAGCCGTGAAGTTCTCAGCCTGTTTCAACATGTCCTTTCCCTTTTGCCCACTAGGTTACTCCTTTCAATACCTCCTGAAATACAAAAGGTAAACAAAACTGACAGCCAAACTCTTAAGTGAGGATCCACAGATATTATCCCGAAGTTGTCAAAAAAAAAAAAAAAATTCATATAAGATTTCTTTTTCCCTCTGTGAAATTTTGAATTGTAGCTATTCCTGGTAAGATTGATCTTTTTCTTTGTGAAATGAGTATTTTGAATTGTAGCTACTCCTAAGAGCAATGCTGCTGGAGTCCATATTCCACTTGATTACAGAAGCAAGCGAATAAACACAACCTGTAAGTACCAAATAAAATGAGACATCTTGATACAAATATTTTACATTTATTGGAAGAGTACAGTAAAAAGGGGACTGCAGACTCATTAGTGGTAACTGGTCCATAAGAAAAGACAAAGGACTACTCGAGAAAGGTCTGCAGTTTACAAGAATACTGAAATTCTGTTTTGTAACAGCCTAGGAAAATAAAAAGTTAGCTTGAGTTCAGAAGTGTAACTTTAAAGTATATAAAAAATTGGCAAATAAATAAAGTTAAAATGCAGATCTATTTAAAATTATGAAGGACAGACAACCGGCAACTGTATTAAAAGTTATCATTTTCAGACTTGCTTAAACTCACAAGCGTTATTTCCTTTTTTTTTTTTTACATGTGTACTTTTGGGAAGATGCACCCATTTCCAGTGTTATGTATTACCGATCTGTTTCACAAATATATTATTTTTAAACAAGAAAGAGTATAAAAGGTGCTTTACCTGATATTAAACTTGCTGGTGCGTACTTTGGCACAAAAGTGAAGAGAAATCTAAACATGTTTGCAAACAGTATCTGTGCCCCACTCAAGGTTACTGGTGTCAAAAGTCTTGCATGTGCCAGCAGATCAGTGAACCGACCTTCCCTCCTTCCCCTACACACCTCCTCTGTCTCCAGCTGCCTACAATTACATAAAGGAAAAGTAACACATGCAACTGAAAAAACAGTAGTCTCACTAACCTTAATTGGAAGTTTCATCCCTGGAAGTAATTTGAACATGTATACAATTACACAGAAGGGACAAGACAGGTGTTTATTGTTGTCTTTCAGTCCTCAAAATTTCTTTGCCTGCCTTTTGTGTCCTCTGTGATGAGCCTGTATCGTGATTTTTTCCCTATTGCATGATTTTTAGCATCTCAGAGAAAACTAGGTTGGGAAGCTTGGTGGAAAAATCAACTTGTCCATTGATCAGATCAGATAACGATACAATGAACCGCACAAACAGTTACGTTTCTTCTAGTTGTCCTGTCTACTGAAGACTTTGAATCTGTGACACAACCAAGTAGGAGGTGGAAGGAAGGAAGGAAATAATGCAGACTCTCCCCACTGTAGATTGCATTTGTGCATTTTGTGACAAAGAAAAAAATGTCACTATTTCTCCTTATGCACTACAACTATAGGTGATTTAAGGAATTGGCCACGCTCAGAGATATAGCAAAATTCCACTCCCCAGTGCACTGTATTTATTAGTGACTTGTAGCAACCACAGGTGTATTATAAAGAGGGGCCACGCAGACTGCAAGACCTTCTCTATGGCATCCTGGCTACATGCGCTCTACCTATCAGAATTGCTGACAGCACCTGAACTGGCTATTTGAACTCAACAGTTCCCTTCCCTGATAAACTAGAGAGGAAGGAAGGTACCGTTCTACCTTCCTGTTGAGTTCTAGTCAACTGGAAACATTACTATGGACGAGATACCTTAAGCAAGGAAAACTATTGTGCTTACTGTATAACAGTTTTTAATTGAAACCATTACCTCAGTGATACTTGAAATGCATTACATCTTTGCAACTCATGACACCTAGTGAAAGATCAGTTCCCTGTAGACTTAGCAACGCTTATCTTCTGAATTTGCAAGTCTCAGCACTTCGTGGTGGTGGTGGTGATATAATTACCACTACAAGTAACTGTTGCATGATAAACAGAAGTCAAATTTCTAAAAGCAAAATGGATGACAATAATAAAATTAACACTGGAAAGGTCTGTTAAGAAGGAAGCTTACAACGAAGCTTTGCTGGAATTAAGTCACTGCTGTTAATTTTAAAGCCATTGTTTGTATCTGGGCTGACAGCAAAAGTCTTCCTTTTTCAAGGAGTGTATTTAGCTTTACATTGTTCCATAGTAGGCATGGCATGCTCTGTATTGTAAACTAGGCTGTCAGGAATGTTGTTTTTCTGATGTCTTTTGCAATGTGGACAATTCACAATATATTTAGGGGTTTTAACTTGATTAAAAATGTGATTTGAAAAGTGTGCATCACCTTGATTCATGGTCACTTCAATTTTCATACAAATCCATTGCCACAGTTATCAAGGTTTAAAGCACTACAGTATTTCTGAGTCAAACTAAAGCAGGGATATATTTGAACTTTTCTGTCACATCAGTAACTTTTTTGAAGTATGTGAAAGGGCACCATTTGCAGTATGTGGAGCCATAAAAATTAGTAAATGTCTGAGATGCAACAGGCCAGATCGTTACAGCAGAGCTCAGCTAGAACTGTAAGCCTACCGCAGCCTTTTATAAAGAGCAGAAATATTCTTTAAGAAATGAATCAAAAGATCAGTGAAGCTGTTTACATTTCAGTAATCCAAGGATTTTGTACTACTACTGCATTTAACAATTACAGAATTCTTTATATGTTGAGAAAGACTGTGCTGACTGTATTTAAAGACAGTAGTGTGGCTCTTTCTTTTGTTAGTGGTGGATGTTTCTGGCTCGTACTTTGAATGTGTGTAATCTAGAAGGAATTGCTGATCAATCTGATTTTTCTTTTAAAAAGCATACCTGCTTTAAATTGACAAAGGGTTTCAATGGAGAAGCGTGCGCTGCCTCTTACCATAATCGCAAAACTTGTTATGTACTCATCTATGAACATTTGTAGTTCTAAAATCAGACGGACAGTTTGAAATAGTAGCAATCTAGGAGCACTTTTTTCCAAGTCTTCTTTGCTGGTAGCAATATGAGTCCTAGGTTATCATACCTGTTCACAGGGCATATTTACCTATAAACACAAAGCCAGTTATTGCAAGTTTTATTTATAAAACATTCAGTTCTGGGACGGTAAAGGAAGAAAGACTGTAGTTCATGGCTCTTCTGTGTTTTCACTGTATGACCATAGTCAACTTTATTGAAGGGCTTTATCCATTTTTTGGAAGTATGGCTAACAGTTTTTGATTTAGAGAAGGCATCCATAACCAGATCTATACATGAACTACCCTCTCACAGCTGTAATCTGAAACAGCTGCAAAACAACAATGCATGTAGCTAGCAATCATCTAACTAGTCCTTCATCTCACAAAAAAACCCCAAACTATCTGGCAATTCTAAATTAAGTCCTGCCTAGATGACATCTGAGAAAATGGTGTTCTAAAGCAGCTAATAATATACAACTTCCTGAAAATTAAACAGCTCAGAATTAATACCCAAGTTCCATACCTGGACATACATTCCAGTTAGAATTTTATGTCAAAGAGGAGACAGATGGTCAAAAAGGGACATACGGGTAAATTACGGTTATGGGTGGAGATAGCATTCCCTTGGAAATAACAGTAAATATATCTATGACCATTCCCATTTTATAGATTAGTAGTAAGGCTGAAATACAGAAATTGCTTTTGCTTATTTGACAGAGAACCAAAACCAAGTTGGCTTCTAGAGTCAAAACTGTGAAATTTTGGGGGATTAGCTGCTGATTTGAAGACAGTATCTAGCTTCCAGCTCCTGTTCTATGGGATGCTTATTAGAACGAACACAATGACACTGATAACTGAATGTGGAAACTGAGGAAAATGTGGGAGCCACCAGGCAGAACTTGCTGAACTTTTCAATGAAAGAGTCTTCCCTTCCTTGGTCTAAAAGTAAAGTAGGGTGTTAGTAGTGCACTAATATGCAATTCTGAAAAGAGCTGGGAATCACAGGTGCATTATCTGACAATACTTGAAAGACTGTTGAGAATGACAAGTGAAAGAATTCTTCTGCTTCAACTTGGAGCTTTTGGATTGTTAAGTTCCACTCCCCCTGCCCCGGAAAGCTATCCTGACGGACTTCTACTACAAGAGTACAAAAAAATATTCTTTACTGAAGTTACTCTTAAAGAAGCTTGATAGGTTTCTGAGGTTGATGGATTTTTCTTGTAAGTTATTACTGATGACTGTTTAAGGACTGCTTTTTTTTACAGTAAATCTGCAGAAGGAAACTAGAAGAAAACATTTTTAATAGACTTGACGTTCCAAATTTAGCAGGTCACTCTTGAAAACTCACGGTTGTTTGGAACTTCAGGAATACTGGACGTGCCCTGTACTTTCTAATCACTAATTAAAATCCTGTACTCCTGAAAGTGAAGGACTGCATGAATATGATTCTAGGGAGAAAAAATATGTACCTTGGTTGGTAGTATGGGTATTCTTCCCTCCATATATCCTGACTTGCCTAGCAAGAATGCTTCCAATAATATCATGTCCTTCTGTGCTTTAAGAAAAAAATAAAATGGTGAACTCTTCTTTTAATAGCAAACTATTTTATGCTCAGTCATAAAAATATTACAAATCCAATTGCACTGGCATACAAGACATTTCTATTGCCTACAAACAAGACAGCTGTTAGAGGAAGCAGATTCTCTCAATTAGCCTCTTTCTTTTTATTCCATCTTTATAATACTATCATTATTTGTGACAACCAGCCGTTTTGAGAACTACTGCTCTTGAGTACCATGTTTGATGATCCTATTTATACACTAACTCATCTCTTCAAATATTGCACTGTCTCAAGTGCGTCAATGGCATTGCCATTGAGAGGATGTGAGACAGTGAGAATAATGGCAACAAGGCTAGTAGTTAATCACTATTGTTAATATCTGTGCAGCAGCACACTAGACAATCTGGGGAGCAGGGAGACATTTTTTAAATGCTTCTGAGAGTTGGTTACTCTGTAACCTCAGGAAAGTGTTTTTTCTTTAGTATCTTTACAATGGGTGCAAAAGGGATAACAAAAGAGTTACAAAAGATAAGAAATGGGTAACTTTATAGTTTTAGTGAAGTGCAGTAAGTTTTAGCAACGTGCTTGTAGAACTTGAGTAAGCATAACAAGTGGTCAAAGACACGGATGAAAAAATACTTCAGTGTGAAGAACCTAGTAATTCTTTGACCATTTTTCTGCTTCTCATCAGTAAGATCAGGCTTATTTTAGAAACTGCAGTTCTTACTGATAGCCTCCTGGTGATGTATGTTCCAATAAAAACTTCCAACAAAATTATTAGGCAACTCTGCAAAAACGCAGATTTTTGTTAAGAAGAAATGCAATATAACTGTAGTTGCTAAAAGAAAAACTAGTCCATTGGTTTCATGAGAAACTAATGAAAATGTACGTTTCAAAGAGAATGTCTTGGTGGGATGCTGACTTTAAAAGATTACACTTTGCTGAAGCAAGGTTTGTTTTCAGACAAGACATTTTTCACTATTTTACTTTCCATAAAATCGAAAAGCTTCAGAATCGTCATGTTTTCACCAACGATGGAACTCTGAAGCTAATATATGTACTTAATTTCCACTGAAAACAAACTAAGTATGCATTTTTTGCCCTCAAAACAATCTTTCTTAAAATGATGAATGCAATTTCTTGGAAAAGGATGAAAATAACAGATAACCTGTTGAATTCCATCTTGTGTAACAGTCTGAGATATTTCAACCTGACCCTTAATAGTACTCAGAGTTTCTCCCATTTAACAATGTAAAAAATTCAGGATTCCCTCAGGGTCCCCCTAGCTGGGACACTGCCAGGGTAAGAACCTACCCGAAACACCACACTTACAAAAGAGAGTAAGTTAACTATTTTGTAAGTTCTCTAGGATAAACACAGTACATGAGCCAAATGACCAGTGTCTGGCTAACCTATAAAGAATGCAAGACTAAGTCATCAAAAGTCCACAGAAAGCAGATATGGCAGCTTTGGTTCTTGAATACTGCATTTTTTCCTTTAAATTTTGTTGTATGGTAGGTTTGTCTGTGGGAAGTCTACAAAAACTTAAAACCCAATATCTGTATGTATGGATTCCACTTCCTAAACTGTGTAATTGCAATAATTACAAATGAGACATGATGAACAAGTTCTGCCAGAAAATGTCGAATCAATGATAAGAAAACAGTTTAAATAATTGAAGAAACATGTACATGTGTTTAAATTCATTCTGTAACTATAAACTCATTCTGGTATTCTCCCAGAGTTATTATTTTTTAACTAAACTGATGCTTACTTCAGGAATAATAATAAATTTTCTTGCTGCTTTAGAAATCCCATGTATTAAAAAGTCTCTAAATTTAAACGAAGTGTGATATGAATTACAATTTCAGAATAAAATATGAGTACAATTTTTATCTTTATGTGAGAGTCAGGATGGTGACTGGTTAATTAAGACAAATAAAACAGTATTTTATTTTATAAAAATAAAACAGTATTTCTTTGCTGTCAAGAGGGCACACAGCGAAGAAACAGTTAATCTCTTTCATAGAAGAAGAATATATTAACTCTCCAGAGAAGCTATGAATGCTGACAGAGGAGACACCTTTATCCTCACCTGCAGGTTTTAGCGATGCATACATAAGGACCTGCAGTTGGATGAGTCTTGAATTTTTCCAAACAATTGTGGAATGTTCTTTAAATCTTAGTACACTTGCATTTGCATTAGCTTACTAGCAAATTAAGGCACAAACTTTGTGAACTACTTAAAAGCATGCAAATGAACAAGAATGTTTCCCATTACTCTTGAAAAATATCTTTGGGCTACTTGGAAGTACAGAACTAAGTAAATATATCCAGTAAGCTTGTAAGGAAGTTTATGCCACCAAGTTTTCCAAGCACTACACCTTCATGGGTATGTATATGCTTCCTTAGCTCCAAGAAAAAAATGACTTAAGAAATGCAAGAAACACTCATCGTTCCCTATAGCTGGATGTCGACAGCTCCACCTCAAATTCAGGTGATGTGCTCCAGCATGATCATTCATTTTTTATTTGGACACTAACGCCAATGTAACAGACAAACTCTTCTAGACTACACATATTTTGGTCACACAGAGCCCTTAAACATTACCACTCAGTACTAATATAAATACACTTCAGAGGGCAAGAATATTGTGGACAAGAGAAAAGTCACCTTAACTTAAGAAGAAAAAATGTAATGTAGCCACTGACTTCACTACATCTCAATCCCACTTTAACAATAAAATACAGGGCTAATTAACATTCCAGATGCTGTGTTACTTACAGTCCCTGTTTGTTATTTCCATTAGCAGCAACTGGCATCCCTTGATCAAAAAACCTTTAGTTAAATCTTAGAAAAATTTTAAGCACCTTAACCTTGAGACTCAGACCAGGATACTTTAATTTGTTCCTGTTTCTGTGCAGAGCCCTAGAAAATAATTCCAGCTGCAAAGAGGACCCAGAGCCACCGTAGCGAACTGTGCCTTTACTCTCTCCCTTCTCTAGTTAGTTTTTATTCTTTCTGGCAGAGTATTTTATATATATATATATACACATATATGTATGTATGTATACACACATACAAGGCTTTTATTCCTTGTGGCATTTAAAACTTACTGGTCCCCAGACTTTTGAAATCTGACTGCAATGATTTAAAAAAGTTAGAATAGAAGGTTAGTATTTCTAGTCTGCCTTGCTCAGCCTGTCAGAGGCTTTGAACGTATTTCTTTATATTGGTTGCTTGAACAATTTCCTTACGCCATACAGAAGTAGTATTTTCCTTTGGACACTATGCACAGAATGTACCTTTGCTTAGCATAAACTTTTGTAGGCTACATCTGCATTCTGAGAATTATTACCAATTTAAGGAAAAAAATCAAGATCAAAAGCAAATCCAGCAATTCACATTCTTTAACTCCTCTAAGATCAATGATATATATCTGCTGCTATCATTAGCAACACTTTTTCTGTAGGCCTACTGCTTTTACATATTCTTTGGAAGGCAGACATCCTGGAGTATTTCTTAACATGTGCAGTAAAGACTTCGTATTGGGGTTTTTGTTTCTTAAATATAGGTCATTGTAAAGGACACATATTGCTGAATTCTGATGGCTTTGTAGGAAGAAAAGGCGTGGCTTAAGTAAATCACATCAGAAGTCAGAAATATTTACTACAGTATGGTAATAAATGCACAAGAAATTCAATTTTCTACAAAAGAAAATTCTGGATTTCACCATTCAGTAACCAGATTTGCATCCAGAATCTGACCTTCATCCTTAAATCAAAGTATCACTAAAAATATCAGTTGCAGAATGAATTTTAAAAACAGAAAAGTTTCTAGTTAAAATAGTTGTCAAAACTGTCTTCAGTTTTAAGGCCAACATGTATGACAGTCACCCCTTTAGAGTGCTGCTGGTGTTGACATACAGGGCAGGGACAGCAGAGTGAGAACACAGCTTAAAGTAGCAAACCTCTGAGAAATGTCACTAGTAGTTACTTCCCGTAAAACAGACAGAAGCCACAGTCCCTTATATCTATCCTATATGCTCTTCTATTTACATGTAACCTAAATGACAATATTACTGTGACTGGATATATAGCATTTTGCAGTATACGTCTTTAATGCAGGTGCAGACATCATTGAAGATGATACACATATATATAAACCCCAAATAATTTCAAAGTAACCCTAGAAGAATATTGCAAATAATGTTGTATAAATGCATAGTGTTTGAAGGGAAAAAATTATTTCACTGGAAAATAAAGTCCCACATATTGAGTTTGGCACTTGTGTATCACTATGTCACTTTTTTTTTGATTGAAGACAGCTCTTTCTGAATCTCACTGAATTTTGGCCGGTTTTCTGGTTTGTAGTCCCAGCACCTCTGCATTATTTTATATATTTCTTCTGGACATTTTTGTGGTGTTGACATTCGGTAGCCTGGTACACAAAAAAAAAGGGGGAAAATGTTTAGCATTGAAAACGGATGCATATTGACAAACCAAAAAGGAAACAAGTGAAGTTCAAGATCATTGCATTAAAAAAGATTTTCAGGGTATATGAGGAAAGCCTTCAATATATAACCTATACAAGACAGATAATGATTAAACTAATCAAAGCTCAGGTACCAATGGCATTTAGATTGGGCATGGTAAATTATCCGTATGCTTCTCACCCCTAAGGGTAGCAACCTGTGCAGGTTTGTTTCCTGTATCTTAAAAAGTAGCTACTCTTTAGGTTTTAATTGTGTTCTGCCACCCCCCGACCCCTGTCACCCCCACCCCCACCCCCCCCCCACCCCCCACCCCCCAGGAAATCAACAATAATGATGGGGGTATATTTCTTGGCTTTTTCAGGGTGGATCAAGTTTTATTCTCATGTCTCTTCCTTTTTTGGTCTCCTTAAGAAGTTCCCTTCCCACCTGCACTTTACCCATTTATTTTTCCTCCTCCCTGTTTTCTTAAATTTTATATTTTCCCATCATCTTAACTCTTATTATTCTGGGTTGCTTAGATAGGCAGTGGCCTTCCACACCTCTCTACTGCCATCAGCTGAAGGTGATCTCTGATTTGGTGATGAGCAGGAGAATGAACAATCAGTTAAATAAATTAGCAGCTAATTATTCAGAAGCCACAGATAAGTGGCTGTTTCAGCATATTATCCATACCCTGGGCCAAAGACAGGTACTCACAGCAATAAAGGCAACTTCCGAATGAGTCGGAAGTTGGCCAAACCACCAGGACAGCATGGATGAACAAGGAATTCCTAGACAAATTCAAACATAAACCAGGTAATGTGGGAGGAATACAGAAGCACTGTCTGTGCATCCAGGGATGAAGTTAAGAAAGCTAAATCCCAAATGGGATTGAATCTGGTCAGGAATGTCAAAGACAAGAAAAAGAATGTAGGTGACAAATGGAAGGTAAAATGTGGGCCCACTGCTGAATGATGTAAGGCACCTGGAGACAACTGCCGTGGAAAAGGCTGACATACTGAATGCCTTCTTTGCCTCAGCCTTAACCAGCAAGACCTGCCTTCAGGAATCCCAGGCCCCACAGACCAGGCAGAACATCTGCAGCAAGGAAGATGTAGGCTTGGTGGAAGAGGATCTGGTCAGGGAATACTTAAGCAAAAAGGATTTGCGTAAATCCAAGGACCCTGATGGGATGCACCCACAAGTGCTGAGGGAGTTGGCTGATGTCACTGCAAGGCCACTCTCAAGAATCTTCCATCCATCCTGGTGACTGGGAGAAGTGCCTGAAGACTGGAGTGAAGCAAATGCCACCCAGGGAACTGCACGCTGGTCAGCCACACCTTGAGTCGTGGTGACATGATGGAGCAGCTAATCCTGGAAATGATTTCCAGACACAAGGTCTTTTATGCCATGAAGGACAAGCAAGTCATCAGGAGTAGTCAGCACGCATTCACTAAGGGCAAGTTATGCCCGATCAGCTTGAGAAACTTCTGCAATGAAATGACTGCGCTGGTAGATGAGAAGACTTCAGTAAGGCTTGCAACACTGTCTCCAATAAAATCCTCAAAAAGACACTGTTCAGTTCTGGGCTGGATGAGCAGTATGGTGGATGAGCAGTGAGGTGGATTGAGAATGGGCTGAATGGCTGGTCCCAGAGGGAAGTGATCAGTAGCCCAGAGTCTGGTTGGAGGCTGGTAACTATTGGTGTACCCCAGGGGCCAATACTGGGTTCAATACTGTTTCACACCTTCAGTAATGATCGTGATAATGGGGCAGAGTGCACCTCAGCAAGTTTGCAGACGACACCAGACTGGAGGAGTGTCTGTACACCAGTGGGTCATGCCTTTCAGAGGGACCTGGACAGGCTGTAGAAATGGGCTGACACGAACCTCGTGCAGTTCAACAAAGGGAAGTGCAAAGTCCACCACCTGGGGAGGAACAACCCCAGGCACCAGTAGGTGCTGGGGGCCATGCAGATGGAAAGCAGCTTGGCAGAAGGGGGCCTGAGGATCCTGGTGGACACCAAGGGTTGAACATGCACCATCAATGTGGCCTTGCAGCAAAGAAGGCTAATTGTACCCCTGGCTGCATACGAAGTGTTGCCAGCGGGTTGACAGAGATGATCTGTCCCCTGTGTTCAGTTCTGGTGAGGCCACACCTGGAGTACTGTGTCCAGTGCTGCACTCCCCAGTACGAAAGAGTCATAGACATACTGGAGAGAATCCTATAAAGGGCCACCAATACGATGAAAGAATTGGAGCAACTCTCACATGAGGAAAGGCTGAGAGAGCTGGTGCTGTTCAGCCTGGAGAAGAGAAGGCTCAGCGGGATCTCACCAGTGTATATAAATACCTGCAGGGAGGGTGCAAAGACACAGCCAGGCTCTTTTCAGTGGTGCCCAGTGCCAGGGCCTGAGGCAATGGGCACCCAGGAAACACTGGAGGTCCCCTCTGAGCATCAGGAAACACTTGTGCACTCTGAGAGTGACAGAGCACTGGCACAGGTTGCCCACAGAGGTGGTAGTCTCCAACCTTGGAGATATGCAAGAGCTGTCTGGGAATGGCCCTGGGTACCTCTTTCTAGATGGCCCTGCTTGAACACTAGGGTCGAACCAGACGACCTCCAGAGGTCCTCACAGACCTCAGCCACTCTGTGACTCTGTTTACCACATGTAGCTCTCTTAGCAAACGACAGGCAGAGGGCAATAAAGCCAGCCGGCACATAGGACTCCACAGCTAAATGCAGCTCTGTGACTCCAGACTTTCTGCACAGGTCTCTGTATCTGTCTTGTAAAAACAGAGTATAAATGACACTGGCTCATACAAAAGGTAAGTCTTGGAAATGGGGGCTGGATTAATGTATGTAATGTAAAGGAGAATGACTGAGCTCTAGGACACTTACAGACAAAATAATATGAAACAATTTAAAAATCTTTTCATATACAAGGTTTCCTCTAGAAACCACTCCTTGAAAACAGTGACAGCAGCAAGCATTTTTTGTCATTAAAGTGAAGTGATTCTATATAGTTATTTAGAATTGAAATTATCTTGGTTTAAAGCAAGCATTCAAGTGACTAAATTCACTGAAGGCTCTAACTGATTAACTGAGATAAGATCAGGAAGAGAATCTGGAGTGTCTTAGCCGACTATCCTAATGAGAGAGCTATTACATACCATACCCCAAGAAAACAGGCTGGTAAAAGAAATTAAAACTCCATTTAAAGAAAAAAAAAGAAAAGGAATCACTGATGGTCCAGTGGGACTCTTTTCCCCACATATCTGAAAATGGATAAGCATACTTCTAAATCTTTGAATTTTATCAATTTCAAGAGCTTATTATTCTCAGTGGATTAAAACAGAATCTCGGTCCTGAAGTAGTACGACTTGTTTTTACAAGCACTCCTCTGCTGTAGAGAACACTGGATTTTTTGATTTGGCCTTTTAAGAAACTCTGATGGTCATCTACAGTGTGTGTAACAAATACTGGCAATCTGTATAAATCAGCAAACTAGTTGTCTTTTTTTTTTTTTTTTTTGTAAATAATTTAGCAGTTTTACTAGCTTAGAACCTGTTTATGAATTACACAGTAGTTCTCTGTATAGGAGGAACAGTTCTGAAATGCCACTATATATTTGATGCAAATAAATCAATAAATCCTGAAATCCTCTCACAGTTACTTGCTACTTTAAATAAAAGCCTTTTGATTATTCTGTAAAAGAAAAATGTGGCTTTCAGCGCTCAACTACCTTACCATTCTCCATCATAATTGCTAAATCTTTGTCTGAAATGCTTTAATAGAGAAGATGGAATGATACACATTTTTTCTTCTGGCTCTTTAGAATATTTATACCTGCATTAGCATAATCTTAAGTAATTCATTCTGGTCAAGCCCTTGCTTTGCACAGCAGTAAATCCCTCCTCTCCATCTCACCTTTTAGTTTTGCAACAAAGAAAGTCAGCATGCTTTAAGTCTTCTGTCCTTTAAGTCACTGGTCAGTATATTCCTTTTTTCAAGAAGCCTATATATCACACTACTCCTCCTAGATAGCTAGATTCAGCATTAAAAATGTCACAGTACTTTTGCTAAAGTTGCTGGATAATTCACGCATTATTTCTTTGCTGTTTTATACTGTATATACTACATCCTTATGAATCTATACAGGATTTCTTTCACTCCCTACGAGTAACTACCTTTCTCAACTTGTTCTCGTGCTTGTTGGTTGGTCATTCCAGGGTACGGACATACTCCTAAACTGAAGGTCTCCCACAAAAGGATTCCAAAGCTCCATACATCACTCTCAGATGTGTATCTTCCTAAGAAAAGGAGAGAAAAACCTCACCTTAATGCACAGAGAAATTAAAGTTTCAGGTAATTATGGCCCCAGATTTTCTGTAAAGGCAAGGTGTTATATTGGCAAGCTTTAAGCACCACAAATCTATAGCTACTAACAATACATTCTGCAGATATCACAGTCTCCTGCATTTCAAATGATAAACAAATTATCTTCCAGGTCAATACCTAGGAATAATATAAGCTAAGTTAAAGTTCTACTATTTGACGGACCTTACCATGTCAGTAATTTTTGATACAAATTAAGAATTTCTTTCATTCTTAACGCAATTTTTTTTCTCCTTTTAATATAAAAGGACAGAAAAATGTCAGGTGTGTCCCTCCCCTGTCCCGCCCCCGCCCCCCCCCCCCAACCCTTGTTTATAATCACTTTGAATTCAAAAGATACTTTTAAAAAAATTAACTTTCCCAGGTCCCTAAAATAGCATAGCATTGAGTACTCTGAGAGAAGTTACCATCAGCGTATTTTGCAACTGCAAAAAGAGCCTGGTTTTCATGCTTTGACAAACTGTTCTCTGGAAATGGAAGTATATTGCATCAACTTGTTTAATTTGGACCCTGAAGGATGGAAGCACCCATCATTTAAAGACAAAGAAAAAAAATCTGGCCTTCTGGTGCCCTTATCTTCAGCTGTGCTTCAGAGACAGCAAAACAGATAATTGATATTGTATTCCAAACCTCTTTGTGTAATGAAAGCTTTACGTTATGGGAGAAGGGGAGATCTTGCAGCAGATATTTCTATTGTCCCTGATGGATTCACATAATGAAGAATGGATTCATATCAGAAAGTTAAGGCTCCTAACCCTTTGCAGCAGGTTCGGTGAAAGTGGCAACTTAAAAATCCATTTTCAACATTTTTCATGAGTTTTTCTTCTGTACTATTACATTCTGTATGTCTTTATTCTTTAAAATATACATGTTTGTGAATGCATTGTTTGTTCATCTCTAATCATTAAACAAAGCAAACTAAGCCACCTTCTGACTGGAAAAAAGGAAAACACATGTAAATTATAGTGAAAGTTGGTGATATGACAACTGTTCCAATGTCAGAAAGTTCATTTTACTGTTAAACCAAGTATCACTTCCAGCTGTGCTACATTAGCTTGTGTACTTCATAGATGGCAATTATGGACATTCACCATGCTTTTTGTAGTAAGATTAGTTTTCTTGTCTATATATCAACTCTCTTCAGAGTCTGGCATCCAGTAATTTAACACTTTTCATTGAAATCACTCAGTAGATACAAGATAAGCCATTAGTTTTTTGTAAAGAAAGTACACGTTCTGCACAGTTAATTCTCTTTTCCACTATGGCATTATCAGGGCAAAAAAAAAAGGCCTGTTTATTCACAAAAAGACCTCTCCACACAATAATTGATTAACATGACAAACGACTCAAAATGTTGTACTGGAAAAACATACATACTAAATGTGCATTTAATTTTGAAAGAACAGGAATCAAAAATATCCTACACTTGGCCTAAGTAAGTAATTTCATTAGGAATTTTTCAAACATTTTTTTCCACTTACTGGAAGTGATGGAAATCATCTAGCTCCAAGCAAAAACAATGGGATGGGATGGCACCAAGCAGCACCCACTAAACCAAAGGTTCAATCTCCCACAAGTTCCAGTAGCATCAGCCTGTGACTTCAGATACAGCTCCCTAACCACTTCATCTCCCCCAACCTGTTTTCTAGACTTCACAACTTGTGTGTTTCTAATTTAAAATATTTTTGTGACTGCTATTAATTTGTAATATACAGTGAACCCAAAACTTCTAAGTAGTTTCTTATGCACTGTACCATTCATGCAATGGCCAAGTGACTCTACCCTTCATTTTCTTCCAAATCTTAAATGTTGCCATTGAGGAACAACATGGACAGTAGTTCCCAACAAGTTTTGAAATATTTCAATTTTTGTCCTATTTCACTGTGATATCCTTCAATACCTTCTGCCTTACTTACACAAATTAATGCAATATTTATGACCACATTATTAGGATGGTAAATGGTAAAAGACAAACCAATTATTTTTACTCACATCTTTCAAAGGAGTGGAAAAGATCATCCTTTCAAAACACACAGAAACCTTCTCCAACATTTTGAAAGTTGAATAATGCTGAACTCATTAACAAATATTTGAGAGAGCTTATTTTCCAAAAACTACAGAAAATCACTTAGGGCTGCTTGAATATGTATGCATTTTAGGAAACACAAAATAAATAGATGTTAATCAACTATCCTCTCTTGTACTATGCAGAAAAAAAGACTCAGAAGTACAAAGTGAAGGTGTTGTCACAACAGCCCGTTTACTGTTTAATGTAGTCCACTGGACTGCATATGGCTACAAAAGATAGGTTTCCATTATATATCAAATAAACTGTATGCGTTTCTGAAATAACAAAAATAAAAATTCAAACCACTGTTTATAGTGGAACAAACACCCAAACTAGAGAGGTTTGCTCCCCCGTGAACATTAGCAACAGTAACACATCTTAGAATGATTGATCATACAGGATCAACTATGTAACTAAATGTATTAGCCTACTAATCTAATTATGAGAGGAAATATTTTGCTATAAATCGTAAGTCACAAACTTAGGATTTCCAATGCATTCTTTTTTAAAAAAAGCTTTAAGACATGGCAGAAATATTTGTAGACACTTCAAATGAAGAATTTAAAACTATTTTTTTCTAAGTACTCAACTAAAGAACTGGGTGAAAGAACTACATCCAAAATGTCTCATTGTTCATTTAACACGCTGATTCTTCACAGCCCACTTTACTTAGAAGTTACTTTTCTAGTTTCATATAAGCTAAAAAACTAAATACAGCAGCTTCTGCTTCTGTTCTGGAACTATTACCAATGTGGTATGGACCACTTCCCTCAATCAGAAATAATATTTTTTTTCCCCCCAAGACAACAGCGTAGCAATATATAAAAATGGTAAAGAAAAGCTGCAGTTAAAAAAACATATAAATCAGTGACTATACTTTTCTCCAATGCAATGATTTATCTAACAGAGTTTTCTAGTATGTTGACACTTGCTACTTTTTTCAAAGAGGTGCTAGAATAATCACTGCCATAAGTAGGCAGAACTTGCCATTCATTTTGCTAACAATCATGATTTAGATGACTGCCTAGGTAGACTAGTAGGATGAATCAGCAATATAACCAAAACATTACTTCATTGCTGCACAATAGGAGTTTTGAGATTGCTGTCTTATTCTTTTTAAAGGAAAACAGTATTTTATGTATAACTTAAATAAGACTGAAATATTACTATTATTTTAAACATTATTGATTTGAACTGTGCACTAAGAATATGTATATATATGAACAAATATTGCTGACAGCGTAGTCCTGGTGCTCCTTATGCTACCTTTTTTTTTTTTTTTTTTTTTGGCAAGAAACTGGAGGTATGTCCTTACCATAGTTGAGAGCTTCTGGAGCAGTCCACTTGATAGGAATCTGCTTTAGGCCTGACGATGAGTACACGCCATCATCCTCTTGCCGGGACATTCCAAAATCGCTTATTTTCAAAATGTTGCTTTCACCTACCAAGCAGTTCCTTGCAGCCAGGTCTCTAAGTTAGAAGAAAAAATAAACCCCCATAATTTTGCACATTTGAAAGTACTTGAAGCCTTTTAAAATGGCTCCCCTCAGCCAAGATGGTGGCACTCTCAGAAAACATATTTAAGAAAGGGTAAAAAACGCTGCACAACAGTTTTGAAAAAGAGCAGTAAGGGAGTGAAAATAAAAGTGTGAGAAATAATCCTGTGAACACCAAGGTCAGTGAAGAAGTCAGGAGAACAGGTGCTGGAGATGATGGACGTGCTCCAGGTGCTGGGGCAGAGTCCTGCAGCCCGTGGAAGGACCTACACTGGAGCAGGGAAACAGTGTGAGGCGGAAGGAGCAGCAGAGAGGAGCTGTTACGGACTTACTGCAACCCCCATTCTGCATACCTCTGCAGCCCTTGGTGGGGAGGAGGTGGAAGAGTCAGGAATGGAGTGAAGGTGAGCCTTGGAAGAAGGGAGGGGTGGGGGAAAGGTATTTCAGGTTTTGTCTCCACTTTTCACCATTCAACTCCATTTTAATTCACAGCAAATTAAATTTGTGTTCCCTAAGTTCAGTCTTTTGCTGATTGTGAGTGATCTCCCTGTTTTTATGATGACCCACAAGACTTTCTGCCTTATTTTGTCCCCTGTCCTGAGAGTGAGAGAGCAGCTGGGTGGGTGTCTGGCAGCCAGCCAAATTCAGCTCACCACAACTGAACTCTCTGAGGTCCCAGAAATAAACCCATTGAATAACAAATAAGATTTTATGCAAAATGAAACAGAATTTGAAGAAGCACTCAAAAACATGTTCCTGTATTATGAAAGATGGTGAGAAACTAGAGAACTGGCTCCATTTTCTCTCTGCCCATCTTAGCATTAGTGTTTTCATCAAAAATAAAAAGCTACGCAATATTGCAGGAAAAGGAACTTTGGCTCAGTGATGGATGAGAAGATCAGAAAACCAACACACTTTCCCTCCCTCCATCTAAAACATGTTTTTTTTAGAAGACAGCCTGTAGTAATACCTGATAAAGGACCTACTGTGGTTTCTCTACAGCATACATTTGGAATAATAACACATGCTAATAATATATTATTAACATACCATAAGTATACCATGTTTTTTTTTCCACAATGTGTTAAAATACTACACAATAGGTATTATTATTCCCATCTTAATGCAGTAAAATACAGGGAATTCTTGAAAGGAGAAAAACGTTAAGCAACAGAATTAAATTTGTAACGTTATGAACATCATGGGCATAAACTAAATTTACTATGTTTGTTTTCAGCTTAAACAGCCAATATGCTCACAAAGAGCTTGTCTTACGTGAATATGCCAGAATAATTAAATTAGCTTTAATGTTTGGATTAGAGCTGTAGCATAGTTTTGGAGCAAGTCCCCTGAGCACTTAATGCACATTTATTGGTTCTGAAGAATGATTTTGGTGCATGCAAACTAGATTACTCGTGGAAGAAACTAACCTAGAACTCTGCCTACAGTGGGCACCGAGTTTGCTTCTACAGCTAACGCAGAAAGAAAGGTCTGAACCAATGACAAACAGTTTCAAACCCTATGGATGATGGGACTTTCATGACAAAGGACTGAACTATATTTAGTGTAAAGTAGAAGTTTTGAGCCATATATAGTGATGTTAAAGCTCATACATCTACAACTACTTTGATCAACTGATTCAAGTTCATATTGCACTACATTATTTGATGTATCGACAAACCCTGCATTTGAGCATAAATACTATAACTTGATTTAAGAATTTTAACCTGTGTGACTCATATAACTCTTCTGACACTAAGTACATTTATGGCTTTTGACCTTGATGCTACAATGATATAAATGCAGTTATTCCTGGAGTTAGAGAAGATGGACCACTTTAAACCAAGTCTGAAGTCACAGGCTCCAGCTGAAGATACGCACAAATGTATAAAACAGCTCAATATGCACTAGGTTACATAGCTTGATGTTAGCATGTGGCATCGTTTGGTGAAAATAAGACAGCTGCAAAACAAAACCAGATTTCTATTGCTTATACTAAAATCTGTAAAAAGTATCAGCATGAAACTTCAAGAATTTATGCCTCAGGTTCCAATCACACTTTAGTAATTACTATTATTATTATTTTTTACTCAGTTTAGTCTAGACGTTGTGACAGACGAACATCAGAGGTGGAAAAAGTAATGAGTGATATCTCAAGAAAATTTACAGTTAATTACAATCATGGAAAACTTCTTACCTGAGTCTGACCTAGCATTTAAACAGGTTCTGAATCAGTTCACATAATTTTTGTCTGTTTCGTATGTAGCAGTTTTCTTTTTCTTTCAGAGTCATCTAGTGGAAATGTTTTTCATCATTACTGAACATTTACAAAAACATTTGCATGAGAATCAAACTGGTATTTGAGACAGCTGGTAAAGATGGTGATACTATGTTTAGGATATACATAAATTAACACTACATGTCCTGAAACACCACAGATACACGAAGTCTGTGCTTCATGAAACAGTAGTTTTCAAGCTGTCTGTTGGCTGGTAGTGAATCACACAACGACACTGTTCAAGCTGCTGCGCTGCAGACAGGTGCCAAGGGAGGAATCATGGGCCAGTGGTTAGCTAATGACCCACAACTTGTGCGGGTGGACACAACTGTCATGTCCACCATCAATCTTTCCAGGCAAAGTGCTTCTTTATGTTTGTATCAGTTTTTATTAAAAAACAAAGCATTTTCATTGCCATCTTCCACAGAGTATCAGTGACATTTTATGAAACAGTGAGTGCCGAGCTATTAACAATAAGACAGAAAAGGATGCATTATGACAACTGAAATTACTAATAAAGGCATAATGACAACTGAAATTACTAATAAAGCTACAAATAGCAATGTAAATATAGTAGTGCTGGTTAGGCATCTCACAGTATTAATATCTTCTGCTTTTAGCTAAAACTCTTTAAATTCTTGAAGCTATATTACTGTGTATTACTTTTCAGACACTGTCTATCTCAATAAAGTCTTCTGAGCACTTAATATGTTTACTTCTGACTTAAGCAAATTTGCTTTTTTTTGTTTCTCATGTGTAAGATAGACTATTCCTCTCACTTATTTAGAAAATACTTCATATGAGAACTTTTCTTTCCCTTTTTCCTTCACTTCAGTCATAGTATTTTTAAAGAATTTTTGTAATCCTCCTCTCAGGCATGTAGGTTTTTTTTTCATGATTCTTGTGAGGAGTTGGTTCTTGGAGTACATAGAAACCAACAGTGTTTAGCAGATCCAGTGGTATTTAGAATGATGCTAAATCCTGCCAAAAGTTCTGTTACTTTGCACTTTTAATAACTTGCCATTCAGTGGGGTGAAACAATATGTTTACAATTTCATTCTCAGTGCTCCACCACCAGCCACTTCAGATTCTGCAGTTACATCCACTGTAGATGCATTTTTCAGGTTCTTTTTTTTTTCCCCCTGACCTCTTACTTGTAATTTCTTCACAGTGTCTATTTGACTTACATTTATTATTTGATTCCTCAGTCTTATAAATGTCATGATAGTTGGAGTATCTTGTTAGCATTCCTGCTGTCATTTCACATGTTTTGTATTCTCAGTGATTTGTTGCTGAATCTTCCAGATTTCCTTCTATATATTTGCATGCTTAAAACCATTTTAAAAAATATTGTCACACTGAAGCCTATACATTCACCAAGCTTTTTTTTATTTTATTCTGAGGGTCCGGCTAAGATCCTTCAATAGTTTTCAAGCAATTTCTTCAATAGTTTCTCCTCATGTCTAACAGCCTCTTTTAAAAGGATGTTCATATTTTTCATTCTTGATACAGAGAAAATTACCAAAAATACAATTTAGTCACTGTGATTTGTTATAGAATTTATACCCAGAATCTGAAAAGAAGGTATCAAGAAGTATTATTTCCATTGCTTTAAATTATTAACTAAAAGCTTTACTTCTAGAACCCTAACCAGGGTTCTAATTAATTTCAATTTGCTCCAGAAAAAAAGAAAGAGCTCTAGTATAATAGTATTAAGGGGCTTATAAAAAAGCCTTTACATCTTAACATTCCATATAAAATACACACAATGGGGGTTTCATTCAAGTATGTCTGATAGATGACATGAGTGAGGGAAAACAAGAAAATGTAAACATTTAGGCTGGTGACTGAAAACAACTACGAGAAGTCAGTATTACAGTTAACTTCAGTGTTAAATATTTCTAGTACATCATGACACTTTCTACATGGCTTTTTTTCCAAAAAACCTGTATCAACTTTGCTTTGCTTGTCTTCTTTCCCCTAAAAACCCACATATATTCTATTTCTTTTCCCTTCCTTCTCCTTAACGTTCCCTGAAGCCACCACCCTGGAGAAGTACAGATGTAATTACATGGAACTAGGTGTCTCTCTCTGCCTGGGACATTGTTTTTTTTCTCATATAGAATTTGCTACTTGTTGCAGTAATTCCATAAAATCAGCATTTTTCTTTAACATAGAAAACAAGAAAATATTCTTCATTTCACAACGTGAAAGCTGTACAAATTGGGCACAAATTACACTGAGCTGCTACCAAACAAGTTCATTAGCAAAAGAAAAGCTGACTCCCACTATTTAATACCAAGATTATGTAAGTGCTTAGTGCTGTTAGAAACAAAGCATCTTCCCTCCAACTACTACGGAATAAAAAATTAATATGTAAATTGGAATTTTCATTTTTAAGCACTGCTGTGCAGTCCCTATAAACACAAACAGGATGTTGACATTAAGATGGGTTGAATATGCTGAACCTACAAGACAGAGCTCATAAGGCTTTTGCTAAAAATCCAATAGCCAGTTAAAGTGGAAGTAGAGGCAATTTCTCTGTGCTGGCAGTTGTTACCACCTGGATTCATGTCTGTCTGTAAAGACATAAGCCTCATAAACTTTTCTCTAAGGACATTTTCATACCCCCTCCCTGCTTCCTTCCACCATCCCAAAAGAATTACACAGCAAGTAATACCTAGAATGTCAATGGAATTCCATCAATTAAAGCAAATCAAAACAAGATAGTAAACTCCTCATTACTAAACCAGTAGGACAGATTGCCTCACTGAACTAATTAGCCATTTTATATCCTCTCCCTGGATCATGCAGTTAAAACACTCTTAGGTGATAAAAGCAAGTAATTAATTAGTGAACAGAATCAGTTTGTCTCCTTTGCACTTTTAATTCAATGAAAATAGTCTATTACCTGATCAAACAGGTGGCAAGTCTAAAAGTGAAACAGTTGGTTTTTAGTGGACTGTAAGACACTACCTCTCCTTCCAACACCTGAGGTAATTTCCAGTGGTGTCTAAATCAAAACACACCTATTTCAGAACTTTCTTGAGACACATATACTGCTACCTTTGCTATATGTGGAGAACATAGCAAATAGTGTGTGTCTAATAATAAACTAGGAAAATATTAGAGGGTCAGAAGCACATCCTTCCATGCATTCTATGTTGTATTCCCCCCTTACAGTTTGTTTTACTCATTTCTTCATCTTATTTAGCTGTCACATTATGCATCCTAATGGAGCAATATTAACTACTATGCTAATGGTTTCTGAGTTCCTCATATAATGCAAGTGCATCTTTATCTAAAGCAGTGCTAGGAATCCAGAGAAAGTTCTAGTTAGATGCAGTAGTCATTTCTCAATAATGTCAGGTGTTCTGCTTGCTATCCATAGTTTTGGATATTGCTCAGTTCTCAGGCACAAAATGAGTAAAATTTCCCACCTCACAGCATTAGTGCCAATCAATTATTCCTTCTAAAGCACTTTGCAAATTTCTGATGAAGGTTGTAAAAATTTTGCAAAAAGAACTAAAAAAGAAAAAAAGCAACAAAAGAAACTCCAAATAAATATTCAGTAGGTGAACAAAAGCACAAAACCTAGCTTGTATCTAAAAATGCAGAGAACCTTTATTTCCTCCAGGGTAAAACATATCCTACATTCCAGAAATGGTCTGCATTGCCCTGTTCTCTCTCACTATCATGACAGTAAGAGCTCCCACACAAAATGCTTTGTAGCAATTTGGTGAACATATTCCTGTGAGCTAAGATTAGTAAGATCACATAAATTAAAAGACAAACTTCCAGTAGCAAAGGCCAAAGAAAACAGAAGAAAATAAAAAAGCCCAATAAAGCTTAAGCATCTAAAATATGTAATACACTATAACATTGTCTAACTAAAAATTGGTTGCTAAATTGGTAAACAAAGAATCTATTCATACATGTCAGATCTTTCCAAAGTAACAAACCTGTATTAAAATACAAAATATGCTCCTTAGATACTGGGAGGAGTTGCTAAGTTTTTAAAACTCCTTTAAGGATAAACACACTGTTGAGGATCCCAGAGTTCCTAATTCAAAATGCCAAACATCTATGGATTATTATTGTCATCCCCAACCTCAAAAAATATACTTGGTAACTGTTACGCTCCTGATTTTCTCTAAGTGCTTTGTTTAATATATGATAGATTGCAGCATGGGTCACAGTAGCAGATGACAGAAAGCTGCAGCACCAGAACTACAGTGGGACACAAATGTGCCCTTGGTTCACAAGGACAAATCATATTGCTTCAGCTGTTGAGGATTGCTCAGCTCAGTAAGGAACACACCACTTGCAGTGGACTTAACACAGTCCCACCCCAAAAACCTTAATCTATTTACATTCCCACAGCAAGTTTTTGAACAGGTGACAGCTGTCCTGGACGGTACAGCAAGAAGAAACTTCTTAATGAACTGCTGTACAGAAAAATACATTAACATTTTCTGTACCACAGTTTGTTATTGCAAATGCCTTCACATACATATACTTGAAAATAAAAATAAGATATAAAGTCAGATAAAAACTTTACTTGTTGTACAGTCATTTATGATGGACAAGTATAGTATAAGAATCAGTGGATTATAGTATGTTTTATAGTCTACAAATTAGTCAGTTACTAGTAAAACCCCACACAATTACAGTAAGGTATACCTTAACGTTGGTACAAATATTGGGCATACTAAGTTAGAGATACTATTTAATTATTTCTGTAGAGGAGTAGCAGAAATGACTTTAGGACTTTGAACAGGATACTTTCTCCAATATGCTTATTTCAGAGTCAAGCTTCCTGATCATGACAGAGGTCATCCACACCTCAAAGGGCATAAAGTGTCCCTTTGGAGGTACAAAAGTGAAGCACAAATGCTACATAATTTTATCACTTCTCACAGTATTAGTTCTGGTCTCCTAATACATGGTGTTTCACATAAGGAAGTCTAGTTTTAGAGTTGAATAACTGTGTTAAGTATGAATCTGAATGTTCATTCAAAAAGAAACCATCTAAGATGGATGACTAAAGAAGACACTAGAAATGAGCTCAGAGATAAAAGAGGAATAAAAAAGTAACCCAAGATTCCTGTTTTCTGAATGTTTTGCATGTTTAAGTGATGCAGTATTTTTTTATAAAAACAAGACTGGCAATTCTATATGGAAGATATTTGAGTTGATCCAGACTCCTTCTCTGAAGAGTGACAAGGTCACTCCTGCACCTTGGAACCTTCTCACTTGCCTCCTCTGGGTACATTTTTACTAGGACTTTTTTTCTGTCACACATTATATGGCACATGTCACCTACAGAGGTGATAAAGGAGGAAAATTAAGCAATTGTAAACTTACTGTAAAGCCAGAGGTGGCTCAAGGGACTACACAGATCTACTCTCACGTTACAAAACTTTTATCTTGAATTTTATTCAGGTAGAGTTACTATTTGTCTTCCATTTTCCTAGTAGGATAAGGTTTCTGTACCAGCTATTTTAAAAGAGATAAAAGATGGGCATAGCAGACAATGAGCAGCTCCCGAAGAGAATCAAAGCAGTAGACTATGAAGATGGAAATGAAGCAATAAATTGACACATCATTTATTCCTCCCACCTTTGTCCTATTTTCTGAGGTTTTCTTCACAATGCCCGGTTCTGGGACAGAAACATTCCTATGAGCAGCATCTAAAATTTGCATTGTTTCTCAACTTTTTTTGAATGTAATAGCTATTGTCTGTATTGTTTCTGAAGAAATATTTTGATGAAAATAGCATCAGTCACTTTAGTCTATAATAGTAGTCTTTGCATTGATATCCCTGTAGATTTTTATAACCCATTTTTCCTGTGCACTGCTGATTACATGTAATGTGCTGAGCAAGATGTAAGACTCATGAATGTCTAATTTTTTTTTCTTCTTGTACTTCATTTATAACTTGAAAGAAATGCTTGCAATTCAAATTCTTTTGTGTGCTGAGTTATTTCATTTGTTTGCCAGTTAAGCTTACCTTACCTTTGTCCAATGTGAATAACTTAACAGAGTACATTATTATTCCTTGCAATTTTGTACTAATACTCAACCTTCTGTATGTTGCTGTTTTTTCCTTTCTAAAGTTAGGGGAATCAAAGATTCACAAAACACACATTTTATAGCCATGAGAAAGCCCTTTACAAATTAAGTTTGTACAGCTGAAAAGTAACCTACCCAGCCTCTTCACTTGCTCATAAAGTAATGGTTTACACCATGAGAGTGAACTCTAGAAAAAAAATTACAAAAGCAATCCTAGCAACAGTCTTAATGAAAACTAGGGGTCTGGATTGTCCTCAGACTGGATGTGAAGTAGCTCTACAGAAAACCTAGCATTAGGCCAACTGCAAAGTGGAAAAAACCTTCCAGAAATTCCCAATGACAAGATACACAGAGGAGTAATACCACTGCTGCATTCCATGCAACCACTCCTAGGCTCCTGAAGTTTTTAATAGAAACATTACAGAACATTAGAAGCACAAATATGGATAAATTTATGATATGGATAACATTTTTAATATTTCTTAAAAATCTATCTGATATTAATTGAATAATAGGGCAAATTAAGTGTCCAAAAAGTAATTAACCAAGATGGATAATTATCCAAGACGGACCAGAATGTAAGTTCATGTTTTGCGCTCCAAGAAAGTTGTAGTGGACTTAATTCATGATCACAGATGTCTTCCATTTCCAAAATCAGTTATACAAGTAGACTGTACTATTCATAGTGAAGGAAATACTATTTTCTAGCAAAAATTTCAACAAGTACAGTATCATTCACAGAAGCAACTAAAATGAAACACAACAATAGAGCATATGATTGTACTAAAACCCCTATTTTTTGTGATACCATGGTGTTATTCAACCAGTGTGATAACACAAAACTTGCTGCAATAATTGTCCTTGCCCTTTTATACAAGGAGGATGCCACAATTTAGTTCTTAATTATGTATTCAGTTCTGACTTATCTCTTCCTTATTCTATTCTATAGTATAATGACAAACCAACATAGATTTCTCCATAAAGAGGCATTAAACATTGGTTTAACTTGTTTACAAACTTGGTAAAATCTGAAGAGGCAGACCAGACGTGGTCAAAGATCGTATTCACTTGTCCATTATACATCAGTGACAGAGAAACTTGCATGCTAATTTACAGAAAATGTCTAAATCAGAGTAGCTTCTAGCACTGACTTTCTCATGATTTTTTTTAGAAAATGAATTTTTTATTTTATTCAACAACGCCGTTTTTATTGTTAATACTATTATGTATTCTATTAAGTCTAAAAAACAGTTGAAGACTAATAATGAAAGCAAAGCATGAGAAGCACACAAAACCCACTTCAAGTGCTGAAGGAACCAAGAAATTCCTAAGCATAATTGTAATATAGGTCAGTCTTTTCCACCTTTGTCATTAGAATAAAATGAACAAGCACAATGGCATAGGTCTCGGTGAAAAGGAAATATTTTTAAATCTTTCTCTTCTCAGGTCAGAATGAAGTACTTCCAATTGGTGTATATCAAAGTTAATCTGAGGCAGGCAACAAGTTTAGCCACTATGCTGTTTCAACAGGTAACACCAGCAATGTTGTATTCTGGAATAGTTTGTTAGCTCCTTTAACTTAATTCTACTTGTGCTTCTACCAGCAGTCAGGCACGGATTAAGATTTTCAGAAGTTATAGGTAAGTATGGACTAAACGTCATGGGGTTTTAGTAGATAAAGTGTTATATAGGGACTAGATCCCAAGACACTGTATTTAAAAGTTTTTTAAACTAAAAAATGAAAAGTTAATAATCAGGTTACAAAGAAATGAAGCATCCAGCGTCACTAAGGTACAAGAGATTACATAGTTACGAAAATAATAAACAAGGGATAAGAAAGAAACCAAATAAATCAGGTCTGATTACAACTCAGGAGGGAAAGACAGCAGAGAAGTAGTAAAATCAAATAGTGCAAGACAAGAGGGTTATGTTGTTGTCTAAAGCTTTGTGCCTAGAATATGAAAAAAACCCTAACCTCTTAAATTATTAAGATGAAGTCATAAAGAAAACCAGTAACAATGAGTGAGAGAAGAATCAACCACCATTTAAAACAATTATTACACTGTGGGTGTTTCTTACTTAGGAAGGGAGAAATTTCAGCAGATGGCACAGGTAAGCATTCTTAACAATGGAAACCAGTTTGACAAAGATACATACTAATAGTTCACTAATTCATAATTTTCTAATTAGATTAAAAAACATTTTGTAATTTGTACTTTACAATATCTCTTTACTTTTAATCAAAGATTACAAGTAGATTAAACAAATGATTACTGGCATGTTTAGTATTCTAAAAACAGTCTGGTTTGTAGGTGTAATAAAAGAATCTAAAGCAAAGATGAATAAAAATGAAGATGAGTAGTAACTTACTAATTGTCCTAGACAGCCGAGGAAGATTTGCAGTTACCTTATAGAAATATGTAAAAGATTTTATACGGCTAATACGCTGTTGAGAATGACATACAGAAATTGAAAGAAATAAAATGACCTACTCATTTTCTATAAACTAACAAGTTAGGAAATAAATTGAACCTCTCTCCCTTTTTGCTGCTATTACTCAAAATCTACAATAGGTTTTCTACCCCAAAATAAAACATAAAAGTGGAAGAAAAAAACTGCACTTTTTTTTGGTCACAAGAGGAATCTTGTGATGGGATCTTGACAATTTTGGTGGGGTACCTGAAGTAGGAAATGTGGAAGAAATATGAGGTGACAGCGTGCTGATTATGGACCATGATTACATCTCATATTGTATCAGCAGATGTGACAGGACTGACATAGCTTTCAGAAACTAGAAGAACTCACAGCACATGCACATTCATCATGGTAAGATTTTATAGCTGGGAAGAGTCAAGGAATACGTGTTAATATGCCCAGGAACATTAAGGTCATCATCTACTAAACTCCATCCTATTTCTCACGTTAAAACTTCATGCTATCTCGTGAAGTCATCTGTTACAAGACTGCCCTTCCTGGAAAATACAGACTTATGTATTTAGAAGAAGCCGCTCTGCCTCTGGCTGTTATCTGCCTCTGTTGAAGCACGCTCACTCATGTATAGTGTTGGTGGTCAATGGAGCTGGCGTGCTCCTGTGTCCTCTGGGGACTCAAAAGTTTGTTGGAGGTGCAGGACACAATTTCCAGTGCTTAATTTACAGACAGGAATAGAATGAACTATTAGAAAACTATTGCAAAACTATGAATTTACTATACTTGGCTATTATTCTGAAATATTTCCACACACAAAACCATTCTAGCACTACACTGTAGATACACAAGATCCTTTTTGCTATTTAACATATTATGTTCATTTTAGCATTTTCTGTGAGCAAAGGTTATAAAATAACCAAAGTTTAGCTAATCATTTGCTAAACTACTAAAACTTTCCTGCATAAAGAGATGATGGGTACACAATTTCTTAAAAGATCAGAGGAACTGTTACAGTCCATGGCAATAGACTGAAATGGTCTGTTTGCATTTAGGAGCTTTGTTAATGATCTACAAGAAAAGTCAAATAGCAATTTAATTAAATTTCCAGCAGATATCAAATTAGGAGCTGCTTCACACAACAGTGAGGGCAAAGAAATTAAAAAAATGAAAGAAAGAAAGAAAGGATGAAGAAATGTCTGTGGGAAACAAAATTAGAATTGCCCTGTAACCTTAAATTAATATATTTTGAAAAATTAAGCCTAAATAGAGACATTCAGCAAAATAAAAATACTAATACGCAATCATGTGGAAAGAAAAGAGAAGCAAACAAGGCATTTGGATTAAAACAAGGACTTCGATTAAATACAAGTAATGGAATTAAACTGAGCATAGGAAAATAAAGTCTTATTACTTACTAGACTGTGAGAAAGCTGCTTAGGAAAATTCTATTTTATTAATGCAGTTACTTAAAAAACCAAAACCAGTTAACCAGGTGTACAGACCAATGTCAGTTTCAAAGAGTCAGACTAAATAAACTAATACCACTCTTTATTGATTTAAAATAAACATGTGAATTGTCATATGTCCTGGAAACTATTATTATATTATCAGGTATATAGCACACCAAAAAAAGGTGGCAGTCAAAATAGGAACGACCCCAAGAAACATTCATTTTCTGAATGAGGGCATTTGTTTATTTTACCATATATGAAAAGATGACTTTTTCAAGAAGTATATATTTTTCTTCCACTTATAACATGAATTCCCAGCATTGTAACATGAATTGCCAGCACCTCAAACCAAAACAGCTCTACAGATTTATTTTTACTGTAAATTTATTTCATTTTCAAGTAGAATGCACAGCAACTAGTATAAGCAAATTTAAGATGGCATTTTGGTATCTTATGATAAAATAAATCAGGTAACTGTTTGCTAGCTGCTAATTAATTGATAACTGGAGAGTGACATTTTTTGAAAAAAGCTTTTAAAATAAGTTTAATGGTGGGCAAAACAAACTTCAAATGCATTTAATGACACAAACTGCTCATTTCTGTACAGAAAAGTACTACAGATGTTGCCATCTGGGTAAGGTAGGTTCCTACAAAGTCATATGTCAGAATCTTAAATCTGCTACATTGCCTATACTATTTTCATCAAAGCCTGCATCCACTGCATCTTTACTGTAATTCAGTCCCTCTATTAAAATTACTGAGCTGATGTGAACTTTGCTGCTACTAAAAGCATGCCATTTATGAAATCTCAGCATAAATACTAAAAACTCTAGACAATTTGAAAAAAGCTGCTGAGCTATGTGGTTTTAATTTTGTGAATTTTCACTCTCAACTTGAATACTATACTGATCACAACCTGCAGAAAGTTCAATGGCGGTGTACTGATGATTTGTGCTTCAAAGTGTGCCATCCCATACACAGTCCTTGTAGCACAGCAGAGGCTGCCAAGACTTCAGCATGAGTTGCCCACAGCATTATTTGCAAGGAGGTGATGAAACAGGAACTAGAAAGATGGAGGTTTTATTTTGAATTATTTTGGATCTTAATCCAAGATATTTAATAACAAGGCATGTTTGGAAGGTCATTGATATTATAGGGCAAGAGACACATCTTAATGCTTAAAAGCTCCCACACAGACAGAGCTTTGGATGGTGGATGCAGTTCTCCAAGCCCCGGGCAGCAGGGAGCATCTGGGGCCTCTCACTGATGCTAAGAGCAATGGTCCTCTGTCCTACAGTGCTGTTGTGGAGCAGTTGTGCTGCAAAGTAGGAGTTACAGGAGGAAGTGAGTAGGCCAGGAAGCATCAGAAAAGATAAAAGGGAGACAGACAGAATCTTCTCTGAGACACAATATCTTAAAGAACTCCAGGTTCCAGCTGCAGCGGAGATGTAGGCAGCGTACACCCTTAGTACTAAGGTAAGACTCTGGAGAAGATGAAGCTCATGATTTCTGCCTCCAACAGGTACATTCCTGCCCTAACAACAAAATACGGTCACCACCCTCAAAGTGGAAGAGAAGCCAGATGTGCTTTCAAGTAAAGGATTTGGGCCACCTGACCCTAAACCACGCAAGACCACCAGGAAGAAGTGAGTGACTGTAATGGGGAAGTCCCTGCTGTGGGGACCAGAGGTACCCATCTGCTGACCTGAGCTATCATTGAGAGGTTTGCTGCCTGCAGGAGGCCTGATTCACGATGATGTGAACTGTCAAAGCTTGTTCAACACTGTTACTCCTTCTTCTTCCATGTGGCCATCTGTGATACTGCCATAGACTACCTGGAGAGTAGCATAGGTGACTGCAGAGCTCTGGGGCAGAAGTCAAGGGCATTGGGGCCCAGGTAGTGTCCTCAATCGTGCTGGTGAGGGAAAGCATATGGGGAGGACAGTACTGATAGTACACAGCAATAATTGACTGTGGAGCCAGAGTTGGCAGCCGAGTTTTGGGTTCTGTGACCATGGGACCGTGCCTACAGATCAGTGTTTGCTCGGGAGAGCTGGGTCCAGTTCACTAAGTGGGGTAAAGCTATGTTTAAGAATAGGATAGCTGACCTGGTAAGGAGAGCTTCTTAACTAGGAATAATGAAAGAGGCAGGGAGTCACCAGCAATGCTGTGAAGGAGTGAACAGGATGGATGAGGAAAGGGCGAGGGGTGACGGAACAGGATGAATGCCTTCTTTGCCTCAGCCTTAACCAGCAAGACCTGCCTTCAGGAATCCCAGGCCCCACAGACCAGGCAGATCATCTGCAGCAAGGAAGATGTAGGCTTGGTGGAAGAGGATCTGGTCAGGGAATACTTAAGCAAAAAGGATTTGCGTAAATCCAAGGACCCTGATGGGATGCACCCACAAGTGCTGAGGGAGTTGGCTGATGTCACTGCAAGGCCACTCTCAAGAATCTTCCATCCATCCTGGTGACTGGGAGAAGTGCCTGAAGACTGGAGTGAAGCAAATGCCACCCAGGGAACTGCACGCTGGTCAGCCACACCTTGAGTCGTGGTGACATGATGGAGCAGCTAATCCTGGAAATGATTTCCAGACACAAGGTCTTTTATGCCATGAAGGACAAGCAAGTCATCAGGAGTAGTCAGCACGCATTCACTAAGGGCAAGTTATGCCCGATCAGCTTGAGAAACTTCTGCAATGAAATGACTGCGCTGGTAGATGAGAAGACTTCAGTAAGGCTTGCAACACTGTCTCCAATAAAATCCTCAAAAAGACACTGTTCAGTTCTGGGCTGGATGAGCAGTATGGTGGATGAGCAGTGAGGTGGATTGAGAATGGGCTGAATGGCTGGTCCCAGAGGGAAGTGATCAGTAGCCCAGAGTCTGGTTGGAGGCTGGTAACTATTGGTGTACCCCAGGGGCCAATACTGGGTTCAATACTGTTTCACACCTTCAGTAATGATCGTGATAATGGGGCAGAGTGCACCTCAGCAAGTTTGCAATGGCTCTTTTCACCACGCAAAGCAGTAACTTCCTGTAAGTTCTGGCTGGCAGCAAATGTTCCTCTCCTCTACATGGCTTAGCTCTGTTGACTTTTTTTCCAATGCAAAAAGGTTATGTACTCCTGAACAGAGGACTTACAGAAGGAGGTAAGAAATTTTGGTCCTACCATTCCATACCATTCTATACCATTCTATATGCCTACATGAAGCACTTTCCCTTTCCTTTTCTCACAGATGGTTCTCGCTACAAAAACTGGCCATTGTCAAAGTGACCCAGACGACTGTTGGATTACTGAGCCTTCCTTTCCATGGTACACCTTGTAATCTTTTAATTATCTTTTCTTCTGTGGATTTTAAAACTTATAATCTCGTGGTGGGGGTGGTGTGTCCAGCTGGAAACCATGAGATCACTTCCATTGTCTATCTGCTGACATTAAAGGAAGCCTTTCCTGACTGCAGCTACCATGCTGCAAATGAAAAGATCTGGCGATTTCTTGCATTCCTACTTTTTAGTTTTACCCTTCTAGCCCCTTCTGGACTTTATAATCACATTACTGGTGAAAAGATTTGCCTACTTTTCCTGGAACTCTATCTTTGAAAAATGTTTAGCTACAGTATATGATATATTGAGGGGAAAGAAGGGTGATCAGCAGCTGTGGCTGCTCCATTGTAAAGTGTGTGGAATAGTCTTTGCAATACACAATTTCCACAGGACTAAAGTTATATGTCATTTGGATATGCAAGTCAACTGCAAGTTTGACTGCTTAAACTATCCTTGAGAGCTGGATTTAATGATGCAAACAACCCCCCAGGAAGAAACTGACCAGTCTCTAGCTCACTGCAGAGAAGTAAGTCTGAAAGGGATGAGGTTGGAATATGAACAAGTAATGATGCTGGCATTGTGAGCCAAACCTTCCTGCACATAAACAAAAACCAAATGTTTTGTGTATACAGTTAAAAACAGTCCTGTTTCTTAACTAGCCATTTCCTGTAAATATGAGACAGTGCAAAATCCTGGTTCTACTGAAGTTAACTAACTTAATCGAATTAGGAATTCAACCATTGTTTTTAAGCTGAATTTGTTCCAACGTTTCACTAGGTTTTTCCCAACTTTGTTTTCCTAAAAGCAGATATAGTGTCTTGGGAGAAATTCTGCAAAACTACTCTGTATATGAATTAACACAGGGGAGTGACACACAGAAAACCGGGCCCCAAGAACTGTCTTGGTGATAGGACAAAGTAAATTCCCTTTTTCCACAAAGAATAAATTACTAGCTTCCTTTAGAAGCACATAGTGGTTTTTAGCTGCAACCACAGCAACTATGGCAACTAGCTTCATAAGATAAATGCATTCTCCAGCTCTAAATGGAGGTCTTCCCTAACTTGGCTCATGTTTAATTTATGGACTCCCTCCCCATATATACACAAATCCAGACTCCAATCTTCAACTTCTGTTTTCAGAATATTTTTATTAGATCAACCAATAATCCGTTCATTTTACCTTTTGTATTCTTATCATAATGCAATTTGTTACCTTATTGGATAATTTAAACCAGGGGTCCTCACACTGTTTAACCAGGGGCCGGCGCGGATGCAGTGGCAGGCAGCCATCTGCGGCTGCTTGGTTTCCCCCCCCAAGCCCCGGTGGGTGGGGGCGGGGGGGTCTGTAAATACCGGGGGCCAGACTGAGGACCCTGGGGGGCGTATCCGGCCCGCGGGCTGTAGTTTGAGGACCCCTGATTTAAATCAAACTCTTATAATCCATTACATTTTTATTACTCAGCCTTCTCTATCAGTTTTGCCTATACTTCTGTTTTTTCCTGACTTACTACTTTATTTACCACTTTCTACTATCAATGTCTAGAGCTGCATGTAGTGTTCTGTTCAATGTATCTTTCTGCTCCCTCGCAAGCTGGCACATTTGTGCTTTTTTCTACCTGTTTCTAGTACTTGGATAACTATTGCACCTCCTTATCTCTGTAAAAGAGATAGGAGTGACACAATATACTAAATATGGAATTAATTTGTCTTGGATATATATATCAGAAAATAAAAGAAGCATATGATTAATCAGTGAAATGAAATTCAGTATTTAGGCCAGAATCATAGGGAAAATACCTGGAACAACATTTCAATGTTATTTTAAAAATATTGTCAGTAGCTGCAATTAGTAACTCTATGGAGATTTGAATTATGAAGGTCAAACAGGTACCTCTACATTAGCAAATAATTCAGTGCAAGAGAAGCAGATGAACAGACTGAAGTAGCTGGTGCTGAGTCTCCTCAGGTTTTGATTACATGCAGTTACAGAAGCTTACTTGGGATTAGATGCAGCCAGGTTTCACGTGCCAAACATGACGTTTGGCTTCCTCAGCTACAGGCTGCTTTAGGGAGCACCATTTTATCCTTTCCCTTATCCCTGATAATATCAGCAGCACATCAGTGACACATCAGAGCCCCTGCTATTACTGCTCACAGAAGACTCCCCATTATTTTTGCTTCTCCTCATAGCATTTTTGAGTTATGTCATTGCACCTGATGACTGTCCTACCTTCCAGCTCCAGGTCTAGACAACATCTGCTGCAAGGGGCTCAAAACACCAGTAGAGGTGAAATGTGTAGTTTTGAAGAATAGGTTAAAAATCTCATAGAAAAATACCGGCTCACGACCAAAACTAAAAGATCACAAAGTACTGTATCAGTTGCTATAAAATACTCTCCAAAAGGAAGATGAAGCACTTCAATTTAATAGCTACTTGATAGTCAAAATAAGCAACAACTGCCTGTTTAAGGAAAAAAGAGGTCTTTATATTTGACATAGAAAAATCTTCCATAACTCAGTCTTCCAGGAGTTCTGTCTGCCTGACTCTCTCTGAAGGTTACAATGCTCTATTGCAGTGGCAAAGATGGTTATTTACATACAAACAACTAGTTCCAATTTACAGCTGAAGCCCAGCTGTTTTACAGAAGAATAAAGTTAAACAAACCCTTAGAAATTAAAATACATTAATAAATAACTAGGATAAATAAATATACCTGTAACCACAGTAATATTATTTCACACTTGAGTTTAGCTAAAATAAGACAATAGCAGCATGAGAGATATTGTCATCTCAGTTCTGCTATCTGTTTATGATACCCAGAATTTCCATTCAGGAATATGATAATCCTTGACAATTTCAAGCTAGAGAGATATTAAACTCCTATCTATGACTAGTTTGTCATCTAAGCAGTTACTCTAGCTCCCATAAGGATTATTTGCAATATGAAAGGGAGGCAAGGGTGGTCTCAGTAAAACAAAATGAGGAAGGAGTGGGGCTTTGTGTTTTCATGTATGACCCTGCAAGGAGGGCAAAAAACTTGCCCAGATAATCATGTGCAAGAGAGGATGGTCCGTGCAAGCAATAATGAGAAGAAAGGATGGCTTCCTGAATGAGAAGTCAGGAAGGTCTATGATACCAAACAGGGAATGGATATGTTTGTAACCAACTAACTATTAAGAAGCAATATTCATAGCAGGAAAGCATTTATAAGCGTACTCATCATACTGATCTCCAAAATCCTGCCCAGAAATTACTCCAAAAGCAGAAAGCCTTTTGAATCAAGTATTTTTACTTACTCTGCCATACTATTTCTGTATATTTTTTTAGAACAGGGATTTGTCCCTTATTTCACTATTTTTATTTCCCAGAACCCATGAGACTTGATGAAGTATCTGACACACAGCTTTGCCAGGAGCTGCTTCTGTCAGGCTTGAGTGACTCGGCTTAGATCTGTGAACAACATAATACTGTAACATTGATTCAACAATTCTTACAGCTCCAGGTACCCTGATGATCTCTCTCAATCTTACAAATCAGTTAACATGCCAGTAAGGCTTTCTTCACTGCCTAGTGCCTTGCATAAGGGATTCTGAAATAGCCTTTAACAAAGAGTAAGTCCATACTTCAATCAATACTCACAGTGATATTAAAATGTTTCATAAAAGCACATCCCTGTACTATAATTCTGCCAAGCAAGATAGAAAGAGGCTGAAAACTACAGAGCAATGACAAAAAGTGAGAGAACATAACATGCACTTAGCTTACTGTATGTTTTATTTTACTCATTCTCAGCAACTGCGATTCCCTTAAAATGCATTTTACTTGTTCAGAATCTTTTTGTGAGCTGTACCTATCAGAACTGAATTTACCTTTGAACTGAGCCGAACATGCAAAACTTCACCTAAGTTTCTCTTGGCTTTACCAGAAAAATATCTTGATTCTCAGGGAAACATGAACAATAAGCTGGAAAACAGCATTTTCTTTGTTATCTTGTATACCATATATGATCATGCAGAAGTCATATATTCTCTAAAACATAATGCTTTTCAGCTGCACAAACTTCAAAACTAACTTCTTGCATGAAGGCACACTAAAACCCATTTTACATTCCTCCTTCATCTGTTTTTCACTATGTACACAGCCAACACCTACGCCAAATGTAATACTTCAGTAATAAAACTACAGCAATGTAAAGCTTGGAGGCACTTCTGAAAACTCTCCTGAGACAGTGGGAAGAATAAAGTAAGGCATATCGTCACTAGTATAATTTGAAAAAAAGAGTAGATAAACTTTTTGTCAAATCCAGAAAACGTGTAACCTAGCATGCATCTATAAATGCATACATATGTATGTATAAAAACTGGAAAAGGGAAATATGATTATTTTCCCCAGGAAAGCAATATGGGAATTTATTATTCATGAATATTTACATACAGCCTAAAAATTTTTATTAAAATGAAAGTAGTTTCCTGTCTGAGACAACTGGGGTACACTCCTCTTCGGAATGTCAAGAATCATTACCAGGAAGCCAACAGAATACTGAAGTAATACATGATATCTTAGCACAACATGTATTTCCTTTTCTAGAAACACTAATTTGAATTTTCTGCTATAAGAAATAAACCAGGATAAGTTCTACACCCTAAGGAAAACAGTGTACACGAAAGCATGCTTTGGCTTTACTAAACAAAAACCGACACACATCCTCTTCTGATCAATGACCTATGCTCAAAGAACCCTGCACCTCAGTTCTGAGGTGACTGGCATTTAGTTGACTACATTCTTCTTCTCCTCCCCAGTCCAGCTTCTGGTTTTGTCTTATCCTACCACCCAACCTATTGTTTATCATCTGCCACTAACACCTCCTTTACACATGAAATCTTGCAGACCATCTTTCTTTTCTGTACAGATTATCAAAAATACAGTTTAAAGATTCTGTGGAAACACCACCATTGATACAGTTCAGCCACAAACATGGTTTGCATCTCCTGGTTGTGAAGTATTTGGTATCTGACAAGGGTGTGTCTGAACAGCCTAAGCAGATTTAGTATGAAACTTTGAACTCCAGAATACAGTAAACAGAGAAGAATTACTGCTGTAGCTTCATGGCAATGACTACAACAATTTGTTGAATAATATGTATTGGAGGTATAGCAAAAGCAGTCATTATCATCCAAGGCCCTACTTCTTTTCCAGTTGAATTCAATGACATTTTTTTTGTTGCTTTCAGCATGGCAGCTACATTTAATAAACTTACATAAACATGCAACACTGGTTTTGCAGTGTCTCCTGCACTTAAACTTCATTCTGTGGGATCAACTAATTTTTCACTACGATTTAATAGTATAATTATTACTTCAAAGATGGCAAGCAAACCACTATTCCATTTAAAATAACTAGATAGCCAGTGATAACAGCAAATTAATTTACTACTAATTCATGGAATAAAAGGATCAGACTGTTAAAATTTGCAGCTTTTTATTTACTATTAAATTCCAGTGGGAGACTGGGACCCTTAATTGAATAATGATTTCCCTTAATATCTCTTGATACTTCAGATTCACACCTTACCGTTTCCTCTTAAGATACTATAACTAAAGCTACAGTGTTCTCCAAACTTCACTTGTAGATCCATTAAAAAAACACTGATTACAGAATAGATAAATACTTCAATAAAGTGGATAATGGAGCTATTCCTGAAAAAGTATGCAAATGTTTACATTGTTCAACATTGGGTTGCATTTTTCCTTTCCGGAAGACATTAGGGAATTTCAAAGTTATTTGCAAATTATGTCTTTCCCTACTTAAAGAAACTAGTATACACAAACTAGCAAAACCTGGAGAAACACTGATGTCTGATGGCATACTGGAACTTCTTCCTCTTAAAAGCCCAATAATAAGTCACAGAAATTAAAATTCTTGTTGACAGTAGTGAAAGCTAAGAGAACATGGAACAGTTAAAAATGAGTCTTTAACAGCTACAGACGCCCACCAGCAAGGTCTGCAAGAAGAAACAGCACTAGCAGAACACTGTGGATACCATAAGAAGAAAGAGCACTTGTAGTGGGCGGTTCTCTGTTAAGGGGCATGGAGGCAGCCATCTGCCGGCTGACAGGGAGTCGTGTCAGGTATGCTGCCTTCCCCGAGCTAAGGTCCACGGTGTTGTCAAGAAGGTACCACAACTTGTCAAACAGCATGGGATATCATCCAGTGCTACTCTTTCACATGGGCACCGATGACACTGCAAGCCACAACCCGGGCAGAATCAATGAAGACTATAAAGCAAGTAAAAAATTTTCATGCCCAAGTTTTTTTTTCCATTTTACCACTAAAAGGAATGGATGCAGCCAGAAATAGATGTATAATGCAAGCCAACTTCTGGCTTCATTGCTAGTGCCATCACGAGGGTTTGCGCTTCTGAGACAACAAGCAATTCTTTGACTATAGCATGTTAGGGAGGGGTGGGATCCATCCGTCTAGAAGAGGCAAGGGGATCTCTGGCAGCGGGCTGGCCAGCGGGGTGAGGCGGGCTATAAACTGAAGGACTCGGGGCGGGGGGGTCCAAAGTGTCACTGATCATATCATCACATCCAACCAGGGAACAAGCAAGGCCAACCAGAGCACCGATACATGTTCCTTAGCCGCCTCCCAAGATGAGGACAAGAAGGCCAGACACCTCAAGCGTGGGCATGGCTACGGTGGATCTTCTTGCATCCCTCCTGGGAAAGCCGCGTGCTGGATTACCTCTCTGCACTGCCTGTACCCCAGCGCACACAGCCTGGGGAATAAACTGGAAGAACCAGAGATCTGTGTGTGGTCGCAGGGCCATGATCTCGTTGCAATTACAGGGACACGCTGGGACAGCTCGCACGACTGGAACTCTGCCATGGGTGGCTATGTACCTTTTAGGAAAGACAGGCCAGCGGGGCGAGGTGGTGGAATTGCTCCTCATGTGAGGGAGCAGCTGGAATGTATCGAGCTCTGCCTGGGGGTGGATGCAGAGCGAGTCGAGAGCTTATGGGTAAAGCATTAAGGGGCAGGCCAGCACGGGGGACACCGTTGTGGGTGTTTGCTGCAGGCCACCTGATCAGGGAGAGGAGCTTGATGAGCCCTTCTACAGACAGTTGCAGGCAGCCTCACAGTCGCAGGCCCTGGTTCTTATGAGGGCCACCTTATACTTATCAGCCACCCAATACTACTGGAAAGACAGCAGAGCTGGGAACACACAGCCCAGGAGGTTCCAGCAGGGCATTGATGATAGCTTTTTGATGCATGTGGTGGAGAAACCAAGAAGGCAAGGTGTGCTCCTGGACCTTGTACTCACAAACACAGAAGGACTGGTTGGGGATGTGAAGGCTGGGGGCAGCCTTGGCTGCAGTGACCATGAGAGGGTGGAGTTCAGGATCCTGCGTGAAGGAAGCAGGGCAATAAGTAGGACTGCAGCTGTGGACTTCAGGAGAGCTAACTTTGGTCTCTTCCAGGACCTGCTTGGGTCAGGGGTCTAGAAAGTAGGGTGGTCCAAGAAAACTGGCTAATATTCAAGCATCTCTTCCTCCAAGCTCACAATTGGTGCATCCCTCTGAGTAAGAAATCAAGCAAGGGGAGCAGGAGACCTGTATGGATGAGCAAGAAGCTTCTGGCAAAACTCAAACAAAAGAAGGAAGTTTACAGGATATCTAAAAGGGGATAGGCCACTTGGGAGGGGTACAGAGATGTCAGAACATGCAGGGGTGCAACAAGAAAGGCTAAGGTCCACTTTGGATGAAACCTGGTGAAGGAGGTCAAAGACAACAAGAAAGACTTCTTCAAGTACATCAGCAGGAAAAGGATGACTAGGAAAAATGTGGGCCTGCTGCTGAATGTGGTGGGTGCCCTGGTGAGGAAGGACACAGAGAAGGCGGAGTTACTGAGTGCCTTCTTTGCTTTGGTCTTTACGGCTAAGGCCACCCCTCAGGAATCCCAGACCCTGGAGGTAAGGAAGTCTGGAGAAAGGAAGACTTCCTCTTGGTCAAGGAGGATCACGCTAGGCATCATTTAGGCGAACCTGATGCTCACAGATCCAGGGGCCCTGATGGGATGCAGCCCTGAGTGCCAAGGGAGCTGGCAGGTGTTATTGCTGAGCCACTGTCCCTCATCTTCTCACCATCTTCTCCCTCATCTCCCTCATCATCTGACAGGAGAGGTGCCCGAGGATGAGAGGAAAGCCAATGTCACTCCATTCTTCACAAAGGGCAAGAAGGAGCACTCAGGAAACTACAGACCATTCAGCCTCACCTCCATCCCTGGGAAGTGATGGAACAGCTCATCCTGGAGGTCATCTCAAAGCATGTGGAGGAAAAAAAGGTCATCAGGAGCAGTCAGCATGCATTCACCAAGGGAAAACCATGCTTGACCAACCTGATAGCCTTATGTGATGGAATGACTGGCTGGGTAGACGAGGGGAGGGTGGTGGATGTTGCCTGCCTTGACCTCAGCCTTTGACACTGTCTCCCGTGACTCCCTCACAGGTGAGCTCAGGCAGTGTGGGTCAGGTGAGTGGATGGGGGGTGGACTGAGAACTGGCTGGTGGCAGAGCTCAGAGGGTTGTGATCAGCGCTGCAGAGCCTGGCTGGAGGCCTGTGGCTCACGGTGCTCCCCAGGGGTCAGTGCTGGGCCCAGTCCTGTTCAGCTTGTTCACCAGTGACCTGGGTGAAGGGGCAGGGTGTCCCCTCAGCACGTTGCTGATGGTGCAGAACCGGGAGGAGCGGCTGATGCACCAGAGGCTGCGCTGCCATTCAGGGAGACCTGGTCAGGAGAGCTGGGGCAGAGGGACCTCATGGAGCTCAACAAAGGCAAGTGCAGGGTCCTGCCCCTGGGGAGGGACAGCCCCAGGCACCAGCACAGGCTGGGGTGACCTGCTGGAAGGCAGCTCTGCGGAGAAGGACCTGGGAGTGCTGGTGGGCAGCAAGGTGCCCGTGGGCCAGCAGTGTGCCCTGGTGGCCACGAAGGCCGGTGGGATCCTGGGGGGCATCAGGAGAAGCGTGGCCAGCAGGCCAAGGGAGGTGATCCTCCCCCTCTGCTCTGCCCTGGTGGGGCACATCTGGAGTGCTGTGCCCAGTGCTGGGCTCCCCAGTTCAGGAGAGACAGGGAACTACTGGAGAGGGCCCAGCAGAGGGCTACGAAGGTGATGAGGGGACTGGAGCATCTCCCTGATGAGGAGAGGCTGAGGGAGCTGGGGCTGTTTGGCCTGGAGCAGAGCAGACTGAGAGGGGATCTTACCAATGCACACAAACACCTTAAGGGTGGGCGTCAGGGGGACGGGGCCAGGCTCTTTTCAGTGGTGCCCAGCGACAGGACAAGGGGCGACGGGCACAAACTGCAACAGAAGACATTCCTTTTGAATGTGACTTTGAGGGTGACAGAGTGCTGGAACAGGCTGCCCAGAGAGGTTGTGGAGTCTCCTCTGAACACACTGAAAAAGCTGCCTGGACATGGTCCTGTGCACCTGGTTGTAGGTGAACCTGCTTTAGGAAGGGGTTGGACTAGGTGATCTCTAGAAGTCCCTTCTAATCTCAACCATTCTGTGATTCTGTGAATCTACTTATACTAAAATGAAGGTATGAGGTAGAAATATCTAGATGTTGTAGGCAAGAGTAACCTAATTAGTGGTGCGCTCATAGCAGAAGTATAATACTCTCTTTTCTCTGCTTGTTTGTTCATAAGGTATATAGGTATGTCCTTTGACAACAGTTCCAGAGTGCATGCTTTTATTGACCCTGTACAACGTAAGACAGAAAATTCACAGACTGTGAACTTAAAGTTTGTTATTTCTCTCTACAGTAGATGTCCCTAAACTTTTGACATTTACCATAGGAAGTAACTATATTTCATCCACTATTCTCCATTGCAATAGGACTATGAGAGTTTAGAGAGTATTATTCATACTATGCAGGAAAGCTATCTGACTTTATGATCACCACAATGACTTTCACAAGCACTGGCTGTATGTTATTTTTATCTTAGTTTCAGTATCCTGTACTCTAATTTTTTACTTTTCACTTCTTAATTAGAGACAGCCTGTTGCTCTCATGCAGTGAGTACATTTATTATTCTAAAAATATGTTAGTCAAATGATCTTGTCTGAATAATACTTGTAAATTCCTAATATTTATCAGCAAAAACTGGTATTGCAGTTAAATTAAAACAACTCTAACACAATACCATAAATGCTACAGCTTGTTAAGCAGAATGACAGAGTCTAAGAAAATTTGCTTATATTTCTTTCAATCCTATTTGATTTATTTCTAGCAAAGAATAGTCATTTTTAAAGAGAGAGTTTTCTATATTAGGGATATCTCATGAGAAAAGATACTCTGATTCAACTCCAGAAAGGCAAAAAAAGAAGTACTACCCATAATATGTATCTTCTGTAACAAGAAAAAAACCCCTAAGCCTCCTCTGAAATTTCTTATTAATTGTTTATAACTCAAGAATTTATTCTGACTTCTTACAATAAATATAATCCTTTTTATAATTAACTTTTGACACTTAAGTTTTCTCCCCCTGTCTATAAAACAATGTTTCCTAATGCAAGATCTTTATTTTGGTTTTACACACAAGAACAGGTGTCTCACAAGAATAAAACAGACACACTTCTAAAAGATCATGTAACTGTATGAATTCTATATAATATTTTACTATGTTATATCACAGTATTTTGAAGATATACTTTGTGTTGTCCTTTTGGACCCTCTAATGAGCCTTGGGACCCAAACACAAGTTCAGAGTTGCAGAAAGACCAACCATTATCTGAGATTTCCAGGAATGTATTCACTGTTCGTCGCTTGAACATGCAAAAGCATAAATACCAGCTAGCTAGTTGAACATATGTGCTTTACCTATGCTGTAAGAAGAACAAATAGTATTTCCTTCCTAAGAAATATTCCTTTAGCAAATCTTTTTCTCATTCACATCTTAGCCAATTATTCAGTAAAACCTGGAAGGGTAGGGACAATGTAAAGTTACCAGTTCTCAGAATAAGAAGCCCTGGTCCCTCAGAAAGTAAAGTAAGTTTAAAAAGTGGGTTTAGGTGAATTGTCTTTAGAAATGGTCTCCTAAAAATGGTACATTTCCTTCATTTTATATTTGTGTAGAACATGCGTTCCTCAGCAAGGATTCTCATGCTTTTCCTTTGTGAAGCTAAATCATCTTCCCATTCTGTGTGCCAGGAACCCAGTGCCACAGTCAGTCTCACTTCTTCCTCCAAATGACCGGGCAAATGCCTGGAGAGTCATCGTCTCCCATCTCTACACTACTCCTACTGCACCCGCCCCCCAAACAGTCCAATTACAGACCCTGTATCTCAGTAATTTGCAGTCATGTTATTGTTCAGGCATTGAGGTCCTTGAACGAGGAAAGCTGACCATTTCATTAGAACAAGGATGTACATTATATGGATGTAATTCTTTAAAATTAGTTAATACTGCAAAATATTTAATTTACAAATGAGCTTGGATACATACTAATACTTAGATTATTAATTCAATATTATTACTCTTATTTTCATTATGCACATCAGGTTACATTAGGTAAATTTTGGCCTGGCAGTGTGCCCACGCATGCACTGAACAGAAAAACCAAGCTATGACCTGCCCCCCTCTGACCCCAAGTAAGAAAACTTGAGTTAGTACCATGATCTTTCAAGAAAACAAGAATGTTTTTTGGTAGTGTAAAAAAAAAAGGTGTTTTCAACTACAGATACCACCTCTGGAAGGTTATTCATTTGAATGCAGATCAGTTCTGAAAGAGGAAAAGGATGTTCCCAGCTAAGTCATAGATAGTAACTGCCATCCAATATAAATCCAGTGAGTGTGATTTTTACTTTCCATGTGGCAAACAATGTGTTATGCTTTCTTTAATGAAAAGACAGAGCAGAGAGGCTAAGAAACTCAAGTGGCCATGGAAATGCTGAAATCTAAGGAAATCTTTGGCAGGACAGGACAAGACATCAGTTGGAGTGGGCTGGCAGGGGCAGTCTGAATGGAAACCTCGTTCTGCTCTCATCCCCAGCCAAATGATTTCATTTACCAAGGCTGCTGCATTAGTTTGTTTCAGAAGTACAAAACCTGTAAGTGTTAAATTAAGGTCTCTGGTTACATATAAGTTATACATAAATACATGAAACACTTCTGGTTCCTTAAAAAGGCAATACAGAGTCAGTCGATCAGAATGAAGAATTTACCTTCCAATGGCAAATCTAACCTCTAACTGCCAACTGAAAGATGAGAGCTACCAAACCAGAACGCAAAAATGGAACCTGTTATACATTTCTAGCTATTACGAAAAATAATACATTTTCAGCTTCCCATGTATTAGCAGTTACTGGTGAATTCTATCACCCCATATATTTTCATTACAATAGTCTATTGTCAATATGGAAGTTGCATTTTTTTTAAAATAACTGCATCTACAAAGTAATTCTGCAATAACATGCCAAACACTTTATCTATTACTACCTTTAGTTTAACTCTACATGACATTTTAAATCATCATCCTCGAAAAAGTGACATATTGAAATCTTAGAGGTCTGAAATAATTGGGTATTTTCCCCATTTTACAGGGAACACATATAGGATATTCAAGCACAAGCTGAACAGGGAGCACTACAGAAAGTTTACTGTAAAGGAAAATATCAACCTCGCTGAAACCTTTAACAGACACTTCAAAACACTGATATAAAGAACTGTCTTTGGCTGATCATACAGGATTACCCCGATGCCATTCAGCTGATAAAGTAGACTGTGTATTGGTTAGATATAAGATGAAGCCTAAAGGAAATTTCAATTAAAGAAGACAAAATGTTATAACTGCCTTACCAAAAGAAAAGTCAATCATGGAAAGAAAAAAGTTCATTCTTTTTTATTTATTTCATATGAAGAAACTTCACTTTGGCATTCTAAATAGAGAAGCAGCAGAATGTAATACCCTGCAGTAAACTGGCCTCTGGGAACTATTCATTATTAATATTAGTCTCAGAATGACCACAGTTAAGCAACTTTGTTTTGCACTTGTATGAATAGATGCTTTATAATTTAATATTTAAGAAGAAGAGTAGCAAATGGTAGAGATAATTGGTGCTGGAAATTCCCAGTGGCAAATAAAATCTGTCCTAATAGCAGCCATTAAGCTAACATGATGTAACATAAAAAACCACAATTTAAATACATATTTCCTATATACTGTGACCCCTGATGACTCTGGTAACAGGACTGCATCCAGCACAATTCAGAAGTACAGGAAAGACACCACTACTTCAGTCTATTTGAGATAGCATGGTATGTTGAGATTCACAGTAAACAAAAATGTATTCAGACATTTCTCATATCACACTCTGACCATCCAAATCCACGCATCTGTTACTCTAATTACAAGCCTTCTGCAGCTGTGGCAAACATAAATCCGAGCTAACTCATTTTTAATAGTGGTTGGGGTGAACTTCAAGTAAAGTACACAAGGGGAAGTGGTATCACCTCTACAACAAATACACGGAGTCTGCAAGGAAAAACTGTATTCCTCTCCCTTTCTAGATCTTTTGTTACTCTGCCATGCCAGAATTCAATAGCTTAGGGAAACAGGTAATAGATTAGAAGGAAGCTCAATTTTTATTCAGAAGCAGCTCTTCACCATAGATCACATCCACTTACATTACAGCATATTATTGATTCAATAATATCTCTTAATTTATTATAATGAATTTAAAGTATACAATATTAATAATATTTAATTTAATGAGTTTGGATACTTAAAACTTCCCCCCCCCCCGATTTTTCCTTAATACTTTCAGATCAGACTCATACAAGCTCATTAATGAAAAAATAATCAAGTTGCTCAAATAAGATTTCAGACAACCAGAAGCAGCAACTCAGAACTGATTCAGCTTTAATTGTAAATGCATTTTTCTAGGATCAAGCCACATTTACCAATGTGACAGTGGACAGTTTTTTTCTGTGACTGCAGAAAAAAACCCTTGAAAATCTATTTTTAAAAGCTGAAACCTGGTATATAATACTCTAATCTATTCCTATGTGACAAGCAGAGTGAAAACATAGCAGTGTTCACCTGTCTCTCCTCCTAGATGACAGCAGCTGAAGAGCACTGTATTAGTTAATTTAGGGTTGGAAATACCACATTTTGAAAAAACACAGTAGTGTGAAAACCATTAAAAAGAATTTCCTGGAGCATTTGAAAGCACTGACACATTTATATTGATTAATGTTATGGTCCAGCATGCTGTTTTAATAGCCACTGATGAAAAAAGGATCATTGTACCCTTGGAGTGCAGAGACTCCAGCAGAGAGTGCTGAAGACTCCAAGCACCTTGGTACAGCATTAGCAGAATGTCAGCAAACACTGCAGCATTATGATGGTTGCAGCATTTCCTTCTTGCATTAGAAGCAAGAGTGCCAAGCAGCACCGCTAGGGGAGCAGCACCACTGCTTTGGAAAGAGTCAACACTTCCTTGATTTGCTCAGCAACAACTAAGACTCCAATGAGCTGCTCCTTGAACTTAGGTTTTTTGGAAAGACTTAGCAGACAGATCCTTAGCTACCCACCAGTAAGCTGGGAGGAGGGCTTCTGCAGTCTTCCTGTACACTTGCCATCTGGATCGTATCTCCAAATAAACACTATGCATTTGTAACTGTTCTTCCATTAGTACTTCTTATCACCAATAGACCAAACAAAAAATAATCAATAACCTGTGTAAAACCTGCAATGCTATAACTGCACAGTATCTTTACAAACTAATAAAGTCAGCAGAAATACTTGTTTTAGTGTAAAAAACCTTATTAGTTTATAGGCAACATGGAAGGCTGCATAAAGCACTTCATGTCCATATTATGAAATAAAATCTTAATACATGGCACTGTGACATGCCAGTTAAATTGAAAGTTTGACTAAAAATTATTTTATAGATATGACAGAATAAATTTTGGTAGTTTTCTCTGTTTTTTTTAAACACTAACAACATACCTACTCATAAACAACAACGCTTATAAACTGGCCTACAGAAAGCAGCAGTTTTTCATCATTTGTTGTTTTAACTTTAAATAGAATGGAAACATTTCTAATATTTATATTGTAAAAAACATGCTTTGAAACATCATTTTATATAAAGCAGAGGCATAATATTACAAATAAGACCTGAAATTATGATTATTCATTACATTTAGGTGGTGTTTCAACTGTACTACTGACAATAATTCTCTGACTTACTTGTTGAAGCATGATGAACTATAATTATTAATGCAACCGTACAGAATTTTTTGATTCAGTAATAAATGATTAAACATTTTCTGTGAAAGAAAAGCTATAGAAATGGAATCTTGCATCACCACTTGATTTTATGCATTCAGTTCTGAATGAATCATAAAAAGCTCATTAATAATGACAAATTAATGCTTACACAATAACTTTAGTGAAACACTGACACTGGGAATGTTTATTAATTGACCACTTTCAAGATTCTAACTTTTATTATAGCTCTCTCCTAATACTGCATCTTCAAATTTGTTTAATCACAAAATGGTCTGGGTTGGAGGGGACCTTCAAAGACCACTCTACCATGGGCAGGGACATCTTTCACAAGGTCAGGCTGCTCAAAGCACCATGCAACCTGTTCTTGAACATGTCCAGGGATGGGGCATCCACAGCTTCTTTGGGCAACCTGTTCCAGAGTCTCGCCACCATCACCATAAAAAATCTCTTCCTTTCAGTTTAAAACTGTTGCCCCTTGTTCTGTCACTACAAGTCCTGGCAAGAAGATTCTCTCCATCTTTCTTGTAAGTTCCCTTCATACAGTGATAGGCCACAACAAAGTCTCTCTGGAGCCTTCACTTCTCCAGGCTAAACAACCCCAACTACCCCAGCCTTTCTTCACAGCAGAGGTGTTCCAGCCCTCTGATCATTTTTGTGGCCCTCCACTGGTCTCAATCCAGCAGATCCATGTATTTCTTGTACTGGGGACCCCAGAGATGAAAGCAGTACTCCAGGTCGGGTCTCATGAGAGTGGGCCAGAGTGGGAGAAGCCCTTCTCTCACCCTGATGGCCACCCTTTTTTTGACGCCGCCCAGGACAGGGCTGGCCGCCTGGGCTGCGAGCACACATTGGCAGGTCGTGTCCAATTTTTCATAAACCAGGATCCTCAAGTCCTCCTCTGCAGGAGTGCTCTCAATCCATTCATCACTCGGCCTGTCTTGATACTGGGCATTGCCATGACCCAAGTGCAGGACCTTGCACTTGGCCTTATTGGCCTCATGAGGCTTGTATTAAATTATTTTTTAAAAAATAAACTAGTTCTTAATGTATTTGTAAAAGCTCTTAAACAAGTAAACGTCAATCTACTCCTCAAGTAAAGCAGTTAAACCATTTGCAGAACACTATCAAGGAGCAGAGCAGCTAACTGAAAAAAAAAATAAATGCTAGTTTCAATTAGAATTATACACATATTACTTGTAGATAAAGGTACCACAAAAGTCTCCCCACAGTAATATTTTCAAGACCTAACTGTACCTTTGATTTTGAAAGGTTTTACGGACTACCAAATCACACAAACAGAGGAAATCCTACACATAATTGCTTCTCAATATTAAAATATTTTTCCAATTGAGTTCCACTATGATTTGAAATATTTTCATTACAAAACAATGGCGGTAAAGAGAAGGGAAAATAAAATAATCTATAGGTATGTCCAAATTCTCTGAATTGGGTAGTTGCAGCTTTTCTCCTACGCTTCCACAGAATCAGTCTGGAAACTAAACATAAATTATGGACAAATGCATTCATTCACATGCAAATAAAATACTGGGAAAGAAGACCACTCATAAATACTTACTGAACCAACTGAAATTATCACATCTCCATACTTATCTTGTGTTTCTAATTAACAGAAAAAAAATGGAACTACTTAAACAATAGCATATGGTAAAAATGAAATGCAAGAAACAATTCTTCAACCTCATGTTAATTAAATGGAGATGAAACGACTACATTCTTCTGTGTATGTTCAACCACTCTTTTTTTATTTCTTTTAACAATGTCTTTTCACACATCTTGGTTTTTGGTGGTTTTTTTTTCCCCCTTTAAGCCCACTCATTTCTGCTTTTTAAGCAGAACAAAGAGCGAGCAAAGAACAAGTGATATCTGGATGCTAGAAGAGATGAAAATGCAGATCAAATAATCACTCACATGCATTGAGCATTCTAAGTCTGACAGATTTTAACTTAATATTTGCACCTAATGAAACACCATAGCACACACAAAAATAGAAAACAAAGCACAGATAAGTTGTTGCACTGACCCCACCACTGAAAGGCTAAGTCAAAGTATGACTCAAATAGCAATTTCAGAAAGCCAGTACAGATTTAGCTTGACTTTTAAAACATAAAGACTAAATATTGCTAGTGGAGCTACAACTAAAAAGGGGCATTAAAAATAATTTTAATAAACTGCTGAGCAGCCTTTAGTTTCACATTAACATCAAGTCAAATGTACATGGTCCTAAATTATAGTCATCTAAACTACTAAAAAAGCATGAGGATTCTGAACAAATCTTTAAAACAACAAATAGAATACTGCAGAAAAACAACAGCATGAAGGTAAACAATTTTGGTTTGCTGCAACCTACATAATTGAAACTACTTCTAATTATATATTACTGATCCTTCTTAAGTAATAATAATCAAAGCCTACGGACTTCTTGACAAAGTAAAAAAACATTCCACTGCTTAGTGCATTTTCTATCTAGTCAATTTTCTTATCTCTTTTTGACTTGAGAACCACTTTCAGTTGATGACAAAAAAGAACAAGTTTATTGTTCTTTCAAAAAAACTACGATTCTCTTTACATCCATCTTCTTTCTACTATGAATTAAATTGTTCCATTCTAATCTACATGCTCTCAACATTAAATTTATTCATGAATAATTTGTCCTACCTGACCCAAAAAGGAGGGAACAAGGGCTCCCAAATTCCTTGTACAGACCATGCAGTCATATAGCTGGACTTTCCGTGCTTGCGTAAGGAGGGGCTGAAACTCCCGTGGGGTACTGAGTCCTGAACACCTAATTGCTGGCTTACAAAGCACCGGACAGTTTGACTTTTCCCTGCCAGCCTGTCATTCCCCTGTTTAGTGTACTTGCAGCACAGCACCAAGAGTGTTGGGCCCACTAGCATGCAACAGGTTCAAAGTACCCAGCAAGCAACAGATGCTCTGTGCTTCTGTGGCAGACCAGGATTCTAGACAAACGTATCTCCAGCCATTCCCCAGTGCCCAGAAATCCTGCTCAAACTCCTCAAACAGGGAACATCCCTAGAAAAAAATTGTGTGTGCTAATCCTACTAAAATACAGTTTAGCCTTTGGTAAAACACATTTTAAAACTGCATAAGCTACCTTCCTAGAGTAAGCATTTGGCAATTAACCTGTATTAGTAACACAAAAAAACCCCACCCAGAAGTCCCTCTGTGATTACTGCTAAAATCACTAAACTTGGTTGGTTGTTGTCCTGATTCAGAAAATTTCTTTATGTTTGCCCATCATATTCAGAAGAATTAGATTATAAATATTAAAAGCATATATTATGGCTAAACAGATAAAACTTAAAAACATCCTGAATATCCCAGAAAATCAGATTGGTAAAATAATACTGGAAATGTATATTTTGATTTATTAATCCATGTGTTTCATAAAATTAAGCAGTTTTCCTGAAGATACTGTTTGCTTGCTTGGTTGTACTTTATAACTGTGGTCTTCTTCAGAATAGCTTTACTAAAAATTTTGTTTCTACTTTTAAGGAAAGTGGTAGCTCTCTCTGACAACCTCCTGTGTCAAACTGTGATAATAATACTGCTATTAAAAAATTTTGTGAACATTTTGAAAGTTAAAAGGTAAACAGGGTGAAAGAAATTTTTCCCTACTAGTACCATAGTATGTGTAATCCAGGCTGTGCGTGTTGGCAACCCTATAGCACTAATAAAACACGTCAGATTACAGCTCTTTTTCCTGCTTGAGATCTCTATGAGACGTTTGTATTTTCTAACTGGAAACAAGGAAAAAATGAAATCTTCAGATGGTAAGACATTGCTACATATATCTCCTCTGTGAAATGTATTATCTGAATCACTATTAGCTTTGTAAACATACCTTAAGAATAGCTGTTCCCATTCACTGCTATCCACCAGCGCATCTTTCAGAGCTACAATGAAGCCACATTGTAATCTATATAGTCTATAGTAATTAGAACAGTACTAATCCACACAGATGAGCAGTGTTACCCTTTTCCCAGAATTAAAATTAAGAAAGGCGGGGGGGGGGGGGGGGGGGGGGGGGCGGGGCGGGGGGGGCGGGGGGAGAACAGTACTTCTACAAAAATAATAGTTTCTAAAATTATTTATATTTTGTAGGCATCACGCTATCATTTAATGAACAAATACTGTACTCTTTTTCAGTAATTGCCATTACCAACGAAGACATTACACAATACGGTTCTAATAAATTTTAGTTCTTCAGCTATTACTTTTCCCCTCGGTTTTATCTTCTAAGAACACAGGAGTTCTAAACAGGTACTTTTGATATAACATTGATCTGACAGTTGCAGAAATTATTAGGCACTAGACCTTTCAAGATGGTCGTGTAAATCACAAGTGCTGTTATTACTTGCTCTGATTTTTATGCCATTATTTTCTTGGTAAACAGAGCCAGGCTGAAAAAAATTCTACCATGACAGAATGCTTAATCCTATTTCTTTCCATGGTGCTTACAATACTTTTGTGGGATTTCCCAAAGGAGTACTCCATAGTTTTATATCGTGAGTTAGGTGGGGATTTTTTCCTCTCAGTGTTTCTTATGTATCATGATCTTGCAGAAGTGTTTAAATCAACCTGCGTTTCAGAAAAAAATTTCCAGGTTTTGGAAACAGCATAAGATTACTATTCTATTGAAGCTTCCTTAAATCTAGCTGAACACAAAAAAGAGACTTACAATAATACTGTAATATTTTATAAATAGGGTTTGAGCTTAATCCTGTTGGAAGAATGTTTTTAAAGACAGATCTACTTCCTGACATAATCACAACTGAGCAATTAACTGTTGATAAAAATCTAAAAGAAATACCTCTCAAGGCCTCCAGTAACAACATTCATCGGAACAGTGCTAAATCTGAAATGGGCTGATTATGTAAGTGAAGTGGCATACAGTTCACCTACAAATGTTCTACAACACAAAGCAGAAATCATCAATATTATAAATGAAACTTGTTCTTCATATTTTTTCTGTAAAGTGGATTATCATCATGTTTATGTCCCATATTTCAGCCACATCATTGTATCATTGTATATACTCTGTATATAGAGAAAAATAGGTGGAAATTAAATACATTCCCTTTGATAGAAACTGAATGTAAGCAGTGCCACAGCAGCCAAACTCAAGATGAAACAGCAAAAAAGAATGGTAGAAATAGAAATAACGTACCCCAAGAGCATAATGCCTGATAATCTTCTATAATTCAGAAAGAGCTGTCCAGGAAATTAGTATCTTAATATACAGAACTCTATAGTTTTCCTCCCTTTACTACCTGAGAAACCAGTGGATCTTGACAAAACACACTCCAAATGTATCTTAACTTCTCTGTCGGCCAGCCAAATACCTGTAAACTTCAGCCAGGATATAAGCCTCACAGATTGCTTTTTGCTGTGATTGTCATTGTATGAATTATGCTGCTATAATGCAAATTATTATGGAAAAAATCATTATGAACTTACATTAATAGCAATAAACTGTATAGATCAATAATGGAGTACTTATTTTTACCCAAATGAACAGGAACAGTTTTGAATTAGACAAGCAATAATGACCTCCTCTAAGAAAAAGTGTAGCCTTTTTGGTTTTTAAATTGTAGTCATCACTGATAATAGTAAGCACCATAAACACTTAAACAGCTAGCATTTTCAATGATCAAAATTACAATATTGAGAGAAAAAAAATCTTTCTTACCTATGTATACAATTTTTAGATTCTAGATATGCCATACCAGAAGCAGCATCTAATGAAAATTTCACCAACTGTTTGGTTTTTAGCTCATCCTTCTTTTTTCTTAAAAAGGACAGGAAATCACCTCCTACAAAAACAGAAAGATGGACAGTTAGACATGACGGATAGGATACTGACAATTAATCTCTCACTAGGGTTGAGAGGCCAAACAAAATACAGCTATCAGCTGTTCTCACCAACTCATCAGTTTGAGTTTAGCCTGAGAAAAAGGAAGGGACTCACCATTCAAAATGCAGTTTCTGTAACTTAGTAGGTGCTTAAAAGTGAAAACCGCACCACAGAAAACTGCACATATGTTTTTGATATACCCGAAATCTTCACCAGGGTACATTAGATACAGACTTACATGAGAATTTCTGACAAAAATGATTGATAGTTTGTGATAAATGTAACTCTAATCACAGACTGGTCGCTGTAGGGATTTAATAAAAACTGTGAATAAAGGTTAGTTGCTTTTAGTTACATGACAGTGACTTGATTTTTAATTGATTTGCAGTGCTGTTTCTCACGTTCTACACTGATGTGTTTGGAGGGCTAAGTGTTTTACTTCTTGGGCAATATTAACTGCACATTTGACACTAACAATTCAAGGCAAAAAACCATTACTGTGACTTCACAGTCTTCTGCCTGGGGGGAATAAAGTTGATGCCCTCTTGTCTGAGGAGGCGCAAGGGTCAGCATGAAGTATTTCTAAAAAGTAAACTGCATTTGCAAAAAAAAAAAAAAAAATCCTGAAAAATTGATTTAGGACAAAAATAATCAGGAGACACATTATACAAACACTGCAATGCCATGTTCTGATTGATATAACTGAATTAAAGATCTTTTTCTAAAAAAAGATTTTACTGTTCCAGTCAAAGGCAAAAAAATCATAGTGGAGCTTTCCACATCACACTACTTATTTGCTAGCGTACAGCCAGCCATTGCTCTGGTCTTTGATTCTTTTAACTTTGCACTGAATTCACTATAGAGATTCTCTCCTGCAAATAATGCACTGCTACACAATTTTATATACTGCCTTTCTTAGCAATATGAAAAGACACTATATATTAAAGGTTTCATATGGGATTTTCTTAGGAGGGTATTTCTATTTATATTTCATACTCTAAGAAATAAGAGACTATTAAAGAAAAAAAAGTCTGCTGTTAAGACATGTAACTGTAATACCTTTAAAATACTAAGTTGAAGTAACTGTAAAAAGGATTAACACCTTAACTGCCAACTGTTTTGTTTATTCATTTTGCCTGGGATCAGGCTTTTTTTAGTACAAATAATCTGGATATGATGGCTTTATAGGCTGACCGTTAATGAAAACTCTGAGATAATAAGCACCTGATAAACTGTAGATCAAAACAACTGTTACCATTTTGCTTGATTTCCTTTATTGTAAACCTGTAATACCACAGGAAAGCCAGAAAATGCTCTATTTTCACACAATCATGTAACACTCGGGCTTCCAGGGACCTCTGGGGATTCAAACTGCCTGCTCAAGCAGGGCCACTTAAAGCTGCTTGCCTAGGACCACGACCAGATGGTCCTGGTGAACATCTCCAAGGAGGGAGACCCCACAACCTCTCTGGGCAACCTGTGTCATCCTCACAGGGAAAATAAAGTGTTCCTTCATGTTCAGGAGGAACCTCCTGTGTTTCAGTGTCTGCCCGTTGCCCTGGCACTGGGCACACACTGAAAAGACCCTGGGTCTGTCTTCTTTGCACCCTCCCTTCAGGTATTTATATTCACTAGTAAGATCCTCCTAAGCCTTCTCTTCTTCAGGCTGAACAGTCCCAGCTCTTTCAGCTTTTCATCCAAGGAAAGATGCTCCAGTTCTTTTATCATCTTCGTGGCTCTTCATTGGGCTGTCTCCACTACATCCATGTCTGTCTTGTACTGGGGAGACCAGCACTGGACACAGTACTCCAGATGTGGCCTCACCAGAGCTGAACAGCAGGGAAGGATCACCTCTAATGCAGCCCAAGATACCATTCACCTTCTTTAGAGCAGTAACACACCACTGGTGGATGTTCACTCGATGCCCAACAGGACCTCCAGGTCCATTTCTGCCAAGTTGCTTTCCAGTTGGGCAAGCACCAGTATGTACTGGTGGCCTCTCAGGTGCTGGACTTTGAACTCCTTGTTGAACTGCACAAGGTTCCTGTCAGCCCATTTCTCCAGTCTGTCCAGGTGCCTCCAGATGGCAGCATGACCCTCTGGTTTATCAGTCCCTTCTCCCAGTTTGGTGTCATAAGCAAACGTGCTGAGGGTGCACTCTGCCCCGTTACCAAGATCATTAATGAAGATGTGAAACAGTATCAGACCCAGTACTGACTGCTGGGGTAGACCAGTAGCTACTAGCCTCCAATTTTCTTAATACTCTTGATTCCAAACAAACAGGTGAATAAAATTACTGATACGTTCTTCTTCAGTGACGAACAGCAGTTTTTAAAAAGCAGTGTACATAACAGCAAAACCCAGCCTGTTTTAAAGCCTATATGGTCTATTTTCAGTTTGTAAGAGTAACAAAGGGCTTGTATAAACCACGTAATACAAAACTACTGATCATGTAGGTGTTTAAAATCAGACTGCCAGAACAATTGTTAATGTGCAAGGATGAAAGCAAAGGTGAGTAATCTTTTTTACTCACAACACAGCAAATGCTCTCATGTTGGCCAACAAGAACCCCTCAGATGGGCAGGCAAATACTGCATCCTCAGCATCATCATACTATATCGTCTGCATCATCAACAGAGCCGCTGGCACACACAGAGCCCGTGATGCCCTTCGCTCCTAGGCTGGGTAACACAGAGATGAAAAATCCAGATCTGACTGGATGCCCTTGACTCTAAAGTCAGTTTGAAATACCATGTTTTACACACATTACATCTCCAAAGTTTGACAGGGTGAATATTGTGATACTGAATTTTAAAATTCTAATGAAATCTTAGAAGAATAGAATACTACTGTAAACTGGACTGGGTAATAATTGCCTTTCCTTTGATCTGAGAGGTTACTGACATCGTTTAGTAACAGGTAAAAAGTAGGTATTGCCAGAGAGAAGGAAGGTAAACACTACATTGAAATATGTGTCATTTCTTATAGATGTGAACAGAATTATTCTGGTTACAGCAGACAGATAACAATAATTCTTAAACAATTCCCCCCTCTAATACATACAAACAAGGTGATGAAAATTATTTTGTTTATATACTGAGAACTTACTGCTCTGTACATAGGAATAATCTTTTAATTCACAAGTATGATTATACGCCTTTATGAATGTGAAGTCTTTCAAACTTGACAAACTGTGGCATTATTTGAAGGAGAACAGTAAATCAAGGAAGCTTACAGGAAAAACATGTAAGTTCAACCTAAAAAAAAAAATTATCTTTAGCCACCAATGTTCCAATATTGAAGACTAAGAATTTCTAACAATTTACTGCAGGAAGAACTGAAATAAAGATAAGCGCAGTTTGATACACTGAAGGAAAAAAAAAAAAAGCCTTCTCACATAGCCATACTAAAAATGAATGAACATGTCCTAAGTAAGAAAGGTCTCTTTATAAAAGGTGTTATAACAGCATCAGTGTGAATCTAAATTCAAATTCCTCACAGTTTGTATAAATTCTTTGGAGAAATTAGTTACTTCTTTTCAAAATCAATAGTAAAAAATCTGTTCTCAACAGATTACTAAAGATAATAAGGTATCAAAAGAAAAGCTAACCATATCCAGTAAAACATTAGAAACAATACATGTTATGAATTTGTTTCTAACATGCACAGGCAGTCAGATTAAGACCCTAATTTTCATGACATCATATCTGAACAGGATTAAATGCTGCTGAGTTCCTTCCAACAGAGTATGCTGAAATTGCACAGCACAAACCTGTAACCTCCCAATATAATCAGACCATCAAGAACTGATTTAGACTTGCTGATTTTCAGTGTTTGGCATGTACTGTATGAAATTCCAGAGTTCTGAGCAAAACCAGCACTGTATACCTCAAGTTGCATAAAAGGTATTTTATGCCTATCATCAAAACACTGTTTTCATAGTATTATCTTGCCTCAGTCTCAATGGTGAAAAAGGTCATCAAAGGTGCATTTTTGCTAGTAGTTCTGTCTTCACTTGTATCCATCCTCACACAGAGATAACAAAAATGTCTTTTAAATACTCTATTCAATATTGACTTAAAAGCACTGTTTGTTGCAGACAAAATAAATGAGCAAACTGATACACATCTCATTCTGTACAAGATATGTAATTTTAGGTTAAATCTGATTATCCTTATCATTGTGACACCAACACAGACAAGTGTCTGTCCTTCAACTAACAGAATTATTCTCATTAGTAAATTCGGAGTTTAAATGTTCACTGTGGCCAATGTCTCAGCTACTCATCTTCACAGGAAAGCATCTGCATGAATACTTTCAAAGCTGAGTTAAGCGGATTTCACTACAAACCTTTCTGTGCAGAACTATGGCTATGTAATATCTTCATGTACTTCTTAAAACAAGTTTAAATATAAAAAGCCCTAATTCACTATTTGCAGCACATAGTGTCAGAGCATTATCTCCAATATAATAGCTGTTGGTAAATAAACAGACCAATTAGACTATGAAACATCTGAAACAAACCTAGCTACCTACGTAATAGTAAGTAATGCTTTCTCTTATATGTGGAATTTCTATTGTATTCTAGACAGCTACCTGTTTTCCAGTTAATGGCACACAACACTACCAGTAAATGAGGTCTGCTCCCACCACTCTAATAACTACAGAAATAACTAGACCATTACAGTATGATCACCAAGCAGAAATCAACTGCCTGTTTTGGGTTTACAGAAAGATAAATAACAGTACTGGAGTGTCTGCTTAATATAATAGAATTATTTTACTAAATAGATGACAAAATGTAGTACATAAGCAGAAGCTCCATGAGATCAGCCCGCTATTCGTGTATTTCACTGTGAATGTGAGCTATTTATCATTACATGCAGAAATTTTAAGAGTGAAAATACCACATATAGGTATCTCCTAGTGTTGGCCATACTTTATAGCATAAACTTTATGCTGTATGTTAAGTAGTATTTTATGGCAGTATCACTGTTCACTTAATGGTGCGCACAAAAGTAAGCTAGTGTTTTGCAAGACAGAAAAACACTACCTGTGATCTCTGAGAAGAAATCAAAATGCAAGAAACAGTAATGAAATATGTTAAATCAGTTTACAAAATAATTAATTATGGTAATCTTTGAATTTAGTGGAATTTATAAGAAATTATGAGTACATACTTCAGTGCTCTCCTGAGCTGGTGCCCAAAATGTTCTAGGCACTCCTGGCAGCATTCTAATAACCAGTATTGACACTGAACGTAATTAAAACATATTTTTGAAACTTTGGTGTGAAATCTCCCACTCATTGATATCTAGATATACAGACAGACATTGTTTATATATTACATCTCTATATAGCATCACACCATTTAAATGTTATGCATAATAATTATACAAATATTAACATATATGATAGTGTAATAGCAATTATTAATAATGAATGGAATTACACATATTATTATTCACATATAGGTTTTAATAAAGTGGGATAACTTCCTTTATTAATCAGCCTTGCTAAGCAGTAGTTTGTTTGGAGTCCACTTCACTCTTCTTAAATTTATACACACATTAATCATGTAGATACGGTATGCTTCTGGCCATACCACTTAATGGTCACTTAACACAGAGAAGATCCACGACTCAATATTCGTAATTGTTTTATAAGCTCTTATAATATTATTGAAATTACTTTTAACTGCTCCTGTATTTATAAATTTGATGATTCATATGATCAGTCTTCTGACTAACCTAAAAGATATTTAGAGCATCTTTATTGCCCAGTATCTTAATCCCACATACATCATCAACAAAAAAAACCCAAACACAGCTACTTAGAATTACGAATTTAAAATAGAAAACATGCATCTGCAGCAATTCTAGAAGACAGCTTTTTAACAAAGTAAGCAGTTGTTTGACAAACCATTAAAAATGTAAGAGTTTAGAAATGCTGAAGCACTCCTTTTCCTTTTGTGTGCCTTCACTTTCAACTAATGGATCATTTGTGTGGAGTGAAGTGCTTTCATTTTTTAAAAAACCTCTTACATAAGTAGTAACAGAAACTGTAAGTAAACCCAAGGTTTTTCAACTGCCTACAGAGTACTATTGTAAAATCCACTTAAAACATCATTCTTCCTGCTAAGCAAAGCAAATTAAAGTTGCTATAATCATGTAAGGTTTTGCCATACTAATGGCCAGTGGGATCCTGGGGGGTATCAGGAGAAGCGTGGCCAGCAGGCCGAGGGAGGTGATCCTCCCCCTCTGCTCTGCCCTGGTGGGGCACATCTGGAGTGCTGTGCCCAGTGCTGGGCTCCCCAGTTCAGGAGAGACAGGGAACTACTGGAGAGGGCCCAGCGGAGGGCTACGAAGGTGATGAGGGGACTGGAGCATCTCCCTGATGCGGAGAGGCTGAGGGAGCTGGGCTGTTTGGCCTGGAGCAGAGCAGACTGAGAGGGGATCTTACCAATGCACACAAACACCTTAAGGGTGGGCGTCAGGGGGACGGGGCCAGGCTCTTTTCAGTGGTGCCCAGCGACAGGACAAGGGGCAACGGGCACAAACTGCAACAGAAGACATTCCTTTTGAATGTGACTTTGAGGGTGACAGAGTGCTGGAACAGGCTGCCCAGAGAGGTTGTGGAGTCTCCTCTGAACACACTGAAAAAGCTGCCTGGACATGGTCCTGTGCACCTGGTTGTAGGTGAACCTGCTTTAGGAAGGGGTTGGACTAGGTGATCTCTAGAAGTTCCTTCCAACCCCAAGTATTCTGTGATTCTGTGATCCTGTGACTGATAATGGTCAGCAAACTTGCCTTAGACTTAAGGTGGATCAAAGAAGCTAGAGCGTGAAGCCAGTGATCCTACCATAAAAGCCTGTCCAAAAAATGAAGTCTGTCATTATCTGCCAAGAAGTAACCAGAAATCATAGTGAGACATCAACAGCCAGCATCTCCTGTCCTTTGTGCTGCATAAAATAACACTGCCTGGACTTACTTGTACTCGTGGTATTGTGGCTATTAGTATATAGGACTATAAATGGGTGGATAGAATCTACTTCGGAAGCTAACTAAAAGGGAGATAATCTTCCCCCGGGAAGACTTCCATGCAGTTTTGTTTCATTGATGCCTATAATTGGATTATGCTTAAAAAACAATAATCACTGGCCTTGAAAATTATTCCAGATTAGAAAGTCATGACAGTCTGTGTGAAACAGACCATACATGAAGAGCAGGGTTTTTTTAACCTAAAGAAAAACTATGAACATTTAAATACAGACACATAAAAAAATATTTTTACTTAAAGAGTTTCTGTAGGTAAAGCAAAAATAATAATGTGAAGGAATTCCAAAGAAATAAGACAGATATAGACATTGTTGTAGCTATCAAAACATCTGCTGATTTTTTGTATTGGGTTGTTTTTATTTAGTTTTCAAACAGATTTTCTAGTTTCATCTACTTGCTGATTTACTTTTGTACGATCCTGATATAAAATAAAGTATCATCAAAGCCTAAAATAATTGAAAAGATAAACATCAAACTCCAGTCTCAAAAGAATACTGTACAGTGAGGCTTTGGTCTTGTTTTATCAAATAGAGAAACTCTGAGCTGCAAGGAATTTTTAATCACCACTACCTACACCCCAACAAAGGAATCTGACTGTTCCCCCTCTTCTCTTTGTATCTTCACAGCTGGAAACCATGTAGCAAATAGAAGCCCACATCAACGTACAAGACTAAGAAGGGAAGGGGGGAAGAAGAAATGGGGTCTGTATGTGTATGTACATGTGTGTGTAGTACAAGAGGACTCGGGGTGAGATGATGAAGTTGGACTTATATATGGAAGAAGGAATCCACAGGGGGGTGTATGGTTCACAGGACGATGTGCCCAACAAGAGAGAAGATGGCAGAGGTTACAGAGAAGTAGAAACAACAAAAAATGGAAGCTGGAAGCTTATTTGGGTGCAGAAGGAAAGGATACAGTAAGAGACAAAACCTAAAGAAACAGACATGGATCATATTTCTGTGAAGAGAAGCTGTAGGGTAGACAAGAATACGGCTTTAGCAACAGCTGGGTATTGAATGAGACAACTTATTTGGCTAGGTAAAAAAAAGAAAAAAAAAAAGAAGAATTGCATGGAACAATCCAGACAGTCACTATCACTGGTAAAAATCTGCACCTTATCTCTAATTTGAATTTGTCTAGCATTTGAATGACCATTTGTTGTTGTTGCACTGACTTTTGACAGCATGCAGTAAAGATTCAGGATGTGTCTGCAAGACAGAACACAGATCTGAAATTTGGTGGCGAAAGTCAGCTACTGAAGGTGTACTATACAACCAATAAGGCAGATCATGCCGGACTTCATTAAGTATTCAGGGATCTCTAAAGAGAAGCAATTGGAAAAAATCGTGAAGATCTCTCTGCCTTCAGAAGCAGGAAATAGAAAAAAAAGACACCATACAAAGTAGAAAGCACAGCAGTTAAATCACATAACATAAAATTAAAAGTTAACATTTTTTTCAGCATCAATCAGCCTTCCAGCAGACTCTTTTTGCTAGAGGGACAGAGGCACTTCTGAAAGTTCTGCAAGATCAACTGTTGAAATAGTTGCATGAAGTTGTAACTGCACCATAGGATTACACATCTATCTTCAAAATGCCCTACTCTAGAACACACAGCTCATGAACATAAAAAGTTCCTACCTCTAAACTAAGTTCTCACTTCAGGGCAAATTAAAATTCAATTCAATTAAAATGAACATGAAGAAGGAGAAGAAAAAAACTGTGGCTTGAGATTGCTTTTAGTATCTTACAGATTACATTTATTTTGGTTTGTTTTTCCCTTAAACCTAGGAAGAGAAAAAAAAATCCAAAGTTTAAAGGGACTCCCCCAGTTTGTTTTTGATTACATGGGAGACTGCATGATAAATTAAGAGCAGATGAAAACACAATTAAGTGATCCTGAGTGTTTCAGTATATTAAACCCCCTTATTCTCAAAGCAGAAATACTATAAGGTCCATGATCACTAGGAGAGAAGTTGGGACCTTCCTAAGACAGGAAGATAACAGTGAGGAAGGGTACAAGAGAAGAGTATTCTAGTTTCTTCTTTTTCCATCTTTTTCCGTGAAAAGATGCTGAGTTCACTCTGGAAGGAGAAAAGAACAGGAAGCAGGTTTTAACAACTCCTTCACCATTTTCCTGATAATCTTCCCTACACCCCATCAAAATCCGGCATCCATTTGTCTCAGGTTATCAGCCTGGATGCCGGCCAGCTTACAGATAATGCTAGCGGTATTCCAGGCAGTCTCTCTGATCATCACCTAAATTTGCTAAAAATGAGCTGTTATGAAAACTCCTCATGCCCTGTGTGGCCTTAAGAGACAATGGCAAATTGTTCTTCTCCTGTTCTGAATACCAAAGCAGTTCCTCATAATTACTTCCCTTTCCTCAGTTTTAAGGTCAACAATGCAGGATTGAAGCGCAAAAAAACCAACTGGGAAAAGAGGCACAGAGCAAATTAAAATGAATACATTAACCCAGAAAATATGAGTAAAAAGCTCTATTTTTTAGATTTATGTGGCATCACAAAAAAATTACATACTTTCTTACATACTACAAACCATACTTCTACACAAGGTTCTGCTGTTCCTCATTTTGGAAGCCAGCCCTAACAAAGGCTTATCTATACTAGAAAATTCCTGTGGTGAAGGCTATAGACTACATTCAGAGTCTCAAATATACAGCAAACCTTACTGAACTGGTAGCCCACCTTTTCTACATTACTTTTCAGTCAGGCTAGCCAAGTCCATATGACAATACAAACTCATGGCGCTATACTAACATCAAGGATTTGGCAAATCTCAACATACCTGGTTTCTTTTCCCAAAATTCATTAGCAGTTCTCACTTTAACATCTTCTGTCTGTCTTAGGATAAACTGAATACTTAAAATGTATCACAACAGATTATTAAAAAGTTACTATACTGAGTTATGAAATAATGCATATTCACATTTTCAGATCAGAAGATATCAGAAAAAAACTCCGTCAAATACTACCTTTGCAACAAACCTTACCAAACTGTCTTAGCTGACATTTCATTATAAAGTAGTAAGAAGAAAAGGAAGAATAGTACAAAGAAAATAATTTATAGCAACATATGGGATCACCAGAGTTCTTTGTAATACTAACAGGTTCCATAACCTAATGTTTCCAAGCAGCACTTTTGAAAGGTATGAAAATCCTGGACAGTATACATCAACTTGAGAGTTGTACTCTACTTTTCCTGGAGTTCATCTGAATAATTTCTGCTCCTTCAATGCAGTATTTAAAATTCACTGCATGACACTGCAATTACAGTAAGATTTATTTCACTGTATTGTAAAATCAAACATGCCTTTTTGGCATGGACTTCTCATTAGCTATATGCTAACACAGCATCTCAAATCTGCTCTGGGGCAGTGGAGACAGAAGAAGAAACTGGCAAATACTGTTTTTCACTACTCAGTAGCCTCCCTGGAGTCAGAATCAGTAGGGAGAGTTTAGCCACTGTATTCTCCCCAGGTATTGGTAAAGCTTAGGTCATAAACCAAGTTTATAGGCTTCTTATCTGCACAACAGCTTACTATCAGAACACAGTCCTCCACTGGATGCATCCCACTTACTTTGCATATGCTATGCAGATGATAAGCAAATGCTCAGCAAATTAGATGGTGCAGCTCACTCTGCAGGGAACTGAAGTTACACTGAATGTGGATCTCACATCACATGCCCTCTGGCTCAAGACATCACACCACATGTTCAAGGAGCTGAGATTACCTGAACCTCTGTATCTAGAAACCAGCACATCTGACTTACTGCAAGTGCAGAGGGCATGCACATATACATTGTTCAGGGCTATCCTAAATTAAGAGTCCTAATAGAATGTGAAGAGCAGACACTAGCAATATGAAATCAGAAAATAAAAACAAAGGTCAGCACACAGCAAAAGAGAAATTGAAGTCCAACTTTTATTAGGAACACAAAATGCATAAAAAAAATCAGCATATAAATGCATGGGTGATGTACTCCTAAAATTTTCTTTCTTTTTAATAGTCTTAATATTTTCAAACTGATAACTATAGTTGTCACAGAGAAAGAGTTAGAACTACCAAAGAAAAAGAAGAAATCTCTATGGGAAGTTCTCCATTAACAAAACGTAATACAAAGATAATTTCCAAATAGAGTTGTTTTCTCAGTTCTTAGTCTACTAAAAAATTCACAGAAAAAACTATGCCACTGTAAAATACAGATTAATTTTTCTTATAGTAGCTGGGAAGCCACACAGCCACTTCAGCATTGGGCTCTTGTAAGGATCTGGGCATTAGTTCTTTTTAGTGAATATTTCAATGTCATTTAGGTAAAAAAGAATAAAACTAAGTATTTGCTAAGAGTGCTTTAAAGGTTATTACAGATTTATCTACTATGCAATCACAAATCAACATTTTAAAACCATCTGCTTTGCCAAATTGCTTTTTCACAGCAACTAGCTAGCATAACTTAAGCCTGCAAATAAGAATTTTCTATTGTTCTCTGGTAACGTATATATACATTTTTTATATATATATATAAAAAACATAAATACATAAAATGTTTATAAGAAAAAATATTAAGGACGCTTCAAATCAGTTTCAGTGGTTATCTTAGCAATTTTGGGAAGGTAGGGGAGGGAGTACAATTTGCTTGGAATTTCAAAAATTATTGATTTTTTTTCAGTAACTCTCATTATGAATTCCTGAATGGCAGTTTTATGTCACATCTCTTCTATACATGTAAACTTCCATGTATATATGAAGGACATTGTTGCTGCTACATACATTTTAGCTTCTGTTTATATATGACAGGGAGTACTCTAATTAGTTTATTTTTTATCAATTAGAAGAATAGTTTTTAGAAAGCAGTAATAGGTCTAAATTACAGAACATATAAATACTATCTGACACAAAATAGAAGCATATACCTCCCAAAAAACGCTCTTTAGAATACTGCTTGGGATTTTCTTATTTGTAGGTAGCCACTCTATCTTACTGAGATTTTTATTTGTGGCACGTATGCAAAAAAAAATAAAAAACAACTGCCATAATGTTCTCTCCTGTATTCAAAGAAACTAGTTCTTGTAAGTCTTTACTTGGGCAATAGTACCAGTTGCTTACCTGGAAAACAGAACTCAGCTCTTTAAAAAGTATTCCAGTAGGTTTTTTTCCTATATTAAAATGCACATTCCTTAAAATAAATTTTTAAAATGTAAGAAAGAAACTTACCTAGTAATGGCCATTGGGCATATTTTATTAGATAACTGTAAAACACATCTGTATTAAAGCATTTGTTATGATTTCTGAGTTCTCAGAAGCAACGCTCTTTCACCAATTTACTGGAGTCCCTCATCTTATACAAGAATCATGCATAGCTTAAATTTAAAAAAATCATTGACTCTTACTCATTTGTTTTCAATCTAGTAGATAAAGCATCCTAAATTCATGTCATCATCAATGGTACCATTAAAAAAAATATGGTTACAGTAACAAAAAAACCCCCAAGTTCTGTCATTCCTAGCCTTTTCCTTTCTCAATTTAAAGGACTGTTTTTTTCAATAGATATTGTCTGAGAAGCCAGAAGGACTGGAGTAACCTCACCCCAACCAAACACAGAAAAAGATGTCAATATTCTGCTTACAGGATGTTCCCCCCCTTCCCACCTGTAGAGGCTCTTGCAGAAAGACCTGCAGGACAAGACTGAGAACAGGCCTGGGCCTAACAACTGAGCCAATGGCAAGGAGATAGGATGTGTTTTTCCACATACTCATCCCTTAAAGAGATGTATATAATACACAAACACATCACATTAAGCTCTTTCCCTCATTTCTTGACAGGTGGTGGATTGTAAAAAAGATTAACACAGTCTTTCTGTACTGACGTCATCTACAATGGATTGACGCTGAGTGGACACATAACAGTGAGATCAGCACAGCCACCATCAAGTAAGTGAACAGTAAGTAAATTATGCTTCTTTTTCATTAATATATATAATTTCTCATCTACCTTTTCACTTTGGCTATATATCCATAACACAATTTGCTACCTTATTTAATATTTCAGTTAATCCCTCCGAAATCATTCATCTTGAAAAGCCTTTATTGATGTGATGGCTTTAGGACACATGCCACTTGTTATGTTGACACCCCCACCCCCCCTTCCCAGGAAAAGACATCTGCCTACAAAGGGTAATTGTCTTTGACAACTTGCTTTACTTCTCTGTTATCTGTTGGCAATGTCTGGGCTATTTTTGCATGTAACACTGGATGCACAGATGCTTCAATATGCATCTGCCACCTTTCTATTGTTTTCTCTGATGACTTTATCCAGATGCATAGTTTGTAATCCCATTTACATTTGCAACAAAGGAAAAAGATTTCTCTGCAGAGACAGTTTATGACAGAATCACTAACAAAGCAGCACATTTCTACATAAAGTGCCAAGTTTCAAAATAAGTTTTTAATACCTGAACAAATTAAGAATCTGAATTGAAATCTGAAACTGGAATGAAAAGCAGAATTAGCTGCTACTGAGCCACATGACAACAGTCTCAAAAGACACAGTAACTGTATAGCCTACATGTATCTGAGATATAAAAACAGTAGAAAAAGTGCAAACATTAAACTGAACTCAGAAAACACAGGAGAAACCCCACGTTCTACAGAGATGTTTCTAATTTTTTCCTCAGGGAAAAGACTGTCAGACATTTATTAATTACATGCCTTCTTAGCCATATACTTACAGAATACAGTTCTAAGCTAAACCATGCCATTTTAAAATGATTTTTTATTATTAAATAAAAAAAAATAGTTATTAAAAAGAATGTCAGAGTAAACTGCTTGAACACCTTCAAGCATTTAAGACAAAAGACAGACAAAGCACATACTGAGAAAGTTAAGTGTTAAATGCAGGTCAACAAGCCTACCACTATTCTTTCTTCAAAGGGCATCATTAAACACCAGATCAGTGCACTAATAATTTTGTTTTTGTAGGTAATTGCACCCAAACTCGCCATTAGAAAACAGAAAACCAGTAATGTCAGAGTCACTGCTTCCCTGAAGTGATCTAAGTGTTTTGTCTTTCCTGTGCTGACTTCTTCAGAGCTGGTATCCTTATGATTTCTAGCTGATTTGGTCAGTTTCATGGCATGCTAGCACAGGTGTAAAAGAATATGGAAATATGTGACGGCTTGAACACAGTACAGTCTTTCTGAGGTAAGGCATGCATGGAAGCTACCCAGAGGACTTACAGACCAGCAAAACAGGCTAAGAATTTAGAAGTTCCTTGCAAATGCAATGAGACAGAAGAATTTTGGATAGACTCGGACTGCAAAATATGCAGGAGAATCAGAGAAAGGTTCTCACTAATTCCTCCTTAAATTGTATTAGTATGTTTCAACTACTTGTCCTAGGCTCTGAAAACCCTGAACCAGGATGATGAAAGTATTAAAAGATTATGATTTGTTTTTATCTTCAGAGATGTCTGGAGAAGCTGATTACCAAAGTATTCCTTAAAACCAGGACACTGGTTTTAGTCTCCATTTTAATAAAGTTAATCACACGTACAAATAAAATAATCTAATATAATACAACCTAATTGAATAGAGGCAGAAAATTCCATTAGGTCAAATGTTTTTCATCAGTGCTCTTGTACTAAAGCCAGTACTCAAGAATTATAAACAATTTAAGTCTTCATGAATGAAATGGTTCTTAAAAAAGGTTACTGTATAATTTTGAAGACAAATCCAGTGATATATAAACCAAATACAGTGTTGCATATTAGGTGGTACAAGAGGCTACCAAATGCACACATCTTCCAGCTGCTGAAAAAATCAACAAAGAGGTAAAACTGCCCAAAATTGTTAATCATCCCAACAACCTGAAATTGTATCCAGCCATTATTGAATAATATGAACTCAAAATTCCAAAAATAAATCAAAAGCAACCCATAAACTGAACAACATATTTTGGTAAAGAAAAAACCTCTTATATTACCATTAGATGACTCAAATCTAAGTTATCAAAACCGAAACATTACCCAGCCACAATGTTTCTTTAAATACAACCATCTTAACATTCACTGCATAACTCTATTTTAAGGGAAGTACCATGTAGTATCTTGTCAGGAGGAAAATTAAGACACAGCTGAGATACCTTTCAGCAAATTATGTTGTCTTGAATGGCTACAGAAAAACTCACAACAGATTTGTGGAGCTCACTCCACTCCAAAGTTAGTAGAACCCAATATTTCCAACGATTCATAAAACAGGTGACTTTTGAGATCACATATATAAGAATGGAGAAAAAGAAAAATAAATGTATAAACCAATACATTTTATACTATGAAAACAATACCTATGAAAATATGCTGGGGAAAAAAAAAAGGAAAAGAAAATTACCTGGAACAAGTTCCATAACAATATAAATAGGTTGTCGTTGTGTGCAAACTCCTATAAGTTTTACAATATTAGGATGATCATACTGTTTGAGTATTCTGCAAAACACACAGGAAGTTTATTATATTAATATATGGTATTGTACAAACTGATTAAATATTATATGAAAATCTTTCAAACCCTTTATGTTATTTTAATGGAACATGTCATTACTGTTATCATAAAGAAAAAACCTCTACATGACAAATCAGTCATCATTCTGTTTGAGATGGAGGGCATACTGATTCACTAATAAATCAAGATTAAACACTATATTATTCTTATTATAATTTTACCATTTGTCTACATAATGTTTGTCTATATAACTGCAAAATGGACTGAGAGATTTGCAGTTTCTCAAGAAACTTTGTAATTAGAGAGCATTTCAGTGGTGGACAAGAAGCAGAGCTACATCAAAAAGGCATGCGCAGCATGTCTCTACACTTCCCTGCTGCACTTTTTAAAAGCACATTCATTCCAATTTTACTTGAACAGATTAATTAATATAGTAAGTTTTAGAAGAATATAAGGACAGCAATTTTAATTTTGGGAATTAAACAAAAACATTTACATCTTCTTACACAAGAGTCTAATAATATTTGGAGCCTAAACCAGCATGCTATGATTTATAAGGGAAATGAAGGGCAAAGAAGAATTCTGCAGAGTCCGTGTACCTTTTTTTTTTTTTTAAGTCAGAAACAATTTCCTGACTTAAAGCATCTCCTCTTTTTCCCTTTTTTTCCTGGGATCAAAAGTAAAATACTAACCTACCTGGTAAATACATATTTAGGGAGAAATAACACATATAATGTTTTTTCAGACTAACACTGCTCCAGTAGTGGCACACTGCTTAACAAATGAAAGATCTTTGCAGTTGCCAAGTTACAAGCTGCTTAAAATTATTCAATAGATATAGTGGTCTAACTTCATTCTCTAAATGTAGATAGTATCTTTTACTTTTCCACATTGGATCATACTAGTTTGGGAGTAAAAATGACAACAGATGAAGCTTTGTAGGAAGAGGAAGCAGGTTAATTTAAACACTTCTGAAGTTATCTCAACACACCCCTCTACTCTGAGGCCTCAGAACCTACCTATCCACATCAGCTATATTCAGAATACTTAACATATTGTGGCATGACTGTCATTTGAAAAATAAGTATGCAATCACATTCTGCCTGACACAGCACAAAATATCTCCACTGAAGTGAACTCTTCTTAGAAAAAGAGTATTACTAAATGGGGTCTATATATTAACCTAGCCACATTTGATCAGCTCTATTAGTCATGCATGTCAGATAGGATTTATGACTGGTATAATCACATTTAAATTAACAGCATCTTCCAGTCTTCTTATCCCAATCCTCATGGCACATCTCAGAAGTTTTAAATGGAAGCATTTACAACAACAAAAGTGTGTTTTATAGGCATAACTTGCTCTGCTGAAGAGATAGTTTCATCAAGTGCAGATGCTACTGCATTCACACATTAAAAATGCCTATGTTTCATTACCAGGGCAACAGTTGTGGAGTGTACTGAGGGGTAGAAAGGAAGCAAAAAGTTTGACTACTGCTTTGATGGTTTTGAAGGTCAGATTTTGTAAATCCATCTAGTAACAGACCTTGAAAAAAAACCCCAATAACAAGTATATATTTCGATTAAAATCAGAGAACCTACCTGGCTTCTGACAGAAATTTTATTTTCAGTTCCTGAGGAAGATCTTCTTTACAAGTTTTTACAGCAACAGGAGTTTTATCCTTTAATGTTCCCTTATACACCTCACCAAAATTACCCTGAAAACGAGGCAGGGGGCAGGAATCATTATAAGTAAACAAAATCTTCACAAATATCCAGAATAATAATGCAAACCGCTAATGTAACTGGTACAGAACCCTGAAACGTGTTTATGAAGGCAAATGAGGTTTTCTTCCAGTATCTGCCCCTAACATAATGTATTTCACACCGATGTAGTACTATTACATGGACACAGTGTATGAGTTCTACTTTGACCTTGCTGGAAACAGAAAAATACACATTAATTGTGTAATTACAGTTTTCTCACAAAACCTCTTAGTAACTTCTACAGTCAACAGACACTGATAGTAGTACCTTTTTTCCTTATTCTTACTCCTGCTCTCTTTCATTTTCACACTATGGTATTTTATATATATAGTTTCTAATTTGCAGTCTGTAAGAGACCAGAAAGTGATCTGTGAAACTAGGATAAACTACACCAAAATAAGATAAAAAATTCTCACATATCCAAGAAAGAAAAAAATGCAAAACAAGAAACCCAAACACATTCAATATTAGTTTTGATCATAAATTAAAACTGCTGCAAAAACCCACATTGTTGCATCTGCCCTGAAAAAGCTGTGTGATCCACATTTTTTTTCAAAGCTATGCTCGGCCCTACTCTGTAAGGCATGTGTGTGAGGCCTCAGATTTTTTAGGTCTTCAACAGCATAACTCCAGGTGGGGTAAGTTGTTTATTTTTTTAGCTTTCATAGAAGAAAACAGAAATAATGAAGACCACAGAATAATCTCCATCAGATGTATTTTTTTAATTAAATAAAAGCAAATGGAAAATAAAATTAGGACACAAATTGAAGGAAGAAGGAAAGTGTGGGTTATAGAACAAAACACTGGTATCAATGAAAAAAACCAAGATAAGAAAAAGAAGAAAACTGAAGATCTCACACTTTTAGCTGAGTTTTGTATTTCCCAAAGAATAAATACACCTCGATTTTAAATCTATGCCTGATAAATTTCCACATGAATTCCACTTCTGTGTCCTGGTATCTGGGGCTGCATGTGACTTCAAAAAATAGTAAATCTCTGCTAGAAATGTTTTCCTGTCTTTCCTGACTAATGAAGATGTCATTACATTATGCATTTGAATATGGTATTTTATTGCCAAAGGAAGAAGACAGACAAGGGGAAAAAAGAAACTCACAGATGGAAAAAAGATAATGTGCTGCTAGCAACAAGGTAAGAAATTTAGGCCTAAACGCAGCTTTCCAATACTTTATATACTCTAGGATGAGGAAGACATACCTGGCAAGCAAGGCCATAACCTATGATCTACAACAGCAATCTGCCTTTCTAAAATAGCACTTCTAGAGGCCAGGACACCACCTCTGATATCTAAAGTGGCATGAGGTACCCATAGGTGAGAAGCTGTGTCATTCCCAACACACTTTTCCTCAAGCCTTCTGGTCAGAAGTATTTCACAGTGAAAGCTGAACCAATGTTAAGGACTACTTCAGTATTGAAAATGGTTTTCTTCTTTATTGAAAAGATTTAATTATTGTGCATATAGATAGATAGACAGATAGATATAGATATGTTTTTTAATAAAACATGCTCCTTTCATACAGCTTTCATTTTGTGAGTTATTATAGAATTAATAGTAAATAAACAGACCATTTACTCCTGAGGTGAAGGAAAATCTTCGTCTTTTCTAAAGTTTGCATGGTCTTCTGCCTTAGGCTTTCATGGTTTTCCTCATCTTTTCCAGGACACTCAAGACTTATAGACCCTCAGGTTTCTCACTTCCATAGTGAACAGCTGTGTAGTTTATTTAATATTCTGTCATACACATGCTGATGGTCCTTTCATTTTTACCTTTTCTAGTCTGACTGTATTTTTAGAGAGGGATGCATAACAGATTTGTACTGTGTTCCAAGACAGTTTTTATCCTGTTCTGTATTTTTTAAAGAATGTATCCTTCTACAATCACTTTTAAGCATCAAGTTGTCTCCAATCAATGTTAAAAATGCTCTGTGCCAAAAACATGCAATGCACGTGTAAATTCAGTTTAGTAAACTAATCAATTTTCAGATTGCTTTAACTTTCTTTATTCATTAAAACTAATTCATATTTACTTTTTAGCATGACAAAGTTTTTTTTAATGCCTGAAACATCTTTATTTTTCTCCCCTGATACTATTCTGTTTAACAATGTGAAGCTGTCATGGTACATTATGTATTTTGTGCAGACACAAATGCTATGCAGACCCAGCTCTACCTACCAAGAAATAATATTTTTTGTCATCTCATTGCCAAAAAGATTTTATCCTGGATAACAGAATTTTCTGACAGTACTGAATTCCCCCATTTCTTGAACAGTTTATCAATTCTTTCAGTGTGTATCATAGTAAGAAGGCAATTATTGCTTTCACTTGTCTCCCCCTCATTTAAGCCTGTTTTTCAGTTTTCGGGAAATCTTTTGGAACACTGCATCCAAAGTGGCACTTGAAACTAACATAAAAATATTAGTTATATTATTAGCATATAAATAACTAATATAAGTGAGGTATGGGGCTTACCTGACTTTAAAGACTTATAGCTCCTAAGCAGTATTTGTGACATAAACTACACTACCAAAAACTTAATTTAATACATACATGATTGTGAAGTTACATTATATTCAATAAGTCATACAAAAGCAATGAAAATTTAACAAATACTGATTTAATAATCTTACTATATCAATTTTAATATAACTTTTATTTATATTAAATATAAATATAAAATATTTATGTTTTTATATTTTGCAGCATTTTTGGTAAGACTACGTGAAGTGAAACAGCCACATCACGCTTTATAGAAATCTAGTTAGCTTATGGAAAATATGTATGCTAGTTGAACACTTTCAGCACACACATTGTATCATTTACCAGTTAATGTGACATATTTATTTAAAGCACAATGCTGTATCTTGTGTATTTAAGAATTGATATAAAAATTGCATACCACAGTAATTTAAAAGATAAGACAAACAGGAAATATCTAGTCTTAATGATTAATATATATTTATTTAAATGTTGTTCAGCTTACTTCATTACTTACCTTGCCTAGTAGTTCTCCCAGTGTGACATCTTCATGATTGAGAACCCATTTCTTATCCTACCAAAAGAAAAGGAAAGAAGAATTTTAAGTCTGTGCAAATACGTAAGGTACAGTTTCTGTAAGATACGTCTCAGTAGAAGTGGAGCTAAAGAAGCATTATATTCAGACTGCTAAATAAAAAGCTTGCCAGGAAGTTTTAAATCTAAATGTTTACAAAACAGAGTTTAGAAAACTTGCTATACAATAAAATATTGAACTATACCATATAGCAAATTTCCATCACAAGTTTAAGCCTACAATATGACAGTATGTATGTAGATAGACCACTCTGCAATTTTTCACACAAGCTCTGGAAATGGTAACTAGCACCCTGTTTTTAAAGTTACTTGAGTCAAAATCAGAAAAGAAAACTTCATTTTAGTATATAGAATAATTTATTGCTGTATCAAAAAAAAATAATATTCTCCTCAGCATGTATGAAAAAGTACTGATTTTTCTACTTATTAACAAGACACGTATTTGCACCTCTTACATCTTCTGTGGTAGCTTGAAATATTACAGGCAACTGCTTGAAAAGACAACATAACAAATGCCAGTTAAAGTATCTCTTTGCTGCTGCTGACCAACACTGCAAATATTCTTCAACAGTCTAAAGACATATGAAAACAATTATAAACTTCTTGCTGCACAGATGTATTGAATAAACACTTCCTTAAAATGCTACAGTAGAGTATTTTAAGTCTAATCCATATTTACTATTTTTCCATTTTATTTCTCTGTTAGCACCTCATCTACTTATCACCTCACATTGTTAGTGCTTCTAATGTTAGTGGTAAGGTCCTAAGCATTCTTTATTACTAATGAAAAAGGCAAATATCTAAACAAGCTTAAGCCAAGTCATTAAACGATTTCTCATTTAAGCTCACAGAAAACCAAGCCAAACTGGTGGCTCTGAAGTACACCTAACATATATCAGATTACCAGGTTTTCTGGACCATGCAGGACCTGCAGTGATCCTGACCGGAATACTGTTGTAAACCAAAGTGTCGCTGATCCATACATCAGCTAACTGGAGTGAGCACAGGTCAGTGACGCGCTGCACAACCTCGGCATCAGGATGAACTCCACCAGCACACTGCAACGGAGCCTGCAGGGAGCTCCTGCTGGGGACCAGCCATTGCACCACCTGTGTGGCCTTGCCTTCATTTGCAAGTGCTCCAACAAGTTCTCATGTGGGCATCCTTTCTGTTTGCCAGTAGAAATAATGGACAGAGTTGTTTCCTTGTAAGGAAGTCCTGTTATAGCTTAAATGACCCAAATGTGAGAATCTCTGTTACAGGCAGGGAGTGCCTGGCATGCTGCATGTGGATCAGTGGCCCATTCAATCCTACACCCTCCAGGACTCCCACTGTCTAAAGGCATGCAAGATTGTCTACGCTATTCTCTCCTTACAATCTTAACTCTATAGATAGCATTTTGAATTATACCTTACAGACTCAGAGTGCCTCTCTTACCGGGATCGTAACAGTACCTCCTGGTGCAAAACGGGAGTTTTCCAATTCGTATAAGTACCTAACAGCAGGGTATGAAGAAAAGGGAGCCAGACTCTTCTCAGTGATGCTCAATGACAGGACATGAGGCAATGGGCACAAATTAGAAAACAGGAAAGTTGTTACAAACATAAGGAAACATGTTTAGTGTGAGGGTGGTCCAACACCAGAACAAGTTACTCAGAGAGACCTTGAAGTCTTCAGCTGTAGAGACACTCAAAACCAAACTGAACACAGTGCTGGCAAATCCACAGTAGCTGAACTACTACTGCCCGAGTTGAGGAGTTGGACTACACAATCTCAAGAATACCCTTCCAACCTAAATGAGCCTGTGATTCAAAGACAGAGAAAAATCTCCTGTAAGTAAACAGACAATAGAATCACAGAATGGTTTGGGTTGGAGGGGACCTCCAAAGATCATCTAGTCCAACCACTCGGCTGTGGGCAGGGACATCTTTCACAAGGTCAGGCTGCTCAAAGCACCATGCAACCTGATCTTGAACATGTCCAGGGATGGGGCATCCACAGCTTCTTTGGGCAACCTGTTCCAGAGTCTCGCCACCATCACCATAAAAAATCTCTTCCTTTCAGTTTAAAACTGTTGCCCCTTGTTCCGTCACTACAAGTCCTGGCAAGAAGATTCTCTCCATCTTTCTTGTAAGTTCCCTTCATACAGTGATAGGCCACAACAAAGTCTCTCTGGAGCCTTCACTTCTCCAGGCTAAACAACCCCAACTACCCCAGCCTTTCTTCACAGCAGAGGTGTTCCAGCCCTCTGATCATTTTTGTGGCCCTCCACTGGTCTCAATCCAGCAGATCCATGTATTTCTTGTACTGGGGACCCCAGAGATGAAAGCAGTACTCCAGGTCGGGTCTCATGAGAGTGGGCCAGAGTGGGAGAAGCCCTTCTCTCACCCTGATGGCCACCCTTTTTTTGACGCCACCCAGGACAGGGCTGGCCGCCTGGGCTGCGAGCACACATTGGCAGGTCGTGTCCAATTTTTCATAAACCAGGATCCTCAAGTCCTCCTCTGCAGGAGTGCTCTCAATCCATTCATCACTCGGCCTGTCTTGATACTGGGCATTGCCATGACCCAAGTGCAGGACCTTGCACTTGGCCTTGTCGAGTTCACAAGGTTCCCATGGGCCTTCCACTCAAGCCTGTCAAGGCCTCTCTAGATGGGATGCCTTCCCTCTAGTGTAACAATTGACTACTCAGCATGGCGTCAACTGCAAACTTGCTGCGGGTGCACTCAATCCCACTATGTCATTAATAACAATATTGAGCATTACCAGTCCCAATATGGACCTCTGAGGTACACCACTTGTTACTGATCTTTGCCTGCAGCCATCCAGCCTGTTCCTTACCCATCAAACAGTCCATCCACCAAACCCATCTCTCTCCAATTTAGCAACAAGGGTGTTGTGTGGGGAATTTGCTTTTTTGTTATAGGAGGAACTTGCCTGTAATATGCTATGTGAAGCCATGTTATATGCTGAGAACCAAGTATTACATAAATAAGAATTCTGCCAAATACTGAATCCTAACAGAAAGCATTGCAACAGTCAACATTGCCTTTAACATTATGCATAATTATTATTTTTTTAGTTATTAGTGAGACATGTAAACAATACGGGAAATTTTGACTCCCTAGGTAAGAAAGCCATTTTAAAAATCTATCTAATATATTTATATACTCATCCCTGCCATGGCTGAATTCTAGGTCACTATTACAGAACATTACGTATGACCAGGGTACAAAGCTTTACGAACAGCCTTTTCTGTAACATAAAGCTTGAGATCACCTTAAAAGAAGGTGTAATACATTATTTTTTTTTTCAAACTGTGAAAATCTTTCTTCCCCTTCAGATGGGGGCTAAACCTTTAACAAAACGTTCCCCACTGGCAGCACTGTGAATCCAAACTATTTCCTTTGACCTACACAAACCATAAAGTCTGCTGTCAACTCCTAAGGAAGGTGCAGGCTAGTACTGACTTCTGTTTCCCTGTTTTTGCAAGGAGAAAACCATTCAGCAGGTAATCCAGAGACGTTCTGGGTAACTGAAAGAATTAAAGGATTACAGAAGATTTATGCTGCACAGTGCACCTTGCTGGGAAGGTGGCAACTCATTACTAAGATCCACATTTGACTGAGTTGAATTTAGCAGAGGAAAAAAAAGGGCAGAGGGTGGTGGTGGTGGTGAGATCATTGCTGTTGCAATGTCTATGCTTTTTTCTTATGCATAACTTCATGAAATCACACAGACCATTGTTCTTGTAAACTGTGCTCAGTGCACATTCTAGAGACTCTTGAATACCTCTATTGAGCCAAACTTCCAGCACCCAACTCCTGTCAGCCCCTCACATGAATTCTTCTACCATACCACCATGCTCTGTAAAAGGGATCCATGCTTTGCCATTCATTTTCCCTGGGTGAGGTACTGGCAGCCTTGTGAGGAACTCTGCAATAACCATGAATTTATTTTTCTCCCATACATATTATTGATTAAAAATACTGCCTCACTGATCAGACATCATAAGTAATGTATTTCCTTCATCTCCTCTTCTCAATTTTGCTAAAAATCGTAAATATTCTGTTCGCTACAGATTTTCTAGATAATTTTTTCTGATTGGATGTCTCATTCAGAAGCTGTTACACTAGAAACAGGATGTGCTATCAGACTGCACATTTTCCTTTACCAGTAAGGCTCCAGTTTAAGAAAACAATTTACAAAGGAAGCTGTAAAGAAAAAACCCACACAATGACTACTTGGAGGTATTAACATAATAGTTCTTAACAATGAAATAAGTACTGCAAAACCCAACAAGTTATAGAATTAAAATTTAATGGATTTTTTTACCACTTAATTCCAAGGATTCAGTACTTCAGTGCATGATTTTTTGAAAATATTGACATATCATTGCAAAGGCTTGTTTATGAAGAAAAAATCTGACGCATAATCATTCAGAGGACTGATTAAAGAAAACAGCACCATCAACTGGAATCAAATGATCTGTTGAAGGATTTGTTATCACTGTATCAGGAAATTATACCAGTGTAATCCATTCATTACATTATCATGGTTCTGCCAGATTTTTCACAAAGAATTATTCAAAGTTTGATCAGCTTTGTTACTGAAGTTCTTGTGCTTGGTTTAGAAAGAAAAATCTTTATTGATGAATGTATTCAAATTGTGCTGCCCTGCTAGTATCAGTTTCACAAAGTATCAGTAAATGAATATTCATCTCAATGGTACATAAATTGACAGTTTGCTGCTTATAAAAGCTTTCTATGAATGGAAATCTTTAATTACTTTTGTAGGTATACACACTACATCTTAGATTTAGGTGACTCATCATACGTGTCACTTCTACGGCTACATGGGCTACATGGCTCAGACAGCAGACTGAAAAGGTGGCAGGTACTGCTTCAACAAGCTTTCTGCTGCTGGCTGGAATCGCTTCAGAACTGTTCTTTCACTTCTCATCAGGTAACACCTGCACAGACCTCAAAAGCAGACAGCTAAAGGAAGCGATGCAATCCTTGGCATACTGCACTCTTTTTGATTGCACTTCTCGCCGTTCATTTAGTCTTTTAACTTGTATTTGCAATGGAAACTGACACCAGGAACAGACAGACAACCCACATGAGATTTGCATAAGATATGTACTGTCACACAATTAACACAACAGAAACTGTACCCCAAAACTTCTAATTTCTCTCCCCTCACCCTCCTTTCCCTGCCTCTTATATAGCCTTCACTTTGTGTGCTATCATTGAGCTTTCGGATAAAGAGATGGCAGCTTTCATAGTACATCCTACTCCTTTGAAAACTAAACTAATTCACTTGAGGATACTTTTCGAAAGAGGAGAAAAAGTTCAGGTTGCTGCAGGACATTTAGTACTGTAACGCCTATGCAGAGAGAAGTACTTAAGCCCTAGCACTAGCTAAGCCTGTAATTTTCTCCTAAGACTGTAATTTCCTCCTAAGGTACATGACCCCTTATGCACTGAGAATAGAGGCTGGAAGCCTAACTCAGAGCTTTGTATTCTGTGACGGTAGTGAAGCACTTCCAACTATGGTCCCTAAGCCCCTCTGTGAATTTAACTCTGAACCTGCAGATGGTCCCTCTGTCCCGCAGCACTACTCAAGTTGAAGAAAGCATTTCAAATATAAGCATTAAGTTAAAAAAGCTGGAGCTTCACATACATTAGTTTTATCTAGTATCTTAAGGCACTTATGCAGTGATATAACCCCTGTTAAACTGCACCAAAGCGGTTTTCTCAGCAGACAGTAACAAAGAATCTAAGAGAAGAGATGCTGTCACCTACATCATACCAGTATACAATTCTGGCATTAAAAATGAAACTAACTCAATTTTCTATTTTTCAATGTGTTAGAAATCCATTTAAATATTGTTTCAAAACAAAGTGTCACTTGTCCACATAATTAACTTTAATTAATGAACTATAATATGAACAGTACTGCAAGGTGGATAGTAACAAGGACAAGCCTGTTCCTACTGCAACTATGTTGTCTCACCAATTCTGCTCAAATAGCAGAGTTATGTCATCATTCAATATTTTCATTGCTACCAATAATTAAATAGATCAATTAAGCACACAAAGGAATGGATGCATATTAGCATATCATAAGCAAAAGTTATAAATTAAGTCATGTCTTTTGTCTTTTTTCTGTTGGTTCATAAACTACATAATCTTCTGTAAGTGCTTAACACTGATCAGGAATAGAATGTAAGTATTTCTCCAGTTAAATGCTGTTACTCTACAGATTCATCATGCGTGAGAAAGATATTGAAAGTTACAAAAGGAATGTGACAGCAAAATGGGGAATAAAAATAATCTTTAGTGTAGGTATAGATAAATAGTCACTGTAATGCCCATCAGTCTAAATCACAGAAATTCTCACTTCAGTAGAGTTTCTTCTAAACCAAATAGAGCAAATCCATACATTTCCATACCTAATCATAAACTAAGCTGAATGACAGAGGACGGGACTCCTGTTAATGTCACTATTATTCCCCCAGAAAGAAGCTGCTTACGATGTAGCCCTCTTCTTGTAAAACTACTGTAAATTTTTACCTCGTGCTTGTTCACATTTTCCTGTTGTTAATTTTGGGCACTTTAGACAAATCCAGTTACAGAAATCAGTGCTTGAGCATATTTGGTTTTGCTTTATGATATACCTTATTTCCAAATGGTATTACTTAAGAAATCCAGAAACTTTACCAAATTCTCCTTTATTTATGTTTTCTGGTTTCCCCCAGGAGGGGAAACTGAATTACATGAATGCCATACTTCTCAGCCAAGCACAAAAACTGGTGTGGCTCAGCTCAGACAGAGCTTTAGTGCTTCTTAGGAGATAACCCTTTATCAGACATGAGGACATACTTGACAAAAGCACGCCTTTGAGATTCTCTATGGAAGAATGCCAGGGAAAAGACAAGACACCTAAAGGACAGGAAGGTACTGCCTCAAAGTGCCACTTCTTTGAAGGAAAGTGAAAGACACACAAGAACCCTACTGAGACTGCTCCCGTTAGTACATGGTTGTTTCCACAGCAGGCAAAGAGGTTCCTTCTTCCCTGGATGGGAAAGGTATTAATGTCTTCTGAAGCCACATCCTCCCACCTATTTTGTTCAATGGTATTACCACTCCCTGCTTATTCTCGTTAGTTACAGAGCAGCTGGAGCAGCAGTGTGTAGGTAGAGAGGGCTGGTTGCTCCCTGGAGCTAAGCAGCTGCAGGGGACCTCAGCTGCAGGAGCCAGCAGGGCTGAGGTTCTCCAGTCAGGACCCACCGTGCTGCCCTCAGTGACAGAGCAGGGCAGCCTGAGCAGTCAACCTCAAGTTCAGATCGGCCAAGTCTGTGGTGATAAAGCAGGTCTGGGGTCAAGCTGGGAGGTCAGCCTGTGGGTCAGGGTCAGAGGGAAGGCGAGTGAGAGGGACCAGCATCAGACACAGCCCCATGACCGAGGCGGTGCTGAGGTCAGTCCAGAAGCCAGCCAGGGGTCAGGGTCCCGGCGCAGATGAACAGGGTGCATGGCCAGGCACAGGCAGGGCTGTGAGGCAGCAGAGCTGGGCCTCCGGTGGGGCTGAGCAGTACAGCCTCAGCTGAAAGCGGCTCCCATGGGACAGGGTGCGACCCTGCCTGGGACCTTCTCCCCAAGGGGGTGAAGCCTCCAGCTGAGGTCTGGAAGGAGCAGCCCTCAGCAGCATTATTGTATGTTGGTCCTGAGCCCCAGCCAGGAGTGGAGATGCTCTCAGGGTCCTTACTGAGCCAGCTGTTTACTAGTAACACGTCTGGCATCCTATCACTGTATCTAACCTTTGGATATAATGCTAGATCTGATGGCCAAACACTGAGAAACAAGTCATCAACTAGGCAATTCACACAAGTGGCCTTGACACTGCCACCCTGCCCCAATGGTCAGGTACTAGCTAACAGTCACTATACTGAGGGTTTATATAAACAACAGTCCAGTACTGAAGTACCTTTCCAGACTTTCTGAGACTGTCCAGGATACTTGTTTGTTTTCAGCAAAGACAAGCATTTTCACAGAGGAGAGTTATTTCAAGAGTTAACTGTAACTCACAAAAAATTCAAACAAACCAGTAATTAAAGAAATAAAACCTACATCGGTGAAGAAGAATACTTCAAAAATAACCAGAATTTTCTCTTTTTATTTGTAAAATGAAGTATTCTGGATATGAGATGATGTTAGTTAAGTTTCATGGTTCCCTGGACCATGGTAAGCTTCAAGCCTTGACCAACCAGCAGGGAATCAGTTGTGCATTGTCCTTTCTTCAGCGGAGGTGCAGGTACTGGAGTTGCGTGCAAGGCCACAGAGGCCATAGTATGAACAGCAGATGACCACTGTACAAGATGCAACCTCATTTTTCTTTTTCTGACCTATGAGACTGAAATGTTATCACCATTACCCAAGATTTCTTCCAAACATAAGCTCAAGTCTGAAGCAGTTTTCCTCCTGCCTATCTCCCTTCATTAGCAGAAACCACATCAAAGAAATCACAAATTATTATGCCAGGAAGAAGGCTTACAAATTAGTTGCAGTGAATTATAACAGCTTTGAATAAAATGGAAAACATAACCCAGAACGAATACTTAGTGTTCAAATTCCCCTAGCATTATTTTTCTTTAATTTTTGTTAACAATTTCAATCATGAGGAACTCTTAAAATGGTACTTTTTCAAGTTAACAACTAGCAGTAAGGCAATTAGATACTAAACATTTTTAAAACAGACATTTTGGGAATTAGATACGAATTTATGGGCCTCAGCTTAAACACTTGGTTTTAAAAATCTTACCATTTCTAATAGAAGAAAAAGGGATAAAAAGAAAATTCTATCTGGGCTTGCGCTTAGAGTACCATCAAACAAAACCAAGACTCTTACCCAGAGTCCAAAGCAAGATTTGTAAAAGAGGAAGAGTAAGCAAATCTTGATCAGGTTCCATCACAGTATGAATTTAAATAAGACTTCTACATTATCATCACTGTTATTTACTTATCTCATGTTCCCTGCCACATTTACTCCAGCTAGTTCAGACCACATTAAAATCATAAAGCTAGATTCCATCACACTAATGAAGGCAGGATCTATAGCAAGTTCTGCCACTTGTTTTCCTCTTAAGAGTAGATATAATGAAAGCAAAAAAAGGCTAAAAGCCTCTAAAAATTGGAAACCTTAGCTGATTTAGGGAGCACCAAAATGACTCAACCAAAAGCAAAACAGATTGCTTTAAGAGAACTGAAAACCTAAGACTTCCCAACCTAAGAATCTATCTGAACAGAACATATGGAATTTACCAAAAGTCTAAATATTCCTTCCCTTTAACCCAACCCAGGAAATTCATCACCAGCATGACTCGAAAAAACCCATAAAATAAAGGGATATTGTCAGAATTTCATTAGCATGGTACATAAACATGCCCTATGCCTGTTTCTTCATGCTGTAAGCAGAAACAATGCATTCAGAGAAATATTTTGAAAAGTAGTATTTTGCTTTCCTTCTTCCAAATGAAACAGAAAATATCAATAGTATGAATTACCACAGTCAAGAGCAATTCTTCCACACAACAACAAAAAATGGAAAGTCAATCTTTAATTTTCAGTATTAAGAATAATTACAGTAAGATTCCTTTTAATGGTTAAGAAAACAACAATTGCAGATAATTTTTCATCATAACTTAATGCACCAGAGAAAAGAAAAAAAAAAAAAAAAGAAAGTAACAGGTGTGTACATGTGGATAGGGCCCATCAATGCAGAAATTTTTGACGCCACCTATGCCAGTAGATCTAATGTACATATCAATTTCATGAATCATAAACTGTGTGTTTCAGGTCCTACAGATTAAGCACAGAAATTAAGGTAGCTAGTGGAAAAGATTTTTCATAAGAACAAGTCTGTTCTACAAGAGGGGTTTTGAAAATCCCCACTGACAACTTCTTTAAAACTGTTTCAGATTACTCTGAAAATAAAGCTGTAAAAATTGTAATGGAAGCTGTTCTGCATTATTATCAGCACTGTATTAAGCCACACTGATGAAACCAATGTGAGCTGTAAAACAGAATAATAGTGCAGATAGGTATAGCTCCTTGAAAAAGGTACTATTTCATCTGACTTGTTATTGTTCATAAAAAACCACTGTGAATGTCAGCCTTTCTGCTGAACTAAATTCTAAATGGCCATAAACCAAGAGGGTAGAAGTGAGATTTGCAAAAGCTACTATGTAGTGTATAAACTGTAGAAGTGACCTCAGATTAACTGCACAGCTTTTCTGTGAACAGTCTTTCCTGAAGATCAATAGACAAAATGACTGTAGAAATCAACATACAAAATCTGTTTTCTTCACTTTTTTTTGGAAGGATGTGCAGCATTTCCCCAAGTTTATATTCTCTTATTCATCAAAGGACTAGAAAGATGCTGAGGATCTTTCAGGAAAAATACCAGAAATAAAAAAAAATAAAGGAGGAAAAAAACCCCAGCAAACTGAGAAGGAAGACACAGAATTTAAATTCCTTAAGCACAGGAAAAGGAAAGTCAAGTTTATGTCAAAACCATTGTATTTCAAACACATTAAAGAAAACTAGAGCATTCCTCTCTAGTTAATAAATTCAGCTCCCAAACCAAACTACTCTGAATTGCCTGTTAACCAGATATATGCAGAGAAATTATCTGCCCTTTATCAGATATGCCCTCCAAAACAGTGACAGTCTTCTGTACGCTGAAAGACAGAGCTGTGTGATAATGTAGTTTTTCATTTAGGCATTCTGTATGATTAAAAAAGAGAGGAATGCAAAAGCACAGTCATACTAAACAGGCATCAATAAATACACTCAAATGGTTAAAATCAGCTAGGATATTTTCCCATATGCACAAACAGTTTTACTTCCACCCATGTGCATGAAGAGGTATATACTGCTGGGGTTGTGGGACTACAGATGTATATAAAAATGTCCAAGAGAGTCTCCTTGAACTATGTAAGATACTTAGCCACATTAGTTTCATTCCAATTTAACTTTAAAACATCCAGCTGTTTCCAGTTAGCTGTTTTCTCTTCCCCAGGAGATAAAAAAAGTAACTGATTCTTTTGGCAATATCGACACACTAAGGTATACTCTCTGCAAGACTGCTCCTTTACGTAGCAAACAGTCCTTCCAAAACAATTTCTATATTACAGTGATTAGTATGCAATACCTTTCAAAGAGCTGCTATTTCCATATCACAGCTTCTACTAAATTACTATTTTGTTCAAAACAAAAGCCCAAGATCCTTCATCCTATCCCTTCCTAGCCACATCTGCTTATCTTGCATCGGCCTTCATGATCTTCAGATAACATGTTAAAACCACTGAAACGGACTAGAATTAACCTGGCAAAATTTCAAATACACTGTTATATTAGCTTACTTTGTGATTGAAAAAAAGCAAGAAAAAGGCAAAGCCACACAGAAAGGAAAAGAGAGTGAGAACACCCACCTCTCCCACACATACACACCTTGGTGGCACCAGCAATCTGTTCACTTGACTCAGCTATAACATGAAACTGCAGCTTTAATTTGTGAGACATTTTTCAGTGTGAATATCAGTAAGCTCCGCCTGCATTCCAAGCAAGACAGACAATGGCTTCTGATCAGAAGTCATACAACATTACATAAAAGCTAATAGTTTAAATGAAGCATGTTGCATTTTTTACATCAGATACACATTGCTCTTTTAACAAGATATTGCTAACTTCTCACACACCACTAACTGATTAGTCAGAACATCTATGGTGGCAGAAACAGCACCAGTCAGTGAAGGACACACAAAGGGAAGAAGTGGTACAGACATACCAAGTGGCTCCCCTAAATATTAGAAGCGTCAATTATTACTCATGTACTCTTCTGAATGCTGTACTTAGCATTTTTTTTTCTCACGTATTAATGACTTCAGCTTGATAAAATTTTCCTATATGGTCTATGGCAACCTACTCTTTGTTACACCTTACTCTATCTTCTGTGTCTTTCTAAACTCGTCTGAGAATTAATTATGCAGTGTCCTCAATGCGTCAGAACTCCTTTTGAACAAAGAGATCTATAATTAAGCAAACAAATTTACTGTTCATATTTTTTTAATTTAAAATATGAACACGGTGAGATAAGGAAAAACATCTATGTCTACAATTAAACTTCTTTAGCTTGCTTTTGTTACTTGGAAAGCACTGTAAGTCTACAAGTCTTTCTGCTGGTCATTCTGTAAAACACTTTAACTTGGAAAGAATCACCCCTTTTCACTTCATTCATATGTAGAAAAGAAATCCATTGAAAGCAGTGTTTCAACTTTCAGAAGCACATCACCCTCACAGACATCTAGCCCTTCAATGTGCCTTCACAGAACCACAGAATGGTTGAGGTCTGCAAGGACCTCTGGAGGTCATCTGGTCCAACCCCTGCAGGTATTTATATACATTGGTAAGATCACCTGAGCCTTCTCCAAGGCTAAACAGTCCCAGCTCTCTCAGCTTTTCCTTGTATGAGAGATGTTTCAGTCCCTTCACCACCTTGGTGACCCTTCATGGGACTCTCTCCAGTATGTCCACGTCTGTCTTGTATTGGGGAGACCAGCACTGGACACAGTACTCCAGATGTGGCCTCACCAGAGCTGAATAGAGGGGAAGGATCACCTCCCTCAACTTGCTGGCAGTACTTTGTTTAATGCAGCCCAGGATGCTGTCTTTTTTGACACAAGAGCATGTTGCTGGTGCATGTTCAACTTGATGCCCAACACGACCTCCAGGTCCATTTCTGCCAAGTTGCTTTCCAGTTGGGCAAGCTCCAGTATGTACTGGTGGCCAGGGCTGTTCTTCTCCAGGTGCTGGACTTCGAACTCCTTGTTGAACAGCACAAGGTTCCTGTCAGCCCATTTCTCCAGTCTGTCCAGGTGCCTCCAGATGGCAGCATGACCCTCTGGTTTATCAGTCCCTTCTCCCAGTTTGGTGTCATAAGCAAACGTGCTGAGGGTGCATTCTGCCCTATCATCTAGTGCATTAATGACTATGTTAAAACAGGATCAGACCCAGTACTGACCCCTGGGGTAGACCTGTAGTTACTGGCCTCCACCTAGAGCTTGTTACACTGAACTCCTCTCTCTGAGGGTGATCTCGGGCTTAGTAACCACAGTGGATACACTATGTAAACGACTGGCAACCTTTTTAGCACTGCAACTGACTGAAAGGGCAAAACTAGTAATAGCATTATGAACTGATTATGAGATCCAGGCGTTGCACCATATAGTACACTAAATACAGTATTTGCCATGCATGTAAGGCATTCTGAAGTCCTGTCTAAACTGGCCCCTGAACTCCTCCTTAATCAGCGCTTACATACCTCTCAAACAGACATCTTGAGTATTCAGACACTATTACACACATCCGATGCACACAGCTGATTCAAGACAAGCCCTGCCTCCCTTAGTGTGGGGCTGCTTCTGTGTGCATCCTTTGCTTCTCCACATCCGAAATGTCCAAAGACAATGGACTTCACCAAATCAGTTCAATTCTTCTGTGGCTTGATCTTGTAGAATAACATATCTGTGATACATGTGATGAAATGCCAAGAAACTTAAGTGCAAGCAATCCTTAAGGAGTAATTGTATTTTTGGCAGTAACTACAAGATAGCTTCTGGAGATTCACATATATCTGTACAAGCACTATGCCACTGTAGATACTGATGGAAAAGCTTGTTTTTTTTCATAAACAGTAGCTATTTATTTAAGTATTCAAGAGCAATTTCCAACTGAACTGCTCACTTTGAACTTGCAGTGCAACAGGTATAAAAATAAGCACTATGCTAACAACAACATTTACTAGTAGAAATTCTGGGGCTCTCCCATCCTTATAAATATATCACTTGCAGATTGCTTTTTGCTCTGTTGGAACGCCAGCAACCAAAGGCTGGGAAATAAAACTGAAAAAAGGAAAGTGTAGGTACCCAGCAACCCCTGACAAAGAACACGCGGAAGGTGAGGTGCACTCACACTGTATACAGAAGGACAGAAAAGCCCCACAGCTCGACCGTTCTAGGAAACTTCCGCATGCACAACAGACAGTACACTGACAAGAGCCTCAATTACTAGCAAGTAATTTCTCTCAGTATCAGATACAATCACCTTAAACTTCCAAAACTCATTAAGACTGTTTCTTTAAAACAGACTCTGTAAATCTATGGTAACATACGTACATTCTAGCACGTATACATACCATAATCAGAATAGTTGTGACAAGAATAAATTGTGCTTCTTAGAGTTTTTGTTGGAGGACTCCTGAGGTATTTTATGTACATCCATGACTTGCTCCACTTACTGTAATGTACCGCAGATAGGAACCCAACTCAAGGGAATCTTCTATCAAAAATGACCTGCCCTATGCCTAAAACCAATATGCACTAGAGGTACAGAATCAACTCTTTTAATGATGTTTTACACATTTACGCAAGATCATTGCACATCTGGAGTGGTTAATAACAGGACACACTCCTTTGCTTTAACACTCAGCTTCAGCTTGACCTACTTTTACCTTCCACACTTAAAGCTTCACATTTGGCTGCCTTGTGGAAAGAGACAGATATACACGGTACACATAGAGAAAACACCCTCCAAGCTTCATATACACTACCAATTATATTTTTATCACCAAAATGTTTATTTTATTAGTAAGCTTTAGATGTGTTTATTGTTGGTAGTCTGCATACGAAATCTAACTCAACAGTGAAGATATTTCATGATGCTTAAAACAGACAAGCCTTAAGTCCACCGCTCTTCTACACACAGACATGCAAAAGTGAAAACTATATATTCATCAGGTTTCCTTTCATGTATGTGAATAGAGAAGACAGTTTGCATCTGAAGAAGACAATGACATGCTAAAGGGCAGTGGTATATATTCACCAGCAACACCATGGAAGGTCTAGGTACACTAAAGTTTGCAGCTACAGAAAGAACAGGCATCTATTCTCTTATGCTCTCCTACTCAGGAAATCAGGAAAAAATAGCTTGCTGTGATGCCATCACTTTCCATGCAAGTTTCTTGTAAAGGGCTTTGATGGGAGTCCATGAACCACATGCACCATCCTACTATTCCATCAGAACACATGTGCTGGCACCAAAGCACTGCAGGGTCTTTTTATGATAGGGTGATCTTCCTGAGAGGAAGTATTACTTGCTCTGAATAGCACACTCTGTTTATGATACGGCTACTGGAATTGCTAGTCCAATTTATACCCAGAATTTTAGTCTGCAAGCCCCGTGACTATCACTATCCTACTCTTCCAATATATATTGGTGGAAACCTCAGGTACTTCTGAGATAATCTGTGAAGACACACCACGGCGAATTCCAAAGCAGACAACTACTATAGCAGACACATGATTTGCTCCAATTACATAAAGCTCCACACAAACTAATCTACACCTATGTGGGGATGTAGTCAGCATTTAATACTAAAAAAGTTCAATTTTAACAATGTCAACCTAAGCACTGATTCACTACAAGAAATAGTTTTAACAGCTCTAATAGCAGAAAAAACAACTGTTCAGCACTCTTCCTCTGCCCAAATAGAAACATGACAACATACTGTTTAAGTATTTGGCCATTTTGATGTTACAACATGGTAAGCTATTTCAGCACAAGTATTTACTTATTGATAAAACCTATACAGAATTACATTCTTGATTAAGAACAACAACCCCCCCAAAAAAAACCCCAAACTATAAATTTACATGTAACATTTGTAGCTAAATTACACTTCTTTTCTTTTAGTACATTTCAGTACCTACACGAAGTCATATACAAAGATGAAGGCATCTGGTATCAAAAAAGAATAGATGAGAAAGGCAATATACTTAATGACAAAGCAAATTGAAAGAATAAAATGGAATCAAAACTCGTATTATATTCCTTACTACCATCTCTGCCAACAATCCTGTTTTTCTTGTATCTTTTGGCCACATTACAAAAGGAAAACAAAAGCAAAAAGCCTAGTTGTTGTAGTATGTATGTCTTCAGCTGATCTATATAAAGAATCTGTCCATATTAATTATCGCTTCATCATCAGAATAAGAAACATTTCTTGGCCATTCTTTTGAGCCTCTAAATAAAAAGTTGTTTCAAAATTCTACGGAGTAATGCTTCTTCTTTTTCCCAGAATAACTTGCACAATGTGGACAATGAGTATGTAGATCATACCATTATACACCTAAGGTAAAACATACCTAAAGATAACACAACTATCTTGTTTTCCATCAAGAGAGGAAAAATGCCCAATGCACTTCTGCTGCAGTATCACCACAGAAAACATGACAGTCACTCTGATGACTACTTTAAAATGTACAGTAGCTTTTACTTGTAAGTCACAGAGAACTGTAACAGAGTTCCACCTTCCCTGCTGCCTCTTTACATTCCACTCCTTTTTACCATTTTGTTCCACTTAAACTAGTGGAGGCTAAAATAGTTGGAGGCAATCACAAGCTACTTCATACTACCTCATTGTGCATAACTATAATTCTACAACGGCATTTAAAGAGCACAGACTCTGATTCTTACACTCAATATACACTGTGTTTTTTGATCCATGACAGCCTACATTCAAGTTAGGTTTCATACTTGTCAGCCACATCCTATGAAAATATTGTAAACTCAAAACATTATTTCTATTAAAGTCACACTGACAGCACTAGTACAAACAAGAACAATACATTTAGAAGCCTACATGAAATCTGTAACACACAGTCTTCTAAAAAACAATTATTATAGAATGCTGGAATTACAAATCTGGAGATATTACTTCAGCAGAAAAACAATTTACTAGTGCAACCTATCCAATTCTAATAAAATTTTATTATTATGCCATATTAATGTCTGATTATAAAGCTTCTGATGATACTGGAAAGCCACACTGCAAAGTCCCAGTGTTTACAAATGTTCCACAAAAGTGTGACTTACAGCTGGAATACTACTGAACACAGTCAATCCTTTGATTTCAAAATGTGCCTACAAAATGTTAGTAATAAAATCTAGTAAATCTGAGTCTTTGCTGAAGGATAGTTTAATAGAAGTAGTTTATTTTCCTAGTTATAACTTTTTGTCAACACCTTCATCTGAAATCTTCCACTTAATATTTTTTCTTCCCCTTCTACCAACATAGTTTGTTATTAGAATCACAGAATCATAGAACCATTTCCCTTGGAAAAGACCTTTGAGACCATCAAGTCAAACTGTTAACCCAGAATTTTCAAGTCCATCACTAAACCATGTCCCTAAGTACCACATCTACGTATTTTCTGAACACCTCCAGAGATGGTGTTCAAACCACCATGTCCCTGGCAGCCTATTCCAATGCCTGAACACCCTCTCAGTGAAGAAATTTTTCCCTAATATCCAATCTAACCTCCCCTGGTGTAGCTTAAGGCCATTTCCTCTTGTCCTATCACTTGTTATCTGGAAGAAGTGACCTACCCCCACCTGTCTACAACCTTCTTTCAGGTAGCTGTAGAGAGCAGTAAGGTCCCCGAGTCCCCTTTTCTCCAGGCTAAACACCCCCAGTCCCCTCAGCCACTCCTCATCAGCCCTGTGCCCCAGCCCCTTCCCCAGCCCCGCTGCCCGTCTCTGGACACGCTCCAGCCCCTCAATGTCCCTCTTGCAGAGAGGGGCCCAGACCTGAACACAGGGTTCGAGGGGCGGCCTCAGCAGTGCCCAGGGCAGGGGGACGGTCACTGCCCTGGTCCTGCTGGCCACACTGCTGGGGACACAGGCCAGGGTGCTGCTGGCCGCCTGGGCCCTCTGGGCACACTGCTGGCTCCTGCCCAGCCGGCCGTCACCCAGCACCCCCAGGCCCTTTCCCACCAGGCCCTTTCCAGCCGCTCTGCCCCAGCCTGTAGCGCTGCGTGGGGCTGGTGTGACCCAAGGGCAGGACCCGGCACTGAGCCCTGCTGAACCTCACACAACTGGCCTGGGCCCATCGCTCCAGCCTGCCCAGGTCCCTCTGCAGAGCCTCCTGCCCTCAGGCAGGTCAGCACTCCCACCCACCTTGGTGTCACCTGAAAACTTACTGAGGATGCACTTGATCCACTCATCCAGATCCTTGATAAAGATACTAAATAGGCCTGGCCCATGTACCGAACCCTGGGGAACACCACTTGTGACTGGATGCCAGCTGGACGTAACTCCATTCACCACCACCCTTTGGGTTCAGCCATCCAGCCAGCTTTGCACCCACATAGAGCACACCCGTCCAAGCCATGAACAGCCGGGTTCTGCAGCACAATGCAGTGGGAGATGGTGTCAAAGGCTTTACTAAGGTCCAGGTAGACAACACCCACAGCTTTTCCCTCATCCAATAGGCAGGTCACCTTCTCATAGAAGGAGATCTGGTTCGTCAGGCAGGACCTGCCTTTCATAACCCCATGCTGGCTGGGTGCTGTGTGATGACACTCAAAGTGATCTGCTCCACAACCTTCCCCGGCACCAAGGTCAGGCTGACAGGCCTGTAGTTCCCCAGATCCTCCTTCCCACCCGTCTTGTAGATGGGCATCACACTGGCTAACCTCCAGTCTGCTGGGACCTCCCCAGTTAGCCAGGACTGTTGATAAATGATGGAGGGTGGCTTGGCGAGCTCCTCCACCAGATCCCTCAGGACCGTCGGGGGATCCCATCCAGCACCATAGACTTTTGTACATCTAAGTGGAGGAGCAGGTCACTAACTTTCCTCCTGAACTGTGGGGACTTCATTCTGCTCCTCCTCATCCCTGTCTTCCAGATCAGGGGGCTGAGTACCCTGAAGATAACTGGTCTGACTGTTCAAGGCTGAGGCAAAGAAGGCATTAAGTATCTCAGCCTTCTCCTCATCCTTTGAGGCAATGTTCCCCACCACATCCAATAAAGGATGGAGATTCTCCTTGGCCTTCTTTTTGTTTCTAATGTATTTGTAAAAACATTTTTTGTTACCCTTTACAGCAGTGGCCAGGCTGATTTCCCTCTGTGATCTTCACCCTGCATAACCCTGTGACACCCTTATAGTCCCCCAGAGCTGCCTGCCCCTTCTTCCAAAGGTGGGAAACTCTCCTTTTCCCCCTGAGTTCCAGCCAAAGCTCTCTGTTCAGCCAGGCCAGTCTTCTGCCCCACCGGCTCATCTTTTGGCACATGGGGACGGCCTGCTCCTGCACCTTAAGACTGCCTTCTTGAGCAGTGTCCAGCCTTCCTGGACCGTTGGCCCTTCAGGGCTGTCTGCCAAGGGGCTCTGTCAACCAGGCTCCTAAACAGGCCAAAGTCGGCCCTCCAGAAGTTCAAGGTAATGGTACTGCTGACCCCCCTCCTTACTTCTGTGAGAATCAAAAACTCTATCACCTCGTGATCGATGTGCCCAAGATGTCCTCCAACCACCACATCACCCACCAGTCCATCCCTGTTTGTCAACACCAGGCCCAGTGGGGCATCTCCCCTGGCTGGGCACTGACCAGCTGTGTTGGGAAGCTGTCTCCCACACACTCCATGGACTTCCAGGACTGTTTTCTCTCCACGAAGTTGTATTTCCAGTGGACATCTGGTAGGTTGAAGTCCTCCATGAGAACAAGGACTAGCGATCTTGAGACCTCTCTCAGATACCTGTAGAATGTTTTGTCTGCCTCTTCATCTTGGTTCGGTGATCTACAACAGACATCCACCAGGATATCTGCCTTGGCCCTCCCCCTAATTCTTACCCGTAAACATTCAACCTTGTTGTTACCACCATTAATCATGTTAACATCATTAAGGCAGTGGAGCTACCTCACCACCTCTCCTTCCTTGCCTATCCCTTCTGAAGTTTATAGCCATCCACTGCAGCACTCCAGTCATGCAGGTCATCCCACCATGTTTCCATGATGGTGACTATGTCATGGTCTCCCTGCTACACAGTGGTTTCCAGCTTCTCCTGTTTGTTGTTGCTCATGCTTCAGGCTCTGGCATAGGGGCACTTAAGCTGTGCCATCGATCTCAATCTTGCCTCCAACCTTGGCATGCTGTCCACAGGCCCATCTCTAGTCAGCTGGTTTTTATTCATTTTCCCATTCAGTAAAAATGGCTTGCTTCCGTCTTCTGCTTCATAAATTTTGGTTCTTTTTCCTGCTTCCTAGTGATTCAGTTGTCTTTGAGACAATTTCTTTCACTAAATTTGTACTCCACATAGCAATATGGCATTCTTTAATTTTTTATACGAATGTACAAAACCCATGAATTCACATGCACCCAAGGTGCTCATTTAATATTTGTAAGACAGAGATTCTTCTTGAAGAGATTGCTCAAAAATGACACTTTGCTAGCTGAAATGGAATTAATATACTTCACAAAGTACACTTTTTTCTAGGTTTGAGCATAAGCTAATGCTTAGAGCCTTTAAGAGTGTTATCTTCCAATTTTATTCTAAAAATGATCATGGAAAGAAATACCATGAAGACAAGACTGAACCAGAAACATTCATGGGAACGGATTTTTAATGCCATGGCCTTTAGAAAAAAAATACAGAAAACTTAAATCACTGGATATAAAACAAACTTTGTCACTCTTTTTTTCAGGTAGCCTTATGTGCCTCTGTTAATACATCATTTTTTTAAGGGATTTTTTTTTTTTTTTTTAGAAAATATCCTCTAAATTTTAAAAGCAGTCAAGCTACCTGAAATTATATGTAAGTTTGGTTCACTGCTTTGTTAGCACAAAAATAAAACTACTCTTTCTGCATTTTCTCATTCAGATAAAACGCCTTGACAAGTACAGGCCACCATTATGGAAGATGCATTCCTTTTGCTACCTGACAAATACTGCAACTCTCTCTGCTAAAAAGTCTTAAAAGCAAATCCTTTACTACCTCTAAATTATGGGGAAATAGGAACACAACCGAAATGCATCTCTAGTATTAAGATATGAAACTGTTACCAAATATCAATAGCTGCAGGCTTTTCTTCAGATTTCAGGATTGAACTAAAGAACTTACTGAAAATCTGCTTAAATTCTTCTTAAAAATATACTGTCAATTTCCCTAACATATGAATCACAGGCCTTCTGGATGACCATACTACCACTGAATGGCAAATAAGTGGCAAGAGATTCATTTCATGCTTACGCAAGAAACACAGTCATTTTCTACAAGTGTATATTTTACATACCATAAATCCTTACTTTTCATTGTGGATTCCAGTTTCTTAAAGAACAGATACATTTTAACAATTAAAAATGCATATATCAGACTTGAATCATGCTCATGAGAATTACAGCTTTGAGCCAAAAACAACACATGGAGACCATAACCACCAGGGGCTTCTCAGCATTCCCACCAGCCTGGCCAGATGCACAGGTACCACACAGGAAATTCACAGTGGGATCTTCTTTGGAGCTACAAAGCTAGCCCAGGTAAAATTGCACTAACTGAATCACTCACTGCTACAGCTTGCTTCTTTCTTTCAGCTGAGATTTCTGCTCCTAAAGAGCTCTCCTCGGTCAAACAAATGCAGGATGATCTTCCCAAAAGGTAGCACCATTACTGCAGTGCAGCTGTTTCCCTTTTCAGCATCTTCATTCTTTCCTGTCACCAGAAGAGCATCTTTAATTGAATGACAGTACTACACTGTGATAAACTTGAAAGTCTCCTTGCTACGTCTCTTTGCTTCTCTCAGCAGGCCTAGGAAGGCCTGTGAAAGTGAGGATATTCAGCAACCTCCTTCAATTCCTCCATGTTGGCCTTGCTGGCCTGAGAAACACACACTACCTGCACCACCAACATGCATATTACCTGCAACAGTGAACTTCAGCTTGTTTTTGCAAAATACAGCAAAACCAAACAAAACACATGCAAGGCCAAAACTAAGGGGAGCCAAAAACCAGGAAAACAACTTTTCCTTAGCTTTGCATGTGTAAGTGTATGTTAACTAATTTCTAAAGGAGCCAACGTTAGTTCTAGGATATTACTAAGAAGCTGAAACATGGGAGCCGATAGATCATTCATGCTTTCTATCTTTTAAAACTGAGCTCAAAGAATTCTAAATACAAACTACAGCTCAAATGGGTTCAGACACTGAAAAACTAGGGTCATGTCAGACTTTTATGAGTGCATTTTCATGAAAAAAACCTACCTTTACATTCTCACTTAAATTTATATTTCTTCATCATTTCTCCATGTCTAACTTATTAACATACTCATATCTTCCAAGACAGCATCAGAGCCACACAGAATTCTCATGTAATTTGCAAATTTATTCATCAATACTAGAACCCCTCCTACAAAATCAATCTTCTTTTTCTTTTTTAACACTTCATTCATCTCACTCAACATTATTTATGGTTCATAATTTTCCCATGTACAGAAGATGTTTGAAGCTGTATCACAGGCTTCTTTTTCACATCAAAATAGATCCACAAGATTTAAATGAAAGTTACTGGCAACAAATACATACCTAACTCAACTGACAAAGTAGCGGTTCGGTTTTTTTCATGAGCTCAGAATTTGAATTTACTACAGAGCATCCAAAGACTAGGACTACATTAGCACTAGTGAAATAGTGGCAGATCTCCAGAATGAAACAGTTGGTGCTGGGCACCTGAAACACACATCTGGGGGGAAGAGAATTACTTCAGACTAGATCTCTCCTGGTTCTTAAGACTGAACTCCCTCCCATCAGCAATTGTGCTTATTCCTATTTTGTTTCAGCTGAAAGGAGTAAAGTTTGAATCCTTGGTGACTGCTCGATGATGGAAGCATAGCATCCTAAGCGACACTAGGCAGATTTGCTGCAAAGGTGATTTTCTGATCCAAACAAAAACATTAGCACAGATATATCAAAATAAAAATAGCATTCCTTATTTCCTTAATGATTCTTTTTCCTAGTAGTCAAATGAAAGCATATCCACAACTTAATACAGATTTCTTAAATGTAAAAAATGTATTTCAGAATATTAAAAAACCTCCACAATGTAAGGTCAAACATGTCAGAAAGTTGAAGTATATTTAATATGGTTAAAACAGCATTTCTACTAATAAAGTCCTTGGGTATGCACTGAGGTTACTCAGGGGGCTTTACATACTAGTCACTCCATCAATAACAAACCGAAGAACGTAACATACATTTTTTCTAAAACATTATAAATAAATATGAGAGACTTTTCCATTAAAGACATCACTTGCAGATATCTTTTTAATGTCCTCACTTTTTCTAATTCAAATTCTATTATTACAGTATCATTGAAATTCCAAGCAGGCAGATTTGGTCTACATGAAATGGGGTATGGGACAGGCCTTTTGTGACATAATTAAGACTGCTCCTTTCAAAGGCAACGTCACAGAAGGTGAGCACGAATTTTACTAATATGGTAAAGGAGGATAAATGACTAAGGGAAGGATAGGAAGCAAAACCAAACTATGTAGTGTAATTTTTCTCCTGTGAAGTTCTCTGTCATATTTAACTTTCACTTTCTAAATAGGTTATTACAGGGACAGCAATTTGCACAAAAAGATTAAAGACTGCATGAAACGTCAAAGGCTGCTTTGCAGTTATAATACGAACATGAAAAACAGTCTTTGCAGATGTCAAATGAATTTTAAGGAAATGATCAAAGATATTCTGACAATAGCACATGATGCATAAAGTACCGCCAACACTAGGTGTCAGAGTGCATACGCTATTTCTGAAAATAACTTAAAATATCTCCACTTCCCCATATGGAAGCCAGACCTCCATGCAAATTAAAAAGAAAAGCTCACAACAATCTTTTTTGTTAGTTCTGTAATACTTTTTCCCAACAACTAGTTTTTATCAGATGGGAGAACTAAAATCACAAAATCGTAGCTCAGACCAAAAGGTATTACGAAACAATTTAAATATTTTTTTAAAAACTGCTCTAAAGCAATTTAAATCATCTAGCTAGCACCCTTTTAAATACTCTTACTTGGTTCAAATTGCTGATTGTGAAGCACTAAGTACACTGTACATTGGTTTCAGTTTAAACCAAGTGTAAGTAGCAATCAGACACTCATACTCTATCTCACAAATTCTTGAAAGCTTACATACAATGTACGTAATATGCATATTTAAAAACTCCTACACCATGAAGTTTCCTTTCACCCAATACTCTTCTTAGCACTAACAGTATTACCATGGACATCCCCTCCATTATTTCACGTAACGTATCAGACTGGAAGTTGCAAAGTTCATCAACCCTGAACGAACTAGACTTCAATATTAAGACTGATGCACACCAGCACAAAGTCAGTCATACAGTGAAATAAATGGAGCCTGTGTGACTCCATTTTATGGATAGATGCCTGTTACTTGCAGCACTTTGGGAAACCTGAGCAGTCAAAAGTACTTTTGAACTGCAGCTCAAATCACCTGCCCACTGGTTATAAAAATAGCATGATCCTAGAGGAAAAATTATTTCCACTAATTTTAGTTAATACTAAGACTAACTCAAGTCAACAAATCCAGAGGGGAATGGGCCCACCTCATCTTCTCCAAAAATAAGAAAAACACAAAAGTGACTGCACCCAGTGACAACAGAAAAGCTAAAAAGTCTGTTTCAAAAATTGTTCTCCATCACTTTGTAAGAAGGTTACGGTACAACTGAATGTAGTGGTAGGGGGATGGATTCAGGTCCTGGAAAGATGCACCGCACAGTCATACATGTCTACACGGTTATCATCAATGGATTTAGACTATTCCCTATGTGTATTTAACACCTCAAAGGCCATGAGATCAAGTACAGCCATGAAGAAATGATCAGGGAAGTCACTTGGTACCACATTTCTTCCACAGTATTGGTACTAGAAAAATTCTTTGACTATAGATAATTACATAAAACTACGCATAAATTAAAACTTCACTTTATTTTACAAAATTATAGCAAAATGAAACAAAATTTATGTTTTCCACCTTCTGTTTTCTTGTATAACCTTGGCAGAGAGCAACTAAGAATAAATTCTCTTATCATTTAGTGTGTAGTACCATACTGCACTATAGTTTTACATTTGCTAAATCAGGGCTGCTCTCACAGTGTGTACATTATAAAAAGGCAGAAAAAAACCCAGGAAACAGAAAAAGCATTAAACATTTAAAACAGATAGGGTACTGTAAAAGACAAAAATTTGCAAATAGATACAAAAAGATGTCAAGTTTGACAGCCCTTTATTTTTAAGGTTTATATCAAAATACAATTAATCACAAATCAAAAATAATATCTTATGCTTTCTCATATATTTTCTAACGCATTTAAGCATTATTTTATGTTTAATAAAGTGTCGATTTGGTAATCAGCAAGACATTAACCTAAAATATGAATTTACAAAGCCTCCTTCTTTAAATTTTAAAATTAGATAGAATAGGTCGGCACAGGTAGGTGCAAAAAAATCACATTTATTTTGAGAAAGGGTATATGCTTTTATTTCTCAGGATTATTAGCAGAAAACAACTAGGACCTTGGAGTAGGAAATTAACTCTGAAATACAAATTGTTATGCTTCCTAAAATTTTGTAGAACACAGAAGGTGCTTTACACATGCTTGAAACCAGTCTTTAAAAAAAAAATAAACAAATGGCTTACTCATAGTTAAAACACAAAGGTTTAAGTAGAAAAGAGTTGGCTCACAAACGAAATATCAACTAAGTAGATACTAACTGCAAAACTACTGGAAAAAGCCAAGGAGACTCTTAGGTTTTCTAAACAGTCATATAGTTTAATATTTTGATCCCTTTTGTTTCCCTCCTGAAAGACTTTCTGCAATAGCTTACTGATTAGAAAGAGAATTTTCATTTCAAATTTGCGATGACGCTGGAATGACAGTACCTTTTTCTGTGTCTGTAGAGCTTATTTCCGAGACACAAAGTACAGACAAAATGTTCTCAAAACTCTTCCAAATTTCTTCATCACAATGTTATGGGCGATGAACTACTACTTTCAATTACTGAGCAGTGAAATGCAAATGGAAAACCAAAAACATAAGTAGGATATTTTGTGAGATGCTGAATGCCGTTCTTTCAAGATAGTAACAGGATGGAACATTATTTTAAAGGAATGTGTTGCACAGAGCAGAAAAGGTTGAAAAAGCTCACAAAGTCACAAAATGAGCAAGAATGAAAAACCTTCTAAGAGTTATATAGGAACATATCTGAAATAAAAACACAAGCCCCACCCCCCCACCCCCCCCTTCTTTTCAAACAGAGTTCTTGGAATGTATGCATTACCTTAACAACAGGATTCAGCAGAACAACACCTGATTTCTTTGTAATAACTTGCTTTGTTGTGTAATGATGTTCTATGAGCTGAGGAATAGTTGGAAACCCAGTTCCTTCAAAACGATACTGATTCTGTATGGAGGTAAAAGGAAATAATTGTTTCTCTACAAGCAATATTACAAACAAGAAACTGCAAAAGAGCATCACCAAGCCTCCCTCACTACTAACAAAAGACATGTTCACCTTCACAGAATTAGATTTCTTTTCTGATCTGTTTAATAGGTTTTCTATTGACTTAAATGGAATGATAGGAAGATGACATATTAATAAATGCAAAATTACTGCTTCATTCATTAAATGCAACATGATAAAATAACTACCTATTTAAACTTAATTTAAAGAGATAGGACACAAACTTAAACTCTTGACATAATGAAATAAAAACATTAGAAATCAGAGGAAAGAACACTAACTTCCTAATTACTTAAATTTCTAAGAATTACAGAAAACAAACTAAAAATAAACATCTGACAATAAAATAAAGAGGAGATTAGTAACACCATCTTACTCAGATCTTACTGCATTTAGAATGCTTGTTAAAATTAATAAAACCCTGGCACAGAGTATAAGATGTGTGATTGGTCTTTAAGAAGGACTATATGCCAGGAGAGTCTACAGCAGCTAAAAACAAAGGCAGGTCATGCATATAATTCATAGAGAAGCTGAGGAAGACAAAATTCCTCCCCCCTCTGCTGCATGAATTTTGAACACAATGGAAACAATTAACTCTTTTAATATTTTCTTAGAAGTATGTAACATTTTCTTTAATAAAGACTGCTATGACATTTCATTCTTTCAGCTGTTAAGTGGAAAAATGTATTTTTATTGCTTATCTTTGCCCATACACTTGAAGGGGAAAAAAGCAGTAACAAAGTGTTTATTTCATCCTCCTGGATGTCATAAATTATACACTGCAGCTGACTGGGAAACAGGGTAAAGTCTTATGCCTATAGGAGACTGCATCTACAGGTAGGGAACTCAAGTCCACAACACAGGAACTGCCATAAGCTAGCCTGACAATGGCAATCATAAACAAGTACTACAATTAAAAAAACTCAAGCACAGCAGGTAAGTCAAGTTAATTTACACAACTAGGCAATGAAAACCTCTGCCCCTGGCATGAAAGCTTCTTTCTCTCTAGTCCCCAGGGTCAACTTCCTTGCATGATGCATCGTAAGTTTCTCTTCCTTTGGGGTTAAATCATTAACTTCCTGAAAGGTGTTACTGTTGTTAGTAAAGACAGCTTGGTCGTGTCACCTATTTTTAACATTCCTGGTTCTCTATCATAAAAATGTTTTTATAGTCTGTATATTTTCTGTTGTTTATTTTGTTAACTTCATTCACTTATTGAATAGTGACTCAGCTGTGATTGACTAACAGCACTAGTTTCCATTTGTTTCAGGTAAACTTCGTATTTCTGTGCTGATGATCCAAAAAACCTGATGTCCTAAGAATCTCCCTAGCACAATAACCAGTACTGCCTATTATTTCCTCACCCCAGACCCAGCCACGTGCCCATTTGCTACCATCTATGTATGACCTCCAGGGCAGACACTGTTCTTCGACTGTGTGTTCACACAGGACCCTGACCATTATTAAAATCACTAACAAACAATTTTAAAATAGCACAGCCTCAAATAAGCAGCAGTGAAAAACAGTAGCCTTGAGTACCAGCAGAGAATTTTGATGCTTAAAGCTGAACAATGAATTAATCACATGCATATTTTATTAAGATTAGCCTTTAAAATAACAGTAAAACCAGAGAGAAACATTTATGCAATTAAGGGGCCAATGTTAAAACAGACGCATGCCCCACTGCCCCTCAGTATTTGATTCGGAAGAAAATCTCTATACAGAGACGAAGTTTGGTTTCTATACGGTGCCTGTCAGAGATCCAACAGTGTGACTTGGCCACTCACAGGGACCTGATACCACATTGTTCATACCAATGTACACAAAGTTCTTGCACTAAATTCTCCTCAAACTTCCCTACCAAAATGTTTATGAATACAATCCCTCTTGTTACATGACCAAAATGGTCCCTCTGTCTACTCATTCCTTCTAAAAGCTTAATAAGCTTTTCTTCTTTTCACAATTGACACTTTTTCCACAACAAATGCAGAAAATTCACCCCTATACGAGTGCATAAGGAAGCCTGCATTTCTTTAAGAAAAATTTTTAACTTCCATGATTGTCAAGAAAATCTGCCACAAATGAATCCCAAGAGCAGATGAACATAATGCCCTATTACAATCAGACAGATCTAGTGAGCTGATGATGTTTGGACTGTCCAAGCTCTGCAATATTAAACAGTATCAGTCTTACATTTCAAATGTAATTCCTAAGAGATAGTAGTGAAAATATGGAAAGAAAGATAGCTTGCTAGATTTTTTTTTTCTTTTTTCTTTTTTTTCTTTTTTCTTTTCTTTGCGTGTGGAAAAAACAATATAAAAAAGACTCAGCTTACAGGTAAGCCTCAAAGTAATACTTAAAAAAACCCCAACCCTCTATTTTAACTCACTTGAAAGTCCAATCTACATTTTTTTTATATCTACTTGCCACATACAATGATATACACAAAATTGTTTCAGGCACACCAAGTATACAACGTGCATTTATTTCTGCTGGATCAGGATCAGAGAACTCCAAGCATCTTGTGTCTAGGCACAGGTGATTTTATTGCTCTTATTTTCTCATTCAGCACTCTGACACATCAAAATAGTTCAAGGTCATAAAATCAAAATAAAATAAACACTGACTTTGTGTAAAGGTTCACTTCTACAAGGAAAACTCTAGGTGAAAATCAATGAAAATTCCAGCTGGACAAGTGTCCATAGTCATCGATCCTACAGAAGCCTTCCAACTTCTATGAAGCTTGCAAAATATCACTGCCTCCAATTAAAAAGAAATAGACCACGTACACAATATTGACTTCCCGCAGGCATCCTGCATTAGCTGGAGTTTTAGACAAGGGAATTTCGTCAGTGTAAACACTCATAGGCGATTAGGTTTATGCATTTTTTTTGTATGTGGGAGATTTTATTATAGGAGACTGAAATACATTTTGGCAGCATCACTCAATCAAAACTGAGAATGATTTGCTGCTAATGTCATACTTCAAGAAGAATTTCTAGTATTGTTATGAGAACTGTTATATTTTGAATGAGTTTAAAATTCTGAAAGGTAAAACCAAAAATACATACATTTGAAACCCCAAGTAATACATTAAGAAGAATAAAAAGAAATACATTGGATAAAGGCATATAAAAATTAACATACTGTTTAAAATGACCGATTTTTCCTAAGTTAGAACAAGGGGATCAGTTCTGGTCCTCAGAATCATATATGCGTGCAACATCCACAAGCACTTGTGTTGTATTGAACAAAACAATATCCATAGGGCTAAAAAGAACATATGCATCTCTAGGGCAGCAGGGACTTCAATTCCCAACTGTATAGAGACCAACACAGATTATTTTCTTCTCTGTGAATGTTTCCATTTTTCAGAAGGAATCTTTACATTTGAATTAGAAGTAGCCTACTTAGCACCAACTATGAAAATGGGTTTAAAAATAAATACAGCTACATGCATAAATTAGTAGTAACAAGTTCTGGGTTTCAAAGCATTTACAAAAATATCTTGGTTTTTAAATATAAGATAAAATATGTTGAATAACTTCATACTTCATACTGTTCCTTTGTTTCCCAAAATGATCTTTTCCCCGATTTCCACACTGATGGAAATAATTCCAACAGCTTTCCTATTTTCATATAAAGGCAAAAGCCTTTTGCCATAGTAAATTATGTAGACCCTAAATTGTTTAGCTGGAATTATAAGCTTCCTAACTTTGAATATTCAGTACTGTATCAGAGACGTACATCAGCATATTGTATGATAAAGTGTCTCCGTTGTCCATCTGAAAACACAGAAAGGACATATTCACCAGGTTTCCCGTGGCTCTCTCGCACCAAGAAGTCTCCTTGCTGTTTTAACAGCTCCTGGGCTTCTATTCTTGGAATTGCACCATGATACCAGTCTTGCTCAGCCAATGGTTTCTCAGTGGTTGAAATTACATCAAAGAACTTGGGAAAAATATTGAAGAAAAATGTTACTATAACAGTACATTTTTAGAGTTCACTTTTACATGAAAAGCATGATAACAATAATTTCTGTTTCTCTAGCTAAATTATGTATTCCTATTAACAAACAAAATCAAAGCTTTTATATTCACACAGAAGACATACTGATCACCTTTTCTATTACCTAAAAACCTAATATATAAAAAGCAGCTTATGGAAATGTCCATAAACCATGTAATATTTTTCAATTAGCCTGCTACTTCTCCTAAGCCATACCAACCAACTCCTTCTTATGCATTCTAACGTGGTATTAACAGCAATTCAAAATGAACCATTTCTTTATCCAGACAGAAACTTCTCAGACATAAAAACTTAAGATATTGATTTATATAAAGTATTTCAAATGGATAAATTCTTTTCACAGGTTTTACGAATTGCCAATTACCAAATTTTACCGATTATACAATCTACCAATTACCAATCGCAAACCAATTACTAGCTCTATAAGACATTCTTCCTAGCATTTACACTGTAGCACAGAATATACACCTGGGTGTATGGTGCTTATGAACTTTAGCATAGAGTTTATGAAGGCACAAAGATTTTAAGAAATTCTTTTCATTGGCTATAACTGGAAGCTAATGAGTTTTAAGCTATAATCTCACATATTTAACAAGCTTACATTGTTTAAGCAAACACCAAGGAAAACTTCATACTTTGTTCAATGACCTCTTCAGATGTACTTGTATAGCTAGACAGATCTTACTTAAGCTGTGTGTCATGTTAATACCACAGCTCACAGAAATTCTCACCGCCAGAGTGGTAAAGCTCTGAACAAAACAACGTAGGGTTTACCCAATCATGAGTTAAACAGATATGTGGATGTGTCCCAGGCAAGCCTGCTGAACTGCATTTAGGTAACAGCCAAACACCCACACCTCAATTAAGCATGATCAAACAGATACAGACAAAGCATAGCATATGATTCTGAATTAACCTCTCCTACTGCTCTGCCCTGATAAAAAACCAAGTTTTTCTTTGTATCATCAATGACGATACCATATTTCCCCTAGGCAGATGGGGAAAGAGAACAGGAAACGCTCCACTGGTGCATGCAAGGGAAAAATTTGATGTGGTGCAGCTACGGACATGGTGGAGCCTATCCACACATTTATGGTCTTCCTGGGGAAACATTTAGGTTAAGATGACTTAGCTAGCCAAAAAACACTAGGAATAATCTCAGACTCTCAGAGTCTGAATGAGTAGATCCAAGAAAGGGCATCTACTCAAACTTCTTCTTTCCAAATATCTGTAATTCTTCAGCACTTTCATAGTAACATTTCCGGTATAAAAAAATGCTTTTCTCTGTGGATTCCTGGCTGCCTTTCTAAGTTATACCTCGAAAGGTCTAGTTTAGTCAAGGATCCTGATGGGAAACTGGAGAACTTATTTAAGAGCCTGACAGAGCTCATATTCTCAGACATCAGCACTGGGATCTAGAGCCCTGGGCCTGCATGAAGGATAATTTCAGACATGAGATTTTAGGCCAGCACTGTAACCAACAGACTCATCACTAGAAAGAGTGAGTATGCTCTATTACAGATTTTGCTCTATTACAGATTCAGAGCCAGGAAGGGCTATTTAAGAAATAACAACAGCCTGAACATAAAGTGCACAGTCAGAGTTTTTAGGAGCAAAAGATGTACCTCAAGGAACTGTGTTTATCAGCATAGTGAACTACTAAAAGCCCAAGATATTGTTTAGCCAGGCAGGCAGTCATTTATTTCAATCCTATCAACAGTTAAATAGATCTTAGATCAGAGCTGTCTACCACTGTTAAATGATGCTGTGTCATTCTCTTTCAGAAATTTCTAAAAGAAAAAACTAGCTTTCAAAATGTTAGATAATGTTACTTATTTGGACATTCGTTGTTCAAAGATGCCAAGTATGGCTTGTCAGAAAACCCAGAAAACTATGTTATCAAGAAATGTTAAGGGGTTCAGAGTAGCAAAGCCTTTGCCAGAAAAACACATTTTTACTTGAGAGGAAGTGTTTCTAAGGATAAAAGGCCAGTTCAGGGTCAATAAAATAGTTCATGGTTTTCACAAAGGAAGGTTAAAAAAATTTAAAAATCTGACTGGCAACTCATTTAGCTCACTTAAGAGGAAGCCACCAGATAATAACACCTGCCTATGTTTAGACTGGGTCAAGTTTGAGTCACTGTTCAGACAATCATGATCACTTCGCAGATTAAAACATCTTAAAACCCTTTATGACAGAGAAAGACAAGAACAAAGCATTTTAGACATGCCTAACTATGGCGTTGTTTATGACACTAACATCAAGTTTCCCCCTGCTTTTAAATATCATTAAACTATTATTTATTACTTTAGAAGAAAACAATGAAATTTCCACAAAGTATCCTCTGCTGGTTGTCTCCTACCTTACACTACCTTTAGTTTTTGTCATATACTATGAGGCAATCATAATCAAGGTGGTTTCTCTGATGAAACAAACAGTAATTATTCATGTTGTGAGTGTAAATAAAACAGCATTGTTTCTATGAACAAGTCTTCTAACTCATATTTTCTGTATGATACAATATTCACCCTGACTGGCTATGAAAGAAAACATAGCTGAAAGCCCACAATGAAACAGTACAAATGCAAGATATGTAATCATTTTAATATTGATTTCAACTCAGTTTACACCACTTAGTGCTAACGTTTCTACTGAATTGTATAGTTAGAATTAAATGGTTTGAATACAAGAAAGGTTCGTCTTTAAGGAAGATAGAGGGAAAAAAGCCACCCACACAAAATTAAATTCACAACTTGTTTCCTTAACCTCTACTGAGTTTAAATATCATCAAGCAACTTAACATAACTAATTGGATACCTGAAAGCACAGACTTGCATTCTAGGCCTCTGCGTTTTACAATTTCATGTATGGAATAAGTTCTCTTGCTCATTTATATGTATACAACTACAGAAGCACTTTCAACAGCTTAAATGAATAAATACTAAGATTTTTGTTGTTGATTTGACTGCAAGCCAAGAATAAAATAAATAATTAACAAAACCATACAAAAGGAAAGGAATTCACATTGCTAGATTTCTACTCTCCCTCTCAACCTTTCCTTTCACTTGCCTTTTCTTCCTTCAAGTTTCCCTTTATAGACTTATTTCGCTCATGGGTTATTGGGGGTGTCTGTGTGTTGCAGGGCGTGTGACTTTATATACTTCATCACACTTTTCCTTCTGTGAGGAAGGAAATGCCCTCATATACTTCATCATGCTCCTCATGGACCTAGTACTGTCCTCTACTTACTCTGAGCCCCCCTCTCCCTATTTTTCTTCAGCAGTTTTTCTTCAACAGTAAAACAATGTAGTCCCCAGCTGCCGGCCTTATTCAAGAGAAAAATGGAGCAAAGAGCAGTGTATTATTTCTAACTTCAAAAAATGAAATACTTTTCCTGTACTTAGGTGGTCAATGAAAAGAAAATTGTAATGGAAATGATATTTTACTTTGTGTACTTCCTTATTTCCACTTTAAGCAAACAAAACATTTTGTCAAGGTATTTTTCTTTCAGTGTAAAAGAGGGGCACAGACACGAGAGAGGAAGTAAAGCAATAAATTTAGGTTGATAATTTGAGACAATTCCCTATGGAATAACCTGTCTTTACCCTCAGTGTACCTGGCTCATTCCCACATGTTAATATACCCTGTGAAACCAATATTCATTCCACCTATTAGCCTATAAACAATAAAAAAAGTTATCCTATAAACAGTAACAGATTTCTGTGCCAAGCTCGAATTCCTCAGTGGCAAAAAAACTAAACAAAACAAACAAAAAAAACCAGGCAGAAGAGCAGAAGCTGGCATTCATGATGCAATGCATTCAGACTCCTCATTCGGTTCATTCATAGCACCGTCTTACAAGAAAGTTTTCCTTGTGTTTCCTCTCCTCATTTGATTAAATGCAGGTCTCTTGGTATTATAGAAAAGTGGCTTACATTTTGTCCAAGAGAAGCCACCTGAATCCCCAGCCTTGCTGTTTTCTCTTCCAGCTATACTTCTTCCCTGTATTAGCTTCTGCCTTCCCATTCCGAGAGCAGGTGAATCATTTAAGTGCCAACATGTAAGTAACAGTTAAACTGGTTGCTTTTGGAAGTACATGGTTTCTAGACAACTTTCTTCAAATGACATAGAAAAAAAAAATCTGTTTTCTGTAATTACACACAAAATTCAGCTTTTCTTGCCAATTAAATACGAAATGGTATTTTCAGAATAGCACCACATTTAATCCAGGACAGCCTCAACTTTCAAAGTTTCAATATACTTAAAATACATAATATGAAAATAGGTAGTTAACATTTCATTTTCAGAGGATCAATACTGATCATTTTCCTACTCTGCTCTGAGATCCCTTTTTGTATTGGTGTACTTAAAAAAATATATTTTTTTATTTATGTATGCATGTATGTTATTGCTATTATTTCATATAACATCTGCAATAATCACTTCGTATACTTTGTTGACGGGTAACAAGTATCAGTTTATACATTTAGTAATAAGCACGGTTATATAATTGTCACCAGGCAAAAGCTGAGCAGCTGACCACATTAACAGCCAACTACTAATCTGTGAAACAAGTTTAAGATGTATATGCACGGTTAGTTTTTCTAACACAGAATAAAGTGCTAAATCAGAACGCAAAGCAAAACTAAAAATTTATTGGATTATAAATTTTGACTTTGAAGCTTATTTAATTGATACATTATCAAGAGTACATGGGTGACCCAGCTTTTACCGTCTGCCTCAAATGACCCAATTCCAATCTTACTTCTCCCAAACATATTCCAAGGCTTCAGCAATACTACTTAGCATGTACCTGCACCCAGGTTTACATCAATTTCCACAGAAGTTTCCTAATAGTAACACAGTTTGGAATGAAAAATTAAAAATGAGCCACGATGTTATCATGTCTGCTGATCAATCAGAAAAGTGTTTTTGTAACATTATTTTAATGTAATTTTTGTCTATGTAGATGGAAATGCATGATGCTTCCGAAAAAACGATCCTACTTAAACTGTAAAAATAACAAAATGTAGTACAACACTGTGTTATTTATACTACTTACCGATGATGACCCCAACATGGATTTTGGAGACCTTATAATTCCAGCTATGGAATGACGTATAGTGTCAAATCTTGAGACTTTGTCCTTCTTGTCCTAGGAGAAAAAAGTGGCATCTCCAGTGAAAGCAAGCAAAGTGGTACGATAACTGAATTATTAGAGAATGTGGAATATAGACATAGATTTTATTTAAATAAAAGATCAGGACTGAGCCTCTACTGATACATACTAGTAAGTGTCAACATCAGTGGGATTAAGCTAAGTCACATAAATTAAACTGCTGACAAATTCTGTAATTCCTTAAATATTTTGTGCAATTATTTTAAGTATCACTATTGTTAAGTATAAATAGTACATAAACCCTTTTGTACCCTAAAAACAAAGGACATAACTTTCAGTTCTCCTGAAATACCTATTGTTTTAAAAGGACATGGATTTGAAACCATATAAAGATAAAAAGCCCACACAGTAAAACAAAAATACGTATGTACATCATCCTTAATATATGGGGTGGGTTTTTTCCTTTTATTAACATGTTCTTCTCTAACGATACACTACTTGTAAGTATTAGTACCAATCAATGCAAGTTACAGGAACCATTTGGTTTCTGGCACAACTGCAAACCACAGGCGCAGCCACTGCCTAGTTTTTAGATTCTGTAAGAAGAGAGCTCTAATCGGAATACTGAAACAGCCTTTAAGTGACTCTTGTTCAGCATAACTCAATGTAAATTCCAAGTGCCTATAACGTGATTTAGTCCAAAGACTGTGTATTTCTTTGTAAATTCCAAGTCCCTATAACTTGATTTAGTCCAAAGACTGTGTATTTCTTAATCAGCTCTCCAAATCAGTATCAGAGAATCTTTCAGAAAAGTACAAAAATCTATTTTACACACTGACAGTTATTGTTCATAAGACACCCTCCAAAACAGCCAATATATTTTAATGAGTATTTGCAATGTAATTAAACCTGAAGAAGAGACCAGATATTAACAACCTCATTCTAACTAGCTATAGGTTACCTAAACTGTAAGAAAATGATAATGGAGACAGACTACAACTGTTTGCTAGTGTTACAAAGGAAAAACACTTCCAAGTTTTGGAAATACACCCTTGACTGAAAAACTGAATATCTGATAATGTAATAAATGCAGCTTCGTTTAGTCTAGGACTTTTGAATAAGCAACAAAATCTATTCATTCTGTATACAGAATATAATACCAGTGTTTGAAAATACTCCAAAATAGTTTAGTTTACAGGATGTAGTAAAATAAATGTATTGTTTTGGTAGCAAAATTCTGTGATGTGCAATAATTTGTATGCTGTGAAAAAAAAGTGCAAAAACCAGTCAAACAGTCAAAACACTAATAAGGAATGTATTACTCACTGAAATACTCATTAACTATGTGCCCACTTACCCATCAATATATTTTCATTCCTTTTACCAGACTCAAGTAATATTGTATGCCAACTAATTGTCTTGTAATAAAAAACTCTGTGCTGAGTCCTGATCTTTGTTTTTATAATACTGATGAATTGAACTGGCGGGACAAAACCAAACCAAACCAACAAACAACAAAAAAAAATCTCATTAGCAATAGGGGGGTAGAGAGTCTAATTTTGCTTGCATGCTGGGTGTGGAATAATCTGCTCATTTCACACATCTCTTCAGAAATGATCCATGAGGTTTACCTGCAACTAAATGTATACTTCTATGACAGGAAAAAATAAATGACCAAAAGACGCATGAATTCCACTACACTTCCTCTAAACAAATTCAGAAGTTTTCTTTCTGGTTTACATTACTAGCACACTTATTTAATGACAACATCAAACTACAAGTAAGGTTCTACAGTCACTAGTTGCTCCTTATCAAAAAACGTTTTTAACAAGAGAGGGTTTTTTTTGACTCAAAATACCAGGAAGACTCATGGATGGGGACACCAGAGGACTCTGATAGGCACCACTGAATGATATATAAAGGTTAATAGCTGCATTATATAGAATAAGCATTAAAATGCAGATGTAACAGATAAACTTTGGCTTTGTTCAAAACGTAGCACATGCCCTACTCAAACTGCAATGCATTTACAAGCACTGTTCAGTATTTTCACAGCACCTTCCCCCTGACATACTGAAATGACTCTATAGCTTACAGCAATGAAGACTCATAATTTGTCTGCACAACAGGCATTATCAACCACATGACAAACACAACTGTAGCCTGTAACGAGTTTTACTCGTAAGTATTTTTAGGGCAACCTGAATAAAACTGAATAGCAGCGAAGTTGGTTTTTTACTGTTTTGTTGGGGTTTTTTTTGTCATTGCCCAGCTGTGTTTCACCTTAGAAGGACCCATTAGATCTTGCAGGAAACCAGTTTTCACTGAGAGTATGTATTCACCACTGTGAAGAGCTTTTTTCTTATATATTAGGTCTATTTTTTTTCCTAAACTAGTGTAAGAATAGAAACCAGCTTGGCCCATCTACATTTTTATACATATATATGTGTGTCTGTGTACAGTCTTATTACTTAATAAGTCATGGTGTTAATTGAAGCCTGCTTTCCAAAATAAAAAGAAATACACATCAGAGCTATTTTTCAATAATCTCCACCCTAGCCACATTAAATTTTGAATCTCTTAGCAAAGGATTCAGTAGATGAAAGGATTATCTCAGGATTTAGGTTATTTAAAGTTTCAGAAGGAGGCTAACAGAGAGCAGAAACTCTGTGTCCTCAGGAAGAAAAGTTCATTATAAATCCCCACCACACTCATTCCAACAAATATCAGACTTCTGACCAACAAGCACAACCATGCTGGCTATGTAGTCACCACAATACGCTTCAGACAAAACTTGTAAGACATGTTACTATTTGACTAACACATTTGAGAAGGACACTGGAAAAGAATTAGGAGTTCTGCATCATGGATGCTGTAGAGAGCATTCTGGAGTAATATGCCTGCTAGCATACACGATGCAGCTACTAATATGTATTGGCTCATTCAGTTTCATTTTGGTTTAAATGAATTACTTTCAGAGATACTAGCAAAATAGTAGTATAATTTGTCACTTCCTTTATTTTATACTATACCGAATGCATTCAAAAGAGAACTAATCTGTGTGCCATAGTATTTTATGCAATGACAGAATTACTGCAGAAGAAATTACCATTTACCATAAGAAGCTAGATATGTATGAAAATATATACTGTCATTAGAGAACAATTTTGATCTGTTTCTTTGACTGTGTTTAAATGTACCTGTGGCATGAGAACACATCATGAAAGGAATTATTAAAAGTGCATTGACTGATACTATCCTTTTAGGACTAGTCATATTTCTAATCACTGTCCAGAATAAATTAAAATTAATCTCCACCAGCCCTGGAACTGGCAAGTCATGAATTTTCTATCCAGTGGACAAGTACCCCTAGAAAAACTGTTGAAAATCAAACTACTTATCCTGGAATGGTGCAAGACTGATGAACTTCTACACAGAACACAAACAGCTGTTTTATGGGTGGGACTTTTTTATCATCCTCCTCTTTGGCATATCATGCAAAGCACTACTGCTTTTATTTCCAAACAATATAGAAAGGATTTACTAAGACAAATAACTCTTATTGAGAAACTGATTGACAGCAACCGCTTGTAACAATCAGGTTAAGAGTGTTCTGTCATACTCTGCTAGCAACTGGGTTTTGACACAGCAGTGTTACAATTCTTCTGCTACAAAACAAGGAATGCCAAAACCCTCTTCCCAGTTGTATACACCTCAGTCAGCCACTCTGGTTCCACTTCTCTTTTTCCTTCTTAATAGTCAAAACAATTACCTCAGCTCTTTTCAAGAAATGTCTCAGCAGAAAACAACCACTCTGGCCCTCTTCCATTTTTCTCTTCTGACAAGATGCAGAGGGAAAAAATTAAAGCATAAGAAGCCAAAAAGCAGCGCATGATTCAGGCCAGTTGAAAAATGCACGTGAAGCGCTCCCTATTTTGCTTGAGGATTTCCTCAGGTGCGTCTTTATATATACTAGAGAGCCGAGCTTCTGGTTTTGTGTGTTCACACTGGGGGATCTTGTGCAACATGAGGTCCTGTCTATTTTAGTGGATTTTCCATTAGAATTTATCCTCTTTGGTCATGCACTACAACTGTTATGGTCTAGTGGACAAAAATACTCCTTTTGCCAGACATACATAAGAGTTCTATCACTGGGCAAAATCACGGCAGATCTTAAGAGTGCATGAAAAAACACAATACACCCAGAAGTGTGAAAAAATCAAAATGACAAGCCATACGAATCATATTCACAATGGTCTTTTGAATGAATGTAAGCAAAAACAAAGCAACAGGGCAAAATATTTTGTTCAAATTGAACTGCATAATGTAAAAGCCCAGAAAAGCATTTTAGCTGTATAAATGCAGAAAAATGTATCTTAAATGTTATTACAAAAGAAAAATAATACATACTCCTTTTAGAAAAGCAAGGAGATAAGAAGCTGAAGAGAGATCCAAGATACAGATAAAGCACAACTAATGCTTCTGAGGAACAGGCAAATAGTAACACCAACTCTACTGATCAAAAGGTGGAAGATTACCAATAAGAGGGAGAATGGACAATACAGCAAATACTGAATACTGCTAAAAACACTATCCAGACATGTACCTATAGGTGGTATAAATAGGCCAATACTTGACCACCTAATGAATCAGATACAAGCCATAAGCATGGGTATAGAAGTTGAATTGGGGCTTGCACATAAAATTAAAGAACCTTCACAGGAAATTTAGAGGAAATAAGATGAGGACTTTTCAACTGAAAGAGAAAAAACTTTCAGAATAAAAGGAAATTTTAATTAGACGAACATAAACAGTAATACCTATAAGATAAGCATGATAGTACTGTTTCTGAGTATTCTGAGAATCCTCAGAGATTTTGATGAAAACAACTTCAGTACGGTACAAGAGCTCTAAGATAAAACCAGAAGGGAGGAATTCCTGCGAGTTACTGCAAATGATATGTTCAATGAACTTACAGATAACAAAGACATACCAGACAGTATCGGCCAGAGTAGTTAAGATGCTCTCCTTTTCGTCAAGTGAATGCTAGCTTCATTTCTAGTTTGAAAATACCATTTCCCTGATGAAAAAGGTGCCATAACAACACTCAGCTTAAGGCCTCAAATTTAGATAATGGGGAGAACAAAGAAAATTTTTGCTTTTAGAAGGCTATAGATGTCTGGCATGAGAACAGAGTTTATAAGCAAAAATTCTTCAAAGACACTTTAGAAAAATTAATTTTCTGAAAATGATCCTCTGCATTGGTCACTCTAGCACTGGAGATTAAAAGTTGTTTAGGAGAGGACTCAAAAAGCACAATAAACTTAAAGACTATGACTATCATAGTAACTCTGGCCTGGCTATTGATGAGTGGATATAATAACCACAAAGCATCTGTATGTCCGTTTTACAGGTTTTAGCACATATTAAAGGAGATGTAAATGCTGACATATATCAAAACCTGAACATACAGCAGAACATGCTGGATGTCCATGAAGTCTATGATTTGATTTCAGAAGTAAGACTAATGACATACCTCAAAAGGCTTTTTTTTTTTTTTCTCCCCTCCTGATCCATGACAGACCTGGGTATTTCAGAAAGACCACACGTAGAAAACAAGATAAATGTACTATTTTTACCAAACAAAAGAGGGTATTTAAAACTGTTAACATGGCACTCACACACAGAATGAGTTGCTGGCTGAATATGAGCTGATTACTTGCGCTCAGTAAATCATCTATGTTCAGAGGACATTCTCACGAATTATAATATGCATTTTCTTAGTCTGCTATGTAGATTACCTATAATTGGAAGCAGCACTGTGCAGAGCCATGAAGATGTAACATAGTTATTAAAATCAAAACAGCCAAAGTTAATAAAAATATCTTAAGTACACAGCGAAACCAACTGAACAAAACAGCCATTTAAAAATCATTTTGGTAAGATAACATTTTCTGTTTTAAACACAAGTAACACCTTCCAAAGCAGCAGAAATGATACATAATTGACGTACACAAATGGTAAAACACTACAGTGGATGTAAATTAATGTTCCACCTTCTGAATGGCAGAGGGTAGCCTGAAAAACAAGACTTACTGGTGTGAAATTTAAGAATAGCTATATTTTCTCAGACCAAAGATATAACCCAGGCCATGCCAGTGGCCTAATGGCCTGTAAGAAAGGGAGAAAGATAATTCTTCAGAGAGTATCTTTGTCCTCTGAAGATCTGGTGTATAAGATCTGCTGTATAAGACCTGCCTTAGTCTAAGATATGATATTTCTACATGCAGCAGTCATGGAAGGATTTTCCTTCCACATATTTTTTTAGCTGCTTCCTGAATCTATATAAACTAGTACAATCCATTGCTGTAGCAACCAGTTGCAAAACATAATTACATGTTTTTGAAGAACACATTTGTCTGCTTGCTTTGAATCATCTGTCTGTTGTGGTTATTTTATGGCCCCTACTTCTTGCTTCTGAAGACAGTGAACAACCATTATTTCCTATTTACTTTCTCCACACCACCCAATATCCAAGGCATTACACATATCTTCATCACATTCCCACTCAGTCTGCTTTTTCAAGTCTAAAAAGCCCAACCTACTTATTCACTAATTTTACAGAAGCTCTTCCACGTATCTGAGCATTATTTTGCCTTTCTGAATTCTCCTACATCAATTTTGTAATTCAGGGAGCTGAAAATAAAAAGTGGTTATGTGGAGCCAGACTCTTCTCAGTGGTACACAGCAAAGGACAAGCAGCAACAGCCAATTTCCATCAAGAATAATTACAGTTAGATACTGAAAAAAAAAATCACAATGAGGATGTTTATCAAATATTGAAACAGGCTGCCAAGAGAGATTTCCATCACTGGTGCTGCTAGAACCTCAACTGCAACAAGGCGTTGTGCAGCCTGATATAGTATCAAAGATGACCCTTCTCCAAGCAAGAAGTGGGACCAGATGGCCTCCCTGAGATCTCTTCCAATTTAAATTATCCTGCAGTCCTATGGCATTTGGGAAGCAGGTGCACATCAATTTATGATTTACAATTTACATCATAACAGTGATTAATGTTTTCCTCTCTATTGTCTGTTCCTTTTCTGAAAATTTCTAGTGTATTTTTTGGTGTTGATCACTAAGTAAATAGTGACCCGATATCTTCAGAACTTATACCTTATTTTGAGTGGTAAGTCAGGGTTCGCTACTGGTATATGTGAAATCAAGCACTGTTACTACAACCTGGTCTGCAGGAATGCAATTACACAATATGATACTAATATTAAAAAAGCCCAACTGTTAGAAATAATGTGCATAATTTATTTCTGCTCTTGTGATTACTTATATGCCTATGATTACTTACATACCAGAATCATGAAGGTGCAACACAGGCCAGACAGTAATTTTTTATTTGTTTACAGAAACAACAATAAGAGCATTATTTGGAGACAAAAACCTGAAAGCCTTTGGCAGATTTTACTTAGTAAAGCCTCAGATGTCAGTAACCATTCTGTATAAATAAGTTGATTCTAAAACAGGGGCATGAATACTATGATTGACCCTTTTCTTTCTTTTTGAATGACTATCAGAACAGGATGTACAGTTAGGTTGTCTGCACTATGTTTTCTGTTTAATTAGTTTCAGAGGACCAATTTCTCAAGCTACATATAAACTGTCAAGGAAATGTCACCTTAATCTTTGACATTATTGGTCAAATCTGCCAAACACACAAATATGTATTAAGAGGTCTTTAAGGAAGTAGAGTACCTCTTAATGGGGGCTAGCAATAATGTTTCCAGAGACATGGCACATTTTAATTATTATATACTAAACAGCCCTTTTATTTTTTAAAAAGATGGGAATTTGATTTCACCTAATTATCATCAAGAATGTCAACTGTGCTCTAGAGAAGATGACTGCACCTAACTAAGAAAACGTATGGCACCTAACCTGAAGCACTGAGATCCTATCCAATAGCCGGTTTTGTTGGAGGAAAAACTAGCCAGACAAAGGCTTTTGCAAGGCAGATAGAGAGGCCCCTGAAATTCAGTAAGGAGCTCCCACTTTGCTTAGTGAATGTATCTGTACACCACTAAATCCCAATACACCTCCATCCACTGATTGCACAATGATGCCAAATAATGGAGAATTGATTTCAGTAAAGGAAATTTAACAAACTTACTCAGACCTCTGAAAGCTTAGAGCCAAATTTAGAGTTAATAAAAAAGTTTAAATGCCATTACCTTACGTAACTGGGGAAACATGTAACAGGGAAAATTAAGACTTCTGTCCCACAAAAGCCCCAAGCTGGTTTGTAAATGTTCAGATATTAATTGTTTTAACTGATTTCAAGAATAGTTACTAATCAATAATTTTGTTATTAATGTACAAATACTTTACTAATTCTTACACTATCACTTTAATAGTTTCAAGTAATCAAAACTGATCAAATTTCAGTTTGTACAGCACCTGCTATAGCTGAAAGGGAAGTATCTGGTCATAACATGATCCTTCTTCTCCTTGGTTGTCATTGCCACATCACAGTAAGAGATCCCTGAACATACACAAAAGGGCTCTCTTGCTGTAATTCTGCATATGCTTATGAGGTTGCAATGAGAGAACATAAACCAGACATAACCGAGTGCTTCTAGCTGTACTGCAATACCTCATGTTCGCAAAAGCAAGAAAACCTACATCTTCTCACATCCTCTGGCAGCTCCCATCCAAAAATATACGATGATGAACTAGCTGCCAGTCAAACTCACCGTTTGCCAGGACATCTTGCTCAACGTTAAGGCATTGCGGCTGCTTGAGAAAATTAAGAATCACAACAAGCCAAAGAGCAGTGAATGAACTACTGCCACTGTTACAGGCAGGAAGTGACCAAAACTGAACCACAGCCAAAAACAAATGAGAGGCAGAAGTATATAAATGAATGGGAATGTATTACATTACTTCAAATACTCTCCTTGTTTCCAAACATTTTCATCTTCCTAAGCCAAATACAATTTTTAGTCTACAAACCAGCGTTTATGGTTTGGCAGTTACACATACTAACAACATCAGAATAAGCAATCAGTGAATCAGTGAGATTTCACGAATGTGACTTAAAATTTCAAGACTATTACTATAAATTTAAAAACAACATATAGCTCAAAATATGATAGAGAAAAAATTTTAAGAGATCACAAAACATGCAAAGCAAATTGACCATGAGGAAATTTTATATTTCCATCATCTAAACATTAAAATTTTTCAGATGGAAAGTACACACATTATTAGCTAGAAATATAAGTGTATCAACAAATTATTCAAAGTTAACAATTCTTAGCTGTATTTTTGATGCAAAGAGGCTAGTTTTATTCTGTACTTTATAAATTTTCACTTTAATACATTTTTACTTTATATACTTTTTACTGTATACATCCAGCTGAAATAGTTTCAGGTGTGTATGACTCAAATTCTACAGAAGAACAGAGAAATACAGTAACACTAGAACTGCTACCACAGAGTTGCAATCAAGACCAACACTACAGCTGTCATTTGAAACAATGAGGTCTTCAATGTGGAATATGTTTCAAAACTGGTTATATACATGCGCACACACACACACAAATTGACCTTGACACCCCTGTTTCAAGTTAAAAAAACAAAACCTGAGCTAGAAATAAAATTATTTCTAAGGTAACAGAAGAAATTTATTTCTTTTAAATACATACATATGTTCTGCTGCATTACTGTTATTTAGAAAATTAAACTCTATTTGACTAAATTGTGATAAAACAACAGATCAGTTTTCCTCCATTGAAGATGGACATTAGTGTAGACAATTCCAGAGTTCTTACATACTCATTTTTCCACAAAACGTACAAAGGCAGACAGTAGTCTTGACACTTGTTAACAAATGACAATATTCCATAATAGCACTTCCTTAATTGAATGGTAGAGTCTTAGGCGACCAATACATAGCTAACTTTTAAATAAGTTAACATCTAACTCTTCAAACTGATCAATATTACTTAAGGACTAACAGAACTTCATTACAAACACTGACCTAATAAAAGAGGTAGAGTCATTCATCCCTGCTGACCTATGTTCAAGAGAGCCATCAAAACAGGGCACTTCTAACACAGGTAAAATTTTGTAAAAGACAGTTACATGGGCTAATAACACAAAGCCACAGGTGAAGAACTCCTAGACTACATTTTGCATGAGGCATGAACAATTTTACAGTGCAGGTGGCTGAAGTACTGAACTATGCACACAGTGCATCACAATGAACTCAGCAGATTAAGCAGATATAAATACAACTTTCAGGCATTTTTATGTGAGAGTCCAGACTGTTGAACATAAAAGGTGTTGCACAAAATGGTCAAAACCCCTCAATTCCTAATAGTCTCTACAATGGTCAGTAGCTAAATTAAGAAAATTATGAAGATCACCCACAGGTACTGCAAGCATGCTGGTAAATCCCTGGAGAGCAGTGTACGTGCCAAAGAATGCCACCTGGAACTGGAAATTATATTTACTAACCACATACTTAAAGTAACAGCCATAGGTTTGCAAGAATTCTGTGTATACTTACATAACCTACAGACCGAGAAACAAACAGTTCCCCTTTTCTCATTACGAGGAAATACCTGTGTTCTGGTTATTTTAAAATTCCAGATAGGAAGCAAAGCCACATTTCAGTAAGTCATAAGCTATTAACTGTTTTCACAGAATCATAGAATCGTTAGGGTTAGAAGAGACCTCTGGACACCATCCAGTCCAATCCCTTGCTAAAGCAGGTTCACCTGGAGCAGGTAGCACAGGATCACATCCAGCTGGCTTTTCAATGTCTCTGGAGATTGAGACTCCACAATCTCTCTGGGCAGCGTGTTCCAGGGCTCTGTTATTCTTTATACTTCAGAAGGAATTTCAGATGTTGCAGTTTGTGCCCGTTGCCCCTTGTCCTGTCGCTGGGCACCACTGAAAAGAGCCTGGCCCCGTCCCCCTGACGCCCACCCTTAAGGTGTTTGTGTGCATTGGTAAGATCCCCTCTCAGTCTGCTCTGCTCCAGGCCAAACAGCCCCAGCTCCCTCAGCCTCTCCTCATCAGGGAGATGCTCCAGTCCCCTCACCACCTTCGTAGCCCTCCGCTGGGCCCTCTCCAGTAGTTCCCTGTCTCTCCTGAACTGGGGAGCCCAGCACTGGGCACAGCACTCCAGATGTGCCCCACCAGGGCAGAGCAGAGGGGGAGGATCACCTCCCTCGGCCTGCTGGCCACGCTTCTCCTGATGCCCCCCAGGATCCCACCGGCCTTCGTGGCCACCAGGGCACACTGCTGGCCCACGGGCACCTTGCTGCCCACCAGCACTCCCAGGTCCTTCTCCGCAGAGCTGCCTTCCAGCAGGTCACCCCAGCCTGTGCTGGTGCCTGGGGCTGTCCCTCCCCAGGGGCAGGACCCTGCACTTGCCTTTGTTGGGCTCCATGAGGTCCCTCTGCCCCAGCTCTCCTGACCAGGTCTCCCTGAATGGCAGCGCAGCCTCTGGTGCATCAGGTGCTCCTCCCGGTTTTGCATCAGCTCCTTCATCCAGGTCATTGATGACTAAATTGAACAAGAATCCCCCTTTTCAATCCCTTTTTCCTGATCTGCACAGGCAAATTTCCTCTGGTCCCACTGATTACAATGGCATCAGAATCCTGAAGAAAGATGACCTCATACAGGAAATCCATCTGGCAGTTTGTAGAGAGGGAATCAGCAGGCAGCAAAGAGAAAAATCAGTTACGAGCTACAAGCAGGTGAATTATTGCTGCCATGGAGGCTAGTCAAAAGATGTTCCAGAAAAATACAGGGAATACACAGCAAAGGTAAGCAGTCAATAAAATGGACAGTTTGGGGCTTGCCTGCTAGAAATACGAAAACAAAGTTTCACCTGTCATCAACTCAAGCAAAGGTTCCCTTCAAAAGAAGATTTTCTAAGGAGGACTGCATCTCTTTCAAGGTCAGCATTTTTTATCCAAAGAAGAAGACATGGATAGACAACTGAAGCAACTACTCAGATGATGTACCAGCTGCATAAAGAGAAAACTGAAGCTATGGGAGCAAGTAGTCTGTGCATCAGCCAACAAGGCAGAGTACTGTGCCAACTGGGGCTTATGCAGCCCAAAAGATATCCAAATACAGGATTTATAAACATAGCATGAACTGAATACAGCATGCTGTTAGCGACGATGCTTCGTATACTGGTAAATTACTTTAATTAGAATGCATTACTCAGTAACCGAAGGAATGACATAATCTTTCCAGATCTCATTAAATATATATTCAAAAAGCTGTAGTTCAGATTTGGTTGCTTTTTAGTCACAGATACACACTGTAATGTCTGCTAAAGAAATGTGTCTGACAAATCTAGTGGTGGAATCCAAATTTTCATCATTTAAGACCAATAAAGTCTGGTCCCTGGAAAACAATTAGAGGTACTGAAGCAACTATAGTCTGAAGAGCCAACAGCTGCTAAGGGGAAGGAACGAACAGAGAACAAGAACATCCTCGCTACATTGCATGACCTTGAAATCCACAAGTAACCGTAAATCCTTCCTGTGTTCACAAGACACCAAGAACTAAATAGTCCATAGCTGCAGACTCGCAGCCTGGAGGCAGGGACTAGCAACCCAACTTTGGCAGAGGTCCATGCCAACCTACAGAAGACAGTACTCCTTCAGGCTGGGGGGGGAACCCCTAAGTTTCCCCCTAACCTCAAAGGAAGTTCCTAGAGGCCCATGAAGAATCCAGTCTCCCCAGCCACCCACTACATGACAAGATGCATTGTCTGTAAGTCTATTATTACTGTTCTGACCAGTTTAAGGTAATGTTTGTTGGATTCTGCCTCCTCTATACTGTCACCCAAAAACTGGTATACAGTAATGAAGATCCCTCTTATGTCTCATTGACTGGCTCTAATTGACTCAGTGACTGGCTTTAACGATGCCACCTTGGCAAATGCTACGTCAAGAGACATAAAATAGCATTACACGTTATGTGCTCTGACAGGCTATAAAGCCTTTTTCTTCCCTCAATAAATAGCATTATTAAATATGGACTGGAGATTGTATTCTGTTCTGAAAATCTTATTGTGAAGGGATGCATTTGTTTTATCACAGCAAAACAAAGCTTCATGGAGTTAAAACCTGAACAGCTTCAGTCAGATTGGACACAACAGGATCTTACCCAAACCCACATTTAAATTAGCTGTATTAAAGAATAAAACTGATCCTTTCATAATCAGAAAAGGTTTTGTAGTACAACTAGATCCAAATTTGATCAGGTATTTCTGTTTGACAGCTAGCACAGTCAGGATGTGAAGTTTGGTTTTGGTTTTCACAGATCCCTGCATCAGTTTACTAACAGAATCAGCTTGCATGTTAATAAATAAAATGATAGAACAACTTTGTGACAGCTGCAACACACAACTTTAGCAGCATATCTGATGTAGGCTTAATGAGTAATCTTCGTAGGGTGCCAATCTAAAATTAAGCTTTTATTTCTATAAATAATACATAAGTCATAACTACTGGAAATATATTAGTATTTCTGTTCAGATCAGACATGTACAATACACAAATACCCCTTACTTTTAAGGGAGACAGCAAACCAACATAGTGTTAAGAAATTATCACACATTAAGTAAACACCACCACAAGTATCTGCCAATTTAAACAACAGAAGAACAAAAATGCAAATCCGATAAATAGGCAGTGTTCAAATCCTACTCTGAGTAAAGCCTATGGTCTACTGAACTCATGTCATGCCTCAGACCACAGCTGTGTATCTAATAAAAATGAACAAGACTATTCTGGAAATAGAGACATCAAGGAGGAAAGACTCAGTGTGCAAGTCTCAGTAATGGTACCAGAGAGTACACATTTCAATCCTAGCCAAGGTGAAGTTCATAAATTGCATCTAGCACCATGAGCTGAAATAAAGCAGGTAGCATTTCTCCTGCAGAATTACAAAAATACTCTGAGTTGTTATGCTTAGTGGTAAACAGAAGGAGTCTTTTCATGTGTTTCAGTCATTACTCATTAAAAGGGGACTCTCCAACAAAGGGATCTCTCCTCAAAATTCATCAGTAGTACCTATTAAGCATTCTCAAGCTGCTTTTAAAATCAAAGGTCAGTGTCCTCTGTTACAGAATAAACTTCTTTTGCAATCCCCCCAAAAAGAATTAATAATTTCCACAGATTATGGGTATAGTTATATATGACTCAATGCATCAACTTCTTCATAAGTATGCTGAGGAAAGTACCTAAAATGATATTTCAGCCATCTTGGCTGAAAGTGGTTATTTCCTCACTATTTTTTCTTACATATTATAAAGCTACATTTCATTATCACACTGTTCCTGAGACTCTTCAACATAAAGATCAAGTTGTAGATACAATGATCCATCTAAACAACGTTAATTTATGAACGACATATATATAAATCAAACAGACTTGAACAGATCAATCACACAAAAGCAGCAAGCATCTGAAGTGGGCCAAAATCCTCTAATACACAACCACAACTTCAGCCATTTCCACAAGGGCTCTCGGCACAGCTCTGCAAACTGCATTAGGGACCTTAAAACGGATGTTTCCCCAGCCAGAACAGCCACAGAAGAAAACAATTACATTTTTCAAAAAGCTACTTCACTGCCCCATACAAAAATTACCTGAAGACAAATCATCCCTCCATTAATGGTACTTATGTACGTGTCTCATATTACTGTAGCCTGGAACTTGCATCAATGGATCACTAAAACAAGCACAATTACACTGTAATGAGATCCTATTAGGTAGGAAATACTCGCAATTTCCACCTGCAGATTTCTCTTTTTGTCCCCCCACTAGAGATAACATCTCCCTCTTATACTATAACAGCAGCTAACTTTTACAGCAAAATAGTTAACACAAGAAATTTGAATTTATTTCAGCTGTTCTAAACCTTCGTTTTCCTCGAGGATTAGGGCTTCTCCTTTAGACTGATGAAAGACTTGTGTACCTAAAACAAGAAGTTACTTGTTTAACTTTTTTTTTTTTTAATCAGAACTCTCTGAATATATCTTCCATTGCTTAAAAATAATACAAAATTCACATCCTGTTTTAGTACAATGGTATGGTCACCTCAGTGTAATGTTTGCTCAGTCACATCAGCTTCTGCACTGCGACATTCTCTGCTCACTCAGAATGAATTCAGTATAACAATTGCCAAGTTCAACTGCTCTACTGAGCTGCTAGCAGAGAGGATGAAAACTTCACATTACCACAACACAAAAATGGTCAATGCTATCAAGTACCTCATTTTAGCCCCCCTCCCCAATATATTCAAGTTTCCCTTTCTCCCTCCTACCTACAGTTCTTTGTTTTCATTTTTATCAGTCAGTAAGTAAATGCCAAACGCAGGTTTCCAGACTGAGATAATTTCAGTTATGTTAGCCATTGTGAAAGTCTGCATTGTCACAAAGTTTTGGCTAAACTAAGTTAATTTAATTTAACAGGGGAATGACAGAAGTTTGTACTACATATAAACCCAAACATTGAGTGATTTTATTTCATCTTGGTACTTGAAGTCATGATCTATAAATAAGCAATTTGCAGATATAGTTCCTAATTCTTTAAATTCTCAAACTGTATCACCTGTATCCTGTATTTTTCTTCATTATATTATTTATGCTTTGATTTAGCACCCAACGCATCACCGTGGCAACATGCGTTAATAAAGGCAAGGCCCCAGCCCGATGGAAACACTCTCTCTCATAGAATTACACTGACACCGACAACCTGTAGAACAGCAGAATCATCTTGAAATTGTCAAGTTGGCTCCATTTTCTCACCTTCCCATTTAACTAACCTACAGAGCAACTAATTAGAGCAAGTAATTTAATTTGGTAAGCAAGTAAGCTTCTATCAGAATATTAATGTGAGGGTCCTGAGGGCACCAATAGGCTTCAGTAGCCCTGACTAGCCTCACCTGGAGACTCACAGCACCCCTGCCCATGTGCCCACTAGCCCCATTACAGTCCAGCCCTGGGACTGAGTCCCGGCCTAAGCTGTACCGTGGGTACCCCATCTCCAGCTTTGTATCTGGCCCTGCCTCCTATATGGATCCTTTATACATACATTGTAGCTTTCTCCAGTCCAGCGTTTGCTTCTGTGTCCTGGACAGACTTCGGACCCACATTATCACCTTGACTCCAGCCCTGTCTCTGACCCCTTTTCCTTTTGCTCCTGACTGGACTCCTAGTTGGACTCTGAACCTGATTCACTGCTCTGCTGCCTCTGGAGCTGCCCATGGACCCTATTAACATTTGGCTCTGCCACTGTGCTCAGACCCCGCAGGATAGTACCACATCAGTGAGGGCACTGCCCAGCCTTGGGTCACCCTCATCTCCTGGATCACTCCTCCTCTTTGAGCAGCTGGCCCTCACTGCACCCCAACAACATTTACAACTCATTTCCTATCGTATCTCCGAGTACTGCCTATGCAAGGAGATTATAAAGTGCAATCAAATCTCAAAGAAAGAAACTGAGGAGACTTTCTCCCCATAATTTGATTCACGTCTCACGAGTTCCTATGATATGCTGAGACAGGAAATACCTGTAATTTCATTTCTCTCAAAATGTCATGTTTATGAAACTTAAGAAAGCTGCCAAATGTTAATAAGTCAAATGAAATACCTGTTCCAAATGGTTTTAATAACTCCCTAAAATGGCTAATAGAAAAGTAATTATTTGACCAAGAACTATACTTGCTCAAGTAAATGCTGATTAGGAACCAAAGGACCAGTGAGGAGCACCTGGTAAAGAGGTGATCTAAATTCAGCATCTCACAGATGTAAGATTTGAACTTTTTTTCCCCAGAACAACCTTCTCTTCTTTCTCTCCAGCCAAGAGAATCATCATACAACCTGGAAAAGGACGTATCTTCGGGGGTTTTGATTTTTTCAGCAAATGTGTTTTATTAATGTTTTTTACTTTTATATATATGTATATAAAAATATATATATTTATTATGTTTTTTATTAAAGGCACTGAGTGAGACCAACAAAACTTAGAGGCAGGCAAGTCATTCTTATCTACTCTATCCTGAATTTGGGATTTTTAATTTTTTTTTAATTAGTTGTACAAAACTATAACCTACTTTCCAAACAATGAACTCTTGCTTTCTGCAATTAAGAAGCTTGGAAAAGAAAATAATTAAAAAAATTACTTTGCAGAAAAAATTTGCAGTAATTCCAGAAAACAAACCTGCTTTTGACCATACAATCTTACAGATCTGGAATGTTATTTGATTAAAAATATAAGTAATTCATCACAGTTCAATACTGCCCCAAAAGTAAAGGCCTTCAATCATTTCTCAAGAATGACACATTTCCATGCATCTTGGCTGTGATCCTTCAGGCTTTCTTTCTTCTTAGGATGAGAACATTAGTTTCAGAAACTCCTGGATATCTACTGTTATGTTCATGCAAAAGTCATTGCCTTTCTCATACGACCCTGACACATCAGCCAAATAAAGGTAAGTTTCTTGCGGACTGATTCTGTACCTCCCTAAAAAGAAGTTGAGATGAGCAATCCTGTATTTTTTTTTTTTACTGGATTACAATACCTATCACCTCTCACATGGGACTTCAGCTTTTCCTACCATTAAAGACTTCTTTGAGCCAAGAACTTCAAAGTGTCTCTTGCAAAGTGGGCTTCACATGTTTGGGTATTGATATCTAGTATAATTTATGGCTTAGGTTATCCAACACATCTACACGGGACTGGCAGAAATGAGTCACAGCTTGATGTCAGGCAGGATACCCTAAGCAACCTAAAAATGGCATTCATGCTGATATTCAGGCACCTGGTTCCCAAGTTAACCAGAAATGTTTTGCATCTATCTTACTGCAGGACGACCCAAAGAAAAAAAGTATCAGTGATATCTAAAACATGCTATTTCATTTACACCACTGTTAAAGATCACTGACAGAATAAAATAAAATGGAGAACAAAAAAATATCTGGTCTGTATCTTAAAGGTAGTGCTCCAAAAAATGGATTAGATTGCCATCCTGCTTTCTCAATCTGTACCAGGTAAGAGCTTCCCCACAGCAAAAAAGAGCAGAAGCTACAAACCAAACCATAAAATCATACACTGCAAAACTGGCAACAAATCACCAGTGGCACTACATTAAACCCATAAATTCTAATTCAAAGAAATATTTAATAGTAGATTTAAGAGTTTTGGAAGCGTAATAATTGCCTTTAAGAACAAGGGTATTTTTAACTAGCCACTTAAAAAATAAAAAAAGGAGAGAGATGATTTAAAGCAGCCAAATTCTATCACATTATTTACTGTGTGTTGCCTAGAAGCTATGAGAAGTTAATAATCACACTAATTCAGTCCCATTGCTACGAAAACGATGCAAGAAGCAAATGGTGTTAATTCTGGCAGAGAATTACTACCATCCTCCCAGCACAGAGACATTCCACCACATCCTGAAACATACAGTGGTTACCAGTATATGATTTCTGTTCAAAGAGAAACTTCTGGGTAAAGCTTTCCTAATTCACAGAGAAGATTTTCACTGAAATAACAAATCCCCAGTGGGTATGCAATGCTGCAACACTACTATGATGAAGTCTTCTTCCCCAAGGAAAACTGAAAGTTCTTGAAATATTTTTGGCAGTTCAAAAGAAGTATATATACTTATCTTAAGAACATAAACTCTCATTCATACAGAGAGGGTAAACCAATTCTGCACTTAAAATACTTGGAGTTTTGTTTACTCTGAACAAGCCACCTCCCTCAGTTCTTCTCAAAGTTCACTCACACTTCTAATTTTGTCTTTCCCAAAACTAGGTTACAGCTCAACACTTTTTGATAGATAATTGCTATACCTTAAGAAATACATAGTTTCTAAGCCTTAATCTATGAAAATATTACTGTCAAGTTAATCTTTCACTTGAAAAGTTTCTAGGCATGTTCACTGGAAAGAGGCTTGACAGTTTCATTGACCTCCCATCTTGTAAATTCTGGACCAGTCAGTAATAACTACATGGGACAAAATACGACTGAGTTTATCTGCCTGTCACCTTAGTATCTTCTTTTGGACTGTTCTTCCTCTGGAACATGTCTGTCAGGCAAGTAGGATTTACAAAGAGGAGGAACAAAAGGTAGAACATACACACTCTCAGAGCAAGAGCACAGTTCCTCCATGCTTCCTAGAAGCATCTGACATTTGAGTATTTTTGCTCCATGTCAAGTTCTGGCTGTAAGCCAGAAAAACAGGTCCCAGCCAGCAAGCTTGGAAAGTGGCCCAAAGCAAAGATCACTTGGTTGAGCTTCACCTGTCCAAGCATCCAACAAATACAACTGGTTATTTCCAAGTCTTTTATGAATTAATAGCCACAAATTCTACAACATGACTGCATTGGCAGTGTCTCCTCCACTGAGACAAAAGTAAGAGAATCAGCAAGGATACCAATGCTGTACTGACTTACTTCGGTCCTGTTTTTATTCATAAGAAACTTAAAATCTTGAAATAGTACAGTGGAAGTCTACAAGGTTTATAAACATATAAATCAAATAACTGTGAAGTGCTCTCCCACCACTTCCTAAGATATGTCCTCATATAATCTTACTTTTTTATAAATGTCATGAGCCATAAATTAGTAGAGAATTACTTACACGGACAGATAAACAAGGGAGCTGTCTGGCGATGCACTACAAAGCATAGGAATGCCTCAATTCCTCTGAGTCAGTAAGAAAAAAAACCAACGAATTTTATCTCTACCATCAAGCTTTCTGCTACTGCTGCAATGGGCTGTCACAGAAGCCGTTTCCCTGCATTTGTTCGAACAAAAGGATCCTATATAACCTGAGGCAGTATGGGAAAAGGAAACCCCCTAGACTGTGGGCACATTTCTCAGCAGCTTATGTTTCAGGGACTTACGATACATCATCTAAAATGCATTTAATGAAGCATCTTTAATCACATAACCAAGTCCTATAAATGCTCTTTCATATCTATGTAACTGACTTTAAAAAATTCAAAACATACATATTGGTTAAATTAGTCAATTATCATTTTAGTGATAATCCTGAAAACATTCGCCTCAAACCCAAACCTGCAGAGAAAGGCAAAACTATTGGTTTCTTGATCACAATATTAGAAGGAGCACTGAATCATGGATTCTAGGAAGCAGGAGTGGAAATATAAAGCATTCACATTAGGAAAATAAAAAGGCACTTTTAGAATTATTTACAAAAGTGAAACTGGCACTTTAGCACTGTTTTATGCATGACTTTTCCTTCCATAACCACTGAAAGCTTTTTAGCTTTTTTTTTCTTTACCACAATCACCACAATCTCTACCACAATTACCACAAAAGCTGGCTTATCTCACTTTTAAAGTAATCACTGAGAGCAGGATCTCTGACGGCTTTTAAGGAAGAATGACAAATAGCAAAATCAATTAGATATCCACTGAACTTTTGTGGTTTGGTTCTTTTTTTCGCTTTCGGGTAATTCTGCTACAACAGATAAAACCAGAATTCAGAAATGTAATATCTCTTACTAATATCCATTTTCTGTCACCCCTCTGTGTACAGTTTTAAGCATAGCACTACTCTCCACTGACTGTATAATGGTATTACGATGCTTTAGCTTCCTTCTGCCTTGTATACCTTTCACCAGTTCACGTTACCAGAGATATTACGGTTTCCTTCTTGATTCACCTGCACTCCAGTGCCTTCCACCCTGACACCCCAGCGAAACTGTAAGTCTTTGAAGGAGCATATAGAGAAAGAACAGTGACTTTGTACTGTTGCTCCATGGGCCGTACAGCTGCACAGCTCTTTTACTTGGTTTACATGCTGTGGAAGACATGCATTAGGGTCTTTCTACCTTACAGTTGCATTTCATTATTTGCAAAAAAATCCTCAAAAAAATCAAATCAAAACAAAACAATCATTTCATATTATTCTGATGTCCAATAAATGAGAACACACATTTTTCCCCCCACATTTCTGTGTCTCACATGCCTTTTTTAAACATATGTAAAGATGAAAAATTTTGATTATTCAGTGATAACTAATCTTCTGGCACTGAGCTCCACCTGCTGACAAGTCTTTCAAGTGTTGCACAGCCTGCATACTAAGTCTGTTTTATCAGTGGTTCCAGTATAATGCTGTAGTACACAAAATAAGTCTGTATGAAATATTTCTGTAGTGAGAAAAAAATATAGTTTTAAATACATATTCTTAAAAATAATGGGTTTGCACCTTTGTAGTGTTTGTTTTTACCATGTAAGGAAACAGGAGAAAATATGTTAAAGTGGCATACATATTTCACTGTATTATTGCTAAACAAAATTAATTACTATTTTATACTAACTGTATCTATTGCCAGGCTTAAGCATGCTGCAACAATTCTGTCACAACTTTCAAGTCAATACTGATACTGTAAACTTGAAGTCTTAGTATGAAATGAAAACTACCACCATTGTACTTAATTACCTGAGTAAATGTTTAACTGGTACTGCAATATTCCAAATATCCCCAATGTTGTTATTTCTAATCAGATCATTAGACATATAAAAGCTTTGTTGTTGTTGTTTCTGTTTTAATTATGTTGGACTATTGCCATGCTCCGTGAATCACATTAATAGCAAGAATACCATATGTATCTCAGGACAAATGGCAGGCCATACATCCATTGACTGAACACCTAAGCAGTGAAGAATTAGTTCAAGCTTCCAGTTACTGGCTAATTTTCACAAAGTGACATAAAATATATAATAATTTGGATACTAAAACATTTCAGGAAAAAAAAAGCAGCTGTTTTACAAGGAACAACTAGTTTCTTGTTTCCTTGTGCCTCCTTACTTTAATGTAAGTATAGAAGAAGTGAACTATGATTCTCTCAATTACATTGTAGATAGTATCATAAATGCGTAAGACTAAGGGGCTCAAAGACATTATTTTAAACTTGTAGCACCTTTAGCATCAAAATTACCTCTGCCTTGCATGGGTATTTCAGTAGGAAGTTATAAATGCTAGAAACAAAAAATATGCTTTGTTTTTCCACATATGATGCTAAAATTGTTAAAAACAAGGTTCAGAAATAGCCAAAAATGGAATTATTTTAACTACTTGCTATGACATCATGACTGAATAAAACAGAATCATGCAGCAATTTCCTTTTTTCTTAAAATGTGTACATGGACACCAACACACAGCTAACATTCTACAAACAATAAAATATATTGGCTGAACCAAACAATACTGAAGACGCTAACAAAATATGAAACTTTCTACAGTTAACAGAGGCAAAAATGAACAAAGAAACAAAGGAAGTTATAACACACACACAACATAACACTGTCTATAGAAATACATCAAACAGCATTCCAGAATTCAATTCTTTTTTAGTATTCTATTGTGATGTTACATAATGTTAAGAGATGGAAAACAAAAGAATTTGCAAACTATTCCACTATGAAATTGGCTATATTTATATGATAACATATAAATACTTAGAGAGACATGAAACTTTATGAAGTTGTTTTTACATCATATTTTTTATTTTAAATTAAAAAAAAAATCTACTTGTGACTGAACACATGAAAATTTACTTCATATGCATGCTCACAACACAAGTCAATTATGATTTTGTCATTCTTAGGAAAAGAATTTGTAAAACAAGTGTTTACTATGGATTTCTGAAGAAGGATGAATAACCACATTCAGATGTAGTATCAGACAATATTTAGATTACATTCTTTTAGATAAAGAGGAGAAACCTAAATAGATTTATAGCTGAAGAAACAATGATTCTCTTGAATGACACCAGGATGAGCAATCAGCAGTAAGAACATTTCATTTCTGATCATTTAGCAACTGTATAATTTTAAGGAGTTTTACTTAAAAAAAATCCTATTATAAAAATCAACAGGATGCTTATTTATACAAACAGCCCATCAGTGTATTATATTTTCATCCTGAGATGAAGTCAAGACTGTCCTCTCAAAGAACAGCAATCTGAAAAAGTTTTAATTTATACTGCATTGTATCTACTGCTTTTTAGTCAATTTTACTAGCACACAGTATCAACTTCATAAGTTAAACATAACTTAAGTGGTATTTGCCTGTCTTAAATAACTTAATCAAGTAAAATTAGCCAGCCTTTAAATCACATTCCTTTATTTTTTATGCTGCATACTGCTTATAAGACAAAATCCTCAGACGCCAAAATAGCAACATTTTTCTTACTCTCAACACATTTAATATATGCAACATAGATGCAATATTCTAGAAATCTCAGTATGTACCTCCTCCAGAAAAGAAAAAAAAAAAAAGATAAGCTTTCATAGATAAATTTTACTCCAAAAAATTAAGAGGTCAGAATTCTTCACTGTGTACTGTACATATATGCAAGGATTATTTTCTTTCACCCACTGAAACAGAGATTTGGACACCAGCAGACAGACTGTAGCAACCTTGAACAGAGGGAGAAGAATACCATTCTCTTGATTAGACTCATCACCTCAACTAACACTTACAGACTATATTCACTAGCACTACTACTGGATATTACATTAAATAACTAACAAGATAGCCCACCCCAAAAAGATTCCAAACTTTCACAATCATTACCCTGATCCTTCCTTTCTCCTCCATCTTTTTGTGCTTTATCAACGCCTCCTAGATCATGACAAGCATACAAGATTCGTAAAATAATGTTTTGTACCAGTGAATATTGCAACCACCCACTAGTGCCTTGTAAATATTAACCAGTTGTTGCCGAGGGGTTGGACCAGGTGACCTTTAAAGGTCCCTTCCAACCCAAACTATTTTATGAGTCTGTGAGTCTACAAGTAGTAGTGGAAGCAAGAGAATACTGACAATTAAGTATAACTATAGAATGGGAATGGAAGAAAAAACCAAACTTGGTTGCACAAATAGAGAAAACAAAAACATTCCTCTCAGAAACAACAATTTCATTATCATTTTACTGAGCTACTGCTCTGCAGTTCAAAAGAAATGGCAAGCTAAACCTCTACAGAAAAAAAGTCACAAGCATCTTGTATATGTCAAATTAATCCTTAAAAGCAAACATTACTGCTTGTCCCTTTAGTAAACAGGTACTGCTTATTGGCTTTTTCATGTCGCCTACTATCTCTACACATAGCTGCACTGAGAAAAGGAAGTCACACAAAATCTTAGCAAATTAAAGTACATGGGGGTCTCATCACAGCACAAAAAGTTCCTTGTGATTATTAAAAGCATGTAAACATTTAAAAGTAAGTTGCAAAGAAATGTGCATTTGTTTCTGTTTGAAGAAAAATGTAAATACAGTACATTCTCAATTACACGTGCAGTGATTCCAACACCTTTTACTGTTAGTTTCCTGTCTACAAGTGTCACTGTATTTCTTCAACACAGCCAATTAAATTACCAATTTCTACTTCTCAGTTATGTTTACTAAATCTATTTAAGGGTTTACACTATTGATGATAGAAAAGTTTAACAAGAATCTAGCATCAAGTGTACAAAAGGCCAAACCAAGTCCACAGACATACAAAGGGTGTCACAAGTTATAGCAACTTCAAAAAACATCACATAACTGAACTGTTTTTCTAAACAAGTCTCCACAAATGCAAAGTGAAGTTTATTCACTTCAGTCATCCCCGTGACTATCCCTGAGACTGATGTCAGGACTAAAGTACCACAGCAAGGCTGCACAATTCAGTAAAACAGGTGTAAAACTTACCATAGAAGTCACTGATCTAGCATCTTCTTCATAGTTCACTACAGGTGGTGGCTCCTTCCCATCATTCTCTTGGACCTTTTGTTGCAGTAGTTCTTTCTGGGCTGCAAATTTTGCCTCTGAGCATCTTAATTGCTGAACTGTTTGCTTAAGTTCTTCCAGTGCTTGCTTTTGGCTTAGCAAGAGTACAATACTACAGAGAAAAATAACCATTTCAAAATACACATGATTTAAAATACATTATTTGTTCCATAAACCTAAAAAAAACCCATGAAAATTCCTCAACAGAATTATTTGTTCAAAGGCATAAACACATGAAGCGAATCTAGAAAATCTTCAAAGCTACTAGACGATGCAAGCGAACATCTACTTTGCCATTCTCTTTTCAATCTATCACAAATATGATGTAATAAATATAGATGAAACTAATACTTTCATCCTGAATTTACACTAGGGTTCCCCATCCTTTAGAGAAGCAATACATTTTTAGATATTTATTTCCAGCGATGAGAAATCCACTGCAATCCACATAGTTGTTGTAATAATAATTTGCACTATTAAAATCACTTTATATCCAGTATAAATTCATCTGCCATCAAGTTAGAGGTATCTGTTGTCTCTTCTGAACTGAAAGGTCCCTACTGCTAAATATTTCTGGACTGCAGCGTACATTCTTCTTATGAAGCTAAATAAATTGAACTCTATGAGGAGTTAAAATCAATTTTTTCTTGTCTTCTGCATGTTTTTATGACTATTCTCTGAATACCTCTCATTCCTCTGAATGCTCCATGACAGACATAATTCAATTACTGAAGGACAAGCAGACCACTTAGACCATCTACAGGTACCTAGGTGACTCTATTATCCCCAAGAACTGCCAAAACTAAATAGGAACAGAAGCCATCTGAAAGACAGAACCATCCACAGTACAATATAGACACCTTTAAAGGCATGCAACTGGAGCCCAGTGACATGCAGTCTGTAAAGAGATGCAGAGTTGTCACCATCTGCAAGAACAGATGAAGGGGTAAAGGGACCTGGACTATTAAGAATGAGGACAGTATGAAGAAAAATCACAGTATTTTGTCACCCTGTATCTTCAGCATAATCCCTGGAAGACAGACCCTCCTGCAAGCCTTACCCTTGAAGAAAAAGTCATTGAGATTGTTCCTTCACAAACAGATGCTGAGCCAAATGACTATGCAAAGAGGTTCCAAAGTGATAAGGAACCATCTGTCATAAAATTCTCATTGGCAGGAAAAGATAAAAAATGTATCCCTATAGATGAGCATTGTAGTAAGTCACCAAAGAACAGAACTCCATACAATCAGCAGAATGATCATTCATGTAAAAAGGATAATATGATGTATGAAGACACAATTAGAGGACCTGAATCTGAGAACTGGCATGAGAATGCACATATTTAAAAGCATCACACAGAGAAATGAAAAATTATCCTGGCATTATCTTCAAGATAGTAATCTTTCATCTGGTCCTCATTATGAGAGAAAAAAATAGATCACCCTATGAAAATGATGGCCCTCCACCATCAGCTGGGCTTTGGTGAATACACATTGGCTAGAATGACAAGATCCCAAACACTGAATGGTTTCAACTTACCATGATCTGCGTGTAACAAGATAGACCGTGCAAGTTAAAAAGCATGAGCTATACTCTTTCCTGAACTGTGGCAAGATGGATTATTTTCTCATTTATTTGCCCAAACCCAACACAGAATGCTCCCCATTCCATCTATGCATGAGGAATTAGAACCTATAAAATTATTTGCCTATGGCTTGCATGAGTGCAAACTTCATAGTCCTTGTGGCTAGCAAGAGCTACTAGCAAGCTCACAGAGTGAGAACTTGTGTAATTAATCCTGGCAAGCAGAACCGTCCAAAGGTTGGGAAGTAGCAAAAATATGAACTGAACCAAAACCCAAATATTCAATATGCTATCATGTTGAAAGGGCAGATGGTATACTTGACATACACATATATAAATAAAGCATAATAAAAACACTCTTGTGTTGCAGGTGATGCTGTCATTTGAAGGTGATAAAGGCATATTGGTGCCAGCATAATAGTATAAAGACAGCTAAATACTGATGAGGAACACAAAATCAGAGGCCTGCAGATAACACTGCTGCACATGCCCTAACAAAAAGTGCAGTACCTGCTAAGATCCATTTGCAGTGTTGCCAGAATTAGAGACGGAGAAATGCTTTCAAGCCCCAACTCAGACTGCCACTGCCAAGTCAGTGAAAAAATCAGAACTCGTGATTCTGAAGCTGTGTCAGAAGGGATCAGCAAGACAGCTGAAGTCCAAACTGGTTCAAGTGAAGAGACAGAAAACATGATTTTGAAGACTTTTACCATCATTCCTCCCAGATAACGCAGAGATTTCTGCAGCACTGAAGGGCAAAGCTCAGTGCCTTGGGTGAAGTTCAACAATAACACAGGGTCTAGAGCTCTTGCATTTGGAGTGGATGTCCTCACTTTATTTCCTGACAACAGGCTGGCATTGCACCAACAGAATGACCTCTGGCTCAAGAGGCAAGCTTTCATTTATTGCTCAATTACTTTTTATATTTCACCTTGCCTTGCAGCACCGAGGCCAGTGCCATATGCTATGACAGCAATCAAGAACATGCAACAGTTGGATAGGATCTTCTAGGGAACATAAGTACATGCAAAAATATCCTGATCACTCTGCACTGCAGTGAAAAGGTGAAAATGGGGTCTGCTGCAGGAAGGCATAACCAATGACAAATCAGAACTGGGCTGAATTCAGGGAAACTCTTATCTTACAACTAGAAAACGAAGACAGATTTCATGCTTTTTAATGTGACTTACATGTATTGGTGCAATCTGAACTGAAATAATCTCCTCAGCATCTCCTACAGCATCAGTCAAAGGAGTAGAAAGAAACACAGGGATGATCTGATCTATTTTCAGAGAGAGGCAACTCGTAACAAAACAATCTGGAGGCAGGGGGTAAACCCACTAAAAAACACCACAAGACTCATCTAATTCACAGCTTATCCTTCAAATAACATTCAACAAGGAAGGTAGGTCAAGAATCAAAAAAAATGGAAAATATACTGTGAGCACCTTCAACAACAAAAGAACAGGAAAGCATCTAATCAAAACACTGATACCATATACACACATATAGTTCTGGATATGAATGAAATACTACCCAATGTATCGAGTGAAAAGATGCCTTCAAGACAGGATTACCTGAGGGCTTACATTCCAATTCACCGGTATCGTAAACTAATATTTATGACCAAGTTAGTAAGGCTATGACTGATTGCAACAAGATCACTACAGACAGAAGGTGTCTTTATCTGTTGTATTAACTTCAGTTTAGACTGGAATGTGAATATTTTTTCTAATCAGAGCTAGGAGAAAAGCTGAAGAACTTGCCCAAGAATGATACTTTATAATAATGTTTTATTTATGGCACTGTAAAACACTCATTAATCCCTTGCTTTCATTATTTAATACGCAGTACTACTAGGTACCAGATCTACATTTAGTTTGTAAAGCAAATGCAAAAAGAATGAACTCAGCCTGACAAGTTCCAAACACATTATGGCCTAAGAAAGAATAAATCTTGCACACGAAAAGCAGAAAAAGATTAGTGGAGGTTATTTCTTATTTAAGTCTTAGGAACTGCATTATAGACACTTTCCCCTCGAATTACTATATTTCGATATTTCATTTCAACTTACTCAGACTTCTTTTCACAAGTCTTAGAGGACTCTTCTATCTTTTTCTCCAGTTCCAACACAAGTTCCTCTTTGCTCAAAAGGGTTTGTTGTGTCTGAATCAGTTCTTCTATTACTGTTTTTAACCTGGAAGACATAGATTTCAGAAACCTACACTGTGAATATATAAACAGTAAATATTTGGGAACCTTTTTTTTTTTTTCCTGAAGATGAAAAGGAGCATTACTTTTTATCTTACTTAGTGCTTGGTGATCTTTTTTTGTGGATATACCTTTATATTATGCTATTAACCCATAAAACTACAGATCCCACACTAGCCTCTGTATACATACAAGGTTACAGAACGATCTGCTGCCTGCAGGCTCTCCGATCAAGATTATTTTTTTCCAGAATGTGTGATGAGTTCTTTGAATTAATGCTTTCCTAATTACACTGCTAAATTATGAGACACTTTACGAAAGATGAAAGACTTCCAGCTTCTACAGTACATAAATACACAGAATCAGTAGCTGGGCTATATTCACCTCTAGAAATAAAAATACAAATTGACACTTTACGTTGTAAGGGTGATCTGTATAATTAACTTTTTTAAAGCCATACAATCTTTGGTAACGGTTAATTCAAAGGAAAGATAAAACTTTTACAAGGACACTCAATACTAACAGAGAAGGGGTTACTGCACATTAACACTTTCCAATTATACTGGCAAGCATTACAACAGCCAAAAAGACAACAAATGCACAATACCATTTGTATTTTGAACAATGCAGATAAATAGCTCACACGATGCTGACTTCCAAAATACGTATTAAAATATATCTGTTGACTTCAAGCAATTGTTAAGCCAGGAGAACAATTTTTAAAAACTAACCCAATAAATATGTACCACATCTCCTTGGCATTCACCCACCCATCTTTAACTATCTTACTCTGCTTCCTCTGTATTTTCGAGGCCCATTTTTTAAAAAAAGTTATTGAAGTAAAGAGTTAAACAAAGGCAAAATACATATAGTACTTACCACTGCACAGATGTATTGCTCAAAATCATTCTAGATTAGGGAGTGGCACTGAAGGTCAACTGAGAGTAATTTACATGGATGCTAGACATCCAGGAGAACATGTTTCGTGTCCATATATACTAAACTAAATGATCTGATTCTAAACATTGAATTAGCTCTCTCCTCCCAGTCTAATTTATACAATGTTGATTACATATGTTCTTTATTCAGACAGTCCTGGATCTTATCTTGGATGACTTAGATTACTATAAAAAAGCCATCTAGTGAACGATAAAAGTTTATTTCCCAAATGAACAAGCATCTGCATGTGTTTATCTTGAGATAAGGGAAATACTTAAAACATTTCTCTCAAAGTAATATTCCCAAAGCTCCCTTCTTAACAAACATTTTTATTGGTTTTAGGCTAGTACAGTCTGTATGCTGAACTCAGAAATGATAATTTTCTTACACTGGGTCTTCAATTCACTATCAAATTTTTTCTTTCAAAACCTTCCTAAAAAATAACTACCAATTTTGTAACTACGGATACTGGTTTTTTGATCAGCTTTCTAATCAAAATTTTAATCAACATTGTATTGGCTTAACAATTGTTTTACAGGAAGCAGATGTTACATCTCATGATCAAGGACCAATATTCAAGAAATTAAAACTAAATTAAAAAGACTGTTCGTCACTGGAAGGTATGCGTGTATACATGCAGAAACAGCGTATTAAAATATTTTAACATTTCAAAAATATTAGCTTTAATATTGCAGCATCACATTGAAATAGAAAGTTGATGTAGTTCTCCCTCAAATTTCAGAGATACCTTAGGATGTTTGTATTTATCCTCATGAAAACAAAACAAAGCAACCATATACACACTAACTTGTCTCCTTGTATTCAACCACTATTGTTTGTTTTAAAAAATTTTATTCCAACTGGCTAGAACTGACATCTCTGCATCTGCCTTGTATCATCTTGGTTGTGGTTTGTCAGAGAGAGTTTCTGGTGGCCTTTTATTTGCCTCTTGGGTAAAATCAGTTTACAAAAGGGGTTTGATTCCTAACCAGTTAGTCACTATAATACTTGTAACCTTTCAACAACCACAGAATCCCAAATTGTCAGGTTTGAACAGCATGAAAACACATGTAAATGAGACAAAACCAAATCTAGAAAGCAGATACCTTCAGATTAGGATCGGCCACCTGGAAAGCTGCCTTTCATATTTCTTTAGTCATTAGCACCCTTCTGCATCAAATATCAATAAAAATAAATCCTTGTGCTTACAGAAGATTTTTTAAATTCATTTGGACATGAATTCATATGCCCACTGATCAACACCTACTTCATTCTTGGCTGCCTCCTCTCAGTTTTTAATGCATGCATCTTTGTAGCATAAACTTTTATTATGTTACACTTTTCAGACAATCTCAATATTAGTCAGTGACAGTCATCAACATTTATCAGGACAGACCACACTTCTCTCACTGCTTAGAAAGGTTAGCTAGTCAACATTGACTTTTAGATACCTCCCTCTGTCAACACTTTATTCACAAATACAAACTTACTGAAAAATGTACAAGTGAGCCAACTTTCTCATCATGTTTCCTTAATATGCATTTTATGAAACCCTTTAAATAATAATGTATGTACAGCTGACGTTTTTCCCTCACATACTTGATAAATTAACTGATTCAACCACAAATTACTGATTCCAAATCAATATACATCTTTGAATCTGTTAAAAGTCTGTGAAATAAATTCACTATGTGTACGGCATTTATTTTCTTTGGTAAATACTGAAGGTAGTCCTCCTCTGAAGAAACATAATGATGTAGTATTTTGAAGATCCAATGCCATGATCTCAATACTAAAGACCAACAGTCAAATTCCTATTATTTCGGCACATACAAAACAGGTTCTTAAAAAGTCATCATCTTGGATAAAGGATGTAATACACTTATCTTACTTGTGAATTTCTAGTTACGAACAGTAAATTGATGCAAGTATCTGTGGGGTGGTTTGGGCTGTTGTGGTTTTAAAGCAAGATTATAACACAATATATCTTAAATTCAGTTAACAAGGTATATAGCATAGGCAGTTATAAGAGAACTAAACAATTTTAAAAGGGCTCTCATCTGTGCTAAAAAGCAATTTTTAAAAAAGGACAAAAAGGATAAGAACAAACACTTTTTACAGTGCCAGGAGCTAGTGGAGCTTTGCAAAATTCTGCACTACTTAATATGTTCATAATAATCCAAATAAAAGAACAGTTTAATAAGTGACAAAGCATGTTGACTGCACAATGTTATTTGAGGTAAGGGGAAGGGGTTGAACATTAAGAATACAAAACTATTATTCCGGATCTTATGATACTCAATAACTGGACTGCCATTTAGAAGATTAATTTCAATGCATATTGAAATAGGTGAATACACAAGGGGAAAAACAATCCAAAGCTTAATTTATGTGGTGAATGGCTCTAAGTTGACCATTACCAATCAGAAATGAGATCTTGGAACTACAGTAGAGGTTTCTGTGAAAATACTGGCTAGATATATACCACGGTCGTCATAAAATCAAACAGAACAATTCTCTACGATTTGTTACAAACAAAGCAGAACAAGGATACAGTGAAACCTCAATATGCCTTTCTCTAAACCACATCTGGATTACCTGTGCAATTCTGGTCATTCATCTCAAGGACAATACAGTAAACATTCAAAAACCTGAAAACATTCAAATAAAGATGACAACCTTGATAAAGGATATTAGTAAGTTTTGTGAAAGGACTGACTAAAGCTAAAGATGGCTCTAAAAAAAAGATCACAGATGAGAAGTATGACATGGGTCTACAATATATGCAGAAAGGAATAGATTGTTCCTATTCTCTTCCAAAACAAGTGTTTAAGGCCCATAAAATTGAACTCAGATGTAGCAGGTTCACATAATGCAACATTAAACTATGGAATTCCTTGTCTGAAAATTCTGTGGACACCAGATACTTGTACATAATGAAACTCACTGGACAAACTCATGAAAGAAAAATACTTCTAAGGCTATTATAAACAAATACTACTTCTGTGTCAAAACATTTCTGAGCTGAAAAGTAGGGGAGGCTGAGAGACCTTCTGAGGAAACAGTATTGCACAATCATCCTGTTCTTGTTCTCCTCCCTAAACTCTTCCCCATTGTCTAATGTAATAGAGAAGAAAATCGGCCAGGTCAATCTTCGATCTGACCTAAAACAGTTAAAACTTTTTTGATTGGGGTCCCAAATCCATACCAGAAAAGTGAACACCTTAAAGACAGCAACACTTAAAAAGAGCTATTTGATTCCTGTTCCAAAAAGAGTATCACACCATAAAATTTCTCTCCCAAATTCACAAAAAAAATCAAAATAGGTGAATATAAGATTTGTAACACAACACATCAGAAATGTGTGTATGTAGGCAAATACGCAAACACACGTCTAAAACACAAATAAGCATTTCATCAGAATAATTTACTAGAAAAGCAGCATTTCATCTCTTTCACTTCGACACGCTGATGTCTTATTTCTAAACAATGGGATACAGAAAACAAGCCAAACAAGAAATTATTTCTCTTTTTGAAGAATGGATGGAAGAATCTTTGAAAAACTTCAACACTACATTGAAAAGAGGGATTCAGTACATGTATTTTTCCTGTTACTGTGCTGAAGTACACCTAGATGTACAACACTTACATAATTTAAGCAGGAATAATCTTGATTTAGTAATGATGCAGAATATATTACAAACAGAAACACATATAAAGGGAAGGAAGGGGCTTTATTTATCATGGGATCCTTTCATAAGAAAGATGCAGCTGCTTCAGGACTAAAGAGGAGTCTGATAAAGGATGCTGAAACTTCATATTAAGTAGGCTATTTCCATCCCTATTAAAGAATAAATTCACAAAACTAATCAGATTGCACAAGATGATTAATGACTTCAAAAAGGAATTACTAAAATCCAGAGATTCTGCCATGTTGAGAAAATACAGGGATTAGAATAATCTGCAGAAGATACTGCAGTGTGTTTACATTTAAAATACCTCACTGCTACTACAACTCCCTATGATTGTGGTTTTTCAGAAAAACCTACAAGAAATAAGGATGATAGTTTGATTAAGCAGATCAAAATTTTTAAAAAACCCACAACACACCACTGATACCTTATTTGGATCAGTTAAGCTTTTTAAAGGAAAAAAAACAACTTCAAATAAGTAAAACATAGTCTGAAATACAGTAGAGGCAACAAAAACATCACCAACCAATGAAATTTTCCTTTTCAAATTGTTATGATCAATGTAAAAAAAGATTACATGTACAATTAATAGTTGCAGTCTCACAAGTGACTGCATTGGACCATTTTCTGTCAAAAGTTGAGGCTGATAGCATAGTAAGAAAGAACATCTTAACCTCAGCAGGAGGTTTGTCTCCCAGAAACAAATTATTAAAGGTGAAGCTGGTAAAAGTAATGGAAATATTTAACTAGGCAATATATTAACAAAACACACAGAGAGGTAGTTTATCACTCTGAATAGCTAAAAGCTCCATGAAATGTAATACAACAGCTCCATCTGTGTTAGTCAGTTAATATATTTTAAAGGTTATAATAATGAAGAATTTCCTTTGGAAAATGAAAGCAAACAGTTACAAAATGAGTGAAATAAATATATTCATTAGAATTTTCTGCATGGCAATTTAAATCACTGACTACATTACTGTACCGTGGTTTAATCAAAATATTTCAGTATTTTTCCTAGAGTGCTGAATATGGAAAGACTTTTGGGAAGATGAATCAGTACGTTCCCAAGGAGGATTCATGATGGATTTGGGCCATTGAATAAATTAACTGGCAAGGAAAGGAATATATATTCAAAGTGCTGGTAAGTTTCTGGAGGGTGGGAGAGGAGTATTTTGTGCAAAGGAACAATAAAACCGGCATGGAAAATAGTCTATAGCATGAAAATATTATTATTACAAAACGGACTTTAAAAATGCAGACACAGCTATGAGATGATCTGAGTATACACATGTATAACAGCATTTCCAAAGGATGAAAGATTCGTAAAGACTTACGTGACTTGTAAACTTTCTGCTGTTAGATTATTCCACATGATCTCATTAGCTTGAAGGTTTTCATTTTCTTCTAATAAAGACGTATCAAACTCTATTTCTTGTTCAACAACTTCTGATGACCTAATTTAGTAAATAAATGTTGTATTTTCAACATTAACATCTTTGAGTAGACCATAAAGAAAATAAACCATTTTGAATTATTTTAATAACTATAATATAGTTAAATTTACATATGAAATAAAAGAAAAAGGAGCAACTAGATACATATTCTTTTTCCTTTGAATAAATAACAAAGTCTTAAAATCCTACCAGATACTAAAATAGCATACAGTTTTTTAAATCAAGATCACAGCATAAGCAAAGTTCTCAAGGGGTATCAATGTGAACGGGTCTACTCTTAGGTGATCCTGTTATAAACCTGCATGTGACAATTACCGATTCACACATAACACCAAAAAAGATAACGCAAGAAGTATTAGGACTGTTTCTGCATATACTAATACAAAGCAGCAGTTCAATAAATGGCAAACACCGTTTACTTTTAAAGTAAAAAACTTCCTTGCATTATCTGCATACCTTGTAGACTCAGGCACTGCTCAACCTGAAATAACTGCAGAGTACAGACAGGTAGCTAGAGTTCACTTTAAACCAGTATTTGCACAATAAATAAAGCAGAGAAACTTAGTTTAGCCCAGAACGCAAAATGCATCCAAATAAACAGTAGGTCAGCTCACACTGAATCTGGACTATCATGTGTAGTCTGCTGTCAGTATCAAATTATGGCTCTTCACATCTAACAACCATAACAGGAATTTTGTTCCTCTGAAGGCAGCCAAAGAGATGGATGATTAAAGAAACAATCAGGTTAAAAACCTGACTTTCAGCCAGTTTTCTGTACGTGCAAGTAGAACACTTTTCAAACTAGGATAAAGATTTACAAGTAACAATGTAAAAGGGACCAAACAGAAACAAATTGATCACTTAAGCACTGTTGCAGTGTAATGCAAGGTTTTCTCAAAAAGAAACATGAGCATGCACACTAAGATGAAAATGTGTACCTGTGAGTATCTATGAAGTCATTATACTCAGAGTTAGGATCTATCTGTTCAACTGAGGTCTGGATCTCTTTATGGACATTCACAATCTCTTCTGTTACAAGACTAGTGATCTGGCTATACTCATCCAAGATTCCTTTTCTAGAGAGGAAAAAAAATCATAGTGTATAACATGGCACTGAAGGCATAGATAGCATTGAAGATAGTTCAAAATTTCAATTTGCTGTTTCTATAAACTCTTGTTGCAACTGGCTAAGAAGGGAAAAAATAAGACAATATATTACTTGAAGAAATAACAGATCAGCTGCGGCCTTTTTCTTAGAAATTGGCTATGAGTCAGAAGTCTCTAAAACCATACTCCTTGTATTGATTTCAGTACCTCTATAAAGGGTAGCTGAACTCAAAACTGTTAGAGATTACAAGGAAGAGGACTGTATACAGTTCATTGATGACACTCTTTCTCACAAAGGACTTAACATGCACGTTATAACCTATACTAAGGCTTGTCATGTTCTGACTGGTAATTATATTCTGGCATAAAGCAAAACAAACCACAAAACAATGTGCATTTCCTATAAAATCTGAATTTCTTTATTGTTTTAGCTATCTTGGTCACTCAAGACAAAAACAGGCATAAATCACAAGTTAGCATGTATTTACAACAAGAAACAAAATCAAGCAAGAAGTTCCTGTAAGTAAATACAAGCAACCCAACCTTATCTTTACCTGCTTCTGAGAGTGGGAAAAACAAAGCTGGTAAGAGAATAGTAAAAGAATAGGTGATATTTTGCCACTGCTCTCAATTGCATCCAGTGACATATCCTCAGTATTCTCTTGAAGTTTCAGCTTTCCACAAATTACCTGCCAAATAATTTCCTATTTGATCTTTGACAAACTTGCTAGCATGCCAGGCTGTGAAGCACAGTAGGATTTCTTAAAATACTGATGAATTTTGGCCAGCCCACAAGGACACCCAGAGAAAAAAGTATCAACAGATTTTTCTTGGATAAGATCTGAAGTTACATTTACTCTGTAAGAAAAGTTACGTGATTGGATTTTTTCAATACTTCTTAGGAGGAGAAAACAGACAAGCAAAAGCATTAACTCTTGCTTTGCCCATGAACAACATGTGTGAAAAGGTTACAGAAAATAGTCCACAGTGTGATTAAAAGATAGACAAATATCAACTACAGCAATACCATATGGAAGAGAAAGGGAATCTACAACAATTAAAAAAAAATTCATTAGCAACATTAATCTACACTTCTTCAAGTTTACTGAACCAATTTATCTGCAAAATCAAGACAATTAAGGAAGTATGTTTCACACAGATGACCACACTGAGCTCTACACCTGTAATCACCACCTCTTTTTGTACACCAAAGGTACTACAAAGCAGCAATTTTCCAATCATTCAGATCTCACAAAATATGTCTATGTAGTGACAAGAGTATTTTTTTACAGATTTTTACTCCAGACAGCAAAGGTGAGCAGTTTAAATAGGTTCTTGTTCCATCATAAAATTCCTCAGTGAATTATCATATCTCAAAATTCTGAAAAATCACCTTAATTATAACACACAAATTTAACTGCAGCCTTTTGCTGTGATTTTACATACAAAATTAAGACAAAAAAGACCATACAGAGACTACTACGAAGATCTATTTGATTTAGATACCTGCACCAGAATCAAAGGAATTAGTATGATACTCCATAGGGCAGTTAATGGTGCCTGCACCACACAAGCATGTACAGCATGAAATCCCCAACTCTCCTTCACTTCCTGTGTGCTGAAGTCAAGATGAAAGTAGACTTCTTAGAAGGTAAGAAGATGAGTTAAAGAAGAGTGCCTCATATCTGAATGAACAATACCTACAAAAAACCAGTAAGTACCCTTTCATTTAGGCTAACACAGCAGAAAAAGATCTACAAAACGGACTCCCTAACCAACTCCCATTCTTCAGGGAAGACAAACAGGCAGCATGGTGATTACAAACCAGAAAAGAGGGCTTAAAGTCCTCATTGTCTGTTCTCCAAGATCATCAGCTTGCATGTCTTCTGTAATGATGTAAAAAAAGATCTTTCAGGAAAAAGGTAATTGTATTTTTAAGGTTGGATTCCTTACAGTGAGACCAAATTTACAGTGTTGTTACTTCTCACACACACACACGATTAACCATGCATCTGCCTGGCACTCCTCCATAATGACTTTCAAGACAGTCGGCCAATTTAAACCAAATTTGTTGTTGGTGGAATTTTGTAAAAACAAGACTATTGAAGAGGCAACAGACTTGCTGTAGTATACCAGCTGAAGGACAAAACATGAGCTCAGCTATAAACACTGCAGTTAATCTGTAAGATTTTAAAGTTTTATGAGAGGACGATGCCTTGCTAGAATGTTTAAGTAATCACTCAAAATTACTGTCTGTATTATTTGGATAGACTTTTGCCAATTGAAACATTAAAACATCTTTTTTCATTACCCCCGACACACAATTAGTTAACTAGTTTATTATTTTCAAATAATCCTACAATTTAGTTAGTATACTACACATATATAAAATTTCACAAGTTAAAAATATGTAAGAATACATCTTACAGGGCTTTAATCATTTCTTCTTGCATCTTCTGTAGTGAATCAAGTAACAGAGGAAGCGTAGTATCATAATACTGGTGCTGATGTAACTGTGCTCCTTTCAGTGCCAACACATACTGATTATGCAACATATGAAGCTTCATAGTGGCTTTATCACACCGATCTTTGGCTTTTTCAGTCTCTTTTCCTAAGAGAAAAAAAAAAAAGAAAAAATCATGCGGTGATTAAAAAATATACGACTTGTAGATGACACAAATCTAGCAGATTTACGGTAAACTTGCACCTTTTTCTACAGGAGTACGAAGAAGATAAAATCTGACCATTTTCACATCATTAGTAAGACCAAATATCTTGGTTTTCTAATTAGAAGACTAAATAAGAAAAAAACTGCTGTATTTTCTTTGAGCAGAAATGTGAGAATTCTTTATCTAAAAGTATATAGAAACCACTATCTCCACAAGTATAAAAATTATACAACTATTAAGAATAAAGAACAAAACTCATACACATGACTACCATAACGCTAACCTTTTATTTGTCTCATAGCAAAAAAAACCAAACTTTTTTTTTAGGAAGAAAGAGATTTTCTAGTAAGTCAGATCCATGACTGACTGAAAATCTGTCATTCATTGTGAGCAGTAATTCTACTGTTACGTATCATTCCAATATAGCATCAATGCAGTCTACATATGGGTAGTTAAAATCTCACACTATTACTCCTGTCCAAAATGGGCAGCTTCTCCACTACAATTTAACATCTCCTTATCACTGTAAGTATTATGATCAGGAAGCTGGATCCTCAGTCTCAGCTCTATACTACTAAGAGATTCAAAGTCCTCAAGTTCATGCTGACCAGTTGAGTGCCGAACCTGAGAGCTACAAGTCACCTGTTCTATTCCTTGCCACAGTAACTGCACAACTATGTGGCACACGTTTTTACAATTTTCAAAAAAACTCCGGTGACACATAACTTTGCAACTTCCTAGTACCATTCAGGTCTAGTGCTATGCTAGCTGAAAGCATTCTCCACCTCCCTGCCCCTTCACTCTCCAATGTAAATCTTCTTTGCTTTCATGTAAACCTTTACTTCATATGTGCCATGGGTATGAAAAATAGATTCTACCATTCTCTGCAATACATCTTTTACATATTAGATTACATACTCTCCTCTTCTGCCCGATCTTCTAAACTTCATACAAACAGACCTACAGGTCTTCCCTTCTAAGTCCTGTTGTCTTTTTGCAGTTGACTGGTTCACAATCTTACACAAGTGCAACTTCATTCAAAACTCAAAGCCAATGAGTAACTTTACATTCTAGATACCTCTAGCTCATTTGAGAGAGAGTGAGAGCTTTAATACCATACAAACATAGTATCACTCATTACTTTTGCTTTGGCATCTGATCCTGCCAAGTAATACTAATTTTTAGGACTCACCTCTCATTTTTTCCAATTATTTTTAACTCTACAGCTGCCCTCCCATGCACTTTCAATGCATTCAAGGCATAGTGATGCCTGGAAATTTAACAAAACACTGAAACACTGAAACACTACCCAAACCTAACTTCAACATATATCCTGCAATGTCCCATAGGATACATTATTCTGACAGGACCTCATTAATAACCATTCTCCAAGAAGCTTTATGCAAACATTTTTGCATGTCTACTAGAATATTTTCAACTTGATCATGTATTGCCCTTCCCATAAAAGAGTATGACGTTATTTTGACATGATTCCTTACTGAGACACATATGATCTTATTCACATCCTTGTTATCTTTTTGATATTTATGAACTGTCTTAATACTTTTTCAGGAACCTAAGGCATTGTAAATGAAACCTGTATCTGCAATAATGAAATGCAGATTCACAACTACCTCCACAAGTAAGCATACACTAACTAAAGCAATCTCCTTCAGACTGCTACATTTCTTATAATCTTAAAATAGTTAAAGTAATAAAAAAGATTGTCTTCTAACATTTCTACCACCTGTCACAGAGTAGTTTTGAAAAAATAAAAAGGAAGCATTCATAGCTAAGTGGCAGAACAAAGGCTTGAGAGCAGACCTTGAAAAGCTGAAGTTGTATCACATGAGGAATATACAAATGACTATGAACTGCAATGAATTAAAATACAGAAACACATTAAGGCACGTCAAAAAAAAGTTGAGGGAAAAACCTGTAAAACAGTAACAAATCCTCTTTCATATACCTTGGAGTCAAAAGGCTTGTCAGAAAATGTAAAGGACAGTCACTATACAAAAGGAGCTGGCAGGGGGAAAAAATAATTATTTTTGCATCTGTGTTCACCATGAAAAAACTTCAGAGATTTCCATGTCTCTCAATGAAAAAGTCAATGAATCTCTCCTCATGTGTCATTAAAAGAGGTCAGAGAATAAATGAAATAAAAAGAAATTGAGGACTGGATGGTGTTTAGCTTTAGAATTTTAAAGGAAATTGAGTAAGTTTTAGCTTAAATACAATTTTCAGTTTTTACAGGAGGAAGCAGGCACTCAGTGGAGTGCCCCAGAAATATTAGTTGGGTCCTCATATATGAGGTGATACAGATGATAATGAAGATGTTGTCTGAGGGGATCAAACAGGGGAACCAGATGGGAAGAACTGGGAAAAAAACCTTAAGATGTACTGATTAAATCACAAAATGGTAATCACAGCATGAATATTTATAGATGCATATGAGGAAAAAAATACTCAAGTTTAGTAATCTGTTGTGAGCTTACCAAATGCACTCAGGCATGAGATCTTAGGGTTACTATAGAAAGATCAATGGAAATGTTAACTCAGTGTCCAGCAGTCATCAGACAAGATGTTACTTAGCAAAGGGCTAGACAGCATTATTATGCCACTTATTAGATCCACATAAAACAGCATGCAATTTTTTCACCTCAAGGAAGATATACTCAAAATGAAAAAGGTTTAGAGAAGGGCATCAAGCATCACAAAGGTAGGAAACGCACAGTATCCTGAAGGAATAACTAAAATGAGGACTGCTGAAGCACAAGGAGACTGAGGAGCAACATACGAGAAGAGAAATACAGTTAATGGACCTTCCCAATCTCCTTCAATGTAACTGTAAGGCATTATATGGAAAGAGTATGTAATTTGTTAAAAACACAGGACATTCTTCCTCAACTAGCATGTAGCTGATCTGTAAAATCTTTTGGTGAAAGTTATTGTAAGCATGAAAAACTTGTGCAGTTTCATGGTGAATGGACATGTGTACACAAAAAGAATCCTGAAGAGCTACTAAGGCAGCACTTTTGACTCAGGAATTCCCTAGGTAACTATGAAGTTGAGACAGCTGTCTGTTTGTCCTTTCATATGGCTTTCTGGACATTTACTACCTCACCACTGTCAGCTACATTTTAAACAAGAATAATAAAAAATACTTTAAAAGGATATTATATCTGTCATTTAATTGAAAACAATCTCAACTGCTGACCTAATTTTATATGTGGAAGGAACATACTTCTTACACGATAGTTTAGCTAAATGAACAAAGTCAATCTGCACAACAAAGACAAAATCCATCTCCAGAGTTGCACCAGAGGAGTATTTCTCATTTAGGTATAAATGAAATAATCCATTTTAAAAACTTCTGTAAAACTGTTTTGGAGAGACAACAATCTCAACTCTTACTAAATTTTTTGCCAGAGATAACAGGTTTTGTCTCTGTGAAACAATCAAAACTCATATTTCACTGAAAGACTGGATTTTTTCTATTTCCTCAAAACATAAAAAATTAGCATTGTTTATTTCCAAATTAAATATAGCTCATTTGAAGGAAACAACAAAACCAAAAACCAAATCCTAACACATCACACCCAGAATAACATCCTGAAAGATTCTACCAAACATGTGCATGTCTCGACACCAATGTACCAATACAATGGGATGGTATACCATCCCATTTTCACATCTGCCTTGACTAAATTCCTTCCATATATATAAAATGCCAAACCAGAATACCTCAACTACTTTCAGAATAATTCTAAGTATCATATACACTCAGTTTCTAAACACAGTAGGCTACAGTGTCAACCTGGTCATCTGCAGACCAAGATGTAGACACTGTAATGTCTTTCTGGAGAAAGAGAGGCATGTGCATGTGAAGAAATAAAAGAAAGTGACTGAAGAGGGTTTGGAGGGGACTGCATTGCACAGGGGACACAGAGGACTGGGTTTGTATAGTGAGTGGATGAAAGAGGAGAAGACAAGGCAGCTGGAAGTCAAAGCTGGAAGCACCAAGTTTTGCTTGCCCTAGCCCATTCCCTTGGGAGATACACTGGCCAGGGAAAAAGGAAGAGGGAGACAATGTGGTAGCAGACAGAGGAATGCTGGATTATTTCTTGGGTTTATTGCATGTTTGGCCACTCCTACTCAAGTATGCCCTAGAGTACATAATCCAAAATTACCTCTATATGTCATAGTTTAAAGGCTTAAAAACTACAACTTCTCCATGCATGTATTTAAAATACATCCCCTATCGGCTTTCAGCTTACCAGAAACCAGCATATGTCAAACTATACCATGTACCAGCACGGGCTTCTGACCCACAAACCACAACAAAGAGTCTTCAACAGTTAAACTGAACACTTACACTAAAAATTATCAAAAACACATAACCAGAGATTTATCAATACTATTTCTCTTTCAGAAACCTCACTAATGGCTAAACTGTCCCATTTTCCCATCTGCCTCAAGGACTGAATTCTTTTGCTATACATTATTCCTCAGCAGAACACATTGACTAATTACAAAATAAATAAAATTATCATAAACACTCAATTTTTAAATACAGCTTTTGGATCTACCATTAATATAAGAAACACAGCTACAGTATTACTCCCATATTATAATTTATTTTTTAAAGCAGCAAAACACAGTAAGGCAGAGTACACGGTTGTTCTACATGTCAATTAGCACAGATGAAAACATCCAATTTTCTTTATCTGTATACCAAATTTTATAAATAGATCTAATTATAATTCTACTGCTATCAGTTGTTGACAAAACTGTTCAATGTTTATAGAAACCGTATATACAACGTCATGCCATAAACAGAATTATGCAGCTTGAAAAGCTAATTATGAAAGTTTGACATTTGCAAAGAAAAGGCTGGCATTCTTTTTAAAACATTCTAGAGAGTCAAGTACTTCAATTTCTAATAAAAACTTTTTTAAGATTTTACTACACACAGTATAACACAGCCATCCAGAAGAAAATATTTTAGGGTATTTTCTATTAAAAAGGTAGATTTGCTATTCCACAGTTCTTACAGTTATAAGTATTAGTCTCTTGTAGCCTAATATTCACCTAAAATGGAAGAACAGAAACTGCATAAGACAACGAGACCAAATGAGAAAAAATTAAGCTCATAATGTTCACTTCCTCTTTTTCTAAGTAAGTATCAATATACAGTACAAATGCCCCAAATAAAATTCACTTGCAGAAAATAAATATTGCAAATACAGAAAATTTTCATACATATGGTGGATTACAAAGAAATAATTATACTGAAGAGCTCAGCTTTTAACACCTTAGAACTTTCTCCAATTGGTAAAAAATTGTAAGTCAAAGCTTGTATTCCTTTATAGAATCACAGAATGGTTTGGGTTTGAAGGGACCTTAAAGATCACCTATTTCCAGCCCCACTGCCATGGGCAGGGACACCTTCCACTAGGCCAGGTTGCTCAAAGCCCCGTCCAGCCTGGCCTTCAACACTCCCAGGGATGGGGCATCCACAGCTGCTCTGGGAAACCTGTTCCAGGATCTCAACACCCTCACAGTAAAGAGTTTCTTCCTCATATCTAATCTAAATCTACCCTCTTTCAGCTTACATCCATTCCCTTGTCCTACCACTACATGCCCCTGCAAAAAGTCCCTCTCCCGCTTCCCTGTAGGCCCCTTTAGGTGCTGGCAGGCTGCTGTAAGGTCTCCCAGAGCCTTCTCCTCTCCAGGCTGAACAACCCCAACTCTCGCAGCCTGTCTTCATGGGAGAGGTGCTCCAGCCCTCGATCACCTTCATGGCCTTCTATGGACTCACTCCAGCAGGTCCAGGTTCCTCTTATGCTGGGGACTCCAGGTCTGAATGCAGCACTCCAGGTGGGCTCTCACGAAAGCAGAGTAGAGCGGGAGAATCACCTCCCCCAACCTGCTGGCCATGCTTGCTGTGATGCAGCCCAGGGTACAGTTGGCTTTCTGGGCTGCAAGTGCACATTGCCAGGCCATGCTGAACTTCTCATCCCAACAGCTGTACAAGTCCTTCTCCTCTGGGCTGCTCTCTGATACGTTCACTGTTTTAGTTACCATCAATTTCAATAAAATTTAACACTTGTCTTCAAATTTGCATTATAGATTTTGATGTTTTATTCAAACAGCAAAATTCTGACTCTGTGGAATACACAGAGTAAAGCACCCACTAATTTGCAGAGGACAAGGATCCACCTCCTGAAGGTTACCCGTAACATGATGTTTAAGACTCAAGTCAAGACTTGGTATAAGCTCAGCTGTTCAGATTTCAAATTCAGCTTCATGATAGCATAGATTAAAGAAATGACAAAGGCTTACAGCTACTGTTGTTTCGGCAACAGAAAATTCCAGTTCAGCTGTTTGAGTTACAGCCCCTCAGCTAAAACTTACATGCAAGTAAATGCCCCAAAGACGACATTATTTTCTCAAAAATCTGTTCTTTTCAAAGAGAAACAGCACACAGTGAAAATCTCAGGTTTGACTAACATGAAATACAAAGCTTTCCCCTCAAAATCAGAAGCTCAAACAAAAACATTTTAAATTGGTTAACTAGAGAAACATGTCACAAAGAATTCCAGAACTGAATGTAGTAATAAGTACTTCTTTATGTCTACACTATAGATCAGCTACTAGCAAAACAGCTCAACACTATACTTCAATGGATGCACACTACCTTGAGCCCTGAACTTCTGTTTCATTATACACGTAACAAATCAGCCTTTCAGCTCAGACAAAACCCTAATGATATCCCACTGTATAGAAAGATTGTATTTTTTTGTCTCGGTGTTGCTTTGCAACAATGGTAAGGAAAACTGTCTTCAAGACCTCCTGGAAGTATCAGCTATTAAGCTATTTGTTCTTAAGTTTGTTTTGGTTTTATTTGACTTGTTTCTTTGGGACCTTTGAGAACAAGAAAGAAGAAAAAAAGTTTCAAAGAATAAAAACTTGAGAAGATATAGAAGCTAACAACTTGTCAACATCTAAGCCTGTATTCATACTTGAGATGCTCTCCCAATTTTTTGCATCTTTAAGTCTTTGCTACAAATATCATAATTGCTCTTTAAGGAGACATAATAGAAATACTAAATAGTTTGTGAAAACAACATAAACCTGTCAGAGTTAGGCACGCTTTGGAATATCTCCAATTACAAATAATTTCTTGTCTAGTTTTCATAAATCTCAGAAAAAGTCTTTCCAGAGTCCACAGTTACAGTATTTCAAGACAGACTGCTTCTTGACTCTCACTCTTTGGAACTTTAGCAATACCAATAGGTATGACCTTCGGCCATTCTGAAGTGATGACAAAGTGTTCATAAAAGAGACAATGGAGATCATTGTAAAGGTTTAATTCACAACAGATGAACTGTTTAACTTTCTGGTTTTATAGGTCCTGGCATTTACCATGACATTGGATTCAGTGCACAGTGAATGCTGTCCCATGAAGAAACACTAATGAAGATGGTGTCCATCTGACAAAGGAGAATATAAATTTAATATGCAAGTCCAGGTTTTGACAACTAATTTAATTTAGTTTCAAAAGCATGCAAAGACACACCTGACATGACAATGGAGGGTTATATCCCCAACAGAAACACAGTGAGGAACCTTAGTGGAAACAGGAAAGCAGCAGAATTACAGGACAAAATGAAAATTTGAAGGGCAAATGGAAGAGATACACATGAGTAACGGGGGGGGGGGGGGGGGGGGGGGGGGGGGGGGGGAGCGGGGAAGAAAATCTTCATACATAAATACAACTGTGACTAACAATCCCAGAAAAACCTGAGAGGACAAGAACATGTCAAGAGTTCAATAACTGCCTCTGTAGTTCAGGAACAACAAAAAGCAAATCCACCTAAATTTCTGGGTATGGGTAAACACAGAGAAAACCAGGGGAGGAGATGCTACAATAAATGTGGGCACCAATGATACTGCCAGAGGAAACCTGGACAGTATCAAAAGTAACTACAGAGCTCTTGGGGCAGTTGTCAAGGTCATTGGGGCCCAAGTGGTGTCCTCCTTAATCCTATCACATTGTAAGTAGCTGCAGAGCTGGTGCTGGCAACAAGGTTTTGGGTTCTGCCACCATATGACCCCATTTGCAGACCACCACCTGCTTGGGAGATAGGAAGCACCTTAGTAAGCTGGGTAAAACTGTTTTTGGCAAGAGCATGCCTTACCTCATTGAGAGGGCTTTAAGCTAGGAACAACAGAGGAGGGAAAGAATGACCCACAGTCCTGAGGTAGCAATGGGTGAGACTGCTGATCAAAAGGCATGGTGTGATGTGATAGGAAGGTGTCACAAAGTAAAATAAATGAGGCTTGGATGGGGTCACCTCCAGCACCTGCACACAGGCAAGGAGGTTCCTCCTTGGCATCACTCCAAGGCATCACTGTGGAAAAATCTCCCCAGATTTTCTCCAGAAACTCAACATGCTGGGGTGCCATGCTTAAGTTCTTGTATACTACTGCATGCAGCACAGAATAAACATGATGAGCTAAGAGATCTGTGTGCTGTTGCAGGGCTACAATCTTGTCAGGATCACAGAGGTGTGGTGGGATGATTCCCATGACTGCAATGAAGAGATACAGGCTCTTGGGGAAAGACAAGCCAGGCAGACAAGGAGAAGGAGTTGCCCTTTATGTGAGACAGCAGCTGGAGCACATGGAGCTCTGCCTGGAGACGGAGGAGGAGCCAACTAACAGTTTATACATTAGGATTAAAGACAGGATAGCGAAGGTCCCAGGAAAAGCCAAGAAGCTTCATTTCAGAGTTGTTGGAACTCTCTGTATTGTAACCTCACTAGAGTACCATAGCATTTGATTTCAGAAAAGTTTAAAATGAAAAAAAAATTTAAAAAAAGGGGGGGGGGGGGGAAGGGAGGGAAAGCATCATGGCTTTTGCCTTTTTTTTTTTTGAGTGAAGTAACAATCCTCCTCTGAGAAAACATGCAAATCATCAGTGTATAGTAATGTTTCAGACAGAAAAAACATTTCACCCTTGGTTTGCTTTAGAATCTTTTATTTTTGTAAATAACAGCACTACAGTATAAAGCTGTCAATGCACATAGTGATCTATCAGACATTTCACAATGTTCATGATAGCAGTTTTTCAAACAATTTCCCAGAACTGCATTCATCTTTTCATCTATGTATTTTTCAGCATTTTCAGTAACTGAGGTAATTTCTGAGTATCTTGCTGTCTCCACATTTGTTTATCAGTAACAAACCTCCCATAAAGTCACTTCCTTATTTATTTCAACTCTGGAGACACAAATTTTCACAGAGCACTATTCCATTGTGCCTGGAAAAGAGTATTCCTTTATATTATTTGTTTCCATTATTGTACTGAACATATTCATTATACTCTGGAATAAGATGACTAAGTCTTTCAAATAGGTCTTCCTCTAACAATTTTTTTAAAGCAATAAAATACTATTACATTGGAGAATCATAAAGTTTGACTTAAATCTATTTACACAGATTGATAAGTGGTTTGAATACTAGTGGGACAACAGCATGATCTTTCTCTTAAGTGAATTTTGGTAAGGACTAAGCACGTCTTAAATTAAAGCAAATAATTTTAAAACCTACATATGACAGAAAAAAAAGACTACCCTTGCAGTGATGTATCAAGCCAATGTATCTACATATATTCAGGGTAACTGATTCACAATACTGAAGAATGTTAAACAATTTACAGTGAATTCCGGACAAAAATTTATTGCCTCCTGCTTTTGCAGGCAACCCTCTAAATTCTCCATTTTTTCTACTGAGCATTTCCTCATTGTTTGTTCTATTTCCCAAGCCTTCATCATTGAATAGGAAAAACAAAGCTCAAAGAACTTGCTTTATAATTGATTATTCTCTATTACGAATTTAATTAATTTTGGGAGCTTCCTGACCCAAGTTATCTGCTTAAACTCAGTAAGTATTACATATAATGTTAGGTATGTCTAAATAGCATAGGTGATTATTAAAGTTATTTCCTCATATGAAAGTTCTTATATAAACCACTACTGACACAACTTTCATCCAGTGACATGACTTCTGAAGTGTAATGTTTCCTGTGCTGAGCATGGCTTCATTTCCCCGAGACCAGAATAGAACAGACTATTTCATTTGGAAGGGGCGTACAACAACCACCCAGTCCAACTGCTTGAACAATTCAGGGCTGACTAAGAAGTTAAATCATGTTACTCAGGGCATTGTCCAAACGCCTCTCAAACACTGACAGGCATGGGGGCATCCACCACCTCTCCAGGAAGCCTCTTCCAGTGCTTGACCACCCTCTTTTCCTCATGTCCAGTGTGAACCTCCCCTGGCACAGCTTTGAGCCCTTCCCAGGTGACCTGTCACTGGGTCCCGGGGGGGAAGAGCTCAGCACCTCCTTCTCCCCTTCCCCTCCCCAGGCAGCTGCAGAGAGCAACGGGGTGGCCCCTCAGCCTCCTGGTCTCCAAACCAGACCACCCCAAAGCCCTCAGCCGCTCCTCACAGGACATGCCTTCCAGCCCTCCCCCCAGCGACGTTTCCCCTCTCTGGGCACATTCAAGGACCCTCACGCCCTTCTTACATGGTGGGGCCCAGCCCTGCACACAGTGCTCCAGGTGAGGCCGCAGCAGCGCCGGACACAGCGGGACAATCCCCTCTCCTGCCCGGCTGGCCGTGCTGTGCTGGGGGCACCCCAGGGTGCGGGCTGCCCTCCTGGCTGCCAGGGCTCACTGCTGACCCACGCTGAGCCTGCTGCCCACCAGCACCGCCAGCGCCCTCCCTGCAGGGATGCTCTCCAGGCACCCCTCTCCCAGTTTACACTTGTGCCCAGAAATCAGAAGACTTTAAAAATAATTTATACCAATCTACAATGTAGTTTATGCAAACTGCTGCAACTAAACTAGGACAGCTTTAACTGGTAGCTCTGTCTCAGGAAGCAAACTTGGAAATTAGCAAGTGACCAGCCTTATCATCACTCTCCAAATAAAGAGATGCAAATGCAGTGGTCTTAAATGACTTGGGTTTCACAAGACCAAAACCACAAAGATAAGAGAGAAGGTAGGATCTTGGCTTTTAATCTCCAAGGTCTTTTTTCCCTTTATGTCTTGCATTTCTTCAACAAATAAAATCACCCACTCTCTTCTCCACTCATTCCTGAGAAAGGTGTAAGAAGTTTTTTGCCAAACCTTATTTAACAAATTAATGACTGCAAATAACAAATAGTTGTCTCATGAGAAAAAACTATATGTATATACTTACAGAGTTCAAATTTGCAGAATACCAGACCTAAACTTGAGTTAAGAATTACTTCAATAAAGTATCTGCTTAACGTTAAGATGAACAAATAACATAGTATAAAAATAGTAAAAATTAAAGTGCTATCTTTTGAACTTTTGTCACATGCTTGAGCTAATAAGCACCCCTAGTAAATTCTTTCAGACCTATAAGTGCTGGTGTGTGAGGACTGAGGAGAGCACACCTTGGGGTTGCATGACCATGTTGAGTGGAAACAATATACCTAAGCTGGTCCCACATCCAGAAGAAGTCTCCAAGATCTCTTGACTCTGCACTCCCCACATTTTCTGCTCTAGAAGCTTTATTGTAAACAGAAAAAACAACTCCTAGCCCTTGCAAACAGCATTGGTAGTGTCTATGAGTTGAAATGCTTACAGCAGGTTATCAATCTGAATCCCATCCAGCCTGCTGATGTTTGTGAATAGGACAAATCAGTTCGGCCAGTGTTACTTGTTTTGCCTTAAGAATGTGAGAGTTACAGTCAAAAATAAACTCAACAAATACCCTACTAGGAGTCTCCCTAATCTCAGCAACAACTGAAGGTGACACATGCTTCCAGGAAATGTAGTAGTATAATCACAATTTTACAGGCATCTCAGAATGAACGCACCAGCCATCTAATAAAAGTATTTTCTGGCCACACAGCTATTACGAAGAATAGTAGAAGAATAATTTCATTTAGCAAAAGCTTTTTCAACAGCTTCCCTATTTATCATAGATACAGCTTATCCTGTCATGCAACTTCAGTATATACCACAGAAGACACCAGTTCTGAAGTACTAAATCGCAAGAGTCGCAGGGATAGGAAAATGTTCCTCCAGCAGATGCAATGCTGTATAATATTCTAGGTGTACTCGTAATATTTCTAATCTCTAAATCACAGTGTTGTCAGGGAATACAAAGCAACCTAGGGAACCGTGGTACAATATTCTTTGCTGCTGCTGTAGCAGCAGAAAATGAGATTATGACATTAAATACTTAGAATCAATATAGTTTTCCTGTAGCATTTACTGCAGATCCATTCTGTCACATAAAAATGTTGCAACATAGTTTCTACATTCAATCAGTAATTAACTAGTAACAAGAACACAATAAACACCTGTAACAGATGTATTTACATGAAAACCGTAATTTTTGCTAAAGATTACATTGTATTAAAATCCAGTATGAACCTCCCAAACACTGGCTCTATCCCATCTTGCAATATTAACTGTTATAAGAGCAACTATTTCACACTTAAACATCTAACACCAAGATCAGCTACAAAAATAGACTAAATTGTTAAGAATGAATGCTTTAGAATATTTTTTTTAATATAAGGCAAAGAGAAAATTATTGTTTATGATTTCATGTAGTCATTTCTTGACTTAATTTTTATATAGCAGTAAGTAGTGTTTAATAAGAAAATGAAAGATGAAAACATTCAAAACAAATATTCTGAAGTACATTTAAAGATGCCAAACTGCAGAAACAAAAATAATTGTGGAAATAGCAAACTTAAGTGGAAGCTGTTACTGATCCAATCAAATGAGAATAAAATTGTAATAAGATATTACGCTTGGTGTCTCCAACTGTTCTACAGTTTCCACTCTACCATTTTCCCTTTTTTTCTACAGTATCCACTTTACTCATTATTTATGAAACTTAAAAAGCTTTGTGACTTCTTCTTGAGCCAAACAATGTCTCTATCATTTGACATAACTGTTTTTTTAATGTGTTTTCCTAAGCAGCAACATCAACATGCCACAGTCTATTTACCTTGCTACTCAGCACTGTAAGCCCAGAGTTGTACACAATCTGTGTGTTATATTGGACTGCTGTTCTAAGAAGTTTACACCATTTTTTTCTCAGTATCACACACCCAAAAGATTTCAGAGAGCTGTCCATTTCATTATGGAAAAACAATCCAGTAAGTTTTTATCTTACATTTTGCTCCAATGACCCCAACATGCTCTAATGCCCCAATTTTGCAAAGGAGCATGCTGTGCATTCCCAGTACATACTGGTTTGGGGGGACTCTTGTACAAAGCTTCCTAATCCAGAACACTATTGGAATCAATGTTCATAGTCCCAGTTGCTTAAGTATGCCTCATTAGAGAGGTATTGAACTAGTTCAGCTTGCTGACTTTACCCCCTTCTCAGCTTACTTTCTCTCACCATACATTAAAAAAACATGAAGAATTAAGGTCTGGAAAAGAGGCAAAAAACTTATCAACCAGCTGAGTAACACCAACCAGACTGCCTGACACCTGGGGTCTCCATGCCCAGGAACAACTAACTAGGCTGCATTTGTGATTCCCATGGAAATCACTGGTCCAGACAGGAGCGGTAACACATAACTAAATGGGATAAAGCTTAGAACAAACAAGATACCTCAGCCACTTGTTATTGAGACAGCATACAGACACTGGCAGCCACAACAGGCAGTGCAATCCAGCCCAAGGACCAAGTGGCAGCCAAGGCTCAGTGGCACACGCTCTGCAACACATCTGCCCCACTGCTTCCCTGATGCCCAAGCAGAAGCAGTGCTAGCAGAGGGTCCCCCAGAACAGTTCCTGAGCCAGCATTTCAGACACTTTCATCTTTCTCCAAATCTGGAGAGCACAAAGCCTTCCATAATGAAGGCCTGCATCCTTCAGAAAACAGTTCCCCTTTCCTCACCACGGAACTACAAAATTCCCACTAACTGCCTACCCATTGCCTAACACAAACAAAATCTGTAGCTAACCAGTATCATTATTCAGCGTTTAACCCCTTATTCTTGTAACTCTTTCCACAGGTCCTCTTAGTGTTTTCAGCAAAAAGTGAAAACAGCTGTGACCTGCATTAGGGCATCAACATGTTAATTCAAAGTGACCATTTTGTTAGCTGGTAGAATATACAACACAGTAATTCAAGTGTATCTGAGAATACTTTGTGACTGCACGAAAACGTAAAACCAACTCAACTACTACTGCAGCTGATCATTTTCTACTGTTTGTAACTTTGCCAGACTTTACCCTTTTCAATTAATATCCTCTACTGTGTGTTTAGCCTAGAATTTAATACTACTTTTAATAACTCAACCAGAAAACAGGGCAATAATTCTCTTCCTAAACTAGAGAACCACTTGTATGTCTCTCACTAGCAGCTCTACTAAACTTACTAACTCAACAGAAGATGGCTTTGCTATCCCAAAAAAAAAGAAAACAAAAAAGTCACTAAATTTCAAAATCACTACACTGGCAAAACAGAGAAATTTGTAAGCCACTCCTTTGTGTGATTTCCATTCTTTCCATGCTGACGAACTTGTATGAGTACTGCAAAATTTACAGGTAATTCAGCATGCACAAGCCCATGGGCAAAGGCAAAGCAATATTTCCTAAAGAGCAGCTGTCTCCAGCTCCAGAAACACAGGACCAGGCACTATCACGGAGACTTGGTTTGCCAGAGTAACTTTGTTGAGAACAGCATCCTACAGAAGTGGACCAGGACTGGATCTTTTAAAACGTTTATTGCAGGAGCTGGTGTCCAAAGATTTTAAGTTACTGAAATAATGCCGAAATAATGAAACATTACAATTTTAAGACCTGCCTAACTTGTTCACTTCACAAACTAGTCTGACAGTTTGAGAGCTCAGGAACCCTATGAAAACACCATGGCTTTAAAAACTTCAAATAGCTCAGCTGACCTACAGCTGATATACAACTGTAGTAGTTCACCAACTACACAAATACCTGTAAACAAGAACATGGCCCAGGGTGTGACAAGGGAGAAGCAATTTTGCAATTTTCGGGAGAAAAACCTGCAACATTTTTCTAGAGGTCAGCGTTCATTAAAATAGGTACACACTAAGATGTTAGGGAAAGTGCAATTAAGTACAAATTGTAGTAAGACAAATACCAAACGGAAGTCTGTAAGAGAAGGTCAAGGAAAATCACAGCAGAAAGAAGTGTCCTAAAAACAGCTTGTGTTTTCTGAAGAAATATTAATGCAGTTAATCAGAACCACATCAAATCACAGCTGCTGACAGCCAAAACACTCTTTGATTTCAACAGGGAAATTTGGTGCTTCAGGAATGGAGAACGACCACAGCTGTAACAGGAAGACGGGATAAAAAGAACTTGCTAAGATCACAGCACCCTATTATATTTTCTGTGCTCTACACTGTATGTTCCCACATTAAGTAGTTACTTGGGAATAAACCAAGTAACCAAATTAAAGTTATATATAGAAAAACTGCTAGGGAACTGGACAAAATGACCAACTGAGTATATATTCACATTTTTAAGTGAGTACGAACATCAGTAAAAGATGCAAAAAGCTGAAGCTAAACAATGCTAAGCATAATATGCTGTTTTGTGGCTGTATTCACATATCAGCTTGGGCTCCAAATTTTAGACAAATTTGGAGAGAAACAATTTTTCTCTCAGCACTGATAGCTACTATATTGCACTGTGAATTACAGTAGGACAGTAACTGCCATTTTAGGCAGCGTTGTGGTTTAACCCCTGTGGATAACTGGCTAGCTGAAAAGGGTCACATAGACATAGTCCAGCTGGCTGGACAAAAATGCACATCGCTCTCAGCTTATCTGAAGTAAAGCAAAAATACACTGTCTTTGGCTGTTCTTGTTACACAGTAACAGGAAGATTTCGGTGGGAAAAGAACGTTGCAGGTGGGAACAGATAACTACAGAAGAGAAACTAGGGGCGGGCTTGATATTTAGGCAACTAACCAATAATGAGCTTAACTTTTGTAATATGTATGAGCTAATTATAACAAGGCATAAAAGGTGACTGTAAGGGACAATAAACGAAGTCTGCTGATCACTCATATTGAGTGACTGTGTCTTCCCTCCATCGTGACAAACCCCAGCCAGCAATTAAGTACCAGGTAGCTGCTCACTCGCTCACTCCCCCCTGCAGTGGGATGGGAAGGAGAATCACAGAAAGGTAAAACCCTAGTGGTTGAAATAAAGTTTTATAATTGAAATAAAATCAAAATAATCATCATCATAATAACAACAACAAAAAAGAGAGGGAGAGAGGAATAAAACCCATGGGAAAACAAACTCGAGTGATGCCCAGTACAAGTGCTCACCACCCACTGACCGATGCCCAGCCAGTTCCTCAGCAGTGACTGCTGGCCCCTCGGCCAGCCTCCCCTGGTTTATATACTGAGCATGATGCCTTATGTTTCGGAATATCTCTTTGACTAGTTTGGGCCAGCTGTCCTGGCTCTGCTCCCTCCCAGCTTCCTGTGCACCTCCTCACTGGCAGAGGACAGGAAACTGAAAAGTCTTTGACTTGGCATAAGCACTACCTAGCAACTACTAAACATGTGTGTTAATAGCATTACTTTCATACTAAACCCAAACCACAGAACTGTACCAGCTACTAAGAAGAAAATTAACTCTATCCCAGATGAAATCAGGACAAGGCAGTCACACAAAAACTTTAAAGATAGATTTTGGAATTATATTTATAAAATGCAATCCAATTAATTTTCACTAAAGAAAGAAAAAAATCTCAGAAAGGCACAGAAGAACAATTATTAATGGTATTTCAATACATCATAGAACAAAAGCTAACCTTTATCTAATCATTAGCACAATTCAACATGAATCAAAATCCATGCAGTTTGGACACACCATTCCACAAAAATCTTTAAAATATCTCAGTTTGCAAATGAATTCTTTACCTGTTTTGCTTAAGGTTGACAAAGGTCAGATCTGTTATACTAACTGTCAGGAACTGATGCTGATGCCACTGCATCAACCATAATAGGTCACAGGATGCAAGTAAGCTGCAGCTACAATGTAGATGAGACAGAGTTGCAACCCACTTACTACTACTAACAGTTCATTTGAACAATCTTACATTTCAAATACAAGAACTTAAAATGATTACCATTTACATTAAAATAAAGACTATCCTTTATTTTATGATTTTTAGAAAGAGTACAACCAAATTCATGGCACCACCACACATGATGACAATGAGCCTGTCACTTAAGATACTAAATGAGCTTTTATATTGCAATCAAGTTGCTCAAAGTAAAAACATCATCCTGTTTCACTGTAAGAGTTTTAGCAGGTTTGAAAAAGGCACTAATAAACAGATGAAATTAACACAAGTCAGTCATACCTTTAGCCACAGCTTCTTTATATTTTTCTTTGGCAGAATTTACTTCTTTTATTAGTTGTCTATAGCTAGATTTTAGTTTCTCTAGTTCTGTCTTTGTGACCTTTAAGAAAACAGAAATATAGAAAGTATTGAAAATATTTATCCTCAACATATAAAAAACCTCATAGCATTAGTGAAAAAGAATTAACAGGTTTTATTTTCCAAAATAAGGATGTTACCACTTTCCATTGGCTTAATAGGGATGGTGGATCTAAATAGGGTATTATTAACAAGATATTACACAGTGTAACACAATCAAAATCAATAAATGCACGGAATGAAATAAAGAGGCCTGAAACGGCAATCTTCATCCACATCAGTGTAATGAACAATGTTTAGGAAATCCAGCTAATTATAAACAGTATTCCACTCCAATGACAAGGGGGGGAAAAAAACCACACCAAAAATATGCTTAATGAATCATACTAGATGAGAATGTTCTATGCATAGGAAGGAAACTCTTTAGCATCTTTTAAAAAAATAAAAGGCAAGACAGAAGAATTTTTGGATATTACAGTTCATACAAAATGGCTTAGAAACAGCAACTGTGCATGAACCAATCCAGCTGTTTTAAGATTTAAATCCCTGAAAAGGCAAAGACAACAAAGTAAAAAAAACAACCACCAGGCCAACAAACAAACAAAAAAACCCCAAGCTACAGTGGAACACAGCACTGAAAAATCTTTTTACAGTGGAAGCAACTTCACTTTTTTGGTCAAAAAGTTTAAATAAAGTTGTCTCTTCTATACCCAACTTTCATTCACTGTGTGATAGAATTAGCACGCTGTTCAGAAATAAGTACAAGTCATGAATTTGCAAGCAAAACCCAAGAACAAACCAGTCACTACAATACCAAAAGGGTGGTATATATATTAAAGAAAAGCAAAAAACTCCAACAAAAAGAAAAATAACACTCATAAAGGAAATGGTTGCAGATAATAAATAAACTTAATTTAGTGGAAGTGCTGCCCTCAATGAATGTGCAGAAAAGGAAGTCTGTTCTAGAGAAAAACTGTTCCTCTTGCACTGTCATGAAGAAGGCTGCAGTTCAAAATTCTCCCTTTTTTCGTGAGGCAAGGCCCAGACACCACTACTTTGACCCACAAGAAAAACATCTGGAAACTTAATGGGATTCCTCGAAGAGCCAACAAGGTGCTATCTACAGTTTCTATTTCTGGTCCAACTGTGCAGAGATTTAATTTAAAGGCAGGAACTTTTCTCCACATCAATCCCATACTCTTACCTCATATTTCTTCATGCTTTAAATTATACTCACAATTCTTGCTATTATAGACCAAGAGAGGTGAGGAAGGAAAAAATATGACAAACTTATAAAGACATAGCAAGAAGTTGAGAAAAAGATGAAATTAGAAAGTAGTGAACATAATTAAGATATAAGTAACAAGGAACTGCTTCTCTTACAGAAAATGGAAAATAAAAGATAGGCAATTAATATTAAGAAACCTTTGCGGGAACTGCAAAATACATTTTACTGATTCATAGACACTGTTCTTCCAACAGACAAAAACAAAACCAAGAGCACCCCTGTCCCCAAATAACACCTAAGGAGCTAAGATGTTCAAGGATTCCCTCAAACCCATTTTTTTCTGTCAGAAAGTTTTGCCCATGTAACTGGCATAGTACTCTACTTTTTTTTCCTCAAATCCCATGACAGAAAAAATACCCAATATCTTAATAGCAATTGGAATAAATATGAGTTCCAGTACATTTGTGTAAAAGATATGGTATTTCACCGTTCTTAAGAATTTTACCAAAAAGACTCCTCACCATAGGGGTGTTTAGAATAAGAACGGATGATACATACGCATTTCATCTAAAACACTTTTTTTTACCGGCATATCATAAAGGTATGAACGGCACAGACACTAACCTCCATAAGGTCTGGACAATGTCTTGGGAAATAATAGGTATTTTGCTTCTGTGTGTAACAAAACCGAAATAATACCACGGAACATGACAAGTATTTTGAATTTCTGGGAACCATTCTCTAAGTGCTCCAGTTACATAAAACCTCTGAACAAACAATGTCAGCTAACAATGAAAGAACATATCATATCTAACCAGAACGCTATTCAAATGCTTCTTAGGAAAATCAGGAAGGGGGGAACAACAACAACCAACAATGCAAGCTTATCCATCAGGATGCATAATATTTGCATGGCCATGCCGCCTACAGTTAATTAAAATCAATATGATTTGTAACCGAACCTTTGGGGACTGCTCAATATGCACTGTATTTTTTTGAAAAGCCTTATTTTAGAAGACAGATTAATTACAGATTTTATTAGAGTTAACTTATTACCAGAAAAAAAATGTTTTACACAATCTCTTTTAAAAGTATACCTGAACTTCCAGCAGTCTCATTTCATCCAGCCTCTTTCTTGTGTTTCTTTCTTTCTTTATCCATTTCTCCAATTCTCTCTATATTTAATCTCTATTATTCCTTACATACGCTACCAGTTTTTCCTTTTCCTCCACCCTGACCATTTTCAGATGCACCAATCTGTAAGTGGTTCTAAGTGATTATCTGGCCTGGAAATGTTATGACAGCCTACTGACCATGCATCAAAAAGTATGTACTCCCCACAGTCAATACCTGGGAAAGATACCAAGACCCTAGAAAATTACAGAAGCATTCCTATTACAGCCAACATTTAACTTAATATATGTTTAGTTCTAGTTTAAAGTTCTTCTCACAACCAGCCCAAGAATCTTTTACTCATCTGTCCATGACATTTGCACTGTAGTACTCAGGTGTTACATTTTAATTACACTACTCCAAATCTCAAATTCTCTGCTGGAGGAAAGAAGAAACAGTGCTTTTCCTCCTCTCAGCAGACCTTTCAAACTATCAATCTGATTTTTGACATTCACCCTTAAACCTCCCCAGAGCACCTAAATGAAACTGTGATTTCTGTCAGCTTTACTGACTAGTTAAGCTTTACTTTCAAAATAAGCAGGACAACTGACATTAATAGAAAAAGCCCTGAAGAGCTCCATCTGCAGCCTTAATGTTTGGTTTACACTTGATTTATATTTTAGAACAGGGACTAGAATCCTGTCCCCATCCAAGAGCGTGAACTGTCAAGAGCAGGGGTCCTCACACTGTTTAACCAGGGGCCGGCGCGGATGCAGTGGCAGGCAGCCATCTGCGGCTGCTTGGTTTCCCCCTCCCAACCGCCAGTGGGGGGGGGCGGGGGGGTCTGTAAATACCGGGGGCCGGATTGAGGACCCTGGCGGGCTGTATCCGGCCCGCTGGCCGTAGTTTGAGGACCCCTGGTCAAGAGCATTCATTAACAAAAGTTTTCAGTGCTGTGGTCCCAGGGATGATGAGTGGAATGAGAACAGGAAAAGAGATGGAGTAGAGAAGCGTCATACACATTCATCCTCTACTGGAATAAGAGCATTTCTAGTGCTATCTGTCCATAGAAATTTATATATGAGAGTTTTCCATCTCTGCCTTGTCAGCTAGCCAGGGAGAAAAAATGTGGAGGAAGTAACTAACATTTGAACTAGGCATTCTACATATCACAAGTCACTACTTTTACCATAGAACAAACAAAACCAGAGGAACTAAAAAAAATCCACTCTCAACATATTGTTTTTAAACATATTAAACTGTAATAAATTTCTAAAGCACAGTTGAATAAAATACCTTGTACATCTCTGCTTCTATTTGTTGATGAACACCTACGAAACTCTTCTTAACTTGCTGCTTATCTTTGATCATCATTGTAAGCCTATGCAAAGGCCCGGAATTAAGATCTTCTGCATGTGTCTTCATTATTTTGCTCAGCTGTTCTGTTTGCTGTACCACGAGCAACCAAGACTATAAAAAAAAAAACACAGAACAGGAAAGGCCATTCTTACTCTGCCTTACAAATAACCAAATGATGAACACAAACTGTGGGAAAACATGCACCACTGTTTAAAACAAATCAGCAAAAACCCAAATTTTAAACTTACACAAATGCACTTGAGATCTTCCAAAATAACATTCGTCCCGCTACAGCAAAATCTACCTCAAACTTATTCATAAAATCATAAAGCATCAGAGACAAAAATACAGTATTGTATGCTCATCCTTCAGCACTGTCCTGCACTTCTGAACACGGATGAAAGCTTTACAGCCTTTTCTGATATACATCCCCAACACCACTGACAAGCATTTGTTCTGTTTCCCAGCCACAGTTACTCTGTTCAAGCTGACTTCTCTGTCCTTGTCTAAAAACCTCATAGTAATATGCATTTGAATGGTTACTCTTACTTTAAGAGGCTATCATTCGTCAGCTGCTTCACATAACTGACAGCATCAGTCAGGCCACCAGTATCAAGGCATAAATTGCTAACAGGTTAAGACACAAGCAGTTACTCATCTGTCATAGTAACCCAAAATCTTTCTGTACCCTTACATTAATAATTTCCTTGGCCATTTTGTCAGTCAGTTTTCAGGACAGCTTAATGTGCTGTGTGTGGCTTTGAATTTTGGTTAAGAACTGTAAGGTGAACAGATAATTCCAATGCACCACAGATACAAACATGAAATTAAATTTCTGTTCAAGTAAAAGCATTTGTTACCTTAAAGATCCCTGTCATGCTTTGTTGATGGGAACAGTATTGGATTCCTTAAAGATATCTCCCTGACATTGAATGCTATCCTGTATCTAAAAATTAGAATTATCAGGTATTGAAGGCAGCTAGTATGTTAGTTTTACCAGCATTTATCACACTGTTATTAAAGACAGAAATCCACCTTAGATTATTAAAACACAGAAAAATACTTCTTTTTTGGTAGCTTTGGGGTTTCCCTACATCTATGTATAAACATATTTACATAATATTTCCATCTCTACATGACAATGCTGCAACACAAACTAGATACAGAGGGAAACAAAAGACAGTTAACTCATGTATATATTAAACCACATCTGACTTTAGCTTGTGAACATCCCGCAGACTAGCATAGAACTATCTCAGGCTGCTTAAAGTGTGCTGCTGTAAAAGGTCATGGCCTAAAGCTTCCCAGCTATGGCTGAAAACTGTTGCACCTCTCCATTACAGAACACTTTTCAAATGACATCAGAAGCCATATTGCAAAGCTGCATAGGATAAAACCAGCACTAAACTGTCTGAGAATAGTGGGTCTTGTGCTTATAGAAGAGTTTATTAGAGTGCTCTCAGAGGTGAAAATGTAGTCAGAGTTCACCATTTTTTTAAGGTTGATTTATTACTGATGAGACAAGTACTGCTTCAATCAACCCGGAAAATCACAGCAAAATATTTATCAACAGGACAAGTACTCTGAAGACATATTTAAGCTTACAATTCACCAGATGAACCTAAATAAGCTAGAAACATAGTGAAAACTTCCCTTTCCATTTAAAAAAATCAGCTGCACGTTTTTTCATTCTTTACATCCCTCTTTCCACACTGAGTAAACATCGGTTAAGCAGGATTTCTGTGTTTTGTATGATTATATTTCATTGTTTTCAAATAGGGAAAGCTGAAGTGAAAAGCTATACTTGATGACAGGCTTGAAAAATTGAGATTTGCATGGGACCGAAAAGCATCTGGGTGGGGATAACAGAGAAGACAAAGCATTCTCTTTCACAGAAAATAACCATAATCCACCAAATGCAGTAAAATATAACATTGCTTGGCTTAACAGTATTTTTTAGACATATACACACACAGAAGAGCTGTTGAGAAACAATTTAAAATACTGCTTTTCCAGCATTAGCAGTGCTGCCGCTACACCTTCCAGCAAGTTTGCTGCCTCTGCATGAAAAAAATATAGGACAGGTTTCTCCAAATACCATTTCTCTCAAGGTGCTCACTCTTCCTGTACACTAAAAAAAAAAAAAACAAACCAAAAAAAACCCTAAAAACCAAACATAAAAGATTATACAGCTTGGTATTTGGTTTTGATGCCACATAGTACCAAAAATTTAATATACAGGTATTTTAAGTCTCAGGAGATGTAGGATACCAGTTTTATGTCCTGTAATATTTGGGTCATACTTTGATTCGGTAAAATTTCAGGCAGAGAGGAAAAAGCATTATAAAATAGTAAAGTAAATTAGAATGAGGTGAGTAAATTAATCAGTAATTCAGACATTTTAACTGCTAAAACCAATAAGACAATGTGTCACTACTCAACTTTAAAATCGTGACAGTGATATTTCAAGATAAGCCTACACAAAAGATCTGTCAGTAGCATCTCAATATTTTTGCTGTTATATTAAGATGTAGAGGCCACAGATATGGCTTGACAGAAAAATGGCACCTCCTTAAAAGGGGGGGGGGGGGAAGGGAAGAACAAAAATAATCCTGAAAGAACCATTTGACTGCCTGTGTCCAAAACAAGATTTCAAATTGTGACACACGTGCCTATCTTCAGCCCAAAAAGAATATGGTTCCAGTCAGTTCTTCAGCTTTTTAAAATGTATTTGCTCACAGGAAGTGGCCATCACTGACATGAACTGCTCTAGATTGAGCCAGCTACATGAAGGTTCTGATGCCAATGCTCCTTTACTGTTCTAGGCCTAAGGCGCTGTTTCATTGCCTAAAAAAACTGCAAACCAGTTTAGCTAGCATGTAAGAGCAATTCTAGTGAGGCAGCAGAAGCAAGAATTATTAGTCACATCACCAAAAATTCTATGCAAAACTCTGGGATCCAACAGTAGAAAGCTTGAAGAAAATACCTGACTTCTGCCAATCCTAGGCTAATGACAATGTCTTAATGTTTATTTACCAAAATCACCAGAATGTGGGGCAGCTGAAGCCTGATAGCTATAGCCCACAGCTTTCAAGTCATACATGCTGCCACTTTAGTGCAGTTTAAATACTGACAGCTGCACAAGATGCCATCACATTCCTAATGCTATGCCATAGCTAGTATTCAAACAGCCACCCCATAAGCCCACTACACAAAAACTTCTTTGTCTAAAATCTAGCTTGACCTAAAAAGGGTGTTTTCCTGCAGAGGGGAGATCAGGATTCATGCCAAACTGAAGGGAACGTGTAATCACTGCTACAGCAGAAGGCCCAAGAATTTGATAAGCCATTAAAACAGAACAATTTTCTGTAGTCAGGAAGGGATTCAAGTCAGGAATGAAGCTTACAAACAGGTGAAATAGGGAAGTCTGCTTCATCGGTACTCACACTGGACTTACTCTAAATCTGAAAATTAATAATCTGGGGGAAGGACAGCCTCACCTTTATAAAAAGTCAACACAATTATTTTAAATTGGATACAAAATAACTTCACAATTATGAGAAACATCCTGAATTAATGTTTTGTTTTTACAACACACACTGCAGTGCGAATAACAGCTGGAATGCTAGGCTTTGCCTTGGTTTCCTGGCATTTTTCTATTTCTGTCACAAATTCTATATAACATGAACAATAGTTCCTATTTAACTGTCTTAAAAGAAAAGCTTACTAGAGCATACACTATTTTCAAAACACTAAACAAAGCAGCAGGCTCAACCCAGGAACCTAAAATACTGAATTTTAGAATTCAGGATTGATTCTAGTTCAGTTATTATTTTCAAAGCAAGACTGGAGCTCAACTTCTACATTGTCCACTGAGGAACTAAAGGGAGCCTATTTTACTCTTCGGCAACAATAACTCTCAAGAAGCTGAATCAACAGGAATCCAACTCAAACTAAAACAAAAATAAATCCAGTGCTGCTACTTGCAAGAATATTCCAAATTCAAAATACTTCAGTCTTACCTTGGACACATTGCTGATATAATCCAATTGACACGTGCTCTCTTTATCTACTTGATTACAAAGATTCTGTAAAGTTGAGGCATACTCCTTATCGCTTTTTACTCGCATTACCATAAATTTCTTCACCGTTTCCAGCAGTCGTAGTTCCCAGTCTTGTAGTTTTAATAAAGCATCATGAGAATACTTCAGGTCACCTCCAAACCCCATCTTTTAAGGCACTATATACAGCACAGGGGAAAATGCAGGCTTCTCACCACATCTGAAAGCAGAAAAAGATTCCTGAGACACATACCAAAAGAAAAACCTCCAGTGTGATAAAGAGCAAATATTAACGTCTAAACCTTGAAATGACTTAACCTTGAGACTAACCACGTACACACACATCCTCAAAACAATCTGAAAGGAGGACCAGAGCACTGTTTTGAAAACTCATCTATGACTGGCCCAGAACTGTCCTCCTGCAGTTTCCACCTGCAAAACGTACCTCCCTAACTTAAAGTGGAGTTATGAGTACACACATAAAAGCATCTAAAACAGATATTAAAGGCCAATTCACGTATTTAATTAAATAAGTATAACTTACTGTATCTCCAAACAAGAACTGCCACCTATACTGTTCCACTCCTGGGGAACTGCAGCATTTTGTTCCCGGTGTTCACTATCCACAGAGTCCAGAAAAATAACAGCTTTCAGGCACTGCATTTGTGGGAAATGGGTAACGAGAAACTAGTTTGCTTCTAAACACTGTTTTAGCAGGCCACTGCAGATTCAGCCTCCCCAAAATCAGAAAATATCCAACCCAGGCTCCCCATGAAACCGTTCATTGCTCCTTTGGGTCATACATTAGGACAAAGCTCTCAAGTTCGCACGATCTTCCCCTAAGGCAGTCCAGTTTTACTGTACCAAATGGACATAATCTGATAAACAGGTAAAAAATGCTGCCTTACAAAATCCTTTATCACAACTGCAGGTCAAAGACATCTGTTTGAGCTAGCACTAAACATGCAGCCACATCTTGGAAGACCTGAACCCACATATGAGTAATTTCCACAGAGTTGCATAGGTTTTGTAATGCAGGCTGAACTCTTTTCTGTACATGTACCAAAACCCTGTTCCTATACTAATCAGCTTCACACCAATTAAGACAAACTTACATAAACTGCAAATATAGCTCTGGACCGCAGTGCAGACACGGACTGTGTACTGCTTATTCACTAGTTCCTACACTCCAGCAAAGTCTTAGCTCTTTTGAATGCAGAAGTACTGATTTCTTCATAGGCTTTACGTTGCACTTAAATTAGCAGTGTGTTTTACAAATGTTAATAGATTTACATTCCTAACAGCCCATGGGGCAAAGCAGGGGTAATAATCTTATTTTCACTGAGAACTGAGACACATAAACTAATGTCAGGATTGTACCATCTAATACTGGTATGCACAAGGCTTTAAGACAGTCTTTTCAGAGTGCGTAGCATTTTTAGCATGTTAAGTACCCAGAAAAGAAAAAGATGTTATTGGCTTCAGTTACCACATAGAATTTCAGAATATTTTGCAAATCAGAATCTAAACGATCTCTAGGGTAGCCTGACTCCCAGGATCATTCCTCTCTTCCTGAAGTTCCCTGCCTCTATTAGCTCTTCCAGTAACTTATGGAAATAAGCCTCGTTCACTACGTGTTTATTTTCAGAACACAAGCTATGCTTATAAAGGAAAAAACAAAAGATCCTATAAAGAAAATAAGAATACTGCCATGGTTACTGTGCATCTACACAGTACAGACGAGTCAAGGTTGTATAAGTAACCTTAAATCTATTGCAAGCTTTCATATGCCCTTTAATTTGGAACTGTATATTTTGGTCAGATTCCTTGCTGATGACTAGGAGCTCAGTCATAAAAAGCGACACTAAGTAATTCACACTGTCTGTACTTATAAAGGATAGAGTATGTCATTATTAGTTATATTAATTATAATCTTTTCAGTTAAAATTGAAGAACAGTCTTGCAAAACCACTAATACTTTAGTAAAACGAGCAAAAGAAAAAAATCTTCCAAGTACCTACTTATTAACATGACTGGAACTGCACTTCTGATTTTTTTACACCGTTTAGACCTACACCCACTTTTGTGACCAAGCTCATTTTCCTCCTAGCAGCACATCTTAGCATATTACCTAAATATGCTAGCATGTTAGCTATGAGGAAAGCTAGTGTTTTTATTTTCTTACATTCCAGATTCAGAAGAGATGGGAACTGAATCTCAGGATGAAGTCTGGCCTTGTGCTATGAGTAAAGTGCTGGCTTGCTTGTTTTTACTCTCACCTCCGTATTTTACTGAGAGGCAGGCAGGCAAGGGAGGGAGGAAATATTCTCAGCATATGATATTTCAGGCTGCTTCCACTGACTCACTGTGGAGCTGTAAGATCACAAAAATCAATAGAATAGAAGATCCAGCAACATTTCATTCCAGTCTGCTAAGCTTCCCTTCACTAAATAGTAATTAGATTTTTTCTGATTACACTATTAGATGCCTGGGTACATAGACAAAAATTGTAACACATACTGGACTCTGGTCTTTGTTTTAAATTATTCCATTCACCGTGACAGAAACAGCACAGCACAACGTCATTTTTCAAAAGTGATGGAATTCTGACTTGGTAAGACCAACAAGCATAAAGTCTCAGAGCTGATGATTTCCAACTGGGTAAGCCTGCCTCCATATATTTTCATTGTAAATTAAGAAAATGTTCAATCAAGACATTCATTAAAACTCAAACACTCCAATATTATGGAGGCAAGGAAGTGGTGAACAAGTACCCAGGACCTGAGCCACTTAAATGTCAATAAGCTAAAACCCAATGCTTTTAAAAAAATGTTAAAAAAGTGGTTTTGATTTAATACTTTTGAACACTTTTAAACAACCAAAAACAGCACAGATCACAGAGTCACTTACTTGAGATCAAAACTGTAAGACCTACCAAGGACGAGTAGGCATTTTCTATAAAATCTGTATTTCAAATATTCTTAAAAAGCACAAGCACATTTAAAAAGGCCAGTATTCAAAGAGACAACATCTGGCACCAATACAGACAGGTGACTTGACAGCTGCCATACAGGACTGACCAACAGAGTACAATATTTCAGTTGGAAGGGACCTACAACGACCATCTGGGCACAACAACCCATTCAGATCAGCACTCTGCCTCCCACCACAGCACCAGGAGATACTGTTAAGGGCAGCAAACAAGCTGGGCTATTGTGGCATGACCTTCCTTGTGCTTCCACATGTTCACAGCTAATGGATTACAGAAGAAATACTAATAGTGCCAATTTTGGACTTTACAACATTGCAATGCTCACACTGAACATACAACAACACAAACACAGATTCCCACCCAGATTTTGAAACCTCAGACTACGGACAATACTGAGTAGCGCAACAAAATCTGAACCCAGAAAAGATTTACTGTGGAACCAGTAGGAAATATGGGGAGTTTGAGACATAAACATACTCTCTACTCCAAGGCTGAAAAGGTAAAAATACAGTGTGGAAGATAATTGGGGTGGGGGTGGGCTTTTTTTCAAAGCAGCATGGGAGAATATTTTATCTTAAAGGAAAAAAACAGAGATGGCATCACATTTTAAAGTAGCTAGGGAGAATTGATGACAACAAACATGATATGCTTAATTCATACATTAAAAAAACCTGCAGAGAACGCTTAATTTTACTGTGAAAAGACTTTTCCTACTTCTGGCAGATACCCATGAGGTTTATCTCTTTTTCCACACATGGACAATGCTTGCATAACTTGACATGCCAATGAAGTCTCAAACTGAATTCTAGCATGTTTTGTAAAAGTAATAAAATCTCAGTGGCACAAAATAGGACACATGAGTTTCAGCTAGTTTTTTTTTTTTTTTATTTTGAAATGTGTGAGAGAAGGGGAGGGAGGGAGGGAGGGAGAGATACACCCACACTACTATAAAAATTACTGGATATACAAATTAGCTATCAGTATTTGGTAAGCTTTAACAGTTAAAATATGTCTGAGCCAACTCCAAGAAAGTAAGACTTACCTTCTTTTTAGAGTCACTCTCAAAGTAACAAACTAATCACTGACAGGAAGTAAACACTCAATGTACATTTAGAAATATGCTGTGAATGAGCAATGAGACCTTCAACAGTTCTAAATTTAAGTATAGTTACTGAAGACAGTTTATGACTTGTCTCAACTGTCTCCACCCCAGCAGTGTAGTAAGATTCCAAATGAAGCAATTTTACATTTTGTCATCGTGACAGTGAGAAACTTCAGTGACAGTCCCCTCAGCAAATAAAGCTAACATCCCAGCATTAGTAGTCTTCCTGGATTCCAGCCACAACTCTGAAGAGTTCATTGTAGCCAATCTGCATTTAATTTAAAGACTGCAATCTGTCCATGACATGAGAGCAGCCATACCACGTCAGGACAAAGGTCCTGTGTTTCTGACAATGATCAAAATCAAATAAGCAGGGAAGAACAGAGCACGTATATCGTAATACTTTCCCAGGATGCTCTCCTAACCCTTTTAACAACTGGTGCCTTCTGTCACATATTGCCATGAAATGTATCCAAGACCATGATTGCTAATCTTAGAATAATGATGGATCCACATTTATCAGTTGGAACTTGTGGTTTCATAACGTCAATGGCAAGACAGGCAACTAATAAACGACAAATTAGAAGCACACCTGGCCCCCAGTTAAATTCAGAACAGGAAAGCACAACACACATCTGGCACCAGAATATGGAATGGTCATGGTATACAGAGCACACCACACTCACTCTTGATCTGCTGTCAGCTCCCTTGCTCCTAAATCTGCATGGGCTTTAAATCACTTAGCATGGCTTATATTTTGCAGATTCTTTCTAGAACTGCAGAATCAGGGAAGGATGAGGACTTGGATTCAGGAGACATATCCTCAAATTCAAGGCTCATGTACTGATTTAAAGCAATTTTACAACAGGTGATCAATTTGTTGGACAGTCCATTTCATTTTCTGAATGTGAGGCTTGTAGTAGTTGTATTCCATCAAAACAATCAAATAAATCATTCTTAGCCCTCCACCCACACCTTAAACATGAATTAGACTGTTAAAGGATTGATATTACTGTTACTGTAGGATCTATTCCTGGAATGTACAAGACCATGGAATATAATACACATGCTTTACTTACCATTTGTTTACACTAACCACATATACAAAAAATTATCTATATATGCATTTCATGCAAAATACATGGCACATGAACTAGTTGAATTAATGCTTCCATAGAGCTAGTACCATCTATAAACAAATAAAGTGGTAATCTAAAGCCAGCCTGATCATTTCAAAAATGGTCTGAAATATTAGTCTACTCAAGGCAAAATAGGCAGCTTATTTTCAGAAAACATAGCACATTTACCTTAAAAAGTTGTCCTCAAGAAATTATCCTTAGTACACTTCTCTTAATGTCAGCAGCTACTTCTGATTTTCACTTTCTGAAATATACTTTTATTTTCTGGGGTCTCTGTGAAAGAAAAACAGATAAAATTTCTTATTGTTCTTCCAGCATTTTAAAACACACTGCAAAATTTAAATTTGGGTAGGTTGCTTTGGATTTTCAGATTATTGCGAGAAGACAGATTTTTTTAAAAGAGACAGAGTCCAAGAAAACTGAAAGAGTAGACTTCTCAAATGACTGCAACTAGTAGCATGCTATCCCTTCACACACATAATTTTGAGGGAATAATTTTGTCTTTACTCATGTAACCTAAGATTTATTTCTTTTTTATGTTCTTGGAATTTCTTGTGACGCAGTGTACTGTACCAAGAAAATTAGATAATTTCATTTATTTCTGAACTTGGCCCTTAATAAAACAAAAACAAAGCCCATTAATAAGGAAAATGAAAGCATGAAAGACTCAAATTCTTTACATGAAAGACAAACTTAGTGGCAGTATTTTCACTAGAATGTAAGAATACAAGTGGCAACATGAGAAAGGGACCAATCAAGACACAGAAATGTCTTACATGGCTCTAACTACTCCAATATCTAGAATAGTAAGAGGTCAGAAAGTTAAAATGACTGCAGCACTAAAATTTCAAGTTGCAACTGTGGACTGCAACCTAGGTGAAGCAAACTGCAACAAAAAGCTGGATCTTTGAGGTTTTATGTTAAGAAAAAAATATATAAAATGTATAAAAAAATAAGAAAAAGGCCTTGCGTATATCTTACAAGTGCAGGGTATACTTTATAAGCTACGTGGACCAACGTTAAGCATTCACTCACAATCTCCTACCAGAATGTGTCATCTGAAGTTAAACCTTCAGATGAGGCTTTCAGTATTAGTTTAGCAATGCCCTTGTAAAAAAACAGAAAGGTTAAGCAAAACTGAAAGACCCGACACCATATATAAGGGTAAAGAAAAGAGAATTATTTTCAAGATCTCCATTACTTAAAGCACTAATCACAGTCACATTTGTAAAATCTCACGAAAGGATAGTTCTAGCTCATAATCAAGCGGACGTTATTCCTTTCTGGTTACTTAGTGACATTCTAGAAACAAAGTGCTGCCTAATATAAACACAAAACTTCCATTCTCCATGACCAAAAATAGAAAAAGCTGTAAGTGATGCTTACATTCAGTCACTGCAAAGAAACAACAGATACGCAAGCAGATATGAAAGGAGAAAAAAAGTGCAGCAGGCTAGAACCATTACCAAATTCACCACATTTTTAATAACAGATACAAAAATACTTGTTGCAAAGTTGCAAAACCCAAGAGAAAGTCTTCACCAGCCAAAAATCAGAAGCAAGAGCAAAACATTATAGAAAATTTGACTCCAGTCCTCCCAACACACATACAAACCAGCTGGAAACACCAGACTATCACAGGACAGGAATACTGTTTTGAACCCCTTTCCTCATTCAAACAGGACTCATGAAAGTAAAACACATGCTACCAACACCACCTGGGCACATTCAGATTTCAAGCAGATGTTAAGGAATTGCCTGTGGTAAAAATGAACCCCTTCTGAAAATTCCATTTATTACACGAAAAAACATATTGGAGCCACTTAAACACAGACGAGATGTATCTTCTTCTCTCCACACTGAGACAAAAAAGCACACTTTTTGTTTTAAAGAACTAGTCTATCACATACTTAGAATGGAGAATTTTGTCTATATAAACACAAAAATGCAAACCCAACTTTTCTTCAGAATTCCAGTTACTACTGACTTTTAATCTATGTGCATATTTTCATTTGCCTACAGGTCAGTAGCATAATTTACAACTGGTAATACAAGTCCTATACTGGTCTAATTGATAGGTGTATACTAGCTAATACACAGAAGCATAATAACAGCTTGCCAGTGAACTACACAGCCATCTGTAAGACAGCAATAAAATGTTACAAAATTCCCACTGCTGTCTCTGAGCTCAGACACAGCAGAATCTGATAGTTATGGGTGGCTTGCTACCTCAATGCAATAAACCACTAAACATATAAAACAATTGAAAGAAAGATAGTGCAGAAAACCTAAATGATCTGTTCTTTTCTGAAATTACCGCCGAGACAGTCAAAGCCAACCCCACACCAGACCCTCTTAAGACTGGGGATATATAGGGCATTCTCTCAAAACGAAGCATCAGAGGAACGTTTAAAGATTGCAAATTAATACTAAGAACTCACCAAGGCCAGATACTGTTCAGTTGAAGTGTCGAAGCACCAAATATAAAATTGCCAAACTATTAATTCTGCAAAAACTTAGGCTTAAGGTGACCCAAGTAAAGAAGAGTGGAGAGTGGAAAATGCACCAGTTTTTTTCAGAGCTTGACAAGGCAATGTGTAGAAGCACGACAAAGATGACCTGACTTTCATACGAGGCAAGGTGATTAAAACTGTAATGAAGACTGGAAAAAAAACCCCACAGCTTTTGCAGAGGAAAGTCATGCTTCACAGCTTGAAGTGTTCTTTGAAGGAATCAAGGGTCTTGTGGATGAAGGTGTTGGAACTGGTAGTGAACAAAAGACTTCTAAAAGATTTCTGCTGATGTCTCTCATAGGAAGCTGTTACAGAAGTGAAGACCTTGCTGGGTAAGATTTAAGAGACAAAGATTCACAGGGGAGAGAGTCAGAAGCATCACCAGAATTTGTGCCAGGACTTGGGCTGCTGTTCAGAATGGTCACCTGTGTATCTTTTCATTTCACACATCATCTGTGTTTGAATTTGTAAATCATACAAAATTACTAAAAGCCAAACTGACAAGTCATAAAAAAAATTAAGGGAAGAGAGAACATAAGAATATTTTATGATGCTGATACATTTGTGGTGTTACTATTCCTGTTAAATTATTCTATCTCACGAAGAACGTAAAACACCAAAAAGTACAGGTAATATTGATAACAGTATGGAGCAAGTTCTCCAGAAAGAAACTTTTTTAGTTCACAAAACAGGTAAGTATGGCAGGGTGTCAGATCAAAGTACAAAAAATATAATCATGATAGCACAAAGTGACATGGTATGACAGATGCCTGAAGTGTTTCCCAGAAGAACATGGGGACATCAAATGAAATTTTAAAAATCTGCTCTTAAGTACTTCTTTGCCTAGTAAATAATTAAATGAGCGAATTCAATGCCTAAAGACATTTTTTTGAGACCAAGAAACAAACAGGTTCAAAAACAATTCTAAAATTCATGAAGAAATCCAACCTGCCAAAGAGCAGAACTTCCATCTCAAGATATCTCTGAACTGCGCAAAAGCAGGACCAGAATTATTATTCTACCTTTGCGCCAAGAGACCCTTCTTATCTGACAGTAGCAAGTACTGAGCTAGATGGACTACACTTGATCGTGTACATACATTCTCATACAGTGCACTGTCACTCTCTCACCCCTGCACATGTAGGAAGACCAGACTTTTCCCTAGCAGCTCTTGCAGCTGTGATCTTATTAAAAATACACAAATATGACACAGCAGGCTCCCTCAAAGACTAAGATTTACACTTGTCAGTAGTTAAAAAAAAAACACAACCAACCAAAAAAATCCCCACCACCAGATAAAAGCCCAGGAACCAACTCTTAGACCCTCTGCCTAGAATTACAAGAAACGCTTCCTTTTCAAGTATACCAAGTTTTCATTTACCTGTTGGAATTCTTTTCACGCATGCAAATGGTAGTTAAAGATACAACAGAAGTAAGTCATCAACAATCATGCAGAGGTAAGGCTTATAACCTAAAGACACCATCTAATGTATTCCCTTTGCAAAGAACCACACCTACTTACCTATGGCAGAAAGATCTTTCGTCAAGACTCAGCCTTCTCAAGCTATCTGATTTAGTATTCCCCTATCCTCAGCACAACAAAAAAAAGTTCTTCAATTACCAAATCTCACCTTCTCCACCCCATGACTGAGGAAAGAAGAAACTAGCCACTTCTTTGCAACCTGAATATCCTATTTTTTTACTAGACAATTCTAATTCTTTCAGTCTTTCATTTTAAATAATTTTCTAGACCACTGCCCTCTGAACACCCTTTAATTGGTCTCTGTCTCACTTAAGAGTTCAGAACCTAAACCAGTAGGGTACTGTAGGACTCACCAACTCCGAGAAGGTCAGAGATTACTACAAATTACTTTCAAGCTCCTGCCCAAGCACTTTAACCTCTTCCCAACAGCATGATACACTGTCTTTCTTAGTTTGTGATCAAAAAATTCCACGACCTTTTCCACAGAACTCCATCTTACCCTATTTCTTTCCCCATCACATACCCATCTGTGCCAGCCTACAGATAGTCTTGTTACTTTTGTGCTCACTGACACCCTGCTTTGTTGCAGATGATGTCTCCCATTTACCAAGACTATTCTAAAGAGTAATCTCATTCTCTACCACACCTGCAGCTCTTCCCAGCTCCCCATGAACTGAAAACTTCCTCAGTGTGCCCTTCATTTTATTATCTCGGGCCTCCTGTAAAAAATGTGCAATGGGAAGAGCTGCCATTTGGTAGTGAACCAAGTGGTGGTAAGTGTTCTTTACCAATCTTTACCAATTTTGTTTCCACTCTGTAGAAGTTTCCACCTCACAGTGGCAGGCAAATAGCAAAGCAGATACTGGAGACTTAATCTCACCAGGCAGAAGAGTACAAGGTGAAAGCAGCTACAGTTTAGGAAGAGGAGAGCTAGGCTGGTGTGGTGAAAAATTATTAAATCGATTGCTGCTTATAAAAAAGTCTTCCATTAGGAATTGTTTAACTTGGACAGTGAGCTCAGGGAGCTCAAGGACAACTTTAATGAGTTGGTGGTGTTTGTCCTGAGCCCCCTGAACACACAAGACATGAGCAGGAACATCCAGACAATAATACTGTGTGCAGCTGTGTCATGACAGTAACTCCACCCCACCAGGTGTCTGGCCAACGTCCCTGGCATGTGCGAACCTTATGCATCATGAGACAGTGCACGCCTGCGCTTGCACTTAGCCTAAACTTAAAAGTTTACATATGCTAGGTATATAAATATTTTTGGTTTTCACCAAGTATAAAGGTAGGCAAGCTCCAGGACTGGGCCAGAAGCCCCACAGAGGAATATTCCCAGTTACCGACAGACTCCCAACACCAGCTGCACCAGTGCCAGGAATGTGGGCCTGGATGACACTAAGGCAGTAGTCGGTGACGTATCCTTTTCTTGGTCTCTGTAAGGCTTTGCAGTAATGATTTGATGCTTCGCTTCTATTGCTCTTTTATCATATTGTGCATAATAACTAGTACTGTTTCCTTTTATCATATTGCATGCTATTTTCCTTATTGTATTGTAATATAATAAACTGCATTTATTCTTGTATTTGATTTGGAATTCATTTTTGCTTGGTATCCAGTCAATCAGCAAAATAGTTGGCCGCCACAAGTCGTTCTGCCACCACACCTTGGGAATCAGTGCTGCACTCCTGTTAACTCTGGAAAAGGCAGTGCTGCATACAAAATAACAGACACACACACACACCCCTTGCTTTCAAAGGGTAAATGCGCCCAGTTTCTTGTTACCTTCCAAGTAAAGAAAGCTTTCCTTCCTGTATTTTTCCTGGAATTAAACTTTCTTTAAAATTTAAGTTGTAGGCTGCAAGGAAAGCCAAAGAAAAGCATGGCCTCCGTAGAGGGTACCTGACCAATGATTTTTCACTGAACTCTCAATTCTGCAACATTTATCTCCATGCTACATCTTAACAGTAAAAAGGACTGAGCAGGATGAGGCTAGTAAAAATAATTCTCATGTGGCTGGCACTGTGCTCTGGTATCTCCAACCCTGTTAAAAAGATCTGCCGGCTAAAGGACAGGACTGTGATAGAACTACAAACAAACATACAATGCTAAAACGAAAGCTGGCCACAAATTGAAAACACCTAAATAGACATATTAATGAGGCAGGGTTATTGGAAGTGTATATTAACAGGAGCAACAAAAGTCAACTGAGGTATTGCATGTTGAAGAGATTTCTTGCCTTACATTAATAGCAAAGATGGAAACAACTCAGCAAAAGTGACAAGAGTCAACACTGAAATTAAAAAGTAGATGTGGTAACTTTGTAGACTAATGAGTTAGTCTATACACAGTTACCTTATTTCTTTGCTGACTTCATTCATTCATTCAGATGCTGAATTCTCCAGTCCCAAGGTAGAAAGCGGTCTTCCTCATTTGAAAAAAAAAAACCCAAAACCTCTGAATGAAACATATTTCATATGCCTTGAGGTAAGTACATGGCAAGTCAGAATGAACACGCACACAAAAATCCAAACAAAAACCCCCTGTCCTGAGGGCACCTACTGAAATACTTCTTCAGAGAAGCCAGAGGACAGAACAATACTGTCACAGTACTGAGGGGGTGTCATCATCACAAAGCACTATGTGAGACTCCTCCCTGGAAAGATTTCAGATCACAGAACTCTCCCAGCTACTGCCATTGCATGTTTCAACATAGAAATCCAGAATGCTGCCAGGAGCTTCTGCCAGAACCACTGTATAACCTCTTGAGGTTTAAGGACAGCCATAGAAAAACAAGAATCCACAGGACATGAAACAATTTTTAAAAAGTCTAGAGGCAGTTTAATGTCTTCTTGTGGCCCAACATCAGCCAGAATTTCTCACTGCAGCCAAAACAATTAGATTAAAAATTTGCCATTAGTCTGTAATACATGACAATACTGGTCTCCTCAGGAGAAATATAATCTAGTTCAAAGTATTTATCACTCCTTCAAAAGAAATTCAAAGAGCAATCAGGTGTGGCTGTTTCTTTCCTCCTTCATTAAACTAATTACAACCTTCTGGTTCATTAAACCCTCTATTTAGTTAACTCGCTGCTCATCCAGTCTTCTTGAGGTCACTTATTTCCTTGGCACCATTGTATCACATTTTATGCAGTTCGATTATGCCGTAGTCTGTACAGAAAATCAGCCCACAAGGAACTCAGGTCCATGAGGAGACAGTCCTGCCCCTTCCCAACAGCTGACACTCCAGCCTGTGACTCTGCAGGAAATGTAACATACTGTGTGGTTCAGTGAAAGGTGCTGCTTCAAGTCTGTTCACTGTTCCTGAGCTGAATGGTTTTTCCTTTGCATGCTCCGTATCTTAAAAGACACTGTGATAACTCTTAAATGGAATACAGTTACTCTCACTATAGAATCACCAAAAAGACAGATGACTGAACTATGCATCTGCACCTTCTTAAACATTTTAAATGCATAACAAATATATAAATTTTACAAACATATACCAGGGTTAACTTCTCAGGAGAAATGAGAAAACTACCCTATCTTTTTAGATCCAGTCACTGTTGTTTGGGTATCATCAGCCTTCCCAGTTACAAACACTCCTTCTGAAGTGTATCTTTCTCATTTGAGTATGTATAAATGGATCAAGCTTTAATTAATGGATGTCACAACAAACTTTTAAAAGATGTGGATGTTTAATCTCCCAGGTCTCTGGAAAAAAGGTACTGAAGTGCACATGAGCAAAACGAGTATGCTTGGGCTCTCCACATGGGAATTTATTTGAATACATAAGATTCAGCCTAACTGGTTCTTACTGCAAGAGGGGTTGCTTTTTATACTCAGACTTTCATTCTCCATATCAAAAATATTCTTCCTAGAAATGATACCAAGCAGCTAACTTGTAATTTAAGAGGCAAAGGTTCTTCATGACAGAGCGCCATTCATGGATATTCTTCAGGAAAAAAAATATATTTAGGGATGGTAATAATGTTTGTATTGTAGGTAAGGGTTATTTAGGTCCCTCAGAATTCTTGCCTTACTGTAATCTAAGACAGTTGCAGGGAATTTGACTGACTACATCTTTAAATCTGAAATCCCAACTTAATCTGAGAAGAATTCTTTAGAAGGACATCGCCATCCTATTGTAGTAGTCAAATATTAACCACCATCTGCTTAATCGCTGCTTTGGAAATAGCGGCTCCTACCCCCTGAAAGCAGACTGACCACATCCACACTGCAGATCCCTGCATCTCCACTAGGCTTCCCCAACCTGGCTGGGGGGGACTTTGGTGATGAAATACTAGAGCACAAGAGATCACCATGTCACAGCCCATCAGAAGGATATTTTAGCAGCATGATACACACAGTATGCACTGCATGCTTTAAGAAAACATGAAGCCTTAGGTTTGAGGACACAAAGCATACACAGACAGGATACCTCCAGAACACTGCTCTGGACAGGACACAGATCTACTGAAGTGTGCATCTATACTGTGGCTGGAGCACAGTTTGGAGAAAACACGCCTGCCAGCTGTGGTCAGGTTTTCTTTCAGAGGGTACCAGCTAGCTCCAGAAGAGCAGAGCTGGAAAGCACGTGGCATGGAAAATCAAAAGACCACAGAGGAAGAGAAGGATTGAACCAAGCTGAGATCCTGATCTCAAAATGTATGTATGTAATTACTTCCTCGTATAAAAAAAAGAACCCGATACATCACATGATCTAGATGCCAATTATATTTGTTAAAATTGTAGCTTCAAATTTACTTAACACATTCACTGATGAGAGATCTCCCACTCCGATTTCAACATTCACCTAATCCAAAAGGCAGAACAGCATATTAACTGGCCGCCTTCTATCTTTGCTACAGACCTTCAACTCTTTACAATTCTTTGTTTCGGCTCCACACTTCAACTGCTAATATTTCTCTGTGTTTTGCAAATCAGGCATTTCCTTTTATCTGTTGAACTTCAGTTATCACAACTGCTGAACAGGTGAACAACCATATTGGGGGAATTACAGAAAACATACTCTCCTCAGGAGAAAACACACCATTCACTGCATCACCATACAACAAACATACTCGTGCCAACAATAAACAAGCATGTGTTTTTCCGATTCCATGCTTTATATCTTTTAACCAGTTAAAAGGTGCTCCAAAGTCACATGATTTTCCTTGAAATTGGCTCCAAAAGCAAATCTTTCAGCATTTTGCTGAAGGGAGGGGTAATTATTTCAAAATACCATTTTTTACAGTGTTTACATTGTCACATTTTTAAAGCAGCCACTGCACTTGGCTGCACCCCTTATCTGCAATTCCTGAAACTTACATGGGATACAAATACTGTGGGGTACTGTTCTACATTCATGAAAATTTCAAAGCAGAAGCCTCAATTAGGAAGTCAGACCAAAACCATTAAAGAAACCTTTAGCATAATCCACAAAAGCTGTATTTTAACAGACACTGTGGCACTACACTACACTAAACGGATTTTAACAAACTTACATAATGTAATAGCAGATAGAACAAGCTTTAGGTATTCAACGGTTTAGGTTTATCCTAAGATCCTACTCTTATGTGTTTTTATGTTCACCAATGATGAATTTTGTGATTTACTAGCCCCGTGGCTAACAACTTCCACCAGCAGAGCCATTATTAGTGTTTTATTTGTCTAAGCATCAGAGGACCAAATATTGAACAAAATTATTCCTCTCTATTAAATAATCATTAAAACCACGCCCTTTCCCACTGCAGTCTGTCTTGTACTGAGAACAACTTACTACTCCCATTCTCAGTTCAAACAGCAAACATTATAAATGTGATGATGAACTGTGTCAGTTACAATATGCTATCAATATATGGAATAAGATTTTCCAATTTTTCTAAAGCAAAAAGTTAGGTATAAACAGAGCTGGAGAAAAGCAGCAAAGCTGACAAGTACTGAAATTAAGAGATTTACAAATTGAGGATGAAAACCTAAATGCCACCCTCTTTGAAATGCATTATGTGATCATGTAATTACTTCCACAGTGCTTTTCTGCATAAATGCCTGACTCATTTATTACAGAGGATGGAGTGCTCTGGGGATGATTCAGCATTCTGTCAGAGGGGCTCATCTTGACAACTCTATCATGCTCATTGCTGTAATTATATGTCTCCTAGTTTCTAAACAGACAATTTCAGGGAACAAAGGGCTCATGATTAATATAATACTTTAACACTGTTCTGGATTCTATTTCTGCTTCTGGCAAAGAGTGCTTACATAATATGCAACAATTCACAAACTTTTCACAGGTTGTCCCTACTTAAAAGGTAATTGATTTTTCATTAGGTCTTGATTATGGTAATTTACTTTGATGCTTAAGCTTAATTTCATAAATGTATCAGCTTCTCATGTCAAACTAAATCGCTTCCAAAAACCTAGTACGAAAAAAAGGTTGTGAGACTCTAAGATCAAGTGATGACAACTACAAGAGAGCTTGCAAAAGGACTGTCTTCAGACCAAGATTTGAATACCATATAGAAAAATGTCTCATACATGGCTGAACTATTACGTAGTTATTCATCAAGCACTTTCATTACTAGCACTTGATAACACAGGATTCCAAATGGACCAGAGTACTGTGCAAGCAATACTGTAATGCATACATAAAGGACAGATCAAGAGTGCCCATACAATGTTTTTATTTCTCCCTTAACAGTTGAAAGTTTCATGTGATGATCTTAATGGAGAGCTACATCACAGAAATGTCTCACAGTACGTAACCACTCCTGTTAGTCCACATTCACCTTATCAATAACAGAAGGGCAACATGTGGCCCTAGTAGTAACTCTCTCCTCAGCAAAAAGTAGGAGCAACCATATCAAAAAGCCTAACAAAATACCCCCACTGCCCAAAGTGCAAGTTCACTACATAGACAAGATTAAGCAGCCAGAGCTCTGTTCTAACAAGCAGACTAATACATTTCAAAGATGAGGAATTCTGATAAATCTGTACAGCTGCCCAGAAAACAGTCACTGAACCACAGTACAGTTATGGAGTATAGAGATCTGTCTCTACACACTGCTATGACATTCACCTGCATGTCACGAGCAGGTTAGTGTGTCATTAGCAAGCTCGGATATGGGAAAGCAAGTTTGAAACTATGTGGTTAAACCGTTCGGCATTTTCCCTCTACTGCAGAAAGGCAGCAATGCAAAGGAAGATGGTGACTATAGAGCAAACAGTAATCTGAGATCCAAAGTAGAAAGATGTTATGAAGTACAATTCACTCACTTAAATTAGTAACAACATTAAGTCTTAATTTATTGGAAATTTATTTTTATTGTCATCAAGTAAACACACAGGACTGAAAAAAACACCTATTACTTCAGATTCATTACACTCAAAACCAACCTGAGCCCTGCATTTAAACTCACAGGAGAAATTAGAAAACATTACACTCATGCTCTCAAATATGATTTCATGCTACAAGATGAATGGAGTCAAAATTCTCCATCCCATGAAACTGTCCTAAAAGAAAAAGCTTTTTTAAAAGCACCTTTACTGCTTTTTTAAGAACCATTTCCAAAATATACTATGCACTGTATGTGACCACACATGTACATCTTGAAAAGAAATAAGTATATTCTCTCAAACCCCAGAAACAAAGCTACAAATTCCAATTCTTCACTACTAAAAAAGTTTCCAGAATAAATCTTTCCAAAGAAATGCTAGTTACCCAACACAAACGTTATACAGCACATGTTGCGTACTTGCATGCAGTGTTTTACACCCTTTAACTCCCTAATAAAACGGTGAATACTCAACAATTCCAAGACTATCTCTACTGTATAATAAACCTCTCCACTAAGCTTTCAAAATCCATTTCTATAAGGCAAATACATTAACACTGTAATTAAGATTAAATAAGTACTAAGGGGACAGGGTGATGTTAAGATATGAGCATATACAGTTTACTTCCTGCTGGAATGAATTCAGGCTTTCCTCTTCACTTGCTGGCCCTCCGCCCTCCCCCGCCCCAGCAAAATAATCCCCTTTCCTTTTCCTAGACCCACTTCTCACACACTGCAAAAAAACTCCTCCCTGTGAAGTGATGACTTCATGCAGCTAGACCATCTCCTTGTACGGAGTTTCCGGGCTTGGTGCCAGCTTTCCCCGCCTTCAGGCTGACACGGCAACATACCTTCCTTCACCCCGCTGCTTCCCAGCTGAAAGAACGTCGAGGAGCGGCAGCAAGCGGCGGGGGCAGGCCGGGTAGGAAGAGGGGGTCTCCGCACGGACAAAGAACAGGCTGCCAGATGCCTGCCCCGGACTCACGCCTAGCATAAACCTTCTTTCTATCACCACGGCATGTCTCCTCTCTGCTGCATGAAGAACAAAACTGAACTCAATTTTTAAGTACGGAGATACACCCTGCATTACCTAACTGCAGTGCAACCCCACGTAGCTGAACCTTGCTTTCCCGTGTTAAATCTTTATTCCAGTGAAGCAAATGTTACCTCTCCCCTTCTCTTAACAAAGATCCATCTAATCTTCCTTTGTATTACTCTGAAATCCTCCCACCCCTTCTTAAGCCCGTCTTTACTTTCAGTGGCTCCTCAGAATAATTTCTGCATGACCACTTTATATGCTGGCAATCCAAATACCAATCAAAAAAGAACCACCCTTGGAAAGGTTTGGTTATGATTGTTACAGCTGTTATATATATAACATATATATGAAGTTATAGCTGTAGAAAAGCAGGAAAGGATCTTGGCAATGGTTACTGAGGTTTTGCTCAGTTATGAAGTAACTTAGTACATACAAGACTCGATCTTCTCCTTCAAAGAAATATCCCCAAAGCTGAACTCTTCCAGGGTTAACGTTCTACACCTGTATATTCTTAAGTTGTAACAGTACCAACAACTGCTTCAACAAATTAAAAAGGAATTTATAACAGAGAGAACATACATTTGCCTCACCAATAATACTTATTACTGTAACTCAACCTTTAACAGGTCCATCATTTGCAATTTGCTTTGACTATGAACAGATCAGAAGTATGAACATCCCACCTTCAGTCTTGCAAAGACTAGCACATACATGTAATAAACTGTATCAGTCATCTCTTTATTGTGTATTATTTAGTAGGTACAATTAACTAAAAATAATACCCAGGAAATTCTTTTGGTCAAAAAGTTTCAGGTGTTGCCTGCGTTTTCCTTAAAAGAAGCCACATTAAAACATAACAGAAGATCAAAGTCACTCTCTGCAGGTTTGGTACAAAGTGGGGAAAAGTTATGTTAACTACTTGAAAAGCACTGCTGCTTTCTTGCAAACAGAAGACAAGTTTGTTGGCTTGTTCAGGAGTATAACAAAACCCTAGGTGTTCACACAGGACATGTCACTTCTAAGGGTGCATGCTCATGTAAATTCAAACAAAACAAAACGTACTCCAATATGAAAAGGGAAGCTTAATGCCCTTCTACATATTTTGTTCTCAAAATATCAAACGTGAACATTTAGGGTTCCTGCTAATACCAAGCCCACAAACGCGCAAAGCATTAAAATGCACATTAAAAAAGGCAGGGCAGTAGCGCTAAGAAGGCCCTGTCTATGCAGGCTCTAGATTTAATGTGTAAGTTAAGAAGGTCGCTACGTTGTACAACATCGTCACGGCGGCGAGGGCAGGGGCACAACAAAACGAGGGTCGTTGCGTTCATGGGAGCGGGTGGCCACACATCACAACGTTTCAAGCGGGGGCTGGCACGTCCTCCCCGTTATCCGCGGCGCTCACAGCCCGGCCGGCGCGCCGCGGCGCACCCGGAGCGTGGCAGGCGGACAGCCCTGCGGGCGCCGGTGGAGACGGGAGCCGCGGGCGCCGGCCCGAGCCAGCCCCTTCCCTCCTCTCGCCTGCCGGCCCGGGGCCCGCCCCGACCCCGCGCCGGGCCCCGCGCCCCCGGCCCGAGAGGTAGCGCCGGGGGCGGGGATCCGCACCCGCCGCGCTGCCTGCCCCGCCGGGGCGGAGCCGCCGCCCGGCGACGGGCGCCCCTGACGTCTCCCCGCGCTATCGCCGCGGGAGGCGACCGGATGCCGCCGCCGCCGCCACCGCCCCCTCAGCGGAACGCGTGAGCGGCGCCGGTGTCCGCCCTGCCACGCCCGCCCGCAGGTAAACCCACGCGCGGGGCCTACCAGCCCCCCTACGCCGCCGCCTGCTGGACGGGCGGGCGGCGCACGGCAAGGGGCGGGGGCGGCCACCCCCCAGCCCGGGCGCCGCTCCCGGGGCGCGGGCACCAGCGGCGGCGCCGCTGCGCCGCGCACAGCACCTACCTACCTGACAAGCCGAGCCCCTCCGCCACCGCGGGCGTCACGGCCCCACCAGCGCCACGTGACCGGCGCGGGCCAATCCGCGCCAGGCTCCGCGCTCCCTCCCGGCCAATCCAGCCGCTCCCCGCCTCCCGGTGACGCGCTGCAGCTCTGGCGGCCAGTCAGCGGGGAAAGACGCGCCACCGCTGCCGTCTCCCGGCCGGGAGCGGCGGCGCGATTGGCCAGCAGCCGTGCCGCTCCGGACCGGGGGGCGGGGCTGCCCCGCCTCTCTCCGCTCCGCCTCTGCTGCGCGGGGCGTCCGTCTCCCAGCAACGGGGTTTATCGCAACTTCTTTTTTTCTTAGACACGCCTAGAAATACCTTAGCGTTAGCAAAGGATGGCACGGGAGGTTAAATGTCAGGTTTACTGAGTGGTAAGGAATATTTACATCATGGCAACACTACGGTACCACGTACACCGGGTTTGAAGTATTGGTGTGATTTCTGTGCTGTTTATTGCTTGACCCTGGAGACGTAGGCGCAAACATTGAAGAGATGTGTGAAACTTCAAGATGGCAAATCCTGAGAAAATAACTCTATAGACGTTGCAGGTCACAGACAGGCAGACAAGGAGTCTTTGTGTTTTGTTCCTTGCCAGCTGGTAAATGAGAAGCAGAAAAGAAGGGGGGTGGGGGTGTGGGGGTGTGGAGGGGGGTGGGGTGGGCAAAGGGGGAACAATAGCCAAAAAAATAAACAAGAAAACATGAAAAATGAAAAACAGCTCTTATAGTGACACTAACTTGACAGGTTTAGGGAAACTGCATGAATATTAAAGGCTTGTAACAGCCTGTGTTTATAAAGCAAATTAAAACCTCAGTTTAATTAAGCCGCATGGCCTGGTACCACCGCGTGCACCGGGAGCAGCGTGAGCACCGTGTAACGGGTGAGATCGGGGTCGGGGACAAATCTAAAAACACCCTCTCCCAAGGGGCTGCCAGTCGCTGGTTACTTGCAAAGGTGTCTACAAAACTGGCTGTGGGCAGAGCAATCGTATTCCAACCCACAGCTCCTTTTTCATCCAGAGTGCTTTGTGCTGCACACTTTGCTGTGTGCAGTTTTCTGCTTCTGTTACAGCCATTTGTGCCTTTTTTTCTTCCAAAACATCATATAGAAACACTTTCCTTTATTTACCTGCTTATCAGATGAGAAAGAATTACATTCTTTTGTACCTCATCTGTATGCATTTTGAGGCAAGTTGAGACCCATATACAGTTAGAAGCAAGTTTGCATAATAGTACAAAAAAAGCTATTTAGTCATAGTAGAAAGTGTGTTTTTAAGATGTAATTTACATTTGGATACTTATCAATAATGTTGTATTGAGATAAATATGTTAAATCAGATGCAAATACTGAATTCTGTCCAAGATATCATTAATGACAGGTTTTATGGTAAGTGCAGTTGCAAACGTCCTGATTCAGTCTTGGTTCAGCTATATTCAAACATAACCTATTTTACTGGGCAGATACCTTGTCAGTCACACATGCCTAAAGGTCTTTTATGGTTATGTCTCTAGTTTGGTAATTTAGGTGGCCTTGAGACCTGTGAACATGCCGAAAACTGGTAGACAATGGTATGAGGATATAAAAATATCTTCTCATTAGTTTTCTGATTCGATTTTTTTAAACTTTGTTGAGAAACCTGCTTGACTTTTGAGGAAGAAAGGATTCCTTGTGCTTTTTTGTAGTCATTTTTTTCCCCTAAAGCTTTGAGATATTTGTTAGATTAAAGATGAAAAAAAAAAAAAACGTAGGACTATAATGCAGTGACTGCCCTGGAGGCATTCAGTAAATGTGTAGATGTACGTATAAGCATGGTTTAGTGGTGGACTTTTCAGTCCTGGGTTGACAATTGGAATATATGATCTCAAAGGTCTTTTTCAACCTAAATGATTCTATGATTCTAAACTATTTTGAATACCAAATTGCCAATTTTATTTAGAAATTGCAATTATTAATTGAATATGAAAAGCTTTAAAAGTATATTAACACATAAAATTAAAAGCCAAATTAACAAGTTTATTTCTGCCAGGCTGCTGATGCTAATCCTTTCCTCCCTTTCCCATCCCAGCTATCTGGTTCTGCATACATTCCTTCACTCAACCCCATATGAGATATCCTCTGCCCCATACCTACCTGGCTTGACTTAGGGTCCATTATCTAACTCCAGAAGCAGAGAGGATGAGTCCTAAAAGTATCCAAAGGATGCAAAAAGGATCAAGATAATGAACATGCTTTGCTTCAGCGCATTCTGTCAAACCCTGGACATATGTTCTTCCAACCTCTCCCCTTTGCTCCTACATGTTAAATCCTACACATTAAAGCTATAGCTTCATGCTAAACCAAAGCTGATCAAATTCAGTACTTTAAACCTGCTATTTTGCACAATGGTGTCATTGAAGTATTGTTTCAGACCTTATTGCAAAACTGCCTTCTGAGAAACTTGGCAAGCACCTGGTTGCATGACGAATTCTGTGGTGCAACACCTCAACACCTACCAGACAGAGCACTGTATGGCTCAACTACCTGAAAAAATACCAACTGTCTAGTAAAAGTACCTGAAAATTTAAGTTTAATGTCCTGGATCTTTCTTCTCCTCCCACATGACTCATCTCTAAGTTCATGCTTTAATTTCTGCTGGCTTCCCAGCTACCAGAGAATTTTAAGTCTTTCTATCATAATCTATTCACCCACCATCGTGATCCTAGAAATACCAGAGGATTTGCTCCTTAAATAGCAAAACTCTTGTCCTATTTGATTAAGCTCTATGTTTCAAGAATCCTTTTCTTTTTGTTCTGTTTGCTGAAACTCTTCTGGTACACTGCCAGTCTATAATTCAGTCAGCACATTTTCATAATTTTGAATGCTTCTTTTCTACCTTTGTCTAATTTCTTTGTTTGTGGCTCATTGCCTAAAATTCCTGGATGTGACTGGCAAGTTATCTGCTTTATACTGCTGATTCTCCTGTTGAAAAACCTTAAAGTTATTCTTAGGGGACAGATACTGTAGCATTATATTACTTCAAGAATGATAACAAGTTTAAATTAAATTACATGCCTGGAGGGGAAACATAAATGCAGGAAAGAGAGAGAGGGAAAGTTCTTCATTATCACTTCTTCAAAATGCTGAAGTAAAATGGCAGTCATTGCAAAATCCAACATAAAAAAAAGAGTTCTATTATACACAAGTCAGTAATACAGAGAAATTATTATAGAGGTATACTCAGAATAAAAGATCACAAAGAGATGTCTGTGAGGGATAAAAATAATAAATTGAGAAAAAAATCATCAGTAGTCTCAGGCTTTTGACCAATGATATGATTCCTTGATCCCCAGCATGGGCATATTAATTCCTTCCTGTTGAGTTACATTTGTTGCAGTTCCTTGATGAGTTAGAGACAAATTAGTATCTCATTCTAAACTATTGTACAGCTTTGGAAAAAAAATCATTGCAGTTTTCCATTCTACTTATTCTTTACCTATTTACTGTCACTGTTATTGTGAAGAAATATAGTAAAATGTTTAAATAACTACACAAGCTGGTATTAAGGCACTGGAGCTTTTGTGTCAAAACCAGAATGTTATGAAAATTACTCTTGTTCTTCTATTACATATCTAGATAATAACATCATAAAACTCAGGCATGTTAAAGCAATGAAACAAAGAGCATATGAGTATGTAGCTGAGCAAACAGCTGAACTCTCTTTTCACCTCTGCCATAGACATTATACTTCCACAAAGCTATATCTGCCTCAGTATTTCTATCTATAAATGGCAACATCAATACTTTCCTTGAGGGATGTTAGAAGGCATAGACTGTTAATATGTATAAAGCATTTGCAAATTGTTGTATGGAAAAGGTAAAAAAAACGCAAGTAGTATTATGCAGAAAAAGGGATATTTTAGTTAGTTAGGGAAGTCTAATTTTCATATTCTTTTTACAGTTTTTCATTACTTGCTATTTTTCTCTTCTCTATCCTTCTTTTTCTCCCACCCCCGTTTTGTAATTCATATTTTGAATTTCAATGTCTGTTGCTATGACAACACCATAATCTGACTAGTGCTGCCTTCAGACCCTTTTCAAATCTATGCTGTGCTATTTAAAACTACACATTCGTGTTTAAGGTGCCTGGAGATTTCCTTAGAATAACCTGACAGGGTTTTCCCAATCATAAGCTATGGTGAAGATATGCATTCCTAAATCCTAGTACCTGCCATTGCTTTTCTCTCCCCATACACATTACTTTGAATAATTGCCTCTCTGGGGCATGATGGCTAAATAGCAGATGGTGGGATTAACAGAAGGGAGCATAATTGTCAGTCTTTCCATGTAAGTAAGTATATATATGTACACAAACACACACACATATATATATACACAGACACATATGCAAATAGGCAGGCACACGTACATGTGTACATGCATAATTTGTTTTTCAGCTGTGTGCAGGCTGGAATCTGCAACAGAACTTCTTAGAGAAGTAAAAGAAGCCAGCAAATTCTGTTTAATTTTAAAATAATGAATTAAAACTCAACAGACATAAGGAAAGATTACCAATTATGTGAGGGAATTCAAGTCACGGTTTCATTCTTAGAAGGAGCTACTGACCCTTGCTAATCCCCAGACGCAAAAAACAAGCATGTAATGGTGGAACCACTCATAATCCAAAGCTAAGGACAAGCATTCAAATCTCTGATTTCCTAAGACTTCTTAAATTCCTGGTAAGTTTACTGCTGTTATCATTGATGAGAGTCATAAGCTGCAACCTCATAGGTGGTCACAGATACACTGCTCAAGTAGTGGAACACACTAAGTGTGGGATAAAAATTATTATCTGCATCAACTAGTGATAAGAGAGGGGACAGAATTCCTACAGAGAAGTCCCTGAGCACTTAGACCAATTTAAAAAATAATTACAGAGTTTATGCAAAGTCATTAAAAAAACTAGGCTCCCATTCCTAATATGACAAGCCCCAATTTTTTTCCTGTACATCAGATTACATTACAGACTGCTTTTATTTTCCTACCTCTAGCTCCATGGAGCAAGCATTGCTAATCCATAATATTATGGTCGTGACTAGTAAAAAAAAAAGAAGTACAATCTGCTGTGAAAATTTGTTTCAAATTCCCCTTCAGTTGCTGACCGAAGCACTAGTTACTCCCCTTAAGTTTGAGGAATAATAATGTCTCAGCTAAGTGTCTCTCCTTGAAAGTCACAGGATTTATATCTTGCTGCTTACTTACCTGGATTAGAGAAAGGTGTGAATCTTTGTGATTCACTTAGTACAGAAGACACCTTAAAAAAGTTCAGCAGGCTTAAGACAAATTAATTTTCCAGCTGCAAGAAAGCATGACAGCCATATGTGGGTCTACGAAAATAAAACCACAGTGAGCTTTCAGTTGGTATTTTCTCTCGGACCGTATTATCACAATGTGAATTTTTTGGATGCAATAGCTTAAGTCAGTATTTCTCCCTCAGCCACCCTTCCACTACCAGCTATTCCCCTCCTCGATCTTCAGCATGCCATTCCCTCACTTCTGTCCCCAGAAGTGTTTTTGCAGCTGTTCTGCAAAGTAGATAAAGGAGATGACCCAGCTTAAAAAATAGTCTTGCTATAAATTTTATCGTGTTTTTTTTTTAAACCAGGTATGTTCCTCATCTGGTTAACAGCACAGCCAGCTAGTTGGTCCGGCACAACTCTGCCACACAAGGCTAGGTATGAGCAGTCAGGGTGGATGGGTGTGGCAATACCTCAGTCTGCTATTGGCACTAAAAAGTATGATTCCTGAAAGGCTGTTACCTCTTTGGTGGCGCCATACTAGTCCTCTGACCTTGGGATTAGGAAATGCATCTCTTTTTCAGTGTGTTTGGTCACTGTCTTATCTACTCGGAGGAGGAGACAGTAGTGTAATGCACATGATAAGCTACTTTATATGCTTAAACAAATCATGGCCTTCACTGTGCACACATTTGTATGAAACCATTGTCAGTGTATTAAAAAAAAAAAACCAAACACAAACCACCCTGAGGACAAATTCCACTTAAGGTATTCCTGCCTCTCTCCCACATTGCACGTTCCTTCTCCTGTGCTGCCATATGCTACTACTCTAGGTTGTGCTGATGCAGCTGTTGGTAGGATTACGTTGTGAACAAAACTGATAAGACTAAATAAAATCCTGCAAACAAACAAAAATCTCTTAGGCAGGTTTTGTTAATCCAGTGGGATCTAGAAGTTGAGCCATTGCCTGAAGACATCAGCATGTTTTTCAGAACAGGTTGATGAGTTAATCCATCTGAAGAGGTTATGATTATACCTACTATGGTGAAGGACGGTAGTCTTTCTAAAATGTAAGCAGCAGCAGAAGATAAAGGTCAACATCTTGATTAACTTGAAAATCCCCAAGAAGGCAGACAGGAAACAGAAGGGAGGGTTTATGAGATTACATATTTCTTAGGTGTTCTTCTCTTAAGAGGAGCTTTTACGATGAAGCGTTTGTATAAATTGGTATCCACAGCACCATGGCTGATTAAATGGCTTGACATCTTTATAGACGAATGACGAAGAGAGGTGTTTCTCAGAGTTAGTGTACCAATAGATGTAACTCTTCCTCTAAATCTCTCCCTAGACCTCACATACAAGTTGCACACACCTGGTTTGTGGAATTAAATTACTCTACTTTTATTTTAATCTTTGTCTTGTGCCACAGGTAATTTCAGTATTAAAACCTGTATAAATCTTTTCCTCACTTTCTCATTTCCAGCCTTTGGAGGTTTTTTTCGGAGTGAGGTGTAAATTACCCCATATTTTAAAACTTTGATTTTGCTACCTAGATAGAGCTCAAGGAAAGAGCCAAAGTATTATATCTGACATCTGACTGATGTCAGAAGCAGCTTATTAAAATCCTGTGTCTTTTCATACCAGAACTTTCCTTTCTGGCAATATTTTTCAATACCTATTAGTAAGAGTACCTGGAGGGACACCATGTCATTGCAACTACAGAGCAGGAGAATTTAGGAAGAGACAACAGGGGAGTTCCCAAGGCAAAAAATGTCAATTTTATCATTATTTACTTTGAAGCTTTTATGGAGAGACACAGGAACTTTCTTTAGAAGGTCTCTAAAATGGAATTTCTTCTTATCAGAAACCACTTCAGATTTCTGGAGCTCAGTCCTCTGGGATACTTTACACATCATTACCTGTCTTGAAACAGAAAGTATTTCACAACTAAAATTGTCTTTTACGTATTACACAGCAGGGCAATAACTGGGTACAAAGATGTACCTGCTACACAGTTACTGTCTCTGAGAGTGCATTCCAAATGTCTTCCAACTATACAAGAGCACACGTACCCTTTATTGGAAAGACCAGCTAGTCAGGTCTGTGAATAAGCAAACATGCATTAACAAGTAGATTGTCTCAGAAAGTGAATTGGGGGGCAGCAGGGAGAAAGGGGATCGATAACTTTCTCAGATTTTAGTACAAACTCTTCTACTACACATAACTGGTAAAATTATAGCAAATTGATTAGCTCATAGCACTGGAAATTCAGCTGGTGCTTTCTGGCACATGTTGTGCCACTGGACATTCAATGAGTATTTAGCAGATTGTAACGTGTTTATATAGTTTAGATAGCTCCTGGCAGACCTACACAATCTTTTTAAGAATGAATGAGTACACATACCCTTTTTCATAAGGCCTTTGGTCAGTGAATCACACCAAAATCAGCAGTAGAATTAGCAAATGAGTTTTATGCAAAAGCAATTATGTTTTCCACCTAGTGGGAAGCTTTTCCTGTAAGGTACTGATACTTTAATGCATATTGAAGCCAATGTGTATCGACAGCGATGGAGTGGGAGCATATGCAGCACACATCACTATGAATTCCACAGCTTGCAGCAATATACACCAAATGAAAAAACAGGGAGATATCCATCTTCCAACTTTGAACACCTGCAGGTGAGGCTGTAACAAATTGATCAGTGGATTTTACTTTTTTGCCCTTGTCTAATCTGCTACAGTAAATCAATCCTGCCCTCTAGAATCCAAAGCAGGATAAGACAAGCTTCTGAATTGATTCAATTTCATTATTTAAATATAAAAGTCAGCAAAAGATATTTTAAAGGAGAAGTTTAGCAAAATAGTTTGCTTTGTCTCATATATGTTAAACTCATCTCGCTTTTATTCATATTGTATGTAATTGTAAGTAGTGTTGCTTGTAAAACACAAGATTTTTCCTTGCTCTAATAAGATATTTTAGGATTATGTTGATACCATGGTAATGATGCCATTAGTAGAAACTGCACTAAAATTGTTGATATAAGTGCACAGAATAAAATGTCTGTAGCTTATCAGCATTCCTCATTTGTTATATATCAAATTACAGAAATTGCTTGGCTGGTTTATATTAAATGTCTGGAACAGTGTGCTTACCTAAAAAATAATCTTTTTCAACTGTAGCAGATATTGGTTTTATCTGATTTATTATGATCTTGTTAGATAATTGGGCTAGCACATTTAAAGACACATTCTGTTTCATCTGAGTCTCTTTTTATATAATTTATAAATGCAACAACGTGCCTAACTTTGAAATGAGTGAATGTAGCAAGACTGGTCTTTCTGCATTATGGTGAGTTTACGTTTTGCAGAAGACTAAATGGATCTTCAAATAAAGTATATAATCAAAAATTTCCATCAGCACCTTTTCTACAGATTATCCAAATAACATTTTTAATTATCAATGTCTCATATTATTATTCTGTTTCAGCTCGAGCAAGACATGGCAGCTTTATTATCTTGAATATCCTCTATAATAATTAGGGGAGCTGTGAACCCCACAAGTATTTGTCTCTATGTGACAGGGTTAGATGCCTTGTTCCCAGGCACCTATATTTAAGCATGTGAGTTGTCAGTGCAGAGAACAAGCCACCTCAAAATGTAATCAAGACTAGCCAGATGCCAGAGCACAGTGAGAGCCATCTGCTTCCTAAGGGCCAGTATCTCCCTGAGTCCAGGGAGTTAAGGGGAATGCCAGGGCTGGCAGGGCAGGGACCTCAGCAGTCATCTCTCCACCCCAGGAGGAGAGCAGGACAGGTGACGGGATGGGGTGAGAGGTGGGGGGTATGAAGGAGGGGCAGCCCCAAGTCCAGGACATCTCACAAGTCTGTGAGGGTGGGGCAGCTCCAAGATCAAGCCAGGAAATCAGCCCACGGGGTCAGCGTTGGTGGAGTCTGTGGGCAGGAGTGGCTGAGACCAGCACTCATAGGTAGGAGCCAAAGACCCAAAGCCCAGTTTAAATGGAGTCCCTCCGCCCATGGGGCAGCGTGGCTGTCCATCACATGGGTGAGGGTCCCATGTGAGGCTAACCAGAGCCACAAAGGTCAATTAGTGCCCTACCAGGAGATTTCCAAGAAGGGATATTTGAGGGAGATAGGGACCATCTCGGTGGCCTTCTGCTTGACTTGCTCCAGTTTGTCAACATTTCTTGTACTGGTTGTCCAAAACTGGGTGCAGTAGCACACTAGATGTGCTCTAACAAGTGCTGCATAAGGTGGAATAATCATATCCCTTAATCTGTGCTTGTGTTAGTAAAGACCAGGATGTAGTTGGCCTTTGCTGCCAGAGCACACTGCTCACTCATCCTCAGCTTGCTGTATACCAGGACCTCCAGCTCTTTTCCAGCAGAGCTGCTCTCCAGTTTGTTAGCTGTTACATCTGTGACATCCTAACCTGGATACAAGAATATTGCACCTACAGCGTGTTCACAGCCTTGCCAGACTTGCAATGTAGTCAGTCAATGAAGCTGCAAACTGCAAAGAAAAAAAGTAGTTCAAAAATGTAAAGGTTAAGACAAATGAATGTTTGCCACAGCAGTTGAATTCTGTCCTTTCCTTTGTTGTGCAGACATTATGTTGAGTTTGCATGTTAACAGCAGTTCTGAGAATCACAAACTTGGTGTTTTATAAAATCATAGAACAGTTTCAGTTGGAAGGGACCTTTAAAGGTCATCTAGTCCAACCCTCCTGCAATGAGCAGTCCATCACATAGCTGAGGGTCCTGTATGAGGCTGACCAGAGCTTCAACAAGATCAACTTGCTCAGAACCCCATCCAACCTGACCCTGAATGTTGCCAGGGATGAAGCATCTACCACCACTCTGGGCAACCTAATTCAGTGTTTCACTACCATCATCATAAAAAATCTCATTCTTATACCTAGTCTGAATCTACCCTCTTTCAGTTTAGAACCACTACCCCTTGTCCTACTGCAACATGCCCTACTAAAATGTCTGTTCTCATCTTTCTTGTAAGCCCCCTTTAGGTACTGAAAGGCTGCAATAACATCTCCCTAGAGCCTTTTCTTCCCCAGTGAACAACCCTAACTCTGATCATTTTTGGGGCCCTTGTTTGGACCCACTTCAACAGGTCCAAGTCTTTCCTTTACTGAGGACTCCAGAGCTGTATATGGTACTCCAGGTGGGATCTCTCTAGGGTGGAGTAGAGGGGCAGAATCACCTCTGCCACCCTCCTGATCATACTTCTTTTGATGCAGTCCAGGACACGGTTGGCTTTCTGGACTGCAAGTGCACATTGTTGGCTCATGTCCACCTTTTCATCCACCAGCACTCCCAAGTCATTCTCTGCAGGACTGCTGTCAACCTCTTCATCCTCCAGCCTGTAGTAATACCAGGACCTTGCACTTGGCTGCCTTGAACCTCATGAGGTTCAGACGGGCCCACTTTTCAAGCTTATCTAGGTCCCTCTGGAATATGTTCTGTCCCACAAGCGTGTCAACTGAACCCTCAGCTTGGTGTCATCTGCAAACATGCTGAGGGTGCGCTCAATCCCACTGTCAATGTCAACGATGAAGATATTCAACAGTACTGGCTCCAGTAGTGTTTCCTTAGAGTACTTGATGTGACAACTTTAATGAGCTTATTTTAAGAAAAGTCTTTATATGCAATTAAACAAAATTTCACAAAGTTCACAAAGTGCTTCTCTTCCCTGCAATTCTGTATTCAATGCAGTACAGAAAAAATCTTGTAACTTAAATATAAGCAGTAATAGCTGTGTCTTTTCTGGTTTTTTCCCACTCTTCAGCTTTTTAAAACAATAGCAGTATCTAAAAATGTTTCTTTTGAAACATTTTTATGCCTTGAAATGGCATATGAATATTTCATAGTCCAGTTTCAAATCTGCATATGTCCTGCTGTCACAAGATGGCACTACAGAGAATCCAGTGTAACTCTGGTGTAAGCTACAGAGTCATATCCATCCCTAAATCTAAATTCACTTGATAGCTTAGAGATGTAGCTATCATCAAATCCAGGAATAAATCCTTTGTTGCTGTCGTCTTGAATCTGATCACTTACTTGGCACAAATTGGCTTCCATAGATAATGGATGTAAGAGTCTCACCAGTGAGCAAGCTGAAAGGTTCATTCTCTGTTGGGAAATTCTGTAACACTCCTCCAGAAGACCTGCAAAGGTTTGTGGTATATTCACCTGGATTTTGGTTTATCTTTCTTATTCTATCCCTGGAAGAAACTGGTAGACAGCTACAATTTAAAATTATTTTCTGTTGAACAGGATAAAAATAATCAAATTCATAAGTGTTTTTCCTAACTGTAACTTAACAAATAGAGAGTAAATGTAGATTTAATGGGCAATAAGATCATGAAACTGTAAAACGGTCACCAACTTAGATGAGTATCAAAGTCCAGCTGTTCATCTACTAAATTGCTTCTTTTCATTTAATTGGTAACTATGCTTTTGATTTTCACATAAAGTCACTTACACTTTTACTGAGAAAAGGGAAGATGAAATTTAGCTTAGAATCCACCTCTTATTTTAGTAGGATAAATGCCCCATGTTCCAGCTGTGCACTACATTTTTAAACTTTCTTCTCAAGTTCCTAGGTGATAGCTATGACTTTGGGCATAAACCTCTAAGACTGCATAAATCATGCAATGCTTTCTAGAATACATTTAAGTTTGGAATGCCTACTAATAAAATCTCCAAAATTTAGGTAGCACTGATCATCCCCCAGAAACAAAAAATGCTGTAAAAACTGTACACTCAGTCTTTTATTCCTGGCTCACAGTCATAGCAATGCGGTCCAGGTCTGCGGGTGAAGTAATTTTTTATAAGCCATGAAGGTTACTTCCACAGCTGTTAGATCCTAAGGCTGTTAAACTCTTTGGATATGCCTATATTAATATATTCCTTTGCGTATTTTAGTCCTGTGCCTAAAATGGCCCAATATTATCCTTGGGTATGATTTGGGAGTCAGAATTTATGGGCGCCTTCCCCACTCTGACAGGTAGTGTGCTTGCAGCCCCTCTTTTGGAGGTCTAGCTAGACACTTTACTAGAATAGCTGCAGTCATTTTGTGCCAGTTGCCCTCGATTTACAGGAACACTTCCCTGGCACATTTAATTTACTGGTGTGTTTGAAACGTCTGAGTAAACTTGGCATCAGCTGCAGTAGCCCTAGATGGTGTTTCAGGGTGCATTCACAGGTGTAGGGCAAGAGAAAGGGAAGAGGTTTGTCATTCTCATGTTTCTTCTAAAAGAAGCTTCGACTTCTGCATGCTGAAGTGATCTAAAACTTACCCATTCTCAGAATGATCTCTGCAGAGTAATATAAAAACACTTCCCAACTACTAGTTCCCTAAATATATCCCAGGCTATGAGTCCCTTAAGACTTACCTGCATTGCCCTCTGTCATTATATGCTGACACTGCAACCCCTGAAGAATATCAGCATGTCAGCATCACTCAACAGAAATCATCCTGTCCGATGTTGACTGCATACGCATACATAAATACTACATAAAACATTAGTCATGCACAAACTGTATGATGCACAGATTCTCTGATGTGTTACAGACTTTCTAATGAGGGCAGATAATAATAATAGTGATGACAGGGTTGATCATAAGCTGTTTTGCTTGGATAAAGTTGATCCTGCAGCATTTACCCTCTATCCTTCACCTGTTAATGAGGCTTCTGGGTCACAGTCCCAATGGGCTGCACCAGCAGCCAGTGGCTGAAGTACACAATTGTGATTTTCCCATGGCCACATACTAGGAATGGTAAGAAAGTATCTGGTCTAGCAGTGGACGTATCTGGTGAGGGCAAACTTAAGGTTTCTGTATGCTACTAGATTACCCAAGGCCATCTTAACAGAGTAGATTCAAATTCCAGAATTTTTTCATACAGAGGGAACGAGGGCTGTAGTTATGAATTATTTAGTCCATGCTTGCATATGGCTCCTTTTAAGCAAAGTGAAGAGCTGAGCTACACATAGCAGTAATGCTTCCAGAAGTGAAGAATTTGTTTAAGTTTATTCAAAATTTTAAAGAGTATCTACTTTTAACAAGCAGATGACAATGACAATAAGCTGTCAGGCCAAATTGTTGTGCCCCACTTTAAAAATTATACCTTTGAACAGTATATCCCTTTGAGTTTTGCACTGTAGCACGTGACCAGAAATATATTAAAGACAAAATGTCACTTCCAAAATCTCTGATAGCATTTCATTTCATACTCATTTTATTCCTCTTATCGCTGAATATAAGAACGCTTCTTGTTTCTCACAGCCAATTCCAGCAAAAAGATCATATTATGATACAAATTATGATACAAATGAGGAATATTTTAAGTAAAATTAGAAAAGTTAGGAAGAGCAAAGAATTACTAAGTGTCACTGATAAAAGAGTATTCTTCTGTTGTAATTTTTTTGCTGTTTGGCAATGCAGGGTGATGGCATAGCATACCCAGAGCTATGCTGGGTTTTTTTGCTGATACAACATTTCCAGCCACTAACAAAGTGTATTTCTATGGAAATCTTTTTTCTGCTTTATTTTCTGCCTTTTTTTCTTTTTTTTTTTTACCTTTTTCTTCACTTCTTCCAAGCTTGATATAGGTACTAACTTCCCACTGACTCTTTTTGCTTGCTCTCTAATGATATTGTTGGTTCACTGTCTTACTGTAACTATCAGTATTTTATGGCAGCTAGAGAATATTTAGATTTCCTGCCACTCCTGGACTTTTTTTGTACTGTTTTTCTAGATATGTGTTTGCAAAATTTGTATTTCTCTGACTGATAGATTCAGTCTTATGTACTTATGTAACATAGCTTATGTTACACTTCAGAAATCAAATTACGAATTTTTTCCTTGGATACCACCTGTTATCTGACAGATTTAGATAGCTGCTATTGTTTATCTCTGTGAAGGGTTGCATCCGAATAAATGTATAATTTGTGTGCTGTTCCACAGAACCATCATATGAATGAGATGCTGTATCTTACAACAGCTTTTGTAAGCATTAGAAATATCAGGAAGAAATTTTGCTATAAAACATATGTATGATCTGTTTCACCAGTGTACAATGCTTAGTTTTGTAACCTGCAGTACAAGAACCTTCCATACAGGAATTCTGACCAAACAATTTTCTATATAACTTTAAATGCTGTATTTTAAAATGAAAAGTGAGTATAATAGCTCTAAATGTCACACAATCAAACTACAAGTCACAAGGTGTTTGAATGAACTTGCAAGACACAAGGTCTTTTGAAAATCTGTATGCAACTGGATTTTTTGAAGCTATATAATGTATTTGAGATCAGTGTCCAGGGAATGCTAAAAAATCTGGTCTTTATTTGTTTGCTTCTGTGCTTTTGTAAGTTTATTGCTTTATGAAGAGAGAATCCAGTCCTTGAATCCAAATTCATGAAGATCCTCAGTAATGCCATGGAGATCCCCTCTCAGGCATGCCCAAGGTACCTAAAAACATCCATGGTCACAGAATCTTTATAAAACAAGGACAAATAGATAATGAAAAACATCACTTAAAAAAAACTTGGTATGTCTGGTCTCCTTCAGAACACTGACTCACTGAAGGACTATCGTTGTGCAAAATTACACAACACCAACATTCAAATATTCTGCAGATGCACTGGAGGGAAAGAGGATGCAATTGGCTGCATTTTCTTTGTCATAATGACTTCTTTTAAGAATTGCCTGATCTATGACTTGTTCGTAAAAAATAAATTATGCATTAGCAGACTTACAACTGGATTTCTTTGTATATCACCTGTGCATAAAATCTTCCAACCCTTTAATTATAAGTCAGTTTTTTAAAGTTTGTTTTGCTCTGTTTTTGTGGAATAATGGGGCAAAGACATATCTGATACACATAAACCATGAGTCTTCTTTTAATTTACTTAAAATATATCTAATTCATTGATTTTTTTGGTACTTTCGTAGTCCAGATTTTTCTGGTTTCAAACGAGCAAGTGCTCTGAGGTTGGAGATTATATGCTAACAGACACTCTAAAAGAATAGTTCTTCATTTTATGTAGAAAATGTACATCCAGCCTTAATAACACAGTTGTGTACCACACCTTAATAGGGGGTTCTATTACACAAGGTGTGTGAAAAATTTTATACAACTTTATTAATAATATCATAAGACTTATTTATTGCAATGTAGAGTAGAAGTTGCAAGGCATTAATAACAAGATCCTATAAAGATATAGTCACCCTCAGATATTTAGAGATGGAGCTGAAAGGAAGGAGTGAAAGAACACAAACTTATGCTTGTATGCTATTTATTTTTAAACATTTATTGAATGATTGCTCAAGTTTACTAGCAAACAGGAAGACTGAGTTACATGGACTAGTTTTTATCTATCTTCAGGCCTGGCAAAACAAGGGCACTGGCACTCTGAACTCCCTGCTCTGTTTTGTCTGTCCTGCCGTTCGGGTTTTCCGGGGTGAGAGTACATGTCCAGTGTTGTGCCTGTTCAGTGCTTGTTTCCTCTGTTAAGATCAGCCAGGCTGCTTTGTTAGTTTGGCTAAGTAATGCAGACTCTACAAGCTTAGATTCAACAACTGAGACCTCTTTCTTCGTAGTTATTTACTGGTTGCACAACAGGGCTAGGATACAAAAGAGTTCACCAAGACTTATAAATTCAGGGCACTTTTAAGTTTTTTAAATATAAAACACTTGTAAGAGTGGCTTTTGATTAAAAATGGAATAAAACAGGAGTTAAATACTGGATCTGTACATGGTGAGTTACCTGTTTCTCAGACTGAAATGTATGAATTCTCCAATGTTGAAGGAAGACATGCTTTCAGCAAAGCATGATCTATTGATACTTATACACACATTAAGGAGGATGTGAAAAACAGTCAGGCATGCTGCATCGTTGTGATTTATCTAAGCAGTTTAATTTCTAATATTATATTCATTTGTCTTGAAACCTGTCCTACACATCATTACAATGGCATTTTTGTTTGCCAAATGGGCTTGGTCATCTTTTTTCAAACAGCAGGTAACTTCTACCATCAGGATTGTGAGATCTAGGTGCGAAAGAGATATTGACAGAGTATCTTTTTAGATGTCCTACTCATTGTTTTCCAGATATCAGAATATACAGAAGTATTACAGGAAGTACAGCAAGTATCACTACTGAAACTTGTGGCCTAAAACCCACAACAATTTGCGTTGTACTAGAGGTTAGGGTTTCTGCTGAGGTCTTTTGAAACACCTGTTCTTGCACAAGGTGAAAAATTCTATCTGAATAATTGGTACAGACTTATATTCAAAAAGATTAACTCTTTTGTTACACTTAACAGACCAAGAGAGATTTCTTAACTACTCAGGCATGCTGAAGCTCATCCACTGTGTGTGGCAACTTCTTGAAGCTTCTTAGCAAACATCTGCCAGTGACTGAAATTTCTGTCTACCTCTCTAAAGCATTTAAATTTATCTAGAGCAGAGGATTCTTAAAATTCTTTGGAAATCTAAACCCCATTGTCATGCAATGAGGAAAAATTATGAGAACTTCCAACTCTATTATGGTAATTGGTGCTTTGAACAATAAATGACACGCTGTACACTGTCCCATGGTGTCTTCTTAGACCCATCTGTTTGAACTTGGTGTGGAGGATGAGTTCAGACAATCCAATGTTCAGTTCCACAGAGATGCTTTCTTCTCTCAATTATGGCTGATTTTTTACCTGTCTCATTCTAGCTTTGCTTCTTGGAAGATGCCCAGGGATTCAGGTAAAGTTAATATACTTTCCTAAATCAGGAATTCTGCTTGATCTTTCAAAAATGGAGCATTTCTCCTGTGAAGTGAGACAAACTTACTTAACTATACCATTATCTGTATTTCCATGACTTATAAAATTTTACTATTTTGACATCTATAATTTTGTTCTTCCTAGATTACAGTCATATTTGGTGTTCACATGATTCCTGTTAATGGGGGAAAAACATAAGAATCGAAGAGCACTAAACGCAGCAAATACCAGATGCCAACTACAGAAGTGTTTATTGTATTTACTGAGTAGCTATTCATGGTTGCGAAATCCAAGTAGTCTTTAAGCTGGGTCATTTAAATTCTCTTTCCCTATAATCATATTTAAAATATTTACAACTTTTAACCTTTAAACCCTTAGAATCAAATATATAAATTAAAATATACCTTACTTCTATTAAGCTTAACCTACTTTATAACTTATCAATTTGCATTAATTGTGAAGTTATGTACAGAACTACAAACTACTACATAGGTACTTTTAGCTAATAAACTAGTAATTCAACCTTCTTTGTTTCATAGGTATAAGAAATTATAGAATATGAAGATTGTTAAGTACCGTCTGGGAAAAGTGATGACCCGGGTTTATATTTTTGTAAAAAAAACCCAGTGTTCTACAAAACTGATAAATTTTAAAAATATAAGAAAAAAATCATTAAAAATACTTCCCTGTATCTGTTCTGCAGAGATCTTGAGAATAGCTCTTCCCCCTTCTAAAGAATTTTTTGAAAACAAGAAAAAGGAAATTTGTTGCTAAAGCAACATTGTCCTATATGACTAAGAATTCTTAGTCCATGTTTTATTAAAAGCTTGCTGTGAAGGAAGAGGATATAGGCTACTGGGACACTATGAAATTCATGGAATTTACTGATTGACTTCTTAAGGGACCATGCAGCAATCAGAGCAATGAAAAAAATCAGATAATCGGAGCAATGTCAACAGGAATAGAAAGGTGACTTTCTGAGGGCAAACCCGAACTGTCAGTGTGGATTTTTAATCTAGTTTTTATACTTTATAAATGCTGTAAGCAACCTTTTATTTGTTTAACTTAAGAGTGGTGGAATTGAAAAAAACACTACCGTAGTTAGGCATAACAATCTCAAGTGGGACTGATATTCTTCAAGTAATTCAGCCAGTGAATTTTAGTTTTCATTCATATAACATGTATTAGATTGGTACAATCAACTTTTTATTTATATTAACAGCATTCATTTTATGTATTACTATTACCAAAAAAATCGGTTGTCTGTGGTAGGATACTGCACATTTCCAAGAAGGTATCAAACTGACTTGAGAGAGGCAGGAAAAAGATTGCAGCAAATTTATTGAATTAGAAGATCAGCTGTAACATTAGACAAAACCATGGCCAGTTGTATCTCAGTGGAAGAAATCAAGGTAGGTAGAGGTTTTAAGCTTCTCCCATATTAAACTTAAAACATCTATTTTAAAAAAATATTACCATATATTTATAGTCAAGTACTCAACTGTTGAAATTGCCAGAATTTGGATCGTCCAGCTACTTTTATTTCCCCATCTTCTGGCATGTGTTACGAGCCTGGTTTTAATTAACTGATCACATATGGTCTGTCCCCCTGCTTCCCCCCGACCCTCACAGGACTCTTGTCTCCTGCCGTGCACAATATATAGATAATGCTCACTGAATGTGTAACTAGTCATCATTTTGTTTCTTTGTTATTGTTCACTGTATGGTCCCATGCCACATTTTTACATTCCGTTCTGAAGACAGAATTTTTAATTTCCTCCTGGGCTTTTCTGTGGTGCACATCACTACAGTGTCTGAGTGCTTTGCGAATCTTAATGAAATTATCTTCACAGCACTCCTGTGCACTGAAGAGGAATTATTATTCTAATTTGACAGAGAAAAAGAACTGAGACAGAATAAATTAGAAAATATCCACTATTTTTGACAGTCAATTTGAGGTGCATATGAGCTGATTTTTCAGATGGTTTAGTATTATACAATACAGGATACATTTAGTGCCTGTTGCCTATGTTGCAGGTGTAGGTACTTGTTGTTTTCAAACCACAGCAACTGCCTGCAGCTGCAAGAAAGAGGAACACAGAGGTAGTGACCATTTGCAAAATGTTCTGTTTGAGTGATTTGGTTGTGAGAGATCTGTTAAGAGAGAGGGGAATATAGTTCCTCAGGGCACTACTCCATTCCCTTGAATTTTCAGACCATCCTTTCTTTTCATCTAGTTTCTACTGCATCCACCACTGCACATCTTCCAGCTTCTGCAAAAGTAATGTAGGGATTATACAGCATTCTACTTTGTATAATTCCAATTTGTCCCCAGAGCAAGACTATCCAGAAAGCACTGGATGAGGAACAACTCATGTAAAATAAAGTTCCAAATTATAATGCAAAGACACAAGAGGGATTTATTAAGTTTGTGTAGGAAACTTCAGTAATGCTTTAAGCTATATTTTTGCGTGTGACCTCCTGTTTTTAAAAACAAACAAACAAAAAAAAAAAAAGCAAAGCAAAGCTGTGAAGTGTATGTCACCATACAGATACTCACCTGACTCATGCTGAGTCTCTCAACAGCTCAGAGCTGAGCTGGGGCAGCAGTCTCTTTATACTGACTGACAGTAAAGAGGATTTGCGAAGGATTTGCTGATAGCCCAGGACTATAAGATTTGGGAATTATAAGTTCTAATCTAATTTCTAAAGGAGATTGTGCCACTGTGAGCTCATGCCCCTTTTGTAAATTTGGCTCTTTCTGGTGCTTTCCCTCCAGTCTATGATAGATCCAGTGTTGTTGCTTTATTCTCATTTTGAATCCTCACTTACTATTGATGCCCCTTTCTCCCTGTTCATCACAGTTCTTATGATCTTATTCAATCTGCTCTGTCCTCTAGGGTCCCCAATCAAGCCTCAGGCTTCACAAAAACACCTCAGAAAGAATGGCTTTCAAAATACACTTTAGTGCAGTACTGTCATAGTCTTGCTTTCTAAATTATACCTGTATGCTCACAAATCCATTTGTTACACTCTGTTTAATGCATTACAATTCAAAATACTATTGCTTCTATGCTATTTTAGCTTAAACTTATTCCTTCTATTGATAAATAAACTGAAAAAAGAGAAAGATCCATAAGATTACTAACTGGAAAAAATTACATCTGGCTGTACCACGAATTTCTTTTGTGTCCTGGATAAATCACTTAAGTTTGCTGTCACTTTCTACCCCATGGACAAAACAGGGGTAACAATATTTCCATTCTTTAAACCACAGTTTTCCTTGTCCTTGACTTACATGGACATGCTTAAAATTATTACTGTGCTTAATTCCACTATTTTCACAGGGTCAGAGGCTGAAGGTATTTTTGCCCCTTGGCAGTACTTTTCTAATAGGATCCTGATCTCAGTTAGGGCCTATGGACTCTATTATATTCCAGCAAATAATAGCAGAGTGGCATCAGTTATTATATAGAACATAAACCACACACAGTGCTGCGTGAAAGATTAGCTACAGCAAAATTGCCTTTCTTTCCTGCACAGGAAAATATGCAGTGCTTCAGCTCAAAGCCTGTTTGGTAAGTCAGTCATAAGTGGATTTTAATAGTTATTGCATTTATTTTAGAAGGAGAATATTATCTTTATTCTAGAAGGAGAACATACCTGATACTGACTCTCACTATGTCATAATGGTATCTATAGCAGCAGACATATGAAAATATAGGACTGTTGAAGAACTTGAGAATTAAGTTTGTTCCAACAAAGCAAACAGTTTAGGGGGGGCAAGAAAAAAGCAGTCACTATTGTGATACCAGTTCATTCCAGTTTCAAAAAGTTAATGGTTTTGTGTGACAGTGGGTATAACAACAGCAGCACAATGCTAAAACACTATAAAACATTTGTAAGAGGAGCAGGACAGGAAGACATGTCAGGGAATTAATGCATGCAGTGAAAAGAGGCAGCCAGGAATGTTCCTTTTTCACTACTTTTTCTGTGACTATTTTATTTTATTTTATTTTGCTGGAGGATGGGAGCTGATTAAACCAACCTACACATAGTAGGAACGAATACATGGAAGATGCTTCTTAGTAACCCCTCAGGCTGCAGCAATTCTATCTTATCATTGGCCGTGTGGATGTGTTTTATCTTCCAACATAAGCAGTTAAACTCAATAATCCTATTACTGTAGCAGATCAGGATGCAAGAATCCTCCAAAGCAGAAAAAAAAGCCCAAACGAAATTAAATACATTTTTGAGACATTAAAATATCCTTTAAAAATCTGCTTTATGCAGTGTTGGGATTTTTGCATAGCTTTTTGTTATTAAATAAGCAAATGAATAATCATTAAATGATTTGTAGTTATTCTACCCTGAAGGATACTTGATGGGATTCTGTGTCATGGTACTGCTCAATTTAAGTATCAAGCAATTGCAATTAGGGCAGTCTGTGAGGAAATATGGGTAGAAACATTTTCAGGATGGCAGCATGCACTCATCTTATATCTGCAGCTCATCCTGCACAGACAGTGTGATCAAGGATCTCATTAAGAGCTTGGTAGAGACTGTGGTATGATTGAAAGCAAATTGATTAAAGTTCAGTCTGGATATTAATACTAAGATGATGAGACTGGGGAAAGCAACCAGAGGATGTGGAAAAGATGTCAGCCCTTTTACTGACGGTGTGCATCCATCAGTAGTGACTTCATCTGACTTCTGACTTCAGGGAGCATCTTACTAGATTTTCTAGAGCTTTTAAATCACCACGTAGCTGCATGGATCTGAGTGGTATTTTATTTATTTTAAACCTTAGTCAGGTCACAGTATTACAGCAGTCTCTCTGGTTTTGGAGCTGATGCAAAATTAAGCTGCTGCTTTGTAGCACACAGCATCCTACTATGAGCACCTCCTGCAAGGTTTTTTCTGTTCAACTTCTGCTAGTTCTGGATAAAGCAAGACTGCTGATTTGAGCTGATAGTATGGACCACTGAAGCTTTAACAGCATGGGATCTGACATCTATGAGACAAGAAGTAAGGAGATTGGGAGGTACTTTAGGCACATGACCTATGGACATATCACTTCTAAAATGGGAGTAATGTCACTCATTGTGGCGCTTCTTAAACAATTTTACAATCTTTAAAGAAGGCCCTATGAATTTTCTGGGTTTGATTTTTTTACAAATAAAGGGCTGATCATAACAATATTTTCTATGGAGCTGCTTGATTATGTCATTCAGGGAGCTCTCCTGTACCTCCCTCATCGAAACAAGGTCTGTTTTGGGTGGGGAGTGGGCAACAACAGGCTCTTGTGGGCAGAGACTGTGGCACTCCTGACACCATACTGATAAAATGTTAGACTGGGTGTCAGCTCTGTGATGATGAGGCTGGGGCAGGGGAAACAACGTGTAAATATATTGAGTTATCTATGTTTAACAAAAGCTGTGGTGCATTTAATAATTGGCTGCTTTTAGGTCTGAGGCTGTTATATCTAAATCCTTCCTTATCTGGGCACTAGTAATAGGCGTCACAGTGAACAATATTAAGAAATAATTCAGGCTGAAAATGTGTCTTTTCTTTGGTAAGTTTTCAGTTTCATCAGTTCCTTGGTCTGCCTCCCCACTTAGCTGCAGGATTATCAGCACCTGTATGAAGAAAAGTTTGGAAACAAATGTGAGTCTAAAAGAACAGTAGAGCTGTCATCTTAGCAACATTCATTACTAATCTATTCTTTTCCATATTCCCATATTTGAACCAGAAGCAAATATATTTATCTGCTTGGTTAATTTTTTTAAAATAGCTGATTTCTATATGCTAATGACAAATTTTTAAACAACTAGTCAAAACAAAAATATAGGGATAAAATGTCCATGAAAATATTAGAAACATTAAACTCCCCATTAAAAAAAAAAAAAATCGGTTCTATTTCAAACTTATTACACCAGAAAGGAAGAAGGAAATTTCACTGTATCAGTAACAGAAAATGCTGACTGCTGAGCTCATGTCCTTTTTCTCCCATACCTGAACACATACCTGACTGTCCTGAGAGCACAGCCAGCAGAAGCAGCAGTTTGCAAAGAAGGGTGCAAAGAAAGGCCTCAGCTGAATTTGTACCTGCATAAACCATCTCAGGTATGGTGGCGGCAAGTCACAGGGCAACCTCCCCAGCAGGTGTTGGAGCCATCTCGCTGCTCCAGCCAGAGGAGACGCTCCCACACAGACAGAGCTGCAGATGGTGGGTGCAGCCCTTCAAGCCCCAGGCTGCAGGGAGCATCTGGGGCCTCTCACTGATGCCAGGAAAGATGGCCCGCTGTCCTGCAGAAGGAGCACTGGCTTGGAGCAGCTGTGCCACCAAATGGCAGAGTTACAGGAGGAAGTGAGCAGGCTATGCAGCATCAGAGAAAGTAAAGGGAGATGACAGGATCTTCTCTGAGATGCAACAGCTTGAAGTGCCCCAGTCTTCACCTACAGTAGAGATGCAGGCAGTGTCTGGCTCTAGTATTAAAGTAAGGGTGGCCTGTGGAGGACATGAAGGATGGAATCTCATGACTTCTGGCTTCAACGGGAAGGCTTCTGTCCCACCTCAGAGCTTACAACCAGAAAACGGGTTCATTACCCTCAAAGTGGAAGAGAAGCCAGATGTGCCTTCAAGTAAAGGATCTGGGCCACCTGACCCTGAACCATGCAAGACCACTTGGAAGAAGTGGTGAGTGATTGTAAGGGGCAACTCTGCTGTGGAAGACAGTCACCTGTCTGCAGACCTGACCTGTCACTGAGAGTTTTTCTGCCTGCTGGGGGCCTGGATCCAGGATGTTGTGGAGGAACTGGCAAAGTTTGTCCAACCCTCTGACTAGTGTCCCATCTTGTTCTTCCATATGGACACAAGTGGTACTGTCAGGGCAACCCACAAGTGCATGATGACCTCTGCAGATGGGAGCAGCCTAACATTGGCGGGACTTTGTCCGCATGGGGAACTTCAGCCACCCTGCTATCTGCTGGAGAGACACAGCAGGGCATAATCCATCCAGGAGATTCCTGGAGTGCATCAATGAGAACATCCTGACCCAAGTGACAGAGGAAACAGTGATGAGAGGTGCTCTGCTGGACCTCATACTTGCCAGCGATGGGTTTATTGGGGCTGTGAAGGCTAAAGGCAGCACTGGCTACAGTGACCATGAGATGGCAGAGTTCAGGATCCTGAGAGAAGGGTCAAGGACAAAAACAAGATCACATCACTGGACTTCAGGAGAGCAGGCTGTGGCATTTTTACTTGAGAGAGTCCCACAGGATAACACCCTGGAGTGAAAAGAAGCCCAAGAAAACTGGTTAATATTAAAGGAGCACCTCATCCAATCTGAAGTCCATCCCAACAAGTAGGAAGTCAGCTAGAAATGCAAGGAGACTTGCATAAATGAAAAAGGAACTCCTGGCAAAACTCAAACATAGAAAGGAAGCATGCAGAGGGTGGAAGCAGAGACAGGTAATGTGGGAAGACTACAGAAACATTGTCCGAGCATCCAGGGATGAGGTTAGGGAAGCCAAAGTCCAAATGGACTTCAGTCTGGCAAGGGATGTCAAAGGCAAAAGAAAGGGCTTCTGTAAGTATACAGATGACAAAAAGAAGGCTAGGGCATGCTGCTGAAGGAGATGGAGGACTTAGTGGCATAGCACATGGAAAAGGCTGAAGTACTGAATGCTTTCTTTCCCTCAGTTTCTATTAGCAAGACCTGCCTTCAGGAATCCCAGGTCCCAATAACCAGGGAGAAAGTCTGGAGTAAGGAAGATGTAGTTGATCCTCTTCCTTTGTGGAAGAGGATCAGGTCAGGGAATACTTAAGCAAACTGTACTTACAGAAGTCCATGGGCCCTGATGGGATGCACCCGTGAGTGCTGAGGGAGCTAGCTGTGTCATTGCAAGGCCACCCTCAATGATCTTTGATTGATTGTGGTGACTGGGAGAAGTGCCTGAGGACTCAAGGAAATAAAACATCACTTCTGTCTTCAAGAAGGACCATAAGGATGAGCCAGGGAACTGCAGGCTGACCTCGATTCCTGGGAAGGTGAGGAAGGAGCATTTCCAGGCACATGATGGACAAGAAAGTCACTAGGAGTAGTCTAAAGGGCAAGTCATGTTTGACCAACCTGATTACCTTCTGTAATGAAATTGCTGGCTTGGTAGAAGATGGGAGGGCAGTGGGGACTGTCTGCTTGTCTTCAGTAACATTTTTTACACTGCCTCCTGTAAGATCCTCACAAAGGAGTTGTTGAAGTACAGGCTGGATGAGCGGACAGTGAGGTGGATTGAAAACAGGCCCAGAGGGTAGTGGCAAGTGGCACAAAGTCTAGTTGGAGGCCTGATTAGGGGCCAGTGCTCGGTCCAGTTCCATTGAGCATCTTTGTTAATGAGCTGGGTGATAGGGAAAAGGGTACCCTTAGCAAGTTTCCTGATAACACGAAACTGGGAGGAGTGGCTAGGTCACTAGAGGGTTGTACTGCCATCCAGAGACACCTAGACAGGCTGGAGAAATGGGCTAACAGGAACCTCATGCAGGCGAACAAGGAGAAGTGCCAAGTCCTGCACCTGGGGAGGAACAACCCCAGCCAACAGTGGATGCTGTGGGCTGCCTGGATGGAAAGCAACTTTCCAGAAAAGGACCTGGGGATCCTGGTGAACACCAAGTGTTGAACATGCACTAGCAACATGCTATTGCAGCAAAGAAGGCCTCTGGTATCCTGCTTTATGGGCTGCATTAGGAGGAATATTACCAGAAGGCTGAGGGAGATGATTCTTCCTCTCTACTCAGCAGTGGTGAGTCCATGTCTGGAGTACTGTGTCCAGTGCTGGGCTCCCCAGTACAAGACAGACATGGACACACAAGAGAGTCCTGCAAAGGGTCTATGTACTGGAGCATCTCTCTTAGGATGGAATGCTGAGAGAGCTGGGACTGTTCAGCCTGAACAAGAAAAGGGTCAGGGGGGATCTTATCAATGTATATAAAGGGCACAAACAAGACAGAGGCAGGCCTTTTTTCAGTGGTGCCCAGTGACAGAACAAGAGAAAATGGGCAGAGACCATGAGGGTGACCAAGCACTGGCACAGGTTGCCCAGAGAGGTTGTGGAATATCCCTCCTTGGAGATACTCAAAAGTTGCACATGGTCCCAGGCAACCAGGTTTAGGTGTTCCTGCTTGAGCTGGGGCATGTTGGATCAGGGCACCTCCAGAGAACCCTGCCAACCTCAGCCATTTCATAGTATGATAAAGAATAAATTGCATAGTATTTTCTGATTACTTTCTATAGCTTATATTTATTTTATAGCCCATTATAATAGATCATGTACATATAGTACTGCTATAGTAGTCTTTTCTCACACTGACAAGACACATATTTCTTGTATGTTTCTTGGAGAAAAGACTAGTGTGCGGTACTGGGTGTTTTAAAGTACTTTGCAGTTCTAAAAATGAACATAATAGGCAGGTAATTTAGAAAAAAAGTAATTCAGCAGCCCCATCTTTCAGTTCCTGAACATTTCTCTGTGACTGGTAACTGGGTTTATGCTAGGTAGATGGGAATGATTAAACCAGATAATATGAAAGCGTTCAGCTAGATGTCAGGGGGGATTGCTGTGATATGGTTGTAAAGCTCAAGAAAGGAGCACTCTTGTAGGAAGTCAGAGTGGGAATGCTAGGACAGTTTAGTACAGGAAAGAAAGGGTTACAGGTCAATGTATTCCTCTTTAAGTTCACAAAGGATGAGTCTGGAGTGACAGATGGGCTAATATTGACTGGTTGAAACTGGCTACATTTCCATTTACTGCAAACGGTGACATTTCTAATGCAAGATGGCCAGTCTGGCAGTTTTCCATTCCTCAGATAAAAAGACCTGAATGAAGAAGGACTACTTTGCTCTATTACATCATCTTCTTACATTGATTTTGTACATTTTTTTTCCCTTTGAGATGCTATATTCTGGCCATCTGGCTGCCTCTCACTTCCCTTGGCTCTGATACTGAAGTAAACAACATAGACTGTGGAAAAGACCAATATTATTTAGCACATTATTGAATCTCAAAGACATTCATACTCAAGCTTCCCACTCTTCTAATAAACTTTGTTGGAAAGAAAAGAAGCTAGAAGTTATTGCATGTGAATTTATCTGTGTTTATTTACTGTGAGTGGAATTTTCAAGCTTTCTCAGTGTGAGAGCCTGAGTCTCTTTCCAAAAAAAATGATCTCACACTGAAACCAGATTGCCAAAACTATGCATATCCCAGATCCAAAAGAATAGTTAAGCTCCTAATTATAATATGCCTGTTTAAGGCCTCAACTTTCTATTAATTTCCTTAACTAGACAGTAGGATCCTAAATATTCTGTTGGTTCTGTGACTAGTGATCTAATGCATAAATAGGCACCAACTCCTACTTTGAGAAAAATCTATGTAGAGTATGTACCTGAATGTGTAATCACCCATCTATTAATAAAACTGGAATGATTCATATGAGAGATTAAAACCAGTTGACATGATCTATTTGGAAAATGTTGATGGCTCAGAAAGAACTAGGATGTGGTACTGTATGCCAGAATTTACATCATCTGTTTCAATTCATTTACAGCCTGGAAGAAAATTATCTTGAATGCATATGCATTATTTTCCAATAGGTAAAGTCTACACCAGTGTCTTTTATACATCATATAAATGCAATATATCACTGTTACAAAAGTGCTGGGTAAGCAGCTCATTGCGCAACAATATATAATGTATAGGGTGAAAAAAAAGCCCTGAGCTACCAGTCTGAATGACATATGCCATGGGACTTGTCTACCAGTACAACATGTTTGAAAACTTTAAAAGCCCTCAAGAATAAAGTCTTAAACTTAATTCAAGATGAGGGAAGAGCATTCTATATCGGTCATTATTTTGTAATGTGGTATGTTTATTTGTGATGAAATATGAGTTTCGAACTGAATGATTGCTTATTGTAACTGATAACCATTGCATGAAAACAGAACCCAGTCCCACAACATACACTTGAGTCTTCACAAGTGGATTGGTAAGTCTTAGTGGCTGCCATGCTAAGGCACTTAAGCCTTCCAAATTCCAGGTGAGCTGCAGTTTATCACAAGGGAAATTTAAATTCAGTAACGATCTCAGTCGCTGACACTAGCATGCACTAGGTACCTAACACTGACTTCTGGGTATTCTAATACAGCTCAGCTTTTTCAGTGCTGACCAGCTTACTGCCTAGCGACTGCCAGAGCTTTCTCTGGATCCATGACCCAAACCTTGCAGAGGTGGTGCTTGATCCAGTTATTTACACACCAAACACAGTCATAGCCTAAAGAGATACAAGCTTTAAGCACACAAAAAGAGGCAGCAAAGGCTTCTAAAATTACCTTAAGTTTGCAGTATAGTTTGATGGTGAAGGTATATGTTTATGAGGGAGATGAGTGTCTGGATCTGCCTCAGGCAAAAGAGATGCTCAATGCTCTCAAAGACCAGGAAGTTTCCAGTAGGCTTTCGGAAAGACCACTCCTAATGAGGAAAAACCCAGGATATATTCCAGGTTTCATGTCCACATCTTATTTACTTAGATCCATGATAATAAGTTCATCAACAGAACTAATTAAAAGTGTATTACTGAATTGTAATTACAGGAATTGCTTTGCAATTCAACTTAAAGAATAACTTGAATTGGCTTTTTTGTATGGCACGCTAAACTGAAAGTTAGTAAAGCTAAGAAACGCTGTCGAGCAGGAACTGGCTATTGCATGTATTTAAAATTAAGGATTTTAAACTTAAATGGTGTTTGGAGTCCATAGTTCATGCTGTCCATCCTTCCAAAAAGTTACTGACAGGCATCTTGCTCACCCAGAGCCTGTAAATTAGTCTCAGGCTGCTTTTATACCGGTTTAACAATTAATAAGATCTATGATAGTTGAAAATTTAAAACATCGTTTTATTCAATTAAATTCTAAAGACAAAAGCCTTTCTTATTAATTATTAAAGCAGTATGAAAGCAGGCTGGAGACACTGGGATTTCACACTGGTTCTGTCAGAAATTTTAACTTACTATTAAATAGCTACCTGACAGAATTTTGAAAGGAAATGGTGAATGTGGGTTTTTTTAACAAAATTATTCCATTTAAGCAGACCTCTAGGTCAAGTCTTGGCCATCATTAACCAGCTGAAATTGTTAAGTTTGTATTTGACCTACAGTCCAATATTAGCTTCTACCAAATGCTTCTCTTGTTAGCTACGCAGGTCTGTTACCAACATGCATCAATTGCAAAAGAAAATGGTTGGATTTTTAAAAAGCCATTTAAATAGGTATCCTTTGCCAACATACATGTTTTTTCGTAACGGTTAAATTATTTGGATTCCGCCTTTGCCAAGATTTGCTCAGTGAGAGGAGAAGGCTACAGGACTGCAATGTCCTTTGTACCTGCTTGGAAGTCTATGTCAATTACTAAAAACCAAGAATGGCTTTAATTTAGGCCAACTGACACACCATATTCAAATGAAGGGACAGGGAAGCTATCCACAAGTTGAAGGACAAAACAGCCAGCAGCTCTGTCCAGAACCTTACATCTTTACAAACATGTTTGCAAGCAGGTGCATGTTCCCCCTTTTTCCAAAAGCATTTGAAACCAGGCGTAACTGTATTTCTAGTTATGAACAGCAAGGAAAGACATGATCAGTTTAAATTTAAGAACTGGCAAGATCTCAGTATCTGTCACTTCCTGTAGCCAGTGAGTCCTCACAGACCATGGAAACTGTCTAAAAGGAAAATCAGTCATGAATGCAATAGTCCTTGTATTCATTACTGTCATCACTGCTGTGCATACTGGCTTCCACTTCTAGCCAGTCCTTTCCATCTGCTTAGTAATTGGATCCTCTTTAGACTTGGGAAGGCTTTGAAATGTGCAATAATTGTAAATAATAGTTTGGACCATGTTAATTTCCAAATGCCATTATTTTACCAGTGAGATGATCCAGTTGTCTCCACAGCACAATCCTCCAGTCTGCTTGGCATGGGAACATAAATGCAGTCTTTTGTATTTACATGGCTTCTGCTGTGTTGTGGTGTAGCCTTGGCTGGTAACCAAGCCCCAGGCAGCCGCTCGGTCACTCCCCCTCACCCAGAGGGGTGGGGAGGAGAATCAGAAAGAAATGTAAAACTCGAGGGCTGAGATAAGAACAATTTAGTAAGTAAAGCAAAAGCCACACACGCAAGCAAAGCAGAATGGGGAATTAATTCACCGCTTCCCACGGGCAGGCAGGTGCTCAGCCATCCCCAGGGAACAGGGCTCCATCACGCGTAACGGTTACTTGGGAAGACAAATGCCATAGTGCCACATGTCCCCCCCTTCCTCCTTCTTCCCCCAGTTTATATACTCACCGTGACGCCCCACGGTGTGGAATATCCCTTTGGGCAGCCCAGGCCAGGTGTCCCGGCTGTGTCCCCTCCCAGCTCCCCGTGCCCCCCCAGCCCTCTCGCTGGCCAGGCCTGAGACACTGAGAAGTCCCTGACTGAGGATAGACACCACCCGGGCGCAGCCAAACCCACCCGTGTGCTGTCAGCATTGCTCGCACAGCACAGCCACAGCACAGCTGCACCCGCTGCCGAGAAAACCTATGCCAGCTGAAACCAGGACATGCTGACAAACATTTCCAGTGCATACACTAAGGTAATATAAAAAAACTGACACTATTAGGAACAGGGAGAGCAGGGCATTTTAATTACAGTATGTGCAGTCACTTCTGCCTTACAGGGCAGTTACAGTACTTTGAAATTATTCCTTTTCTTCTACCTTCCATGACTGCATAAAAGGTCTCTAAAAGTCTCGTATTTATACCTCTCTAAGACAGGTTATAAGACGTGCAAAGCAAAAACCTGTTTGAGGCTACAACATATAGTAAATTTATCTTGCATAAATCATGTCATCCTCCTTGCCAAACTGCCACACCAACCTATCTGTGCCCTGCCTAGCAGCAACTCGCCAAGTTCTTTCTTCGCGAGGTAAGGGTTAACCACTCTGAATTTCTTACTTAGAAATGCGAGGAACACACTTTTTCACCACTTCCTGAGAAGTGTCTTAGTTTTCTTTGTGCTGTTTGGTCAAATTAGCAATCATACCATCTTGTCTTTCGTAGAATAATAGAATCACAGAATGGTTTGGGTTTGAAGGGACCTTAAAGATTATCTATTTCCAGCCCCACTGCCATGGGCAGGGACACCTTCCACTAGGCCAGGTTGCTCAAAGCCCCGTCCAGCCTGGCCTTCAACACTCCCAGGGATGGGGCATCCACAGCTGCTCTGGGAAACCTGTTCCAGTGTCTCAGCGCCCTCACAGTAAAGAGTTTCTCCCTTATTTCTAATCTAAATCTACCCTCTTTCAGCTTACATCCATTCCCCTTTGTCCTACCACTACATGCCCCTGCAAAAAGTCCCTCTCCCGCTTCCCTGTAGGCCCCTTTAGGTGCTGGCAGGCTGCTGTAAGGTCTCCCAGAGCCTTCTCCTCTCCAGGCTGAACAACTCCAACTCTCGCAGCCTGTCTTCATGGGAGAGGTGCTCCAGCCCTCGATCACCTTCATGGCCTTCTATGGACTCACTCCAGCAGGTCCAGGTTCCTCTTATGCTGGGGACTCCAGGTCTGAATGCAGCACTCCAGGTGGGCTCTCACGAAAGCAGAGTAGAGCGGGAGAATCACCTCCCCCAACCTGCTGGCCATGCTTGCTGTGATGCAGCCCAGGGTACAGTTGGCTTTCTGGGCTGCAAGTGCACATTGCCAGGCCATGTTGAGCTTCTTGTCCACCAGCACCTCCAAGTCTTTCTACTCAGGGCTGCTCTTAATCCACTTTCTGTGCAGCCTATATTGGTGCTTGGGATTGCCCCAACCAAGGTGCAGGACCTTGCTGTTGGCCTTGTTGAACTTCATGAGGTTCACACAGGCCCAGCATTCTTTTTCTCACTGATGCTGAGGATGAAAATACTTTGGAATATCCAATGGAGTTTAATGAGTTCGGCAAAATAAAGCTACTACTGTTCCTTATTAAGTGTTCACTTTTAAATATCTTACTGTCTATTTCTTGTCTTCGCTGGCTAGCTGGTTTTGGCTACTGTTGCAGGTAAGTTATTGAGTCAGTGGACCTTCAGTCTGACTGAGCAGACCTCTGGTGTGGCTTTTATATTTGTACAGAAAATGAATAAATAAATCGTTCAGAAAACTAAAATAAGAGAGCAAACCCCACAAAACTGAGATGAGTCTTCCTTTTATTGCTTTTTCTCTGAAAATTTGGGTCAGGTGAAGCTGGGATAGAAATAATTTCAGGTGTAAATGAAGTCAGTGCGATCCCTGCCCACCCACCCACGCACCCTGCCCCCCCACCCCCCCAAGATATTCTAGAAGTTGTCAGGTCTACAGAAAACGAAGTGCAAGTTAAAAACATGGTTTATGAATCAGTGGTAGATTAAAAATGTGTGACTTACTGTAAACTATGTATTTTCATGTTGCTTATTCCTTTGTCTCTACCCTGTGTGAAGGCATCTGTTATATAAACAGTTAAATGGGAAAGGAGGACAGCATGTACAGACACTAATCTGAATTCTGAAACTTCTGTTTTGCCAAGGTTTTGGTCAGATTAGTTCCCTGGTTTTATCCACAGGATGCCCTCACAAGTAGTTGTGCTGGCAAAGGATGGGGATGGAGGGGGATTCTGTGATGTAGAAGCAGGGCCGAGTCAGCGTACTCGTTTTGGCTGAGACAGAATCAAGAAACAAGGAGCAGCTAAGTCAAAAGTAGAACTGTATCACTGCTGAGTGTAGACCTTTATTTTCAGGAAGGAGACATAACAGCAAAATATGTGCAGCCTATGGAATTTCAATCATATTAGGGCTCTGATGGTGAAATTTAGTTTATAGGATCTACTGTCTTTTCTTCTTCCTCATCTCAAACATTTCAGGATAACAAAATTATTATTTTTTCAAGCCATCAGCAGTCTTCTCTCACAATGCCTTCAATTTAAAAGGTTTGCTCATAGATCTGCTCTGATATGATACAACATCAGTGCTGGCAAAAATATAAAAATGATGCCATCTGTTGTTGAACTGGATACAGATGTCAATTTTTTTAACTGGGCAACCAATCTGAATTGTTCACAGCAGGAGTTATTCAGTTTGTCCTGAATATTCACATCCTAAATTGGCCATCATGGTGATCCAGTGGTTACTCAATTAACATTGAGTAACTTAAAACATCTAATAATCACAAATTACACATTTAACTTTTACCCTTTTGAACTTTCCAACCCTTGGAATTAAATAGGAGTATGCTTCTGGCAACTGAAAATCAGCCTGAAGGCTTTATGATCAGAGAGAATAATAACTACCAATAATACATGTGAACAAACTATTTTACAGTTATTCTATTCCTATATATCAAGCTATAATTTAGTTTTCCATCTCTCTTTCCTGCTAGTGCTTTAAAGAAGTCCATTCCTGTATCAATAAAGGTGAAAATATAAATATCACGAAGTAAGAACCAGCTCTTAAAGGTTTAATGAAAATTCCGTGAACCCAAAGAAGGCCAGGTTTAAACACAAAGATAACGTCACATGTCTTTTTTATACCATGCCAGTTAAAAATTAATACGAGAGATAATAGTGCATTACATGTAAAAAATATTATTACAGCCAGTGCATTATCTATTTTGATGTTTATTTTACATTACATTCAAATAATTTCTACACTTTTGATGAAAGCAGCTAGACAAAAGCCTGGAGTATTGCCAGTTGTTCTAATTAGGAAAAAGAGTACCGATGCCCTTTTAACAACTCCATGTATTTTATTCTAAAGTAGCCCAGTATTCTTCTTGTTTGTATTAACCCCTGTTTACCTGAATGCTGGAAGAATGTTTATTATCTTAGGCCATGTCAGCTGTGGCTACCTCAAAAGCTCATGCTCTTGACTACTTTTAGGGTTAAATCCTGGTCTTCTTCAGCTTTACCTCAGGCTGTCAAGTTTCATACCATGAACATAAGGTGCATTGGCTTTTTACTCCCAGCCCCTAACAACAGCATCAGCATCTCCTGGCTTTGAGTGTCCTGCTATGGCATCTCTCCCTGCACCTGCTGCATGCAGACCCTGAGGCAGGAAATCCTGTGGCACTGTGCGGGTAGCCAGGGATGAGCAAGCACACGCCAGTGGAGCCCAAGCTCAGGATGTCCAGCCACCACGGCCCCAAAAGCAGCTGCTTACTTTTACTGATTGAAGTTTCAGAGCACTGTTCACTAGGAAGAGATGAAAAGTGGGCGGCATACTGTGCTTGCTGAACTGTGAACAGTATGAGACCCTTGATTAGCGTAAAGAATATCCTGGAAAAGGACATAGTTGTGTGATCCCCTCGTCATGAGGATCATGTTTGATTGATCTTTTCACTTCTAGCAGCAGAGAGAAAAAGGAACAATACAGAGAGTTATAGCAGTGGAGCAGAGAATATATGCTTCCAAAAGAACTTAAATTAACCTCTGCAAGTAACTATGAACTGATTCTGGAATGCTTTTGCTTCCATTTGTGTCTCACTTAAATGTGATTGAGTATAAGTGGTTGTTCTATACAATGGACGTAGCTTTTAACAGTTACTGGCAAATTTGGGGCAAAACATTTCTAAATTAGTCTTTCCATCTGAAAATGTTAAAGGAGAAACAAATGTTTCTCAAGCCTGCTGCCTTGTAAACAGGAAGATAGCCACCCAAGTGCCTGTTCAGAACTAGGAAATTAATGTAGTTGATCTCTTTCTAGCCTCCAGCTAAGACCAGCATCTGCCAGTTTTGTGGGATATGCTGGGGTAGGTTTTCCATTGTCTCATCTGCTGAGGCACTTAGGAGCCTTTGCAACTGGAAAATTTAGATTTTCGTTAGCATTTAATTTTAAAATATTAAAAAAATAAATAGGTTATACAGCTTTAGCAGGAAAGGCTGTAAAATGGTTAATCACAACAAAGCAACTAATTGACACAGTCCAGCTAGTGACTGGTGAACCAGATTTAGCCCATAGGCTGCTCATATGCAGCCTCATATCAAAGGCACCTGAGTGCCTGCCTGCCCTGCCACAGAAACTTCAGAAAATGCTGCAGTTGGGGCTGCCATGGAGAGGTGCTGCTGCTCAGCTGTCCTTTTACCTTGCCAGAAGCAGCAGCAGCTGCACCAGGAGGATAAGGGCTCTAGCCTTCAAGTGCATCCACTTAGGGATTGCATTGGGGGTGGATGAGATACTCAGCAGTGGCTGCATATTCACACCCACAGTATCTTCTTCAGAACAAAGGAAGGTGGTTTTCAGTAATCTCCCCCAAACAATCTGATTGTAAGTATATTCAAGCATCCCTGAAAATCCCAACCCTAGCTTTATATTTAAACTCTTAAATAAAAATTCAGATCAGTATTTTTCATTTGCTTTTAAATTCTGTGTGATGATTTCCTTGAAATAGCTTACAGAAAAGGAAGGATTTAGATCTAAAAAGGCAGTCTTGCCTGTTACAGGTTGTAATGCTGAAATATAAGGAGAATGGTCTGATTTCAATCAAATGACATTTTAATTATTTAGTCTGTTTAATCTATTATTGAAAAACTCTCATAATGCAGCCTCGGAAAACCTTCCTATACTAAACTGAGGGTTTTTTCTGGCATTGTATCAGAGGTTTCCAATATTCTTGATTAATCATAGCTAGGTTATATGCCCTATAAAATTAACAATATATGAAGTTTCAATAATTCATTTGATCTTAATAAGAACAGTCCACCAGAGCCAGTGAATTTTTGAAAATAGATTAAGCTACAAAACCCAAATAATTAAACACTGATTTATTTTTAAAACCAGACCATCATTCTCAGGTTTTTTTCAGCACTTTCCACAATTAGAGTATTAGTATGTGTATGTAAGACTATTTTAAAGTTAATCCTCCCAAACACACTTCTCATGGAAAAAAAACCTATATCAATATTTACTGATTGTGCATCTATGAATTCTCCAATGATTTGGAGACCTGTAGCTCTGAAAAGATTGTTGGAAAGGAAGGTGATCCTTTAAATTCCAGCAAGCATATATTCTCATTCAGTCAAGGTCACTTATCAATCAAATGGATGTCATTTCATAAACACCCCTGAACAACTGTGTTCTATTATCTAAATGGGAAGGAGAGGTGTTAATGGGTGTCTGTGGGATGAAATCAATTTAGCTTGGAGGCACTCAGCTGTTAGAACAGTTGTGAACATGTCTGGCTGCTAATATATGCTGATTAGTATTAATATCATATGATGTCTGAAATGTGTCTGGCATGACATTTCTAAACCAATGAATGGTGATTACAACTCTGTTTTCTTTATTCTTTTATTTAAGTAATTGCTTCTGGCTGTGTGGACTATCAAGTTTGCAACACATGCAGTGCAGAGTTTGGAGATTTATACCCAGAGGCAACTTCTCGTTGCTGGGATCCTGTTGGAAAAGGAAAATAAAGAGTATTTGACCTGTTATTTACTGGCCGCAAAGGGTCCTGCAGAGCCCACTGAGAAAGTGACAAGGACCTGCACTGAAGAATTAGAAATATAAGCATATAATAGTATTCTTGGTACTTATGCTGACAACATATGATTGATGTGCTGATGCTGACAAATTATTATTATGGAGTTTTCAAGTCCTGAACTACAGAACAAACTTCAAAGGTAGTCCAGTTCATTTAGATTCAGGAATTCTCTTTATGACTCCACCTGCATCTGCCCACCCCCACCCCCCCAGCATGATACAGATATGACAGAAAAGTTTAGTGCCAGAGGGGACACAACATTGATTAAAAATATCAACAAAACAAATGTTTGGGTTTTTTCACAAAGGAGTAACTTGTCCACTGTGCCATTTCAGTAAAGGAATGCAGAGGGATTAGGAAAATATCAGGGATGCCCAGACTGCACCACTTTGGTACGTCTCAAATACGTCAGCGAAGGCACTGTGCAACAGAAGTAAACTTGGGTGTCTGTTCTAAGAAAAAAAAAAAACATCTTCCAAAAAGCCTATTCAGAAGAAATGATTAAATCAGTTCCCTGAAAACCCTTGGCTCCGATTCAAGAGTATTCAGTGATTTCTGACAAAATAGGCAACAGTCGAACTTGAGGGGGGAAAAGGAAAATATTGACTAGTTATCAAAACAGGCAAAGCTCTTCATTAAAACTAAGTAAGTGTTATAGATAAAATTGAAAGTAGAAAAAGATAGTATGCTGAGATAAGACAGGTTTTCAAATGTCTTTGTCCAAGGTTGATAGTGCAAGCTTTTTTAAGTCTGGGTCATAGAGGAGCTAATCGCTAAACTGATGAGAAATATAGATAATTCCATTTTTATACACAGGATCCTTACATGTGAAAATAAAAAAGTGTACATACTTTGTGTGCAAGGGGAAACAGTTTCCAAAAGTTTCTATATCTTCATAAGAATTTTTAAAAAACATTATAATGTATGTAAACTGTTACATAAAGCCTAATTTAAAATAAATTAATTAGACTTTATTCTAAAAAAAAAAAAAAAACAAAAAAAAAAACCACCAAAACCCCTAAAAAACCCAGAAAAGACCCTACCAGACCCTAAAACCTAAAAGACAAGGAAAAAATGCCAACAAATTGAAACAATTCAAAATTCCATTATCTGTCATATTCCAAACAGAACTCCAAGGTTTGTCTTGGGTATTAAGTTAGCCAGGATGAAACTGGAAAACATGTCCAGAAGCCTCAAAAAATAAATTGCTAAGCATCAGTTCCAAACACAGCTGTACCCTCCGCCAGAAATGAATGAGAGAAAATTATCTTTTTACCATGCTGGAATGCCATTAAGGAAGAGTTAGGGTAATGTGAGCCATGATATTACCTTGGATAAGTTATACTTTTTGTCCTGTCTATTTGTCATAGGGGGAAGAAAAGTCAATTTCAAGAGAAAAAAATTACATGGGACATAAGTAAAAAAGAAAAAAATTACTTTCACAATAACTTTGTAAGAAAACAAGGTCTCTGGTAATTGGTGGGAATCAGTCCTTAAACTCTATAGAAAGCTGGGAATAACTGCAGTTGGGTTCTCATGGAGATAATCTTCCCTTATATATTTTTTAACATGGAAAATCTATAGATCATTGTTTTTCTCAGCTTAAGGTAGCTTGCATATGCATTCATCCCCTGGCAACCTACTCCAAAGAAAAACAAAGTCTTTGCATCTTATGGGGTTTTTTAAACTATTCCAGCAATTTATGTATTTGTGTTCATTAATATTTGTATGTCAATTTGTATTAAGTATATGTATTCAGAAGGATACACTGATTGTTACTGATACAAAACCTGCGGTAACCAAGACTTTAGCATGTGGATTTCATTTGTAAATAATTATAGCCACTGTTTAATTTTGCTTATGTAATCCAGATGAAATAAATCTTACTGATTAATTTAAAAACAAAACAATTAACAGATACAGATTTGAGGCAATGCTGTAGGTAATTCAGTTGTGGTTCTTATTCCAACTTGTAAACATCATTATTCCTTTATTGTCTTTATAGTGAAACTGTTCAAACTCTGGAGCTGGGGGAAAAAAGGGAAAGCATAATACAAAAGGAGATTTAAAACAAACAAACAAACAAAATAGAAATAGAGGAAGAGATATTTTAAAAAAACTCCAACACCTCAGAATTCAATGCAGAGAAAGCAACCTCGTACTCTCGTGCCAGTATGGTAAAATTTAGTAACCTAATTTGTGCATTGTAAGATTTAAAAATTAAAGTTTTCAAAGATAATTAAGGTAATACTAAAAAGGATGGAAAGGAAACTTATTTTAAAATTAATCTACTTTCAAAACAGATTTTTGGATTAATGATGTTCAAAATAATCTGAAAAATTTATTCCGTGCTCTATTATTTCTGTTGAGAAAATGTGAAGCCTTCAAAAATCTCTCTCACATTTGGTGCAATTTGATTCAGGTGTAGAAGTGGATAGCTGGTTGTTTTAACTACTTCATCTATGCCTTAACTCACTTCACATATTGAAAACCAGGTAATATTGTTCATAACAGTATTTCTGAATAAAAAAAAAAAAATAAAAGTCAAATGAGATTTCCAGTTGCTGAGCTTATAAAAATTGGAAGAAGCAAATTATTTAATGAAGTTACAGGTCTAAGGTTTTTTCCTCTAGTTATTTTGAAAGTGTTGTTTTATTAAAAAAATGATTTTATGTATTTTCAGAGTTATGATTGCAAACCAATACAGCAATTTAACAATTTAACAGTCAGAAATGCTATTTTTCTATGTATTTAAAGTTATGCACCTATTTAAAAACTTTAAAAAAAAGGTTTTGAAAGTACAGAATGAATCTATGTTTTCAAATCAAATGGAAATAATAAGCCTTTCAGCCAGAATAAACATACATTATTTAGAAAGGACTTCAGATGATATGTTGTTAGAGTGTAATTGTTTTGCTTTACTGTAGTATTTTAAACAATACATATTTTTAAGAATATGAAATAATGGAGGTGTTAGTGAACACAGGAGGATGAGTGAGAATCATCTGGACAACTGGGTACCTTTCAACAAGGAAGGTGCCTGAGAGAAGGCAAAACTTGATTACTTGTGTCTCTGTATCTTCTCCAAGGAGACCAACACAGACCCAGGGCAGTTTCTTTGCCTCTTGAGAAAACCTGAGGCGCACAGCGAGCATACCTGTGAGCAATAGTTCAATAAAAAACAGCCCTGGGATGACATGTTGTCATCCTGGGGCACCTGTATTTCATGTTGTACCAAACACCTTAGTCTGTAACATGTGTCATCTCAATCATAACAAACCTCCATGTTCATGAAATGGCAATGCACAAATCCAGACTTCTGTGGTGTCAGTAACGTATATCATTTTATCTGTTCAAAGCTCTCTCATGGGAACCACAAGATTTTGTTCTTGTAATAAAGAATGAGCAAGGTAGGGTGTGCTTTTCTTTAAGCATTTGCAGCAGTGATAGAGGTGGATGCCCTCATTACTTGAGGGTCCATGGTGCTTCCCTTCTGCAGTTCTACTGAACGAGGTTTTATGTCACTAGTACATCCCGTGACCCATATCTTGTCCTATCTTATGGCCCATAAGAAGTCTTTCTTTGAATTCATGTGTCTTAGCCTGTTCTTTCAATAAAACTGCGACCATACAAACGGTTTCAGAAGAAATAGAAGTGTACATGATAGTAATCATATAGGCTGAGTAAAAAAAAACAAAACGAAACACCCCACGCACACACCCTACACCTCCCCCCCCCCCCCCCCCCCCCAGACACCCCAGCCCCTAATTTTTAGGGAACATTTTATTTTGCTCCAAACTTGATTCTCTATGATTAAACAAGATTGGATTCTGTGAGTACTTGGCTATGAGACTTTAAATGAAAGGCTTATTCAAAAGAAAAACTGTCTAACTGGGCTTATGAAAAAATTGTTCAGCATCACTTCTGCTCCATGATCTTCTCTGGAGTCTTACCATCCTTATGGTCTCTACAGCTACCTCAAAGGAGGTTGTAGGCAGGTGGGGGTAGTTTTTTTCCCACAGATAACAAGCATCAGGACAAGAGGCAACCGCCTCAAGTTCTGCCAGGGAAGGTTAGATTGGATAGTAGGAAAATTTTCTTCACAGAAAGTGTGGTCAATCATTGGAACAGGCTGCCCAGGGAAGTGGTAGAATCACCATCCCTGGAGTTGTTTTAAAAATGCATAGATGCAGTGCTTAGGGACATGGTTTAGTGGTGGACTTGGCAATCCTGGGTTAACAGTTGGGCTTGATGATCTCAGAGGTCTTTTCCAACCGAAACGATTCTAGGATTCTATTTCTGTAATATCTATTGGGATGCTGATGTAATGAAACGCAAGTAAATGGAATTTTAACAGGTGAAGAGGTCAGATTAGATTTAATTTCAGAGACTACTTCCATTGCCTTGACAGAATAATACTGCACTGAACAGTTTTTCCACAAAGGTCTTATGTGTGGTACCTTTACCTATTCCAAACTTCAAAAATACCACTTATGCAGAGATCGTGATTGAAAGAGCTGAAGTGTTCATGAACATGAACACAGTGAAGAAACAAAATCACAGAAGTGAAAGTAGTGTTTTTCTATCTGGTCATGCGAAGTGGATTTTCTAACATACAGCATAACATATGACATGCTGAGTGGTTGTCTGGGATGTATCAAGACAAACATCCTTTTGTATCCCTATTACCTGAGAAAAAATTGTTATAAGGTCAAGAGGCAATTTAGGGTTGTACTGTATGAAAGAGGCAATATACACCTCAATTTCATAACTTCTTATTAATGCCATGCAAGGTTATGACTTCGTATTGATTTCTTCCTTTATGAAATTTTCTCAATTTTGTTATGTTAATCTTCAGTGCTTTACGAGAAATTACCAGAGCAAAATAATTTAATAAATTAATTCTTAATTGTCATATTTCATGTGCCTAAGTATAAATGCAGTAGCAGGCTGGCAACGACCAAGACGAACAATACCACTGTGCAGCTGCCATAACCCTGGTGAATACAGACATCTGGATGTCATAATTTTCACCTTGTCTAAAAGTCGTCACATAAAAGAGATAAAGTTTGTGTCCATTTTGGCCTTAAGCAGCACATCACTGACAAAAGTTTGTCCAATTAGTTTATGCTGTGGAACAGGATTTCAATGTATTTTCTAAATCTGCAGGAAAAAAAAGACAATTGAACCTGCCAAAGTTCTCAAGCTGGTATCTCCTAAGGCTTCTGAGTTTGCAAGTAGCTAAAAACTGGCCTGTTGTGCTACACCCTAAAGCAACGCAGCAGTGTTGAAACTGTCTAATTAACCTCCAGCTAAATCTGATATGTCGTGAAGGAATATCCCTAAACCTCAAAGCCTTTTTAACTTAGTAGGTATGGATAGCACTAGTTTTTTTCTTGAATTCAAGTCAGTGACACTAAAAATTGACTAGGCAGTAATGAATAGCTAGTTTGCATTTAAAAGCTATGATTTTTCCACAAGGGAATTCTAATTTTCTCTATATTTTCAACCTAATGAGTTAGGCAGAATCTAATATGTGACATTAGTTTTCTGCTCTACAGTTTTTAAAGTGAGGTTTATTTGTAAGTAGTTGCTTTTTCCTGCTGTGGAGCTTTCCTCTCTGACATGTGCATAGAACAATTTTAATTCGTGTAAATGTGGTAAAGAGAAGTGATCATGTGTAGTAATTTTAATGTGAACGTTTCATTTATGTGTTTTAATTCTTGATCCTCAAAATGTGTATCTGGATGTCATGCAAAAATATTAATTAACATTTTTCTAGGTAGCTTAGTAAAAACAGATGAGAGGAAAAGGGAAAGCTTAGAAATGAAAATGCCCTCTATGAATCTCTGCCTGGCTGGGCAAATATTAGTTGTCGCATATTGATCTTGCACAAGTGCATCAGAAAAAAAGGGAATATGAATTTCAATATTTTAATCATTTAAGGTCAAATTTACATTTCCATATGCAAGAAAATGGATTGTTTCATTAAAATAAGATTTTTTTTTCACTGGACTCCAGGAACTCTATGAACAGGCAGGCATAGATATTGTTCTTAGGTTTGTCTGCTATTGTTTATGAATTATCTTGCCCATGTTCAAACAAATTTGTCTTGGGAGACAAATCCCTACCCCAATCCACCCACCAGCCTTCCATCACCCCTCAAAAAACCTCAAACCCTAACTGTATTTTGCTAGCAGAGAACTTAATTTTCCTCCTTCTTAAAGTATACTAGCATATGCAGTATCTTCCCAAAGCTGACAGCTGTGGAAATGGATGACCTCGTGGTCAAGGTTATGGATGAAGAGAGTGTCTGCAACTAAGAAATCTGTGGAAATACACATAACTCTTTGGAGTCCTGCAGAACACACAGAGAACCCTCTACCCACCTGTCATGACTTTCAAGCCTAAGGTGTAATAGATGAAGATGCATGTTTAGTTTGAGTGAAACAATAGCTTTCTATCTCTACTGCCTATGAAAACTTATTCACCATTCTGGGCTTTGCTTCCCTTTCCAGCTATTTTACTTTATCCAGTGCCACTGATAAAGAACACCTGAGTTAGCTCTGAAGGGTGCCAGTCTGGTCTGGCAGAGCTGATTTTCTTAGGCTTTGCAGTACAAGAAAGTGAAAATACCATTTCTGAGGTATCTTTCCACTTTTGGTTCTGGGAGGCTTTAGTAGTTTTGGACAGGCCGGACAATGCCTTTGGAGTCCTGCATGTGTGTTAATCACACACCCCAGAGCAGTGACACTGGACATAAATCTGAGTAATCAAACTTTGGTTTGGCTGAAATATTCAAGTATCATACTTAAGAGAATAAGTGGTGGGAATGAGCTTTCACACTATCAACTCAAAGTAGGTACTGCAGTTTAACAGGTATTTAAAAACCTTGCTAAAAATAGTAATTCCTTGCCAAGTTTTATAGAGCTTGGTTCATTTAACAAGTTTATTTCCATTTAATCTCCCTTTGCCTCCTTGCTCCTCCAAAAAAAAAGAAAGACCTTCTTGTTTTGAAACCTGAATTACTTTTCAGTCCTAAACCCTGAAATTGGCTGAGTTTTTCCCTTAGAAGATCCTGCATTAGTATTGCATTGGATTTGAGTGACCAAAAATAGGGAGTAAACCACTCGGCAAAATATATGTTTATTCCGCAGTGTAACAGCAAGAACTGTTGGTGTCTGAGGACTTCTGAAGTCAAAAGAAAAACACCCTATGATTTCAGATGACAAATAATATTTGGCAATTATGGGAGTTTGCCGTAATAGTCTATGTATTCTTAAAAGCATGCCATTATATTAAACACTAAAGACCATCGCAAAAGTTGCAGTAAGTGACCCTAGATACTTCTTATGGGGTTCCAAAATATTAGGAAATTAAACTTTGGTGGTATGAGCTCAGAAGGAGGAGGCACATGGTCCCAGTGAGGTCCGCAGTCTAAGAGTTCACTTAGCAGTGATAGATGATTACCAGGGATGGAAGAAATTATTAAAGAACAGATTGTAAATGTACTAGTTTGCAATGTCTGCTTATTGGAAACATGATGTGATAATTAGTCAACAATACACGTGATCACGAAGGTAAGAAGGCAACGTTTCTCCACCCATTCAGTACATGCCTCTCAAAGCTTATGCTGGGATTCCTGCATACTATTTGCTCAGAGGCTTTTTGGTTTCTCTTCAGTTACTTGCTGGAAACTTCTGTGGCACTGTCTGCAAGAAAAATGGAAGTGGGCTGTATATCAGCTGAGGGCACAAATTAATGTGAATATACATCTGCTATGTTTGCCTCTGGATTTTGAAAAAATTTTGCATTATCTTTAGAGCAAAGGGATCCTGAATTTCTGTTCTTTAATTCTATATACTAATATACTGTCTGCAAGCCTTTCTACTGAACGGTATAGGCATCAAGCGTAAGCACTGACTGTACTAATTTATCATTTATTTCATCTATGTTTATTTTTCATTGGTTACCCTCCTCCACCTAAAATACTCTCTTCACTTCATGGATGTGATGAATGGAATGAGCTTTGTAGGTTTAAGGATAGCATTAAAAGCCTGGTGATTGCTTATGTCAAAATTATCTTGTTGATTACATAGTCAAACAGCTTTTTGCTTTCATGTCATCTTTTCATTTTTACTTCTTCTTGCCCCATATAGACTATCAGATTTTAAAGAGATGTAACCACATGCTGTTTTGAGAATACTATTACTAGCTCTTTTGTGATACTTTTTTTTCAAAGAGGTTGTAATAATCTCAAGATATATAAGTGAATAGCAACTTTCACTCAAAATTAGTTTCTCATACTCAAAAATTATGGATACCTGATTTTTTTTACCAATCTCAGACAGTTACTTCCTGAGACAATGAGTTAAACTGAAAGAATATTTATAATGTAACAGTGATATTTTATTAACTCAGTTCTTCTATATTTTACATTTTACTGGCAGGTAGGTATCTGTTCAGCCTCCCAGAAGACCATGCAAAAGAGTAGGTAAAAAAAAATAATAAAATCAAGCAACTCTTATGGGACACATTGCTCTGGCTGGCTGAGTTAGATTTATAGTTCCTAGTGGGATAAATGGGTCCTGTATTTAAAATGTCTTAATTATCACCTGCTTGACAATATCCTTCTTAAATCTGGCAGATATGTGGATCTTCCATTTCTTTTGCCAGATGTTTGTATTCTGTCTTTGAAATTTGAACTCAAGTCTTACATTTACAAAGGAGTTTGTCTTCTAAACTGTTTCACATTAAAAGTAATTTTGAAACAACACCCCTTGGGTCATAACTGGAAGAAGTGAGAAAGAGAAAACTGGTGATTAAGTGTAACATAAGGGAATTGCCTTCCTTCCATTGCAGAGGCAAGGGATAAGTGGTGTGCAGTTATGCTGCCTTCCTTCCTTTCACTGCTTTCCATTGAGAGTGCTTGCAAAAAATAGGAAGAAAAAGTAAAATCAAGCAAACAAAACTAGAACATCTGCTTTACCTTTTTGACTTGGAACTTTATTTAAATACATGAACCAGGAAGTCTGAATAAGTAAGAAGCTATCCAACATGTTGAAGGTGTGCTTTGAATGGTAGGAAGTCACTGGGGCTACCCAGAACACAGCCACTGGGCCTTTGGTGAAATAAGAGTACCAACAGGTCTGCTTCAGGCCTTCAGTGGAGCTTGTGGTGCAAGGGATCCCCACACCTCCCGCCACCCCCCCATACATCTACTTTTCCTCTTATTTGTTATTGACAGGAGAGTCACGGTAAAAATGGATGTTCACCTTACACAGGGAAAGTCCTCCTTTGGAAATCACAATCTGGCTTAAGTTCATTTTTTATTGTTTGTGTACGAGAGAGTGCTTCAGCAGGTAAGGGAGCCCAGCCAACATGTTCCGTAACTGTTGTGCCAGCCAGTCTGTCAAGCACAGGACTGCCAGATTTTTAACATTTTTTGGGTTTCATTTTCTCTTTTCACCTTAAAGAAAGTCAACTCAAAAAGCAGTGGATCTGCTTGTCTTTAAAAAAAATAAACACACACACAACACACCTCAAATAACCATAATTTTATTCACCACATTCTTTTTTTATTTCATATGTATATAATGGAGGGAAACTAACACAACTGTGGGTGGAATCATGTTGCAAGACCTTGTGTGTCTACCAGAGTATCCCTTGGGTTGTGTATAAAGGCTGTAACATACTAGTTTCCAGTTGGTTTGGTGGTGGTGGGGGTGTCTTGGTTTTCTGTGGTTTTTTTTTTCCCCTGTGTATTCTGCTGATGTGACATTCTTGGAACACATCTGCATTTTAAATGCAGTATAGCTTATCAATATTTGGAAATAACAGTCCACAATATTTTCTTCCAAAGTGACTTTCACAGTTCAAAGTTTCTGAAAATCATTCCACTGTCACTTCTCTTTACTTTAAAATGCAGAGTGATTATTTTCTTTCTTACTATCAGTGTAAGTCCTTCTTTTTGGTAACTTAAGTACTAGAGCAGTAAGGCTCACACATATTTTGTAAACAGTCACGCCCCCAAAACAGTTTAAAAAAGGAAGTATCTGGCCAGAATGTTGGGAATGCAGAACAAATTACAACTCAGTTTAAAGACATCTTTGCAGTCACAGCTGAACAGTGCTGAGGCAGTAATATGTTGATCTTTCCATTCTGCACATAATGAAACAAGGTCAAATGGTATTCCAGATGCTCATTTTGCTATTCAAGATGCTAGACCATCAATGCATTCTCTGAAAACTCAAAACAGATATTAGCATTCATACTAAAGTTGGAAAGAAATCTCTTAGAAGGAATAATTATTTTTTACATCAAAGGCAGAAAGTCCGGGACAGATTTATTATGAAGAATGAGTTCAATTGTACTAAATTACATGTTTACGTAGAATATTAATGAAGTTTTTGAGGAATTGACTTAGAATTAGCTCACCCAATCAGATTGCAGGGAGCCTGTGCAGTCACTGACCCATAATGATGGGATTCCTCTCAGCTGTCCATTGTCTGTGTTCTGAGTGGTTCTAGGTCGTTGATTTGCATAACGGCAATGTTATTATTTGCCTAGTTAAATTAAAATGTGCATCTCTCTAAATGGATCACTGCAATTTCTCCACTCTGACTGGTTCCAAGCCACAATTTTAAAGCTTTTCGTTTATTTGTGTAGTCATACATTCTCTGTTTCAGCTTTCCAGAAAGTTAAAGGTAACAGACACTTGCATGAAAGTGATAGTTCAAAAGTTGAAAAGTTGAAAAATTGAAGTTTTGGTGCAAAGACTGAGAAAGAAGGACTAACATTAAAAGCAACTGCTTTTATTACACCCTTTCTCCCTCCTTTTTATCCATTTCCCTTCCTTCCAAATTCTGTTTTTATGAGTGAGTACAGGTTTTCTCTGTCAAGCATTCTTGCCTATCACAGTTCTTTGTGTAAGAAGAATCCCAGACTCAGTTCAAAAATTCTAATAAATAATAATTTATTTTTCTTTTCATATTTGATTCTGACATTTCCCTTTTTGTTGCTCTAAGATGCTAATATATTATGCATCTTCTATTTTCATAATAGTACACTTAGGTCAGTGTTAGAATCGATCTTGAAACGGATAGAGTTAAGATTAATTTAACATATTCATAACAGCCTAGACAGTGGATTTAAGACAGAAACTGGAAAAGGTGTAGGGAAAGCCTACTATAATGATCCAGGGAATGAAGGTTCCGTATTAGAAGAGGTGTCCGGAAGAACATTGCTACTTTGGCTTAGCAACATAAGAGAGAAAAAAGAGAGAAATTGCTCTTTGTAAACATGTGAATGACATGTCAGGAAAAAATTCCTTCACATATTGCTGGCAGAAGACCAAACGATTATAAACTGCTCCAAAGTATGTTTAGGTTGTAAACTAGAGGACTGCTTCTGACTATTAAAGGTGTTCTGCATCAGCTTTTTGGTAGGAATAGCCAGGGCTTGGGCTTCCTTATGGAAGTGTTATAGCATGCTTGTCTAAAACAGGTGAGGACTGGATATGACAAAATTATCTGTACAACATGTATCTCAAGCTCAAATCTGGCAACAATAAAGGGAACACTGAAAAACTTGCCTGTTTCTGGTATTTTTGAAGAATTTTATCTCCTACTGATGGGAAGTAAGTGTCTAAGAAAAAAAAGCTAGCAGAGGTTTGTCAAGCAGAGAACACCAAACAAAGTTTGTATGTGTCTTCTGACACGCAATCTCAGTGGATAAAGGCAATGCAGCATATCTGAACAAAGCTCATCTAGCTACACAGCACAGACAATCCACGGAAACAGCAAGAAAACACTGCCTCATTAGCAGTATAGAATAAGGGAGTACATTTTTTTTCATACCAGGCAAGCTCTCAGCAATGAATGTACTGATGCAAGGACTCAATAAGAAAACAAGTGTAATTCATGTATCTAGTAATGACCTAGAGGATGATGTTAATTGAACAATAATTAACTTTGGTAATAAGCAAAAGACAATTATACATCAAATACAAAATGTTCAATGTACATGTGGTCTTACTTTTCTCATCTTGTTTTGATCTATATGCTAGATAAAGCTTAAATATAAACCACCTTGCCATAATTCGTATTTTTTCTTGTAATTTTTTTTTTTTTTGTTTACAGAAATATCAATATAAACTACACCAGATGTCTGATGCCAGAGAAAAGCTTGTGAGGGAGAAATATCAGGTGTGTGATTTTTGATTCAATACTCTGGAATTAAAATATTTTAAATTTATTTTCTGCTCTTGTGACTTCATATAATTTAAGTAATTTGAATCCTAGTACATTCCACTATTTCAAAACCATGAATGCTTCTTTACTTATCTTTTTATCCAGGCTAAATTAGAAAACAGTATGAGCACTTATCAAAGCTGCTTTAGACAAAGACTCCTATTGTTAAGGAAAGGGAACTAGTTTTTACTGAATATTTTTTCATATTTTCAATTTAAAAAAATGAGGAAGATAAGCTAGATGTACTTGCCATCCTTTCTGCTTGGACAGTTGCGTGCAGGAATAACTTGAGAACCGATCTTGGAAGAAAGAGTTAACTAAAAATCAAAGCAAAGCACTGTGAAAGAAAATTTTCTGGTTTAGCTATACAGAAAAAAAACATGTATTTGATAGCTTTTGCTGCCTGCTACTTTAAAGTTTAGCTTTAAAAGGGAAAATCAAACCAATAAATATATTTGAACAGTGTTTATGAAATCTACATGTGACCTTACATTTGGAACAACCAGAATGAAAATAGATTTTATTAAAAGAATTGAGTCAATTCTGATATTGACTGAAAAATAAATCCACTGAAATTATTCCATACCACAGAAATGTAGGCTAGAGCCTCCTCATTTTATGAAGATACTTACAACTCTTGTCATGTTCAAGAGAAGAGTCCCTGCTAGAAAAGGAATGCAGCAGTTATATTTCTTCTCCATATAACTCTACATACATGTCTAGCCTAACCCAACTCAGCTTCAAAAAGTCATTCCTATAACAAAAATGTACTGTATTCAAGGTAATTTTTACTAGAGCATATCATAGGTTAATAAGAAATTCCAGACATTCTTCACTTAGCTGAACTCAAATAAATTGCTCAAATTGTCCTTTAATTGAATTTTGTACTGTCTTGCTATAAGACGGATTGCTGGAGTATGTTGTGAAAACAGAATAAACCAAATCCAAACATCATCAGAAAAAGCTAAAGCTCACCCATTATCAATGATTCTTGTTCCAATGGCAACTTTGGCACAGAACAGTACTTAAGCAATGCAAGTATAAGACAAAAACTACTGAACAGAGAAAAATCAATGTTTTTTCATCTTTTCAAGGAAACACCCTTTGGGTATAGAAAAAGAGCAAACTTTAAATAGTTTATTAATTGATGCTTCCATCTAATGCGAAGGAGTGCTGATGCTGACAAGTCAGCATGCAGCCAGCAGTGCCAAATAGCTTACTGTAGCCCAGCAGTTTCTCCATTTGGAGACATTACCCATTAGAAATATTGATGTAGGGGAACAGACATCAGTATATAACCTGCTGTTTATAAAATGCAGGGTAGACTACATAGGACAAGATACTGTTTTCAGGATTTTTCATTTCTGGAAAAGAAAGAAGCCAGCATTAAGTACTGAATGTGTAGCAAATGAAAAATTTGGATATGCTTATGGAAAAGCCTAAACGTGTAGATTGCTAAATTTAAATTCTCTTCCCTCTTCATTCCTCAAAATTATTTATTTAGAATCTTCCCCCCTTTGTATCTACTGTCACTTCTACCCTGAGCTAAAATGCGCTGATACTTCTGGAGCCAGATTGCAACCTGGTGTTTGGCAGACAGCTACTCTGTTGGTGCCTAATCCCATTATATTGAGTTTTCACCAGCCCAGTCCCCCAAAGCATAACTTCTGACTTTCAGGCATGAGCTTAGCATAACTCATAACAATGCTAAGTTTCTTGGCACCCCATCACATATATTCCAGTAGGATTTAGATACCAGATGCTCCTCCTACTGCCTCTCATTTGAGGCCAAATGTGGTAAGTATGTTCAGAGCATGCTGATTTCTGTGAATCCTGTTCAGCAGGTTCCTAATCTTCTACACACGATGAACAGGATAACTAAGACACTTAAGTTTAGATTATCAATTCCATTGGAAAAAACACTTTAAGTCTTTAGACCATTTTGTAAATGTATCCTTTTGCTTTAGCACATATAGGCTATTAGTCCAAGAAATAGCTTTTGCCAGTTTTGAAAAAAAAAATATTATTTTGAAATATAGTATAACAAAATCTTCATTCTTATATTTTATATGGTAATGTCAAACTAGCTGCAGTTTCTGGATACGTATCTTCTGCTGAGTTTCTCTTTTCAGGTACTAATCTTGGAATTACGGATACTTCCATTTTTATCTCTATTTTTTACATCTGTTTTTTCCTAAAGACACAACATACAGGAAAAGTAATAAATCAGTCTACTAACATATGTCATAAATGATAGAGTAATGACTTACCAACTTTCATCCAGTATGTAACTGCACTGTCGTGGGCAACTCCATATAGCAAGCAACCTATGTTACTAGTTTTACGATCCACAGAATCAGGTTGTCAGTCCTCAGCAAAAGGATCCTACCTTCTTCATATTTTGCTGTGTCTTCATCTGCCTATACAAAGCTACAGGCTGATGAATGCAGAGGCTTGCTGGTTCTGCCTGCTAATTTTTCTCTTCATCTATGTTATTTATAAAACTATCACATCTTTCAAACTTAATATTCCTTTTGATCTTTGCACATAGTTTTCATACTTTCCTGTAGTTACTATCTCATGTACTTCCATGTGATGCTGTATTTGTTCTTCAAGAGTGTAATTCCTCATATGGGAAGGGTTCATTTTCAGGTTACTATTTAGGCTCAATATCTACCTGAAGCCAAAGATCTGGGATCTAAAAGACAAGCAAGCAGTATCTACCAACTGACTGATGGAGAGAGGGACCCCTTACCAAAGTGGGTCGACTGTGTCATTATTTTTTTTTATTTTTTAATTTGTGGCATAACATGGATATTTGAAAAATATTTCTTATGGTACTAATTAGTTAGAGCAGGGGGAATTTTCAGAGGTGTTATACTTAATCAAGTACAGTTAACGAAGTTAACTGCTTTGCTTGTTAGCAATGGCAGCTGAGGTATATCTGTTATATTAACCGTATAATATGATAGCCACTAATAAGAAATTTATAACAAACATTTTGCAATCTTGGTTAAATGAACACGCTACCTACATACATAATGCACATGGAGAGTATTGTGATCCCTTGCTTGCTGTGTGTTTTGGGAGGGGGTTTCACTGCTGGTGTAGCAGCAGCAGCTCTTGCTGCTGGCACCACTTACCGAGCTCTGCTGCCTTCTGCTATTGTGGAGCTGCACTTCCACTTCAGGATGTCAGTTTGCAGGTGACCTCTGAGAGAACTGCAAAGGTACAACATTGATGTTATACCTCTGATGTTTAATCTTAGTAAGTCGCTATCACATAACTTCAACCAGCTGATACCGGTTAAATTCTGTACTCTTTGGGGACTGTTATTTTGAACTGTACAATGCCGGTCATGACAGCAGTACTTACTGCATATTTTTCTATTAAAATTTCCCATATTAAGTGAAGTGGAAAAAAATATTACAATTGTTAAATACAAGTATTGGGCTTGTGTTCTTTCAGAAGGGCAATAACTGTATGAACAGATAAGTCCCATTTTGCATTCGTCTAAAATACTATCCCTCTCTTTCTAGAGGGTGGAAAAAGGAGGAAATTCTTTGTTCCCATAAACCAATACTTCCATGGCTCTATTTTTGAAAACTTGCTATTGCTGGGTTACACATTGCTATAGGTAGTACTCTTCTAAGGTAAAAGTCATTACAATAAATTATCGTACAAGGAATTGACTCAGATAAGAAATGTATCTTGATCCTGCAATATTGAGGGGAGATGGCGGGCAAAGGGGAAATTATTGTTTTTCTTGTTTGGGTTTTGGTTTCATTTTTTATCCTTTATTTTCAAATTTCTGGTTAATTCTTTTTCAGGAATTTAGCATATGTGCTGTTGCAATTAGTTCCTCTGCAAACTTTTGAAAAAATGCTGCTGATGATTTGACTACTTTAAGAGAACACAGGTAGAAAACCAAGCCAGGGTTTCCCTGAGGCCCCCAAAGCATTTTTATATTTTTTTATTCTAAAATAATTCAAATTGCCTGAACTGTTCTACTGATACTTTTTTTAACTTACCATCAGTTATAGATGGTCTTACTCAATATGAAAAACCCCTCAAATCTGTAGGATATTATAACCTTCAGTATGGTTACTGCCTGGGAATAAGGCTCAATATTATTATAACCGGGGACTTGTACTTTTTATGTTCTCTTGCATTTTTTTTTTAATTGCCAATGCGTCATCTAAATGTCTTACACTATAGAATATGGCTTTAACCTTGAGCTCATTGTATCTGAAGCAGTCGCTGTCACTGAATTTTAAGTGAATATAGAATCCGTATTTATGGATAAGCTTATGGTGCAAATTGTCATCTCTCTAAAATACTAAGCAACATTTGTTCAAGATTAATCTGATAGCTTTCATGCAGCAAACTCACAGAAACGAAATAAATGTTTAAGTTAATTATTAACACATTTCTGATTCATTTCAGTGAGATCTGAGATTTCAGTCCCAGACACACGTATGTAACCTTTCATATAGTTCAAAGCTGACCTTTTCAACTTCGGGGGTTCTTCCTAAGTATTCTTACACAGCCAGTAACAAAACTGTTGAGAGTTTCTAAATATAGAAGCTTTTTTCCTTTTAAACAGCAAAAGTCTCTCCTTTTGCATGTGATAACACCCTATCGGATCTATGCAGAAATGCAGAGTTAAAGCTAAAATTTAGTGGCTGCCTGTAGTGGCAATGATCGTATTTTAAATATATTCTATGCATACAGAATGCAGTGCCAATATGCAAAAACCAAGTCTGAATCTTTTTAAAAAGACAACTAGGCTTAAAGCAACTATTATTATAAGGATTTGAAACTCTCTTAAACCAAAAAAATTGAAAAGTACCAATGAAAACTATAAATTTTCTTGAAAGATACCTTACTGAATACCAAAAGCCATTATTCCATGAACAGAAGTTAAACTGTGCAAGAAGTCATGCAAGGCAGGTGTGGTGATAGGGCATTTTTTGTGACGTATGTGCTTTTAAATAGAGTATAAAACACAGAAATTAAATGTCATTGAATATGCACCTATAATGTAAATACAGGTTCTTAATGAGGAAAATTAAATGCACATCAATGGACACTACAATCAAGGACACAACTAATTAGGCCTCCTTAAGTCCTATATTCAGATCATTATAGAGACCCCTGTCAATTCATTGTGTGAAGGTTTGGCTTTCATAGCTTAATTGGTGGAAACACCAATGCAACTCACTGAACGCTGTCTGCCACTGGTGGGACAATCCATCCATATTCAGTACCTAGCAGCTTTGGCACTACAGAGCACAAATGTGACCTTGCTCTTAGGCACTGGCTGCACCAAAGTACAGTATCCTGTGCAGGTGGAATGGGATATTACATCCATAGCTTTCAGAGCTAACGCCAAAGAGCTAAAGAATTTCCTCTAAGCGTAATCTTGTAATGTTTCAGTGACTTACCCCTGAAATGCTCAGCGCAATGAAAGCACCCAGCAAAACCAGTTCTGGGCAAACTACTGTACTATATATGCATCTTATGCCCATAGCAGCATAACTAAGTCAATGAGAGCATTGCTTTGGTAACAGATATTTGACAATAAGATGCAGATGGTGAAACTGTAGGTGGCAGTGTAGAAAAAGTAAAAGTTTCTGTTTTGATTTTGGAACAATGTTGGAGATTGTAGCTGTAAAGAATGGTATTGTGGACAGATAGATCAATCCCATATCCTTTTTTTTTTTTTAATAGAAAAAATGTTAACAGCTTTAATTCAAGATAATCACAACAGTAATACCCCTATGAAAAGCTAGTTAAGTATAGAATTGCATCTAGTCCCAGGACTGGCATCCTTGAGAGGCAGGACAGTATGATTAAAGAATGCAAAGAAAAAGGCCAAGAAACAATCAAATCTGATCAAAATAATTGCACTGTAGTTCTGTCAGAAATGTTTTTATCCAACAGGTTGACAGGGTATTGATTATTTTAAACTGGATTTTTGCAGAGGCTTTATTTAGTACCACCTCATACTTCCATTGCTTAGCACAATATTGTATCTGTCAATAGCATTTCACAATTCCTTTATGTATGTCCTACTAACACCTACTGCAAGCTACTAAAACATTCAATTGGATTAAAAATTCTTTCTGGCAGACCTTAAAATGGTATCAAGATATAAGGTCAATGAACAGGGCATGCAGATTTCTCAGGAAACAGGGACTGACCCAGGATTTTAAAATTGTTCTCAAAAACTCAGTGGAAGTCAAATCTCTACTGATAAGCTTTGATGGTAACACAGCAGGAGATGTTAAACTGAATGAAAAGTTGCTGTTCAGTTGAAATAATTTCCCCGGCTAAATGTTTGCATCCAGTGTGAGGCACGTGGATTTCTTGTTTGTGTATCAAACTCATATGCTGAGAGGAAACCAATTTCCAGGTCAGCAATTTAGATTTACTAAGTATGATAAAGAAAAAAAGTAAGCAGTATTTCACACCTTCCTTTCATAGACAGAGGCAGAACTTCCTGGGCAGGCCCACGCAAGCACATTTTGCCCAGGAACCTTCTGCCAATGCAAAGGTAGGGGCACACTTGGCACTCCTTTTCAATTATTCCACTTGTCTCATGTGTGACGTGCTCCTGGAGTCGCTGTAGCCCACCATCAAAAAATAGCTTGCATTGCAGGAGCAAAAGAGTGCAGCTGACCCGACTATCAAAGCTAATTCACATCAGCAAGGAAGAAAGTACTGTAAACTATACAGCTAACTGTAGTGACTTCTCAGAAAAGAAAATATCAGATTCTGCGCTGTGTGCACAGGTCTGCAACAGTTACCAAGCACTTGTACAATGACAATGTACAAAAACAAGACAATGGTGTCTGAGTTTGGAATGGGACTGAAGTTGTGGGTTCTCACTCTCCTTCCACCTTTTTCTTCCTATCCAGGGAGAGATCAATCTTTTTAAAAGCTGTAACACAAGGAGAAGATTTAATGTGATAGTTGGGAGAGGGGTGGGGTTTTTTTTTCTGGTGTGTAGGTCCCTACTGTAATTCACTGTAAGTTACTGAGTGTAGCAAAAAATAATTTGACATTAGCCTCTGGCCTATGGTGTTAACTCCTGTCTTCTGTGAAGCTATAAATAAAATCAGATCACCCTATTCAGTTATTTTCAGGTGGTATGTTCATTAATGATATTCCCATCCCCAGTAATAAGTTCCTTCAAAATGCTGTACAAAATACTCAGAAGATTGACTACAAATAATAAATGCATGTTAAGCAAAGAACATTATTGCCTTTTTTGAAAGCACTGTGACGCAGCAAGATGACAGAAGCAGCTAGTATATAACCTATAAAAGTACAATGCAAATGATAATAGGACCCCAGTTTAATGAGAATTTTGGAGTGCTTCCACCTGTACAAGAAAGTGGCTTTGAATGTTTAAGGCTCTCTTTCATTTGAACACAAGGTAGCATAGAGCAAAGGTTTTAGAAAGCGTGGAGAAAATGGAGACAGAGTGCAGCTAAAGGATTCATTCACAAATCCTTCCTTGCCTTGTCAAATTTTCTGGCAAGACATTCCTTTCATTTAAGCTCAACCTGAGGCAAAAAAGCTTTTACTGGCCTCCTGAGTTGCCATGGAATTTCAGGACTCTGGGCTTCTCCAAATCCTTTGGGGAAGATCATGTCTTTTTCTGTCCTTTGCCACCTACCTTCAGATGATGTTGCCCTGTTGGCTGTCTCCTGTCCCAGCCCATGCCACAGGGACCCTCAAGGGAGAGTATGGTCTTTTCCTCCAGGCACAGAGCAGCCCCTGGCTGAGCAAAGAGGCTAACTTTGTTGCTGCTGCCCAGCCACCCCACTGAACATGCCCAACTGTCAAGCATTTATATAGCAGACGCTGAATGAATAAGCAGCTCTAAAGCCACACAAATACTTAAAAGAATAATTTACACCAGAGCAAGTAGCTGTGAGGGCTGCAAAGCACTAATATACTTGCTTGATTTGCAGATTGTCTTCTCTGGCTTAAATGGCATTATAAGTACTAAAGACACTGAAAAAATTGCCACAAAAGGATATATACTGTAAGGTGATACCTTTTTGCTATGTAAAGGTTTTTGATACTGTCCCTCACAGCATCCTTCTGGACAAGCTGTCCAACTGTGAGATGAGCAGGTACACAGTGTGCTGGGCTACACCTGGCCAGTGTCCAGTCACCAGTGGTGTTCCTCAGGGCTCAATTTTAGGACTAGTTCTGTTCAATTTTTTTATCAATGATCTGGATGCAGAAGTTGAATGCACCATTAGTAAATTTGCTGATGGTACCAAACTGGGAGATGCTGTTGGCTTTCTCAAGGGACAAGAGGCCCTGCAGAGGGATCTAGATAGATTGGAGCACTGGGCAATCATCAGTGCCATGAAATTTCACAAGAACAAATGCTGGACTCTGCACCTGGGATGGAGCAACACCGGCACAAGTGTAAACCGGGAGAGGGGTGCCTGGAGAGCATCCCTGCAGGGAGGGTGCTGGCGGTGCTGGTGGGCAGCAGGCTCAGCGTGGGTCAGCAGTGAGCCCTGGCAGCCAGGAGGGCAGCCCGCACCCTGGGGTGCCCCCAGCACAGCACGGCCAGCCGGGCAGGAGAGGGGATTGTCCCGCTGTGTCCGGCGCTGCTGCGGCCTCACCTGGAGCACTGTGTGCAGGGCTGGGCCCCACCATGTAAGAAGGGCGTGAGGGTCCTTGAATGTGCCCAGAGAGGGGAAACGTCGCTGGGGGGAGGGCTGGAAGGCATGTCCTGTGAGGAGCGGCTGAGGGCTTTGGGGTGGTCTGGTTTGGAGACCAGGAGGCCGAGGGGCCACCCCGTTGCTCTCTGCAGCTGCCTGGGGAGGGGAAGGGGAGAGGGAGGTGCCGAGCTCTTCCCCCCCGGGACCCAGTGACAGGTCACCTGGGAAGGGCTCAAAGCTGCGCCAGGGGAGGTTCAGACTGGACATGAGGAAAAGAGGGTGGTCAAGCACTGGAAGAGGCTTCCTGGAGAGGTGGTGGATGCCCCCCATGCCTGTCAGTGTTTGAGAGGTGTTTGGACAACACCCTGAGTAACATGATTTAACTTTTGATCAGCCTGTAAATGTTCAAGCAGTTGGACTAGATGGTCACAGGTCCCTTCCAACTGAAATAGAATATTCTATTCTATTCTGTTCTATTCTGTGCTATGCTTTCATAGAATCAACAGAACCATTTAGATTGTAAAAGACCTTTGAGATCATCAGGTCCCGCCATAAACCCAGAATTGGCAAGTCCACTAAACCATGTCATTAAGCACAGCATCTACGCATTTTTTAAGCATCTCCAGGGATGGTGATTCCACCACCTCCCTGGGCAGCCTGTTCAAATGCCTGACCACCCTTTCAGTGAAGAATTTTTTTCTAATACCCAATCTAAACCTCCCCAGCACAACTTAATGCTGCTTCCTCTGGTCCTGTCACTAGCTATGTGGGGGAAAAGACCTACCCTCACTGTAGAGGAATTATAGAGGAATGAAGACAGATTAATTATCATTGATAATATACAGCTGTGGGCTGGCTTCAGGGGCACTGGGCTGGCTGATGTGGATAAGATGCAGCTGTGGCTGGTTCCTGATAATTAGTTAAATAGCTCTAAGGGGTATGCAAGAGGAGCTCCAGATGAAGAGAGACCTGGAAGAAGTAGAGAGAGCACCCCAGATGGAGAGGCCCCAGATGAGGAGAGGCTAGCTGCAAGAGGAGCCCAGAGAAGAAAGAATCTGGATGCAGCAGAGGCAAGAAGCAGGGTAGACTGTCCTGAAAAGGATGCAGAAACAGCATGGACAGTAGATGAACCTTTGAAACCTTGTGGGGGATTAGTGGCTGTGCTGGCTGGGGCAAGGTGTGGGAACTACTTATTGAAGTTAACCCAGTACGGGATGGTAAAAGTCTTGTTGCAGCCGGCTAGTTTTGATAGTGCTGCGACACCCCCACCTGCCTACAGCCTCCTTTCAGGTAGCTGTAGAGAGCAGTAAGGTCTCCCCTGAGTCTCTTCTCCTCCAGACTAAACACCCCCAGTTCCCTCAGCTGCTCCTCTGAAGACTGGTGTTCCAGACCCTTCACCAGCAGGACACGCTCCAGCACCTCTACATTGCTTTTGCAGTGAGGGGCCCAAACCTGAACACAGGGTTCGAGGGGCGGCCTCACCAGTGCCCAGGGCAGGGGGACGGTCACTGCCCTGGTCCTGCTGGCCACACTGTGTCTGATACAGGCCAGGATGCTGCTGGCCGCCTGGGCACGTTCCTGGCTCATGTTCAGCTACCCATCAACCAGCACCCCCAGGTCTTTTTATGCTTGGGCAGCTTTCCAGCCACTCTTCCCCCAGCCTGTAGTGCTGTGTGGGGTTGTTGTGATCCAAAGGCAGGACAGGTTCAATTTTCCTCATTGAACCTCATACAACTGGCCTGGGCCCATCGGTTCAGCCTGCCCAGGTCCCTCTGCAGAGCCTCCTGCCCTCAGGCAGATCAACACTCCCACCTAACTTGGTGTCATTGGCAAACTCGCTGAGGGTGCACTCAAAACCTCATTTAGGTCATTGATAAAGATATTAAGCAGAACTGAGCCCTGGGGAACACCACTTGTGACCTGCTGCCAGCTGGATGTAACTCCATTTACTACTACTGTTTGGGCTCAGCCAGCCAGCCAGCTTTTCACCCAGAATAGTGTACATCCATCCAAGCCATAAGTGGCCAGTTTCTCCAGGAGAATGTTAGGGGAGACAGTGTCAAAGGCTTTACTAAGGTCTGGGTAGACAACATCCACAGCCTTTCCCTTATCCACTAGGTAGGTCATCCTGTCACAGAAGATCAGGATAACAAGCAGGACCTGCCTTTCATAAATCCATGCTGGTTGGGCCTAGCTAGCATAGCTATGCTATGCTACTCTGTTCTAAACAGGTATTTATGATAGCTTCATGCATTCTTTCCAGACAACATGTAGAGCAGTCTCTAACAGAGAAACCAAAATGTTCTTCAACAGGTACTGCATTGAGTGTCTGTGCCCAGGTGCTGGCAGAGGGGGCTGCAGAGGCAGCCTCTGTATGGAGATGCTGGTGCTGCCCTGCACTAGACACAACAGATTCCATCCAGCTCCAATGGATCCACTGCAGGGCAAAGCTGAGCCCCTCAGCCAAGATGGTCTTGGTTCTGCAATAACATATTTAAGACAGAGGAAAACCATGGCACAGCAGCTGTGAGAAAGAAGAGTGAGAAAAATGTGGGAGAAACAGGCCTGCAGACACCCAGGTCAGTGAAGAGAGGGAGGGGGAGCAGGAGCTCCAGGTACTGAAGCAGAGATTCACCTGCAGCCCTCGGAGAAGACCATGCCAATGCAGGCTGTCCACCTGCAGCCTATGGAGGTTCACAGCGAAGCACATATCTGCTGATATGTGTGGAGCCTGTGGAGGACTCCATGCCACAGCAGATGGAGATGCTCTGGAGGATGTGGCAGCCTGTGGAAGCCCATGATGAAGCAGGCTCCTGGCAGGAGCTGCATCTTGTGGAAAGGAGCGCATGCAGGAGCAGGTTTCCTGGAAGGATCCATTGCGTCTGGGGGATCCATGCTGAAGTAGTTCATCGCTGAAGGACTGTACCCTGTGGAGAAGACTCATGCTGGAACAGTTCTTGAAGAAGTGCAACCCACGGGAAGGACCTGTAGAGGAATGAAGGCAGTGGGCTGGTTAGCATTGATAATACGTAGCTGTGGCCTTGCCTGGAAGGCAGTGGGTTGGTTGACCTGAACGATGTGCAGCTCTAGCTCATTCCTGCTAAGTGGTTAAATAGCCCTGAGGATTGTGGGAGAGGGGGTTGGACAGAGGAGGAGCAGTGTGGTCTGGCCTCTGGAGGAAGGAGGAACAGCACAGACAGTAGAATGTGACCAATGGTAAAAGCCTTGTTGCAGCCTACTAGTCTGTGCTGCAACAATTGGCCACAGCTGCATATTATCAATGCTAACCAACCCACTGCCTTCATTCCCCTACAAGGACCCTCTTTGAAGAAGCTGATGAAGGATCGTATCCTGTGGGAGGAACTCTATGCTGGAGCAGGGGAAAAGTTCAAGAAGGAAGGAGCAGCAGAGAGGAACTGCTATGGACTGAGAACAACCTGTGTTCCCTGTCCCTGTGCTCTGCTTGGTGCAGAGGAGGTGGAAGAGCTGGCAATGAGAGAATGAAGTTGAGCCTGGGAAGAAGGGTTGGAGGGAGGTGGCTGAGTTTTGTCTTTGTTTCTCACCATCTTATTCTACTTTTCAAACTGGCAATAAACTAAATTAATTCTCCCCAAGCCCAAGCACTTTTGCCCATGATGGTGATTCGTGATTGGTGAGTGATCTCCTTGTCTTCAATCCAGACCCATAAGCTTTGCCATCTTATTTTCTCCCCCATCAGGTTGGGGAAGGGGAGTGAGAAAGCAGCTGAGTGGGTGTCTGGCCACCAGCCAAGGTCAATGCACCACAACCACTTTCCCCAGGTCCAGACTAGAGCTTTTTTTTTCAAGCAGTTTTACCCTTATGAGTAAGTTTCTTTGAACTTTTACTTGACCCTCAGGAAGCTGTGGAGCAAGGAACATGATAAAGGCAACATCCCAATTGCACTTCCTGTCAATGTGGGCTTCAAGGACAGATGATTCGTGTGCCCACAAGTGCTATTTTCAGATCTTGCGAGCAATATACTGCTTGTGAACCAAAAGCTGGAAAATACTGATTAATACTGTAAAAGTAAAAAAAAAAAAAAAAAAAAGACAAATTCTAGTAATGACTTTAAAATGCTGTCAGATTAAATTCAGTGCAGATGAAGTAGGAGGATGGGTTTATAATTTTCCATCTACATACTAATTAAGACTCGATTTTCTTATGTACTGGAGCCTTTCATGCTGATAGATCACAAGTTGTATGTCAAGTAATAATATAAAATTGTCTGAAGACTCAAAATAAATCTCTTCAAACCGGGAAGTGTTCCCTTTTCATCTCCAAATTATTTCACACTCTTTGCAACATGAAGTCTTCAGAACATTTAATCCTAGTGAAGTTGAATCATTTCAGGCATTTTAAGACACTCCAGCATTTTAGGATTTATCTCAGAGATAGTGTTATTCAGGGAAGCACGACAGTCCTGAACACTTCTCCCCTCTTCCCTGCATGAGATTCTAGTATTAAGATGTAGAACTAAATTAATTCCCAGCCTCCATTGCAGAGGATATGAGGTAAGTAAGGGGATCATAGGAAATGACTGGCAAGTTTTGTATCCTATTTATTATTCTGCCTCAGCCTTCCTACATGACTATAGGCTGTCTTATACTGCCTGTGCCTTATATTCCCCTTCTGTGCACGTAGATAACAGTTGGAGTTTTTTCTCTCTTCATGGTAACATGAATCTGAATTCATTAATCACTTTCTCTTATAGGAGACACACTTGCTGTGTACTGCTCCCTCAGTAAATGGAAAAGGCTCACATTATTCTTTTTTCTTCTTTTCCTGCACTTTTGAAGCATTGCTATTTCAGTGTCAGCTAAAACTTCCTTTCCAAGGCAGAAGAAAAGCCCTCTGTCCTCTCAGTTGTGTCTCTGACTGCCAATGCCAACAGCAAGGCTCTTCCTTAAGAAAATCTGAGAACAGTGGACTACAAGACAGAGAAGAAGAGGTTTATCTTTTGAAATAACTTCCCAAAAGAGAAGTATTAGGTAACTGGTACTGAGGAATCCATTTTCCAGTTCATCTGTGCTTTTCCCAAAAGTGCCCCAATTGATCTATATGAAAATTGTTAACAATTAAATATGAAAAGTTGTTATCTTAGGAACAGGCAAATCAAATGATCAGCCAACAACTGATTGGAGTGGCTGGTTTGCGTAGAAATGTTAAAATGCTTTTGTTGAAAAGAAGTCCAGATTTCATGGCTTAATGGCTTCCTGGAGAAGTGTGCTTGTAAGTGGCATGCCAGGTGAAACGGACATGAGCAAACTGAAATGTTTTCTCACATTCAGATCAAAACTTTAATCTGAAGCCTCTGATTTTAATAATATTAAAATAAATTTAGAGAAAACACTTTTTAAAATAATTTGAAATATTGTTCCTCTTAGAAAAAATGCTTTGAATGTGAATTCCACATGCCTTACGGAGGAAACACAAGATTACTTTGTGCATGCCCTACTACTGCATCTGAGGACCTGAAGAGTTGTAGGTAGGACTAATAATTGACTTCCTTTCACCAGCACAGATTCACACAGGAGATAAACTTAACAAGCAATCATCCCGCAACTTGTACTGTACTATATAGCCCATCTTATTACTGACAATCCTATATCAACAAATAGCGAAACACTTTTAAGCCAATACAGGAAACAGTAAAATGAGGCAGGCCAAGTGCATCTTTCCTTTGACCTTAACTCCATGTTCCCATTGTCTTCTTATCGAAACCAGAGTTTCACCAAGCTGTTCCTACTAGTCCCTCCATTGATCCTACTTCATTGAACATAACTACAGTTCATGTAGTTAATACAGATTGATTTCATACAGGTAATTTCCAGCATCTACCACCAGAAAGTGTCATGATAGATCTGAGGCATCTGTTCAGATAATGTTTTTTGCTTTTCAAAGACTTGTCATGGCACAAAACATTCTGGAAGAGCATAAAGCACCACAGGGCAACTTTAACTCTCTGTTAGTAATATGGAAAAGTGACTTCAGCTTATTTTAGACAGCCAGGTTATGACCAAAGCATTTATTTGAGCAAAGAACTTCATTCTGAATATTTAACAGGAAACATAATCATAAGCAATTCAAATTTACACCAGTGTACAAAGTGAAGAATAAGACACAGGATAATCCACAGGGAATACAGACCTTTAATTAATGAAAATTAGGCACTACTGCCCAAATTAACTGCGGCTGAGAGAGTGTTTCTCAAGCAGTAAAGGAATATTGTATGTGACAAGCAATTTGTGCAATTACTTCTAAATAATCCCACTTTATAACAAGACTGTATGTTTCTGAAAAGAAGCTGAACAAATATTAGATTTTATAAGTATAGCTGTGTCATTCTGCAAAACTAGGTAGCATATGCTCTAGTTCTTGCAGCCACTGACATGCAGTTGCTTTGCTACTGATTTCCTGTAATAGTACAATGCTTTCTTCAGCTACCATAGATAGTTGTGTTTGCTGTCCTGTCCTTTACTTGTGCTGCAAAATGGAAGCCCTCTCTCTGAATCCTCTGACTTATATTCACCTGCAGGCTAGACAGTGTCATGCAGTGCACACACAGGTAGAAGAGGAATACGCTGAACCTTATGGATAGCAGCAATATTACTAGGAGATGCAGTCTTTGCCAAAGAAAAAAGCAAACAACACTCCTCAGGGTTCAGGTGGGCAAAAGAGTGTGCTTTCATTTACATGGGTGAGAATACTGGAAACACTCATGCAATTGAAGAACAGATTTATGGTTTGCATTAGGAACTTTAATGATCTTGGTTTTGTATGCCCAAGACACATTTTCAGACCCTGAGTTAGACATCTAGGTGATCAAGATCTACAATGAGCATCAGCTTTCAAGACTCCTCTAAAGCACTTGAATAACTTTTCAAGGTGTCTGCAACACCCTGAGCAGTTAAAGCAAGGCTGCATGTTCTGTGTAACGTTTTCAGATAGTTCTTTTGTTGATGTTTTTTCTCCTGAAGAAACCTGTATCGACCAAGCTAAACTCTTCCTGTTTTAATATTTGGAGAAAGAGTCTTCCAATGCTCCCATATTTCTGTCTTGTAGTTCCTTTAGTCTAAAGGAAGTCTCACAATTATTTTTTTTTCCCTAGCTTTTAGCCCCTGTATATTTACACATGCGTATGCAAACTGGACATTAAATCTCTGACAGAGAAGCTGAGCCTAAGTAGCAAAAAGAGCACCTCTTTTACAGCATGTTTATGCACAGGTGGGAGAGAGGCCCCTGACACTGCTCACATCCTTGAAAGAAGCATTATGGGCTTTCTCCCAGCCTGGGATCCCACTTAGTAGACATAGCCTGCTAACAGCCCAAGCCAGCTGGTTGCATCACCGGATCTTTTCACTCCATGCCCACATGACAGATATTGTTAGACGTACGCATAGGGAGAGTGAAACAACAGCAAAATTTTTTAAGTCTTGCACTTAGCACAGGAGACTGGCTATACAGAGCTGTTTCTGGCATTTCCTATCTACTTGCTGCACTTTTGCAGCAGGACCCTTCATTTAATCTTCTAGTGCAGTGGAATTGTTGCAGTATATCATTCAGGACTTGACCTTACAACCTTAAGCCTCATATAGCTATGCTAGACTTTTCACATGGATAAAAACTGGAGAGTCGGGTCCATCTATCCAACATTCAACGATGTGAGTGCAATATTGCATATAGCAACTGGGTAGCTTTATGCTGAGGCAGAACATTCATGGTTTGAAACAATCTCTATCTCTTTTGGGAAACACACCAGTAGGAAAAGTTAAAATTGTGTCCATAAAATGTGCAAAGCTTATTTTATGCATTTTTTAATTCAGTCCGTTTTGTTCCCTCCCATCCCTCAGCCATAGGACAGCATGGAACCCAAACAGGCTTGTGCACCCAGAAATGTGTGTCTTTTTCTAGCTAGGCTAGTTGATTTCATAATACATAGCACATGCATTTCCATGCCATGGTGACAGATGGAAGAAATGTGCATTTCATTCAATATGGGTCAATCTTTTAGGAATATGTCGTCCTATCTTACTAAAATGTGCAAAGTGCAGAAACATAAACTATCCTAACAGCAGCATTTATATAACCTGCCAAGGTGTCTTTCGTCTTCCTAGATGTTTTATATTTGCCTGTTAGATATTTTTTTTGTTTTAGGGATATGCATTTTGCAAGAGTACAAATGTTTAACATAGCTGCTCTTATGGGAGCAAGGTGATGAAATTTTGAGAGGTTACTGAGAGATACAGTTTCTCTGAAATGTGGTGCTGCAGCTGCTGCTTCCAGATAAAGGGCCAGTATGCCTGTAGGTTTTTGCCAGCAGTAGTTAACATGAATTCTGGCAAACGCCCCAACTTCTTTTCAAAGACAGAGACTGCAGGGAATTGGCACTGCCTAAAAATGTTGCTACAAAATGAAAGACTACCTTTTCAAAAAATCTTTTAGCCATGCTTGACTGCATTTTTCTTTTTTTAATATACATCTGCCAAGGTTTTAAGTTTATACCATCAGCCTAATAGACAGACACTAACTAGGCAGAATAATACAGCAGTGGCAGTCATCTATTTTCAGCCATTCTGCTGTTTGGCTGCTTTAAACAGAAACATTTGTGGGCAGGACAGCGAGATGAAGAAGAGTCCTTACAGGGAAGGAAGAGAATATGACAAGAATGATGTTACTGATTTATACATTTGTGAGAAAAATTTCTTACAAATTTTGCTTGAAAATGATTCTTCAAACATGTCTCTTCATGGAAAGTTATCATGAGCTATCATACTTGCTCTCCTGGAGGCTGTCAAGACAAAATCTTTGTTAAGTTGCCCCACTTTTGTCCAAAAAAATCAGAGAATCTTACCTTGGCAGGGGTTGTTCTCAGAAGGCTTTAGCATCTACTTTAATACTTAGACGTCCTATACCTAGACAGACTGTATTCACAGTCTGTGCCTGCTTGCAATTTAATTTTCCTGCAATATCACTTTTCTGCTCCTCATCCTTAGAGGTATATGGGAGAATGAGAAGTGGCATGGGTAGTATGTGGCTTATTGGTTTGTTGTTTGCTTGCTCTTGAAGGTACATGTATGAATCTTGTTTGGGAGCCACTGCCCAAAACACTTCCTGGTTGTTTGGTTGTTTGTTTTTTTTTAAATTCCTTACATTTCTTGGAACACTTCTAAATTACTGTGATTGGTTTTATTATAAATCCATTCCAAGACTGCTCTCCAACACAGATTAAACAAAGTGAAGTGTGCTGACAAGCCCTGATTAGAAATAATGACCCCAGTTAAAATTTGGAACTACTTAAAATGTCGTGTTTCTGTGCATTAAGGAATTTCCCATACAGCTTCTCCTTTCTTTTTCTTTGTGTCCTTGAAATGACTGTGATGCTTTTAGCCAAAAATCAAACACAAACCAAAAACCTTGCAAAAAAAAATTGCCCACTTTCTGGAGCACTGGGTAACAGTTCTGGTGTCTTGCCACATATTCCAGTGCAAAATTTGAGCATTGTTCTAGACTTGCTAAAAGCTTCCTCTGCTCAGTCCAGTTGTAAACCATACCAGTCACTTGGACTGCAACGTCGAAAGCTGCAGGTATAATGTTTCCCCCATCACTCCTGTGCATGGCACTGCTTACAAGAGCTCCTAGCTTCAACTATTAGTTGTGGAGACTATGTACGCTCAAGTAAAGTAAGCCTCTGAGCTTTGGATAATAATTACTGGGGTAAATGGCATGTCTACGTGGCTGACAGGGCAGAATATCATCCTGCCTACCCTGGCATATGCAGCAGAAATGAAGGGGCACAGCGGTAGTCCTGCAGCAAGCGGTCCCTTGATGGTGGGCAGGGCGGACATGCAGCTCTCCAGTGTTACCTGCCATGTCTCACTAGCAGGCAGCTGCTGGCTGTAAATGCTCATAAGCCTGTTTCAAGGTGAATTCTAATGTGACCTAAACATGACCTGTACATATTTGGCTGCATTTCATATCCAGTTTCAGCTGCGAGAGTCCTAAAAAGCTGTTGTCCTTTTCCTGACACACAGTATTTAAGTGTGACAACAGGGACGTGTTCAGCACATATGAATACATCAAACGGATGCAAACAGTCAGTGATCTTAAAAGTACCATCAGCAAGCCCAGCACAGAAAGCCAACTTCCTACATAGATTATAAGCAAGGAGCAGAAGCTGCCACACCTTTTAGACAAGGTCACATGCTTAGCCTTTACCCCTTTAAGGGATTAGAAGTACATCTGTGCCATAAAAGATGCACAAATAACCTCAAGTTTTAGAGAACTGCATTTATGAGCACAGAGTTTATCTCTGGTTATGATGAGAAGAGGATTTATGAACCCAGTATTTGGTTAGAGACCCCAAATTTACCTTCCTTCTGATCTTGCAAGACTCATAGCCCAGTTTGGGAACCACAACTCTACTTTGGAAGCAACTGTCCTAAATAATAAAAGGTGACCATATTACCAGAAACCGATTTCTCAATTTCGTAACCAGTCATGAGCATTCTAGCTACAATGTCCACGTGCGGCTTGCATTGAACCTCAGGGGTATTGTGGAGCCTTTAATCAAAGCAACAGAAAAATCTTCACACATCCATATAACCCAGTGGAGTGATTTGGGATGGTGAAAAAAGCATTTATGCATAATACAGGCAGGATTTCCACAGATAGAATAAGCCAAATATTCTATTTAAGATAGCTTTTATTTTGATTTGGGCTGGTTTTTTTGATTATTTATACTAGGTTTTCACATGATACTCTTGTAAAGAAGAAATTTGCTATAAGGCAACTCTAATGATTCTGTGAATTACTGAAAGAAATCTAGAGTGAATACTTATTATCAACTTGATTTTCTCCTAAGGTGATAGCCCCTTCAAAGCTACATGTGATTTTAACTTAAATATGGTACTTCATAACTAATCTTTTAATATCTGCACACAAAATTGTTTTTAGTACTGTAAATTCAATGTATTGTCAAATACTTAAATTTTGAAATGGAAGCAATAGGGTGCTGACATTTTTAGCATTGTCACTTCGTAATAGGGAAAATCTTAACTGGCAAATGATTAACCCCCCCCAGAAAAAACAGAAATGAAGGATTGCCTAGGACAGTGTTGCTGAAGACTGGAATGCAAGTGTTTTAATACCTGTAAATAGATTATTACTATGCGCTCACTAGAGAATCTTCATGCTGCGAGAGAAGGAAAAATTATGGCAGGTCAAAAGACTGTGAAACATGTGCCCTCTATTCTCCTACCCTCCCTTTAATTATTGACAGCCTGTCACTTAGGTGCTGTGGTACAATGAATAATAAAACAGGATCCAAATGCAATTCAGCCAGCATTTATTCTTCCAAATCAAATACTGCCATCTTCAGGCAGATCATATTTCATATTTACTAGCCAGATGGTTTTTTAATTTTAGAGTAGATCATCATCTCAAACAAACAAAAAACTTGTTACTTCTATGCTCTGACAGGTAAGGGGTGCATAAGACAGAAGGGGATCTTGAGAGGTTGCCTTCTTGCTTAGGGTATAGGGTTACCACCACCTAAACACGCCTTCCAGTTATGTTGGGCTTAATGAAACATTAATCATCGAATCACAGAAACAGAATGATTTGGGTTGGAAGGGACCTTAAAGATGAACTAATTCCAACCCATCTGCCATGGGTAGGGACACCTTGCACTAGACCAGTTTAATGAAAACATCCAACTACTTCCCTTGTTGTAATGAGAGATAAGTGGTTAAGATTATAGCCATACCTGAGACCCTAACTGCTAAACACCTTGCAATTATGCATACTGCATGCTGTCAAACACATAGGCAGGTCATTGTAGAAGCAGAGTGCAAGCTATTACAAATAACTGGGTTGAAATTATGCATCATATTTATACATTTTTTTCCCTTCCAACAAATTAGAACTTTAAGATGCCATTTGAACATCAGAAGATACGATATGCAGAACGAATTAGAAAAGGCAATTTACCCCAGCAAACATATAATTGTACAGTATAGGCTACCCAATATTCAGCAGAGCCATAACATTAACTTTTCTTTTCCTCTTACAGTGCCCCAAAGTTGAGATGACCTACTGTATTCAGCCATAAGGATCACATAATGAATTACAACAGTACAACAGCTGAAATGAATAGGTCTGTAAAGATACTGATAAGTGGCCAAGTCTTTCGTCTAAAGACCGAGACACAGATTCTTTAATTTCCTTACTAGAGTGCAAAGTTAAATACTTAGATTTTCCCAAAAATACTTTTTTTTCATCATGTGAACCACTGCTGCTATCTTACTGTACTGGCAGGATATGATACGGTAATGCACACATACTGTATTCAGCGCAAACACATCAGAATGCCAGCCAACAAAAAACAAGTCAAGAGCAGCCGGATCCTGACTGCTGTTTTCAAACAAGCATGCAAGTCAGTTAAAATTAAGTAGGCTTTTTATATTTCTTAATATCCTGTGAAGGAGAAGTCAAATTCTTGATTATGTTCTCACAGACTTTATGATGTTTCACTTCCTTTTTGTGCTGTCTCTAAAACTGAAATATGTTACTAGGTGTGAGCTCTCTGATCTCAGAGAAAGTATTTTTCTATGCTGGAATATTCTTTTATACTTTCACATATGCAGTCTCTGTGTTGGGGAACTTATCCTCTAAAGTGATTTCTCCCACCCCGCAAAGAACCAATTTTTGCATAACAGTATCTTTACAAAATTTATGATATAATTAATCAAGCATATAATGACTTCAAAAATCTTGTTCTCCCCAATTTCTCCACCTAATCCTGAAAAACATACTGAAATATGAACCTCCCACACTGCACAGGCTGAGATTTGAATTTCTACTAAGTTTTCAGGATAAGGGCTATAAGGCATTAGCCCCCTCAAATTCTGTTTCTTCTCTGAACCTACTGTAAGAGCTGGCCCTGTCTTGCCATTTTCCAAATGGTTATTTTTTCTGTTTCTGCTGAAGCTTTTGTGCCAGAAAAAGTACTATAACTTCTTGTAGTCTCTCCGAGACTCCCTTTTTAAATTTCCTTATATTATGGACAAACTTGTAAACTAGATAGATCTCTCAGGTGTTCAATAGTTGTTCTGATTTGCCTTCTTGAGTGCCTCCTTGCATTATTACAAGGTATGTAACATAGAACATGAATGCTGTTGAATTATCCTTTCAGTTAAAGTATCATCTTCCTTGAAGAATTGCCTCCTGGTCCATCAGGAGCAGGAACTTAGGACTGTTGCTGAATCTGCCTCTCCCACAGAAAGGAGAAGCATACTTCCTCTGATCCTTAGTAATTAACATTTTGCTCTTTGGAATATGAAAATTTGACATTTTAATTTGTTTTGAAGGAAAGCCAGTAAGAAATTTCAATGAATTTGTAATACTACAAAATATCAGATAGTGATACTTGTTGATGTGAGGGTGGAGAGGAGGAGAGGGAGAAATAAGGCATATTTGTGTAATCTGGAAAAGATTCAAGTGCATGGGTTTCTGTGGACTTTCAGGTAAAACTTTAAAAAGACACTTGCTTTCCCTCATGTTTTCTGTGATGAAGTATGTAAGTGATCTAAGTGTGATAACTTGTGGTATATCCTATATAATCACCACTGGCCTCAATAACCTTTATTAATCACCAACCTTTCAGCATTAGACAAATTATACATAGTAAAGGAAAATTTACCTTGTCAAAACAATTCTTTTGCAAGAACAAGCTTGGTACTTGCTTTAATGTTTGTAGAGAAAAAAACACAGACAAATGAATACAGCTAAAACTTGTCCATTGTGCTTTCCTGCAGCTGCAGCACTGGGTGAAAAATTGAACACAATCAGCCTGCTCTTACTTGAGGTGCTCAAGTAGCCCATGGTTTCACTGTGTAAAAGCACGGAAAAAGTTTGTATGCCCAAATGTACCTCCACAGTTGCAGATAAAATGAAAGACTGTGTTAGCAGTAATTTCCAGGCATGATCACAGTAATGACGTGCACTTACGCAGGTGCCATCTTCCCAGGTAATTTACAGCTAGGTCTCTGTCACTTCCTAGAACAGCCCACCAGTTTTATGCATGAGTACTGCAAGTCACCGTACATAGGGTATTTGCAGCTTCACAGTGGAGATGAATCCTGCTCTCCTTCCACAAATCTGGAAGAGCTTCTTCAGAGTTATTTTACATTTATAGATAAGAATTTAGATCTGTTTTATCAGTGGGACAAAATACACCTCCTGCCATCCGTCTTCTGTAGGAAATGAATGAAAAAGTGCCTTTACTGTCCCACACACTATTTCTGAGAGCTGCTCTGAGAAAATCCTGCTGGGTTCACTGTTTCCATCAGCACACAACACAAGAGACAGCAATGCCTTTCATTCTGCACTGCCCCTGCTTGCTCAGGGAACCAGCTCACCTCAGTTTTTACCCCAGGGCCAGGAGAAATAGGCAAAGTGAGAAAAAACTTGAAGAGGCATAATTTGAAATTAGAGGCTGAAGGAAGATATCTACTCTTGCCTTTTTCCCCTTTCCTCCCTCTTTTTTGCTCACTCCTATGCCTGAAGTTCCATACCAGTGCTCACCTGGTACAGACAGTGGACTGCCTCTCTCTCGCTGCCTTGTTGTCCTTCTCTGTGGCAAAACCAGTCAGGAGGAAGAGTACTTTCCTCATTCTCTGCACCCTGCCTAAGCAAAAGCTAGCATGATCTGGGAGGTGGGTTAACCCAAGAAAGGAGCTGGGATGGGATGGACATGGGGTGCCAGCTAGTGGAGAAGCTGCACAGGAATCTTTTTAAAAGGCAGGGCACAGGCAGGATTTTACAAATGAAGACTTTCCATGTCTCCCCCACATACCTGTCTTGGTGTGGCTGCAATCCAGGGGGTCACTAAAAGTTGCTGGGAAGATTAACTCTGGAAGAACAGAGTGCAGAAATGAGATTTATATGTACACCTTTTTAGGTCTCACCCAGCAGGTCTGAGATTTCTCTGATTAAAAGTTTGTTCTTCTTGTCTGTGTCCCAGCAAAATACAGTTGTAGAGTTGCAAAACTCCAGAAGTTTTTAGAAGTAAAAAATGCATGTAGATCCTTATCAAAATTCTGGCTGGCTCAAGTCATTATCTTAACAGGCTCACAATTTTTTGATCCCTTCAGTATCTTTGGACTTTCCACTGCTCTGGTCCTTTTGCTATTGCCTTCCCCCCCGTCTTCCCAATCTAGTCTTCTAGCTAAGGAGATCTGCTCTCCACCAGCAATACCTTACTGCTGCATATTGGTGTAACCTTTGCAGCTTGTAAATATTGTAGGTCTACAGGGATGGAGGACTGGGGAACCTCTAGGCATACTCATGTTGACTGAGGGTACTCTTTACTAAGGGTGCTCTTTTTACTGTGGTTTAACCCCAGCCAGCAGCTCAGCCCCACACAGCTGCTCACTCGCTGCCCACAGCGGAATTGGGGAGAGAACTGGAAAGGTAAAAGTGAGAAAAATTGTAGGCTGAGATAAAGACAGTTTAATAGGTAAATGTGCAATCAAAGCAAAACAAGGAATTAATTCACCACTTCCCATGGGCAGGCAGGTGTTCAGCCATCTCCAGGAAAGCAGAGCTCCATCACGCTTAATGGTTATTGGGAGGACAAATGCCGTAACTCTGAATGCACTCCCTTCCTCCAGTTTTATTGCCAATCAAAATGCCATATGGTCTTGGGTATCCCTTTGGTCAGTTGGGGTCAGCTGTCCTGGCTGTGTGTCCTCCCAACATTCTGTGCAGTCCCAAGCCCTCTCACTGTCACACAGTGTAGTGAGTGAGTGGTTTAGCTTAAATTGCTTAAAGAATCACCATCAAATGAATTAGTGAAACAGTTTTAACATGAATTTGTGGGAGTGCAATTTCACAAAGTTTGACAGCAAGGTTCACTCTGTTACTTACTACACAGATAAATCACACAAAAAGCAAATTAAAATTAAGGTGGAATGATTTACACAGAGCTTAAAGAGGTGAATGGGTAACAGAGATCCTCCCATTAAGTCACAAGGTTCAGAGTGGACCCCCTTGCATACTAAACTCTTAATAGTGCTTAGGTGTGGCTAGATCCAACCTTTGTCTCAGACTTGGTCAACAGTTTATATCTAAAGGATGTCTAAGGTTTGTTCACAACTTAAGGCTGATCATAGGAATTTAGCAGTACTTTATCATTGCCTAATTTATCATTTACAAAATGAGTCAGACAGAATTTACTGCAATCACAACAGTAAGTAACTTAATTATGGATCTGAGATGGTAATACTTACACTATACTTATTATGAGGTACCTAGATCAATTCACACACACACGCTGACACAAATGAATAGATATATATAGATATATGCACAAAGGTATACCTGTTAAAAGTTCCCTTCAGGTTCAGTGAAATACTGTGGTGGGCTGACCTTGGCCGGATGGCAGGTGCCACCAAGCTGCTCTACCACTCCCCTCCTCAGCAGAACAGGAGTGAGGGTGTGGGGAGAAAATTAGATGACAAAAAAGTTGTGGGTCAAGATATAGGCAGCTTAATGAAGCAATAACAAAAGTTGCATGCACAGAAACAAAGCAAAGCAAAAGATTATATTCTCCACTTCCCACCAGCAGGGGATGTTCAGCCACTTCCTGGGAGGCAGAGCTTCAGTATGCATAGCAGTTGCTCTGGAAGAGAAACATCGTAAATAACGAATTGTCGGGTTTCTGCAATGGTCCCCCTAGTATCGCAAACTTGGGAGCTTTGAGCTCTGAGAGGTGTCCCACTCAGAGGAAGGTGCTGTTTGCAGCCCACTGCGGTCCAGGAGAGTTCAATGGGCCTCACTTGGGACCACTGTTTATAGGATCACAGGGGCTTTAGTCAACAGTAATTTTCTGTCCTGGCCACAATCTGAGCCAGTAATTACCAGAATTTTTCAACATTCCAGTGATGTTGATACCATACCACATGGATTCAGATGAAAAGTGTTCAAAGGATTATTCAGGAATGTTATGGTTTAAACAAGGAGTGCTCCAAGGCTGTCAGGTGCTGCTGTGGTTCAGATGAGGAATGTTTCTGGTATTGGCAGCAGTTTCCCACCTCAGCCATGCAAGAGCTGCTGGTCCACTCAAAGGACACTTAACCACCCAACTCATTACACAGAGGCTAACAGGGATACCTGAGACTTTAGAGCAGCTCAAGGGAGGGGACAAGACACATCACCACAGATGGTGCGAGGAGCAGAGAAGGCACTCACACTGTAAAAACTGCTTGGCAACAACCAAAACATCCCTGTATTACCAACGCTGTTTTAGTCACAAATCCAAAACATAGCCACGTACAAGCTACTATGAAGAAATTCAACTCTATCCCAGGCAAAAACAGTACAACAGTGAAACAAGCAGGGTTTGCAAAAGAACTTTTATGCTGTTTCTAAACCCAAGGTGGAAATTCTGCTACGTCCTTCCATCTACTTCTTAATGGCATTCCTAACACACCATTTCAAAGCTAATCCATCCTTTTAAGAACCTGTTATCATGAACTGGTAATTTTATGAACTGTTGACCAGTAACAAATTATGCCAATATGGCCAAAAAATTCTTACAGACCCAGCTTCTGAAAGGTCAGTCCTAAAATCCAGATGAACATGTACTTATGAGTATCAGGATCAGATATAATAGCATAGTATTTTTAAAATTATTATTTCTTGTGTTCTTTTGTAGCTCAAAAATGAAATACCATCCTAATCTTGGATCATCAGTCTGTGTGGCCTATTTCAATATGCACAGAGATAACACTGAAAAATGTCACAATCTATTGTTATGTATGTAATAAACCTTTAATATTATAAATTGAGGGGATTTTACTGCCTAATTACTAGATCATGATAGTTATAGTAGCTTTAAGGCTCCCAATATTACTGGTTTTATGGCTTCTAATTTCACAAAATATAAGCAGTGGTAATGAAGAAATTAATTGTTAGCTATACCTTCCTTCTGACCTTAATGTGGTGAAGATTTCACAGCTGATAAAGAGATTTGGCCTTGTAATATTTCATCCTGCCTCTACAGCAAGTGAAGATTCCCTTGCACGAAGCAATAGTGACACCCAGTGTTAAAACCCTTGCACTGACCAGAAGCACCCTGCCCTTTCCTCTTTTTCTCATTTGCCATTCGCCGTTGTAACTCAAAATTTGTTCAGCTCTTGCAAGCTATCAGAAAAAGACGTCTACCATCTTGGAAAATGCTCTAAAGCCTCCCTGTATATAGGTATGTTTCTATTTAAAAAGTTTTCCATAGATTATTAAAAACAAACTAATATTTATTTATGGTAATTACACTATTCTTTCGGAATGAGATCTTGATCAGATTGAATTTGCTTCACAGTTCAGAAACTGTAGTGGATGGTGTTTTGAGAGAAATGGGTTCCAACTTCAGATGGAAAAGTGAAAGCAATGGAAAGAATGCGGCATTCTCCAGCAGCCAACAAATATTGCAAACCCTTGAGGAAATTTGAAGACTTACTTGATTGAAACAGCTGGATGACTAGACACAAACATGTCTAAGTAATAAAGATATTTTAAGAGAATGCTGTTAATTAGGATGTGGATAAAGGGTACATCTGGCCACAGCTGGTAAGTCCCTGTCCTGTCTTGCCTGCCCCATGGGGACCCCCTGTGGTCCCTGGTGCCCTGATCTCCACAGCACCCTGACAGCATCACTGGCTTGCAACTTGCCAGCTTGTGGTTCAAAAGATTTATTACAAGGGGCAACTTCAGAAATATAATTTCTGATATGCATTACATCTGCCAACTCTTTTATGACAGTGGTCCAGCTGTACAAAATATTACATTCTGAGATAATGGTGGCATAAAACTGATGAGAGGAACAATCTGCTTGGAGGGGAAATAAAAATACTGAACATATTTATGGTAAACATAGTTGTCATGGTTTAAACCCAGCTGGCAACTAAGCACCACACAGTTGCTCACTCACTCCCCTCCCCCCACCCCAGTGGGACAGGGAAAGAACTGGAAGCATAAAGTGAGAAACAAACTCATGGATTGAGATAAAAACAGTTTAATAATTAAAAAGAAATCATAACAACAACAATAATAATAGCAACAAACCATAAGGACAAGAGAGAAAGAAAAAACAAAGAGGAAAATAAGCCCTCAGAAAGACAAGTGGTGCTAATGAAAACAATGGCTCATCACCAACGTACTCATGCCCTGCCAGGCCCCAACCAGCAGCCCCCTTGCCCCCCGACTTCCACCACCCCACCCCCTCCCCAACCCCTGGGTTTATTGCTGAGCGTGACGCCAGAATATCCCCCTGGTCAGCTGCGGTCAGCCACCCTGGCTGTTTCCTCCAGGTCAGTCAGAGGAGCAGAAAAGGCCATGATGCTGTGTAAGCGCTGCTCAGCAGTAACTAACACAACCCTGTGTTACCAACACTGCTTTCAGCACAAATCCAAAACACACACCATATTAGCTACTATGAAGAAATTTGACGCTATCCCAGGCAAACCCAGTACAATAGTGAAATACTTAGGATTTTGCAAAAGAAAGCACAACGCTACCTAAGAGAATCTTGATACATAAAAAAATGACCTGCTGACACTCCATTACAGGAGATCATTCAGCTGTCTAAACATGGAATGCCATAGAGCAGCTGGTGGTCCCACCGGCTGTAACTATGCCCTCCACCACATGGCCTGCCCTTTGCAGACCGCTTAGTTGCTTGGCACATCAAAGAAAGTGCTACAACTATTTGTAGGCAGTTTAATCCCATCCTCTGAGACTGCATCCAGGTGACCATTTCTAAGTGTTTATCAGATGACCAAATGATTCTACGTATTAACAGCAGAATTGGCTAAATTGTGATCCTGACAGAGTAGTGAGATGAATTCAGTAAATTAAAATATCAATATAACAGATGGGCAGAGGAGGTGGAAAGAATGAGCAGCAGCAAGTGGAAATTAGAAGCTACCTATTACTTTAAAAATTGTTAAGGAGGTTGAAATCATTAAGAGAAATCCATGGTTTTCAAGGCTTAAAAAGTGAGATGATTATCGTACGTTATTGTCATAACCAAAAGCCCTTCTACCAACTGAATTGCTGCTGGTTTTCAGTCTGACAACTTCTAGAACAAAAAATTGCCAATGTATACAATTTATAGGAGTTAACATTTCCAACTGATTTCTTTAAAGAATTCTGAGGGATCCAGAAAATTGAAGAATGTTAAAAACAAGAATTGGTCTTTTCACAGATAAAGAGAATAAATTTGTCTTAATGTAACACTACAGAAAAGAAACATTAACTACAAAATTTATTTAATTCTTGACATGGTTTAATCCCAGCCAGTAATTAAGTGCCATGCAGCTGCTTGCTCACTCCCCCCTCACCCAGAGGGATGGGGAGGAGAATCAGAAAGGAATGTAAAACTCAATTCCTGTGCCCCTCCAGCTCTCCTGCTGGCAAGGCCAGAGAAACCAAAAAATCCCCAACCACACTGTTCTTACACCAAATCCAAAACACAGCACTGCACTAGCCACCACGAAGAAAATCCCTATCTATCCCAGCCAAAACCAGGACAGTTCTGTACTGGAAAAAAGAAGTAATTTGTAATTCTTATGATTTTTTTGTTTTTGTTTTTGTGACTGTTCTGCCATCATTTGTCATCACGTCAAAAATCTTTGTGGTATCTGTAATTTTATTGACAGTGAATTTATGTTTCACCCCTGTTGTGGATTGACCCCTGCCATCAATCAGTCTTAAACAGTGCAAAAAATACTTTAGGCAGTACTTTTAAAACCTGAGTTTCTTTTACTAGCTGAAGTAACCTGGAAAAATTCAAGTGTAACACATCTACTATTGATGGATTTCAGACAAATTGAACAACTAGTTATTTTGGATGGGATAATGTGTCCCTGGTTTGAATATTGCCATACCCTCAAAGTTCTTTCAATCTCCTACAAGTTCTGCTTGTTCTATCTGGCTTTCAGACAGAGAGCTTGGGAGATGGAAAAGCTTTTAAGAAAACCAAGAAAGCCCCCCCCACAACTTCTATTCAAAGTCCTCAGAAGGTTGAGTAAGAAAACCATCTTTGTGATTAATAGTCTCCGAAGTAGTTCATCATCCTCAGCTGAGATGAACATCATATATTTGCTTTGAATTTTCAAATAGATTATCCATACATTGGGAAATTAGCATACATATTCAAGCATGCACCCTTGCCTATTCAAATACAGCATCTAGTTAATAACATATCTCATACATTTTACCTGACATATTTATACTGTGCTGCATTTTTTCAGAGAACTCAAATGAATCATCATGCAAACATCCTTTTATGAATTCATTATGAAATTCTCTAATTTTCTGTGCTTGATCTACACTTTGTTTCACATCATGGCCACATCAAGAGGAAGAAGGAAAGTGGGGCAGGAGAGTGGGAAATACTCTTTCCTTACTTATAACTGGAAAACATTTGAGTAGAATAGCAGAAAGGATTTTCTGGTACAATTCTACTAGAAATGGAGCACAACCAGTTAACAACTTTCACAGATAAGCTCAGATTTACAATGTCTATGAACGAGCTATGAACACAGTCACAGCTTCTAAACAGCATTCATAACTGACGTAACATAGAATCATAGCATCATCCAATAATTTTGATTCAAAAAGACCCTTAAGATCATCAAGTCTAACTGTTAACCTAACACTACCAAATCCACTACTAAACCATGACCCTAAGCACTACATCTACATGCCCTTTAAATAAATACCTCCACGGATGCTTGCTCAACCACCTCCCTGGACAGCCTGTTCCAATGCTTGACAACCCTTCTGACAAAGAAATTTTTCCTAATATCCAATCTAAACCTTCCCTGGCACAACTTGAGGCTGTTTCTTCTTATCCTATCAATTGTTACTTGGGAGAACAGACTGACACACACCTGGCTACAACATCCTTTCAGGCAGCTGTAGACAGCAATTAGGTCTTGCCTGAGCCTTTTCTCCAGACTAAACAGCCCCAGTTCCCTCAGCCACTTCTCACAAGACCTGTGCTCCAGACCCTTCCCCAGCCCCGTTGCCTGTCTCTGGACACGCTCCAGCCCCTCAATGTCCCCCTTGCAGTGAGGGGCCCAAACCTGAACACAGGGTTCGAGGGGCGGCCTCACCAGTGCCCAGGGCAGGGGGACGGTCACTGCCCTCGTCCTGCTGGCCACACTGCTGGGGACACAGGCCAGGGTGCTGCTGGCCGCCTGGGCCCCCTGGGCACACTGCTGGCTCCTGCCCAGCCGGCCGTCACCCAGCACCCCCAGGCCCTTTCCCACCAGGCCCTTTCCAGCCGCTCTGCCCCAGCCTGTAGCGCTGCGTGGGGCTGGTGTGACCCAAGGGCAGGACCCGGCACTGAGCCCTGCTGAACCTCATACAACTGGCCTGGGCCCATCGCTCCAGCCTGCCCAGGTCCCTCTGCAGAGCCTCCTCCCCTCAGGCAGATCAACATGACCCCCCAACTTGGTGTCATCTGCAAACTCACTGAGGGTGCACTCAATCACCTCATTCAGGTCATTGATAAAGGTGTTCAACAGAACTGGCCCAAGTACTGAGCCCTGGGGAACACCGCTGGGACAAGCCACCACCTAGATGTAACTCCATTTACTACCACTCACTGGGCCTGGCCATCCAGCCAGCTTTTAACCCCATGTAGAGTACACCCATCCAAGCCATGAGCAGCCAGTTTATCCAGGAGAATGCTGTGGGAGATGGTGTAAAAGGCTTTACTAAAGTCATCTTGTTGCAGGAAGAGATCAGGTTAGTCAAGCAGGACCTGCCTTCATAACCCATGCTGGCCAGGCCTGATCCCCCAGTTATCCTGTACGTGCCACTTGATGGCATGCAGGATGATCTGCTCCGTGCCCTTTCCTGGCACTGAAGTCAGGCTGACAGGCCTGTAGTTCCCCAGATCCTCCTTCCTGCCCTCTATACCTACAGGTGGGTGTCACACTGGCTAACCTCCAGTCAACTGGGATCTCCCTGGTTAGCCAGAACTGCTGATAAATGGTTAAAAGTGGCTTAGTGAGCACCTCCACCAGCTCCCTCAGTACCCTTGGGTGGATCCCATCTGGCCCCATAAACTTGTGGGTGTAAGCATTGTGTAGCAGGTCACTAACCGCCCTTGGATTATGGAGGCTTCATTCCGCTCCCTGTCTCTGCCCTCCAGCTCAGAGGGCTGGGTAGCCTGATAACACCTGGTCTTACTGAAAGCATCAAGTACCTCAGCCTTTTGCTCATCCTTTGCCACTATGTCTCCCCCAGCATCCGATAAAGAATGGAGGTTCTCCTTAGCCCTCCTTTTGTTGCTAAGGTATTTATAGAAACATTTTTTTATCGTCTTTTATGGCAGTAGTCAGGTAAAAGTTCTAGCTGGATTTTGGTCCTTCTAATTTTTTCTCTGCATAACCTCACAACGTCCTTGTCCTCCCAAGTGGCCTGCCCCTTCTTTCAAAGGTGGTAAATTCTCTTTTTTTCCATGAGTTTCAGTAAAAGCTCTTTTCAGAGAGTGCTCTCTTCAGGAAGAGTTCGCCCAGGCCAGTCTTCTTCCCTGCAGGATTGTGTTTCAGCACATGGGGATGGCCTGCTCTCGTGCCTTTAAGATTTCCTTCTTGAGGAATGTCCAACCTTCCTGGACTCCCTTGCCCTTCAGTACCGTCTCCCAAGGGATTGTCAATGAGGCCCGTAAAGAGGCCAAAGCCTGCCCTCCAGAAGGCCAAAGTAGTGGTTCTGCTCACCCCTCTCCTTACTTCTCCAAAAACTGAAAACTATCATTTCAAGATCACTATGCCCAAGACAGCCTCTGACCATCTCATCACCCACAAGTCCTTCCCTGTTTGCAAAAATATAAACCTTGAGCTAAGATTATTTTGTCATTATTATGATTATTGCCTCAGTTTCTCACTCCTGCTCAGTGGACAGCTAAAACTACTTTCTCTTACCTCATGCTGGAGCAGACAAATCACATACTTTACACCAAACCAGCAGAAGTTGTTCTGCAGATATTTACAGTTCTAATATCTGCCAATAAAACTGCAGGTGGAACAGCTCTGCTGTTATCTTTAGGGTCAATATATTGTTACCATCTAAATAACAGAGCACTAAAGGAATGAGTAGCATACGAAAACTGACCGTTTATTGTCTTATCTTTCTTTCTTCCATTCTGCAATCCCCATAGCACCCACCACCCCCCCCCACAATGTCCCAGAGACCAAATTCAAGGATTAAGCTTTAGTTTTCACAAGAAAAATAACAAGAATTAGATAGGAAAATGATCTGAAATTGCTTCAGAAAGAGAAGATTAGGTGAGATGTGTCCTTGTCTATGTTCTGTACAAGTCAAAAGGAGGCAGAAGAGATTGATCATGTCAAGATAAATACTAGGGGAATGGGAAGAATTCCATATGTGAGGTCCATGTATATGTGGTGTGTGTATATCTTAAAATAACGGGCAATATATATCAGAGTATTAGACATGAAAGTGACACACAGATGTCAGGCTCCCTTGCCAGCATTTCTGCAGGAAGTACTAGCATGTGCTGATGTAAGTAAGACCATGCCACAATGACTATTCAGAAGCTGCACAGACAGATTTAAAGATGAGATTTATTTTGAATATTTGACATTGCAAGCATTTATTCTGAATGTTGTTCGATGTGAAGGCTTGACTTTCATCTTTAAATGCTGTCTCTGTTTGCTCTTATTGAAACGTATTTTTAAAATCTGAGGGAGAAAAAGACCTTGCCAAATTTTTCTGCAGTTTCTATTGATGGATCTCAGTGAGTTATAAATTCAGACAAAATATTCTATTATTCTACTTCTATCCAACAGTATGTTAAGTTTTTTTTTCATAGCAAACGTTTTTACTGAGCTGCTGAAGACTAATAATACAGGTAACAAACAAAAAATAATAGCATCACAGCTATTTTAATCCTAACATAACTTGTTCCTGGGCAAAAGGCTTCACAGTATATAACAGTGTGCATTTCTTCTGGTGCCCTTTGTTATTTAATAGTAGTATTGCACCATATATACTGTAACTATAACTTGCCTTCTCCCTCTCCAAACACCTTTTACTAAAGAAAAAATTCCACGTGTATTTAGACCTCTGTATTTAAGTCAATTTACATCAATAATTTAGAACTGAGTACTGAAACATGCAAACGAATTTTGCTAGGCATTGAGAAGAACCTTAATTAAAACATTATGGGCCACACTTGCGAATTTATACATCCTGGGCACCTGCAGCGAGCATCCCCAGGAGCAGGGCATACAGGGACAGAGGCCCCACGCGGGCCCCGTTTCTGGCTGGACAATGTCTTCAACCAGCAGAAACCAGGTATCTGCTGGAGCGGGTCGGCCAGAGGGTGGCATTGACAGAAAAAAATGGGAGAAATGCTGGTGGCCTCCGAGTTGAATTCGTGTTAGCCTGCCATTGCCAACACCCAGCCCTGTGCATGTGTGCCATCTGACAGCGGCAAACAGGAGCCCCGTCACCTTTCCCTACAAACTGTGGCCAAAATAACGCTTATTTCAGGTGTTCAAAACTGTGCAGCTACGTATTATATATATAATGACACGTGCAGATATACACTATATGCTCGCACACGCACTCTATACATCTGTAACATACGGTGAGCCCAAGCACCACGCGTACACAGTCCCTCTGGCCCACAAAGGCCGCTAGCGCAGACGGGGCGGCGGCCTGCGCCAGCCGGCGTAATCCTCACCGGCGACGCCGCGCCTGCCTGCCGCCGCTCCGAGGGGAGGCCGCCGGGGCCGCCTCTGCCGCCGCAGTCGCGGCTCCCGGCCCGGCCGCTGGCGGCAGTACCGGCGGGCGGCCACCAGGCCGCGGAGCGCCGCCCCCTCGCCTCCCCCGGGGGAGGTCAGGGCGGCGGTAGCGGAAGCTTCTCCCTCCCGGCGCCGCGTCCCGGAACCAGCCGCGCCGCCGCGTCCTGCCGTGTCCCGTGCTGTCCCGTCCCGTCCGCCCCCCCGCCACCTTCCGCCCCCGCCAGCAGCATGACAGCGCCCACCGCCGCCTCCCGCAGGTGACACCGCACGGGCCCTTGCGCTTCTGCTGCCCTCCTATATGGGCCACCTGCTCTCCAGGGAGGCAAGCAGCCTGAGCCGGGACCGCCGCTGCCGCCGGGGGGGGAAGGTGTCGCCGCGCAGCCGGAGCTGCTTCCTGCGCGGGCCCTGCATGCTCTGCTTCATCGTGCACAGCGCCAGCCCGCCCGCCCAGGAGCAGCCCCTGCCCTCCGGGGACCCGCTGCTGCCACCGCCGCCCTACGCCGCCCTCGCCGCCGCCGAGCAGCGCGCCGCCCGCCGCCTTCTCCGCCTTCCGCCCGCCGCCTGGGAGCCGCGGGGCCGCTGCCAGCGCCTCTTCCTCTCGGGCCTGCTGCCCTCGCCGGTGCGGGGCCTCCTGGGGCAGGCCAGGTTGCCCGTCGAGGTCGCCTCCGAGATGGTGTGCAAGCGCAAGGGGGCCGGCCTGCCCGCCTCTCCACCCTGCAAGCAACCGCGCTGCGGAGCCGCGGCGGAGTCCGAGGCAGCCGCTTGCCAGTGCCCGGGGGAGCCGCAGCTCTGTGCCCTGCCCGCCGCCGACAGCTGCGCGGCAGGCGGTGGGAGCGCGCCGGGCCGCGGCGCCGCCGGGGACAGCGGCGGCGGGGGGCAGCCTGTCTCGCCGCCGCCGCCGCCCGCCGCGCCGGAGGAAGGCGAGAAAGAGAAGGAGAGGGGCGGCGAGGCGGGCTGCGAGCTGCCGCTGGAGCCCCCCTGCGACTGTTGCCGAGAGCCGCTGCCGCCACCGGCCCCGGACATCAACCAGCTGCCGCCCTCTATCCTCCTTAAGGTGGGTCGGGGCGGGGGGCGTGGGCGGGCCTGTTCCCCGTGGCGGGGGAGGGAGGGCTGCGCGGAGGCCCGGGGCTGGGCCTGGACCAGCCCCCGCGGAGGCCGCCGGCGTACATGGGCGGGCTCGGTGGGGCACGGGAGCCGGGGGGAGGCGGCGGGCGCTGCCCTGAAGAGCGGCCCCGCCCCAGCCCGCGGCAGCCCGTCGCCGCCTCCCACACCGCCCCCTGCGGCGGCCGCTGGGCCGGGGGCAGCGCGGCGTCGGGCAGCGGGGTGCCGAGCCCGCCCGGCGTCGGGGCGGTGGTAATCGGGGCTGTGGGGGTGTTTTGGTGTCTTGGGTCGTTTTTGCCCCCCTTAGTTTTGGCTTGCTGTTGTAAACGAGTCATTGACCCGAGGTGAAGACACAGCTAAGGCAGAAGATGCCCCGTAAGTGGTGTGGCTCGCACCTCTTAGCTTGGTGACCAGCCCTTCGCAGGTGGCTTCTTAACCATGCCACTGGTGGGCGGTGGGGGCAAGGGGGACTGTTGCTGCATTTAGTGCTTCTGTCTAGGTCAGAACTGCAGAGACAAGTTCTCAGTGTTGATTGGAAAAAGAAAAAAAAAAAAAAAGTATTTCTATTTTGGGTCAATTTTGGCTTTACCGGTTTCACCTTCAGCCCGAGTATTTGTAGCCTTTTCGAAGTACATGCGTTTATAACCTCTTATTCCATGTTTCCAAAGAACAGTCTTGCTTTGTTTCCTGTCGCTTTTGCTGTCTTTTGGTTCCTTTAATACCGTTCTCTTTTGAGAACCACTTTCCATTTTTAAGCTACAGTTAATCTAGTTAGTACACTGACTTCAGCTAAACCTTAGCTATAAAGGTATCTGGCTGGAACTGAAGCCTGTGATGTTTTCCATAGTTACATGCAACTGCGTCTTTAAATTCTGGGGAATAGGGTTTCAGCATTACAGCAGTTTACTCCAGAGACAGATGGCAAAACTTAAAGTGGGGTGTGATAACGGAGGAGCATGAGACAGGTGATTTGTCCTGTTGTGCTTAGTATACTGCTAATTGTACAACCCCCGCGTAGAAAGTACCTCCTTCACTCTTCTGTTAAATAGTAATCTACTTGTCTGTCTTGCACATAAAATTAATTCCGTCAGGTTTTCAGTGGTTTGGTGGTGGTTTTTTTTAGGTATGCATGACTGTGTTAATAAAGGTACATCATGTTTCACAGATGCACTATTCCAATCTAAAATTCATGAACTATCATATCTGCATTAATCTCTTCTGTGATTGCAGAACTGAAACTTTGTCTTGTAGTTCTTCTAAAACACAATCCATCCATTTGCTACTACTCCTGTAAGGTAATTTTTTTTTTCCATATTCTGTTGTTGTAGGTTTTGAAAGTGGACTGACTTGGTTAGTATGGCATAAATGCTTCTTCTGATCAATGATATGGGTACTTTTCCATGATTACTTTAGTACTTGGTTTCACTTTTTCAAAAATATCAGTATATAACTCTGCCATAAACCAGTTCTTTCAACATCTAAGGTTTGTCATGCCCATCACACCTGTGAACTAGTTTAAATGTGTTTTTTCCATATGGCCTTCTATTTTATACTGATACAGTACTTCATTTGTATCTGTACTTTCCAGGCTGGGTTTTTTTGATGTTCCCCACCTGTCCCAATGGTTTTGCCTCATTAGTCTCGCTGTAGTCCAGCTCCTTCTGCAGTGTTTTTGAAAAAGCCTGCCCTTAGTTCCAGCAGCTGGAACCAACATACTCACCTGTTGTGGGTTGGTTTGTTGGTTTTTTGGTTTTGTTTTTTTTTTTTACTTTTGGGTTGTTTGTTTGTTTTTTGTTTTTTGGGTTTTTTTTACATCACACCACACCACCCCCATTTGCCCTCCAATCCTTAGCTAGACTTATGGATTAGGTTGGTTGGTTGGGGGGTTTTGGGGGGTTTGGTTTTTTGCTGCTTCCATAGCATCCTGATCTTTTATGGGTCTTTTAACTCATGATTTCTGACCAGGCATCTTTTTAACTGTATTATACGGGTGCCTAAAGGCATTCATATGCTGGGTTTTGATACAGAAAATATCCCAAATGTAATCCTTTCTCCAAAGGTGCCATTTTATTATGAGTGGGTGGGAGCAAATATACACAAAGATTTTACTAAACTTTTCAGAGTAGGTAGCAGAGACATAAACCTTACTACAAGGACAAGAGATTCCATCCTTGAAAGTCTCAGGAGCCAGATCCTGTGCAGGTTTTTTGTTTCCTTCCCTTGAGTCCCACCTCTGTGACCTCCTGATGAAGTGGTGCTAGTGTAGGAGCAGCTGTCACCTGTGTCTGTATGTGGGCTGGAGGCAACAAAAAGAAACATTACAGGAACTGCTAAGTAATAGGTGGCCACTTAAAGTTGGCTGCCACAGGCTGCTTAGGTGCTGTTCTGTTGTTAAGTCTCCCCTGAGTGAAGGATACTGGGCTGGATGGAAGAGTTTGTCAGACTGAACTTGGCCTGCAGATCATTGGAGGGGCCCTACTGAGTCGGGAAGTTCATAGTGCAGTGTGGCAGTTGATCCTGTTCCCCTGGCTGGGAAAGAGGTCTCAGTTTTGGGGGATAAAAGAACTGTGGTTCCACAGATCAATCTTACAGGTTGTTTTGCTTTTCATTTGGTCACTGAAACACATATCAGGAAAGTGTTTTACAGTGGACAGAATTTCATCGTTAATCTTTGTAGATGAGGGTGACTAACTTTGACTAAATCCATAACCTTTAAAATCTGAGGAGAAGATCTAAGGAATTATATAGATGGTCAACTTGACTGTGACCCAGACGTGTGAATGAAAAAAAAAAACCAGGGAGCTGCTTGTAAGCATGCAGTGTGGAAGATTACAAAATCTTGTGCTGTATATCACTTAAGTTTCCAAAATTTTTGTGCTATATATTACAAATCTATGCCTAGTGCAATTTCACCGCTATTTATTTCTGGAAAACAGAAATAAATCTTCATGTTTTACCAGTTACCTCTTTGCAGTGCTGCTGTTTAATCAAAAAAGTTAACTGGTATAAAGTGGACTGCAGACTGAGTGAATTTACAATTCCTATTGAAGCGCTTCAGATTTCCTTTTGGGCTGTATTAACAAGAACTGTGGAAAGGAAGTTCTCTGCTTTGCTCGGTGCTTTTAAAGCCTCTGGTAGGGTACTGCATTAGGTTGTGGGCACTGGGGTCTCCTTAAAAAAACCCACAGGCAAATCAGAGAGGCATCAAAGGAGAGCTAGAGGTCATGGAAACATGGTCTGTGATGGTAGTTGGAAGATTCTGTTCAAACTGAATGCCGCTTCTATTATGAAAGAAGGCTGAGGTGCACTCTTTATGATTCCATGACTATGTTATTGTCCTTTGTCAAATAAAAAGAAATAATAAGATTAATTTGATGCGAGAGGAATTTAGGTAAGAGACTTGGAAAATGACGCAGTGTGAGAACATTCAAGTCTTGGCAACGGTGGTTTCCTGTCTCTGAGGTTATGTGAGGAGTTGGGATTTTTATTTATTTATTATTTTTTTAACACAAGGGGGATGTCCTTACCAGGTGTGTTCGAGGTGTGCTTGAACTTGCTTCAAAACAGAAGGTTCTTTTTTGATTTCTTCTTTCTCTATTTGCTGTGTTTATTTTTATGAAGTGTGAACATATGCTGCTCTGCAGCAGAGACCCTGTCAGTTTTAGCTTAGAGCTAATGCACTATGTGGGGAAGATAAGCATGTGTGTATTTATTTAACTTAAGGTTTTCATAAATACATTATTATTATTTGAGGCACTACTGGCTCCTTTTCTTGCATCTTTACTCAGCGTTTTTTACTTATTTTTCTCATTCTTCCCTTGCTGTAATAACTCACGTTTGCTTGTGTTCCCGTAATAACTTACCTGTTTGATTTTGATAATATTAAATACAGTGTTGCTATCACTGTGCTACTAGCACTTGCTTTAAGATTTTCTGAGCAATATGAAGTGGGTTTGATAGACCAGAGCTAGGCCTTTGGTTTTGTCTTCTGGCTTCTGAATGCTGGTATTTATTTTTAATAAACTTACACCTGAAAAGACTGGATATAAATGTTATAATTGCACTGTGATTTTTTTTTTTTCTGACCTAGTCAGGAGACAGAGGCTTGGTAGGATGGTAGTTGGAACAAAAATTCTTTAAGGTCTTTCATATTGACAGTGGCAGCTGGATTAGCAGCAGTCTTCCCTATTCAATGTTTGCCATGTTCTTGTTTTAAGAACTTATATCTTTTGTTTTTCAAAGTGAAGGTGGTATTTCCACAAATGAGCATATTTATTTCCCTCTGTAGCAAAGATTAAAGTATTTTATAATGCCAGCCTTGACATCCCTCCTTAGCATTAACTGGCATCAGTCTGATGCCTGTCTAAGCATAACTTGGTTAGTATTGCGTTGTTCTCTTCCGAGGTTTTTGTAACTGTTAAAAGGTTTGGTCTCCTGTTTCATACTGGTAGTAGGAACTAAAATTTCCTACTTCTAATAACAGAATTGCAGAGAATCATCTTTTTCTATGCTTAGAATTACCCTTTTCAGTAGGAATGTCAGATGTCAAATTACTACTTACTGTTTGGTGCTTTTTCCCTGCTTGACAGGGAGTGATGGTGTTTTTTGGGTACACACCACAGCCACGTCCTTGCTCTGTGCATGTATTCACCAGTATGAAGAACTGCAGGGGGGAAGCAGGCTTTGATTGATTCATCCACACTTCTGTCTGCCGGTGTTCAACTGATTCCCTAATAAGAACCACCCGTTGACTCTTGGTAGTGGTCAGGCAAAGACCTGCAGGAAAACAGGGTTCATGCGCAGTCCTTCAGCATTGCAAGGAGTCTTACATAAGAAATTTTGAGTTTTTTCGCAGCTAGAAGAAGATGAGAGCAATAAATATTGTAAGCGTTTACAGAGGGTGGTGAGTTTGATTATTTTGCAGATCCTTGAGGAATAGTCAACTAACTTCCCTTCTCCAAGGGATCTTATCTGGATATACATACTCAAAACTGCTAAGCTAAGCCATCTCCTAGAACAGGGGGACGGTAATGGTTGTTATTGCTGACACTTGATTGTCTAGTCTGTTCTGAAGACCACCCACTGGTGGAAACTGTGGGTTACCAGGTATTTTATTACAATGCTTCATTATCCTTAGACTAACAATTTTTGAGACTGTCCTGCCCACCACAAAGATGAGTGGTGTTCTCTCTAGTTTGTTTACTGCCTTTGCCGTCCCTTTTCCTTGGTTAAACAGTCCTAGTCTTTTCTTTGAATGTTTTTACATTTTCTAGACCTCAGTGCTTTCCCATAGACGCTCTCCCAGTATTTTCAGATTTTCCTGAGCACAATGCCTGAAGATTGGCTGTTGTGATTCTCTTGGTACTTGATGCCCTCATTAGTTGAGTGGGAGGACTGTTTCATGTTTTGCACTCTGTATTCCTGTGTAGGTATCTTAATGCTGTGACTCCATTGTCTCATGTTAGGATAATATGTGGATTAAAGTTCATTTGTGGTTACAGGATACCTTCATATGTAACTCTTGATAGACCTTCTTTTTATATTTATTAATAAACAACATCACTTCTGAGGAAGGGCTGACTGTAATAAATGTAGCAACGATTTACTAGCCTGCCATGAAAGTGCAGTTTATTCTTTTTTGCAGGCTGCTATTGATAAGGAGAAATAGTGTGAAATGGGGACAATGGACATCGATCGTGATTGTGTATGTCTGCTCAAGGAATGTGGGTATGGTGACTGGTCATAGGTGTGGTGTCTGGTCACATAGCCACACAGCTTTGAGGAGACGCCTACCCTTCTTCCTCTGACAAAGGGGCTATTTATAAAAAGGATGAGAAAAGGATGAGAGACATTCCAATGTTATCTAGAGGGAGGGAGTGCTAAGGCTTCTTGCTGGAGAAGATCAGATGGTCACAAGGACATGAATCACCTACAAACCTGCAAGACCACCACATTCCAGGCAAAGGACTGATAAGCTAATTAACATACGAAGCAGAGTAAGGGGGTTTAGGTAACGAATATGTATAGGCGTTAATTGAATATTCATTTGTTTTATTGTATAAATGTGAGATGGTTTGTCACTTTGGGCATGCATGCTTGTGGAGGAGCGATCCCCTGTGCATCTGCGCGCAATAAACATACCTACTTTATAACTTTTGAGTTACAGAGTCTAATTCCGCATGTCACTATAGTGCTCAAAACCTTGGGATATAAAATGCTAATTCTGTGTCTGGTTTCCATGTATGACACTGTTTTGCTGTGCTGATCTGCTCCACCATCCCATGCCCCCTTCCCACAAGACTGATGTATTAGTACCTTTGTGTCTCTTCCTTACAATTCAGTTAAGTAATAGAAGGAAAAGTTTTCCTACCTGAATCAGAAGAGGAATGAAAACACCTTTTAAATAGCTTGTGAATAGCATTAAGCTAATATTTGTAATGGTTTAGGTATGCCATCTCAGAGACATATTTGAAACTTGGTCCAAGGAATGAGTGCTTAAGTAGGATACATACTGCTGTTGGTTGTGCTACTGTGACTTACTAATATTGTCAGCTCTTGTGAGGTGTAGATGTTTTCGTTACTGTCCTTGACTAATTGAGTCAGGGGCAAGTTCTAGAACTGTGTATTGCAAGACATGCTAATGCTTTCCTGTCTTTTACAAGACAGTTTAGTAATAAAATATTTCTGTTTCTAAAGTATCTGACAAACAATATTTTTCTTCCTTTCTTTACAGATATTTTCCAGTTTATCCCTGAATGAGCGTTGCCTTTCAGCATCATTAGTCTGTAAATACTGGCGGGACCTGTGTTTAGATTTTCAGTTTTGGAAACAACTGGATCTCAGTAGTCGTCAACAGGTATGAAGGTATCATTGCAGAAAAATTATGTTTTGATGTCTCAGAATATGTTCTCAGAATGTATACTCTTGACCAAAGGTGAACAGAAGAAACCCATAAAATGGTGATGTCTGTGGACTCAGCGATTTTTCGCTTAGACACTGAAAATGTATGGACCCTTAGATGAACTTTAACTGTAGCTTCTTTTGACTGAGATCAGTTGTTAAACAATGTGTGGATAAGTGCTGTTTGATGCAAGCAAGATGTCGATTTATTAGTGATTCTTTTACATTTATATAAGTTTCTACCTTCTACATGTTACACACTGATTGGTTAAATCTTAAGTGTGAACTACACCAATTGGTTATCTTCTAAGACACATCATTTAAACAATAGGTACTGATTAGTCTATTTTATCTTAGCAACAATCTCTATTCTAAGATTAGGAGGTTTTATTCCTACTTGACTTTCATGAATAACAAAGTTCCCTTGTCCTGCTGTATGTCCCTCTTTGTCCATCCAGTTGTCATCTCAAGAGCCTGCTGTTAACTTGTTCCTTTGTTCCCAGGGCTTATGCCCTACAAGTTCTAACATGTCTCTCTTCATCAGGCTAACAGTGCTTGGACTCTTGTCCTTGAGGCCTTGCCAACAGTGCATTACCTGTGTCACCCCTGCATCAGGTAGTGGTAGTTCCATTCATAAGAACTATCAGATCTCATACAAACTGAAAGACGTACCTGAACTTTTCTGAGGATGCTCTGGTTTGAAGAATGGTCACCTAACTGGTGCTTGTTCTGTTTGTTTTAACTAATTTGTTTAAACTAAACTAAATTTAACTTTAATTTTTCTTCAGCTGATGCGGCTTCTGCTGATCAGAAGACACATTATGTCGACAGTCTGAGGCATCTAGCTGATTCTAGAAGGCCTTTAGCTGATCCTAGAATTAAATGTGGCTGGGATTCATGGATTCCATTCAGTGAGATCCTTCAGAGCCTAGCCTTAGATTGTTAAGGGTAATTTTCTTCCTTGGAAAACTTTAAAGACGGTGTTTTTTGGCTGCCCCCTTTAGCTTTCTTGTAACTTAGTTACAGAGGTGTTTGAAACAATTTCTTGAGAGTTTCATGAAAATAAGGTGCAGGGTTACAACCACCAGAGGGTCCCATTTGAAGAAGCAGCAACATGAACTCACCTATGTTAGACATAAAGAATGTACATGGGTGTTGTGGTTTAACCCCAGTTGGCAACTACCATATAGCTGCTGGCTTACTGCATGCCCCTGCCCCCAGCAGGATGCAGAGGAGAATCAGGAAAAAGGTAAAACTTGGGGACTGAGATAAGAACAACTTAATAATTGAAACAAAATAAATGATAATAATATGGAAAAGGAGGGAGAAGGGGAAGAGGAGTAAAATCCAAAGAGAAGGGAAAAAACAAGTGATGTGCGATGCAATTGCTCACTGCCTGCTGACTGGTGCCCAGCCAGGTCCCGAACAGTGATAAGCTGGCCCTGGACAGTACCCCCCAATTTATATACTGAGCACGATGCCCTATGGTATACAGTATCTCTTTGGCTGGTTTGGGTCAGCTGCCCTGGCTCTGCTCTGTCCCGGCTTCTTGTGCCCCTGCTCGCTGGCAGAGCATGGGAAACTGGAAAGTCCTTGAGTTGCTGCTAAGCAGTGCTTACCCTAACTGAAGCATCAGTGTGTTATCAACATTATTCTAACATTAAATTCAAAACACTGAAGACAAAATAACTATACCAGCTGAAACCAGGACAATGGGATATTATTTTCAGATCACCAGTTCATAAGAAATCATGGAAGTTCTCTTGCTTCTAGAGTTACCAGTTAGCTTTTCTATGGTGGTTCAGAAATATGCTCTCTAAGATTGTCTGATTTTTCTTAAGTGACTCCAGAGCAGTAGGTAGGTGTAGGTTCTATGTGTCAAGGAAGTCTTTCTTCTCTACTGTCTTAAGGTGTAGCACTATTTCTACTACAAAGCTTTTTAGTGGTTTTGCCTACTAGGTATGTTTATCAGTTGTGGCATTGCCCTGAGAAACCTATATTGCCAATTTTTTACTGAGTTCCTAAACCAATATTAAGCACGGACGTTGTCCTTATCCATGTGTGCAGGAGGTTTGGTCGTTTGAGGGTTTGTTTTTTTTGGTTACTGTTAGGATTTTCTTTAGGCAGGGCATGGGGGTGTGCAGGTTAGTGTTTGTTTATGCATTGTTTGTGGGTTTTGGTTATTTTGGGGTGGGTGGGAGGTTTGCAGTTTGTCATGTTCTTTTAGCTAACAGCTGCCTGATGAAATAGTGAGAGAAAGGATTTGAATTGCTACAGTGGAAGGAAAACAGATTGAATGCAGCAAAGAAAGTGTTTGTTTCTCAGCTATGTAAGAGAAAAACAAAAGGGTTTCATATCCTTCTTTTGCCTTCTCCAGGCTTAAAGCTAAATTGCATCTATGCTATATGATGGATAAGTATTGCTGAACAGTTGTTAGAAAGACTTTCATCATATGTCATTTCAGGGTTTTTGAAACCGAACTTTTAAAGTGAGAGAGTTCTATGCATTGTGCCTTACCTGCTTTGGTTTTGTTTGTTTTGTTTTAACTTACAAGCTTTAGCATGAAGATTATCTTATGTGCTTTATGTGCTTTGTAGGACTGGCTGCTTTTAAAATTGTTGGCATGTTAGCTAGCTATGATGTCTACACAAAGTGGACAACCTTTTTTCTTCAAAGTAGGTCTGGCAAAATAGTGCGTGTATCAGATTTAATGGTCTTTCATAGACTAACACATAAAATACCCAAGTATTCAGTTTTAAAACTGAGCAAATAGCCGGAGGAAATTTTGGGGGTTTAATTGACTTTTTTTTTCCTTCTCGTCCCTTTGATTCACTGCTACCTTGTGTGACTGTTTTCCATTGTTAAGAAGCCCATTGTTACCTGCATCACATTGTCTGCTGGCACTTGGTTTTGGATGATTACCAAAGCTTAAGTAAAAACCTGTTGTATTTTAGAGACATATAAATCACTTATTTCTCTGTAAATTCTACCTTAGGAACATAAGTACAGTGCTGCTATAGAAGGGCAAGCATATAATTTTCTTCTAAAGGATGGAGAGATCTTTGCCTAAAATATGAAAAGGACCACTGACTATTATTCTCTCCAAGTGTTGGAACAGAATTCTTTGAAGATAACTGTAAAACTGATTATAGCACTATGTTCTTATCTTGGAAAACAAATCTTTTCATTCTCCCCATAGCTTATGGAAATGCATCTTACAAATAGCAGTTTTGGTGCTAATGAAATAAAATATATTTCTGAAAATTGTTAAATTTTAATATTTGGGTTTTCTTTGCAGGTCACTGATGAGCTGTTGGAGAAGATAGCATCAAGAAGCCAGAATATTACTGAAATCAATATTTCTGACTGTCGCAATGTGTCTGATAGAGGAGTATGCATATTAGCAATTAAATGTCCTGGACTCCTAAGGTATACGGCCTACAGATGTAAACAGCTTTCTGACACCTCTATTATTGCAGTTGCCTCTCAGTGTCCTCTCCTTCAGAAAGTGCATGTAGGCAATCAAGACAGACTCACTGATGAAGGCCTAAAGCAGGTAACCATCCATTCCACAAATTTCTTTTGTGAAATCAGTATCTATCAGTTTCTTACTAAGTGCGAAAAGGGACATGGAAGAAGGTACCCTCTTCTAGTACTTAATTAAAATCAGATCACCTCTTCTACTTTAAAAATTGGTTTATGGACATACTTTCTTGGTGCAGTAAAGGCTGTTCTCTAGAGGCTGCACTATTTTATTTTTTTTTTTTAATATTGAGGGATTAAATGATCTCTTTATGATGGACTATCTAGTTTGACATCCTGCTTTGCCTCTGGCTGATGGAGTGTTCCTGAGCTTAGTTGCTATTTGGAACCAGTATTTAAGTAACTTTTTTTTTTTTTTTTTTTTTTGCGTCATGAAAGACAAAGATGACTGAGATCTTTTCAGGCATGCATGAAGGTTTTATCAACTGTCTCCCTTGTGTTAAAGGAGCATTTAGGGTGAAGTAGTTATGTTAAATTAAATATGCTGTCAACAGTGTCGTGTACAGGCATTGTTAGATACTTAAATATTGCCCAGTAAATAACTTAGTTCTAATGTGCTGCTTTTGGCTCCGTTTTTTTGATTGTAGTTAGCAACTTCATTTTGCCATGTATGTAATTATGATCTTTCTTGTTTGTGTATAGTGCTTAAAAAAACCTGTAAAGAAAGATAATTTTTAAGGGGTGGTGGTGAAGCAGGAAAAACACAGTTCTCCAGTTCAGTCAAATCCTAGTGTTTTTTTTCCCCCTTTATTCTTAAGTACTTGCTTTGATTTCATTAATTGCAGCTGGGTTCAAAATGCAGAGAATTGAAAGACATTCATTTTGGGCAATGTTACAAGATCTCAGATGAAGGAATGATGATTATAGCTAAAGGCTGTCTGAAGTTGCAAAGAATATACATGCAAGAAAACAAATTAGTAAGTACATGGTATGATTTTTTTTTTCCCACAGCATTTTCATTAAAGTTTTTTCTTGTGTTTTTTATCTGTTTAAAACTTTCTTCTGAATAGCCATTTTTTGGCAGTGAATTGCTTAAAAATGTTCTCTCGCTGTGAAAACTTCTGATTTTGCAGAGGTAGCTCAGAGGAGGACTCGAAGTACAAGTTAAGCTAATGCTGTTCCAGATACATATTAACTTTTGGTTTCAACGTGATATTCCAGGTGTAATTGTTTGGGATGTGCCTGATTTGTGTAGGAAAATGCTTCATCCATAAAGAATGTTTCTTTTGTTGATACCAGTACACTTTTCTCCAGTAAAAAGTGCAAACGTAGGCAAACGAAAAGATTTTTGGAGGTTAGTTTCTTGATTACAAATAATGCACTCTGATAATCCTCTTGAAAGATGTCACTTTCTCATCTACATGCAGTAGATTAGCGTGCCTGTGCTATTAGAAGGCAGTTGTTGAGGAGTAATAAAACTGTCTTGTGTCCCAATTATAAGCAGTCTCTGAAATGATGGTTTCTAATGTCAAAAGCCAGTATATACTAAATGGTATAGTAAAGCAATGGTGCTTTTTTGTTTTGGTTTGTTTTTTTCTTGCAAGGAAGTTGAAAAAGCTGCTTGCAGTTGAATTCTTAACTATCAGCTAATGTCAGGGTTGTAACCTTCAGTTTGAAAAAGCTGAACTGGAACAAATTAATTGTTTTTATAAGAAAATAGCATACCTTGTATTCAGAGTCATTTGCTATTTGTCTTAAATACAAACAGATAGTAATGCCTAGGATGGTTCATTTGAGAACAGTTTCTATTTGGGGGGGGACGACACACACCCAAACACCATTTATTGGTTTCGACCAGAATTACAGGAAGCTGAGAATAGGAGGTAACGGCCAAAACTGAGATCCCAGAGTAGTTCAAATGCAGAAGCAGAAGAAAGTGTCCCCCCTCCTCCCATATCAAAACAAAATCTTGAGTACTGTCAAAACTAATCTTTGTAACATTTATCATTAATACATGACAATCTTTTAATTAAAAAAAAAAAAAAGAAAAAAAAAAAGGAAAGAGAAATGAAAATTCTGAGAAACCTGGAAGGAAGGCATTCTCCTGCAAAAATTAAAAGTATTACTTATCTGTGAATCAAAGAGGAAAAACTTGTGCATATTCAAACTTTGCAAAATCATACATTAAAGATTGCTTGATTGTATATAAACATTATTGTATGTAAAAAGACCTACGTAAGTGCATGATCATTGAAAAATATGTGGTTAGGGTGTTAATTTGACCTTCCTTACAGATACATCTCACACTTCTTGCCGCTGAAGTTTGTATTCTCTTTGTAGTCTGAAATGTCACCAAAGAAGTTGATGTTACAATTGTTAGCACTTAAAAGCCTGTGGTTTTATTATCTGTAATGAAATCTAAGTTCTCAGTTGAAACAGGACATAGGAAGTATCTTCTTGTTCTTAAGGCATTCAGGAAGGATTATCTTCACTTGCACTTTATTTGGTTGCCTTCATTATTGGAAGCGGAACTTGAATTTTTCATTGGAAATAAGACAAAAATATGTACTCTCAAATGAATAGGAAACTTAATTATTTTGTCACTTCTGAAAGTCTGTTAGGTGACATCAAAACTAACTCTGTAATTTTTCATCAGTGTGTTTGGGTTTTTTTAAATGTCTAAATTTATTTGTCTAATTTTACTTAATGCCACTGCCCAATCTTAATTTTTCAGGCAAAAATAAACTTGCAGCAAACTTAAGTCCAAATTCAGCTTTTTAAGTCTTGATCTAGAAATGTAAACATTAAATAAGTTGTAAAGCTGTTATGAACTCCAGGGTGTTGAATCTTTAGAATAAAATAACACTTGAATAATTCCATTGGATGACAAAGCTGCAGAAACTGATGTGCTTTCCCCTTGCTCGGGCAAGAGATTTTCAAATCTTACTGGAAGTGTAACTTCGTGTGATGAACCAAGACAACTTGTAAGAAATTCTCATTTAGTTGTAAAATAAAAATTTTCAGCTTCCCAAAGAAGAAAAGATAGGGTTTGTTTAATGCTGCAGAGTTAGCTTAAAAGGGAGTAATGGCTGGTGGCAAATGGTAATCCAGTGTTGGGTTTGTCAGGTGGGTTACTTTTGTTTTTAAGACTGCCTTAAATAAAATAAAACCACTGTTAATATTTGCTGTGGCACATCTTGCTTCCTACTCTTTTGGTGAAGAAGATGGTTTGGGGAAGTGTGTGTTTGTTTTCAATATAAGTTAGTATTCATTCTCTGCAATCAAAATATTCTGTGGCAAGAGAGGTGTACTTGACATACGGGGGCTTGGTTTTGTGTATTTGAAGTTCATTGATTGTCCGCCTGCTATAGGAGGAAGACCCCTTCCCTCTCTCGCCACCCCCATGTTTTTAAACAACTTTTGTACCTTCTGTGTAAATACTGTAAATCAAGTCTGTGTGTTTTGTATTTTCTTGTGTCTTCTGTTTTTGGAGGTGCTCAAAATCCTGTGACTCTTACAGGCAGTTCCCATTAATTTCAAAATGCGTAGTCTGTTATAGATGTTACCTGATGGCTAGGTTTTCATGTAGGCTTGTCTCAGACTAACGGATTTTATACTTCAAAAATACATCTCTACAGACACAACCAGCAGCTAAATAATGCCTTTGTGAGTGTTACTTTACAGTGAAATGTAGATCAGGCAACACAGTTCAGTTGCTTCATCTGTTGCTAAGTAACTCCATTATCAGACTGCTGAACAGAAATGGAGAAAGGAGAATTTATGTTCTGATTGTTTAATATGCTAGGAATTTCACAGTAGAAATAGACTCTCTCCTTTCTGTCAAATGCTGATTAAGTCATGGTAACACATGAAAGCTGTAAATATAACTGGGTGCAAAAGACATGCAAGGAAAAAGTTAACGTTGCAAGGCTAATTTAACAACACAAGGTGGTGGTCGTTTGCGTAACTGTTTGATTTGTATTTCTTCGAAATACGTTTATTATTCCTCTGTCATTTGAATGGAAGAGTAATTTTACACAAAGCCTTTTACCGGAAGCATACTGGCCTAATTGGGAACTTAATTAAAAAAAATAGTTGCAGGACTTGGAGAGTATGTCAGTATGTTGACTTGTCTTTCTTTACCTGTTCCCAAGCAGACTGATGCAATCATTCTCACAGGAATCCCGTGTAAATGGAGGAACAGACTATAACTGTGTCAGACAGTACTAGGAAGTTTCCCAGCTTCTTGACTGAGTTTAGTTGGACTTCTTAACTTCACGGTCATGGCTGGAATTGAATGCTATGAGTGGAACTTTAAATTTTGCCTCATGCGAGTGATTAATATGAATGAAGCTGGTGGAAGATGTCTTGGTTAATTTCATTGTTACCTTGCTAGCGAGCACTTTTTTGACCTTCCACCCCAGACAGACAGTACGTAGCTTCAACTGCAGAATCAGAGAACTGGTTCACACAACCAGCAGCGCTCTCACTGAGACATGGAGTGGGGCTATTCTTAACCTGAATTAGAAGAATGGAACCCTAAAAGGTTTTAAAAGTTTTGTGACATTTTCTTTGAGATGCAGAATGAGTTCGCGACTACAGTGCCCTCAAGGGGAAGGATTGCCCCCAGAAGCAATTTTGTATGAGCAATGTGTAAACTGTCTACTTGCACGTTGTGAATAGAGTAGACCTATATTTGGGAGCTCATTTTAGAGCTAGGAAAAACCTCCTCCACTTAACTGTTGATTTTGCCCACTTAATTTCTTCTTCATCGCCTTTCCTTAACCGAGTGATGTAATGGATAAAATTATAATACTATGGTTGCTGAAACTTAGCAGACAGGAGCCATAGATTCGTGCCTCCCTACTCCACCCAGTGTCTTTTTTCATGATACATTAGATACGGATGCAGAGGAGGAGGTTCTGGAGATGGAGTTTTAGATAGTATAACAGGACGACAACATTCCTACATCTATACTTTCTTCCCTTCCTCTCTTCTTGCTTTCTGAGGCTTGTTTTGGGTAGAAGGAAAATAATACTGCAACCGAGGTACTACAGTTGGAATGCTGGCAGCATTTCTTCCTTTCCCATAAAGCGACCTTGTGAAGTAGATGACTTAAAAGACAAATCATTTGTTCAATGGTTCCCAGGTATGTTCATGAAGATTATTATGGTCTAACTTGACCATGTTTCTAGTTCCTTATCTGTCTTTAGACATTGCCCAGGAGCAGTGTCTACTCTGAGTGGAAGCTGTTTAAAGGTAACAAAATTTTGACCCAATTGGCAATGTGTTTGATAACTTATTTTCATGTTTGAAGTGAGAGAACACTTCTATAATAAATATTTTACAGGTAATTATTTACTGGTGTTTTTAAAGATGAGTATTCTGTTAGTGTTCTGCCCACCTTTGCTGTTTGTAGCAGATAATACAGAGTAGAAATTAGTGTTAGTTGTGATGCCACGTTTGATACAAGGTATAATCTTAAGATATGTGAATAATATACTTTTTACTTTCAGTAAAAAAGAATATTGACTAAAACAGAGATTTCAGTTTTAATTCTGTGACATAAATACTTAACACATCCTTTTAAATAATTGACTGGAATCAACCTATCATAAAAATCTATAGGACAAAATACTGTTCATGTTTTCTGAATAGTCACAGCATAGTGTGATCTCATTTATTTATCCTTATTTTGACCTTGGGAACCAGTTCTCTTCTTTGTACATGTCAGCTACAAAACACTTAGTTTAGCAGTGTGCCCTGTGTTACGACACAAGGCAGACATGGAGAGGAGGGACTGCTTTGCTTTGAGTTTAGTCCATGCAAAATGTTTGAGAAGGAAAGTCAGTATTATGAGGCATATAAACTGCCCATCATCTGATCATGTGAACTGCTGAAGTTTACACGTAGAAATAACTTCTTCATGGGTAACAAGTATATAAAAGAGACTTCCGGGGGAAAATATTTCTAAACACTGTGATTTCCTTGCCCTACTCCCAACATATTCTATATACTATTTCAATTTTTACATATAATTACTTAAAACTGTTCTACTTGGAGAAATTTCAGAACAGTCATTTTCCCATGCCTCTTTGGAATATTTTCCCAAAATACTTTCTGACTGGCTTATTTCATTGTTTTGAGGTTTTGAAAAGAACTGTAGTTGTTCCAGACTTTTCCCCTTCAATTTTTTGATTTTTTTTTTTAAAAAAATTTTTTAATTAAAAGTTCATGGGTTGGAAGGGACCTTTAAAGGCACTCCAGGAGAGTGTTGCTGGTTTTCTTTGTAGGCGCAGAGTGCACATATAGGACTAGTTACTTGCTAAATGTATGCATACTTACTAAGGATGATTTCTCTACTGTATATCATAGCTTTGGACAATTACGCTTCATCTTCTGTCAAGTATTAAATTAGAGCTTTCTAAACCAAAAACTCCATACAGATGGCATTGTTGGCAGTGTTCACTAGCAATGATGAAGTTCCTCTTGTATTTTAGTTTCTCAGACACGTTACATATGCACCAACACCTACTAATGTACTGTAAAAATAATATTCAATGCGGTTTTAAAGCACTGAACAACTACACTGAAAACTAAACTTCCGTAAAAGCATGCTTCCAGAAGAACTGTTGGAGATAACTTTCCGATGTGGCTTTTAATACTGAACAGGTAAGTCTTTCGATAAGCCCTTCTGAAACATTCATTTTGGGTTTTATGGCAAAATAAACTGGTTCAGTCATTTCTTCAGAAATCTGGTGCACCCATATTTCTCAGAGTTTGGTTATTTTTTTTTGCTTTTTTTTGGGGGGGGTGTGGGTTAGAACTATTGCATTTTGATTTGGGTGGTTTCTGTAATACTGTTCTTAAGTTAAAACGTTCATGCCGAGTTTTATGTTAATAGAAGGAAAAAAAGAAAAGTGAAGATTATGTGCTTGAATGTAAATATGTATTTGCCGTAAAGGCAAGACTTGTATTCTCTGTATAAATGTTTCTGTAAATAATCTGGCAATAAATGCAATACTTGGTCGTCACCCGTAGGTGGCGGTATTGACTTTGTAGTGGTAAAAGGTTTTGGAGTCCTTGCTATAGCGACTTACCAGTACACAGCAGGTAACTTCTGAATATTGTGGTGGTTCCACAGATACTGTCGTCTTTTCGCTTCAGCCGCCAGGATCGCTGTCTAAGTAGTTCTTAATTGTCTTCAAACTGAGTATAACAAAGGCTACTCAACTATGTAGGGTTTGACTCTTGGAGTGTAGTTACGTGTATTCTTATTGAAGCATTTGAAGAGGTTTGCTTTGTGTAGTTCGTAAAATGTTAGCAAAGGGAAAGGAGAAAACTGATAGAATTTTGAGACGTTGCAGGGTATTTTGTGTTCTTTTAAAACAGAATGTGTTCAAAGAACTTAACAATGGAAATCTGTATATCTTGGAACAGGTTACCCAGAGAGTGTTAGACACTCTTCACCCCTGGAAACATTCAAGGTCAGGCTGGACAGGGCTCTGAGCAACCTGACCTAGCTGGAGATGCCCCTGCTCATTGCAGGGGTCTGGACTAGATGGCCTTTAAAGGTCCTTTCCAACCCACACCATTCTATGATCTGTACCAGATACACTAAATATAAACTGAATGAGTTGAAATTAACCACTACTAGCGATTCTGAGTGAAACCTTGGACAAAACCAGCTGCTGTTCCTTGAATTGCTTTTTATCCATTCCTAGATAAGACCACCTTCTGAAATGATAATGCAATTTTGAATTTTGGCTTCTTGAATGCGAAGAATGCGTCTTCTGAGGATGCATATTTAGGAGTGCAACACAGGAAACTGCTTTTTGAAGCAAATTATTTTGTGTGCACACTTGTCTAATAGTGCAGATTTTCTTATTTACCACATTCATTTTATGTTTTAAGAGTGTAAAACACAAGTATTTCAAGTGTCTCTTCAGTTATACATCAAAGCTATGTGTCAAAGAGGCAAACTATTTCTGGTTAAGCCCTTGATGTCAGATAAATCAAGAGCCTCCTAAAGAAATAGTTTTCTGTGTAATACTTAACACCACACTTTGGGTTTTAAATGCAGTACCCTGAGTTATACTGACAGTAGTTTTCTGTGTTTTATTGTTCAAAAGATACCTTCTTTCTGCAGGAGGAGATTTCAAGATCTCACTCAAGAGTTGCGTGGTGTGGGTTTTTTTTTTTTTCATTGTTTTTTAACCATTGCTAATGCTTTCATCTTTGTGTAGGATTTCTGTCCCCCCATCCTCCCCACTCCAAATAAATATTTGTTTTAAATGGAGATACTTTGTGTTTAAGCCTGTGAAAGAAAATTTCATTGTAACATGAATTCAGTGTTTGTGAAACTCTTTAGACTGACAGCATTGGAAACTGAAGTCCTATTTTTGTCCACTAAACAGGTACAGCGTGAGCAGCAGCAGCAGTGCCAGCTTCACCCCACTGCCCCACCAAAGTGCTGCAAACTCTACCCTAGAGAGAGCTCTAGCAAGGGTTAAGAGGCTTGTTCAGTCTCTATGCTCACTCAGTCATTACTGTGGCTGCCAACAGGAGTACCCATTTGTGATAGTGGATAGATATCCAGTTCACAAAAGCACCAGAAAGTGGACAGAAAGCACCAGTTTATTTAATAAAAACTACTGACCCTCTGACAAATGATTTAACTTCAGTTGGCACGGTCCTGGGCCACTGGTAGAAGTGGATGGCTCCATGTCCCATTGCCAATTACCCAAGTTCAGTCTCTTTAGAAATACTAGTGTAGTTTCTTTTCACTGTATAATACGCAGAAACAAAACGTATGTACAGACTGTAATTTCTTGTAAATCTACTTGTATATCACTTTCAAATGCTTGACTGTACATGTAAATACTCTGGCTTAATAATAAGGTCGGCTGTATGGTTTCCTTGCTCAGTGCTTTTTTTTTCTTTGTAAACACGTACTGCATTTATTGAGCTTTTTAACCAACTATTTGATGTTGTGAGTTGACTTGTCATGTACAATGTGAATGCATATATATACATTCCAAAAGCAACTAAGAACTGTAGTTGTAATCTGTATTGTTGTATTAATTATGGGTTTTGATTCTTGTTAGGTTACATGTTGTAGATTGGCTCTGCCTACCAAAAAACTGAGTTAAAAAAATTAAAATTTTAATATTGATATGAAGTATTGCACCACTTAGGCTATAATTCTTAAGGCTGAAATATTTTGGCACTTTTAATGATTATTTTATGTACAAAAACGTAATACATACACTGTAAATTAACATAATGACAAAGAACTGAGAGGTGGAATAAATAGGAGTCAAAGTGGCTGATGTAGAACTTTTTTCTACTTTTTGCTCAACATTTTAAGATGGTTATTTGTTTGATACTTGCAGATGATATATTTTGCATACAAATTTTAAAAAGGTTAAATATATATATTTTTACATTGATGTCTGCTAATGCCTGCACACTAATGACTGGCATGTTAGTAAACTTGTACATCAAACTTACAAAGTACTTTAATGAGTAAGATTCTCAGTATTGAAGGTGCAGGTACTTAAAATGCAAATACATGAATGTAATGTGAAAAACCTGAAAGCAACCTACAGCAAATTGCAGCAAGGTGGGAGTTTTAAATACAAGTCAATTTTTATGCTTTCTGTAGAGTTACTGAAAGAGCTGTTGTATATTGTGATTGAAATACATACCGAAGACAATAGCAGTACAGAAACAAATAGTATTTATAGGGTATTTCTGTATTTCTAGAGCATGCAATATTTAGTTTTTATGAAGTGCTATATCAAGCTGCAAATAGAGAGTTAAAATGTAATTAGTAGTCAGCTCAGAAGATGCCCATACAATTTCTTTACTGTTGTAGTATTTTGTCTAATTTGGCCTGTTACCATTTTATGTAAAAAGAATGAATGTAAGTAAAAGCGAATTAATAGAACATAGCTATAGCACATTGCTTTCAAAAGAGGCTTTTACTGAAGATATAAACCCTCTGTAATAATATGTTGCTGCTATACAGAAAAAGATGTATGCAGTGAATATTCACACACACACACACCAGATTCCAGTAATTAATACATTTTATGAGAAAACTTATGCTTCAGTCAGCTTACTGAAATGATTGATTGGTACTGAACCAAGCAAAATAGATGATTATGTATGGCAGATTTATAGAAATTTTAAGGGGCATAGTAGATCTTGAATTAGTGTAGGCGCATGTTTGGGGTTTTCTGTGGTTTTCTTATGTGGTTGGGGTTTTTTTGGCTTTTGTTGTTTAACAAGATATTTGAGATTTTAATCTAATTAAAAAACTAGGTGACTGCGTGTGGTAGCTGGGTACGGAGCCTTTTTGATTGTTTGAAATACCCATATTTAATTACCATTTGGATCAATGGTTACAAGTGTTACTGCGCTAACTTCAGTCACAATAGAATTCCATGATACTAGAGTGAAAATCATTCCATTAAAATTTGTTTTAATAGAATGTGTGCTGCTCACCTAAACTGAGTTGTAACAGAAACCTTCAATCTCTGGAGTTTCTTTGGGGGGGGGGGGGGGGGGGGGGGCGGGGTGGATGAGTTGTTTCTGTTTTTTTAATCTACTGATGTCTTGTGGCAAAGAGACCACTGGCAAACTCCAGATGAATCATTTACAGTTCTTCAATAGTTAAGTTGGTATCTTGACCCATGTTGTACTTCATAAAAAAACTTCAGTCATTCACTTAAGGATAGCAATAAATCAAAACTGATAATATTGCTCCCAGTGAGCTGTGATGCTTCCTGCTGAAAAAGATCTTCAGTATGATGCTGTGAAGCGAATCCTTAAAACTGTCAGTATCATTATTTTAAAATGGTGGTAATTTGCATCCATCAAAGGTAACACAAATACGTTTTTGTTTGTATAGGACAAAGACAAGATTATGCAAAAATAATGACAGACAGGCATCTTTGTTTATATCATCTGTTCCAACAAATTCCAGTTGAATTTTTTATCTTTATGAAGTTAGAAAAATGAAATTGTCAGATTTGTGAAGCTGGATGAAAGTACTTTGTTTCCTAAAGAACTTGACTGTAACTTTACATAGCTTAAAGTTTTAAGTATGAGAGATCAAATATTGTACGCAGTTAAGTGTAGTGGAAGCAAGTTTTACAAATGTCTGCATTCCCTCTCCTCATGCTGCTATAGTGACCAGTATCTGGGAACAAATATATTAATGTTCTGTCATGAATATCTTGAGGTGCTTTTCCAGGTAGTTCTGTTCACCAAAGTATTACATTGTTGGCATATTCATTACAGGGCAAATTGAGTGGGTGTGGAGAATTAACTGCTCAAACTATCCTAAGTATTGTCTTTTTTGAGTCAGGGTTAAACTGTTTTAACTTTTGAACTGCAAGATAAGTGACCCACGTGCACACATTCTTGGATATACACTTAGCTGAAGGCTTTTAATTGTTGATTTATCATCCATATCTAAAGCTGCTTTTGGTGTTCCATGTTTTACACACTTTCATCATCATAGAAATTCGAGTCTTATTTACTGTAGAGCTTGCTATGGTCTTTCAACTGTCATTGCTCCTTTTATCCAGAATGCTAATGCTTAAGAAACTGTGTGCTTTGGACATAGGTACTGTTGTACTTCTTGTATCTGATCTTGAACATCGTGTTCTTCCTTTCAGTTTTGTACAGCTTTGCCCCAGTATTTTAGAGTCCTTAGCTCAGTGTTTCTCCTTTCTTCTGTTCCGTATTTGTTTAACCCCACTCCTCCTCTGTATATTAACCATTTGAAAGTTTTGTTGTGTCTGAGGCTTTCCTACAGATTGTCTTGCTGGTGTGGTCTTCAGACGCCAACTTGTGACTGTCTTCTGGTCTCCTCATTTGCATCATGTTTTGTTTTTTCTCTATGGAGGGTTTGTACCTTCCTCTGACATTATGCAGAAATTACTGTTTTCTGAAAATACGGTATTCTTCTTAAAGGTTTGTAGATATATGTGTTATCTGGGACACGAATGCATGAGTGTAACTAAACTGACAATAGTAATGATTTTGTGAGTGTACTGGCTTTGGCTGGGATAGAGTTTAATTATTTTATAGTAGGTCATATGGTGCTAGGTTTTGGATTTGTGACCAGAAATGTTGGTGACTGAGGAGTGGTTACACAGAGCCAAGGTTGTCATCTCACCCTGCCCTGCGAGTGAGTGGGCTGGGGATGCACAAGAAGTTGGGAGGGGACACAGCGGGGAGAGCTGACCAGCTGGCCAAAGGGATATTTCATGCCATATGACATCATGCTCAGCAGTAAGATGTGGGTAAGGAGAAGAAAGGAGGGACATTCAGGGTTACAAAGTTTGTCTTCCCAAGTAACCGATACGTGTGATGGAGCCCGGCTTCCCTGGTGATGGCTGAGCACCTGCCTGCCCGTGGGAAGCGGTGAATGAATTCCTTGCTCTGCTTTGCTTGTGTGCGTGGCTTTTGCTTTACCTGTTAAACTGTCTTTGTCTCAACCCTTGAGTTTTCTCACTGTTAGCCTTCCAGTTCTCTCCCCCATACCACTCTGGAGGCAGTGGGTGAGTGGCTGTGTGGGACTGAGCTGCAGGCTGGGGTTAAACCGTGACAGTGGAAAAGATTGTGTTTGTGTTCAGTCTCCTGTCAGTGTGGTAAAATTATAAGAATGGTTTAAGGATATTTTCTGTCTAAGCTATGAAAATATAAATAAGAAAAAAATCTAGGTTACAAAAATACGGCGGAAAAGATAAAATATGAATGAGAAGTATTTATTTTTTAATATTTTTCTCCTTTAAACATAGAGAAGACATAATAGCTGTGTATAAGCTGAAATGGAAAACAGCAATAACATTTTGAAGGGTGAACAAAAAATGGTTGCTGCTATTAATATTATCTAACTAGTACTTAAATGTTGTAGGACAGAATTGCTATTTGGAGGGCTAATCTATACAAGTAATAAGAGTAAGTTTGTTTCTTTAGGCTTCAGAGTGTTAATTGAGAATGAAACAAATGCATGCAATTAAATTCTCTTAAATGAGCTTGCCTTACTGGTAAGGAGAGGGAAAAAAGGCTATCTAGCTTGTATAACTTGATGTTCCAGCTCTTAAGAGATGCATGCAGTGTAGGATGGAGGAGTATTTGTGAGCTCACTAGCTGCTTGTCTGCCATCTGCAAAAAGTAATCACAAGTTAGATCTAAGTTCTGTAAAGCAGAGTTTGTTGCAAGGAATCAGTTCCACTGCATGCTGCCACTTTCTTCCCATGTGCCATCACTGCTGTTCTGACTTGGGTAATCTCAGCCTGTGGAGTGAGGGACATAAAAAATGAGTAGTTTTCTGTGGGGATGGTAAGCTGGGCTCATCGTGCAGTGAGCTTGAGAAGGTAATAGCTCTGTCAAGCAGCACGGCTGATGTAAGGGCAGGAGCGGGCTTGAGGGTAAGCAGAAGTGGGCAGTTGTGAACTGTTAAAGATAGCTTTACTGTTTCATTAAACAGTACTGTGAATTCTGGGAACTTCCCCACACTAAAAATGAAAATTAAAAAACAATTGGTAAGGTTCTCAGAAAGTATTTTCCTTCCTCCCAAAAGAAAAAAAAGCTTCTGTTTTTGTTAAATGTAAGCCAATGGGCCAGCTTTGATGTGAGTGATTGTGCAATGGCAACTGCAGTTTTCCAGAAGACTTCCTCTGACTGCTTCCAAGGATTGCATTTTATAGCGACAATTGCACAGTCAGACAGCGCTGCTGTTAAAGGCATAGCTGTGGCTCTGCTGTTGTCTCCGTTATTAACACAAATGTCATGTGCCCAAAGGATTTATTTCTAAGCCTTGTGTGTTTCGAAATGTTATACTTCTGATGCTCAGTGATTTTGCACTCGAGGTAGAGTTAGCCATTTTACTGCAGTCAGGCTTTGCAAAAGAACATAGTTATTACAAAGGAGGTGTTTACCTTGCACAGAATGTCAGCTTTTCAGCTCTTTGAATCTGTGCAGTTCTCTTTTATTGTATTTCCAAATCTGTCCATGTTTGGAGACATTTATATTTTTGAGAAGATACTATTATAAAAGCAGCTGTATAGTTTTCTTTAAAGTAGTCTTAATACTTTTTAATACTTTTTTTGATTTGCTATTCTAAATATATGAAAACTAAAGTTTTTGGTTGCATCAAAGTGGTCTGTTTTTTTTTTTTTTTTTTTTTTTGGAGGGGAGTGATAGCTTTTCAATCCTGTGTAGCTTCTTGAAATTACCGAGGAATACTCTAAGTATATAGTAAATATCTATACTGTATAACATAAGAGATTTGTGGTTGTATTCTTGAAAATGGATTATTTCAACACATGCTACATAAATCTGTTTACATATAGTTAATCCATGAAAATGTGAATTTCAAAAATGAAAATACCTTAATGAAGGATACTTCAAAAATTTATCTTACAGACTTCAGAACACATGTATATAGTACCATTTTCTTTTATTTTTAGTACTGCCCATTGCATCTCAGAATATCTTAGAATATTTCTTCATCCAGTAGGAGTAATTCTTGTGTTAATTTCTTGGGTTTCTTTTTTTTTAAAGTCTGTTACCGCTGTACAGTCTGAAAAGCTCTGTACTGTTCTTGCTGCTTATAGATTATAATTTTTCTGGATTTTCAAGTACTTGCAACAAACTTTCAGTAACAAAGTGTTGCAGTGCATTTAATGAGACAGAAATAGTACATGTTTTAGCTGAAGTTGTTTACAGTACATATATCTTGTAGATGTTCTTTGCCTTGGTTTTTTTTTCTGCTGTAGAAGTTTCATCTCACTTGGGAAAGGTGTTGCAAATAAACTATTATGGAAGGGTTGCTACAGCTGACCTTTTGTTTTTTCAGTTGTGATGGTAGTCCTCAGTGAAATAATGTGAAATTTGTGGAACTCAGGTGGCTGTAGAGAAGTGGTTGATTTTTTTTATTTACCCCCCTTGCTGGAAGAAAATAAATCTGAACAGCAGTTTTTAAAACTTGAATGATGCTACATTGATACTTACACTATTGCAACTGAAAATAAAACAAAGAACATGATCATACTTTGGAGGAAGTAAATTTTTTTTGGCACAAGGTAACAAAGGTCTTGTGATTATATCTGTCAGGGCTGTGATGTCCTGTGAAGGTCTCTACTTGCACTTTCTATGAGCCTCATCTATGTTGTGGATGGAGTTATCTGGAAATTCAAAACTTCTTTGAAGGTAATTCCAGACATTTCAGGTAACAAGTAAGCTACAGCCATGTTGCTTTCATGCAGGTGACAGTTTAGCTGCATTGCTGTGTGGCCTCAGTAAAGGACTGGGTAACACATACTCATGTAGTAAATTGTTTCTTCTCTGGTTAAGTGCCCTCTTCTTGGACTGAAAATAATTATATAAACAAGGGATGTCCTATATTGGCATGGTGAGATACTACTGTTTTAATTTTTTTCTTGTTGCTTTTTCATGGAAGTAGTCATTCATTCTGTGGTATCTTGGACTGTAGGAAAGAGATCTAATGTATCTGTGAATCTACACTTTACTTCCCTAAACTAAAACTTGGGTGAGGTAATGCAAAAAATTGCAGTGTTAATTTTTTTCTTTTACGCAAACTTGGGATTTGCTAGTAATTTGCTCTGATGCTATGGAGATGGTGAAATTAGTGTCTAAGCATCAGATCAGACACAAGTAGAAGACTGAAAAAACTTAAAGCTCAAAGCTCCTGTTCTCCAGCTACATTTATTATTAAGGAAAATTCCCAGTACATTTTAAATAAGTGTTATATATAAACAAGAAATAACTAAATCAGGATAACTATTTTGACCATTTTTTGTCAGTTTTAAGCTATTTACTTAATAATGTATAAAAAGTGGTATCATGTGACACTAATGTCATCATTCATGAGGTGTAGGTATTTTTGTGTCTGCAGAACAATTTCTACTTGTCATTTAGTATGAGCTTTTAACTTTGAAGATTTTTGAGGTGATAAAAGTACTAAAGCATGTTAAAGATACTGAATGTACATTGAAAACAGTTGAAAACTTGGTGTTTGTGGTGGTATAAGGTTTTTTTGATCTGAAGAGTATCTTTCTGATTGCAGTTGGTTTACATTCAGATGCTACTAGAGTGTGGAAGTGTTTGTAGTGTATATATATATATATTTTTTTTTATACTGTGTGTATATATATAAACACTCCATTTCCAGCCTGTTATTTGAAGAACAATAATTCAAATATTTCACTCTGTAATATTACTAGTTTTATATTTTTGAAGAAAATGTGCAAGCAAAAATGTAATATTTTTGTCCAGTAGTTCAAAAATAAATCTTAATAGATTCTTCTTTAATTGAGCATGCCTTCTATCTTTCTATGGCCGGTATTTGCAGGAAATGGTGCTTTCAAAGAGGATAAATTCTGATGCATAATAAAAAGCAACAGACAGATGAAAGATTTGGATACCTTGGCTTAAGACTTTGTGCCCAAAATGAATTGTTCCTTTTATCTGGTGACTCTGTTAATGATGTCATTCTTTATGTATCAAATCTGCCATGCTGGAATCGTTGGTATGCTGTGGCTGTGTTTGCTAGGACAATTGACTGCTGCGATAGTTATTGTTCGTCACAGGAGAATGCAGTCCTCTTCCATCTATCTAATTTACTGGGAATATTTGTTTCTGACAGATTTTGTTGTCTTAAAAGTAACAGTAAATTTCTCTTAATTTCTAAAAGCTGAAATTAGATTTCTATTTATTTATTTAAGTAAGCACTGCAAGTTTTGTCTTTGCTGAATGCCATGGAAAGGGGACATAATTATTACTGTTATTACCTGTTAACCTGTTTGTCGTTGTATTCAGAACATGTTTGGTTATGGTTTTCTTGATTTAACCTTGTTAAGCAGGAAAGTTAGGCTTGTGAGTTTAAGGAGTTTATTTAGTTAATTACTAGTCTCTTACACACCACAAAATCAGCAGTTTTGTAAAAGCAGCTGTTGACTTTGAAAAAAGGTATTAGAAGAACTACCTGTTCGTTGCTGTCTGTGCAGTTTGCAGTACCTACATAAGTATTTCCATTTTTCGTTTTGAGACTCCAAGTTTTCAGTTACATGTAACATTCTTTCCTTGTTTACTTTGGAATTTTCCTTCTAGCTTGTAAGTGTGTGTGTAAGCAAATATTTTGCTTAGAGAAGTTTTCATTGTTCACAAAAAAGTAAGAAACCTGGATGAACGCATGTTTATGAATCATTACAAATAGTTCCTCTGTAGCAATTAGCAGGGGAAACTGCCACAGTGTGCTTTTGCTCTTTTATTGTCCTCTGAAAAATATAGCTTGCCAGTGTTCAAAACAGGGCTTGAAAAGAAACTATTATTATTTTTCAGCATATATGTTCTATGTTAAAGATAATTCATTCTGATATGGATTACTTAGCTAATGTATATAGAACAATGTAGCATTACATGGCACAAGATTAGCATTTTCTGAATAGATCTGGTAAGGCTATCTGAAATTTTTTTTCTTAGATGCTCCGGTCTGCTGTAAATGTGGGATCAAGTAAAAGCAGACAATTGTGGGTTTGTTTGGGGGTTTTGTTGGTTTATTTTTCCTCATCTATGTTTTGTACCTTGGTGGTTTTATGTGAGAAACTTGGAAAAATGAGTAAACAGGGAGGCTCTGGACTCTCTCTGATGTAGAAAATGGATGCAACAGTTTAAAAAAGAGGTTCTACTCTTCTCTGAGAGACTCCCCATCCCTGTAGCAAAAAGTAGTGGAGGGAATGTGCTGAAGAACAGACCAGTGCGATACCATAAAACTTGGTTTGGCAGCTTTAACTGAAATGCGAAGCTTTTGTGTTGGAAAAATGAAGAATAAAGTTGGTTGGGGTGGGTTTTCTGTAGTGATTTTTTTGTTTGTTTGTTTGGTCATTTTGGGGGTTTGTGTTTTTTTTTGTTGTTGTGTTTTTTTTTGTTGTTGTTGGGCTTGTTTGTTGTTTGTTTGTGTGTGGGTGTGGGTGGGTTTTTTTGTGTTTGGTTTTTTTTTTTAAGATCAATCTGGGAATATAGCCCGGGGATTAAAAAGAATGAGAAGAGTCCTGGAAGAGCCTTGCTGGTCAAGTCCTTATGATGAATAAACTACACTTGCTTTCCTAGAAGTTATGTGTTCTGTGATACTAAAAAGAGACTTTATAACAGGTGCTTTAAACTTAAATTCTACTTTTTTTTTCTGTGGATTGCCTTAAAGTTGGGACTAGGCCTAATCAGAGGATAGGTCAGTCATCTTGACTAACAATGCTGGTTTCCAAACATTCCCAGTCTTACATCCTGTTCTGCCTTTTCTCAAGTGGAAGAGAATGGGATGTAGTAGTTTAATTCCCCCCAAACCAACTTGCTGCCCCCTTCCCGATTTTCACGTTTGGAATATGTTTAAGTCTACACTGTTATTACTTCTGAAAATTATGTATAATACGTTATACATAAAGTAAATGTAAGGTACTTTTATCACAGAGGATTACTAATTCCTACTCCTTGTGATCTTGTCTTAAAAAAAATAAATAATAATACCAAAGCAATATAGAGATGTGGAATAAAAGGTGTAAGTTATGAGCATCAGACTCAGGGAAAATTCATTCTTGAGTGCTTTCCATGGTGTATAGTTTCCTCAAAATGAAAAGGTTGGAGAAGAATTACATCTTAAAACATTGTCTGCTGATTTGAATTATGAAAAATGGTTTTGAATTCATCTTGAAAAGTGAAATCTCAGACAGCTCCACAGCACAATGTAAAAAAATTAAATCACTGCTGAGCTGGAGTGTTTTGCTATAGGTAGACTTCTACCATATAGATTGTAGGTATAAACTGACACAGATATTTTCATGTTTTGTCATATGCTACCATGTCTATTTCATCAGTATTTACCAATGGATTTCAGTTATCTGAAACTGTCTTTAAAAAAGACAAATGTGTTAGTGAAGTAAAGGCTAAGAACTGGCAAGTAGGCGGGTACCCACTCAGTGATGGTGCCTCATTTATAACTTTGGGAACTTTTAACTTAATTTACATCTATTTTGATGTTTTGATGAAGCCCAGTCTATTACATTAACACTGTGATTTTTATCAGCTAAAGCAGAAATTTTTATCAGGCTGTTTTTAAACTGTTTCTATATGAATTTGAGCCAGCAGGTGCCAAAATCAGTTCTTAAGCTTTCTATATGTGAATTACACTGATAGTGAAGTTTTAAGTTACTCACTACCTAGTGGCTGCTATTTGTACAGTCTTTGACTTACTGTTGGAATTGAAGGCATTTTGTCATGCAGTGTTCATGTTGTTGCTTGGTGTCCTTTGTCAAAATACAAACATATAACATTATGTAGGTAGTATCAGTATCAATTTATAAAATACTTAGAATTGCTATGTTATAATTTACTTCGTTAAAGTAAATTTTATGTATCTGTAAGATAAAGAGCTCTACTATCTCAAAATTGAGGGTTTATTGGTCTTTCTTGGTCCTTTTTAGTTTTGTTTTGTTTTTGGCATTGGTGGTTTTTCTGTTGGCTTTGGGGTTGGTTTTTTTTGCCTTTTTGTTGTTGTTGTTTGGGGTTTTTTTTGCCCAACACACAACACTGTTTGGTGAATCTCATGAGTCATTACCAGTGTGTGTGTTCTTCTGATGGAGTGAGGCTGACAATTCAGCTTCAGTATTGTATTCCTGTTACTATGAATGTGTTTTTTCTGACCACTGTGGACTGCTTGGGATGAGGGGTGGTGAAGACAGGAGGAATTTTCTTCTACCTAATTATTGTGTATTTCAGAGGAACTATTTATTTCTTACTGTAATCAAAGTTGGACTGCAGAGTGGTTTTAGAGTCTCTTGTCTCTTTCAAAACTCTCTTAACTCTTCAGCCAAGTAAACAAAAACAGAATTCCAAAGATTCAGGTAAAGAAAAATCAAACTCAAGATCAACTGTTGATCAAGAATTTTGATTTAACAGTAGCAGTATTAAATGCTGACCTTAAAAAAAACCCAAACAAAACCCAAAAGAACAACAAACCCAAAAACCAAAACCCAAACCCAAACAAAACCCCCACAACAACCAATAAGCTTTTCTATGAAGTACAGGGTGGGTTGTTTTGTGGTTCTGTATGTTAACTGTATTTTTTTAGATCCACATTTTTTTCCTTTACCATTTTTCCTCTGAAAGTGAAATTATTTTGCAGAGGTTTTATTTTTGTTATTGAATCTAATCTAGTTGTTATACAAAATAACATGCCTTTTCTTTCAGTAACTAACTCACTTTTTTCAATACAGTGCAAGTGGTCTGTGTATCAAACATTTGTTGAAAGTTATTATTTGTCTCAAGATTTTTGATTGTTTTTATTACTCGTGTTTTGCAAACTGTTTGAAGGAGGCAAAAGGCTTCTGTCTTCGCAGACCTTAATTTCTTTTCAAATTCAAGTAGGAGATTACAGTTACGATACAACCCCTTAATTTTTACCACGTTCTTCAGTGTTATTGAGAACCTTTTAAGTTGACAGAAGTGATTTCCTTCTCTGCCCCAGCATTCCTTTTGTTCAGCAGTTTTCTCTTTGCCTGGTATACTTTCACAGTTTATTTTCAGTTTTCACTTATTGACACCAAGTTTGTTCAAGGTCAGTTGGGTTAGCTTTAAACCTGTCTGATGCCATTAAGAATGGCATCCTCCCTCCAGTGAGTACAGAAAAATAAAATTTCAAAAAGATTGCTGTTGCTCATCAGAACAAGAGTGTTAAGACTTCTGTGAAGAGGGAAAAGGAATCACCCGCAAGAATCCCTGAGTTAAGGGCACTCAGCTGACAGCAGAATCTGTTCCGCTTTGCACAAAACAGTAATGCACTAGGATGTGATCAGTAGAGGCCAAGGTGGCGTGTGGGTGGAGGGGGCTGGATTGCTGGGTTTTTTCATTTCCTCGCCCCCCCCCCCCCCCCCCCCCCCCCGCCTCAGCCCCCTGCGTGTTAGTGGCAGGTGCAAACATGCTGTGTGCGGGACGGTTAGTGAGTACATGCCATTTAGTACAGCGTTGAGTGTGTAGGCCTGGTTTACATGTAAGACAGGCTCAGACCTGGCATTATGCTGACCTAGTTCAGATTGCTTCCATTTAGTCTAAAGTAAAGATTAGCCTGAAATAAATCCTGTGTTGATACTTTATGCTCAATCATTGTAAATGTGCTTCAGTGTCCAGGCTGCAGAATCTGCACACTATTCTTATCTTGTTTGACAGGGAGAACGTCTCTCCTTCTTGCAGTTGGTCATCTATTCCCCTGAAAGTCACAATTCCAGTGGACTTTTCAACTGTTGTGGAAAAGTATCTAGCAGTCTTTAAATGCCTGCTGTCTTTCTAATTATTGCTTTCATTATCTTTAAAGATTGCTAGACTTAACTTTTGCTCTTTTTCCCCATTTTCTGAGTTCTTTTAAATTTCAGAATAGTTGAAGTATTTGCCTTCTAGGCTATGTTTGAAGTTTCATATACGTTGCCATATGCAAAGATGTCTCATTGGTTTGATTCATGTGCATTTTGTTATATTCTGTTCAGATAAGCCAAGAAGTATTGCAGATACTTTCCATTTTTTCCTTGGGTCTTGAAATGTTTTTGTCATCCTTGTGATTTTCTTTTAAAGCCTGTAGCTTTGTATTTTAATTTAAATCAGAGAGAGATCTGTTGCAGTTTAATTCTCAGAATTTTGTGTACTTGCCCTTCCTGTATTATTTTGTTCTGAAGATCTATTTTGTATCAGTTATATTCATCCAGTAACCCACTTTTTAGGTAAAAAAAAAATAAATTACAACAAAGCTGATGTAGGGATAGACAGTGACATATAGGCTAAATTGTCAGGCAAAATGTGATTGTTTTATTTGAAAAAGCTGAATTCTGGCAAGAAACCATGGTTGTATTAAAACCTCTGAGAATCATTGTCTGTCTATCTTGTCTACCAGCTTCCTTAAATATGGTCATATGATTGCAATGCTTTAGCATTCCCAGTTAGTGCCTTGCACAAAGTCTGACAAATCCACCTCTTGTAGTGTCTTCCTTTACCTGTATGCTTTTTGTCTGATCTTGCAAGGACTGACAGTAAATCATAATGATGTTAATATAGTGGCCCAGAGCTTCTTGATGAAAAGGGCTGAGCAGAGACTTAATTTTCTACGCAGTCTTTACCTTCATGTCAGGGTTATTCCAGGATGCGTGTGGGGATGTCAGCAGGTTATGATGCACTATTGCTATGGTTATCTTGACACATGAGGTTCAGCAGGCCTTGACAATATTGTTTCAGCTTTTCAAACGTCAACAGTTAGATTCTGGAGTTTGATTATTATTTTTAAGAGGACATAATTGGAAAAATGAGTTGCATTTTCAACAGAACTTAGTTAAAATGTAAATAGTGACTGGAGGTACTGATTCAGACTCATAAGCGTTAGTTGGACCTACAGCTCTTTAGAAAAATCTGGTTTCAGTTTTGGAAGTAGAGCAGTTTACATAACTGTGTTCCTGAACTCACACTTAGGTCCTCGAAAAAGTTATTTCCAAAGACCTGTACTATGCTCAGTTCCTATTAGTTTTAAAATGTGAGATGCTGCAGCACTCTGTGGAAGCCAGAACCCTTTTATTTCGGGTATCAGATGTGTAATCTTTAGGAATGGACTCTGACCCATGTCATGCAAATCTTGTTTAGATAGCAGTGGAAGAGTGAGATTGTATCCTTTGCAATGTGAGCTTCAGCTCTTTAACTGGACTTCCAGACCGAAAAAGGTTTTGTATCTTTCAAGTATGTTACCACACTGAAATTCAAACAACAATACTATTAAAATACTTGTAATTAAAAGCAAAAAAAAACCCCCAAAAACAATTTTAATATTTTTTTATTTATTCTGTGTACTACCTGTGTAGTTTTTATCCTTTTGTTACATATTCTCAGAGTGACGTGTTTTGATTTAAAATCCTCCTCTACTTTTCTTTACCTGCTGTTAAAGCACGCAATAGTTCCAGAGGAAAAATGGATATAAAGAACTTACTCATTTAACTCTCAAGTGCTTTTTGTCAATAAAACAAATCATATCCTTCCCCTCCCGCTTTCTCTGCCCTCTCAGTGCTGCCAGCCATCTGGCCTGTAGTGACCTTCTACAACATCAGTTGGAAAACTTTAATAATAATAGTTGAGAGAGGCAAAAAAAAAATGCTGTTTAGTTTAACTAGAGGACATTCAGTGGCTTTTCTTTTTTGCGGAAAGAGGATTTAAACAAACTTTCCATAACATTTGTTGGACGTGTATTTCATAGTAACCACCATGAAGTTCACTGCATTTAAGGAGACGATGAAGCCGAGATGAAAAGGTATAAATTCATGAAGGCTCAGCTTCACAGCTGGTGTATAATCCTTTCTGTTGTCACTGCTGCCCTGGCCCCGATACCCAGCAGAACAAAGGGAGCTGAATTGGAAATGGTGGGAGCTGGGGAGCCTTTCGCTGGCAGCACATCTCATGGCCATAGGCCTTGTCAGGGCGCAGTGTGATACCCTTTATTCTGGGTGACAGATGCGAGGTGGGTTCTGTGAGGGGGAAGTCATTACTAGCGCAAGGGCAGTGTCAGATCAAAAGTAACCAGCGATCAAACAAGGTAAAGGGCTGTGGAAAACAGGCTTTCTCTCTGGCCTCAGCACCTGCCTGATCACTGAGGGGACTAGTCCTTGTGTGTCAGGTTGCGTTGATTCCCTTTGATGTACGGTGAATGAGTGAAGATGGAGACTGAAGTGGAGAGGGAAGAGTTTTATTTCCCGTTTCTTCAGGGCAATTAAAGGTGCCGTGCTATGTAATGCTGACAAGGACTCTACAACTGAAAAAAATCTCTGAAAGATCCCTGTTTGAAGGGAAATGTTCAGGGCTTGGGCTTTGTTTCCAGCCTGGTGTCTCACTGATGAATTTTTCAATGGCGTTGCATTTCGATGACTGAGGGAAAAAACCGACATTAATATTTTATTTTAGTTTCTTGACGAAAAAGATGAATTCTTATAATTCTGTTACTTTTTTGAAGCTGTTTAATGAATTACTGCATACGAAAGATTAATAATTTATGGATTTGCTCAGAACTGCAGGGTTTAGATTTTCTAAATATAATTTTTTGGCGAATGTACTTATTAAGGCATCTTAGGCTCGGTTTCTGCATTCTGTTCAAAATTTCCTGAATTTATCAAAAATTCTTTGAACGGAAATGGAGGTGTAGAAGTGTATACAAGTACACAGATTTTTTTTTTTATGCATGAAGACTTTTACTACAATTCAGAAGATAAGATCTAGCTAGCTGTAAAGTAACTCTAAGTAATTACCTATTAACACTTCAAGCTTGATTATAATATGCCATACTCGATGTTCTACAAATATAGTGTTCATACAAATAAATACAAATAGTGTTTCATTTATGAAATATTTTTCTATATATACACACCTGCAAAACAGAAGTAATTTTATAGCTTTGATGGTTTTTCTTAGTGTTTCATGACATAATTCTGTAAATTATTTTATTAAGCAAACTTACTGGAATTTAAGCTGACTTCCTCAATGCTGCATGCTTTTTATTCTATTAAAGATGTTTTACAATACTTTCTGTTACGGACGGCTGTCTTTATACAGCAAAAGTAATAACAAAAAAAGAGTATTTTATTAGGAGGCATAATTGTCACGTTTCAATTATAAATCAGTTTTCCAATCTTAAAATAAGAAGTATCCAGATCATCTTGTGGAGTGTGTCTTACTGAAAATTTATCAAATCATCTATTAGAAAAAGTTTTTCAGTTTCTTTAAAAATTACATAAACCTTTTTGCTGCTACCTGTAATTTTCAGTAAAAGAGATTCCAAATTTTGCTGCCACTCCCCACCTCCATGAGCATGTGTTTTGGTGTTTTTTGTTAAATCTGGAAGTGTGACTGTTTGTATATGGCCAGATATTTCAGCGTAAAAGGATTAATTACTACCTCCCTTGATAACTTAGAATAAAACCAAAATAAAACTTGCATAAAAAACCTCCAGCAGTTTTATTAACAGTTGGAAAAGTTTACGTAGTTCAGTATTGACTACGCACAATTGAAATGTCTCCGCAGCTCTGTAAGCATTTGAAAGGTAGTGCAGAATTAACAGAGACAGTAATACCTGCACTATTGCAATGCCTAAAAAAATACCAGTGTTCTCAAATCATTCTGTACATTTGTGGCAGGCGTTTTGTTCTTTATTGTGTAATAGTTTAGCTTTCATGTAACTTTTCAGATTTTACTGTTACATTAATTGACCTCAGAGTCTTCCATTTCAGATGACCATGTGGTTTAAAATCAAAAGAATTTTCACACATACAATAGTTCCCATCAGTGACTAGTATTCTTATATCTTTTGAAGAAAAGCACATTTTAGTTTGGTTTATTCTTTTCATCTCTGAGCTACAGAGAAATAACTGTAAATCCACCAAAAATGAAATTAAAAATGCATTTATGTATTTAAATAGGAAGTTGTATATATGGTTTTCATCCTGTTGTAATCTAGATAAATGGAAATGAATTTGCTATGTATGTGTAAGGACTTTATTATTTCTATTATTGTTATTAAATAATGTGGTCCTTGAAATCTTAGAAGTTCCTGTGAGCAGTAAACTATAATAGAACTTCAGCTGTGGTTCCTGTGAGCAGTAAACTATAGTAGAACTTCAGCTGTGGTGCCTTTCGAGTCCTCATGGTAATCACTTTGGCCTAAAAGTTGCAAAGAACAGTATTACATTTTGCCTTTAGTTTTTGTTCCCCTCACAGATTTATTGTTTAACATCTAACTTTAGGTGATTTGTTTATCTTCTGAAAGTTAATGTTCCAATTGGCAAAAAATAAAACTCTAGCCAAAACAAAAATGCCTTCCTAAATTTGTTCTGCATTCTGTCTGGATTTGCAACCAGTGGGAAAAAAGCCTGTGTGAGACCTTTTTGAAGGAAATAGGCTGTTTGTCCTTTTTTTTTTTTTTTTTTTTTTTTTTTTTTTCCCCCTCTTTTTTTCTTTTCATTTGTGTGGAGTATACTAGACCTACTTAATGTGCTATACTAATTTTGTATTTTTTGTAGCTCTAGCTTTAGGCTCAATTTAAAAACCAAAAAAATAGATACCAGAAATTGCCCAGATTTTTTAAATAATGCAGCCTTTTACATTAAGCTAAATTTGTTTGCCTTAAGTTACTTATAAAGCATTGCATAATCTTAGAGGTATCTTTCATGTGTCTAGGAATTGAGATCTCTTTCATATTAGATTATTCTGAATTGTTTTTCCACCTCCCTCCACTGGTTGATTTTGTTTTGCTTCTCTTTTAGAAGAAAAAGTTTTTCCTTGTGTGCTCTTTAAAAGTAACGTGACCCTGAGCATCTGCTTTTTAATCCACAGCCTTTTACATTTTGTTCTTATATACTTATTCCATTTAAGTCTAAAACTATAATTACTTGTGACGATAAATGCATGATTAGTTGCAGGGTCCGTGAAACTCTCCAGGCTTTATGTTCTTTTGTATACTAACTCTGTCTACATTTGTTTCAAATTTAGATGCCTGCCTTGTTTTTTTCATGGCATTTCTAACTCTGTTAGAAAAGTAAAATCGAAGCTTCCTTCCATGTTTACTTTTGAAACCTTTTTAAAATTCTGAATGTACAAAGCATTATTGTTGGATCACATTTTTCCATGAAAAAGCTAAATAACTCTTTGCAGTGTTAAAATGGAAGTTCTGAATCTTACCAGGAATACTGAAATCATCTAAGCTTCTCTGGGAAGTTACCATAAAAGAAATTTAGTTGGATGTAAAGCTAAGAAAAATAATGACTACATAAAGGGTGGATGGGTATTTTTATTCTATAAATACAAGCTAATCAGAACATTAGACCTCAGAAAGAATAAAGAAGTCAATCAGCTAGCCTTTTTCAGCTGATAGTTGCTAGAAAGGTCCAAGGCAAATCTTTCTGCTCATTGAAAATGAACAGAGCCCTACAGGTCCCTTTATTTTTAGAGTGCTGTAGTTAGAGAGGAGAGTAACACTTTACACATTAACAGTGTTTTACCTAATACAGGTAAAGATCTTTTGAACTTGGGAGAAGAGGAAATTGAAGGGGAAATTAGATTTAGAACATTGAATAAAATTACTTCTAATATCTAACGTATTAGATTCACTTAAAAGACAAATAACTATTGAAATGTGTCCTAACTTAAAAGGTAGGAACTAACTGTATTCTTAAATTTGCAGTTCTGAATTACACAGAGTTGTCTAATGTTAATATCTAATTAGTCATCTAATCCCACTTACACATTCAAGATTTTTTGAAGGCAGTGGTTGGCTTTTAATTTGGTATAAGCTTTGTTTGTGCCACTTACTGTGCAAGAGCGTGGCTGTGGTATAGGAACAAAAGCAACTAATGGGAGTCAAAATGGTCATTCGGTTCTACGCCAGTTGGCTACACAGCACAAAACTTACTATAATGGCATTTGAATGTTATGTGCAGTCTTAATCTGGCACTGGTATGTATGGAGTCATCCATTAGAAATATGTGTAAATTATTTTACTTACTAAATTAATTCAGAAGTAGTTTGCATACTGACAGCTGTTTAATTCTGTAGTCGTTTGAAAATGGTATGAGGTGCTTTCCCTGTAGGTTCATGATACATAGTGTTTTGAACTCTTTTGAGCTATCTGATAAATGTATCACAGTTTGAGAAAGTGAATTAAGGTATTAATTTGGGCTGATTAATTACTTTGGATGTTTTGAGAAATGTTCAGCTGTGCCCACTGGATTTGCCTTTAAGAATAAGAGTTCTCAGTATGTGTAAGGTTATAATCTTGCTTCCAGTTTCAGGTTTTTCCCTTTTAGCAAGAACTAGACCGTATCTTGTGCCAACTGTTTCTAAGCTAATGCTGAAGAAAGCAGAACCCTCTGTGTGTGTGTGTGTTGGATGATTTAGGTAGTTACTTCAGTAAGCATTCTATAATAGTGGTACAGTTCATTTCATGAAGCAAGATAAATTCACAGGATGCTGTAACACTGTGGTTGTTAAAGCTCAAATCCAGAATTAATGGTAAACATTCATTTTAAGTTTTAGAGTATTTGAGGAAATTTGAGGAAACAAGGGCCCCAACTCAAAACCTGTGTGGTATCCTACTGATTTCAGTGTTTTGTGGGTTGGGGCTTTTTGGCAGTTGGTTGGGTTGGTCGTGTGTTTTGTGGGGTATTTCTTTTGTGTGTTGGCTGTTCTTTGTTTTGGTGGTTTTTTGCTCCTTAAAGGCACTATGCTGGCACAGTGTGCTTTCTTCAATATTGCTGTAAACGCATTTACCCAAAGTATGGTCTTCTAACGGAGGACAGAGCTCATTGTTAAATATTCAAAATTATTAAAAAACACCCATGAAATATTAAATCTGGCAAAAACAACACTGTAGTTTGGCACATCAGAAATACTGCAGATATTCAAATGAAGGGCTCTTTGATCTACAAACATCTTTTTGATGTGTCAGCTATTTATATACTGACTGAAGCTCAGATACCTCAGTTTCACATACATTGTGTAGGATGTGTGTAACTGATAAAATGGTGTGTGTTACAGTAAGATGAGCGTATCAATAGATTTCCCTTTATGATGGCATTAGTAATATATGTAGCCTGTACAAATTTTTAAGGATTCAGTTAAAAGGATTGTTCTAACATAATTTCAGTAGATTAAAGGGCTATTAAACTGATTTATGTCAATAGTAAATACACCAGTGAGAGTACTTTCAGCATAAGGAACATATTCACAATTGCAAGAAAAGGCTGCAACCTGACCTTACAAACTACACTGGAACTGCAGTATATCTTAAAAATCCTGCTGGAGCGTTCTGTATTTCAGTGAATAAAATAGCTTTGAAATCCTGAAAAAGATTATTGATATGTTTTGCGCATTTATGAATACTCTTTCACAGCTGGTGAGGTATCTGTTTGCAGGAAAATACCACTTTGGCAGTAAGGTAAGACCCTTGACGTGTGCCAAGGTGTTGACTACCACTTCAGTTTCTTATCTGTTTGCTAGAGTGCAGAGAACAAACAGGAGGGGAGGGGTGGGAAAAAGGAAAGCTTGGACAGTTTCCAAGGCCCCAGTATATGTGTATGAGAAGTTATAATTACAGGCTGTGAGGCTGACTTTTATTGGGCAGGCTTTTCTGGTGGATTTAAAGCTCCGCTCCATCCTTTCCCAGGTGGTAGCTGGCTTTCATGGGCAGAATTGCTTGACATTCTCAGACAGGGCTAAATGGGACCTCCACCCTGGGGTTCACATGCTGCCAGCTGAAAGAAAGTAACAAATGAGAAGAGATGACAAAACAGAACTGCATAGTAAGAGAGGGGAAGAAGAAAAGCAAAACCAAAAGGTAGGAATAATAAAGAAAAGGGAAATCGTAGGGGAAGAAAGGGTGCTGAAGAAATGAAATGCCATTAGATAATGAGCTCTAGGAAGTTGTATTGGTATGGTAGGCACTCATTTTGTTGCAACAAGAAATGCAGGAGAGTTAGCATTTAGTATTTTGATGGTCTTTGTTGTGCAGTGGTAGTGTGCTTTCTAATGCTAAAAGTTACCAGGATGGTGAAATTTGAGGAGTATTTAACGGTGTTTTTTTGTCAAGACCATGTGGTTGTTGACCCTCTTGTAATAATTTTGTAGAGTAGCTTGTTCATATTTGATAGAAGTTTCTTCAAATATTTGTTTTGGTCTTCTTTCTTACTTGTATAAGCTGTATGCTTGAGGTGGCAAAATCCTCTATAATATAGAGATCCACTTAACTTGCTGAATGGATATTAATGAACATCACAGAAAAATAATTTATAAAAAAACATATGAAGTTGAAATTAAAAAGAAGGGCAATAGGTCTGGAAATGAATTGAAAGGAATACTGCACTTGACATGCTAATACAGGTTCTAAATTACATGTTCTTAAATTGTGTTTAAGTCTTTGTTTACTGTTCTGAAAGGAAAGGATGCCCCTGTTTTTTAGATTAGATTGCCTTTCACACAAGAAAACTTTATTGTGGTTTAAGATACTGCTAATCCTTTTTGGTCTGCCTGAACTGTGTCGTGTATTAAGTTCTACTAATAAGTAAGAATTATTACAAATTTGAGTACTGATCTCATCTAATTAGCTGTGATTCTTAAGATGAGTAACTACTTGTAATTTAGCTTAAATCTTAAATATCACAAACATAAGAATTTTCTTACTAATATATATATTTTTTTTTTCATGCAAAAGGATTTTAAGACTCAGATGGTACCTGAGCATGGTAAATACCAGGTCATGTATGTGCAGTCTGCATTGGCTATTTTAAATGTGGTGTTTTTTGTCCCTTATATTTAAAACTATCTTGTAATACTGATTGCAACACAAACTGGGTTTATTGCATGAAACTGTAATAAATGAGGGAGAGTTTAAAATAATGTACAAGTATCTAAAATGTAAAAAGCAGTTGGTATTTAAAAAACATATGCCATGCATAACTTGACTCCTTTAGTTGTACTTTTAACTTTAGTACCAGATGAATAGAGTCTTTGTATTTTACAAATACATACTTTGGCAGAGGTGAGACCTTCCATTGGCATCTGAATTTGTAAGCTTAAGTATAAATTTCTGATGGCTGAAAAAAATAGAAAATAGCTAATGTAGACAAGTGGTGTGGATTATTCTTATACACTGTCCTTTTTTCTACATCAGGCTTCAGGACCAGCAATCCGCTGGTTAGTCATGCACTGCTAAAACACAAATAAAGATATTTTTAGGAATTGATTGAGAAGGACAAAACACAAAGCTATAATGTGAAGACAGTTGGGAATGTGGAAGTAAGTAATTTTAAATTTCCTTTGAGCAAAAGTTAAGTAACTGAGGATGGAAGAATCCTGTTGCAGCTAGTACCGCTCCAGAAAGAAAAAGTAGTTGTGAGTGGGGGATATGTGTGATCTGGCAGGTGGATTTTTAAAAGATGACTTGTTCATAAAATGCTGTGAAATCTAATACTTCATTTTCTTCGTCCATCTATTCTGTCTTTACTCTTTCTTGAAAAAAATTAATAAACATTATGGGAAAGTATAATGATAGAGCACTAGTCATACAGCACATGTTTCCAAGGTGCTGATTTCTGCTGCTCTATGTATGACTAGGCTCATCAACTCATGATATATCTAATTAGTATTACAAAGTGGTGCCAGGTCATTTTTGTACTGTCAGAAGAGCTTTCGTGGAAGTTAACAGTAAAAGTATGATCGAAGCATGTTTTTTGTTTCTCATATATAATTTAGCAGGAGAGGGTTGGAGCAGGGTCTTAGATTACAATCTTGTTTCATGTACTGTACATTAATTTTCATATTATTGGATTACCATTATGTTTTATATTTTCAAGACATATGAATGAAGTATTTATTTAAAGTGGAGAAAATACAAGAAAACAGTTGTGTCTCTCCTCCCGCTGCCATTTTTTGTGAAAGTCAATGTACTGTACATTAATTTTCATATTATTGGATTACCATTATGTTTTATATTTTCAAGACATATGAATGAAGTATTTATCTAAAGTGGAGAAAATACAAGAAAACAGTTGTGTCTCTCCTCCCGCTGCCATTTTTTGTGAAAGTCAATGCTTTTTCTTGAAAATGTTAGTAAGGTTTCACTTGGTATATTGTTTACTCATGATGATTTGATCCTTATCCCCTGAGTTTTAATTTCATTACTGTTCTGTAATTTTAATATTAAATATGAATGTAATAGAAACATATAATCAGCTATATTAGGAATTCTTGCTGTTTCGCTGGGACTTATATTAGCTGTCCGTATGTTTCATACCTTTTTGTTCTTCTGTAAGTGTATTATGTGCTTAAACAATTGCAGATGTATAGAACAAGGACTCAGCTTTTCTTTTGTAATTCTGGTAAGTCTAATGAACATAATTAACTAACTTCAAGGAAGAAACTTCTGCTTGCTTTAGTATTAAACACCACAAGTATCTACAAAGTAAAGAACAAGTGAAATAAATCCTTCAAAAGGGACATACGTTACTATCTGTATTGTATTTACTGGTTCAGAAACATTAATTTGAAGCTGAATGCCAAAACCATTAACTGAACAGCAAAGTAATAACAGAAGTGTCCTGTGTGCACTTTTCCAGTATCCTTTCTGTATTTTCAACTTCTTTTTGAGGCTGTGTTTAACTAGTAGAAAAAAATGTATATTTTTATTAAACTGCTTCAAATGCAGCCTTTTAGGTTCAATCTTTTATTAAGGAAATAGTGTTTAGATTTCTTAACTTTCTGTTTGAAATAGAAGATGCTTTTTATTTATCATTCAAGAAAATACTATTCTAAACAGTTACTATTTTGTTGGGGTTTTTTTGTGCAGGGACACTGAATGTTATGCTAAATTTATTGAGATGCTTGTTTTAAAATTTTAAATAAGTAATTTCACAATTATTAGGTTTTATTTGAATTTACTTTCACTTACCAGTATAAAATATGTTCTAATTAGTGTTCCCTTTTTCCCGTATAAAAGTTTTTATTATTATTTTATTTTAATGAAGACATGGATGCTTTTGTGTTTACTCAGCTTCCCCGTGGGCAAAGAATTTGCAGGTTATGCCAGTCCTATCTGGCAATATTATTGGTAACGTGGCAGCAACTTGAGATTTTTTTTTCTTTTCTGTTCTTAATTGGAACATTGGCGAGCAAAGTTAATGAAAGGCTACATTTTGTTCAGTGTACTTATTGCTATGTTTTGTGAAGCAAGTAAGATGAAAATTACAACATCATATTCTATGTGTGTAATAATAGTGAGCATTGACTGGTATTCTAAATATTGGTATGTGTAACAGCATCTATTCAGCAGGGCATTGTTTTGCTTTTCAATTCATATGAAAAATGACCAAAATCATACCAGTGTGCTATTACAGCAACTGTCTTAAAGCACACCTAGTATTTGATAAAATAGTATTGCAATTAGCAATCTGTGTATAATACTTACAGTAGAATCTAAAGAAATTGTAAAAAATTCAAAATATTTTTTATGTGTGCATTTAAGTCCTGAATTTAAGAATCATCTAGCTTATAAGAGGTGTCATGAGTGATTTTGCATAACAGAAAATCATTCTGTCTTTATACAGTTAAATGTATAATTAAATGTATAGGTTAATGTAAATCTGTTTATACAGAAACTATTTAGTGTTTGCACAGAGATTAATTTTTAAGTGTTATGCAGTATTTTTCAGAAACTGGAAAAAACCCTCTGCATGCAATATTGTGAACGCATTATTGAATTCCCATTAACTGTATGTTCAATATCTAACCACGCATGTGAGGGGGGGTGTGTGCCTGCCTGTGTATCTGTACCTTTATTTTAAGCTTTGTGCATGTGGCAATTCTGAGAGAACTTGTAAATTAATGCAAGGACTTAACATTTACTTTCTAATAACTTGTTGTAAAGAAATTGGGGGTATGTGCAAGTCATATATTTTGTTTGCATACAATTTAATAACTGTAAACAAGACTGTTAAAAGCCCCTGTATCTCCTTCTAAATTGAAGACAATGGTATACAGTACCTTTTCTCAATGGGCTGTTAATCACTGTAGATTGCATGTAGATTGCAATCACATGTACATTGCATCTGTAACCAAAAAGATTTTTAATGGAAAATAGTACCTTTTAAATTAAAAAAATAAAAAATGAATTAAAAATGCAGCTAATTAATCAGTATGGAGTAGTATCCAGTTAGTATGAAACAGTATTTTTCTTTCAAAATTACTCTAGCTGTTCTGAACAGTAACAGAAGACAAAATTAATAATAGAAGCTTAATAAATTTGATTTTGTTCCTGACATTTGTATGTGATTAACCATTATGTGTTGATCTTCAGAATTGTAATGTAACATATAATAAATGCAATCAGTTAAAAAATAATAGTAGTTCCAATTATTATCAACAATGCTGTGGCTCTGTAGAATAGAGTTGTTGCTGTGCTTTGAAATTGCAGAGGTAGTTTCATACTGACCGTTTGTATACGCTGTTGTCACACATTTTGGTTGTTAATCGTGCCTATACTTAATATTTTATTAATTTAACTAATGGTATTTTTGAAATACTGAAAACTAATGCATGCTATGCCAGATGCCAACAGAAGGAATATCAGAATATTTCCTATCTCCTGAGTTACAAAAATAATCTTGAGGGGCAATATGCAATCAGTTTTGGATGTGATGTTCAGTAGCTGTGTATTAAAAGTTTGTATTAAAAGTTTGTGCTAAAGTATCTAATGTAAAGTTTTTATAGCTGAAAACACTGTGGTCATTAGTTAGCAATGTAATTGTGAGGAATGGTTGAGGTGTGTTAATAAGGGAAACAGTAGCATGATACCTTGGGTGGTTTCATGCATCTTCAGATCATTAGCAATGAAAGACTGTTACTTACACCATTGCTTTTTCCTGTATGTGTAACAGGTAATTGCTTTGTTCTTGTGATAGGCTATCTTCTTGGTGCTGTGAACATTAAAGTAGCTTTTTTTTGTGAGATTTTTTTTTTCAGGTATTCTTTTCTTCTTTGTGCTCTAGAGTAGTATCTCACTTTAGGTTCACTGTTTTGTACAAATTTTCAGTGGAGCCAAAAAGAACTAATTAATACTATATGTCAGGCTGTATAGTATAAAATATATCCTTATGCAATTATGTGATAGTAGTTTTTTTGTGTAGCAGGTGTTTTGTTTGAGCAAGTCCCTTTTTTTTCCCTGTTCTTGACTAGCATTACTCTGTATGATCCGTGTAGTGCTGCAAGAGGATAGATCCATTTGCTCTACTTATAGCTCAAGTAAAACAAAACAGATTGCCACCTTATTAGTCACCATTTTTATCTCAGCATGCAGATAGTAATAAATCTGTAGAAAAAGAAGAGGTACATAAAAGAAAGCACCTCATCACAAAAAAAGGGCTCCTTTTTGAAGAGGGTCTAATCAAATGACACTGATGAAGAGGGGTCTTTGACTCTATTATCTGATGTAGATGGCTGAGATCTCAAATTTCGTACTTACGAGTCACATTTTTCAATGCAGTTTGTCAAACTAGAATGTGATTAATCTATCTGTCATTCTGAATTGATATTGGGCAGCCTTGTCAGAGTATACATAATGATGTATGACTCTGTTGGCTTTAGATAGTAATATTATATTTACAACTAACAAAATTTAAACATGCATCATTTTGACCTTGAAATGAGCTTATTCTGTTCCCTTGACTTTTGTGAAAATGTGGCTTTTGATAAAAAGGAGAACAGCACATTGCCAGAAAAATGTAGTTCATTTTAGCTTTTTGCACTCATTAATTAAGAATGCTTGTTGTTGGACATGAGCTCGTGTGCTAACAGTTTGTTTGAAATTTGATTATAATTTTTTTTTTTTCTGCCATTCCTTGCAGCCTTTGTGTATCTATCATTTGAAAGACATACAAATGTTTTGAAGTAGCATTCATATGTTCAGGTACTACCTAACGTGTCAAAATATTATTTTACAATGTTGTCAGGCAGTCCTGTGCCTAAGACAGGTTTAAAACTGAAGAGAAGCAGGCAGTGTATAGGAGATATATATATATTTTAATATATATTTATATATATATATGTTTTTTGTTTTACTTCGAAGTCAGAGTGATTTATTTTTTTTCACTGCCAGCAGGAGCTGGCTGAAAGCCTGCAGAGTGTCAAGGCAGAGGAAATACTTGTTCTTTCTCTGTGATAAGCTCTTCTAGATACTGTACCACTAGAGTTTGTGGAATAGGACAAGTTTTCCTTGTCATCTTGGGTATATCGCCTAACTCCCTTATTCATTGATTTCCCCATTGATACAGCATTGCTAATAAGAGCTACCCCATGAACCATTTGAAGAACAGTTAGTATTTTCAGTCTGCTTTAAGACTGAGATGCAGGCCTTGTGGAAGGCATTACGTGAGTTGTTCAAGTTTGACTCTTGAAAATACATTAATTTAGGTGGGAATCAGAATAGCTGTTAAAGTATATACTAAAATTTTTGGTAATAATTAACACTAAGGAAAAAGAACCTGCTTGTACAAGTCCTAGAATTGTCTGTCATAAAATCGCTTAGATTGGAATGGACCTCCAGAAAGAAGTTAGCTAGTCCAGCCTTCTGGTCAAAGCTAGAGCAGGTTCTTCAGGTCTTGTTCTCAGGTGAGTTTTGAATATCTGCAAAATGGAGATGCCACAGGCCCTCTAGGCAGCCTTTTCAATGTCTGACCATGTTCCTGCTCTTGTACTTTTGCTAGCACAGTCTGTTAGTCATTCCAGTGAGGCAAATACTTGGAATATCCATTCATCTGCTCCACCATTTCACTGGTGGAGATGGAGAATTTGCAGTCAAGCGGTTCTTCCAAGAGCTGTAGTCCAGTAATTCTGAAAATCCTCTTTTTAATGCATTTGATTATTTTTTTTTTTAAAGGACCGTATCTTCCTTTAGCTTATTGGCCCAGAGTGCTTTGAATGTAGCTCTTGTATAATTATCTGCCTTTGTAAAGCACTCTATAAATAGAGTAGTTAATCCTCTTGAAGTGTATCAATATTAAACAATGAAAAGCTTCATGAAATGCAGACTTTTTCTGATACCTCAGATCCTCAGGCCCACAAGAATTAAAACCTTTTTTCCCTTCTCATAGGATGTTTTTCTAATTGTTTTTTTGGTGGTGAATGTCTGTAATTAATGTGATTTTTTCAGATTATTATAAACACAATTGTATTCTAAGAATTTTTTTACTGCCACAAAGTCTTTTACAACTGTGGGATTGCATATGTGCTTCCTGTCCTTGTAACCATGGAACTAACTGTGACTATAGCATAATAATGGCAGGGACTTGAATAGTGCCTACTAAAACATTGATTCAGATTAAAAACATGTAACAGATTTTCTTAAGTGGTCTGTGAGATGATCACTACTACATGGAGATCTGTTAGTGCTCTAGTGCTGAGTGCCTCTAAGCCATGGTTACTAAGCAACAGAGAAGGGTGCCGGTTTATGGTTGATATGGTTAGCTGTCGGTGAATGCATTGTGGCTCTTATGGAAACTAGCAAATAACGTAGCTAGAATCAGATGCAAGCCTGCTCTCTCCAACTTTGGAGAGCGGGTGTAGCATGGTATAAAGCTGATTCAAGATCAAGGGAGTAGGACACAGTGATTACTTCTCTGTCCTGTCTTTGGACATTCTCTTTGTAGTTTGTGGTATACTTGAGGAGGTAAACCCAGTTGGGCTGTTGGGTTGTGCAGTCAGACACTCATAGCTGAAGAACCACTATGAATAATATTGATATTAAATACTTTCAGAAAGAAAGGTGCAGTTAGTGTATCTTCTGCACTACTTAGGAATATTAGACTGGAAATATCATTCCAGTATTTCTTCCTGTAATGAAAGATGCAGTTGTTTATTTTGATCTTGTCACTTCTGAATCATTCTGCTGTTGTGTAATTTTGTTTCCAAATTACCTTAGCTCATCTGAAAATTTCACATCGTATCTACCCCCAGAAGTTTCATGTTCCTGCCTTTGTACACCTTGTGTCAACATTGAATTCCTCTCTTATTTAGTTTAAAAGTGTTACTCTGTCATTACACCAAATGAATCAAGGATTAGTAGGGATTTTTCTATATTCTGAATCCGGTTCCAGTGGCAGCCTGTAGTTATTTCACTATGTAAATGTTTGCATTCTGGACTTCCTTCTGAAGTATATTTGAGAATATTTTGTGTAGCGTAACTTCCTGGGGTGCTTGCTGCTGCCCCTTTCCCCTCACCTCACCCTCCCACCTTCCCAACCTCAAGTGCAGTGTGGCATAGAAAGCGGGGAATAAATTAGATCAGTCACAGAAGGGAAGAAGTGTAAATGTAGTGTTATACTTAAGTAAAGTATTTCCTTTCCCTCTTTTTCCCAACCTTCCAAAGACCTTTTAAAAACATATTCAAGAACACCAAAATTGAGACACACATTTAGAGGATGTACTTATTTAGAAAGCAACAGAAAAAGACAAAAGTTTGAGGCAATGAGTAAACAGTACAATTTATATTAATTTGAAATCTTATCTGCTTAGCATTGCTTCTGTGAAACTACTGAAAATTTTCATGTTTAGTTTTAGAAAACAGTAACTTCATGGTTGTCTCGTTGAGAGCAGTTTTCTTAATTTAAGGCTTTCAGCAGTGTTCAGTCAATGTACATGATTTTAATAGCAATTGTATTGTCATTCTCAGTAAAATGTGGAGAATGAAGGAGAAATGAAAGTACTATATTAAATATAACATCCACAGTGGAAAGTCTTAGAATGAAGAAATGTTTCAGAAAGAGCATTTTTACTGAGGTTTCTAAACATGTTCTGTGTCAGCGTAGACGTTGTGTTGTTTTGCTTAAAATAAAACCGAAGTAAATTCTTTCTGTATTGAAAATAGTCTGTCTCATGTTTTGCTTCTGTTCTGCAGTGTAAGTTTTCATGGTAAAATTCACATTAAGCTGTGCACATGTTTTTAATTAAACCATTTATAACAAGGCAATATTTAAAGCAGAGATTAAAGAAAGGGTAATAACTTGCCAGCCTACCACAGTATAATATGAGACATATGAAAAATACTGGAAGTGGAAAAATTACTAGTGAAAGTTTCGGAAGATAACTTCTTTAACAAACTGTGGTTTTCAAACTATCACGTGCATTTAACTTTTAATCCTGTGCTTCAGAAATCTACAAGGTATTAATTTATAACATTGGGGATGAAAAGTTCAATGATCTGCCAGTGATTATTTGGCAACGTGAATGAGCATGTCTGAAGAATCCTTTTACATTTCTCTTTACCCTACTCTTAGGAAGATCAGACGGGTATAGCGAGGAAGACATTTAAAATAGCGTTGGGAAAATTATGCACCTGTAAATCCAAGCTGTTATTCTTGCATGAAGTAAGAGTGATCTGTCCTACTAGTTATTTTACTGCTCTACAGTAAGCTTATTGTATGTGAACTTGACAAGTAACAAGGTAGGATTCTTTACAGAGTTAGCAGTAATGCTTAAAGTAACTGCATACTTTAGATGTGTAATGTGTTTATAATTGGATCCTATGTTTAGTGGCAAAGTTGACTGGTCAGAAATCAGGAAAACAATTTAAGGTTGTATGTGTAGCCTTTCTTAGCCTTCTTGGCATGCATACTATGAGACAATTTTTAATTTGAAAGATCGCATTTTCCATTTCTTACTTCAGAACTTCATTTTATTCAAACACAAAATGGATGTTGCTTATATTAGTGGGAATTTAGCCAATCTTTTATTTCCATTTATTTTTCAAGTTATGGCCACTGGTCATATTTTACTGTTTGCTCCCCAGTTCATACACTCTTTGAAGGCAGAACTTTTTACCTCCTATTCACTCACAGGTGCAAGTGCCTCACAAACATTAGCTGACTAATTTAAAAAAAATTGCTGTTGAACTAAGGAGGAAGTGGGGAGAAAGTTAAGTCTAAGGGATCTAGCAATTAGGGTAAACAGGTTGGGAGCAACATTGACAAGAAAGTTTCAGCTTCACTTCTGTAGCAGTTTGCAGAAGAGAGTATGAAATGGCTGCTGCTGAAGGGTGGGGATGAAGGGATGAAGAGAATTTTCCAACCTATTTTATCTGTCTGAGTGGTGGGTTGTTTGTTGGGCTTTTTTTTGTGTGTGTGTATGTGTGATTTTATATTCTAAAGGGATTTAATGATTATTCTAAATAAATGATACCTGAATATTCTGAAGGGAGGATAATGAAAAGCAGACAAAGCTAGATGTGTCGCAATTTAAAAATATCTCAGGATAATCTAACTTTCAGATGATCTTCAGAAGAATCAGGAAACTTTACTGTTATAAATGCTTCAAGAGCCAATAGTTGCATATTGTTAATGTGTTGTAGACTGCGATTCTGTGATTCATATAGGCCCAGGAAGGAATCAAGAGTTTCATTTAGTTTTTTTGCTTCGTGTTCATTCCAGGAGCATTTTGTGAGATTGAATGATTTATGAAGAGGTGATAGTTGATGTTGTAAGGGAGAAGGCATTTTATTTCTGTGTCAATTTAGGGGAAATAATTTAAATGGCTTACTGTTTTGAATGTTAAAAGACATTTTAAAATAGTAATACAATGTAAATTTTTGCAAGAATGAAAAATTATGTAATTCTTTGACACAGGTATATAAATTTGGTCTTTCTAGGAAAACAATAGATCATCTAGGACAATGGATTGATTGTCCTTACCTTTTTGTGTTCACAAATGGTTTTCATTGTAAACAAACAGGATTTGTCTGAATTATAATTATTCTATTGTTTGATACATAACTTGAATGATAAGAATTTCTTGGTTTTTCTCAGGATCCTCAGAAACAAATGATTTGTTGTATGTCACTCTCTACTCTTCCTGGTTTCATTTTTGAGGGGAAAAAACCCCTTTATTTTCTAGAGACAGAACAGTATGTCCCAGAATGGGATGACACTATTTTAATAGGTTATTTTTTCCTCAAATAAAATTGCTTTGAATGTTAAGTTTTGTAAGCGCAACTATGGTGAGAAAGAGCTCTGTTCTCTTTAGAAATACTGCAAAGTGAGTGGAATTCAGAGACCTCATACATGCATACCTTACTTTACACTTCTTACGTTGTTCCTCCTAACTATTTTTGGCAGTGAGGTTCCACATCAGCTTAAATGGATTTGATGTTTATGGTTCCAAAACAGTGCATTAGATAAAAAATGGCTCTTCATATATATGGGAAAGAGAGAATTACATAGTTCACAGCGGGCTTCCAGAAATTTAGGATACTTTATTGGCAAGAGGTGTAGTTGAAGACATGATGTGATGATAAGTTTGTATTATGTTTGAAGCAAAGGTAAAAGTGTGTGATGGGTGTTACTGAACTATGTGCTTTGAGTTACCTATAGTAACTGGTATGTTCCGTATTAGCATAATTCTTTAATGTAATGATTCAAAAGTATGCATTTTCTAAATAAAGTTAGAGCTTTATTTTGCTGTAGGTGTAACTCCTCAAACTCTCTTGTCATCTGTCAGGGTTTGAGCAAACAAATTTTGACACAAATCAGAAAACTATGACAGTTGAGCGAGAAGCTGTCAAAGGTTCCGGATCAATCGTACAGTTTATTGCCTTAAACTGCTAAGCAGATAAATATCAGGGAAACCCCTGAAATTAATCATTACAAATACTGGAAAAAATTAAGTGATTTAAAAATAATAGATACCTAGGCTCTTAAGTTATTTCAGGTCTAGAAAGAATGTTGTAGCAATGCTTTTTATGGAAATCATCAATGCTAAATAATACTTTATATCTTAGGAAACTCAATTTGAGTATTTTCAAAGATTGTGATAAACATGAGTTAAATTTTAGGGTTTAGAAGAAGGCATGGAAATGAAAATGTCAGTAGACCATTTTCATCTCATAAATACTGTGTGTGTAACCAGGTCTAATGGGAAGGGTGAGGTTGATGCCTGAGCCCTAGTGGGTTGCTGCTGCACCCTACTCTTGGAGTCTAGCTGGGATGGAGTTAACTTTCTTCATTGCAGCCCATATAGTGCTGAGCTTTGCATTTGTGGCTGAACAGTGTTGATAACACACCAGTGCTCTGGCTGTCATTGAACAGGTGCTTGCACAGCATCAAGGTTCTATGTCTGACCCAGGCCTTCCCAAAGGTCGGTAAGCTGGGGGTGGGTGAGAGGTTCTGCTTTCCAGGAAGTTGCTGGACATTGCCTGCCAATGAGAAGTAGTGAAAGAATTCTTGATTTTGCTTCATTTCCATGTGCACCTTTTGATTTTTGTTATTAAACTTCCTTTATCTTGATCCACAAGCTCTTCCAGCTTATTTTCTCCCCCTGTCCTTTTGAGGAGGAGTAGTGAGAGAACAGCTGGATGGGCATCTGGTAGCAGGCAAGGTCAGCCCACCACACCTATGTAAGATTTCTGAATGAACAGTGTTAACAAATAGAAGACTTAAAACACAGGCTATGCCAGGGATGGTCTTACTGCAGAAAATATTAAGTAGATTTTTGTGGAGCATTAGGGTACCTTTAGTTTCAGAGATGCCCAGATATGTTGGATCCTTGTAGGCCTGGTCTCCTCTTTTCATACGTTGGTACTCATTCAGTTGAGGTTTTCATTATTTTATTATATTTTTTTTTTTAGTACTGAAACATAGGGAAGGTGTGCCTGTGTTCTTATGCTGGACTCTATCATACACACATCCCAAACTCCCCCTGCCACCAACCTACCTATATACCTACCTACAAATATATTTGCAGCCTTCCACTTTCACTATGACTTCAGTGTCTGTGTTTGCTTACTTGTAGAAACCAACATCTATAGAATGCACTAAAGACTGTTCTGCTTTTTAGCGTTGTTGTATCACTTCTTCCTGATACTGTGATCATTATGTAAGGTAAGTATGGTGTGAAAAATAAGAAAAAAGGCCAGTTCTGTGGCTGAAACAGTTATCTCTTAATTCATCAAGCCAGTTCATTATTGGTGGACTAATAAAAATCACTTTTCTGTTAGCTTTATATCTGTAGATGTTTTGCTTTTTTGAAAAAAAAAAAAAAAAATACACCTTTGACCTATTTGGTAATTCAGATTTTCCTCTTTCTGAAGAACAGAATAATTAGTTTCTGAGCTATTGCAGAAAAAAAGATTAAATGTCTTCAGTTAAAATCTCAGACTAATTCACTTAGAATTTCAGACTAATTAATTAAATCTTTCCTCAGTGCTGATTTTTTCTGGTTTTCCTTGAAGCTGATACTATCATTTTGAAACTGATCTTAAATATCTGAGTTTCAAAATTTTACAGAAAAATGTGTTCGTAGTAGGGACTTGAATTTTCAGATATGGCTGTACACTATGTCACTTCTTCCAGTTCTTTGTTGTGATATACTTCCGAAGGAATAACTGCTGAACATTCATTAGTTCAGTCACTAGAATTGCAAGTGTTCTGAAAACATTTTATGTTGGTTTAAAAATAGCATATTAATGATGAGTATATTTATTTGGAGACCTGAAGTATGAATGTAACACAAGGAATGATTTCTTTTTATAATATGACTATTTTCAAGTAAGCTTTTACAAGGTAGATTAACAGTTTTTGGGGGTTGGTTTAGACTTTCTGTATTTGCAGAAGAAGCATTTTACTTCCCGTTAGTGTAAAGCTGTTTCATGAGTTTGAATTTGCATTTATATGCATGTGAGGGGAAGTTATTTTTAACCTTGATGTCCAGCAGTTTTGTGTAACCCTAGAAAGTTGTAGTTTGTTAGCAAGAATTGCACTGGGTGCTATTTGTGTGTAAAGTTTAGGGTGACGAGGCAATCTATTTTTAAATTTACTGAGGTTTTATGAATCTAAGCTTCATGTCATAAATAAATCTCATTCATAGTGCTTTTAGAATAGCAAACTTTTTTTGAATGTTTCGGTTATTTTAAGAAAAGTTTTCAAAAAAAGTGAAAGGGGAGAAACACTCAAGATGGCAGCGGAAAAGAATGAAAGGCTAGTAGAGGCTTTTCCTTGGACAGACACTTTAAAATGTTTCAGAATCATTATTTATTATATATTTATTTTAAATTTTAGAAAGATTTTACATCTATTATGTATTTATTTTATATTTACCTGTATTTATCATAATGATGAATTCAAAGACAATCTGTCTAGGTTTCCGTTTCTAAACTAGCAGTACTAGGTACATATTTCCATTAGTTTATTAATTGAACTTATGTTGTAGCATTTAGTAAATAGAAGCTTAATAATTATATATATAAAGTATGCTGAGTTCTACTGAATGTCTGTCCTTTGCAGTAAGAAATATAAGAATTATTTTTTTTCTTAGATCTACCTAGGAAAATGCCTATCTAACCAAAATTTCAGCATCTGTCTTTGTCTTCATTTTTTTACTTTTATTTTTAATTCAGAGTAAGTTATCTGGTGCTGTTTTTTAATGATTTGAACTTTAAGATGAATTTGATTCTTTACACATAGGGAATAATATTTTAACATGGGACAAAGAAGAAAAATAGTTCTTACATTATCAAATTCTGTTGTTCTGTTGATTTTTCTAGTGCAAAGAATGTCTTCAATTTTTAAAAATTTTCAGTCTGAAAGACCGACAGGAAAATTCTCTTGAGTTTTCCATTATGTGACCACCTGGCTAAATAAAGTCTGAGATGTAATGTACGTTGAACATCTTGATGCCTTCCCCAGTATTCTCTTAACTGTGGCTTTCTTTAAAAAAAATGGTCTGTCTTTATTTGGTACTATAAAGCCATGAGAGGATGCACAAGGAAAAATAATTCTATGTATATTGAGTTTCTAATAAAATTCTGTATATGAAGACATAGATGGAATGGACATCTTCTAACCTAGATGGGAAAGAGGGAAATCAGGTCATGAAGGTAGTGATACATGCCAAGAGACTTTAGGATTGGATCAATTTAACAAAATGATCACCTCATCGTGCATAATTTTTGTAGGTAGAAATGCTAGGCTTTAACAGGAATAGTGTAGTATAGTTTCTGGTTACTAACAGCCTCACCAGGATGGTGGCACTGGCTGTATAGAATATATACAGGAAGAGAGATAAGAGCAAGAAATATAGTGGTCTGGAGGTACAGTAGTCATGGCAGACAACAGTTATGGGAGAATTTCACACTGAGATGCAACTAAAGTGAGATTCCTAGGCTGTCAGTGATAGCAAGAACTGGTCATGGAGCGTGCAGAAGGAGATTTAACCAGCGGGGGTGGTGCTGAGTGAAAAATTTTGCGAATCAATATAAAAAATGAAGGACAAAAAACCCCACCAAAACCAACAGCAGAACACACCCTCCACACCTGTTAGTGTGCACAACTTCAAGGAAATAAGTAAACCAAAACAACTTACTGAAAAGAAGGTAAGATGTACAGTTAAGAAAATTAAACCCGTGTAGTCACTGGAAGATAATTTAAGGAAGAAGAGGAAACATAAAATAAGAAAGATCTAAAGAATGGCAAAAAGTTAACAAGCAAGGTTGAACATGTTGGTGAGAAATTGCAGGAGGCAAGCACACATCCATTAAGAGTTGAAGTTACAGTCAAATGAAGGAAACAGCATCATAAAAGCTGGCAGATTAATTTTAAGTATACAGTAAAGCAGTAAAAAACAGTATGAAGAACAGTTAGCAAAAGAAGAAAGCTCTTGAACCTTTTCACAGATGACTTGGGCTTGGCAGCATGGTTGGGGAGGTTGCAGGGACCAGCCTCTACAGGTGCTAAATGAGTTTCTCACAATGCTCTTCACAGTGGAGGACTCCTAAGCCAGAGCCTCCCTTCACAGATTGCTTATCAGAGGTTGTGTTTGAAACTGAAATGCCTACAGAAGAGCTGTGGAGTGTGGGCACATACATTCCTTTTTGTAGTGAAATGAGCATAAACAAGTTGCTGGACCAGCTGGCATTCACTGCAGAGTTCTTAAGGAACTTACATATAAAAACCTCAATTACTGATAGAGGTGTATAACATCTTGCTGAGGGCTACCTTATCCACTGAGGACTGCAGGCTGACAAGTGTGCCATTAAGTATTTTTCTTGTTTATTTTCATTGTTTTAATGTTTCTGTCCATATGATCCAGGGACAGTAAACTATGAAAATGCACTGGACACAGTAGCCAAAATAATAGTAGAAAATGGAATCTGTGAATACTTGACCAAGATCCATTTAGGATGAATGTTTAAAGAGAGAATTATTTTGAGAGGATTAAAAATCATAGAAAAAACATTTGGGTTGATGTAGTCCATTTGGATTTCCAAAAGGTTTTTTTTATGGCCACCTGTGGAAAGCCTTTCAGGAAACTATTAATAGGATAAGAGGGAATACCTTTAAATGACTAATGAACACCTTAAAGCATAAGAAACAGAAGGGGAGGGGTAATGGATCATCAGCTAGGTTTAAAAAGTGAAGTTATATAAATTATTGAGCTTTATATAACTTCGAAAACGTTGTTTTATTAAGCAATAATTACTTCACTTTTTGCTGTAATCCATGTTAAGTGTAATATAGAAGCCTTAATAGTTGGAATTTATTTTATTGAAGTGACCAGAAAATGATGTGCGTTTTGTATGCACTTGGATTTGTTGATTCATTGTCGTATTTCTCTAAAGATGAATAGTGTTGCATTACTATTACACAAAGAAGAAAGTATTTTATGCCTTTGTTTATATATGACTGTAGCTAATTATATGTGGAAGAATGATTTGGTTATTGGTGGTATTGCTCTTCAATATTCTGTTGTATATTCAAAGTTAGTTTTATTAAATGCTTTATTATGTTTATTTCCTTTTATGTGCAGAGATATGTTAAGGCAGACTGGAAAAGAATTTAGTAAATTTTTTTTACTTAGTTTTATTCAATAAAATTACTTAGCATATTTCTGCATAGTTGTTACATAAGGAAGATAGTTTAACTGGGGGCATTATGTAGAAAACGACCTAAAAATATTTTTAAAAATCTTTAATACCTTCAATTTATGTGTGTCAGATTTCTAACTGTAATTTTTCTGGTTTGTCTCTTCCATTTTGCCTTTGCATTTTAAAGAAGATGTAGCAAAGTTAACATACAGTAATATGCATGAAGATTTATTTAAATTGTAGCAAGGAGTTGAGCAACAGATCACTTATTGTGAAATAAATAAATACTACAAAATATATGCTGATTTCAGGTATACGTTGAAATTATTGAGGGCATTGGTGGTTGTGTGATTTTCTAATTAGTTAATAATCTTCTCATGTTATTAGTATCTTTTATTCATAACCTGAATACTACTTCAGTTTAGGAAAATACTTGACAACAATGTATAACCAGCTATTCAGGCACTTTGTTATAAGTTGGTGAGATAGAATCATACAATAGTTTGGGTTGGAGAGGACCTTTAAGGGTCATTTAGTCCAAGCCTCTGCAGTGAGCAGGGACATCTCCAACTAGATTGGATTACTCACAATTCTCCAGCCTGACCTTGAATGTTGTCAGGGATGGATGGGGTGTCTACCACCTCTCTGGGCAACCTGTTCCAGTGTTTCACCACCTTCATTGTAAAAAAAATTCTTCCTTGTATTTAGTTTGACTCTACCCTCTTTCAGTTTAGAATCATTACACCTTGTCCTGATGCTGCAGGCCCTGCTAAGAAGTCCATCCCCATCTTTCTTATAAGCCCCCTTATTGAAAGCAATGCTGCCAAAAATAAGTGTTGTTTCTTAATGATGCTTGTATTTTTCAAATGTGAGAAGTTTGTGTTAAAAATATAAATAGGTACTATAATTAATATGGAACACTGATACATGTTTTGCATACAAAACGTTTGGTTTTGTAGAAACAATTTAGCACTTGAGAAGAAGTTCTAAATTAAGTTTACCTGAATTCAGCGGCTCTGCCAAAATCTGTGATGCCCTCCTCTGTTGTCTTGTGGTGTTGACAATGTAGCAGGCATTTTGGAAGAAAATCCCTGTAAGCTTATCCCATAAACTCTTCCAGCTGGTTTTAAGGAAAAGGAGAAGAAATGGTGCTTTTCTAAAGAAAAAGAGGCTTTGATGTGATTTCTAGTTCCTCACTGTTGGCTAATGATGAGGAGAAAGTAGTTCAGTCCTTCCCTGAGGCTATATGTCTTTTGGTGTAGGTTTTGCAAGTAAGAAGAGAGGTCTGTGTTCTTATACCTTGTATCTGCAGCAGCGAAAGGAGGTATGATTGATTTGTTTACAACAGTATGTCTTTCTGAAGTGGGAGATTTCTTGTGTTTTTGTCAAAGGCATCTATTTGGTTATCCATTCAAATCTAATCACAAGAGAATAGTGTATTTTTTGCAAGCACTTTCAAAATTATCATTGATGTTGATGAATCCCAATAATCAGATATTTGTCAGTTTTCTGAACGTTCTGGTTACCGTTTTAGCAGGCACAGCACAATATGGTCTTATTTAGATACTGTCAGTGCAGTATCCAATTATTTAACTATTTGTGCTTTTGAGCTTCAGTCTTTTAGCCATACCAGTTATCTGCAAGCACTTGAAAGATGTAAACATAGAAAGAATGACTTAAGTTGGCACAAAGCAACACAACTAGGACAAAATGCACAGAAAATAAGTGACTTATCTTCAAAAGATTGAGCAAACCAGCAGTGGTGTATTTATAGTAAATGTGTTTCACTCCATTGTTTTTGTACAGCCAAAATGTATAGCGATTTTTAGGTGGACTGTTTGGTTTTATTCTAGCCTGTGCTTTACAGTCTGTGTGCCTGCTGGGATTTCTTTGTAGCACCAACACTACATAGCATGCATGGGGCCAGCAGGTTCCTAGAAATTGTGATCCTGTAGAAAGAGCAGGATCCTTTGAGCAAGTTTGATTTGGAAAATTAATACAAAGCGAAACAACCCTGGTATTGTATGCTGACCTGTCTGAAAATGTGTCTATTCCTTGGGTAATGTGTATATAAATGATGTATTTTGTAATACAGTGTATATGCTAGATTTTTATAGATTAAGTTACTGTTATGTAGTAGTGTTTCTTGGGTTAAGATTTCATGTATAGTTTTAGATACAGCTTTGCAATGCTTTACATAGCTTCATATACTCAGGTGTTCAGAAGTGCTAAAGGGGGAAGAGTTAAGATTTACTGAGAAGCTGAAAATTATTACCACCTTAAAAGACCAGGGTTTTTTAGTACTGGGGATGTTCATAGTTTTCTTTTTAACACCACTTTCTTCTTCTGTAGTTTAGCTTCTGAAGATACTGCTTTAACCTTTAGAATAGCCTAATTGAAGTATGTGAAATTACAGTTTATAGCTGAAAATATTAATGAATAGGGTGCTGTGATTTGAACTGAGAGGTGTTTAAAGCTAAAGCAGTGCTTCAGTGGTAAAAGCAAAGGAGTGGGATTGAAGAGATTTGCAGTCTTTCGTGAGATTGCTTCGGATCAGCTCTGTGACCTGAAGCAATTGAATCTGTGTCTATATAATGGAATAATACTGCACTTTTACTAAAAACTGCGGAGACCAGCTAATGGAAGTCAGAGCCAGGTAATATGTTTTTAGCAGTATAAGCCTACAGATATAACCTTGCTATGAAATGGTTTTTGTGTATTAGAATCCAGAAGTATGGGCATGGTTTGAATCTCAACTTCCTGGAGTCAAAGGCAGTTAGAAGCGCTACTTTAGTAGTAGTCACTATTTAGAAGTCCACATCTAGTTGCAACCTTCAGATACATGATATAGTGTCTTTGTCTTGCTCCTACCTAGTCTAGAAAAGAACCTAAAAAAGGTTCTTTTCTAGTTTGTTGTTGTCGTTCATTTGTCAGTGTAGTAGGTGTCTGTGGTGAGGTGCTGGCAGTGGGGTAGCTGCAGGGAGGCCTCTGAGGGCAGAGGTTTTGGTGCAGTTTTTAGCAATCAAAGTTAGTCAGCAAATAAATTTCTGCTTTGTGACTTACTGAGGAGATCTCCTTTTAGGTCATTTGGACCTGTGACATTCATGAACCTGTCTGTAAATGAGAAACCTTCCTGATCTTATGCAGAAGACTTACTGTTATTTGTACAGAGGTAGAGTTACTTCCTAGGTATGTATCCTGAAGAACACTGTCAGCATGACCTGAATAACTGGGTTCCCGTGTGAATTAAGATGTGCTGTTTTCAAAGACTGAAAGTAAGAGAGAATTTTCATCATGCCTAGAGCCCAAATGAGTAAATGCTCTGAATCTTTTCTGGCTCCTTTCAAAGCCCTTCTGGTTATCATTGCATCATGTGGGGCACCTGAACTCAGTGTCAGGGAAAAATGGGTCAGGCACACTTGAGTAGCTCAGCAGGACAGACTGTCTCTGATCAGGTGTGTCTAGAATATGTGTGTTGAATACAATTACTTTTTTTTTTTTTTTTACTTTCCATTGAATCACATTGAATTTTACTTTTCATTGAATACAGTTGAGTTATACCTGCTACTATTCAGAATCTGTAGAATTTTCTGGCTATTCACGGTGCTGGATATGTGCAGACTAGGTTTGGATGTTATTATCCCATCACATAAAATTATGTTCTCTGCTAAAGCTCTGTCACAGCACCTCATAAGCACAAAAATTAAAAACATTTGTTAGAATGCAGTATTTTATTCTTGCATGTTATTGATCCATAAACACTTTCAGTCTGTTGTGAGATCACTGTTGAAAGACAGGAAAAAATTAAGAAACTGTACTTAGAAAAGTCATCATTATAATGACAGACAATTTAGTTTGAGGTAACTGGAGCAGTGAAGAATGCAATCAATCATATTGGGAAGTATCTTAACATTTGTCAGAGACTAATAAAATTTGTAATACAGATCATCAAGGTCATTTCATAGTGAAGCTGAGGTATTGTTTTCATGTTCTTAAAGCAACAAGAGTGCTTTGAATAAACTACATGTCCAGTTCCATGGGGTTCCTACTGTGCAGTGAAGCAGTGAGACAGGAAATAAAAACAGCTGCAAAATGAGAGACAGTCGTTTTTCCTTTTTGTGTAGGGCACATTTTCCGGCTAACTGTTCTAAGTCTGGGGGGAAACAGCCGTCTTAGTGACAGTCACTGTCAGGTACTGAGTCTTCTTATCTTTCTGGTCCCTGTTCAATGACTTTACCCTAGTGAAGCACATTCCATGGGCGTTGGGTTAATTGTATTTGCACAAGGCAATTGTTGGATCTATTTCTCACAAGAAAATTAACAACCAGACTTTGTAGCATACAGAGACAACTATACATCCCTTAGATAAGACCTCATGAAATTAAATCCCCCAGTTGAAAACACAAAAAGGTTTAATATAGATGCAATACTAACTTTTCTAATGTAAGTTTTTCAATAAATAGCAAGGGTATTGTCATTTTCCTTCAAAAAGCAAAGTCTTTTCTTATTGCACTCCCTTGAAAACTTAACCATTAAGCTTTTGATGTTGTCAAATAGGCATTTTGGGAAGATACCAAATTTGGTATTTCCTCCAACCTTACGTTTTTCTTTCTGAAACAATTTTGTTCTTATGGTTAGTTACTAATATATGTGTCTGTAGTCACTGACTGCTGAGTGAAAGTCCCAGCCTGGTGGATATAGTTGGTTTTGGGTTTGTTTTTCTTTTACTTCTTCTTTACTTTCTATATTGAAACTGATTTCCTTTCAAAAGCATTTGTCATGAACTGGAGGACTATTTGGCATTTTAAGTTATTGAGGAGTGTGAAGAAGAGTAAAAATCACTAAGCAGATCTGCTGGCAGCCATGTCTACACTTGAGTTATGTTTTTATGCTCTGAATACTATACTGCTGTTTCAGCAGGATGGCTATTACATTCTGTTCCGTATTTTTCCTGTGTAGTAGTAGTCATTGAATTCTTCCAAGTAGTCCAGACTCAGTGGAATTTCTAGTTAAATCTCAAGGTTCCTAAAGTCTATGAGATGTGGCTGAGTGTTAGCTAGTGTAAGGGATATATGGAAGCATATAGAAAAGAGACTTACTCCATCAGGGAGTCCTGTTGCTTGCTACCATAGCTAATCACATGGTCTGGTGCTGTTTAGAGGTATATCTGTTTTGATCCAAAAACTGAGAAGTTAAAATGCTGTGAAATCTCAAACTTTATTTGAATTCCTAGTCTTTTTCACCAGTCTTTCCATGTAAGATTTGTGGTTATAGTTGTCCTTAGCTAAGATAATTTTTCATTATGTTCTCACCTCCTGGTTCATATCAGGTGAGAGATCAGATCCTGGTGGTATCTTTGATAAACTGGGCTCTTTTGAAGTGTCTCGTTTGCTTTTATTCCAGTCCATGATCTTAGTACCTCTTTTTTTACATTGGTCTGGTCTGAATATGAGTGAACAGAATTGCAAAGAACTTCCTTTGCACACCTTTACTGAGTGGGTTGCAGAATTGTGTCCTTCTCTCTTGTAGGAAAACCGTACCTGATACATTTTAGGGTAGTTCATCGTTACATGGCTGCATCTAATCTGTGCTTGTAGTACTAATCTATAACTGGATACACAGTGTTTTCTCCTCTGATGTGTTTCTAGCTGATAAGATCTGAGTTTGTAAGGAAGTTCTAGTGACTTTGAGCATAATGTTCTTCGGTTTCATCCTGTTTGCTTTATTCCAGTCTTCATACTCATCCAGGTCTTCGTGAACAGGTCTGTTATTCTCATCTGTGTTGACTATACTCCCAGTTTTACCAGTAAAGTTCCTTGCATTCTGTCTCTTGGGGGTTACGTATTCTTCTTAAAACTATTTAATACCTATTCCAAGACTTGTTGCAAACTCTGCATTTAACTGTTCACTCCCACCCAGCTCAATTATTCTTTCAATCCAGTTCATTGCTATCACCATTTTAGTTCCTTTCCTGTCTTTTAATTCTTATATTGATTTCCACCTTCCTCAGTTTAATAACTTAGTCTGTGATATTCTGTGAAGGACATTACTCATACAAATTGTTGTTGCTGCTTTTTCTTCATCAAAGAAAACTCCCCCAAACAGTTGTAAAAAATACAGATGCTAAGATAATAGTAGCCTACTTTAGGTAAACATGTGCTTTAGATTTTTCATTTATTTCTGCATCCTTTTTCTTACCTTAAAATTTATTCTGGTAGTTGTCTGAATAATTTATACTAAGGAGGTGAGAAGAAGAGGAATTGAGTTAATGAGTTTGTGGAGCCAGTGTCTCTGTAAGTCTCATTTCAAGGTAATGAAGCTAAGACAGCTAAGGGTCCAACTGTTCAAGGATAAAGGAAAAAGGCAGGAGATTATTTTTATGATTGTCCAACTGGTGGTTCTGTTTTTTTCTGAAAAAGCAGGTCACCAAGGTGGGCCTGAAGAGGCCTGAGCCCCCATTTTTTTATTCTTCTGGTTCTGCAGATGTGTGAGGATGTGAGAGTGAGTTGGGGATGAAGAGAGACAAGAAAGAAAAATATGTTTCTTACAGCTTTCCAGATATTATATTGGGAACAGATATGACATAATTGCTCTTCTGTTTATAATTATGAGTAGGGGGAGCTTAATTCTTGCTGTCTCTGTCTCTCTTGCCCCCCCTGCCCCCACCCAAGAAAACTGCTGATGCAATCATTAAACAGTGTACTTTGGCACTGCTGATGATTATTTGAGAGCTGACCTAATTGATTGCTTTGCCAGAAGCTGGAGATGTTGATGATGCATTGATTATGGAAAACATTGGATCTTGCATAGTTTGCTGTTCTCACGAAATTGCAGCTGATTTGTGAAGGAATTCATTGAAAGAATTAGGAGGCTAGCAATACTGTGTGTGCTTTTCAGTAAGGTAATGGCTCATCTTCCCTTATCAAGTTACACGGCTTTTTTCACACTTCTGGCATAAAAAATTACTTTTCTGCTTGTAATTGTCATATTTACCAATAGGGAGGGGTGGGGTAGAGGTGAAGTGTGTTACATTGGCAAAGATTAGAAAGATCAGGAAAAAATAAAGGTGTTACTTCTTTCAAAAAATCTTGTTGGCTAGCTTGACTAGAATAAAAATACTTGAAATGTCTTATTTTACATGTCTAGTCAGAATTGGGTTGGTTTGAAAGCGTATTGGTTTTGGTTGGTTGGTTTTTGTTGTTGTGACTTACTTTAACCAAAGCGAGGGTTTGTGATGATACTGTGTACTGGTTTTGGCTGGAATAAGGTTAAACTTCTCCATAGGAGCTTGAATAGGGCTGTGCTTTGGATTTTTCGCTGAAAGCTGCGTTGGTAACAGGGATGTTTTCATTATTGCTGGCCAGCGCTTACACAGCCCCAAGGCCTTTTCTGCCCCTCACCCCACCCCACCAGCGAGAGGGCTGGGGGCACAAGGGGTTGGGAGGGGGAGCATCCAGGACAGCTGATCCCAGCTGACCAGAGGAATATTCCATACCATATGGCATCATGCTCAGCAGGTAAAGCTGGGGAGGAAGGCAGGGGGTTGACCAGGCTGCCATTGCTTGGGGACTGGCTGAGCATTGGTCAGTTGGTTGTGAGCAATTGTTTTGTTTGGTTTTTTTATTTTGCATAATTTGTTTTTCTTGGTTTGGGTTTTTCTCCCTTTTTATTGTTGGTTTTTTTGTTTGTTTGTTTGTTGGTTGTTTTTTTTTAACTATTAAACTCTTTTTACTCAGCCTATGAGTTTTCTCACCTTTACCGTTCTGATTATCTCCCCCATCCCACGGGGTGAGGGACAGAGCAGGTGGCTGTGTGGTGCTTAGCTGCTTACCAGTGTTAAACTAAGACATACTGACTTGGTGAGAACTTTCAAGATTTAACGTGGTTTTTTTTCCTGCTTGCTATTTTCTTATTTTGCTTTGGTTTGTTGTTTTTTTTTCCTTTTTCTTTATGATGGCCTAGGGACTGGCAGCAGTTGTGATCTGTTCTCTGAATGTGCTAAATTCTGGGAAGAGTAAGCAGGTGTTTCTTTTTCTTCTCTCCTTTTAAAACCGAGTTGCTGAACTTCAGCACCCTCTTGTGCTGGTCCTGCTGTTATCACACAGCATGCAGGGTTTCACACCAGCCTGTCAGCTGTCAGGTTGTGGATCCATGTGATGACAGGTTCTCCCATTTCAGCCTCTGCATGGAGATCTGGTTCTGCACTAGGTTTAATCAGGATTGTAGCCTGCTTCCAATCGTGACTAATACAGCAGGCCCACTTGCATTTCTCATTAGCAAGATGCTGTTCTTAAATGCATGTATGCAATGCTAGATTGAAATAATCTGAACAGGTTTTTCATATGCCTTTAGACAACATACAAGGATAAAAAAGTCACATCTAACTCATGGTCAAACTCACATCGTATCATCTACTCCTAATACCTTCTGTAATTTATCAGCTGTAGTATTCTGGGCCTGTTTTAAATTACGCCTTGATATGATGGGTAACATCCTTAATTTCTACTTTATGTATCTGTGTGCTTCTCTTGGAGCTGTAGTTTCCCATTCCTTCACTTTCTACTGTGTCAGTGAGGGCCCTTACGAGATGATTCGTCTTCCTATTTTAATCTTTGGCCTTGGAAATGTAAAATTGTTTAACCCAGATAACAAAAAGACAAATGTCTGTCATTAATATCTTTAAGTGCCTCCCTGACTGTATTTTATTTATGCTTATTGTTACATATTCTGTTTCTTTTGCCATCTGCATCCAGATGGCCTCTTTAGACTTAGCTGATAGATCAAAATTAGTGATATGAATGATGCCAGCCAGGTAGGCTATGTACATATGATTTTCTTACCAAATAACACTGAGTTCCTTGTTTGCCCAGCTTTCAGAAAGGAAGAAATCAAGACTTCTTTAAATATTATAAGAACAAACAAAAGAATTCCCCCATATTTGTTTTTTGACAAACTTATTTGATGCAAAAGTCTGTTTTAAAAAAAATCAACACGAAGAAACATGTCTGTTATGAAGAATTTTGGTAGATTTTCTGTTACCAGCTACGAAGACCTTTTCATTAATGCTTTTTTGGAGGTAATCGCTTTTCCTTGCTATTGTAATTAGGACAGAACAAAGGTTTAGGGGTTTTGGGTTTAGTTTGGGGGTTTTGTTTGGGATTTTTAGTGCAATTGTTAACAAAAATACAGTTCAGTTTCTATTTTAATATTTTAATTTTCTTGTCACAAAAGAAAGATCTGAGTAATAAAACACCAAAAGTGCAGAACTTCCACTTAAAAGAGTTTTCTTTTCTGGGCTAGAGGTGATTGCTTGCTAAAAGCTATACATTAGTTTTCCAGTGAGGTGTATGCAAGAATGTGTATATGTATCCTATGCAATACCCATTTTTATTTTAACTTTTTTGAACCAAAATGTGTTATTTGGGTCTGAGCCCTTGTGTAACATGCATATTAAAGCTCTATTTTTGCTGTTATAATTTTTTTTTATTGTTACTATGTTTGGAGTTTGCTCCTACCAGTTACTGCTGATATCAAACTGTGATTGTAATGAAGTAGTCAATCACAGTAGTGAATGCTGAAGACTACCATTTTAATGACAAATTTTCCTGCAGCTTTTCATTGTAGGCCAGTACCATTCATGTAATAAATCTCACAGGGTGTAGCGTGTTTACTTCTTACCATAAAATTTCTTGGAGAACTCTGTACCAATTTGTAAATGTAGGGACAAGCTGCTGTTAAGACAGTCATGATGTCCAGCCTGTTAAGCTAGTGTCTTTGCTGAGCAGACCATGTGTCCATTGATTGTAGTGCTGGGTAGATCAGAAAGCATGAAAACAAATGTATTTCATAGAAGTGCAGAACCTAGAGAACTATATTAAACCACATCTTCTATTAGTCTTTTCATCGTCTGATGCATTTCAAGATTTTAACTACTTTGTGATTTAAAGCTAACTCTGCTTCAGATTGATAGAATATGTCAGTTGATGTACTAGATCAGACTACTGTAACTGGTTTATTTTAAATTAAATTAGTTGAAATGCATGTAGTTCACTAAGGAAAAATGACAAAGAGGAAGTCTCTTCCTATTATTTCTAATTATCAAGTTGTATCCTTTTAATGGTAGTTCTCTTGTTTGAAGAGCATTCATAAATCAAATCAAAACCATTTCAATTTCTATGCAATGTTTCTCACTTTTACTGATGGTGAGGTAGGTTCATGCACCATTTCCTGAGTTCATCTGAACTTGTAATTTTGAATACAGGTGCTTAGAAAAAAATGGCTGCTCCAGTTGGGATTTCAATTCTGGAATATTTATAGATTTTTCATTAATGAAACTTGAAGACTTCTAGTACTGAGTTTGAGCAGGATGAATAAGCTTTGCTACTGAATACCTAATATTTATTACTGGTAGTAATAAAGATAAAATACTGTATCCATTAACCTATATTACAATAAATCCTTTTTTTCTGCACTTATAAATCGTTATATTTTCTGTTTAGAAAGACTTCTTATAGGGAGAATGTAATTTTGTTATACCACCTTACAATATCAAAAGGAAATCTGCAAGGCTGGTTACAATCTGTTTCTGTGTCCTACCTCAGAGATGCATTAAAATAAACTCAGCCAGTAACCTTGTTTATATCTGAAATTTGAATGCTATTTTGTGTGTTGTTTTCTTGTTTGTTTTAAACATAATTACATACGTATAATAAGTGTGTCACCCAAGAAGGCTAATATGTTAACTAGTGTGAGCGAGTTTTAACTAATTTAAGAAGCTTTTTTGTATCCCAATAAATGATAATGTCCATTAGATGATTTTTTTTTTGTGAGCTTCACTATGGAATGTTTGGTTTAGATATTACATACAGAGTCATTTAATGTTTTTCAGTGAAATACCTTTTCCCTTTTCTTCTTGTGCAGTAAAGTTATTAGTGTGGAAGAGGAAAACAATTATGGAATACTTTGTTTGACTTACGTGGTTGTAATCACAGGTCTTCTGCTGTGTTCATGTTAAATTGTATTTATTGCAGTGTGTAGGAAATTTTCATGTTATTTCTTCTCCTGTTTCCTATGTGACGTGGGAGGCTTTTCACCAAGTTAGAAGCCTATGCTTCACATTGAAGGGCATAATCTGCAGCATAAGACTTTTTTTTCTTCCTCCACTTAATGCATGTATTTATCCCATCAACTGTAACATATGATGATCATATGCTTCAAATGGAATCCACATAATCAGAATTGAACAGTTTCCTGGATGAAATTTATTTTGGTTGCTTGGGCAGTCAAAATTTTGCACCATAACCTATACTGGAAAATTTGGGGAAATCTTGTCTTTCTACGCTTGTAAAAGAGGAGGAGGTAATGCATCTGTGAATGGCGTGTATGGAATGCTTTAGGATGGAAATGTCTTGAGAGTGGGTTGCAAAAAAGGTTTTGGTTTTGTGCCCACTTTCAGTGTCTGCAGTAGCAATCTTTAGATATTTGCTGGTGACAGCCTTACCTATATATTACAGCTGACGATAGCAGCTTCATGATGTCATACTGTATTTCAGTTGTGTAGTTTCATGTGTGCCTAGTATGAGTAGATTTATCTTAAACCCCCCAGGGTTATCTGCATGAAAAAGGATGCAAATGCTATGATTTCTTGAGTGATTTGTATGGTATAGAATGTACTCTATGTGTACATTACATTACATTTTCAACTCCTACAAGTTTCCCTGCTTATTAATATTTCATGATATCTCTGAAACTCAAAGAAAAGATTTGAACAGGAATTGTGTAATTTTCTAGTTGTACTAAATGTTCTAAGTGTCTAATTTTTTAAAGAGAAAATGTTCACTTATTTTAAAAGATTACCTTTTTAGTGATATTTACTAACTCTTTAAATAAACATGTGATACCAATGGATAGATTCTGTTTTTCCTCTTTAAGATTTCTGGATGATTTTATAGGCATGCGTAAATACCAGATATTTGCTGTCTTTGTGTGCATATTGGCCTCAGAGGCTACGATGGCTGCATTACCAGTGTTGTATGTGTTTTTTTATTGCTATGTAGCTGTTACAGGCCTGTATTATGGATTGCATTTCATACTAGGAATATGCTTACGTGTTGGTCAGATGGAAGGACTTGGGATTTTGATTAGATATGCCACTCTTTCTGCTAGTGTTTTGGCTTGCTTCAGTTTGTTTATCACTTTGTTTGACTGAGGAAACTTCTGTAGACATAGTGAAGAATCTGGCAAATATTTATCCCCATTGCATACCACAGTGATGCATATAGTAAATTTTGGTAGGAAGAGATTTAAAGTGTGTTCATACTGTTCTGTTGCTTTGTTAATGTACAAAAGGTTTAATATGTGAAAACTGTCAGAAACTACTATTTCTGAGTTGGTATTGTGTGATAGCAGTGAGAGTGTTGCCTAAGTTGGTATTTACATTTCTTACCTGAAACAAAAATATTGAGGGAATAATAGCTTAGTTTTGCCCATGACGGTGATCTTATAGTAGAGCAAGCTTATTCTACGATCATGATGTTGCTTTTCATGAAAAGAGTATGGATTTGTCAGATTCTTGACCAAGAAAACTGAGAGGTTTTATCTGGACAGTTAGGAGGCCTTCAGAAGTTAACCAGGGTAATGAACAAAATAAAACAATGTCTTTGATATGTGAAAATGACAGTGTTCTTGGGATAAAGCAAAAGGAAGTAGACTAGCAGTGTTTAATAGATTGCAGGCATAAAGACTTTAGTAACTGAAGGTTTCTTCTGTATATCTTAACATTATCAATGCTCTTCTGGGTCTATTTTAGAGGGGAGAGTATGAGCACAAAGCAGTTGTGTGAATCTGTTACTGTAAAATGAACTTCTAGACCCATTAGAAGCCTTGAAGTCTTGGCAAACAGATAAACGTGCCAGAGTATGTAATTTTAATGGGAATGTGTAAGATCGAATTCCATAGGTGAAGTGAAAATGGAAGTTAATGTCTTTACAAAAATATTTGAAATGGGAATGAGTTCTGTTCTCTTACGCTGAACGATAAACCTGTTGAATAAACTGGGGGTTTGTGTTGTTTTTCTACTCATAATACAGAACAGGAAATGTGCTTGTATAATAGCTCTGAGAGCAGGAAAAGGGGAGATAATGCAAAGTCATCTTCTGTCACAGAAAGGATGAATATTTAGTTCGTATACTCCTTACATAAGGAGGAAAGATTAAGTGGCTGGACCAGTAAACCATGGACCTATTTTGCAGTTACATAGAAATATTGTTGTTCCTTTGCATTCAGAATGATACTGAGTGAAAATGCTGGATATGTATTTCTTAGCATGTAGACACATCAGTCTTTGATTCAGTACTATGAATAATAAAGGTTGGTTAGAAATTATTATGCATTCTTCCATTTAAAAACTATGCTGAGCAACACTTGGTTTTCCCATAACCTTTTGTGAATATATGGTATTTCTGATGTGTGGTTCTCATTGCATAATTTGTAATACTGTGGCACTATCTGTCTGCAAATTGAAATTTTAATGGTTGTCAGGTTATGTATACATGCTGAAGAGTTTTGTTTTGGAAGCAGTGTTTTGTCAATCCAGGGTAAACACATTTTGGTGCTAAATTTTGTCTTTTGGTAGGAGGGTAGTATTTTATAAACCAAAGAATTGTTTTTACGGTGTTGCAACAAACAAATCAGGGTGTGCTGATACCCTTGTTAAATATAAGTACAGTCAAACTGTACTCTATTGAATTTTGAGTTAACGGGAACCAGAGATACTTTATATTGAGAACCGAGATTTGTTTTTTAAGCTGGACAGTGAAACCATTTTGAAGATAGCAGTTGTCTATAGTTACTTACTAGTGCAAACGCTGTAGTTGTGTGTTGTGTTGTTTGGTGTTAATTCAGGGGATAAAATAGATCAATATAGGAAGAACAATTCATCTGTTTTGATGTCTTTGTCATTGGTAACAGGAAGACAGTAAGACTAAACAGTGACACGCTGTACCACAGAAATGGAACGAGTACTATTTACGACACTTAACTGAGCTACTTAGAGTTCTACATCTAAAAGTTACGTTAGATGAATTAACAAGAATCTCTCTTGCACTACTATGAAGATAAAACGGGGACACTTCTTTATAGCCAGTTGCTCAGTCCTCTTAAAAACAAGGAAGAAACACTACATCCAAATGCATTCTAAAAGGATACCTGATAACATTGATTCCTTTAGGTTGAATATTGGCCTGACTATATGGCAAAATTGTTGGGGTTTTTTGTTTGGTTTTTTTTGTTTGTTTTTGTGGGGGTTTTTTGGTGTGTGTGTTTTGTTGTGTTTGTCTTTTTTTTACATTTACAGTATTTTCAAGTAGTTGATATTACCAGAATGTGGTTGATGAGGCCAGCTGGTAAATACAACGTAAAACAAAATACTTTTTCAGCTCTTTATATTTGCCTTTGTACTCTTGTCTTGTCCTCTTGTTTTGTGGGCAGATAGTAACACTAACTCCTGAGCTAATGCATAAGGATGAGGAAAAGGATGGCAATGAAATCCTCTCTTTTCCTCCTCTCAGATGTGAAGGTGGGGTGGCATAGTGTTGCACAGCTCCTCATCAAGACTGCATTCTGATGAGGTATGAGGTAGCCATGGGTGCACAGGGCAGAAACTCCAGACATGTCACATTCTTATCTCAAGATGAGATAGCCAGAGAGTTAGTGCTTCACAGGGACAGGGCAGCAAGCACTGCCAGACCAAGTTCTGTACTTCGAATGCTGCTTCAGGCAGCTAAGGCCTCCTCTGAGGCCATGCTTTTATTATTGTGTTAGTCGTCTTTACTGTGAATTGTTGATTCTGATGGAATAGCTCATACTGGAAGGTTCACCTTACAGTACAGGCTCTGCTTCTGCATTCCATGTTTGCATTTCAGCTTAAATGGTGAGACCCATTTCAAGATGCATGTTTATGAAATAAATTAACATTTTAAAATTGTATTTATCCTTAAAATATTGTAGAATATTTTTTCCTTTTTTTGTAAAGTCATTGAAATTGGTGGACTGTTATCCCTTTCAGTTAACAATGAAACAAGATTTAACCGCCATTAGTAAGCAAGTGTTCTGTTTTATGTTATGTTACGCAGAAAGACTGCACGTTTGTTTCTTATAAAAATCTTCTTTTATAGTGAAAATAAATCAAAGCCTATAAACCCAGATTGTGAAGAGATTGAAGATCTAGCCTAAACTTTACAAACATATATTGAAAAATGGGGATCATTTCCTTTTCAGTTAGATTGTTTCCTTCAAAGATGAAGGAATAGAAATATTTATATTTCTCTATTTTGGGTCCTCATAGAAATTGGCAGCACTTCTTAAATCTTTCTTTACTACTGCAAGTTAAAGGTGACAGTTATTGAATTTCTTTTGTGATTAAGCAAATGGTTACATTTATCCGTATTTCTTACTGATCGTGAAGAAATACACAGTTTGTCCAATGGTAGTTAGTTAAGATGAGCCTTGCCTTGCTGCTGCTCACTAATGAAATTTGGGTGTCCTGAAAATGAGCATGATGACAAATTATCTGTGCCTTATTTTTGTCAACGCTCTGTAATTGCAGTATGGGGTCATGAATTAAATGCATCTTTGCCAATAATAATTACTTTGTCACAGTTTTTATGACCAATATTATTTAAGTTGATGCTTGTGGAGAGCAGGCAATGTATCACTGCTATTGAACAGGGGGAGTCTTTTCCAGTTTAAGTCTGAAATAAATCCTTTAAACATAAACTTCGTATTTCACCTCTTCTGCCTTTTGTTTTCTGGTGGAGGGAGAACAAGACAGCTCTTTATCAGGATTTGTGTGTGTGTTTGTGAGATACATTTCTGCAATATGTTTGTGCCATATTGCCTTTTAATTTAAAATTACTTGGGTTTATATTCATGGTCAATCAAATAATATGATCTGTTTCTAATAAATTGTATTATTAAAGTTAGGAACTGATGCTATTAGTGCCCTGGCATGTTTGTTGGAATGTTAGGATTAAATCTATAAGCAAATACTTTGGGTATTGCAGCCTCCTGTGGAAATGAATTTAAAACTGAAATTGAATTTGTATTTGAATTCAAAACTGGTTAAATTAAAACAATTTGCTTGTAATTTCTTGATCATTGAGTAAGGAAAATATGCATAATCTAAAATGTTTGTATGTTTTAGTTTAATAATGTAAAATGTACTAGTATTTAACTTCTGGTGTAATACTGTGATCTCTGTTTGACCCTTTGTTAAAAAGTAATTCTAAAAAATGTTAGTCAAAAGAGAGACAATGTTATCTTTCCCTGTGTGGCAAAGAGAGATCATCTGATCATAATTCCTTGCAATGACAAGCCTTTATTTACATCTTCACCTTTTGACAAAGTGCAATATATTCAACAACTTCTACCTTGCGTCTTGGCAAATTGTTGGGTGGTTATGTTTTAGTATAGAGGTAGCAATGCAAATTTTAAGCTAAGCAGGAGGAACCTATATAAACACGTATACCTATAGCAGGCAGTTTCTCGCAAAACTATTTCATTGCTGTGATTATTTTTTAAGCTTTTTATTTAATTATTTTCTTTGATGCTGATAGAACAATGGTGGCCTGGCTGCCTTTGTTTACAGTAGGTACAGATATTTCTGTATCTGAGCAGTCTTGGTGTTTAGTGTTTCTTTATTTTGTATGTATTACATCCTGGTCTATGTAATTGAGCTCACCTGTAAGCTGGTGAGCTGAGTTACTCCAGGATGGACGCCTTCGCTCTGTGTGATTTGCCTGTATCTTGTGAAATGGATGCATTTCAGGATTTTTGGTAGAAAGGAGTAAAAGTTATGTCCAAGTTATACCTAACCTAAGTTATACCTAACTGTACATTATGGCCAGTTTTGGCGTGCAAGGATTTCAGGGAAAATGTACGTTGTTCAAGTATGTCGTATAAAATCACAGTATTGGAGAACCTGGCCACGTGCTTTGTTGCTTTGTGCACAGCATGTTTCGGAGTGGGCTGTTCATGAGCCTTAGTCTGTGGTGTATAAGAACACAGAGGTAAGGCAAGAAAGTTTTAGGACTGAATTAGCAGATGAGCTTTTTGGAAAACTCAGTTTAATGTCTGAAAAGAGAGAATTTCAGCAAGTCCTCTCTGACCCTTCCCTTCCTCCTGTGCTGCCCAAAAGTGGGTATGGTTAAGCTGGTGTCTGACCAAGACAGGTAAAGGCTTATGGAGTAAAGGAATTGGGAGAAAAGGGGCTGCTTCTACTGTTACAGTTGACTTCTGCAGTGAATACTTACCTATTATATTCATGGCAGACTGTCTGCTTACATGAAAACATATTTTACTCTGTCAGGGTTTAGCCTCCTAGAAGAAAAACACCTGAGGAATATTTTACATATTTTGCAAACTTTTATTTATGCGTTTTATGTAGACAAAATCGCACATTAGAATTTTACATTGCAGTGCACCTGTTTAAATAAGAGAACGTGGTGTTCGTTCTGTGCCAGTTACTATTTACATTCCGACCTCTTTTTCAGTTATTTCTGTTTGAGGTTGTTTTTATTAATTGTGACTCTTTGTAGTTGGAATTTCAGTGTCTTATATTGTTGTACCTCAAACTTTCTTTTAGAATTATAATCTTTGCTTCAGAACTGTTCCTTTCTGCCTGTTAAGTTATTGAATAGATTGTAAAATAAACTAATACTTAGAGAATCTAACTCTGAATAGTAAAAATACTTAATTTCTTTAAAACAATGCAGAACTGGAATTCATATATATAATAGGCTTCAATACATAAAAAGAAAATGATTAAACCATATCTTACTTATCATAGATCTTTTTAATAGGAGCAAAATCTGTGCCATTAGTTCCAGACCAGCCTATTTCCCATTCACAATGCTTTAGTGCATAACTTATAAATCTGTCCTCATCATCCTATATTACTTTTTCAAAGCAAGACTAACATCAAGCAAGGCAGGATGAATGAAAGTCAATGAAGGTCGACTAGACAGTCCAATTATTAAGAATTCTTGGAAGAACAGTACTGTGATCTATAAAAGATTTGGGTGTGAATTTCTGTATCTTTGTTGACAAAGGTCATTTGTGTAGAACTGCAGTATATTTTTCTATGGTAATCTGTTTTTAGATTATGCTAGTCTAATCTGTTTGTATAGTACCTCAGTTGTTCATACTTTAAAATATTTGTTAGTTTGCAGAAGTCATATTTATAGAACACATTTCAAGTATCTGTTCTGTCTCCTGAGTTGTGGAAAGGCCTTTGAGGAAAATGTAACATACAATTCCATATTGCATTACAAAGGAACAGTGTTAAGATTCCATAATCATAGCATACGTGCCATTGCTAACTTTCCATGCACTTTTTTCATCAGTGACTTTACCTTTTTTTCATTCTGCAGAACAGGCCTTCTCTTGGGAGCATAAAGCACATTCATACAATAAGAGAGGTTTTTCTGGCACCTACTTACAGTAGAAATAGCGAGCTGGCCTGCATGTTTGAGTTAAAATGTAAATGTATATTAGCTGTCTGTACTAGACACTGCAGAGGATAAAATAGAAGAAAGTCTAAATAACAGAAGAATAGTTGTTTTCAGTCTTAGAAAGTTACTTGAGATTTAATTTTAGCTTTGTTGCTTCTATTTCAGATCTGTCTGAAACTTACATTTATTCCTCCCTTATAAAAATAGGTCAAATGAAAAATAATATTTCTGCATACTAACCTTATTATGATATGTTTTTTGAGCCATGTATAAATAAGGACAGATAGGATTCAAATATCAATTACTCTAACTGAAACCTAGGTAATTGACTATAATGCTACACATATGTTTATAAACAGATTCCAAACTACGATGTTCTTACTGTCCCTCACTCCTGAAAAAAGGAGAACAAAACAGCCTAATTTTTTTTACCTTTTCATTGGATACTTAGTTTAAAAGTGTTTTGATCTGTTATTTCTATATGCTATCTTACATTCATTTTATATGAAGCCATTCTTGTGAAATTGCAAGCATGTGTGTGCATATATAGAAATATATATGTATATTTTCCTTCCCAACTAATAGAATCACAGGAGAGTGTAGTCATGTGTTGAGAGTAGCTAACCAGAGTATCAAGTGGCATTCATTACAGGCTGTCTGAGTGGCAATCACATTATTAAAATATCAATTGCTATAAATGATACAGGGTCTCAAAAAGAAGTAATGTATTCCTAGACATTGTTGCAGTAAAGAATGCTGACTGTGAGATTACAGTGCTGATTGAGAAAATTTTTACAGTGTTTCCCAATAAAACTTGAAGTCAGCTTCTCTAGGTGTTAAGAGTTGCGGAGTTTTGAGGCTGACAGCAAAAGATAGGATCTGTTAAATGAAATGAACTTAAAAGACAGCAATAGGTTCAATGCACTGCTATTTTACTTAAGTCAAGATTTAAGAACAGAAATTGCCGTTTGCAGTAGCAAAATGCCTGTCTTGAAGTGTCTTTTCACTTCATGAAAAGTGGTGATTTCTACACAGTAGTTGTAAAGAATATTCAGGTAATCTCACACTACTTTTGACAGATTGTGAATAGTTTTTCTAAACCTGAAAAATCACGAGGCATACACAGGTAATGAAAAATCTTCTTCTGACTAGATAGATGCTGCATATCTAATGAGCACTAAAAATGTTCACTACTAATCTGTATAATATTTAATATATAGTCATAATTTACTAACTTTTACCAAAACTATTTTCACAAATTTTGTTTAGGATGCAGAAAAATCCATATAATGAACAGAAAATCTTTTAAGACACACTAATTTTATTGTTTGTATTCAAGACATGAATTTTTAAAGTCTTCATGTACCCAAATGTCAGCTATATGTAAGAAATTGTATTTGGAAGTTTTAAGCTCAGTAATGAATTTGTGAGGTTAGGCATTTATTATGTTGATTTCTCTTTACTGCATTTTCTTGCTAGTTAGGGCAAATCTGTCTGCCACAGAGAACCATACTGTCATCCTCTGTAGAGAGTGGAGGGTAGGGTTGTCAAAGGGTCCTCCTGTTAGATTGTTAGCTGAAACAGAGGATTTCATTTATCTTCTCCAAAACATTCCCCTCTGGTAGAGTGCTAAATAGTGCAAATCTGTAAGTCTTTGACTTCTGATAGTATTTGTCAAAGATTCTTAGTAGTCAGTATCTTAAAATTCCCAAATAGTTGGTGTGGCTGTCCTCAGCTGAGAGGAGTATGAAAAAATAAAAATGTAAGGTCGTGTCAGATCAAAATCAAAGAAGAAATTTCTTACTACACTGGGTGTTTTGTTCCAGACCCGAGAAATGGGTCTGTGCAGATTCAACATGATCGCTACACCATTTGTGATTGAATCTGTTCAGCTGGCCCTTTTTTCCTTCCTTTTGGCCTGCCTTTTACTTTTATTTGACAGATGTGCAATAATAAAAATATTTCCTCACTGTGAAATTGTTGGTTTGAGAAAGCTGTGTTAGAAATATAACCGTATTCAGTATCCCCATACCAATACAGCTTACATGCAGTGGTGTATCTATAGTCTTGTTGGCCTCCTTTCTCCCTGGGTTATCTTCTCAGAAATCATTTTGCTAGAGTCTTCACCAAAGTCAATATAACTGCCAGTGTGCAGTTAAGTGACATGTTGGTCAGGCAAGTTGGAATTGTAGGTAAAGGTGATCCACAGCATAGCAGGAATGATGTTCCTATGTATGTCGTCACCTGAGGCTCAGTTGTGGACTAGATACTTCAAAACTTGTTTTGTTTCCGAGTTCCGCAATAACAAGGAGGCATCCTTACAATCTCAGAATGTCCTCAGTGTTCAGGACTTTCAATTCCACACTTAGTGAGACATTCCTGAGCAGTTTGACTGGAAAATACAGTTTTTGTCCCAGAATCAATAGAGTTTTGCATTACTGTCATTTACACTGGAAATATATACTTCTCAGGAAAAAAACCCCAAACAACCAAAAACCAAAACAAGACACCAAAACCAAACCGCCCCAAAAATCAACACTGTATTTAAAGGAAGATACACAGGTATCTTACATATACCCATGTCAATATTATATTCTTCACAGAGTTCACTAAATTGTCCTTTTGAATATTTAGTCTACCTGCACAGCATTATATTTATGTAATGGATTGTGTTTTGTAGTTATTAAATTTTATTAGGCAAACTTAACTATAAAGAAAAAATAGTTGTAGAAATAAATAAACCAAGTAATAAACTAGGTAGCTTTCAACTGATAACTGACGCAATAGTATATTACCATGATATACAAGCCTGATGTGGGAAACAGATGTAGTATAATCTTCAAGTTAAAATCATCTATTGCTTTGTTTTAGCAAAAATGCTTAGAAAAGGAATATAAACTTAAAATACCACACAATTCAAATTCTGTGTAGTCAATGATGGCTATAGCATGAGTCTGCAGGATAGCAATAACATAAATTTGTTAACATTTTCATGTTTTTATATAGTTTATGGGAATAGTAAATAGAATGGTCTCTTGGGGTATTTGCAGATAAACGGGATGAAAATAATACTTGAATTTGTGGCCATCATTCTCTGTTTTCTTCCATTTCTTCTCTTACTTCAAGAAGATGATCCCTATCTGTCAGAGACTGTCTTTTTCCTTTTCATGTACCTATATAGATGTGTGTGCATATTCAATGTTTTCTCTTAAACTCTTGAAATAATTAATAGTAATGATAATAATAATGGAAGTATTAATGAGCAGCTTGCCAATGTTACGGAGAAACTGGTTAGACTGTATTGAGTATGTGCTTATATCACCTATTCAACTGCTACCTGTGTATCTTTTCTGTAGGTGACGGATCAGTCTGTGAAAGCTTTTGCTGAACATTGTCCTGAGCTACAGTATGTTGGGTTTATGGGCTGCTCTGTTACATCAAAAGGAGTCATTCACCTCACTAATGTAAGTATTGTAGCTACTTTTATCTCGTCATTAGTATGTTTGACTATTGCCAAACCACAGGTATCAGCCAGGGTAAGTTTGTATACATACGATGAGTAACAGTCATGGATAGAAATCTGACAAGGTAAATGAACATTGCATTATTTGAGCAGACGCATTCAGAATTCCCTATGTAAACCATTCAGGCCAAAAGTCTTTAAAATGCCTAGTTATACCAGATTCCATTGCAAACAAGACAGTTCCATGACTGGAAGTGCGGAATTCTTATTGCCAGAGATTTAGACAGGACCCTTAGTGCAACAGTATATCCCCTATGCACATACATTTTGTTTATGTCCATCTTTGTATTTTAACATCGATAGTATGACAGATTTTCTTTTATGTAAGAGGAGTGATGTGTGGGAGAACCAGCTTGAGTGAATCTGCAGAAAATAATGGAAGTGTTCACTAAAATGAATGACCTGGATGAGGTGGACATACAGCATATTAAAATTTGTAACTGAAAGTAGATTCAGGGATTAAGCACACATGAGGGAGAACAGAAATAAAATGCATCTGGAATAGATAAATTATTATTTATAGCTAAGAATGAATAAATGTTCAAGTACGAAAATGGAACTTAAAACTTGTAAAGATGACTGTAGAAATGGATATTGAATATGAAAAGTTCTGGTAAACATAAAGATGGTTAAAGAGACCTTGAGGTAGTAAGCGGAGAGCATATTTAGTGAAAACAGAACATGCCTGAAGAAAATATAGGTCTTTTTGATGCAGCTGTGCTGTTTTTGTGTTGTTATACAGAACCATTCAGCATATCTGCGAAATATTTTCATTGGCCTAGGACAGCTCAGTAGCTGACAATACAGAAGAATTGAAAACATTTTGGAACACATGCAAAAAGAAAAAAGCCAGAGAATTTAATTTGCATGGCGAAATTACAGCACCTCGAAGGATGCAATTTGGGAAGGACCGTGTGTATACTGAGATGATGTGTAAAAGTGGTATTTATCTGTGGGAGAGAGAGGAATAATACAATAATTTTCATGTCCTATGAAAACTATGCATGTATGACTATAGGTTATATTTACATACCTCCTACTTTTATGTTGGGTATATAATTTGGAAATCAGACAGATGGGTTATGTAGTCCAAGGCTTTGTGGGAAATTCCCACACAGATTGCTTTTCAGGTGCATGCTTTGGTTGCTGCATTATTCCGGCCTAGATTTATTGAGTATTTAATAGATGTCTTATCCTTCAACGAAGTGACTTTATAATACCATTTATTTGATTGAAGAAAAGTCAAGATCTTGATTTTTCTTATTAACATTTAGTTCTGATTTTCATGTGGTTTAATAATAATAAACTATTCAAAATCATTTACGTAGGAGTGACATTGTTGCACATAGCCCTTCAAAAAATAACAACTAAAAGAGTGCTTTGCATAAACTTGGAAAAAGTCATATGGTGTAAGTAAGTGGTGCACGTGCTTTTTGTTGGGATTTGAGACTTGGGGATTCTAATTTCCTTCCCTGAAGCTGTGCCAGTAGAAGCTTTCTGTAGGCTATTGACGCTGCAAAGACAGTGATGTGATAATCCTGAACACTAGGTGGTGTTCAGCCTGGCGAAGGGAAGGCTCTGGGGAGACATTGAAGCCTTTCAGTACTTGAAGGGGGCTCATAAGAAAGATGAGGACAGACTTTTTAGTAGGGCCTGTCGTGATAGGACAAGGCGTAATAGTTTTAAACTGAGAGAGTGTAAATTCAGACTAGATAAGGAAGGAATTTTTTATAGTAAGGGTGGTGACACACTAGAACAGGTCGCTGGGAGAGGATGCCCCATCCCTGGAAACATTCAAGGTCAGGCTGGATGGGGCTCTGAGCAACCTCATCTAGTTGAAGATGTCCCCGACCATTGCAGGGGGTTGGACTAGATGACCTCTAAAGGTCCCCTCCAACCCAAAGTATTCTATGAATCAGTGATATGACATCTTCTGTAAGGTTTGCAAAGTATTTTTTCACATACAGATGACTTCTGTGCATGATAATGAGGTATTTTTTACATTGATGGCTACTTCAATACAGGCAAGTGGGGTGCTGCCATATATTGAGGGGGAAAAAGAAGTGAGATGTTCCCAGTCATACAGTGGCTGGGCAATGGTATTGGAATTCAGTGTGCTTTACTCTAAGCTACCAACAAGGGATACCTGGTTAATCTCGCTGCAGTGACTTCAGCAGTGCTTCCATGTGGCTCCTCTGTCAGGTATTACTTCCTCATAGTACAGCAGGCAGTTTTAACAGAAACTGAATTGCACTGAAGTATCCGGCACAGACATGTTCCATTTCTACAGTTCTTTGGAGGACATAAACTCCAGCTGGGAATTAAAGCGAATACCTGTGGAGGAGCAACATGATATTCAACTCCTGGGTCTGTCTTTTTCATTACTGATCTGTTGATGACATCATTATTTTTGTTCTAACCATCAAGTATTTCTTATGGTCATTTTCTTGTTGAGTTCTTAACTGGAACTTTATATGTGCATAGTAGTAATTCCAGTCCCATGTTCTTAGAAAATGTGGAATCTGATTTTTGCTTTACGTGGCCTGTGAGTGTGTCCTGCAAGGCTGTGTAGAGCTAGTTCCCTTCTGTCCTGCTTCCTGTGTGCAAACTGGAGATAACAGCCCTGGCCTCTGTTGGAAAATTGCTTTGAGGCTGATGGATGTATAAAAAGTGAGTGGGTTATTATTACTGTATTTCCCCCCTGGTAATGTTAGCTGTCTTTAAAAATAGTGGCACTTGAAAATTCTGAATTACAGTGCTGCTGAATCACAGAGCAATTTTAATAGCTAATTTTGGAGTATGGTAGAGAAAATACATATTTTAGAAAAAGAAGAAACATTCAGGGTTTATTTTCATTATTTTTATGTTGAACATAATGACATGCAACAAAACTTACTTCTTGAACAAAACCATGTTATCACACTGCTGCCTTTTTTCCTTGAAGTTATTGTAAACTAAAAAAAAAAAATGCACCTAAAGTAAATAGTGATTATTGGCCAAGATGAGAGGCACTGCATGACACAGGGAGAGAGAAGGGGAATGAGGGGGAGTGTGAGTGTGTGTATACGCAATTCACAGTTATACTCCCAATTGAAACCAGTGGTTTGTTCTGGTGATGTAGAATGTTTTATTTTTCTTTGTAGCTGTAACCTGTACAAGTGTCACGAAAGATCTGCATGATCTGTTTTATTAGAAAAATTAGTCCTACATGTGTCAGCTTTGTTCCTATGGAGGAGGGAAGAACATATACTGGATATAGTGTTGATTCATCTTCTGTTATCAGTACATCCCCAACTATTGTTTGCTTGCTTTATTTTTTTTCTCATTCTATTATTTACTTACCTTTCCCTGCATCATTTGTATTTGTGGTTTTTTTTTTTTTTATTGTTTTCTCCTTTCCTCTCCTCACATCCTTTTTTCTTTCAAGAGTTTATTGCTGGTTATTTTTCACTTCTCACTTTCTTCTTCTCCTGTAAACATGAAGGCCTATGGAAATGTGCAAAGTACCTATGCATGTTAGGTAATTGCATTGAAGACAGAATAACCACACTGGGTCATTTTTATTCATTAACTAAATATGAAAAAGAAACTCTATATGCTAACTAGTGAAGTAGTGGTTTTTTAATTTTGTAACTTGGGCCCCAAAAGTGGTGGTCTTTTTTCCCCTCCTGTGATAATTGCTTCTCAGCAATTCAATTGTTGCACTTCTAACAGAAATTCAACAGCTGGCACCAGCAAATCTCAGCATCCAGGCATAGTTTTATTTCCAAGCCTCTTCCTTGGCTTCTTCCGTTGAGTTCTGATACATACACAAGAGTAGTTGCTTTCTAGCAGTATAACTCATCTGTGCTTCTTACCATGTATTTCTGACAGTCTGTGTCAGGTAAATTTTATTACAGACGTTTTCATCTAAATATGTGTGAATCCTTGGACAACATCTTGATAGAAAAATGTTCTAACTTACTCTTCTAATCACCAATACATGGAGTCAGTTTATCTAAGAACTTTTTTTGGAACAATGTGATCTCACTTCTGTGTCTCATAATTGTTATCTGATAGTCATGTCCAATCTAACTGACTTGTACCTGCGTCTTAGTTGGTGGCCAGTATGAAGTCAATCAAAATTCAGATTTATAGAGCAAATATTTAGGGCTCAGTGCAGACATTATTTGCTTGAGAGATATATGTAATGATACTCTACACATGAGAAAACTGATTTTTGCAGGAGCCTTTTCTAAACTGAGGTACTGTATGGTCCTTTAGTAACTGATTTGGTTTGACATGAAGTGCTTAGCTTTTTGCTCTTTGTATGGTAACATTTCAGCATACCTTCTACTCTTACAAAGTCATGCTTCCTATATGAGAACATGATTGTTCTTTGGCTAGGTCTAGAGAAAACAATTTTTTTTTAAGCAATTTATGTAATAAACTATATTTCATATGATGGCATATGATTTATTTGAATCTGTGTGCATTTAATAAGATGCCTTTTTAAATGCTAGTCTTCCAGTCATAGGAAAAAGTAAGTAATTTCTGAACATAGTGGTGTTGGGAAATTCTTTGTGAGGATTGGCTTGATACTTTAAATGGCATGGTGCTATAGACTCTGTAAGGGAACCTTTTTACATCTTGTCAAACTAAAGCTAACAATTCTGTTGAATGAACAAGAAATTCTTCTAATAATTTTTAAGGATCTAGTAGTTGTACCCAACTGCAGTTTCTTTCAAGTTGCAATGAAGTAAAAAAGGTATTGTAGAGAAGAATGATTGCATGGTTGAAAGGGTTTCAGTGCTCTGTGGGGGTGTGAAGCTTTCCAGGAAAAAAAAAGCCAAGGTTCTTTAGTGGTACTTGAGAGTAAATAACACAAAGGGAGGGTAAACTATGACTCAGCAATAGTGTAATTCAACAGCAGCTTTTAAAGTTCATAAAGTGGAGGTGAGTCTTGTAACACAGGTACTACATATGCAGTTTATATATGTGTACAAGTAGCTCCTCTGCAATGGGTCTTTATGTTTGAAAGGAGGGCAATATATTTATTTTTGTAGCATGACTTGTAAAGTATACATGCAGTACATCAAAACCCAAATTATTATTATCAATCATCTTGGAAGGAGTAGCAGCTTGAATACAAATGTCATCCACTTTAGTATTGTGTTTTGCTGTGGTACATTACAAAACAAAGGCAAATTTATTTCCTTAATCAACACATACTTTCTTTTATTCTCAGGCAAGGTTCTTTACAAATACCTATACTCTTCAAAACAGACTTTTTCTGTGTTGCTTTATTGTGAGTAATGCAAATTAAATGTGCTTATGACACTAGTTTTTAATGTGTATTTTTTATTTAAGCAATGGGAGCTCAATGTTCTGTAATATTTAAGAAATTAAATTAAAAGTTGTGCATATGCGGAACATTAAATCAGTCTATGGGAAAACAGTCTCCTCAGTAACCATTAAATCATTTTCCAATTCTTTAAACCATGTATGATTACTGTTTCAGGAACACAGTGTATCTCAATAACATAGTTCAGTTACTGAATCTCTTAAGTAAAAATTAATGTATGTGACTTTTTAAAAAATAGTTTATAGATTCTATTGACATAATAATAAAAAGAATGTGATTGGTAGTTTTCTCAGTTTGCTATTTTTTATATCCTGTGATGATACATTTGTTTTGAGGGGCTTAAATTAGAGAGCAGTTTGTTCCCTGAAGGCAAATATACACAGAGAGCATCAAGAAAATTAAGCTTAATTAGCAGAAGATGCGAGTTTAAAGCTCATTAAGTCCTTATAAACACTTTCCTTCAGAAATAATTTGGCTTTAGTTCTGAAGAGCGTTGATCTTATGTGAATTGTTTAGTGGTGAACTTGGCAGTGTTAAGTTTATGCTTGGACTCGTTCTTAAAGGCATATAATTCTATTCTATGATTTTTAAGGAAGCAGATCTCTACGGGAATTGTGGAAGAATGTGGGGAACAAAAAACAGTAAAAAATATTGCATGCTCATATTGATAGACCTCTACAATAACAGCTAAATATGCACAGGAGTTGATACATCCACACTGAAAAACTACCTGTGATAATAATTTTTTATCATCTGAAGTATAGGAAATTTATCCTAAACTTGAACAGCCTCTTTTCTCTCTCCTTTTTTTCTTTTTTTTTTGTTACGGTAGTTTTCAAATGCTCTAGCTTCTTGATTAGCATTGCATATATTTTAATATTACAAGTTCTAGTAATCAAGATAGAGGTCTTAGGAAATCCATAACATTCAGGCACACAAATAGTATGATAATCTCTGAATCTTTGAATATATCAACTGCCATAAAATGTAATTTAAACCAACTAACGAGAGTGTTGAACAAAAATGATTTGAAATATTTGAGATCCAAAAGTAGTAGGTATTTTCTTATAAATAATAGTATTTAATTTTTTAATCTTAACATGTTTTTAAAAGACATGAAGGTCTGTTTTTCAAACTTCATTTGTCCATTTTGTGATCTCAGTGGTTCTTTTGCATCTGTCATTCACAGTGGAACAATTCCCTTTCAGTACATTGTAACAGGCAATCTCCTCAGAAAACCTTCACATACTGGGCTGTCAATTCAGTCTGTAGGACTGGGAGGAAGGGACCAACATCCTGCTCCCTTCTAATCTCATTCAGCTAACCAGGCTCCCTCTGAAATTTAAATGCTATTATTATACTATCTCATAACGATTTTAACACTGAGTCAATATTCAGTAATTTCAGTAAGGTTGTTTATATATGCGGCACACACAATTAGTTTAACTGTTCTTGCTTTCTCTTAATTCTTGTATTTTATTTTCTATTTCATATTTTTAAGCCCTCTGTCTACTCTTTCCATTGTCTGTTTTATTGCCACATTAAATATTCCTCGTTCAGTTAAAGCATTTTGGCTGCTGGAGCTGAGTTCAGAGTTTAAATTCTGCTCATGCTGAGCATTCTTTGTAGAGCTATAAAATTAAGAGTTGCAAGAAAGTGTGAATATCTGTAGAAGAACGGCCCTGAAATTGCTCAATAAAATGGTGTAGCTGCATGAAGTAAATGGGGGGGAGAGGGAAGAAAAAGAAAAAATTTATTCATCCTGGTGTGCCAAGATTGAGTATTTAAGTCACAGAATATCCTTTTCCTATGGAAAAATGCTAATTAAAATTATGCTATTTTAATCTCAAGATTCATGCGTGCACTGAAGATAGGAACATCTCAACTGTCCAGTTGTCCACTTCAGAGAAGTTTAATCTTTTAAAATATCATACCACCTTAAATGTGAGGGTTAGAGGTAGAATATAAAACTTGCATAATTTTTCTTGCCATTTTCTTATAATACTAGTGATTAATAAAGAATTCAGCATTGTAGCATTAATTCCTTAAGATTATTTTTTCAGGTAAAATATAAAATGGGACATTTGTCATTGAAGTATGTATCCTGGGTGTTTTGTTTTTGTTTTGTTTTGTTTTTTTTTTTTTTTTTTTTTTAATGAAAAATGGTTACCTGTCCATTTATAACAATTTTCTGACTGGTACTAAGACGTTGATTTAAATAGGCAAAGGGGTATTCTTTTCACCTGCTATGTTCAGATCGATACAAAATCATGTCAGACGGTCCAGTACTTAAGGGAGTGTGTATCCAGTTCTGCAGCTCTTCGAAGTCATTCACTCGTCTGAAATGGCAATAGTGAGGTTGTGTAGAGCAAATTACACTTGAGGAGTTTGTATCAGTCTGAGGCAGTCTCTTCAAACTTCAAAAGGCAGTAAGGTTTTCTGGATTGACTGTTATGCTTGATAAAAAGAAGAATTAACCTACCGAGTAGGTCAGGTGTCAGGTAGGCTGTTTCAAACGAATGAATGTGACTGTAAAAAAGGCAAGTGATGGTTGAGTTACTGTATAGTGAATATAATGGTAGATCATTACTCGTATGAAGGAAGGAAACAATGAGGGAATGATCATTCTGTGACAGTAAAGGGTAAAATCTACCTTGCAAACCTTATTAATTTGGTCAATAGGAATACTAGGAATTCAATTTTGGTTTTGAGTCTACCCATCAAATGCAAAAGTCTCCGTTTTCCCTGGGAAATCACAAATTCTTTCTGCTGCATTCATCATTGCCTCAATAAAGTAGATACTCTACCATTACCTCTTACTTAAATGTCTAACATGGCCTGAAATTTAAAGAAGCGCTGACCTCCATGCATTAATTTGTCTTCAATGTAAGTTCATGTTTTTTACTCTCTAGAGTAATGACAAAAATATCATCAGTATTGTCACCTGGATATAAGAAGATTGTTGTCTTGAAAGAACATGTGTTTTCGTTAAGACTTCTGTTGTGGTTTGTTTGTTTTTTTTTTAATGGGAAGATTTTCTCTGCGTCTTTGAGGTCTTCTGGTGAATATTGGTTTACTGTCATAGAACATATCCATTGTTGAATTGTCGAATCATTCTTGTTATTGCCAACATAGTATAAAGGCTAAAGTATCTAACAGGAATAGCTGTATGGAGGTGAGGGAACCTCAAGTTGCTGTTAAGTTTCAGCACCTTCTTGTAACTTGTACAGAAAAAATGAGGGATTGATTGTGAGCATTTTTTGGGTGCATAGAAGGCAAGTCTTTTAAACTCCTGCTAGAGCAATACATATGGAATGGAGAGAGACAGAGCTGATAAAATCTGTCCATTTTACCAACACAGTATTAATCATTGTGTGTTTTTATGCCTAATAGGCAAGTAAGATTATCAGAAGTTTATATGGGATTGCAACAAGCAGCTCCACCGTACACCTGTGGTAGTGTCCTAATAATAGGAATATTACTGTCCTACTTCCTGTAGATGTACCCTGGAGTTGTTTCTCCTTAAGTTGTGTCATGTTCCTTAATTCTTATGCTTGTTCTGCAGAATTTTTGGAAGCAGTATGTGGTTTATCTTCAGCTTTAGTTTGGAGAATGTTAAGAACTTCTGGAACAAAACACTAAAACACCTGTTCCTGTAGAAGACTACCTACATGTGAAGTCCTCATTTTTTTCCTTTTCATCTCTTTTTATCACTCCCTCCCCCCCTTCCCCAGCACTGACTTAATAATTAACTACTGAAGTGGACCAATTATATGATCTCAGTTGTATGCCTTTGCTTAAGCAAATCCTTAGTGACTTAAATCACTGAACAGGATTATTTTTTTCTCTCTTGCGGGGAAGGTAGGTTTAATTAAAGTGTCAGTATTACCTAATGCAATTATTTTTCCAGAGTATAACAGAGATTATTTCAGACAGCTTAAGAAGCAAACAGCACTTGGAGGTTATTATGACTAAACTGATCTGTTTTTCAAGGATATTGCAGAAATCTGTAAAAATCTTCTTTGAATCCATAGCTAATAAAAGTAGTAAGAGGGTTTTGTTTACTTTTGAAGGACGTTGTAATGATTAACAATAGTAATAAATCAGATTAATCAGTGCATAAATCTTAATCATACTGTTCTGTGACTCCAACTGCTGTTGTTCAGAATATCCAAGTTGTTGTTGATGGCTGCACAAGTGAGACTACAGTAAAAATTCTTTATTTTCAGGGAGTCTCTAGTATTTACTTAGTTTGAAAGCCTTAGGCTCTGGCGTCTTTAATCATGTGCATTTGAATGTAAGCACAAATGTGCTGTCTCCCTTCCATGCTATGCTTTTCTTGTAACTAAATGAGCTGGTATGCTACTTTTAACTATATGGAGTGTAAGATACCAAAGGAGGAAGGTGTAGGCCCCTATTGTCGATGTATTGGAGCATGAATGAGAGTGTCCTGATTTCATGGAGTCACCGAGTGCCTGAATTCCAGATTTACTAAAGTTGGATTTTATTAATATCTTTGATATGTTTCCTTTCTGATAAAAATACAGTAATTTCATCTGTCTTGACTAGCTCACACACATTATACGTGATTCCAAGAAGTGTAACAGTTTTTATAGCAGTTATATATAAGAACAGATTTTAGATCAATTCTTTCTATTATATTTGTCTCAACAGCTAAGAAATCTTTCCAGTTTGGACCTACGTCATATCACAGAACTGGACAATGAAACAGTGATGGAAATAGTAAAGAGATGCAAAAACCTTAATTCCCTCAATCTGTGTCTGAACTGGATCATTAATGACAGGTAACTTCATTTTAGCATCTAAAACCAGTATAAGGTACATTTAACTGGTTGTATTAGTTGAGAATAATTCCTCATGGCTCGGGGGTTGCAGGGGATCAATAAATGCAAGCAGTGTTTTCTGAGTGCTTTTCTTGCTTGTTTTGTTTAAATCATCTAGATGTATTTTACAGACTGTACATTTCTGTAGCAAGGAAAAGTTTATTTATGACTAGATGGCAGCACTAATCTGTTTACTGTAGATTTAATGAGAATGCGCTCTTTACCATGTGTCATTGAATTGTACAATTGGAATTGACTCCTTCTGTAGGTAGCTAGGATTTAAACAGATTTATATGCATACAAAAAATGAAGCATATTTTTTACTACATAAGGAAAAATAAACTGCTTGTGGGTTAACTAGTGGAATTCATGTTTCTGTAGAAAACCAAAAGTCCTTCATTGTTTGGGGGAGAGACTTGCCAGGATGAGACTTGAAAGAATAACTGGGGTATTACTTCAGGCTTTTCCTTTTGACCTGAATACCTCCTATCCTGATGCATTCTGTCCTTTTGATTAATTTATTTTAACATTAAATAAATACACACAGATGATATATCAGTCTGTTGCAAATTAGATGAAAAATGAAAAAACTATTGAGAATTTAAAAAGCTGAAGTTTCCTCTTAAAATGAGAAAATACGAGAAAGCCACACCTCAAGGTGTGCAGAAGAGAACATTTTGAATTACTTAGGACAGATTGGTTTATTATAACTGGTGTTTTAAACAAAATGAAAGAAACACTTTTAACAGAGAGGGGTTCTAAAACAGTTTCATATAAACCAGAATGATGTTTTAGCAATTACACTTCTTCCCCTTGGTTGCAGATTTTTTTCTAACATACTCTCTTTCAATGTTTTCTGAAGTCTTTAAGAATTCGCTAAAGTGTAAATGAGATCTAGACTTCGGCAGAAGTATAATGTTCTAAAAATACTACAGTTCAGCTGTGAAAACAGGAAGTATGATTGAACTTTTATTGTAACTCCTTTTAGCCTTTAAGACTGTTTCTTGATTTTTGTAGGTTTAGGTCAGACCCTTAATGCAACTTCACAGGTTTTGGAAGAACTTAGTTGCCTCAGATCTTTCTGTCTGTAGGGTCTTATTTTCATATGCAGAATAAGGCTACTGTAATGGAAAATTTTAAAGTAAGTCAGAAAAAATAATAATAAGAAAAATGTAAATTTAAGACAGGCACTTTACAGGTTTTAATTAAAGTGCTTAGAAATAGTATACCTTTTCTGCATGAAAGTTTTGAGCAGGACAGTCTGCTAAGTATGATCCAAAATGACGCCAAAGTATTCTTGAAATTACTAGAATTACTAGAATAAGAAATACATCTTTTAAGTAAATGCATATAACTCTCAAACATCATATTGAATATAGTTAAATTATGAAGCTTAAAAAGAAAAGGAAACCCTTTCCAGCAATGACAGATAGCCTGCTATTGTATGTAAACTTTTAGATCATTGACTTTTGTCTCTGTAGTTCTCTGCATTTTGTCTCTATTTCTAATTATACCTGTCAGTACTTTTTCAGCATACAACTGATAACTAAAACTTGACTACAAATTTAAGTTTAGTTATTTCAATTAGCTTCTAGCTAAAAAAGCAAAGAGAGAATTTAGAAAATAGGGCCTTTGTTGAATCTTATTCATAGGCAGACATTTGGCAATTCAAGTATGTTTTTCTGTTTTACAAGTGAGATGAAGCTCCAAATACTAGTCTTAATTTTGCCTACTCCTCCTAAATGCTGAATTAAGAATTGCTGAAAACTATGTAAAAGGAACGTGATACAACCACTTGGGGTTTAATCAATGTAGACACTGGTTCAGCAGAGTATTATGAGCATACTCACTTTGAGGGTATGAGTGAGCCTTCAGATGTTCACAGGACTGTTTCAAGTGCTTACCTTGGGTAAAAAACCAAGTTGATTTAAAGTAAATTGGTTTGTTAATCATTTAAGGCAAGGCGAACTTTATCTTTTTTGTTGTTTTTATTTGATGGCTCCTAATCAAGAGGGGATGTCAGAGGAGATTTTGCATCTTCATACCCTTAAGTAAACCTTTTGCTTATTGTTGTTGCTAACACATAAGAGATAGTAGCAGTCTAATGTTTTACCTTATTCTTCGTTTCAAAACAGAGAGATCAGTTCTACCACCTCACCACCACACCTCCCACCCCCCATTATTGAGCCTGCTTACTTCTGAGATCCAACTACACAGGGATTCTATTCCAGAATTTTTTCAAACTTTACAGGACACTTTTTTGTTCTGTTTAGAATGGCTAAGGGTTGGTGGGGATTTTTTTTGTTTTTGTTGTTGTTGTTTTTTAAAGCCTTGGAAAACTGTTTCCCTCCATTCCTTTTTGCAAAGTCAAGGGAGAAAGAAAAAAAAGTTCTCAAAAAAATGGTATAGCTTAAAAAGGTATCTGTGATTTGTCTCTTAGCGGTAGTTGATTATTGGTATGTTTTAGAGCAGAAGTAAACCACTGGTTTTAAAACTTTGTTTTAGATTTCTTTATTGCTTCCAGGAATCCATAACAATTCTTCCATAAGGAAATCTGTGGCCCCAGAATATTTATAACATTCTCTTGCTTGTGACACAGTATTGGATCTAATGCTGTGATGGTTACAGCTCTTGCTAAGTAACTGAAAGTATCTGAATTACAGAGAACAAGATTCGTGCATGGCAGGCACTTACTAAGATTTTTTGGTGCTGTGATTCTTTTTCACGTGCAGAAATTAACAAGAACTATTATTTCTCTATTTTGATTAAAGCTATTTTTGTTTTTGAAAGTATGCAACTCAAAGGCTTATGTAGGGCAGTAAAAAATAATTTAATTTTACCTAAGGCAAAAGATATGTTCAGTGTGTTCAGTTGAGATACTCTTGACATTATTTTTAAAACGAAAGAAAACTCGGTCTCTTATAATGACTTGTAAAAAAAGGCTCTAAAAGTTGCGAGTTAAGCAAGATCAAAAAAAGACCTATTAAAGTAATCTAGCATAATGATTTCTTCTCAAAGAATTACAGCTCCCTCAAAAGCTTCATATACTATTTGTCATGTTGGTTAAATATGTTATAGAAACAGTCCTACTAGTTCTGTAAAATGGGAACAAAACCAAACTTGCAAATTCTTTTAGGATGCATCATGAGTAGATTATCTCAGGTCTTTGCAATTGGAAAGGAGTAAAAGTGAGTTCTCTGTACATGGTGGTGTGAATAATATATCCTAAGGCTTGATTTGAATAACCTTATGACCTTGAAGTTGTCTTAATGGTCACTGCATTTGCTCTTTTGACTTTTAATTGATACAATAAAAATACTGACATGTAGAAATAAATCTCACGGAGGATTGAGGAAAATGTAGTATGACATACTGGCAGTTTTCAGGGATGTGTGATTTTTCTAATAGTTCGAGGGATGTCTGCCATGTAGTATATCCATAAATGACCAAGGAGCAAGCAGCAAGTAATCTAACATTATTTTTTTTGTGGATCTTATCTCTGTGGGCCTTGAGTTGCAATTCACTTTGATTTCTGTATTACATAATTTACCTATAGGTAGACATTTAAGAGCTGTGCAGTGACAGTCAAGTCTTTAGAGTATTTCTGCTTCCATAAGTCATCCTTCATACTAAAACACTCCCTTAGAAATATTTGTATAGGATTGAGGATGTTTGCTAGCCCCTATTGTATCTGTGGTTCTTCTAATAAACATCATGGCATATGTACTACTGCAGATAAGGTAAGGGACTTTACCTAGTGCTACAGTGATATTTTTTTGGTGCTATAGCACTGCCAGTCATCTGCGGTAAGGTTCCACCTGCATAACAAAATTAATGATTGGTTTTGAAGCCACAGGACAATAATTTCCCAGCCATTTGAGAACATTGGTCCTTCTGTAGGTAGTGCCATGTGTTCTTGTAGTAATTGTCAAGAGAGCTGTATTTTTCACGTAAATTATCGCACACTGGTTGTAGGTGACTTTGTTAGCAGGTGCTGAGATTTGCAGAGCACCTGGAGGTTGTTGAGAGTAAGATGTGTTTTGTGACTTGGAGGCAGATAAGCAGTATCTGCATGGCACAGTGAATCAGCAAGGAATGTAGGTTGATGACCTTCTAGTAGTATCACTGCTATCAGACTTCTGATTAGTGATGTGGGACAAGGTAAGCCTTACGTGTTCCTCCTTGAGCTTTCGGCACAGGTGGGAAGCCTGGATTTGGTCTAATTATACAAGTTCTGAGAAAACTGCTGTCCTTCTGTAGTGCTTTCATGAAATACTGCTTTGGATAAAAGAGTACATGGTGTAACGGGACAGTCTCCCCATACTGTAATGATTAAGACTTGGTGAGGATTCTGGTTGGAGTCCAGGATTTGGAAATACAGACTTTTTGACAAGGGTAGTAGTCAGGAAGTCAAGATATGGAAGACATTCAGAGGAACTATGGTTGGAAGCCAGACCATAAGCCTGAAAACCAAAATGTTTACAGCAGCACAGGAGAAAGGAGCATTTTCTCCTTTGAAAGAGGCTTCATCTGCTTTGTTCTACCGGGCCACTAATGCAGCATTGTTTTCTCAGGACTGGGTATCATACTTGTTGGCATAGAGCATATGGGGGTTTCTATGTTGTTACTTAGCACAGTAAATTGTTAATGTGGTCTTCCATACGCTTTATAAGTGTTTAAAAAAATCTGTGTTGACTGCCTACCATGACTTCATGTGAAGCCATGTAATCTGCCTTGGGAGCATCTGCTATGATCTGGATGTGTTGTGGGTAGATGATACAATGCTGAAGATAGTCTCAGCACGTGATGAGTTTACTGTGTTTAGCCCCAGAACTGCTGGTGTATGTGAATGGCCCAACATTTCATGAGCAGATGTAAGCATCAAAATAGTAGCTCAATTCTTAGAATATATTATTAATAAAATGCAGGATTAGTGAATGCTAGAATTATTTTCAAGAAATGTAATAAAATGAATCTTATCTTCCTGAAAGTGTAAGCCTCTTCATACTTGATGTGGAAATTATTTTAATAAAATGACTTCTAAAATAAAAATGTATAAAGCTTTCAGCTTGCATATATTTTTGCCCAGGCAAAGATGTTCATTTTATCTGTGGTGCCTACAAATGCTAATAGAGTATCTTAGTATTCATCACTTTTAATCTGACTGAGGTGGAAATGTACTTCAGGAGCACTGATACTTATTCCTGTCGTTTTGTATAATCTGATTTTGGGGGTAAAGTAGAGCCTTCCAGAAAAGTAACTGTATTTTTATATGTTATTAGTCATGAACCATTGTAGGTGAATACCAACATTTCTTAATTTTAATTTAATTTCATCTTTTCAGTGTTATCTGAAAGATGATCTCCTTTGAGTTCTCTGCATATTTATCAGGTGTTTAGTCAGCTACATTAAAAACTTGAACTCAGTAAAAAGTTACATAATGTCACACAAATTAATTTTACTTTTAAAATTACTTATTCTTTTGAATGTCTTTTTAATGAAATTTGTAAGAAAATTGGCTTCACCCTGCAGATGTGTTTTGTAAAATGATTTGAGGCTGACTGTCAGATTTTTTTTAATTTCAAAATACAGCATAGAAGTTGGACAAAGGAAGATAATTGGCATGCTTTGGTGAATTATCAACTTTAAATTCTGGGTCGTCATTTCTTTTTTTTAAATGTTTATGAAATAATCCAGAGTGGTGGGTTAATGTTGGTGGGCTGCCAGATGCCCACCAGCTGCTCAGTCACTTCTCTCGTCCCTTCTGTGTTTGTCCCCCCACCAATAGGACAGGAGGAGAAAGTAAGATGGAAAAGCTCGTGGGTCAAGATAAAGACAGGGAGATCACTCATCAATTACTGTATGGTCGAAAAAGACTTAACTTGGAGCAGATTAATTTATTGCCAATTAAAAATAGAGTAGGATAGTGAGGAAAAAAGGGAAAAAATAAACCATCTTCCCTCACCCTCCCCTTCTTCCCAGGCTCAACTTCAGTACTTCATTCCCAGCTTGTTGACCACCTCCCCCTGAAGCCATGCAGGGCGGTAGGGAACAGGGACTGCAGTCAGTCCGTAAGACTTCATCTCTGCCACTCTATCCTCACACTATTCCTCTGCTCCAGTACGTCATCTTGCAGCATTTTAGGAGCAGGGAGGCTGCAGGGGGTGGCTTCTGTGAGAAAAAGCCAGAAAGTGCTCCTATGTCAGATAGCCAGTTCCAGCTGGCTGCAAAACAGACCCACTGCTGGCCAAAGCTGAGGCAGGCAGCGATGTGGTAACATATTTACAAAGGGTAGAAGACGCTGCACAACAGAGGGGTGAGGGAAATGGACACCAATATCAGTGAAAAAGGAGGAGGTGCTCCAGGCACTGGAGCAGAGATCCTTCTGCAGCCTGTAGTGAAGACCATAGTGAGCCAGGCTGTCCTTCTGCAGCCCATGGAGGTCTATGATGGAGCAGATATCTGCCCGTGGGGGACCCCATGGTAGAGCAGGTAGACGTGCCCTGAAGGAAACTGTGACCTCATGGAGAGCTCGTGCTGGAGCAGGCTCCTGGCAGGAAACATTAGATTGGAACAGATCACTCTCATACTGTCTGCAAAGTTTTAACAATAATAAAAATAGAAAACGCGTTCTAATAATTAAGTGTAACAGTCCTTTCATTGAGGTTTTAGCCTGCTAATTCTACTTCTCTCTATGACTGGTATTAAAATAAGTAAGTTTTTAGGAGTCATTTTCCGGTGGAAATGGATGTTATCAAACAGTAAAACTTTAAAGCTATTATCATGATTTTCCACCCTTTTTATCTTTCTTAACATACTTGAAAAAGAGGGAAAATAGTCCACTGTTGTCACACTGCTGAAATGTATGATAAATGAAGCTTTGTAAATAGTGAAAATATGAGGAGGGTGATTAAGTCTGACAATTCTCATGTAAAATACTCGAGATGATTAATGTCTACTGTGATTAGTTATTAATGTAGTGCGAGGGACTTAGCATCAGCCTAAACACTTTTATGAGTTGTGGCATTAAAAAAAAAAATTGGAAGATAGGTATGCACTTGTTAAACCAAAGGAGAAATTTCTTAGACTTGATTGCTAATAATTAAAAATGGCAGACATGACACAAATGTGGCTTGACTATTTTCTGTATGACGTTCCTTACAGAAATTAAGAAAGTGCAATGTTTCCTGAAGGCATGGAAATGACAGTGTGTTATAAATCGGAGTCCTTAGTGCATCATGAAAACGGAAAGGTTTTGCGTATATATAATTTCTGTACAGATAAAATCTATGCCGTGTTATATTTTGAAGTAGTATAAAAAATAAAAAATCCAACCTACTAATGCTCAGAAAAGATGTAGTCCTTATTGCAATTACCATTGCATTCTGAGGTTGCAACCTATAATTCACTGTGTAGTCAGAATAGACACTAGACACGGTACTTGAAAAAAAAGAGAGAAGAGATAGCTGTCGTAATGATTTACTGGTGTCGTAATGATTTACTGGTGTCGTAATGATTTACTGCACTGACTATATTGTTTAGAGACTGTCAGAGAATCCTTTAGAAATAGTATTTGAAGGGAGTATAACAGTGTTCTAAATTTGCTTTAGACTGTTCCTTGCTGCATGGGGTTAAGCTCAAAATTAAAATAATTTTGCAGGTTTTTGGTGGGATTTTTTGTGTGTAGGTGAGCATAAGACCTGTGTTATTGGTGGCATCTTGCCATCATATTAGCAGGAAATGTGTCAGCTGCTATACACTAATGGCCTTCAATCCTGATCAGATAACTCAGTGATCCCACCTTTTTCTCCTGTTGAAACCAAAGAAGGCTGGTATATGCTGAATTTTATATGAAGTTAAATGTAGTTATTTTGTGTGTTTAGATTCAAGATTAACCACTAAGTACTGAATTGTAAAGGAGATGAAAAATTTATGTACCTTTGAGAAGTCGTAGCAAGCTTGAAGAGGAAGGTGGTGATGAAATCAAAGTTGAGCTGACAGAATGTATGACTAGGTAGTTCTGGAATTAGCAGTAGTAATGTAATGAAGAAAATAAGAGTAACTTAAATTTAAAGTGATGATCATGGTGATGCCTATAGGGTAAAGTTCATGAACAAATGAGTGATGCAGAGAAGAAAAAACAGCAAACCCTTAACAGTGACATGTTTGGATTGGAGTCTCCCTGACTTCTGTGTATGCCCTGTGATTGTGATCTACTGGTTTTCAGAACTGTGGTGAAATGATCTGAGACTTCCTTCAATCTGTGCATCTCGTTTTTAATCTCATGGAGTGAGAAAGAAACTGGTATATACCACCTCTGTGTGCCACAAGGGAGCTGGGACTCAGCCAGCTTGTACAACTGACCATCAGAGGGTCAGAGTGTTTTCCAGGCCTCACAGTTCCAATACACACAGAGAAGGCAGGAAACAACCTGCCTGCTCACTAAATACAGCCTGAATTTCACTGGCAACCTTTTTTGTAACCTGTAGAGCGCTCTGTGGCATTATGCCACGTGTGGAGGACAGCGTCCGTTTCTGGGCTCACCAGTACAAGAAAGACATGGACATATTGCAAGGAGTCCCACAAAGGTGGTGAAGGGCCTGGAGCATCTCTCCTATGAGAAAAGGCTGAGAGAGCTGGGACTTCAGCCTGGAGAAGAGAAGGCTCAGGGGGACCTCACCAGTGTATATAAATACCTGCAGGGAGGGTGCAAAGACACAGCCAGGCTCTTTTCAGTGGTGCCCAGTGCCAGGGCCAGAGGCAATGGGCACCCAGGGAAACACTGGAGGTCCCCTCTGAACTTCAGGAAACACTTGTGCACTCTGAAGGGCACTGAGCACTGGCACAGGTTGTGTGAAGAAGCTATGGAGTGTCCCTCCTTGGAGACAAGGGCTCTGAGTGACCTTGGTTGAGCAGGAGGTTAGGCCAGACGGCCTCCAGAGGTCCCTGTCAACTTCATCCGTTCTGTGATTCTCGTACTAACACATGTTAGACAGTTTGTGTTGAATTATTCTGTTAAGAAAACTGGTGGTAGAATAAGTGAGCCTCACCATAGCAGTCATCTTCCTTGCTGGCTCCCAACTTTTTCAAGGCTTGTTGTGATGTGTTTGGACAGACAGTTATCTCCTAATTCTGGGAAATGAATTGGCCAAGCAGGACCTAAAGGAGGTCCCCAGGGAATATAAGACATATTATTAACATCACCATCATTGATGTTAGTGTTTACAGTGAAGAGTGAGAAAAATTTGGTTTCTGCTCTTATTCTTTCCATGTTCTCCCCCAGTACCAATTACCTCCTCTTACTTCTTTCCTTTTCCTCCCCCTCAGATTTCATCTAATAAGCATCTAATCTATGTAGCCAATGGCATTTAACAGGTGGTTGTGGACCTGTGGTAGCGGAGAGTTAGGAGCAATGACAAAAGTTGTGCACAGGAACAAGTTTGCCAGGTTGCAGTCTGTAGTATCCTAGTGTTGCAGCACCATCAGAATGTTCGTTTCCAAAGACAGATACTGTTTCCTGGATGTAATGTCATTCCTCCTCCCCTGCTCTGGCAACACTTTCCAACTTAAAGAAAAAGAAGAAAAAGAAGGACTAGGGTCTTAGTGCCATCATCACTGTCTAATCTTAAGTACTTTTGGCTTTTACCAAAGAGGACAGCTAATGCAATCTTTATATAAGCTAAAAGATTACTGGGAAAGCAGTTTCTTTACAAATTCTCTCTTGTTTCTAAAGGTCTAGAGTTAAAATAAAACTAGTTTACAAGTCCTTAGTACTTTTTAGCTCAGATTTTTGTATTTTTCTCAGTAAGTTTAGAATAATTTTGAAGGTGGTTATTGCCATTCATATGATCAGTTAGTAGTTCTGATGGAAAGCCCATTTGCATTTCACTGTTTGGTTTTACACAAGGGAAGAGCCACCTTTGCTTTGCTGGGTCTGTTTAGTTCTTTACAGCAGTACTTCTGTTTCCATTGTGAAAAGAGGTGGTGTTACCTCTTCAGATGCTGCAGCTGGCTGGATTGATGAAGATCTGCTGGCTTGTCATTTTTGAAGGCTTTTTTTCTAAATCTTTGATGAAACATATGTATCCTTAATCAAGGAAAAGTTCTCCTAATAAATAGAAAGTATCTTTGGGGTAACAGCACTGCCAATAATGTTTTCATAGCTTCTTTCTTAAGTTTTCCACAGTCAGAGAGAAAGCAATACAATAAAATATTAACCTACTTGTAAAACTGTTTAAATTGTATGGCTGGTAAGATAGATTTCTCTTTTGTTTGACTTTAGAACCAGAGTCTTCACAAGTAGAAATGACAACTCATTAATAATTAATACTGTAACTCCATTCCTAGAAAATGAGCTAGTGTACTTTTAAATGAACATTCTATTGAAGTCAGTGAAACAAGAGCCATACATGATATGTCTGACATATAAAAAGTGTGTTAAAATACACCTTACACTTGTTATCTGAGGTTAGTGAAATTCAACTTTTGGAACATTTTCTGATATATTTTGGTATTTTCTGATATATTTTGTGGTATTTTTTTTAATTTTATTTATCATCAGTTATTTTCTTTCAAAATACATACATTTTAAAGTTTATACTTTTGTTTCCTTGTTGTATTTCATATTTTTATTGTATGCAGATATGCACATATAGATACAGCGTGTATGTAACAAAAAACTTTGAATGTAATATGCTATGTTTTCTGGGTGGATGAAAAGAGATTTTTGCATTTGTGTCAGCATGCTAGTGTTGAATGAATGAATGCTGCCTATTTAGAAAAGTCTACATCTGGATAAGAGTTACATCTAGGTAAGTTTGTAAATCTGAGTTACTCTAATTTGTTCACTTCAGTAATAACATACCAGACAGCAGTATTTTTTTAGTTGAAGCCACACCATGTTCCAGTTTCAGACTTTACCAAGAGTTAGGTGTAAACCCTTTGTGCCAAAACCTGGGGTTGGATGCAGGAACTAAAAATCCGGGTTGCAAGAAAGAAACAGGTTTGCAAACCTTGCCCAGTGCAGAATAGGACAGAACCGAAAAGCTAATTTTGGTTGTCCACCTACTGTTAAACAATTTCTAAACAATGTGAATTTGTTTACAAAACCGAATTTTGAACTCAAGCATGTGTACAGTGGGTTATCTGTTAATTGTTCTGCTCTTTGATTCTTTCCTGGCTAAACTTTATTAACAGTTACACAGTACTGCCAATGGATAATGCTAAGCTCCTTGAAAGGCCCTTTCAACACTACTGAAGTTGCAGTTTACTTCTATCCAGAAAATCAAGCATAAGTTGATTTTAAAAGGGAAAAAAAAAATTCTGTATTGGAAGAATACTGAGACAAATTTGATTTTCACAATAACATGAGACAAAAGGCCTTTTATCGCTCTCAGTTTATTGAACACTAGGTATATAATATAAAATGCATTCATTCAGACATATTTCCAGCATGATTATTAATCATATGTTGATTGACCTGGGATGTAATAAACTTAATTTTTTATGGGTTTGATTGCAGTGTCTGAGAAGATATCTGTTTAGATAATTCAGAGTAAAAAGCACTCTTGAAGTATTTATTTCCTTGCTAGAATATCTTCAGGTAAATTTTACTCGCAAAGTCCAGATATCATTCAATTGTAGAAGTTGCTTTTCCATGCTGATCTTGGCAGCTATGTATCAACAAGGCATAACAATAAGCTTCTTAGACTGAACAATGTATAAAATGGCACTAAGCAACGCATGTCAGACGGCATTCAAATATTCATGCAGTCTTTTCAGATATTGAAAGTATTTCCCACTGTGAATAAAGTACTTAAAGCACAATGTCTTACGTTCAGAATTTTATAGCTCTGCTGTTCACAATCTCTGTATTTCTTTTGGCCAATGGTTTCAGTGGTTTCTTTTTCTACAAATGTATATGCAGTGGTTCTGAAGTGATCCTTTAAATTCTGACATATGTTGGCTATATTGAGACAGTACTTTTCCTCACTATTTGATATAGGCTAGATATTTTGTTATACTTGCATATTAAAAACTGTAGAAAAAATAAAAATATGAAATATTTGGTAAAAATTCAGATGATTAATAGTGTATTTTGACTATACTTGTGTTTACTGATAATATGCTCTAATTCATTGAAAATAATTTATATAGATAATGTGAATCTGTAGTCATTTAAACTCTTCTTGTATAAACACATGTAAATTCAATTTCTGTGTTCTAACAATGTTTCAAACTTTTAGCTAATAGAACAGTAATGTAATTGATCATTTAGACTTTAAAGAAAGCATTTTTCTAATCTGTATTGCAAATTGTTGCCCCATTTCTACTTTCAGACATATCAATTAAATATTGGCCAGCTGAATTTGGCTGAGAAAGTTTGTGCCACCCTTTAGCATTTCAGCAGGGGAAAAATAAAAAGTCTGTGCACAAGCTTTCATCCATTAGTTGTCTTCTGGCCTGAGAGACTGTGGCAGGAATTTACAATTATATTAGACTCCCCTGGGGCAAACAAACAAGAAGGAAAATACATTCTATGCAGCATAGTTGTGCTCAGTGGTCTCCATTTGGGCTCTTTTCCTGCCTGTTTCTGGTCTCTTTGTTGATGACTGTAGCAGCAGAATTGCCAAGAGTTGTTGTAGCTTGGAGCTGAATGTAATGGACGTTTCTAATTTTACGTAATTGCAAATCTAGCTCAGAAATTCCAAGTTACTTTCAACCTTCATTTCATTGTTGAACCACAAAAATTTGTTTTATTTCAGTACTCTAGACTTTCCAGGGAAAAATAAATATTTTTTTAAAATCTAGCATTCCGAATTCGAAAGAGAATTGAAATACAACTGAAAACTAGATTTTCTAGTAATATCTCACTCTGTCAAACATTACTTAAAAACTAAGGCTCTTGCCTTAGATGCATCTCAAACTTCAAATCATCGCATTTGCAATTATCAATTAATCATTTTGACAAACCATATTTTATGATATTTTTCGCAGCTCACTGAACTGCAGTCTACATGAATTGCATTTAAAGACTAATGGAGAAGTATTCTTTAGACAACTCATCAGAATAACGTTTTCTGTACTCCCCCTTCTTTCCTGTAATGCTGAACAGTTTTCTTGAACGTGTTCTAACCAATGTGTGTTTGCAAAAATGTGTCCAGATTAGCCCTGATCTAGATGGTAATATATTAATATATCTATGAATCTGAATAGCTGTGAGCTTTATGAAACAAATAAGGTGAAGCAACGTGAAAACTGTAATTATTTTTAAAAAGCAGTACAAAAGTTAGTTTGAATTTTCACTGTTATAGCCATTTTTTTGTATTGGCTGCAAAAATGGAAACTACTGTGTTAGAAATAATAACAGGTGCCATTTTTTTTCTTTAGATTTTGCCTTAGTCTCTGATCCTTTCATTTACATGCTTATTCAAACATTAATTATTGTTTATTTAATTTTTAATGGCTTCAATTCAGATTTGGTTGTTTACACATCTTACTGTTACAGAATTTAGCCTTCAAGATCTCTGCGTTTGTCCTGAATTTCTGTGAATTTTTTCCATTTGTATAAATAACATACTGTATAGCCTTTTTGTTGTTTTTTTGGTGCATAGATGTCTCATGGAAGAGATGATTAGTATGTTTATAAAGCATTATTCAAAATGTAGCTGAACAATGGACTTCTTCCTAGTACATTAGGACTTTTCAACCAAGCAACCGTGCTTGAAACAGTAATTATATCAGGAATTAAACCATGTTGTATTGGAGATAGAAAGCATTTTTATTTTTAAGAACATGAAACTCTGATCTAGAGATCACAGAGTAGCTATGGCTACTTGGCTGGACCAGAAGACAGTGACAGTGCTCCCACAGCCGGGAACAGTTTGAAGGCTAGAGTTGCACCTTGGCAGGAGCCATGATCTGTGGGAAAGAACTGGGATGAGCTTTAGGTGACTTGGCTGCCCCCAAACCCTCTGAATGTTATAGATTACAGTGGCATTATCTGATACTACTCTATTAGTTTCATCTCTGGGCAATTTTTTGCTCTCTGGTACTTGGCTTTTTCAGGCTATCTTCATGCACTGTCCAGGTGCTCCCAGCAATTTTGCTTAATTGTCCTTTAAAAATACTTCACTTACCAGTATTCACCATTTCCAGTTTATCTGGATATAACCCTTTGTTTGTCTTCATTGTTTTCTTTATTGTTAGTATTTTGAGTAAAGCCTGTATCTCCTGTTTGTGCAGGATTAGAGTCTTCAGCCCAGTCTTCATGGTGTCAAGACAACACTCCAGCCGTATGTCCTAGCTTGTAAGGGATGAGAAAGCAGGCTGCTGTGCCTCTGGGTCTTACTAAATCTGGCCTTGCAGTCAGAAGCCGATTCCAGACCCTGCATGCTACTGGTGGGCACTAGATGAGCAAAATCGGTGTTGTACTGTACTTCACTGGCAGTTTAGGTGATGATTTTCAAGCAAACTGCAGTCCCTAGGTCCTAACCTGAGACAAGCACTCAAAAATGAGCAGCTAAAATATGTCACTGAATCTTCAGTTTAATTATTTACTCACACTTCTCTTTCAACCTTCATTTTACATGGATCGTTTGAGTATTCAAAGGGTAAAATACAGTATTGTAGAACAAAGTAAAGCGTCTCTTTCTGAGACTGCAAATTATGCTCGTCATTTTGTCAGGAGAGCAGGACTTATAAGCACACCCCCTTCTTGGTACACTGCCTGTCACTATTAGTCTTTTTTTGGCAAATGCCTTGAAAATAATGGTATTAAATAGACACTTGCATCAAAGTAACTTTTGTTATAGGAAGTCATACAGTTCTGTAAAGATTCATATATATTGTTCAATTGCATCTTAAAAGGCCTACAGGAAAAGCAAATAGTTCATTTTTTTAGGTATTTTGAATGGGCAGCAGCTCTCCGTTTACAATACCTTAAAATCCACTGGTGGTATAGTTTAGATGAGTAACCCAGATATGTTCAAGTTAAAAGAAAACACCATTTGAATAGTAAAAAAAATAGTAAAAAAACTTGAAAATGTCTAAAGGCAAGAGCTGCACAAAAATCCCTCCACTTCTGGAAACAGTAAATATTTCAACAAATACAAGGCTAATTACTCTTACAAAATACTTTAAGGATGTGAGACTTGCATGTGATTTAAACCATTATTTTTACTCACATTGTGTAAGTACAAATTATGTTTTACAATTTTTATCATAAAGGCTTCATTATCTAATGTAATATGTTAATGTTTCCTGAAATGTTTAATGGTACTTTTTTGCATTAAGATATGAAATACTCTAACATCCATATACATAAATACATGTGCATGCCTGCATATTATGCAGAATTTGTTCAGAAACTTCAAAGTGAATTTCTGTACAGAATTTTCCGTAAAGAATATATATTTGAACATAGGAGAAGTTTTACTGATAAATGTACAGTATCGAGACTTTTAAAGTCATACGTCAAGATCTAATAGTATTCTAGAAATATTAGATTAAAGCTAATAATATTACATCATTAAATCTGTTTTATGAACTTATTCTCATGTTCATATGATTTCCCCAAGCTCATTGTAACATCACATTTAAAAACAAGATTAAAATCTTAACACACGTTCTACAAGATATTAATTTTGCTGGTTTTCCACATGTACGTTGCTAGTAGCTGTCCATGTCTGTCTTGTGAAATAATCCCTTCCTAAAATAGGATGCTCTATAATTTCCCGTTAACAATGAAGAGTATTTTGATTAATGATGTAGCAGAAAGATCAGCACATACTATTCTTTTGTCATCTCACCTTTGACATCACACAGTAAGTATGTGCAGAAGAGATGTAAAATCCAGCTGTTAGGAATAGCTAAACCTTCTTGACATCCGCAGGTGGTTTAGACTGTGTCTATGTAAAACTAGGTGCTCATTTTATTACTTGAAAAACATGGCCTCTAAGTGAGCCAAAGGATAAGTGAAAGGGTGAATTGTCAGGAAAAAACTTTTATTATGGTATTAGTAAAGGACACAAATGTTCTATTTAGGACACAGTATTTGGAGATCGGATGATGTAGAGTATTTCTTAACATAGTTTTCACTTTTCATTATAGTATAGGATTTAAGAATTTTTTTCATCCCAGTTTTCACTCATGAATGCAAGTCTAAAATGCTATTCTGCTGTAACATCAGCACGCGAAGGTGATTGAGAATCCCATACTTTCGCTTTTTATTTAGTATGTGTGGGAAACAATAGAGGTGATGATTTGTCTAATTGCTCTACTGTAGTTGCAGTTACAGAGAAAAGGTCAATCTAGTCATTGCCAATTAAACTATGAAAGAAAACACATTTATAGCCCTGAATAACCATTATGCCAATTTTATGCTGTTCATCAGTGTATAACACATTTGCTAGGATATATAAATCTTATCTTTCTTCGTATTGCGGCAGACTTGCTCTATTACAAGCACTTTGTGCTGCCGAGTAGACATAATCTTAAGTATTGTCTGTTATTTGCACATACTTTCATTGCCATGTGTGGTTTGTGCCCAGGAAAACCTGGCTGCCTTAATGAATAGCGATGGATGTGCCAGATTACAATTTGACCCTTCTGTTTTCACATAGTTAAGACGCGATGTGCGACAGGACAAAATCTCTGGCTTGTAGCTGCTATAGTTGTGTTGGCATCAAGTTTAACAAATGAATTGGGGAAACTTGCTAAAATTGCACATATTCTGTTTTACATATCCTTCCTGCCCTTTGGGAAAGTTTAATATCTCCTGTGGGTACTATTATAGGGAGTACTTCTTTTGTAAGGGCTTTGTATACTATGTTTACTCTATAGTGATAGGAGACGAGATAATGAGCAAGTACGAGAAAGTAAATCAACAATGCTGATACAATATTAAGTGAAACTTCAGCCCTTATGGTTGGCCAGTAGTTATTTTGTCTTTTTGTCTTATACTCTAGTATGATTAACAAAGTGACTCTTTTATGATGTGTTACCTCTCTTTTTCACTTTGCTGGTTTGCTCATGGGAAGTTATATCGCCTAGGAGCATATTCAGGAATAATGAACAAACGCCCTTGTTGTTGTCTGCTGCTTTGCACTGCAAGCAATCCTGTGGCTGCATTTTGGACTATTATCTGCAGCAGCAATACCATGTCCACATGTCCATCATATTGGTCTGGCTGGCTACCGCAGCCACCTCTGACTCACTTAGTCAAGTTTAGCTGTATATGCCTGGACAACATAAAAGGAGTTTGCAGTATTCTGCAGGTTTAGGGAGCAATTAGTCTTTTTTTTTTTTTTTTTTCCTCTTTTTTTTTGTTTGTTTTTGTTTTAATCTGTTGTTGCTCTGCCAGATCAAGTTTAGATCAGCCCTCATAATCAGTCTTCTGATCATAGTGGTGCAGACTGACACTTTTGGGTATGGAAGAGCTTGGCACAACCATAGGAATAATGGGAGATAGTCTTTGTGAGTTCCAGTTCCATTAGAGCAAAATTTGTCATTAAAATAGGGGAGCCTGGTAAGAAAAAGTTCTGGTTTCCAGCAGTACAGTATTTTCCAGTATTGTCTATCTCTTATGCAGCTTTTAGGAATATTTTTTATTCAGGTGGAGGTGAAAAACATGGTTTCTTGCTCATAGCTGCCAAATAACTTTTTTCTGAGTCTACTCATTGAGGATGTAGTAGAGTAGGAACAGTAACATGGAACTATTTCTTACTTACATACTAAAATATGCACAATAATCTAATAAAATTTTTTTGCCCTGTTAAAGGGAATGAGCAGTTTTATAGAAACACTCTCATTGTCTTTAAGTCATTATTTTAGCTTCTTATAACTGCATGCTGTCTTCCTCACCTGCTATCACATTTTGTAGATAAAAATTATTAAATAATAAACCTTATAAAGTCTTACAGCTTCTTAGAACTGAAGACACTGTCTTCCTTACCTGCTGTCAGACAAAAATTAAATTAGAAACCTTTCAAAGGCTTATGTTATTGCATGAGGAGATCAGATGTATGCAGTATTTTGAAATTTAAAGGATTAAGTGGTAAATTAACTAGTCTGTTTCTCCCCTCTGTGGCAGGTGTTTTCTCTGTGTGTGTGTGTGACTTTGTGTAAAGATAGTCTTTTATACACCATTAAGGGAATATTTTGCAGGTTACTCAGGAGCACAAACAACCAGTAATACAGTACTCTCTAAATGAGAGTGTGGGAGAGAAAAACAACCAACCAGCTCTTGATTAAGAATAAAATATTAAATATGTAAATAGTAAATTTAATTCAAAAATAAACAGTGAAAGTTATTGACTGCTTTGTGAAATCTGTCTGAATGCAGGAACAGCATTCAGTAATGCAGAGTAAGTTCTGTTTCAGATTTCTGTATCAATTTCACCTTGTTAAATAAAGCAGAGACTCATGTGATGCAAATACAAGCTTACGTTTGTTAGAAGACCTATTTTTTTCCTGCTTACAAAGACTTTGAGACCTCCTTAACCTTTGTATTGAACTTGCATAATCTGAAATGGTTACAGAGTTACAGCAAATGACTAGATTATCATTTATTCAAGTACTTGAACTGGTAACAAAATGTATTTTTAATGCATAGTAATGTTAAATATTGAAATACTTCAGCTAATTTTGATGTAGTACATATCAAAAAAGACAGCAGTATGTTAACGAAGACACTGTGTTTTCTGCTTTCATTTCTTTCCCTGCTCTTTCATTCTTGATCCTCTCCAAGATACATACACAAAACAGATGTCAGTTATCAGTATAATTTAAGTACACTCCTGACAGCCATATTAATTGTGCGTTATGTTTCTACATGTTGTCTTGAAAATATGTTTTGTACTAAGAAATTGTTGAGACCATTTTTTATCCAAAAAAAGTTTCAAGGACTCTCAGTGTATGGTATCATCTTATCTGTAAATTGTGTTCTTATTTAAATAATCAGCAAGGAATAAATTAATTTTAAGGGAAATCTTCAGAAATGGAAGAGCACTAAAAGTTTCATAAAATTGGAGATATTTCAAAGGAGTTGCACCAAACTGAATAGGTTGTTGAGGGGCAGGCTGACAGAAATGAGAACCAAGTCAGTGGAAACAGAAAAAATGTCTTTTAAAGATTGAAAGTTACAATCGAGGTTAAGGTTGGTACTGAAGTTGGTATTGGTTTTCTTTGTGAAGGGTTCAGCAGAGGAACGTGAAGTGATACAGCAATCTGTGGTTAAGTATTTGTGCTTTTGAAGTTCTCATTTCTTGCCTTCAATGGAAATCACTCAAGGTATGAAAAAATGAAAAAACCCCAGATGTCTGCACTGTTGGAACATAGCCAAAAAAATGAGTTTTTCTCCAAATAAGCCAATTATTAATCCACATGCCTGGAAATAACCTAAGAGAAAAGCTGAATCTTCCATCGTACCTCCAAAGTGATTGTCACTGTGTCAGATCACAGGTTGTTTCTGTAACAACACCTAATAGAGCTGTATGTGTCAAACTGGATCATTGAATTAAAATTAACAAAACAAGCAATCCATAAATTGACTTAATCTCTCAATTATGGTTTTAAGATAAAGTTGTTTTGTTTACATATGATAAGTACATGGGAAATATGAACATAGGAAGTATACTGCTGAAAGATGGTTTGCTTTTGGGCTGCATTCTCTAGCAATGTGATGGAGATATTCATGGAGGCATTCATAGCAGTGCAGGTATCCAAAATACCTAGAAGGCAAAACATGAATTACCAATGCGCCATGTTTATAAAGGGGGTCTAGAACAGTAACAAAAAGCAGAGACATAGACAGCTGCTTACAGCTGGTCCCAGAAGAACAGGAACTGTGAGCTAGCTGAATTTTTTTATCCAGGTGTGTAGACTGGCGTAATTCAAAAGAACACCTGTGACAGAATGGCTGTGCAGCTGCTGTTTCTTGTGAAGTATTTGGCCATATGTCACCTGACTGCCTGCAAGTCCCACAAGGCCCTCCATAGGTTCTTGGGCAACCTTACCTTGGTATGTTTGGTTAGAGCAGGCTTTAGGGTTATTTCAGCATCCGATTTGTTGTGTTTTGAACCAATACTTTTACCACACAGTGCATTTTTCATCACTTTATTTTCAGAGTTCATGGGGAAGTCTTCTTGAAAGGTTAAATCAGCCTTAGATGGACTATAATCTTCCGTGCTTCCGTGCTCTATGTACCCCTGCATAGCATCCTTTTTTCGTTGTGTTTATGGCTTTTTTGATTATTTTTTTTTAATTGGTTGAAATGGTGAGATCTAATAGAACTGGTGTTACAGGTGCTGTGCCTCAGGATTGCTGGTATTGTGGGTGTGAAGTAGGAGTTGAGTGAGAGTTGAGTGGGAGACTCATGAGACTAGAGTCTTCTGCTTATTTCCCAAAAGAAAGAATAAGCTGATAGTATGTGGGGCTAGACATTATGTCTAGATGTATTTGTTTTAATTTAGGTTTTTCATCCTATGTCTGTTATCATCTAGTTAGTCAACATTCTGGCAGATATCTGAGTACTTTCAGCAGAAAAGGATAGAACAACAGGTTTTAGAGAGAAGAATTGTGCCAGGGTTTGGAGGTGCTGTGACCTTTCCAATTCTCTGTTGTATGGAAAACAAAGGCCAAGGTGGAAACTCTTTAACTATTATTTCATAATCTTTGAAAGGTCATAATATGTAGGTATTTGTTGTTTGGGGACTTTTGATAGACCTTGTAAAATGATCTTCTATTACTTACTAGTGTATTTCCAAGGATCTACAAAGAAGTAGAGCCTGGACACTTGCATTTCCTTCAGCTCTTGGTACACTGAACAAGGTACTAAACTTCTGGGAGGGGTCAGTGGATTGAGACACTGAAGTTAACAAGATGAAGCAGTGTTGTATATGATAGTAGTTCACTTTTGACCCACACTTTCTGCTGAATTGTATTCATTGATTAATGTGTGCTCAAAAGTTTTTAAAGAGTAGTTGAAACTTAAAAGTTTCGAACTAGTTTGACTTTAAATGGCAGATATCTCAGGAGGAGAGGTTTTATTTTTAACATTGTTCTATATCGTAAGCAGGATAAACTTTATACTTAAGGAGGAGAGCATTATGTATTTGCATAGGAGATGGATTAAAAAAAAAAAAGAAATGCTGAGACATTTTGGGAAACTAGTACAGTCCTGTGAATATGGTATCAGTTCAGTGCTATTACAGGCTTTACTGTACCGTCTTTTTTTAGCTTAACTCATTTAAACACTCGATGACTCAATTTCTTCCTTTATAAAATAAGATGGGGAAATGATCTTTTTAAGGACTACTAATTAAAAGATCACAAATATTTATTGTTCATTTACAAAGCACAGCTAAAGTGGATAGAGATCATTCATTGTAAAAATTGGGAATTGAGTTTAAGAAAAGCAGAAATGGCTATATATCAATATCTAATAATTTGACTGTCTTAAGATTTAATATGATACATCAGATCTGTAGTATTTGTAGCTCTGCAGGATTCTTTTCATATGTTGAAAAAAGACTAAATTAAGTAAAGTGTAGTATCATTTATTTATAAAGACAGCGTTTTATAGATCAGAGATTTACTGTATTCATTTTTCACTTGTGCTGTGCTTCCCAAAAGAAGAACTAAGTATCTGTTAAATGCGTGCAGAAAGAGATCAGAATGTGTCACTTGCTGCTGTAGTACTGGGAGTTCTCTAATGCTTATCAAAAGCTGAGATTTGTAACTGTGGTATTCCCTTGCAAGGGACGTAACACATGATTGCTTGGGAAGCCTCTTCTTCCTGGGCAGCCTTGTCACATTTGTTTCTTTCTCAAGCAACAGAATAGGGACTATGAAATACCTATTTATTCATAAATTTGAAGACTAGTCTAGCTCATACTTATAAATCCAATTTTTATATCCTTCAGAATGAAGATAATATCATCTTTCTTTTACTTTAGAATGTTACTCTTATTTTTTCCATGCATTTTGCTTTCTTAATTGGAACCGAGGCTGGCATCATATATTGAAAGAGATTGGTAAGAGATCAACAGTCATTCATTATTTGGATGTGTATCTTGTAGGTGTATATTAAATTAGAGCTGGTAAGATCTGTGGATGATGCAGAAGGAGGGAAGTAGTAAATAAAAATGAACGCAAACTGTTGATGCCAAGCCATCTAGATTATTTTAGTCAACTGAGTGCATGTTGGGAATGCATTTCAATATAGCCATATACAAAATTTTATGTTGGGAAACACAGAATGCAGAATATACTTACACAATGAGGAAAGAGTTACATCTTTGAGAGCAGTGGTTCTGAAACAGATTTAGGGATTATAAAGAGTAAAGTGAACTCAAGCTACTATCTAATGTGACAAAACAGCATTTGTTGAAAGGGGCTAGCATGAAGGAGCTTGTTTCATCTTTGCATGTACCCTTAAAAAGGATAATGTGACAATATGACAAACAGTTCCCATATTATTATTTTTTTAAATAAAAAGATATGGTCTTCTAACATTTCAGAAAGATTCAAAGGCAATTCACTTAAAAACAGGTATAGAAGGGTTTTGAGATAACAGTGAAATTTTGAAATCTGTAAGTAGGTATTGAAAGAACTTGTATTTGGAAATAGACATTTAAATCTGAAATGAAGCAGATTTTAAATATTAATTATATCTTAGAACGAATTAGAAAGTGATTACTGTGTTGGTTGTTTGGTGGTGGTTTTTTTTTTTTTTTTCATTTTCAGACTGTAACTGTCTTAAATTTTCCTAAACCACTGGCTTACTAGTATAAGATATAATTAGACTACGATCATTCAGCCTGGACCTCAGGAGGCCTGTCTTCCAACCTGCTCACAGCAGGACCGGCTGTGAGATTAGACCAGGAGAGACAGGTATCAAAGTCCTTAAGGACTGGGTCTGCACAGCCTCTCTGGTCAACCTCTGTGACTGCCTGACTGTCTCCATGGGGAAAAAGTCTGAAGTAGACACCCAGTTCGGAGCCATGGTTTCAGTTTACACAGGTTTTTCTCATTCTCCCAGCATACATTCCTATTAAGAGCCTTGCTCTGTCCTGTTGGTGGCCTTGTAGGTACAGGAAAGCTGCTTTATGTCCCCCCCCAAACCATCTTTCCTCCAGGCTGAAAATGCCCCCCTCTCTCAGCCTGTCCTCGCAGGGCCTGTGCTCCAACCGCAGACCATAGTGGGGGGGTACAGTCAGCCTTTGCGGCCAGGGTGCACCGCTGGCGCATGTTCATTCTGCTTTCTGCCAAGACCCCAAGTCCTTTTATGCAGAACTGCTTCCCACTCTGTCAGTCTACAGTCCGTACCATTGCAAGGGGTCCTTCTTCTCACAGACAAGTGCAGATGAAGATAGTTAATAAATTTCAAATTGATCTACTGTAGTTATTTCGTCGCTATACACTCTGCTGATGTTTAAAAACCTTGAGAAACAGGAATTGTTCTGTAGGATCTTTGTGACATAAATGCTTTAGGATTGGTGGCCATTTGTATCAGGGGTTTGGTAGCTGCACAATGTATCATTGCTGACCTCTCTATCCTAAGATGAGCGTGTTGAACTTTGCTACAAATAGTAGCAACCAGTTCAGAAAGTTGTAATAGTGTCTTCTGTTACAAGAAGGAATATTACAAGGAGGAAAGGAATGCCAATGGATTAACTGTTGCTACCGTGTGACAGAGCTCAAAGAGTGGGTGAATGCAGAATTGTTTAGATGTATGGAACAGAAAATTTCATTTTACTACTATCCCTGAAAAAATAGTTTTTCCATAGCTACCGCAATGCACATTCTTAGCATTTTTGGAAGTATTTTATAAATAAAAGTACTGTACAAAACTCTTCTCTGGTTTTATCAGTAAATTCAAGTTAGTTTCTACCCATATTCAGGCTTTTTTAAATGTAGCATGGTGCCCTAGAACAGATGTCTGCAACTTCTCTAGGACTCTCATATGCCTGCCAAAATTGGGCAAGAATACATGTAAATTATTTTAATTCTCCTCACATACTGTCTTCCCCCCCCCCCCCCCCCCCCCCCCGTTTTCATGTAACTGAAAGCATGGCTACAGTTGGTATTATATAACCTACAGTAACCTTTAAAGGAGGTCTCATGTAATGTATGCTTTATGCAGTGATTAGCTTCATAAATTCTGGTTCACCGTACATCTCTGTAATTACTGTTAAAGCGTTAGGACATTAGCAGGACATTAAAAAGGCCATGCTGGGTTGTTTGGGTTTTTTTTCTTTACATATTGTGTAATGCTTCTGTAGTGTCTCAGAGAAAAATTGGTATTTAGATATAATTAGCCTAAAGACCTTTTAAGAGATTACAAGTCCAGCCAGGCAAAATGGCGTAAGCCCTTCATGTTTTATTAAAGAGCCTTCTTGAATGGTTTGTACTGTCCTGTGGCTGTAACAACTTAAATGTGAGATTTCTCTGTTTTGCTGGGTATAATCATGATTCTATTTCATGTTTTATGCAAGTCATGTCTTATGTAATCTTTTCATTTGAGCCTTGTGTTTAACTTATTCAGATTTAAGTTTTTCTTACGGGAAAAGAAAGAAATTCAGAAAAGAAGTCATGCAACTTAAATATTTGAGGAGGAGAATACTCAATGTCAAACTGACAAGGTTTAAATGCTTCTAGTAGGGTTTATGGGTATGTATCTTTTCCTAATTTTTTTTTTTTTTAAAGTACATTCTGCTTATTGGAATATTTGGAAGGCATTTGCAAAACACTAAGTCTGATAAGAAACTAAATGATATTAAACATACTACTTGAAAAAATAAGAAACACTTATTTTCAGTTTGCAACTAAAGGTATTTGGTGTGCTTATTTAGATAAGATGGGTGTAGTACCAGATTTTTTTTCTTTTTACAGGAAGAGGCTGATAATAATACACCAGTAAACTTTATATTTTGTGAAAAACTGGAACTTACGTACTTAACTTTAGTAGAACACACCATTTTTCAAAATAACGGATTATGCAAAATTTTGATAAAGGTGTGTTCACAGATGACACAGATTTTGTTAAAAACTTTAGTGGTCTTTACTCTTTTAATGGAGAATGATATGATTAATACAGATAAATACTTTGCACTTCTTCCTCTTACTATCACTTACGTGATAAAATGTTTCCTTGAAAAAGCTGTCAGGGTCATTTATGTATGCTTCACCCATATTATCGGTGTCTTTGGGTGTCTTTAGAAGTTTAAAATAGCATTTGGTATTGATATTACATGTGTGTTTTCATCTTCTTCCCCCACCTTTTTATTATATTTAATTTTTGTCGTCTTTATATTTGGAAATCACTATACATAGAAATTGTTTAGGGCTGCAGTTGCCTGAGTTTGGGTTTGGTTTTCCAGTAAATTGGATTTAATCTTTAGATGTAATTGCAGTGGCATAATAACTAAAAAAAAAAAAAAAAAAAAAAAAAAGCGAACCCAAACCTTTAAGAACCAGTCCCCAAAACAAAACAAAAAACAGATAAATGGAGAATTGTGTACAACATTTATACCATTACTTTTCTGTGAATATGTTACATCCTCTGATGCAGATGTATATATTGCAATGCCCAAAGGTAGTAACAGATTATTAGAAAGGGATTGTTAAAATCTAGGAAGGAACTAAATATCTAAAAAGTTGCTGCCCCATAGTTGTGTATCATTCCATAGCAATCACTTGGTGCTTTAATCATTGAAATCTGCAAGCTGGCCATGTACATACTGATAGTCCCTTGCAGGACAAAGAACAAAAGGTTCACTGTTGCAGAGTTCAGCAGAAGATTAGGCAAACTTGTTTCATTTTGGGTGGCTGAGAGCTGGCAACATGATTGTATGCTCCTTGACTAGACAAGGATGGTAGCTTAGTATTAATATGCTAGCAGCAGTCATCCATTCAGGTCCTGTGCAAATTCTAAATGAAAAACAGTATTTTGCACACAAAAGCTGGGGAGAGAGATTCATTCTGATCCCTGAAAGTGAAGGTGATTGACATCTGAGCAGAAAGAGAATACTCGCCTGATAGTTGTTCGGAAAGCAAGGCAGAAGGCTGACTCCTGCTGTGGGGCTACTCAAAGTAGTGTTGCCATGTACTGCTAAGAGGAACGTATGGTCTACCACAGAAAAAAAAGAATGCCAACATTATGTTTGTGTCTAGGGCTTTTAACCAATGCGAGGAGAATAAATTGGTCTCTATTACTATAGATTCACTTTCCAAATTAGCTTGAGTAAAATATTCCTGTATTGCTGATTGTTATTACTGTCTGAAGACTCTGCATATGGAACTTTTGTACTCTTACTGGGTAACACCTTGGATAATCCTTAAATGGAATGTAAGATTCCAGTAAAGAAAGAGCAGTGGGGGTCACTTCTTTCATGAAAAAGTCAAGAGCAAAGAGCTTTGTGGGTGCTGGAAGACTATCACAACAGGTATGTATATTCTGTTAGGAGGTTCTAACAAAATAATACTTCTGTGCCTGACAGAAGTTACAGCTCCCTCATCTGAAGTAACTAATAATCTGCTGGTTTTTCTGCTTGTTTTTGTATGACTCCAAGTCACAAATTACTTGAAAATAAGAATGTAATAATCCTGTGCTGCTTTTGATTGCTAAAATCTTGCTAATCTCATTTGAGTATATTCAAGTGGTTAACTAGAGCATATGCTGAAATACATTGCTGAATTGACTCTTAAATTGGTAGAGTGGAAGAAGGAGTTGTAATCTCCTTCTTCTACAGTACTTCATATTTCAAAAACTGGGTTTGAATGAAACTGTTATTGTGAGGAATATGTAAAAATCAACTTTTTCTTCATTGGTGAGCTGATCTAATTAAAAGAATTGCAGATGTTAGTTCAAGCACTTCACAAAGCTTTATTCAAGGATAGAACTGCTTGACAGTGACAACAAGCAAATGTTTGTGAAATATCTGTGCTAGCACTTATGGTAGTTAAATTTATATTGCTTGTGAGCCTATTAAAACCCACTTAAGCATCTTGAATTTTTATCTGTGGAGACAAAGGAAGTCAGATGTTTGTTGATTCTACAAGATCCAGACATACATGTTTCTTCAGGGCCTAAGTCTTACAACCGCAATTTGTCTTCATTCTCATAGATCTGCATTATATTAATTCCGTTGGTCCAGTTCACTCACGTCCAACTTTATCTACCCTATAAACATCACAAATTCTGATTTGTCTGCAGTGGATCTGCACTAGGTTTCCCCTCTAAACCTCTATGCCAAATGGCAGTGAGAAAGAAGTATTTTCTTCAGAAGTAGTTTTCTTGATATTATTTCCCAAAGCCTTTTTGAAAAAGAAATGGTGATACAAGATTTATTAATTTTGTTTTACCCAAAACCTGAAAATCTTGTCTTAGAGTTATATTTTAATTATATAGGTTCCAGATACCTAGAGGGCAAATAGTAGTTGTTTTTTCTTCATAATAGTGGTTGAAAAACAGCTGAAGCTAGTGCAGTATGCCAATTGTCATCTTAAAGTGTGTGTATTCACAATAAAATCATAGCTCAGTGGAACATAGACCCTTAGCTTTTATGGATGTAGTTAAAGGATGCTGGGGTTTGTCGGTATGTTTGCTTTATTTCTTCACCATCTGCTTCTCTGAGCTGTGACGACCAGGCTGTGGGGCATTGCAGGACCCCGGAGAGCAGCTGGCTCGGCCTTTGGCAAGCAGCAGCCCTGGTAGCCTCTAGGCTTCCTAATAATGCAGTATGTATATCTGGCTAAGCATATTTCCTAATGAAAAAAAAAAATCATGAAATTTAGCAACTTACTTGGAAACATGTACTGACAATTTTACTGTTCCTTCTTAATGAAGTGGTCCCAAAAGGTTTCTAAGTTGCTGTGATAAAACAAGTGGCCCAGAAGTACATGACACAAAATAATTTCAGAGAGCCTTCCAAAGAGAAAAAAATTATATTCTACCTTGATCGTAATGTTCCTGTTTCATTCAACAAAAATACCAAATCTTTTTTTGTATTACATTTTATCTATACAATACTGTGTACTAATGTAACCTACTTACCTTTCATTTCACAATCATACTACTGCATTTTTAATTCCTTAAACCACAACAAACTAACAAGGAACTACTGATGTAAAGCTTTTCTTTATTCTTGCAAATTTAAAACTTAACGTGTATTTCAGGAAAGCAATAATTGCAATTAAATTGCAAATAGATATCAAATGTCGAGGCAAAAGGAGTCAACATATTGTAAGAAACTGACATAAAAAAATAACTGCAAAGTATTCTATGGACTGAGATTGTCTCCTGAGTTTCTTTGAGTAGACTTGCAAAAAAAGATACGGAGCATTTGGACGTTTATAACACAGATAGCTTATAATTCTGGAAATGAATCAAATTTAGCTTATTAAACACCTTCTAAAACTCACCTGCTGCTGGAATAAAATGGGGGTGGGGGGGTGGGGGGATTTCCCGTAAAAGAAAGAGAAGGAAAACGTTGATGGCAAAAATAATCACTGTCACAATGTAGCTGCTAACTTTTCCCATGAAGTTGTGTTACAGCTTGCGGTAAAGTAAAACTCTGAAGAAGTATACAGATAAATAAACAGAAATATTTGTTATTAAAATACTAGATATTCTTTCCGCTATGTTGTCAGGAGATGATGATGTTAAATCCGCTGTATAAGGATCATACAGGCACAGCACATTCTGATTCTAAGCTAGATCAGTGTTTCTTAAATGAAAATCTTCCTAAGATGACACCTAATGACATAAAAATAACAACTTTGCTAAGTACAACTAAACAGAACTAATGCTAAAACTGTTCTTGAGTACAAGCTGGAAAATACTTGGGAAAAGTGTCTGACAATAGAGAATTTATGCATTAGAAGGTTTCCAAAGCCTTCTGGGACATTTCATAGATTTAGGTATTTGTAGGATTTGCAGCACATTGCTTCTTATGCAGTGTTGTTTTACCTTTCCTATTTTAGTATAAGACCCCTTTACCATTCCAAGGAACTTGTAGTTAAAATGACATTTATTTTATATTAAGACAGGGGAAGGGGAAGGTGCAGAAGGGGAAAAGTCTGTCTAGAGGCATTCTAGACTTCCATCTGTGCTGACAGTGCTGGATTGCTGTCTTTTTTTGGCTCAGATGAACTTTCACAGTAAGGATGCAAAGTTAAGGCTGCAAAGGATGCTCCCTCCCCCACCCCAACTTTTTACCTGTCAGAAAGTATTTCCAGGTGAAAAATCTGTACACAAGAAATGGATACCTACTAGATGCATAACTAGATACATATGGCCTGAAACCTGTACACATAAGTTATTTCAACATTTTAGTCTTTCACAGCTATCTCCAAAGCCTGTAAAGACGTAGACAAACTGTAAGAATTTCCTTTGCTTGCGCCCACAGAAATCTCTGCTTTTTATTCAGTGTTTTAAAATGTGATGATAGGGCAGTGCTGCCAAGTGCGTGTTACCTGATCTGATCTGCTTTCTGGATCTGCCAGCTGCAGACCAGCTGTGCTGACCTGAGTGATGCCAGGATGCAGGATGCAGTCTGCCCTGCAGAGAGGCTATGCGCAGGCAGGCAGCACCAGGGGGAGCTCAGATTAATGAAATCTGTTTGACCTCTTTTGAAGGAGTGAGGTAAGCTGGGCTGCGGTGACAGCCTGACTTGGGATCCATATGAGAAACTAGAAATCATACATGATTTCAGTAAGAACTGAATTAATCTGTTTTGGAGTTTCTCAGGAAAGCCAGACAAAATGACTGTTTGCAGTGGTAGTATCCTGGTGTTCTAGTTTGAGTGGTGCTAGCAGCACTGCCGCTTCTAATATTGGGTCCTTCTATTTTGTGTTCATCTCTCTGCTGCTGTTTTTGTTATTCCCATGGAAAAAGTTATGGTTGAAGCAGCTTAACTTTTCTTGCTTTATGATTTGTTAGGGTTTGATATATACCTGGTTTCAAAGTTCTGTGTTTGAAAATAAAGTTTCCTGTCAATCAACTCTTAAGCTGAATTTTCTCCCCTCTTGCCTGTCATCAGTACGTTAACAACAGAAGATAAGAAAGGAGGTGATGAGAGACGGGGGGGACGACTATAAGCCCAACTGCTTAATTAGATTGTAAATCCTTTGAGGCAGAGTGATAAGGAGATAAAACATAGGAACAAAACAGGTTATTCACTGATGTTACCAGAATCACCATATTAACCTGCTGTCTTCAGAAGGCATTATAAGGCTCTAATAATTGTTTTGCATCAGTGCCTCTCCCAAATTTCTTTACTGTTGATGCAATTTTTTTTCTATTTGTAGTCTTGGGACTTCTATGTGTTGACTTTTTGGGTTTTGATGGGTTTTGTTGTTTTGTTTTTAATACATAACATCTGTTGAGCTGTGAATTGTGTAAATAAACATCAGGCATGCTGCAAAGAGCAGTAATACAGTGCACCCCCCAAAAAAGCAGAGAGGTGATTGGAAGTAAACATCTTTATCATATACCCTAGCTGAAAGGCTCTGCCAAGGAACAAGCCACGTATTCTGGAATAAGTAGAGTATGTAGTTTGTTTCATCTTCACATGTTTTATACCAGGAATTCAGCTGTGTTGATAAATTCTTCTTCCTCTACTGGTCATATATTACTCCCACAGTAGAGATAGACTGGTGGAGGTCAAAATCAGACCCATTAGTGCAACTTATAAATGGCTTAACCACAGTTCTTAATGGTTTATCTTATGCTTCATCATTTGTGTGTACTGCTTGTCCTGACTAACTTCTTTCTGTGTACGTGTGCAACCACCACCACCAAAACCTAATTTTTTACACTGAGGTGCTTCTTCATATTCACTGTTTCTTTGAAAACAAGAGCAGAGAGATTTCAATATCAGTACATGGTGCAGTTGCACCAAATACTTTTACACTCGCTTGGGAAATTGCATGGTGCCTGTACCTTCCGAAAGCTATGACTTTGACCCCTATTGTCATTGGATTAGCTGCAGGCTATGAGCTTTCCGTCCTTTCTGCACTTTTTGTTATCTTGGGTATCTGATGTCATGATTGTTTTTCGTATGCTTGTCCTGCTGCTCATACCTTTTTTCTCTCTGCCTCATAATGCTGTAGTGTTTTCTTCTTGCTTTCCTTTCTCTAAATTTTGTACGTGAATATAGCTATAAAGTTCTGTGCTGTTGTGTCAACCTCCAGAACTTTCTGGTCTTTGTGTAATTTAGTGACCAGTTACTGTTTCTGAGCTGAAGAGATTTTTCTGGAGTAGTACTTTAAGTAAACTTCCCTAGATTGAGTAACATTCACATACTGTCATCAGGTTTGCATTTTCACATTTTTCCAACTTCTTCCTGTTCACTTTCACAAATGCAATTTTTCACACTCAGAATTCTTCCCTTGTCTGATGTTCTCTTTATCCTTCCCAATAGCACTGTTCTTCAAACCATCTTCTCTAACTTTTGGAAATAAAAAATAATGATGCTCTCTCCTCTCTACTGAATTTGTCTGTGTTGTTCCCCTCCATCACCTGTATGCATGTAGATTTTGTGTTCTTCACTGTTTTGAAAATAAACTCATCAGAGTGTCTTGACATTGTGGATCAACCATTGGTACCTTATCTCAGTGATACTAACTTGGTCAGTTGCATAGTGATGATGTGACAGGGTCAGGTTGTCTCTTTAGATTGCATTAGTGTCCTTTGGGATTTGACCAAACTTCCAGCAAACCTGGGCTGAGATATTTGGAAAAAGGATTTGTGAAATTTAGTTAGAAACAGTGATGCTTAGTGGCTAATACAACTGAAATTCATATTAATCAATCTAATAATATTTTATATATAGAATCATAATAATTTTAAATTATGTAGTTGCAGTCAGTATTTTAGATACATTTATTTTTCTGTGTTGGTCCATTTGTTTGTGACTGTGACTAAGTTGTATGAAATATTAATCACTCGTGCATCAGTGCCCGATTTCTTCCACTCTCTTGCACAAATCAAACTATTTAAAAACAAGTAACAGCCATTTCACTGCTTTTGAGAACCCTGGATCATTTCGTAGATCTTGCACTTGCTATCTTAAAATCTCTCAATAAATTTGATTAAGGCTACCTGGTAACTTTTATTTTCTGGAAAAGCCATGCAAGGAAGAACCAGTTTTGTCATCTTTGTTCTCCTTAAAAGATTACTTAAAGAGTTAAAATACCAAATTTTACTTAACATTGTGTAACGTCTTGTCGTAACAGTCATGACATAAGCTTTTTGTCATGCTTGTTTACGTTGCCAGTACCAGAGTTTAGACCCATTCTTTGGTGTCTTGCTTCCGGAGTGAGTGAAGGTTGCATTTTAGTTGGAAACCCATTTAAGTTGTTATTTTTCAGGTCTGAATTTCAGCCTCCTGCTGTCAGTTTTGTAAATATACAGAATTCTTACTTTTTCAACCAAAATCAATCTCCAGGCTTTTGCAGTCTTAAAAAAAAAAAAAAAAAAGAGAGAGAGAGAGAAAAATGGTAGTGTTTGAAAATCTAGAGTCATTGGAAAGCTATGCACCTTGGGGCTGACTAAATTGTTACAAAAGTTTCTGTTCTCATCCTTTTGAGTATCTGCTATCTAAGAGAAGGTACTGTCTTCCCTAGTAGTAAAAAAGGGACTACTAAAAAGAAGCCTTGGTCAAAATTGGGGAGAATCATTAAATGAAATAGAGAGTAGCATCTCAATGAATGCAGTGTTTCTTTTGGCACAGGTAACTGAAAATACTGATTGTACTAGCTAAGGAAATTAGATAACTGATTCATTTTTCTTTCTACACTGTGAAAATGCCAAGGTAACTCCAAAATATATCAGCCTCTGTGATGATGTCCCAATCTATTTTTATTCAGAATCTGCTGCTCTTGATTGTAAATGGTTGCTTAGTTGTGCCTTAGGTTGCATATACTGGTAAGCAGAAGGCTTGCACGTCTGTGGTTGGCAGGTAGTCTTATAATACATGGTAGGTTTTACTACCAGCTCTTAAAAGTTCTTCCAGCTCCTTGTTTTTCCAGCACCAGATGGCAACATCTCTGTGGGACTCCAGTGAAATCTGAGGAGCTTTGCATGATTCTAAGGGAACAGTCCCTAAGTGAATCCTAACTGATTGCAGATCTAGTTCCCAGTTCAGATATTTGTCACACAGCAAACATCGTGTGTGACAAATTGTCATGTAATGGAAAAGGAAGTTCTACATCCATATTGCATTGTATCAGTAAATTGATTTTTTTCAAAATAGCTTTTAGTTTTATAATAAAGATGTAATTCATCCAGAAAAACTCTCCAGATGAACTAATCATTTGTTAAATATCAAATAGGAAAATTTATCTTTTAAATTATATTAAACAGGGGTGCAGCAATTATCATTGGGATAGTATTGCTCTGACATTATTCGATTATGCATTTTGTAAAATTAATCTTGGTATGTTTTGTCCCTTAAACAATAACAGTTTAAAAAAAAATGTTCTTCTGAATGTATGACTTCATATTCTGAAGCTCATTGTTGGAATTATCATCATCTGTGTACTGAAGTGTTTCCCTGTTGCTTCTTTTTAACAAGTGATATAAGAGATCAACATCTTACTACCCTTAAAAAATGCGTTGAAATAAAATGGTGCTGTGGAACTTCTCATGAATTTCAGCTGTGCTTTGTGGACTTTTACTGCATTGGAAACTCTGTGAGTGAGATCACCACCACCACTGGAAGATTTCTGTTTGGGATTTTTTGGTTGTTTTTTTGTTTGTTTGTTTTATAAATATTGGAATACTAATTGCTTCAGGGCAAGTTATGGTAGGGTGAAAAACTAATGTCAGTGTGATGTTAATCCTTTCAATTCTCCATTTATTTTGCAATGCTTTTGATTTGATGATAAAGCAGTGACCAAGCTGATTGGCTGCAAGTGTCCAACTGTTTACATCTGCAGTTGTGAGATAGGAGCTGTATCCAATACTAACCAGGTGAAACTATGCTGTCTTGTTTGTACATCAGAGCTCTTGTAATCCTAACTAAATCTGTGGCTGACAGGTATGCATTTGGGAAAAATCTAAAGGAATTTTTTTGCTTCTTTAACAGGATCGTGTCGGTCATCTTACTTTAGGATGTCAGGATTTTTTTTTTTACATGGTATCTGATAATAAGACTTTAAAAAAAGAAAACAAAACCAAACGAAACAACAACAACAAAAAAACCCCACCAAAATAAAAAAAAAAAACCACTTTCACTAACTTATGCATAGCTTCTCCACAGTTATTTTATGGCACAAGAAGAAAACTTAAAAAAAAGTCAGACCTTTCACATAATGACATTTCAGTTTTGAGTTCATCAGACTTTTCTCTCACTAAAAAAAGAAATATGTTTGTGCTTGAAGACATGACAAAAAGGTTTTCTAGATATACTTTTAACTACCTTTGATTTGAGATTGAGCTGCTTTTACTGTTCTAAACAGTATTCTTGTCTAGTGGCCACCAATTTTGGCTGTTTTTCTTACTTGCTTGTAGTCCATGTACAAGAACACTGGACTTTCTGGGTCTGTAATACATGATAGCTATATTCTTAGTTCATGGTATCTGAGGACTGCTATCACTGTATAATACTACTTTTTGGAGACTCAAGAACACCAAGAGCTGTTATTGTGTTGGTGGCAAGCCTCAGACAAAGAATGGAATTTTTTCTTACCAATCTGTGGCAGGTTCTTCTGAATATTCTGCAAATTGGGTTCTTGGTGAACCGTCAAATATCAGCCCTGAACTTGCTCAAGTTTATTCCATTTCTTTATTCCATTTCTTTCGAAGAGGAAAGAATATTCCACTTGCTGTGGGAGCAACATTGGGAGCCAACACCTTTGCTACATGAGGTGTTGAAGTTCCTGAGGCAGATTTATCAGACTTCTATATAAATGTCTCTGTATGAGACCTCTTTGTTTAGTGTCTGGGTTTCTGCTTTATATTCTTGAGCATCTCAGCTTATTTGTATTGATCGTAGGAAGCTGTGTGGGAGCTTACTTGAAATGTGGTACCAGAAATGGTATCGGAAAACTCTGTATTTCTTCCTATGAAGACTTTTCTATTTCTTCAAGCAGCTGGACAAAATCTTCTGGCTCTAAGGACAGTCAGCTTTCAGGAGTAAGTTAACTATTTTAGAGAAAGCAAGCATGAGGGTTATAGCATCCCATTTCTGAGAGCTTGACTCATACATGTAGTGGAAATTCTTTTCAAGTTTTCTTTGAACGTCTTTCAGGGCTTCATTTTCTCTAGCACTACACTTGGGCATTTAGTTTGGAAAATTGTGGCCAGTTACTCTTTTATTGTTGTGTGTTCCTCCATTCCATGCAAACAGTTCTGTTCATATGGATAGCACTGAGAACATCTTTATCAGGCTGTAAAAATAAAATATTGGTGAGCGTAATGACTTATAAATGAATACTATGTAGCAATGTAGCAATATTATGCATGGGGTGGGTGGGTGTATTTTTTACACCCCCCCCCCAACATATCAACCAATATAATAGACCACTGTAGCTGGGACAGTTTCCTAAGTGAGCTCCATCTGTGGGAAAAGAGTATTTACAGTTTTTAAAAATGGTGAGTTTTCTAAAGCTGCATTGGCTAGGTTTTGTGTTGTCAGCAAGTGGAATATTGTTTTCGGCTCTTGATCTTTTAAATACTGCTGAGGGGCTTATGTACAGTATAATTGATACATGCAGAAAAAAAATAGAATTTTATATTCTTTAGTTTGCCACACTTACGTGGAAGAGAATAATGAGGCTGGGAAGGATATTTTCCTATGAGAGTAATACAGCTTATTGCCTGAATGTTTACACCTCCTAAACCTTTTTTGCAGTATATTTTCATATAGAGCTGGTTATGTAGCCAAGATGTTGTTATAGAATAGTATTTTAGGACAGAAAAGACCCTTAGACTTGTTTTGTTAATACATTTTGACACAAACCAGATTTGTGTATCCTGTTCTGATCATAAAATTATAGAAGGTGTTTTTGGACAAGAGACACTATGCCATCAGTCCTTGCCCACTGAAGGCATTGTTGTTTACCATGTAAAGACCTCATAGTTCTGCTAACCATAAACCCTTCTATTGCCACACAGTTGCTTCCAGTCGATGATCGGCTTAAGGGAGTAGATACATAGTGTGTGTACAGGCAGCAAATGATGCCTCCTTTTCATAAGGCGTTACAGCTTCATAACAAAAAAAATGCCCTTACTCCACTGTGAGGAAGCATGTAAAGGTTTGCCAGGGTGTAAAAAGAGGAAAAAGAACAGTTGCTAATTAACAGAATGCTTTGCCCATTCTGTTAATGTGTAGGAATTCTGCCTATGTGTAGGAATTTCCATGAAAACAATTTCAGTGCCTTTTCCTTACATCAGAGTGATAAACTGTTTTCAAAATGCTCCCTTCAAGGGCCATGAATCACGAATTCAAAGGCAAGTTTAGCTGAGTCCTCTGCTGTGAAGTGTGGAGAATGGAGTCTTTGATATTTGGGTCAGTGTGCTCTTCTTTTACTTACCTGTTGATACCTGTATATCCCATTGCAAAGAGAATCTGTATGACACCCTGGCAGATTAAACTATGTAGAACAGAATGTAAGTATACTGAAAGTGTATTTGTACAGTCTAGGAGGACTGATAGAAGTTAATATGAGGTAGAAGGGACTTTGTGGGTAGATGAAGAACCCACGATATTAAATGCAAACTTAAGTACTGTCACACAAACAGGAAGACTTGCATCTGTACACTTGCCCAGTTCCTTTAAATATTTTTCTCACATTGAGTTGAGATTATATAGATAAGGTACTTTGATATTAATTAAGAAGAAGCAAAATAATAAATTTGGTATGTCATACATAAAAACAGAAACAGAGGCTTGCTTTGTGGAGGGGGAATGTGTAAGTAAGCATCTTTTGTCGTTGCAGACCACACTGTGACACATCACTCAATAATTCATCATGGCTTTTGCCTCTCCTCCTTTGAACGTTCTCACACAGTGGAGTAGCAGAGAATGTTATGCTTGAGATTACTTAAAGTGAGTTCTAGATTTCATACATATTTATTTTAAAATTTTAGCCAGAGCAATACACCATATACCAGCTAAGGAGTCAGGTGGTTCAAAACCAAAATAAATGAACTAAAGGGAGGAATTATAAGATGGAATGATAGAGAATGCACTGAATTAAGGTATTATATATTTAATGCTTTATAGCGATATTTTTTTTCAGAGATAAAGAAGCATAATGGACTAATAGGTATGTTTTAGGTTCTCAATGACAGCTTTAAGTATTCCAGCAGTTAGGTGGAATAAAACCAGTGTAATCATTTTGCAGCAGAAACCACTTGGTTTATAGGTTGCAGCATTGCAGTGTGATTTCCAGCACTGAATTTTCGCTGTTTTTCTCCTTACTATTGAAAAGTAAGTGTCGCAGTCTGTTCTCTTCTGCCTTTTCTACTAAGCTTACTGGTGAAGAAGAGTATGGATTTTTAATTTATAGGAGTTACAGTTACCTCTGTTTTTCTGCACTACACATAGGTTCCTAGGTCTGTTTTTGTCCCCGTACTGGAACCGAGTTGTAGAAGAAGACAGCCTTATTTGTGTATTTATGACCAATTCCCAAAGTTCCAGTGAGGAGGTTCTCTGGTTTCCTATATGTCATATTAAAGAAGTTTAAACCAGTTTGAATAGTTGTTCAGCAAAACAAGCAAGCTTCAATGTAACTGCAGTAACCTAAAGGAAAGTACTTAATTCAGTGCTTTACTGAGCAAGAATGAACTTAATCATTGTGCTTTCCTGATTTCTTCCCCGAATGAACCAGTAGAACAATGTATGATGATGTTTTCATAACTTCACAATGTCAAGTACTTCTGGTTCTACTTTCTTCAGTGTTTGGCCTGCTTTGTCCCTTGTCTTCACATACAGTAAATGAAGGTGTCTTTCCCAATTTCCTCCTTCTGTTTTTTAGTTTAAGGCTCCCTCAGCTGATTGCAGACAGTCATATAAGACAAATTCGTCGAGAACAGTTTTCTTTTTTGTGAATATCTTCCAAATGCTAAACTTGCAAAAAATCCACATCTTGAGTTTTCATAAGTTTGTAAATTTTCCCACCTCGTATCAGAGTGGGAATAATCTCTTGTCATCAAGGAGTTTGTGTAAGTGTTACAGAGCTAATTTTAGGCTTAGATTCTTTTATCTTTCATGCTATAGCATAAAATGGAATGATTACAACATGATTTTCATATTAGAGGATACATTAGTAGTCTTGCAGTAATTCTTAATTATTTGGAAGTGACCAAACTTGTGAAATCTCCTAAAAAAAAGGTTGAAAGCCATTATGCCATTATTTGTAGCAGAGTGTTATCCTTCTCTGAATTATGAGAAAATTTCATTAAATGGATTTTTCTGCTCTACTGTTACCTACCTTTGTGTAGTCTCTTTACATTATCCCCAACCTAAAGGGAAAAAGAGGAACAAAAGGGAAGAAAACCAAATGTATGAATAAACAATACTATCATTCTCTGCCACTTATGAACTGAGTATCATATGAGTATCACAGATCTTCAGCGTTGTTAATTGTGGGATATTGTCTTCAAACTGAGTTCAGTAACACATCGTGAGACCTGTGTGCCACTGGGAATTTACAAAGGATGGAGGGAGTACCTGAATAGAGTTGAGAGTATGATACTACTGCTCTTTAAAGTGTAATTCTCTGGGAAACCACATTAGATTATGTGGTAAAGTAAGTAAAGAAGTATCCCATGCTGCTGCACTCCTGATGGCAGGCATTAGGAAAAGGAATTTTTATGTTCCATGCACAACTATTACAGCTCCTTGTACTCTTCCCACTGCCTCTGTGTTTCTCTTGAGTAGCTGTGCCTGTATGAGCAGCGTTCAGCAACCAATCAGTAGTACATTTTCATACTCAGTTAATCCAGTCAAAATCATGGCAAACCCAAACTTCCTAGTTTGTGAAGACATGCTTTTACATGTATTTTAATACTTCAGATAGTTACAGCATTCTGTGAAACACATACCGAACAGTAAGATTATTTGGTTCTAACGTAGTACTATAATTTGTTGTGGAAGGCATTTTAGTACTATTACATTCGCTCAAATTCTTATTTTATATTTTCATTTATGTGTGTTAATTTCCTAAGACAAGTAATTGAAATTATTATAAAAATCATATAAGATAAAATCAATAATGAAGGACATCATGACTTCTAGTTTTCACTTCAGACAGTTGAAAACTAAGCTATGCTTTAATTAGGTTTCAGTTCCTTAACTCTTTTTCACTTGTTTCTGTCTGTGTTCTGAAAATCTCTGTCTGCAGATAGTTGTTTGTATGTATAAAGTCCCTGGCTCATTCTAGTGCAAAACAGGTCATTCTGGAACAGTGAGAAACATCACTGAATTTCAAGCAGTTTTTGCTGCTCAAATGGCTCTGTTGAAAAGAGCTTTAGATTAGTACTTGTTTAAGGTTGCTTTGTTGTCTGCTAGAAACCTAATGCTGGTATGAATTGTCACTTGACTGCATATATGCATTATGAGAAAATACACTGTTGTAACCAAAATATTTGACTATAATATTTTTAGGGCTAAAATGTCACCCAGAGTTTTGAGGTTTTCATTTTAATTATCAAAGAAATATGTATGTCAGTCTTTGACACTTCCAGTTTCTGTGTTTTATTCTAATTTTGACCTTCTAGTCTGCAGCACCTTTTGAAATATTGAGCCCATGTCATCTGCAGAATTAAGCATCTTAAGTCCTGATTCTTCCTTCCTTAATGTTAGAAGTTACTCTGTCTTATTTTGAAATGCATGACAATTAAGTTTGTGCTTTTTATTTTATAGTATAAGCTTCTGTGTAACTTTTCTGCCTGTGGTGTTTGTGCATATGAATTTGAGAGTGGGAGGAGAGGATAGGCTACATGAGTGGGTCTCTTTTAATTTCAGTCATGTTGTACTCAGCATGAGCACCTCAACTTACCATTTCTCATGAAGCTAGAGACCAAAAAGGCTATGTGATATGCTATTTATCCATCAGTAAGCTGTCCTGTAAGCAAAAGCCTGTAGCCTGTCACTGCCTAACAGAGAATACTGAAAGCACATCAGGGGCTGTGTTGTGAGAAAGAATTTGAGAAATAAAATTATTTTTAGCTTTATTTTCAAAATTAGAGGCTAATCTTAGTGAAAAAGGTGATTTGCTGTAAAACTAACAATAAGGTACAAATCATGCCTCTTGTATAAACATTTATTTTGCCATATAATTAATCAGATGCTGCTTATTCCTTATAGAAGGTAGAGATGCATCCAGGAAATGTATTAGTAGCTATATGAGTAGCCACACATTGAAATACTAAATAATAAAGTTAGTTTTAATTAATTTTTAAAATTATATTGTAATTTGTATAAATTATATATAACTATATACATTCATAAATTTATAAATTATTACATTTATAAATAAAAAATAAAGTGTACAGTGCTCTGTTCTCATTACTATTTTCAGTTAGATGTAAAGAGATTAAATTATACCAATTTGATGGTTCATTTGGGCTATGCTTATTCACTTAGAATTTCTGAGTAATGAAAACTAGTATGTTGCTTACTTGTAAATAATAGATGTGGAGACTTTTTTATGATCCTCAGATATGATTCAGAAGAATAATCTGGCTGCCTTTTTCCCGAGGAGTATCCTGAAGGCCTACCAAAGTTGAGTAAAATCCTAATGAAGAGCAAGAGACTTTTGATGTCTTTTTTCACTGTAATTACTGATTTCTTGTTCCATAAATAATCAAATATATTTGTTAAATATAGAAATGGAAGCATTATTAAGAATCTGGAAACCAAATACTTAAAAGTCAGGAAGTCCTTAATATCATATATAAATTTCTGCCTTAATAGATTTGCTTGTGCTTATCCTCTAATGAATTAATTTTGTTTATTAAATGAGTATTGTCCAAGTTCTGTGCATCTTAGTCATGCCTGCTTTTTTTGAACAGTGCATGAGTAAAGCATATATTTTGTCTTTCGTAGTGTAGCATCCAGAGCTGCATATAATGCAAATTTAAATATGTAAATTAAAATGTAAGTGACACAAACTTAATGAAACTTTTCCCTTCTGAAATCTGAAATGGAAAGTCTTTGTTATTTCAGTCATAACATTGGATTAATTGTAGTTTATTTTATTGTCATGGTTTTTTTGAAGGGAATGAAGGAGATGAAGAATTCAGTTGAGATGCTGTCATCTGCAGATCTGCATAAAATACTCCAATCTCTAAATTTAAGCATGAAGTCCTCTTTCCTAACCATTTCTGACTTAGAGAACTTCCCAAACCCATTCTGTAAGATAATTACCTTTAGTTCCATTTTAGATCTGTACAAATCTGAGGCTTTTCCAGAGATGTGATGTTAAAGACCTGTGGCTTTGAATTAAGCTAAAATTGACAGATTTAGATATCCCAAACTTTTAAAAGTACTCAGCTTCCCCAGATAGCCTTAGTCTTGTTCTCATTTTTAAAGTCCTGCTGATGCGCGTAACACAATAAACACTGAATATTCTACTTATCTGATGAACTGAATTTGCAAAGGACAACAAATTCTTCACTTGAATTATATCAGTTTGATGTTGTAAAAGTAATTTTTAGGTTTAGACTTAAAATGGAGAATTTCTTTGGAGAACTGAATGTTTGGACATTCCAAATAATTGGTTAGGACAAACTGTAATATGGAGCTGAGCAGACACAACTCATTTCTAGTTTATCACTGGCACTTTTTAGCTCCATTGCTGGTTTCTGTCCAATAAATGTAGTTCCAGAACTTAAATATTAGTCAGATTGCTGGGCAGGGTACAGCGTGGGATTTGTATTATCCGATTTCTCCAGGTGGTAATAGAGAAATGAGCTGGTGCAAACTTTGGGGCCAGGCTGAGAATTTACCAGTGTGTGTGTTGCATATATCCCTTTCCAATACCAGGAATATGTTTTTGAAAGAAAAAGGAAACTGCCAGTCTCCTATATCACACAGAAATATATACTATGCTTTCTATGCTATAGTGCTTAGTATATGTAACTTATATTTCTTTGAAATTTGTCCTGATAGTATATGGGTTTCCATTTTCCACAGCTCGTTCTGTATTGCAAAGGAAGGGAAGTTAATTTCTTTAGGATAAAACTTTTATTTTTTAATTCAGCAATGACTTCCCTACTTATGCTGGGTGATACTGAAGTTCAAGAGAAAAGTTACTTGATATAGTTCAAAAGCCACTTTGTAAATCAGAAGAATTAACTGGGAACAGTATCACATTAATAAATTATACCAGCAGCTGAGCACACAAAACACTGGCTCATGTTCTTCTAGAGTTCCTTTGGAGCTAGCGTTCAGCTTACACTGAGTGAGCTCTGGCTGAAGCTTGGCAGGGACCAGGGAATGATGCTATGTGTTGTAATGAATAGTGGAACATGGAAAGGTTTGAGTGTGTTGGCACAACCCGTGTCTCAGTATGATGAGCTGAACTTGCATATTAGAAATTAAGTCTTGGCCAATGAATGTTAGGTCTGTGTACGCATACTGAATTTACTTGTCTTTAGACTGTGGTATTTCATTCATAATTAAATATATAAAGCAAAGTTCAAAAGAGATTCTTGAATGCGTTGTCCTTCATCTATGCCCTGAAACAAGTTGTTGATGTGAGGATGGCGTGGTTGTCTCCCTTTATTTGGTAGCATTCTTCAGTTCAATTCAGTTCACATCAAAAGCTTTAAGAACAAACTTAGAATACAACCTACATTTGCTACTACAAACTTAACACAGAAATGTATGGCTGTTGGTGTTACAGTGCTTATAAATTCTGTAGTAAAAATGAAATTTACAATTAAAAATGTAAGGTACAGCACATTTGTATCCAGAATAGCCCTGAATTTGCAGTTTCATTTCCAAGCCCACCTCAGAATAAATTTAAAGAACCTGTCTTCTAACAGAAAGCTTCTGTATGAGTGCAGAACAATATGAAAGAGAAATTATTGTTTAAGGTCATGAAAACTGATCTGTCTATTGTTTCTGAAATTCTCCTTGAACATTTCAGCACTGTTCCTTTTGTTCCCTGAATTTAGTAACTTAGCAGTATCAGATAATTGAGAAAAAGTCAGGTTAATGAATACAGGCCTTTTACTGTGCATTTCAAATATGGCTCACTGTTGTGTTTTAGTGGTTCTGCAGTCATGTAATTGTTTGTGGAAGGTGTCAGTCTTCGCTAGGTCATGCAAAACTCCCTAGATTTTATAAGAGATATTAAAATCATTTAAGGACATGTAAATCATTACTGTGCATAGATTTTGAATTCTGAGCAGACTTCTTGGTGGGGAGAGTTCCAAATGTTTAGCAACTGTTCTTACAAGAAATAGTAATACTTCTTCAAGAGATAAGTAACTTCTACAAAATGTGCAAATTCTGTATTCTCCAGAACCTTACTGAGGAAGTGGCTGAGGCATGGAAGTCATACAAATATATTGTTACATGCCTCAAGAGTATTTTTCAGTTGCATAGGAAATATTGCTGGACTTTTTTTGCTTTGAGCAAAAGTATATTTGCCTTGCAATACTTGCTGTGTAAATTCTTGAAATTGAACAATGATCCAGACAAGTAAATAATTTGTGTTTACACCTTTTGGGTTTTTTTACATATTGGAAAAATATTAGTCAAATTTATTGATCTTCCATAAATTAAACATCTCACAACTGCTTTCTAAAGTGCACCTTGCAGATTTCAAATGTTTTGTATTTTTACCATAATTTCTTTTAATTTCACTGACTAAGCTTGTAATATCTAAGGACACATGTGAAGAAGAAGAACTTACAGACGCTGTAGTGTGTCAGTATCACATTAAATGACTAAATGCCGTATTGCAGTTGAAATTCTGTTGACACTGAACTGCTTTCTTCTTCCCTTGATCATTTTAAAACGTGTTATAGCTGACTTCTGGCTTTGACCTGTTTTCAACATTCAGCCAGTACGTCTTTATATCATTTAAAGTATCGTTCTCCAAAGCAATGTGAGTTTATTATGGCCAAATTTTGTATTAAGAGTAGTTCAGGATAGGGTAGCACTGAGAATCTGTGTGGTTTAACCTGCTCTGGGGTTTTTTTGGGAGTTAAACTGTGCTGTTTTAAAGTCATTTTCACAAGCTACATACCACAGAAAGATAGCTCTGTGATCTTCCTTTGCACTATAGTGCTTGCATGAGAAGATCATGACAGTCATGATGCCTGTGTTTTATAATAGATGAAGTACTTACTAGGCGAGTACTGTGATTATTTTAAAGTGTACTCCTACCAAAAGTTATTTTGACAAATATATTTAATTGCAGTCAAGCAAAATTAGCAATAACGGATCAATGCAATGCATATTATGGGGGAATTTTAATTGACAGCATTCTTCTTGGTCACACAAAGTGACGTTCTTTATAGATTTTGAACATCATGTTTCTTATTTGTGAACAAAAAAGTTACTAGAGTGACATTCTGTAGCTAATTTCTTTCCATTTTTCAAAGCAATGTTTGTTTTTTTTAAAAGTGAAAGGAAGATCATTATTATTTTTCAGTTTTGTAATCATAAATTTATAAATGGTATTTGTAAGGATTAACCCAATAGTTTAAAATATTGTGGAGTTCAAAAACAATAGCTGGTTGCACCGTAACAAAAAGAAATTAGACTCAGTGTTAGCAATCCTTCCACATGTATGATGGAAAAATGTGTCCCTGACATGTTCAACTAGGAATGAAAAACAGTCTTTTCTGTGAACAATTTTCTTCTTAGAAAACCATTTTATAGGTAGTACAGATATTAATGTGTTTTACTCATACTTTCCCTAACTATTTACCAAGTACATAATTACTCAGACATTATAGAAGTTTGAGGCAATCACCAATGAGTATATAATTCATTTTGTTCTTAAAAAACTCTGGAGGTACATTCCACTTGTTTGTGCAGGACTGTGTTTCCCTCCTGGTTTGTCTTTTCTTTAACTCAGTAGTCTCATGGCACTCAGTTTGTATAGAATAATGGGTAAGGGAACAGCATGTTTGAGTATTAGAGGTTAGTTAATCAGACCTGTGCTTTAATGATGTGAGTCAAGAGAATTTTTATAGATGTCTGTTATTGAATAGTTCCAGATTGGCAGCACAATACCATACATTCCTTACAAAACCTTGATATATTTCTCCTAACCATTTCTAGTAAAATAGGCTGCCTATACAATTGTAACATGGAACTTAGGGGTTAATAGGTGATACTAGTATGGTGAGGATCGGAAGAATAAAAGTAAGTAAACACATAGGTTGAGATAAAGACAGTTTAAGAGGTAAAGCAAAAGCCACGCACACAAGCAAAGGACAACAAGGAATTCATTCACCGCTTCCTATGGTCAGGCAGGTGCTCAGCCATCCCCAGGGAACAGGGCTCCATCACGCGTAACGGTTACTTGGGAAGACAAATGCCATAGTGCCACATGTCCCCCCCTTCCTCCTTCCTCCCCCAGTTTATATACTCACCGTGACACCCCATGGTGTGGAATATCCCTTTGGGCAGCCCAGGCCAGGTGTCCTGGCTGTGTCCCCTCCCAGCTCCCCGTGCTCCCCCAGCCCTCTCGCTGGCCGGGCCTGAGACACTGAGAAGTCCCTGACTGAGGATAGACACCACCCGGGCACAGCCAAACCCACCCGTGTGCTGTCAGCATTGCTCGCACAGCACAGCCACAGCACAGCTGCACCCGCTGCCGAGAAGGAACTTAACTGCACCCCAGCTGGAACCAGGAAAATTCCACTTTATCTAATAATCTGTGCTTTGTTATTGGGCACAAATAGAAATTTAAATGCTCATTTTAGGAGCACTGTATGTCTTCTCATATGTTGCCTAGTGATTCTGATTTCATGTTTATTTAGATTACAGCAAACAATTCAACTGAGTTAGCTTATAGAGCATTTAAATTACATCTGAAGTTAAAGCAAACTTTAAGAGGGTGCATTTGCTTTTTCCATGCTACCTGCAGTTCTACAACATGAATTCTGTATGCCCTGAGGTATTTAAATAGATACATCTTCAGAATTCAGGATTTGAGAGCTTGTTGAACTTTATTACAGATAATACATGTGTCCTTTTGGGTTATAGTTCTCTCTGTATAGTCTTTTACTTATCAAAATGCAGCAAGAGTGCTATTTTGGAAGATGTCTTAAGTTGTCAGTGCAGCACTTATGAAAATAATCCTGCAAGAAGTTAGAAGTAGTTAGATTTATTCTTAATTACTGGGGGGGAGGGTACATAAAGAGAGAGTAACACTCAATGTAGCAGGAGAATTGTATAATTTAAGAGGATATAGCAGTACAAATTGAGTTTGTGGCTTTTAGGTAAGTTGCAAGATGAGTTTCATATTAAAATTCAAAGCAAATATTTTTTACCATGCTCGTGTTCTGTTTGCATCTTTCCTATTTTTTCTATCTATGTCAGATACTTAAAAGAAAAAAGAAAAAAAAAAGAAAAGAACTGGGATGCTTTTTTACTGTGTTATAGAATAGGACAATTCTAAGAAACAACACAAACTTCTCACTTGCAATGTTTGAATTTTATTTGTTTAAAGCATAATAGTAACTAATTACTATATAGTACCAGGATGAATGAAAAAATAGGTTGAAATTTTTTAGTTTTTTCAGCTGTCCATGGTTTTGGTTGAAGGCAAAGGTTGTTGCTGGCTGCATTTATTCTAAATTACATTTTAAAATATATTCCAGTCCATCAATAATAGAACTACAGCTTCATAGATTAATTTAGATTGGAAAACACCTGAAGTCCAACTGTTAATCTAACACTGCCAAGTCCACCACTAAACCGTGACCCTCAGTGCCACATCTACTCGTCTTTTAAACACCTCCAGGGGTGGTGACTCAACCACCTCCCTGGGCAGCCTGTTCCAACGCTTGACAATACTGTCAGTATTTTTCCTAATATCCAATCTAAACCTCCCCTGGTGGAACTTGAGGCCTTTTCCTCTTGTTCTATTGCTTGTTACTTGGGAGAAGAAACTGACACCCACCTGCCTACAGCCTCCTGTCAGGTAGCTGTAGAGAGCAGTAAGGTTCCCCCCAAGTCTGCTTTTCTCCAGACTAAACACCCCCAGTCCCCTCAGCCGCTCCTCATCAGACCTGTGCCCCAGCCCCTTCCCCAGCCCCGCTGCCCGTCTCTGGACACGCTCCAGCCCCTCGATGTCCCCCTTGCAGTGAGGGGCCCAGACCTGAACACAGGGTTCGAGGGGCGGCCTCACCAGTGCCCAGGGCAGGGGGACGGTCACTGCCCTGGTCCTGCTGGCCACACTGTGTCTGATACAGGTCAGGGTGCCGCTGGCCTTCTTGGCCACCTGGGCACACTGCTGGCTCATGTTCATCGGGCTGTTGACCAGCACCCCCAGGCCCTTTTCTGCTGGGCATCTTTCCAGCCGCTTTGCCCCAGCCTGTAGCATTACATGGCATTGTTGTGACCATGTGTTACCTTTCTTATTCCAGTGAAATGCCTCAAGATAACAATTACTCTGCTGAAATTTGTGTGAGGGGACAACACCACACTTAACAGATTTTAAAAGGCTTAGTTTGTCAATATACTTCAAAACTGGAAAATAGTTTTTTAACACAATTCAAACTTTTCAGGCTTTCTTTTTAGAAAATATTTTTTCCTCAAATTCACAACACAAATTATCTATGCGATTTGTGTTACATTATTAAATGTGGTTTTACCCTCCGGTTTACTGTATCTCCTGAAAAAAAATTAAATCATCCATCTATATGGGTTCAGTAAATACAGTTAAGGACTCCTAAAAGCATACTTCAAGTTTAACGCAGAGCAAATGAATTGTGAATTCCCCTCTTATTTCCATGAAGAAGATAATGTATCTTAACTGAGCCTCAAATTGTGATACAGAAGAGATAGCTCACTCTTCTTTGCCAGAATAATTCAAAGTTTTGTAAAAAAGTGAGTAGAAAGACCAATATTCCATTACTGTATTCCAGTGGAGAAATTATACAACATAGAGACAATACATGTGCTGTACGGATACATTTTTTTATATATTTTTTAATTTTTATTACTAAATCTGTTTCATTTGTTTCATTATACAACACTGTGGATGTATGTAATATAACAACAGAAGGTATTATAATAGCGGCAGAAGAAATGCTGTCACATGCAGAGATTTTAGGAGCAGCGTTAATGAGTGACAACAAGTCAAACGGGTTTTAATAACAGTGTTTATTGAATTGATTGAAAATATATAAGGGGACATGTAAGAATATAATCCATTGTAACCTGGTATAATGATTCTTAAAAATACAATTTTATTTCTTTGTTAAAAAATTGTCATTGCAAGTGGATGAGTTTGCAAGCTTAGTCACACTTAATTATACTAAGTTTTTAGTTTTAATTAGAGCAACTCTTTTGAGACTAAACCTTTTACCATTAGGCCGTTTAAAACCTATGAGATAAAAAAGAAGAGTTCTTTCAGAATATTATTTACATTATTTTAATTAATGATTATAATCTCCATGGTCATTTTTGAAAAAAAGCACTTAATCCCTTAACCAGTTTCCATGATTTGCATTTTGCAAAAACATGCAAGCCCTGCAGGCTTATTATCTCCAATTTTTTTCAAACCAAACTTACTTTTAGAGGATTTTATTTTGTTCCTGTTCCAAGTCCTATTTCCTATCATAACACCTGTTTCTCATGCAGAGTGAACCAATTGGCAGAAAAGTAAAGTTTGCTTCCTTTTGCCAAGACAGAACATGGCCCTTGGCAAGGTTACCTTTGAAAACAGTTTTTCATGCAGAGATGTTGTAGAAGCAGTATTGCTGTTGCCATGATCCTCTGACTAATGAAGGGTCGGAGCAATGGTGTATTCATTCTCATTGCTGGTGGCACGTATATGTAGCCACCTTCTGAGGAAAGTCACTCTGGTGTTTCAAACAGAAGCTAGAGGCTTAACCTTCTAGGAGGAAGGTCAGTGTTAGTTTTTATTGGTAACACAGAAGAAAGCAACTTTATAGCAATATGAAAGATAAATTCTATAGCAAGCTGAAACTCTTAAATTAAAACAATGAGTTTTCAGATGATTTTTAACAAAAACTAGTGGGAAAACTTGCATGTTTACAAAGTTCCTTCTTTGAATCTCAGAGCAGGCTTATGCTTAGTGTTCCATATTGATTTGGGGAACCAATTCCTAACTAGGAGGGATTAGCATATAGACTGAATTTAAAGGTCAGAACTTCAGCAGCTCACTTACAGATTAATTTTTTTCTTTTTTCCACTTAATGGAAAAATGTGTAGCAAAAAAGGTAGAATATTCCTATTAGTACCAATTGTGTTTAGAAAACCTGGCTATTTCCTTTTCCTCCAGTATGTGCAGCAAATAATCTTTTCTGTGACATAGAATGAATACTCAGGTATCTTCAACCCAGAATTTTAAAAGAAAGTTTCCAGTAAAAGTTATTTAAAATGGATAGGCTGTAATCTATTAAGGAGCCAGGAATTTCTAAAGTAAAATCTAAATTAATATATTAAGTGTCTCACAGCTAGAGAAATATTGAGTAAGTATTTATTCTAGCAACAAATGAGCAAATGAAGACAAAATGGAGGAACATATTTTAGGTAAATGAGTTAGTAGCTACTCTGTGGGTGTCCTCAGATAGTTAATAAAAGACCCTAATTCTCAGATAGTGCCTAGTGAACTTCTTGTGTACTGTGATTCTTAAGAAACCGTAGTAGTCCTTTCATATGGAGCACTCTTCAAGGTGAGGGCCTTAGTTAACGTAGCAGCCACACTCAGTGATTATAATCGGCTGCATAGAAACAGCAACTAAACCCTCCCTTTATAACTGTTTTTTCTCAAACTGTTAACTAATTTCTAGGACAAACTTCTATGTCTTAGATTACACTTAGGTCTCAGATTACACTTAACTGATTGCAGGAGAATTTTTTTTTTGTGATTATCAGAATATGGTGGAAAAATACATATTATTTTTTTTTGTTTTCATTGTCCCAAGTGTACATTTCTACACTTCAGCTTGATAGAACTTACTTTGATTGTAATAAAGTATAATAACTTATTTTCATTGCACATACATTTTTTAAGAAATCAAAGCATCCCTATCATATATCTTAGCCTTAAATAGCAATTGTGCTTTGACATTTACTCTTAAAATAGATTTTTCTAGGGAATCTTTGCTTTTCTTTTTTTTACTTGATATTTTTAATTAAACATCAGCACTGAATATGTAAACTGAGGAGTTCCTATGAGACGTAATTTTGACACAGCACTTCTTCAACTTATTACAGATATTGTCATTTTTGCTTTCAGATACAGATTCATTTGCACTCTTTGACTGAATGCACAGAAGCATCACAATGGGTAGACAAACTAAGTTTTTGCCTACTTTGAAATTGGCAGCATAGTGAAAGTGTAAACATCCCGTCATACCCAGCTTGCATTGTTATTGAACAATGCTAACCACCATTCAGTATTCCTAGGAGAATATACTTTAAGAGATGTTGTTAGGGGACAAAAAGGCGTGCTGGTAGAGACAGCAATAGCCCTCCTTACCAGGGCAAGTCTGTGGCTGCAATCCTGTTGAAAACAATACTATGTATCATAACCAATCTGAAAGAGGTCAACTTTTTAAATTCTCTGATAATCTAGTATTTTTGAACATGAGTGCTGCCTTTACATTTTAACAGGCACGTCTCTATGGGAAATTTGAAATGCCCTGTGTTGTTCTGGTAGTGTTACTGGAGACCACAAAGATGTCATTAAATGGTATTCATAAGTCTGTCCTGTTCATCAGTCTGTGCTAGAAAGGATGATATCTCACTACCTCAAATGTAGTTAGCCACTACTGAGAAAGTCTTCCAGAGAGAAACTCAAAGCTTAAAACTGCCTTGAATAGTCAGTCTCCCTCTCCCTTACCTCTTACTGATTATAAGGAGAGCCCAGAAAGCTCAGCCTTGCTGAAGTTAACCTTTGTGAATATCCCTCATGGTACTTCCATTCTTTCAGGACCAATATTCAAAATGCATTTTTTGACCAAACACCTTAAGGTACATATTTCAAGATTCATAAAATTGCTTACATACTCATTTTATGTAACTTTTAGTTTTGTGGTAGAATTTGCCCATGTGATAGAAATTGAACCTGTTTTTAGATGCAAAGTGAATCTGTACTGAGAAGCTGCAGGATCCTCTTTTCACTTTCTTCAGGGTGTGTCATTTCTTCCTTCAAACCGAGTAATATCTCTTGTTAAATAAAACTGTTTAATAACAAGGTCATGGATTGTCTGTTGTATTTAACACTTTATTGAATAACGTGCCATTGGTTTGAAACTCTCTTCATGTTAGCTTGACATGTACATACCACAAACAGTTAAGTGTATCTAAAATAATTTTGAAGCATCCTTTGTGTGCTGTTAGTGATCTTTCTAATTAAATTGACTTGGGTCTTGACTAGCAGGATAATTAGTTCATCCCTTCAGGTTTTTTTCAGATAGAATTTGGTATATATTTTCAGAATCAGTACATTTCCTTGCTTCATCGTCAGTGGTGAGGCAGACATAAAGTGCTTGCTTACAATAAGGCATATGTATTCTGTGACATGTATAAAAGAAGTACTGTAGAATCTTGAGCTTAAGATTAGTATCTTGACTTCAGATTTTAATTGGATTGTTTACTCTTGGGGCATGAGGATGAAGTGAATAACACCATAGGAACGACACCGTTTCTTGAACACAGTTAATTAATCTTTCTCAAGTTTTCTTTAAGTCATTTCTGCATAACTAGTGTAAATTGCTGTAGCTGTGTGATAAACCAGGTCCCACCCATTATCATATAACATACGATGTACCACACACTTGATAATTGTCAAAACTTTATGTGATAACCAGTAAAAGCTCTGCACTTACACAAGTAGCAGGATGAATCAATTATGTCATTCTAGTCATTGAATTAGATAGTAAATTTTGTCACTAAATGTTTATCGTAGTAGCTCTGTATTTTCAGTAAGTTTTCTCAAAACTCGTACTCTACGCAATGAGTTTTTATCAATCTGGAATACAAATAACTACCTATAAGGTATTCCCGCATCAACCCTACAGAACAAAAATAAATATGTGCAATCCCAACAGAGAAATAACAGTCTGAGAAAACCTTTAGGAAACTGGATAGTTTGTTAGTTCGGTACTATGCAGAAATCAGTTATCTTCATGACTGTTTCATTTCCCCACTAGCAAGTTGAGGTATGACCATCTGAAGTTCAAACAGCAGCTCATCTGTCAATTACCTAGCAGAACTTGTGAGAGATTTGAACCATAACTGCTGAAATCACTCAAGTAATTCCTCAGCTGATAAGCAATTCTTTATATAAGATCAGCAGTCTTTCCTTGGATAATTGGTGGCTTATTTTTTTTACAAATCCCTTCATGATGTTCCTCTGACAAATTCAAAACTCAGCTTGTATGGTTCCATTACATTATAGTATAGATGTGTATAAGAGCTGATGCTCTTTGGTTTTCACTTGCTTATTCAGTGACATTTACCCTAACATGGCAAGTGTGTTCCATGACTTGGAAGTAGTATCTAACTGAAAATCCCAAGCAACAGAAAAAAACCCCAATTATTTGGTTCCATATTTTAGACTTTAAAATACAGAAGCAACACCTGTAGCACTTCCTTCTTTTAGATATTTTAACATGTTCTGCAAGGTTGTTTAATATAATACATTTGATAACCAGCGCAGCCAGTTAAACTGAGCTTTGCAACATTAAGGTCACTGTTCTGAATTTAATATGGAATCCCAGAAAAGTCTATGCAGCAGGGGTCTGTGGGGTTCACCTGGTCCTACCTGCTTCTGAAAGCAGAGTTTTATTTAGGTTATCAAGGGCCCTGTCAAGCCAAGTCTTGAGTATTTCAACTGAGGGAGATTCCACCACTTTTGCAAAACTTACTCCAATGTTTAATTACTTTCTGGGTTGTCTTGGTCTCTTCCAGTGTAAGACTGAAAAAATACAGAGGAAAGAGAGAGGAAGCTGTGAATTTTATCTTATTCTGTGCCCTTCCCTTACCCACCCCTCCATCAAAAGGAAAACCCTAAATTAAAAAAACCTCTTTAAGAATTAGCTAAAATGCATTCCAGAGAAAGCAGGTTGTTTTAATGTTTCATTTGACTCTAATTAAAATTGCAGCCAAGGACTGGAGCTTGTGTGTTGGTTTAGTCCTTAATGTCAGCAATGACATAAGTTCAATCATACTTTCTGTCATCTTTTAATTGTTAGTAATTCATCAAAGAAAAATCACTACTCTGAACTTTGAACAGCAGTTCTTCAGGGAATTTGCTGAGATGTTCCCAATTTCAAACAGTATTGAATACCTCCTATTGAAAAAGTAATTTTTAGATCTTTTTTCTATTGTGTTTACAGGGCAGCCAAAAATACTAATTAATTTTTAAAAACATAGGTCATAAAAAGTACAATTCTTCATATTATTCGAACACAATTTCGTATTGTTTAACATATAATACAAATACAGCTTTTCTTTGAAAAATTAAAGTAGTTTTTCTATATTTAAAGGCAGCAATGAAGACCAGGTCTAACTTAGTAACTTTTTACTGATTTAAATCTAATTCTGTGTCTTTTTCCAGAAAGAACTGCTGTCTTAAGATTCAGTCTTTTAAACTTTCATCATGCAGAATGAGTAGGACACCAATAAACTAATGATAAAGCTGATTTGAGCAGAAGTTTGTACCCTTGCTTATATTGTATATAGCATTTTCAATTTGTAAATTACATTTTTAGAGTGGTAATCTATTTGGTTCTTCTGTATGTTAATCTTCTAAAGATATTTCTTTACCAAATGAAGCAATACCAAGACATGCTGTGTTGTTTTTAAACTTCATTTAATACAAGAAAAATAAAAATTTAGAGTTGGAAGAAAAATGCTATTAATGCAGCTAGTATTCAGTAACTCATTTGAAAGAATTCCATTCTTGGGCACTTTGGTGTTAGAAGCCATACGCTTTTACATGGTGTTCTCAAGTGGACTGTCAGCCATAGCTCAAGCATTTGTAAAATAGACTTTATGCTTAGAACAGTTTAACATTGGTTTTGAAAGATGTTTTGGTTTTTTAATAGAAAATTACTTGTTAAAAAGCAGTGGGTTTGTAACTTACTAGTATTCCTATTCAATAATTAATTCTTGTACTAAACTGTGACAGAAGCCTATTAATGAAGGCATTATTTCATTTTATAAACTTCCCTGTATATAATCATCACATTGTAGAAGCCCTTGATCTGAAGGTTTATTTATACCATTCTAGCTTACTACTTCCTAAGTCCTCCCTCCATAAAGTTCTCTGAAGAATTTTGTTCAGAAGTGGTTTTATTACAGTTCAGGTCCCTGCTATGCTCCCACATTATAACATGATCTTTTTAAGAGATTATTCACAAGGTAACTGGACAAGGCCTGACTAATCAAGTCTAGTCTATGGTGCTGCTTCTAAAACAGAGTGTATACAATTTTGGAAGCTTGTTCTGACCTCTTAATCACCAGATAAATTCTCTTGCATTCATTTTAAAATTCTCTGGAAAATCTGCATATCCTTTTTTAAAGCTTTGTTGATCCGTTGACTTCATAGGGTGGTCTTACAAGATTTTGTGTAACGAAATGGCTCACTACTACAACTTTTCAGCTACTTCAGATACTTTTGTGTCACAGCACTGTGCTGGTCCCTCCAGCCCACTACTGTTGTACTCCTGTATTTGGACAAGTGCAGCATATTCTAATGCACTCTCCACAGCACCACTGAAACACCTTCCTGTGTTGTGTTCTTAATCATCAGTGTTGTCTCCCTGCAGCTATTTTTAGCTTGGATTTATGTACAAATCTGAGAGGCAAGCCCAAGAACAAACTGCAGTATCTTCAGTAGTCAGTCAGAAGACAGCAGTTGAGGCCGGTGGGCAGTAGGAGCTTGGGATCTGCAGCTGCGGTGTACGACCAGGCAAAAATAAGCCTGAATTTAATATAAGTACAGGATATTTTGCACTGGATAGGGTAGTTATCAGGGAATGAAAGGCAGGATGAAAGAGGCTTGGGAGTAGCAACCATTGGGTGAGACAGGCTGTTGGGCTCTGACCTGATTTAGGGACTTACTGTAAAGGCAAATTCAGACAAGGGGCTGGAAGAACTGGGGAGCGCAGGCTGATGCTTAGGCAGTTTTCCTTTGTTGAGGTCTGTGCTAAAGTGGCGAGGCGGAATGAACATGGGAGTCACTTAGCTGAGCTAAGTGACACTTAGACAGTTGTTTCTCTGCCTTAACTGCAGGCAGGCATTTTGTTGGTTTGTTAACACTGCATGAAAACCTTGCCTACCTGTCATTGTTAATTGTGGTATGAAACAGTACTAAAATAGTATTTTATGAACAGCACTGAATAAAGAGAAAGAATTCGTTCACAAGTCTTAAAAGCTTTAGTTGGTCAGGTTATGCAACCTTACGTGCTGATTGCCTATTTTACAACATCCTAGTGTTCAGTCATCTTCAGTTTATTACAAAGTATAGTTTACGGGTTGTTTTTCGTTAAGTTACTCCCCACTTTGTATTTGCTCTGTTGAGTATTCTGTTGTGGATGTAAGAGTGATTATGGGAGCTACGTAGATTTGACTGTTGCTAAACAGAGAACTTTTCTCTTGTCTTCTTTGAATTTAATCATATATTTTAATCATTTCTGTAGTTGCTTGTTGTCATTCTGAATTATAATTCAATCATCCAAACTGCCTTTTCATTTAAAGAGCACACATTTTAGTCCATTGTCCAGGTCAGTCACAGGCTTTGTTGTTGTTGTAATTGGGTTAGCCCTCTGATCATAGGTGATTCCTTTAGTGAAGTCAGAAGTAGAAAGGGCATTTAATTCTGGTCTTTCAGTGTGATACGTTGACAGATTTCCTTAGCTATTGAATGGTCAAGCAGTCCTTTCTGGGGTCTTCCTATAACTACTGAGCATTCTTACGGCATAGTTTGTGTTGTTCTTTGTGCCTTAGTAGTTTTGTTTCAGTTTGTGCCCAGTTCTTTCTGATTTTGTCCCTAAATTGCGAGTCTATTATGCTTACTCTTTTGACACAGTATTTATTTCTACTTAATTACTTCTGAGTTCAGGATTGTTGAGGAGTTATGATTTATCCATAATGGCTTTTTCTTACTATTCTTCCTCGTTCAGATAAATTGTGCTTGTTTGACCAGCAGTTCTGTTTCCCTAATGACTGAAAAGAAAGATAGAAAAAGAGAAAGGAGACCAGTTAGTTCAAGATTTGGAATACTTGGAATATAACCAGTTCATTGTGACTTCAATTTGATCTCTTCTATCTCTTATTTCATAATGACTTCCATTACATTGTCCTAAGGTCACTAGATAAGCAGCCCTCTAGTTAAATGTGTCCTAAAAAGTCTCATTTCTAGTTGCCTCCTTTGTCAAAAACAGCCACAAAAACATTACAAAACATTAGGGAATTGTCTGATGTCTTCTGCAGTTGATGGAAGTCTCAGGTCTCCTAATTCAGATCGTTTTCGTAGAAAGCCTTGTTTGTGATGTTCCTCTCTATCACATTCTTCCCATGAAAATACGAAGTCCTTGCCTAGTCTGATTCTGTACTTCAGCAAGTTTCAAGTGAATAGGCCTCATTATAGCTATTTTTTTTTCCAGTAACATTAAATAATTTTTAGAATTTGCAAATTAGTTATTATCTTACAAGCTCAAAATGTTTTATTCAGGAAGAAGCAGCATGTATGTCCACAGTTACTGCCATAACTTTTTGTATGCTTTTATACATATAAACCACATTTGAGATACAGCAGAAGATAACACCATAACTTAACTACATATATACTTGTAATTTTTGCTCTCTTATGTTCTTTATAAGCAGTGAAAAGTCCGTAATTAATAACTTATCTCAGTATGATGATTAACCTTAAATAACTAAGAAAGTGGCATCTTGCTCAAGTTAGTAGAGAGTTGATGAGGCTGGTCTCATGGGCTCTATATTAAATACCAATTTAATGGAATCTATATTAAATACCAATTAAACAACTGTGTGAGATGGCCCTAATACTGTGAAAATACAGCTAGGAAGCTTCTTTTGGTTCCACCACTAGTGAAGTGTGATAGTTTTACATTTCCATAAGAAAGGCATTATTCATTTTTCACATAGTTTGTGTGTTAATGTATTTTCTTTTTCATATATGAGTAAATATAATAATTATCTCCTAGGTAATAAAATAAGTCTTTTTCCATTAGGAAATTATAGATTTATTTTTTTTTTCCCCCACAAATCACTTCATAATAAAACTTCTACTGGCATTTCTTGGCCTAACATAGTGGACTCAGTGATTATTATGCCATGGTTCTATCAGAGTGGCAAAACTTAAATTTTTCTAATACATAGCCTATATTTAATTTCTTTGAGAAGAAACTTCATTAGGTCTTTATGAAACAGTTTCTGGAGAAAAATTCTATTTGGGTTTTAGATTTAAAATACCCATGTAGAAGAATATTCCAACCAAATCTTACAGTAAAACTTCTTTTTAAGCCCTTATTTGCAGGAACATTTTTTCATATATATCCAGATATAAAACAGTTACTCTTAAATGGAAATTGTTAATTATAGAAGGGTTTCTGCCATTAGATAATACAGGATTGGAACAAGTGAGTATCATTCTACTTGAATTTAGAGGCTCTTTATGTTGCGAAAAGGGTATCCTCAGGATGTTTTATGTATTACAAAGCACGGAATTAAATTATAAATTAAATAAAACCATTATGTGTGCTTTAGTCACACAGTAGAACTCGTCTGTCCAACAAACCAGTCAATACGGCTGAACACTGGTAGAGTAAGTGTTTTTTAACTAAGTTACACATATGTTTCAAACAGTAATTCAGTTATAGCATAATATTTTCCTGTGCTGTTATTTAAGGTAATGCAAGTCCATCTTGTTAAGCTTTGTGAAATTAGGAATTAGAGATTACAGAGACTAGATTTTGAAAATTCATTTGATATAAAATCTGGACTGTCACAGTTTAAAAAAGGACTAAAAATGTGTCTATGTATATAAACACTTTATATTCTTGTACATATGTATAAAAGCAGAAATTTAAAACAGTGGTCAGTGGACTGCCAGTGGGTCAGCAGCCTTCTCCTATCTGCTTTCTGAAGGAACTTTCTGTGCATTGCTGACAGTATCCCTCTCAGTTGCTTGCCAGGTGGGCAGTTTGGGAGGATCACTAGTAGGGTAGGAGGGGATGTTACAGAGCTATACAGCAGCCGCTGTTGCACCCTGCCTGAACAAGGCTTCTGCTGCTGCAGGGTGCAGAGCTGGTCTCCATCCTGCATCACCACCTGCAGCAGTCACGGTGCAGCAGTTCGGGACCCTTCACAAAGGAGAGGTGCATTTGGCACAGCAAGGGGACACTGCCACAGGCTGGTTGTCCCCAGTACCCTGGAGCTGTACTGGCAGCTGAGGCGCTGAAGTCACAGTGACACTGTGCTGCCATGCATTAGGTGGGGATGCAAGACAGAGGCTAAAGGGCATGAACTGGTGCACTGGTACACTTGCACCAGTTCAGATTTCCATGCTATGGTCAAGAAGGATAGTGAGATTTATTTGGAGGTGTAAAGGTATCTTCACTGTCTTTTCCTTTCCAGAAACATTTTTGCTTACATTCAAAGCAAATACTGGGTTTTCATACTGTTATTTTGTAATGCTTCAAAGTTTATTATTAGCCTTAAAGATCGTGTGAAAGTCAGGTGTTTGATCTGGTGAGCATAATATTTGAATGATGAATCTGATAGATCGGTTACAATAAAATGTACAGAGGGACAGCAGAGCACAAGAGGAATTTTTGTTTACTCGTAGATCATGATGATTCCAATAGCTTCAACGTACTAAATAACTCTTTTATGTTCTAGTGTAGCTATATATATGTGTTTGTGAGGAGGCAAAACAACCCTGGGAACTAAGCAAAACTTATCTCAATTAGGCCTTAAGAATTTGTACTGAGCTTGTGACAGAGAACATTAAGTTCAGTGATGCCGTTAGTGAAGGAACAGAGGTATCCCACGGTGCTGTCAGTGTGGGCAGGGAGGCTGGCACAGCATGGTCCTGCTCTACTCATAGGTGTACCAGCTGTCCCCTCCCCCAGGCTCGCTGCCCTCCTTTCCTCCACTGTGCAGCGAGTTTCCCCTAACAGCTCCTGATTTTGTGAGAGAACTGCCTCAGGTAGGTGTCATGCCTGTTCTTGTGCTCGGGCAGTCTTTAGAGTTTCTATGGAACAGTTTCCATAGGGAGCAGTGTTCCTTTTATCCCCCTTTGAAGCTTTAAGGGCTAAAGCCTTGCCTTAAAGGGAATCCGCACTGAGGCGCTTATGGGGTTGTGGTGTTCCTGCAGCAAAACTATCAAGAAACAGGAAAAGAAAAAAAGTTTTGCAACATTATTTAAATTGTAGTAAATGTGGTGATAAAGGGCAGAATCACTGTGTTTAGTATTACTGAGTGCCACAGGTGCACAGTAATAAACAGGATATAATTATGGAAGTCTTAATGTGATATTAGCTATGTAGTTTCATTTCTTTTCGTACTGTAGCATAATTGTGTATTTAGGAACCCCTTCAGAGACATTTCCTTCAAATTTTAGATTTTTTTATAGACACTGAGGTTAAAAATAGAAATAATTATTTCTATAGTTAGTAAATTTATAATGCTTCAGGTATCCCTGGAACTTCTTATACCACCGCCTTATAAGTATATAGCACTGATATGTAGCAATAAAAAAGGCAAAATAGAGTAATACCATTATCTCCAATTGAAGGCAATGTTACCATTAAGAGAATCTGCCCCAAAGGTTGTATGTGTTTCTCAGATATGCCACATAAGTTTTAGATAGACTTTGTGTTGAACATGTTTCTGTGGAACAGTAGAATACTGATTTTGCCTCTGGCTTCCTTCCAATTGGCTTTTCATCTCCAGAGTTACAGTTAAAAATAATATTGGTTAAAGGCCACCTCTTGGTCTCTTCCTTTAATTGTACATCTGGGTACACCAACTTGTACTTTTAATGCCTAAGTTGCAGTATGGTTACCTCTGTCTAAAATATTAACCAGATAAGTCACTTCTAACCCTATACTAGCAACACAATGGTCTGTCTCCTTTGATGAAATACAAAATTAAAACCATTAGTCAAGACAGAGCTGTAATAACAGCATGTATCATTTGACATAGTGCTCAAACTTTGTAAAGTGTAGAAGTAATATCCTTCTTTGGTCTTCATTTAACAATCGTGTGCTTTCACAGGCTTTTCAAGAGAACATTTTAGACACTGGAAGTGCCTGGAAATCAAATCTTTATTAAATATTTATGGAGGAGGACACCTAATGACTTCTGGGGGACCCTGCAAAGAGATTCAGTATCCACAGAGTGCACTTATCATCGCTTGTTATTATTATTGTTGTTGTTATTAATTATTTAAGTGCTGGCAATTTTCTCAAAGCTGTACAAGACACAAAAAAATACTATTCCAGCCTTTTAAAACTTTGTCTCAATTAAACTAATGTGTAAAATACACTAACTCACTATGGAACAGACACTTCTGAAAAGCAAGCCTGGTTCTGAGGGAGAGCACCTTTTTTTTACTTTGCCTCACATTACCTCTTCTTTCCCTCTGCCATCCTCACTTACCTGCCTTGGAAGAGCAGAAGTTGCTGCAGGAAACAAATGCATGCTGTTAGAGAAAAAGTAAATGAAGGCCACTGTGTGCTTTCTGATGTTCACAGTAACTGTAGGTAGTTTTGATTTTTCCATCTCTCCTGTGACACCTTGCTGGAGAGGTTGGGAAGGGGCACTGTTACTGCCTTCTGAAAGAGGAGGCCTGCATACCCAAAGGCTTTGTGGACCTAAGAAAGGTCAGGGCAAGAGAAAATGGGGCCAAAGTTCTTTGTGGACTGGGTGAAAATAGAAGAGGTTGGCTGCTTGGCGTACCGGTACTGATTGTCATTGCATGGAGAGCACTTGACAGTCTGAAGGAGAGAGATTAAAAAAAGACTTAGTACCCAGTGCTGCTGGTGAAAAAAGGGGGGTTATTTTTAGGTGCTGTTCAACATCTAGGCTAAACAGATACGCATAAGATTTTTAAAAGACAAAGCAGATTAAAATTACGAGGAGGCTTGTTTTGATGGGCAATACAGTTTGACAGAAAGTGGAACATTGTAGCACGTGTGTTTCAAAATGGTTAGGTAGCAGTGATACCAAACAAGCAACTGGACAATTGATTAGCTTGTGTGGGTAGAGACAGGGAGGAGGCAACCCTGAATTGAAACTTCTGACCTTAAATAATGAGGAAATGGTGCAGAATACAATACTATCATCTTCCTTGAATAATAATTTTGTAGATCCTGATTTATGTTTTGCAAAACAAACTAGCAGAGAAGGAAGTTTGGCAGTTACCAGCATGTGAATGAATTTCCACAAGAACAGAGGATAAAATGACAAATAATTAGAAATGGGAACTACCAGTAAAATAAAATTAGAAGAAAGAGTAGGCATCACAAGATGTGACCACTGAAATCCCAGTGCCAAGGAGTGTTCAAAACCTTTGGAGAAAAAAATGACTGAGAACGAAGTGGCCTCAAGGATTTTCTAGGACAGGGAAACAGGAGCCTGTGAGAGCAATTCATTCAAACTAAACTGGAAACAAAAGTGTGCTAAACTAGATTGCACACAATTCAAATGAGAAGCAGTAGCAGATGGAGAGGTGAATATGTGTGTATTGGTTCTTGCAGGTAGCTCCTCCAAGCTGTGTTCATTACAAATTATGATGAACTCAAACCATTGTGTATATTAGGTCTTTTATGTTAATTAGGAATTGATTATGGTTTACTAGCAGTCCTGGTTTGTACATACCACACAATGTTATAACAGATCTGTGTGTGTTGTTTAATGTATATCTGTCAGCTGGCAAAAGAAAGACTTTAAATCAGTAAAACATTTGCAGTTTGGTGCAGTTACTTCTGGTTTGGACCATTATCTGATTTTTCTAATATTATTTAAAAATAGAAAGCTCTAACGTTTTAGCACCAGTGGATTCTTCTTTCAGTTTATTACACATTTCCAGATACTTTCATGTTGGATAATGTTTACTTCATTAAAAAGGATTACACTTCCTTTTAATATTCCTTTACTTTGTAAAAGGAGAACAACATCCACAGATTTGAACTGTATTTCCTGAATTTAAACAATGTAAGTTTTTTCAGATGTTAAATGCATTTAAAAATAGAGCTCCTGAAACCACACATGTGAAGAATTATCATATCTAGAATTAAATATTGAAAATCTTAGTTTATTGCAGTTTTCTACTGCAGATTAAACAGAAGCATCAAAAACTTTAAGTATAATCTTTTGCCTCAGAGTTTGAATGATGTAATCATCAATCCATCACATCACACAATCCATCCAAGTGTTCAGCCCAAATTAAGGAAAATCATGTAACATCAATGCATTGAGATTTGTTTCCCTGAACAGAAACACTAAATATGAACATAGAGTGAGTTAGATTTTTAGAAAAGTTGCTTCCTGCAAATAAGGAGGGAACAAAACAGCCTTTTAAACAAAATCTGAACAAATTGGTTCTTGCATTATTTTTTACCTTTAGAAGTGCTATATTCGGTGGGGTGCTTATTGTGTGTGAAAGAAATGCTAGTTACCTGATAACAAATTTGTATGATTGTGTGCATGGAGTAGACTGTGGAATATGGTAGGGAAAACTATGGGAAAAGACACAAAGAAAATTGTCATAATTTTAGTTTGATGATAGCCATGATAACTAATGGGAGATGAGGAGCTGTTCATTATGCTACCTGTAGTTCTATCTGGATATGGATATGTTGCGCTTTGGTAAAGTTTACAAAACTGCTTTTGCTCCCAAGTGTCATTTTGCATAATAAGGAAGGGAAGGCAGATAGCAGTTACTGAATTTTGCAAGATGAAATCAGGAGTCTTTATGAAAATTACAGGATCATAAAAATGTAAATCTGGAAGAGTAATAATTTACTTTAAATTCATTCTCTGTTCTGAGGCAATTATCAAGTATACTAGGAATATCCATCACAAAACTACGTCTAACCTCTTATACCACACTGCTTCCTAGGAAACTTGTTCTCGTGTTTAACTGTTCTGACAGTAAAGTGGGGGGACATAAGCGAAACAATCTTTGCTACAAGTGGTTTCTTTTTCTTCCAGAGGTCATGGAGAACAATATATCAGTGTCTTTTTTAATAGCTACATTTGATGTGTTGTAAATCTGTTGTTATATGGCTCCTTCATATCACACCACCTAAACCCAGTACACTCAACCTGTCATTCAGTTGCTAAAAAATCTATCTGGAAGTGATTTTACCAATTTTGAAAATGATTTTGAAATTTCCGGAGCTGGAAACAGAAGGGAGTGTGAAACAACTCCGCAATAGAAATCACCCCTTGTGCCTCGCACTTTTTAATTTCATTAATACAATGCTGAATGAGGTTCACTTGCATTGTGCTGTTGACTCCTGAATAGTCCTGTAATAAGTTTCTACCAGTCTTTGGTCTCTTTGCCTTTATCTTTACCAAAGCAGGGGAAAAAAAATACAAATCTCTGTCTGTTCGTTTTCTCTGCTTTAACCTGAAGAGGGGTCTAATTTTGTGTATATTTAGAAAGAAAACATGTTGAAATCACACTTCGGTTTTACATTATCGTATCATGAGTAATAAATTATTTTTAATTATTCAAGGCTTGCCGGTGAACTCCTGTGTACTTCTGGGCAGGATCTGAGTTATAGGGAAAAATGGGAAAATAATATTTATAGTTTTTTGTCATGTGTAAAATATAAAGTATATGTAAACTCAGTAGCCAAATAGGAGAAGTACATAAATTAATAGAAGTTCTGTTGTCAGTTGCTTGTGAGAGAGTGTGTAAGAGTAATTTTGGAAAATTGATGTGGTGGAGCATGACAGTTGTCTAAGTAGTTTGTAATCAGAAATCTTGAGTCACGTCATTGTTAATAGTATATTAAATCTGTTAAATATATATTGCTACTGCAGCTGTCAACATCTCCCTTTTCCACTTTCCTGCCATACAGACTCTCTCTTTAACTTTTCTTTCTCTCGCTGTCCTTTCTTAGGCTCCTTTCCCCGCTGTCTTTCACCCTTTCTCTTTCCCCTCTCTGTTTTTCACCTCTTGCTACACACTTGACAGTATAGCAGCAACTTTCACACCCTTGGTTGCGAGAAAGTGCAGAAGGAAACAGTCAGAAATTCTCATGGTATTTTAATATTTGCAATATGAAATAAAAATAGCTCTCCTTACAAATAAATTACCAGGAAAGACAAAGCCAAGTGACAAACTATTCTTTCTTTTAAATCACTGAATTTAAATGAAGCAAAATGTTTCGGGTCAGATGTGGGTTAAGATGGGAAAAATGAAAAAAACTTTTTGGTTGCCTAACTCTGATAAGAACTGAGAGTTCTACTGAGACAAAGTCATCATGCCCGAGACCATCAGCAGAACAGGCAGCAGGGTATACTTTCTCATCAGATAGCACCGGTTCAGGCTTATCAAAATCAAATTAGCTAGCAGGAAGCCAGAATTCAAACACTGTTGGTTGCATTTGTACTTTTAGTTCTTCACCTGATGTATCTCTTTGGGTACTAGTTACCAAAGCGTGACAATTTGTAACTAAATGGTTGTGAAGTCTATGCAGTCTATATTTATATGATACAGTGCAGTGCTCCGAGTAAGCTAGGTCACATCCTACATTAATGCAGCCCTCTGCCACAGCTGATTTGTCCTACAGAGAAGCGTTACCTGCATCTGCACAGCACTGCATTGTGCTGTGTAGATGGTGCCTACATTCTATTTGTTTCTTTGTGAGTGAGGAAGATATACTATGTACATACTGAAGTATTCACAGAACTCAGTGTCTGTTTAACTGGATTCTTATTGTTTAAATTTTATTAGACAGTTGTTAGGTTAAGGCATGAGGGTTTTCTTCTTTACTGACAGTGTGTGGGAAGCTACATTTGCATGAGCACTGGATTTGGTTGTGGTGCACAAAACAACATTTCTGATCATTTTTAATGTAGTTGATAGTTCATAATAAAATTTGCTCTTGATTTGCATCATGAATCCACAGTTAATTATGAATAGCTTTATTTCTGATGCAAAGGTGCATATAATTGCATTTTAAATAAATCAGACAAAATAATTTGAGATGTGTTTTGATATGTGATTATATATCTCTTTAAATGTATTTTAACATTTAAACCAAATCTCCTTCCATCCTCCAGGCTGAAAAAAGCAATGCATCGAAATGTTCAGCCCAAATTAAGGAAAATCATGTAACATCAATGCATTGTGATTGGTTTCCCTAAACAGAAACGCTAAATATGAACTTAGAGTTTTTAGAAAAGTTGCTTTCTGCAAATAAGGAGGGAACAAAACAGCCTTTTAAACAAAATCTGAACAAATTGGTTCTTGCATTAATTTTTACCTTTAGAAGTTCTGTGGCGTGCTTATGGTGTGAGAAAGAAATGCACACAAGAATTGTTTCATAAAGAGATGTGAAACCTGAGATAATTTATGGTTAACATTTTAATGATGGTATTTACAAAGTTACTTATTTAATTGATATGTGAACCTTAACATGTCTTGGATGCATCTGGTTCCTCATTGGAGAAAATCTCACGAGGAAGTATCAAGTTCTTTCAATGTGTTCTTCAGGGATTTCAGATTTACTTCTTGTCTTAAAAAAATTTCTGTATTATTAAAGTTTCATGCACTGTGACCTGATATTGACACCCTGGCAGGTTATTGTCTTGTGTCCTGTTTCTGTTTTCCTGATTTGCAGCATTGGAAGAGCTGTAGTGAGACAATTCTTGCTATGTATTGCTGCCCATAAATGTTTTTGATAATCGTCAGTTCAGATACTGAAATAGGTATGGAAGGGCTACTGTATTGTTACTGTTCTAGGTGATCTCTTCTAGGTTTGCTAGAGATCAGGTAAATTGCTGAAATTAGTCGGTGTGTCTGTTTTCTTTCTGTACTGTTGACTGGAGATTGTTGATCCATATGCAAATCGCATTTGTCTAAGGATAGGAAATTACTTGGATGTGTTTTTATCTCTTTAAATCTTGGTTTTGAGATTAATGGGAAAGTGCTCATGGCTGCTAGAAACGTTTTTGTATATGATTCTGTCTTGTGGTGCATGTTTTTCAATATTAAGCATTTCTTGAATAAATTAAAAAACATGGACTGTGGTGGTTTCAGTAGAAAAGATTTTACTGTGGATTGAATGAAATCCAAGCATTAATGCCAATTAATGACAGAGATACAGACCAGGCAAAAGTGAAACTGGATGTAGAAGCAAGCACAAGGCAAAGCAAGGCTTCGTGTTCTTCAGGTATCTGTCTGCCATCATTGATCTAAAAACTAATTTACTGAGGAAATCAGTAGGTGCTGAGCTGTTAACTGAAAAGACTGTAATATTTCAAAGACTCACTAGCATGTAACACTAAACAAATATGAAATAATGTTTTATTTAAAAATAGGAGGTATTTCTTCGTAACTTTGCTGTATTCATTTGTTGGTTCACTTTTTTGTTTGGAGTGCCGGGGCAGTACCTTCATGGTGCTGAGTACAGCTGTCCTTCCTACGCTTGCTTTGTCTTGGAGAAATCCTTGGGGTTTTTTGAAACAAAAATAAAGTGCAATGAATAGTGATGTTTTAAGAATCAATTGCAAACCTTTGTTTGCATGTTTATTCTTGATATTTTCTTCATACTTGGTAATTTGGTAGCCAGTATTTTTTATTAAGTCATCATATTTTTTGTAGTTCTTTTATTTTTTTAATTATTTTTCCCCATCAATTTAAATGTTTTAAAATATTATTGACACAGGAATTAAATGGTGTGATTAAAAATTGTGTGAATGAAAAAGGTTTTCAAGTAGCAACGATAATAAGTCAGTTCAATTAGCATTAAAGAATCAAACAGCTGTAGTATCCAAGTCTTATCCAGTAGCTTTACTTTTATAAAAAATTTTAAACCATCCTGCAGTATGGGTTGCTTATAATGTCTGTCAATAAGTAACTCAACAATTTCCAGCCCCTACTTAGTGAGATTTTTTTAGAATGAATGTCAGAACACAGCTTTATCATTTAACAGCTAATTCAAAAAATATTATATTTTCATATATATCAGCACATCACATATATCCCATACATCAAAAAAAGTTACATTTGTAAAATATTTTCTACTGTTACTTGGAGGTGCTAATCTCATACATTTCTCTTGGTTCATTCTAATTTAGGGTTTTTTCTGTCATATAATCATCTTTTTCTATCATTTATATCCTTCCTTCAATGTACATTTACAGTCATTACAATATAAGAGAGGATGCAGCAAGCAGTTATTTTTTTATCCTTTATTCATTCTTTTATGTCTCCACTTAAAAGTTTTAATTAGTCCAATAAGCAAATTATTGTCCTTTCTAAATATGAGCATAAATAACACTTTGATTCAGTCATTTAGTTTTCATGGGCTCAGAGTGATTAAAAAATTCATTTTTATATTAATTAGTTGCTTGATAATCAAGTCATTATTATCAATTTACTCAAAATACTGAATGGAGAAAATTAGGATGGGCATATGAAATGACGTTTTCTACTTTTCAAGCAATCCAGGAAGTTTAACAAATAACCTAATGCAGCCTTTCATCACAAAGTAAAAATGGTTGTTCTAAGAGCAACAGCTATTTTATTCACCAGCAAGAGACTTTCAAGCTTTTATTTTATACAATGTTTATTTTGTTGTTTGGGTTTTTTGTCTTTTAACACTTTTTTATTGATGAGCAGGCTGTCTCTCTCAGGTGATCACTTGGACCACAAATGTCATGTACCCTGTTTTTATTGAGTTTTATACTCACTTCTTCTGTTGACATGGTACTATTATTAAGAACATTTTAAGATTTGAGTACAGTTCTGTCATCTTCTGATATGGGTTAAAACCTTATACATAGTGACAGACACTGATCTCTGGAAATTGCTTTGTTTCAGTATATCTAATTTTCTTCCCCACATGATCTCTAGCTGTTATTGTGGCCTTTCCCCCAGTAACTCACACCAATATTCAAATGCTGTTGCTAGCCCAGCAGTGTATGAAAGATATATCTGAAGTGTAGGATTGCAGGTTTCCTACTATTGTGCTTGAAATTTGTAATGATGTGTTCTAAGGCAGGGGTCTAAATAACATTGTTTTCTGAGAATGAAGAACTGAACTATATAAAAAATTTCTTTGTATAGTATCTATTGTACTAACAAAGCATCTCAACTTAGATTATCATATATGCTTGAACTTCTAGCGGTGTAATTACCTTATATAAATTTTTATGAGTTTACAAGACTGTACTTACTGCCATTATTTCTTAATTTGTCTAGTTTGATCACATTTCAGTATTTTTCTTTTAATGTGTTCTATAATAACTTAATAATAATTCATCGCTGTTTTGTAATTGACTAGCAACTAAAAAAAAAGGCTGTAACATATATTATTTTTCTTATGATGAATGTATAAATCAGTATTAATCTGTATTAACCAGTACAATCTTTATGGCAAAATTGGCCCTTTGTAATCTGTCCTCTGTCTGGGGCAGGAAATAATTGCACATTTAAACCTGGTTGCCCTTCCTCTGCATGCTGTTATGGTTATGGTTTTAACAGCCAAGAAAGCTGAGCGGAATTGCAATTTAATTTCAGAATTCCAATTGCCAGTTTCCTATACAGCTATTTGATGGATGCCGATGATAAAGCTTATTGAGGTATAGATGAGAAAAGCCGACATTTCTCAGGTCACAGAAATTATTGAAAGCTCATGCATGTTTCAGGTTTATTTTAAATGTGACCATGCATAATATGTCCTAGTGGAAATTATTTTTGCTTTCCTTTATGGAGCAGAATTACAAAATATCTCTGTGTTTTGAGGGGTTAAATTTACATGCTATTGAATGAGCTACAGCAGCTTTCACAGGCGTATTATTTTAATAAATGCATTTGTGGTTAATTGCTCCCTTGACGATAAAGGGAATTGAATTGCCAAGCCCCAGAGCTAAAAACCTCTCCAGATTTAGCCCAACAGCCAATGCTCTGTAACTGTTGAGTTTCAGCAGCTCATAGCCTCTGTGTATTGGGGCAAAGAGGGATTTGTATTGTACATTTACTTTTGGAATAGATACCCACTTACGTTGGAGCCATAGTGCAGATATTTATCTCCCAGAGAGAACAGCTTGTCTTAAGTGAGGGAATGACTCTTTAAGTAACATGGTGACCATCGTAGGATGCCCATTGTAATAAGGCAGAAAAGATCTTCTGGTGACAGTTTGGCAGTGGAAAAAACTTAGTCGTGGATGGAGCTGTCATGCACACCAGGTGGCAGCTAAATACACTGTTCAGGAAGCCCTTTAGAAAGCCCTTCAAATCAGCCAGGATGTTGTTTAGGCATCTTAAAGTATTGTTTGGCATGTCTACTTCACCCGGTAAGGGCTTCTGTGCATAGTGTTTGCAGGAATTCTTGAAATGTCGGAGAAGCATTACTGGTTTTGGTTAACTCAGTGAACGAAGGATTACTGGCAGGTTGGGATTTTTCTCTTTAAGCATTTCTGTGGTAAGCTTGCTATGCTGTGCTGAATTAGTTCTCTGTATAGAAAATTCCCATTTTATCAGCTTTGTCTGGCTTTGAGCACTTTGGGACTCATTTTAAGTTGTAATGGTTGACAAGAAAGTGCCCAATTTATTGTGTAAAAGTAGAAAATACATAGTGTTTTGTAATACAGTTTTGTAATTCCTCTCTTCATCTGGATTGCTGATTTTAAGGGGTGAAAAACGTTTTAAGGACAGAGGGTAGGCTAGTAACATTTCAGTGTACTAAACTAAACTAAACTAAAGGTTCTTGCTGGCTTTCACTGCTTATGTTTTAACATCCTAGGTCTCAATATTGTAATACTTATGTGTGTTGTCTTTTTTCAAAAGAACAGATTTTCAATTGGCAGCTATGGTCTTCAGGGAGCACAACGAGCTTGGGCAAAAATAGTGGAGGTAGCTTTTATATCAAAAGACTTACTGGTATAGCTGGCATTTAGAGGAGTTATGAAAGGGTAAGAACCTGTAGATTGATTGTGTCTCTGCTCTTTGAAGGTGATGTGTTATATGCTGTGTTTTGCAGAAGGAGAGTTACATAGAGACTGCAAGTGTTTTGTTCTGATATATTTTTATTCTTGCAGTTGTGCATTTTTTTTACTTTGGCTTGGATAATTGCAGCTATAATTTGGAGTTGTTCAAAATTTCTTTCTGAATAGGCTTACAAGTCTCCTGACAAACTTTATTCTTCAAACTTTGAAGGCAAGGTAGTTGACTGAGGTGGGCTTTTTGTCTATATTATTGAGGATTTTTTGTAGGTTGTCCAAGACTCATGAAAGAATAAAAGTTTTTCTCCTCATGTAGGATCTAGGCTCTGATGGCTTTTGTCTGAGTTATTAATGGATGGGTTAACAGCCTAGGGAGATATTGTGGGTTCCATATTCCTCTATGGAAAGAGCCACTTGGTTGCTGTTTAGGTTCCAGCTTGTTAGAGTACAGATAAGTGGTATGCTCATCCCAGTATGAAGCTGGATGAACTGTGTATTTGTTTTCACTGGGACAGAGGAAATTTTTTTATTGTTCATTGTGAGTCTGAACTAACAACAAAGTAAATCCATAAGCTCCTGGAGGTCAAATCACAGCATTCTTTTTTATATATCTGGCAGGAAGACTTGTCAGCAGTTTTCTTTCCCATCTTTCTACTCCAACCCACTTTATATCATAGAATCATAGCATAGAAGAGCTTCTTCCAGAGCTTGTTTAGGGAAGGGCAAACTGCCAGGTGAGAAGCAGAGAATACAGCAGGCTCAGTAGTATGTTGATCAAAAGCTGGAAAGAGCCACTGGGTTTTGGATGGTTTTAAATTGTTGGCATGGCCACATAATTGAAAAAGTAAAACAACAGCATTCAACTTGGTTATAGGAAACATTTAGGTTATAGGTTTGGACACAGTTGACCCTGGTGGAAGGAGATGTTATTCCAGGATCCTCCTTTTTCTAGCATGGTACTTACACAGAGATCTCCAGGTGAAGGTCAAGGGTCCTTTATTTGCAGTATAGATGCTGATTGTCCTTTAATGTATTTTGTGTTGGTTAATTATGGTGGTGGCGTTCAGTGTGTCCCATATTTCTGTGCATGTGTTATCATTTTGTCTGGCACCAAAGTTACTCAGTGCTCATACATACTATACCTTATTTTGTACCCTATGGGTTTCTGTACCCTGGCTTTCTAGGTTGATAACTGCTACCCTTAACACTTTCTGAGCTAACTGTTAGTCTGGAGGAATTGGTGCCCTTGCTGGTAATGAAGTAAGAAATGGTGGGAATCAAATTTAAAGAGCCACTTAAACAAAAGAAGAAAATAGATAGTGAAAGTATGTATGTGACATGCTCCCTGCCCTGGGTCGTGTGCCAAAGGATCTTTGCATCAGAATATACAACACAAGAGTTGAGTGTGGTAGTCAAACTGAGGGTCATGTCTATTCTTTCTGTGACGCTGAACAAAGTTTAGATGGTTAGATATAAGACACTTGCATAAGAGAAGGGTGAAGGGGAAAATCTACTTCTTGCTGAAAATCTGTGACAAAATACTATTGCAAATATTTTTGACAAGGTGTCGGGAGTAATTTTTAGTTTTCTGGGAGTGTTCTGACCAAAGAGGAATGTCTGGTTACTTTATTTGAAATACAGAGCTCAGTATAATTGTAGATCTTCAATAATACTGATACAAAAAAAGTACACATTTATAGCTGGATATCCCACTTTCTACAGGTAATGCTTCCCCTTGTACCCTGAACTGTTTGAAACATTTGATGCTTATATAGTTTACCATGAAACACTAAAAACAAGATGTTTTCAATACCCAGCTTCAGGCAAAATGCATCTCCTTATGAGCATAGATCTCTCCAATAGTCCCCAATTTCTTTTATATGGTTTCCTCTAATGAAAGCCAGTTGTCAATCCTATTCTCAAACACAGCTTGAGGCAGTTTGTACTTATATGAGGTTTTATTAATTCTTCATTTCAGTGCAAAAGATCCTTCCTGGCTTATTACAATAGCCACTGTACTATTGAATATAAGAATATTTTTAAGATTTCAAAAATTCATGAGAAGTGGCTCAGGCATGTTCTCCTGTGTGGCATTGTATGTTGAATTATCTTAATTTTGTTGCCATAAACTGCTGTTGTGAAAAGGCTTTCTATTTATTTCAGCTGGCAAGTAACAATACTGTTACAGATCTTCCTATTTTTATGCATAAGGCAACATATTTTATCTTAGTTATAAAAACCAGACAGCTGAAGCATCTGCTTTCAATACACTTAAAAGGAATTGCATTGATGTTTTTGTTGCAGAAGGAGCAAAGAATATGTATTTTTCATATCTGAAATAAATGAACTGATGTTAAGAGGCTGTGATTTTAAAAAGGCCTACATAGAAGTGAAATCACGTTTGCTGTATTTATTTCTACAGTAAACTGGTATTGGCTCTGACACATGTCTAAATGTATGATGCACAATGTGCAGAGGTTCATTTGGAATCATGATTTTTACTGACTTTTCCTGAGGATTATAAAGCATCCTCATGTTCCCACATGAGGGTTATCTGTATGGAGCAGGCAACCTCTTAATTCACGGCTTGAAGCCCTTTGATCTGCTACAGATAGCAGCCTCTGTCATTTATATTGAACTTCCCACTTATTTTGGAAAGCTGGACTGATTTTCTCCTGTCTCATGCATTCCCGCTAGATGTTTTAAGATTCAGAATTTTAGCTGCTTTCATGACTACTGATTGCTGCCACGGTTTTCTGAAACATCAGTGCCAGCATGAAACACTTGAGGAAGTGTGGAGACATCTTTCTGGAGGACTGGAAGGAAATCTTACTTTTGAAATGAACGATAAAAAGACACTCAGTATGCTGTTATGTGTCAGTTTTCCTCGATTTTCTAAGGTCCATTCCTGTCCACCTTCCCCTCACTTCTAGATAAATGCCAAAGTAAGACAAGTCAATGTGAAATTCTTCAGATAAATTAAGTTTTGCATCTCACGTTTTGTACATGTTCTTTTTTTTTTGCCTTTTTGTCACATCTGACAGATTCTTCGATGTAACTATGCAGCAACTTGCGTTTTCAGAAACAAAATTCAATATATAATTTAAATGTATTATCATACATATTTATCTGGCTTTTATTCATAGGGCTGCTTGGGAAGCTGTGTATCTATTTGCAATTGTAGTCACATGTGTACAAACATAGATACTAACACTCGGCTCAGACTGCTGTCCAAAACCATGAACCATTACTATATTAAGGCCTCTGTAATATTTATTACATAGCCTGTATTATTATTCATTACATAGCCTGTATTAGTATAACAACTTGTATTTACTATTCAGTGATGGTTATGATAATTACTTGTATTGTTTTATCTTTGATTTTCCGTAATTACACAGCAAATAACTGTTTCGAACATCATTCAACATTAAAAAAGTATTTGTTATTTGTAATGTTCAAGATACCTAACCTGCAACAATTCTTTGTAAGATCTGTAAATCCATGTTTGATTATTCCCTAAGAGACAAAACCTTTTTTTTTTTCCTTCTTAGAATTATGTATAGTGGGTTTGGGGGTGCTTTGTATTGTTACATGTTTTTTTTTATTTGTATTTATGCTTAGTAGCATAAGCATTGATGTCCCCTGTCTGGGGATGGATAAGGAGGTGACCAAGAGCTTGTGAGTCAGGATTAAAGGCAGGGCAGGGACAGGTGAAGTTATAGTGGGCATCTGCTACAGGGTGCCTGTCTAGGAAGACCGAGTGGATGAGGCCTTCTGTTAGACCAGTAGGAGCAGCCTCATGTTCACAAGTCCTGATCCTCATGGGGGTCTTCAACCATACTGATATCTGTTGGAGGGGCAACACAGCAGGGCATAAGCAATCCAGGAGGTTTTTGGAACACGTTGATGATAACCTCCTCCTCCAAGTGGTTAGAGGAGCCAACAAGGAGACATGCTGTGCTGGACCTAGTTCTCACCAACAAGGAGGGGCTGGTGGGGAATGTGAAGCTCATGGGCAGCCTTGGCTGCACTGACCATGAAATGGTGGAGTTCAAGATCCTTAGGACAGAAAAGAGGGTGCACAGCAGGATCGCTACCCTGGGCTTCAGGAGAGGAGCCTTTGGCCTCTTCAGGGGTCATGGGATGAAGTGCTGGAATGAAGAAGGGCCCAAGAAAACTGGTTAGTATTCAAGGATCGCCTCCTCCAAGCTCACGAGTAATACATCCCAACGAAGAGGAAGTTGGAAAGAAGGGCTGGGAGACTGCACGGATCAATAAGGAGCCTCTGGACAAACTGAAAGCCAAAAAGGAAGCCTACAGAGGGTGGAAGAAAGGACTGGTAGCCTGGGAGGAATACAGAGAAATTGTCTGAGTAGTCAGGATTCAGATTAGAAAGCTAAAACCTGGATAGAATTAAATCTGTCCAGGGGCATCAAGGGCAAGAAGAAGAACTTCTGTAGGCATGTCAGTGATAAAAGGAAGACTAGGGAAAACGCAGACCCTTTCCAGAAGGAAGTGGGAGACCTGGTTAGCCAGGACATGGAGAAGGCTCAGGTATTCAATGACTTTTACCTCATTCTTCACTGCCAAGTGCTCCAGCCACACCACCCAAGTCACAGAAGGCAAAGGCAGGGACTGGGAAAGTGAAGAACTGTCTGCTGTAAGACAAGACCAGGTTTGAGACCATCTAAGGAACCTGAAGGTGCACAAGTCTGAGGGACCTAATGAGATGCATTTGTGGGTCCTGAGGGAACTGGCAGATGAATCAGTTAAGCCACTGTTCATCATATTTGAGAAGTCATGGCAGTACAGTGAGGTTCCCACTGACTGGAAGAGGGGAAATGTATCCTCCATTTTTTAAAAAGTGAAAAAAGGAAGACTTGGGGAGCTGCAGGCCAGTCAGTCTCACCTCTGTGCCTGGTAAGATCATGGAGCAGGTCCTCCTGAAAACTACACTAAAGCACATGGAAAATAAGGATGTTCTTCACTAAGGGCAAGGTGCGTCTGACGTAATTGGTGGCCTTCATAACAGGGTTACAGCATTGGTGGATGAGGGAAGAGCAAGTGATGGCACCTACCTGGACTTGTGCAAAGCATTTGATACTGTTCTGCAAGACATCTTTTACTCTAAATTGGAGAGACATGGATTTGATGGGTAGACCACTCAGTAGCTAAGGAATTAGCTGGATGGTCACACTCAAAAGAGTTGCCATCAGTGGCTTGATGTCCAAGGAGAAATGGAGAGAGAACACCACGAATGATGAGTATAATGTTCCTCAGGGGGTTGGTACTGGGACCGGAGCTGCTTAACACCTTTGTTGGGGACATGGACACTAGGATTGAGTGCATCCTCAGCAAGTTTGCTGACAGTACCAAGCTGTGTGGTGCAGTTGGCATGCTGGAGGGAGGGAGTGCCTTCCAGAGGGAACTTGACAGGCTTGAGGGGTGGGTCAATGCAATCTTCATGAAGTTCAACAGGGTCAAGTGCAAGGTCCTACGCATGGGTTGGGGCAATCTCAAGAACAAATACAGCCTGGGAAGAGAATGGTCTGAGAGCAGCCCTGAGGAGGACTTGGGGGTGTTGGTGGATGAGATCAGCGTGGCGCTGCAACACACACTTAAAGCCCAGAGGGCCAATCATATCCTGGGCTGCGTCAAAAAGAAGTGTGGGCAGGCAGTCGAGGTGATTCTCCCCCTCTACTCCCTGTTGTGAGATCCCACTCGAAGTACTGCATTCAGCTCTGGGGCTTCCAGCATAAGAGTAACATGGACCTGTTGGAGTGAGTCCAGAGGAGGCCATGAAGATGATCAGAGGGCTGGAGCACCTCTGCTATGAAGACAGGTTGAGAGAGTTGGGGTTGTTCAGCCTGGAGAGGAGAAGGCTCTGGGAGACCTTACAGCAGCCTGCCAGCACCTAAAGGGGCCTACAGGGAAGCGGGAGAGGGACTTTTTACAGGGGCATGTAGTGGTAGGACAAGGGAATGGATGTAAGCTGAAAGAGGGTAGATTTAGATTAGAAATAAGGAAGAAACTCTTTACTGTGAGGGCGCTGAGACACTGGAACAGGTTTCCCAGAGCAGCTGTGGATGCCCCATCCCTGGGAGTGTTGAAGGCCAGGCTGGACGGGGCTTTGAGCAACCTGGTCTAGTGGAAGGTGTCCCTGCCCACAGCACATGGGTTGCAACTAGGTGATTTTTAAGTTCCTTCCCAACCCATTCTGTGACTCTCTCATTCTATGATCTTAATATAAGGAGCTTGAACAGAACTACAAAGACCTGTTTTTTTCCCAGTATACAGTCTTTAAAAAAAACCACTGAAACCTTTAATGGGGACTCACAGTATGTTTGGGAAGTATATGGATATGCTAAGCAATTGCAGGGCAAAATCTGCATTGACTGTACTTTTATTCCATTGCATTTTTTCAGCAGATACAAGATACAGTATAATCATCTAGTTTATTAACTGGTAGATTCAATACACAAGTTAAAGCACTCTAATTTTACCTTTGATTTTTAATATTGCTGTTTCCAAAGGTGTTCTTTTAAACATTTTTCTTTAAATGCTTTTTGACCCTAGAGAATTCCTTTTCCTGCATAAAATTTTATATAGCTCATTTATTCTTATACTAGGAAATATGTTTTTTCCTGATACCTTAATTTAGTCCTTTTTTTATTATTTTTCTTGTCACTCAATTACTGTATTACACTGTGTTATTGACCTCATTCTCTAGTTTTGGAGGCTTTTCATGTATTACATTGAGAAACTCTTTTTTTCCCTTTCCTATAAAAGAGAAGAGCAAATAACTTTTTTCCATCAACTTAGATGTTAGTATTTGAGTGTGTTTGTACGGGAGTATAAACTATAATAATATGTTGTTAATTACATCAGTGTAATTTTCTTCAATGACCACTGCAGAACTGTTTGAGAATCCTTAAGAACAGCTGATTAAGAACCTTTATATGCCTTTGACCATAAATAGAGTGCTTTTAAAGATCAGCGGCCACTTCTGTCTTCCTTGATCTTGCTGGTTTGGGAGGTCTGCAAAGGATTATTTGAATGACTGAGATTTTGCTGGTTTACACAAATCACTGAGGTCGTAGCTGAATCGTTTTATGTGAGGCATAAACAAAATTTAGAACCATGTTATATATAAACTCAGGGAGTATATGGTTTTGATTTGTTCTTTTTGTATTCTATTTTGTTATACTAAGAGGAAAAACAGATTTTAAACGTTTTTGGATGTTTGCAAAGTGTCTTTCCCCCACCCCCCCACCCCCACCCCTGTTGCTTCAACTTTGAGAATTTCTGGGGAAAAGCTTTAATTACGTGAATATATTGCAGTAACAGGTACGGTGAACTTTACCTGTCATCTTAATGTTTCCTTTAAGTGGTTGTAGGTGTAAACTTTTCTTTTATGGCTTTTTCTAATAGACCTACCAGGTTAAGGAAGTGTTCCAAACTATGTAGGAAGTCAAATACTCCTACTGTACAAACATAATCTGAAAATTCTCCTCCTCCATGTTTGACAGACATCACTGTTCTCACCCTTAATAACTCTTGAACTTGACTTGAGCTGTTAACTTCTTGTCTTGTATCTTAAGCACAATTGGTCTGGATAAGTACGAATGAAAACGATGAGTGTAAGTAGACATGTGTTTAAGTGGACACTAGAGGGAGACTTAATGGTTAAGAAGGTGCAAAGAGAATAACTAGTTTCCCATCCTAACTCCTCAGAGTAGGAGTTGCCAACCCATCCTAGCCATTGCCTAACAATAACCAAAACTAACTATGGCCACCTCTGTTCAGTGGTTTAGTTGCTTTCCTCATTGTCAGGGAATATGCTACAGCACACAATTATTACCGAAGACAACAGAAGGAAGTGGACACAGACACCGAATTCCGTATCAAAAGCTATTCCTCTGTGGCAGCCCAAGTCTGTGTGGGCTCCTTCACCATTGCTTCTTTGTTTTTATGTGAAAGTAACAGAACAATGAAGCTTCTGGATGTTTGCAAAATGGTATCATAGGCATGTATTTAATTTGGGGACCTGTGCTGCTGGAACTGTATAGCTAGTTAAAACAGAAATGAAGCCCAAGGCCTTTGGCTCATCAGTGAGGTTTTGATACTTTTAATTGAAATAGGAGTGTAAATGTTAATGTCTTAGAATAAGAGGACATGCCATTATTTGCAGTCACTAATCAGTTGTGAAAATTTAGATTATATGATAGTGTAGGTTCATCTTAATTTCTGGGATTAAAATAATTTTAACTGCTCTTGGTTTTACATTTGTGCTGCAATCCGAACAAAAGAAAGCCATTTGACAGAGATCTTTTTAGAGGAAAAAGGTGCTATGTCAGTAGATATTACTATTGTTAATAAATATGTACAAAATTATATGTGTCAAGGCATCCTGAAGTCCCTGTGCCACAGCTCATAATCTTATTTTTGAAGTAAGGAGCCCAGATGGTGGCAGTGAAGGCAAAGTTATCCAGTTTTGTCCAAGCATTTCATACAAAGATGAGCCATACTGAAAAGTAGAGACATTTTAGAAATCACCAGGTTACCACTGGTAAAAAGAAACTGGCTGCAGTGGAAAGGGAAATTTTTTTTCTGTCTCCAGCTGCCTACGAGAGAGACACACAAGAAATCAAGATCTGAGATTACTGTAATCACTGTGGTATTTTGTGCAGGGACAGACCTTGGTTTCATAATTTCTCATACTGAAGGAAACTGAAAATGGTTCAGAATAATGTATCGGGAGTCGATGGTGGTTATGATAGCTGATGCCAGCTGATGGGCAAGAATTATGGCTGTTTCTTTATTCCTACAGTAGCAAAGTTATTAAAGGACAGAAAAGTCTCCAAATCCTGATCCAGTTGAATAGATACCTGGATTTCAGTTAGATATCTTTCTTACTTGAATACGCTTAGCGCAGTTTCAGTTTCTTACATCAAGGTGCTAAAGACTGTGGATTATTATTCTAACAGCATATTACAGTAATAAAGGTTAATGGTTTATTTTAGGATGCCTTCTATGCTGCATCCATTTCACTGAATTCTTCTAAATTATCCATTAATAACTGTTGTTTATATCCCAAATAAGATTAATAAAAATTCATTTTAGAAGAGGGACTGCCTTTTTTTAAACATGAACTGTTGACTAATTGATATTAGCTGATTATCTGGATTTGAAATTAAGGAAGTTGATGGACAGAAGATTTACATTGTCTCCAACAATTATAAAATCCTATAGAATGTCTGAGTCAGAATGACTGAAAGGTATATACTTTTGAGATTATTTCTGATGAATGCTCCAAAAATTATTTCTTGTCAAATTGTAAATTAGTTGCAGGTCTTTGTGATGTAGTCAGAGTGTGACTACAACCATATCCATCCCTGACATGAAGAAGTTTGTACTCACACTTGCAGGACTTTTTCTTAAAGAAAAAATTAGCATTGTTTTATGGACTGGTTTATAGTCACATTATTTATGTCTAATTTACGTATGCAAGGTGGCAGTGTTTTGTTTGGGAGTGATAGTAAGGGGTGGAATTAGATCATGTGAAACCGCTTCCTCTTTCCAGTATATATGCACACAATATGCTACTGTAATATCGTTAGCATTGTTTTCATATTCATATACCAGAAAAACGGAAAAACCCTACATAAATGGAAGTATAGAAAAATATGCAGATACTGTTTATCTGTTATGTTTCATCTATTCATCATCTTATTAATTCACAGTACACACAAAAATCTTTATCGGAAAAACTTGGCATTAAAGATCACAAAGACAGCAGACTGTCATAATCATTATCATTTCTATCTAAATTGATGCCTGCTGATTATTTACTTCCTTAAACGTGTAGTACTGTATTCAGATATACAATTCAGCATTCTTGATGTTGCAGTGATAATAACTGACTCTTCAATGTTAGCGGGAATATCTAAATCTTTAGCAAAACAACTCTCATCTAGCAGTTGTTAAAGTGTAATATAAATACCTGATTCAAAGATCTTTCACTTTTTGTACTTTGCTGAGACAGTGTTAACATGACCATGTCCCTCTGCTTGTAACTGTGTGATACAATGGGAGGGAATCGTTGTTAGCCAAGGTTCATCAATTACAGATTTTTAAGTGAAAATACAATACATAAGCAGGAATCAAGGGAAGTCTATTAGGAAGATTCTTAGTCAGCCAGTCACATTCTGCACTATTGCACGTTGACAGTTTTGAAAGTTTGAGAAAATCTTACTTCGTAATATTCAAATATGTAAGCAACATATTTGTAAGAAACAAGTATTTAAAAAAAAAATTATGAGCTTCAAAAAAAAAATAATTTAGTGGTGACTTAGGATTAAAGGAAGTGTTACAAATGCTTTATCTGTTTTCATACCTATGATGGTCACCATCTTGTTTGACCACATGTTAGATTGGAAGCCTGCTGAACTGGAAAACATGATTGGTGACAGCCTGACTTATAGATATGTTAGTCTGTTTCTATATCTGTAATAGAATAATGTAATCTCAGGAGAGGATACGATGTTGGTTTTCCTGTGACATGTAACCCACATTCTTCATGATCTGCCACTTCAGCTGGTTGCTCCACTTAGCACAGAAACATTTTTTCACACTGGTCTAGGTTAAGTCTCTGCTGTCAGAAACCCCATCACAGAGTAGGTAAATTTTATTCAGAAGATCCGAGGGAATGGAGTCAGCTTGAAGATGCTTAGACTTTATTTCATCATGGTGATGAACGAAATCACATCTCTAAGTGCCTAGAATATAGTGATTAATTCTGCCAGAGCCACACAACTAAGTCAAACAGGAGAGAGTGGTCACATCAAGATCAATGGAGAGAAAGATCTCAGGACATATGAGCTCTGCTTATTGAAACTCCCCTTGGTTTTGCTGCGAGAGAAATAAACAGAGCTACTGTCATAATTTTCTCAACAAAACCAGTAGAGATACTGAAAGAAGTTCAGCCACATGTGAAGAATTCATGCTGATGCCAGAGGGAAATAAGAAGCGAACTCTAGATAAAGCCCAAAGTTGCTGAAATAATAAAAAAAGGCATTAACATTCCACTTATTAATGGAGTAACCTTACTGAAAACTTCATAAATGTAATTGTGTGACAGCTGGCTAGACCGTGAGTATGAAGAGTCTGGCTCTGATTTTTGTGGCACAATTTTCAGAAGAGACTGGTGTCTTTGAGCGCTTAAATAATGTTAATTTGTTCCATTCATGGCCCCAAGCTACGGACTTAGTCTGCCATATCACTACCTACATGTTTCCTGGTATGTCTGAGACCAACATTAACTAAAACACATCTCTGCAAGCACATTGTGATGCTATTTAGTAGAGGAAATATTTCAAGATCTTGTCATCACTTTGAAGTAACCAGTAGTGGAGTTAAACCTGTCGTCAAGACAGTTTGAAGGCCTAATACTGTTTCTGGCCACATCAGAGAGAATCTGTACCTGGACTTCGAAACTACTTGCCATGGCAAAGAATTTTACATTTATGATTTATGGAGAAATGTAATTTTTCTGCCATGGGGAGGGTCATTATCTCTAAACCAGACTCATCAGGTGTACTTGATGCTGAAAGTAACAAGTGTCAGCCAAAAAATGAAGTGGGAGCAACAGGTAGAAACTCATTTTTCAATCTAATGTGAGCACAGTGCCAGTGTTTTGTGAACTGCCCTAGTTGCCAATTCACCTCCTAATGGAATTCCAATCTTGCACTTAGAAAACAAGTTTTCAGGCCTCCTGTAAGTTCTGGGACCTAAAGACAAATAGAAACTCAAGTGTACCTGTGTCTATTTTAGATCCAGGCAGGTTAGTAAGAAATATCAAGAAAGCTTTTATCTAGGTGACAATTTGAATTTATAATGTTACTGCACTATGTCTAGCAGTGAATAACAGACTCCCTTATGGGTTCTGCCAATAATCCAGGAATTATTTGAGGCTTCCATGTGAACCTTGAAAACTGTTAATTTAATCAGAACTAAGAGAGTGAGAGCATAATCTTTTCCTATTATCTCTGTCAGTGTAACCTGTGAATATCTTAGTATACACTGGAAACTTCTGAAACAAGGTGTCCTCTGACACTATTTATTCTTAAAGTACAGAATGTGCTGATGTTATTTTAGAGATTTCTTCTTACAGGTTTTCTAATGAGGTGCAGCAAATGTGGTGGCAGCCTTAGAAATTCTGAACACAATAGATGTCAGAACAACTTTAGGGAGCAATATCTGCTTTGAATTAATTTCTTAATAACCTGAAACATTGTGTTGAGTGGTGGGCATGTTTCCTCCGGCTGACCATCAGTATGCTTCTGCTGTCTAGGTTGCTCAGCTGTCTGGAAATAAAAGTGCAACTTGTTCTTATGTCTTAGTACTATTCCTTCAGTGATTTCTCAGAGTTGCACGTACGGAAAATATGTAACACTTTCCTGCTCCCCTGCTGTTTCTATCAAGCACACGCACTAGTTACTTTGCTTTTCCCCCATCTTCCCTGTTGAGTGAAAAAATGTGCCTGTGTTACCTTGATACGGAAATTACTTCTTACATAGAGAGATTGGCAATTCCAACTCTGTTCGACCTGGTTTAAGTGGCTGCCAAGTTTTAGACCTACGACTAATGTAGTAACACTGTCCTTTCCTTGTAAAGCTTCAACCATCAGCAACATTTATGATTTAGATGCAATATATGTAGAATTAAAAGGTATGTCTTTAAAGTTGTCAGTGAAATAAATGTGGCTTGCTCTAACCCTAATTTAAATGTATTACTACAGGAAAGTGGGGAAAGACAGATCTGCAGTTAAGTGATTTCATAGATTTTTTTATATTTTATGAATAATGGTTTATTAAAAATTCTATGGAATGATAGTTACATATAATGATTTATGAATACATCACAAAATTCTTGCCTGTGTTCTCCAGAGAGGCAAAAATACAACCTGTGGAAATTTCCTTGGCTTTTTGAATATGTAGACTTTGACTACATAATTTCTGATGGTTTAGACAGTTGCACCCTTGTGGGTCCAGTTGGATCAATTTAAGCAATCATTTGAAGCTGTTCCTGATTGTCTTGCAGCAGAACATAATAATCACTGTCATAGCTGAGATGCCATTAAGGAATTAGATGACTATTTCTGTTCTGTTTCAGTGCAAAGTTAGCTGAAGCCTTGCTGGAAAGACATCTAAACTTAGAGAAGATTCAGGATATTTACATTAGTGAACAGAGAAACAGCTAGAATATTATATTAATTGTTGGGTGCAATAGTTTGTTAAATGCTTCTGGTAGATTAGGAAGAAGAAATTACCAAACTCATAGAACTTCGTCAAAATCATGCTATTTGTTCTTAAGGTTTTTTTTCTTTTGTTTTGGGTGGCAATTTATTACATGTTAACAAATAAGATAGCTTTTAGCCAGTGAGACAATGTTCTGCAGATGGAAGTGCTAGCAGAAACGCTCAGTGATGTTTCTTTTACAAAACTATAAGCAATGCTATGATACACCAAATATATATAATTACCAGCATGCTCAATCCCCTCACAAAATCAGAACCATCTTAACAAGACTCAGGGGACCCTAAGACAGGGGGGACCGAAAAATGTTTCTTCACTTACATCTTACTGTGTAAAGCATCTGTCATCACATTATATAAGGTAAATTTATAATCTTCTTGTGCTTTTGGACTTCTTAATTATGCAAAGATGTTCAAGGTGCCAAAAATTGTTTCTGTTGCTGCATAACTGTCTGGGAAACTGCATTTTCTGTGAGATTCTAAGGGGTCACAGGGATCAGCATTCAGGCTCAATTAATAAAGCTAATTTTTACAGATTATGTGCATTGCATGTAAAAATATAAATCCTTGATTTAGGTAGAATATATCTTCTAGGGTTTACTTTTAGTTTACAGATTTTAACAATGGGTTAACCTACCTGTTGAAAATTGTCAGTTTTTACCTACTACAGCAATACAGACTAATTATCTGATTGATTTTTTGATGGTACTTTAAATCAGGAACAGAAAGGAATATCTCCTTCTTTTCATTTGCTAGTTATGGATTTTCCAGCTACTGAAAACTGACATGTTTTCTTCCTACAGTTTAAAAGGGTGCAGTATATCCTACTACTCTGCCTAGCCACATCATTTTCCAGTAGGATAATATGAAAAGTTGCTCTGTTGAGTGTTGAAGAACATTTAAGAATTCAATAATACTAGGTAAAGTTCGTACATTATTTGGTGGTATTAAAAACCGTATTTACAGAACATAATTGGTGATCTGCTAAGATTTTGACACATATTAACAAATACTGTTCTTTCATTTCTGGTAAATATTTTTGCTAGTATCCTTGCTGTCTTGAGTTAAAAGGAGGCAATTTTACTTAATACAAAGCACAGACAGTACCATCAGGCTTTGTTGTTGTTGTTGCTTTCTCCAAGCAGTGTACCAGCAATAGAAATGCTAGCCAGACAGCCTTATGGAAAGGAATTCATAATAATTTTGTGAAGAGGTTCTGAAATATGTCTTTAGGCATTTTTTTTTTTTTGTAAGAGTCATTGCTATCTCAGTGCATTCTCTCTAGGTTAAAGTGAAATTTCTAAGAACTTTGGCATTCTTATCAAGATTTATATAGTACTCCACAGCAAATCAAGACTTTTAATAATGTAGTAGTTATGGAGGTTTTTTCCTTGGCTGAAATTTGTATACTTAAAAATTTATTGTAACACGCTATCAGAAATATACCAGATTTCACATACAAGTTTTGCTGTGATGCTGACCTTTGAGAGAGACCTGAGTGTACTGGCCTTGCCTAGAACTGTAGAAATCAGTTATTGCTCATTCTTTAATCTCTCTTCTTAATAGCATTTGTCCAAAACCGAGCTTCATTTTTTTCTGTCATCAGTTTTACTAACATCAGCAGCATTAAATTAATGTAACATATCTACCAACTTGTTCTAATTCTTAAAATATAAAGAGAATTGGACCCCAAATCAATTCCAAAGATACATGAATTATGATGAGTACTGGGTTTTATTTTTTTCCTCTTTAATTATCTTGGCTTTTCTTCTGCTCTATCATCATTTTATATAAGCAGAAATTCTCTCCAATCTTAAATGTCCTTCAGCAGTAGAGGAGAAAGATCAGATCTGATGATAGGACTGTTTTGCAGGAAGCTTCCTTATGTCCTGTAAAAGACTTTACTTTCTTAACTGTCTAATGAAAGATATTTCCTCTCCCTGTAAACTTTGTTCATCTCATATAAATTTAGATCATGATATCTCTTAGAAATAGTACTGCTCCCAAGAATAGAATTCAGAGTATCTATCAAAATTTTATACGGATTTTATGTTTTCACAGAACCCAGCCTTTACCCATATTTAATCACTTCTGCTTACAGCACAATAAAAGATAAATTTATAGAACGTGTTTGCGTTTCAGAAAGGAGAAACTGAGGCAGAGGTTTTGCTCTTTTTTTAAAGTTAGCAGGAGAGACCCTTGGTTAAGTCCATTCTCAGTCCACATCACCCATTGACCATGATCTGCACTGCCATTTCAAGAAACAATAGTCTTTAAAGGTATACATAAAAGAATAGCTGGTTAGAGGTTAGGGTTTTATCTGGATTAGAAAAAAGTGATGCAAAGGACTGAAAGAGTAAATCTCAATAGATTACTTTAGCTGCCTGTGTGCAAAGCTCAGTGAAGTGTATCTCAGCTTCTCTGGTATGAAAATCAAGCAGTGAATGTGGTGAAATCTTCTTTCATATGTGTGCAGTCCTTGTTGAGATAAAGAAGTATAGAGCTGTATAAACACTTTATTTATAAATACTTTATTTTCAAAATACCAGGTGATTTTTTTTAATTTTTATGAAAATATTGTAAAGTTTATCCAAGTGTTCTAAAAGGACAGTATAAAGAACATTTTGAGGAAGTCAGAGCACAGCAGTACAGTTACCATTTCTTATTTTTACTGTTAAACTTTTTTTAAGGCAAGAAGGCTATTGTGCATACAGTAAAAATAAATGGATTATGGACACTCTTACTCTACATACTATACCTTAATGGGATGGCACAAGACTACTTTAAAAAAAAAAAATCTATCAAAACCAAGGCCACTGTAACTCCAGGAAAAATCTTGAGGCCTGAAGCATGTAAATATAATGTCTAAAAGGCCAGGAAGAAGTAAAGCTAGTCCTGCTCAAAGTGCAGTCTTCCCATGCAAGAAATGGTGCAACTGCGCTGTCATATGCGCTTGTGTGATTTGTGCTGGAAGAGAGTTACAGCAAACACTTCAGGCTTTCCTTCTCCTGAGTGTCTCTTCGTTGCACTCTGAAGCAGCAGCATGCGTCATGTTCTGTCTCTGAACTTCTTTCCATGTACAGCGTCAATTACTAATAATTTCAACTATTCAGCCAGAACACACATTCAGCAGCTGAATGTCATCACACCCTCTCTGTATACTGCAGTACACTTTATGTAAATAAAACCAAGGTGGTGGGACATCAAGTATCTTGTTTGAATTCACAAGGATTTATTTACATACATAGAAGTAGAATCTAGTTTGCCAACTCCTGATCCTGTCTACAGCTGCTGTGTAGTCATTATTTTCTAAATCTGTACATTTTTGTATTTGCAATTAGATAACATTATGATAGTTACCTTTACACTTGCCTTAGGAAAAGCCATCATGACATTAGCCGTGAAGAAGCAACATGTATGTAAGCAATGCCTTTTCTACACCAGCACCCTAATATAGCAAAGTAATCCAGCTGTATCATAACTGTAAAGCAAGTATATTACCAGTTTTCCAGTGGAAAGGCCCAACTGAAACAGTTCAAGAAGGAAGACTTTATTTGTTTGCATAATACAAAACAATGCTTGCTAAGAAACGTGCATTGGCTTGCTGGTATTAACAGTTCCTTGTCTTTGCTTATGATAGGTGACAAGTTGCCACAGTGGATTTAAGAAACTGTATTTGAAGTGCTGTATTAAATGGGTTTTTTCATCTCAAATCTGAATTCCAAAATATTTCAAAGTTCTTAAAAACTAAGAGATACCATTTAATTGTCTTTCAGACTTCAGCATGATTAGCTGTGGAAAATCAGATCCGTGAGGGGTTTAGAAAAAAATTATTTTTCATAGTTGTTTATTTCTGTCAAATCCATTATGGTATCTAGTTCCTCCAAGCCAGAAAGGAATCAAAGGCCACCTGAAATACTACTACATGTAGATGTCAGATAGTGGAATTAAACAATTTGCTAAATCTCTCCTTTCTTGGCTCTAATTGCTTGCTGGATTTACATGCAGTCAGGGCAACAGGAATTATAAAGGCATTTAATTTTAGATAAGACTACTAATAAATATTTGAAAATAGATATTTATTGCTGAAAGACAGGGCATTATGGCTTAAGCACAGTGCTGATTAATTTATCTGTGTAGTTCCCTGACTGGAGCTTGCTTGTGTCTGACTGGCTCAGAGCACAGGAAGACACGGTGGGACTGGTCTGCCCTTACTTCTGTAGTTTGTGAGCTCCAGTGTGAAAAAAAGCTTATCTATTTTCCTGTGCTATAAGTGGCAAAACTCTTTGGTAAACCTAATTTTAAATTACATTGATTTTCTAAAAAATGCCTCCCTGCTAATCAAAAATTAGTGACTGCCATAAGATAGTTGCTGTTAACTTGTGTAACTAGAGACACTTTGCATATCGGCTCCTGATGAAAAGTGCTTTTCAAATTCAGTTTGTGTTTTTGATTGAAAGTCTTACCCTGTGTTGCTGCTTCTGTGATTAATACTGTTTCTTATATATGCAGTTCTTGCTGTTCAAATTAAAAACAATTTTAAAATACGTATTTTGAATGTGATTGGAATACTAAAATGGCAGTAAAAATTGTATAGCGGTGTCATGGTTAACCCTGGCCGGCAACGAAGCACCATGCAGCCACTTGCTCACTCCCCCTCACCCAGAGCATGACATCATATGGTGTGGAATATCCCTTTGGGGGGTTCAGGTCACCTGTCCTGGCTTCGTCCCCTCCCAGTTTCCCATGCCCCCCCGGCCATCTCACTGGCAGGGCCCCAGAAACCGAATAGTCCTTGATTTAGTATAAACATCACCCAGCAACAACTAAAAACATCAGTGTCCTACCAACATTGCTCTCACATCAGAGCCAAAGCACAGCACTGCACCAGCTACTAAGAAGAAAACTAACTATCCCAGCTGAAACCAGGACAAGCAGGATAATGGAAAGACAAGTAAAAATCATACTACTTCTTCTTCTTCTAAAGTATTAGGAAAAAATATATTGAGATATGTTGTTCATAATGTAAATAAAGAGAGACCAATAAAAGAGAATCCTGAACCAAGGATAAGTATTCATCAGCCTATGAAGTTCATCATCTATTGTTACAAGGTTTTACAAGGAGTTACAGATCTCTCAGTAAAATGTTAGACCTTTCACTATTTTAGCCTTCAGATTATTCCCTCTGAGTGCAGAAGGCTTCAGATCACATCAGTTTCTTAAGACTCTGTATGTGCTTCTGTGGTAAGAAGTTCAGTTTAGTTATTGAAGAGACTTGGGTATTATATTACATTGTTGCCTTCCATAGGAATTTTTGAGTTATCAAAACCAATGACTATTATTTTGTAGACAGCTACTGTTTTCTGCCTGATTTTAACTTTTGAAATTCTAATTTTTGAGGAGTTCCTTATATCTCTTTGTGAAAGGTTTCTGGTTTTTCATGATATATATTTTAGTCTTTTTGTTCTTTCCAGGCTTTTTTTTTTTGGTTTCCAGTAGTGGTCTTGGTTATGTTTTGAAGGATAGTAAGGTGTTCACTTTACTGCTCAGAGACAAATATGCCAATGAAATGCAAAGAAGCCATGTAAACACTCTGATGTTAATTTTGAATCTTGCCAAGGTAGTCTGTTAATGTTTTGGATTTTTTCACCTCTGTGGTCAGTGAAGCTCACTCCCTTAAATTGTGATCTCTTAACCAGTATATAGCAACTCCAGTTAGCTTCACTTGGGGCTGCAGAGCATCTCAGGCTGTAACGAGGTCTCCCGGGACCATTTACTCCACAAATACCGTAGTCATATTTTCTCATTAGTTCCTTTCAGTTGTTACAAACATGATTTTCCAATGTTTTTAGAATTAGACCGAAAACATAAAAGCCGTGTATATGTATAGAAAACACAATGAATTTCTGTTACTCAAAGATCTTTTGTATCTTTTCTCACAGGTAGAAGCTTGCACAGTTTAAATCATTAACCTTAAGCTTTCATTTAAGTCAAAGAACGTAGGTATCAGTTGGGTAAAGAGAAGAAAATTATGGGGCTTTAAATTACTTACTTTCTGATTTTTAAGCTCTTCCATTTTGCATTACATCATGGAAGGTCAGAAACCTTGACTTTTCGAATTCATTGCACAGATTTATCTGTCAGAGCCATCCAGATGATAGTCCTAAATTTGAAGTTACCTATGCCTCAGTCATGCAGTTATGTTACTTTTGAAGAAGAGACTTGTTTGCAGAGAAGCTTTATACCAGTAAATCTTTGTACACTTAAGTAATTTTTCCGGTCCTGTATTCAGACCAGGTGGGAAGAGCAATAAATGCACGTACATATTAGTAGACAGATTTCCATAGTTTCTGTAACCCAGATTGAGAGTTTTAAATGCTGGCATTTTAGCAACATTATAATTGTATCGTTTTGTTCTTGAGATTTGTTTAGCTTTTCAAGTAGGAGGACATTTTTAGAAATTATAACAGTGAGAGACAGTCTTAACTTTGTTAGTCTCTGAACATAGTGAACTTTGGGATGTTGAAATGATGTGTTCAATATCAGTGCTGAGCAAGCTCTAGTTGTCTTACATCTCTGGTCTTGTAAGTATTTGTATTGACAGTAAGTAGTATGGTTCTAGTTATATTCTTAGTTTCTGAAATATTGTTTGATTGGCTTGTTTGTGTGGAATCAATTTCTTATCTTTGCCTTTTGCTTATGATTGCACTGTAAATTTTACAGTGTGTGATATTAATTTCTCTACTGTTAGAATCAAATGCGATAAAACTGAATTGCATATCAGTCTGTCAGAGAAAAGCATTCATAAAATATTGAGTAGATCTAGAGAAAGCTTGGCATAAGAATTTGCTGAATAATATTTTCAAGTTTAATTAATAAGCAGTTTCTTCCTAAAATAAGTATTTTATGTTCTCTGTTTTCATATTTTCATGTATTACATGGTTCTAAATAATACTGATTTATAAAATAAGAAGTGAAGAGATTTTAGCTTTGGGCAGCTCTGATCCAGAGTTGTGTATTATCAAAGCTCTAATTATAGTTTTATTTCTTTATCCTTTGGCCAGTGAACCTTTGTCTCATTTTTGGTAATAAATTACTTTGAGTGTGAAAATTACTTTTCTTCCTGGAAGAATGTTTTTATTTTAATACATTAGGAGGAAAAATATAAAAGAAATATCTGTGTCCCTGTAACTTTCTCTGCTTCCCCGAAATGTTGCATGCCTCTTTGTTATTAAAATTAGTAGGATGAGCTGATAAAAGCCTGTTCAGTAACCGTGGGTTAAGAGATTTAGAAAGATCTCCCTGCCTTGGCACTCTCTTGTTACCATGCCCAAGAGGCATCACATTAGCTACCTGGCACATAGGGGTTGGTCCCCAAGTTTTACAGGGCTCAACTATCTTTTTGCCCACTTCTGTCATTTGCTACTCTTTAAATAATAACTTAGATTCTCTTTATTTACCAGTATAATGCTGATGTGTTTTTAAGGTTAACTTCTTTGTTGTCTATATTCAACAACATTGTAAATACAAAGACTTCCAGAGAGAGATATGGCAATAATCTGATGTAATTTTGATGGATTATTACAAAAGAATTAACATGACTTGATCCTTGCTTTTTAGAAAAGGTTAATTTAATTTTGTTCTTTTAACCTTTTTCTTTGCTGTCATATTTAACAGAGATTAAAAGGTAGAAGTAATAAATACACAAGTACTCTTATTTTTCCTGATGTTGTGAAGAATCAGTTGTTACTAACAATTATGCATTGTGTGACCCTCTACCGTACAGAGGATAATGAGGCCCTATATAGTGTTTCTTCTATGTCTGCAAGTTGATTTACATGGAAATGATCTGTAGAAAGAACAACAGAAATTAAAACTGAAGTTAGATTGAGTTATGCAAGTTATAGAAGGCAGAGAAAAAAACCCCTATAAATTCAATATTTCAACTATATTTAGATTTTTTCTTCTCTAAGCTAGATATGTCATTACCTCATTCTTTTAGATGTTACATGATTGTAATATTTTCAAAAAACAAAAAGAAATGAGGCAGTCAGAGCTATATTTTTTGCCTCTTTTTTTGTTGTTTTGTTTAATAGAAATAGCTAAAGACTGTGAACATTTTCTTTTTCCATTAGGACAACATGAACAGTATTTCATTTAGACTCCAAGATGTCATTAAGAACAGGATTGAAGTCACTCAAGCCACTTGAAAAAGCTTTAACCCTTAGATCTGGCACTATATGGAAGGATTAAAGGATATAAAGGCCACGCTGGCAAGTAGTTTTGTCCTTTGTTCCTGGAATCAAGTGACTGACTGCATCTAAAATTTCTTCTCAAACACTGCATTTCTAGCACTCGTTTATTAGCTAAGAGAGGTCTGTAAATATATGCCAGCATCCTATGGGAGTGGGGACAGAAATTACAACTTCCTTTCTGCACAGTTGAAGTGATTTTGTTTGAAGCCAGAGAATGTCCAACATCCTGAGATTTAAGCATACAAGAATGCTGAAGGATGCACATGCAGATATGTCTATGCCCCAATAATAAAAAATTGACCCTGATTGATTGGAAATTTGCATAACTGAAGTGGTAGGGAAAATTGGGTAGTCTTTTATGTCATCTTGACTGTCTTCTGATATTGTTAGACACTGAGTGCTATATTTGATTTCTCATCAATTAATTGTCTCTCACTAGGCAAAAATTACCAGAATATTTTGAAAACTTGTAGAGTCATTAGATAAAATTTTCAAAATATTTTTCTAGGTTCGGAATTTTTATCCAAAGTAAGAAGTGTCTCATAATTTCAGTACTCTGTTAAATTATATATGTGATAAAAATTAATAAAAGCTTCTTTTAACAGCTGTGTCCATTCACTTTTCATTTCTAGCTTATTTGCTGAAATATCTAATGAACATACTGTCTAATAAAATACAGGTTAATAATTTTCTTTTTATTCATATTACTAATATCAATAAAAATCTCATTATTAGGACATATTTTACTAAATAAGTTTTTTTAAAAATCTTTCTCATGGCCTAGGTGATGTCAATAAGCCAATTAACAAAGGCAAGTATCCTTGTTCAAAATCATGTATTACAGGAACAGAAGTTTTTTTGACATACATAGAATGTGTTTAATGCTCTAAATCTTACCTGATTTTTAGGAAAATAACCTAATGAAAATGTATAATTTTGGGGTTAATTTACATTAAAAAGCATAGTCCTGTTGTAACTTCTAAAAGAGAAATAACTGTCATGCTTGCTGATTTTCTTAGCAGAGAAGTTGCGGGTTTAAACAAATATAGAATCTAGAGGTTAACCCTGTTTTTCTTCCCTGTCAGGGGTTACCATGTTAAATATTCTTTCCTTTCTTTGTATATTCATACAGTAAGGCAACCTCTTCCCAGTAATAAGTGTTGCAAAAGTTTTCTAAATATTATGCTCTCACAATTTTCAAGGGTTGAAAATTTATAATGGTGATAAAGGAATTATGATTAAGGTATTCTGTCAGAGGCATGCTGTTTTAGCAGTAGTAGTGAATTTTTGTTCTAGATTTTAGAAGAAGGAAGCAGGGAGTGGACAAATAGATAGGAAGGGCTATCATTCAGTTATGTTATTGTAAGCTGTAAGATTTAGGTGGTTGCTTTTAAAATCTAAAATTGGCAGCATGAACAGTTAGATTGGGAGATAATCTATTGGTGGTGGTAAGTGGAAGAAAAAGGTCCCTGAGGATGTTGGTATATTTTCCAAAAGCTATGACAAATTCAGCAGTACCTTTTTTGTTGTTGTTGGTTTTAAATTGGCAAGTAATTTAATTTTGTGTACACTAGAAGGGTTGATTTAAGAGGCAGAGTAGATGATCGGGTAATTGATCAGAAAATTAAAGAGGAATATATTGGATCAGAAGAAATTCTTAAGATTTATCCTATAAAATATACGTGTTAAATTGTTTTTATGTGTACAATAGTCATGTTGGCTGATCTAATGAACAGCAGTGCCTTTTACATTAATTGGAATAAAAATATATTTTATGAACTATATTTTTGAAGTGATACACTACAGACAATGCAGTTGCAAACATAACATTAATATAGACTTGATCACAAGTATGTAGTAACCCTGTTTTATTTCATTAATCATTTATTTAATTAATTAATTCATATTAATGTTCTTGCTTACAAGAAGTCAAACAAGATTAACAGAAAAAATCTTAACGTGTTTCATTGCAAATTCATCACAGCTGGGACAAGGCAAACAACTAAGCTCTTCTGATCTGTACAAGCTTCTCTGGCAACATATTGGAACATCAGTGGCATGTAGCATTTCATGATCTGATGCATGCTGACTCCTGCAATAATCGCTGAAGGAATACAAACATGGATTTGAAATTAATTTTCTTATCTTTTGTCCTCATTACAGTGCATTTACAGTTCTTCCCTAGAAGAAGGAACTCAAAGCTTAAATCTTTCAACAGAAGCTTTCCAAAGTTACAGACTAATAAAGAAATGGAAATTCACATTTGTGTTATTCTCCCAAGGACTTGTCTGTATATGTTTCAAGCAACTCACATATTCAAATATTTATCAAAATATTGATATAAAAGCATTCAAGATACAATAATATTTTTTGCCAGTGCATACATGTAGCCATATATATTTTCATTGAACTGTATGGAACAATTTACAAAATGAAAAAATTGAGATACAATACATTAGACTTATGGACTGTGCTTTTGCTATTTGAAAATGATCTTGTGTCTTTTAACAGTGATTTTACTGTGTGTGTCTTCCAGATGTGTGGAGGTGATTGCCAAAGAAGGCCAGAACCTGAGGGAGCTGTATTTAGTGTCCTGTAAGATCACTGACTATGGTATGTAATACAACTACATCTTTTGGTTTTGTGAAGATAGAGCTGTACTAGCTTTGCACAGGGTCTCTTATAAAAAGTGTCTGAAATTTATAGATAAAAATTTTCAAACCCTTTATCAATAAAAATAGGAAATATACAAAAAGTGACATGCCTAAAAATATCTGTGGTTAGATGTATGAAAGTCAGTGTGCATATGTGCTGCAAAGTGTTCCTTATAGAAGTGACGGTTACTGGGCAGACTGGGTGGAGTGGCCTTTGGATTGTCCTGGAAACCAGGAGAGCATTTGAGAGAAAATCAAAATATATATGTGCATTTCTGGATGGTGTAAAAGCAAAACTAAGCAGCTATGAGTGTGGATTGATTACCTATTGTAGGCTGTAAAATTTGAATAAACTTCATGATCCCTTTAAAATGCTGTTATGATAAAATAGGAGCAGCTTATGCATTAGGCTTTCTGGCTGATAGGCCACATAGAGAGGCAAAATTTGTGTCTGGAATAGGAAAGCTTCTGAGCACTTGAGTATGTTTGCGGAGGCTGCTTTATCTTTTTTTGATTTTTTCAAATGAGACACTGACCTCAAGTAAGACACTTATTTCTGCAGTAAAGTCAAATGCTCAAATTTCTCCCACTTAACATGCCTACATTTCAGTAGGCTTTACAAACTGTATCTTTGAGATGTGCGTCACAGGTTTTCAGATTTTTTAGTTTCTCATCCACTCTTTTTTTTTATTTTAACTTTTTACTCCATAGCTTTTATAAAGAATTACTATGTCAAAGTGATAAATTACCTTTGCAGTGGTCACAAACTCATTCTTTTATTTTCCCATTCATATTTTGCACTTCACTGGGGTTTGCAGGGGTGCGTTCAAGGGTACATTGGTCTGCAGAGTTCAGCTTGCCTCACATCCATGGTATTTGAACATGAGCTCACAATACAGCTGTAGGGAGAAACACAAAACACTTGTGGGAGTTTTGGGCATGGCAGAGGAGAGGGAGCATGAGTCTGTAATACTGTTTTCTCTGGTTTGCAGAGATGCGTTGTCCTTCCATGTGGAGAACAGATCTTGCCAAAGTTGAAAATTTACATTTTCTTGGCCTGGATACCACTTGGCCAAGGTGAATTTGTGAAATGGGAACTGTCTGCTGGAAATTCAGGGAGGGGAATTGACTGTAGAACACAAATGGACAATGAAGGTGCTTCTTATCAGTGCTATAGGGTCAAAAGTGCAGGACCTCAGCTGGAAGTGAGACTGTCCATTTGTGTATTGCAGGTCTGTTAGCTGTATTTTTGTCCTTTCTGACTTTGGCAACCCATGTAGAAAGAATTGTCGTAGGAATAATAGGATCTACATCTGAGGATTAATAATTTCTCAAACTGATTTCACCCTTCATTGGCTGCAGGTATTGAGAGGAAAACAGGATTTTTCCCGAAGTAGGGAAACGCACTGAGAAACTGAAGCAAAGAAATGAGGATGGGAAAGGTCTTGCTTATGAAAGAATGGAGGGAGGGGAAGGGAGTGACCATGGCCAGATGAAAACTGGGAAGCGTGTTACACAGAATGAGTAAGTGGAGAACATATGGAGAGCTTAGATGACTAGCTTGGCAACCATAGTCATCCAACCTGAGCTTCTTTTGTCTTCTGTGGACTGAGGCTCACCGATCACTAATGTGTTGGATTCTGCAGTCATTCCACATCATTGCAGTCCATTACTGGGAACTGGAGAACATTTTCAGTTGATAGTGTTGATACTAGGTTTAACTGCTCACTTAATTTTTTTAATATTTATGTTAATAAGGATCAGTAAGACATCCAGCAAAACAGCTGTGATACTGATTTTTGATACATTATTAAGACTAAGTGATTATCATCATAATCTTCAGCATATCTCAGCATGCCAGCCTGACAAATATATTCATCTGTTTCTGATAGCCGAGCTGAAAATGCAAAATAAACTGTAGCAAAGTAGAATTTATAAGCATATTTTATGCTTTGTAAGGAGTCAAAATTTTGTCTTAAAGATTAATAATGTGATAGCAAGTGAATATTAATTAGGTTAGCAGGAGTGTTGCATGGTGGAGTCAGGCTTCGCCATTTTCCTTTCTTCCTTTTTCACTTATTTCCTGATGCTTCATTGGAAGACTTTCCCACATTTGTTTGAGGTGCTGCCAAATTAAAAATGTGAGCTCCTTACAGCGCTGCAAGCTCAGCTTGTAGTTGAACTTCATTGTCAAAGAAGCTGCCTCCTTCTACAACAGGAAAAGAGCAGCCATTCTCTTCCGTAGAGGCTTTTGAAGCCTCTGCACCTTTGTGTTTGTGCCAAGTAGAGGAAATCAGCTGAGAAGCATGTGCCTGAGTTCTTGTGGGATCATTCAGGTGGTCTTGAGTGGTCTTAGAGACTCATAACTTCACATGCATAGTTGTTCAGACTGTGTGAGGCTATGACTGGGTGGAAGCATCCAGATGCATGCAACCATGCTTTTTTGTTTGATAATCCTGAGGGTGAAACACATAATTGTGCTGGCTTTGGAAATTAAAATCTTGACACCAAATTTAAGTAAATTGCAGTAAATAAATAAAATAATTACAGCAAAAAATGTAATTGTTGCCCTGCAACTAATGCTATAGTAAGTATGAGGTAATTTCATGTACTCTAGTGAAGACTATGAAGCATGAACTTCATGATTTTATTAATTTCATTCTTTTGTTTTCCAATTTCTACAATAAGATGGTATGCAGACTACCAGACAGACCTGCTTATATGCAATTAGTATTTTTAAAGTACACTAAAATACTGAGTTTTGTTTTGAAGCTTAAAAGATTAATTAAAAAGCCTACACCCTGATAATGTAGTCATAGGCAGCAGTACTTTCTCTGACATGTTGTTGCCCAGAAAAATGTTTTATTATACAAAAAGACTGACAGCAGAGGATTCAAACAAGAGCTGAAGGATGTGTTCATACTAAAAGTTGTTAATTTGTGAGAAAATAAATTTGCTGTATTTCATGTTACAAACTTGTTAATTTTTATATTTTTTTGTATACAAAGTGTGATTTCTTTACTTCTGAAAGACTTATAGAATATCTTTATTTATGTTTGTCTAGCATAATCTTCCAAAAATCCATTTTTAATAAATTATGTTTATTACAGTGTAACATGCTGTGGTGCTGGAAAATAGTTTAAAGTTTCTTTACATCCAGCACGTTGTTAAATGCCAAGTAATCACTAAAATTTACCTAGACTGACAGGAGAGACTGAATTAGTATAAGCTTTGAGATGCAAACCTGTTTGCCCAAGAACATAGAGCGAAGTTAAAGCTGACATTAGTTCCTCATATTGTTTTGCCCTTTTGTTAAACAATCATGAATTAAGCATGGATTGTCAGTGTTATCTTTGAATTTCCTGCCTTTTTTTGTTTGGTGTCACAACCTTAACATTACTTAAACATGGGGGTGGTGGGGGGTGGTGGTGTATTTAAGCTTTTACTAAGAACTAGTAAGAAAGCTAGGCTTTCTCAGCTCTGTAGAGACTGTGTGTCAAATGAATTAGGTTGATGTGAAGATGTATAGCAGTGAGCTGGGGCAGCAAGCACACACAAGAATTGTGTAACTGTCTTTTCAATTTTATGCTCTAGTTCTGGGTTTTATTGATATCCTTAGTGCTGGGAATTTGGTTTAAGTAAATTCTTACTTAGAAAGTTTGTAATGGTGCAGAATACTATGCACTCTGAACCACAGAAGAGAAATTTTGTTTTCAAAGATGAAAAGATCTGATGAGACTAGCCTGTGAAACAGGACTAGATGTTTTAAGGGTCTGATCTTGCAGTAGTGTTAGGTGTAAATTTACTAAGAATTACTTTAGAACTGCTCTCTTACTAGTGGTGAAAGATAAAAGTCTCTAATGCTTTGCTTCCACTTTCAGACCAGTGGTTTTTGCTGTATGTGCAGAATATCATTTAAAGGCAAGCCTTAAATTGCAGGTTTCCACTAACAGAGCAAAGAAAAAGAAAAACAAAAAACTCCAAAACAAACCAAACACCGCTACCCCCCCGCTACCCCCCCCCCCAAAAAAAAAAAAAACCCAACCAAAAAACCCAAAAACAATTTCTGAAAAAAGTGTTGAAGGAAATGTTCAAACTCAGCACTTTGTACAGCTGCGCCGTGGCACATCACTTAAGAAATTTCTGAAAAACGGAAGTACCCAAGCTGTCATTAGTAAGAGTGCAGTTAGCACAGTTTGCGGAATATGTTTATCTTGTAACAATTCTTGTCAAGTAACCTGCAGAAGGTGACAGTTTTCTCAATAGTTATCTTGTAGAATTTCCATTACCGAGTAGTTCTGGGTTTTGCCCAACTTAGAAGTCTCTATTTCTAGCTATAAAGTAATTGCACATAGCTTTTCAAATTAGATGCTTGGCACAAGGACGAACCACAGTATTTTGCTGATACCTTTAAGGTTCTGACTATTGAAAAAGGGGCTCACTTGGTATGTCACCTTTTTGTTTTCTAAAATGGTGAGTATTCCTTTCTCATATTGCCTCTTTTCATCATTTGCTGATATATTTAGTGTCTCTGAGGACACGAGATTTTTTTAAAAGGTTTTTCTTCTGTGAGAATGTTTGCGGAAGCAAAAATACGCATTTCAGCAAACTATAATTGAATTATTTAGTTTTTATTTTAAAATGTTATAGATGGGGCATAGCTGTTACAAGTAGATGTCAGGAGGAATAAGACAGTGTCCAGCTGTCACAAGACAAAACATAAATGTAAGTTACGGCTTTTTCTTTGTAACTGGATTATGGATTCTTTTCTGAGAGGTGAGATACAGCTAACAATGTTAAAATAGTTTTTCAAGATGCTGTTAAATTCTAATGGTTTAGTATTTCAACTACATATGCTTTCTATTTTAAAATAGAGTATTTTAATTATCAAGGGATCAGGTCTTCCTACTGAATAATACAGATAAATCCCGTGAGAGTCACTTGAGTTTTTTCTCTAGTATTTAGTGTTTGTCATATAAATCATAAAGAATAAGCATACTGTATTTCCTCACAAAAGATTGTTTCATTTCTACTTCTCACTTGGATTAGTAAATCTCTCTAATGCTTGATCTCTCTACAGCTATTTCTTTCCTAATGTTAACATTTTAAAATCTGTTTCTAAAACATCATGCCTTTTGTACAGTATTACTCTGAAGGGAGATACATTTTTTTGTGGGATAAATGCAGCACTTACGTATAGACAGAATCACACAGGTAGTAAATACCTTTTTGAGTTAAAAAGATTTCATCTTCACACATTACTGGTTTGCAATCTCTTCCTTAATTTGTACAATTTAAATAAATACAGCTTTCATTTTCTTTTTCAAAATGATTTGAATACCTGCTGTATTGAGTTCCAAGTTTTCCTTCTTCTCAAAATCAGTCTTTCCCCTATTATGTCTTACTATCCTCTGCAGATTTTCTTTCTCTTTCATACTCTTTTAATGACCCAATGTATGGAAACAGTAATCACACTGAGAACTATGTTTATGCTTGTAAGTGTACAGATAATCTTTTAAGGACCAGGGTCTCTGTCATCTTCAGTGGTTATGAATGTGAGATATATATGTATGTGTGTTTATGTGTGTATAAAATGGTGATATTATTTTATCTAATTACTTTATGTATTTATTGCTATACACATTTGAAAGAAAAAGCAGCTATATATATATTTCTTATGAAATTTTTTCTTCCTTTCTGCAAAAGCATTTTCTGCCTACTTTTTGTTCAGTTACTTCATTATTCAGAAACATGAGTTCACTAAAGTAAATCGGCAGGATTGTTGATGTTTAGTGCCAAATGTTGAGGGGTTTTGCTTAATTTTAAGATTCCTTTCCCATGGATAGCTTGCAACTTTAACTCCAGCAGACTGTAAGAATTAATTACCTGAAGAATAAGTAGGTGGTAAGCAATCTGTACCTTGTTGTGTACATTAATGTTACTTACTTCCTTTGACAAAATCTCTAGCAGCTAGTAAAGCCTTTTTGTTTGCTTTTATATTAAAATGTTCATTCTTTCAAAATTCTGAAGCAAATACTTCTCTAGAAAATCTGGTAATTATAAGGATCAGAGAAAGCTTACTCTAAGAGAAAGCTTACTCTAACAGAAGAGGTTAGTTAGAGAGTGTTAACGTAGTTTAACAAAGCAGCAATACACAGTATAACTTACTATTCCTTCCTCCGTATAAATAGCATTACTGTTTATGTTGGAGTTTGCAGAGTGAAGTTTTGCAGTCTTTTCATGTATTTCAGGACTTCTGTATGTTTCCCTCTAGCTAGGAGAAAAAAAAAAATAGAGTATATTGCTTTTGGAAGGACAGTTTTTGACTTTTTTGTTCTAAGTTTTTGTATTTCTTTTATGTTGTTTTAGTTTGGAGTAGTTGTTCATATATAGCCTTGCATGTATTGACATCTGATTTTATTTCCTTAAAGGATTCTGTTGACATTGAAACCAAGAGGATTATAAATGTAAGGATATATAGCTCTCTAGTCATGTATTTTGGGATTGGAAACCTATCAGAGGACATCATCTTTAGTTCTGTTAAGAATGTTCAAGGAGATAAGTTTAGTCACCTGGAATTTTCAGTAGAAATCATTTGTAAGACGAAGTCAAATTAAAACTTTATCAAAAGTAATCCCTGAAACAGAAAAGAGCCCTTGAACAATCTGCCAGCATCAACTATAATCTGTAACTATCAACAAGCAAATTTTCTTTGAGTTAGTTTATCATTATTCCCAATGTCACGGAAATTCTATGCAGTTTTCTTTAAAAGTTGATTTGAGATACCACCATGCATCTTCAAGACCCATACAGTGAGGTAAATTACTGCAACAGCATATTTCTGAAAGAACAGATAGTTGCAAATCCCTTGTCCTATAGTACATGTTAAAGGTTTTTCTCTTTGAGCAATGAGATGAGACAAACCTCAAACTATTTTTTGTCCTACTAGAAGACGGGTTGTCCTCCTTAACCTGTACCCTTAAAAATAGTGTAGTATAATAGCTAGTTGGAAGAAGCTGGATGTGGAATGCACTTTTGAATCCTCAGGATGAACAGAGAAGCATCCTGTGATTTGTACACAGTTTGTTCCCATAAGATTGTTCTAAATGTGGAAAATGGAAATGTATTGTACTTCAGGTATAGTTTGTCTTGTAGAGAGATCCACAGGTACTGTTGTTTTAATTTAACTTCTTCTGTGGGAACGTTAGTGGTTTGGGTTGTTATTTCAATTCTTTGGTGACAAACTTGGCAGTAGTTTATCAATCATAATAGAAAGTTTAATTTAGTGCTTTTTTACCTCTACAGAGAGGCGCTTCAGTTAATCTTTGGAAAAATGCAGCTCATTTCTGATTACCGAAATGCAAAATAGATTTCAGACAAAAATTGAAATGGCTACAACCTCTGCCTTTGTTGCCAGAAATACATTTTCAGGTTCTTGTTTATTCATTTGCTGTTATTTACTGTGTTAGGAAACTGTACTATAATACTGAACTTTCATTTGACCCAGGAACCAGCTTCTGTTCTCTTGTGATATTTGTATTTCCCTTGACCTTTAAAAAGTAACATGAAGCTTTATTCCTCTTAGTGTGGGTGTTAATCCTTATCTTGAAATCAGTGTGCTAGGTACCTCTTCAGTGAGCTAAAATGTTTTTGAAATTATTGTATCTAAAGACTTGTTGTTTGCAGCTCAATGCTGATTTAAAGGGTAAATAAATTGTATGTAAACTATGTAAATATGATCATAGTATGAACATTAGTGTCATTGCAACTTGGTTTTGTATTTGGCTAAACTCCCTCAACCATAGAAATATATTGTCATTTTACATTTTTACCTTATCTTTCATTTCAAACAGTATCTGTTAATTTTATGGTGCAATGGAGAATACTGTTCCCGAGAGAACATTTGATTTGGAGTCAGGGATAGCTTTCCTTGATAAAAAAAACCTGTGCAACTTATACTTAACATATTCATGTTAGAATATAATGTAATTCAAACATTTAATATTTTCTGACAAACACCAATAACAACTCACATTAGCACACTGTTGCTGTAGTCCAGCTTTCTATTTAAGTCATTGAACTTTTGAATTATTCTAAAATTTGTCCCTAAACCACTTTATTTGCTGAGTAGCAATTACCAGTATACTTTAAGCAATCCGTACATCAGCTGTATTTAAAATTATTCTTATAAATCTTAATGTTAGTCTCCATGGGGACTATTTAAGGTTCCCTCTCATAATTCTGAATTTAAAAGCAGTATTTGTATTTTTCTTAAGTGAGAGAAGACAGTGCAAAAAGGAAAAAAATAAGGAATTTACTGAGTCATCTTCCGTTTAATCAGTAATGATACAACTCTGGTTGGTGTAGGTTATCATACAAGTAAAGAATTGCACCATATTTTAAAGTGGCTGTGCTAGCCTGCAGTTGCAATTTATTTTTTCTAAATTCTGTTTTTGTGATCTCCTTTTTAATGCACTGTAAAATATATTTTAGCAAGTTACATTTCAAAACTAGTCTGTTACTTAAGTGTTGCCTAAATAAAAGTGATTATTTTCATCAGGCAGCATCCATGAGGGAGATAGCCATTCAGAGTGTTTAAATATGGTAACTTGTTCTTAGTAGGTGTTACAGTTGCTTCAACATAATTGCTCAAACTAAGTTAAGTCTTTAAAAATACTCATTTTTGGTGGTAGGATTGCCTTCTACATTCTAAGTTCTCTTGGCTAGTTGTTTAATTCCAGTAATACTCAGATTACTGAAAGAAAGGCTCATTTTGACCATAATGTGACTGTCTGCCTCCCTTTAAAAAAACATGTGAAGTACTTCATGGAGGTACTAATAATGCAATGATTTTGAATGCCTATGTTTAAAAAAATATATATATATTAATCATTTCAGTAGTCTCAAGGGTTGCACAGAGTCTGAATACCTGAAACGATTTTTGTCTTTAAATGCCTGAAAACATGCTGATTAAGATATTGATGTAGCCCTCTCAAACAGAAATAAACCCAAATGGCTAATGTCACAGCAATATTATAAATATTGTTTTAGAGCTTTATGGTTTTAATAAAAATTGAAAATATTTAATAAAACAGTTGAGGGGTTAAATATTTTTAAGAATGGAAAGGAGAGCATGAAAGTAATTTCTTAATCTGTTGCATCTCTGCATTGTGGTGTGTTGCTGAGACCTCTTTATGTACGTACATTTCTTGAAGACCTCTGGGGACAGAGGTTCTACCACATCTCTGTGCAGTGATTCAGTGCTGCACCTACAGTCCTAAAGATATTTTTTTCTTGTTTTCCTAATGCCCAACCTAAACCTCCCAAGCCACACTGTAGTCATTGACCTTGTTACATCTTTTGGTGAGCTCGTGAATTAACTTTCATTCCATCATTTTCATAACCACCAATACAACTCAGATCTCCAGGTTTGAACCTGAAACTTAATAACATCAGAAATGAACAAATGTTAACAAATACTCATAAAATGAACTTTCTGTTTCTTGGTTAGCCAGCCAATGGCTTTTCCTATCAGGAGCATTTTATGCTGCATATTTATCACTTTGAATTTTTCCTTAGGGCCACAAGCACTTTTTTTTACTATTTCCTTTTAACTTACTGACATACTGTTTAGAGGAAAAAACTAACGCCTTGTGAATTAATTATATTTGCTTTCTTTTTGGAGTTATATTGAAACATCATTAAAAGTCAGTGACAGTGTTGCCTATAGCTTTGTTTTATACCAGTGGGGATATTGGAAAAATAGTAAAAGCTTCTTTTGACTGCTTGGGTATTGCTGTATTTTCATGTTGGTAAACCACAAGTTCTTTAACTTTCATTTTGTTTTGAAAGCAAACAAAACAAAGAAAACTTGTATTTGAGCAGCAATACAAATCGAAGTTCTCTAACATCCTTAACCTACTAGCTTGGCTGGTAGCATCTCGTGTTACGGAAAGTGAAAGAGAAGAGTTCATAGTACTTAACAGGTGCTGCCTAGTGAAAGGACACAGAGCTTTATTAACTTAAACAGTTGCTAGTCTGGTTAACAAATCCCAAATTATGTGTTTTGCACATGTCCTATACTCCTCTCACTTTTGGTCTGAACCCCTGCTGTTTCTGTAGAAGCAGAGGTTTGTACCTCTTTTGACCATGAAGTGAAAAATAGCAGTGGAATGTAGCCTTTACTGCTAGCCCACAATTGGCTCTCTTTCTTGATTTCTACTACCATAAAACTTTGGTGTCAGATTTACTATATCAGCTTTTCTTGTATAATATTGAGGAGGAACAAAAACAGTGTAACAGAGTTTAGAAGCTATTTCCAGAACCAAAGTTGGGAAGTCAGGTTTGTAACTAACAATGTCCTCAAGTGGCATTCCTGTGCCTGAGTTCTAGGAACTTTGTCACATAGAGGAACCCAGAACTGCTGACTGGGCGCACAGTATCCATCAGGTTTTTGGGTACCTCAAATGTCCAGGCAGAAAGATGACACTACATTGAAAGTTGTTTGGAGCTACATTTTTAAGAAAAAATGAGCACAATAACATACTTAAAAATTCACTCTTTTCTTTGACCTGTGCATTTTAGTTACATCATGTTCATCTATCACACTGATCGTGGCTGGTGTATTTTGTGTTGAATTTGGTGGCACCAGCACACGTGAAGAGCCCCTGTACTGGAATGACTCCATGAAGGACTTTGGTCTTTCTTTCTGGGTGCACACAGGACTGGTTAGATCAAGACAGTTCTTGTATATGCAGAGAAAGTGGAAAATAGGGATTTTTCTATGAAAAAGAGGTAGTTTTTTGGGGGTGATACTTTTGGCAGCTGCTAACCAGCATGCTTAACGAAAATCTTGAAGTACCCATTTTTGCCTGTAAATCCTTGAAGTGATGCTGCTTGTGCCTGTCACTGAAAAAGATGATAATACCCACAGATTTCACTTTGTTTCCCTTTGATAGATTAGGGACAAATCAGTTCTTTATTTTTCCTAGATGTAGTTCAACAATTTTCTATAAACTGAAGGTGTTTTCTCTATCATGCTGTATTCTTGTCAGATAATTAAATGAGCAGCGTTAAGAAAACATTCTGATCAAATGTTATTACTAAGAAAAAAGAATAAAAAAATAGATGTATTTTGCCCTTTAATTAATAAATATGCAAGTATACCTTGCAAATAATAGAGACTGCAGACTGAAATAAATCTAATTCTTCAAGGTCTCTATTCCCCCTGCAATTCATATTTTCTTACGAGCTCTGATTTATGAACAGTGAGGGTTTACACAGGTTTTGTAGAAGGGGCTAAAAGGTACACTGGCTTTGTATCTGCACAAAACCCCTCAACTGGGAGGGGCTGCCAACAGCTGTGTGTTTGCACTTGTACACATTTAACCATAACTGCACATACATGTACAAACACGCACACAGAAAAAATACCTTGGATGAATGCTTTTTCTTTATATTTGTTTTTTATATAATCATAATTTAAACATTTTCTTTAGAGTACAGAAATAGAACACATCTTGCAAGGATTTCTTCAAGGGAAAAGAAAGAAGATTAAATAGCAGTTTAATATACTTTTTTACATATTTGACTTATTTATAATGCAGTTGAACATTTTGTAAGTCAAGTACGTTGCTGGTGAATTTATTCACACGTGTTCCTGTTATTTCTTTAATCAAAATAAAAAGGTCAACAGTGTAGTCATTCTGGTAAAATAAAGTACAATTTGATTACTTTCTACTAATGCATAATAGTATTTAATTTGATTTTAAGAAGAGGAAGGTCTCTAATGGAAGGGAAATGGACTGTATAAATTAGGTGCATCCTCTTATATTTACTTCTGTTCATGCAATTGTAAATATTGCTGCTAGTGCCAAACAAAGAAATAACAGCACTTGAATTGTAAAGAGTTTTGAGAGATATATATGAAATGTGCACGCACAAAACCTGTTTCAGATTCACAAAGTGCCTGAATCTCATTGAGGTATCTAACTGTGCTGTGGTATTTTAAAAAAAAAAATAATGAAAAATTAGAAGGTAACTTTGAAAGCTGTGAGGTCTAACGGTACAAGCCACTACAGAAGAACCCAGTTCCCCAGTTCATGGAAATAAAATTAATTATATGGGTCAGAAACCCTGTAGCACTTTTTTAGTATAGGTACACACAGCTCTTTCTTTAGATGGGTGAAGCTACCTATCCACACGTCTATGCTCTGTTCCTTATGTAAGATGTTCATGATTCTCTAATCATCATAGTTGCAACTTTGTGTATTGTCACTCATCAGATTACCAAAGATTCCAGAACTAGAGATTTTGAAGCGCCTCACAGTTTGCAGATAAAAAGTCTATAATCTTGAATCAAGATTTAACAACGAACCATTTGTGTAGCTCCTATGGGAAGTGGCTTAGAACTGCACACAGAAAGTTAAGCTTATTACTGTACTTCATAATGGAGCTACTGACAGGTCTTTTGTTGAATGAGAGTTGGTGAACATCAGATTGTGAAAGATGGAAAGCCTTGTTGGGTTTTTTTGCTGACATAGACTTTAAATCTTGAACATCTGATGATATCACATAGGGAATAAAAGCAGCTTTAGATGTATGGGAAGAAAAGCAAAAGAATTCAAAATAAAACCAGTCAGTCATAGCAATAATATGTGCAGCCACAGTTTAGGAGAAAAGTCCTTGGATTTTTGCTGTCAGCTGAAACCTTGATCTGTTCTGGAACTCAGAAAAGATTCTCTCTGCTTTTCAGAGTTTTAATTGATTATGTAAAATATTTTCAAATTGTGCTACAATGAATACAGTTTGTGGTAACTTTCAACTCTGTTCATGGTCTCAAGGCAACTGTGATGTGTTTTGGAGACATTGATCTTTATCTGTTATGTTTCAGAATCTTTGGGGGGGGGTGGAAATAATAATCAGGTGTTAACTTTGGCCATCGCAAATTTGGGATATGCATAGCTAAATTTCAGTCACTTTGTATGAGGAACGCTACTGTGGGTGCCCTTTTACGTAGAGCTGGCCTCTTTTCACTTTCCTAATATTCTTGCAAGTGCAGCGTAGGTGTTTTAAATCTCTTCCAAAGTCAAGAGCCAAACCACCTTTTCTCTGAATGGCCAAGCAAGATAGCAGGCTCACCTAGAAGCCACTAATAGGTACTGATGGCCCTTGGGATTAATGGAGGAGAAGGAGGGTCCAGGGACTTGATCACTCCAGCAGTTTGACTGGCCCACATGGAGTTAGGATGTAGTTTCAGCCAGTGGGATGTGGGCTGTGATATGAGGAGCTCTGAGGTGAGATCCTTAACAAAACCGGGGAGCAGGGGGTTCCTGGCCAGGAATAGGAGGAACAGCAGGTATGGATGTTAGAGTAGAAGGGGTAGGAAGAGGGTCTTTCAGTCAGGGTTAGGGAATACCCAGGCCACCCCTTCGCTTGAAGAAAAGAATATACACACAGGCACATGCCATTATCCTTCTGCCCTGTACAGGAATGTTAATTCCCAACCCATTCAGCTTCTCTGTGGCTACTAGAAAGGTAGTATGTTAGAGCACTTTTAATAAACATGCTGTCTCGCAAATTTAAACATTTAAGTCAGCCTTATCTCTATTATGTTTACATTCTTTCTTTTCCAGGTGAGAAACTGGAAACTAGAAAATGGTATCAGTTTGCAACAACGGTACATATGCATCATAGATTAAAAGCTTTTCTTAGAGTTGTGTGCTTTATATGATAAGTGTTTGTGAATGTTTAGAAGAAAACTGCAGAGTCTCTGTTCTGAAGTCATGGAACCTCTTACTGTCTGATGAGTTGTAGAGCCATTATTCATTTGGGTTTTAAGCTCTGTGTAATAGCAATTGTTTTTTTTAAGAAAAAAACATTTTGCTATTTTCAAAAGATAGAATATTCTAGACTGTCTGGTACAAATACTAACATGAAGAAAATTTCCATGCAGATGTGGGCTATTGGAGTCAGAAATTTACAGAAAGCCACACACTTTTCTTTTTCATTCTTTTTTCATTCTTTATGACTGTTGTGAATTCAATCATTTACATAAAAAGTCTTTAGCTAGTCTTTTGCTTTAGGACTGCTCAGTACTGAGGCCAGTCCTGTTCCATATCTTTATCAATGATCTGGATGAGGTGATCAAGTGCACCCTCAGTGAGTTTGCAGATGACACCAAGTTGGGTGGGAGTGCTGACCTGCCTGAGGGCAGGAGGCTCTGCAGAGGGACCTGGGCAGGCTGGAGCGATGGGCCCAGGCCAGTTGTGTGAGGTTCAGCAGGGCTCAGTGCCGGGTCCTGCCCTTGGGTCACACCAGCCCCACGCAGCGCTACAGGCTGGGGCAGAGCGGCTGGAAAGGGCCTGGTGGGAAAGGGCCTGGGGGTGCTGGGTGACGGCCGGCTGGGCAGGAGCCAGCAGTGTGCCCAGGGGGCCCAGGCGGCCAGCAGCACCCTGGCCTGTGTCCCCAGCAGTGTGGCCAGCAGGACCAGGGCAGTGACCGTCCCCCTGCCCTGGGCACTGGTGAGGCCGCCCCTCGAACCCTGTGTTCAGGTCTGGGCCCCTCACTGCAAGGGGGACATTGAGGGGCTGGAGCGTGTCCAGAGACGGGCAGCGGGGCTGGGGAAGGGTCTGGAGCACAAGTGTTGTGAGAAGCAGCTGAGGGAACTGGGGTTGTTTAGCCTAGAGAAAAGGAGACTCATGGGGGACCTTATTGCTCTCTCCAACTCCCTGATAGGGATGAGATAGGATAGGATGAGAGGAAATGGCCTGAAGTTATGCCAGGGGATTTATTAGGAAAAATTTCTTCACTGAAAGAGTGATCAAGCAACAGGCTGCTCAGGGATGTGGTGGAATAACCATCCCAGGAGGTATTCAAAAGACGTGTAGATGTGGTGCCTGGGGACATGGTTTAGTGGTGGTCTCGGTAGTGTTAGGTTTATGAGTGGACTCAATGATGTCCATCTCTGTTTTTAATTTACAGTGGCATTACAAACATCAGCTTTACCACACGTTCTTGTTTAGGAAGTTCGTCATTTATAGGATGAACATTTCTGCTGCCCCTGTTGTTTTGTTGGTTTTGGTTTTGTTGGTATCAAATGAGTTTCTCTAATTTGCCATTGTTAACCTGCATATTTACAGGAAATTTTCTTAGCTTGTATAGATTTAAACCACTTGTTCTGCAGATATGCCCTGTGCCCTCAGTTTTAATTTGTTCTTGAAGCAGAAGAATCACCTATTCAAAAATGGCTTCTTTGTGATGAGAAAGAAACTTAGGGGGTTTTTAGTTGTTGTTTCCAGCTCCATGCTCATGTCTGATTTCAGGTGTCAATATTTAGTACTTACATTTAGTAAGTAATGTACTAAAAGTACCAAATATTTAGTACTTACATTCCAAATGTTTTCCATCTTACCTCTTAGTGTAGAGGCACGCAAAAAAAATGCCTTCACATTTTAGCTGTGATAGTGAGGACAGAGTGCATCTGAAGTTGGGTTTTGTTTCTGTTTGCAAAAAGTAATACAATAAAAGGTACATAGGTCTTAAATATTTGCTTGTGCATTTCATGACTATAACATCAGTAATCTGACTAAAACTAGATACAGTATTTATGGGTTTTGTAAATACTCTTGCACATACAACTTTTAAGCATATTTAAGAAATACTGTTTGTGTCAACCAGCATTTGAAAGCTCTTTTGTAAGCTTCTTGTTAGTATCAGCGTTGTCAGTTTAAAAGTGGAGTTAGGTAACAGGCATTTTAAAATGCTTCTATCCAAATAGCATCTAAGTATCTAGAGAGCAATATTGATTGATAAAATATTTGTTGCTCTGTCTAGAATCTTTGGCACCAATTCATTGTTCTTACTGAAGAAAGAATAGGCTAAAATTACATAAAACTAAGTTAGGTGGGGAAAGTAACTGTATTTGTGGCAGGGATACGTAATAATCTTGGAGCTGTTTTACGTATAAGCAGTCAGAGTGACATTTTAAAGGGAAAATTAAGACTGAAAATAAAAGACGGGTATAAAACTGATGTGATCCAGAAAACTCACAAATTTATCTGTTATTCTAGTAAAAAAAACCTTCTTTCTACTTTTAATGAACAAAAGAAAACTTAGTATAAGAAAATGTAAAAATTAGGAAAAACCCTCTCTGTTAAAGGAACTTGGGAAATAATTATCTGACTGTCAAGGTCCAGGAGACATCTTTTCCATCCTGCAGGCACAGGTAAGCCTCAGACTTTCTGGCAGCAAATAAACGGAAAATTAGGCACAAAATACATGTCTGCTTTAGACTCCAAATTAGGCAAGCTGACCTGCAGAGTCACCATTTCAGAAAGAAAAATGGACACAGTCAAATGTAAGAAGCTTTGCAAATGCATTAGTCAGAGAGAAGTCACCAGCACAAGACTGAAAAATAGGAGCAGGAGAAAGAAGGATTTATTTTCTCTGCTTTGTAGAAATTGGCTTCCTGAAGTTTTGCTTTTGGATATCATAGATGACTAGAATTATTTGGAGCTTATCAAATCCCTCTTAGAAAGCAAAATCAGTAAGCATTACAATATATGATATAAAGAAGCGGACAGTTTTCATGAGAAAGATATTTTGTAACTGGAAAATACTATTTTCATAGTCCCAGATGTCAGCTACACTATACAGGCAAAAAAACAGTCCTTCATTCTGCCTAAGTGTTTCTCTATTGTCTTGAAAACTGGCATCTGTTGTTTCCTGCAACGATCTGCATTAATTATCAGGCCAAGACTCCTCCTTTTTGTCATTCTTTGGCTTCCTGCAGAATTGTAACAAAATTAATGATGAAGTAAGTTCTTGTGGTTTTTACTCTGGAAAGGTAAAGTTGCTTTAAGTGATGTGATTGGAAGAACCCTGAAAATTTTTCTTCTTGTCTGTTGCAGTAGTAGCACAGTTCTGAAGTCCCTATGTCTTGACATAAAAAATCCAAGCCTACCTGCCATGATTTCACGGTTGTCTGTGCAAAGTAGAACATTTTACGCAGTTTCTAGTCTTTTCTTCTTGCAGTGAGTATTTTTCAGTTGGGTTGTTCATTCCTGCCCACTGTTCCTGCATGTCTGACTTCTGCTCAGCCTCTCTTTATGTGGGTGATGCCATTTCCCAGATTCCTCTTTTACTGCCTCTGGTAGGAAGGGCAAATTTTGCACATTATGATATGCAGAATGATGCTTGAGGAGTTAGTAAAAAATAAGATTCAGTTTGGTCTCTCTGTTGAGAGTAATTTTTGGCTTTATATACCAGAGTAGGTCAGAAAAAAAGCAGAATCAAGTGTTATGGAGTATTAAAAGCAGAGACTGAAAGAGAAGTTTTGAAGAAACAAGAGGTATTTAAAGGAAGGTAGAGAAGGGGAGAGAGGAGGATGTATAGAATATACGACATGATTGAGAAAAATTAAATTGCGCTTTAATATCTAATCCATCTTACTTCTTTGCTTTGGAATCGTCTTCCCAGTCTTGTTACTGACTAGGAAAGACAGAGTCCAAAATTGACTGCTGTCACTTTTCCCTTTATTCTTCTTCTTCCTAGGAGGAAAAAGGATTAAAATTTTGATATTTTGAGTTATGTATATCTCTAGTAACTTACATAATAAAAAGTATACGTCCTCTACTGTTACTAGCACTTTATGCTTTATGTTCTCTATGTGTGGGACAATACCAATTATGCATACTTTGGGATGCAGGATAATTTTCTACTCAAGGACTTAATGAAGCATAAAGTACAATTACTAAATTCATACCCTAAATTATTTTGCCTTAGCTTTCTAGGTAGGCAAACCAGAAGAACTGTAGAGCTATCCTGCACCTTCTGAATTAATTCTGTATCATGAATCATCTGCCAGGCAACATACTTCATATGTAACCAAATGGTTTAATATCATCTCTTAGTCCTAGCATATAATGAGCAAAGTCTTCTACAGGTTAGAATCATAATGTTTCTTAAAGGAATGTTTCTGTGTTATATTCATGAATAATAAAACCCCCCTAACTTTCATAAGAAAAACTTACACAGCTACATGAAAAATGGAAGAAAAGATACAAAAGGAAACAGTTACTTGAGAATGAAACCTTTTTAAAACATTTTTCAAGTGCCTAAAAGGTTTTGTTGAAGAATCTTTATTTTGTTGATGGTGGTCTTCTTTTTACAAACAGCGTTCATAGTGTATGCTAGGGTAAAGCCTAAACCCCTTAAACAAAGCTTTAAAAGGGAAATTGTAACTTAACTGGTCAGCAGTTCTTTTATTTCATCACTTTAATATCTCATAGTTTCTAGGGAATACAGATGTACTAAATTGAAAAATGGGAGTATGATTTTATCGAATAAGCAGTCTGGTAATTGTGATGAGATACTTCCATGAATGGAACAGTTTTCCAGACATGCAGTGATTCTTCAGCAAATTTCTGCCATATGATTTAGACAAGTAGAAAAGTGTTTGTTGAACTAGCTAGGAAAAAGACCAATTTCTGGTATTGTAGGAGACATTTTTCTTACAAATAAATGATCTATACTGAGGTAGCAATTTATCTGGCATTGAAGAAAACAAGCTGGTTTCAGGATTTTTTAGCAGTTGGAAAAAATTATTAAAGCTAAATGTCTTCCTGCACTATGTTCACATACTGTTGTCACCAGTCCTATTTCTGTTTACTGCAAACACATTTCAGGAGAGGATTCCTGTTCACAAAAATATTGAAGTACCAGCTTCTGTGAATAGAGGTGGCTTTAAATGCAAGTTGAACTACCATCTGAAAGTAATGCTTATTTTTGCTATGTATAAAAATATTTCTAGTTATATGTGCTTCTTTATTTATTGGTGTTATTTGTTAATAGCCTTGTAGTAAGTCTATCTGAACAAGATGAACAAGTCTATCTCCAGATGATTTGTCTCCTTGTAATTTTTTCTTTACTTTATAAATGTTTATAAATGTTGTTGTTACAAAATGCAGTCCAAGCAATGGGCAGGTACTAGAAACACTTCTTAGGTCAGAAAGAGAGAAACATGGTGTGTGTACTAGAGCAAATCTTGTCTTTCATGTTTTTAAATTATGGTATAATCTGAGGTACAAGGAAATTGAAAGAGTTAGTAAAGAAAGATAAAAACATAGAAGCTTCTGCTTAGATATCTTGAACTCAGTAGCTGTCATTGATGTTGTATCTTGATTTTTGTTTCAGTGAGTATTGTTTTGATGTATGACAGGCTGGGTTTTTTTAAAGTGGAGGATAGTTATTTTCAACAAGTGCTGCAATTTTCAATGCAGATCTTATAAAAATACTCTCTATAAATACACTTTTTATAATTTATGTATAGCTATGTTATTGTGACAGTCATAACAAATAGAACTTTGCAAAATTGTCAAGATATCATCCTTTACAAAAAATTTCTAACAACATTTGTAGAATGAAAGTGTGTATGGACTAAGTAATACTTTCCCCTCCCACCTATGTAAAGCATGCCAGATACATGCAAGCAGAGGCACCCCAGGGCTATCTTTCTGTAGCATCTTAAAAATTTTTTGCACAGCTATGTCCTTGGATATTTTGTTCCATGTACACATGATCTCAAATGTATACATACCTCTACAAATGCTTCATTATGCAAGCTAATACTCTTTATGCCTGTAAGTGCCATGCTTACACAAGACAACCAACACATCACACTGATTGTTTATCCCTTATTCTGATTGTGCCACATGCAGACCATCCATTTAAGTCGCTACTTGTATTCCTCCATATGAGAAATACTTCCTATTTTCTCCTGTAGGATATACTGGGAAATATCTAAATCATTATTGTGAGCATTGCTGCTGTCTTGGTTTCTTGCTGTGGGGCAAAATTAAGAGACTCTGCTAAAAGAACTAGCAAGCAAGACAAAGACTTAAATCAGCAAACAAGTACAATACACAAGTTAGCTGTACAGAATTTAGCTGTTTGGCACCAGCAGTTATTTTAAAAGCATGTATGGAACTTCTGTAGGGAGTGTCCTATCTATTCTTCATATGTTATCTTCATAGATTGTGCTTCTAGTAGTTTTATGTTTTGATGTATATATTTGACCAGCTTCTACCATTAATTTGTATGTACTGCTGATACTACTGCTGTCAGTGGTACAAGCTGTAATGATAAAGGCTGTTCATACTTAATGCTCAGTGCAGTAGCAGTTAATTTTTGTTCAGGTGGTCCTTTATGAAAATATGAGTTATGTGCACATGCAATAGTAGATTTTTCAATAATACCTTAAAAGCTGCAGAAATAACTTTTCATTTTAACCTTGCTAGCAATCTGCTTTCTGGAAGTGAAAAAATAATGTGTAATACCAATTGATTGTCTATAAAGTTGATGTTATGTCAGTAAAAAATAACATGTTAAGTAGTGCTGTTTGCCACATTACTACATAGTCTGTAATGTAAAAGGGGAGAAAGCTCAAGAGGCCAAACTGAGATGCTTCCTAGGACAGTTTGTAGCATATCAAGAAACAACATGACTTCAGAGGAATCAGACTGTTCTCCAAGGTAACCCAAGAATAGCTACACCATCTGTACCTCATGTACTGGATTTTTAGTTTTCTCTTGAGACAGCTGGCAGTGTGCCATAACAGCCTGATGCCAAAAGTAAATGGCTCATCATCCCTAACACCCTTACATATCAGCTACAGAGGTGTGTAGCAATCTTTCAAAAACAAAAATCTGATCACAGGCTGAGACATCTTTTTTCAATTAGTTTGGTCACTGAAGTTTATCAGTCATCTTTATCCTGTAACAAGAATTTGTGATAAACCTGTTTCACATGGATAGACCTCGTTTCATGTGAAACTGGGGTGCAATGTTTTATTTTTTAGTCATTTCCTTTTTGACACTTTTGATTTAAAATTATCCATGTGGTTAAAGAGAAACCTGACATTTGCAAAACTGCTTGAGAAGGAATTGGTTTGTACCTCTGGTGTAATGACAAAGTGGGTTATAGTATTTTTCATGTTAATTTGTTCTGGTTCCATAATAAAGTTAATTTATTCTAGTTCCATGGTAGATTATGTTTCTAGGATGAAGGAGGAAGGACGGTGTGGGGCGAAAGAAGTTACAGCTAGCTCTTCGTATCCTGGTTTAAACTCTGTATGTGTTAAACAATGTCATTTATTGTCTCACAAAAACCCAAACATTAGTTGCATCATCTTCAGTATATCACACTGAATATTTAGAATTAATTTACCAGTGCTTACCATATACCTTTTTTTGACTGGGACAATTTCTGTGATAGAACAGTCTGGAATGGATATGGATGAAAACTTAAATAGACACTTTAATTTTTCAGTGGAACATCCTAATACTTCTTTCCAGCATCTTGTTCTGTAAGAATTAACTCTGCTTTTAATGAAGATGAAGCATGTTCATATGATTGTAACTGCTGCATATATAACCTGTTTTGCAAGAGATGTGTGCTAACTGGGCCAACTGAGCCACAAATGTTAACATGACCTTTTTGTTTTATATTAATTAACAAGTTTCAAGTACAGAAACCTGAGTAAACTTAATCCCGTGATACATAAGCTACAGAATTCAAGACAAATTCTTAAGTGTCCTAAGGCTAAGTCTATGATAGTAAGCGATAGCAGTAGACTTTTTATTATTATTATTTCAGTTTGGCTCCCTTTTTAATCTTTGTCATTAGTTTAATGTTGTAAGTTATTGGAATATTTTGTAAACTTCCTTTCCCATGAGTGTGCTTACAGCTGGGGTAAACATGGCCCCAGTTATTTCAAGACATACCTATATCCAAAAATGTTATAAACAGCAGATGCTTTAGCAATAATGAGACTTCTGTCTGATGATGTTACTGAGGCATTACTCAATTTTTTCAGGTTTCCCCTTTAGGTGTGGAACCTCATTACAGCTTGGCGTCAATCCTATATTTGTGTGCATTAATCTCCTTATATCAAAAAGGGGGACAATTGTTATGCAAGGAAGATGGAAAGATGTTTGGTGAATCTGAGGAATGTCACCATCGTAGATGGAGGAAGTTCTTGAAAAATATGTGCTTCCATGAGGAAGTGTGCTTGACAACTCAGCAATTAGGTAGTTAGTTGTTTGGGGGAGTTTTAAAAATTCATCCTTCTGATATTGCTGCTGCTTGTTACTAAATCTCATGATGTGCTAGGTGCTGTGTAAGTGCATACTTATTATTTAAAAGCTAACATTCACAAATTCCACATCTAATGATTTATGCCTGATGTAGGTAGAAAGTGAAGGTATTTTGTAACAGAAATATGACAGAACTTTAACTGGAAAGGCTGTGCAGGGCATTGGTGTAATTCATCACCTGTTCTGTACATTTAGGCTGTTTTCTAGAAATCCATTAACTATGATGGGAAGATGGATTGTAGTCTATTTCTGAATGACATTATAATTGGTACATACGGTAATTAAGATCAGCTTATAGAAATGTTGTCTGCAGGGTCTATCAGTTGGCTAGAAATTTGGAATAAACTGAGGTGGCTGGAACTTACTAATTTCAGAATAACTTCTAGCTGTAGAAATACATTCAGCATAAAACAGATATTTTTCTGAACTTTTGATTTCTGTTAATACATGTGTAATTTCTTCAGGACATATTAAAGTTCATAGCAATGATTCTGATGCTTAAATGTGAACCAAGGGCTTTAAAGCTGTAAAATCAAACATCCATTTACAACAACATAAAGGACAAGACTGCTGTTTAACTAATGATACCTCCTCTGTGAGTTCTTTGTGTTACTGTCTCTCAAGTGGATACCAAATAGCACAAAATTTATTGTTGTCATCATATTCTGCTTTCTTTAAGGAGACTCTAGTCCAAACAAAACAGAGAAATACGTAAAATCTAAAATGAGATATGACTGTAAGTATGTATTCTATGTCATAAAAATAATTTATAACAGAAAGTGCAGATACCTGAAAAATATATCCCTTTTGCTTGCAAGCGTAGCTTGACAAACAGGCAGTAGAGCATGTGTCAAACTACAGCATGGCTGAGGAATGACTCTGCAGTTGTTATGCATTAAAGGAAATCCACGAGTTTGTGCGCTAAGCATGTCATTGCATTCATGTTTCCGTAAATGGTAGTGTCTTGTATAAGTTTGAGCCTCAAAGAGGTTTAGCGTTATGTACAAAATGGACACGTACCTGTGTGACTGTAAATTTGGTGTGTTCTGTATGTGGTTAGTAGCCAGCCATCAAAAGGTGCAAGAGTGCTGCATTGTATTAAATTTTATTTACTTTTTAAAAAAATCTTTAAGGAGCTGCTCAGTTGTGCTTCTTTTGTTTGAAAAGGAAAACACAGCAGCTGAAAAGATGTCCAAGATCTGGAATGTGTAGTCTCCTGTAATATTCTTTCTGGCATGTTTCACAGGAAAATAAATGGGCCTCGTATCAGCCCTTGAAGTTTTATTAACACTGAATAGTTTGAACCTGAAAGAAAAGCTTCAAATAATAAATCCTGTGTAAGCCATACCCAAAGAGAAGTTTGAATATAGCAGGCATTTGTCATTATTTTGGTTCAGGTTTTGTTACTTCCCACAAGCCCCTATCCCTATGAACTAGGACCCTGTTGTGAGGTAGTGCATGACCAATGTTTACACTTTAATCTACACAAAAAGTTTAAAATAAAATAAAAACAAAAGATAGAATGTCATTTTCGTGTTCATTAACTTTACACTCAGAAAAACAGATGAAAGTTTTTTTTATAGGTGGTAGTGATAGTATCCTCTGTTACTACAATATGTTAGCATTCAATAAAACTATTGCCACATATAACATTTTACAAAGCAGTAGCTTTAGGGTTGAAATTTTGCCAAGTTTAGTATTCATCGCAGGCTAACCCTTTTGTGTAGGTCAAAGTGGTTAATTATTCTGCAGAACAGTAAAAGAAGAAAAATATTGCTTTCCCCGTGTTAAATGTTTTATAGACCTTTTTGCTTGAAATGCTGTGGCACCTGCAGACTTCAGAAGAGGGACTTGACATTTAGAGGAGCATGGTCTTAGTATGAGAGACTGCCCTCCTCTGGAAAATCCACTCAGTTAACCTAAGTTATAAATCTTTGGAGCACTGCAGCTCATACAAGCTTGTAGAATTTGCAAGACTGAAAAATATGAAGCCTTATTAGTATTAGGCGTAAGTCCCCAGTGCTCCCTGAACTGACCAGACCTACCATGGCCACAAAACAAAGAACAAACAGGGGAGAGTGCTTCAGTGCAAAGCTCGTCCTGCCTTGCCTGCGCTCCCCATTCGTGGGCTGAGCTGGGCCTGGGCATTGTCGCTGAAAGTGGAGCATTTCTCTGTTCTTCACTGGCAATAACCCTTTTGCTGACCATTTGGTGTCACGACAAAGAAAGCTCTGTTTCCAAAGCCGTGTAGCCAAAACTGTACTGAAGGGAAGGGAAAGGGCACAGGAAACAGTTCAAAGAATATGAACTGGAAGCTGGAAAGAAGGAAAACCTGGGAGTGACAGAAAGGAAGGTTGAAACAAAGATGGCAGGGGTGAACTAAGGAAGGATCAACAACGGTAGAATTAGGACCGTAAGACTGGATAGTCATGTTGGGAATAGAGAGTGGGGAGGCTGGGTGTTGTAGCCAGCTTGCACTCAGGTAATCCAGCCTCATGCCCACGCTGGCTGAAGCAGAAGGAAACTCCAGGAGCTGAACATCAAGGTTTGCTTGGCTGTGGCTAAGGTTGAGTTGGGCAGGAGCCCAGCTGTCTGAAGAAGAGGCTTGATGGGGAGTCAGTGTCAAATGCTTATAGTTTTGGTACAGGCTTCCTGTGCCAGCTGAGGGTGACTTCCGTGCAGCCTGCAACGTCCTTAAGGGGGGCAGCAGAGGGGGAGGTGCTGGTGACCAGCAGTAGGACATGGGAAATGGAATGAACCTGCTTCAGGAGAAGTTCAGACTGGACATTAGGAAAAGGTTCTTTACCGAGAGGGGGTCGGTCACTGGAACAGGCTCCTCAGGGAAGTAGTTACAGCACCAAGCCTGTCAGAGTTCAAGGAGCATGTGGATGATGCTCTTGGTCATATGGTTTACTTTTAGGCAGTCCTGTAAGAAGCACAGAGATGGACTTGACAGTCTGTATGAGTCCTTTCCAACTTGAGATAGTCTGTGACTTTATGATTCTGTAAGTATTCATGAGGTTAGAATGGATGGTACGTTAAGTGCAAAAGACTCCAAGAGCGCTGGCCCTCATGAAAGGGAGGGCCTTACTGAAACAGGTGCTGTGGAGTGGACACCAGCTTTCACCAAATATGTTGGGTAGGAAATAACTGCTTTTAAGTTAGAGCACTTTTACTTTACTTTGGCAAAGCAGTACTGACTCCTGCTTTGAAAGCTTCAGGATGCTGGAGGAGATAGAGCAGCATAAAGTTGTTGCCATCCTTTTAGAATGACTTGGTTGAAAGTGCTGAGGGTCAGGTACTACCATGTGGTTCTGGGGTTAGGAGTTATGGCCAAGAAACATCAACGTGCTGGCAGCCAAAGGTGTTCAGATATTCCGCCCATCCATTGATGAGGACAAGTTTTTCTTGCTCCTAGGAAGAGATTCAGGTGTTCGCAGCTTAGTAGCCAGATATGTATGTAAAACCATTATGAGTGACTTAAAGATGTGGGACAAATCTGTTTTTATAGTAAGTTGTGCCTTTTATTAGTCAAGATCCTGTGTCACCAGAAAGTAGTTTAAACAACTATATGACTTAACAAAAACATAGCTTATTTTTTATGTTTTTTAAGTTAGAGCACAGCAGGCATCATATTTTCTGAGTTTTTACTTGTATACCTGTGATTTGTATCAGGCACCATTTGCCTAGAAATTAGGAATACAATTTAAATGTGCAAAATCAGCATCTCATTTTTGGTGCTATTGGTTAAGTAAAACTACTTTGAATGCATGGAATGCATAAAAAAATACTTATCAAAACATGTTTCATACTAACAGTCCAAACACACTGAAATTCTTTAATCTCTAGCTTGGCAGCATTCATACTTTGCTGCCTACCTATTGCCACAGCTACTAAAAGATGAATGCGTACCAAATAATAGGATTTAAAACATGACAAAACATATCTGAAACCCTTATTTACCTTCGAAAAGATTTTCTGTTGCTTTTGAGTAAATACAGTCCCCATATGACGAAACTGGAGAATTCCTTTATTCCCTCATGTCTCCATCATATTTCTTACTGTGGATGTTATTAAGATAGTACAGGACATTCCTTAGCTAATCAAGAGCTGTCCATAGTATGATGTATTTATTTTAATATACGAAGTTGGTTTTCATTAAGAAATTGTTAGATAAAAACTAGCAGTGTGTTTGTGTGCTCTTGAAGTGTGTCTGGGCTTTACCTGTGAAGTGGTGATGTACATGAAGGACATTACAACTTAGTCATAGTAGCTTCTCTTTTCTTTCTGACAGAAATATATGTTCTGATGTTTGTTTGGGAACATTTTTTTCCCTGCAAGAATACTCAAATACAGCAAATCACTTTTTGGCTTATTTTTTCTTCTGCTTTTGAAGTAAATAGATGGCAAATGCTCATCTATATTTCACCTGGAAATACTTGTGAAAAAGCACTGTTCGGCGATTAGGGAGTGCTCACCCTGAGGATGTTGCATCTTAAAGAGTGGGCTTGCTAAACTCATTGTCCATGTAGGTAGGATAGGTGACTGACTTAACAGCCAGATTTTTAATTAAGGAATTGAAAGATACAGATAAAACCCTCATCTTTAAACTGCTTATGAAGCTTTAACCTTGGCTGATGGTCAGTTTTGAGATGTGGGAAGAGTGGCAAACTGCACTGTGGGTCCTACTCAGCATGCAGAAAGATCTGGCTTTTGAGATTTAAATAACATTGTTAAACATTTTGGAAAGTCCTGGTGCAGTACAGGAACAGGCAATTGAAAAGCTTTATAACCCACCTGACTGCTGTTTGGTTCTTCACAGTCATGTGATATCAATCGGTTGAATATCATATTATTGTGATAATGTAGTCACATTATTGTGTTGGGCCAGTTTGTGGCTTTTTCTACCATCTTCCAAGATGCCTATGCTATGACATAAATAATTTCTACCATATACAGGTATTAGGGCATGAAGCATTTCACAATATTTGATCAATTATTTCTAATGGTAAGTTAATATCTATCAGTTCTGTAACAGGATTGGCTTTTAGCTGATGTAATCCCTCCTTCAGGGGACCCTCAGTAGGTCCCACTAGGAAGCTTGTCTGCCTGCTGCCTGTGCCCTGCAGCACCTTGTTATAGTTCTTGCTGAACACCACTGGTCTTTTGACCCTTCCTTAGAGCATCTGTTGACTACCAAGACCTATTTGAGTCCTAATTGGTCTCCTGAGACCTGCTTCCAGTACTACAGATCTGGGAAAAGTTCCTTTTTTTGTTCTGTTTTTTTGATGTGTCAAATTTTGGTAAAGACTACTAAGTAAATGACAATTATCCATTCATTTTAATGCATTACATTGCATAATGCATCCATTCAGTACCAGGATGATGTACCATTTATCTGATTAAAGAGAACTTGAGAAAAAAATGTATTTGGTAGGCTAAATCATCATGGTTTTTCTTTTATGTAGATAATACTGGAGATTATTTTTTTAATATTTTCTCATTTTTAGTATTAATATTTCTTATTTTCTTTTCTTATATGGAATTACCCATTTTGAAACCATTTTGTCAGCAGGGGGACAAATAACCTTGAGATGCTGGAAAGTACTAAAGGCTAATGGTGTGGTTAGGATGCAAAGTATTGCTTCTAGCTGGTAACCAACTGTTGTGGTTTAACCCTGGTCAGCAGCTAAGCAACACGCAAGCCGCGTGCTCACTTCCAACCAGCCCTCCTGGCATGAGGAGGAGGATCAGAAAAAAGTAAAACCCATGGGGTTTGAGATAAAAACAGATTAATACTTGAAATAAAGTGACAATAACAGCTACAATAATAATTGTAATGAAGAGGAGAGGGAGAGAGAGGAGTAAGGGAAGGGGGGGGCGGGACGGGGACAAACAAAAAAACGAGTGATGCACAACACCGTTGCTTACCATTCACTGACTGATGCCCAGCCAGGCCCCGAACAGCTGTTGCCACCTCCCAGCCAACTCCCCCGAGTTTATATACTGACCGTGATGCTCTGTGGTATGGAATATCTCTTTGGCTAGTTTGGGTGAGCTGTCCTGGCTCTGCTCCCTCACGGCTTTTTGTGCACCTGCTCACTGGCAGAGCATGAGAAACTGAAAAAAAGGCCTTGACTTACAAAGCAAGCATTACTTAGCAACAACTAAAACATCAGTGTGTTATCAGCATTATTTTCATAGTAAATCCAAAACACAGTGCTGTACCAGCTACTAAGAAGAAAATTAACTCCAGCTGAAACCAGGACACCAAGCTTAGAAGTCGGGGTGTCAGTCAAGCTAACTAAGCTTGAGATAAGTATTTCGGAGAGATGTTCTGCAAAGTGCTTGATGGTCAGCAAGCATTCTTCGTTGTGGAGACATGGACTGGATAGTAACACTGTGGGAAGTGAGAATGTCCTTCTCTTCACATATGTAAGGCATTTCTAATGCTAGAATTTGGCCTTCGTCTCAGTAGCTGTCATTCATAAGTTTAAACGTACAAGGTGCTAAAAAGACAAGAAGATGAGAGGGTGGGGTGGGGGAATGGAAACCAGCTAATGGAATGGAGTGCACTGCTACTAAAGCAGGAGAAAATCTGGCAGCCTCATCAGTATTCTGTCAAAGTATTTGATTTTGTAGAACATACTGATAGAACATACCAGTGTCATTAACAGTGACGCACCTTTTGCTTCCAAACTGAATGTGTGCCATTTAGGTTTATTTCTAATGCTTGTTACTAGAGTTAATAGGTAAATGTTATTTAAAAAGATGCCCCTAAAATTTAATTATTTCAGAGCTGTTTTAATCATGTTTATAAATGCTAAAATGTTATGAATTGAACAATTGAATGAATCATTCCATCATTGTATAATTAAGACTGACTAAAAGTAAAATTATATTTTAATGGCCCTCTTCTTTTACCATCGAGGCCAACGGCAAAAGTCCCATTGACGTCAGAAAGTGCAGGATTAGGCCTTAATATGATCTGCCTTTTTTGTGACTAATCTCAATATAAAATGATCTGTCTCTTTTTTTAAAGACGTTTAGCTGACTGTTTAGTTGCTTGCTCAGAGCTTGTAGATGGAAAAAGTGCTTCTGAGCTGACATAAACACTTTTCTTAAAATCTAGCCAAAACTATCATCACTTTTTAAACCCCAAAACCATATTATTAAAATATTGATGCTATTCCTTGAGGTTTGTCAAAGACTAACTTTTTTAGTCTGTGTAGAATTATTTAGTGGGAACAACGTTAAAATTACTTGGCTTGCTTTGAGATGCGTCCATCCACCACCAAGTTCTGTTCCAGCGGCACACAGTGAAGTCCAGTGCCATTTCAAAGTGACAAGCTGGACTCAGACATTTTGGGCTCAGCTCAGCTCTTTAATTGTTGGTGCAAGTTTGGATTCACAAAACTAGAAATCTCAGTAGAATATCAAAGAGTTGACCACAGCATGGTGAAATTTGTCTCAGGGACATTAAGAATATCAGTCCAATGGACTGTACTAAAGTATGGAACTAGAGAAACGCGATTACTCTTGGGGTTTAAAATCCTTCTGCATTTTAACACGTGCTCTGGCTATAAGTGTGTGAGTTAATTGACTTTTTTTTTCAACTCCTGAAACAGAAAAGACAAAAATAATATTTTTTTTTGTTTAATGAGGTGAAACAGAACAAGTATGACATTTGTTCGATGCTGTGTTTGTTTTTTTGATGATGATTTCTCTTGCGTATTTGTATTAAAAGCAGAGAAAGGGAAGCTTCTGCTTTTTATCAGTCCAAAGCTGGACTTCTTACTCCCTTCTAATGATGCATCGCTATTTTTCATAACTAACTGAACACACTCTTAGTGTGTAAACATTTTACAGAAAATCAATTGGATCCAACTAGGAAGAATTGAGAAAGATCAAATGTTGAATATTCTATGTGGGTAGTGTTTAATTTATTATTAGAGAATGTAAGAAGTTTTCTGTCAAATTCTTGGCCTCACCTAGGTGACAGTTAAAGTTGTGCTTTGTGTATCTCAGTGATTTCTTTAACTGTGGAATTAAGATGGACAAGGAAAAGAAGAAGAAACAATAGAAACCACCAATTGATTTTCTGACAGCTTTATGCAAACAAAATGCCAACCCAAAATACTGCCCTGTTATTAGGGTGGCTGAAGCTGTTCTTTCTAAAAGGTGCTTTATTTGTCAGAAACTTTGTGTCATTTCTAAATAGAAATAATTATCTCTTATGAATCTTGGTAATGTAAAGATTGCAACTATAGTGTAAGCTAGGAGTCTTGTGTGAACCTAGAATTATCTTAATTCTTCCAAATATTATTTTCATAGAATTAGAATTCTAGAATGGTTGCAGTTGGAAGGGACCTTAAAGATCGTTTAGTTCCAACCCCGCTGCCATAGGCAGGGACAGTAGACCAGGTTGATCAAAGCCCCATTTAGCCTGTCCTTGAACACTTCCACAGATGGAGCATATACACACGCACGCACGCGCACGCATACACACACACTTTTTGAAAGGTTTTGTGTCTGTGAGAGGTTCCTTAAAATGAAACAAGAAACAGCAGTTAGATATTTTCCCTGTGAAGTGGAATATTAGTGCATAGAATAGTTCATGTCTTTGTGTTACTGAAATTAGAGATCAAAATGTGTTCTATAAAGAGCTCTTTCTTTCCAGATACTTAGTCTGAAAGAGCATTGCTATATGCATGATTTTGTAGCTGTTCTAGTGTACTACATTAAGTTTATTCCCTTCATGAAATACATTTTTTCTTATTGAAGATTTTGAAATGGGAGATTCTTTGCAGCTGACTCTCACTGCTACTGTGGTGTTAATTCTAAACCTGTATTTTTAGGTTTTAACAGTGTAAGTCAAGACATAAAGAATGCGTATCTGCGGGAAAGCTTATGGGAGAGTTGGCACATACAGCCTTTTTTGTAAATGGGGACAGAGGTCTGTAACCCAGCTAGTAAATTCACAGCTGTTAAGAAGTCCATCTTAGAGACAAGGGTGCTCAAGACAACTGGAATGAGAATGATTTGTTCAGTTCATTATTCAGTGTACATCTTACAGCAGACTGGAAAAAAAAAATAGACATAACTCAAAATTCTTCTCTTCCAGTTCAGGATGAAAAAGAAATCTGAAAGATCAGTCCAGTGTAATTCTAATCTAATACGATGTTATATTCTCTCCTTGATTTCTCTAGTATCAAAGTTTTAAAAACTCTGCTGAAGGTATCATGCAAGCTCTTAAGCCTAGGTAATTTGTTTCATATGACTTTAACATGTTTTACATATTGTGCATTTAATAATGAACAAAGTAGTTAGGCCAATAATAAACCACTACAATATAGACAAAAGAGAACACTGATTTAAGGTCATTGTGTCAAATGCAGCAAAATACTCTGTTTATAGCATGTCAGGAATGGCTTTACAATTAGCACTAATTACTGAGAAAAAAGTCAAAACAGCAGCTTTAAGGAAGGACACTTTTCAGTGCAAGATCAAAGCCATGTCTCTACAGAATAGCAAAGCTATTTAATTGCACTGAAGTGCTAATTGGATTTTGAGGTGCTTTCATGTGTTCCCCCCAATTAGCCAGTCATCCCTGACCAAATCCACCTAAGAAGAGATTATGAGTTTTAAAACTTCTGTCTCCACAGTTTCAGCTGGAGGTACCTGTGTAAAAACAGTAGTTCCTTCTTTTTATGTAAAATGAGGTCTTTCTGGTCATGTTAGTAGGCTTGTGGGGATGAATAGATAAGGAGTAAAGCAACCCCACACTATGTGGTAAACAATTATCTAGATATTCTGCCATCTAGGTACCAGTGCCAGAAAACAGAAAAGCTACAGCTAACCCCCTTTTTTGTTACTTAGTTCATTGGTACGTAGTGTTGAAAGAGAGATTTTCATGCCTGAGGAAAGTCTTGTCTTCAGAGACTTTGTCTGTGCTCTACATTTCTGTTAGTTAGACAAAATTATTTTTGTTAATATTTTTTAGGGAAAAATTTGCAGTCTTTTCCTAACTTTAAAAATAATTTAATTTGTATTTTTCAGATTTGTAAAAATTACTGCCGTTATTTTTTCACTAGCCTGCCTTATTCGTGAATTTTAATCATCATACACATTTATAAAAGCACAAAAAGTCAAGATAGTAGTGACAACTGATAGAGCTCATACAGTTTCAGAAAAACTATGATTTGTTACTAGTTGAATGGTCAAATACTCATAAACTGCAATCCTTCTAGGCAAGATTGCAGTTGCACTGTTTTCCTAAGAAGATTTCTTCTGTGTCCTGAAGAGTCTTACATCTTCCTCTTCCATATGCTTAGAAAACTTGCTCTCATCCAGTCATAACTCTAGTGAAATTTTTAGGAAGCAGAGATTTTGAGGAAGCAGAGACTTTTCAGTGTGATGGAAGAGGCACATAAAGCAGATTTGTCTAAATAAGGACATAGCAAAGCCCTAAATCAATATGCTTTTTTTATGTGCTTTGTGACTCTCCGAGTTGGAAGAGTGTGACATCATGCATCCTTGAAGAACTCTATATGAAATCCCATCACAAATTGCTCACAAAAGTCCTATTGAGATTTCTGTAATAGAGCAAAAGGATTTGTGTAAACCGGAGTCCATCCAGATTGCTGAGATCTTGCCATGCATTGTGACGGTGGGATTCATTGCATGGCTACTGTGCAAGTTACCCTACCTGAGTTCTGAGTATTCGTATTGTAAGACCCTGCTTTTGTAGTCACTCTGTCCTGCCTGGTGCTTTCTTCCTCCCTTTGTGCAACAGAGCTCCTGGGACGAGTCCACTGGCTTTTGTACTTCCTTAGGAAGAGTTTTTCTCTTCAGTTAATCAGTTAATCGTAGCAGACCTGGATCCTTTGTATGTAGTGGAGTCATTGTGGGAAGGTAGGGTGAAGTGGTCAGTAGTCAGGAACTTTAAGGTTAGATGTAGGAAGGGACTTGGGTCCAAACCAACTGAGTGCTGCAACATCTGCATTTTGACACCCTATACAGAAGGGACTGAAGATTCATGGAATCAGGAAAGTGAATAGGAACCAGCATGGCTCTATGACCCTTGGATTAGAGGAAAACATATGAGTTTGGTGACAAGTGTCCTACTTCCCTCATAAGTTTGTGCATTTTACATTAAATACGCAATTGGATGCAGAGATTTTCCCTCAAACTATGGGATTTATTATTGGTTGTGGTTACTTGGTAAATTGTAGGGTTTACTATTGCTCTGATTGAAAGTACTCCATTAAGCAAACACCCTTGACATGTCCTCATGCTGCATACTTGACATTTTATTACAATTTAAGGTCATTCACCCAAGGCTCCCATGATTTAAGAGGCAGCACAAGCAACAGGCCTGTCATGCTGATTTCAAGATTGTTTTTCTTCTTTCAGAACACTGCAAGACAATATATTCCTGATTAGTCATTTGAATATCTGCTTGACTTTAAGAGAACATATAGTTCCCTTGAAACCATGTTCTTCAAAGTTTTTGAATTGAGTTTGAATTTGAGGAACATTTATTGTTTTTAGAAACGGTTAACTTCATCTTGTAAGACCTAGTTTCATTGCTTCTTGACTGTGAGAAGACACCCAATAGAGCATATCGCTGGAATGAATTGTGTAGGATTTGCAGGCAAAAAACGTACTTGCATGTGAAGTATTCTTGAGATGTAGCTCACTTTATTGCTCTCAAACAAAAAGCCACTATGATAATGAAATGTAAGAATTTCAGAGCCCAGATCACATAATTTGCTTAGCAGACTAGACCAATAACAAATAAATCCTGCATCTAAGAATAACTAGGATAACATGCTTTACAGGAAGATACCAAGGAAATAACCTATCCATGGAGAAGATTAATTCTAACCCCAACCTGTTAGCAATCAAGCTATAGCATTTTCTAAGAAGTGGTAAATGAGGAAGATGTACATGAGGAAGTAAATGCTATACTGCAATATTGATACAGCCCCCATTGTTTATTCAAGTATTTTTAATGATACTTTTCAATTACATAATTTTAATGAAAAGTAGATAATATCACTGCTTACTCTTTTGAAAGTACTTAGCAAAATATTTAGAGTATGCACTGTAGTTGTGTCAATGGTATCATTACTAAATATACCATCTAATTACTTTTTTATTGTATTATATCAGCCTACAGTTGCTGTTTCCTTACATCAGCATGAAATTGGTTTAGGGTTATAGTCTTAGTTTTAGAACATTGTTCATTTCTACCCATAGCAGTATGTTCTGTGCTTTTACCTAATATCATCTGAAATTCTGCTAGCTTTTAGTTAGAACGTATTCATATATAAATACAGCATGAGCTGTACCCCTACCGCATGCAGTATGGCTATGTTTATCCTTTTTAAAAATCAGAACTGTTACTTATCCAAGGATAAAGTACCATGAAAACAGTAATTCCAATATAAGCTTTCAAGCAAAAGACTTCTCCCATTTTATTTTGTGTTGAATTATTCCTTTTTTTCATAAACAACTTTTGTATTAGCTCAGCTCGTGGCCTTTCCTCAGCCGAGACTGGCAACAGTTAAGAACCTATGATTTAGTAAGTTAGGATTATTTGTTAAGTAATTTAGAAGCAGAAGTGAAAAGTCTCAGCATTAATAAATTGTTTCAAATACAGCTGGGACAGCAGACATACAGTTTGTATTTTATGCTTATTCTGTTCTTTCACATATTAAAGACTATATGCTTTGCACCACAGCTTTTATGTCTGCTAATGTGTTGGAGTTTATTCACTGTTAGTCTGAGTTCAATCAGAAACATATCCTTGTATGACCTTGGTCAATAGCATTTTCATCCTTCTTTGGTGTTCAAAAACTTATTTTTAAAGGAAGCCTGAAAAGCACTAGCTTAAGTGGAGCCATAGTGCTTGGGAAAAATTCTTTCTAAAATCTATGAAAAAACTTAGCTCAGTTTGCATTAAAAGACTGAAGTGTTCCACTCCTTTGTGCCTTTCTCTTTCTTAAATGATCCAGTATTTCACAGTGTCTATGTGGACATCATTACCATATTGCTCTCAACGCTTTCAATTCTGCCAGGGTCTGAGCACAGTGAAATACAATGGAGTATAAGGATGCTTTGGAATTTTAAATTATTTCCTCATAGGAAAAGCCTTTGTTTGAAAGGCTCTGAGGATGAGCGGCCCATTTTTTATTTTTTTTTTTAAGTTCCATGAGGTCATGGTCCTTTTCAGTTTTCACCTCCCCTTCCTATGTGCTGAAGGACTGGAAGTGACTGGGAGTCCAGGCCATTCTAAGCATTTCTACATATTTTTTTTTTATTTATTCTGATGAAATTAAAGCTGAGTGCTATCTTTTTTGGTTTTTTTGTTTGTTTGTTTTTTGTTTTTTTAATGGAAATGTTCTCTGTATTTTCAATCTCAGTGTATCATGGAACCATAGAATCATAGAATGGTATGGATTTAAAGATACCTAACCCTCCTGCCATGGGCAAGGACACCTTCCACTGGACCAGGTTGCTCAAAGCCCCATCCAGCCTGGCCTTCAACACTCCCAGGGATGGGGAGTCCACAACTTCTCTGAGTAACCTGTGCCAAGTGCCTCACTACCCTCACCTCTACCGTTGTATTTTCAAGCAGTTCGTATGACTCCTGAAGAGCATCTTTGTAAGAGCAGACATAGAGGGAACTTAAGAGTACAGATCTAAATATTATCTTCAGAGAAATAAGCTCACTTTCAATGAAAGGATAGGTTTGAAATAAATAAGGCACAGATGATACTCTATCACTATGAGGCAAATTTTTTGTTTAAAATAATAAATTATGGTTTTCTGACATGTTGGAGCATTTTTCATGGAGAAGGGCTGTTGGTGACACTTTCTAAAGTGCTGCAACATTTTACTAATTTAAAAAAGTCTGCCTCAGATCGATTGCGACCTTATCAATAGGATAGTCTCATTCATCTCCTAAGCAGGCTGCTGTCGCATTGCACACTAATAGCTTTCAGCTGCAGTTACTCTTTTTAGAAGATTCAACACTTAGTAATGCTCTCAAATGAGCTTTAGAGAAGGGGAAGCAGTGTTGGTGGCTTCCTTCAAGACAATGTTTTTCATTATTAAATCCCTAAATTGCAAATGTAGCTTACTAAATCTTAAATTACATGGGAGTAGTGTTTTCTTAGAGGTGATTAAGAGAATTATGGTAGATTTGTAGTTTAAAAAAAAGTTTCCTATGCAATAATTAATACTATCAATAACATTTACTTCAAATAGTTTTCCTAGTTGTAGATGATAAGTATGGTCCATAACTATGGTTGTTTGGCAGTCTTCATTAGATAGCTGTTTTCGTTTTCTTTACAACTTGGCCAAAGCTTCGGGAATAATTCTCCATGGGAGATGTATGTTTCAGTTTAACTTTCTGAAAGACTTTCATTCTAGCAGTTCAGCAGTTTTCAAGAATTAAATTAGGTTGTTTTGTCCATTAATGTTAACCATTAATAAAATAATTTCGTTGAGTAGCTGTCATGACTTTGAAATGGCATGAAGTTCGAAGGCAGGGTCATACTGGTGTAATTGCTCTCCTTGTACAAATTCATCCACATATGGCTAAATTATAAACTTTTTTTTAAAAATTCTTCTTGCATCTATTCAGAGAAGACTTCCTAGAGATTGGCAGTAATCATTCTATAGTGGATATTGTGTATTCCTTCATAGCTGTTCATGTAAATTGTATTGAAAGAGGGAAGGTTTTTTGGCACAAGTGTTTGAGGACTCTTGGCTGATAATGGCAACTGGAAAGTAACCAACCATTTGCCCCATGGGGGAAGTCAGAGAAAAGCTTTCCTGTACGCCTTGCACTTCTTCATCCAGCATTCTGGATCCTGGCAAGGCAGAAGGTTGGAAATTATTAGGTATGGGGAGGAGAGAGTAGAGAGGTTAGAAGTGGAGGTCGAGAGAGAAGGTGTGCAAAGAAATGCTGGGAGGAGTGTAGAAGGTGGTTGCTGGAAACCTGGGAGGAGGGTAAAATCAAAGTGAAAGGGAGGTATTAGAGCTACGAAGAAGGCAGCAATACTTTGAAGGCTGAGGAGAAGAAGACAGAAAATGCTGGGAGGTAAGAATCAGGAGCTGGTCAAAGGAATAGGGGACAATGTGAGCTAGAGACAAGAAAAGAGGAGGAATCAGGACAAACAAGTCTGTACTCACTAGAGCATAAACCTCCAGAATCCAGAAATTTTGTCAGCTTAGTCTCAAGGAGAAACAGGATGTTGCATGTTTGTATGAGACCCTTTGAGGGTATTTGAATTTTTTTTTAATTCTGTCATTTTAAAAATCTTAAGAAAAATGTATGGAAAAAGGGGTATTTGGCGTTAAGATTCCAAGATACCAAATTCACCGATGATGAAAATTCTGATTTATTAGTTGTGTGGTTATTTTGTGTACTTTGTATGATAGATTTTAAATATCTGTTGCGTAATGCTTTTCATCCTCTCCCTTGAACAGGATGAGTTGTGTACTGAGGACACATTGGGCTTGCAATGAGACTGTTGTCTGTAGTACATCTGCTTCTTTCATTGCGGAAGTTGGAAAATATGTAGTGGATGAATTGGAGACTGTAGAAGAAAATATAGTGTCATGCTAAGGCAGCTGAATGCTCTGGCAGAGAACTTAACTGCTGCATGCCTCTACCAGAGGGTTCTTGTGTGCCGCTGGGCAAGTCATGTATCTAGACTTTTTACAGGCCCTTCTGTGTTCCAGTGTATTGACCTACTGTATTTAGGATGCATAGGTGAAGTTAGGGTGCTCAAGTGAGGTTCAGTGAAAACTTCTGCTGGCAGGTATTTCAGCGTTATTTGATGTTTTCAACCCTCTGGCCATTTCTGGCTTTAATCTGCATCTCAATTCTGCCTGTGTAGAATTGTGATGATAACACAATTCTGTCTAGTTCACAGACAGTTATGGACATACCATCAGATCTTAATTTTTGTGAAGAGCAATGATACAGTAGCAGTATCACCATATCCCTATGTTGTAAGCATAAAAGCATGCTGTATACAAAAATAACACTTCGTTCATGTTGAGGTTAGTAAGAAATACTAGATTCTCGTTCAGCAGCAAGCAATCTGTTCTGCACAATCAGTGTGGCAGGGGTTTGTTTGGATCTCATGCTTAATACCATTCTGTCCTCATCACATTATCTGAAAGATAAAGTCAAGGTAAGCAGCTAACTCTCAGCACTAGTTTTACATAACTTGTGTGTTTGGATTTACAGTGTTCCTTATCGCTCTGTGTTTGCTTGCATATTTGCATCTATTTTTCCCCTCCTACAAATAAATATATATTTTTAGGTTTTCAGCTAATTTAAGCTAAATCTCAGGTGTATTAAGTTCCAACAAATTTCATGAAAACAGTCTTTTCAGTAAAAGAGAGAAACACCAGCAGTTGCCCCAGTTAGCAAAATGTCCAAAATGCTATGTGCCAATTTTTATTAGATGCTCAAAGATCCAGGTAAATAGAGCTACAATGAATGCTCTGAATTGTTAGAGGGAATGCTACATTAGACATCAGAGTACTTCTTTTCTGGCTGAGTTTGTTAGTCCTTGATGGCTTTCACTTCCTATCTTGGTTCTCTTGATAGATAAAAAATTAAGAGGTTTTCCTTTGCACTCTTAGTGTAATGCAATTAAAAATTCAATTAGCAACAAAGTATTCCTTTGGAAACCAGGCTTCAAACAGAAGGTGCTGTAGCTACTTGTTTCATTTTATGTTTTGGGGGGGTGGGGGTGGGTGTCTGTTTGGTTTTTGGGTTTTTTTAATTCATTTAATTTTAAAGTACTTTGGGAGAAATGCTGAGAACCTTTTGTCATAGCGGGTTGTGCACTGCAAGAACTTGGCCTAAGGCCATTAGACCATGCACATCCCATCTGCAGTGTAGGTCTCCTAAAGACTGGGTCTGAGTCCTCCGCTAAACTGTCCAGTCTGTCACCTTGTCTAACAGTACGTTTTGTGTCTTGTTGCTTCTAAAACCAATACTGGTAAAAAAAGTCTCTGTTCCCCAGTGTTCTCACTAGTTGCTGGATTAAGGGGCCGTGTACGAGTGTATTTGGTGCAGTATAATGCCAAACTAAAGTAACTTGCCGTATTTCAAAGTATTGAATATTGTTTATTGAAACAGTTTGCTGAATTTGTTACTCCATGTGTAAGGTATCCCTTCAGTCTTTGGGGTAATGCCTGCTACCCTGATACTGTTGCTCACATTCACACTGAGCTGCACCAGAACAGTCATTAATTTGCAGTGTTACTGCACTATTCATCGCAGCACCATTAAGTAACTATAAAATCTCTAGCAGCAAACTGGGGAATCCACTTGTACAAGGCATTACTTAAAAGCAGAACAAAAAAGTCCCTGAGGTCATTGTCCTTCAGAGCTCATACTTTGTGTATAAAACTGGAGACCAGAGGTAGATAAAATGAAACTGGAAAATACACAAGAATCAATGAGGCAATCCCGGTCAACATGAAAGACAGCAGTCTCAGCATGCCAGTGATATGGCACTGATGATGGTTTCTGTCAATCCGTGATACTTCATGCACTTAAATTAGCAAACGTTACTGGAGGCTGGAGGGTAAGAAATTGTAAGAGGAGTCTGACATTTTTATTGCTCGGGTCACATGCAGTTTCTGTAGGCTGGTGCACATTTAGTAATTTGAGAATGGTTTTTCCCAAGTAGCTGTTCCTGAGTAATTTTGTGTATGATAGAGTATGCTTTACCAGATCTTTTATAAATTGTGAGACTTTTCCACCACAATTCTGAAAGCTTCCAGTGCATCCTTTAAACTGTCTCCCCTTTCTCTGATTTCTGCCACTCAGTGTTCTTGGTCAGGATTTTTCAGTATGTTCCGTTTAGACAGCATTGTTTTTTTCTTCCAACTTTTTCTGGTAAAAAATCTGTTTGGTTTCACTAGACAACAGAAATACTGAAGAGATATAAACAACTTCAGAACTCTTCCCTGTAATAAAACCTAAATTATTGTTGTTTCAGGTAATCTTTCAGTGTGTGCTGAATGTATGGAAGTGTATACTGGCTATAAGGAATTCTTCTTACATGAAATCTTCATTACATGATTTTAAAAAAAAATCATTAAAAATAAGATAATGGGGTTTTTTGTTCTCAAGAAACATGAAATAAATGTAATGCCAGGTAAGGTGGAAAGATACAAGATGATAACCTCAGTCTCATTGCTAGAAAAGATAGTGTGTGAGATTGAAAGAAAATGAGATAAAATTGGTCAGTGAATCTTGAAATCAAACAGAAACATGAATTGTTATAGACTGCTTTTAGGACAGAAAAAGAAATCGAGAAATGTGACAGTCTGGATAATTTTCTGGAATATCCTGTCAGTACATAAAATAATAAAAATGAACACGGGTAATTCAGCCAATTCTGATCTTGTTCTTCATACAAAATTTTTGTTTTAGAATTACGGAAACCATTATAAATAGTGGACGTGCCTCCAGAAACCAGTCCTTACATATTTACTTGCTTATGTAAACACATGTCGACATTGTAAGTGATTAGAATCATTGAAAATACATATGAAAGCCTTAGCAAAAAAGTGTTGATGGACTTGGACAACAGGATTGTGAGAAGTGAGTTAGAATTCTCAAAAATATTGCCTTGAACCAGCAATAAAACATGCTTTATGCCAGTAACCTCTGACTTCAGGCATGTCTAGTCTGGTGTGCTAGCAGTAGCATCTGTGTGATCCTTGCTACAAGCAAAGGTCTCCATGGCTTCTTCTGCTGTTAAATATGACCTCAAAAACAGTCAGTTCTTCAAATATGTATGTTTGTTCTACATAGAAAAGGCAACAGGTTTGAAACTCATTATTATAATTCAAACATTGCCTGTATTGATACATAGCATCTGGAATTACAGGCAGCATGTTAATCAACTAGCATGCCTTTATTTACATGTGATGATTGTCACAGGTAATGACTCAGGAATCTCTACTGTGCATGAAATATAGCTTACAATTACTCATTAATATTCTAATTATTTTCCAAGTGTTAACATGTATTTACATCTCTACATACAAAATTACATATTTATAAATTACGAAGGTACCTATACATTCCTACATACTCCTTTGCACTATCATTGTGTGTTAAATGTCTTAAATTTTAAGGAAAAACATTCCTAAAACGAGGAAGGCATAATATAGTGTCTGTGGGCAGCACCAAGAAGAAAAATACAAAATTCTTGAGAATGAAGTAACTGCAAAAAAAGCAAAAAGATTTGTACATCTAGGAAATTCTAAGCCTCTTAGATTAAATATATTTCTAGGATGACCAAATTGAAGGTGAGGAGCATCTGTATATAAATGTGTGTGCATGTATGTGTCTATGAATGTATGTACATATATACAAAATAGTTCTCAAAAGAATAGTTTTGTATTTGGCAAAGTTTGATGGCGATAACTTCTCTTGAAAAATATTTTTACTATATCTCAAAATTAGGGAAAGGGAAAACTTTTATGGCAATTATCTGTCAGCTATCTTAGAGCTTTATGCTGGTTTTGTACTAATTGACAGCTTCAGCTATATCCCCTCAGAATGTGTGATGAACTTATGACATTTATGTGTCTTTCTTTGTACAAATGTGCTATATTCCGGAAGATAATTAAGATTTATGTTCACACTGAACTCCCAAAATGATGCTTTCTTAGATTTTACCAGACTTGATCAATTACTTCATGCCAGTCAGTGTTACCTACCACCCTATGAGACAAGATGCAAAATAGGTCTTGTGATACAGTGTAGGTACAGCCCTGTTGTAAGTAGTAGAAAGTTGTATCACAGCTGATGGGCTCATACAGCAGCATTAGTTATATTGATATTATCCATTGAGTTTCCTTATGCATACCTGCTTCCTTCTTTTTCTTCTTTTTTTCTGGCTCAGAAAGGCATTTAGGGGGAAAGAAAAGGAAAAATGAACCCATTCTTCTGCATTTTGCTCCTATGTGAACATCAGAGGAGTAAAAATCATGGCTAATACTGGTAACAGTAACTTGAATATTGAGATTATTTTAGGATAGGTAGGATCTGTTTCTGTGTACTTTACCACAAAGCCATTGTTTAGTCTGGGCTAAAATGGCCAAGTTATTTAAAACTGGGTATACATCCTCTGCAAGCTGAGATTTTATGAGGCATGAGTAAAATACCACTCCTGTGCGTCACTTCAAAGATATTGAGAAGAAATCTCAAACTTCAGGTTTAGTTGTTACAGTTTTCTGTTCCATTTAATATTTGTATGTTACAGTGTATTAGTTTTAGAAAACTATTTTCTGAGCAGCACAACCAATGTGCTGTCCCTATGGATCTGCATTTGTGGACTAAGCTCATGTTAAGTCCCTGATGTCTAAAAATCAAGGATGAGCTCACACTGCAACTGTTTCCTCCATGCGAGCATGGATGGGTCCTCAGAAAACAGTTCTAAAAAAAACCTCCTAACAATTTAGCAACTTGGAGACTTTGTTGGAATTGAGTGACAAGATAGGTTCAACTGGGTCATTAGGCTTTGCAGGTTTTGTTGGTTAGTGGAGGTTCAGAAAAGGCAAACCTGGCACACAGACACACACAAGTATGGAATGTGCTTGGTTTACCCTCCATTTCCTTAGGGCACCAGGCCAAAGACCCTGTGCCAGTTGTTGGTGGGTCTGGTCTTGGCCCTGCTACCCTGAGTGACCATGCTGGCAGTATATCTAGGTGCACAGTCCACTGCAGAGAATTTTGAAGCCTGGGGTTTACCACAGCAAATTTCCCTCAGTGACACGTACATGTGGAAAGTAGTATGTCATGGCAGTCTACATAGGCTGTAATCTGTTCTTTTCTCCCAGTAAACGAATTCTGTAGTCAGTTCTGCAAATCAATTTACTTCTAGGCTTCAAAGAATCAGTTTTGGTACTGAGTGGAATACAGTGGCATTTACATTGTGGTACACAACTACTAAGAAGAAGGAACATTAATCAGTGTTAAAAATCCTTTAAAAATTTTTCAGGATTGAAACATTTAGGAAAAATGCAGGTTAATGGATTTGATTTGTTTTCTATGTTGGATTGTAAGAATATAAAGCAGGTGGCAGAAAAGGCTGTTACTGACTGTGATACTCCTTAAATTTTCTTGTAGTAAATTCCAAGTTCATTGTTTTTTTCTGCACTAATTATTTCATTTCTGAAATAAGTATTTCAATGACATATCATGAGATGTGTAGTGCAAATCGATCACAGATTATAAGTAAATTCAAAATCAGAGGCTAATACACTATTGTACATATTTTTCTTGATGGTTGTATTTTATACACAGAAATATTTTTTTTATCTTATTTTAGTAAAATACTGAGTTACTGTAGATAAGATAGGTAGTAATATTTTATTATTTATCTTCTTTGGTTCTCAAAATAAATAAAGCAGATGTCTGCAAACATAACATACTGTGTTAATACACTTCAGGGCTTTTCTGTGTAGTGATGAATTACTGTATATAAACACATATGAATGTGGGAAGTGTAACTCAAATTCATCTTCTGCTGCTGACATAAACCAAGGGCAGAATAAGAGAAATAAAATCACATTTAATATAGTATTGGGATATCTATATTTCATTTCTATATTTGGAGTTTAGTTTTGCAGATATCTTGCTAAAACTAGTACCACTGAAGTATATGTTATGTTCAGTGTGCATAAAGATGCATTTATATGCATTGATGTAAAGTTTTTTATATCTGCAGGTTTTGTAGTTACTTAGATACAGAACCTCTGCATGTATTAATTGTGTTTACAATCACGACCTTCACTGGAAATTTGTATTTCTTTTTGAAGAGAGTAGATAAAAGTGTAGCAGGATACATCAGTTACCAGGCAAAGTTGCCTTGTCCTTTACTACACTGCACTTTTATTATCATTTTCACCTTGTGTGAGTAGGAGAAGGAAAGAACATACACTATGTGATAGCTAGATAGCTCTCTGTTTAGGAGGATTGGTATTTTAGCCTGGTGTGTTTTAATTGTATAAACAATGGCATGAATCAACTGAAAATAAACTAGCTTTTGTTTTTTTTATATAGATACAACAATTAAATTGTAAGAACAGTTGTGCGTTTTTAAAGAAGCACCGCAACTGCAAAATCGTACTGCAGTTGTTGAACACCTTATTAAGTGCATACTAAACAAACAAACAAACAAACAGACAAACAGATTTTCTTTGATCTCTGTGGGAACAAGTCAAGCAATAAAACAAGAAATAGTGACATAACACTGAAACAGCACGCAAAATGTAGTTGTTGATCAATAAAAGTACATCATGCTGTGAAAATGTTACTACAAATGGCAGTAGAGAAAAGAGCTTCTGACTAGATGCTTTCACTGGACAGCTTTAATTTTTTATATATTCTGTTTAAACTCAAAACCAATGAATAAAAAAAGTGTTTAGAAAGATCTTGCAAAATCAGTACCAGTCTCATCAGTTCTCTTCTCCTTATAAGCATTAACACTTGTGTTTAGCTACACTTTACAATTTGAGACATGGCAAGGAAAACATGACATGAAAAAGTCCATAGGCTTATTTTAATTTTCCACAAGGGCATTCTTTTTTTTCCTCAGTAACATGGCGTTTCCTCTGCAACTGTATCTCAAGATGAGGGGTTGAGTCTTACAGGCTCAGAAATAGCTCAGCTCCATGAAATCTACTTCAGAGCTACAGGAATCTTAGAAGTTAATGCACTCTGCCATTAGTAGCCTATCCACTATCTTTTTCTATGCCCAGAGTGTGTCTGCATCTCTGGGAAGAGCCAGGGTGAGATGGCATGTGAACTGTATTGGTTCCAGCTGTCTCTTTGCCAGGCTGCGTGTGAGGCTTGCATGGGTTCTCTAACTAGAATGTCGGTCTGCTCTTGTAGCAAGACTGCGGGGTGGCGTAAGCAGAGAGATGTAAAAGGGTGGGAGAACAGATGGAGAGGACACTGCTCTTCCAGCCCAGTCCTGGAGAGTATAGTTTTTCAGCCTCAGGCTCATAGCCTGAGCCTGGCCTGATAGGAAGGATGGATGTTCAGAGGGTCCCACCGCACTCCTGAGCAATGCTGTGACTGCACAGAGATGCGGACTATTGAATCACCTTTAGAATTTAGGACTAAATTCAAGAGTGAATGTTCTTTTTTTCTCTGTATTACATTAATAAATACTGCTGTTCTTAGGAAAAGAAGGAGGAGCGTGCACAGTCAACACTGAAGTCAAGAAATATGTATTTTTAAAAAAATAATAATTGCAGAAATCAGACTAGAGTGTGGAAGCACTTCTAATGAGAGCACTGCACAGAGTTCAATGTAACATTAATTATTCTCATGCTACTTAATACCCACAGGTATTTCAAATGCACAGTGAGAACTACTGTAAAAATACAAGGAATTCTTTAAATTATACAGGTTTAAAAGTGAAACATATGGCTATTTCTTAGAAGATATGTTGCTAGTAGTAGAGCATATGGGTGTCCATATGGAAAGGGTTGCACTGCCAGTGCTGTAAAGATTAAACTAATGTATCACTACTAAGGAGATAGAAAAATGTGCCTTATTCATTTGCTGATTGTTGGTGTTGGTAATAGAATTTTTTGGTTTGTTTATTTTTTTAAAGGTGCAGGGTAGTTAGAACGATTATTTTGCAAAGGCATAGGTTACAAAATTGTAAAATATAGCTACAGGGTATTCATAAGCTTATCTAATTCAAGTTACTGCATTTCTGTAACTGTACTTAACTGCACTCTGCATCAAAAAATAAATCTGTTTTTATTCATTAAAACAAAGTGATTCATACTATAGCAGTTCAGTTATACTCCACAGCTTTGTTTCTTAAGCCACTCATGAAGTTCTTTGATTTATTCTGTCCTTTCAGTAGGTGAGATTCAGTGGGGTATTTGTATGCTCCCCCATTTTCATACCTGGCAAACAACCAATGCTCTCATGTAATGTTTTTCTCTACCTTACTTATTTCTTTCCTTGTTCAGACTATACTCATCTTTCGTGCTGTTTTTGGTTGATAGCATGTAGAGCAGGAGGGGTTTCCTCTCTATGAACTTGGCGATAGAAGAAAATATCCAGACTGCCTTGGCATTGCTCTGTGTCAGGAACACGAGCACTTCCCAGTAGTGTCAGGTCCAGCATGTGAGTTAACAATTTTGAAGCCTAAAATTTGTATTGTTACATATTTGATCTGTAACAGATAGAAAATGTCTCAGAAAGACACGGTAGTCAGGTACAACACATCCTTACTTATGCTTAGGATGGATATTCTCCAACATAAACTCTCAGCTGTGTGATTAGTTTGCAGCTGCACTGATTCAGAAATTACTCACATTTCTGCCCACTTTTATTTTCAGCAATCAGGGATATTAGTGATGGTGGTAAAATCAAGACTCCTGGCAGAACTTTGTAGCACTTTCATCAAAGATCTCTATCAGATTTTGTGTCAGCCTTGTTAAGGTTTTCAGTAATGGAAATGATTTTAAAGTAAAGCCATCTTTGGAAGAAACATTTATAGGATATTCTTGAAGGTGTGCTTGAAGGTAATTTTGCAGGTGAGGCTAACAAAAAGTAGTAATACTCCAGCCTGGTGATGTTAAGTCTATGCCCAGTACAAAACAACTAAGTGCCAAGCATTTGTAGTGCATGGTTTTTTTCTTTATTTTCTTTTATTTTCTTTTTTTAACCTGTATAAATGGATAATGTATTCATCTGAGGTGTGCATCTGCAGCAACCTTCTAGACAATAATACCCACCTGTAGCAATTAAAGAAAACAAATACGCCTTTGTGGTGTGCTAGTGAAATGCTAGTCATCCAAGACTTGTGTTCAGTGCTAGTCTTGCAGTGGTTCATACAAAGTCTACACTAAGATGAATGAAAACATTAAATATAGCAATATCTATAATAAAGCAAAAATGTATTTACTGAAAAAAGGTAAAATATGCAAGCAGATTTTGAGTTTGAAGTGATTAATGCTTTCTAAATGACATAAGAGGCAGGGTGAAAAACAGTTCTGCAAAAGAATCTTAGAAGCCCATTTGCTCCTTTTATAAAAAACGTATCTTCTATGAAGTTTAAACCTGCAAACTTATTACACATTGGTGCATATGCATCCCTAGCATGTATCGTATTTTAACAATGTGGATTTTGTTAAAGCAAAAAAAAAAAAATTATACTTAAAAAAATGATACTTGAGAAGTATGGCATGGCTGTTATGACCATTCCCTATGTTATGACTGTATACTATTAACAGCAGTTTTCATATAAAATATGTAAGTAATTGTTCATGTTGCTTATGTTTGCCTTCCATTTTTAGTAGGATAGTGTGGGATTCAACTCACCTTGTGTTAGCCATGAGTCTAAGCCATCTGTACCTCTTTAGCTGTCAAGGAGTGAAACCTTGGTCCCCAGGATGATTCATCTGTTTCAGGCATCTCCAGAAGTACCACTCCACTGAGCTCAATACTCACTTTTTTTAGACAACAGTAAAGATGAGAATTCTAACTCTCCATGGCTAAAATAAGATGAGGTTAATCCGTCCTTAACTTTCATTTTAAGTTTTATTACTGTACATTTAAAGAGAGAACACAATTTTATGTTGGTAAACATAAAAACAAATAAAAAACAGTAAGAAAAAAGTTCGTTAAAAGTTTGTGTGAAAAACACCCAGTGATATCATAAGCAAATATAGTCATATCTTTTATACTTAATAATATCAGTAGCATTTAACAGTGACCTTAAACCATGCAGTTAGTTATCTGATAATTTGAAAACAGCTTACCAAAAAATACTAGAATTAGCAAAGAATACCAGGTCAACTAGGTAAAGACAAACTTTGATGAAAAAACACTTAAAACACCCAGCCCCTCTTTCTCCTCACTTTTTAAAATTGCAGATGCATTTTTATGTATCCTAGTAAATTATCAAACCAAGACATACTGTAGCATTTTTACAGACTTTTTTAAACCATTAAAATCAGTAATCCAGAATTTTCTTCCAGAAACCTTAAATACAACTGTTTCTTTCATCCTCCTGAAAATGAGAGGCAATACAATATCTAGTCCAGTTGGGAACATGTTAATAAATTTCTCTAAATGCTTCAGTGTTAAGTTGATCCAATATTAACTTAGTCGTGCATTTACTGTAAGATATGTATTGGTGGGAAAGTTTGAATGCTAAAAATTAGACCATCAGAGACTAAGCAAATGGTAATGGTCATGATCTCAGGTGTTGAGGGAGAGATTCAGGCTCATCTGATTCATCTGTAGGATTGGGGTTAGAAAGGCAAAAAGACATTTAAACAGATTTTTAGCTAGAATCCTGGAGTAGGAGTCAGAGTGCCAGTAAACTTCAGGAAGAGGAGAAAGCTAGCTGCAAAATCAAAAAAGGCAGAAAGTAGTCTGGTGGAAATAGAACACAAGGAGCAGAAGTGTCACGTACAACTATGCCAGCTGCAGTGAATTTACATTATCGTCTACTTCGGTCTTAATGGGAATAAAAGCCTACCTGCTGTAGCTGCCTTCTGTATTCCGGTAGCTGTACTTTCTTTTAAAATCTTGAGCTAGCAAAGTTAAGTTAAGAGTTAATGTGGATTTGTGCAGATGCCTTCAGCTGCACTGCTTCTGCTTACATACCGAGGTGGTGGAATAGGTGTGTTTATGAGACGCGGGGGTGCAGCTGTGTTATCACACAAGGTAAGACTCTGTCACTTCTAGACTGCACAGGCTTGCTTCTCAGCCATGAGGTGTTGAGGACTTGCCCTGCACCCGTCTGTAGATCCATGCCTCCCAAAACTACCAAGGTTGATCTGGTATGAAAGTTTGCTTAAAAGCATGCAGCGGCCTCTCTTTTGGTGGGAGGGAGAAAACTAACCTTGATGCCTTTTGCCACTCGTCATCCCTCTTGTGAGGCTCACTTTAAAATACATGTGATGGAGACTACCACAACAGGAAATTCCCAGGCTAACTGAATTGATATGCAAAAGAGAAGCCTTTTTGAATACTGCACTAGTATTTTTGTAACAGATGTACAAGTTTCCATTATGGGAAGTGACTTTTTAAAAAGCCATGCCAGAATTCTACTTGTATTGTATTTCATTTATACCCAAAACAGGTTTCTTCAATTCATAACTATGTGTTCAGGATTTGGGGTTTGGTTGTTGATTTGGGTTTTTTTTCCTTTCTTGTTTTTCTACTGGTCCTAAAAAATCGTTTGGCATCTGAACATTAATCTTGCTTCTAGTGTACCTACTCCCCAGTGCCGGTTACACAGTATAGGTACCGTTTGTCAGCAGAGGGGTACCCAAGTGGAATCCAGGACTGGTTTCAGTTTCCATGCAGTACAACTACATATGCTGCTTTGCTTCTCAGCCTTGGGGATTTAAATCTTGGCCATATGAGATGTTACACTGTTTTAATTAAACTGTTTTTAAGTCAATATAGTTAAATGTGTTCAAACTCCTTATACAGAAGCACTTAAACCTGCTTAACCTTTGCTAGAATTGGTTTAGTTAACATTGATAAATTGCTAAAGTAAGCTAAATCAATTTAAGTGAGGTCTTAGCTGGGGTAAGTGCATTTACATTAGATGTTTGCACCAGTTTAACTGGATTTAAAACCAATCAGTTCAGTTAAATCAATGATTTTTTCCTTGTATAGGCATGACCTTAGTTAACTAACTTTGTTGTGTGAAGCATGGGTCTTGCAAAAAAAGCCCCATCTTCTTGAAATACATATTTTTATTTCTAAATAAATTGGCTGAAAGTTTGAGTACGTAGTTGAGCTTAGGACAGGACTGTGATATTTGCAAATGATGTTTAGCATTCCTTGGCAGTTCTGCTCAGGATGGTTTTTATTTTAGAGGGAGGCAACTGTTCACCTTTTGGAACAGAGAGGTCTAGAATCCCTGCCAGCTGACCTTGGAACTTTTTTCCATGCTTCTATCATAATGATGTGTACAAAATAACAAATAATTGCTCACTTCGCTGATTTGTCCAGGAGCAAAAATACACTTCTAGATAGATTTCACCAAAAGAAGCAGGTTTAAGTTATTAAAGAAAATAAACCTCACTGCTTTATTATCTGTTATAGTGGATTTAACTGATAACTGTAATATAATGCAGGCACATAACTTGAAATCCATGATCTTTTAAAATATAAATTCTGAGCATCAATCCAAAAAACTGACTGCTGGAATTCACATTGACAACTTTTCAACATTTCTGCTTTCTGATCCAGTATGAATTCTTACAGAATGATCTTGGGAACTCAAGTCCAATTCCCTAATGTCCTTCCAAAAAAAAATCTCAAATATCTGGAGAGAAAAAGCTGATGGCTTATATAAATATTATTCCTTCATGAGATGTGTTATCTAAATGTTGCTGTACACCTTGTCAGTAATTAAAATTTTTCAGGTTTTTTTAGTGTGTTTAGGTTAGTCACACTCTTGATTTCACAGAAGAAGCTGAAATAGATGTATAGTTTGTTTTATGTGAAGTACTTTGGGTAACAGTTTGGGAAACTGTGTTCAGCTTTACTTTGTAATCCAAAAGTACATAGTAGTAAACAAGGAAATTAATTTTTAGTTTTTTTAGTTTTGGGGTTTTTTTTATCTTCTATGCACCTAAGAGTCATTAAGAAAAATCTTAACTGTATTTTTTGCAGGGAAGCAAAGTAATCCTGATCTTTCAAGTCAGAGACTAAACTAACTACTTTTATTTTACATGCCAGAAAATTAAATTTGAATTGTGGTTTTAACAACATTTTAAATAGATATACTTTGGATGATATGATTCCATATGTTGCTAGTCATCCACCTGTAATACCTGTCAGTATTCCTGAACAAAGCTGGTCTCAGGTACCTCTGACTTCCTAGGTAAAAAAGCGATACTTTGTGACAGCTTTTAAAATATGTTTTGAACATACAGCTGTTACTTAAAATTGTTTATCTCATTGAAATTGTCAAAGACTGCATCATAAAACTTTAAATTTGTCATCTTTTTTTCCAAAAAAACCCCAAACAAACAAACAAAACCAGAAAACACCCACCTGACAGGCTGTGATCCTTTCTTAGACATAAGTTCCCAGCGAAAGTAATAGTAATTAGAGTAGTGCAGCTCTTCGGAAACAGCATTTCCAGGAGAACAGAGGATGTCCATTAGTCCTTGCAAATGGGTCTGATCTGTCATAATACCCATAGGGTTCCTCAGTTTTTTTGGATAAACCCCACAGTTTAATTCACTTCAGCTAAAATGCTAGAGCTCTCTCAGCTGGAAGACACTGGGGACCCTGTGCAAGGGGATTAGTTTGGTATTTTGTTTTCTCATCTCATGAGCTACCTTCTGCAGAAGCGAAACATTGAATAGACTTAAAATCTTCTTTTATCACCATCAAATCTATTGTTCATCTTAGAAAAAGTATATTATTTTCCTGAGTGTAAAGTTTTTTTCTTTAATTTTATATATCTCAAAATAGATCTGTGAAACTATCATATTCTAAAAGTCTTACGCCATATTATTATCTTCTTCCAACTGTCTATTAGTGTAATTAAGTTTCCATTCTATAACTCTTCTTAATAGGCTCTGGATGCTCTGCAGTACATGCTGGGTACTGGGCTTTTGCCCAGTAAAGCTTGAAATCTGAGCCGTTAGATGAATGATCCATCTCTTTTTATTTTCATCAGAGGCACTTTGTCAGGATTTCTGTTTTCATAGCAAAGTTCATGATAAGGAGTCTGCAGTACTTGTAATGTATTTGTGCTGATCTGTGTTCTATGGGTTCTTTTGGCACTACCGTGCTGAAATACCGTGTTGAAAATGTTCCAGTGAAATTTGCAGCTGTACAAATATTCATAGCACAAATGAGGAGGAAAAAAAATTGGAAAAAAACCCTGGACTCATGCAGTTTGATCCCAGACATGTGGTTAGCATCTGATTCTTAGCTTTTAACGTAGATTCTGCAGTTTGTTGTGATGGTGTAGTGAACAATTTGAGGTTGTGGCACACTCTGGCATGTATGCCGCAAGTTATTTTCCCAGCTGTTTAAATCAGCCTCTACCAAACACTCATTGTATAGGTATGAATGTTTTCATATAGTTCAGGGAGTGCTCTCACTATATGCTTGTCTTATTATATCTAATTATACTAAACTGTAGTCTCAATGTTTTCTTTTTGTTTACTACATAGTCTTTCAGGGAATTTGAAGGCAGACCACTTAGCAATGCATTTGCTTGAAACTCTTAAAACTTTTAGTAATTCATGTATTGTTTTGGGAAGAACTCCCAGGACAATGTATTTTAGAAACACAGAACTGATGTATATAAGAGTTAGGAGTGATAAAATGTTTTGACATACAATCTCTGAATCTCTTTATTCCAAAAAAAATTAATAGAAAGATCACTTGATTGGTTACGAAGTACCAGAACTTGTTATTGTGTTTTTTTCAGTCATCTGAGTGCTCTGTATTGACAGACAGGTTTCTTTTCACTGTTGATATGACAAGATACTTTGAGGGACCTATATACAGAGAGGGAGAGGGAGAAAGATTTTACCTTTCATTGCCAATATTTGTTGCTCTCCATTATATGACCTGTAGATATATAACCCATAAAAGACTGTGTTTGACAAATCAGGGTTTGAATCATTTGGTCCTTTATACCTAAAGATACTCTGTACTTTCAGTATGTGAATGTAGACATTTGCCAAGTCAAGTATCTTTTTGAGGAAGTCAGTTTAAAATGGGTAATATTTTTAAATGTCGTACTTTAAAGAACTACCTATATGCTGTTTGAATAATTGATGTAATTATAAGTAGTTGTGCAGCTAACTAAAAGGTGAAAGTGCTCATCCTGGAACTGGGAAAAGACAGCTTTCTATTCTCTTTGTAAGGAGTAATTCTAGATCAACAGTAAGCCTGTTAATGAAAAGAGATCCTTTTTCTGAAAGCATGGACCATCCATGCAGCTGCTGTCCACTTGTTTTAATGCCACTGATCAAAAAAGCTGCAGTCATTTTTAAAGACTTTTGACCTAAGTTCATTTTTAAATATTAACATCTACTGGAGAAATAAAATTGCTCTACATTCAAAGGCAGTCTACAGGTAAAATGCCATTTTATTGTTCTTGTTTAGAAAAGAGATCTCTATTGAAAATGAAATCAATGTCCTGCTTGCCAAGTCAAATCATAAAACAAAACTATCTTACATAAATACAGCATAAAAGAAGTTTTAGAGCCCTGAATTAGAAATGGATTGCTACTGTATACTCACTTCACTGCAAAGCTAGTCAAAGGTTCACTGCAAAGCTAGTCAAAGGATTCAGTTTCATTTCGCTTTTTAATCTTGATAAAAGCTATTCCCTGAGAGTTTGAACATGCACCATAGGCGTCCTATTTTCCCATTATTTGCCTCTTCGTGCTTCTTCTCTTCACAAGACTTTCTGATACAACCAGGTTTCCTACACCAGTGGTCAAAGAGAAACAATATATTCTCACACTTATTAATATTTAGAATCTCTTTTGTTATGGATGAGAGTATGTCCAAAGGCTGCTTTTCCCAGGACGCTAATGTTTTTAAATGGCCTCTGCAGGCAACCGGAACTTCAGATCTGTAAGAGTGACACATGCAGCCCTGAAATACTTTCTTTTCTGCACTTAAATGCCAAAGAAGGTCAGGTAAAAAAACCTAGGTGGAAGAAGTTTAATTCATGCTGTTGCGTGGGAAGAGTGGTAATGCTTGCAGAACAAATGCTCAGCTTTGAATTGAAAAAAAAAAAAAAAAAGCAGTGGTTTATTATTCCTGTCTTCCCTTTCTGGCATTCTGCAGCAAAACTCGAAGTGGCTATATATTGGTTTTAAAGATGCAGAGACTATTGAAGAAAAATATTAAAAGCAATGAAGAGTGCATAATAATGCCCTATAATTAGTGTCAATTAAGTTTTATTTTATGTTTATATTGTGTATGGAGAAGACAGCATGTCAAAAGACTAAATAAACTGGGGGAAAAGCATGCTTTGTTCCTGTCCCTGTCAGAGATTTCTTGATGTCTTAGGAATTACACTTAATCTGTCCTGTTCTGTTTTCCTATCTGGTAAAAACACCTTTTCTGAAAGGTTTTTTGGATGGTGTATTCTACCCATGATACCAACGCTACAGGCAAGCCTTTATTCAAGCATGTTTTATTCTAATTACATGTTTATGTTGGAATAGTGCTTCAGGACCATTACTGAGACTGAAATCTCATTTTGGTGCATCAGCTAAGTGTTCTAGTATAGGCATAGTCAAATGCTTTGGCAGTGCAACATAGCACATGAACTGCAGACTCCTATCACTTGCCACAGTGTAAACATGGCATTTAGATATGGCTTTGTTGTTACACTTGTTTTGATTTTCTGTGAGGAAATTCAGTGAAGAAAATGCTGTAAACAGGACAGCAGACAAAAGAGTGGGAAGTTGCTAGGGGATTAGCTGTGTGCATGAAGACTTTCAAGTCTTCTAAGAACTCAGACGTTTTACGTTATGTCATTAAAAGTGGAAAGTCAGGACCAAGTTTTTCCATACAAAAAGTTTCACCTATGATTCCCAGTTACAGGGATGATACGGTATCAGATACACTGCGTATGTTGTAGGAAGACACTTGTGTAAATTCCTTAGTTAACCTTGAAAAGCAATGAAGTTTTTAAAGAAGGGTCAAAACAAATGCACTATGCAAAATCTTGAGGAAAGTGGTTTTTTGATAATGGGGAAAATTAAGTTCAAAATTGTATTTGTTATTTCTCTTTTTTAATCTTTTCTGATAGTTATTTTATTTGCTATATAGTAACTAGTACTATATATTACTAGTATAGCTAGTATTTACTGGTCTAGCAAACCATTCAGGTAAGTTTATATTCTTTCCCAAATTGAAAGATAGTTTTTAAGTTGTGTAAAATAACCTGCAGTTTGTCGTCTTAGCAGAAAAAGATGAATGAATACCACAAATTAATCAGATGTGCATTTTTTCTTCTTCCTGGGAGCAAACTTACAAAATCTCTCGAGTCAAAATAAAGAGGACCTGATCCCATTCTTTTAAAAAAAAGTCAGTGGCAACTTTATAGCTGACTGTTGGAGAGGTATTGACCCCAAACACAGCACTATTTTTGTAAAATGATTTTCAGAACTCTATGCAATAGTTCATCAATTGAGGAAAAAGCCTATAATCAAAACCTATGCACATACACAAGAGGGAAATCAGCTTCATCCTGATTCTTTGACATTTTGTTGCTTTTGAGTAGATATAAATAAAAGTGTGTGTATCAGCTTTTCAGTAGTTATCCTGCAATCAGCTGGCCTAAAGAGACATTTCTCAAGTTACATTTTTCATCACTTTTGCACTGAACATTACACTTGGTCTTTTTCTTTCCCTCTGTTTCTGTCTCTATCTGTATGTATTCATAAAATATGAAGGATGCAAGAGCAAAAACATAATTAACAAAGATATCAGTTAACAAAGGAATCCAGTAAATTTAATTGTAAATTATTATTATTATTTATCTATTACTAATGCAGCTATTTGACAGTAATCCTCAAGTCTGCAACTAGAGCAGTCAGCTCAAAAAAAGACAAAAGAAAAATAAGGTATTAATTAGATCATGATTTTTCTACTCTTTGAAAGCTGTTTTATAAAGAACATACCCGTGCCTCCAAAATCTTATTTAAATACCTTAGTTTGATTTAGTCTACGCATATTTCACATTTAGATTTTAATTCTCCAGTAAGGAGAATTCTTATTTCAGCATTTTTCTGAATCATACAGGAGTTTGGATTTTAAAAAACCTGCTTGTGCAGGTGTCTCATTCACAGTCAGAAAAACACTACTACTCAGGGAAAAAGGTAATGTTTAATACGTTTGGAAGAAATTCTATGGGCTAGCTTTCTATTCTTCAGTTTTGGAGATACTAAAACTTTTTAAGTTTAAAATGCAATGTCAGATCTAAGATTTTGGTTTTGTATATAGGAAGGTCTTGAAAGGTCAGGATCTTGGTGAAAAGCAGTAGGTTTCAGGAAGAAATCAGCAAATTGTGCTTAATGAGAACTGCCTTTTCAATAGTCCACATCACAAATTGGTTTTAAATGACCTACTATTTTTCATAAATATGCTCCATTAGCTTCTCTTCTGGTCACCTTCCTGTTCTTGATTCACCTGATTACACAGGTTTCCAAGTGGTCAGTCTATCTGGTCTGTTCTAATGTGAGGTGTAAGGGTGAATTCTTTTTTGCCCAAGAATCTTCTTGCCTTTATTTCCACTGCCCTTTTGCAAATCACTTGAATGAAATTGATTGTTGAGTGGTGCATCCATACCTGTTACATTGGTGTGCATGTCCAAGTGTTAAGAAGGTATTTCTTCCAAGTTCTGGTGCCTGTTTACACTGCCCTGAGAGCTCACCCTTTTCAAGAAACCTGAAAAGTTACTTGAAATTTTATTTTCTGTAACTTTATTTTTTCTTCATTTTCATTATTTGTTTGTTGCAGTTCCCCAGAATTCTTTTGTCCAAGCCTTCAAATTTTGCTGGTTTAAGATTCTGTGCTGATATTATACACCTAAAGCAGAGCGAGGAGTCTTAATGACAGTGGTTGCTGAGGAAAGAAATGTGGGTTTGTGTGTGTTCTACTTGTCAGTAATGAGCAGTACTCTACAATCTGTTACGGGTGTGGGTAAACCTTCCTGCTGAGATAGTAGAGAAATACAGTATTTAATGTAATTTAGTGCAGCCACAAAATGGTCCGGATCTTTGGTCATGAAAATAAGATAGTACCATTGAAAACTTCAGATTATGACAGGATAGGTCTGTCTCAGTGACTGATAATGCCTATTATAATGTACTTGTGCTGCCATACTAAGATACTGGTTTCAGTGCATCTGGAAAATGGACTGTAGGTGTGACTGAGAACAAAAATGTTTAACAGACATGAAAAATTTCTCATGTTTTGCTTGAAGCAAGCTTTTCTGTGATTCAAAGGGCGTGTGCCAGCCTGTAATGATTAAAGTAACAATTCTTAGTAATGATTCTGGAGAGTACTTCTTAGGGAACATCTTTTTCTTTGGGAATAACCTTCACTTGTTGCTGAAGAATACAGCAGAAACCATTGTCTGACTACATCCATAGTTCTTCTTTTGGAAATTTTCATATAAAATATCCGTGCCAGGAGAACTGTCATTTTTGTCTCACAAAGATAACATGTAGAGCAGAACTGCTTTACACAAATGCAGAATATTTGCACACTAGGATTTTGTTAGGAGTTCATTAATCGTGGGGGAACATTAATATCAAACTCTGTCAGTTCTGCTGCCCACTTGGACGCTTAACTGGTTTGCTGCTGTAGGCATTCAGCTAAGCAGAAATGGTCACTGTTATCTCTGTAAAGTTGCTTGAGGAGAACAACATCCTGTGAAAGTATCTTAACTGAAAGGGTCGTTATCGTGCTTCTTGAACACTACAATACATTGATTTCTTGATAATATGCAAACTGAGGGTAGCTGCATACATGTTAGCTGACAAGTTGCTGCAGCAGGAGTTGTACATCTGGCACCATCACTCCAGTGACCAGCATCTCACTTCTGTATCATGTCCAGTCTATAGTAGTTCAATCAGAGCTGGTTTTTTTACTTCAGGACTGAAGTTATTTCCCATATGGCAGAGAAATTCTCTTAAGTGTCCTTTCAAAAAAATATGTATTTTACATTTACTAAACCTGAAAAAAGGAGACAAGTCTTGTTACTGTTTTGCATTAGGAAACATCATCTCATTGAGGTGATTGGCTGTAAAATCAAATTATTTTTTTCCAGTGCTTTTTTTCCCCTAGTATCTGATGTACCTAGTCTGGGGTCAAATCCATCTAAAAACCAGATGACTAAGGCAAGTGTGCTCACCAGTGTATTTTGGTGTCCTAAAACTGTGGTTAACCCACTTTTGCTAAGATTATGTGTGAGGTTTATCAGACCGTAGTCTCACTAGCTGAAAGATTTCAGAGGTTAAACAGAATCATGTCAAAATAGATTAATTTGTCTATATAGTTTGCATACCCTGTAGATACAGAGTTTGCAAGTGGGTGTAGAGATGAAGCTGGCCTTACATCTGAACTTTCTAAATCTATTGGCAGTGAACATATATTCTAGGGAGATGAGCATCATCTAACTACTTACTAAAAATGCAGGCGAGTGGGAGATAATGTGAAACCTATGCTTGGGCCCAGTGGAACTGGTAAGCACCTGTTCTAGTTGTTTTGACACAAGGAGCTTGTACAGTTTCTAGTGGAGCTGTGCAGCTGTTTCCGTAGCTTTAAAGTTGCAGCACAATCTTCTAGCACTGAGAGATTGTGCTTTGGAGGCCTGTTAAACATTTAGCCATGGTGGACACTGAATATGCCTCAGCAACAGGTTTATTGCCATGTGGAGGTACTTGTTTCAGGTTACTAGGTTGTATGTGTGGTATTGATCTGAACCAGTGAGCAGTTCAGTTGATTTAGAACAGGTTATTATATGCATTTAATTTCTGAAAATTGTCTCTGAAGTCTTGCTATGTAGTATACCTTTTCTTTTAAGAAATTGTTTCATTTAACAGTACTCTGTAAAAACATTTTGGCTACATGACTCTATTTTCTAACATTGAGCAGCAAGCCCATTAATATAAGGCTTAAGTAGCTGCGGGGGGTGTGTGTGTGTGTGTGCTTGCTCCCAGTACTGTTTGACATCTTTGAGGTATTTAGAATAAACAACAGGTAACAGGCCTAAATGTAGGTGGTTTTGCCACTGACGTCGAAGGATTTGTTAACATATTAAAGTTCTCTTTATGGTTAATGCACTCCCTTCTTTAAGGTCTTCCAGTGTTTTCTTTTAGAAGGTGAGGAAAATATGTTTACATTTTGGTTTATAATGGACTCCAAACAAGTAGTCAAGTTTGTGTTTTTCATTGAGATGAAGGAAGAAACGTATTTCTGATTCAGGTGTATAATAAGGATGGATATATGGAAGAGGGCTGCCTACACACCTATCAATTTATACTGTGTAAAAGCGATCACTTTCAGCAAAAGAAATTAGTTTAGAAGATGCAGTCAGATGATTTTATACCAATGCTACTTACATTAGCTGGTAACACGTTCTGTATATGAAAATTTCTCAGGTGTCCCCTGCCTTGAAATGATTAAATAGAAGTAAACAAGCAGGAATTGTGTTTGTTGAGGAGGCTTCAATTTTTTTTCCTGGCTGTGGCCTCCACTCCGTTAATTCTTTGTCTTCATCTGGTAACTTGAGGGCATATTAAGGCAGTGTACTCTTCTTGAAGCCACGTCTGAAACCTATTTTAAAATTCTGACTAAACAGAATATCGCTGCCTACTGTTTTGGTGGATTCTCTGCAGAATTTTTCTGTCTGTACTCCAGATTATGCTCTAGTTTTTAGGTAGTTTTTAACTGCATTCAAGATGTTGATTTTACTGTAAAACCTTGTGTGATTTTGTTCCAGATAATTTCTCTAGGCATGTTCTGACCTATAAGTTAAATTTAGTTCAACAGCTAATTTGCAACAACTAGAATAGACAAAGATACTATAGTATCTGATTGTAAAAGACTGATGATTTCATTCAATGTCTCAGGGTCCTGGACTTTAATCTCCCAATAAACCATAGAGTATCTGTCTTTGTAAGTGTAATGTTCACATTTTTATCTTTCTATTGAGTCTTTTTAAAGAAGGAGTGGGTGTCTGTGGAAGGCTTCAGGGCAGGGAGTGTTTCTTTTAAAATTTTAGAAATTTTGAGCCAAGTGATGAAGCAATTGATTCTTTGGTTGTTTTGTTAATCTTTTTAAGATGTCCATGCAGATTTATTAGTACATTTATACTTTTGTGCACTTAATAAATGCATGCTTGTGTTGAAAACTAAGCAACTTTGATATGTATAATATGGTGTATTTACTGCTTTAAATGCGACAATTTTCATCAGAGTCTTTCAGGCCTTTAATGCATTTATACAAAATATAAATGCACTTTTCTTTTAAATATACCTACATTGATGTAGATAGTGATTCATGCTGGCAGAGTTCAGCCTTCTGTAATTTGTGGATCTCTAAAAATTTTCTAATGGAAACGTGGATGTTCTGGAAATGTAGATAAATTACACCATGTCATATTTGAGTCTCTGTGAAAACTTCAGAGGTATTGCAGATTCCTACAGTCCACAGAAGACTGTTTGAAAACCACTACATTATACCAACAAAAAGCTAAGCTATGTTCATTCTCTCTTAACCACATCAGGCAGATATAACTTGAGTAGTATTATAGAATTATGGATTAGTTCAATATTGCATTTGAAAAAAATGCAGCGTAGGGAAAAAAAATATTTTTTTTCAGTACCAAATTTACAGTGTAATTTTGTTAAAACCCTTAATCATCTTGGCTGTGCTATTTTCTGTTTGTGTTATGCTGTTACCGCTGACTATTGGAAAGACGAAGGGAATTTGTATCTGGTGTAATTCAGACTTTTGCTTTTCCTTTACTGACTTTAGAATTGCAACTAAGATATAATTTGATATACAACAAGATATACTTGAACATGGCTGGATTAATTAAATGATAGTCTGCTGCTTTCTGTACTATTTATCAACCCTTACAGGGGCCATCTGCTTATGACACAGTCATGATGTCTCCTTTTAATTCATCTACCCTTCTTGTAAGTTTATCTGTAATTTTTACCATGAAAACGTAATCTTTTTTGGTTTGTTTAGGTTTTTGAAGCAGGAATAGGAGAAAAGGCTACTTTTTATTTGCACAGACATCCCAGAAAAGGAATTTCCAACAGTTTTATCTGCATGGAAACTTAAATTATTTTTTACACAAAAAGGGACCATGACTTAGTGATACATTTATAATTACAATTTAAGCCTAAATTTCTAACTTGTCATCTTAATGAAAGGTTTTCAGTGAAGAAATGTAAGTTATATTAATGGTGTGTAATAAGACCATTCTCCAGTAAAATCAGTCAGAAATGCACTCCATTTCAAAGAAAACAAGAATACAGGTGAGCTGGGGCTTTTTTCCCTGAAACAGTGACGTGAAAGTTAAGTATCTTCATCACTTGCACTAAAGTTTAGAAGACTGAAGAAGAGGTGTTGCCGTTTGGGGATTTCATTTGTAGGAATTTTCAGTTGCGAGTGACTTTGCCATAAAATCTGTGTAACCTGGAAAACAGAAGAGTAGAGAAACTTTCACATCTCCAAACCTCAAGCTAGCTTTATATTCTTTTCTCTTCTTACCACCTTTGTCATGGATCTGTCATACTTTGAAGAGTAATAGGCCAATAGCAAGGGAGAAAAAAAGTCCACAGATTTCTTCTGATTACAGTACTTTCATGGCGAAAAAGATTAGTGGGTGAGTGGAGATCATAAGCCATAATGAATTTTGTGTCTCCCACCACTAGTGAAAGTTACAGCTGCTGTGAATGTATGAAACTTTTTTCTGTATGTGAATATATAAAATATTTTTTTCCTTCCAAGATAAGGCTTGCTTTAGTGAAGCAACTTCAGTTTCCTGAATTTTTAATGTGGCTGTTTTGTGGAGTGCAGTGAGAGAGGCTTATGGGTTCTGTTCTGTTACCATTCTTAAAAGATACGTACTCCATATGCCTCTGAAATATATATGGTGCTAGCCTCTCAATGACATCTTAGTAATTTCCTGTGCGATTCTGCAACAAGTAACAGGCAGAATTGACACAAAATATTTGAAATGGCTGACTTCAGAAGGCTGGAAGAAAAGCTATCACATGTAGACTTATCAGAAGATAGTGTTATTTAGCTCCTGACTGATGTCCTAGCTAATAATGGCTTTTACAAGGTAGGTTCTATGCAGCATCTTATTTTTTGAACAACCAAAATGTTTGAGTACAAAGGATAGAGGTTTACAGCAGTGAGCACAGAGTTCTGGCACAAGTACTGTTTTGGATGAGAAGTTGTTCAAACTTTTTTTTTTAAACAATTACTGTCAATATGATTGAAGACAGAGATAGTTGAGGGAAAAAGCAATAACAAAATGTGGTGGAAGTCCATTTCAGGTTTGGGGACATATTTTCTGCAATATAGTAGAAAAAAAGACATCCAGAATAAAAGCAATGCTCACAGCTGGGAAAAACAGAGATACTGATCTATTGCAAGGATCAAAAATATTTTTTTTTACATTACATGCACAAAGGTGTGTTTGGTGTTGAAAATTATATGTAGCAGCACTGCTGATATTTCTGAGTAATATTCACAGAAATTTTGACTTGCAGAGAGAGAGGGAAAAAATACTTTAAATCCTTGACAAAATTTTGCCTTTCTTTTTCTCCTCTTACTGTTGAAGAAAAAAGGAACTTTGGATTTGAGTTTAAATGTCATTACACTGACATATTCTTGTTGCCTTCTCCATCCCTGGTCAGTAGTTTTTGAGAACACATAGTCTGGAATTTCAGTAGCATGCAGATTGAAGTTTGAAAATAACTTACCAATATATCTCCCACAAGAAAATTTCCTTTGTACATGCATACACTTGAAAATTCTTGACCCATAATATTTAGTGAGAACTGGGGACCTGTCACCCGTACACCAAGTGGTCTGTACTGGGACTGTACTGTTCTGCATTCCATTAAAAGCTGTCAGAGGACAAGCCAAAGAAGAGTGAATTGAATGCTTAGATTATGTATCTGGAAATTTCAGTTAGCAGTAGTTCAGCTTTCACTTTCATAGTCACTGTTATGCTAACAGTACAACTGTACCCTTCTGGATTACAAAACAGAGAATGATTCACCATGTTCTTGCTCATAAAATTCTAAAATTCATGCTTAGGAGTATAAATAGTATTGGAAGGAATTATTCTTCCAGCAGAAAGGAGCAAATGTGTTTCTTCAGCCTGTGTGACTGCTTACGCATCAAGAAAAGACTTCAAAACTGCTGCAGATGCGGTACAGATAAATGCTTGCCACTTTCTAACAAGATTCCATGAACCACCACTCTTCATTTGGGAGTGTTTGACTGTTCAGACCCTTCCCATGAGCTAAAATCTGCTTAATTTTTTTATGAATTTTACCTGATAATGCAACGAACAGCTTTGACATTCCCAGAAAGATTGTTCTTACAGAAGACAAGGCAAGATTCTTGATTCATTTATATGTATGATACCACTGTTGAAGGGAAGGACTTTTCCTGTGACAAAGTGGAACAAAGGGTTTGCTGAAAGGCTCAAATGTAGCTCCAATAGTTTTTTATTAGGACCGTGTTTAGACTGCAAGTTTTAAACTTTATTAATGGGTAAAGATACCAAACCTCAAAATTCCAGTGGTTGCCTGACCTAAGGTGTGTTTGTATGTGGTTATCACTATAATCACTAAGATGACTTTCACTTAAGCTTGCATTCAGTATTCTATTAATTTAAATGTATGTATGTATATAAAGGAATACATGCAGTGCCATTAAAAACTTCCGATCATTATTGAGTGATATTATATCCTCAATTTATCAGGGACCTTTTTCTTCCTCCCAAGCTTTATCACAGATAATACTGATAGGCATTACCTATCATTTGTGGCAAACATGTATTTACTATGATTTTCACACCTGCATTAAGAAAATATAATACTTTATGTATCAAAAATTGCTATTGCCATGACAGCACAAACTGAAAGGAAAAGAAATAGCTGACATGCAAATAGAATGAACCATTAGCTCCCAGTATACAGCTTTGCTTGACCTTATACTTGGGCCACTGGTTATATCCCAACTGGCAAACAGAAGAGTGTGTTTTTCAGTATTAAGGCATTCCACTTTTTGGAAAAAAACAGTACTTGATACAAAATGGGATAAATTTTTATCTTCTAAATTAGTGTTGTCTGTGTGCATTCCAGTTCTTTATCTAGCCAAGGAAAAAAAGAAAAGACAAAACCCCCCACAATTTTCACTTCATTAAAATCTTGATTTTTCTTTCAGTTTTTAGTTTCTTTTGAGCAAGGTGTTCTGAATGAAGTTATTAGGTAAGCTATTGCTTTTTTATATAAGAACATAAAAGGAGAAAAGTTCCATGTTTATATTAAGCAGTCAAAAAGAAAATTATGCCTACTAAGCATCTTAGATAAGCAGTCGCTCCAGCAGTTGGTATGGATGTGCATTTTTATTTTGTTGAAGATGTATTTATATTTTAAATTTGGGATTTTATTAATGCATAGTACTAATAACTAGAAAATATCTAAATGGCATAAACTCTTCTGTATTTTCTTATCTGGTTAGATAAAAATTCCAGATTTTGTCAGAGAGGACAGGTTCTACTGTGCCAAGCTGCTTTCCTATATAGTTCCCAAGAAAATGGCCTTTATTACTAAGGGAATCGTTTAGATGCATGAATGTGAAGTACACTGGAGAAATACTTCATAAAAAGTATTTTTCAAGCCCTTAGGAACTAACATTTTTTGTTTGCATTTCATCATGCTAATTATTGTTTAAAGAGTTCCTTAGGTGATTACACTCAGCTAATTTTATGAAGTTTCATTCTATTCATTATACAGGACAGCTAATTAATGCTGTTATATAATGCTGTAAAATGTTATTATTCTAAGGAAGATTGTATAACTGTTGAGCTACCAACATCTTGCAGATGTACTGGAGGTATCACTACTTGATGGCAGTTTGATGACTGCATTGAAATATTCTTGGAAGAAATAACAGATAAAATAATGTTTTTTTTTCGTGGAAACACAACTCCAGCTTTTGTACTAGAATATTCACAACATGTTTCAGTTATTTAACAGAGATGATCTTTAAAATCAGTTCCCTGAAAGTAGACCCTTCATTATTTTTCAGGCTTACTTGTGATAATTCACAGTATGGAACCTGTTTAAATTATCTGCATTTCTCCCTGGCAGTTGTACTCACTCTCAGCATCCAGTTGCATTGATTTAAAAGAACAACCTCAGTTTCATTAGTCATAACGAAATTAATGACAAGTTACATCACTCTTTTCTGACTGTTTGGGTTTTTTTTCAAAAGCAGAACAATATAACTGCATTGGAACGTATTAAATGTTATGTTAACAGACACAAAGTCCTGTGTTAAAGTTAATTTGTGTTGAGCTGTGGAGTGATACATGCCGACAAAAACAGAAAAATGCAAAATTGAGGCTGACAGTCTGTCCTTTCCTGATTGTATAGATTTGTTGCAGCACATGCTATATGTAACTTCATGCTGTGATTTGAGACCTAAGCAACGATTAGCACAATAGGAAACAGTCAGAGCAGTCTGTCAGCCACTACATCAAATTTTGTTGTCCTTTTCAGATCTCTTTAAAGATCTAAAAGATACTTTCAGTAATATACTTCAACTCGGCAATTTTAACAAAAGTATTGTATCAGTTCCATAATTCATAAAATTAAATTAAATACATGCTTTTACATGCAATGTATATGTATTTCAATCATACTGTGGTTTTAATTTAAAAATGACAGGAACACATCTTTACAACAGCTTAAAATATATTTTGGCAAAGATACATGTGATTCTACTATGTATTACAGCATATCTAGAAAGTTAACCTGGACCTTGAATTGGTTGTGTGAACCCTTTTCGCACCTTCTTCCGTGGGTGTCCAGTCTCCTCTGTTTGTGGAGATTTGCCTTTCCCTGACAAAATGCAGTGCTTGTGCTTCTGCTGATCACTGCAAAACCTTTAACAGCAAATGGTGTTTCCAGAGCTGTCTTAAACTCTCAGGTACAAATGTACTCTGGCATAAACAGATGTCTTCACATGCTTAAGGTTTTAAAATAGTACTATCACTGTCTATATTTGTATCATCCTGCCATATCCTACCTTCATACCTTCTCCTGTCTTACTGTGTTTTGCCTCATCAGCAGTAGAAATAGAAACAACATTGTTCCCACTATACTTGCACTGTATGTATTACTCCTGTCCCATAGCTATAGCTGTCCCAATGCTTTTGAATCACAGAATCATGGAATCATTGTGGTTGAAAAAGACCTGTAAGGTCATCTAGTCCAACCCTTAACCAACCTAACACTACCAAGTCCACCACTAAACCATGTCACTAGTATCTACACGTTTTTTAAATACCTTCAGGGATGATGAATCAACCACTTCCCTGGGCAGCCTGTTCCCGTGCTTGACAACCCTATCCAATCTAAACCTCCCCTGGCACAACCTGAGGCCATTGCCTCTTGTCCTGCCACCTCCTACTTGAGACCAACACCCACCTTAATACAAGCCTCCTTTTGAGTAGTTGTAAAGAGCAATAAGGTCTCCCATCACCCCTCAGGCTCCTTTTCTCAAGGCTAAACAGCCCCAGATCTGGGAGGCTCAGCCGCTCCTTGTAAGTCTTGTTCTCCAGACCCTTCACCAGCTCCATTGTCCTTCTTTGGATGCACTCCAGTACCTCAATATCTTTCTTGTAGTGAGAGGCTCAAAACTGATCACAGAATTCAAGGTATGGTCTCACGAGCCAGCGCTAGGTCTGTAGAGAAACTTTCTACGTATCATAGCCATATTAATGTTAGTTCCATAAATAAAAATTGTTGTGGATGAAAGAAGGCAAAGCTAGTGTATGAAGTTGGTCTTTTCCAGCTAGATAAGATAAACATTAAAAATAAAATTCAGGTATCTGAAAAGTAAGAAACCGTTGAAAGATCAGTGATGGTGCACCTGAATTATTTTGTCTGAATGTTTTATTTGAGGCTTCTTTCTTTAATGCTGTGGAAATGTCATAGTAGTATCTCAGTCACATCACTAGGTAATGTCTGTTATTGCTGCTGTTTTCCAGACAGCTTTTCTGATACAAGCGTAAGCATTCTGCATTTCTTCATTTGTTCAATATGTTTTAGACTAATCTGGAGGTTTCTACCACTGTCTGAAGCTGAGTACTTTCTTCTTTCTCTTTATGGACTTCTTGAGTCTCCTGTTTTTAAAGTAGTGGCTTTCAAACTGTCATCCTGAAGACTGGGAAGTAGCCATTGGATGGCTATTAAACACAGGTCTTTTGCAGACAAATTTGATAATCAGGATGTGATGGCTTATGGGTTGTCCTGAGGCTTGGCATTGAAGTGGTTTGTTCGTTCATGTTTTCAGCAGCTCACTGCACAGCCAAACTGTTACAGACATGCATGGGGCAAGCAAAATACAGTGTTTGATGCCAACATTATTTCTGGGGGGAGGGGGTGGGGGGGAAGCCCAGAAGTGATTATAGAGGAAACATAATGTCTCAGAGAATGATATTCCAAGGCTATAAAGAGTTTTAATAAAGATGCTACTATTTTTTGTTATTATTTATTTGTGGATTTCTGGGGGCTATACAGATAAATCTATACATGTAGGAATTTTTTCCTTTTTTTAACTTTTAAAATGTAATTTCTGCTCCTTTCTTCTTTCAATATGTGTTATATTTCACATGATCACTCACCTTCTGCCCTGCCTAGCCATTTCATAGAGCTAGATCTGTTTTTGTAACACAATCCATAGTACCTTGAAATCCACAGAAGATTTTTCATTCTGTTCAGTACTGCTCTGTCGAGCCCATATTCTGAGTTCCTAGGCCTACAGCTTTCCAAGACTATGCAACACTCCTCACCCTATTACATGAATCTCAGTTTTCCAGTCTTCACTTACCATTTTGCAAGAACTCTGAGTAAGGATAGCAAATATGAACTGGCTGAGTTAGAAAAATAAATATCTAATTCTTCATTAATAATAACTAGTACTCCTAAAGCTGAGAACTGTTTAAAATTGTATAAATATCTTAAAAAGACATTGGTTGGGTGTGCTTCTGGGAGTTAAAAAGTACTTCCTGTGTATGTTTATTGCAGTGCATGAACAGTCTGTCTGGTGTAGCATCTTGGTTTTATTGTCTGTTACTTTTCATGAGTTTTGGTGAACAGTCAAGTATCTACCCTCATGATGAGTACTGAACAGTTATACACCAGGAGTTTTACAACAAAATCCAAAATTTTCAGTAGCCATTTTTTTCCATTTTTAGATTGTAGACCTAAAATATTTTTTAAGCAATCTTTATCTTCTAGTAAGTATTTATTTGGCTTGTCTCCCTTTAAAATTAATTGTAATTAATTTTAAAATTAATTAAAATCTATGTACTAAAAATGTATCTATTACTTTCTATTTGCTGCTAAGTCCATAAAAACTTACAAGTTGTTACACTAAATCATGTTTTAAGTAGTCATTGTTATCATCAAACAGTGTGAAATGCTTTAGTGCATGGCAGAAGTAACATGTTGTCGTGTACTTATTGGATGTTCTCCTTTCTCCAGTCTTCTGGTCTTTTTGATGTGTAGTCTTTCAAATTGATAAATTTATGGGTCCTTTTTGAAAGGGCAAAATGCACAGTCCTATTGTTCTTCAGCTTAGGATCTCTGTTTTCAACATTTTGCCTCTGTGGCAGAATGAGTATAGACCTCTGTCATAGATGTCATCCTTTGTCTCAGCAAGTATTTACAGACCATTGAGCAGCCTTTTCAAAGTCAGTATTTATTAATCAGAAGAATACAGTAGCTAGAGTCCTTCGACAAGAAGGACAAAGCTAAATTTGCAAAAGGGTATGTTCCCACATCATTTAGGATTACTTTCTGTCATTCTCTAGAAAGGCGCTCTTATCTTGGCTGATCCCACAATTGAACAGGCTAAACAGTAAAATCCCTCACTGTGAAAACATCTTTTTCTGTCTCTGCCCCCTCTCTTACAATCCCACGTGACTCAGGACTAACTAAAATTATTTTTTTTTTACAGTCAGCGTCTCAGCATCCTGATTTTTATTTCTTTAGTGAAATTTGGACTTGCCAAACCCAACTCTATCAGAAGTTTGGTATAATAAGAGATGGTGAATAAGAGATTGTAATAGTATTAATTATATATATATATATATATATAACACATACTCTATATGTACAATGATACACATACTATTATCCATCACTTATAATTGTATATTAATATATTTAGTAAGCGATATAAAGTGAATTTCTGCCAGTTTATTGTCTCAACCTGTTCCAGGAAAATATTATGTGGATTTTACATCTGGTCTGTATGTGTTATTCCGCATTCTGTGACTGTCTTTATAGCATCTGAAATGCTCCAAGATCCAGCTTTCTCAAGGCATTCACAGAAGTTCATAAGCAGTGCATACACCAGTTCTCCAAACAATGCCAGATTTCAAAAAAGATTTTTTCTTTCCTATGTCTCTGGGTTATTGCATGTACCTCACATCATTGAAGATTATAGCCTTTATTTTTAATGCTGTCTAGGTCTGGGTTTTCACTGTCATCAATAATTGTGACTGTCATCTCTGAATGCTACTAAGTTCCTGCATGCAGTATCAACCTGGAGTAACAGCTTTCATATGTTAGGTGCATGTTGTTTAAACAAGCTCAAACCCCATTATCTTTCTTGAAAAGATTGTATTTAAATTCCCTTGTGTATCTTTTGTTCCTCTTTTAAGGGGTAATTTTTGGTGTCTTTGTTACCCCAAGATAAAATTTGTTTCCATCTTTGAACTGGAAAAGGAAGTAATCGTATTTCAGTCTATAGCACTTCTTCTCAATCCTCTTCTGACAAAAAAAAAATTAAAAAAATTACATATCCCTTGTCCACAGAGTCAGTCACGTCATCACAGAATAGCCATCAGTTTGACCAGGCTTCGTTTCCACATGGTAGATCTGTGCTGGCTGTTCCCCGTCATCTTTGTGTCCTTCAGATGTGGCTTCCAGGAAAATTGGCTCCATGATTTTCTTGGGGATTGAAGTCAGGCTTACTGTTTTCCATTTGCAATCAGACTGTGTCTGTGGCAATCATGGAGATTACTCCTAGGCAAAATAATGGAAAGAAGAAAAGTTATGTTTTAGTGTCCTCAGGCAAGTGAAAATAGAGCAGGTTTTAACAGCTTGGTCCACAGGGGCTATTTGTCTTAAAACCACGGGGTTAAAGCAAGCGGCAACTACCACTTTCAAGGTCCATCTCTGAAATGGGTATTCTAAAATATTTTCATGAGAGGTGTGCAGTCAGGACAGAACCAAGTATGCTGCATGGCTGCTGTTTCCAGTAGTAGTATCTTTTTGCATCCTCATCTTCAAGATTTTGGGCATTTCTTTGCTTGGGCAAACTTACAGATGTATTTAGCATTAATTCATTGTTGTCGATGTTGAAAATTTTTCTTAAAGAGTCCTGTATAAAATACAGCAAACCTTTTTGTATGATTTTGTCCATGGTTTTGCCTTGTTCTTAGTGTAGACTTCTGAGAAAACAGCTGTTAAACACCTGTTACATTAAAGGTGATTTTGAAAAATTACTCTTTTCTGCTTTTTCAATTTCATTTCTCACTTATGGCAGAGTTTTACTTGGATATATAGGACAACAGGTAGGTTTTGTTTAATCACCTTTGTAGAAATGTACTATTTTGTTTATGGTTTTGTCTGGTCAAATATGCAAGATGAAAAAGTAAAGCAAGCACTAAGATTAATTGGACTTGGGAAAATCATAGCCCTCTAATCGCCCCATGTGTCTGGGGTTTGAACTATAGAATAAAAGCTGATTTAGCAGTTGCCCTTTTTCTATGTACCAGCCAATAAAGTTGGCATTGAATACAGCACTGTATACTGTACACACTTAATGGTACCATATACTACAACCGGACCATGATGGATTAATTATATACCAATTACTTTTATGTCTCTTACAGAAAAAAAAAATACCTGTGTTAAATATATTTTATGTAGAAAAATATAAAATTAAATACTTTTCCTGCATAAAAGCAGCCTCTGCCATGTTTCCTTTCACAAGTGTTAGGTCTTTTCAGTTCCTTGGGGCTTTTCTTGCCTCCAGGCGTTATCTTTAGGCTTCCTTAGGTAACTAGTACTTTAAATAATGAGATTTTATTTTCAAAAGAGAAGCCAGAAATACATTGTTTTAAAATGTATGTGTTATCTCCTTCAAACAGATTTTTAGTCAAAATTGCAGTTGTATCACTAGTTGAGTGGTTTGCCACCATACTTCCAAATCAAGGTCAAAATACTCATCCAGAGAGAAGGGATTTAACCAGATTTCCTGAACTCTTGGAGAAAACAGATTTGCTCAAGGGATAGAGTCTGTCTCCTTTTCATTTCTGTGAGGCATCTTATTAGATTGGTTTCCCAGTGTGGTCATGCCCCTATATCTTTCTGCATTTTATTGCAGTCCCATACTTCATTCTCAAGAAATGTTGCCCATAGCCACATATGCACAAAGGTAAAACAATAAAATTATCACAGGGGACCTCAAGCAGCCTGAGGCAGGTGAAGACAATAGATAAAACAAAATACACCAAGTATTTTAAAATGCAGGCTTGCCATCCAGAGAGATGATACAGCATTCCATTGGGAAACTTTTTCAGACTGGGCAACTTTTTTTCTAACCTTTTTTAGTATTTACAAAAGCTTATGTCTTTACCTATTTACATACCTTTCTGGTTACTGTGTTCTGTGAGCACTTGCTATAAATATTAAAATAATGCTAGTATAAAATATTTTCAAATATAACACTAACAAATCTCCCTTTTGCATCACTGTCACTAGGGAAAAGGACTTAATTGCTTCCCTGTTTGCTTATTATATGGATGTGTGTACTGTAAGAAAAACTAGTTAGTGAATTAGGATTGACATCTGATTTGAGAACAGTTAAGTTCATGGTTACCTCTTCTTTTTATGTATTTACTTTTATTACAAGGGAACTGCTTATACAGATAAAGTCAGGAATGTATTTAAGTGGTTGATTATAAATGGGATTGGCTGAGTTCCCTGGTAGAAAGCCAGTTCTTGTACAAATTCTGTCTGTCTTGCTCGGCTATTTCATGGTGGCACTGAAATGTAGATGTTAGGTGAGTTCATGATGATGAAGGAAAAAATAGGTCATACTACCTGTCAACTGGACATGCTGAAGCCTAAGCAGAATTAGATTTTTGACTGGGAAACCAGCACGAACTGAAATTTTGGAGTGATATACCCGTGATACCCTTTATTTGGGAGCAGATGAACTACAGTGCTTGATGCATAAAATATATCAGTATATGATGAACAAGCATTTATTTAGTCATCGAAACACCCTTAGAAATTTGAAACAGGAGTAGATGGATTGTATAAAGAGTTGTATCATGCAGTGAGTTTTATACAAATGGTTTTCATTTAAGGCAGACGTAATGTGAGTTGTGAGCTATGATTCCTGTGCTGGGTGAGCAAAGCAGCAGAGAACTCAAGCAGTGATTTCTTCAGCTGCTGTCTGTAGGTACAGCAGTAAAACATCTTTAACAAATGGAAAGGGGATTAGGCATGTATTGCGTCTCTGCACATAACAGATGAGATAAACTGCAAGACCTCATGCAATTTGCATGGCATATAACTGTCAACCTTATCAGTGCAGGGGTAAACACAGCCCCTATCCATTGGTGGGAAAAATGATCAAACTTTTGCTTATGGCATCAAGATTTGCTCTGAAGAATCAAATTCTGTTGCCTTAATTCAGGGGAAAAAAAAGTCACTGAAAATTTTTCTGAAAAGAAGTTTTTAGAGGTTTGCATTTGTAAAGAAGAGCCTTTTCTATGTATAAGCAATATTTGTATTAACTAAATATTCAATACTTAATATGTTGTATACTGTGGTGGGTATTATTAACATATATAAGTTAATGTTCTAATTTGTAAATATAATAAAATATCAAAATTAGTTGGCAGTATATTGTCTATGTACTCAACTGTATTTTACAATTGAAAAGTGTTAGTGTCTAGTTGGGCTAATCTATAAATGCCTTTCTACATATCACTGGAAATGGAACATCAAACTAATATTGGTGACTGGTAAAGCTTCAATGCATTCAAATGTTTACAATTTATCCACAGAAATTACATCTTTCTTTTCTGTTTCTAATTCAACAGAATAATGGAAATGAAAGATGGAAAAGACTGTTTATCTTTTAAAACATTTTTCTGTAGCCTCTCCTGAGCTTTGTCCACTCATAGTTTACATAATTGAAGCAGATGAGAGCAACTTTTAACTCTACCAACAGAAGAATGTTTCACAGTCCACTAAGCTGAACTGTTAACACCATTCTCTTAACATCTAAATGTATAGTGTTCTTTACTAATTTTATTTTTATTACATCTGCTTATTGCAATTTTAACTTCCATAAGCTTCCTCCCAGTTTTTTTGTACATTAGGCTTTTCAGGAGCTAGTAGATAGTTATCAAAGCCACCTTAATAGCTTTGGCTATATAATAAATAAAAGATAATGGAAAGTTCCGTAAGAAGACTATTACTTTGTAATACTTGGTTGACTGATTGATTTCTACTCTGTGTTAAACCCTTAGAGAGGTTGGAAATTTTAAATTCTAATTCTTGCACATTTAAATGCTTTTGACATTAATGAAAAAAGAACTTAATAAACAAATGCTAGAATGTTTTTTGCATGAGTGCATGTATATATATAATGCCCTGGTGTCAGGGTGATGTCAATCATAATCAATTTTTAAAAACATTAACATCCAGTCCTCACTGAAGGCTGACCAAATGCAGTTCCTTTTCCATATGCAGTGTGTTAGGGGTTGAAAGGAGCAAAACAGCAACACAGTTAAACCTCACAGAGGTTTATTTTCAGTTAAATTGGACTAGGATTTCTTGATAAAGGAAGTACTTTATTGTGTAGTGGGTGCATGTCAGTAAAAATATGTTTGATTAGGTGTAGTTCTGCTTAATACACCGTATTTCCAAACAATTTCATTTGCTAAGATTATGCATAACCTGGAGCATTTGTTTTCAGATTTTAAAATACATTAAAATTAAATTAAGCATAGGCCAAATATCTATTGTTCATACCAAAGATATGTATGTTTTTTCCATTGTAGTGAACTTAAACTTAAGAATGGTCATGACTAAATTATAAATGTTAGATTACTGGTTTTTTTTAACATATTAGTGTAATACCTGTTTCTGATTTATTTTTTATATACACAAAATCAAGGAGGAAATCCTCAAGATGATGCACTGCCAACTGTAGTTTACCAAAACAATCCTGGAAAATAAATACAGCAGTCTCATCCCCCCAGTTTTGTTGGATGTGAGAGCTTGTTGCCTGCTTAGATCAAGTCCAGCAGTGGACCTAACCATGACAACATTCTCATTGCAACCATTTGTTTCACAGTTTGCGCACAGTTAAATGGAGATCTTTCCTCTCTGACTAAAGCAGTCATTTCTGCCTGTATTAGCAGATGCATTTAGCTATGTCAGTTTAACTTAATCAGTTTAAAATAAAATGAGACCAAATTACTATTTGCTCTTAATGGTGCTGCACTAAGGACAAAGTTTCTCTTATTTTTCCAACTATTCCAGCTGTTCAGCAACAAGATGCTACCTCTGCCTACAGAACTGGTGCTGCATAGGTCCTTTCGCCTTCTCAGCTACAACAAACTACCATTTCAACAGGAAAATATTTTTGCTTAATACAGCTCAAGCCTGTGGGATGATTTTCCAATTCCAGTTGGAGACATTACACTTTATCTTGTGCTATGTAGGAGCTGTACATCAGCTGATTTCCATTCCACCAACCTCACCCTGGAAAAGGAAACGTAAAATTTCACTTTTGCCAAAATAAATGGCAATATAAAAAAGTGAGAGAAAATAATTGGATGTATTGTTAAATATTCACACACAGAGAGGTTCATATGTCAAAGCCAGCATCTTTAAAATTACACCATGGATTTTTGTGTACCCACCTCTACTTACTTTCAATGTGTCATGTTCTTCTGTTTGGTCACTCACTATATTTTTAAGCCTGGTTGTCATTAGTATTGAAACACACCTTTGACTGTTCTTTACTGCTGATTGAGTTACAAGTTCCTAAGACACAGAATCCAGACTTGTAAGGCTTTTACTGTATGTTTTCTTGTTAAATTATTGCCAGACTTTCTGAGAACAGCAACATATTCTGATTATTGTGGGCAAATGCAGAGGAAGAAAAGCTGTTGAGCAATGCAAACATTTTCTTAGCTGAAGCTTGTGGCTTAAAGTATTTTGCTCCAACAAGCAGAAGAGCTGTGTGTACTCAAGACTTCTAAAAGAACTCAAGGATGAAATAGCCGAGCTCCTAACGGCACTGTGTAATCCTTCACTTAAACCTGCTTGACTACCACAGGACTGCTTGGCAGAGGTATTTCAAAAAAAGTTTCAGGAAAGATCAGATAAATATTAACTGATAAAACTGTGGTCTTTATAAGGCAAATTAGTAGTAATATGGAATACAATTAGTGAACACATTAATAAGTATGACATATCAGGGAAGAGCTGACACAGCTTCTGTTCTATGAGAGGTGCTGTACAATCGTATCAGACAAAGTACTTTGAAGAAGTCAGGAAGCAATAAGGAAGACCTGATTCCATACATTCTGTTGGGAACTCCAGAGAGCATTTGCAAAGGAGCTAAGCAGGCATGAAAGGTGGAAGTCCAGGATCAAGTTTTACAGCAGGTTCCAAACAAAAAAAGAGAGGGTGGTTTTCAAAAGAGAAGGTAGCTGAGCCAAGGTATGCCTTGCCACAGGCTGTTGTGGAACCTGAAAAATTTTTGTGGATTACAAGACTGATTAGATGAATTTACAGAAGTAGAGAGGCATAAATCCCAGTTCAGAAAGTCCCTAATCCACTTTTTTTTTTTTTTCTGAGAGGAAAGTTTTCTGGGAAAGTATTGTTACATTTTCACCTGTTCTCCTGGCCTTTCTTTATCTTCCACTGTTGAGTGCTGAATTGTGTCTCTTTTCTCTGACCAAGAGTGTTCTTGTGAGGATGCAGTCGCACACCTTGACATTTTCTGAAAATATAGCCATTGGTGTTTTAAAATGGCATACTCTTTTTGCGTTTGCTGGATGAACTGTTGCAATATATGACCACAGTGTAACACTGTATGCTGGTCAGAATATTCAGTTTTCCAGGAAGGTGTCCACTAATCTGGGGGCAAGGAGTTGCAAGGTACAAGATAAATATGTTACTTTCTACTAGCATATGACAGCATATTGAAAGTCTTCAGTAGTCTGTAATGCAATAATTGATTTCTGGTGTCATTTGTAATTGGATTAGAGAAATGTTGTCAATTGATTTTACGTATTGGAGAATACCCAGCTATTTAATACTGATAGACAGAAAATCTAGTATGTGCTTACAGCATCTGTGGGCTCTGTAGGAGCAGTTAGGTTGAGACAGTGGTGAGGAATGCTGCAAGGGAAAGGCCAGCCAGACAAAAATATTACCCATTCAGCAGTGCTAATCTAAAGTACACCCCAGCCATGGTCAGCCTAGGACATACCTGATGCACAGATTAAGACACACAGGTTGACTGAAGCATGAAATTTCATTCAGTTATTTGTGTATGTACAAATGTGGAACACGGGTGAAGGCAGCAGATTAACAGTTGTCTGAAAATCAGTCTGGAACTTCTGAACTGCTAAATACATTTGCTTAGAAAGCCCTGCTCCCCAAATGTCACAGCTGGAATTTTTTTAGTTTCCATTTTGTTTTTTAGGTATCATATTGATATGTAACATCCTGAGGTTTTTTTATTCCATTTTGTGTTGTTCTCGTAAATATTGTTACTTATACAAAAAAAAAACCCTGGTGGTTGTCTCATGGTATCATTGAAGTTCTGTTCTGGCTTTCCTAATAATTGATAGAATACAGTAATGACAATGTAGTCCAAAAATCATGCATACACACTTTGATGTATGGAAAATTACTCATGCTTTCCAAATCCCAGGGATTATCTTTTTCATTCTTTAATGTTTCAGAAAAGTAACACTAGTAACAATCGACTGGTTAAAGTATAGATCTTCAGAAGACAAGCATTGAAGGCCAGTTCTTCAAAGAGGCTTCACGATCTGTCATTTGATAATTATTTTGTAATTTTTTCAATAATTATTAAGTCCCTTTTCCATTATGTAGAAATATGTTCATCTTTATATTAAAAAATAAATAAAACTTAACTGAGATTTAAATAAGGTCCTACTTTAGAAATGAAATACTTTACCCACAGAAATGCCAAAACAGCTATCAAATGATGAATTTACATGTTTAAAATTATGTGTTGTTATACAACAGTTTTCTATGAATATTCTGTTGTAAAATGGTGGTTATGAGTAAGAAAGAGAATCTTCCATTCTTTCAATTTGTTTTATATGTGCATGTGAAGATACCTACATGAAATCTCATGCTTCAAACCATCTTTTTGCCACAATCAGGGCAGCTTCTTGGACTAATGATGCTTTAGTCTTCAGCTTCTGCACACAGTATAACACCCTTTTTTGGTCGCTCAATAGTATTATCCCCTACTTTCTCTCTAATCTTAAGTCTTTTAAGGGAGTTCCCAGATATGGTATCTATTTCCTTTAATGCCTTTACTAGGAAAATCCCTCAGTGTCATCTGATGATCTTTTAAGTTACTCTCATAAAAGTATTCTCTGCAGGTTTTCTTGTCTTTATCAGTTTTACATGAAGCATTGAAAATGACAGAATATGATTGTAAAATTAAAAAAACTAGCAAAAATTTAACACTATTTAAAATTTTGTTTAACTGACAGTATTTTGAATGTAATGGCAAGCTTTCAGTATTCCTGCACAATTTCAGGTCTACTTTGTGGAGTTACAATCATCTATCATTGCTACAGTGTTTGTTACTGCAAGATATTGCAGAAAGTTTCTGTCTTCCTATAATTTTTATTATAGTGGTATACTAAAATGACTCTGTAAAAAAGTACAAAGTTTATGTTCTGCTATACATATATTTACATATTTGCAAAATTAGGACTTGTTTTTTAGGGAGGTACTGGGAAGAGAACGGAAAGTTGGTATTACTCTGCAAAAATCAATGAAACCTTAATGAAACTACACAGATGATTGTATCATAACTTCATTATGTCAGTTAGAAAATTCAGTTACCTTTGCCCTTTTTGGTGAACTGCTACAGGAAAAGGAATAGGTACTACTGCACCTTCCACCACTTCTGAGAATGTATTTGGCCTCTTTTGGCTGATTTTGTCTGCCAATTAAGTCCACTCGAATATTTATAAATTATGAAATTATCCTTACTGCTGTCTACCATCAGTATAGGTCTTTGTAAAACTGCTGCAAGGTCAGGTGGGTTCTTTCTCTCTGCTTCTAGGTCTCAGTTACACCCTGATTAGCTAAGATTGACATCTGGCATATCAAGAGCTAACAGCTCTTCATAATTTTTTTTTATTATTATTTTTTTCTGACAGTAGGTTCTGTAGCATGAACAGCACTGGCCCACAGCTGCTGAAAAATCATCTCTTTAAAGATACTTGCATCGTTTAGATGAAGTCACTCATTCATCTTCCTTTTCAGCAACTGCATTATAACTGGAGTTAAAAATTGTAAACATCCTGCCCTTTGGCTACGTGCAGATGGCTGACTTCTACACCAGAAACCCTGGACTTTTTTCTTACACTGAGATTGTAGCTACTGAAGGGTGTTGCTCATTCATGTTAAGAAATCCCAAGCTGATTTAATAGTTTCCAACTCTGTATTTTCTGAAAAGTGTTCTGTAGTCCATGGTGACCAGAATGTTAGTGATTTGTGTCCCTTTCTATTATTCCAGACTAGTTGTGCCATGACAAAGCCTTCCCCACTTGTTCAGATGCCTCATGGTTTCTCCCACGTGCCATTTTTCAGTCTTTTCAGAACTTCCAGATCTTTTTCCTTTCCTTTTATAAAAATTCAGTCTTTTGTTTTAATTTTAAAAGAAGAAAACATGAGACATACTGTTGTTATTACATCATCAATATGAACAATAGGAAACAAATGCAATTTCAGAATATAGTTATAAAATGTATGACATAAGATACCTGCAGGGTTTTATAAAACTCTTTATTTTATTGACACAGAAAATTTTCTGTTATCCTCTGTGCTGTCTTAGGAATATTATTTTGCTGGAAAAGGTATTAATAGTATAAAATCAGTTAATTCTCTCAGAAGAGTGAGGTAGAATTGTTTTTATTCTATAGTTAGTTAAATTTCAGTTAACTGATCCTTGATCCTTCAAAAATAAGTAATTAAAAGAATTTTTATAGAATATCTCCACTAACTGGTCTATTTATCTTGATTGATAGAAAAATACATAGAAAGGTCTGTTTATCTATGTATGTGTTTGCACGTGTGTATTTCTAATTTGAAGAGACAGCTATTTCATAATTAAAAATGCTGAAATACAAGATTTTTTACAAGGTACATGACAACTGCTTCTCAAAATTTAATTTCAACATCATTAAGTGTATACATGGAACTGAGCTTAGTATAGCTATATAGTTCATACTTTTAATATCTTTACAGCTCTGATAGCCATTGGACGATACAGCACAACAATAGAGACAGTGGATGTTGGATGGTGCAAAGAAATCACAGACTATGGAGCCACGCAAATTGCACAAAGCAGCAAGTCTCTCAGATATTTAGGGCTGATGAGATGCGATCAGGTAAGGAGCATTTGCATGAACTGGTGCCCACTTCTGAGTGCATGTGAGACTGAGTGTTCGTGTTTTTATGTGTGAGGGAGGGAGAGGCGGGAAGATGTGTTTTTCTGTACAAACAGGTTTGGTGTTCACTACTTCAGTAACTCTTCTAGTGTACTGTGCTCACATGTTAAGCTAAAAAAGTATCTAGAGAACTAAAAAGAGCTTATATTGTGCTGACATTTTCAAAATACACCCGCAGGCTACACCCACAGCCTGGGGTGCTCACAAAAGGTTTATGTAAAAACTGCCCTCTGAGGCTTTTGAATACTTTTGGCTAAAAGTGATTGGTATGTCATGTCATTACTATGGAAGACTACTTTGTTTTTTAAAAAGAAAGAGAAAAAGAAAGAAAAGAATAATAAATATACTTAAGTGTTACTTCCAGAGTAGTTTTCTATACATGCGTTGGTATGCTCACATATAATGTTTTAAAGAACACAAGGGCAAGGATTTGGATAAAACCATAATGCTAAAAGAAAAGAAAAAACTACTACTTTCTTATTATGTAGCTTTTTTACTTGGAATATAATAAGAACGTCTGTAATTTTTAACATTTTATCATTAAAAGAAAAAAGACAAGGCAGTGCAGCTCCACCTCACCATGTATGTAGCCTTCAGGAATTGTGTCTCTGTTGAGTGAAAAGAGATCAAGAAGCCTGGGATCACAGCAGAAATAGCTAAAGTCATGGGAGATTCAGAGTCTCTGATCTCAAATCTTCAAATATGCCTGCAGGGATTGTTTCTTTTCCAGCCATCATGAATGAAATGTCCAGCTTGTGATGCCCATCATAAGCACGTCTGTCTCAGCCTTGTGAATTTCTGATTGGATACAGCCTGTGGAAACACAGGGTTTTAGTCTAAGAAACTTTATGCTCAAAACCATTCCCTTGCATCCCTTGCAGTGCTTTACAGAAGACAATTACAAAACCCAGTATTTCAGCTGGCAAGAATAATAATTTCCAGGTCAGCTGTAGAGTTAAAAACAACATTTTGCAAACCCAGCCTTAGACAGTTTCCAGTTTGAGAGGAGGTTGAGCACTTTGGAAGAATTGCTCTGTCTGTTAAAGCTGACTCCACTTAATGTCCTAAACATTAGTGTTTTATAAGAGCCAATAGACAAAAAGAGCATGTGCGTCTGATGGGTTGTAGTAAGATTATGTACTTAGAGAATGTTCAAAGGGTTACTTGACCTTGGGAATTAGATCTGACCTGAATCACCTGATCAGTTTTACATATATATTTGTTTTGTGAATTTAGGTAATGTTGAACAATCAACAAGGATCTAGTAAGTGCAATAATTCAGTCCTGTCTTCAGCTGCTATAGAAAATCAATGATCTTGATGCTGTAAACAAGTTTTACTACCTCATCAGTTAAGCTCCATGTACTACGGTCTGTATTCCTCTAATTCCTGGTTAATGCTTTCCTAGTTCTTCACAAAGGATTATGCACTGTCTTTTGTGTTATGAAAGTCAACTGCTAAAAGGAAAAAAACGTTTTTTTGAGAAAGCTTCAAGGAAGATAGAAAAGCAGCGTTGATTGCGTGTCTGCAAGTGCATGTGTGTGTGTGTGCATGTTGCACACAGGCATGTGTGCATGTGTATGAGCACCCAAGTATGGTAGCTAAAACTTGTTGTTACAGCAAACATTGTAGTAGTAGGGCTACCACTGGGAATTATTTTCTTGCTTGCAAAGCCTTGACAGGAAAAATAGCTCCACAGACAGAATGAAGTAAGTATCCTTGACTTAAGAGTTTTTGGCAGCTAGAAGATGCCAGCTCCCTTTTTCCACTGCAGATGAACAGAGAATTTACTGAACAAAATCATGTCTTCAACTGTCTCTCCCCAGTATCATGCAGAACTAATTTTTTCCAGTGGCTGCTCTATTAAATTAAAAAGTCAGTGTCCGGCACATCATTAAAAAGAATTCTTGGGTCGTGCAGAAGGGTTTATTTAAATGCCCATTGACTGAAATTCTTGTCTTTGGGCCATTGTTAGCTTGCAGTGAGGGGAAGGTTAGAAGATTTGCCCCTTCTCAACAGCCTTCCTTTTCTAAGGTACTGACTTTTATGCTAGTACTAGGTAGCATTTGTGCCTTTCTAGGAATTCCCAGGCATTGGAGGGGAAGTACTTAAACACAGTTACATAAGGAACATATGTAAGTAGACTTCAAATGGTTACCATTAAAATACTCTTTATGACCCAGGCTCTTTGGAATTTCTTTGATATGCAGTTGACATAAATTAGAGGCGTCAAGGGTCCTCCCAAGAAAGATCAGAGAGGCTGCAAGCCTGGGTAAAGGCAGGCTCTGTTTTATGCCATTGATTATATGAGTGCCTCCAGGCAATGTGCTTCAGTAGATGCAGAGCATTATTGATCCACACCATGAAAATAATCAAATTATTCATTTTTCATCAAACTGCTGTTGCCATGACCTTTCTTTTTATCGTATCTCCTGCCATCTAACACGCACACCACAGGAGCAATATGGTCTTTGCCTTAAAATAAATGTAATTCTTTTGAGAAATCTCACAAAAAAATGCTGACATTACCATGAGCTCATCATAAGGAGGGCATATATTTCAGTTGGAAGTTTTCTAATAAACCTTTTGACACTATTTTAACACTTATTTTTTCAGTTTTTAAGTGTTGCTAAGTAACAGTATAATCACTGTTTACAAATCAGTTACAGAAAAAGGTGAAATACAATTAAATATTGGAAGACTTTCAGAACTATCCATACTAGAATTTTAGTTCATAAAACATGTTTATGCTTAGATACACAAAATCTAAAAATTCTTCTCAATGTAAAAACATTAGAGGCAAGTTACTGAAGTAATGTTTCTTCTTTTTTTTTCTGATTTTCCCTAGCACCTCCATGACTTAGGCAAACTTGGCTTTACCTGCACTACATGCCAGTGGTGTCTGAGTCCCAGAGAGAGCTCTGAACAAACTGGTACTACTGGAAAGGTGCAGGGTGCTGTGGACATGTGAGCATTAGCCCTGAAAGCAGCTTAACTGCCAAAATACTACACGTTGCCCAGGAAAACTAGCATTCAGCAAGGCTTATGAGATACTGTTGTATAGATGTGGTAGTGTAACTTAATGCTTCCGTTTCCGTGAGTAGCTCAGGAAATGGTGGATTGAACTGTGCAGGGTCCTGCATCGTACAGCATAGGTACAGTGCGATGCATACCATTAGTTTTCTGTGTCAGAGAGTCTTCTGAAGTACTATGATCCAGACCTCCAAAAAGTATTTAGGTGTTCAGATAGTAGACCCTAAATATTCTTAAGTACTTGTATTTTAGACAATGAAATTCCCCAGTTGCCTGCATACCAACATCAAGACGTTGGAAGCAGCTGGGACGCTTGGCCCTTCTGATCTCTGTCGTGGTACAGGGTATCAGCTGTGTGGAAGTGTGTCTGTATGTGTGAGTCTGTACAGGCACCCGACAGCACCTGGGGCTGCACAAGTCTTGTGTTTCATTAAAACAAAATGTTGCCATTCATCTCAGTTTCTTTTGAGAGCAGTAAGAGAGAAAATCCGTAGTTACTTAAGGCCTAAGCAGAACATTTTAGAGGTTTGTAATTGGAAAGGCCTAAAAGTCATAGTATTTCTGTTGTGCATTCTGGTGTTACCACCTACACTGGTACTGTGCTGCACTCCCAGAGGCAGTGATCCAGGCTTCATTCCCTCATGTCGCCTCATCCCGATGCTCTGGCAGCGCCGTGGAACCACACACCCCCAGTTTCTCGCACAGCAGAGTGCTGTGCTTTTGCAGGCTGCAGCCCAGGGTTGTGTTTTGGGACTTGACATGGGTGTGTGGGAACACATAGCTGATTTGCATACTCCCGGGGTACACTGACGCTCTGATTCATTACCTCAGTAAATACCAAGAAAGGCAGAGAGTTGCCTCCAGAACCAGAGGTGATGTTCAATTCACCCCAGTTCAGTGCCCTGCTCCCCGCACTACCACCCCAGCAGAAAGGCAACGTGAATATCTGTTCTTCAAACCAAATTTTAATTGTAGCTCTGTATTTTTCTATCACAGCTTAGGAAAGTAGGTATCTTAAAGTGCAGTTCATCCTTGCCTTTGAGAGAGGTGTGGGCAGTTACAGGGTGCTTTTTTAAGTCATCCATAAACACTGACATCAGGATTCCTAAGAGCCATACTTGCATCCTAAGGGCTGTAATGATGCCTACATCAGATTCAGAGGTTGAAATCCACGTTTCAAGCTTATTTTTCTGAACACAATTTTACACATTCCTACCCCCAAACTGATCTAGATCATATTTACTTAATGTAGTTCTCATTATTTCTAAATATTTTATCTTTCTTATTTCAAAAATAAATCAGAGGAAGAGGGCAATGCTGTCTATGGTATTTGTTGCTAGAACTCATTTCAAAAATGCCTTTGTAGCTCTTCTTTATTGTGCTCACAACAACCCAAACAGCTTTAAATAATGGCAGCTTGAAATCTTCACCTTTGTGGAAAATGGCAGGGTATCACCTTGGAAATAGTGGCTAAAAACTTTATCTGTTTTTCTGGCTGATAGCTTGGCTGGTTGAACAATGTGTCAGAATAATCTTCCTGTGGAGTCTGCAACTTTTCTCACACAGATTTTCATATTTCAAGATCCTTTTCCTATAGCTGCGGTGCTATTTGCAATGGTTATCAGCTGTGCTACCACATAGATGCAGGAGCCATTTCTAGGGAAAATACGCAAGAAAATGACACAGAAAAACAGAGGCTACAAAATGCAACATTTACAGCTATGTGTGAATGAAATTAAGTGAGTCTGACATAGCTGGCTGTGAATGGATACACAGCTTCTGTTAATAAATCATCATGGCCTTTATTCCTTGCTTTTTTTGCTTTTTTTTCTTCTGGGTGGTTGTTGGGGTTTTTTTGGAGAAATTCAGATTGCTTTTCATGAAAATACTTCTGAAAGCCTGTAGCTTATTTCAGATGACTTTCTCAGATGAATTGTAGCATGTATTCCCTATTATAGTTTTACTGAGATGTTATAAATCAGAAATTGATGGTCAGTACTACCGACAAAAAGACAAACTCTTTTAAGTTACCACAGAGAGCAAGGAAGATAGATGACACCTAAAAATAAAAATGGTCCATCATTTGCATCTTAAGCAAGAATATTTTTTTTTTAGAAAATCAGTGCATTTTAAAAATAACTTATCCCTTTATTCTTCTATAAAATCTGTTCTAGAAATACTTGTAAATATATATCCTGTGCAAACGGCAAATCATTTTGGAGCTAAACTGTTCTTAATCAACAACAGAACAGCAAGAATACAGAGCCATCACTTGTTTTAATACAAATATCACACCAATTTGCCTTCCACCTTCAAAAAATGCTATCATTAGCCTGATCAAAAAAAATTACAAATTGCTACCATTTCTTCTTTTATATTTTAAGGCATTCATTTTGAGATTTGAAGTTACGGTTCTGTGATATTGAAGAAGACTGAAAATATCTAATCCTTCCCTTTAAGAAAAATTCTATAGCACTTACTTTCTCTTAAATCACTATAATTTGTTCAAGTTACTTTGCTGCATATTAAAAAGAACACACTGTATTTTTTAAAGTTTTATATTTATAATGTAGGAGCTGCGATTGATACATCTCTCTATGAATAATGAAGATTTTAGATTCATAAAATCTGTGAAACATTAGAAGGAAACTACATAAATCCTTACTAACCCACAACAAAACAGAAGTAGCATTTATTTCACTTCGATTTTCAATACAACAATTTTAAAAGACTGAATAATACTTTTTTCCCCCTTCCTAGCTAACTAGTATAACAGATCCATTATGCGTATGAATGAAAGCATCTGCTAAAATATAAAAAAGGATTCTTTATATAAATTGAACTTTTTGTACTTCTAGTTTAACTGTTTTTTTACCAGAAGTTTTTTAACTTCCAGGCTGACAGTTCAGCAACAAATCCGTGGCAGTAGGCTGAAGATGGAATCTTCCTGAGCTGATGAGTCTATCACGGTTTTTAAAAAGCAAACACCTGACCACTCATACTGTAATAGAAAGATGGGCCCTCAGGTACTGATCAGTGATTTAAAATCAGGATAAGGCCAACTCTCAAGGAAAAATGTAGTGTGAAGTAGCATTTTTATTAAAAAAAATTAAAAAAAAGATTTTTTTTAAAAGCATTGTCCCCTGGAACCTCCAGTCATTTTTGCCAGCTGGCAGCTTCTGAGAATGATTTCTCTGTTAGTTTCACACACCGTCATTTTGACAAGTATTTCAATAATGTGCTCAAATTATTGTTAATGTAGCAGAATAGGAATGAAAACATTCAATGCTATTCATTCAACAGGCGGAAAGTAATCCAAAAGAATATTTATCACTATATAAACAAGTACTGTCATTTCACTGCATATGGATCTCTATTAACTGCAATTTTTATCAGTTAAGAACAAAGCAACACACAGACTTCCGTCACAAATTTGAAATGCTAGCAATACTGGTAGTATTTTTATCTTGAAATCTTGTATAGGTGGAGTCTAGAAGTTCACCTGACTGAAATTAACAAAATTAGGAAACCAACCAACCAACTAAACTAAAGGGCTCCTTTAGAATGGTTTATCTGTTTTAATAGAAAAGTAAACCCTCACGATAAGCAAAGGGAACTGAGAACAAAAACTCCATCACTTACACAAATTTAATACTCAGTATGGTGTTGGCAGTGGTGATTAGGACAGCAAACCCTGAAATGATGGCTCTGCTTGAAAACTGTGCAAACTCATAGAGACCTGAAGTGGATTATTGTGTTAGTTTGCAGTAATGCAGTGACTGCAGCAATTGTGCATGGACTGGCAGTTGGAGGCAATAGCATTCACCTGTGTAAACAACCACAACAATGAATTTCATCCCTCCTGGACTCTACCTTTCTGTCAAGATTTAAGCAAAGAACTGTAAAGGAGCATAAGCAACCTTGCTAGATTTTCTGAAATCCTTCCAGAAGTGCTACCACTGAATATATGAAGGTTTGTGTATTCCATTTACCGCACTTCACACCACAGAAAAGATTACAGATATTTCTTTTTACCCACTCCTTCCCCTTTCCAAATATAAGTGGGAAATTAATTGCTAAGATTTAACACAATTACGTTGTAGAATGTCGTGATAGTAATAGTACATTAGGCAGTACTTGTCAATATCATTACTTATGAGTCCACAAATATAGTGTTTGTATGTGCATGTATGTGTTCTTTTTGTTTTTAATAACGGCATCCACTAAGTCAAAATACAGTCTTTGCTGAAATTGTAAGGGACTTTATTTGAACTACAGGATATTGTGCTAATATTGGTAGTGCTGTTATTTTATTAAAGTCCTAAACAAAGGTTCTGCCCCAGGGCTTGAGGGCAGTCACTGAAACTCTGTGGAATATGTCTGCCTTAGCTGATCAAGTGCACTTCACGCAAAACGTTTCCAGAAATCTTTAATTTTGTTATGGCTACAGGCAACAGTTATAATTGGGCCACCTGAGAATATAATTCATTCAACTATTAGCAGGAAAAAAATCAAACAAAGTGCACTTTTTATGAGACACTGACTTGAGGAAGCAAACTACAGCTTAGAAAACAGAAAGTGTGTATGAAAATGTGGTTCTTAATAACTCTAAGTGTGTATATTTGGGATTTTATTGTTAAAACATTAGAGAAATTGGAACATTAAATGTGTCCAAAATCCACGATTATGGATAGACACAATGTATAGAGTTGTCTACTACATACAAATTTGTCTTCAGTGTAATGCTGCTTTATATACAGACACAAATGCACACAAATTTCAGTACCCCTAATGCTGCAATACCACTCCATAAGCAAAAATTTCAGTAACATGATAAAAAAGCCCTTTTGGAACAAATAAATTTGCATTTCTCTTGTGTAAAGTCCATTTTTTGATCCTTTATATGCAGAAATGTAGTGATAATACTTGCGCCGTGTGGACCTTTATTATCAAACATGATCTGTATGGCAGCCCTCAAACTATTTTGGTTACTTCTCACCTACTAACAGTTACCTAAAATTATTTACAAGTACTATATCTCCAAAATTAACCTAGCAGTTCTCTATATTTTTCTACACAGATACTGCAGACTAACAATGTTACAACTTGTTATGTTTTTTCTTATTAATGGCTGGCCTATGAAGTGATATAACTAGATACCTGTATTGTCCTCAGAGCCTATGATGTCAGTGCTCTCCCAAATCAGCTAGTCACATGCCTATTCCAAGGACTAGGTTAGATTCTATGCAAAAATTCTTTCAGCAGTCCATCCCTCTATGGTGTTATGAACCACTGAGGAGCATAGGCACGTTTGCTCTAATCCAGTTTTGCAAGTCTGGTTTTTTTGCTTATAAGCCTGGGTTTGGGGGACTTTTTTTTTTTTTTAAATTATATGGCTGCTTCTTGATTTCTGTTATTAAACTGGAATGGAGATAACTTATTCTTTTCAATTATCAAGTGAATTGGATGTTACCCTGAAGCTTTTGCTTGCACAGGAAACCCTTTAAATTAACAGTGACTACTTCTTCACTGTGTAGAGCAGCATCGAATTTGCAGTCCAGATGGTGACTCTACTATCCCTTTTCAGTATTGCTGTAAATGTTGCAACACAGACATTCTCGGGACCTTTTAGTGGCTTTAGAATCAGAACTGTGTTCTAGGACTGCCCTTGGTACACCTACAGGAGGAATTTTTTAGATCAGTAGGCAGTCTTACAGATCCTCTTAGAAGTATAGTAGAGGAGTTGTCTTAGTTAAAACCAACACTTTTTAAAGCCCCTTTATGTGCCACTTGATATTCCAGTCCAAGAGAGTATCTTCTGGACATGATATCAACTAAAGGCAAGTTAACTAAAAGTAAGTAGGAAAGTCCTGTTTAGGAAGGGTCCTTAAACCTGTTTCTGTTCCTTATTTGTGAATGAAGCTATCGATCTCATTAAAGAGAAATCTCTAGTTCAGCCGGTGGTTTCACTTGTAAGCCGTAACTTATCAAAATGCGACTCCCTTGAATTTAGTAAGATCTGTCCTAGGAAGATAAAGTAAAGAAAAATAGATTGTAACCGTTTGGAATGATTTGATTTCTTTAGATAATTTCCTGATTTTAGAATCTAGAAATGAAAGAAAATGGTGCTGAAATTATCACTAGAACTCTGTCAAACTATATGGCGCATTTAAAACAAAACCTAAAAACTATCTAGTAACTATTTAAGTTTAGAGTTTGAATTTTCCATGAGTGAGAACTTGTGGAAGATGGCATAAAAGAAATTGCTCATGGTGGTCTGTGGCAGACACAAGTGATGTACCAAATCAGCAAATACTGGCAGTCAGACCAGATAAGTCCAGCATACCAAATCAAAAATCTGAGTGAATATTTTTCTGTGAGTAGCTTATTTATTGAAAACTGTATGTTCAGTTTATCCTGAACCTGAAAAATCAGCTCATAAACGCCATTTAGTTTATTCTGGGTAAAACATTTACAGACTGGAGGGGGTTTGCAAGCTTTCTATTGTAGGTAGGTCATTTTACCTAAAGGAGAGAAAGAGTTTTGAACACTGTTTTCCCATTTTTCTTAGTATTTCACCCATATTATGTGTATACCTGATAGAGTGAGATTGAAGTCCTGCAAAGAACTCCCAAAACCATTTTGTGAATATTCTTCCATTTCACATGGACTAGATGGGTGTTCGTGTTCTTCTTTCCCAGATGTATTCTTAATTATCACATGAGGAAGTAGTATTTTTCTCTAGTGCAGATAATATTTAGATACTCCCTGAACAACCACACTATCATCAGAAGAAGAAATTAAGGAGGTCCCACATCAGATAACATTTGTCACGAAGTCAAGTATATTCTTCTAGGAAATAGATGGTGTATGTTCAGTCTTTAAGCAAAAAGCATTCAGAATTCTAGGTAACTGCTCTAATTGAGTTAAAAGGAGTTGATATTACTTGGACCTGTCTGTTTCTGTAGCCCATCTTCTCCTTTGTTTTTTTTTAATCTATTCTTTGGCCTGGAATAGATTTTTATTTTGGCAAGAAAAAATAAGTTTTAAACCAATCTTTGTTGTTTTCTTTTTTCTGTTTGATGACCAGGATTCACACAAACCAATTACTTTGACTCTTAATGATAAAGACTGCATTCTTTCATTATGTGTTAAAACCTAATTGAAGGGCTATTCAAATTCAAATGAATGATTATGTATTAGATAATCTAACTAGTTTATCTTCAGACAGTAGTCTTCCTTCTGACAACTGAAAAGATGAAGATTAATGAAAGTTCTGTGGAAGAAAAATACAACATTTTAAAGTGTATTAAGAAGTGAATATTTTTAGTTTTCATTCATTGAACAAGACTGTTCAAGCTCAGAAGGGGAAAATGCCTCTGTTTGTGTAATGAATTTGTTTTGGGAATGGCATGCAGTACTTTTTATAACCAGCCAGACTGCATCTTAACAAAGAGAAGCTCGTGTTCTAACGGTTAGGTGTAAGACTTCTTTTCATCTTAATCCTACTATTAGGGTAACTGATAACAAGTATAGGAAGGGAGTTGACTTAGGTATTACTTAACTCATTCATTAACAAAGAACAAAATTTTGATTTCTCTGTTTTCCTACCTTTTAGGTAGTGCAGTTTTAGTCCAGTGCTGCAAAAACTTTAAAATACTAAAATTTTTACACTGTTGCAGTGTTTGACCTGACTTTTCTCATGATGAAGGAAAAGCTTTTAACATCATCTGATAGGAAATCATTTGTGGCTTAATTTTACACACTTGTTTCTCATCCTGGGATCCATGTAGGTTGTCCCACTGTGTATTCTTACATTGAATTCATATTGTCCAGCATAATTTTTACCTATTTGCTGTTACTTTCTTAGTGTTAACAATATTTACACTTAACTAAAAATTGCATATATTTCATCATTTCTCATGAAGCTTGGTAGGATAATTCTTTCCTCTTTCATGACAGTAAACATTTTTTAAACTGAAAGTAATTTCTTTCTGTAACTGTTATGGTTCCAAATGTGTATATAGGATTTGTCATTACTTTGCTGTTTAATACCACTCAGATTATTGTCTGAGATCAAACTAATAATTTAAAATGTTCATTTTAAAATTTATTAACATTAAAATTTAGCACTCCAGCAAAAATGCAGAAAACCTTCTACTAATCAGGTTTTGTTCATAAAATAGCAAATTTTGTCAGTGTCACTTCTGCATGGTCATGTTTATTTTGTAACGGTATATGGCACTCAATACCAGAAGTTTCTTTCTCCTGTTTAGTAAAGTAGTAATAGCAATTAGTAACAATTGTATTAATCCAGTAATAATTGTATCAGAAAACTGGGGACAAATGGCTAGTTCTGAATGGTCTGCCATAGATTTCTTCATAGTTTTTAAGGCTAAAAGATTTCATTGTAACATCATCTGCCTTCCTGAGTGTCATGCACTGCTATTTCATATCTAGCTAGACTGTAGCCTCTGTAAATGTGTTCAGTCCTGAATCAGACACCAGAACATGGAGATCATTACATGGCTTCCTGTGTCTGAACATCATCTTTGTAACAAATTTGACTTACTTGTTTCCTGTGACAGAAAATCTGCTTATGATACTGGCTCTAAAGCTATAATATCCATGCTATTCTAACAAATAAAGCCCAACAGGTGTGTGTCAAATCATAATAACTGCTATCTACTAGTAATATTTGCAGATATCTAGTAGATAAACAACATCTCTTCTTTAAGTTTCCCATTAAGAAGGGCAGAGTGAGAAGCTGTCTGTGGTAAGCATCTTCGTTGTGGCTGAGTTAACCATTAAGGGAAATTTCTGGTAGTATGATAGATTGTGCCATGGCTCTCTGCACCACAAATCTAAAGAAAAGAGGCTGTTGACTATTTTTGAATAGGCAAAATCTAGCAAATACTGCTACGTTTGGGGATTCTTGCCTTCCAAGTAATATTTCTATGAAGTGTTGCTGTCAGTTTTAAAGTATGTATTCAGCTATAAATATCAGATATTTTGGAGGACTTGTGCTATCTCTGATTTCATTTTTGATTTATTAAAAGTCACTTCTTGTTTTTCAGCACTGGAAGATGTTACTGTAACATAGCAATTTGCCAAAAGTGTAGTTTGTGCTGTGAAGGGAAGTTAAACCAGTTTTCTATCCAAGTCAGTTTCAGCTAGATGAAACTTCCAATGAAGATTGAATGTTTCTATTATCAAAGCAGAAGAACTGGATATTAAATCTTTCATTTATCCTTGTCATTGGGTGCAATCACTGTTCAGAAGGATGTGCTCCTTGTTATCTTTTAAGGACAAAAATATTATTAGATACTGTGGTCACTATGCTTTAGAATATTGTTCCCAAGATGGGTTTTTGTAATGGTAGTAAACGTTTTAGTCTCGTTTTTTACTTTTAGCCTTGACGGTGGAACACCATGGGGAAAAGCATATCAGTCATACATCCTACTGATCTAGGTGGTTCAGTATTTAAATGTAGTATTGATGCATTTTAAAATGCCCGAGTGTTCAGCAAAGATTTCAGAGAGAGCTACCTAGAAGTTGTGGTTCTTAGGTTAATCTTTTATTTATCTAAAGGCTAAAGAAAGCTGTCTACTTCTGTGATATGAACTGCAGTCATCTTAAAAATAATTGACAAATTAATCCCCTCACAGCACTGCAATTGTAAAGATGTTGGGTTTAGCTAGGCTTGTCTGATTGCCTGGTCTAATCAAGAATAAAGGTGCTACCTTTGATGTCTAAGATTTAGAAGGGACATCCCAAACCCAGCAAGCATCTATGTTTTAATTATTGATCCCACCACTTCTTCCCACAAAACCTTTTGAGCAGTATTAGCCTCACAGCAAAAGGCTAAAATAAAAACTTCTACCAGCAATGTACACGAAAATATGCAGGGCTTCTGACCTTTGGAAAAGTTGACCTATATTGGCAATTGGTAAACTAATAAATTGATTTACCTGCAATATGGAATAGTTTGCGCTCCTTTCCCCACGTTTAGTTATCTCTTATTTTTCGTTGCAACCACCTTGAGAGCTGGTGTACAGTGCAAGTGCATTTTGATAAGGTTAATTATAGAGTTACTACATAGTATGGGTAAAAATACCATAACTGTGCCATAAATTAATTAATGGATGTAATCAACTTTCATTTTCCGAAGCCAAGAAAGTCTTACATTTCAGACCTATGTCTGCTTGAGTGAGTTTGAATAAATATGCTTCTATTTCAAGATCTGTTACTCTGGGCAGCACTTCATTAGACAGGATGGCTTTTCTTTGAATAATCGGGTTTGGAGCTCTGTGAGTGGCCAGCATAGTCAAGCATGGCATGAAAATAGTTTAATAGGTTGTTAAATGTTGCTGCAGTTTTCTAAACAAAGCTGTTTGCAAATGGAGACTGTCTTTCATATTTGTTTTCAATCACAAATAACCAAACAGGACTTAGTAGAGTAAAATCAAGGTGTGGTGTGTTTTGGTTTGTTTTTTTTTTTTTCTCTAACAGATCTTTACATTCGGTATATTTGTTTTTTGTTAAGTGCACCCAAACCTATAGTATCAGCAAATGGCCCAATCCTGCAAGTCCTCCCAGGAGTTCAAGGTTCGATCATTCAATTAGCTTGCATAACGTTGCCCTTTTTATTCATGTTTTGCACATCACAGATTCTTTTCTTCAATTGCAGGTGAATGAAGCCACAGTGGAGCAGCTAGTGCAGCAGTATCCACATATAACCTTCAGTACCGTACTACAGGATTGCAAGAGGACATTGGAACGGGCTTACCAAATGGGCTGGACACCCAATATGTCTACTGCCTCTTAACCTCCTATACCTACATGACAGTTCCACTCTGCTGCATTCAGTAGATCTAATGGGGATTGCAGAGGGTTCACAACCTTTCATATGATGCAATATAATTGTGAGTTTACAGAGATTACAGTAAAATGGCAAAAGCTGTACACTGACTTTAAGTACTGTACAACTAAATACCAATATTAAAGCAAAACTTTAGAAATGCATTATGGTTTTGTTTGCATAAAAGATATAAAAGCCTCTGGCAGATTTCTTGAAGTGGTTTCTTACTAGTTCTCTGGATAGTTTGAGTTATAGAAGATGTTAAGCTTGTTTTCCTCTGTTTACATTACTTCATCTTGGTATGTGTATTTGCTTTGATTTGTAAATGGTAACTCAGTGCTAGCACTCATGCAGTTCATCAGACAGGCTTGAAACTGGGAGCTGAACTTGATGCTTATTATTTACTGAAGCTACCCCAGGAGATTTAAGATGCACAGTAATAAGAAAATGTACAAAGAATTGTGATTTTCTTATAAACATTTTGATAATTATACAAATCATTCTTCTAAACAGAAGTCTTAGTAAATGGTGGTAATGACAGAATGGATATTTACTGCACAATCTTACTTCCTTTCTGTCTATCACTTCACCAAATTGATATCTTCTTTCATTTTGTTTTGTTTAAAATAGGAGATGCTGTAGAGATTTCCAAATCTTTCCATCTTGTAATTTTTGTAGTGAGTTGAGTGCTTAACACTGATAACCAGTTCCCACTTTATAAAGTCAAACAGTAATTGAATACACCATCAAAAATAAGTTAACCGACAATGTTTAAATACCTGAGTGAAAAAAATTTTTTTCTTTTTTTTTCTTTTTTTTTTAGTGAACTTGTCTGCTCTGACTATGCTGTTATATTGTTCAGTTGGGAAATTCAGATGAATGGGTGTAAGCCAATAACAGGATTCCTCTCATTTCCTGTGTGGTTGTACTTTTACAGCAGATCTTACAATTCAGAGAGCAGTTACCTCGAGAAGGCCATCTAAACATGAGTCCCATTGTGGGTATCACTTTGTAGGATCAGATGCTTCGTAATGCAGTGTATGCAAGAAAGTACTCAGAATAAATACATAAAACAATTAATTTTCTGTGTGTCACATTGCATTTTAAGGAGTTAAATTTGACCAGGGGATACTGACAGTACAGACATTGTGGCTTCAATTTGAAGTTGCACTAACCTTTAGAGTATTACCATTTGGTTAAGAATGTTTTCAGGTGTGTAACACTGGATATTTGTTTTTAAAAGGTTACAGCATTTTTATCCAAGGTATGAAATACATAAGCTTCAGCTTGAGAGTTGCCATTATTGTCAAAATGTTTTGCTAATCCAAAAAATCTAATGCAGCATAACCTAGAAGCTTATTTAGTATGACTGTATAACTCTCTGTAAAACTGTTTGTTGATTTCCATAGCATAATTTTTTACAACAGAAACATCAGTTCACAGTTATTCCAGTGAGGTTGTTGAATGTTTTCTTATTAGACTTTAAAAATGGGGATGAAATAACTTCTCTGGAAAAAATATATGGTAAAGTTTTTAGCTTAAGTAAGTGGTACTTACGTGTGAACATGTGTAATGCTAGGCTTTTTATTTACTCATATTTACTATATTTTATTTACTCATATATTACTATATTCTGAAAATATTTACTATATTTTCAGAATAAAGCCAGTTGATTATATTGCAGATATAGTACAGAATCTTAGTCATTTCTCATTTAATGTCTTTCTATGAGTGCATTAAAACTATTCACACAATTTGTAAGTTTCTATTTTTTCGTGAAACCTTTGATCTTGCAATAGGTTTAAATAAAAGAAAAAAGAAATACATGGTGTCTTCTGTTTATCTGTGCTGCTAACTGTACTTAGACTATGCTAATAGAAAGGCTGAAATCTCCATCCGTGACTGTGCAGAACTCATCTGGACATGGTCCTGACAAACTCATCCAATAGGGCCCCATTGTGAGCGACAGAGTTTGACTAGATAACCTCCAGAGGGCTTTTTCAAGCGGGAATACTCTGCTTCTCTAAGGGTTTTTTTTTGTATATTACAGATCTAGTTGATCATCTCTTTTCACTTTTGCTATTAAGTCACTTCCAGTAGTCTTGCCTTCTACTGGCTATTCATCTCTCTCTTATTTTTCTGAGCATACTAATCTTTATAGATCTCAGTGTGGCTAATTCATTTCCGTAGATCTTGTCATTTATGTAATTTGGAAGTTTATGTGGTATAGGACAGAAATATGTTCTTCTAACTGCAGTGTCACAGGTAGCTCTTTAATTTCCTTATGATAAATCAATGTTTCCTAAGTAGTTTTATAGGAATAAATAACAATGTTGTGCACACTTTAATTTTTGAAATGTCATTTAGGGGAAGTATCATTTAGGGGAAAAAGAAAAGCTATTGCCTCATAAAAAGAGGGTTTTTTTCTTTCCCTGTTTTCTCTTCCTCAGAACTTACAGTGGATTCAAAAGCTCACAGGCAGCTTACTTGCTGGATTTCCTAGTTCCAGCAGGCCTCCTTTACTGACAAAATGTCTTTGTTCCTTCAAGATATTTGTGGGAACCTGCCATTAAGGTTGGTAGCCTGTGGCTTAGCATTTGTCATATCAGAGACCTTTCTAGGCCAGAGAAGTTGGGTTTGTTCAACCTGCAGAAGAGGTGGCTAAGGCAAGTTCTAAGTGCTTTCTTAACTAAACAATGGGTGATTGTGGAAAAAAGACAGATAACATCTACTTTCAGTCATTCGCTCTTCTAAATACAGGTATAAGTCCAGAGTTCACTTTGGTGGTTGCTCTACCCATCTATCACCACTAAAAGGCAGCGTGGAGGTGGGTGTCCTCGGGGGAAATGTCTACCATGGTGTTTCACATGCAGATCCAAATTCACTCTGCTCAGGCTCCCAGATTAGTGGGAAGTTCAGTGAATTGCCAAATCCAAGTTGGCCTATTCCTCATCTCAGCAAGCACTCTGTGTAGTACCAGGCAGCTTCTAGTCATCTCTGAGCAGGGACAAAGTGAACTTCTCTGAAAAATATCATAGATAAAGATAAACTGATCCCAGCGTGGCCACAGGTGGCTACTGGGAGTGACTTTTCAGCATTTGCAAAATGGTTGCCCAGAGGTCTTCTGTGCTACTGCTACAGCATTTGACTCAACTTTCAAAACTCAGCCATGGCCACAGAACCCCCTGGCTTCACTCACAGGAAACATTTCTTCCCTTGCAGGTACTATGAAAGAGCTTGAGCCATGCTTGACAGTTTCTTAGAACTATTAAACTTAGCAAGCTCTCTACATGTGTGTTCAGTATTTGGTAAAACAAGCTGTAATCCCTTTTCAATGAGAAAACAGCCCTAGTAAGAATAATTAACCAACAGATAATTTTTTTTCAGTCTCTCAGCTGGCTTCCATGTGAGCTCACTGATGTCCACCCAGATTCTTAAGAAATAGATATGGCCTTGCTGTTGCTTAATGAACTATGGCATTGACAGGAACAAAATCGAGAAAGGCAGCAGGTCACATACACAATGGTTACATGAAAACAGAGGCACAAAGCTCTTTAGGAGGCTGACAGGGCCTTCTTCAGGTGATGTGACCATGAACAAGAAAAGGAAAAGGACTCTTACATCTTATAAATGAGAGGAGAGGAGGGGAGAGGGAGAGGGAGGGGAGGGGGAGATGGAGAGGGAGAGGGGAGTATTTCAGTTGGAAGGGGCATACAAAAACCACCCAGTCTAACTGGCTGACCTCTTCAGGGCTGCCCAAAAGTTAAATCATGTTACTCAGGGTATTGTCCAAACGCCTCTCAAACACTGACAGGCATGGGGGGCATCCACCACCTCTCCAGGAAGCCAGGTCCAGAGCTCGACAACCCTCTCAGTAAAGAAATTCTTCCTAATAAAAGAACGCATTGCACAGTAACAATTGTAAAAGCATATGTAAAAAGGCTATGATGATGTCTGATCTTGTAAATGTTTAGATTTATATTTTAAATTAGGTGAGAGCTTATGCTGCTTATTTATGAAACTCCATATTAACAGAGTGACTTTAAAGCAGATCTATTTAAAGAGTCCTCTAAAATAAAATTATTTAAAGTGATGTTATTTTTTCACCCTGTAGTTGTTTTTCTCCCAGCCTTCTCCATGACTGACCTGCTATGTTGGCAGAATAGGTGACTGAGATTTTATTTGAAGTTCTCGTAGATTTAGAAGTGGAGTTACCAAATGGTTTTCCAAACCACAGACACCCCAGGAGATGCTCCAGGCTCGAGCATGTGATCTCCTGTATATTGTCACAACTTAAAAACCGAATAATGCTTTGTGAGAGTAGTTGTCTTTTGCCAATATCAATAGGGTGAGTACTTGGTGAATATTTGTGAGTTTTTATTTTGGTTATTTGGGTTCAGGTTTGGGGTTTTTTCTGAAAACCTTATAAAAGATACTTACTGACTGCAAAGTTTTCTTCTCCCTTCATTCTTCTTACCCTGCCTTTTTTTTTCACTTGTAATTTCTTTGTCTTTTCCCCCATTGTTATCATGTAGGGAAATGCAGAATAATCATATCATGGCTGTCTTACATAAAAATGTTGAGTTGATGAATTTATGTGGCAGTTCCCATATATGATATTGTTATGTAGGATTATGATAAATGTAGACATTTGCAAACTTGTACTTCTTTTTTTTCTTCTATTTCTCTGGTTACAGAAGTCTGCTGATCCTTAAAACTACAATTGAGTCACCTGATCAAAAAAAGTAGCATTAGCTGCTGGATTACCATATACCTCTTGGTAACCTAATTTTTTGTACAAAAGTATATCTGAAATTATCTTTTATCAGTATTGTACTTGATCTTGAGACTACAGAATATGATACAAGTTGTTTAAAAAGGGGGCTTTCTGGTTTTGAAAGGTTTTTTTTATAAGGGTGGAAGGTTCAAGTACTATTTTTCTCTGTTTTTCAGTTGTATAGACATTGATCACAAGACATTTATTTTTCATTGAGAAATATGTGAAAACTCTGCATTTAATTGGTTTGAGATTGGAGGAGAGGAATTGGAACAAGCTTGTGTTTGCCCAAATCCTGAATCAAGTTTGCAAGCTGATAAAACAGGCCTGCTTTCAGGTCAGGAACAGAACCTGTATTGGTTGGATTGTGTGGTGTTTTCATGGTTTTGCTTGATAAACAGTTCCACCCATTAAATTGTCTGTAGTTCTGCTGAGGAAGAGAAATAGTCATTTAACTGCAAAAGTCTTATCAAAATCAAGCTAAGGACTTACTAGTAAATATTTGCTAAAGTTCCCAAATCCCAGTAATCTATTCTTCAACTGCTCTTGAGCTACTATATAATTTTTTATCTGCTTCTAGTCAGTCTCAGCCTGGGAAGTAGCATTGAGCTGACAAGTAGGTATATGCAGAGCTAAAAATTGAGATTTACAGACAGATGCTTATTGATCAGACAGCTGCACAGAAATTTCCTTTCTGTTCATTCTGGTTATCTTGTTTTTTTGAGAAAGAGACACAAATGCAGAAACATTTAATGGTGGACATCAAGTCCAAAGCAAATTCCATGTCATAAAGATTAAAAAATCAGATTTTTTTAAAAGATACCTATTTTGTATATCTCGTGCTTGCAGGGCTCAATTCAAGCAAGAATAAAATAAAATACTGTTTGATAACTCCAGATCGGGATTATTAGGTAATTACAAGAATTTCAGAAATTTAATTTCTGAGTTGTTTACAGCCAAGAAATTTTGGCCAAACTGACTGCCTCCACTAAATATCTTCAACTAAACTACAGGCATCAGTAACCTCAGGGTAAGAGATTTACACTGATGTCAAATATCCATACTTCTAGCAAATTAAATTATTCATTTGCTGTTGTGTCTCTGTGATGTTCTTTCTTTATACTCTTGGGAATTATAAAACGTAGTATCTTCTTGAGCACTCCTGTTTCACTTGATCCACTGCTGCAATGCTGCAGGTCAAAAAGGGAACTGAAGGACAAAGTGAATAAGGAAACGGAGCTGTCACATGGGTAAGAGGTTACACAACAGCTGAAACAGAGAAGCCCAACATTTCATATTACAGCATGAACTATCTCATCCTAACTTCTCATACAAATGAAATGGGCTATTTCTTCTTTTGGTAGAGAAGGAAGAATAGAAAATGAGGACAGTAGTCAAATTAATTACAGGAATTCACTGCCTGTTCATTAAACAATGTTTATACCAAGAGTGCAGACAGCTCATTATTTTATGGTTTTTTATATTTCCAAGACTTGTACACAAAACTGAGGGCACTAAATGATTTGAGATTCCTTGCCTCCCTCTGTTTGGCTTCTTGCTTGGCTTGTCCACAGATGCAATCACTGTAGATGACCTGAGCTGCTGAAGGACAGTCAAATAGCTCAGCTGTTCCTCTGGATCTTTGTCTGCATTAGGCTCAGATTCACACGAATAAATAGGCTAAGTCCCACCACTGCAGCTGCGGTTGCTTGACTGGAGACATTTTCACAAGCTGGAATAAGGTAGCACTGAAATAAAGGTCTGTGTAACAGCTGCATCTCCACAGTTGTTAAAAAGGAACCCGGGCCAAAATTTTTTTATTTAGGTTGTAGGCTGCTTTTTTGTAAAGGCTGTCAGGATTATGTAAGGTAAATCCAAGTGTTCCATCTTTATAAAATTTTAGTAATGGGATTATGTTTCAAATTTATTCCTGGGAGAAAATCAACAATAACTGCAAGCTGAACTGTTTCCACTTCCATGTTCCAGGAAGTCTCTCTATATGTAGCTTGCAGAAAGTGTTTGTGTATAAATAAGCTTTAGAAGTCTTAAAATAAAAAATTTTGCAACCCAGATTACTGGACATTTCCAGCTGCTATGAAATTATAAAGGCTCCTGGACTGAAAATTGCATAATCTCATGCTTTCATCATGTACCTTATTGCAAAGTGCTATGGCCCTTTGTGTTTTCAAAATACCAATTGTTAGAGAAAGCTGCAAGAAATGTCTTCACAGCATTTAACTCTTAGTGAGCACAGGTAACTTCTCTGAGGTGTCTTGCTCTGGCTCCTTGAATCAAGTTCAACATCTCATTACTTACCTTTGATGGACTGAAAGATTGTCTTCATACTGTTATTTCAGTATATGGTCACCTCCCTGGATCACAGTAAAGTGTCTTATGTGAAGCATAGTCTCTGAACTAATATAAACTAAATAATTCCCTGCTTTACGGGATGGGTTTGTGGTTTTTTTCTCTAAAACAGGCAGCAAATTAATGTTTCTATACAAAACAAAATGCTTCGTATCCTTCTGTCCTTGGAGACAGATGAGAAACAAATGTAGTGAATGTTAATCACTTTGCTTGATGCTTTGAAAGGTGCTCAAATACTGAGGTGAATGAGCAAGACTGAAAATAGAAATAAAATATTTTTCTTGAATATTCTCTTGCCCCTTCCCTGGGAGTGTTCCAAGGCTAGGTTGGATGTGGGTTTGAGCAACCTGGTCCAGTGGAAAATGTCCTTGCCCATGGCAGGGGAGTTGGAACCAGATGATCTTTAAGATCCCTTCCAACCCAAACCAATTTGTGTGCTACAAGGAAGGATTTGATTAGGAAGCAAATGCACCTGGAAATGTTTAATAGCAACCAAAAAGGTTGCAGCTAAAGAAAAATCACTTTTGAATGACCCTGCAGAAGTGTGAAGAGAATTCCAACCTCCAAATGCCTTCATGATCTTCCCAATAGAAAAAAAAAAAGGAAGAGTTTGTTCATTACAAGTTTTCAAATGTTACTCTTTGGCTCAGGAATTAATAAAGATTAATACAGTATCTTTGAAGCAATGGAAGTAATGACAACCTAAGGAAACTGCGGAGTGTTCAGACCAGTGTAGTTTTAAATGACAGTAAGGAACTGGAGTATAGAACCGGTCTGAAATCCAGGGATGCAGCTTCAGTCTGGCAGTGGCCCTTGACTAGGCACTGTGTATTTTTCAGGATGTGACATTAGTTTCTGTGGCTACACTTGTGGTAATATGAGCAGTGCCGGGGCACTGCTGAGCTGTCAGATCACTCCAGCAGTCACCTGCATGCTCTTGGCCCATGACTACTGTTCTCCTACACAAACTCAGTGTTAGTAGTGCCCAGTAGCCATCTCCTTAGGCTCCCTGGATGCAGCCACTGCTTCCTGAGGGCAGGAAGATGTAATGGCACAGGCATGTGCTTTCCTGTACCCATCACCTCAGCACCAGAGGGTTGTCCTGGGCAAGTTTGATTTATTCATGCATAGATGCATGGCTCTGTTATTAGCAGGTCACGGTTATCTATCAGAAGCTGCTTCTGTGTCACAGGTCCCAAAGCAGAGCCCTGGTCCTGTACAGCACAGCACCCCAAGGCATCAGCTTACTTCCACAGTGGGGTACAAGCAGTACACTGCAGGGCAGCAGCCCTTTCCCAGACACCCAGTTGAGAAGAGGCCATGGAGAGCCCTCGCCAGGCCAGGCACCAGGGCCCTGCTCCACCCTTGGCACGTGGGTGACCTCAGACCCACTGTCCACCTTGCCTCCCTCCCTGGCTGCAGCTGGCTAGGCGAGCGTAGCTGCAGGATGGGATGAGGCAGCGAAGGTACCGGGGCAGGCTGGCACAAAAGGTGCGGTGACGTGGAGGCCGTGTCACCATGAGGGCTCCAGGGTTCTTACAGAGGAAGAAGCTGCTGGTAAGCTGAAGCCTGTAACTTTGCCCCATAGCTTGTCTGTGAGTTGAGTTTTCCAGCTCTAGAGCAGAAGTTGTCACCAATTCCTTCTATGGTCTGAATGGATCACTACTTTCCACAAAATTTTCTGAAAGCAGAACTTAAGGAATATTCCTGTACTTGGCGCTTCCTGCAACAGTACAGGCATTGAAGTCTTTTGCTGGTATAAAGACCAAGTAACCTGATGGCCTTTCTGTTTGAATATATGCCATTTCCTTTATGTTCTCTTGTATGTGGCTTCGGAAATGGTTAACAGTAGGAAGACTATTTGTATTGCATTAGCCAGATACAGAAGAAAAATGCATTTATGGATCAGTGTAATCCAGTCATTGGTTTATGGCTGTAAAGTCCTTCAGGGACTGTCACAAATTCCCAGCTGTCTGTAAGTGCTAGATTTTTGCAATTGCATCTCTGAGCTATCTGCAAGGCATGTAAAATCATATATAGCCAGGCAGCTCCCTATGACTTTGCATCTGCAAAGGCTTGAGAACTATTCCAGCAAGGATGTGCAGTAAATTAAGATCAAGACATTTGCCTCTGAAAAAATTGCCTCTGAAAAATAAAGATACTGGGCAAATCTTCCATGGGTGGAAGCCTCTTTAGCAGAGGTAGAGCTGAGCAAATGCGGGCAGCTGTTCAATACTGAAATAATTACCAGCCCTCGAAAACTTATCTTTCTGACCTTTGTATGTTTGTGAGTGTGAATTCAATTTTTTTAATGAAGCTCTGTTGATTTTCTTGAAAACTGGAGAGGAGTATTACATCAGAATCAAAAAATAAGAATAAAGCCATCTAACTTCCTTAAATATTCTAGAGTTCAATATACCATGACATCAGAGTAAGATTTGTTACTTGGCAGAAACAAAGATGCCTTGTGTAGGATCTTTGCCAACAGGACAGAATATGTTTGGGAAGCAGCAAGAGCAACATTATAGAAGAGAAATTCTCAGTAAGTCAGATCAGCCCATCGGTTTGTTGCTAGTCAAGGCAATTGCCCGGTATGCCTAGGGGAGGAGGAAGGTATATTTCCGTAGTGTGAATGTATGGGGCTAAGAGATATACATCAATTGGAAACACAAAAAACACCCCTCTTGGGACAGCTAATGACCATGAATGGTAACTCTTTGCATTATCAAATTGTAACAGACAAGAATCACAGATTACTGCTGGTATCAGACACCAGACAAGAATTCCAAAAGCCTTTGCGTGACTTGGTTGACTAGGTCCTTGAGGCATTTTGGAAAATTAACAGAAGATTCCCATATACTATTATGATAAGGCCCACAGAAATTTCTCTCTTCTTGTTTTTGTAAGTCAAGCCTGCATCAATAAAAGCAAAAATATGGGCTTCCTTGCTGCATGTGCATCTGCCCTTCCCTCCCCATGTTTGGTAATGTCCAATAAAGGGATGATTCTTTTCTCCTGCCAGAAAGCATAAGTAAAATAATTAAGAAACAAGTGATACGTAGATTGTGCTTCCTTTTAGGATGTCTGCAAAATGATCAGCCTAACTTTCGGGCAGCTACCTTGTGAAGACTGTTTTTTAATTTATTGACTTGCCTAAAGTCACCCCTAAAGTATTTTTTTTTCAACCAGTCTTTAAGGCTCAGTCAAACCCACTTCTAAAGCGACTGTTACTATGTTAACATTTTTATATCAGTTATCTAAAACATAGTGTGAAGGGTATTTCATCATCATTACATTAGTCTATGTACTTATATGTGTGTTAATAAGATTGATCATTTTAGTTACACCTTGTTCTTGACCCTTTGCTTAGAAAATACTTGGTGTTAAGTATGAAATACACAGAATTAGCATTTGCACTAGCACTAGCATTAGTATTAATGCTAAAATGCTCAGTGATACTGAGCTTCCATAAAAGAGTAGGGCTGCTACCCCTCTAATTTTGAGCAGCTTTGACCTTAGCCTTTTAAATAAAAATGCTATTAGTCTCATAGGTTATGTCTCAAAATTCTGGTGTCTATTGTAGTTTCCTAGTAAGTAATAATATACAGAAGCTAGCAGCTGAAAACACTAGCCAATAATGTGCCACATCTGCACTTGGATTTAATGGATCAGGCTTGAAGGAGTGGTCAAGGTCTAACCATTTGACAATCCTTCAAAATGAACATATCACAAATTTGGGCCCATTTAGCCTGAGTTGCAGTCTTAATACTCACACCACCTTGGAACTTACCTCCCTAGGTCAGAATTGGTTCCTCTAAGTGTTCATAGTCTGAGCTGAGGACCTTCGGAGTGCCAAAAAGCATTAAAAAGCCACAATAGTAAGTGTGTCTACTATTCATTCTAACTTGAGTTCTGTCAATTTCAGCAGGCTCTGAGCAGGCTGATGTTTTTGAAGCCTGTGAAAAAGCTACTGGAGAGAATAAATAACATTTTCTCATTGAGAAGCACAGCTTTTATAAAGTGCTTGATACTGAAAAGAGCAACAGGGTCTTCCTCAGGTCACTCAGGAAGTGAGAAAAGAGTTAATACTACTTTTTAACAAGTTTCCAAAGAGACTTAATAGTGGCTTATAGAAGAGAAAACATTTAGAAATTATTTTCACCCCTAAAATAAAGCTATCTCTGCAAGACATATTAATAAAGTAGATATTTAGTATAGATTACAGTTAACCTTTACTTTAAATGTTCAGACCAAGAATGTACTATTAAGTGGAATAAAACTTGTTAAACTGTTATCTATTTAAGCAGTTGATTGTATTTTGTTTTATCAAGAATTGTTGACACTACAGTGATATTAATACTGCTAACAAAACTAACAAAAGACCTTCTAAATTTGATGCTTTTTTGTGTCTGGAGTGGTTACAGAAGTAAGTTGTCTTCTTTCAAGTTGTTCTAACAAGCACAGTAGAAAATCAGCTAATCCCTTCTGAACGGGAAAAAAAACCCAACCAAACAAAAAACATACCAACAGCTGCTCACCTTTCCTAGATGCAATCTCTTCTCAATGTTCATGCTTTATGGACTTTTTTTTAAAAAAAAAAAGTATCAAAAAACCTACCACTATTATTCTCAATATTCCATTCTTAATTTCTTACTATGTTAAATGAATTTTTGTTTCTCAGATTTCATTTGTTCAATATCAAAAACAAACTATAAAACAAAGAAGCAGAAAATAATGTGGTAGAAAGCCTAATTCCACTGAAATCAACAAGACCAAGAATTCATCAGGAAAACCCATCACATGTTCCTCACCCACTCCAAATCAATAGCAGACAGCTCCTATAGTTACTGGGACGTTGTGAGTTTTCTGGTTAACAGAAAGCTATGTTACTGCTGGTACTTATGCATTTACTGAGAATGAACCTATTAAATAATATTGCTGGACACTTGCACTGTCACACCTATCAATCTAAATGAGTCTTGACACTTGAGTTTAATTGATAGACCAGATTCCTGCTGCTCTGTCTGCTCGGTTTCAGAGTCCCTCACTTCAGACTTCAAATATAACAGATTTCGGGAAAAATTAATCTTTTGTTTCAAAGCTGCATTTAATAAAATAATGAAGAAGGAAGAGACCATTTTCTCTTCTCTGGCCATCTGGAGTTCAAACTCTCCCTCGTAAATCCTGCTGTACCTATATTCAAGTTAAATTTGTTACATCCCTTGGATTCTTTAGCATCTTCCCCTCCTATCGTATTCCACTTCCTCAAGGAAAAAACCCAGGCATTTAGGGTCAGCTCTGTACAGCAGTAGTTCTTCCCTTCCAAATCCTTCTCTACTTCACTTTGTGGCCTGTGGCTGTGAAAAGGAGCACAGGTTCATGTTCTTAATGGAATGAAAATGACGGTGTGATGCTTTTTACTACCGTTTCTTCATTCCCCAAAACAGGACAACAATAGACCTTTGCCTCAGAGAAACTATAGTGGAGATTAATTTGGCCACATGTAATGAGATGAGCATTTTTGTCTTTTTAACTGCACAAACCTCTCTTTCCAGGAAAAATTTTAAACTGGTCTTTGTATAGCATTTACATTGATAAGCAAGTGGGCTTTTTAATAATTTACCCATGTTGCTACAAAGAGGGGGAGAAGGACTGCAAGTTTAAAACACGGAAGAGAAAAGTTAATTTAAAGTGATGTTTGGTAAAAAGCCCCCTTTGAGATCCTGTTGTGTAATTGAACAGATTAAGAGAACTGACAGTAACTTCACGGTATGCCTAAGTGGAGGTCTCTACGGGTCAAGTCTTGGATCTTGTACCAACACATTAAACAAGTTTGTCAATTTTCCATCAGATTGATTTTTCTCACAAGTCTGGAAGCCTCATCTCATTTCATCTTATTTCCACAGGGGTTCTTAACATTGCAAACTGCCATTTACTTTTGTCTCAAAGTGTGAGGAATGATTTTTATCTCTGAGTGGCAATCACGGCAGGCAGCTCCAACCTGCTTATAATGTCACACATTGTCCTCCCTCACCAACTGGGGTTTCTTTTGTGTTTTTCCCCTCTTTGGGAATGATGTGGATTTTTAGAATACATTCAAAATAATTATTAACAGAATGTACTTAGGACAGATGTCTGTAGTCTCTGAAGTGAACAAAAAAAGCAACAGAAACTGTGGGTTTTTTTCTTTGCAGTTTTCAGCATAATGAGGGGTCAGCTTGAGAAAATAAGATGTCTCTGGGAAGGTCACAGGGAAGAGTATTAACCTCTCTTTACATTTCCATGTCTATTATCCCCTCCTGTTAATGTCAAGGGAAGTTATGTGCACATAATACAGAGAGAGCATGCTTCTGAATAGGTGAATGCTGCTAAAGATTATAATGGTATATATTTGGATTAATTGCACTAATGACAAGAATCTACTCTTACTCTACACCAAGTTAAACAAGAGCAAAATTTGTCTGCAAGCCTGTGGGACCTGATGGTACTCACATGGTTGTACAACCATGCAGTCCCCTTGACTCAAATTAAGCTACTTGGAACTTAACAACTTGGTTGACCTAATGACCTCTTGTTGGAAGAAGACTGCCATTTATATCAGTGGTATGAGGGTAAAATCATAGGAGACCCTAAATCCCATGTTTTCTCTAGCCTGCAGCTCTGGTAGCCATTTCCACTTGTGAAAACAGGCTGTAGTTGATCATTAAAGCCGTAATCCCTGTTATAGTATTTGTAAGAATTTCTTCACAAGCATCAGTATCTCTGTCATACAAAACAACGAGCCTGATTCTGACTTTCCTTGATGCTAGTTACATCCTTTCACCATAGTGCAGAAAGACTCATCATTCTGTCTTTTGGAGTCTTGTACAATGTCAAAGTTTGAATACAAATACGAATAAGGTCCATTATTTTTTTGCCTGAAATGTGATATGCTTGACCTATTAAGTGATCAAAGACAATGTGAAAATTTACCAGATTATTTGGTTATAAACAATTCATCACTGCTTTAAAATATTTGTCACAATTCTAGAAATCTATGTGAAAAAGCATGGGGGAAAAAAACAACCAAACAACAACAAAAAAAACTTGTTGTGGTGATTTTTACCATCAGCATGACTACAAAACGAAGCAAACCTGAAGTCTGGGGCTGTTGAACTGGTGGCCCATGGGGCACTTCCAGTCCAGGAGAAACCACTGGATGCTACCCAGCACTAAGCACCTGGCATGAGAGGTACTGTCCCCTGTCAAAAGCCTTTCCATGGAACAAGTGTACCTGTGGCTTGTGCTGGTTGCTCAAGGTGTAAGGAAAGAGGTGGGTAAACCAGGAAGGCCCCAAGCAGCCTTGCAGTTGGAGCTGGACCAGACTGCCTCCTGGTTCACACTGTGGAAAAGGTGGTGAAGACCTGGACACCTCCTGGGAGGGTGAGGTGTTGCATGGGGCAAGGCTGGGGCAGGATGGTCAGATGGCCTTGAGGTCAGTGCACGGTGCGTGGTGGTGGGGAGGCCAGGGCAGAGGAACCAGGGCCACAATGAGGACGTGAGGGGCTCAGAGCAGGGGGGAGCTGAGTGGTTCTGCCCTTCCTCCTTCCTTTCCTTCTTCCTTCCCTGTTTAATGTTTAGCGGACACATGATCCAAGGGTGCCTTTCCTAGGAGAGTTGTTACTGTCTCCACAATCTGTGCAGTCCCAGATGCTCTTATGGAATTGACTTGCCAGAGACAGAGTTAACCTTAAAAATCTCTACTGAATATTGCAAATAGCAGTAAGAAAGGGATATCTAATAGATTTCCCACCACACCCCCCAAAAACTGATCTTGAGTTCTATTTTACATTCCTTGGTTACAGCCAGTAGGTGTCCCCCCAAAAAAACACCTGAGCAAAACTCCTTCCATTCCACATTGTGAGTGAGTTATTTCACCATAATGAGGGATGACTTTGCTGTGCCAATGTTTGTATCCATGACAGGTCAGCTTGGTTTGCACAAGTCAGCTCAGCAGTGTTACTCTTTAGCAAACCCTCTGGAGAGTCTCCTGGGTAAGCGCTTCCTTTTTGCCAGGATTTTCAGAAGGAACGGGCAAACTGCTGTGTTGTCTTGTTGCAGCTTGGTGTGAAAATACACAACAGCAGACTACTAGTAGAAAGACATGTAAACAAGCTATTTACAGGCTTTTGATCATGGTGTAGATGCCCCTAACAACACTGCCTGAAATGGTAATCTGTCACAGAGATGGTTTAGTGAGATAAGGTGAGATAATTTAATGAGCTTTAAAATATAAAAATAGGGGGTTTTCAGCTATTATCAGTTTCTATGTAAACACTTCCCCAAAGCTGAGCTTTCACCATCTGAATGAGGAACTGCTTCCATCAAAGCCAGGTTTGCAGAAGGGTGGAGCTAAGCAGGGCGGACCCAGATCTGCCAGCCCTCCCCTGGGGTCGGGCTGCCCAGCCCACCTCCCCTCTCCCATGTACCTGGTCACCTTTGGTCAAGGGAGAAAGCCTCCTCACCTATACCCATGTGATGGCAATAAAAAGACACCATGCCTAGGCTCTGGGCTGCATAGTAAGAACTGGGGGTTTTGTGGACTCCTTGTGTATCCCAGAAGGAGAAAATCACAGTCTTCTGGTTATTTAGGCATTTCAAACCTGGCACAAATGCTTAAAAATCTTATGGGAAGTTCACTGCAAAGTCAGCTTAATAGACACTTCTCACAATTAAATATTTCAGACATCTTACCTTTTTCCCATAATTCCAACAATAATTAGATCACAATATTGATTAATTTCTTGTCACATCCAATTTTTAATGGCAAGATGTTTTGAGGGAGTGGGAGACAAAAACAAGTTGCTGACATTTGTAAACTCTCCCTTTTGTTGAACACGTAAACATAAAATAGCTGACATTTGGCTCTTGCATCCTTCCTTTCCGGCTTGTTCAGTGCAAATATTATCCAGACGGACATGTTAAACAAATATCATATTATCTACTAACACAGATACATAAATCTCATTGCCCCGGGCAGCAGCTCAGGAGCAAGCTATCCTCCTAAGCAAGTCTGATGGGTAACTGACCTTGAGCTAATTGCTTTCCCACTCTGTTACATTAAGGTCATTATACTTTCTAATCTTACAAAGTTTATTTATTTATAGGTAGCAATACTGTATCAATACCAAAAAGGTAACCTCTAAATTACATTCATGTATTTATATAGGATGGGATGGCAGGATGATTTATAAGGAAATTCGTGACACTGTTTTTTGGTGACTGTAATTGTACAAATGTAATCAAACTATAATTAAAGTTTTTTCATCTATTCTTGGGATGGAATGGGGTGCTGAAATTGACAACTTTCTGTTCAGTGGCAGAACTACAACCTCTCTGAAAATCAGTAGGAGCTATGCCCGCTAAAACTCCATACTCCCCAGTGCAAATGTACTCAGCAGTGCATTTCTTCGGAACTTGTGTCTTGGTGCTGTCATCTTTTAAAAAATACTGCAGGAGAATTGGCTAGTACCAGAAGTGTCTGTCCTGTGCATTCATTGCTGAATGCTAAATGCTCCAGTATCTCAAGACCCCTTTAAATAAGAATGCTGCTATTTTATGCTTTAAGATTTTTGTTGATATGTGAAAATATGTATAATCAGAAAAACATATGCTTTGCTTTAATGACAAGCTGTGTTAAGTTATACGATGGCCTCTGTGGTGGCTTCTGTAAGCACTGTCAATGCTCAGCATATCCCAGGATCAAACGTCTCATGAGAAAGGACTGAATTGCTTCACTGTTTCCTGCTTTCTTATTGAATGCTTTTATTTTCCTGCTTTCCTATTGAATGCTTTTGTTTTCTTTCATAAGCAAGTAATACTCCGATCATATAAAATGAAGAGGTTATGGAGAAATGGCAAAAGTAGCTAATTAGAAGAGCCATTCTCCTCTGGGAACTGATTCTGGAAGAACTGCACACTTTAAGGCCCTGATTCAGGGACATGTGTCAATACTGTGAATAGTGCTTAATCATGAAATCAATACTTCAAATTAAGTGCATGTGCTTACCTCTTGGCCAGGAGCTGGTCTGCAATAACATTTCCATACTGTTTAAGAACACAGTGCTAATTTCCTTTGAAATGTTTTCTTACCATCTTATTGTTCATCTCTCTACAGATCTGCTTTCCCCTCATAAGCCTCAGTAAAACCTGAAGAGATTGTTACCAATTGTGACTGAACCACTTGGAGAGAGGGTTGGCAAAGCATTTAGCTGTGAACCGGTTTACAAGCCCTGACTTCCAGACTCATTCTCAGCCACTGGACACTGGTCACAGCGGCAGTGGAGGATCCCTAAATGTGTTTTCTGGTGAGCAGCAAAACTGGCCAGGACCTAGTTATGTTTGGGATTTTGTTTGCCTTTCTGACAGCATGAGCAGGCAGGAAGCCATAATGTATACATTTGGCTCGCTTGGTTTTTGTCAGAATCTGTCTGTGCAGCCAGTGTGGCAGGATAGCCACAGCAAGGCAGAGACACCAAAGCAGACTGAAAGGTTTTGAGCCTGTGCTAAGATCTACCCTGGAACTGCAAAAATTGAGAGCCAAAAAAACCTCCTAAAACCCAACAACAACCAAAAAATCCCAGCCCCAAACCTATGAGAGCAAAGCTGGTATATATGCTGAGACTGACCTGTAGATATCCCAGCTGGTCTGTGTTGCAGTGGGGCTTTCTTTTTACCTTTCCAGACTTTGGCAGCCTCCAATACCACACTTCTTTATCTTGCAAGCTGGTGACCAAGCTGTTTGTGTCAAACCCACTGCATTTATTCCATCTTGGAGACACTGGTCTGACCCTATGCTGGTCAGGAATCCAAGACACAAAAGTTTCGCTGCACAAATGGCAGGCAGATTGAGAAAAACAAACAAATGAAAGTGTACACTTCGTCTAATTCTGGGCTTTGATATAGATGTGGCAAAAATTTGACATGTAATAAAATTTGGCTAACATAAATATGTGTCTATATAAGGATATAGGGGTACACAGCAAAAACAGGATGGAGGTCTGACATCTGAAACAATGAGCCACAATAGGTGAGGATAGCAGCAGTGATAAGAAAAACATTTAGACAATAGGTCTAAATTGTATATATGTTGTCTAATAGTCTATATATATTGTCTAATAGTGTTTTCTAGAAGAAAAACACTTTTTATTTCTTACAGGCAAACCTGGCTTCTCTTAATAAATTAGTCTTCTCTCACATATAGTTTTGCATGGAAACTCTGAGAGCACATAGTTTCAGTGACATATTTTTATGTGTGTCTATAGGGCAGTTACTCTTTCCCAAGCAGGACAATTCATTTTGAAGTGGCCATTGCAGGAAAACCACATATAACTGAGCAATAGCGTATCATACGCTTGCAGTGTGCATGCAAGTGTGCTTGCTCTCAGTAGCCTCACACTGGATCTCCACCTTCTGAGACTCAAGCTGATGCTTCATATTTGCTTCAAAATTAGCAAGTGATTCATTCCAGCATGCTAGCAATGGCAGAATACCAGCCTGACGACACCTGGAGCAGCATCTCCTGCAGCTAAATGCACAGTATGTCTTAAACCCAAGTCACGATCTCATGCCTGAGACAATATTATGAGGAAAAAGATTAGGTTTAGCTAACCTGTAAAGCCCACCCAGAAATACCAGTCTGTAAAAAACAGTCCTTTGCCTGTTTGCAGGAGTGTGGGGCTGTGACAAAGCCTTTAGCATAGCCTGTGAGAATGTCATCTTATTGGCAACCTACCCCAGCCACTTGTGGTCTTACCATTTGGAAACAAGGTATGAAGACACCATGCAGAGATGCTATCTGCTTCTTATTATGAGTTACCTGATACTGCTACTCTTGTAGCCCTAGTGGCTTTTGTCATGCTGCGTACATGCTCACATGCTGGAAGCCAAGGTGCAGACAAAGTGAAATGTATTTGTGTAGTGGAGCCGGGCAGCAGCTCTGACACCATGCACTTAGGGCTACAGGGCTGACTGCGGGGTCAGGTGGCTGTGAGGCCGTAGCGGGCTGACCTTGGCTGGCCACCAGGTGCCCACTCAGACACTCTTTCATTCCCCCTCATCAACAGGATGGGGGAGGGGAGACAAGACAAGACAGAAAAGCTTGTATGGGTCGAAATAAAGACAGGAAGATCACTCACCAGTTACGGTCAGGGATAACATGGACTCAGCTTGGGGAAAATGAATTTAGTTTATTGCCAATGAAAATAAAGTGAGAAAGAAAGACAAAAACTAAAACACCTTCGTCCCCCCAGCCCTTCACCCAGGCTCAACATCTCTTCTTCATTCCCAGCTCCTTCACCACCTCCCTGCAATAACCACAGAGACAGATCCTCTCTGACACTTCTTCCTCCTCGGCAGCTTTCTTACCTTCTCTCTGACACCAGAGAGGCGCAGGCTGTATTTTCAGCCAGCCCACCTGAGCACTGAAGCTGTGTAATTACCCTGCTGGGAAAAGTGGCACATGCCTTACAGACAAAGACTTAGTAAGTGCCAGCACTCCCAAGACCCAATGGCAGCCTAAAAATGGATGTGTGCACATTTCCTTTCCTTCTAGGTTCTGTGATACTGTTTGCAACTGTTTCGGAGAAGCTGGTTTTCCCAGTGGGGAGCAGACCTCTGGTCAGCAATCAATAAAGCAATCCTTCATTATTCCTCTGACTGGGAAAAAAAAAGAGGTGTGTACTATAAATTTGTATTGAAAAGACACTGTACCCCCCTCCTCTAAGGAAGCGCCTGTGATAGAAAAAGATGGATAAACAAGTAATCCTCTGGTTTTAATGAACACATCCATTATATCAGCAATAGTTATGGCAACAGGAATTATGTACTTTGAGGCAGCATCTCTTGTGCCTTGTAAACACCTCAGCCTTCTGTCAGGGCCCCCACTGAGGCTATTTACAGCTTCAATATTACAAGGTAGCTAGTGTCTAATTATACACAACTGGATTGGTTTCTACCACTCAGGTCCTTGGTTAAACCTTAATAATAATTAATTTTTTACTGTTATGCTGTATATCAACTTAAAATTTTCAAGACGCTAAGGTGTCCCAGTAGAGTAGAAAACCTATTAAGATATCAAGACATGCATGCTTTGCAACTTCTGTTTTTGTTAGTGGTAAAAGGCCCCCCTAGAAAAAAAAAAAGAAAAAAAAAAAAAAAGAGGAAAAAAGGGAGCAGCACAAAGTCATTGGAACTGGGACTCAGAGCTTATACAACAGCACTTGCGTAGCAAGAGGCCTGTTGTCCTTATTTACTTCTGAGGTTTTTTAATGAAGAATTAGCCTGCACTCAGGACTTCATTCCAACGTATGAGTGTGTTAATCAAATCTGCATTAGGCAGTCAGTATGTGACATACAGCCCTGGCTCAGTTGGATTTGAGTTTTCCTCACTACTAAGCTTGGAGGGATTTCATTTGTCCTGTCAGTGGGGGCTGCAATCTTTATGCGGACATTTATTTAAGTCTTCTTATAAACAGAAATGGCCTGCTTAGAGGAGATGAGGTGAAGGAAAGGGAATATCTGCTGGTAGCATAGCACAGTTCTTCATAGTGATGCCCTTTGAATGATCAGAACTACCCTTGGGTCCACACCAAAAGGGCAATTAGGACCCTCTGCTCAACATGCACCCACAGACCACACTTTTACAGTGGGAGAAGCAATAGAAAAGTGTAATCTATTTCTCCCAGCATTCCTCCTTTTCCTCCCATAGCATTTGATTAAAAGAATAGGCTGGGCTGGGCTTTCTTTGTCACAGGTTGTAATCAAGCAAATCAGGGAATACACATTTCTCTCAGTCCAGGAAACATTCAGGGATATAGAAGAACAGCTGGTGAGAAGTGAATGTGGAGCCATTTGACAGGAAGGAAGATCTACCCCTGAGAGCCATTCCAGAGGAAATAAACATCAAAATGAATGACTTACAAGGCACTGTAACCACATTTGTTGGCAAATTGAATACTCTTACCAGACATAAATATTCTTGAGCAGAGATCAGGTCTTGTGGGCTCACAGTTATTAAAACAGCACAGTTTTAACAGCATGCAAGAAGAGGTTGAACAAACATCTTAGCTGTAAAACTCATTAATGAGCCATCATAAAACAGTAAATTTGAGAGTATAAATGCTAGAAAATCAAGTCAGGTCTCACAGTATTCACACATGGATGAACAGAGGAAATAGCAAGGAGAAGAGCACCTCAGGTGGGGTGAAATAGCTCTGCTGGGTGAGCTGTAAGAGGGGAGGATGCTCCTGCTGTACAGAGCAGGTTGTAGGTGCTCTTCAGCAGGAGGCAGGCACACGGGTGGATGGTGCATCAGTGCATTGCTCAGACCTGAGGGGTTTGTAGGCAGCGCATAGGCCTTCTGGGCTGATCCCTGCTGCAGTTAGATAAGCTCAGAGTACAACACAGGGATAATGACAAAATCTACGTCCAAAGCTGAGAGTAGGTAAAAAACAGATGAACTGGTAGATTCACAGTGTTATATCCAGAGTGGGACTGTGGTAGATGCTAGAATGAGAGACTGCTAAAACAGGAGGACTCTCAATTTCTTGTGCCCGTGCCTTCAGGCTAAGAAAATGTGTTTTCCTTTATCACCTAAAGGGAAGCGAATTAAAGGGAAAACAGCCTATTTTGGGTCTCTCTTGCAAGAGAAATTAAGAACACGCCTTTATTAGCTCTGGGAGCCATTTCTAGAACTCTGTGTTTTAAACAAGAAAATTATTACATTATTAAATAAACCTTTGGGTATTCATTTAAATTTGCTTTTTCTCCTTTATGTTTAAAGCTTCAACTACTGTAGCAAATGCATACAGAGGTTTGTGTCAGCCCTGACAATGCAATTTACATGATGCTTGTGTTGCATCCTCTCTTTTTAAACCCAGGAGAGAAAGCTGTGATTAATTTAATGGTAAGGCTTCCTGCATTTATCAAAATGACTAAAGCTAGGGTTTTTTCTGTGGACGCGTGAATACAGAATGTTTATTGTCACATTTTCAAAAGGCATACTTTTTAGAGAGAATAGACTTTTCAACACACAGTTGCTGTATTTCTGAGCCTAGATCAGATAACATTAATTGTATAGTTAATCATTTGCCCATGCAAATGTGGCCACTGGATGTCTACACTGGTAGATGAATGTGATCGCGTGCAAAATGAAAACCATTACAAATTCAGACTGATGTACCTGAAAATATACAAGAAAGAACAGGCTTTTTTACAGCTCTGTCCTACCGATATACTCAGTTTCTATTTCCTTCATTCATTGCAGGGAGATATTGCAACGTTTATGAGTCTTTCTAAATTTGCTAATGGACCTACCTACTAAAGCAGGACCTTGAAACACGCATGCTCATTTCTCTTAACTAATATCCTTGATAATTTTCCTCTTTGCAAAACTGCAGATGCTTGAATTTATTTAGCTATTTTCCAAAAGTATTTTGGTTTGAGTTTAATTTTTTGTTTGTATAATATGGGTCAGAGGTGACAAGAAATAGTTTGGCTGTCCTTAAATATTACCTCACAAAATTTTGCACCAACACACCAAGCAAAAGCCAGGGTAGAGGGAGAACTGCGATAGAAACAGGAAAAAAAGCAGCTCCAGAGTGTCTGGCAGTGATACAGTGTACAGCATTATAATGCCATCATACCCTCTCAGCATGCTGCTTTATATAAGTTGAAGCTGGTTTTTCACCTTCTCAGTTGCAACTTGCAAAAAGAAAAGAGTGTGTGGTAGACTTCTATCGAACACCTAAATTCACACTTTTCCTATTAAAGGTCTTTTTTATTTTTTGGCAGAAAAGCTTCAGATATCACTATTAATTATTTTTTTTCACCTTCTCCTGATTTTTCCTTTTCTGCCTATGCCTAGGCAGGCTAGTTTTTATTTCCATGTGTACTTTTACTTTTTTCCACCTTTCTATATTCCATACATTTTTGTGCTTACAAAGGTTACAGAGTGACAAAAGAATAAAAGTACTGCAGAATTTTTACTCTGCAACTTGAGAACACTGCAGAATATTTAAAAACTGGCTGAGCAGAAAGGAATGAGGGAATAATAGAAAAAAATGAAAAAAATATATTTTTTTGTTTTATTTTATACAGAAGCAACAGAGGAAAAAAAGACAATAAATACAAATTTTGGTTTTGTTTTGAATAGTCAAAAAATAATGTTTCTGTTCCCAAACTTTTCCAGAGTCCCTAGGTAAAAATCAACAATGGCATTTATAAACCAAAATAAATCTATCATCTCTTTAAAGAAGTTCTTGCATTAAGGGAACATTTAGCTGAAAACCCTTGATCCTTCCTACTAAAGCCTCTCATTCCAGTCACTAATACCTAGCTTTTCAATCATGCTTCTATTTCTGTGGTTCTACTGTAGCTGCTGATCCGAAGTTCAGTGGTCAGTTAAAACCACAACCTATTTGGTATATGCTGGTATGGTGATGCCCCATCACCCATGTTGTAAGTGGATAAATTGCAGACCTGCATTACCTTCAAGCAAAAATGAAAGTAAAACTTAATGTATAGACTAATAAAGTGCCACGTCATAAATCCTTTAATTGTTTTATTGCTTTAAAAAATTATTTAGTCAGAAATTTCTATAGGCAGGTACATAATTGTCAAATCAGACAGTTTTCATACTACCAAGCTTGCACTGTAATTTAAGACACCAGCTCAAGATTCAGACAATCTAATGTGTGTGTATCCTTGGGTTTTGTACAGGGTCCATCACTGCATTTTGTAGACTCCCTGGGTAATCTCTGTGTGGGGCAAGTCAGGTCAAAACAAAACACCAACCCAATAGCCCACTACACATTGCAGACCTTCAGCTTCAACAAGCCCTTGAAAGAAAAAGCTTGCCTTTGGGAACTTTTGGGAAAAGAGAAAAAGGTTAAATAACTGGGTGTTCATTAGGAAACTGTTTCAAGCACAGTACATGCATCAGGCATGCATCAGCTTTGGAGTTGGCAGGTGGCACAGGTACGGCATTGCTCTGCTGTCAACCCAGCTTAATAGTCATTTTGGCATCCTTGCTTCTCACTAACTGCGGATGAAATCCTACCCCCACAAAAGTCATTGGTAAAACTTGTGCCAGCATGAGCAGGGAGCAGTTTAGGTTATGCTTTCTGCAACGAAAGGGCAACGTTTTTACTCTTATTGTACTGACGAGCTAGGAATTAGATTCTGGCAAGTCTATGTTATGTCCTTGGCTTGGGTTTCATCTATCTTGCTGGCATAGTCTGTTTGTTTGTAAAATAAGTGTAAAATTGACTACTTCACAAGGCTCTTCACTGCCTTAAATGTATACTTTGGGATGAAAATGTCTCTGTAAATGCAAAGTAATAAAAACCATGTGAAAATTTTGAATTCTACTCTCAGTGTTTATATTTATGCAGCAGCAGGCTGAAAACATCACAAGATAAAAAACAAACATAGACCTCCAGAAGTCAGTTTAATTCCCCAGCTAGTGCACTCCCTAGCAGTATTCCCCTATTGCTCTGCTAGGTGCTATCAAATGATATGACAATAAACAGAGGCATTGGAAATGGAGTAACAGGGTAAAAATAAAAAGAAAAAAAATCAAGAGCTCTTCATTGCCGTATGAAAAAATATCCCCCAGTGTTTTAAATAAATTCTCATCTCCTTGAAGTCATTTTTCTATGAGATGTATTAATATATTTTTCAAAACAAGCTCTCTGCCACACTAAGTTCCTTGTTGACTCATTTGGTGGGGCCTGACAGAGCATCATGAGAGCTTTATTTGGAAGGACACTGGGGGAGGGCAGATTAAACAGGCTTCTGGCTGCATTCAATTTTCTGTACTTGGGGGAGATTTTGCACCTTTCTTGGAGATTGTATCAGCTGGGATTAGCACATTCCATTTCCTGCACTCCTCATAAGGCTGAGAACTAAAGAAAATTAAAATAAAGGTCAGTGAACTTGGCTATGCTCTTCCCTTGCTAAAAATTTGTCCATATGTTTACTTCTTTTTGTTTTGATCACATCTTGTTTTAGCAGGCTATACATATGTGCATGTAAAGGGCTTTCATGTTTTTCCGTCCCACCATGTACTGTTGTGTGGATTCATCGGATTCAGCACATTTCTATTCACTTTTTTTGTGGAAATAATTTGTATTTAACCTTGCTTTCAGTCTTTCATCAAATTTTCTTACTTAATGATTGAGGATATAATCATGGAATCATAGAATCATTTAGGTTGGAAAAGACCTCTGAGATCATCAAGTCCAACCTTTAATCCAGGACCACCAAGTCCATCACTAAACCGCATCACTAAGCACTGCATCTAAACGTTTTTTAAACACTTCCAGGATGGTGACTCAACCACTTCCCTGGGCAGCCTGTTCCAATACTTGACAACACGGTCAGTGAAGAAATATTTTCCTAATATCCAATCTAAACCTTCCCTTGGCACAACTTAAGGACGTTTCCTCTAGTCCTCTCGCTAGTTATCTGGGAGAAGAGAACAACCTCCACCTACCTACAGCCTCCGTTCAGGCAGCTGTAGAGAGCAATAAGGTCCCCCCTCAGCCTCCTTTTCTCCAGGCTAAACAACCCCAGTTCCATCAGCTGCTCCTCACGAGACCTGTGCTCCAGACCCTTCACCAGCTCCACTGCTCTTCTCCGGACACCCTCCATCACCTCTGTGTCCCTCTTGAAGTAAAACTGAAAACAGGATTTGAGGTGCAGCCTCACCACTGCTGAATACAGAGGGACAATCACTTCCCCTGTTCTGCTGGCCACACTATTTCAGATACCAGCCAGGATGCTATTGGCCTTCTTGGCCACCTGGGCACACTGCTGGCTCATGTTCAGCCAGCTGTCAACCAGCAACCCCAGGTCCTTTCCTGCTGGGCAGCTTTCCAGCAGCTCTGCCCCAGCCTGTAGCACTGCATGGGGTTGTTGTGACCCAAGTGAAGGACCCCGCACTTCTTGTTGAACCTCATGGTCCAGCCTGTCCCTCTGCAGAGCCTTCCTGCCCTCAGGCAGATCAACATTTCCCCCCCAGCTTGGTGCCATCTGCAGACTCACTGAGGGTGCACTCAATCACCTCATCCAGATTTTCCGTAAAGATAGTAAACAGAACTGGCCCCAGTACAAAGTCCTGGGAAACACCAGTTGTGGCTGGCCGCCAGCTGGTTGTAACTCCATTTACTACCACACTGTGGGCTTGGCCAGCAGCCAGCTTTTCACCCAATGTAATTTACACCTGTCCATGGCTTGGAGCAGCCGATTTCTCCAGGAGAATGCTGTGGGAGACGATGTTAAAGACTTCACTACAGTCCAGGTAGACAACATCCACAGCCTTTCCCTCATCCACTGCATGGGTCATCGTGTTGTACAAGGAGATCAGGTCTGTGAAGCAGGACCTGCTTGTCATAAAGCCCTGCTGCTTGGGCTTGATCCCCCCATTCTCCTGCACGTGTCATGTGATGGTGCTGAGGATGATCTCCTTCATAACCTTCCCCAGCACTGACATATCTAGTTTCCCAGATGCTCCTTCCTGCCCTTCTTGTAGATGGGCATCACGTTGGTTGACCACCAGTCTTCTGGGACCTCTCCAGATTGCCAGGACCATTGATAAATGATAGAGAGTGCTTGGTGAGCTCTTCTGCTAGCTTCCTCAGTACCCTCAGGTGGATCTTTTCTGGCCCCATAGACTTGTGCATACCTAATTGAAGCAGCAGGTCACTAACTTTCCTCCTGGACTGTGGGGACTTCATTCTGCTCCTCCACATCCCTGTCTTCCAGATCAAGTATATGAGTACCCAGAAGCAAAAGACTTAAGGGCTGAGGCAAAGAAGGCTTTAAGTAGCTCAGCCTTCTCCTCATCCTTTGTGGCAACATTCCCCACCACATCCAACAGAGGATGGAGATTATCCTTGGCCCTCCTTTTGTTTCTCGTGTATTTGTAAAAGCGTTTTTTGTTATCTTTTATGGCAGTGGCCAGCCCGAGTTCTAGCTGGGCTTTTGCCTCTCTAATCTTCACCTCGCATAACCTCCCACCATGGTTACAGTCCCCCAGAGCTGCCTGCCCCTTCTTCCAAAGGTGGGAAACTCTCCTTTTCCCCCTGAGTTCCAGCCAAAGCTCTCTGTTCAGCCAGGCCAGTCTTCTCCCCTGACAGCTCACCTTTTGGCACATAGGGACGGCCTGCTCCTGCACCTTTAAGACTGCCTTCTTGAGCAATGTCCAGCCTTCCTGGAACCTTGGTCCTCCAGGACTGTCTGCCAAGGGGCTCTGTTAGCCAGGCTCTGAAACAGGCCAAAGTCAGCCCTCAGAAGTCCAAGGTAATGGTTCTGCCGAACACCCTCCTTACTTCTCCAGGAATCACAAACTCTATCACCTCATGATCACTGTGCCCAGGAAGTCCTCTGACCACCACATCACCCGCCAGTCCGTCCCTGTTTGGAGGCCCAGTGGGGCATCTCCCCTGGTTGGGGCACTGACCGGCTGTGTCAGGAAGCTGTCTCCCACACACTCCAGAGACCTCCTGGACTGTTTCCTCTCCGCTGTGTTGTATTTCCAGCAGACATCCAATAGGTTGAAGCCCCCCCTGATAACCAAGGCTAGCAACCTTGAGACTTCTCCCAGCTACTTGTAGAATGTTTAATATGCCTCTTCATCCTGGTTGGGTGGTCTGTAACAGACCCACCAGGATATCTGCCCTGTTGGCCCTCCCCCTGATTCTTACCCATAAACACTCACCTTGTCACCATCATTCAGCAATAGGCAGCTGAAATGCTCCCTGACATGCAGAGCTACCCCACCACCTCTCTTACCTTGCCTATCCTTTCTGAAGAGTTTTTAGCCTCCCATTGCAGCACTCCAGTCATGTGAGTCATCCCACCACGTTTCCATGATGGTGACTATGTCATGGTCTCCCTGCTGCTCGGTGGCTTCCAACTCCTCCTGTTAGTTGCTTTTGCTTCGGGCACTGGCGTAGAGGCACTTCAACTGTGCTTTCAGTCTCGATCTCACCTCAAACACTGGCATGCTACCCGCAGGCTCATCTCTAAGGAGCTTGGTTTCGTTCCCTTCACCCTTCAAATCTAGTTTAAAGCTCTGTCAATGAGCCCTGCTAACTCCTGACGTGGGATCCTTTTCCACCTTTGAGACAGGTGAACCCCATCTGTTGTCAGCCAGCCTGCTGCCATGTAAACTGACCCACGATCAAACAAAATGAAATTTAGGATAGTTCAAGGTGTCCCATTTTCTGGCTTTGAGTTGGCAGTGCCCCCTTGCCCCTCCCCAGGAGAGATGTCCTCTCCTGCCTGGCTTGCAGGGCAGCACTGTCCTACCAGCTTGCTGTGGCCCCAAGCCTGCAGTGGCACATGCTCTGCTGTGTCCTGGAGACACACACACATGCGTACCCCATAGCCTCGCTTAGCAGGCCCAGTGCCTTAAGTGCTGTGCAAGGAATCATTGAAAGCCTCTGTGTGAGTCTCCTTTCTGCCAGCCCTCAATGCCAGCAGTGGGATTTTGGGGGCAGGTCACCTGTCTCTTTTGTTCTGGACCAAGGGCACCAAACCCATGTCACACAGCCCATCAGTCAGTCACTTGGTAGTTAATTCAGGTCATTTGAACAGGCTGGATTTAAATCAGTAAACTAATTGTCACTACCAACCTCCTGAGCCAACTGCTAATCTTTGCATATTTATACACCTGTTTTTTCTTATCATAGTTCTGAAAAAATACACAGAGGGCTTTTTTCAATATACCAACACCCACCTCTCGGAACAGGTCTGAGATCAGGCCTGACAGCTTTAAACTGGACTTGGTGGCTTATATATGTGCTTTGTAAACTATGTGGCAAACGCGTGAACAATTTCTATTGATGAGATTTCACCGCTAAAAAAAACCCGAAGTGCTGGGCAACAGGACACAGCTCCTCAGCAGTATCTGCACAACCCAAGGGAATGAGGGAGCGTGGGGGCTCCCTTAACATCCATCCATAAAGCCTATATAAAATATTAATCTCAGGACTCAGGATCATAGCACACTCCCCTTTGCTTGCCTGCAGTACACCACCCTCTCCATTTAGTTGTGTGTTCAGAGGCTTTTTGCCAGTTCCCCATTAGCGTATCATAATGAGGTTCAGCCTCTATTTGATTTCTACAATACGTCTCCGCAGCAGAGCCCAGGAGAAGTCAAATAAGGGCAGATACTTTATGCAACAGGATCTGAAGTACGGCTGAACTCGACTAAACCTAGAAGGGACAGCAAAGGGTAAAACAGCTTAAACTGGTCAGGCCTTAGTGCTTTTCTTCCTCCTGCCTCTAATTCCATGTTCTAAGCATCTTGGGCCTACAAAGAGCTTTACAGCATATGTCATCAGAAGTTCTTTTAATTTCCTTTTTTCTTTCTCACTAACATATTTCAAGTTAATTTCAAGTAAAATCTCACTAACTCAGAGTCTCCAAAAGCACCTCTTCTGCACTGCTCTCTGTAGGAATGCTTGCTCAGAGCTCTAACTTGTCGACTTCCCATTTCACAGTGAGTTCTGTCAAGTGAAAAGTCATGTCAATGCTGTTCTCTGGGATACACCACATTACCTGTAACTCATAACACAGTAAAACTTGGGAAGTGCAAAACACCTGGCTCCCATGGCTACAATTCTTGCTTCTTGCTTTATAGTGCAGTTCAAGTGAGCAAACTAAGGCATGAATTTGCAATCTGTAATTCCTGCTTAGCTAAGAGATTAAAAAGGAAGATTAGGATCACAGCGAGGGAGATTTGCAGGTATTATGGGCAGAGAAAATGTTAAATATTTGAGTAAGTAAAATACATAAATGAATGTATTTAGAGTTTAGGATTTTACTTAATTTAACATATGTCAGGAATACTCCCCAGCCAAAATTTCTGTCAGCAGTTCAGGGCTCCAGTAACAATCACTGACAAATGTACTGCAGGAGATTAGGAGCAGTTTGCAGACATTTTGTACTCAAGGTCTACTTACTCGCTTCCATTCACAGAAAACCTGGCACCAGGCTGAGCACCATCTGTGAAGCTCTGCATGACAGAGATCTGGTGAGGCACTTGGGAAGATGTCTATTTTTCATCACATGTGTAATTTTTGCTAGAAAACAGGCTGTTGGGGAAACCTGTAAATCACCAAAACATATGCTTCCAGTGGAAGGCGGGAAAAAACACTGCCCAAGTTCTGTTGCTTGGCTAGCCATTCTCCAACTGTAATATGGAAAGAGAGGTGGATTTCAAGTGAGTTGCTATAAAATGAGACACCTAGAGCACTGAATACTGCAAACATGAAAAGTAAATCATGCATACAATAGAAATGGATTATTGCCAACACACTGAAGTGCTGAGGTAGGACTGGTGGTGTAAATACATTAGTGATCAAGAAAGAAGAATAATCAAGGATATTGAGGCATTTTCATTAGTACGGATGGCACTGTGAGACACTTCAGAGGGCATGACAAAGCTAAGGCAATGAACAAATGAAATCATCTGGTGGAAAATAGATACTGGGAGGAACTTTTTAAGTGTTTTGTGCTAATTGTTAAGTTTTACAGTAACAGTACAGCACATCAGCTGATCAGCTCATCAAAACCCCGTTTGGTTACACAGCTGTGGAGAAAAATCTAGACTTGGAATACATAAGAACTGGAATAGAAACTAAAATCTAAAATTTTATCATGTCACTCTATACAGCAGCACTGAAGTACCCTCACTTGGTATTCTGCTCTGTTCATTTTCCTGTGTCAGTTACACAGCAGAAATTAATAGATTCAGAGGCTAGATATGAACTAATACGTAACTGTCCTGACACTTCTGAGTTCAAGTGACAGGCTCTCCTTTCGACTTCTTGGTGAACTGATTAATGTAACTATTAATGAAAAGAAAATGAAGCTGAGAAAAGGTAATGCCATCTCTTTCTTCCTCATCTATTAAAGAAATTATGTCTTCAATTACATAAATTAAACTATGACCACTTCTTTCCCAAGTCAACAAATACCCATGCTGCCTCCTTCTCCCTAGTCTTCACAGTTCAGAAGGAACACAGCACTGAAAAAACCCATGTGCTTCACATGCCCCTGTAACATTAACAGTTACGCTATAAAAAAACATGTCACAAAACCACTGTTTTCACTGTGGGCTCATGTGTTGGCCTGCAGCATAGTCTAGGAAAGGGTGGCAGGCAGAGCCTGAGTAATTGGAAACTGTGAAGTAGATAATGGTGGTGACGATGCACCACAGTGTGCTAAACTCATGCCCTTTAGTTACCACAGCTCTTGAAGAATGCAGCTATGGCAATCACATATATCAGGAGGCTTAGTGCAGCCAAGTGATAAATAGGGCAAATTGGGTGCAGATCAAAGGGTCTTTTCGTAGCGTCCATTCACAGGCGTGGGCAGACAATGGCTGGGTAAGTAAGGACATGGCAAGGCATGTGTGAAAAATTATCTCTGTGGCAATAATTCTACCAGTGACAGATAATCAGAAATTTAAATGTTATTCTCGTCTTCGTAGAGCTCCTAAAATAATAGAGGATGCATAAAACCATTTGTATTTGAAGAGAGATGCTAAATAATTTAATATTACAGAGCAGGATGCACAGGACTGGGCAGATAAATGATGAAATCCCACTGCAGTCTATCTTGTGCAGTTGCCACACTAATTACAGATCAATTACTTCCCAGTTGTTTGCAACCTTATCAAAGAATAGTAGATTTACCGAAAGCAAAATGTGATAAGATGTCTTTTCATTATTACAGCAGATTTGTTGAAACAGCTCTGTCATTGAGATTAATAAAAGCTTTCCCAAAGGTATTATGTTCTGTGTATATATATAGTCAGAATTTTAAAAGCTAAAAACTTGATCCTAGGCACTACCATAAAAATTTTTGCTTCTATTAATTGTTATCATGCAAGCATCCTTAATACAGAGGAGGTGGAGGAAAGAAGAAAATTAGTCTGATGATAAACTGAAAGCTTGTTATAAAAATATAAATATACCTCTTGCCTTCCACAGATCAGATAATGAATGAGAGTAAAATACAAACCCTGAGAAAATCTGCAATTCATATTTTAAGGAGGGTTACAATGCTGGAAAGGGAGTGCAGGGGAACAAGGGATGACTTTTACAGAATATTAGCATGGAGAGAAGGAAGCAGTGAACCTACAAAATGTCAAAATGACTGAAACAGAGTTTTGTAATTTGAGAAGAGCCATTACACATCAAAATGTCTTGACTTTTCCCCCCAGAATTTCCAATGTCTTGACTTTCCCCCCCCAGGATTTCTACTGACTTGCTTTGTAAATCCTGAGACCTCTCTCTACATAAGTTTGCATATCAGCAACATCAACTCACACTCCCAAAACTTGTTCTGATGGTAAACTTATACAGTTTTACTGATCCTAGGTTTCAAGATTCTGGACAATTATTATGATTGCAATGTTACTGTCTTTCAGTTCTTCTACCACTTTTTTGAGGTCTTTTGATATTGGTTTCTTTTGGACTTTTTCTGCCAAAATCAGCCAGACTTGAGAGAAAATAGAGTTTAACTTGTAGACATCCGACTGCAATAATTTAATGTTTTTGTCACTATGACAACTGCTTAAAATACCATAGCTGTTACTTGTTCCTGTTCTGCTCCTCTGGGACAATCCAGGCACTCTTACCAGGACTGAATCCTGCTATACCACCTATTACTCCAGGAGAGTTTAATGAACTTGTAAGTTCAAACAAGCCTGAAGCCTAATTTGTACACTTTCTAATGGGGCCATGGATAATGGGCTGCTAGTCTGGAAAAGCTGTAACTCTGGTGGTGTGCAGGAGGAGGAGAGATACAACTGGCCCTGACTGCTTTCATGTATGAAAGGGGACAACTCTTGGGTTGCTCTTCAGCGGATAAACTCAGGAATCTTCTGTGCTGTGTGCCCTTCCTAAATCTTGGCTTCTGAAGAAAAGACTTGGCACACAAGCTGAAATGGAGCTGGACAATTAGGAGATCAGGATCCATGGCTCACTGCAGTGCTCTCCTATTACTCAAACAAGACGCCTTTGAATGTCAATTCTCCTAAAGTGGACATAGCAGCACTACAAGATGAAGCAACCTTTCAGGGTGCCAAATTGCTGGTGGTTCAACAAGTCCAGTCCAGGTAACAACAGATTTTCCCCAGAAAATCCCATTTCTCTGTTTGTTTTTATCAGCTCAATAGCTTTTTTTAATTCTTCCAGTCATAACGTATACAGTGGAGAAGTACAGGTTTACTGATTTCTATTGGAGTTGGATCAGGCCCTCTATTAAGACTTTGCATTAATTGACCATACAGATAACTTGCATATTGAAACTAGCAATCTGCAATACCATGGCTCTGAACATTCAGAAAATAACAATTAAGATTAAGATGAGTTTTGTTCCATGGCACTCTGCCATTTATGAAAGGGCAATACAAATTAATTTGTTAATGGTGGTAAAGTGTTCTAAAGGAAAAAAAAAATAGATATGATGTATTGAGAGTGCATTTTTCTTAAAAAACTAATTAGGAAATAAAATTGCCTATTATTTTACTTAACATATATTCCAGAAAATAGAAAAAATATAAACGTTCAGTTTAGAGGGATTTTATTTTAATAGCAAATTGCAAATATGCCATAAATTTATGAAGAAGGTATTTAATCTCTTCAATAAATACAGCTTACTTTCAAACAAGTTAAAATAATTTGATACAAAGAATCAAAATCTGAGAACCTTGAAGTTCAGACTGTCTAATTCACCTGGCTCTGGCCATATTTTATCAGGATGTGTGTACTATGCCAAGAGACCTTGAAAGACACTTCAGGGTGAATCTTAAATGAATCCAGGTCCCTGAAATCTTCCTCCACATTTCCTGTTTCACTCAAGCAAATATTTCTCAGCTTTATGTCCATTCTCAGGTGCATAATTCCTTTCCTGCACTTCATTCAAGCTTGCAAGACAGGATTTAACCCCCCAAAATACCTGTGCCAGAGTTCTGTAAGGTTGGCTGTTGATATGTGCCCCAGTCTCTCCTGTGGATCTACCCCCTGAGGATCTAGTAAGGTAACATCATCAAGGTAACCTTAACCTGTGATTTCTGCTGATGAGCCTTGAATTTGGAAGACACTGTGCAGTCATGGTTGACATGTCACTACTAGGACTGTAACAACCACCGACAGTCAAGAAAATTGTGTCCCTGAAAGAAATGGAAAATAGTATTATAAATATTACATTCATGTGCAGAAAAGGTTACTTTTCACCTTTGCCTAGCTGTGGAGGATGTATCTTCAGGTATTCCCAGAGGGATTAATCACATTTTGTGAACTAGAGCTTGTGTAAGGAACTGGGACTGGTAGTTTGTCCCAACTGCTCAAGGACCTTGAAAAGTCACACTAATTTTGGGGACTTGAGCAACACCATGTGCTGTCCTAATTAATTTTTAAAGAGCAAGTGTAGCTATTGAGAATTTTCATGGTTTGGGATCACTCTTAGGTTAAATTCTTTTTTTTGCTTTAACTCCTACTCTTTGGAAGCTGAGAGTTTTTGGATGAAACGTGCAGTTCTGACTCCAGAACTGACACCAGTGCTTATTGAACTGGCTAGAGCTCTGTTGCATCTGGCCCACAGATGCTAGTAAAAAGTAGTACAAGAGAGAGCAATAGCAGGACTTGCATAAAACCTGAGACACACAACAAATACTAGGATGGTCAGATAAGAGAGGAAATTGCATTGAGTAAAATTGTTTAACTAGGCACAAAGAAACAACGGTGAAAACATGAAGGAGGTTTTCAAATAATTGCAAGGCATTTATGCAAATTGTAGTAAAACTGGAAAGCCTTTTCTTTACCTTTGCTCCACACCATGATCGATTACAAGGAAGTAAAAGTACAGTCAGAATACAAACAAGGAAATCTTGATTCTCCTGGGGAGCAGCAGTTCACTGATGTGGCAGGTGCCTGAGTTAACTACTTTGGATATTTGAAAGATGTTTATAAACTTATGACAGCTCACAGTATTTATAGTTTTGCAAATTAGAACAGCAATAAGCATAGTATAGAAGCTCTGAGAGCTGGAAGACACCCTCCTACATTCAGTGCTCTTGGGGTATCTTCCCTGCTCCCACACAGGCGCATGGAGCTCCTGCTGGAGGCTCTGGTGTGGGTTGTCAAATGAGGAGGGAAACCACTCTCAGTGGAAATGGTGCCATGATCCAGCATGGCAAATCCTTTGCTGTTAAATCAAGGCTTTAAAGCATTTTCTCAGTATTCGGAGAGGCCTTTCCTTTTTAGACAACAATGGAAAATAATCTGGATAGACCCTGACCCTTAACCCACAATAGTGAATGTCTCAAGCACGGTACAACGGATCAGAGTTGTTCTTAGTGCCCTTTGCCCTTTAGCATGTCTGAAAGGCAAACTTCTCACAGAATCAGGGATAATCACTCCTGAATGCTTAGCACCCCTGGGGTTTCAGCCTTAGGGCATGGGGGGTGGAAAGATGACCTTCTGAGGACCCTCCTGTGCTTTTCCTTATAATTCTATGATTCAAGCTGTCAACTGAAGATATTTCAATGAATTTTGAGCCAAATATAGGATGCATGTGACTTATATACCAAAAATATTGCCCAAACATTATTCATTAGCTTGTAGCTTCTATTAATGAGCCAAGTTTCACTGGTTTTGTTACTCAGTATGCTAGAAGCATCTCACACTGAGCAGAAGCGGATTTTGTGTGTGGCAGGGCCACTTCATGCCCAGGGCACTGAAAATCTAAAGTTCTTCAGAATTCTGCAAAGTCTAAAGCGCCTTTCTTGATAAGCAGATCAATAATGGTCCAAAAGTCATAGATCTGAGTAAACTGTTGATACGTTGTACCTATTACCAGACTGCATGGAATCACCCTGCCCTTCATTTTGACCAGGAGTTCTGGGTTTCCCAGCTATACGTGGGCCAGGTGGGAACTATTTAGTATGTGTGGAGGCCAGCTGATGTGCCAGAAGGGGTAAGATTGGTAAGCCTGCATTTAATTTCTCTTCTGTAGTTTTGTTGGGGGGGTATTGTCACAGTGCTCTAGAGTTCCTCAGTTTGGGGTATATGAGGAACAACATTTATAACTGAGATGTCCTTTTGTGATAAAGGAAAGCTACACAGGGCCAGCATGGATAAATAGAAACCTAGAGCCTAATGATTCAAGTCTCCAGAGGGGTGCTGTACTAGTCACCCTTACCTCTGTGCTGGATTGCATCATGTCCTCCTGTAAATGGTCTTCTGTAAGCAAAAATGTAGTCAGGAAGAAGTTTAAGTCTTTTTTCTTCACTCAGGCAAATTAAAGGGCCTGACTTTCACAATATTTAGTAGTGCAGTTCGCATGGCACTAATATATGGGAGAGAGGTTCCTCCCTTCCCTTCTTCCCTTCCCTGCTCTAAGTGGCTTCCAGATAGACATCATGGTTATGATTGCTTGCTCTGGAGTGGATTTTGGCTACTTCTCACAAGTACTGGGTGTATACAAGGAAAAAACTCTCCATGCTTTCTTTTCCAGGTCGACTTACAGAATGCATCAACAAAAAACCCTGAATAGCCCATTTCCTCACATTTTCACAAGCAAGTCAGAAGCCTATGTATCTTTTTTATATGCCTGCACAATTATCTTTCCAGATAATGGCTGTACTGTTTTTGTGTGCCCTATCTTAAAGAGGGGAGCTCTTGGAAAGTTGGTCTTTTCAGAATTTAAGTCCTTAAATTCTGCCTTGTTCCTTGTGAGAGGCAATGGGAAGTACTGGGACCCTCTGATAGCCTCCAAGGAGGAATTCAAAGGAGCTATATGAAGCGCTGAGGGGAGGATCCCCCCTCAGATCCTAGAGAGACAGGTAGGATTTGAACTGTCCCAATAGGACCCAAGGTTTGTAGAGTTTGCTATCCTGGGTTGCTGTGAATCTTCACTTGTAATTATTTTTTTTTTTTTTTTTTTTTACCAGAATGAAAATCACTATAGAATTAATGTAATGTAGTTAGAAAGTTGGATATCCCTCAGCTCCCTACATTAGATTTATGTATTAAGTTACCTAAATGGACCAGTGTCCAGTCAGGACAGCATTTTCCGGACTCCTGACTCACTGGTGGTCTGTGGCTGAAGTGAGCTAAGTAATATTGTAATAATTCTTGCAGATTATTTAACAAATATTAAATTATTTTCTTGAAAGGCCTTCTTCCGCCACTGCTGATTTGTATCATGGTGCCTGAAGTGCTCTGCTTCCATCTCAAGCTTTTTATGCCTAAGCCTCTGCCTTCTGCTGCCCTACCTGTCTTGATCTTTTTGCAGCTGCCACTTCAGAATTTGGAGATAAGGGGCCATCTAACATAGCAGGATTTTTTTTTTTCTTTCCATGGCCATTAACGTTTTTTCTTTTTTAGTACCTTTTTTTTTCCCCCCTTAAAAAGGTACCTTTGTCTGTAGCTTCCTGCTACAACTTCAAGGAAGAGACATTTATCTATTACCTTACTGCTGCACTGTAAAAGTCATGAATTATGCTCATCTACCCAGATAGATTTTCGCCCTGCTTTCAGTAGGTCTCCATTAACCCGCATCTGCCAAATTAAACTGACAGGTTTAGAAAAACTTGACACAACAGATTCTAAAATTAGGTCTGCTACAAAAATCAGAGGGATTGAGACTGTGCTTTCCTCCCTCTGTGCAGCTTTAGTTGAATCAGAGTGACATGGTAATACAAAGAGGTAAAAGGGGGAAACAATGTTTCAGTCCTCCTTTATAATAGGGTTTTGTTATTCTTGCTTTAAATTTCAGTGACAAAAGTGGTTCAGAAATCACTAACAAGAATTTTCTGACATAGATGTGCCTTGTGTTCCTTTACTGAGGGCTTTATTCCTTTTTTCTTTCCTTTTTTGTTTCTTTTTCTTTTCTTTTTTTTGGGTTGTTTTTTTTTCTTTTTTTTTGGGGGGGGGTGGGGGTGGGGGTGGGAGAGGCAGGGGGGATGTTACCATTCTGAAGACTTCCAAAGACAGTACATAGAGCGATTGTTGGGAAAGAAGGGAACATCATTTTAAAGAGCAAATGCCAAGCTTAATTGGCAAAAAATGAACACGAGCTAAAGTTCCAAAACATGAAATCCCTACAGCCAGTGTGTGTTCATAGTGAAGTGCAGTCAGTGAACTCAGGAATATTTTAAAAGGACTTTGGCCACAGTTATCAAATAATCATATGTCTTAGCTGAAGTCTCAGCAGTGAAGCCACCAACAGGCTTGAAAGCCTTCTCCATGTTGAGAACACTGGGGTGAGCCCCATGCTTGCCCCTGGTGCATGAGAACCCAGGGCAGGAACAGTCCCTGGGGTCTGGTACAATGCTGCTCGAGGTCTCCCACTGCCAACCAGTCGTAAGCATTTGTCTGGCACCTAAATATTTTAGGAAAGTCTCAGAAGGCTCTGGTCCTTCCAGCTCCCCTCTGTAGAAGTTATTTGTTTCTAATGAGAAAAGAAAGAAAAAAGAAAAAAAAAGAAGGAAGGAAAAAGGAAACAAGTAATCTTGGTGAACTACTTGAACTCCAGCATGTTCACGTGTGTTGAGCATAAGTTTACACTTCATTGCTGTGAAACATCAAGTCACCTTAGAGAGATTCCTTGCAACTATGCGAGAGGGAAACAATGTTATTAACTAAGATCTACTGTTTTCAGAAACTGAAGGAAGCAGAGGAGCTGGCACAGGGCATCCAGGCTACCCCAAGATCACACGCACCATTTTCTCTGTATTCAGAGAAGGAAGTTCACGTCCTCTCATAAAACTCCAGAATGACTTGCTTGATAGGAACACTGGATTAACAAATGTATAATCCCAAATCTTGCCCTTACTCAACATCTCTTACATTTTACCACAGAGTTCTTTATGGAGCTCCACTGCTGAGGAAGCCTCAGAAATCCTCAAGGAAATGCAAAAAGATGAATAATTTTTCTTTTCTTAAAACTTGGGAACAGTGAAACAGGCAGCACTGACTATCTAGAAATTAAAATTTAATACACAACAGATGACGCTTAATTTTCCCTTCTGAAAGTGAAAATCAAAAAAGCAAAGGAGAAAAATGGGAAAGCTGCTATGTCACAAGGCACAGTTTGAAACAGAATTTGTAAACATTTTTTTTCATCAGGTGTCCAAGAAAGACTCCTGCCATACAGCGCCTGTTCCAGTTTGCAGAAAGCTGGGCCTCTGTTGTTTTCTTGCTTCAAGAACTCCTGAGATTACTAAATCCAGGGGACCCAATTACTCCTCCCCCTTCTGATTGTTTTCTGATGTTGCTGTTTTACAGTGTCTGGGGCGGGCTGGGACCTGAGAATCTTGGTATATCTGCCTAGCAAATAATTTGGCAGTTGGTGTTTCTGTGAAGGTGAAATACGTCACTTCATAAAGAGCCAAACTGAAGCTGCAGGAAAATACCTTGGTATTCCATAATACCACTGCTTTTACCGAACAGTGGCCTTGCACTGTTCTTCACTTGAGGTGATCTTTAGTGAACTGAATGTCAATATTTTAGCATGTTTGTAATTTGTATTAACTCATTGTCAATATTTAGTTAGTTTTACAGGATTTAACATTTTATAGCAATGACCAGACCTCATATTACTACGCGGTCTCCCTGCAGTTGGCTGTATCAATACAAATGTCTGCAGCCCAATGCTTTTAATATTTTTAAATGAATGTAACAACACATGTAATTATAACAGGCTATCTGAGTGATTTTAGGTTATTTTTATCCTACACAAAATATAAAGCTGAACTATCTGGTGGTTTCTTTGTCAGACTCCAAATGAATAACAGCAGCATTGAGCAAATGACTTTTATGTTGATGTATGCTGCAACACAGTCTCACTGGACTTGTTTCTCTGGGATCACCTGTAAATGTAACATTTCCCCCTGGGTATTTCTAAGTACTAATAAAGTCACTGGGAGTTCTGCCTCCCCTTGAAAAACTGTAAGAAATTTTGATTCTAAACCAACAAATCTGCACTCAGCAGACTGGATTTTGTTTGTTGGTTTTGAGTTAGGTTTTTTTTCTCCTCCAAAATGAGTAAGGACTGTGTTGAAAATCTTATTTTGGTCAAAGATCAGTGCCAAAATTCTAGAAACTCGTTACAACCATTTAATCAAACACCTTTAAGAGCGGATTGTTATGTGTTGTCTTTCTGACTATCACACACTACATTATAGCACATGCAGAGCTCAGTATGTGTACAGATGTTCCTGTGCACATGCATACATTTAACCTGGTCTGCATAGATGTACGTGACTTATCTGTATCTCAGACAGGGTTGCACAGGACTAAAAGTAGGTCTTTCACCAAGAATATGATAATAACCTCTAGAATACTTGAGATTCAGACCCGTTAAAGCCAGAATCCCATAATCTCAGAGAGGGAGTTTTTTGTTATATAATATGTATCTCTGTATTATTGTGTGGTAAGAATACCTTCCTATAGTCCATACCATTTCTATATGTATTTATATTTTTTTTACAAAATTGTACTTCCCTGTGCAAATGTTATAAAAGCTATGCACAATAGGTTTATTTTACTATTCACTTAATTTAAAACGCCTGTGTGCTAGTCCAATTTAAACAACTGTAGGAGATCAGACTGTAACAAACAGAAAAAAATTACTTCCTCCAGTGTTGACTTTCAAATTACTTGAAGGACCCCAGAGATTAAACGATGGATGTTTGGTATCTCTCTGTTAGGATCATTTTTTATTTTTAATAGAAAATTTCTGACTGAGACAAAAAGGCCAAGCAAGTTAGTGCCTAGCAAAGTATATCTCATGTGGATAAGGCAATGGGAAAATAAAAAATCCCAAGTATCATATGGCACCTCAATCCCTTTACATGAGCCAAGCATCTTTGAAGCTAGTAGTAATTCATCCATCTATGGATCTACATCTGTTAGCTTAATAGGTGACACAGGCTGGATTTTAAATGAGTCTAACCCAATAACTAGACTTATGTAATAGGCTTTTCAGGAAGACAGAGAACCAAGCCTTAATGTTAAGAAACCCTAGCCCAAAGTATCAGTTCCCGTAGCTCCAATGGCTAACATTAAACCTTTCTGTCTGTCTGTCAGTATAACCTTCCTTTGTATTTGCTTTACCCTGGCTATCACATTTGCACTAAAGGCTCCTTTTGCCCTGCTGTTAACCTATGTGAACGCACAGGTGTGTGCATAATACAAAATGAAAGAAATACTACTGTTTCAAATAATTTATTTCTCATGGTTGACGTAGAAAAAATGCACATCACATGGCACTATTTTTCTTAATTACTTCCAAAATGTTACTGATATTATGTGTTCCACTCTCTGACACCCAAACTACACTAAAAAGCATAGTAAGGAGTAAGTTTCTGTAACTTGGTTGTTCATAATAAAGGTTGTCTCTTTCTTTTACAGGGCTGATCAGGCAGAACATGATTTTCTCTTCCTGTATGCTGGTCTAACTCCATTGACTTCAGAAGAATTACTCTTGATTTATTCTGGTGAGAGATGAAGAGGCTGCTGATTTTCTACCTTAGATGAGTTGCTGGCACAATAGCAGAAATATTTCATGTGTTGGAGAAAAAATATAGTGTGCACAGGCAGAATGTCCCACACAACTCAGTTAGTTTAACTTAAGAAATGTTTTCTCTCAGAAAATGCCAATAAACTAGAGCAACATTTTATTTAATGATGTGGAAAAATTCCACAATATAACCATATGAGAAATGTATTTAATTTTCTTTTTTTAAGCAAGTCAGCAAGTAAAGCAAGAGTGCATATTACTAAGTTTGCTAGCACAGCCTAGAAGAGCATACTGAAAGATCCCCTGTAATGCACAATTGAACGCAATGCTAAGATGGAGTGTTTTGTGCAGCTGCAGAGCACTTTGCTGAACTGATCGGTTTCAGATGCTCTGAATCTCCAACCTTGTTATTGGCAGGCATTAAAACAACAGTGTAAACCTTTTGTCTCTTATTCTTTCCTGATTATACAGGACATGGCGGGACAGAACAAACATTAGCGAGGCCTCTTTGCATTGGAGACAGTTTCAGTGATAAATACAACCCTGGCATAGGGAGGCACAACTCTTGTTGACTTCAGTCAGTGCTACGCTGGATTACTCTCAGGGTGAGTTTGATCCTCGCTGTCTTTCTAGTAATGAGTGCTCTGGCAAGAGCATTAAGCACTACAAGCAGAGAATTAGCAGCTCCAGTATTATCCATGTTGTCAACAGACATGGACAGCAAGCAGGAGGCAGAAGGAAAATACTGTGTGTGTGCTTTACTGGTTTGCAAATATGCACTGATTAAATCAGCAATACACTGACAAAGTTAGGACTTTTTTCTGCTCCCTTGTAACTGTGCATAAATAATACATATTTAATACAGTTTAAGGTGTTTTTTGAGACGTATTAACTGCAAGGAAAAGTAGGTGGTTAGCAAGGACTGTAAGGGGACTAGATGTGATGCTGTCTTCGAGAGGTATTCACAGGGCTGAAAAACATTTCATACATGAAAGTTGCAAAACAGTAGGTATCCTACCTTGAAAACAGATTGTCAATATCTTAACATGAATAAGGAAGTTCACGTTGGCAGTACAAGAAGTCTGGGAATGTTTATGTATGTTCTTGTTAAAACTGGTGTGTTTAATTCCTGTCTGAACTCCAAGTAAAGCCTTTCTGTTCAATATGATTTTATTTTATGACAGGGCAAGGAGGGTACACTCTGAGATAAAGAACTAAATTTTAATAACCTCCAAGCAGGAAAAAAAAAAAAAAAAAAAAAAAAAAAAAGATATTGAGACAGGAAAAAAAAGAGCCAGCAGCAGGCATCAAATGAGACAGAAAGAAATAAAAAAAGAAATTGGCAGCCAGAGACAGGTGAGAAAAGAATAGTAACAGACATACCAGGTTTTCAGAGACGTGTTCTCTCTCTTTCTCTCTCCTTTCCACACTTAGCAATAATCCCAGTTGCAGGCAGCGCTCCCCCTGCTCCTGGTGCATCCTTCTGGCCTGGGTCCAGCAGGACTTGGACCAAGCTGGGGGGTGAGAGGGAGGCACAGGGGAGGTAGCTGAAAGGCTGCTGGCTGCTTCCCCTCCTCTTTTGTGTGCTCCTTCTCTGCTCCACATCACAGCAAGTGGTTGTGCTTTGCCTGTGGGTCCACAAGAGCTTAATCCCAGGAAAGGGATGTCTGGGTATCCCACCTGATCAGTGCTGTCACCTGGGGAGGCAGCACTTGTACCACCAGAACTTACCCCTCTGCCACCGTGCCAAGTGGTCCTTGTCAAGGACAAGACTCTTTCTTAGTCCCAGAGAGATCTGTCTTTGAAATTTTGTGCCTTTCTGTCTTCCTCCCTCTGTTCTACTTGCTCTTTCTCCTTCTTTTCTTTTCCTCTGTGCTCCTTGGAGAACAGGCCTGATCTTTTCCCTGCATTTCTGAAGCACCAAACACTTCCTACGATGCTGGGTAAACAACAGTCTTCTGAAAAGTCCTTTTGTGGAGTCTGGAGGATAGCTCGAGTCTTTTTTTGGTGTGTGTGTGTTAATCACACATTTCCCTCTGAGTTTTGAACTCAGATGACTAGGAAAGAACACTGAAGACTGCTGTTAAGTCTGTGTTCTAGCTACACACGGGTTTCTCTTTGAAACTCAAGGAAATCATTCTAAAGATGAAAGCCATTAGACACTTTCAGACAGAGAGAATATAGTCCTAAAGTTTGTTACATTATAACACCTGAAAAGAAAGGGCTTCCAGCCACTTAAGGTTTGTTTCTGAGCTAGATGAAGCTATGCAAGCCATAAATGACCAATAGTCTTTACAGTATAATAGCACTGGGAAGTTATTCCAGGTATGTCTGTGGACTCAGTTTTGTGAGTTTATCTTTATAAACGGCTTATAGAAATAAATGTCACATTCCCTGGTAAATGGGGAAGCTTCTACCGTGAATAATGCAAGCTTACCAGAGATAAAAGAACTGATGAATTATAGCTATCATTTCCATATTTACTACTGCAAGCTCTAATATTTTATCCTATGAACAAGTAAACTGTGAAGGGATGGATTGATTTCTGATAAAACAAAAGCTGATAAAAGCCCAGGTGGAGAATGAAGTATATTTGGGTTGTTTATAGCATGCAGTTAGTTTTTCTCCCTAATCTCTGGACCTTTGCTGCTGCTACTAACTCAAGAGTATCCTCTTCTATGCTGTAGGTCTTCTACCAAGTTACAGAAGCATAATTCCTTTACTAGTCTTTTCTTTAAGGAAAAAGAGATTTAAAAGAACATTTTGAGAGTAGCTTCTGAGCTTCATCTAAATAAGTCCATTTTCATACACTGGAAATCAAACAACATCCAGCATGTCAAGAAAATTATATACTTAACCATGAGGAAGTCATTGGTTTAGAGAATGCTTGTGGGAAGGTTCCTCTGGAAGTCATCTAGTTTAGCCTCTCCCATGAAGCAAAGTTATCACTGGCTGTAGATCAGGGGAGGCATGAGTCAACCTCTTACTATTCCAGTGCTGCACTTATTATCTAGTTTAGGAATTTTCCCCAAACATTTAATCTGAACCCCCCAGCTGCAGGCAGGTGTTTACCGCTCCTTTTGATGTTATTTGCTTCTAATAGAAAGAGTTTGGCTCTATCTATGATCATAAATTCCCTTCCAGAAGTTGTAGGCTGCTATCAGACAACCTCTGCATCACACTGAACAAGTCTACCTCTCTCAGCGTCTCCTTGAAGGTCATGTGCTCTAGGCTCCTAACTATCTTGGTAGCTCCTGTTTGACACTCTTTCTCCTTACCCCTCTTGATCTAGAATCCAAAATTGGACACAATATTTTAGGTGCAACCTCACAGGGGCCAAGAGCGGTGTGTAGTAACTCCCCTTCATCGGTCAGGCTACTCCTAATAGGCAGAGTACATGTTCCCGTATTTGTGATATGATTGCAATGCTAGCTTATATTTTGCTTGGTATTCACTGCCACTTCCAGGCATTTACATCAGGGCTGCAAATCAGTTCCAGCCCATATTTGTGTATGAATTAGGGTTTCATGCCCATATGCAGAATTTACACTTCTTGGACCGCATGTCTGTTGACCAATCTTCAAGTTTCTTGAGGTCCCTTAGGCCTGAAGTTTTACTTTCCAGCTTAATAATCTCTTCCTCTTATTTACTGCTATTCACAAACTCCTTTCTTATTATCCAAGTTACTGATTAAATTATTGAAGCATATAGGCCTCAAGTCAGTTTGTTTCCATCTGCCAACCAGCCAGTGTTGATTACTACAGATTAGGTTGTCTTCCTCATTCAGCAACAGGCTCATGTTTTCTCCAAACCTCCTTTCACTACTAGCATACTTACTGAAGTTACATTATCCTCTAAGTCTAGACCTGGGTTTAGTTCCACCTGAGCTTTGGCCTTCTCCCAAAGTATTTTAGCAAACAAATTTAACCAATCACTACAGGTGTCTGAGGCATGTGACATATTTTTTCTAAAATGTTTTCCCCATTATATCCCCAGGGTTCATTGGACTTGATCCAAAGACAACTAAAAGACAAGCCTCTGATTCCATACCAGAGCTGTACCATCAAGAAGCTCCTTTATACAAGGCGCAATCCTCCCTCCCCTCCCCAAAGAAGCCTGTGCCCATGGTGCACATACTGTCTCACTCAGTCTCTGTGACTGTGCTCTGCAACCAGTCATGACCTTGAAACTCTTCCTGGCTCCATACGCTAATGTAGAGACACTAGAGGCAGGTCTCAGAATGCATGTGGCTCTGAGCACAGACTTGATTCACTGGTCAGCAGGCTCTGTCACAACAGTCCACTAGCTGTGGCAAACCCAACCAAGAAGCTGATCAAAGAGGCTTGATAGAGAAGCATACAAAAAAGGAGAAACAAAAATCTTTTCATCAGACAGTTCTGATGATTCAGAAATAGTAATTGGCCCTGGGCAATGGCTGGCCTTGATCCTGCAGAGAAGGCAAATTTTATAAGGTACCCACCACTGATACTACAGGTGGATGAGGCATGGGACACTTTTTTCTAACCTGCTTCCCTTCCCCCTTGAGTGTCTATGTGCCAAAACATGAGAGCAGACTGCCTGTCACTTGGATAACCATAGCGTCATCATGAAGTTATCACTGACAATGAGTTCTACCAAGCAGAATACACAGACTGCAAACAGTTGCTTCTTCTTTTGCTCTGTGTTTACTGGCCATTATATTCAGCTTACTCATTGGTATTTCTATGATTTGACATTTTTATTTCCTTTGGTACTCCTGGATGAGTTTTATCTGAGCCATGGATTTGCTGTACTTGAATTAAAGGACCTGCTCCCCAGGATTCACTGTAGCAATATGTCCATCACTCTGGTATGTGCATACTTGCCTGTCAAGGCTGTCACTCTCCAAAATCTGACAGAGTCCCCCCTTTTTCTCCGTAACACTTTTGGTCATCTGTGCTATTGACAGTGCTGCATTCCAGCATGTCGTTGTAGCCCCAGTATTCTCCATGACAGCTTCTCTGTGTTGCCCGCCAGCTGCTGCACAAAATTGGTAAGAATGGGTGGGGTTTGCTCCAGTCCACGCTATCTCAGACAGACTCTCTAACAACTGTTTCATAATTATTAACCTATTCACTTCAGCCCAATCCGCCAAGCGCACTGTAAAGAAGAAACAACTTCTACAAGCACTCCTCTTTCTTCTCAGACAAATTGCTCAGAATATCTGCTTTTTAGCCACATGATCAGTAAATGTAACTGTATCCATGGTCTGGTGGTTTGTGGTTTTCATCCCACCAAATAAATTAATGGAAGTGTGCCTCACTATAAACTGTTGTTGGCACCTATTCAAAGGTGATCACCCTGCCCAAGGTTGGTGAAGACTTAATAGAAACATGTCCATTTATACAAGCAAACAAATCCCCAAAGTAGTTTCTTGAAGAGCTGTTGTCATCACTGCTGTGGTTTTCAGACTGATTTAGCTGCAATTCATGGACTATTGATGTTCCTCTCTGAATTTCATGAAGTTGTAAACACAGGAGGATTATCACCTTATTCTCATCAGGCAATCCTCAGTAGTACTTAGATGAAATATTTCTTTTAATTAGGAACTCTGATAAAAGTACACAAACCTCATCTTTCTCTGGCATTAATTCCTCTGCAACAGGTTGAGAAGAAAGCTGCAGCTTCTGTTGCATTCCATGGTGTACCACAATGTACCAACATGGAGGAAGTACCTCACAAGCTTACACTATGAGTAACTTCCCTTAACATCTGCTTTTGGTTATTGACAGAGACAAGACACTGTGCTAGATGGCTTGGTCTGATTTAGCAGGACTGCTTTCATCTTACGTTCTTGCCTTCATGACTCGAAGTAGAGCATAAGAGGGTAATGCAAGGACCCTGTCTGCTACATACACTCTGTCCTACTGCAGGCAGCTGCTCGCAATGTACTGGGTTGTGCTCTACTTCCTAGGTAATCAGGTCGCTCCCTACAGAATTACAATTTTATGAAGGGAAAAAAATCTGTGAATGAGAAGCCAAATTTACTCCTGTCTGTGTTAAAGGTGACCAAGGCCACAACAGGAGAAAAGCTGCAGAGCAGAGGAGAGTGGCTGCAGTGACAGAATTCTCGATCTTCTATCCATAGATAGATGGGAGCTGGGGAAGTGGCTGAAAAGCAGTGCCTTTTGGTAAAAAGGGTGCTGTCAGCATGATCAATAGCTGTAGTGACAATCCAGACTCCTGCGGACTGCTAGCAACAAACACAAAATTTCTCCATTCAGATAAATTCCCCTGGGCGTAGGAGGCCTGTTTGGCTTAAAATATTCACTCTTTATATTTCTTTGCATGTATTGTGTTGAAATAGGCAGTATCCATTCTTATTTTGTGGTAGTAAGGCTTTGGGACTAACTGATCAGAAGACTGTACTTCAGGAATAGTATTCTACTGTATTCAGATGAATTCTTTTCCTTAATATTCACATATATTGTCTTGGGAAAACAGGACTACTAGTAAAACATAAAAATGCAAGCCAAACAATTTCTTCCCCCATTAACTTGAGGTGTCTGTCGATCCTCAGGTTTTCTTATTTAATATCATAATGACTTATTGCTTTATGAAATGTTTATGTTCTGACAGTCTTCCTCTATAGCTCTCTCTGAGGCATACTGCAAAGTCTGCCTGGTTCTTGTACTGAGCTCAGAACTGTTCTTTTACAGCAGAAATAGCAAGCATTATTTGTGCAATGGAGTAGCTCATGCTTTATGATGGTTTAAGGTAATGTGGAGTGAATGTGGTCCAACAATAAAAGCATTCTGTTTATCTGCTACAAGGTAGTGTATCACCCAGTGTGTTGCATTGTCAGCAATATTATTGTTTCATGCACTGAGCTGACTGTGCCTACCCATTCTGGCAAAATGCTTAAATATCTATACAAAAACTGGTATGTTTTTGTATCATAACACACACCCTCTCCTACAACTACAAAACCTTAATATTCTTCGCTATATTTTCTCTTAAAGTACCTGTGAAGTGCTTACTGGATTTTAGAAACATTAGATCAACAACCTAATGACCTATGTTTATCTACTGAACTGAACAGGAACAGCTTCTGAACAGATAGAGGCACTATGAAAAGTTGGACATGCTCATAAGAGATGACCTGGAAAGCCTGCACAAGTTTCCAACAGTCTCTATGTATTTCCTTTTGCCTTGTCTACCTGGAGCAAGACCTCGGCGTATACTACTGAACAGCTGATACAGCTGAAGACTTACTTGGATTTGAATTGAGCTGGTGAGTATTGCCTGTGAGCATTCACCTTCTCTATTCTAATGCAAGCTCTAAGTCAAAATTCACCTGGGGTCAGTTTCTGATAAGAAATAACATACACTTCACCAGACTTGGATGTTCCTGAGGATTCGCAGCACTGCTTTCTTCTTTCACTGTCTGGCTGAAGGATATGAGTGATGTGCTATGGTGAGAACATTTCCTAACTCTGCAGATATATAAAGGGGTCCCAGCTTTAGTTGCCACCTCCTTTAAGCACAAAATCCTCAGGAAAGAGAGTTCTTTTAACTTTTTTAACAAAGAAGCAGTTAGCTCATAGCTGGTAAAAACACACTGGGCAAACAGCACTCTCAGTGTACCGAGACTCTTGCCGTGGTAGTAGCATATGTTTAGAATGTGCAATGGTATATTTATTCACTGTGGCTAAGAAGAAATGAGTAAAAGTAACAGGAAGGCTCATTTTGTGCCTGGTAGGATGGTATCTTTTTGCTGCTGTCTATTATTGACTAGATCACATTGACGGTGATGCTTCAAACACTGTAATTCATCAGACAGATGCTGACTAGCTACTTGTTCATTGTTTATTTATGAGGAGGGAAAGATTTCCAAAAGTGTTCAGATAATTTAGAACCAGCAATCAATAAGTATATGTATCTTTTTAGGTTACAAAATAATAAACCTAAGTTAAATTATATTTTGTTGTACGAGAGAGAAAAAAATGAACAATCAAGGGGCAAACAAACTGTTGTTACTGAAAGAATTACCCATTCAGGATGGACTCAGCTGCGTAACTCCTCATTAACTATTTATCAGTTCCTTGGAAGGAAAAATCTACTATACAGTGAATTCCCATCAATTTTTAATACAGTGGTGCCTGGAGCGCTGGACTGAGTTTCTCACTTGTGTAGGCAGCATAAGCAAAGTGTATATACTGCCACATCTTTTAATGGGGGAAATCTCAGATAAATCCCAAGGCTTCCTTCTTTTGTTATGGTTTACTTTATATACTTCTTAGAATTGTTAATGACCTGTTGCTGAGCATTTTTACAGGGTTGATGCCAGTCTTTTCCTTTCACACACACAGCAAGTACACTTATTGATTATCAAGCAGTTTCATCTGAAAGCCAAAAATACACCCTATTGACTTAATGCTACCATCTTCTGGTTTGGAAAGTACCTTTGCTAGCCTCGCTAGCTGTCCATTTCTTTCAATTTTTTAATGTGATAAAACTAGCATATCTGGGTGTTTTTTTTGTCTTACTGCCCTAGTTTTGGTCCCTGATATACAAAGCACACACTATAAAAATAATTGGGCTGTCTTCATTAATATGATTTTCTTACAATTTCAGAATCATCCATCATAGTCAGAAAACTTTACCAAAACCTTGTTAGCCATCACAGAATTAAATTTACAGCTGCCAGATTACCACTAAAATGGTTTTCATCACACTTTTAGCCAAGCCTCAGTTCTCAAGCTCTTCCATTTTTCACTGTCCAAGGCCTGTTCCTGATGTAGTGTGACACTGCAGTAGGGACAAAGGAACATGTTAATTCTTTACTCTGACAGTGTCACAGCTATCTAACCTGTCCTGAAACAGAAGTGTAGGAACTTATTTTGCACTGCTCTGTGGCAGAAGGTTGTCATGACATTTGTGAAGTGGCAACTTCACAAAGTAAGATGCTGCCTACTGAAGAACACTAAATGGTCTTGGTCTCAGTACTGACAGCTATCCCCAAAAAAGGCAGTGGGGTTTTTTTTAACCTGAAGGCAGCAGAGACTGCCATAGATCAGCATCAGGTGGAAGAGAAACAGCCAAATGTGAAATTTCTAAAAGTCATAAATTAACTAAAATTACTTTTTTTTAAGGTAACCCAATCTGCCTATTCTTATTTATTCTATCACCCTGTTCACTGCAACCTAATGAGTCTACTTTGAACTGTCTGCAAAAATGCCCTGCTCTAAGCTGAAGATAACAAATATATTCTTCTTCCCAACAGATTTGTGCACAGTAGCCTATTCATTCCCACTTGGGCATGAAGTAATCTTCATTACCTAGCTACCACAGCAGTCAATGAGGCAACAGAACTAAAGAAAAAAATGTGATTTGCCCTTCTCAAAGCTATCTGTCATACACACTAATCTGCTAAAGCCTTAAGCAGCCAGTGGTGATGTGACACAAATTTGGCCCTTTTGATCTGATTTCCCTTACAACCTTGAAATATTTTGCCTTTAATTCTTTTTCTCTGGCTGCTCATATTGCTCTTTGATGATCACATTCTCTCCTTGGTTTATTTTGCAGCTATTTGGGAACACAGTGGTAACGTGCCACGAAGATTGGGTTTATTCCACTTCCTTCCACTTACCATTTGCTCTACTTCATTCTTTAGTCTCCTCAAGACTTATTAGAAAGTCTTACCTTGTGTAGCACCCAGTCCTTCTACCAGATTTACATAGAAGCTCTTAAAATCCAAAGCAATCTGTCTGTCAGAGGAGTTGCCAATGACCTTTTTACAGTGCTGTTGACCTGTTAATCTAGAGCTGTCACTCAGAATGCAGAAACTGTATTGCCGGTAAGAGATTCCCCAAGAGCACATGGTTTGACAAGAACAGCTAGAATTAGCAAAACACATAAACAACTTTTAGACTACCATTAGAAATAATGGTATATTACAAAATTTAGAAGTATTAATTACGGTATTTACCAACTGCTGCAGTTTATTTTTAGATGAGGGACTCAACTCAGAAAGCTAGTAATGCCTACATTGCTTTTCACACAGGTTTTACTTGGGGAAAACACAGTGCATGTCCAGCAGATAAATCAAGCCCTCAGATGACCATGCTGCATTTTATGAATTTGAGTTGTTGGCTGGAGAATTCTGGATACATAAATTTGTGAAAAGACTTACAGTCAACTGCAGTAAGCAGGAATACATTTGAGGGTATTATCATCAATGTCCACTTCTACTGGAAGTATCCTGCCCACTTGCCTTCCTACCTGCTAACTACGGTTTACAAACCAGAGCTTACATTTAAGTATAGCAGTTTGCCTGCTTCACAAATGCACTTGAATATTAATGAAACCTATGTAACTGTGTATGAAATGTTAGTTATGATGCATATAGAACATTTACTCACCTTCCTATCTTTCCCTCAGATAGTGAATTACAATGTGCTGAACAATTAATTTTCATGCACAGCTCATTAATTTGGAAGAAACTTGAATTTATTTTCCTGGCTCTATCATTGCAGACAAACTATTTTTCATTGGGTTTGGGCGTTATTAACACGATGAGTTTCCAGTGAGTCTTAAGAAACTCTTCAGAAACTAGCAGGACATTTCAGAATGGAAGTTTCATCTTGGAATGAATCCTCAGAAATTGGCAGCCTGTAGGTGTAATTGAGAAGCAGCAGGAGTGATGGAACACCCTTCTCTGCAACTCTATTGCATCTCAGGGATGGAGAAACAAGGAAAGACCTGTGAAATGATTTAAATCATGAAGAGTGGTTACACTTTCCACCCATCAAATACTACCTGACTCCCACATCTGGTGTGTACAGTTGGGAACTGAAGAGAACCTACACATTGTGCTATAGGAGGAGGATGGTTAAGCAGCAGTGGAAAGGGAGGGTAATTTTTTATTTGTGAGGATTCTTGCTTTTTTGTGTTCATCTGTGACTTGTTCCATGTCCAAGAATACAGCTTTTTAGTGTATATTCACTTAAATGTAGATACATAAATGCATATATTGACATACTCACTTTATATATAATAACAAAGTTACAATCTTGTTGCAGTAGCAACCGTTCCTAGCTGTGATTATGTACCACTAATATACTCAGGCATTACATGTATATGCTCTGCTCAGGTCTTCAAGTCAAATGTAATAACGCTATTATGTCAGAGTTTGGTGGAATAACTCATTTAGCCTACTCTTGCATTTGTAAAGCTATTAGAATAATTCAGTCAAGCGTACTTCCCAGAGGAATACTGTAGTCTTAGATTGGTATTTACTTTGAGATCTTTGCCTGAAAGGAGTTAAAGTAAGATTTAGCCGGGTTTATAAGCATATCAGCCTTGGTTTGTTCACCTCTACTGTTTAAGGTAATTTAAGAAAAAGGGCCATAATCCATTTAAGGAATGTATTTCTTTCAAAAGGTTTTTGGATTAAAACACTTCTCAAATTTGACTGACACTAGTTAGTGGCACTGGTGATGTTCCTATTACATTAAGAACATAAGAGCAGCTGCTCCAGGTCAGTCAAAAGGTTTGTCAGATCCAGTGTCCTGTCATGACAGTGTCGACAGGGACACTTAGAAAAAAAGCCTTAGGAAAGGATAAGCATAAAAAAAATCCTGGATGGCAAATGCACTCCAAATTCACTGTTAGAAGTACTTAGTCTAATGTATAGACCTCAACTGGATTTTTATTATGCTTTCTGCTTCTTCAGAATGGTGTGATACGTGTATAACAGCTTGTGCCATCCCTACTGTTTTCATTCCTGATGACCTCACTTGTGCATTAGCTAAAATGCACGTATCTTAACATAATTGCTTTCCTCTTTCTGTGGAAATAACTGCAAAATCACTAAGATCAGGTCACATCAACTGTAACTGATCAACGAACCCCCACAATGGAAGAAGGCTCAGAGGACATGGGCAAAGACATGCTCATGAAGCTCAGGGAAGAACAGAAGGAGTGACTACAGCTGTTGTAAAGAAAGCTGAACTTACCCCAACACAAAGGGGACATAAGAATGGCCTTTGGTTTAGACCAATGGTTCTATCAGTTGAGTGGATCAATTAGCTATGTAAATGGCCTTCGCTCAGTTAGCAAAAAAAGGTGTGAATATCTTCCCAAGCCAGACAGACAAGCATGAAAGAGGTGTACAAGTGACTCAGCCCAACACAGAGCAAAAAAATTGAGCAACCAATAGAATGAACCTTGAAGAGAGCAGCAGGCTTGAGCTGGAGTCAACCCATGTATTCCTTTCCATGGCTGGGGATGGCCAGCACCATGATGTAAGCATATAGAGACTGGTAACGGGAATCACATTTTTATTGTTAATTGGCTGTATATTGCAATTGGTTTATTATCTTTGTGTTGCAATTTCCGTAAATTGCTCAATCACTCTGATGAATCAAAATCCCATGTAATGTCAAATATCTTGAAGTAAGTAAATTTGGTATTAAAACATGAAAACTGTCCTTGTATGGAATATCTAGAAGAACCTAGTCAGAGAGCATCGGACTCTAACATCAACCTAGTCCAATAAGACATATGCAAAACTAATGTTGATCATTTTGATTTGAAACATCTTATAATTAAATTCAACCACAACCACTGCAAGACTGTAAAGCCCATGAAGGAAGAGAAATTGTTTATGGATACAGCTAGCAAGGATGGCCTAAGATTAAAATGCAACAAAATGTAGTTTGAGTGTCAGAATAAAAATCTTCATGGTTAGATCTGCAACATTATGGAATAGCTTCTGAAGAGAAGATGAAGATTCAACACATGGCATTTGAAAATCCACTGGCAAAATCACTAGGGACTTCACCAGAGGAATTTGTCTATCTCTGTGAATATTTTTTTTTAAATCTACTGTATATGCTTACAATACTGTTTCTTTCTAATATACTGACTTTTTCTAGTAGGAGTCTTTGGTTTTCTTGTCACTGATGTTACCATTTCCTTAAAAAGCGGACAAAGAAAGTCACAAATATAATTTATGTTATTAAACGGGAAACAGACATATTTTCAGGTGGAAAAAAGGCTATAGTGATCTAACTAATACAGAATAAAAGGAACTGAACAAAATGCACTTTATACATTGTTCAGATGAGTAAAAAGATGAAGGTTCCAGAGGAACAAAGCAAGGAGACAGTGTCCTTAAGGATTGTTCTAGTTAGTCTGAAAGAAAGCAAAATGCAAGAAAGGAACAGAGGAATAAAATCTGGGGAAGCAAAAATAAGGTTCTGTGAAACAAATTCTTGCTAGATGAAGTTATTGCCTGAGGATCGTACAAGTCCTAAAGTATGCAAAACTATAAAAATATGGTGCATAGAAAGGCTCCTGCTCTCCCAAAAATTTTAAATGTATCCCTGCAACAGAGGAACACATAGTTTTTTACACACTGCTCCTGTGAACGTAAAGTCTGACACATGATGCTTGAGTTGATTAAATGTAGAAAAACATTAATTTATGCTACTCTTTTTTAATGCCCAAGCAACCAAATAGAGAAAACATTGGTCATTTTAAAAGACCAATCAGCTACAAAGCTTCTCAAAAGCCACTGCTTTTTTTCTTCAGGGTGAATAATCAAGTGCTTATGAGCCTCTTTATTTATTTGATTCAACGTTACTCATTGAGATAATGCAGTTGTCAGAGGTGTAGGTAGGGGAATATTTATCTGTGAGAAGTGAGAGGATCTGTTAGTGTTATGCAGCTTGCTGAGTCCATCTGCATCCAGTTCTAGTATCTATACCAAAAAATGCTGAAAATTATGGAAATATTCTGTGAAGAACTACAGAAATTAATGGAAAACTGAAAAGCAGGTTATTATTTGAGCTCCTAGAGTCACTCAGTTGGTCCAGTTTATCAGAGCTTTTTCAGAGGGAAGCATAAGCATCAACTAGAAGAGAAGATACAGGATGAGACAGAAGATATAGAGCCGAGCACTTATACATAGCAGACAAAAGCCTAAAAGAAATCAAGAGGGATAAAAGCTGTAGCTCAGCGAATTTGATCCAGTTGTGTAACAAGTAGTTTTATAGTACTACCAGGTTACAGCTGTCTAGGAAAATCAGATTGTCCATCCCTCAAACTTTTTAAATCCAAGTACTAGAGATGATTTGAAGAGAGAGATTCTTCAGCAATCACATAGTCAAATGCAATGAATTTATAGGGACTTTAGTATTTGAGATCAGATGAATCATTAAAATAGTCCTTGCTGGCATTTAAAATTATGAGCCTAAAAGCAATTTTTATTTTTATTTTTTTTAATTTAGTGTCTTTCATCCAAGGGATTTTAAGTGCTTAACAAACACTAATTAATTAATCCCCTCAACACTTGTGAAAAGTAGGTAGTTATTACTAAATCTGCTTTGCAGATATGTAAGCTGTGGATCAGAGAGGTTAAATGATTTGTCAAAAGTTGTGCAACAAGCAAATACCAGATATGGACTGCCTGAAAATCTAGGTTGTGAGGATTCTCATAACTGTGATAACTATTATATTCTGGCTAGAACAATGTTGATCTTTAAATTCTTAGCAGTCAGTTGGTGCTAACTTAGTATTTGCAGTGGTAATGAAACAGATCTGAACAGAGGAGGTGATAGACTGGAGTGCTGATCTGTGAAGCTGAGAAGTTAGTGAAAAGATACCAACGAGAGAATAAGTTTATTTATCAAACTCCAAAACAGCTGATGATATTAATAAGGCTTCAGGTGCAGTGCCTTTTCTTTGTCTAAAAACGATGGTGGAACACATTTCTAAGGACTTTAAAGGACACTTTATTGAAGCTACTCACCACGGACAGCATGCTCTGACTTTCCACTATCTGATTAAATACAGCTTGGTGCTGCCTGGTATCAGCATGCAGGGTATTCATAAATCCTGGCCTGGATTATGCTACATTAAACTGGGCAACATTGTGATTTCATTGAAGTCAGCAGTAATACTCTTCCAGACAGCAGTCTTTTAACTTGTGTCACTCCAAACTCTCAGTCCAAATTACAGTTTTCACTGCTGTTACCTTTTATCCCCCTTTATGCTTGCCTGGGGAGTAATTTGTCCCTCTTGTTTGTAGCATCCTATTAAATTGCCTCACGGAGAACCTGTGAAAATGGAATGAAAGCTCTAAGGCATGCCTTTCACAGTGTTTTCTCTGCAGCATACTTCCTGAGTTGAGGAGCTTGGTCCTACTGCAGTTCCTAATAGAAGAGTGTTTTGGGTACCACTTGGAGAATGAAGCCAGTATAGCAGTATTCCACAGTTCTGGTTTCTTGATGGGATGGCTCCTACAAAAATCATGATACCATTAGGTAAGTCTTCCTGATGACTATTCAGGAACAGCTGAGGAAAGCAGAAAAAAGGAACTGTAGGTTTCAGAACTACAATATGAAGATGTTGTATTTATGGGTAAAAACTTGCTGTAGTGATCTTTAATTCACAGCCATCCCTAACTTCAGGGACCTACAGAAAACTCACAGCTACAGACTTAAAGCAGATGCTCCTAGAAAAGTACTGGACTCAAATGCCTCAGACCTCCCAGCCAATGAGAAGACAAGTCTTCTCTACCTTTCTTTGTAAAATAAATTTTAATTGCTGAGTACTTAAACATGGCACTTTCTAATTGGTGGGGTCACAGAGTGACCCCAAACTGTGCGGCCACTCATATTTCAGGGTGGGTTGTCAGTACCCAGTGGCGATTCTTAGCAACACGAAGAAAACAACAGAGGGAAGTATCTCCTAGGACTCAGACCATGAATTCAATGCCTTGCTACTGTAGGTAACCTTGCTTCACATTACTGCTCGAATAACCATGGGCTAGTTCATCACTGCTAGATTGTTATGACTTCTATGCCTGCTTGAATCATCTCCTGTTTGTGCATAATGTCAAGAAAAATGTTAATATGAGACTGAATGTAATGCATTATTTCATTCCAGCTCACATTCAGCCTCATATATTTTCCCTTGTTTACTACCAACTATATTTTCCACATATTCTTCTGTACGCTCCTTGAGTAAGCAAGACCTGTCTTCATACCTGCAGAATGCAAGAAATCAGATAATATTCTTTTATACTTTGGACTGAAATTTGCAGACTTCTGAAATCACTTAAAATATATACCTTTTCTTTTTTTCTGTAAGCTGCAAATAAAACGTAACTCTGTGAGGAGATCTGACACAGTATTCCGAGATTTAACACCATTGAGATGGCATATTGCAGATACTGTTTGGTGCTGTTAGGTTACTTACTCTGAGTGAAATCCAGAACTCACTAAAGTCCAGGAGGAATTTTGCCTCTATCTCTCTAAGCAGACCAAATAAAAAACTCCAACTGTAAAAGGTCTAGCTCAATACACACAACAAGTTATTGGCAAGCAAGGATGAATACTTTCAAAAAATTGTTATGCGTATGCAGTGCAAACAATAGTATACTGTGTATGTGGAAACTTTGTGCAAGTCTGACACCTTCACTGCTGCTGTATCTTTTGATGTTAAAACTGCCACTTCTTTTAAAATGCATGCTACCAAATCACAGCCAGCTCTTATAAATCAGTATCAAAAGCAAAGAGAAGCTAGAAAATATTAGAGTAATACAAGTGCAAGTATAGCTGTCAAATGTAACCTGACTTGCTTTTTAAGTGCAGTTGCTTAAACGAGTAGAAGAAAAACAGATAAATACAGTAGATGAGGAAAAGGTGAAAGGACAGTAGAAGTATCTTGGGAAAACAATACAACAAAACATCTGGGTTTTTTCAGTTCTCTAAAGGGCTGACATGCAAGGTGTTGTTCTTTTCTAACCTTTTTTCTTTTTAAATGCTTCCAAATAGCTTTAATATATTCCACCTATGCTGAGAGAAAATAATGAACTGATGAATAGATGATACTTTGAAGGGATTAACTGACTGCTGTGAAACAACCTAGATCAACTACAAGCTAACCCAAAAACCTAGTGAACTTATTATTTATAGGGCCTTGCCAAAAAAAAAAAAGCAATATAGTAAAAAATAAGTAGTCTTTCTTTGGAAATTGTAGTTATTTTGATAAACAGTGCTGTCAAAGCAACAAACGTGAATGCCACAAACTCTAGGTCATTCACTTTCATGTAAGGTTTACAAGGTTTCTTGTGAGAATACTTCATAGTTAAAGTATGTCTTCCCTTGGGGATCACACAAGCATTTAATTTTTGTTTTGGCATTAGGCCCATTGTGTTTATGAGGTTCTTTGGAGAAGTGGAATTGATGACCACAAAGGAAAATTTGAAAGTTACTTATTTTAAACCATGATTATAACCTTTCAAGATTTTCAGAAAAAGATATGCTTTCTTCCAGATATATATGTATAAAAAGGGACTTTGTTGCAAAATAGCTTTAGAGTTCCATATTTAGCCTATCAATATAAACAGTCATACCAGGCTTTATACTATAGGGTTATTTATCGTGCTGTAATGATATCCTTCGCTGTTTTGCCAGTTACACTAAATACCGTGTACTACACTTTCTTGATCTACAATGCACAGTATTTTTGTTGGCGAGCATAAGTTTACAGGTAAAACTTCAACTCAGTTGAATATTCTTCGATTTTTCACATAAGCTTTTCAATTATTAATGAAAATTTATCATACATTTTATCAATCTTCATTTCTCAACTACCACATATTTAAATTTACACTACAGATACAAGAATCCTTTAAGTCCTAAAGCCTATGCAGTGGAGCATGATCTTACAGGTACAAGCCATGCCAGAGAAACCCTGCTGTGGCACGTCTGCACGATACAGGCAGGACTGTGTTAAGTGTGTTGCTATAGCTTTTCTCAGAAGTGACTTGCAAGCCACTCTTTCTGACAATTTGCATGGATCCTGGGCACAATCAGTTATCTTTTCTACTGATACACTAATTTTATTTTACTGTAACTGACAGAAGACTCAGGCACTGGAGGCCTAATGCTGTTGAATTCAGTCCCATAAAACTCTAGGCATCCTTTACTGCACCGAAGATAATGAGAAATGAATATGCTCAGTGTGTGACAGTCTCACTCAGTGCCTTCCAGGAGCAAGAAGTTTAACTGAGCACTACTATACAGCAGTTGCAATGTTAGTGGTGCACTGTGTTTGAATAAAGAACATCCATTCTGCTGCTTATTTTTCTTTGCTGCTACACGTTTGTCATGTAGACAAATGTGGAATTTAACCTCAGAGATCTGTTAAATGGGAAGATGTGGCAATAAATTACGTGGCAAATTCCTTCTGATAAAGTTCTGATATTCTAATACATCTTGAAGGAATGTCAAACTGGTCAAATCCTAGGTAACTTAGTAATAAGAAAACCCACTATGACTGTTGACCTCAGATGTTGAGTGTCCCATTCTGGTTTGATTTGTTCAGGTTTTTTTCTTTTTCCCTTTTTTCTTGGTTGTTTTTTTTTTTCCTCTGAAGTAAAGTTTAATAGTTACACAAAATTGTTACTCCTATTTCTTTGCTCAGAGAAGATGCAGCGACATTTGCACAGCAGAAAACATCAATTGTCACTCAAAATGAAAACCTTTTTACTGTTGTAAGTGATAGCAGATCTGTTGATTTCATCAGCAGCCTTTAGAGTAATACAATTTTCCACTCTGTTTCTGCCATATGCCTGTTGACAAAGGATTTCAGAAGTATAAAACAATTACCATTTGTTTTCTTTTGTTTATGTAGAAATGCTAAATGCTCTAACACAAAGAATACACTGTGGATTTTACAAGATATTAATAATCCCTTCTAATTAAGAAGTATGCTTATGAATTCTTTTCATTATCATATTTCTACCCTTTTATGATTTATTAGTAATTGCTCAATTCTTTACTTTGGCATTTCCCCTCCATGATTGTAAGATAGTCTTACATTTCAGAACTGTTCTTTAGTCATCTGTTAGTTGAATTGTACTATCTCCTCTGGTTTCTTCACTTTGAAATGGAAATTTGATATAAATTAGTTCTGAGAAAACCTTTCCAATGTCAAATATAAGATGCATGTCACCGGAGTGTGTATGGCAAAGGTCCAAGACGAAGGACAGTAAAAGCAAATGATTGCCAAAAAGATGTGAAATTAAATTCTTAACTGTACAAGTCTTCTGTAACTTCAATTTCAAAAAGTAATATTTTCATGAACAATTTTCATTAAGCAGTGCAAATTCTGTATGAAAGCTAAGCTGAGATGGAACACATGAAAAAAAATATCATAATGAAACAAGAGGGATCATGAGTGCCAAAAGACTACTTTCTCTCATCTGAGTTTGTGACATTGTGGTCTAAGAAAATAAAATTCTATTTTCTTCTCTAATGGTTTTGCAAGGCTATGGCATGGCTCATGATAAGGAGAATAATATTCACTCAGAACTGGCACAAAGTAGATGATGTCATTTAAACCTTTGCAATGTTTTCATAAATTCATTCTCCACTACGTCCACAGGAGTTTCACTGACAATAAGACTATAATCAAAGCCTCGCTAAGCAGGCTTAAAAAATTTTAATCTTATTCCTTTTCTGCTTCTGGCTTTCCATGACGAATATCAGACTGGCACTTGTCAAGCTGACATCTGTTTTGTTGGCATAGATCACACGCGGCAGCTAATTCTGCTGTGTTTTTGTTTGGCTGAGTCTAATCTATTGGAATTCAAGAGTCAGCCAGACTTGCTATAGTGTATGCAATGGAAAAGGCTGCATATGAAATCTACAACCGAAGTGCTATGTTAGTGGGTTTCTCTGGTTTAGGAATAGAGAAGGGTAAGAAAATGTTCTCCTAGTCCCTTCTTCCATGCCTCTGTCTTGAAAGTTGCAGTTTAGCTGCTTTCCAAAATGTCTTTGATACCTTTCCTTTCTATGGTGTAATGGAATTGCAGCAAACACAGAACTGCAAATGCCAGGTACCCAGTCATGACTGTGAGATCTGCTGATTAAAAACCACTTAGGGTTCATTCTTCAAACTCTGCTCTGCAAACTGTGCAGAAATATATTTTTTTTAAATTAAAAGGTGGACTTTCTTTTAGTCTAATAACCATTTTTTTCATTAAAAACACTGTTGTAGTACAAACACTATAGCTAAAGACACTGCAAGTGCCTTCCACATTACCTAAAGTAAATGCGTTCTCTGCATTTCATCACTGAAACCTCTGAGATTTCTTTCATCCAACTAGGACCTTCCCAGGTGCATAGCTGCACACAGACCTCCCCAGAATTTGCTTGCTGATTAGTTGTAATAATATATATCAGTCTTGTTTCTGTTTGTTCTTTTAACCAGATAAGATTTTCTCCACAACACAAAGGACTTTGTTCCATTGCTGCAGTTCCAGTGCAACTGCTGTTCTACAACGTAAACGGCACTGGTGAGAAGCTACACCCAGTATCCACTGAAGTAACCTTTACGCCATGCTGACAGCCGTCTTGAAGACCACCATCTGCATACACCATGTACCATCCATGGCATATAGCAACTCACTGTCAAGTCTGTTGCTTCTGTTAAAAAAGCAGCTCCTCTGCAAATGATCCTCCAGCATGTAATGCACACAAAGCTTGTATTAGCAAAGGAGCTCTGAAGTTTCCTAAATGGAAGGACTACCTCGTGCCACTTAGCTAGCTTTGTATAGAAACTTCTTAGAGCTGCTTTTAGACTATAAAACTCTACCTATTTCTTGTGCTGCATACCAGGGCAAGTGTCTCCGGTGCTAACAGAACACGGGTGTAGCATAGTCTGTAATAACCTTCTTTGCAGTCCTTTGTTTGGGTTTGGTGTTTTCTTTATTTTTCTTTTTTTCCTGTTGATTAATTTTCGATAATGTGAGTCATGTTAGTTGATGGGTGGTGCTGTGTGAGGAGGGAATGGTGTCAAAGTCTAAGACTTGTGCTATGCCCTGGAAAATACGAACAAGCAAGTGCAGGGTATTGCAACAGATAGGAACTGTTTGTTTTATGGCTTATGATTCATACATGAAATGGACAGCAAGAATAATGGTTGCAGTTTTGCAAACTTAAATGGAAAATGAACCTGAATGTTGATTAAATTCTGAAAAGTGTTAAAGGGTATCTTGGGAATGTTTTACTCTTGCAAAGTGTGTTATTAATAACAAAAATGAATAATCATGTTTACTACATAGGGCTTGAAGGCAATCAAGTACAGGATTTCCATCATGTTTCCAGATAACAGTAGTCCACTCCTGCCTTGATTTTTTAACTTGTTTTTCTTCACTTATCTGAACATAGAAAAAAACCCTGCTAGCTGTCCATCCCATGGAACAAGACTTTAAAAAGCAATAAACAAAAGACAGCATGCCCATAAAGAGGATCAATGATTTTGTCCACTAATCAATGTATTACGACAAAACCAGGAACCACAAATACCTGCAAACACCTACTGCTTATCATACATTATTTTGAATTCAGTATTCAGTTTTATCTGCAGGTGTAGCTCTCTTGGTTTTCTGGTGTTTGGGGTTTTTGTTTTGTTTTGTTTATCTGTTGGTTTTTTTTTTTTAACATCCCCTCTGTCGATTTTTAAAAGACTGATTAAAACCAGGGTTTCTAAGTAAACACTGATGTTCTAGACCACCAGCTGCAGTTACTCAATGCAGAAAAAGCATCCTGAAAAGCTAACTTTGTCAAAAGAACTCTGGAAAAATGCAGTCTCAGCATGGGCATTTGAAGAGCAAGCAACACAAAACATTTAAAAATATCACAAGGTCAAACAGGATTATTATTTACCTTAACTGGCTTTAATACTGCCATGTCATCATTGGAGATGCACAGATGCTGAAATAGGAGCCTGCTCTTGTAACGTAATCTGTATGATGTGTATAGTGTATCTGCTCAATACAGAGCTTTTTACAGGAGTGAACAGCAATCTTTATGATACCTATATTCATATTGTCCATTGTATCTGATTGCTTTTTTTGGTCTTCAGTTTTACAATATAGTATTTAATCTTTTTTGCAACTACAATTTTTAAGTACTTGTTTCTACAGTGATAATACCAAAATTGCAGGTTTTGTAAAATACTGGCTCTGTAATAATTAAGATTGAGCAATAGCTTTCAAAAGCATTTTTAAAGCATCTTTAAATTAATGTCTTTAACTTGAAGAGAGTGGATGAAGTAGATGGCAAATAGGCAAGTTGTACATTTATCCTAGGGCCACAGGTTCTCTTGCTTTGTCTTCGTTGGTGGACTATTTCAGTTATTCTTACTGACTCAACATGAAAGACAAATCAATGCAATGGGCTCTACTTTTTGTAAAGCCATAAACTGTTCATAGGATCTTCACTGAGTAGAAATAAATGCTTTCATTTAGCTTTTCAAAATGACAGTAGTAAAAATATTTTAACTTCACAAAGGCATAAAATTAGAGCTCTTTAAAGTGTGTCAACGAACAAATTCCTCACGATTAGATATTTAGCAAACGTAAGCAAAAGTATTTGTAAAGACATACATGAACTTGAATGGCAACACACTACATCAAAGTTACTACCTATATGTATGGAGGAAACATGACACTGAACTTCACAGTAGATTCTTCTATTGTCTCAAGGGGCAGATAAGTACCCTGCTTCCATTTATGCTTTCAAAAATCTCCTACCTTGTAATTCTTTTTATTGCAAACTTTGGAAAAAAAATCATAAAATGTCAATACGAAGCCAGGAAATCTTTTGTTTTCGTCTCAAAGTTTTCCTCAATGTGTTAGCATTCTGAAGTCTCCAACTAACGTCCAGATAGTTACGTGCTGAAGAGGTCATGCCTAATTTGTGAGCGGAAGCTCTTTTGACTGCTCAGCCAGACATGCAGATTTTGAACCGAAAAACTGAAACGGGAGCAAAGCAGGTAACTGTAGATAATTTTCCTTAAGAACAATAGCAAATTCTTAAGAACCATATGCAAAAAGAAAAAGGTATGATTTCTGGACATAATAGTCAGCCTGAAAATGTTTCTAAACGATGTCACCCCAGAAGCTACCTAGAATTCATTACTGTATTTTGTGTTATGGCATTTTCTTTTTTTATACAAGGATCTCAAAGTTACTCCTTTGAAGACCTGAAAACATGATGTTATTGAGCCGCAGTACGTCACAGTAAAGTAAGCATGTATGTTATGTCTGGTTGGAGAGTGGAAAATGAGGGTTAGAGAAGTACAGGAGTTGCCAGATAGTTTAATAAAAAGAGTATCAAGAATCTTCACTTAATTCCTCTGTTCTAGCCAGCCAAAAATACTCACACACAAGTAAATACTGGCTCAGGTTTCTCTGCAGCCATAAATTGTTCTCTTCCGTAAGATTATTTCTTCCTCCTAGGAAGACAAAAGAAGAAAAAATCCATGTATGCAGTACACATACAAAGTGTCCCTCGGAGGTAAATGTATGAGAGGGAAAAAACTATCTTTAAGTTAGAGAAACCACCTGGAAAGAAAGCTCTTATCTTACTCAAGAATATTTGCAAACGATGATTACACCTCTCTATAAAGAATTCAGTGATTCTCTCTAAGTGTATTATTTATGCCTTTGGTACCTATGCCTCTCATATGGAAATTAGTCTCAGATTTTGTTCTGTATTACTCTTTGACAGCTTACAGTATCAGGGATTACAGAAAAAGATGAGAGAATCTGTAATGATTAACCACTCTGTTCAGTTATTAATTTGCAAAAGTTGAAGCTGAGATTGCTTCTAAGTCATTTTTCAGCAAGGTATTTATGAGAGCAGAGAATGATTAAAAATACAAGAAAGCATGATCATTTCAGGTCCTGAAAAACACATTTCTACGGATACCAATGATAAACAAAAAAGGTATATTTTTGTGCAGTCATTTTAACAAAACATCAAAGATGATTTAAACACGGATCAACAAGAAGTTTATTTATTTTTCTGCCTGGCTACCTTTAATCAAATTCTACTGAAATGTTAACATATGATCTAAAAATACACATTTTCACAGAAATTAGACAAAAAAGTTTTAAAATGCAGCTATATTCTTCCCTGATTTGCAGTACGCATCCATTTTTCCAGAAGGGTCTTTCCTTAATTCTCTATGTTTTAAGAAAAGGGAAAAAAACCATGGGATTTGCTTGTTCAACTCACTTAAAGACACTGGAGTTAATGCTAGAAAAAGCTGGACTGGGCCCTACTAGCTAGTTTTATGTCTGAAGCAGTACTCAAATTTATAAAAGATAAAAATCTTACACACAGGCTATAGGAAAAATGTAGAGATATCTTTGTTTTTTTCTATGCTTCATGGGTGATAAAATATCTTTGCATGACAAAGCAAATTAATTATTTTAACAATATTACCTACATTGTAATGCCAGAAGTTGCTTCTATCTGTTTAAGATACCAAATCTTAGGGAGCATTGATAGGAATACTACGTGTATTTTTAAGGGAAACCAGCAAAGACAAAAAATCTACAGATTTATTACTTTTCCCTGAAACAAAGTCTTAAGCTGTGCTTAGTTTAATTATTTTGAGGGACATGATCAGTCAGCATAGTAACTGCAGCACAGGGTATTAGTACTTGGAAATTCTGTGCAGCCACCAAGAAAGTACATGCTGTACGGTGTACGTTAAAGACACATTTACACTGCGAAGCTGGAGGTTCAGGGGCAGCTAGAGAGGCTTGTCAGGGGCAGTCTCAGGCACCTACTGTTGCATGCCTACTCCTTTTTCTAAAGGCTGTATTCAAGAGAGTTTAACTGATGTTAAACCACTTGGTAACTGTCATTACCTTTCTGCCAAAGGAAGGCTAATGCCAGAGAACACTGGTATATACAGGCAGCTCACAGCTATGATATCAATGAGTCTTTAATCATGTGGACACAAAAATGGAGAGTGGACTGTAAGCTGGCATGCTGCTGGGTATTGGGTATTTGACAGGTTCTCACGAATTGGTTGAGGTGTTACAAAAAGCTTACTTTCTGTCTATTAAAGTACTATTTTTTGTACTCACTGAATTGATTTTACTTTTATTTTGAGCCCAAAGGATTTATGTCTTTGCATTGTTCAAAACCTAATAAGATGCTGCCACTCACAACTTGCTAAGTAAAGCAACGGGAAAAAAAGTATCTTCCTGTTGTAATTAGTCTTTCTGAGAGTTTTTTTGCCATTATTAATAGTTTGACTCCTTTTCACAGCGTCGTATGTGTTAAAAAAAAGTACTGTAGGCTGCAAAGATATTCTACAATGGACTAAGCTCTGACTCTGCTATTAAAAGGTGTTTTAAGTACAACCCAACCCCTCAGTCCTTCACAAGGCATGAAGAAAGGTGGACACACACACACACACACACACAAATCAAGCTTTTCTTACAAATGTGGCTGAGGAAATTATTTGGGGAAAAAAGTGTTATTTATTCTGCTTCATGTAGGGGCAGTGATTTCCACACATCTGTCTGTACTGGAGAAAAAAGACTGAGGAAACAGTGGATGTGCCCATTCCTGTACAACGAACTTGGTTAAGGTAGCAAATAATTGGAAATGCTGGGGGGGGGGGCGGGGAGGGGGGTAATGAAAAGGGATTTTAAAAGTGTGCGTTTACGGTGCACTTTAGACTCGCTATGCACTTTAGACTGGCTGATGTACTTCAAATCCTGACACTAATTTTTAGATGCCAACGTGTTAAAAACAAGGCTGAAGGAGACCACAGGGAGACAAAATGCAGGCAAGTTTTCAGGCCTTTTATGAGAAAGATTTGAAAATCGTACAGGCCCTTTGCTAAAAAAAAAAAAAAAGTAATAAAAAACATCAAGGGATTCGAGCGTTTGTTTTTAACTTCAGCCTGTGCTCCCTCGCTTCCCGCAATCACTGCCGAGAGGAGGGCGGCCCGCAGCAGTCCCGCTGTCCCCCGGCCAAAGGCCGGATCGGTCAGGTGGTGCGGCCGATGCGGGTTGACCTGGAACCTCTTTCGGCGCCGAGAAAAACCGTGCGCCCCCCTGAACACCGAAAGGAAAGCCGAGACACTCCGGCCCCCCTCGCACGACGACGCCGAGGCAGGTGACGCCGTGCCCCGCCGCTCCCGCCGCCCTGCGGCGCCGGCCGCCGCCGCTGGGGGGAGTCGGGGCGCTTCCGAACGGCGGCGAGGCGGGCTGCGCGCCCTGGCCCAGCCCCGCGGGCCCGGCGGCGGGACGCCGCGCTGGCCGCCGTCACCCCGGCAACGCCGTCGGGGCGGGGGCGGCGGGAGCGCCCTCCCACCCGGAGGAGGCCCCGCCCCTCGCACCGCACCTCCCCGCCCCTCCCGCTCACCTGCCCGCGCCGCGCGGCTCCGCGGCTGCTGGCCGCGCTGGGGCTGCGGGGCGCGGCGCGTCCCCTCCGCCTCGTCGGAGCCGACGGTTCCCGGTGGCGGAGCCCGGCAGCCGCCGGCAGCGCGGCTCCTGCAGGAGGGGGTGGCGGGCGAAGCAGAGCGGAGTCTCCCTCCCGGCTGCGGACCGGCCGCCCGCGCGTCGGTGCCTCACGCAGCGCCCGGCCGTACGGCGCTGGCCGGCCGAGCCGCGCAGCCGGTGCCGCCGCGCAGCCTGTGCCGCGCAGCGCCCGTGGCGTACAAGCCGAGCCCCGCCGCAGGGGAACGTGGGGAAGGAGCTGCCTGTCACGTTTCAGTTGCTTGGTGTACTGCTTTTCCGTGGCAGACGGACACTCATCCGCACGCAGCCCGCGTAAAACCCTACCATAGCGTCCGGCGTGGAAACGGTTACCTTTAGCAGCAAAGCTGCACAGGAACCCCCCCGATGGCTTACTAATTCAATTAGACAGGTTTCCAGAATGTGGGGTTGGGTGTTTTTTTGGCATGGAGGAGGAGAACCTTAGGGCGACGCCTCCTTTCTCGTGTTGCAAGCCAATCAGGTCGAGGTGTAAGAAAAAAAAAAAAAAAAAAAAAAAGCAATCTGTAAGCAAACAGACGGCAGGCTGTGCCCTGACTGGCTGCGCCGGCAAATCCCCCCCTTTCCCAAGTAAACTGCATGCAAAAATCCCACATGATCAAGCAGCAGCGCCCGTGCTCCGAGCTGGCTGCCTGCACCTCCTCCTCGCCTTCATCCCTCACGCACACCGGCGCCAGATCCCGCCTCGGACACACGCGTGTGCATGTATGTATGCCTGCGTACCTCTATATACCGCGTATATATCTCTGCGGGTGCCTATCACACATACGCATGCACAGAGACAACCCAGTACGCCAGGCTCCTGGCTTTTCCAGGTTGCTGATGTCGGATTTACACGCAGTGAAGGGACCGGTCATTGCAAAAGGGGGCGTGACTGTTTAAAGATTTTTTTTTTTCCTCCCATAAAGCAATTCTTTTTTTTTTTCAAAACTGACTTTTGCCCCTCCAATCCTCGTCGCTCTTTATGATCCCTCCCTGCCTGCCGCTGCATTCAAGTTTATTTATTTGCCTGCTGGCGTGGTATATTTTTTCTTGCTGCTCTTGCTGCTGCTTCAGAGGGAAAGGGGGAGCAGCTGTTGGGCAAGACGAGAAGAATTGCGTGTTGTTCCCCCCCACCCCCTCCCCCGATCTCCTTGTGTAGTCAACTGAGGGGTGGATTCTTTTTCTCTCACCCCCTCCCTGCTCTTTCAAACTGTTTTGTCCTTCCGCAGAAGTTCATGTTCCCGGCACTGGACCCTGCTTTATCACAGAGAGGCTCCGGGAGGCTGAAGCAGGAGATTTCCGCACCTCGCCGTATCGCTCCCTTCGTCCCCCGAGCAGGAGAGGCCAGCCAAGACCAGCATCATCAGAGGAGTTTGCAGGCTTGATTTTCCACTTCTCCGAGGTTTTGCTTCTTTCCACGCCCTCTCATAAACCATTTTTTAAAAAAATGTCCATCTCTTTGGTTTCCACGCCGCAATATTTCTAGGATTGGCCGTTGTTTTTTTCTGCCCTCCTTTTTATTGCCCCCCCCCCCCCCTTTTGTTTTTTTTTGCCGCCTTTGCTGTTGCTCAGTCCTTGGTGCATCCACCGCCCAGGAACAGGAAGGACAAGAAAACCACTCCACAAAGTCTCCTTCAAGACTGTGCTGCAGAACAGGCTCCCCAACTCCACCAGCGCAGCAAACAAACTCCTCAGGGCTTTTACGCCCCCCCCCCCCCCCCTTTTTTTTTTTCCGTTTTGTTTATCATTTGCGCCGGGCGGAGAGCCGAGAAGGAAGACACAAACTTTGCACTTTAAGATCTGCGGGTACTTCTCGCCCCTCTCTCAGCCGGCGGCCTTTAATACACAGCCAGGACCCCCCCTGGGCTTCCAGAAGGAAGATCTTCCCCTCCGCCCCGTTGTTCTGTCCCCTCTCCCGCTCGCTCCCTCCATCCCCGCGCCCCCCGGCCGCCCCCGAGCCGCGGGGCCGCAGCGCCGGGGCCGCTCGCAGGGGGCGGAGGAGCGGCGCCACTCGCCCGCCCGCCCGCCGCAGCGGCGGGCCGGTGTATGTCGTGCCGTGGGCTCCGCACGGGACTCCCGGTGAATGAGCACCGCCCGCCGCCTGCCATCGCCGCCCGCCTCGGCCCCCACCTCCCCCTGCCGGGGTGAGACTCCCTGAGGGACCGCGGATCGCGCCTCCCTGCCGGCTGCCCGTCTGCGGCGGCAGGCGCCCTCCGCTCGCTGCGGCGCTGCACGCTGCGCAGCCCACCCGCCTCTGCGCCTCGCTTTTTATTTATTCACCCCCACCTCCCGCCCCGGCTCCGTCCCGTCTGCCCCCCCTCCCTCTTCTTTTTTTTTTTTTTTCCCCTTCCCGCTTTCTTATTTTTCCGCATCCCGTCTCGCCGCGCCGCCGGCCGGGCGCGATGCCGCACGTGGAGATGCTGCTGCTGGCGGCCGCGGCGCTGTGGGTGTGCGTGCGCGGGCAGGAGCCCGGCGCCAAGGCGGTGGCCGACCGCTACGCCGTCTACTGGAACAGCACCAACCCCAGGTACGCGGGGCGGCCGCGGGCACGCACCGGGCGGCGGGCGGGGGGGCTCTGCGGGGGGAAGCGGGCGGCGCCCCGGCGCCGGCTGGAGCTACCCCGGCTGCAAGACGGGGTGGAAAACTTTGTGTTCCGGAGGGTCAGGGCTACGGGCGGCGGTGGCGTTTCGCCCCTCTTGGCCCCCGCCGCCCCTCCCCGGCGCTGCACCGGGCCAGCCGCTTCCCTGGGCTCAGCCGCTGCCGGTCCGCGGGCGCCGGGCGGGCGCGCCCCCCGTGCGGCGTGTGCGCCCCGAGCCGCGGGACGAACCGCGCCTGCGGCCAAGCCCGCTCCGGGAGTTCGGGTGGGACAAGGGGGCGCAGGTGGCGGCCCCGCGGTTGTGCCGCGGCGGGTGCCTGTGGCATGCAGGGCGCGGCCCCGAGCCGCACGCCGGCGGCGGGGAGTCGGCCCCGGGCAGGGAGGCGGGGGGCTGCCCTCCCCGGCGGCACGGAGCGGGGCGCCGGGTCCCGGCTTCGCGGCGGCCCCGGGCTGGACCGCTGCCGCGGCGGAGGGGTGGCTTTCCCCCGGCCCGGCCCGCCCGGCGCGGGGCTCTTCCGGGCAGGCTAGAGGTAGCCGTGGGGAAGCGAGGTGGGTACGGCGTCCCGGGCCGGGAGGATGCCGGTGACGCCGGGGACACGACGGCGCGCGGCCGGTGTCCCCGTCGGGGCTGAGCGGTGCGGGTACAGCCTCCCCGCACCCCTCGCGCCGAACCGCGCCAGGCGGTTTCTGACACCGGGCTTTGCCTGCAGTGTACCGAGCCTTCTGCTGGAGAGAGAGGTTTCCTTTAATTTTTCTGGAGTTTTCCTTCATGCCTAGAAATGTAATTGGAAAATTACAGTCCTGCCCCAAATGGTGTCCATGTGTTTGGGTAAAAAGTCACCTGGGTATTAATTTTTTTGCCTTGTTGAAGTGCGTGTGAGCAGACTCACTTTTTTGGTTTTTTTTTTTGTTTTTGTTTTTAAACCTGTCAAGCTAGTCTAAGTAAATTTGGGGACCTTTTATCTTAGGTTATCTCTTTTTTATGCTGTTTGGTTTGAGATTAGCACATTGATTTTTGTCACAGGTCGTGTTTTTTAGTAGATCTGTGTTGCCTGCAGAAAACTCCTCTCTACTCGGTATTCCAGAGTGCCTTCAAAATAGGTGATGCAGAAGTTAATGGGCAGAATTTTCAAGTGCCCAGAGTTAGCTAGTCTGTACAGCACTTCTGATACTGTGCTCCTGGTAACAATGCCTCAGCGATAAATAGTTGGCACCAAAAGCTTGAGACAAAGAGGATTCGTCAAAGTAACAATCATGCTTGGCAACGATCAGCATCTGTAATTTTAAATGCTTATCTAAATTTTCTTCTCTTTGTGTGTGTTACTTAAAAAAAAATGCATAGAGCAAATAAGACTAAAAGTTAACATCTCACATCATACATCCCCAAAAAATCGCTTGGCTTTCAAAACCAGAGTTTTTTTCTGTTGTTAGGCAAAATTAAATGTAACTGCTGGAAAAAAAATAGTATTCTTAAATCCCACTGGGCAGATGGAGGATTGTCAGAAGAAATAGGTTTGACTACATGTGCACGCTGCTGGCATAATGGCTAAAATACTTCAAAAATAATCTTACATTCAAGATTTTTCACTTCTGCTCTCTTGTGTCTGATGAGCTTACACGGTAACTGCACAGAGGTAAAGATAGTTGAAGGTACAAGCAACACTTTCCTCGCATACCTACCATCATTACCTTGAATGGATTTGTAAAGATTTTAGTAAGTTTAATTATATTTTATTACCATTAATGGAATGCCTTCTTAGTCCCAACATTAAACATCAGCAGACTGCAAGGAAAACTTAGTTTTGTTATTCTTCCAAATACTAGAGGAAGAGTTAATTATAAGACGTCGCTAAATCTTCCCTTTTAAAAACAAACATTTCTTCTTGTCTTAAAATACTCGCTGTGCTCTCACAATGGGAGTAGCTATTTGGACATGTCATGTTTATCCATGAGTTAAAAATGTGAGAAAGAGTAGGGTGCAGATGTATTTCTCCTTTGTTTTACACAGTGTGCCAGTTTTTGTGTGCTTTCCAAGTTACACGATCATTACAGAAAAGCTGGCAAACACCTGAATGGTAGGTGCAAGAGACCCAATGAAAAGAAAACACTTCTGTTTTGAATTCGTTTTGTCAGAATCTAAGCTGAAGACAAAATTCACTTTTGTTATCAGAATTTTAGAGCAGTTAACAATGTTGCAGGAATAACTTCGCAGTGATTTATCTGCTTCCAGAAACAGACTTGGGAGGTGAGCAGTCTGTTTTTTATACACATAGAAGTAAGTAGTGATGCTTACTTGGTGATAACCATTTCAAATTAGAAGAGAAAATATACTGTCATTCTTTAAACACAAATGCCACCATTGTGCTTTAGCTTAATTCCTTATTGTATTTATTCAGAATTAAGAAACTGCTGTAGAACTAATTAATTCACTTTAAAAATGAAATATTGATCATTTTGATAGTGATTAAAAGCACTTTAAGTTTTCATGAAAACTTTGAAGAATTTAATAAGGATTGTTCTTCCCGCAGATATCAATGATGTTTAGGTTTTTAGTATGAAACTTCAGCAATTTATTGAAATGCATAAAGATCTCGTCCTTATTAAAAGACACATTAGTAAACTGATGAGTGGCCCAACTGATAAGTGCTCCTGGTGTGAATAATATTTATTAAATAAGAAGTCCTAAGAGTCTATTAGCAAAATTCATATCACATATCTTGGTTAGTTGCCAAAGTCCTGCTACAACAATTAAAAAATGTTCTGTGATCATAGCTGTTAGTGCGTATGATTAACAAAGTCATGTATTCTTACGGAGCCTAAGTCTGTTCTGAGAAATGTTTTAAGTATTCTGGTGCCTTATTTTTGTTATGTATTTAATTATCAACATACATGAAGTACCATAAATGCTGTAGTCCAATTCCAGATGAGAATATGCTAAGTATTAGGATTTGGAACTGTAACTAAGTAAGTTTTTTTAATCCTTTTTTTTTTGTGTGTGGATTGGAAATTAATCCTCAAGTAAGCTTGAAAATGTGTTCTAATATTTTTGTTATTTATGTAGGCTTAGAATTAAGTGTAAATAAATTCTAATTATCACCTTAAACCGCATTAGTCTTTCAGCACTGTTTGCATATGTGTTCTTAAATGGGACAGCAAAATATTGCTGTCAAAGAATATTGTTTTTAATGCAACACTTGAAATAGTTTGGGAAGTTTGTTTTGTAATGAAGCATATTAATTTAATCCTGGTTTACTACTGTCCTTTTAATTAGAATTCAGCCAAAATGTCATGTACCTGGGCCAGTTTTTGAAGCGGTCTACTTAGTGCTTGCTACTGCTTTTAATCTTGTAAGAATTCAAGCAGAACTACTTGCAATTATTGCTACATTTTTCAGCTTGAACGATTGTGCTTCAAGATTGTGGTTTATATTTAGGTATTTCCCCCACAAGTTGTTTCAGTGGCAGGTTATGTAGCTTCATAAATTGTTACTAGTTGCAAGGTGGTTAAAAATACTTGCATTTCAAGTCTGGTTTCTGATCATATATAGAGGCCAAACCTTGTAGTCACACGAGAACAAGTATTTTTTGTTAGGAGTATTATTGGATTTGACTGTATCTTATACAGGAAAATTGTGTATAAAGTTACATCCACAAGAGAATTACTGTAACAACATGGGATGCTGATACATTTTTCTGTTTGTGTATTTATGTGGATAATTAAATCAAGAAATCAGATGGTAATTGGAGAATTTAGATACTGAAAAATCATTTCAAGTTAAACTGGTTAGTTCCCAAAATTAAGCTGGATACCACAATTTCATCAGTACTGCTAGAGGGTGGTGTTTTTTAAGACAGGTACTCGGGAAGAGCGAATAGAAAAATGAGTGGATGCTTCTGAAAATTCGAAGCATGTACCAGAATTTCACAACTTGGATGTCTAAACATAGGTGAATTCTGTAGCTGACAATTTAGGCACTGATTCAGCAAAGGCTCTGACTCCTCTGAAGTGCATACTGACATACAAGTTCTGTTGCAGCTGTGTGGATGGATGGATGTGTACTTAAGTGCCTCCCTGAACCAGCCAAATGCGTAGAGTTAATTTTGAGAAGCTGTGGTTGTGGCTGCTCATGGACACCTGGCACTTCTCAGGAGCATGCTGGCCAGCTGGGTGGATGTCTTGAGTATTCTGCCATCCATTTGTATGTGTTTGCAGATTTCACCGTGGCATGTTGGTTGTATATGCTGATGGCATGTGGCTAGTTTTTTGTTTGCTTTGGCTTGTTTGTTTTCCATCTAGGAATAGTTCTTCCTGTGTACAGAGATTAGGGAAACCATGCAGAAATGGTTAGAATAGGGATAAGGCAGTTAGGTTAGTTAAGAACACCTTATTAATTCTTATTAAATCTTTTCCAAATTGTAGAATCTGTGCTTTAGTTCTTGGCCATCTTCCCACTGTGGTGTTTCTTCGCATGCTAGTAGTCCTTGGGTCGGTAGGTGGGCAGGTAGATAAGCAAGCATTCAGACATTAGGGATGAAGAGGGGCAAAATCAAGGCATTTGCTTTGATTTTGGTATTCCATATTATTATTATATGTGAAGGAAAGCATAAGAGCTTAAGCGCTTGGGATATGCACACACTTACATGTATATATGTAATTGTTTTGAAACAGCAGAGCTTGTATTTTTGAGAGCATTTTATCCTGCAGCTTGCTCTGAGAGCTGAAGAAATCTGACTGATTTCTTGTAATTAAAAGATCAATAGTAGAGCCTTCAATTCTTTACACTTACCTTCTGTGCTTTTAATAGCTTCACTAATACCTTGTGTGTCCAAAAGAATATTGGTGCTTATTTTAAAAGTGGGGTTTTGAGACATTCTATGAAAAAAATACATAAAGAACAATAGTTTCACTGTCTTCCACCTTTGTATGAAAGGCACCTTGTTAAGTGGTACATGGTCTTCATGAAATGCTTCTTATTAAATCTTTTCCAAATGCACATAGTGAGGACACTTCACGGCATTCTTGCTGTTAGCTCTATATCCTTTTCGAGGGGGACACATAAAGATGAGCCTTCCTTTCTCTCCCCTGTTGCTATGATCCCAGCAACCTACCAGCTTCATGCTGGGCTGAGAAAATGAATGAATGCAATTAGTCCTTCAAGAGTTTTGGATTTTGCATTCATACAGAGAGGTGTATGTAATATATATATATATACATTCATATGCGAATATGTATGCATTTCAATATAAGTATATGTATACTTATGTATATATACACATATATATGTATGTATGTATCCATGCAGTGAGGTGTGTCATTACAAGGTGATGTGGTATAGAGTAAATCAGGAGTGTTGTGTGAGGGGGGAAAAAAAATCTCTGAAAATGAAACTTTTTAATTGATAAACTAGAAAAGCAATAGCTTTACAAACTAATTCCCAGCTCCCGTCTTCCAGCTCAGACTGTTTTAAAATTAATAATTTTTAAAAAATAATTGTAGAATCTGTGCTTTAGTTATTGACCATCTTCCCACTGTGGTGTTTCTTCGCATGCTAGTAGTCCTTGGGTCTGTAGGTGGGAAGGTAGATAAGCAAGTATTCAGACACACAGTTGTAAAATTAAACAGAAAACATTACAGGGATATGCTTTGAGAATTCTCTGGGGTTTTTAGAGTACCTTGCTACTGCTTCTTCGTAAACCAGTGTGTCACTGGTTAGAGAACTGCATTGTTGAAGTATTAGACTTTAAGACAAGGCATAAAGAAGGTTGGTCATTTGGATCACCTCAGCGAAGATGCTAACAAAGATGCAACTTTCCTTGGAGGAAACATGAGTAGACAGTAGTTTGTCCATAGCTGTGAGATGTACCTCTCTTGCTTTGACTCACTTGTTTTTCCATTTTTAAAAAATGCGATTTGAAGTATTCTGGAACTGGGATTTTCTTCCAGTAATAACTCTTTGCTCTGATACCCAGTTCTGAGCATTGGGGTTCTTTAAAATGTCTTCAGTCTGATGATTAATCTAATCTTCCAGTGTTTCTGAATGGTGTAATTCACTATTGAGAATAAAGGGCTCTGTTTTGTTTAAGTTTTCATTGCACTTGTGCTTAGAATTCAGTCAGTCAGCAGCACACCAACGTAATGAAATGGAAATGTTTGGTTTGAAATAAACAGATACGTTATTGAAATTGCTTTCTGGTGGTATTACAGTTATTGTGAGTAAGCCCTACTATAATGTACTTCAGCATAGCTGAATGGAAGAAAAGAATCCTTCACACATTAGAAGTCTTCCTTGCATTTTTGCATTTTTCCTGTTCATTGTAGTGTCTACAAGCTATATTATAGTTGAGCTCACTTAAAATAGTATTATTTTATAGCGTGCAAACATGTATACATGTCTGCAATCGTCTTTTTTAAGAAACCGAGCATAGATTGTTATATTACAAAACCACAAATTCCCACTCCTACACATTTTTAAAAATAATTTGTGTTAAAATCAAGGATTTGAAAATATAATAAAAAAGGATGCAGTTCCATGAGGACTGAGATTTTATTTCTCTCCTGTAGAATGCCAAGTTTTCCAATAAAGGAATACACACACACACACCAACCCCCCCACCCCCCCCCATATATATTTATATGTATATTTATTACAGGTTTTTTTTTATCTGGGGAAACATCCTTCATATTTTACTGTTGACAGGTTGATGAAAATACATTGTTAGGTCCTAGTTTTATGAAAAAAATGAGTTTATTTTTGAGTGCTGCAAAATGTAGAGAAACGGTTAGATGCCTGTGTTCTCTTAACTGGTATGCTACGCGTTTTAGGGCCATTTCTCTGTTTAAATGCATGACCAGTAAAAATGCTGTCAAAAGAAAAATCAGCTAACAAGAAGATACACAAGAGTCTTATTAATTAGCAAGATCTGCTTAACTTGCTAATACCAATTTATAGCGGATTTTTCAGGTTTGGCAATTTTAACTTGTAAAGCCTTGAAAATTATAATTCTTATTGTTACTTGCATTATAAACTAGTGGAAGGATTTACCTGTCCATGCCAACACATAGCATGGGAAAAAAAAGGATCTTAGACTCTCAAAACCTGTAAGTACAGTATTAGTTAATTTTCACTTAATTTATTTTCTTTTCTGTCATTAAATTTGCATATTAGTCTAAGGAGGAACTGTTCAACAGTAATACAATTTTTTTTTTTACTTCAGGTTTATCACTTAGTAACTTTATATTTTTGATTTGTTTTAATCAGACTACTGAAGAACCATCTTATTTGATAGGCACCATTTTTAGTTTTTGATGTCAGTAATGAAATGGTGCTGGAGTGCAGAGAAGGCATGATTTACTTATGAATCATCTGGTGAGGTGAAAAATGGGAGTAGGATATATGTTTGCTTTGACTCCAATCACTCTTTGCTAAAATATCTTTTTGTTCCGTTCTGAAAGATAAGATTTGGCCTCATGACATCTAAAAGTATGCATATTTTGACATAATGTATTTTGTGCTGTAATTAATGTTTTCTGTGTAGCACTAACGTTCTTTGTTTGTTAAATTAATACAATTTTTCTTACCCAAAATTATTTAATTTTTTTGGTTGGGATGGCTGGTTGCAGGCATATTCTCATTGTGTGAGTAGTAGTTGAGCACTGCGGCCTTTCTCTAGTGGGTAGCAATGAAGCACTACCTTTTTGCTTTTGTGGACTTTAAAGTAGTATTTTCCATATTAATATTACAGTTGAGAGGAACTTCCTTCTTTCTACACAATTCAGATTGCATTATCTTATCAGGCATGCAGAAATATATATACATTTTTATTACAATACCAGTACGTTACATAGGATTTTTTATTTTAGTTTTTACTTCACTCTTGGTTTAATTTTGAAAATAAATATGAGTATCTTATTTCAGTCTGTGCCTTTGAAATAGGAGCTGGAGCTGAGTATGTTCTAAATTGTTGCAGATAAACTAAACAAACAAAAAAAAGAAAACAACAAATCTCTGAATGTCTAATATTTTGTTGGTTTTGTAGTGCTGTATAAGTAGAGGTGTATTTTTCATGAGGAGACAGAAAAAAGTAAGTGTTTTATATTACTTAATTGGTAGATTTGATGATGATCTTTGTAGCATGGTTCTCAGTCTGCTAGTTCATCAGTGTTGGGTAAGGACTGCTAGCAGCTTTAATAATGTTGGGTCCCTTGCAATTGTTAAAAGTCGTTGCAAATAAAATCGCTAATTAATGTTGTTAGTGAGCAGGGAAACCAGCTGCATTGTTTGGTTGTTGGTTTTTTTTGTTGTTTGTTTTTTTCTTACTTTTGCTGATGTCTGATCAGATTTTTAAAAAATAGTTATGTATTCAGCCAGGGCATTTGGTGAGCAGAAGTTAACAAAGTAGGAGCTATCAATCCTGCTCTCTTTCCTATTGTTTCCAGAAAAGAAGGAAATAAAGAGAGACTCTGGAATTTAAAAGTATTGACCTCTGACATGCACACACAGCATGGTCATTGCACTGGCACACAAAGTGCCTTAAGCCACCATAATGGCAAACTGCATTTTTGAAGTTACTGATATGAGAGCCAGCTGGATGGGGGATGGACAGCCAACATTGATTCTGCAGCTATTTGCAAGTTACCACTTTAGGGCCAGACAGCTTCACTTTTATATTCCCAAACTTACCACTTAGGAATAATGTTGCTTTGTTCGGTTTAGCCAGGGATTTGTGACTGCTACATAGACTTGGAACCGTTTGGTCCAGAATTGTGTGGTCATTCTTCATAGAGGTCTGCTTCACAAAGTAATTTTATTCATCTGGTGGTGGGGGGAGGGATGAGAAACAGTGAAGGGACATTCATATATAGCATTCTTCAAGAAAAATGTGCATCCATATTAGCTAGTTGCTTTTTTAAAAGCTTTTCAAAGATAAAGGCAGAGATTCGGATCATGTAGTTGAAAGCCAGTTCTGACCCATGTCTTCAGACTACATGTCACCTTCTGGATAGGGTCTCCACGCATAGTCTGGAAAAGACCAAATATTTTATGTACTGTATGCTCTCCCACTGCCCCCCCCCCCCCCCTTTTTTTTTTTATTTGTTTACAGTTATTGCTCCAATACACTTACACATCTCTTTGCAGTTCTCTTGGGGCTCACTTTATTAAAAATTAGTGATCCATCACTAAGTGGGGTACAGTACAAATACAGTTGCTCCCGCAAGGCAGTTTTTGTGCCAAACCAGAAGAAATAAGAGGGATACAAAAGCAGCCAAAAAGCGTGTCTCCCAGTTGCTAATTAATCAGGCAAAAAAGCACCTCAGCAACTACATCTGAATGTGGGACAGTTTTTTTTTTGATTATACATAGCAACAAATAAAATTATACTATGCCCTCTTAACATACCTTTATTCAGAATAAAAAGTCAACCGTGTACCAGACTTGGTGAGGTTATGTTAATGGCATTATCTGTGGATAGACCTCTTTCAAAAAAACTCATGTTGCTTTTGAACAAAAAAAAATACTGTTTTGTCTGTTTATTTTTTTTCTGTCTGTTTCTAATGTGGTGGTTATTAATAACATCTGTAGGCCACGAGCAAAACTTTAGAAAAGATGCTTTAAAAAATTATCTTCAGTAATCTGGGGTACAAGGTATGGGAGAAAAAAGAGCCATTGCTGTGAATATCTGGTATCCAAAGCTGCCAATCACTCTTGGCACAGCTCCCATCATGGTTGCTGTGCCCACAATTAAATGCCTGTCATTAGCGTATTTTTCCATAACATTTACAATGGAAAAGGCAAGGGGTCCTTGCAGAGCTATGGCTGTCAAGGGAACAATAAAAACTAATTACACACTCTGCTGTCACCATTGTCAGCTCTGCTTTTGGGGGGAAAGAACATGGGAAGTGTGTGCGCAATAATTATATATATAAAAATTATATACATACAATACCCAATTGGGGAAACTCAGTCATAGTGAAGTGACATTTACTTGGAAGTTTATTATTCCTGCTTTCAAAAGATCTTAATTCTAGGGGTTTATTTGTCCCTTCACTTATGCCTAAGTTGCATACACTTTTTCCTTTGCATTTCAGTCACTTTTTGCCTTTCTCTCTTTCTTTCTGTCTTGGACACTTTCTGGTGAACTGAGCTTTCCAATAAAATTGCTGAGATCAAAGCCGGTATTTGCCTGCATTTATTAAGTGGGTGCAAATCATCTTATCCTTTATATGCTTTTGCTTGTGTCCTGCATAGTAAACTGGATTAAAAAAAAGCTGAATGAAAGCAGCTAGTCTGCACATTCACTTTTTTTTCTGTTTTCAGCCCATGGTGTGCAGGTCATCTTCAGTGAAATCAGGTTAAGATTTTGGAGTACTGCAGTAGCGGCTTTAGTGAAATGTGTGCCAGTTCTATTATCAGTGCACAGATATTTCCAAATGTAAGCGTAAGTGCATAATTGCAGCGTGAATTATCTTGACTGCTGTCTTTAAAGACATTGAAAGAGTGAAGTTGTGCCCTCACAACAATAGTTGCTGATTTTTTTTTATAGTCTGTAAAATGAATAGTTTATTTAAGCAACTATTTTAGCCTACTGATTTGAGAAAGAATAGATCCTCAGAACCAGAATTTTTAATATATTTAGGTATCTAGAGTTGTAGACAGGAGCCATGTGGGATTTTTGAGGCTGCTTGGTGCCAAACTGTCTTAGATTTTATTTCCTCTTTACACCCATAAAGTCTTAAATATCTTTCAAAAAATGGTTCTTGAAGCCAGTTAAGGAAAGTAGTTTAAATAAATAACCTAGTTGTTAAACGTTGCTGAAGTCAGTAGGAGCTGATGGGTACTAGTGAGGAATGGAAGTCATCTTTATTATATGTATGCCTCGATAGATACTACAGGATCTAATGTTGGTCTTTTTTTCTTTTTTTCTTTCTTTTTTTTTTTTTAAGGCACCAGCTTTTGATGCTTTTTTCTTGGTATTTTTGGCAGTGTTCAGATCCAACTCTATTGAAGTAAAAAGATTCTCCCACTGCTTTGGATGGGGATTTATTTAGGTGCTATATTATGATTTTATGGTGTAGTTCATTAGAAAGGGTTTCTGTAATCAGGTTTGTCAGTTTTTGTGCGAGGCCACCCAATCTATGTGAATTAAATTTAGTGAGAGGGCACAGCAGCACAGGACTGTATATTCTTTTGGGTATATTTCTGCTTGGGTCTGAGTTCTAGACTGAGGTGTTTTTAACATTTTTGCAGAGTTGAGACCTCCACCTTTGGGGGGCTGGATGGGGTAAAAGTGAACCTGTTAGAATGGGTAGTTGCTTTGCTCTCAGCAGTTTCATAAAGTGGAACTGGCTTACCATATGGGATTGGCAGATAAGCATTAGTGAGACTCTGAGGTGTTGGATGCCTTATACAGTGGAGAACCACCTGGCATGTGCCAGAAAAAATTTACGAATTTAAGATCATGAAGGTAAAATTAATCAGATATAGTAGTACACCACTGGGATACAGTTTTATGTATTTTCCAAAGCACTATATACAATATAGTGCTCTCTTCTAGATAAGATTATACTTATAGACTAGATGGATCTTGTGAATGGCCAAGTAGGATAGAATTGTTTCCTTACTGAAATAATTAAAACACTGTATTTGGGAACAAACTCTCAGTTTTCTAGAAAATATAACATTAGTCTTCTACAAAACAGAAGTCCGTGTTTTGCTGCAGAATGCTACTTGTCGTTTCATATGTAAAATATAATATATAAACCATGTAATTTATCATCTGTTTACCAAAATGGTGAGCAAGGGTCTCTTGTTATGTGGTGTGTCACTGTGTTTTGAGGCTGCTGGGAGAATGAGAAAGCAATTTTTATTGATACTATTTCATTTAATGGAGTACCAAGTATTACATTTTTCTTGATTTCCACTGGACTTTCTGATGTCTCATGGCTATGAGATACGACGTAATGAGAGGAAGACACTTCTTTCAGGAAATTTGGCACATGTTTAGTTTGAGGGGACACATGTTGATGAAATAAACTTATTTTTCTTAAAATCAAGTCTTGCAAAAAATGAAGTTCTAGTTCTTGAACTGTATCCATCATCCCAATGCATACATGTGAAATTTGGTCATGTTTTGTAGTCACTGTGTTGGTAGATGCAGTTGGAAGACATTGGGCCTGCTTTAATGTTACTTGTGTGTATTCGTAGTGAGTTGCCTGCAAGGTTCCCAGAAATATTTGAAAATTTTCTGTAAAGTTGGTTTTTTAAATGTATTTCAAAAATGTCCTTTTTTGTTTAATAATTTTATGTGAATGTTTAATAGATTTTTATGTTGAGTTCACAAATGTTGTAAAGGAATGCATAATACACAGCTTTATTGAAGAACTTATGTCTTAAACAGTCCTCAAACTACCTTTACAAAAATATACTAGGAACACTTCCTGCAGAGAACATGATAATTTTGTAACATGCTTAATAGCATAATCCTCACTTAAAAACATGAAACATATATAACTCTCTCAAGTTGTATTGTAGATAGGAATTTCACTAGCCGAAGTTCTGTACATTTGTCGAGGGTTTTGAGAGTATAAAGAAATTCTTCATTAAAATAAAAACAAAATAAAAAGAGTGTAATTATTTGCAGTATCTTTAATCAAGGTGGTATGAAATTTCTCATTAAGGTTAAGATTCACATTATCATAACAAGTGACAGTGTGGGTGAAGAAGGAAAATTAATTAGAGAGGTAGATCGTACCTGTTTCTCATTATATCATGGCTATTCACTGCATTCAAATTCCAAGCAAACCCTTTCTCTATATCTCGATTATATAAAACTTACTTGTGAACAATTTATGAAGGGAATCTTCTTATTCACTGTTTCTAGTCCAAAGCACAATAGTTAGCTTTTAAAAAAATTTTTTTTAGTGATTTACAGCATCACTTTAATATTACTTTTTCAGACCCTGTCTCCAACTGAACTACATTTTATAGCTTACTGTAAAACGAAATCTCCATTTTCCATTTTTCATACTAGCTGTCTTGATTTAGTGCTGATATAATGGCTTTCTTCAGAACAAAGCATTTGGAAGAGTTTCCTGAGCGCTTTGTTTTAGGTGTAGAGTTTGGAGCTAATATATTATTACTGATGAAAGCAATTCTGCCTTTGTAACTTCTCTGAGTAAATCAGACTCAGTTGCAGTGCCCAATTAGGATTTCTGCACTGTTTTTTCTTTATGTACAACAGGAATGATTGCATCTTTTTTGTGTTTGTGTGATTATTTTCTTCATAGAACTAGTACAGTGGGTGCCTACAACACTTGGGTTTTGGATAGAATTAGGATCCAAGTATGTTTAAACCAATCTTCTTGAACTATCTGTTTTCTTTCATACTCAGCCTTACGCTTAAGACAAAATGTCCTCTGCTTTCCGCACTGTAAAGAAAATGTCAGAAACAAAGCAAGTCTTTGTAGTGTTGTAGTCCCAGAAGTATGGTGATGTACCCAGGTGACAAAGTTCTGTTGTTTTCATTTAAATGTTGCAGAGAACAGTACTGTTACCTGTGATTCCTGTTAGGGGTAGTATTCTTAATAGTTTTGGTCTGAGAAACATTCCCACCTTTGAGAAGGAAAAAAATAAATCTTTTATTTTTTAAGATAAATTCATAGGTTTTGTAACCTTTCCTGCACACTCTACTTATTGTGGACCACATCACTGCAGTAATGGTCTTATTTAATATATCAGAAGTAAGAATAGTGTTTACACAAAGACAGCTTTTATTTGGGAAATATCTGGTTAATACAGAATATCCAAATATAAGATAAAATGGAATTACTAATTACCTTTTCCTGCAGTATTCCGTAGTAAGTGATCAGGAATAGACTGTAAGTATTATTCTGCAGTATTTTTCTAATGAACAGAGGGTAAAAGAAATATTGTGTTAACATACTCTGACCAGATGCCATGCTGTATTTGCATGGAATTCCCATTGGGCTTACTGCATCATTGGGGATGTGGTGTGGGGTTTTTTAAGTTGTAGTAATAGAGGAGAAGGAAGTAAGTATCAACTGTTGAGGCGACTGTACTTCATTGTGCCAAATTCTCTTTTATTAGTCTCCAAATTTCAAAAACATTAGTAATACTAAGTTATTTTAAAAAATAGAACACAATTAAATCTCTCTAAAAAAATTTACAGTGTGTTTTCATTTACCACTTCTGCAAAGGGTATTTTACTTTTTATTTTGGTTGTTATTTACTGAAAGTTTTTTTTACTTGAAACCTTTGGTTCCATTTTAGCTAATGTTTCAATCATGGTTTTATATAATTTTGATATCTATTTTATATATATTAAATATATAATTGTATATATATTAAAGCTTATTTATCTGTATATTGCTTAAAATTTTCACCCTGCATATGGAAAAGTATGGAGAAAGTAATAGAAAAGATGAGTGAAATCATGAGAGAAATTTGTTACAGACTGACTTTGGTATAAAGGAGCCTGTACTTTGTTCTTTAGGGCTGGGAAGCCATTGAAACTTTATTCTTTGGAACTCTGTTTTGGAAACAAGCATTTGTCAGTTACTCAGGAGTCTTACCTCTGTTGAAGATGTGTTTATGTCTTCCTTTAATTGTACTTTTCCTTTCTACCTAACTTTTGGTGCTTAAAAATTTTACTGCATTCTCTTAAAGTGAGAGGAGTGGTATTGGGAATCCCATCTGATGTTATCAAATCTTAAAAATCAAACAAATGCCATGACGATAATGTAACATTCTGAAAGCAACTCAAACAATCAGAACTCCATGCATCTGGAAACTGAACATGCAAGGTGGAGAGGTGCATCTGTTCTGCTGCTGCATGCCCTTTAACCCCAAGTGCTGACATAAAATGTGTTTTTCAGAAGATCCTGACACATCTGAAGCTAAAGCTGTAATTTTTCCTGTTTTAACTGTGGTTTGTCAGACTCTGACTCAGAACTTTCAGTGGAGTCTAACGTGGGAAAGCGTGTTCAGACAAGACTCCAACCCTCTAAATGAAAGATCATGTAGCTGCCTTTTTGTTTGGATGGGTAAATGATGATTGTCGATCCAGTTGTATTTCACTGTCAGAAAAACATGATTTTGGGAGGTTAGGTTTTTTTAATTTTTTTTTTTTTATTTTGGTGGTTATGGGGAGTGAGGGAAGAAGCTGAAGAAGAAGCAGGGGGGAGATTCTGCAACTGACAACATCAGTTTTCTGCCAGGATGCTTCTTTTGGTTTTGTTCGTTGTGCTGCAGTTCTTCAAGTTTCTGGAAGTAGATGAATACTTCTACAGAGCATGATTGCAATGCAAAAAAAAAAAAATAATCCTGAGATTTTAGTTAGAAAAATGTTTATTTAATGACCTTTAATTGTACTGTTATTACATGTGAAGTCATCCTTTTCTGGGGCAAGTAATTATATCTCACATGTGACTTAGGTCTTTAATGTGAAAAATATAATTTCTAACCCTTTTTCTATCTTTGGTCTCTTGATAAACTGAAGTTGTGTTCTTCGCTTACATTGGTAAAGATCAGAAGGTTGTATCTGTGCAAAAAGGTGCATTGCTGTAATCTGTGGTCACGCTATAATCTGTGGTTATGCTGTGACCCAGGTGTTGCAAAGAGAATGAGAGCTTTAGGTTGTTGATGCGGTGGGTTTCTTTGCATACCTCATTTACTTGGGTCACTTTAAATATATTTGCATATAGTAGCTGTCTGATCTGTGATTTTCAAACTTTGCTAATCATTTCAGGGGAAAAACACTTTCCTAATTATACATGGCTGATTACTCTTCAAACTAAATTGTGGCATTGTTCAGTGTCCTCCATACCTTTCCTGTAACACTTTTTGTTGTTGTTGTTGTTGTTGTGTCACCATGAGTATTTCCAAGAAAAAGTATTTTTGTTTGTAATCTGTTTATCTCCTTATTTTTACATTGTTAGAATAAAATCATGTAAGATGTCAGGGTTCCTGACTGGTATGTTCTGCTTGGAAGGAGCCATGAAACAGTGGCTTCCAACTGCAGTAAATATTGACTGAGTCCCTGAGCTGAGCCTTGCTCAAAGGTTGCTCTGAAGACATGGAAGGCATCTATTGTTCCTTGTCAGTCAGCACTCCATAGCCAAGGCTAAAGTATGCATGTGTTAGGAGAGGAAGAAAGGCAGTGCGGGAAATTAAGCAGTGAACACAGCCGAAGGTGCAACTGCTCAGCACAGGGAAAAGGGAAGTGTCCAACAAAAAAGAGGCAAGGGCTTGCTGCAGGTTGCATAAAGCTTTGGAGAAGTGGTGTGTCCGATACCATCCACCCTCTTTCTGCGTGAAGTGCTAGATGAACGTAGCCTTAGCATCACTTAGGTAGCATGGGCAGGGGGGGATACTAGCTTTTTCCTTCAGGCGATAGTTCCTGCCAGAAATTCTGTAATCCTTTGTGAACAGCTAGGCAGTGAAGGTGGGTTCTTGGACAGCTCTCTGTCCCCCTCCGTATTTGAGGGTCTGATCAGAGCAACTATGGATGAAGTTGCTGTGCAGAAAGCAGGCAAGATGCAGAGGGTGTAGTTTAATTAGGCTACCACTTTTTATTAATTCATTTGGGAACATAGCTTGGCAATAAAACACAGACTGCAGATTGTTGTGCTTTCCTTGGCCAGTCCAACCTGATTGGAGAAGCTTCTGTCAGCCAGTGCTGGATGGGTGATGGACCCTTGCTCTGAGGCAGGATGGGGAGCTGTCCCATCTATTCATACCTTCCTGTCCCCTTTCTGTTTTTCTTAGGAGTGTTTTTTTCCTAAGTTCCTTTCAAATTCTTATTTGCCAGGGTATTTAACTTCTTTTTAGGATAAGTAGTTGTGTTGGCTGGGTGGGTAATACAGCCTACTATGTTATATTAACCTGAACCAAATCTCTATATGCATATAGATCCCTGACTTGCTGTGATGAAAGTGAAATTCTTCTCACCAGGCTTTCTAGCTCCCTCCCTCCCTTTCAGCCCAAGAAAAGCTTTCAAAGAAAAATATGATTAGCATTGTACCTGCTGCAGTCTTAAAAAAAGTAAAAATCTTCCCTGCTGATTAATTTTTGCTTCTAGATAGGTGCTCCTTGAATGTGATAAGAAAGATGTATCTTCCACATTTCACAATGGCCAGCTGTCCTGCTACCTTCCTATTTTGTATTAGTTATGTTCTCCATTCCCTCCTGTCCTTCAGTCTAGGTGATGTAAGGAAACTTCAAAGGACCCATGACCTCCTTTTCTTCCTACTAGCAAGACAAAGCCTTGCCCTCTGTGTTTAAGATCACAGAAATGACGGTGTATCTATCTCATTATTGTAAAGCATATTGGGATATTTTGAATATGAAAGGAGCTGTATAAAAGCAAATTCTGTTTACTCTCCTCAGATGGGAATAGGATTGTCTTGTTACTGCAGTGGTCCTTTATCTAAGAAGAAGTGCTTGACATACTGCTAATAACGAGTTTGCTCTGCACTTTTCTTGCACTCTCTAGCAGCACTGTAGCAGAATGAAAACCAGTCTTCAAGGTTGGGGCAGGAGGAGTTGAAACAAGGATGGGAATTGCCTGAAATATGAATATGCTGTTGATAAGAAACTTCAAGCACAGTGCCTTAAACCTAGTAAATGCATTGTTTTTCAGGCTTATAGAGAGTGGTACTATTTCAAAGCTGAAAAAAAACCCCTTTTGATAAGTAGGTAACACATTATTATAGATCGCTGTGGAGTGATATGAATGAATTTTATTTAACAAGGGTTTTCATTTCACTAGAGATCACCCGATTTGTTGTGTAGAATACTTAAGAATATAAAATCTGTTAGGTTAAGTAGATTGCTCCCACCCAAACATTTTTTTTCCTTTTTTTTTTTCTCTAATGAGAATACTCTATGTAAATTGAGTATCCTGATTGCCAGATCCTGTTAAAGTTTGTTTATCTGTTCTGAAGACAAATGCATAGTTGAGGCACTTGTAGTTGTGATGCAGAAGAGGAAGGTTTATGATTATTTTTTTCTGCAGTGAATCTGTTTTCCTTTGAACTAGTATTTTAAACACATAACAGACTTATATCTTGTTAGTTTTCCAGTTTTAACCATTACTTATGTTTTCTTCTGTCTTGGAGTTTAAACCAACAGCTGGAAAATATATTTTATTGAAAACCACTGCATCACAAACACCAACTTTAAAAAGTTAAACATCATTAGAAAGAATTTTTGTATATGCCTTGAATGCAAAGTGACTTTCAATAAAACCCGCATAAGGAAACAAGTAGCCAGACTCTTGTCTAGGCCAGTTTTCTTTTCTTTTTTAATATCCTTCTCATTTGTGTGTATGCCTCCCTTCCTTCTTCCTCACCTAACACAACAATTTTCATATTATGCTTGATGTTTTACAGACAGGAAAATTCCAAGTTACTGTTTCTGCAACAATTGGAATGCTGCTCTGTTACATGAGCAGCCGTAAGATTTTTATTTTAACGTTAAAGTATGTGTGTATGAGATAGCGTAAAATGCCTGCATTTTGGAAGGGTTTATTGCTCAGACTGGAAGACAACATATTGTACAAATTATCCCTCTTCTACTTTTAGAATTTAGTGTAGAGTTCTTTCTTTGTACCTGCAAATCCACTTTTCTAAATTACACTTACGTGTGAATTGACTGGCTTTTGTTAAGAAGGAATGACTAATCAAAATTGTAATGTATTTATGTGCTCTCTTTCCTCAGTCTCATGCTAAAAAAAAACCCCAAATTGTGTTTCTTCAATACCGTAGCTGATACTTCAACTGCAATCATGAGTTTTTTAGAAAGCTTGTAAGTCTTAGTAGAAATATGGTCTTACTTTTTTTCTGTCTCTGTAGTGCTACGTTTGCCTGACAGCTCCATAATGCAGCTTTATTCGGTACGCTAGCATTCTAACCAGCTGTTTTCCCATTTTAGCAGAAGTCAGTTTGAAAAACAGGTAGTTGTTGGTAGTTACCACTGTGCACTGAGTTGCATCTGTTTTTTTCAAACTTTTTTGATTCTCTTACTCTGTAAACGTTTATCTGAATTTCAAATTAGTACAATAACTGCACTGTATTAATGCAAAATGCTCTCCTTTGTATGTAGTCATGCCCGCTGTTTCTCTTAGAAGTTCTACAATTATCTTTCCTGTTTTATAATAAAGAAATTTTATGACGGACAATTATTATCACAAAATTGAATGGGTTTATTACAATCTTTTTATTTTATTGTTTTAAATCTAATTCTACCAGGTTTTTCTTAAAAGTCCTTCAAGTATTAAAATGTTGTAAAGGTTGGGAGGAGTTGAATTTCTGCAGCACTCTTCTTGAGAAGAGTTTTATTTTACAGTAGGAGTCTGCAGAGTGGAACAAAATCATTCAAAGACCTGTTAGCTATGTCTCTATGAAAACTGAAGCAACGGGTTTGGGAGGAGGTGGCAACATGGAGTTACATTGCTTAGTGCACTGCTAACCATTAGTTACTATTAGCTAACCATTAGTGCACTGCTAACCTTCCTATTGAAAAAGAACCACTAAGAACAAAGGGAAGAAAAACCCTTATCAACCATGCAGGTACTGATTTTTAGTTCAGCTTCACCATAATCAGTTTCCTAGCTTGATTGGTACAGCTCGTATCCTATGGCAGTGTGGCCTTTTGATGAATTATTTGAAATCACAAAACATGATTAAGAGCTGTTATTCTAGAGCGTGGGGTTTGTGCGCAGGCAGTCTGTTGCTTCAGGTAGATTAATCAGGGATATACACAACCTCTTAACTGATCACAGTTCATGTGTCTGCCTCTGTTTCAGATTCAGAAAGGAGCTGAATTTTATGTGCTTCTGTATTTGTCTATTAACCAGATTCTGCATTGGCTTGTTCATTTGTGACTAACGAAAATGTAAAATTGAGGTTTAGCAGAACTAAACTTAACTTGGCTTGGTGAGTCAGAAACAATAGCAAACAATGGTACTGTAATTGGGCAACATAATGTTATTTCTTGACAGTTGCTATATTTTAATTATAATGAGAGGGTAATTTAGGACGTGAAATTCAGGAAAGTATACACATGTATATTTTTGTTATGATACCTTTTAATTTTTTGGGGGAGGGATTACTGGAATTGCTGCTTTTGCCCACACTGAGGTTATGTGTATATAACTGCTATATATATTTCATATTTATTTAAAAAAAAAAAAGTTGTGACTTACACCTATGAAATAAAAGCAGTTTTTACCAAGCTGTTATGTCTAAGCCAATTTCCTTCTGTTTTTCTGTATCCTTCACATTAGTGTGTATGCCTTGCTTCGTTATTTCTCATCTAATATAACAGTTTTAATATTATGATTGGTGTTTTACAGCCAGCAAATTTCAGGATACATCAATGCAAATTTTTTTTGAAGCATTAAAATTTGCTTCTTTACGTTATGGAGTCCACAACATGCATGGGCATTTTCTTTTGTGTAATTACCTGTCCTATTGCAAGGTATTGGAATAGCTGCACTAAAAAAGGCATAACAAAGTATGAACCCAATGGGTTCCTGAAGGTCTCTGTTGTAGTTTATAGTCCATTATCTGAACTAAAAGTTCAAAACAACATAGTTTTATATCATTTTTGTAAACAGAATATGAAAATACTTATTCAGTCTCTGAGGATGTTAAATACAATTCCAGATCATCCTTAAAAAGCAGATGCCTGGAGAGGATACTCAGTGGTTTGACACAAGGATTTTTGCTAAAACCTGCAGTAACTGCCTCATGGAATATCAAAATTGATGCATGTTTTACAATATTCATGATATCTGGTCTAGCACTCTGCCTTAATGGAGATTAAAGAAAATGATACAGACTTACATATGTACATTTATGCATGAGAATTACTCTTATTAGTCATGTTTTTGAAAAAATGTCCTGAAATTCTGGTCTAATATCTGTAAAAATACTTCAAACATGTCATGTAAGTGCCTGTCTGATCAAGTACCTTTCTAAAGTACAGGGACATTGTAGTGTTTTAGAAAAGTGTGAAACTGTGGAGGGCTGGTTTTATTTGAATTAAGGTATTCTGTTGTTTGTGCTTAAAATAGTTTAAAGAAATGTATAACATGCTTTGTCATGAATAGTTAGTAAACGCAAGTGATCTGATTTTTCTGTCTGCTCTTTTACTTTAGCAGTCAACCTCTGTCATACTGGGAAAAAAATATTTATTTCCAAAAATGGATTTTGCAAATACAATACCTCAAAATACAAAATCTGTAAATTCCAGCTAGAGAGCAGATGTGTCATTTTATCCTTAGGGCCTTACATGATGAATTACTTAATTCATAGTATACAAAACAAATACCTTGAATGGCTTTCAACTTTATTAATGCAGAATTTCAAAATTCTGGCCTCTAGAATATTTTTTAAAACTGCATTTAAGTTATAGCAGTTTCTGAAGATATGCAAATTGCACATTCAGCTTTAGTTTGAAGTACATTTTTGTACTAAAATATAGCAATTGACCAGCTCATATTCTTCATTTTCCACAGCCTCCATTTTCCAGATAATGGAAATTATCTGGAAATATTCCAGTTCAATAATGCCTTTTCAACAGCTTGTCTAAATAATTGCTGAAATGAGAGAAAGCTTTCACTTACTTGGTGAATTGTAAAACACACATAAAAATCCCTGCACTTTGGAAGGGTTAAAGCTTTTCATGAAGGTTAATAGAAAATAAAGAAGTGTAGCAATGTAGTGTTTGTTTGAAGAATTTGAGCCAAGGTGTCTATTTATCTCTAATGGAGGATGACAATGACGGTTTTAAAAAGTCATCCCACTTATTGTCTCCCAACACAAAAACCTTCCGCCTGCATCTTTCAACTTGCTTCAACACTTCTGAAGAAGCAATGGGCAAACTGCTGAATTTTTATTAATCAGCTTAACCTAATGAGATGAAAAGACCTTTTCAGAATTACAGGGGGAAAGATATGCACATACAGAGAAAACTGTTTCTGAATGCTTTCACATCTAGAAATTTTCTTCGTACCAGCTGGGAAAAGACAGACCTCAGTTCTGCTTCTGGCTCCCTCACCTGCCTTCCTCATTTTGCTTTCCTACCTAATTTTAGATCTTCTGCAAGCATATGTTCATGAGGTGTTCCACAGCTTCCCCACTCCTTCAGGAACAAGTAAAAGGAAGACTTAATGCATTTTGGGGTGGGGATGCCTTTGGAAACTGAGGCAAGCAAGCCTAAGCTATAAAATGCAACTCTTCTGATGGGAGCCCTCTTCTAAATTCTTCTTTCCCCTTCCTCTGTCCCTCCCCCCAGCTCCCTCTCCTTTTCTCTCTCTTGTCAAGCCCACTTCATAAACGGTAGCAGCTGGAGATCTTTTTAGTGGTATTCAGGGATTACTGCCCTTCAGGATTTTAATAAGCCCCACTGCCTGAAATGCCTGTGAGGGTGCTCTCTGAGACAATTACCATTCAGGGCTGGGATTGAGGGCCCTTCATGGCCCAGATGGCCAAGGCACTGTGCAGAGACAGATAGCATTCCCCAAACAACAGATCCCTGGAGCAAAGAGAGAGTGTTGGTTTTTGGCTTTTTTTTGTTGTTGCTGTTGTGGGTTCAGATGAGGAGTGGGGAGAGGGAGAAAAGGAAGTGAATAAGGAGGTTCTATCACTTTGCAGCTAATCAAAGCTAAGTTTGCTCATCCTCTTATACATAACTGGATTTAAACTGTGACCTCTTAAGAACTGCAATTTGAGGTTACATATCCCTATTCACTGTAAGGCAGCTGTTCTTTGTAATTTAAAAACACAATACCCCTGATTATGAGGAGTATTTCTTAGCTGCCCCCACAGGAAGAAATAAACTGCAAAGGGCTAGGAGATCTCTTCTTACTTTTGTACTGGGAACAGAGGACAAAAATTGCAGGCAGAACTAATTGGTATCTGTGGATGTCTGGAACAGTCTGCGAAATACAGCTGATTAACAGAGGGGTAAATGTTTAGCCAGAAGGAGTTGCTCATTTAGGTTTGCTTCTACCTGCAGTATGTCATGGCTTCTAGACGAAGCACATGGAAATGAAGTGGTGGACTTTTCCTTGGATGAGATTTTAACCACTGAATTAAAGGAAGCGCAGTGTTTAGGACAGAAGGTTTGGAGTTTATTTTGCAAGGAACGCTCCTTAGTGACTTAAGTGCTTGCAAAGCTACTTTAAGTACAGCCAGAGCTTTTTGGTCTTGCAGTCCTGTGCAAAAAGTGGAAAATGTGGCTTATTAGCTGAACAGCTGTTCTGTGTCTGGATGGACAGACATTAATTTTTTAATCCTTGGACCCCCTGATGTCAGAAAAACCAATTTGTGCCTCTTCACATTAAAGTTAATATTTGTGATACAGAGCTCAGTTGCTGCCCATTTGCTTTTGACTTCTACAATGAATACTTCATTCTTTTAAATCATATTTAATAAGAAAATGAAATGCATCATGTCATAAAAGAGAGAAATTGCCTTAAATAAAAAGCATGCGGCTGGACTGTCTTATGGCTGAATAGTTTGGATGAATGGGACTAATTCTTTAGATATTGATCTTGAGGTTTCTTCTCTCATACCCCAGTAAGCTGAAGCAAGTTGATTTGTGGAATGGCTGAAACTCCAATTTCAAACTTCAGAAAGAGTATTTGATTGCGCTCCAAGAAAAATAATGGATATGAATTGGTGGTAGCATTTGGTATGCTGATAGTATATATGTAAACAGCTCTGCTTCATAAATGGTTGATTTCAAAGAGTTACACTGAATTGAAGTAGGATGATAATTTCTTACTCTAGAACATGTGGTGGTGACCAGGGCACAGACATAGGTTCTGCTGTTTGTTTTAACACTACTGAACTCTTCTGCTTTCCTCTGAATAGTCAGACTTCCCAAGTAGAGCAGCAGTGTTGAGAGGTATCTCTGTGATTAAGAAATAACTTGTGTCAGAAGTAGTAGTACAGGAAGCCAGTTAACCTGATGATGATGTTTCATTAGCTCCTTTCAAACTTCTAAGCGTGATTGCTTGGATATACTCTCATTATAGAACTGAGTATCAGTCTGCTTCTCACTTGCAGTCACATCAGACCCTTTTTTCCTCTGCACTTAAGTGTTACTAGGATTACAAAATTAAAAAGAATAAAACATTCATAAATCAGGGAGGACTTGATTTTAGTAATGGGTGCAGGTTGCTGAACATGTTAACAACTCTGGTATCAACGGCCAAGTGAGCCAGACAGTGCAACGCTTGCAGCAGTTTTTTTAAGTGTTACAGGTATTGAAGCAAACTGCTTGCCATACTTTGATGAGTAGACTCGTCGAAATAATTGGGAAGCTCACTAAAGTGGATAAGGTGAGTAAAATGTCTGCAGTTTTAAGAAATAATACTGTTTTATTTATTATCTTGAATTCTCAAATTCAATTTGCATGAGAGACAGCATTATAAATTAGAACAATTTATTTAACATTGCCGTTTGAGTCGTCTATTCAGTTTGAATTGGTAAGACTGGGAAACTTCAGCTAGAGATAACTTGTGTATATATTAAACCGCGCTTCAAAAAGTGGTATATGGTCTGACACTTTTGAGAATATCCCGCATATGTACTGCTGCATTTCAGTTGTAGGTTGTGGGATGTGAGTTTCATGGTAGAACATACAGGCTTTTATTTTGGTAATAGATAACGTGTAATGTTACATATAATAGCAGCTGTGTTCTTCAGGGACATCAGTGTGATTCGCTGATTACCCTAGAATTCAATGAATATAAGATGGGACTAACTGTCATGACACATCAGGCTAAAACTTTAGCTAGGATGTACAGAACTATTTAGAATAATGGTACAGTGCTTCTGTGTGTCAATGTAATGTTTAACTTGCTTTATGGAGTTGTTTTTTTTTTATATGATTTTGGATCATTTCAAGGTATTTCCAGTTTCTGGCATGTGATTTGTTTTGGGAATGGTGTATTTTCAGAAGGACTTCTTGTCCGTAAGTTAGTGCCATGTGCATCCCCTCACCTCTGGGCATTGCTATTGCAACATCCAAATATTGATCAAAATAAGTATTTAAGCTCCTATATGGTATTTCCTGTATAAGACACATGATTCCTCAGACCATGTTCAACATCTAGGTTTTTTCTCAGTGTTCAAGGTTTTGCCAAATTTTTTTTGGTCTCTATTTTTCCCCAGTACTAGGATGGGTCTAAGTTTTAATATGATTCAGAGATTAATTTCTCACTTACTGTCTTCTGTCAGTAATTCTTTGTTAATAGCAAAGAATGCTAGAGATACATGCAAAGACAGGACTTGAAAAACGGATGCCACCTTTAAAGGCCTATTTGTAACATATAAAAGCATATACTGCTGGAATATTTTTATTCCTTTCCTTCATCTTCCAGCGTGACATGTCTGATTTTAGCCTTTTCACATTTTTTTATTTTAGTGTCAGCAGACAGTGTATGTGTGGTAATTTACCTGACAGTGTCTACTGCTACCAGGTCTAGAAGCCTGATGGAGTTATGGAACAGCATTATAGTGCTTGTCATTCTAAATGTCATGGGCATTTAGCTAAGGGCTCCTACAGCCTAAGTGGATTCTCCAGTTTTTGTTTTAAGAAAGGTATAACCCTTAATTAGTATTTATGCATTTTTTCCTAGTTAATAATACATGCCATGAAATAATTATTGGATCTTAGAATCATAAAGGCAAGTGTGTAAAAAATTGTTTTCCTTTAATTTATTAACAATTTTGACTGTCCTCTGTGTTCTGTATTCCTGAGTAGTCGCAGAAATCACTGTGGAAATACTTCTTATAAGCCTAGATCAGCTGGATAAAATAAAAACAGTAAAAAGGTGGTTGATGGGCCATTACCATAATCTGTAGGTACTATTTATAAACTTAACCAGCAATTTTCAATCTCCTTCTAGTGGAATTAATAGTTTAACATGAAAATGTAATTTATTTTATTAACATGTATTTCCTTCAACTATTTTTCTGTTAAATACAGAATCACATTCTGTACGTGATAAAAAGCAGTTTCATTTCAGAACTTCTGAAATTTTGGACTTCTATCTTATGTCTTCAATGAAGTCTGTGTTTTTAGATTTCTGTTAACAGAGAAGGGTGTTGCTGTCTAAATGCCTCCATGAGCATGTCCAGACCACACTGTTCAAAATGCTGTCCCACAGCACAGTCTGAGACACTGTAAATGGCCAAGATTTTTAGGTGTCCTTTAGTGAAATGAGGTGATAGTGTTAGTCTTCATGTGTGGGAAAGTTAAGGCAATCCTAAAAATACAGTGAAATTTAGCAGTTAATAGGGATCCTTTTCAAAGCTTTTTTTTGATATAGTTTCCCATTCGTATGTTAGGGTGGATTTATTAAATTAGCAGTGTTTTTTTCCATTTTGTGAATTAAACCCATATTCTCATGGGTGAAAAAAAATAAGGGAAACAATTTTTAATGACAAAAAAAAGATGGGGGGCAAAATGTTTCAAAGAATTCATCAGAGTAAAAGTACTCTGGTAATCAGTTGGACCCTTGATATTGGGTCTGGTTTTATGCATTGGTGAACAAAAGGCACTTAATTGGTGTTTATTCACTCCAAGTGTCCCAAACAGTAAACAGGAATGAAAGTGTTCAGAAGTGTGTGCACATCATTTCCTCACAACTTGCCATGACTCCCTGGTGCTTCTGGTTTTGTCAGATTATTAGTCTGTGAAGGAAGAGATAAAGCATTTCCTTGTATTGAATTTGAGCACGCTCTGTGCTTTGGGCTGAATGAAATATTAAAGGCTGTGTGTGATATCACAGATGAGTAGGGCAGGCAAACTTTCGCACGCACATGGAAGGGGGAGGGACAGGACTGAGGCAGAGGTATCCATAGATTCCCAGATTTAGGAGATTGGTTCACGGTTGCTGGTAGTTCCCTGCAACATGCAAGAATGTTCCACCCACATTGTTTTGAATAATACTTTTAATTGTATTTGTAAGCATTCAGGACCGTATGTACTTAGTTGTTAATCCTTCCGTTGACTGTGGCTACTTGAACTATTTCATAAACACAGTAAACATCACTAATTGTAATGAACTCTTCCAATCTAGCATTTCTGAAACCGTGGAACCTGCAAGACGTGCTCCTGCAAATGAGAGGGTGTGGATGTACTGCTCTCGTTTTCATCAATGAGAGATTAATTACAGTTGAGAAGAAAACTAGTAAATGATAGAGTCCACTTGGGAAAGGAAAATACTTTGTGATCCTGTGGGGTGGTTAAAACGTAAAGGGTTGAGCATATTATCCATCTTTTTTTCTCATTTTTTATAAGTATGTGTGTTTGGTATGCATGCTTACGTAGTGGCATACTGTCATTATAGTGAGATGGTCAGAGAAGAATTTCTATAGTGTTCACTCATGTTCTTAATACTGTATAGTACTACACGAATGGTAATTGTCCTATGGAGACATGTTCATGGCTCCTTCTTGATTAAAATTACCTTACCTGTTGGCTCACTGCTGAGACCTTTCATCCCATGGATGGCTGAGGTTTACAAGTTTGGCCTTACCTGTCAGCCTGCCTGTGTGGAACCAGCTGAAATGTATCTATGTTACTTAATGAGAAACCTTGTCTTCAGTGTAAGGAAGTCTTCCACTATGAGGCTGTCAGCTACCTAATCTTAAAATCCATGATAATTACTGTGCCTATAATATGCCCCTCATTATGGCATATAAAATACTTGGCTGCAGAGAACTGCTGTGTGAAGATTGTGCGCTGCATAGCCATCAGCACAAAATAAAACTCTTGGGTAAAAAAAAATAAATAAATGCATAGACATCATACTTGGTTTCATTTGTGCATTTTTTGATGAAGGAGATTTCCAAGTTGTCTGGCAGTGGTACAGCAACATTTTCACACATGCAGTCTTCACCATAGAGGAGCTCAGTGGCACTTCCACAGTCTGGTGTGCCCTTCTGGTCTGTTACGAATAAATGTGCTGTCCCTGGAAGAAAGAGGTGCATAAGGCGTTAAGCAAGGCTATTTGCTGTTGATCAATACTGGAAAAAATATGCAGTAAGAATGTAGTAACATTCCTAAGAAGTTTCTTTGAAATATTCATGCAACAATAAAGGTGAAAATCCTCCTCTTTATTTGAAGGCAACTTAGCAAAGATGCATCTAACAGGAGGAAATATGAAAACACTTTTCCTCAATTACTGATCGTTAGCTCAAAGCAAGTAATGAAATTGTTTCAGAAAATAACTGCATGATTATTTATTGACTTTGGCCACATTGATTTGCTAAATCATATGGATGCTATTAAGGTTTGCTGTTTTAAGCAACAACACCCACTGCCCCCCTTCACCTCTTTCTTTCAATTGACATGGCCAAGTCCCAACACAGTTTTTAAACCACAGTTTGAAAGATGGTGTATTTCAGTTATACATGTAATGGTTTCATATTTCTTAATTCTGTCCCCTTCGCCATCTCTACCCTTTGTATTTTCGAGTTTTTCTGTGTAGCATGACCCTCAGTTCAGATGTGAAACTATGAACTATGTTATTTTATGTGTGCTTTTGGTTCAAAACTCATTTAACTGGAGTGTGGACTATGTTTTCCAAGTGGAAACATTCCATGTATCCTACATTACAACGTCAAATTATTCGTGGATTTTCAAAGCAAACAAAAAATGTAATTTAAAGCCATCTCTCTCAACTTCAGTTTTTTTTCAACAGTTCCCTGGTTGTTTTAAAATAGCATATGTTAGAGCTGTCCCACATCTTATTACTGTGAAGACTGGTGACAGAAATGCTGAATCATGCAAAAGTTATTCTAAAAAACTTGGAGCATACTTAAACTAATCCAGATATTGCGAAGTTGTTCCTTAGCCATTTTTATCTGAGGTGGGCCCCATTTTGACCTTTACTTACGCGTTTTGAAGGAGGTATCAGGTACTTGACCTTCGGCTGTTTGTGCGATAGCTCTGAGTTGCATAGTAGGGGCAAAATTAAACTCTCTGTCATAGAAGTTGTAAAATTTTGTATCAGTGTCCAAGTGGCAGAACTGATGTACTGAACGGCCTAGCAAAGGAAAATGGACTTTCTATAGTTAATAGTACAAAATCAGTTTTTCTGGTGTGCTGTTCCTTAAAAAGGCAGGTTTCTCCTCTACTCTTAAGTAGCCTAAGATTTTTTTACTCCTGCCTTTTATAACTTTAACATTGCACTCCCCGACTGAGACCCCATTTTTAACCTTACCTTTGAATGAGTTACAGGTAAGGGAGTCTATGTACCAGAGATGAAAAGAGTTTGCCGACTTCTCTGGACCATAGACTTTGAAACTTGCTTCTTCTCACATGTGACTGTTAGTAATTCTCTATTCTAATTAAGAAACTCTTTTTTAACCCTCTGTGTTGTTAGACCAACAGCAGCATTGTAGCAGGCTCTCCCCACCATCTGAACAGGGGACTTGTCATTACATTAAAAGGCTGAGCCTTCCCTGTGAGCGCATTGCATCCACCAGCCACGTATCACTGCTAAAAGAAACGTGGCACGCAGGTGTTTAAATTATTTACACTGATAATCGGCCTTTATGTTACATTGCTGAGCCGAGCCTCTGTTATTCTAGTGCATAATTGATAGTGCTCAGTAGTGGAAAAGTTAGAAAAGCGGAAGTAATGTGATGCGAAAGTTGAGTGAAACGGCTAGCTGGCTTCAGCCTGGAGAAGGCAGGGTTGGGACTAGGCATCGTGTCAGGGGCTTGAATTGGCATTGCAGGGGGAAAGGATTTCTTCAGCTGAGACATGTGACTAGTAAGGACTGCTTTGGTAGTTTGTTGCAAACTGCTTACGTAAAGCTTTCAGAGGAATTAGAAATCTGTATTCTCAGAAAGGGGTAGTTTAGTGTGAATCCTGCATGATTTTGCATGGTGCCATGACAGGTGTCAGTGGATGGCAAAAGGGTCGTAGCGCCCTAGTCATTCTAGTAGAGAGAATTTTATAACTAGGAGTGTTTCATAAAGGCTACAGAGCTTCAGAAATTCTGACTGTGTTGTCACACACAGGAATTTCTCACACACAACAAGTAATCCAAAGACAGCTCTGTTTTGGAATGACTTTTGTGATATTCTGGCTATCTTGGATGCAGTTTAGTACAATATAGAATACACCCAATTATTTATAAATATCAATTACATTTATTTCCGGAAGCTTCTGCTGATTTAGAAAGCAACTTAATATCTCATTTCTGACATAAATATTGAAATATTTTGTAAATAATGTATGTGATATAAAATATGAGCTCAGTTTAAAGGTTTATTCCTGCCATCCCCTCGCTTGGTGGGGCTTGTTTAAATTTCAGTCAGTGGTTTTATTTTTCTGTCTCTCCAGCATGCTACATGCGTGTCTTGTATGGTAATGCACCTCACACCATGATATGACAGAGGAGTGATTGCTTCTCCAATAGGAAAATAAATAACCTTTTTATTAAACAATAATGATCCTTGTCTGGGGCTTTGGCCTGTATGTACTAAAGTCTGTAAAAGGTTAGTACTAAATTGTTTTGGAACAGCAGTAATTCCTTTGTTGCTAGTTTTTCTAGATGAATGTCCTTATCAGAACCAACCACCCACCCCCACCCACCCCAGCATTTCTTGATGTTACCATCAGGATAAAAAAAAAAATGTTTTACTACAGAAACAAGGAAGATGGTCAGAGTAACGAAGTTAGTCAGGAAGCTATTGTGGTTTGTATTGCTGATTTCTAGGTACACTGAATTTTTTTGTAGCAGTATTTGTCTTTGAGGCCATTTGTCTTATTTAGTCACGTGGTGTAGCTGCAAGCAGAGCTCTTGTGTAACTAGAAATGAATAGTACTAATGAGCAGTACTTTCTCCACTCTCCACTGCAACTAGTGTTTAACCATGTGGTGTAGTTGCAAGCAGACTTCTTGTGTAACTGGCAATGAATAGTACTAATGAGCAGTGCTTTCTCCACTTTTGTGAAAACAAGGGCTGCAGCTTGTGTAAACACTACTGGTGTAGCTGAAATGGATATATTGTGACAATTGATGCACGGCTGAAATAAATATTTGTGCACCTCACTTATTTTGATAGAAATTGATGCACTTCTGACAGCTGGAGCCCTTGACACACACAGTCTTTAATGCACTTGGACTGATGATGTGTTTTTACACTAACAAACACACTTTCTTGTGTGCATGTTGTAAATGACCACACACTATTTAACTAAACCTCTATCTACTTACATTAACTTTGTACACAGAGCTAGTTCTGGCATTTGCATGCTAAATGCTCACTCTGACAATTCTTCATGTGATATAGTGGATAATAACTTTTATTATTATTTCTGAGCAGAGAAAATGAATGTTTCATCCCCGTTTGTTGTTAAGAATAGTGCAGAGATCCCAAATCATTTCACCGCTGTGCTTTAATAAGCTTATCTCATTAATATTTCCTATATTAATTCAAACAAACAAACAAAGAGCAAGAAAATACGAAAAAAAAAGAAATTAAGGAAATCTTGCAAAGTTTATTATGACAATAAAAATGAAAAAAAGTGTACAAAATTATATTTCATATAGAAAAGGAGGTGTTGTAACATTTAATGAAGCAACACAAATCCTTACAGCTTCTTTGATGATGGTGCTATAAAACACCCTAATAAGCTGTAAAGAAGGGAACCTGTGTCCTGTTGAAAATAATGACTATAGCAAACTCTTGTGCCACAACATTAGGGAGGCAAAAACAGAGAGAAAAGTAATTAGATGCTGAGGAAGAAAAATCCTCAAGCAATCTTTTTACCTGGCATTGCATTAAACAAGAGCTGTAAGGTTATGATATTAAGAAGCACAGTTTTTTCAATTAGAAAACATTGTGATGAATTTGATTTTGTTAAAGTTATTTGCACACCAGAAATTGTGTTCCAGAATAAGGAAATCAGTGTTTTCAGATAGGTACATACCATTTCTACATTTCTATCTATTTGTATAGATACATGATCATGTGTCTGTGTATATGTAATTGCTATAAAAACTCACAGTTTTGCAGACTCTTTCTGTAACACAAGTATATGAATATCAGTGTCTCTAAGTCAAGACTCTAGCCTACCTTTGGCTTTGGAAGGAGGAGGAGGAAGAGAAGACTTTGTGGTGTGAATTGGGGTCTGTTTTTCCTTGGCTTCCATCTTTCAATTCATTATTTGAAACATCTGCTTTAAAGAAAAAGATCTGTAGTCCTTCAGTTGGGTGAAGGATTTAGCACTGGCAGAAATTCATATCCCAGCTGCAGAGGTGTAATGGGAATAGTGACAGGCTGAGTTTTAAAGGTTGTATCGGGAAAGTTCTTGCATGCCAGCACAGTTACTATTTCTTGTGTATTATACACCTTAGTGAGTCACCAAATTTAAGTATTTACAATTTAAGAAGTCAGGTATTCGATCAAATGTTCTTGAAATGGGATATATCAATCTATGACACATTTTCAGATGTAGGCTACTAATATGTGTCGGTTTCTTAATGCATTGTTTACATCCCAGGACTTCAGCAATCTAAGGTTTTGTATCTTGTTTTTGAGTTACCTTCTGTTGCTGGGACACTTTTTCTAAGATAGCTATATATATTATTTGTAATATAAATGTGTCTATGTACACATACATAATTATATTTGTAAGATAGCTATATATTTAGTAGCTAGAAATATGTAAGGGTATGAAATTAAAGAGTCTCCTTTCTGCTTCTCCAGAAAAAAAGATGGGCTCTGTTTTCTCAAACCTGTCCAGCTATGTTCCTTGTTAAGACTGTAGGGAGAAGGCTCTGATCCTTTAATACTTAGTTGTAATTGTTAATTAGTGCTACATTGTAGTAAATCTGTCTTGTAGAACTATATTTCCTATTGATCCAAAATTAAACTGTTAATCATATAATTGTTTAGATTGGAAGCGACACTTAAGATCATCAAGTCTAACCATTAATTTAACACTGCCAAGTCCACCACTAAACCATGACCCTCAGTGCCACATCTACTTGTCTTTTAAACACCTCCAAGGGTGGTGACTCAACCACCTCCCTGGACAGCCTGTTCCAATGCTTGACAACACTGTCAGTGAAGAAGAAATTTTTTCCGAATATTCAGTCTAAACCTCCCCTGGTGCAACTTGAGGCCATTGCGTCCAGTCCTATTGCTTGTTACCTGGGAGAAGAAACTGACACCCACCTGCCTACAGCCTCCTGTCAGGTAGCTGCAGAGAGCGATGAGGTCTCCCCTAAGCCTCCTCCAAGCTAAAAAAACCCAGTTCCCTTTGCCACTCCTCAGAAGACTTTTCCTATAGACTCTTCATCAGATTCATTGCTCTTCTTTTCAGCATGCTTCAGCACCTCGATGTCCCTCTTGCAGTGAGGGGTCCAAAACTGAACACAGGATTCAAGGTGCAGCCTCACCAGTGCTGAGTACAGGGGGACAATGCCTTCCCTGGTCCTGCTGGCCACACTGTTTCTGACACAGGCCAGGGTGCTGCTGGCCGCCTGGGCCCCCTGGGCACACTGCTGGCTCCTGCCCAGCCGGCCGTCACCCAGCACCCCCAGGCCCTTTCCCACCAGGCCCTTTCCAGCCGCTCTGCCCCAGCCTGTAGCGCTGCGTGGGGCTGGTGTGACCCAAGGGCAGGACCCGGCACTGAGCCCTGCTGAACCTCATACAACTGGCCTGGGCCCATCGCTCCAGCCTGCCCAGGTCCCTCTGCAGAGCCTCCTGCCCTCAGGCAGATCAACACTCCCACCCAACTTGGTGTCATCTGCGAACTCACTGAGGGTGCAGTTGATCACCTCATCTGGACATTGATAAAGATAAGGAACAGGACTGGCCCCAGTACTGAGCTCTGGGAAACACTACTGGCACCAGCCACCAGCTGGTTGTAACTCAACCACCACTTTTTGGGCTTGGCCATCCAGCCAGCTTTTCACCCAGTGTAGAGTATACCCATCCAAACCATGAGCTGCCAGTTTCTCCAGGAGAATGCTGTAGGAAACAGTTTCAAAGACTTTATGGAAGTCCAGGTAGACAACATCCACACCCTTTCCCTTGTTCACTAAGCGGGTCACCGTGGCATAGAAAGAGATCAGGTTCATGAAGCAGGACCTGCCTTTCATAACCCCATGCTAGCTGGGCCTGATCCCCCGGTTGTCCTGTACGTGCTGTGTGATGACACTCGAAGTGGTCTGCTCCACAACCTTCCCTGGCACCAAGGTCAGGCTGACAGGCCTGTAGTTCCCCAGATCCTCCTTCCTGCCCTTATTGTAGGTGGGCATCACACTGGCTAACCTCCAGTCTGCTGGGATCTCCCTGGTTAGCTAGAACTGCTGATAAGTGGTTGGAAGTGGCTTGGTGAGTACTTCTACCAGCTCCCTTAGTACCCTTGGGTGGATCCCATCCAGCCCCTTAGACTTGTGTGTATCTAAGTGGTGTAGCACGTCGCTGATTGTGTTTACTGCTTTGACTGGAGCAGTGTGCTTAGGGGTGGTTGGTGAGAATCCAGCCTGGGGCATGGTGGTAGATGGCTAATGAGCTTTCTATCAAAAGGATGACAGTTAAATCTCAGATCACAGCACCAGCCAGGCTGGAAGGGACCTCAGGAGGTCTCTAGTGCTACCAGGTGCCCCTGAAGCCATCCCTGCTCTCAATGGACAGGGCCAACTCCACTGGCCTCTCTTTGCAGGGCCTGTGCTACAGCCGTGATGGTCTCTGTGGCCTCAAGTGCAGCTCACTCCAGTCTGTCTGGAGCAGCAATGCATGAGAGGATTACACAGAACATACATAAACCACAAGACCTTATAGTGCTGTTCCCAGAGGGGTCTGTGCAGGGTGTCCAAACCACTCATCTGTCGCACTGAACCAGGAGGGGTCAGATTGTACCTGTGTCTCCCACCTCCCAGCTGCCATTTCAAGCACTTAGGCTCACTTGAGCATCAAGCCTTTCGTCAGCACTGGGCTGGCCCTCTGCACGCCATGGCTGTCGAGGGAGCCTGCTGCTTACGCCTTGGGAAGAAATAACTAACCCGCATTGCCATTCCCGCAGTCCGCTCACCATGCAGGAGGTGGAGGCTTCTAAGAAATGTTTTGCTCTCCTTAAGTAAATCGGAACATAATTGTTTATTTTCATTTAGGGTCATTTTGAGTCTCTTTTATTAATTTTTCACATACTACTTCCTCTGCTGCCAGTCTCAGGTGTAAATCTCAAAACATCTTGACCTCAGAAGCTGCTCATTTTTTTGTTTTGTTTTGTGTGTGTGCCTGTATTTTCTTTTTTGATGTGCTTCCTGGGTTAAAAAAAAAAAGTTAAAACTGAAACAAATATTTCCAGAGGCAGGTTAAGTTACAGAAGCTGCCAGTTCCCTTCTTGGCTGCTTTTAAAATTATACTAGTTGTCTCAGAAACTTGTGTCTAAGATGTGCATTTGAGTAAGTGCCTTCTGTCACATAGCTTCCCTCTTTTCTTGGTCCTTGTATTTTTTCTTTTTGTGTCCAACAATATAGTTCTGTGTTTGACTTTGTAGGGAGAGAGGTGTCTTTAGAGGGGAGGGCATACTTATCAAAGTGTATAGCCTGTTTCTTGGGAATTGCATATCTGGATGGTCTGGATAGCTCCATGGTGTTTACCTGACTTCTTACTGGCCTTATTTATGATTTGTGCTTGTGGAGAGAGCATAAATAGCTGGGGAGAAAAACATGCAGGGAATACTATCCTGCAGATGAAGGGAGGTGGTGTATTTCTGTATTTAGCTTATCTTTCTCCACTGGAGAAGGAAGAATTAGTGTATCCTTCAGGGACATAAAAGATTTTTATTCAGAGTAATTTATAGCATGGACTAAGTACTTTTTGTAGCTGCCAAGTGTTTTTTTTTTTTAATGTTTTTGGAAGTAATAAGGCAGGATTACAAACTATAAATTATTGTAGCAGTAGCTGCTCACAAGCTTGCCCACCCATTCATGTTGCATAGTACTTTAAGGAAAGTTATATTTAATTTCACTTAATGAATACTTAGGACTGAGTCCACTCAAATGCTTTGATGGGCTGTTAAATTTACAAATGTCCTGCAGCTATAAATTACCGGTAAAGATTAGTAGAAAGAGTACATTGCCATATATTTCACAAGATTTACTTAATGCCACAGTCTTTTTCTTTTTTCCCAAACTGGAGACTCACAAATGGTACGGCAGGATATGCCCACCATCTGTGACTTTAAGGTTTAACTAATTTCTGGTGGTTTGATTATTTTTTTTCTGTTTGTTTTTCTTATAAGAAATGAGCAGAAGGATGTGTGTACATTTGTTACCTCATGGACAACAAAAGGCAATATAGTAACAATTAAATCTGAGAGAAATACCTTCTCACCTACATATGGAAGTCAGATAGTACTTTCTATTCTCAAATATTATTGAGTGTTGCTTCTAACAATAGAACACATACTAACCAAACTTAATTAAAGGCTTAGTCATGAAAATCATCTGTGTAATCAAGTAGCCATTATTCTTTGACTTGACTGATACTTTTTTAAGTGGAAAAGGTTTATTTTCACTAGTCTATGGGTTTTGGAGTTGAGCCCAAAATAATTTACTTTGTATATATAACTGAAGGGCAAATGCAGTTTGTACCTTTTTGAAACAGATTTGGTTTTTTTTTAATGTGAAGGGGACAGCTTGAACAGCAGATGAAACAATTGCATTTCTTGTCTCTTGCTTATTTTCCAAATTTGTATAAATCAGCTGTCAAGCTCTAGAATGAATTGTTCTCCTTCTTATATTCTTGAATTTCAGTTGGGTTTTAGATAAAGAAATCTGGCTGCTTTGATTATTTTTTATCTTTAACATGTCATGTTGTCCTCCCATCATCCCCTAAAAATAATCTTTCATTGCACTTGCTTTAATAAATGTAAAAGCTGTGGGTAATAGATTAGAAGTAAAAATGGTACTGATTGATAACTGTGTATGAACAGCTCACTTAAGGAGTAATAAATGTGCTTTCCTAAGAGTATTTTAAATAAGATACTTTTAAAGAATTTTTTTTGTTGATTATTTTTCTGTAAATGTATATCTGAAAATGAGTGATAGCTCTGTAGTTTTGCATGACCGAGATTTTGTGGAGGGAAACATTGTTGTGGTTAAGTGCCTTTGAGGAGAGCCCTGTATGGCTCTGAGGACTTTTTAAAAATATTGCTAACTCTCTCTTGTGTAGGACATTAGGAATTTGTGGGATATTTAATATGTTATAAAGTATAAGACCTGGAGAGTTGTCAACAAAATTTTCTTTTTTTTTTTTTTTTATTGGATGACTAATAAAATTGTGGTGCTGTTTCTAGGTAGATGCTATCTTCCTGTGAAGACAATAAAAATTACAGACAGAACGTAGGCTCCTACAAAGAATCATATGGGAGATAAATGTTTCACTGGTCGTAGATTATGGGACAGAATTCTTAGTGGGGGTCTTACAGCAGGAATTGGGTTATTAAAGTACAGTAGTTACCTTTACATGTATTAATAATTAAAGAGCTGTAAAGCCATTTTATATTATACACTAAACAAGAACATGGACTCCCTTACTATTATTTTCTCAAGAAAATAATGTTTGTTGTCTTCAGAAGAGTCTTAAGAGAAAAAAAGCAAAGCAACTTACTAAAAAATCACTGATAGGAAAGATATCCCATATATAGTTCATCCTGCTTAATTTGAACTAGATCTTTTCAGTGCTGTGTCTGATTTAAAGGACGGTTGAGGAAAGTTGGTATGTGATTTTTCAGAGGAGTTGTGTGGAAGTTTTTTTGCTTTATATGGGAAATGCAGCAAGACACTGCAGTTTTTACCTTTAAGTACTGGGGTTTTCTTATGTGGTAGGTACCAGCAAATTCTTCTTTGTATCCGATGTTCATCTGAAGTTTTGACACTGAGATAGGAGATGTATTTTAGAGGTATTTCAGAATTCACTCAATCTGAGATTTGCATCTTTTGATTTCTCTAACAGCCTGACACCAGTAGGTATTGCTATTGCTGATGTAGCTGGGGAGCAGTACCATAGGACCATATAAGAAGTTGTTTGATACCCCTCTTCAGAAACTGGGAAAGACACTTAACATGTAGGACAGGAAACCTCAGAAAAGATAATATTTAAAAGTATTTGTAGGTCAATATATTAGGATTGATGGCAAGTTAGTAAGGTCGTTGAACTGTGAGCACCGCCAGATGTTCTGATGAATAGCTTGGTGAGTAAACTATTGCAAGTCACTTGACTTTTCTCTGCCAGGAATCTCAACTGTAAAAACTAATATTAAAAGTAGGACTTATATGTGATTCTTGAGAGCTACTGCCAAATAATGATTTTAAAATTCTGTATTTGTGTTCTAGTATCAGCAAAAGAGTAGGAAGTAGATGGTAAAGGAGATAGGTGAGCCAGAAACCTCTTAAGACTAATGTGAGCGTGGTAGATTTTTCTGAAGGCAGGTAATTCTTTGGAAACTGTTAATACAAACCAGGTGGAATAATACCTGGATATTCTGAAATCTGCATGCTAAGACATTGGAATTTGGCCATTCATTAAGTAAAACAATTAAAAAAAGACAATTTTTTGAGCTTTGGTTTTGTAGGGAGAGAACTTAAGGAGACAGTTAACTGTATTTTCTCCTTAAAGATGCCATTTTCTGAAGTTCTGCTCTGCCATTTTTGACAACTATACTTTGCAGTGATCAGTCATTTCTGAAAGAGAGTAACTGAAGATTAACAAGGATATCATTAATGTCATTAATATACAGTTTTATATTTTACATCATTAATAGTAGATTTTTACTTGAAAACAAGCGATTTGCTGCCTTGTGGATAGTTTCACTTTTTAAAAAAGTATCTGAAAGTCTCCCCACAGTTTTTGTTTCTGGTCGTGGCTGATTCAACAATATTTGTAAGAGGTATGTACCCAAGGGAAGCCACACCTGTATTGATTGCACCTTATGGAAAGCAAGAATGTAAATGTTGGGTCAGTGTTTAAAAGTCAGAAGTGCAGTGTTTAAAATCCAAGAGCTGTGTCTATTGAGGGATGTTTTTAGTGCCTTCTTTAGAAGTGTGAGAGGAGCGGTAGCAGTTTGCCACACTTACACAGTTTGGTGAAGATCAGATCTTTTTGAATTCATTGCTTGTGAGTTATTATTTCTAATCACACGCTTGATTCACTCCAGCTAAATGACTCTGACTGAAAAGGCAGGGATTTAAATGTAAAACTGTAAGTATGTATTTTAACTGAAAATAGGGATCATCATGGAATGTGTTCTCAATCAGCACTTGACATTCATCTGAATATATAGCTTAAAAGGAAAAAAAAAAAAAAGGTAAGCACTGTTCTATCCTTGGGCATGAGCAGAGTGTGGAAAACTGTGATTGAGCTCTGAGGATGAAAATGGAAGCCCTGGAGGGTACATAGAAATAATAAAACTGAGGCCCCTGATGGTGTTATGCTAAGTGCAGTTAATATTGCAAATGTACTATGAGAGGAAAATCAAGTGACCCTTTGAAATCCTTTCTGAGATTGCCAAGTCATTTTGAAGTTTCAGAAAGATACCTATAAATGAGCTAACGAAAGAACTGATTTTTAGAATAAAATGGGAGTATATGCAAAAGTTATCAATGTTTGGAAGATGCACGCTACTGTTTCCCAGACAAGATGATCTTACAAGATGCAAAGGAGAGTTTTTCGTTTTGTTTAATTTTTTTAAAATAAGGGAGAAGTAATGCTACTTGCAGATTCTTTTTTTAATAGGTATTGGAATTGTTTTTTTTCCCTGTCCTTCAGATACTTGACTGTAATTTTTGTTTTATCTCATAATGCAGATGGAGATTGAAGTGTATAAGATACTGATCGAGCTCCTTCTAGATTCAACAATTTCTTGTTCTATTATTTTACAATTTAATGGTGAACAAAATGCTTTTTGTCCCAGCAAACCTGTATGCTATGGAATATTCAAGATGACAGAAGGAAATTGGCTGTTACAAGATGTGAATGTATTTGAAATTGGCAACCATAATTAAGAATAGAATTGGCAAAGTGAATCCTTTGCAAGGTCTAACAATGAAAATATCTTTTGTTTTCTTTTTAAGAGAGAAAACTGGCAGCATATGTGGATAATAAATTATGAGATCTGTTATTTTGCAATTGTTACGTCCAACCCATGATCTCATTGAAATCAGTGGAAAAAACTGCTGTTGCCTTAAGTAAAATCATAAGGATGATCTTTCGGAGAACAAAAATTGAGTTAACCTCTAATAACTCCATGTGTGTTGGGGTTTTTTTCTGGGTTTTTTTTTTGTTTGTTTGGTTTTTTTTAAGGCAAGTCACATGTGCTCAGTTTTTGCTTAGGAGATTATTATTTCTGTGAGTTCTAGCAATTTAAAAGTGAGGTGATTTATAAGGCGATTTCAGACATTTTGACTTGTTCAGAGTATTTGGTTTTCTTACAGGTAGAGGATGCTGATGGAACATTCAGCCATAACAAAACTGTTTTACATTTGCAGATGAGAGTAAGATTTGCATTTACTGGATGTCATAGATGAGAGTAAAATATGGTTCATGTTGGTGCATGTGGTAGACAGCCCCATACACCAGTAAGAGTATTTTTGTGAAGGTTGTCAGATAGTCACCACAGACAGGTGCTTGAGTGGCTGTAGGTTCTCCTGGGATCTGAAGGTTAGACAAACTGCTCCTAGGATTTAAACAGGGCAGTTGTTTCATGTCAGTTTAATTATCCTTATGTTTTGTGAAGCAGTCACTCAAGTGGTCTGGAAATATTAGGAAATTGGAGGCTTTCACAGCTTTAAGGGCAAAGTTCTGATTGGGTTTGTTTGGTATTCATTCACTTTGTGATAGTGTTAATGCAAGTGATGGGCTGTTAGAACCACAAGGCATGCTTAGTGCCAGTACAAGATGTAATCGAGACACTATCATTCAGCAGGAAATGCCTTTCAGTCCAATTTTATTTATATGAATTTACTGTGCAACTCAGTAATCTCTGCTTGGGGTCATTACTTTGATTTTAACTTAGCAATTTAACTCCTGAAGTGCTTCAAGTAAAAATATCCTTGAAGGAGTAATAAGTTTAAATAGCTCTGAATCAATTGAAAATAGTTTTTTAATGTAGTTCAGGCTGGGAGTGCAAAGTGGCAGGAAAACAAGTAGATGGAGGAGGAAAAAAGAGATTAAGCATAAATAGTCACACTGTGCCGTACAGTTAAAGAATTTAGAGATGGGGCAAAAAGGTTAAATATACCCCTTTCTAGCATCCTGGTATTAATAAATATCTAGTAACAATAAATAAAAAGTAATCACCCAAAAATATTTACTTCAGTACTTGGGTTTTTTTGTTGTTGTTTGGCTTTGATTATTTTTATGTCATTACTAATACAGGAGATATAAAAATGTAACTACTGCTTCCTAAATTAACAATTTAGTTACTAAATGCAGAGAAAATGTCTTAACATAAATAAAATAAAAATCTCTATAGTCATTTCAGCCAACCCCATTGCTTTTATAAAGCACTTGAGATTTTATTTTCATTAGCAGTGAGAGGCACTTTGAAATGAGTAACTAGCAAATAAACAGACTGAGATAATTCAAGTTTATATTGTTGAGTTAATAAAACTAATAAAATCTCTACATTTCCCAAGGTTTTCCATTATTACTATTTAATTTTTTTTATTGCAGAAGAAAATTGTTAGGGTTATATTGTCTTAAGCATCATGGAAATTTTCTTTACCCGTTTTATGTTCTTTTATGACTTGATGAAGAAAATGAGGCTTGCTTTGCAGCTTGTGAACAGGGAAAATGCATCTTTTTAGTAGTTTCATCGGGGTGATTGTTTGGTTCCTCATTGTCTTTTGCCTGATGGTGTGTGCTTGAAGGTTCATTTCTAAAGCAGCTTTCCCTCTAAGAGGATTCTGGCAGCATAGTGAAGATTTTACAGGATAGTAAGCAGAAAGTTTCTTAGGAGCTCCTTTCCTTCAGGAGTTACTCTGTTGTATTAACACCATGACCGATACAAACACCAGGAGTTGCAGTTCTGCATAAGGTGCCCCAGTCAGTCAGTTCTGTACAGTGCTGTGCTTTGCCATACTGTTGGCAGTTTTTCTCCTGTGCGGCTGCAGAAATTTTCAGATTTTTATTCTTTTATTCATTGCATCTCTGCCCCCATCTTCCTTCCCCTATGTTGTTTTCGGGTTTGTAGTGGCTTTTCTCTTTCTTTTTTTTTCTCTTTTCTTTTTTTTTCCCTTTTTTCTTTTTACCTTTTCTCTTTCTTCTTTTTTCCTTTTTCCTTCTTTTCTTTTTTCCTTTTTTCTTCTTTTTTCTTTTCCTTTTTTTCTTTTTTCCCCCATTCCCTTCCCCTTCCTCTTCCCCTTCTTTTCTTCTTTCCATACAGACTTCAGGTACACTGTGGAAGGGGAAAGATCTTAGTCAGTTAGAAATACAGAAGCCTAATTTAAAAGGACATCGATAATTTATAAAAGAGAAGTTTAAAAAAGCATTTTTTTCCCCTTACCATGTGCCTTTCTTGTGCTCATTTGGATCGCTGCCATGTAATATGTACTTTCTAGTAACAGGAAACCTTCCCTTAATCTCAACAAACAGTCTGGGAATAGACCAGATAATTTTGAAAGGTGACCTAGGGATTGTTCAGTAAGGTGAGATACTGAAGATACATAATCATCTTATTTTAGGAGAGGATATTTTTTGCATTATGCTGGGTGGCTTTTTTTCCCCATTTTTTTTTCCAGTTGTATTGTAATTTGCATTCATTATCTGACACCATTATTAAATACCTGACACTTAAATCTCAGTAAATATCAAATGAGAGGACAACGTGAATGTGAGCAGAGCAGAAATTCATACAAAATAGCCTAGCAAAGTTTGAATAACCTAAAAATATGAATACACAACAAAATACTGGAGTGTTATTTTAATTAGGTCATGGATTTTCTTTTAGTTTTTAAAATAAGTGCGCATTTAACTTATTTACTTTCCTGACTTCATGGTTAATAACACAGTTTTATGATCTGTACATTGTACCCATAAATAACTCTGTGCATATGTATGTCTATCCGAGGGTGTGTGTGTGTGCATCGCTTCTGATCTGTGTGTATATGTATATATTCTTTCAAAACAAACCAAATCAAAACTTTCTTTTTTTAGCATGGCAATGGCATTAGATTTAAATAAATGTAATTTGTATATAAATATAACAATTATTTGTAAAATATGATAATTAATTTTCACTGCTTATACAGCAGTATTTCAGAGGGAGGAAATGGAAGAGCTGAAACTGCACTCTGTTTAATGCTCCTTATTTTGATTTTCCTCCACTTTTTATTGTAGTCGAAATCCAGAGAGAACATTTTGTGCAGAAGAGGGAGGATGGCACTTCTTGAATAAGCAGATGTTTTGGTTTTTTCCACTTTGTCTTGCGGGTAGCGAGGTGGTATCCTGAACAAAGGCTTGGCTTGGGATGAGTGAGCCATCGAATGAAGGTAATTTCTTTTCAGTGTACAACTGAAGAAGAGGTTTCCCCTAACCCACTTTTTTTGGTTCAGGTCAATTCCAGTGTTTGCTGTTTCACCCCAGGCTGGGTTGCAAGTCTGATTTACAGCTCATGCCCCATTGTCAGTGCCCCTCCTTCCCCCACCCCCCCCCTTTTTTTTTTTTTTTTTGCTTTGTTTGAATGTCACATTAGTCAGTAAGGAGTTAATTTCCAATGAATACTAGACTGGAGCTCCTCCCAGGTGTTTCACGCAAGGTTTCATGTCTGTCACTGCCCCTCTTTCATGCTTCTGTGGGTATGGAAATGTTTGGAGACAGAGTGGGGAGCAGGCGCAGGGCTTGCTCCGACTGCCCGGTGCATCACCCACTGCCAGCGCCTCCCTCATGCTTCTCTGCAGTTTGTGGCACGCAATGCTCCAGGGAGAGTGGCAGAGGTAGTGCTGGCCCAGATCCACCCTTCCAGAAATTCCTCTCTGAAGCCAAGCCCTCCTCCCTCCCAGGGAGAGGAACACCCCCGTATGACAGTGTTAGGGTCATGGTAAAAGGGCCACCCAACACAAGTGATAAAATGTGGGTGACGGCAGCGGTCAGTCACATAATTGTGTTTTGTTGTGGTTGGGTTTTAATAGTCTTATTTAGTTAGATTTGATGCCCGAAACCTGTGTGCTGCGTTGAAAATGGCAGCTAGCCTGTTTTGTGGAAGTCTGACTAACAGCATAGCTCCCCAACAGTCATGCGTGTATTTTATCCTTTGTCCAACTCTCGGCAAAGTAAAACCTGAAGCACTGGGGAGGAAGCACCATGAAGCAATATGGGAGTGGTTCTCTATGTTTTTTGTGATAAGATATAAAAGGTAACAGCTCTGCAGTTTTAAGGGGTTGTCTTGCTTTCTACCTAGATTTGTTAATATGGCTTTGTTACAAAGACTGTCTTTGAATAGTGAGCCGGTTCATGCATTTGTTACACTGTTCAGGCTTTCAAAGCCTCTTCTATTGGAAAATATGGACATTCAATGATGCAGTGTTTACTAGCCTGTCTGAAATGGGTATTGTAACCTCTGAACCTAAAAGAAAAAAATAGGTCGTACTTCCTAAAGCTGTTGTGCTCAGCAGAAATTGTTTGTATATTGTGTTGTCTTCGAATGCTCAGAAATGGGAGAAACTACTAACAGTATTTTAATGAAACAAAAAAAGTCTGAAAGTTTTTATAGCTGGCACAAAGTGCTATATTTTTTTTTCCTCAAGCAAAAATTGCCTAAGTATGTTGTTTCTCTCTATAAAAAATTACAGTGGTGTGTGGTATTTTGTACCCTTATCAATCTCTATTTAAACCTAGAAGTAAAAGGGAGAGTATAACTTTAGCATGCGTTTTGAACAGAGGGGCTTTTTTTTTTCTTTTATGTTGCCATCCTGTTGGGTGTTACCTATCCGTTACTCTTACTGTCCTTACTGGTCACATTCCTTCTTTTTTATTTGTTATTTTGCTTTTACTCATTTTTTTCACTTTATTTTTTTCATTTGACAATAATAAATTGGATTTGTTACTGTAGTCTTCTGAGATGTTCAACTTGGTCATCCTTTTTTAATTAACTGTTGAATATGGAAGTAAGAAAAAAGCAGAATACAGGCTAGTGTCACATGCAAATATTTTGTTGTCTAGAAAATTACGTGCAAAACAAATAAATAAAAACTTTTTAAAATATCGATGTTTCTTATGATTCTTCAAGATTAGCTGTAGTTGACTGTATGCTGACAGAAAGCTGTTTTGCCTGTGAATCAACATGCTGCTGAATTTCCCAGCCATACTTTTTGTTGGGATTATTTGCAGTGGTGACTACAAGAATTGTTCTTACTGTTATTTTTTCTGAACAGTTCAGGCTGGCATCTCGGCTCCTTGCCAGTTTCAGCTTCATTCCACTCAGGAATTATTCACTACATTCCTACTTGAACCTGCCACTCCTGCAGCTCATGTTTGTAACAGAGATGGACAGATCAAAGGAGTCAGAGCCCCAGGAAGAGGGAAGCGGGGCAGTCCTTGTTGGCACAAAAGGCAATTAATTTTAATTGTTAGGATTATTATTTCTTTATTCTGTAGGAGGGCTTTCGTAATGGAAACTGTGTGGATTAAGTAAGTATTCTCAATGATAAATCACGATGGTTTAAGAACAATAGTTTCGTGCATGCAGACTTGGAGTTCTATCCCAGTCCTGAAAACAATACAAGCAAGGCTGCTGGCATCCCACCAGGATGAACAGGAGGACTAAAGCTAGTAGGTGCCGTGCTGCATACCATGAATTGTCACAGGGCCGAGTCCGCAGAAACTACTAGAGGCAGGTCTGTCTGTAGTGTATATGGGTTCAAGTGCTTGAAGGACCTGCTATGGAGGAGCAAGGTTTTAGCCAAAACCATTTTAATAATTGTTTTAGGTTAACACCAAACAAAGATACTTGGCTTTGGAATTATTTTCCCAGATGCTATTTTGCATAGGTCTGTGGTCTACATTGTTAGTGGAGTGAGTGTTTTGGTCAGATCCAAAGCCAGAAACCAAATGGATGGTAAGGAGGAAGAGCTACATCCTTTGGAAGAAGATGAGGATCCTTGCCTTTAATTAGCATGCCTTCTCTTCTGGTGTCTCCAGTAAGTGACATGATCAGTTTCCTTTTTCAACTGTGTCTTTGTTGTTTGAGAAGTAGTAAAAGTGGTCCAGTTGTCGCCCTTCTTCAGCCATTCTGCATCCCAAGGTGTTACAGTTGTGCTGCTTCTCTTTACTGCCACGCTGTGGAAAAAGAAGCCTAGCTTGGATGCTGTACTGTGTTTTCCACAGCATGGCAGTAAAGCAAAACATTGCAGCTTTATTTCACTCAGAAGCCGGGTTGGCTTTTCTGTGTTTTTTCTTCTCTTTTTTTTTTTCTCCTTTTTTTTTTCCCCCCTCTTTCTTCCCACTCACACTAAGCAGCCAGTAGATGCATCCTTACAGTTTTTGTCTGGGGTAAGGATTGATGTACTACTCTCCTCCCATACTGTGGCACTGTATTGACTGATAAAATCAGTATGGAAAGAAACACATTTTAAATAAAGTTATGTGCTTCGGAATTGGTCATGTAGATGTGAATTGAACTATCAGCACCATATTTGGGGATCCGTCTGGGTAAGAGTCGTGTTTCAGAGCCTGGGAGGGAAAGGCATTGTGGCAAGGGGTGCATGCTGAGGGAGGGAGAGCCTGGTGCTGTGCAGCACGTGGGATGGCTCAGCCATGGGCTGGAAATCTCCCTCATGAGGGTGCCTGTTCAGGAGGGAGCGAATGTGCTTGGACACAGTCTGTGTCGAGTGAGCTGTTTTTCATTCTTCAGCCTTGCCTCTTGCCAGATTAGCTTTTGGTGAGCAGCTGGACAGATTTACTGAATGACACTTAGGTAGTAAAAAACTGAGTGTTAGCTGTTTAATTTTAAGAGTCTGTTTCACTGCATCTGTACCATAGATGTAACTTGTCAGACAGTGAGAAGGGTTTGCCAGCCATAGTGGATTCACTGGATACTTTGTTCAGTGAAGAAAGGTACTGCTAATTGCTTTGGCTGCTCTGCTGCTCTTCCTGCATAATTTTTGCATTTATTTATTTAGGAGTTTTTGTCTTATTCCTGTCTATTTAGTAGGTTTTGTCTTATTCCTGTCTATTTCCCCTTCCTCCACTTCTTCCTTCCCTTCCGATTGGCAAAGAATCAGAGGAATGCAGGAGTAAGGATAGCGGGAACTCTTAGCCCTCCCAGTCAGTCTGCTTTGGTCCTTTCCAGGAGGGGAAGCAATGCAGGAAATGCTCAGGAAGTCAAGTCTACTCTAGGTTACTGCCATTTAAAGGCCATTCATATGCACATGAAATTTTTTTGTTTCTGTCACTCCCTTGCAAATTCTTTCAAAGACAGTAGCTAATATTTATTTCTTTTTGGCCAATCTCAGGCAGACAAGGAATAGTTGATGCCTTTAATGTAACAACAAATAGGCATAGCAGTCTAGAAAAATTTAAATTTGCTTTGTCACAAGACAAGGTCTTTTCAGAATTCAGCCTTTACAGCCCCAGCTGTCTGTGAACATCTGGGAGAATAAATACATGTGATAGCAATGCTGGGACAACTATTGGGGTTTTGTTGTTTTGTTTTGTTGTGTGAGGGTTTTTATGGGTTTTGTTTTGTTTTGTGGGGTTTTTTCTTCTTCAGAGTGATAGGGATAGCTCAGTTGCTCAGCTCTCATCCTGTTTTTTTTTTATTCTGTCGATCGAGTCTTAATTAAATGTGTGGCAGAGTGCTTCGCTGAGCATTGTACCCATGTATATGTTCATATAAATACATGTACTAAAAAGACTGAGAGGGCATGGTGTTTTCCTGTATGAGTATGTAGAAAATGTTACTCCCTTTTTGCAGAGGTTATTAGGTGTCACCTTAGAGTGGTAGTTCAAAACACCCATTTAGATCTTTTAGAATTCCTTCTACATCATAAAAGTAACAGTAGGAAGGGTAGTTACTGCAAGAAGAACCTGTAATTTAGTGTGGAAAACAGTTTTCTGTTATGTCTGTTCTTAGCAAGAAGAAATACCTTTCCTGCCTAAAGTCATTAACAGTGTTATGGTGGGATCATGAATTAGTTAACTTTATCAAGAAATTGGAAGCTAGGTGAATAGAATGCAATCATTAATTCTGGGTATGCTTTCTGTTGTTTATTGCAAAGAACACAAAAGCAAAACATTCAAAAAAACCCTAACCTGTTTCACTCTTCGTAAACTAGATGCTTTTTGTCTTGTTTCTTTCTAATTAAAACTTTTGGGTTTTAGGACTAACTGAAAGGCATGATCATTTGTTTCAAAAGATACGAGAATATATTTAATTGCAGACAGTAACAGAGGAGCAGCCTCTGACTGGGGTCCCAGGTAGCTTGCTATTGGGGATTGTGGATTTAGAACATTTTGCCAGTGTCACTGAAGTACAAAACCTCATCTTATTTTTTGTTCATATAACTTTGGGACATGCTCACAGCAAACTGAGAGCCTACTTTTAGGTGACTGCTAGACTGCAGAAAGTCATATTGTTGTAGTATTGTCTTTGTTAGCATCACCTGTTGAGGGGCTGAATGCAATGATACACTGGCAAACTAGGACCAAAGCACATAATTACATGGAAGGTGTGAACTGTGAAAGGCACGGGTGCGCTACTAAGCTTATCTCTGATCCATTCACCCAGCAGGGAAAGTCAAACCATTTGAAAAGTTAAAGGAAAATCATTCTTGAATTCATCTGTGAGCTTTGGTCAGGTGCTTGTGTTTTGTTTTTCTGTGATTGCACTTAAAACTTTTTATGCTGTTTTGCCTCTAAATTTCACCCATGGAGTGAGATCAGTTTTTCTAATGTATTCCTTCTTAAGAGGAACAGAGAGAGTGAAGTGGACTTCTTTGGCTCTGGTGCAGTTAGGTTTCTATGCCAGTTCTGATTTGCCTGGAAGTTTGAAATCCAGATATTTGCCATTTCACTTGTGGCTTCGTAGGTGGAATAAGCATGGAGGGAGAAATAAGAGGCAGAGGAAAGGTGGGGAATAACAAATGGGGAGAGGCAGAACTATCTTTGGAGGAACTGGGGATTGTCAGCTGTTCAGTGGTTTGGAACAAGTATCCTGTGCTGTGTCCCATTCATTCATTCCTTCTATCACCTCTTCTACTATCTGTGACTTTGGTGTTCATCCCACCCTAAAATGACCTGAGCTGCTATTACATGAAGACTGTGGTAAGGTACAGGGGGGCTGATATCCCTATGAGTACTGATTTAACTATTAATTAACAATAGCTATTGAACTTGTTCCCCTTGATTGCATTACATGGAGTATTATAATAGTTGGTGGGGAGGTAGTCATGAGAAGATGTGAAAGGGAAGAATTCCTTGAGGGGTTGAAATTTTCTTTATCTTTTGTATTTTTGGTACCATGTATGCATTACTTACTGTATGTTAAAACTCAAACTACTGAGAATCTTTCTTTTTTTTTTTTTCCATCTGAATAAGCAACACTTCGGTACATGGTGATGTGCCTTGTTAACAGTTGATGTTTTGATATTTAGAGGGGGAGGTGGATGAGGGAGTACAAGTTTGATCCAGCAACAGGACTGCCACTTACAAAACCCAGGTGGAGCATTAGGTCTCCAGTTCCAGATTGCAGCTCACTTCATAATTAAAACTGATGTTCTAAAATTGCAGTTTTACGGCATGTTACGATACTTGGATAAGAAAAACGTTAGTTTTTCCCTTAAATAAGTGGTTTCTACTAGTTGTTTTTATTTCTGTTACCAGGTTGCCTTTCTCATACAAACTGCATTATATTCCCGTGCCTTCTGTATGGAGAAGAGGGGTCAGTGTTGCATGCTTGCTCACTTGCTCTTGCTTATGCACATACGCATACACATGCTTACTTTCTTTCATAATATTCATAAGAGGGTTAAGGGAGGGAAAGAGAAGAATATAAACAGAAAAACCACATCCTGACAGCTGCCTCCAGTTAGTCCCATTTTTCCCCCAGACTTTTAAATCTTACAGTGGCTCCTAATTTGTCCCACATGAGTCTTCTCCCAGTGGGGCTGTTTTCCGTTTCCTTATTGCTTTCATTTGATCCAAAGTAAACAGTTAACAAAGAATAAACCAATTCAGGCAGCTGTCAATGGACCATCAACTTTCAGGTATCTCGGACAGGAAGAAGAGGGCATATTATTTTGACAGTAAGAAGGGAAAATGGGACTGAAACCTGATGCCTGCATGGATCAGAAAAGTATTTCCAGGTCAAGTCTGCTTAAGACAATGTGGCCACAGTTTGTCCAGGAGATAAATTTTGGGACGGCTGATTTTGTTTTGTGAACGTGTACAAATGTCTCCACGTGAAAAGCCTTTTAGATTAAAAATGCATGGGGTGCATGACTCGGGGGGAAATCGCAACACTTTGCCAGTAATTCATGAGATCTCAAGACACTTTTGACAGGGACTTGTTGGAGTGTGCAAACATTGCAGCTACCAAATATGGTGATGCTTAATTTGTTGGCTGATTTTTAAGATGAAGTTTCCTACAGAGTCTGAATGTGTCTGCCCTTTTGCATAAAGGAGCATTTAGGTGCGGGGGGGGGGGGGTGGGGTGGGGGGGGGTGGCAGGGAGGGGGTAACCTACCTTTCTCTTAGAGATGTATAGAGCGTGTCAGAGCAGCTTTCTCCTGCTCGTCCAGTTAGGTTAATCTCTTCTAAGTACAAATTGCTTATCATGCCTGTAAAACTCAACAAAGTCATTTATCATGTCATTGGGAGACTTCTCCAGTCTATGTTTAGGAAGGATCTAAAGGATTCCTGTGGCATTTCCTCCAAAAAAACCCAACCCAGAACAAGAATTGATGCCAAAATAATACACTTTATATTGAGGTCTCCAAAATAAATGGCATTGCAGCTAGTTGCCTGCAGGTCATTATTGGCTCTGCCTTACTGTATTAGAGTAAACCCTATCTTGCCAGCTTTCTAGGTCTGTTTGCAAAAACCTATCACTATTATTGATGCTTTGCTTCCACTGAAAGTTGGAGTTAGATCTACATAGGCTCTCTTGCTGTCATTTCCTGGCTTTGGTGGCTTGTTTTTTTCTTTTCCATCTTGTCTACAGCTTATATGAGAATGATTTTCAGAAAGATGATTCCTGGTGTAATGATACATGGTGCATTTGTGTGGTGCAGCTCTCAGGGCACAGTGCAGGTTCTCCCATTTCTCAAAAAAAGTGATCCATTAGAAGAAAGTGAACTGTGTTTCTTAATTTTGCTTTCATCATTTTCCATTATATTGAAGTAGGTAATAGGTAATGCAGAAGCCATTCTCTAATGATAAAGAATAATGCAATTGGCTTTGAGCACCTAATTCTTTCTCAGGCAAATAGCCCTGTTGGCTTCATTTGAACTTCAGGGAGAGAAGGGATCCAAGGGAGACACAGGCTCCTGAAGGGTAAAATAAGTGCAAGTCCTTGCAGTAGTCCTGTAGGAGAGCAACATAGTGAGGGCTGGCTGGGGCTTGGATATGTTTGCCAGGAAAAGTTTGATCTGCTGAAAATGAAGAGAGAAGTGTATGGCAGAAGTGGACCCTGAGGTCAGTCGGGCCTTTTGAGAGCAGGCAGGTTAGAGGGAGCTTGTGGTCAGGGCACCTCTGGGAAGATTTTTGGAGGGTTGGTGCTTGGCCGCAGCTGAGGTTGTGAACAGATAGATGGAGGCAAGCTTAAGCAAACAGTGAATTTCAGGGAAAGAAAGCAATCGAGCCTGTAGGTGGCATAAGGTGTCTCATCTGTGTTTTTTCATGAAACTGCAGGGCTGCCTACTGAAATGTCAGAGAAACATAGAGGTCTGTGTGTGTGGTGAATGCTGCTGGGGTGCTTGTGGGAGGCTGAGCTTAGGGGCAAGTACAGGTGTCTTCTGGGGTGGGGGCAGTTGAAGTATTGAACTATAGTTCAGTATAGACAGTAGGTGTGCTATGTGTATGCTGCTCACTGTTAACTACCAATTTTGTGATTTACTCTTATAAAGAAGGAATTGGTGCTTTTTCTATTTGGAATGACTGGTAAAGCTTGCATGGCATTCACGGTGAGTATTTCTGTCAACGTGTTGTCATGACATCTATCTATGTAACTTTTAATCTTAAGTTAAAATACCCCAAATTCCTCCCTGCACTCCCAGTATTTTTCAGCTTAGTGTTTATTTTGGTGAGGCGCAGCAGTGGGGCTTAGTTGAAGTACAGCAGCAGGGTTACTTTTTCTCCTCTTCCTGAAATTATGTAACTGACAAAGCGGTTCCTGAGCGGTTTCATACTAAAATGGTGTGGATATATACGCATTCTGATTATTCTTATTTCTAAACTTCTGTTGAGCCATGAACTCAGTCCACACCTTATCAGAAACGGTCGTGGTTTAACCCCAGCTGGTAATTTAAGCCCCACACAGACGCTCGCTCACTCCCCCTCACCCAGAGGGATGGGGTGGAGAATCGGAAAGGAATGTAAAAGTCATGAGTTGAGATAAGAACAGTTTAATAGGTAAAGCAAAAGCCACGCACACAAGCAAAGGACAACAAGGGATTCATTCACCGCTTCCCACGGGCAGGCAGGTGCTCAGCCATCCCCAGGACAGCCGGGCTCCATCACGCGTAACGGTTACTTGGGAAGACAAACGCCATAGTGCCACGTGTCCCCGCCTTCCTCCTTCTTCCCCCAGTTTATATACTCACCGTGACGCCCCATGGTGTGGAATATCCCTTTGGGCAGCCCAGGCCAGCTGTCCCGGCTGTGTCCCCTCCCAGCTCCCCGTGCCCCCCCAGCCCTCTCGCTGGCCGGGCCTGAGACACTGAGAAGTCCCTGACTGAGGATAGACACCACCCGGGCGCAGCCAAACCCACCCGTGTGCTGTCAACACTGTTCTCACATCAGAGACAAAACACAGCACTGCACCAGATACTAAGAAGAAAATTAACCCTATCTCAGGCTGAAATGAGGACAGAAACACAGGAATCTCCAGTTTTCTGCTGCTTTAGCAGTTCTAAAAATAGAATATGTGTGTTTCCTTATCCCACAGAAAATTTCTTGTTTAACATTTATTGAAATGGATCTTATTATGCCTGATGTGTGTCTTGTGGACAAGCAACAAGGAAGCTTTAGGGCAGAGTTGCTCTCCCTGAGGTTTTGGTTTTATCACTTTTACATAACCTAAGTGCTGGACTGTTTTTCATTTCTGCCATTTTATTGTCAAAATTGAGTGTCTGTGTATGCTCTGGTTTGGTTGTGTGCTTTGGAGAGAGGATATGGCATATTGTTTCAGTGAGCCTATCATCATATACACCAAGAAAAGCTCAGTTCCGGGGCGGGGGGGGGGGAGGGGTGGGAACCCCACCCAGAAAACAGGAGTTAGAAAAAACTTCCAGTAATGAGATGGCTAAGTTGAAGACATACTTCTGTTGGAGGTTTATGTCTAAGTGAACAAGTTATGTTGTGAACTATATGTTAATTTCCCTAGTTATATTTTTTGCTAAAGAGCAAAAAGAAATGTGATTGAGAGGGAGCAGGGCAGAGCTGGTGAAGGCGCTGGGAAGGAGGAGAGGTGTCCTCTGCAGGAGTTGGGACTTGGAGTAGAAATGCGGAGGCAGATGTGAATGAGTACTTTGTGCCAGAGAGAGAAAGCAGTGCATGCACCACATGCGCACAAAATGTATGTACACAAATGTGCATGTTTATGCGACTCTTAAGGGGTGGTGTATATTTATGCTGCTATGACAGTGGTAGGTGTTGAAATAAGTATCAACAATGCACATTTTATGGGATTTTTATCGCTGGCACCACTATTTGCCTAACTGGATATAGTAACACATGCTTGTCTACTGCAAAATACTCCTTTCATCTCCAGCTAATGCTGTTTAATGGGCCTGGATAAGGACTGCATAAACAGAGGCAGAAGCTGCGTGGTTTGTGTGTGTGTATGTGTGTGTATTTAGCTTCACTGTTTTTACTCACTCTCTCTTTTTCTCTCTGTGAAACAGCAATTAGAAAAACATCGCCTGGAATGGAGGAAGGGCCTTGTGTGAGGCTGTCATCTCTCACCTGTTTTTACATGCTCTTACTTCAGCTGCATCATTACCTTCACTTGAGTTGCCTTAGAAGTATACCCAGCACTGCTGGAATAAATCAGCTGTATCTCTACGTATTTGCTGATTTTTATGCTGAAGTGTGGGAAGAGAGAAGAGGATCAGGCAGATACTGCCAGCTGATTTTTGAGAAGATGAATGTGAGGCACCTGGTTTGGAATGAGATCTTTTGCTCTGTTATCCCCACCACCCCCCCCTTAAACCATCTTAACGTTTTTATAAGTAAAACATAGTCTGGGTCCCATTCTTGGCATGGCAGAAACTTAGAAAGAAAAAGGCGTATTTGCTAAGATCTTTGCTTTGGATTTGTTCTTTAGATTTTTCTAAGATGGTATTTATGACCCTCTCTGTCTACTTTCCCCATCACCTATCTTTCCCTCCAGCAAAAAGAACAAAAATGACCCTCCTTCCCAAGTTCTTAGAAAGCCTTGTCCTGCCTCCTACTCTGTCTTGTACCCTGAGCTGTGTGAGAGCAAGTCAGTCCAATGATGAAGACATGTCTACTGCCTTGCAGTATTTGTTAGAAGGACAGAGTAATGCATGTTCGTTAGAGATTTTCATGAAGCTGATGTGAAGGTAACTGAAACAGCTTGGAAGAATTGTAGTTTTCTGCGTGGTCTTTTTGTGTATGCTAAAGCTGAGGACACAGTCAGACCACAGCAGTCATGTACAGTGAAAGAAACTGCCACTATTCACTGTTGTTCTTGTTTCTTCTCTATTCAGTGTCTTAAGCTAAAAGTAATAGATATTGGCCTCTTGTGTGAGGTGTTTCTGTTTCTCAGTGAGTCCCTGGTCTGGTTAGTTGTTTCTGCATTTATTAAATGACACAGAGGGCCTCCCTTTGCAAAGAGTTGTTGCCTTTCCCACTACTTATGAAGATGAATTAATAATTTTTCTTTCTTAATTAGGTTCCATCTGCTGTTCCTGTCTTGAATTCTAAAGGTTATAGTTATTACCATATTCATAAAATCACCCAACTGTGTAAGAGAACTTTAACAACAATTTTAAAGCGAAGTTCCTTTATTATGCCTTATTCAGTGTACGTTTTGCTGCCAGTGACAGGGGAGATGATTGTGTGGGGCAAGTCCTGCAAATGCTTTTCTCTTGTCTCATAGCAGAAACATGCTGCTGTGCCAAGAAAAATGTGTCTGTATTTCAATAAAACTCATATAAACTAGAGCTTACAAACACAAAATGCCTAAATAGCCATAGCTCTTGGATGAAAATCTTTTTAATATTCTGGCTTCCTATAAATCTGTAGCACTCAGTATCTTGTTTCTCACTATTATAAATTGAATGCCTAAGAATATATACTGGCTTTTAGTTGGGAGCAGATTTGGCATGAACACGCAGCCTTGTCTTTCTGTCTCAACGAATCTGAAAAGAAAGCCTGGTGGACCAAGATGAACACTATGTGAGGATCGAGTGATGATGTATTTTTCCGTAAGGGGTGAAGGGCACTAGGGATGTGATCTTAATGTGTGTGTCACTTCAGGCACAAGACCTGCAGCTACAAAATAATCACATTGCAGTGTTTGGCACAAGGTTAAATTTTTCTTCTCTCATACCCTACATGTATACAACTTTTCTTACTTTCTCTGCTTTTCTCCCCTGTGCTCTCACTTAGTCCACAGCAAGTACCTGAAGGTAAAACTTAACTTTCATCTGCTTCCCAGCCATCCATTCCTTTTGATCTAGGCTTACACTGGTTATCTTTTAAATTATAGTATGTTTACAAGAAGAAAGAAAATAAAGACGTCTCTGGAATGCTTGTTTGATATAATCCCTTTCTTTAAGGAATACCTGGTTGTTCCACTGATAGCTAAATAGTATGGACACTGTCTGAAATCAGCTTTTAGAAATCAATTCCTCATTTTGCCTTGTGGGTGATTCCTCACCTCATCCTGTGGGCGGTTGCCTTTGTTTCTGTCCCATATCCTCTTTTCCCTTGCATTTTACAGTCCTGTGCAATACGCCGTGTTCCTAGGTGAATCTGCATGGAACACGCAACAGGACAGATGATCTTTGGCATCAATATCAGGCAGTTCCTACGAATCAGAGATTTGGAGGTCTGAGAGTTGAGATCTAGCAATTCTTCTCTAGCCAATTTTAATAGCTTATTTCCCCTGGCAACCTGCTTTACCCCTTCATTCAAAATTACTGGCTGTTCAGTGTGATGTATTCACTTAACCCTCTGCCAGAGGTTACCAGCTTTGTACCTAAGTGCTGAAAGGGAACATGTGCCACTTCTCCCTTCACAGGTCACTGCGTTAGTTTGAGCTGCTGAGGAGAGCGAGTGCACTGAAGACTCTGGGTGAAGATGGCTGAGGGGTTGCTCAGTGATGGAGGGGCAGGCAGGCAGCTGGTATTCAGCCATCCCAGCATGGTTTGCCAGAGACATCTGTCAGTGCCCTCAGTCCTTTGTTATAAAGGTGGTAATTTTTTGCCTGCCTGCAGCGGTGAATTACAGTACTCAACCCCTGCCTGTGTTCTTGTTTGGATCTATTTCAGAGGTTTTGTCTTCGTGTTATTTGAGAATGTCCAGGGAGCTCTGGAGCAAAGTGGGTTAAATGTTTGTTAATCACTGTTAATACTCTTTCTGCAGTTGACAATTACGCACACTTGATTCCTCTCTACCTTACATCTCAGTTGGTTCCCTACCATGCTGCCTATGTTCTTGACGGAGAGAGGCAGCAATATATACTCATCATTGTTGTCTGTAGACTGAAAACCAGTATGAACTGTGTGCACGTGGTGTGCAGACTGAGTGAGTTTGTATACTCTGAGTGACAGTTCATTCAAGTATTGAGGTACTGGAGAAATAATCTTAGCTGTGTTGCCATTTAATTAACTCTTGATGCAGCTGGGAAAGCATGCACAAGTGTAATTTACATACTGACATCTATTTCAGAAAGTAGCAATATATTATGGGAGCTAAAAATGAGACCACATTTAATTTCAGCTTTTGGTGATAGGGTTTTTTTCTGAGTCTGTTGCTAATGGTAAAAGAGCTTTGGGCATCTCCTCTGTAGATTTGTTTGTGTAGCATAAATTGTACTCACACTTGCAAAGAGAGCCCTGGGACATGGATATTTGACACTGAGCTATAAATTTCCTTTATCTAACAGGCATTTGAATGTATTTCTTCAAGCACTTCAAGAATCCCATCCTTCTCAGTGTTGCCCTTAGAGTTTAAGATTTCACAGAAGAAATGCATCCCAGAAGAAGGGTCAAATTCTGTTTGGATTTGTGAAGCTCAGATATATATTATGGGATTGGTAACACTCTGCAGTTTGTGTCTGGTTGTTTTTTTAAGCTTGATGAAATGTGTGGTTATTGCCAAATATATGTTTTCCCTAAGGCCTTTTGTGGGTGGGTAATATCTGCCTCCTCTGTCCTCAGGGGAAAGAGTGTAGTTGGATCCCATTTACAGATTAGTCAAGAGTGACTTGCTGACCTCTTGGCAAGTTGCTACATTCATCCCTGTCTCCATTGTCTCTTCTGTCTTTAAGGACCTCTTGGAATTGCAATAATTTTAGGAATTATCTCTTGGGAGGCAGAGAATAAATAGGAAGTACCTCAGCCTCCCTACATCACCTTAATTGCAGTTATTCTCATGATTTCAATTTTGCTGCGTGTCTTCCATCTCTAGGTTGTGGTTGTTATTCCAGAATTTGGTGAGGAGCTGATTTAGCATTGCCCATTTTACTGAACTGAGCAAGTCTGCCTGGGCAGGAGTTCAGTGCATGTTTGTGTAGGCAGCTGATGACTTCGTGTTTCTTTCTGAATTCAAGATGCTGCTGTACCAACCACTGGTGGGATTTTTGCATAGAATTATCAGCTCCATAGTTTAGGAGGCTGAAAAGTGGTTGAACTCATAAAGGAATGTATTTAATCTGGATGCTTTCTATTTTGAGTTGAAAATCAAAACAATTTAGATCTTACTTGAAATGTAACATACAAGAAGGTGTGGTCTTGTGTGGCTGCTGTCTTTCCTTTTTTGTGTAAAATGAATGAATGGAGAGCAAACCAGTAACACTTCTTTTTTCTGGTTTGGCTCATATGTCTAGAAAATTAATAATTAACAACTGGGAAAGACTAACATAATTTTTGGCTTACATACTGGAGTAGTTGTGACGGGGATGGCCCCCAACAAAGGTGACTGGTAGCATTTGGAATGAAATCCAGCTCTCTTGGGATTAGTAGCAGTTGCTGAAGCCATGAATAAACCAGAAGTTAAAGGCTGGTCATTTTTTAATGTTTTGGAGCAATAGTGAGGAAACAGCAGCAAAGGACTTACCTCCTTGCCCACCAAATGGAAGAAGTGCCCCTCCTTCCTTTTGCTGGAGTTCTTAGAAAGTGGGAAAGTGTTACACAAAATCTAGGTGGAAAAGTATGTTTGTGTTGCACTAAAATGTCCTTATATAAAATTCTTATGTGTTCTCTGCCATAAATGTGCTAGCAGATTTAGGTACTGCATATAGCTTAAGGCCTCATGTGAGACTATATACATTGCTGATCAAAAGGAGAAAATAAAAGATTTTCCCCCTCTCCTCCAAACAAAGGCGAATTCTGATGCAGAGCCAGTCAATGAAATGCTGCCTGTGCCAGAATGGTGTATGCATTTGTGCTTTGCCATGGAGGCAAAGCACCTGCTCCACAAGAGCCATCAGTGAAATTACTAGACGTAATTGATGTTTGTGCAAAACAGGGAGCATTTGGTTTTTTCCTTCTTGTGGTTAATGTTCAGTGTGATAATGCAAATGAATCCTCTGTACTACTCCCTACTCTACCCTGTCACATGTACTTTGTATCTTTTTCCTTTGTCTTGTGGGTACTTGCACTTGCTAAATGGCTGTTATGGAGGATAATATATTTAGGAAGCAATTTCCATTTGAGATTTTTACTGCTACCTCTCTCTTTCTGTGACCTAGGGAGTGGAAGGCTGATATAATACAGTTATCTTTACAAGTTAAGTCACTTTAAAGCATGTGCTTGTAATATATGGCTTTTAATAATCTCTTCTGCCACAAGAGCAGAAACTGGTCTCTGAATGAGGACAGCCAGATGAAACTTGCTTCCGTGTAAACATGGCTTGGGCAGAATCAGCCAATTTCAAGGCGGATTAGTGTCAGCACAGTGAAAACAGGATAAGGAAAGTATGAATATGGGGAGAGCTTGAGCATCACTTGTGAGAAAAGAAAAATCTGCATGGGATTGTTTCCCTTCCTCAGTCCCCCCAGCTCCAAAATCTTCTTGTCCTGTCTCATGAGCCTTTTGTGCGCTAAGGATAGGGCAACACAACAGGACAAAAAACTGAATGGAGAGCTGGCCTCCTGCGCAGTCAAGCAGAGCCTAGCACTGGCTGTTCTCCCATCCCGATCTGCAAGGCTGCAGGTCGGAAGCAACAGGTTTCTGTCCCTGCAGCTCCTCCCGGATGCTGCCTCTGTTTGCTGTCCTGTTTTTGACCAACCTGGGTTTCTCATTTTAAGCGTGTTGGTGTCCAGGCTGAGGAAGAAATATTTTAAAGAAAAAAGGCCTTATGGGGTAACATATTTTGAGAGATTTGTACCAGCTGTATTGACAGAGTCTTTAAGCCTGGGTTATCTAGGCACCTGCAGAGACCTTTTTTCTTAGGAGTCTATCCTGTAAATAACCTTTCACCGGGAATGCTGCGTTTAGGCAGAGGGTGCACCCTTTTGGCTCTTGGGAGAGGTCCCAGGAGCTGCAGCTCAACTTGCAGTGGTGTGTAGTATAAAAACTTGTATGCATTGCAGATTTACCTTTGAGAACCTGGCTGAGCAGCCTGGAGCTCATGTCATCGCTAACTGTTGTCTTCCCCTTTACACCTCTATGATGATAGTCCAGGACATGGTTACATGGGTTTCTGCTGCAGGTTTCATGTGCAGTGCTAACAGGGCGTTTTTATTCTGTCAAGTATATAGCGTGTCTGAATATTTTCCTCCTCCAAATTATCTTTATCCATGAAAACAGTAAAAAGTGCAATTTAATTTGGAAATCTTATTTAATGGGTTTACAAGGAGCTTACTCATTCTTAGCACTTCTCTGAGATTTGAATTTCTTTAAATGGCCTGCTAAAATTATCTGAGAATGAAGCTATAAAAGCCGAGGGTTTGCACATCTGAAATGAAGAAAAAGAACCCCACAGAAATTTCATTGTGATTTCCATATTGGGAGTGATAGCTGGGGTTTTGCCTTGAGGAACAAAAGATTAGCAAGAGACAAAGCTTTCTGTAGGAGTTTGGCAGTAATGATGTGGTTGTCCCAGCTTGCAGCAGCTCACTGAAAAGCATAAAATATATTACTGGATCAGCTTGCTCCTAGACTACGTAATTTAGGATAGCATAAATGTGTTTAATATTAAGTTGTATCTTCTGTTGATTTATTACCTGGGTAATGTCATTCTTCCTATCCAAAGTGGTGTGTTTCCAGATTCCATTTCCTACTGATCGTTAGTACATAGTTTCTCCAAGGCTGTACTGTGAAGGGACTTTCTCTTGGGATGAAACATTTCTGGAAGAAGGCTGCTTTTTGCTAAGGAGCCGCATGTTGATTGGCAATGTTTTCTAAGCAGGTTCAGCCAACAGCCTTGCACATATTTCAATCTTCAGCGATTTCTATGAAAGATAAATTCTTTTTAACAGTTGCTTTCAGTCCCCTCGGCTTTCATTTTGCCCCTCTTTGCAAATGTAAATAATCCCAAAAGGTTTCTTTTTTTTTTTCCTCCTCCTAGAAAAATGGATGCAAACCAAGAAATGAGGCATTTCTGCTGTAATATTTTGGATAAGCTTGCAGCTTTACTAACTCTATTTTATTGTAATCTTCTGTCACACACTGTAGATTTTGGCAAGCTGAAAAGTTGTGGTTCAGCTGTTGTTTCCATTTTGTTTTCTAAAGATGTGATATGTTTACCCAAATAATGAAAAGCTGTGAAAAGAGCATGATAAACTCTTTTCTGTACCTCCTTTCCTCCACCAAAGTATTTTAGGGGTGTATAAAAAAATGAAATAATTACCCTGCATCTCAGGAAGTATCCAACTACTTTGTTATGGTGGGTTAGATACAACATGGGGACTCCTTCTCTGAAACTGTAAAAGGAATCCTGACTAGAACTTACTTAAGCTGTTTTTCCAAAAAGCCAAAATTCTCCCTGTCTGTTGTTTAAAATTACTATATGGCTGTTTATGATGTTTGTCTTGCTTTATGTCTCATACTTCTTTAATACAGCAAACTGTGGCGATAAAGTAATTCTCTGTTATAATATGGAAGCAAAGAAGCAGTGATTTTACAGAATATTTTTTTTCAGAGCAGAATCTCTCAAGCAGTTAAGCTTGTTGTCATTTTAGAATCGAGTGCATGCACCGTAAGCAATAAAATTTCCAGTTCAGTGGTAAACAGTCTTTTTGAACTGAGCTGGGGAGCAAGCTGTCTAATTTAGGTCTTGAGCATGACTGTTGGTAAAGGTAGGAAAACATTGTGCTGGAAGAGTTATTTTCAAGTTGCCTAATATCTCTGATGTCTCTGAAAGGAGCGCAGAGGAGCCTAGTTAGCCTCTGTTCTAGCTATTTTAGTGTTACGCAAAATTGGTAACAGCAGTTTGCTTTCTTCTGTTGCTAATTTTGGTCTGTACTTATGCACCTGGCATTACTGCAATTGCTTTGTAAGTTTTATAAACTTGCAAGGAAGCAGTCATTAAGCATCTGTTTGTAACTATGGAAGAAACGCTGTCAATGCTTTCACAGAGAATCCATTCTTTCTGAATTTTTTTTTTACTTTGATTGTGCACAGATTAGTTTGGATAATAAGAGCAGCAGTATTGGCTCTGTCTTGCACAGAATTAGATCTTTGATTCTGGTAGTAACAATATTGAAGGCTTCTAAGGAAGTCTGTAAAAATACTGCAAATACAAAACAAAAACAAACGAAAAACAATAACTTGAAATGGAGATTCAGTTGAAGTATTGTTTAAGAATGAGATGTGGAAGCATTTTAACTTCTGATTTTGAACAGATGCTGGGGTTTTCTTTGTGTGGAACTAATTCTACGAACACTTCTGATGACCTAAAATTGCACAAAATCATTCTTTTTGTTGCCCATAGGTTTTAAAGAGTTAAAAAACAGAAGGAGAAACTGCTGGGCTCTTATGAAAAACTTGACTAGTGTTTCTATGTGTCTATGCAGTATTCTTTAAATTATTTCACGTCATTTTCCTGTGGAGTGGGGATATGAATTGTTCACCTTACCAAAGTGTATTTTGATCATGGGAAAAATGCTACATTATTTGAAAATACCTTCATCCCAAAGCCAATTAGTAGACATATTCTGATATCTTCATGGCAGTAACATTTCTGAAACTAAACATCTTGACACCATTCAAAAAGCAGAGAAAAAGTAGTACAAAAATATTAAATATTTAATATGTTATTTTAATGAATATAATTCTGACATTAAAATGGCCAGGAAATGGAACTTTAGTACAAAGGTGACCCAGAGATGAATACACTTGAAAGGTGTTTGTGTGAGTAATTTTTTATTTTTAAAACCATGGACCTTCAGTAGCAAGCAGTGTTCTGGCTGCTGTGTGGTTGTCAGGAGCTGTTGCGTGGATGTCTGTGTGGCTAAATATGCTTTCTTCCAGCTTCAAGAACGTAGCTGACTAATATGTTGTCTTTATGACAAGGCTGAGTTATTGTTCAATGCCTTGTCCAGAGCACGTAAGATCAGTTTTTATGTGCCATATAGTCGGTGATATACTTGAAACTCACAAAATATTTACTAAGAAAGACTTCAAGATTGACTATTCCGTGTCGTTTAATTGATGAGGCATTCTCTTCCTCACAAGTTACAGTTGCTATAAGCAGGGAAGAGTGAAAGTAACTGTGGTATAAAATTACTGAACAAAGCAGCAACAGAATTACAGCTTAATACAGTCTTATATACCATGTCAGAGATCACAAACTACATCTTTTAAAAGATAGGTGGAGTGCAGCTGGTGATCCAGTAGCCTCCTGGGGCTTGCTGTTGCTCCTTTTCAATTTCCCCTCATCCTGAGTTTCCAGTTTTAGTCTGGTGAGGATTTGAAGGACTTTTGCAGCTCACTGCAGGGATCTTTCAAAGATATGCATGGGAGCAGCTGAGCCATTTGAGCATAGAGAAAGCCTGAAAATGAGCTGACCTTGAACAAAACATTTTGCTTTGGTTATCATTGAAGGTAGGAGGGCTGCCTGTTAGTTTCTGCCAGATAGTTCACCCATTGAAGTGAGAACCTTAGCTTCCCCTCGGATTAGCCGTGAAGCTGGCGTACTAAGCGCTTCACTCCAGTGTGTGTACAGGTTTTTGCTTACTAGTGCAAAATCAATTTGCTTGCATCTTCCCAATTTGAGCATTGTCTTTTGCCTGACCAAAGTTTTACAAAATGTTTAGCACAGATTTCTGCCAAGCAGGATGGAGTAGCACAGTTTATTTTTTCCTTTAAAAACAAAGTGGTTGCACGTACAAAAGAGAGCAACGCTTTTCTTATCCAAAGCATACTAAAAATCTGCAGTTAAAGAGGGTGTCCCCACCCTCCACTCCAGCCAAATCCCAATTGAAAAGCCTGCAAGTTTGAAATGGGGCCCTTAAGTTGGTGTAAGCTCCAGCATGCTGAGTTTTTTCTCAGCTTTTGGGTGGTAAACAAGGTCTGTGATTTCCATTGATGATACAGTTTAACTTTTGGCAAGGTATATGGCTTTGTTCAGAAAGGAGAGGTGAGATCTGTGGCTGAAGCTACTGAGGGACACATTTTACATTTAAAGATCACCCAACTAATCTCTCTTCTCTACAAAAGCAGCTTTTTATGGAGATCAGCAATGGAAAATAAAATCTTTTTTGCCTTTCCAAAACTTGGCAAAACACAGTGCCCAGATTTCTTCTAAGTAGGGAAGAGGCCAAGCTGATCTCTCTTTATATTTTGTAATGATACTCTTTCTTGTTCTGTGTTGGACAAGTGGATTTTGGATGCCGTCCATCTGGAACATTAGGTGCATCGTAGAAACATCCCACTGTTGTGAAGAGCTGCTCTAATTTCCAAGTGCTACTAGACAAATTGCAACTCTGGTTCTGTCAACATTATCTCTTGGGGGTTTAACAGATAGGGGTCACCATCCGTGAGACAAAGGCAGGTGTGCTTTTTCCCTGTACTGAAAACACTGCTGTATAAGCAGCATCTATATAAAAATACAGAAACAAACCCTTTGTCAGAATCCCAGGGGAGCTTACTCTTCATATATTTGTGATTCATTTGTTCAAGAAAACAATAACCAAATGTGAATGATGGCTTCAGATAAACTCTGAAGGACACAAGAAATCAGAAGGCTGTTTGCTGCTTTGAAGGTGAGGATCTTGGCTTAGGTTTTGTGACCTGAAAAGAAGTGCTGGCAATGAGAGGTGAAAACCTGTTTGATTGGCCTGTGGTCTTTTTGATCTGTGAACACAATTTAGCGTACCATCTGGGGAAAATGTCTTCTACTGGCACAGAGAGAAAGCAGGCAAACCACGAACAGTGTCCAAATGCACTTTAATTTCTGTTGCTCTTGAATCTGTTCAATTTCATTTTGATGAAGGGACTAGAATTGTACATCTGCAATGCACGATGCACAGCTATCCAGCCACTGGATGCTAGATTACAGGGATATATTTAATCAAATCCCTATTACAGTCTATTACCAGGGCTTTAATGATGCCTCCTCCCTGCTTTGCCCTCAGCTTCCTCTGTCCAAAAACCATCAGAAACTTGTTTTAGATATGTGTAAAGCTGCTTCTTTTAAAAGGAGCACTACAAACTAGCAAAGAAAAATCAAGATTTGCTACTGTAAATATGTTTATTTTTATTTAGTCATTATTGAGGATGTGTACACTGCTGTCTAGATTGCATAGAAATCATAATTGAATCTTGTATCAAAGTATGTATTAATTAATTGGATATAGTGACTTACCAGGGTTCTTTTGTTAGACTGTACTATACTAGCATAGTTTTTTGTAAAACTTCAGGGGTTTGTGTAGGGTTTTTTTTTTTTACAAACATATCTGTATCTCTCTGTGTCAAGAAAGAACCTTCTAATTTAATCCTAAAATAGATTGGTTTTTTGGAACTGGAAGACAAAATGTATCCAAGGCATCTCTAGAAGCTAGTGCTCCCTCAGTAGTGGTCAAATACCAGATCTTTTCTCCCTATAAAATTCCTTACAGACATGGAGTAAATTTAGACTCCTTTGCTTCTGTTTTTGCAATTCTCTGCTGAGTATGTCTGGAAGGCATGAAATAAAAATTAAGAATTAAAGAACAGAGTAGAAATGCAGTACAACGTAACTAAAGAGAAAACAAAACTGGATGTATAGAAACTGAGGGATATATGAGAAGGAAAAAGGGAAGAGCTTAAAGCACACTTAAACAGAGATGGAGCCGAGTCTTCACAAGGGATCTGAAGACATCTGTCTTTTCAAAGGGCATTCAGAAATACTGGGCAGATGAAATGTTGTTGAAAGCAGAAAAAGAAGCTGCTGGCATAAGTAAGTTAAACATTAAAAGGAGTTAGATCTGTATGGCTTTCTTCCACCCTCTACTGTGCCAAATTAACCTTCTTCTAAATATTCCTTATTCATTAAACAAATCAAATCCTCTTGCAGAGTTTGAGAAATATCAGAAACTTCATGCTTTTAGCTGAAGCTGAATTGCTTCCCTAATTGCTTTTCATCACTTTGATGCTCTTACAGAAGGTACTGCTGCCACAGAGTTTTTGGAATAAATACTCATGTTTTGGCTAGAATAGGCTGGGTTTAAAACAAATCCTACTAGTAAATGTGTACAAGTCTGCCCTGACATACGGGCGCCATACCAGGGTGTATTGCAGAAGCAGGGGAGCGGGGGTGGTGGTGGTGGGGTGGGAGCAGCACAAGGGCTGTCACCAGCATCAGCAGCACAGGCAGAATGGGCGAAGGGTTTGGGAGAGTTTGTTTCTGACTCGTCATGAAACTGATGGACCCCTCTTGGTGTGGGACAGTCCTCTGCTAATGAGGAGGTGGAGAGCAGAGTTTGGGTGGATTTGCTATCCCCACCTGCTGGATATGGGATCAGTGTACCCCGAGACTGGCCAGGCTGGGACTGAGAAGGAATGTGGTTTAGGAGTGTGTCAAACTGCTCTCTTTTTCTCATTTGATAATCACGGAAGATTCCGGAATTGGTGCAAAATTGTAAAATACCTTGCCTGGAAAAAATCCTCCAGTCTTTTGTAAGAGACCACTTTATGGCAAATATTTTTACATCCCTGAGCCCTACTACTAATTCTAGTATTTGACCGTTCTCCAAATTATTTTTCAAACAAAACTGTAGATTTTACTCCTTCCAAAGGGAAGTTTATAAAATCATCACTTGGTGTATAATCCAGGTGTTGTTTTTTTCTCCTTTTTGGACAGTCAAGGAAAACCTGGCACTGTTTGCTTCAATAACATTCTAACATTGTAGGGCTGCAGGACTGTTCTGGCACGTGAGTCTGAGCAACACAGTTGTAAAGTAGAAAGTACTATAGATTTATCTTTACCAGTTTATATGTTAGAGGATGAAAGATGATCATGTGTAAAATGACTTACCAGAGGCAGGGGGTTGTTAGTTAAGGAAACAGTGCCATGGTAATAGTTGCTGTGTTTCTCCACATCTTACACCTAGCCAAAATGCTGATCGCTTTGAAATCTGTCCTGTGTAGAGAGCACTTGTTAAGCTTACGGTTGGAGATGATCCTTTAATGGTTGATGTCCGGTGTGCATTGAATGCTTGAGTTTACTGTGAGTCTTCAGAGACGAGTTAATTTATATGGCACAGCATATGAGGTGTTGAATGCATGTGCTGGAGGGGGTGGTGGCCCCTGGGGAATATTTCTTGCAGGGGAAAGGTTACTATGGTGATGCCAGTAAAGCAAGAAATGAGGTGATACTTTGTAATGGTTGGAGGGAGAAGTGAACGATTCTCACAGATTACTTTTTTGATACCTTGAGCACTGAAGAATATGTTTTGATATTTTTTTTAATGTTTAATCTGATAAATTGGTTATGAATTTATGTCTGCAAGAGTTACATTTCACACTGTATTTTCACCTTACGGTCCACTTTGATTAATCATCCATGTCTTCCCCTGGATGAGAAGCAATGAAAGACTCCAGTTTCTCTCTTTTCTGTATTTCAGGGATTAATGGGAAATAGTGTCATGCTTTGTCAAGGGATGATTTTTCATATTAACATTTGCAGAGCTGAGACAGTGCCCTGTGCCGTGGCTCTTTACCATATTAAACAGGAATGTCCTTCAAAGTCTTTGTCAATGATGGGTATAAATCAAAGTGAGAAAAATGATACATACTGAATTTAACATAACTGCATTTTTTAATATGTAAGTAGGCTTAACTTTTTCCCTGTCTGAAGTCCATCAAGATCAAACTCAAGCAGGCGTTCGCATCCACAATTGAAACTTGCCAACCTTTTCCTTTAAGTTAATGATAGTCCAAACTCTCCCCCACTGCTTTTGTCAATATATCTTTTAAAGGCAAGCATGAACCTTAGGTTTGCCTTAGTCTTTCTTTTCTTTATTCTTTTTTTATTCTTCTGCACAGCTTCAGGCCTAAAGACTTCTTTTAATAGACATTAGTTAAGGCCTGGAATTGAGTAGACATTTGTGAAGGAGACTTGAAGTTTGGAACAGAATTGTCCTTTATAATTTTTCCATGGAGGAAAAAAATCTTCTTACGCGAATAAAGACTTTAGCCTAATCTCTTGCCATCTGGAAAATGTAGAAGCCAGAGGTTGTTGGCACTAGGTCACATCCCTTATGTAAACTGTCAAATTCTTTTCATATTAATGGCATATCAAGTTAAACCCATGTGCTTTGTCATGGGCCAGAGCTTATTTATCGATTTCTTTTTTCTTTTTCTTTTTCTTTTTTTTTAATTTTTATTCTGTCCTGTTAGTACTTGATAGTGCCAACTGATTTTTGCTGAATGTTGGTCATCTCAGTTTAGTACAGAATTTTCTAGTCTTTCCCAGTCCGTCACTTCTCTAGTAAGTGATGATGTTTTTTAGAGCCCTTTATGTGAAATCCCCATGAAGGGGAGAATTTCCTCAAGTGACTTCTGCAGCTAATTAGCTTGAAATGAAGCTGGAGACAACTGTTAGGTGCAGTGAGATGGCCCGACACATGCCACCATATATAATTGTAGCGCTTCAAATTTCTGGATCCAGGCCAGGATCCAGTGTGGTACTTACATGTGGGTGACTTCTCCACAGCCTGAAGCACTATCAATCAAATCATGAGTTTTTTCCCCCCCTCCCCCGGAGGATTTAGCATGGTAGTTGTTGTTGCTTTTTGTTTCTTTGTTGGTTTGTTTGTTTGTTCTACTAGCAGCCAGGCTGGGGGGAGTAGGTTTGCAGTGACATCACCCTCCCCTTCTTTGTGCTCTCAACACACACATAAAAGGGGCAGCTTACCTCTGCCCATCACCGCAGGAAAACAAGGAGTGCGGCCATGGGGCAGGAACAAGGAATGTTTTTAATCATTAATTTTTCAGTCTGGGAAGGTAACTCTCTGTGGAAATTGACCCTTAAGCTCTTGGCTATATTGGCAGCTTTATTCAAAGAAGGAGCATTTGCCAACCGTTGCTGTTACCAAAGTTGATACGTATTGATTATTTTTTTGATTATTATTATTATTTTCTGAAATCTTTCAGAGCTTCCCTCCCATCCCCAAATAAAAGAGAAACTATGAACTCTGTTTTAGACCTTATGACAGGCTAAAACATTGCACTGGTGAAACCCTCGAAGACTTACTATTGCAGAAAACAGACTTTAATGTTGCATGCTGAGAATAATGGCCAATAGAAGGAAACCATAATATTTTATTGCCATACACTTTGTATCCAGAATATTTTACCAGAAAGTAAGACATGTTTGGGAGAGAAAGGCATACTTGCTTTCTGTAATACTTTCTTCTTCCCTTTCCCCCTTCCCACGTGATTAGTGTTTGATCTGAAGCAGAACAGTGAAACGAGACCAGACAAACTAATGGTTGTTAAGACCAGCGGTTTGTTTCAGCCACTCGTAGATCCTGCCTTCTCTTGGGATGTTTGGAGGAGGGAGACAGAAGGTGCGGGGCAGGGGGCAGAGGTCCCTGGGGGAGCCAGGCTGTCCTCTCCCTGCGGCGGGTTGTTCTCCCGCAGGTTGCGGAACAGGAGGGTGGGTTTTTGCCCTAGGACAGCACATCTGAAGCAGAGTAGCTAAGAGAGGGGAGGCTTTCAGGGGTGGCAGCGGCAGCCCTCGCAGTAGGTTGCCTGGTGCTCGTTTCTAGCAGTGGCATTGCCGCAGAGCAGGCAGAGCCGAGTGGAACATACTGGCAGATTTTCTTAAGTAAGCGTTTCCAATTGATGATGGTGGGAATGTGCTGGCAGACAAGCTTGCTGTCTGTGTTACACAGGATTTTCTGTCAAAACCCTGAGGTACTACAGGGTCGTTGATAAAAGGGGCCCCACTCCGGTGGTGCAGAAAACTGTTGCTACAAAATATCTTTGTCAACCCCAGCCACAAAACAATGTGAAAAGGGAGGGTTGAATTAAGTGTGGAGGTGGGATGAAGAATAAAAGCATGATGGGAGGGAGAGAAAAAGAGGCGAAACTCAGTCAGTTGCTGTACAGAGCTCTTGGTCTGTATTGCAGTAACTCCAAATAATGTGCCCTAGTGTTGACTAGCAGGACGTAAAATTGTTTTATGACTGCGCCTTGTAAATATTTGTTTATAAAATTTAAGCATTTGCTTGACTTGCTAGTTTTCAGTGAAGGGAACATGTGTGTTTCTCAGTGGTGTGGCGCTGCAGTGGGGGTGCAGAGCCAAGGGGTGCAGAGCCACAGGGCTGCAGCCTTGCTGGTGCCAGCTTGAGGTGTGTTGTCTTTGATGGTAGCTGGAGCTGGAAAAGTATTGTGGCTTAACGGTTGTTATTTTACCAAACCACTTTCTTTTCTTGTATGCCTTGGTAAGTTCTTGCAGTGGCACAGTTAGTCAGGGTACAGCTGATCAGGTTAAGGACCTTTCTGGCAAGGGAGAGTCCCCATGTTGAGGATGACAGCAGGAGGTGCCCTGGGCAATTAAAGACAGATGTGGGAAAGGTACCAGATCAGCGGAGAGAGGAAGAGTTCACACAATCCATTTCAGTTTCTCTGCTTTTGCTAAATTAATCAGCAGTTCAGCAAAACTGAAGCAATTCCACGGGTTTTCCCCATATTTCCAATCCCCTTCCCCCCCCAACCCACCCTCCAACCCACTGATACTGTTTTGCTTTTGACAGAAGCTGTGGAATTGTGCATTCTTTATAATATTTAGTATCCTGTGTCTGTTCAAAATGCATTTCAGTAGGTGGGTTCTCTATCGTCTTAGCTGGGCTGTAGGGAAATTGCTGTGTATGAATAATAAACATCTTTAGGGAACAGCCATTACTTTTCAACAGTAATACTCCCAAGTTGTGTTATAGAGTTGCTAAAATATGTCAAGCCTTTAATTCCTCTGGAGTAAGGGGAGCTTGTTCCTCTGCTGTGTGTTCCTCCACATACAGGGGTGTATGTACACTCCCTTGTCAGTATGAGAACCATTTTAAATGCCCTTACATTTGAAACATGCTAGAAATTCTAGCAGGAGAATCCCACTGAATTTTTTTCTTGTAGCTTGGTGAGGAATGTGTATTATTAGTTGTAGTATGATTTTATTCTGAAGGCAAAAGGCTGACCTATCTTTGCTGTTACATTTTAATTGGCAGATGTAGATTTCTCCCATTGCAGTTCTTAAAGCAAGTGGTAAAATTTAGCGCCAGCCCCCTGAAGCATGAGTAACTTTAAAAAATTAAATAAAATTTAAAAAATCAAAAGAGATCCCTTTTACTGGCTTTAGGTGTGTTATGCTGTATCCAGACAGCAAGCCATTTGCACAGTGAAAAGTTCACTGGTTGTGTGCTTCAAGCTCGTAACCACAATGTGTTGCTTTATCACTGAGTGCCTTGGCTTGAATGACCGACCCAGTGGGTTCCCATGCACCATCCCCCCTGTCGAATTATGCACATCCCTGATGCTGGAGTGCTTCCCGCTCTAACTGAGGCAAACCAGAAGAACAGAAGCCACGCAGCAGGTTGCACAGCTTTTGATGAAGCTTTTTGCACAGACTACTTTCCCTTTAATGGGGAATGATCCCCAATAACAGCTGCTACCAGTGCTACTATTAGTCACCCAGTTTCACTTACAGACAAATCTAATCCAAGAAGGTAATGTTAACAAAATGTACATACTGGCAGAACACTTGAAATTACATGCTGCAGACAACTCTTGCAGTGTTGTTTTTTGTGAGGGTTTTTTTTTGTTGTTTTTGTGTTTTATGTCAGGTTTTGTGTATATTGTTGTTGCAGATTTCTACTGCTTTAATTTTTAATTGCCTCCCTTTGGAAATAGTCTTGTGAACACTGCTAAGTCTGGGTAAGGCTCACACCTGTTGCTCCCTAATGTGCTCACAATTAATGAAAATGTGTCTAATGTATGTAAAGTCACCTGTTAAAATTCCCTAATATATGAGGTTTTATTGTTCACAAATTAATGTCATGAATCCATTTGGACACCAACCAGGAACTTGTTGTAATTGCTCACACATAAGTAGTCTTTCTGTGTGTTTTAATTAGTTGATGCAAGGGGTTAAGATGATTATGTGGAAGGCAGTGCAGTTTCTCTCTTAATAAATCAGGCAGTAAGGGTGCCAAATGAGCCCTCGATCCTATTTGGGCAGAGCGCTTTGATAAAGGCACCAGTCAGACCACTGAGGCTTCCTGTGGCAGCAGCAATGTAGATCATTTGGGTTTGCTGATACTGTTGATGAGCAGTGTGGCTTATTAATCAGGACTAATTATACGCACTGGCTATGAAACAAATTCAAGGCCAATGCAGGGCATGCTTCTGTTTGTAATTACTGACTTTAAGGTACTGGGTTAATTGATAGAAATTAAGAAGACCGTCCATTTACTGACACTGCATTTCAGAATACCAGCTCCTTCTTTGCAGTTTGGTCCAGTTAGTTTTAAACATGTGCCAGTATATGGTTAAGAAGACATCCATTACCCTTTGCCTATTTTTTGCTTTCTTGTTCTCTACCTTTTTAATTTTCTTGTAAACCCTACCAGAGAGGCAGCAGACAATGAAATACTTCTAATAACGATAGGCAGCATGCTCTGAGACTGCTGTGCAGAATGTCATTAGCTTATGTTGGACATTCAGAAGAATTGCTCACTCTGTTTTGTGAGCAACAGAGGGCTGCTTTTTTGATGCAGATTAGTGTATGTGCATGTTTACCATATGCATCTGATAATGCACTTCAATGTGTTTTGTTAGGGCAGCAAATGTGTGTATATATGAGATAAAATCTCAATCCCGTGCACTCTGGTATCTGTGTATCTAAGTTTGAGTCGGTGAGTCTTTCTGATAAGCTTATTCAGAGCTTACTAAGCTTATTCAGGAGGGCTGAGAGGTGATCTTAAACACTTGCCTGTGTAGATGGGAAACTGGTATAAAACGAGTTTGAGTATTCTTTGACAGAGATGATTGCAGATGCTTTTGAGTTCTTACATCTTAGTCCATCAAAGGTAAGCTAAGATTGATTACAGAATTGGATAGGACTGTCATTCAGGGCTTTAGCCAGAATAATAGACGGAGAGAAGAGAATTCAACAAGCATTCCTTTTGCTATTTATTAACTTTACTCTTCTGCAACTGTAAGTGTAAATGGAAGAGGAAGGTCTGAGTACCTGAGTTAAAGCAGATATTTCTATTTGGCTTTCATGTCCCTACTTCCTGGGCACATATTGTTTGCTGGATGAACCAAATAAAATGTAAGAGTCAGGTTTTGCTTTTTTGATGTGTTTTGTTGTCACCTGTGCAGCTATGAGAAGAACACTGTTCTGGCTCTATCAGGTCTGTTTTAATAATAATTGGTGCCAATGGTAATAGTGCCATCTTCTTTTAGTAGAAATTATTTGATTGCAGTTCACTCAGCACCATCCATAACAAGCAGGAAACTTGCTTCTGTCAAAGCCTTTTTTCTTCAAGTCTGAACTTCTGTGGCATAAATTGCTTGTAGATGGGGTGTGAGCCAGTCCATTCCCATTGTCTGTGCAGAACTAGCCACGTGAATGCCACAAATTAATCACATCTAGTGCGAGAATAGAAAGCTCTCACCCACTAACACGTTTGTGAAAGCAGCTTTGAATCTGAGGGAAAGAACCTCTCAAATGAACATGAAAAATGTTGGGCTTTTGAAGGCTGGGGAATTGTGCAGCCTGACCAGACCTGCCTGCTACCATGTGGGGGTAGTGAGGGATGGGAAGACTTACCAGCCTGGGAGGTTTTCTGCTAAATGATCTGCTTTGACTGACTGATGCTGGGGTCGTAAATGAGCTGCTGGCTGTGGCCGGGTTGGCGCTCAGAGAGCAGTGCCAGCTGTCTGCCTTGCTGGGGAACAATAGCAGTACCCTTTGGCGTGTGAGAAAGCAACATTCAGGCATAATGTTTTATTAGACTTTGGGATAACCTTTCCTTTTGCAGACCTCAGTATTCTTAGATAGGAATTATACAGTGTCATTTATAATTAACCTTTTTTCTCCATACCCATTTGTGCATAAGAATTCCTTAAAAGTTATCCGTGAATGGCCAGCATTATGTATTCTGGTCTTGTATTTCTTCTTCTCTTTTATGTTTCCTATCTGAAAACTGAGGTGATTTTGAATCATTCTCTTTTTGTAATGTAGGAGGAGGAAAGAAAACTCAAATCACCCAACAACCAAGTCAGGAGTACGTGCAAGAATAATTACTATATTTCTTTAGGGCATGCTTGTAATGCTGAGCCTGAAGAGAAGCGTATTGATGACCTTTCGCTTCTGCTCAAGTCCCCTGGACGTAAAGGGATGATATATGGAGAACTTTTGAGCCCCTTTGTTTCACAGGATTCTTGGAGTACAAATTCTTTGGAACAGAAACTGTTTCTATTTAGGTGCATGCATGAAAGCAGACACATACCAGCCACTGTCAGAACATACACATAATTATTATATTTATAGTTTATGATAACAGGACTGAACATGAACTGAAATGGTAGCTAAAGGACAACTTATTAAATGGTGTGTTAAATGCGTGGTGTTTGCCTCATCAAAAAACCTGCAGTTAAATGCTGTTTTCCCTAGTCTTTTCTTTAAACATTTACCCTGAGATGCTAAAAAATCTTTAACAGAAAAAGTGTACTTCATTGTGAAAGGCCAGAAATTATATTAGCAAAGACAATAAAAGATATGGTGACATTTACATAAAGATTATAATAAATACAAAGCATCAAGCCTGCATACTTTCTCTGGTTTTTCTGATCACCTGAACATCTTAGCTAAATTGGAAGTAATTTCTAATGTGCAGCCTGAGTTTTTGGGCTGCAGCCTTTGTATTATTTTCTTGCTTAAATCTTCATAAGGCATGTTTTCTGCATCATGTATACCTTTCTTCCTTCTTTTTGTTTTCTGTGCATAGAAAGCACACAGAACCCATGGCGTGAGGTGTGGGCTGGGGGGGAGCACGCGTCTGCTGTGCAGCATCATTTAATCATGGACTTTCCTCATGGCTTTGCCTTGGGACTGCTCTCACACCACTGCTACCCCTCAGATCTGCTGCAGCATCTGTACTTTTCCAACCTCAAGCCTCAAGTCACGCTGAAGGTCGCATTACAGCTAACCCCAGAGAGTAAAACATGAAGTAAAGGGTATACAGTTTCTCAAAGAGGTGACCCTTCTGCACTTGGCCTCTGGGAAGCTCTGGTATAATGACAGAGCATAACAGCTTGTGCTAGCGCTAGTGGCTTGGGGTTAGCCCTGTTAAACAAATGGCTGGCTCACATTACTCACTGTCTCTGTCATATTCATAAATTGATATTCAAGAAGCACACTTTAGGAAGTTATGAAAAAAAGAGGAAATAGAAGAATTGCAGAGACTTGGTGGTTCGTTACTCACAGATGTAATTTAGCAGTTTGTCCGTGTATCATTTTTTCATCTCTGCAAATAGGTTGTGGAAAATCCTGTAAGACAAAGTGAGCAGCACTGTTATCTGAAATGTTGAAAATGCTAGAAAAGAACACTTTGCAGGTACTCCAGAACTAACCAAAAGACATTTCTGAAATCAGGTCAGCCCTGAACCACACCTTTGTAGGTATAGAAATTTTATGCCAAATTCAAATGTAGTATTGTTTTAAGGAGGAATATGTGAATCAAAGTGGGGAAAGGCTGATTTTGTCACTGAGATGGAGTTAGCAGTATGATAAGAACTACTGTTAGATACTTCTGTCACCAGACCAAGTTCTGCACTGCATACATCTGTTGACAGCTGATGCTTACTTTCTATTCATAAATGATTTTGGACCACTCATATTATCACAAGCTCTTACTAGTCTCCTTATCACTTCTTGTTGAGAAACCATAGTATTCAGAAAACCATGTGGAAACCCTGATGGTGCTCTAAAGGCATGAAATACTATCCTGTTCCCTAACAAACTGTAATTCCTGTTCCCTAAGTAAACTAAAAAGCAAATCTAGAAACTGGTTCCACTTCCATCTGCAGCAATCTGAAGGAATCCTTGACAGGTAAAAAATGTGGTTGACATGTCAGAGCAGTATCCAGTGTCTGGACTTTTGGGATACCTGTGAGAAGAAGAATCTGGAAGGTTGTCATTGCTAAATAGTTGATGCAGTATCTTAGGAAGAATTTGGTGTAGTCTGGAGAGTAGAGTACGTGCTAAAGTAGCTCTGTAGTACAATGTTCACTGTAAAATGGTGTTGTTGCTGGAAAAGGCTATCTGATCTTTCCCTGTCTTCTCCCTTCTCATTACCTCTTCCTTTGTGTCAGCAGAAACATCTGTTTGCAGCACCGGGTACCTATGTCAGTTCAAAGGGATTGTGAACATGTATCATAAGTCAAGCAGTCTCTGTAGTAAAGGTGCAGATAGCTACTGACATAGTCCAGCATGGTCTCAAAGCCAGAAGAATGTTATTTCGAAACTCCCTTGTCTCAACTTAAGAATTTGGTTCGTTTGCTCTGAAAGATTTGTTTTGGGGGGGAGGTGGGTTAGTAGTTGTTGCTTGGTTTTTTTGTGTTTTTGTTTTTTTTAAGTATGGTTAGAAAAAATGTATCAGATATGGAATCATTGCACAGCTGTCAGAGGACACAGTAATTTTTATAGCCTGAGGGTTGGTGTATTGCTGTGTTTGGTTGTTTTTTTAATGTAGTTAAAACTGAAATGTCCTTTTACAACTGCTTGCATTTATATGGTTATATTTATCTATATTATATTTTTGTTAACTGTCAATGATTCTAACCTTTACAAAAGTATGGTTTGCCTCTTGTAGATTACCTAGATCCTGAGGTAGTACAGATCTTCACAGGTACGCTCTCAAACTCAGTGGAAGGCTCTTCAGCAGTGGGACATCACCATGCTGCTGTATTAAAACAGGCCTGTATTATAGGGACTGTATACGTACAGTATGTGAGCTGACTGCCTGATTCTCTCCTGTTGTCCATTACGCAAATATTTCTTATGTCAGCACTGTATTATGAATGGATAGGTTTGTACTGTAATTAATTTCATAATGTAAGAAAAATCTTTAAAAAAAAAAAGTTAAGTGCAAGGAACTTAAACCTCAGTGGTAGGAATCTAAGGAATTTAAAGTACATTTTATATAGCATCTTACAGATTTTTTTTGTATCTCAGAGTACTTCACAATAATTGGTTAGTGGTTAGAACCAGTCTGATTACATTATATCGAAAGCTAGTGTACTTATCTTGTCAATTTCAGAATCTATGTTGAGGTAAGTTATGTATATGTGCATTTCAGTTTAAAACATTCTGGATTCTTCTATTTTGAAGTTGCAACTCTAAATAAGTTTCTTTTCTAAAGGATAATGGGCTTTCCAGATATATCGGCAACCATCTTTCCTGTTCATGTTTGAGTTATAATGCGACTGACATTCTCTCTCAGTAATTCCCCTCATTATACCACAGAGATCACTACGGACACCTCCCTCTTCAGCAAAGCAGAGAGTTGTTTTTAAAAGAACTGCTTTCCAATAATTTATTTCCCCTATTTTGAGAGAAAATATTCTTTCCACTCTTTATGCTATTTAACTCAATGTACATGCTGATGAAATCCTTGAGAGAGAGTCACTCTGCATTTAGTCACAGATGGATCAGCAGTGTCACAGATTATTACTGCGTTTTGGACTAAGGAGTTGAAGAATTCACTGCATATATGTTTTCTGAAAAGGACAGATGGCACTGGAACTGTGTTTCTACCTTGTTTTTAAATATCCTTTAAGCAATGGTTGTATAGGAAAATAAGTACCTAGTCACGTTTGGTTTCATAAATCTTTGGAAACAAGCACACTGATTCTCCTTATTAAAACTCTATGGAGCAGAACCCATACACAGCTACATTTGACTTCCTCATATCCTCTAAATCCCCTAATTTTTTTTCCTTTTGAAAATAATGTTACCATATTATTTCATTTCTTTAATAGAAGTGAGTTGTTGGGGGATGAGAGGGGTATTCGCTAGCTAATATGGCTTCCAAATTCAAAATTACTGTCAAACATGGTATTTGTATGCTAGGTTTCTGCGTATTTGATGGACTACTATCTTATTTTGTGAGCAGTTTGAGATCTTTTTTATCTCTGTAGATGAGACCTACTCTGTATGGCATATAGCAGGGGCGGACAGCTAGATGGCTTTGAGTTTTCGTTCTATATCTGTTGTCCAAAATGCCCAGTATTAATATTAAGGCTGTGCTTGTGTTTCTTCAAGAAACATGTGAATGCAAAACTCAGAGCTGAGGAGTCAGTAGAAATAGGGAGTGGTTATAAGCGGTTTGTCATCTTAGTTGTTCTGGGGTTTTTCTAGGCTTCTGCCATCATTCCCCGAATCTTTTTCATGTGACACTGTTGTCCCCTCCCTGCCCTCAGCCTGGATTCCATTAAGGTTCCTCAGTGCCACAGGCAGAACACTTTTCAAAAGAGAAGTTACAGAGCTGCTTTCTACTGCTCTTGAGGTATATCCTCCGCTAGAGTAATGTGTACTGCAAGATCTGCTTTAGATGGCTCCCATTGCCGTATGTGAAGAGTGTGAGCAGATACGAGGTTTTTACCCTAGCAGTCGAAAGCATGTGCAGAAATGATGCAGCTATTGTTTTCTGAGCCCTGCTGGAGGCAGAAGAATATTCATGTAGGAACAATCAGGATATCATAGATTATGGTGCTTTTTTTGTTTTGTTTCTTTGTCTTTGCTTAAAAGAAAAGGAAGGTGAGGGAATGTGTTAACTTGATTAGTGTCAAGGGCATGCATGAATGTTCATCTCCGCAGGCTGCAGAATGAGGACGGAGTTTTCTAACTGTTAGTCTTAGCTGGGATCTAGTAACTTTTTGTCTGCAGTGTAAAGACCAGAGTATCTTCAGTGAAGAGAAGAATACTGGGTATCATTACATGTTCATATTTCATAACCACTCCTCAGCAGTGCTCCGTACACACCAGTTCCTCAGCAGACAAAAACTATAGCTTGGTTTCCTTACATTTTATGCAATACTTTGCAGCCAAAAGATGTTAAGATGACTGAGCCTGATAAAATGAGGTAGTGAATCTTTAAGCTGTTGATACTCACTGTAAATACAATGTCAAAATAATGCTTCAGGCAGCACCTTTGTTTTTGTGGCAAGGATGTCAACTTGTAAATCGCTGCAGCTCTGCAGGCTGAAGTTCAGTTGATTGTGGGTGGGAGAGACAAAGAAATAAGTCACAGTAAAATGAGATAGAAAGTAAGAACGCATAGACCCCCACTGGCAGGACCACACAGATCTGCTTTCTGGATGTCCTGCCACATGATGGGGGAGGATAGCCGTCTGAAGGTTTTGCAGGTTTTGTCATAGTAGGGTAATGGCATTGGCTGGCTGGCAGACAATCTGATTTGGGAATTCCAGCCAGCTACACACCCATGTGTTGACTAATAAGCCAGTGGCTCACTAAGCCTTGTCCTTACTTAATATGTTTTTAACAACCTGGGGCCTTGCAGGAGAGCCCTGTTTACAACTGTAGTTTCTCCATGTTTTATTCTTTTTCCCCTGCTTCAGAGCTCTGTGAGCTTCAGAAACTCGGAGGTGAAGGCTCTCGTGGGGAGATGCGCCTGCATTTCCCATGTGCTTGCGATACAGTTGTTGGTGTTACTGAGTAAGGAGGTCTGCACCCTTGACATCATACCACTTAATTGCCTGTCGAGAAAGTGGAGGCAGTATTATTACCAGTATCACCACTTTGAGAGTTTGTAATTACTGAGGCAATATAATTGCTTGATTTGTGTGGCTGAACCAAATAGCTGTTGGCATTCATTTCAATAAAGTAGGAATTCTTTTAAAGCCTTTTAAAAGGAGATTTCATACTGTCCAAATTTGAAACTTTGATCTGGGTTTCTTAGTATGACATACTATGAATACGTGTATATCGTCCAGTATTTTTCCATGTCTGCTTCTGTGGCTAAACTTTGGCATATACAAGCAGCTGCACAGGTTTTGATAGTGTTTTTTCTGCTTTGATATGCCAGTACTTTGACATGTAAATACTTGTTCGCGTGCCTAAGCCTGGTGATTTCAGTAATATGTGTCACTGATTTGTTACAGGCAGAAAACTGAGAGCCTGCAAAAACGCTTGCAAAATTCAAGGCCTGGTCAAGTCCCAATCATAGTTCAGACATTTAATTGCTTGTGTGTTTGCTGTCTTTGTAAGTTCATTCTCTGTTACATAGGAAATAATTTTTCATGTCCAAAAAAATTAAAAAGTGTTCCCTTCCAGCAAGACTTTTTTTCTTTTTATGTGAAATGGCTCATGTTTTTCCTATCAAAGAGCAAGGTAGCCAACAGAGGGAGCACAAATTCTGTCATGTTCACAGTCTTGCGTGCTGATGATAGCCTGACTGGAAGGACAACTAGCAGCCAGTTCTCATAACATATGTCACAGAGAACAGTGTTAAAATACTGCATCAGCACATTGATATTTGAATACATACAGAGTGTTGTTACTTTCCATAAGTAAAATCTATCTTGATTTTTCTTTTTCGATGAATCATCTTTAGGACACAAAGTACTACTGAGCAAATAAGACTTGAAAAAAACATATATGGAAGTTTTGTTGCTGTCTTTAGGTGGATTCAATTTAATACAACACTGCAAATGTAATGCATGCATTATTTATTATTTCTTTTCAAGATTTGTGAGGGCAGGGACAAAAGGGTAGCGTCTGTGCATAGTTTGAATACATGATTAAGGGTCATAATCTCCTCTAACTCTACTTACCTAGAAAAGCTGGACAAAAATGAGACTCTGTGACCCTTCCATTAAATGGGCTTACGAACAAATCACTATGATTTTTGTTACTATGACGTTCTGAAGTTAGAAAGTATATTAGTGTAGATAGTACCATTGTTATAATTGCTGTAGTATTTATTAAATCAGTTTTCCTTGACAGTATAAAGTTTTCCTTTTGACTTTATATTCAGTTGCAGCATTTGTGCACTTGAGCTTTAAATTATTACTTTGACAGTGTGTTTCATATTTAGTCATTTTAGCCTTATTGTGCAAATATCTAAGCACGTGTATCACTGAATATGAGTTGTTTCTCTGAAGTCAGTAGGACTGCTTGTATGCAAAAACATTTGGGCACATGTAACTTAAGCAGCATAAACTCAGTATGCTTTGCAGGGACAACGAAAACAGTTTTATTAACTTCAATTTAAAATATGCATTTCCCCATAGATGGTTTTTTAACCTCTGAATTTACAGGATGTTGTGATCAGTTTGTAATGCAGAGCGGGAACAGAGGCTTGCCAAACTCATCTTTCATGTACTTGGAGAGACTGCTAGGTATAGAAATGGCTGAATTGGGTTGCTTTCAAACTGGGGAAATCCAAAGATCTAAAAGTCTTTGTAGCTTGCTAGCAGTGCTCTGACACAGCCAGCCACCTGGCGAGTGCTAGTGTGAAACCTTTGAGAGTGGAGTCTGCTTCCCTGGAATTTTATTAAATCAAATGCTGACCTTTTTAAAGACAGTAAAGGCAAGTGTTTCCTCTATCTGGATATACAAGCAAATCTCCAGCATTATGGTCTTGCAAGCACAACTCCACAACCTGCTGCCCTACCCTTTTGTAAAAGAGGTGCCACACAGTGATGACACAAATAGTGTTGAAATCCTGTAATGGTCTCCTAAAGACCATCCTATCCCAACTGTTCTATTAATTTGTACTGAAGGAGCAACTTTAAACTACACAATAAAAAAAGGGAAAACATTGCTAGTAACAATAAGGATTCCTGTTAGTTGTAGCGAAAACTGACAGCAGCATTGTCTGGCATATACTTGAAGCTCTGCATGTGTGACCAGCATGATTTAAGCTGTAGTTTTATGGATCAGCTTGGTGTATTTATTCTGAAAGGTAGTGGGCATGGGTCTTAGCCTTGTCCTGCACAAACATGGGGGTCTGTTTTCAGTTCTCCTTGAATGGAATTGATGCAATGTCTTAGCTTCCTGAAATGTGGAAGAAATGTCAGTTTCTTGCCCCCTGGACAGTTGTGAAAATTTTGTCACTGAAAGAGGGGTATTGAACTGCACAATGGTTTTGCGTTGCCCAGTAGAAGAGATGAAACCAGAACTCCTGGGCTGCAAAGCAGGCAAGAACTGTGCTGTACGCGTATGAAGCAGACACACAGGTATTTTTGCCTTGGTGTTTTTACTTCACTTTTTTTACCATTGCAGTGTTCTTTAGCTTGTTTATTTGGAAGGCAGAGAGGAAGAAGCTCTTAGCATGCTGCAGCATGTAGAAAACATTCTGTACTTCTAGAAGAAATGGTTTCTTAAGGTCAAATTTTACTTCTTTGTCTCACATAAGCAATGATCGTAAACTCAGGGAAACCACAGTGCTTAAATTTGACACTTAGAATTGTATTTAAGTACTTTCTCTTATCTACAGGCTTTGCAAAACAATGGAAATAATGATTAGCAAGTGCTAGGCAATAAAATGGACCATGGAAAATGTAGCCTGCAAGGGTAGCTACGGTTTAGAAACAAGCAGCAGCTTTACCTTTAAGTTTATAAGGAGGGCATTTTATATTTCATCCTCTTTCAACACTTGGATCATTTATTTCCCCCTGAGCAATATGAAACTGTAATGTGAAAAGGTTCTGGCCCTTCTTCCCCATCCATATTAGTGATTAACAGAGTGAGTAATGACTTCAGGTGCCTTTGTGGCACAGTGATTGCAGGAGCAGAGTCCCACCATAGTGAAATGTGGTAACAAATGTAGTGAAGTAGGAGAAAGGCAAAATTTTAAGCACAGCCAAAACGCAGATAATATCTCTGTCCTTTTGTTGTACTTGACTAAAACGAATAGTGATTCCTTAAATGTCTTTAAAAGAAAGAAAAACAGTTTAAGAACGTCCAGGGATTCTCAAATCTTTTTATTATTGAGTTGTTCTATAAAAGTCCTATTTTCCCTTCACAGTCATTTTTTAGATTTTGATAAATTTATTTGTGTGCAAGAAATTCTCTGAGGAAAATCCATATTAACCTCATGCTAGGGAAAACCAAAACAAAGCTGAAAACATTTTATTTGAGGACTAGGAATAGGCAGGATATTGGGGTATGAAGAAAAACAATATAAAAATGCCATCTTAGCAAAGCATCATCTGTGTAATTGTAATTCCAGTTGTAATTGTAATTGGAGAGAACTCTGTAACCATGCAGCACTACACGCATCTGTTTCAATAACTTTGAATTAACTTATTTCATGTTCAGACTGCTATGGGAGAGCACTGAACTATGTGGTTGGCACTGATCAATGCTAAAATACACAGGCAGGCTGTGAAGAATTTCATGGTTTTCTTGTGTACTGAGCTATCTTTTAAAATGCATCTAATTGCTCTGCCATCTAAATTCCACTTTCTCAGTCAGGATTTTGGAACTCAGTTATATGCAGTTATATGCCCAAGTTGCAACCATGACTTCTGTCAGAACAGGAAAAACTGGTTTACTGTTTATCTGCCTATGTAGATTGTGTGTACAGCCAAGTTTGTTAAAAGTTAACAGCTGGCATGTTTAGAAGAAGTTCAGCTCACTGCACAGCTTTCCTGTCTGGCTTTTAAAACACTGATTTGAATGAGGAAAGAGGGAGATCAGTTTATTCATGCCTTGACTTCTTTGCAGAGGACTATTAGCAACACAAGACTATCTCAAAAGTAATGGTAGTACCCATGAATTGGTACCTGTCCACATGGATGAAGACCATCAACTCACTTCCTAAAGTTACTAAGATATGAATGTCAGCTAATAGGAGACCTTATGTCCTTTGTCACTATGCATGAGCAACTTGAAGTAATTTTGTGTTGCTTCTAAGCACTTCTGTATCATTTCTGAGCTGTTACAGCAGCTAAGAAGTTTGATTTATTCATAGCCCTGTGTTTGAGGAAATTTCAAGACTAAAAAAAAATGTGTATATCTTTATGGAAAGAATGTACTTAGGCCATTCCTGGGCATTACCAGTCTTAAGGCATTTTGCCCAAGAGCCTCTGAAAGAAGAACTCATTCATTTTATTTATTTCTTCTTTCCATATATTTACAGGCACATGCAGCAGACAAGTATAAGACAGGATTAATAGCCCTGGAGATGATGGGTTGCTTGTGTGTCTGGTGGCTCTCTGCCTGACTAGTGAAATGCACATTGCTGCAGCAGCCTCCATCACTCACTCACTCTGGTCTATGGTCTGCAGTTGCTGTTGCAGGATGTGATCCCAGGCCCTCTGTGCAGCACAGGGTGTGGGAAGTACAACTTACTCAGCCAGTGAAGGAAGCTCAACCTCTTGGTCCATTCTGTTTTCTGCTGCTTTGCAAAGTTGTCTTATAAATACAACAATTAATGCCACGGCTTGTTTTTTTCTGTGCCTGGTTGATTGATCTTATTCTGTGCCATGCATTCAGTTTCTTGCCGGTAGGAATAAGATTGAAGTCACTGATGAATTTCGTATAGGTCAGTAGCCTGTATTTCTAGCCGTATTTCATTTGGTCAGCAGCAATGAGGACTGTACTGAGATCAGACGCCTAGAGATTACTCTATCTCTGAGCCCTCCTGCACCCCATTAGCTGTGTTCTTGCTCCATATGTTCCACTTTTTCTGAGGAACAAAGTGAATTTGTCTCACTGTCAAAGAAAATTTTGGCTAGGTATGCTTGGATTGCAATTATCAGTGAATGTGGGAAGCTAAAGGCAGTAATTAAATATCACAGAACTGCCACAGTGGCAGCTAACGCAGCTTCCCTGCTCCAGCTCTAAGCTTCCCTTTAGGACCTTTCTCCTCCCTCGGAAAACTCTGCTAACGCTGGTGGCCAGACTCATGGCTTTGCCCTGAAAGTCGTGCTGTTAATGGATAGTAACTGTATGACTTCAGTGAAGATGCAATAAAGAAGTACAGGTCTTGATTCTGGTGACACCAGATCTCCTGCATCTCCTGCTCCTCCATGCTGGGTACCTGTGCTTGAGAGAGCACACCATGGGAAGCACTTCTAACCACAGCAGAACCTTGCTCATCTGGAGTGAACTGGGAGGTGCTAGCAGGATTTTATCCTCTGTGAAATGGAGACACTGGGTCAAGGCAGTTTATTGCTCCCCAAGGTACTGCCTGTCAGCTGTGCAGCATCGCCAGACTGCTAGGCAGTTACCTGTCTGCTGTCATAGTCATAGAATGGTTTCAGTTGGAAGGGGCCTTTAAAGGCCATCTAGTCCAACCCCCTGCAATGAGCAGGGACATCTTCAACTAGATCGGGTTGCTCAGAGCCCTGTCCAACCTGACCTTGAATGTTTACAGGGATGGGGCATCTACCACCTCTCTGGGAAGCCTGTTTCAGTGTTTCATCACCCTCATTGTAAAAATGTCTTACTTACATCTAGCCTGAACCTACCCTTTTTGAGTTTAAAACCATTACCCCTTGTCCTGTCACTACAGGCCCTACTAAAAAGTCTGTCCCCATCTTCCTTGTAAGAGCCCTTTAAGCTGCTACAAGGTCTCCCAGAGCCTTCTCTTCTCCAGGCTAAACAACCCCAACTCTTTCAGTCTGTCCTCACAGGTGAGGTGCTCCAGCCCTCTGATCATCTTTGTGGCCCTCCTCTGGACCCACTACAACAGGTCTGTGTCTTTCCTGAACTGGGGACCCCAGAGATGGATGCAGTGCTCCAGGTGAGGTCTCACTGGAGTGGAGAGGAGGGGAGAACCACCTCTCTCAACCTGCTGGCCATGCATGTGTTGATGCAGCACAGGATACTGTTGGCTTTCTGGGCTGCCAGTGCACATTGTCGACTCATGTCCAGCTTTTCACCCACCAGTACCCAGAAGTCCTTCTCTGCAGAGCTGCTCTCAATCCCTTCATCCCCCAGCCTCTATTGATAGCAGGGGTTGCCCCTGCCCAGGTGCAGCGTTGACCTTGTACTTGGCCTTGTTGAATCTCACAGGGTTCACGTGGGCCCACTTCTCAAGGTTGTCCAGGTCCCTCTGAATGACATCCCAAAACTATCTCTAAGCCTATCTATTTGAATCCCTGTTAGCATTAGAGGGGTGCATATATTTAGTGGACAGTGCAGTCCATCTCCTGGGAAACAGCTAATTGGATCTTATTATATATTCCTGTTAAATTTGTGAAAACTTGCATATCTGATAATTGTTATCCACAATCTGTGAATAAATATTATTATTGTGTGGAATATGCGTGCACTAGATGGTAGGATGTAAGTCATCCAGCTACTCTAAGGGAGGTAAATGTTATGTTATACTTACAGACTAATGAGTCTGTGTGTAGCCCAGCATCTTCGTTGGCATTACAGGCATGCCATAGCTTGTAAGTCAGGGTTTATGTGATGCTGCCTTTATTAGAAAGAGTCTTTTTTGTGTCTCAGGGTGTTGGGGGGGTGACCATTTGTGTTATTTTCAACATGTTACAATTTTCAGACAGAGAAATATGGTGCAGTATTTTCCATGCTCTGTGTTTGCAATAAGAGGAATTACACAAAGAGCTGCTTTTTCTCACAGTTTGATTGAAACAATCCTGCTTATATCGGCTAGATTGTCAGCTCAGGCTGGTCTCCAGCTCCTTTCCTGCCTCATTTTTCCATCCATCATTCCTGAGAGCACAGAAGGAGGAATAGATATACTGTTCTGTGCTTGCTTAGGCCTTGGCAAATAACAATTCATCAACATCCTAGCTTTAAAAAAGGACCATTCTTTGGCTTGAAAGAGCATTACAATTTACCCAGTTTTCCCTGGTGTCAGAAAAATCACATGACCGGATCTAAAACAAAGACAATCCTGCAATATATTCTTGGAGATATTAATAAAAATAACTGCTGTGTGGAAGGGAAAGTGTATGAAAGCCCTTGTTGGGTGACCTTGATATTTTGTGGATATTTCTTGGAGAAAAATGTTTCAAAATAATATTCCCCTTGCACGCCTCCCAAAGCAAGAACAAAAAAATTAAACCCCACAAAATGTTGCTAGGAGGTTTTCTTTCTATAGAGGCTCTTTTATTATTATATTTTCAGAGCTGTTGTTACACTGGGGAAGACTAATGTAATCAAACCAATTGGCTGCCGGAGATCTTTTTTAACGCACTGCTTTGGACACAGTACATATGCTCTGCAAATAAATACAGAATTAGTGTTCCTGTTGGAAGCACTTAGTGAGAATGAGTGATTTGTCTTCCTTATGAAAGGTGCATATATTTCTTCTGTTAGCTGTTTATCAGACTGCTGGTTTTCTGCTTATGGATTCTGAGATGGGATTCATCATTTGTCAGCTTGTGAGCAGATGTTCTCGAGACAACCAAATTGATCACAAAGATGAACTGAACAGCGGTACCAATGTTGGAGGGCAGCCTTTACAAACTATATCTCTGTCCTGTTCTGGCCCCTCCATCCTCTTATTTTCAGTCATTAACTGTCCTTCAGAAAGTTACAAGAGGAAAGAAGAACCTTGTTCGTGTGTGTGTGTGTGTGCACGTGCACAAGTTTGGTTCTATTTGGAGAGACAGTCTCAAGCACAAGACAAAAAGCAGGCAATGGCTGAGTCTGTAGGGAAATGTCTCTGCTGCAAACCAATCTATAATGCTGTCAGGGAAGGCAACGTTTAGTATCACTACTCTTTTTTTAATAAAACAAAAGAAAACAAATCCCTGGCATGCAAACTGCAGAGTTATAACTCTTTGGGAAGTATTGCTTGCTGTTTTATCAAGCAGTTGCTGTGATGATTTACTTGATTTGTTTGTCTGGTGTGCATATCAGTGCTTCAGCAAAGTTGATAGGAAGCGAGGGATAACATGTTACTTGTCAAAACCAACTTTCAAAAGTTTGATTTGGTCTTAGCGGATACAGAAAATAACTGCTGGAGCTGTGTTGATTACACAGCCATTAAAGACCTTTCTTGCCAAAAAAACCCTTCCTTTTGCGCTTGTGTGCTGTTGAAAATTGTGGGCTGGTGCCAGAGGATTGAAGAGCTAAACACATGCTGCTGAAGAGCTACATGTGGCTTTCAAATGACAGGTTTCTGACCCCAGCCTTAAGTAATTAACAGCAGCCCCTGGAATGATGCAGTACTCAGTAAGAATTGCTGAGAAGAAATACCTGTCCTTCTTCAAAAAATTGAAAGGTTTGGAAGCAGGCATTCTTCTTTATTTAGAGCTCAGAGCAGAAATGGAGTACTTTGTAACCTTTGTAAATGGATTGGGGCAGGAAGGAGAGGGGCTGTTGTGAAATGTCCTGGTCAGAATGGTGGATGAGGGAGCACATTGTGTTCAGTGCTCTACAAACAAGATTGGTATAAAAAAAAGTGTGCTTAGAAATAGTTGAATATTTGTCCTTTAGAAACTGGAAATCCTGTACATGGTTTTGTATTTAATACGGGTCTGAATGTTTTCTGCAGCATGGGGTTTTTATTTCATCATGATTTTCTTCATTTGTGCCAGAAAATAGGAGGATGAACTGCTTAACCTTTTTGATACCAGTATAATTTCATGCAGATATTCTGAAGACAACCAAATTGATCACAAAGATGAACTCAACAGCGGTACCAATGTTGGAGGGCAGCCTTTACTAACTGTATCTCTGTCCTGTCCTGGCTCCTCCATCCTCTTATTTTCAGTCATTAACTGAAGATGCACAAACACGAGGCTTTTCATACAGCAGCTGATGTAGTAAATATATATGGCTAGCAGCTGAGATCACAAAATGCATGCATCGCTTGGCATGCCAAGGCCTGATGCACACTGTCAGCTGCGTTTGTTACCACTGTACTGAAGTGTATTCAGTGCAAACAGTAAATATCATAGGTAGGCTAGTGTGAAGCCACAGGTTATAAATGAAGAGGAGATTATGGCTTTTTAGGGTGACTTCTAAGAAATTGTGTCTGTCCACAAGAAAACGGGATCCTTCCTTGATCTGCAGTCCAGTTTTCGAAAGGTTAAAAAGAATTGCTTTCAAAGTTCACAAAAATCCAATATTTGCTTTTTTCCAGGCAAACGACAGAGGTTTCTTTCTTGCTAGCTGCCTTTCCTTGAATGAACGAATATTAAGTTCAGTGTCTTGAATTCATTTTTAAATTAATACCAGGCCCAGCTCTGTCTCTGACTCGTGTCTCGATATCAATCTCTTCAAAAAATGCTTCTAAATTCTAATGTTTTCATGTTTTTATCACAGTGCCAAACTTCAGATATTTTTCTCAGATGCCTTTTTATGACTGGTGCTGGCTTTCTCAGGAGCTGAGGGTCCTCAGAATATCTTATGGCCTCTTTTTCAATGTCTCGAGTTGGGCACTCCAGACTGACGCACAGAATTAATGGACACTTTGGAAATATAGCTTTTAATCTCTGTGCCCTAGTTTCCTCTTGTAAAATGCAGGTTTATAATACTTGAATGCATCAGATGGGAATATGGGGTTGTGAGGATTAATTAGTTAATTTTTAAAAGTAGTTTACACGTGTGAAGTGCCATAGAAATGCTGATAGGAGTTCTTGCTGCTGCTGTTTTTTTCCCTTCTGCCTCCTACCTTTCATTAGTATGTTTGACCTGGTTAAAGATAAAATAAATTAGTCATCTAACCAGATTGTCTCTGTGTTCCTTCCTATATGTCTTAGATATCTCACACCTTTTTCTCCTGTTCTTCACCTTACTACTTAAGGACCTTTCACAAAAGATGAATATTCATAGCCAATTGCTTGCAGTTACCTGAAGGATTCTTGGGTCCTTCTCTTCCAAAGTAAAAACGCTGCTTTGGTTAGAAATTTTGTTGTTGAGTGATTTATTATTTTATTGATTTCCTTCACGATGTAGACCTAGTTGCAGTGGCGTCTTCTTGGACAGAAAGTGGTACAGTTTATTGTATGGTAATAAGCTACTTTATCCCCACTAGGCACAGAAGAAATATGATTTAGTAAGTGAAGTAAACTTTTTAAAAAGGGTTTCTGTGTGGTTTTAGGCAAATGGCTTAACCTAGACTTTTCACAGATGATTACTAAACTGCATGTTCTTCATTTTCTGGGTGACTTGAGTTGAAACTATGGGATCTGATCTGCAAAAATACTGAACTCTCACAGGTGCAATTGTAGTCAATGGGAACTACTCTTTGAACATGAGTGACAAAGTGCTAAACACCCTGAACCACTGCAAATTGGGGGTCCCAGATCGGTCACTCTTAGCATTATTCTTTTTCTGCCTCAATTCCATCTCTGTACAGTACGGTTAATAATACCTTTCATCTGACAGAAGTGTTAGAATCTAAGCTTTATCAATATTTGCAGCCTAAGTAAATACTGGTGTAGGAGGCAATGAGGAGTTTCTGACTTTTTTTTTGTTGCAAGGCTGTTTTTTAAATAGCGAGGGGGGGGAAACACCTCAGTTCTGTTAATTGAAATGTTTTCTGAAAAAAATTAACTGTTCCTTGAACAGACTCTTCTCACTCTCACTGATAGAGGCAGGGGTCCCATAGGACAAATAGTACTATAATCATGTGGTTACGGACTATAATGTAGTAGATGCAAACTGAGACCAAGGTAAAATGCCACATTTTTAGCATTTCCTAACTTTGAAAAGCTTGAATTTGCAATCTGGCAAACGTTTTTAACAGTGTTCTGAAGTGTGTGAGTGCATCTCTTTTTGTAACAAATCAAACTGCTGGAGATCGTTGGGAATGCTAGAATTTGTTATTCACTCCATAGTTATCTGCTATTTGAGCTAACTGAATAAATGTTAATAACAGCAGGTTGTCATATTTGCATAGTAGCACTGTGCAGGGAAGGATCTGCTGATGGGCTTTGATACCTTCTGACAGCGGGGTAGTGGTGGGAGTTGGGAATCTCCATGCCAGGCTCTATAGGGAAGCATCTTCTGATGGGCAGAGATTCTACTAGCCTTCCTTCTGCCTTCTCATCTGTACTGTCCAGTGTTAATCTTTTTTCCTGTTTAAAATACTCAACAGAAATGTTCCAATTGATGAAAATTGTGCAAAATAAGAATGATATTAAAAACTGGGGTTTATGAATGGAAAATATTGTATTATCTCCATAGATGTTGCCTCCAGTGTTACTTTCAATGTAAATGTCTTTGTGGGAAGATCTGATGTGTTTCTCAGTTGCAGTAGTTAGTTTTATATGTTATTGTTCAGTCCTGGTGCCAGGACTGTGGTAATAATAACAAACAAATTTATAAAAAAAAAGAACAGAAATCCTGGGTGTCATGCTTCCATCTGCAGAACAGTAGCTGACCTCCTGTTACGGAAGCCCATGTTATTTAGCTTGTTGTTTGGGGTTTAAATTACTGAGAAGACTATGCTCAAATGTATATGGTCCTAAATTCGAAAAAAATAGGCTGAACCCATAGCAATTAATATACCTGAAGACCATGTACGTTTTCCACATAAAATCCTTACGTAGCTATTTAAAATCTCATTCTTCTCCCGCCCCGCCACCATAAAGATGCAAAGATAAAGTGCTGAATAGCGCTATAAGTGGACACATTAAAATAAATCGGAGAGTTGCTGATGCTACTTGCAAAAGATTCAAGAGTAGGAGTGATTGTTTTTTTTCCTGTCTTCTATTTTTATATAAGCAATTCAGTTTTGTACTCAAGAAAGAGACAGAGAACCCCTGTGTCAAAGAGACACCTTTGCCAGTGCACACTGATTCTGGTCTTCAGAGCTCCAGCTATTTTCATCTTTGACCTCTCCTGAGAAGAAACTGCCAGATGTCAGCTTGCTTTAAGCTTTTTTTTTTTTTTTTTTTAATAATTTATTTTTTATCTGACATGAGTTCCGTACACCAATGAACAGTTGAATTTGCCTATTATTATTGCTTCTTACTATCTTAAGCCTCCCTCCCTTTCATGTTTATGCATGAGCTCGACTGACTTGGTTTTCCATATGAGCTCTGGTGAAGTTTCTTACATGAACAAACTCACAAGCCTTTGTGTTTGTGGGATCAGAGTAAGGGAGAAAGAGCAAAGGGATCAGGGAAGAGAGTTTGAATTCAGCTCTTCAGTCCTGAACGTTAACAGTAAAAAATACTATCTTGCCCCTCTTAAGGGGAAATGTTCTTGAACTGGATCAAAAAAATCCATTAATGACATGAAACTGAGAAATGAGTATCATAGGTATTTTCTAAGGTGCTGCACTAATCGTAAGAACGCAGGCTTGGATTCTGTTTACTTGGTGAAGCACATATGAAGGCTATTTGCTACTAGTAGACAAGGCATGCCTTTTCTATCTGCCTGCGTGATGTAGGCTTTTTGCATACATTTGAGTTTAGCATCCCTGTCTTCACTGGACCAGGTCCTGGAATCTGCATCTTCCTTTTTTTCCCCTCCTTTGGAAATGGAGACTTGTGGTCCTCTACACAGCAAGCTCTTGATGTGCCTAAAGGACTATATAAAAAGAATATTTTACATACATTTCTCTTTGTTAGTACCATGATATTATTTTGTCAAAGTATTTTTTACTTCCTGAAACCCTTTGTCATTGCTTCCCACAAGTCTTTTCCAGTCATAAAACAAAAACATAGACAAAACTGCTGTTTCAGAAGAAGATGGTTGAGAAAATATAATTAGGATATAAAATACAGTCTCCTACTGTTCTCTTTGTTCTTTTGTCCTCTCAGTGATGAGTTGTAGTCCAGGGCTGTGATGAAAAAAATTCAAGGCCATAACCCATGAAGACGGTGGCAAAACAGTGCAGGACCAGGAACATTGTTGATAGAACTGGAAAGTTTAATGTTGAATATATTGAAGTCACATTAACTTGTAGTTCTCATTACTGGGTATAATTAACACGAGTCTTTACATGCCCAATATTATACTGTAATTTGTGCAGTGAAAACCTGAAAGAGATTAGCTCTCAGGCCTAGCCTTGAACTGGGACATACAACGTAAGTTTTCTTCAAACTTAGGAAGGTGGTAATAGTAAATGCATAAAACTTAAGGAAGATCCTGAATCTCCCAAATAAATCTTCTGTTTGAAGGTGTGGCTTGAAAGGCTTTATTGTCCTCATATGCTTATAACACCTGTGAACTGGCGGGCTGTAATCCAAGAGTAGTTCACTGATAGTATGTGACTGTAGTTCTGCTTATATCTACATGCATAGGAATTGTATTTCAGCATAAGCAGCATTTCATACTACAAGAAGTGGCTAGAATTTTTTTGGTCTTTGAAATTCCCTCATTTCTGTTTTTTCATCTCAGTCTGTCAGGCCATCTGTCTCAGTGCACAGAATTTCCTAGCCTTCCTAAAATAGTTTGGAAGAAATAGTCATGGCCATAAGATAGCTAATGAGTCTTCTAGTGTGAAATGCACTATAATAGCTGTGGCTGGTACCTGCTCAAAGTGTACAAAGCAACTAAAGCTACAGACTAATTTTTTTTTGAAGGTTATTTTGAATACTCATGGTTTGAAGCTTGTTCTAATAGCAAAACAGCAGGAGCATAGCCATTGGCTGTAGTAATATATCCGTACTTGGTATGGGTTTATAAAATTATTTAGAGTATAAATGGTCCAAATCTTTTCAAGATCTTTGTAAAGCCCAGGAGGATTTTTCATAAATCCCTTTTGTGTACAGGAGTAGTTTCTTTGCAAGACAGTGATCGTGAATTGCGAACACTCCCAGGAAACTGAACTGATGTTCATTGCTGCCTCTTGCAGCTCTGCCATTAGCTCTTGAAAGATGGGCATAATTCCTTGTGCATGCAGTGCAAGCTATAGCTCCTTGCATTTTCTGTGTAAGAGCTTCAGCTCCCCTAAAAACATAATTAAATTAGCATGTGTTGTGCCCTTAAACAGTCCAGACATGTAAAGCATAGTTATCTTGCTGAGAAAATGATCACAACAACATTCAAAGAGCCCAGTATCTCCCAGCAATCTCCCAAGGACATCTCAATGTGGCGTGACCTTTTCGGGATAAATGGGATTTTAAATTCAGCCTTTTCATTAGTGTCCTCTCTGTGTATTATGTCTTGCAAGTTGGAGCGAGCTTTGAAGCTGTGAATGTTGTGGCAGTGGCTATTGTTTCTGTAGTGCATTGTTAATTGTAATAGCAGGAAATGTGCAAGCCATATCAAAACAAGTGAGAAGAGGGCAGAGACAGAAGCCCGAAGGGAGAAAACTTCAAAGTGAATGTAAACAGAAAAGGTGCAAAAACTGCAATTATGTTATAGAGGAGTGAAGCTGTATAGGCAAACCAGTCGTACACCCCACCCCCACCCCACCCCCCTGCCCCATAAGAGAGTAATATGGAAGCATCAGCAGCCAAACTATTTACATCCCTGAAACATGTTTTGCTCTGAAGGGAGTATTTAACTCTCTCTGAAGAGGTAAAGAAGAGCAAGCCATTGATCTCAGTGCAATGCAGAGCACTTGCTTGAATGCTGAAAAGATGCAGTATATATATCTGAAATACAGTGTTGATCACAGGGTTACACTGTGTATATCTGGTACCAGACATATTTTTGTAGTTAAATGAGCAAAAGTGGAATAAAGTAAGTAGTTGGAATAGGCCACTAAGCCTTTCTGCTGGCCCTATTTTGGGAAAAGGGTCGTGATCAAAGAATTATTTCACTGATTCAAATGAAGCAGACCAGAGGATCAAAACTGACTCAAAGAGCAAAGCATGGTGGTACAGAAATTATACTAATACAGACAGAAATAATGCTTGTTATTGTTATTAAGATAAAAGGAGGTGCTTAAGGAAAAGTACATTTCTATAAATGGACTAAACATACTTGAAAATATTTTACATCGACTATACTTAATAGCAAAATTGTAGCTCAAATGTGACGTGCATTTGCAAATAAGAGTTGTAGTTCTGTTAAGCTTTTGTTCATTTCTGATCTGTGCTTTGATTTCTGTGGGCTCATTGAGATTGTGGATAACTAAAGCTAGGGTATGGTGCTCCTTGAAGGCTAAAAAGAAATTGTGGGAAGAAATGACTGGGATCTTAAGAATGCTCTTCAAGCAATGTCATCAGTTTTAAAAAACATCTTCATTTGTATTTTTAAGGCCAGTTATAACATGCTCAGTCACTGTTATTTCCCACTTTCTGTTCTCTGACTGTGATGCTCACAGGTGAGAGACAGGGAGGCAGAATGTGAAGGATGCGTGTGGGTAGGCTTGGACAAACAAAATCTTTAGTTATAGAAAAAAGATAAGGTTTTTTGGAGTTCAGGGATTTTTTTCTTTCTGTTTAGGTGTTAAGATTATTTGCAAGGGTGGTTGTGAAGGGGAAGAAAAAGTGCATATTCTCGCTTTCTAATTTGAGCAAACTTTGAAATTGAAACAGTATGTAAAAGATTGTCTACATAATGTCACTTGGAGTACTCACTTTGTAACATTTAAATAACATAATTGAATGGTTAAGTAACATCACAGCTATGCAGTATTAAAAAAGGGAAAGAATCAGAAAGAAAAGAAAATGGGAGTCAGGACTCCATTTTACTTTTAATTCTGCTAGTCCATTTTTATATGGAGAGCACACAGTTAAGATTAGAAGCACTAAAAAAATAATGTATGGATAAATTTAAGAGGGTTTTTTTCACTGTTCAACTCAGATGATATTAAGACCTTTTCTAATGACTTCTCAATTATAAAGGTCTCACTGAATTTTGAGAGAATCTGGGGGTGAGGGGAAGGTATTCTAAGCAACACTATGTTGTGTGGTGCTATTTTAGTCTTTCTTTGGTTAAAGTAGGTATTTTATTTCTTAATGTCCATGATTCATTTAAAGGGATTCTCCTTATTAACACTAGTTGCCAACAGTCATTATGGTTTTGACCTGTGGGATGCATTAGTTAGATTTTATATCAACCCTTCTGTTTTGCTCTCTTCCTGTGTTCCTGCCTTTTCCTACCAAATGAACAAAATTGTATATGCTTACTAAGAAATTCTTATTCCATGTCCCTTTTATGTGCCATACCTTCGCTGTATTCCTTACTTGTTGAGTGTGTAAAAATTTAAATATTACTGCCTTATTGGAGGGTTTGGACAGCAACGGTGAGAGATAAATCATGAAGTAGATATGGGTATGAAGAATACCAGACAGACATGCTAGTGGAATTGCATGAACTGGAAAGTGGAAGTTGCTCAGATGTTAGGGAAAAGAGAAATAGATGCCCTGTATTTCTCCTGGAATTATCATGCTGGTGACAGAAGCTGTAAACATCTTCCTAAATTGAAAATGAACCTATCTCTGCTATTGGTATCAAAATTTGCAATCCAGCAGTGTTTATAGAAGTCATTAACAGCTGCTGTACTTAGTCCTGAATATCCAGTGTTTACCTTCACTCCCTATGCTATTCCCTCAGCTACGCATATGCCTCCTTCCAGTGCAGAAGAAGAGTTAGGTCCTAGGCTGTGTTCTTGATGTAGCAGAGAGCACATTATGTCTTGCCACATGTGTGTTAAACTGTATTTATGGTGAAAGTCAGGGTCTTGATATGCTCACTGTTCCCCATTTTAATTGGTTTTATCTGCTGCTATCATAACTGTCTTATCTCTGCAGACAGTTGCATGGATAATATTTGGAGATCAGAATTCAAGCCCAGCCACCCAGTGTCATCCAGCAATTAAGTGTTATTTGATAGTTCTGTCTGTGGCTCAGGTGCCGAGGAGCTCTCTTCTCTGGTTGACAGTCTTTATAGCATCATAAAACATTTATCAGGGGAAATCTGGATATGGAAGGCTTTCCGAATGGAAATGGGTTGAAAAGCCTGGGCAAAGTGCAGTTTGAGCTCTTGTGGCAGTTCAAATCATTGACTGTTGGCTAATGACCATGCAGTTCAGGTCTGGAAGATGTTTAATTATTTCTGTTATTGCGTTCAGTGAAGGAATAAAAAAGCTTCTGTCTCCGTGACATGGATGCTTAATGTGTACTATGAGAGAGAACGTTAAATGTTTCAGTATTGCTTTTCTCATGGTTAATTTAATCTTTCATATGAGAACTATGTAAAAAACATACTATGTGTATGGGAATACTGGATGACTGCAGTCTAACTGCATAAATCCAATTAATTGCAGTTGCAACTCCCCAGGTGATTCACTGGTTGATTAGGTAGTCGCTCTGTTATTTTATTGGGGTTTTGGCTTTTTTTCCCTACTATATGTTGAAAGAAACAAAAACATTTCATAAAGAAGCTGTGGAGGGAACATGACACTTGGTGTAAATAGAGTTTGCAATGACTGTAGCATTTCTTTAGATCCTTTTTTTGTACTAATACTGTTTCTTACTTCTCCCTGCCTGCCTAGGGAAAAATGAGGTAGATACACTAAGGGTTCTGTGTCTTAGATGTTTTAATTGTTCATTGTGCCTTGTAGGTGGATTAACTATTGTAGAGCCTGATTATTTCCTTCTTTTTATCTAGTGCAGATGAGGGCAGAGACAAAAGAATGACAAATGGGATTGCTGAGTGGAGCACTGATCAATAGAGAGTGCTGTCCATTTGGGTAATGGACATCTCTGTCATATCAGCTGTTAAAAGAATTCAGTTGAGATGGGTCCCTGTAGATCTACAAACTGTAAACCATCCAGTACAAGAACCATTACTCTACACCCCTAATATATAGAGGTAAATCTCAGGAGCTCTGTCTTTGAGATGCTAGGAGCTCTCATTTGCTGAATTTATTAGGGTTTTGGTGGGGTTTTTTTATAATAATCCATTGCCTGGAGACAGCACTTCTTCTCTTGAAAGGAAAGATATATTCACATACATGTTATGAAGATCATCATGCTTGTTTTGTTTAATAGAAGCAATAGCTCTCCAGTTCCCCTGTAGCCAAAGAAAGTAATAGTTTTCTTTAAGAAGACTGATAAATAGCTTTATCCTCTTGGAGCAGTTGTGAATAACTAGTATGACATTTTCTAATGATTGTTCAGGAGTCCCCTTGAGTTTGAAGGTGGCTACATTCCTCCCAAGTTACGCCAATTGGGCTGTCATCATCATCTTTGTGAAGTACATAAGCCAGTGATGTTTAGACTGGCTTTAGAATGAATCTTTTCTGATCATCGTAACATAAATCCTTCCCTGCCCATGAACGGTCAGATTTTCTGAAACTGCACTCATGGGCCCTTTGGACTGCACAAGCTCCAGGCAGAAGGCTGAATAATACAGTTCTTTTGGCCTGACACTCCCCATCTCTGCAAGATCTTCTAAAAGCCCATGCTCCAGTGTGGCTGGATCAGCTCATGAAGATCTCACAGGAGAAAGATTTCCCTGGCAGACAACTGAAGACTTTTGAGGTGAAAAAACATCTCTGTATCTCTCCATCCTTGATCACTTTTTTTGAGTTTTGTGTGATGGGATCCTCTCATCATTGGCTCCTTTTTACATGCTTTTTAGTCTTTCACATGTGCCTTCTTCAAGCTAGCAGGAGCTGTCGTGCTTAATAGGGCCTCTCCTGCCATTTGTTTTCCTTTACTCCCATTCTCATTCAGAGTATAATACTACTTTCAGTCTTGATTCTTTTTTCTATGTCCCCTGTGTTTCCATTCAACATGCTACTGCTTCTCAGCGCTCTCGTTGTTAATTCTCAGGTCAGTATATTCCATCAATGGCTTTCCTGTAACTGCTGTCCAACAAGAACCAGGAATATTCTTTCCAGATATTACTAAGCAGAGTAAATTGAATAATTCCCTCCCACTTCAGAAATGAAGGCACCAGGATGTGGTTTGTTTTTTCTAAATTTGGTGGCAAATCTACAACAGTTAAAAAGATCTGTCAAGAAAGGGTCCTGTAGCATGTGAGGAAAAAAAGTTTTGAGAAAATCTGAAAGTAAAGGGGGCTAAAATACATAGGTAAAAGTTTAAATATACCTACATTTATAAAAGAAATAATTTTAGCATTTAATTTTAGTGGGAGTGGTTTTGGATTATTGTTACTACATGCCATCTTGCCATTTTGGAGAGGCTTCTTGTTGCATGTGTAACTGTTTTCTGTGCTGATTATTCTCTCAAGTTAAATCTTTCTCTGAAGTAAGGTCCAAGGCCAAAACGGTAAGCTTTTGTTAGGCGGTTATTACTTAACTGTTGAGGTACATCTTATTTTTAGGTTTATATTGTTTACTTTTCAGATGATAAATTGAGAAGGACGTGGAATGAAGTGTGCTGTGTGGCAGTGAAGACCCAAAACTGCACTTTAGCTAAAACCTTTGTTGTACCTTAATTTCCTTTCCTCAGTTACTTCCTATTTCTTTTTATTTATCATCCTTCAGTGTTACCATCCCATCTTTGTCTGATACAGCCAGCGTTAGCCCCGACTACCGTGTTTGTATGTAAGAAACTGTTTCAAAAATTACCCCAGAGGCAGAGATTACACAATATTGAAAATATGGTGCTGGTACAAATTAGAAAAAAAGGGAGGGAAAAGGATCAAGGAAAAGGGCTGAGAAGTTCGTAATCCTTTTTGAAGCTGGAGGCTAAACTTTTGTGTTTCCCTAATTGAATTCAATGGGATAAAGTTTTCATTTGAGTCAGAGAAATTAGTTGAAAAGTGAGATTTACTTTATTGCTCTTTTCAACCTCTTATCTATTTTTCCTTTTGTCTAATTTTTCTGCATCAGCTGATTAAGTTAAACATTTCTGCTTCTGTTCATTAGCTGGAAAATCCGGGTTAGAGGGATCAACTGAAGCAAAGGTAGGTTAGTAGTTTGAGTACACAGGGTATGGTTAGTGGAAAATAATTCTACTATACTGATTATTTGTTTACTCCATCACTTTAATTCATACTTTATCTGAATTAATTAACTTTATGATTACATAAGAAGTGCTTACCTATAGATTAATAATCACATGGTGCCCTTGAACCTTAAGTAGTTTACATAGTTTGGTGTCAGCATAATGCCAGGATGATGTGGTTAGTACTTTTGTGTTTGATATAACACATTGTTCTTATTTACATCATGCTTTCTGATACCTTTTGATTTAAAGCATCCACTTTGCTGGGTACTTTATCACTGCTATGCTCTAAAGGCCTTCACATTGTTGTTTACAGATTAGCTGATGTGTGTCAGTGTATGGGGCACTGAACGTCATACTTGCTTTTCTGTGTTGTGCACTACAGAGCTGAATCTAAGAGAACTTCCATGAGCTGTATGCTAGCATATCCATCCCAATCCTTCCATCTTCTGCTGTACACATTATGGAGTACACAGAATGTAATTTTTATTTCTTCTGCTTTAATGATTTCTAGTTAAAATTAGTTGTTCTCAAGTAGCCTACAGTAACTGCTACCTGCTAAATCCATTCTCAAATGTAACCGTTGTGAAGAGTAGATTTTCACTGGGCAGTCAGATGCAGGTCATTCATTTTCAGCACTGCTGTTTGACTGTTAATGAGGTCATGACCCAAATGGCAAGAGTGATTTTACCTATCAAATGTCCTACGTATCCCAACAGGCTGCTCACTTTCAGCCAGGGGTCTTCACCAGTAATTGTCCCATGTAGCATTCTCACTCCATTGCTTTGTCTTTTATGCTTACCTTCTAAATAGTAGACAATTCCTTATGCTCCTCTCTACCATCATTTATCTTCAGCAGGACTCATAAAACAAAGCTGTCCCCATACTCCATTAATCTCCATGTCCTGAGCCTAATTGATGTACATACCTGTTTTGTCTACGGACTACCTGTTTCCCATCAGTATGTTTCTTAGCTGGCCCTTAGTTTGAGGCGCGTCACTCCCCCTTGTTACTTACCTTATACAAATGTGCTGTTCCCTTGCTCATACAACTGACATTTATTTATAGCTGACATACTGGGGGTGTGTGTGTGTGTGCGTGCGTGTGTGTGCGTGCGCGCGCGCATTGAGGGGAAGGAAAAATATGATATCCACAAAATAGGTTGCCTAGCATAACAAATGCAGGTTATGTATGGATTTTTGAAACCTTACAGAACTATGAGGTATCTTTCCTCTGGTGTGCCCTTAAGGTCCAGGGATTATGTCGAAGTACACTCTGAAAAGACAATCTTCTTGTGATTCTTCTGTTGTTTACTGTCTTTTCTGTTGCTTTTGCTGTGGCATGCAGTTTTGTACACTGGATATGGATGGTGCATATTGTGCTCTCATTTTTAAAACTGTACACTCAAAAGGAAACAGAGTAATAGTGGTATGCGTCCTGTAACTAGAACTGTGTTAAAAATAATTCGTTTTGCTTTGTATTCTGTGGCAGGCTAGCTGCATAACCTTGGATAAGCCAGTTACTTTTTTTGTTTCTCCATTCTCTGTCTGGTAAAATCGAAATTATTTTAATTCCATTTTGCACCACCAGTAGGGTGGGACAATTTATAGGTGCTTGTGGTATTTGAATGATAAGTATGGCACTGGAGCTGTCCAGATACCCAGATGATCTTAAATACTGAGACCCTGAAGAGACAGTCCCAACAAAACAGCATCCATTTCCCACAGCAGAAAGCCGTATTCTGCAGTTCTGAACCAATGCTTTTGAATTTTAGATTTTAAAATGTCTTGATTTAAAACAGACACACATGCACACACCCCAAAAACCCTAAAATAGGTATCCTAGACTTGGCTAGTAAAGTCCACACGCTTCCTCTTATGAAAAAAGTGGAGAAAGTAAGTTTTAGGCTAAACTTGTTAGAGCCCCTGTTGGAGTTAAAGCCCCTGCCATAATTCTGCAATGAAAAGAAGAAAGGTGCTAAAGACATACTAGAATCCCTACATTGACTTTTCTCATTAAAAACATATGATATCCAGTAAAAACTGCCTTGCCTTACAGTTAAGCATGTGGATTCACTGGAATACAAAGAAAGAGTAATAAAAATGGGATATTTGTGTATGTGGATTTGGCCTGTTTTTCAGCTGAACTACAGTATATTTTTCAGCTGAGTGCATTACTGTTTTCCTGGTAATATACACCTACTTCTGCAGTACTGGTCTTATAAATATGTTTGACAGAATTTGTACATTAAAAACAGGCTTCAGCATGCAAATTCATTGCAATCTGGAAAATAAAGAAGCATACAAATAATAAATCCAGGTATATAACCAGGATTTTACATGTCAACAGTGTATACATATGTTTAAATTACTGTGTGTAATACTGTCTTCTGTGCTATTTTAAGCATACAGAAAAGGTGTTTCTTACAATTATAATATTTATGGCAAATATTAAACTTTCTTTTATATATATATTGCCATGGGAACTATAACTGATCCCTGTATATATTACAGAACTTGTTTTCCGAAAGAGAATTAACAAGTTTAAATGGAACCCCACTCATATTATTAGGATCTATTTATATAGGTAAGCCCAAATCTATGGCAGAAGAGGAAATAAAACTATGACAGATAAAAGCATTAAAACTCCATATTGGGAATTCAGACTTAAGTTTGCGTTGTGAATTTTCAAAGGAATCCTAAATACAAGTATTTAAAAATTCAATTTAGATTTATGTTCCTGCACTCCAGCTTTCCTTAGCTCAGCTGCAAAATAAAACCATTATTATAGTTTTATTACAGCTAAGCATTTTGGAGGCAAGACTCCCTAGCATTTGTGTGATGTTCTTCTGCAAGTGCACTTAGAACAGGCTGCAGATAAATTCGCTTAATGATGACTGCAGTGCAAAATGAAAAAAAAGCAAAGTTTTTTGTTTACCTTGCAGAGCACACTTGCTCCGTGCAGCATACAGTATGAAAATTATGACGTGTCAGTATTTTTGCCCTGGCACACTGTTCAATACATTCTGTAATTTATGGAATGCTGTAGTTGCCTGTTTTTCTGTTTATCTGTAGCTTGCCATAGCAAGGAAAGGCTCTATTTAAAATTCAGGACTTTCCTTTGAGAGACCTCGTGTTATCCTTTCTCAAAGCAGTCTCCCTGTAGTGATGATTTGACATTATATTGGGTGACACTAGCAGCTTTGGGTCAGCCAGTTTTATTTGCTTATAAGAATATTTTCCAACATAGAGGAACATAGCTCTGATAATGATCCTTGAGAATATACACCTTTCACAGGTTAATAAGTACTTCAAGAAATCCTGGTTTGATTCCAGTAATTGTTATTCTGTTGATGCTTTTCCCATTCAGTTCTGTTCACTTGTGAAATAATACTGTTCCATTTACCTTACTTGGACTTTTAATTGTCATTTTTAGTCTTAAAAGAAAACAATTTAAAAAGACTGTCCACACATATTTAGCTTAATTTTGTGGAATCAAATTCTCTTAGAGGATGAATGTGAAAAATCTGGGAAACATGACCTGAACCCTCATTCTGAAGGTGCCCCCAGGCTTAGCATTGGATACGTTCAGGTAACTTAATCCCACCAGTGACTGTGAAGCCTAGACTGTTCCAATAACATGGGAGGTCACTTGCTGACGTAGAAGACTTCTGCTGTTGTTGGAAAGATGATATTCATGCTGATGGAGGTGAGCAGGGTTTCCTTCAAAATGTGACAAGCATTTACTCTTAACTGTTGTGTGCAGGCCATGCTTAATGATTAATGACTTTTCCAAGTGTTGTTCTTGGGAGTTCCAGTTCAAGATATGTGACCTTCCAGTTGCATGTGCTAACTTCAGTTTAACTTCTATGTCATGTGCTACTGATTTTTTATCTCCTGAGTGGATAGCACAACACTGTGGAAAAAATAAAAGCAATAGGAAATCTTTAACAATAGGTATGCTATAGCTGGGTTGCATAAAGGGAGATGACAAAAGCTCAGATGCTGTGTGATCATAGCTAGCTACAGGAGGACAGAAAAATGTCCAGAGCATTTTAGACTTTCTATTTGTATGGTAAATGATCATAAACTGAGCAAAAATGGGTCTGAACATTTCAGATGTCTCCAGGTCTGTCAAAACAGAGAGCCTGGCTATTGCCACCTGTGCCCCCAGCACCAGGTGCTGATTAAATATTGATTTTGCCAGTACTTAGCTGAGCTTGTGAACATTTCAGCTTCTGTGGGTTTTTTGGGGGTAGGGTGATTGGATTTTTTGAGGTTACACCGGCACAGCCTTGATTGCTTTCATGCCTACATTACAAACTAACATTCTAGGACAGCCCCAGACATCACATTCTAATGAGATGTTTCCAGTCTAGAAGCATATAATAGCTTTTTAAAATGCTCTCTTTAGCATAAAAAACCAATCTGTTTGTTACGTTTAGACTAATGGGTGTAGGCTTAATTCACCTGCTCTGTAAATATATGAGTTCTTACAACATGAACAATCTGAGTTTTATTGAAGACAATGAGTCAAATTCTCTGACATGTTACTAAATCTGTGAATTAGAATACTGTAATTGAGGCGATTCACAGTAATGTGTCTTTCTTGGATAGATATCACCATACAGGCTTTAAACGCTGAACAAGTAAACAGATGTATTAAAAAAATCATTAGGAAAAAATGCAATGCCTCAATATCTGATTTGAGTAACGGTAGCAAAATTAATTCCTGAAGCAGATTCACTGATACTTTCATCCACAGTGTTTGGTTTATTTTGAAGAGATAAATGTTACAGGTATGGAACAGTATTTTTTTCTGGTGAGGATGGCTAGGAATATTTTTGCAGTTAGTCTGTATATATCAACCATTTCATTCTAGAGCAAATGTTTAATGTTTCTTGCAAGATGAAGAAATGGATGTAGAGAAGGGGCATCTCTTGGATGCATCTGTCAAAATACTGATGCTGAGGGCAATCGTATATTACTTGCATACACTACATCTTGATAAGATGTCAGAATATGACTAACACCTAGGCCCTGGAATTTCTGTCTGATAATTTTCTGTATGCTAGGAATTTATATATTTTTTAAGTTTTTAAGCTGTACTGGGTGTTAGATAATTATGCATATAGGTATTTTCATCAAATCATCATTTATATTGATCATAGAGGGAAGTGCTCACCAATGTAATTCTCTAAACCCTTTCCGGATGCAATGTGCTCAATACTCAAACAGTCCAGTTGTATCTGTAAGTGTAGGTGTCAAATTAAAGAATATAAAATGTGATTGACCAGCACTTTTTCAGGAATCACAAGTGGATGGAAGGAAGGAAATACATGAATGCATTAAATTCTAGATGTCATATATCAAAGGTAGAATTTAGATGTGCTGTTCCAACTGCACCTGACTAAGGTTAAAGGTCTTATTGCTTCTAATCATGCTAATTACTGCATGTGTGGTTATGCTTCAACCTGGTTCTGTCAGTCAATCTTGAATTCCTACTAAGTGTATAAACTAACCCAGGTGATACTGAGGAATTAAGGGCTGGCTAGTTACACATTTGTTTATGCTAGAAAACCGGAGGAGAAAGTCTCCTGTGTCAGAAAGCTGAAAGTGGGGCCTGCATGAAATGTCTTCTTTATGTGGCTCAGCTTCAGCTTCTCAGCTTTGACATGGTCTATTCACCACAACAATATTATTGAAAAAATTATGCAGCTGCAATTTAATTATATGAAAGAAGACCATATACAGGTAGGACTAAAGTTATTGGTTGTCATGATACTTCTTAAAGTCAACTCTTTTAATGATGATTTTCAGATAAGAAGAAATGCATAGAACTCTCTGGTGATTCAGCAGCAGAACTCTAGTTGTTCTGCTTGTCTGTGCTTTCTTTTCCTTTTACAAAACTAAAGATGATTTTCAGTGTTTCTCCAAACATTTTCTGGAGAGAGAGATAAAGTTACCTGGTTGGTAGCATGTTTAAGAGCAGTGGAAATGTGTTGTATGCAGCAAAACTGTGTGAGTTCAGGGCACTGGAAATACACAGTTCAGGAATATTTTCTTCTAAATTGGTTTTCATTTTAACTGTTCTTCACTTAGGAACACCTAAAACTCCCACAGAGGTGTTACAGATTGTCAAGTAAATATAAAGGAATATACGCTGTCAGTCTTGCTGTCAGCATGTTTCTGTATGCTGGTTGGGTTTGTAAACTATGTTCATAACATTTTATATGCTGTTTTAACTGAGAAATGTACGGACACTGTAGCCCACCACATTGCATCTTTCATGTTAAGAGTTTCCAAGCTCAACAAAACCCAATTTGATTACATAGTCTCTTAGCAAATAAAAAAGTGGTAAAGTGTTTTAAGAGTTAAATTTGTTTAGTTTCCATGTTATAGTAGAATATATGAAAGACTATATTAAAGCTCAATTAAAATGCTTATCTTTTTGTACATAGGTAAGTACTGGTTTCAGTGATAGTGTTACATGTGAGAGGAACAGCAGTTTCCTTCAGAAATTAATACTGCATCCTGCTTCTCCACCTGTCCAGTTCTGCTCTCTAGAAACTGGACAGTTCTTTACTGCAAGGTATTTGCATCAGTCTCTGCATTCACAGCTCTTATTAACGAACAGCCTTGAAGGTAAAAATAAAAAAGCCCAAATGTCAGAAAGTGAAGATTCTTCCATTTGTGGCATAAAAGAAGAAAAAAAAAATATTTTTAGTGACAGGGAGACTGGCAAGGCACTGAAGGACAGATCAGGAAATTACTAAGAAAGCATGGACAATAAACTAAAAATGTTATATTTTCTTTTCACATAAATATGGTAATAAATAAGAGTGCTGTTATAGGAGAAGAAAAGGATGGAAAGAAATTCCAAAACACAGCCTTGTGTTGATAACCTGCGTAAATAGCTAATTTATTTTTAAATTCTGTAGGCAAAGTGTATTGTGAGAATGATGTTAGGATATTAGAATCAGCATAAAGGGTGGGGGTTATTGTTTCTATTTTTAGAAAATTCCAAAGGTACTTATGGCCTGGAGCCTTTCTTGAGCCCTTTACAATTTCTATGGATGGATTTGTGTTTGCAGTTTTAGATCTTTATATGATATAAATAGTAAATGCTCAAGAGAAGTAACGTAAAGCCATGTTTGGCTCTTCAGTTTGTTTTGTTTTTTCTTAGTTACAGTGCTTTTGAGGCTATTTAATTCTTCATAGACTATGAGGAGTGACTAATTTTGAGTTGTTGGTGTGTAAAACATTGGGGCTTTTAAACTGCAGAGGAAACTTGTGTAATTCATTTTATAATGGACAATTTAGCATTTTGGAACTAATCCTTTATCATCTTTACTCATGTGAATGTCCTCTTTGTCTTCAAGCCCCACATGACAGAAATCACAGATGCAGTCAAGACCCCTGTGCCCTTGCTGAATGAAGTCTCAGGCTATTCCTGTCGCTTTTAAAATATTTTTAAATTATTCCAACTTTTTTTTGTTAACTTTCTAATTTCTTTGTTTACTGAAAAACACATAATTTATATATTGCCATCTAAAGAACATACAAGTACATTCAGAAAATCATTTTTCTATAATAAGCTTTTGGTCATCCCCCTCTTCTTTATATTTATAATAACTACAATGAACATTTGTATTCTTCTTCACAGCCAATTTTTAATAGCATTCCTGAGCTGGTGAACTGTAGGTTATCCTGAACTCTGTAAGTGACTTAGGCCTTTGAAAGCCTATGGCAGGAATTGGTGCTGCATAAAAAATCTGAAACAGTTCCCCTCACTCCTTGTTTCTGCCTGCTCTGAGCCTGGGAATGTGTTCTTAAAAATCACTAATTTAAAAATAACTTAAGTAAAATGACAGTCACCAAAATTATACGGAGAGCTGTAGCTTTTAAACACTGTACATTGAAATTACTCTGTTATCCTAAGAAGGGTTAAAGAACTTGGTGGGAGAAGGGGGGAAGCAGGGACATCCATTTAGTTAAATTTGCCTGTAATCCCTGAGCAGTTCAGCTACCTGTGTGGATTGTCTTCTGCCAGCCAGATGTGACAGCAGCTCTGTCCCTCCTCATCTGCATACAGGCTAAGTATTAAGTCTCATTTGTTATTACAAAGGGATTTATTTCAATGAAGAAATGAAGCAGGAGGTTGGCAGATAAGGGCACTTAAGCCCTTTGAGCATTACAGCAAGCTTGTAAGAATATGGGCACTGAGCACGATAAGCCTGGCCTTCTTTGTTAGCGATAGAGCCTTACTGAGCAAACGCGGTGTGGCGTGGCCTGCGGTCGCCTTCTGTGCTTCTCTGGAAGCCTTGATCCTTGCGGAAAGCCTGGTGTACAGGTGCACTACTGAGATTTCCTTCCACTTACCGTTGAAAACAAGGACATACTGCTTCTAGTGACATAATCCATGGTGTATGTTTCGCATTCACACATACACATGCGGGCATTTCTGCTTCTCTGTTTTTATGTTGCGTCTCGGTTTGAGACTTTGAGACGATTTCTTCATTGTGGAGCTCTCTTTGTGATAGGCAAATTTAAGGGGCTGGTCAAAACATCTGGTGGCTTGATCATCCTGAAAAAAGGAAAGACATGCAACTGACTTTTGACTCTTTATCATAGTCTCAGAAACATCGTAGCTGAGCTGGCACGAGACACTCCTCTGCCTCGCCAAAACCAGACGTGCCGCAGTTGGCCTGTGCAAGGAGCCTTTCCCTGTTACTCACTTGGTTATGGTAGGGTGAGCATGGCTCCAGAAATTTAGATTTAAGGCTCCAATAAAAATATATATATAAAAAAATCAAGCTTTCTTTCCTTTCTTCCCCTGCATAGAAAGCGTTTTTTTATTTCCCATTGTGGAAGGAAAAAACCACGTTTCTGAAGGGGTGACATGGCTCTTGCATTTTGTGTCTGCAAAATGGATGGCACCTTCTGAGGAGGTGTGCTTGGGTAGCAGCAGTACAGGAGCTAATAGTAAGCATGTTGGTACATGGGTTAGCCAAACGGACTAAGGAAAGGAAGGACTGTCAAGAGTTTTACAAAAAGATGTTCAATGGAAGTGCATCACATGAGTTTAGAGCTATTTCAGAGTTAATTTATACATTTAACACATTCTCTAAAAGTATATGTGTATATATCCTGTTGTGTTAAGAGTATTTGTTCAGCTTGAAAATGATGACAGGCTGCTTGTCAGTTGCTGTTGGTTTTAGGTTCTCGGACCAACATCTGTTAAGTGATGTGAGCAGATTACTATAACACATTACGTGGCTTTGCCATCTTTATTTTTCAGAAGAGCACTGATAAGTCATCTTCAGAGATGGTATGTTTGTATTCTACTTCATCCAGTCTACCTGCTTTAAATACCCCATAAAATACATGTGCAAATGTTAGTAAGTGTAGAAATATGATAAAAGAGTATCTGAATACACATCGTACATTAAGGCAGGAGTCATTTGCTAATGTCAGATGAATGGGAAATGTTAATATCTAATTCAGTTTGACTGCCTCATTTGTCCTTTATGTATCTTTGTCAATTTAATTTTAAACAGGTACGCTTAAGTATACATACGTTCTATAAATATTTTTGTCATGCCTGCCAGCCATGCTGCTACCAAAATGAAATAATGTTGTGGCCATGGGGAACCTTCAGATAATGCACAAAGTCATGTAGCTTTTAGTTGCATGAAAGAAATTTTACATAATTTTAGAGGATTTTGTGGTTTGTCATGAGCTTACCATAATTGGATTTGTGATCTGAGGAAAAAACCAACAACTTAAACCAAGTTCTCTACATTAAAAAAAAAGGGGTTGGGGTGGGGGGGGTGGCGGGGGTTTATCTCTAAACTCTCCAGGGATTAGAAAGTGATGGTTTTCCCACGCCATAGAAACTTCTAGCTGTGAAAGGTTACAAGAAATCAGATCTTTAAATCTGTGACTTTTGCAGAACAAAATTATGCTGGGCGTAATACTAGGGTAGTTGGGAATGGATTTTTTTTTTCATATTTGGAAATGAAGAAAGATTTCTCTACTAATATGAAGCTACTGAAAGACTTTAAATTTAGGGAAAGATAAAAATGGCTGGGATTAATGGGCAGACCAACAATTAAGTACTCAGAAGTGAATGGTGAATGTGATCTACTGCGTGGACATGACGTGTGTGTGTGCGCGCGCGTGTGTGTGTGTGTGAATAAATAAACAACCAAGACTTGGAGAACAACAGATGTGTAGTGGAAATAAAAAATCGGCTAGATAGTTCAATTTGCAGAAATGGGTAAAGGTCCCTTTTTTCATAAACTTGTCCCAAAGTGGCTGTATCATGTTGCTGCAATATGGGAAGGATTTTAAATATAGTTAAATGCTTTGAAGTGTGGGCTAGAGACTTTGGAGGAGGGGAAACAAGTGCCCTACTTCCAAATGCTAAAGCACTATCTTTGTATAAATAGCCTGCCACAGCTGATGATTCCTCATGTTATGGAGCTGGAATAAAACTAAGTTTTCACAACAAGTATCACGAAGACCCCACCCATCCTTTATCACTATCAAACTAGATTAGATTAAATGAAATCATGTAGGAAAAAAAATTCCTTATAAAATTTGAAAATGAACAGCCTCAGGTGGCAGCCTTGACAGGACTGCTAACGGTATTGCAGCGGAGCAGGTACATGACAGTTACCATGGTGTGGAGCACTCTGACGAAACAGGTCTTTGTACCCTCTCCAGGGTCTTGTCATTTGAGCCATTATCTTGAACCTGGTAATCAGGGCTGGTAATACCTCATGTGGTCGGTGTCTGTGAAAGCTGTCTGTAACAGACCATATCAAGAACTGAGGAACAGTCTCTTGGTTTATTCCATTTATAGTAGTTAGTGACAAGCCAGCTGTGGTATTTGCAAACTATATCAACTAACCCATACAGAAAGGGATAACCCGGAGTATGTTACAAGAGAGCAGTTATTGTTGTAATACAGAGACACTGTGATTTATGAAACATCTGACAAACATGCCATTGAAGAAGTCTGTTCTTTGTATCTGTCTTTTGTGCTTACTTGTGTTGTCCTGGTGACATCCTGTCCCTGTACCTCCTGAAATACTTTTGAGCCCCTGCTGGAAATGAATGGAAGGCCCCTCTTTCTTTCCAAGTCGGAAAAACCAAGCTGTGAATGAGAACTTGGGAGAGAGTAGGAAAGTAAGTTACTGTGCTTTGTCAGAGTTGCACCCATTTTATCACACTTGACATGAGCTAAGCAGTATTTACAGTTCAAAGGACAAATCCAGTCCTTACTCTGGTATCACTTAGTTTCACTTCCAGAGCTGCTGAATACTAAAGTGCTTCTCAAATGTGTGCATGGCCTTTTTTTTGTTTGTTGTTGCTTTCCAAGAAAATATACAAATGAAGATTGTTTAAGCAAGACTCCATTTTTCTTTAACCTCAAGCATTTTTACCAAGTCTGTGAAATAACTGTGGCACTTCTTTAAGATCTTAATTTCACTTTTAAGAGGTACAGCCATATTTTATTCTTTTTTGGTGTTACATGCTTTCCAGGGATGCATGTGTTTTGCTGAAAATAACTACCTGGCCAAGCCTTCTAACAGTATCTTTAAAAAAAAAAAAAAAAAAAAAAGTTTAATAAGAAAGAGTATACTTTGCTGGCTCTGGTATCAATTTTCTTGTAGTGGTGAATGCATTATTTTTTCAGTGGAACTTTTTTGCTGCACTTTTATCTGTCTTGTTTCCATAGCACACTTGAACTGCACACTAGGCTTTCACAACAATATGTGGAATGAAATAGTTGAAGAGCCCAGCCTTACTCGCTGTGCTCCCCTTGTCTGCAGGACTGGACCAAGCCCTGGTTCCTTTCTGGACAGAAAAGACCAGCTGTTGGTGAAGGAAAAAAGATGAGGGCCCAGCAAGTCTTGGAAATATAACTGTGCCAAGGCTTCATGATTGTTACTAGATTTATTTTTTTTTTCAGTTTGTCACAATAGCACTAAGGAAAAGTGCGTGAGAAAAGAAATGAACAGTAGTTCTTTGTGCAATAATGGTACCCTACATGTAAGTGCCAATGCTGACTTCCTTTGTAAAATTCTATTGAGTTTTACTAGTGAAAAGTGCTAAGATCAAAGTATTGTTCTTATTGCAAGTGTGGTGCCTAAGGTGACTTCAGTAAAATAAAATAACACCGATTTTTTTTTTTCTTGCCACCTACTGTTGTTGAAAGTGTAGTCACATTTGTATTATTATTCCTCTAGCCTACGTAGAGATTCAGTAAAGCATCAAAAGCGTAGTCAATATTATCAGTCAATAGTTCTGTTTGTTGAAGGTATACATTTAAACACTGAATAGGGCTGGTTTTCCTTGGCTAAACAGACACAGCTGGCTTTAAAGTGCTAGCTGAAGTTAGATGCAACTTGAGGTGTAACCTAATGAGTTACGCCATGCCTTCAAAACAGCAAGGAAAAGTTAAAACAGCTGCAGAAGTAGATGAGCACATACACAGGAGGACAAATCCGTGGAATCACATCATAAACCACCGTTGCAAGCATGCCTGTGGAAGTAGTTTGCTGTGTTTAACCATACATAGAACAGATGAACCCCACAAGACCTGGTTTATAAAGAGAAGAAGGGAGAGTCATCATCGGCTTCCCCAGGGGTGTTTCTCCTCTTTGCGCTGCCTGAGTGGAGGCTAGGGACTGAATGGGGAGCCGCTGAGAGCTGCTGGCAGTCCAGCAATGTGCTGGGCAGCATTTGGCTGAGGCTGCAGCAAGTGCTCGGGGTGAGATCTGTTTGGAAGGAGCTCTGTCTGGCTTGAAGCCATGGTTTCCTGTCTCTGTCACACCTTATGAAACTCCAGTCTTAGCACTTAGGTTATGGTAGGATGTAGAAACTCAAGCCTTCCCGTTGTGGCTCAAATTGCTTTTCTAAACAACTTTACTGCTCTAGTAACACGTACCGCAAATTCCCTGGGGTGAGCCCAGGCATGTGCGTGCAGTAGTAAGGTGCTTGCTAAGAAGTAGCAACAAAGGTAGCTTTATGAAAATGCCTTGGAGTTGGGGGGGGGGGGGGGGAGATCTTTATTTTTAATGATATACCATGCCCTCCTGCTTTCTAATGGGTACTAATTGATAGAGAATGTAATTTGCAATCTTTCAGCCACCCTTAATTCAGGACGGTTTGCTTCCTACATTGTTCAGCCTACCGGCTGCCCTTTGCTTATTAGGCATGGTCAGTACCCAGAGGTTGCCTCTCAAGCGATGTGTATGCATTAGCAGCCCTCCTACAGGCACCAAAGGCTTGTCAATCAATGTGACCTCCAGAGCCCTCTAACCAGCCCAGCAAACAAGGCATTGAGGTTTGCAGTGGTTTTTTTTTATTTTTTTCAGTCAGGCTTTTTGGAGTGGGTTTCTCTAATTATTTGAAAGTGTATGCAAACACTGAAGGAGAATTAGGAGCATCAAGTGGGGCCTCTGCTTTTATTAGGAGACTTTTTCTTTTCTAAATAGATGTCAGACATATTCTTTACTCTTTAGACAGTTAACCTTTCATCTCTCCTGTAGCAGAAATTCCACTCTGAGGTATGCTAATTTGCTATTTGCAGCATTCTAAAGTAGAGGGGAAATGTCATTCGCAGTGCCTTCATTAAAAAGTCCTTTATCCAGATTGTACACATTTTTTGCATTCTGGTTAGTTACACTATTAAATAAAAACACCCATCTAGTCCCCTTGTCCTGGAGGAAAAAAAAAAAAAAAAAGAGTCCTAGTCATAAATGACTCACTCTAGGCTTGAATTCAGCCCAAAGTATCCCCTGGCTTCATTTACTAAGAGTCCCCCACCATCTCCAGTGTTTCTTCTACCCTTTACCGCAGACTGGAACTACAAAGCCTTCTTTCACAGATATAGTTAATATTATTAAATAAATATTTTCTATGCAAGGCAGGGTGCTAGAAGGGATAAAAATGGGAAGTAGGAGGCACAACAGGGCAAGGCTTCTGTGAAGAAATGAAGCTTCTGCTGCCTCTTTCCTAAGTGACCTTCCCTGTTCCACCTCTTCGGTTGCTCTTTGTGATACAGTAAGGTATCAGAGCCAGCTCTGGCTGCAGAAAGGAAGAGATGCCTGTCGACCTGAACTGGTGTGCTCAGACATACTGCACTGTTGGAGCTAGTGCAGATTTCCCTGTATGACACGCTGCCACCAGTAGTACCAGTGTTGTGTTGTTAGTTGCAGAGGAGAGAGAAAACTTATTTACTGCAGTTTGTTAGCAGTGCTGGATTTCGTACGGTACCAGGAACACCCATGCTGGCGGCTTCTTATTTTAATTTTAGTTGATTTTAAAAAAGGAAGGTGAAAGGAGAATGAAAAAGGCTGTCTGGTGCTTGTCAATATTGATCAGCTCTGCTGTGCTGTCTGTCAAATTAGCTGTCGTTACCTGTGGCTGTCTCCAGCACAGGTATTTTTACATGTGCGTACAAGTTTACGGCTGCTGTAGGAAGAGAGGGAGCTGTTTGAAGAACTTCCTATATGCTTTAGGGGTGCTGTTGTTACAGGCTGTGGTCAGGCAGGCTGCGGAGAAGAAGCTTGCACCATGCTGGGGGGATGGACCCTTCACACCATGCTGTTGTTTGTGGAGGAGATACGCCTGCAGAAAAACAGTAGCTGCATCTTTGATGTCATCTGTCAGGAGATAAATGTAGTGGGGTTTGTTAATTTTTTTATGCTTTTTCCTCGACATTCTCCATACTCCTCATAAAAAGACTCATGTTCAGGGGCAGCTGTGAGGTATACCACGTTGTTTAATGCCCACGATTTAATCTCGGGGGAGAAAAGATACCAAACTTCTCAAACCACTAGGTAAAATGAATAGCTCTTCCACTCAGACTCCACCTGTAATATATTTTATTTCTAGTACTTCCTTCTTTCTTGTTTTGTTTGTTTAATAGTAAGTAATTGCCTGAGCTATTCATGGATTTTGTGATGTTCCTAGCTTAGGTATTTATTTTTTTTCATTTACCACATAAAGTTAAGGAAGGAACTAGCAGCCATATGAAGGGAAAAGTAATAAAAAGTCACTTTTTTAAGCCTAAGTAGTTAAAAAACAAATGTTCTGACCATTGAAAAGCAGTCAGTCACTTGGAGAGCATCAGGTTCAATAAACAGATTCAGAGCATTTTTAGGATATGTACTTTTTTGTTTCTTTTTTCTTTTACAAGGAGTTTGTTTTCCTGACAAAGTAAGGGAATCCCTCGTTTGAGTTGTTTCTGTAAGTGCTGAAGGCACTCATGTTCTTGGGCAAATTAATTTAGCCCTTCACATGTGAACAGTCATTCCTCAGTACCATTGCTTCCTACACAGCTAAGGGAAAAATTAAAGCTTTGTAAATTTATTCAGTTTGGGGTGTTGGTATGCTGTTTCGTCTGCTTACCCTGGGAATAGGAAGGATGAAAGGGGGAGGAGAAATAATTATGGGCAAAACAGTAACCTTTTCTTCTTCTCCCAGACATTCTCATAGGCAAAGAAAAACACACAAATGTCTCCTTGCCTATCACATACTTGGACATTTTGTTAAGACAGATTTTTGTGGATTCCTAGGAGGAGACTCCCAATTTGTATTTAGTCTGAAGAGCTTGGCGGCAGGGGGCTGGGGAGTGGCACACCAGAAGCCCCGTGCAATGGTCCTCCTTTGTTTAGATCTGGAAAACTGGCTCTGCTCAGGTCTCAACGGGGGGATGTTTCCAAACAGTTTCAAGGAAAGCCGAAATATTACTGTTTTCTTTAATGATGTGGCAAAACACACAGCTTAAACAAGGAAATTGGGAACAGAGTGGCCGGTGAATGCAATGGTCACAGAAAAAACTTTTTTTTTTCTTCTTTTGTGTTGTTTTGTGGGTTACTTTGCTCCATGCAATGTGAGATGTGTTATTTTTTTCTCCCTCCTTGGTACTGGCAGTTATTTTTTATGTTTGCTGCAGATGTTCAGGAAACTAATTCCAAGGCTTGCACCTGTGTGACACTGACCTCAGTCCACCTTGCCACATCCTGCTTTTATTCTGCTGCACAGATCAATTTGCAGTTTATTCCTCATCCCTCTCTCTTTTGTCCACAAAACCATCCGTCAACCGCCTCCTCCCTCCCCACACTGCTAGTGGGGGGAGGGACTGCTCATTTCTGCGTCTCAAGGCTGCTTTGGCAGAGGAATAGAGGCCAAATTTCTGTCAGGTCAAGGTGCCATCTATTAAGACAGTGTCCACATTTTCATTATGAGACCCTGTTTGAAGGATTTATAACTTGGCTGCACAAACTTGCTGCAGGCAGAGCTTGCAATACAGAATTTCATCTGGGGAAGTATTTGCTGGTCTCTCCTAGATTCTCAGCCAAAAGCCATGCATAGGCTCTGCTTCTCCCCCCACCAGGAGGTGGAGGCAGTGGCATTGCTAGAGAGCATTTTCATTTCTGTTTTGTTTTTTGTTTTTAGACATCCGGGGGGTCTCAGCTGTGCTAACGCTTTTAGCTAAGATTGTGTTTTGGCAGGCTCTCACAGACTTTCTGAAGCCTGAAGTCAGGCTGCTGCTGCCAGCTTCCTCCTTCTGTTTTTATTCTGCTTATAACCTGAGCCCAAATTACCTTTATCTTACATTGACGTCAGGACAATAAAGAACAAAAAGTAAAGCCTCTGCTTGAGGCTTGCTGCGTGCAGCTGGAAGTGTGCTGCTGGAAGTGTGCTGAAGCAAGATGGCTGCTGCAAAGTGCTCTCAGGGTTGGGAGCCTTCAAAGCCTCAGCAGAAGCAAGGTAGCTGTGGAGTGGGAATGCCTCCTCCCAGCTGGCAGCCTCCCCTTGCCTACCCTGCAAGGGACTGCTGACATGGTCAAAGCCAGAAGTGCTCTCCAAGGCCCTGCAGGGCCGTGTCATATACTGCATTTTTATGAAGCAGACTGGGTTTGTGGCATGCAAAAGAAAGGGGCCAAGCTGGGGGACCAAGGGGAGACAGGAAAGAGTGATAGAAGCACCTCTGCTGGGCTCCTGCATGTGTGTTTGTGGATCCAGTTATGTGTGAGACCTCAGGGAATGCAAGCAAGGAGAGATCAACATTGCTAAAAAATTCTTCACTGATCCCACAACTAAGGAAACAATGATGAGTGCCTCATTAAGCAATTCCTTATCTTCCTAAAACCCAACTACCATGGATTTAAGAACAGGGAAAGGAAAACCTCCAGACACTTAAGACTGGAAAAGTCATTTTGAACTTGCCAGGGGCTGTGTGTGTTGCTGGCAGATCCACCTACCAGGAATTTAATAACATACTGGTGATAATTCATTTACTTTAGATAGGCAGATTTTCTGTGATAGCAGTGTAGCGGAGCACCTCAAGTTGAGGAATCTCCTTATCCAAGGCTACGAAGCCAAGCCGTACTTCCCAGAGAACAGGACTGCTTCTTTAATAACTTGGTCAAATAGTAGGCTTTTTAATAAGTCAGTTTGTGTGATTTTTCTATATATTGACACACTTTAGTCAAAGAAATATTGTTAATGGTTATATAGACTTGCTAACCTTACAGATTTACAAAGTTTAAAGGAAGAAAATTGTTCAATGCCAAATTTAGTAAATACCACAAAGGAGACTTCAATTTCCTTTTTTTAATTTAGGAACAGAAAAATGGCACAAGTTACAGAAAAATCCACCTAGGACTCATTTATGAAACAGCTTTATCATCTAGATTTTGTAATCAGATAGATGGAAGGTAGGTTTTGCATTTACAAATTACACATTCCTTAGGCGGATTTAGTACATGATCTGCAGTTTACACACATACATCTCGGGCTGCTCTATGCAGTCTTGAGGTTATTATTTTATCACCTTTTTTTCCAAGTAAGTGGTAAGAATTACTGCTTGGTCTTTTTACTCTATTAAATTGATATGATAATGCCAGTGCTACAGTGGCAGACATCAGCTTGCGGAGTCTTCTGCAAGTGTAAGTATTTGCCAGTTCTCTTCATAGGAAATGAATTTTGCTCTAAAAACAGAACAATAAAACTAGTTACAAAGTACGTGTGATAAATGTAGGAAAATTATACAGTAATGAATGTAGTGCCAAATTTGAAACAGGTATCTCTCAGGGAAGATGTGCTTCTCAGCCTTATTTCTATTATTCTGGAATATATCTCATCTATTTTGAAAAATGTTACTGTAGCATTGCTACAGTATTTCTTTTCTGGTTCCTTTTCATTCAATTGGGCTGTCTTTGTCACTGGCTGTTAGCATCGCAGTAACTCTTAATTTTAGTGAAATGAGTAAAAAACTTTTTGCTTTTATGCAGAGGCTTGCATTACCTGAAGCTGCAATTGGATTTGGCTACATGTTGTTATGTAGTGGACAACTAGTCTGCACCTCTTGAATGGTTTAAGTGTGGTTTCCAGTCCTGGTAACCCAGTTTTGGCACTCAGTGAAGCTACAGAGTTGAGTGGAGATGGTAGTTGTTCCCCATGTGGGACTAGTCCTGGAAGCATCTCCTTTTCCATAGCTCACTAGGAGGTATTGGTGTGCCTCTGGTTGTTCATGAAGGGCTACAGGCTTTTTGAGGGATTTGGCATCCATTACACATTATCTGTCATGGTACTTAAGCATTTGCCAACTTTCCATTATAAATTGATTAACATTTATTATCAGCTAAATCATAGCACTTAGATCTTGACTTGTTTTAAAAAAGCAAATATCTATAGCTACTTTAAGAAAAAAAAAAGAACTTAGGAGCTAAAAAGAAGTCTCATGCTAGGTACCTCTTCAAATTTGATTTTAAAAATGTTTATGACATTGACAAATATTTAGATCAAAGCCAGTATTTGTTGTGTAGCTGTGATCCTGGCAAGGATTAAAAATCATCTTTGTAGGTGGTTTTTTTTTTAAAAAAAAATCCATAGTTGTAGTCATTTGCAGTGCAGGTATGTGTACGAACTAGATCCTAGTAGATTGTAATTACTTAGTAGGAGAGTTTCTGGTCTGTAACAAGGTTACGCTCTAACCTAAAATTTTACATGGCAAAAATGGAAATGTGAAGGATCTGTTAATGACAAGCATTCAGTTTTAATCAGGTGACTGCACAAATGGTGGTGAACTTCAAGTTTGATACTGTGATACAGGATCTCCCAAAAGTTCTTTTCTAAGCCACAGCTACATGGTGTGCAGGGTTTTGACAGATTGGCTGGGTTTACGTCTAGTTTCTTACTCCTTGGCTGACTGCTGAGATCTCCCTGTAGTTGCATATTTGTCATTCTCAGTTGTGCTGACAGCTTGCCCACTATGAGATGGATCAAGGGATGATGAAGATGAAAAATAACTCTGCCTTGGGCCACCTACTGTTATTTTAACCAAATCACATATCAGGGTCCGCCTCATAGCCCCAAAAGCAGTTGTTTTGGTGCAATTAGGGGGCTACAGTTTAGGAACTCCTTTAGGTGAACAACAGTGCTGAAAACCTTGTGTCATTGAAGAACTACAGGTTCAGGAGAATGTTTTCATCATTGTGTAAATGGCCTAAATTTTACAAGGTAGGCAAAGGTACTTAAGTACTTCAAAGCTAGTTTGAATAAATTAGCTTTTATTGTGCTTACAGTGTTACATTATAGCAGATTTTGACATCTGAAGGCAATGGGATCATATAAAATGGAGCAGTGTTACATTTCATATGCATATTTTTAACCACAGAGCCGCACTGTTGTGTCATCATCGGCAATGACACTCATGACTTTGGTGTTCCATGTTTTTGTTACCTGGACAATTTGCCCTTCAAGTGATCAAATTAATACATAAAGCAGTGGTCAGTTTTGCTACAAATGAAATTTGTCCAATCACTGACACACAAATGCACATTATTTTGCATGCAATTACTTCAAGAAATCCACCGGCAAGGTTAGATCCACAGGTATAATAGTGCAGCCTGCTTGCAGGCTCAGTATTATTTTACATGTCTATGAAGAAAACTGATTTTTCTCTGGTACAGTTCACTAAAGGATTTTCTTCAGGCAGATTAGGCTGTGTTTTTTATTAAATCTTTTTATATGCAGTGTGACTACAAGAAGTTAGCATATTTAAAATTTTATTTTTGTCATTAGAGTCAGCGGATAGACCTTGACATCTCTAGCAATAAGATATGTTGTCTAATAAGGTGAAGTCGTATGAACTTTTGTTTAAAAAATGACATTTGTTTTCTGCCCAGTTAATATAAATTCATACAGAACATGCATTTGAAATTTGGTTTTTTTTTTCCTTTGCTTCTGCTTGGAATTGCTATTAGTAAGTTGTATCAGGGCATGATTCCAAACTTATATGTTGCATTCAACAAAACAGCAAGTAACTTCAAGGTAATGATGCTTTCAAGACATATACACATCCAGTCCCATGTTATAGCATAGTTTTCTGTCTTGGTAAAGGCTTTTTCAACTTTAATAGTAGTTTTTGTTTTCCTAATGGAATAAAAAGTCGACATATTGAAATACCCATGAGTTGAAGGTGATGGAAGTGTAAGATTTTGCATTAAAACATTTTTAGCAGAGTATGTCCTGAGGGGGAAAGAGGACTGTAGGAGGTAAATGACTTAATTAGGATGCAGCTAAAAATTCTCTCAAAATAACCATCTATTGTATAAGCTGAGACAATAAGCAGCATGCAGGGCAGAGCTGATTTTTGCTGACAACTTTAGATCATTGTTTTGGGATGTACTCGGGTTAACACTCTCTGTACCACCCAAGCTCCCAATTCAGTTCAGATTCAGAAAAAGCCTGTAATTGTATTTGTTTGGAGTAAATTTAGCAAGCTGCTCCTGATTACACCTTAGCCTGGGACCATCTGTTGATGGCAAGTCTCTCAATGGAGTCGTTCCTGCAGGCAATGGATGGGAAAAGGAGTGGAGCACTAGTGCTGTTAGTAAGCAGATGCGTGCTATCAGTGAACGTCCTTCCTGCCTTTCAAGCTGCCAGCTCTCAATATTGATGGAGTGTCACATGCCTGCAAGCTATTGCAGCCGAAGGCAAGGAGATGTGCTCTCTCAGGGCCCATTCATCAAGTCTTTCTGCTGGGATTTGATGAAGAGGAGTTCTGAAGGTACGATTTTCTATGTGAACAGAAGAAAAGGGCTGATTCTTCTGTGCTGTTCCCCCAATTTGCTCATGACCATGTGTGTGATTTCCAGCAGCAGGCTGTCAGAAGACTCCCATCACAAATAGCACCGTACAGCTGCTATTTGTAACAAAATGAGTAAACCCCAAAGTGTCAGGGTTAGGTTATTTTAATTCCATTTCCACTACTGAGGTTCCTGCTAGTTAATTTACTTTGGATGAAAAAGATGCCAGGTGAAATACACCGTTTTAGGGGATCACATTTAGGAAGTCTGTCCTTGACATGCTGGAGAATTTGTAACAGCTTGTTGCTGATGATAGCACTGTTAAAGGTGCTGTAAGTCTGCTGCTGGTGTGAGGTTTTTTGTTTTGGAGGGTTTTTTTCCTTTCAGTCCACTGTGAGCAGCAGCTTTGTTTTGCAGGGAGACTCAGAAAACGGGTTGTATAAGTTAGCATGAGTTGCTTCATCCTGTGTCTTGAAACAATTGGAGGAGAGAGGTAGACAGGCAGTGTGATGGACTGGATAATGAGTTGTCTGTTAAACTCTGGGAAGCCTGAACAAGATCAGTGAAGTGAAATGACTGGTTTACAGTTTGATTGTAAGTGGTGTATAGCTCACTTCAGACAACCAGCAGTGTGCTACTCATTAGAGTTAGCAGCTTCATTTAAATCTCCTTTCTGAGTCACCAAGGGTGGAAGGATAATTTACCAGTCCAGATACTGTTAATCTTGCTCAGATAACAGGGTATGCTGTAGAGGCTTCACTTGATCTACAGTTTCTGTTGATGAACCATAGAATCTGGGTGCTTCCATTAGCTCTCAGCTTCTGTGAACCAGGAAAGGCAGGGGAAAGATACAAGAAAGAAATTGTACATCCATCAAAATCTTCCTGTATCATACCCACTGCATACATTTAAAATCCATGTATCCTGGTTCAAGGCAAAGGAAAGTAGTGAGAGTCACTAAATCTTAAGCTGCTGGCAGAAGTTCCTGAAATCCTGAATTAACAATTTAATGAATGTGTATTTGATTTAGTTTTATGACAAAATGTTACGACAGCATGTTTAATATAAAATGGGTGGCTAAGGAGGTAAGGTTGCTGATCTATATTCAGTATCACCTGTCAGTAGTTCAGTATTGAATCTTTTCCCTTCTTGAAGTGGAATGAGAAGTGAAAGTGCTTGGAGCTGCTGAGTAGCCTGAGACAGTTCGGTTTGTAATGCTGGAATTCAACAAATGCAAGATTTAATCTTCAGTCATTATTACACTAGTCCAGTAAATGAGCATAATTGCTCGAAAAATGAGCCGCAACCATGGCACAAGGTGTAATTCTGTGCAGAACTGCACAAGTGTACAATGTGCCCAAAAAAATGAGACGAGTTAAATGTGTGGTTTGGGCTGATTCTTTGATAGCTTTTTCATTTTTTCTAAATGTAGTCAGATCTTATATTTAGTTATGGTATCCAGTGATTCCAAAAAAAAATGTCAAACTTCAGCTGTTTCTACAAATTATAGGAATTACTTGTGTAACAGTATCCTTTGGATTCATAAGCTGAATTAATTTGTGGTGACTGTGCTGTATTGAAGTGAGGGCTGGGCAACATGCAGGAGAGGCACAAGACAATGCTGGGGGAACAGACGTATAAAGCAGCACATTTTCCAGGGTCGTAGAGCATGTTTCTGATCAAACTGGGATTTGGAGGTAGACGACTACTCCAAGTCTAGTGGCCAGTTTGCTAGATAATGTGCCTTTCCTATCAGATATGCACCTCAAGCAAATAGAGAACTAATCAAAAGCTCTGTTACAGAGATACTCATTTTGGGTGCTAGACTTTGACCATACAACTGCTTACTGACTCCAAAACAAGGCATTTTTAGGTGTGACTGTTAGCTGGGTTCGTACTTCCCTACTAATCCCACTCTGCTTTCATTGACGGCAACATAAAAAATCTGATTTTTGGATGGAGCTGATCTTGAGCTCTTTGTAGATTTGACTGTGACATTTCAGGTCAGTCCTAGCTAATGATCCTCATGAAGTCATGCTTAGTAGCTTCCTTGAAGGCTTTCATATGCAATAGCTTAAATCATAAAACCATCTGAATAAATTGATGGACGAGGCCTTGCTTGAAAAATCTCTTAGCTACATCAAAAGGAATTGTTTTTTTGCAGGTCATGGCAGGTGGCTGTTCTTGGGAGTTTCAGTAGTATTTTGTTCTTCTGCTGCATCTGGTTTGGTGATGCATGAGGAACAGTTCAGTCTTCATTTCTGATACGGTAGTGTCAAGGTTATATGGTGCAGCACGGCCCTTACCTTGACACATTTAAAGATTGTGGTTGTAGCACAGGACCACTTCGCAAATTCTTGACTGTTGAACACAGTGTAAAACAGTAAACAAACAATGCATGTGTCATTGCCCTTGAGTACGGGTGAAGGTCTAGCATATTTGAGTTCAGGTTTTATGCCTGGCAGTATGATACAAAAGGAAAAAGAGATTTAGAAATGTAACTAGACAACAGCAGCGGAAACCCATTGGTTTTGGACATTTCTTAAGCTGGTCTGTTGAATGAAATTGCAACATACAATAGAACATAACAGCACTTGGTCAGGTAGGAAAATACAGATTAATGACATCCTGTTTTTTTCATCATAATGGAAACACATGACAGAAGTGCCAATATGAATTCTGTACCAAGTTATAAAGGATAATCTTTCTTTCCCCTGTCTCTTCCCCTATGTGGCCTTTTTTCAAAGAACCCAACCAAAACAAAGCTCAAAAAGCAGACTACTTGTTTATGATGAGCTGTTACAATCAGGAAGAGATAATGTCAACATCTGCTGATGGGACCTTGCAGCCTGGGTCAGGCTGCAAAAGTGTGGCATTTGGATTAAGGGGAAAAAAAAAAAAGGTTCTAGTCAATAGACTGTCACAGAGCCAAGTCACAGCTGCCTTGGAGCTATTGATCAGTACAATTTCACAAGGCAAATTATCTCTACCAGAATGGCTGTGGAGCACCACAGAACTGAGTCACTGACCTGTTTTTGTTTATTTTGCTTTCTCCAGATACTTTGTATGGTTTACCTGCTTTGTGATCTGTGTGTCATTCGTGCTTGGAAGATTGATCCATCTGTGTTGGTAATACTTCCACCTTAGGGCATTCGTATCTTTTCTCCCATGTTAAAGTAAAGCATTACAATAAAATGGCTTACACTGACAGGAAAAGAGTCAGTGTGGAAGAAATAAGCTCCCCATTATGGCAGCTTTAATTAAAACCAGAAAAAATCTTTTATTCTGGTGTAGTCATTAGTTGATACCTCTATATTTAGCATACATCTGGGCTAAAACTTTTGCCAGGCATCTGCTTCAAGTGTTAGGGTTTATGGGCTTCTTCGTCATTGTCTGTGCCTGTTAGTTTCAAAAGATGGTGATCACAGCTTCAGGGTGAAAATATGTCAGGATTTTTATGCTACAAAAGGCGTAAAGCAAGGGTGATGTGAATATGTGGAGAAAATGCCGCTGAATAAGAGAAGTATAAACACGTACTGATAGAAAATAAGCAAATAGGATTATTTTTGCTTGCTGAATTTGAAGTGTTCGTTGCAGATACACTATATCTTTTTAATAAGAATTAACCTGGGTACTGCTGAGTGCTCCCTGGTGGCATCCTACTTGACCCTATAAGTGAATAGCACATTGTAGGTAAGAAGCAAAGTTCCTCAATGCTAACAGCATGTGATGTTTGTCAAGGGTTTTAGAGGAGGACTGGCTGTATACTCTTTTGCATCAGCAGCTATTCTGAAGGATAACCTGTATGTTTATTTATGTAAAGTAGATCCAGACATTAAGCAGTTGCTAAAGAGCCTGCAGGCTCAAGTCACAACCTGGTGAAAATGTTAAAAAACTAGAAATGCTGTTGTAATATTTTTTGTGGAGCAACTGGTAAGCCTGAACATCAGGTCTGTTATGCATGATTTTTCTAGCGGTAACATATTTCATATATGCCAGCAGAAAAAACTTGAAAGATTTTTCTTCTCCAAACAGAGCACCCTGAAGAACAGAGGAGCAAAGGATATGCCATTAGGGAAGCACCATGTTTCTGTTGTAATTGTCACTGTTTCTAGGTCTGCTCTGTGACAATGAAACTGGAAATGGTGGTTTAGTCCCCATGCTATCTTTTTAGCATAGATCTGGAAGTATCTTCCATTGGAACAGCCACTTTACCTTATATAACGCTTGATCAAGGCAGTCTAGCTGAGCAGGCTTGGACTTCAGCAAAGGAACATTGTAATGCTCCTCAACTTCAGAAAGCTTCTCACTGGGGGCACTGGGAAGTGGACATGAATAATCTTTGCAGTATAAAGAAAGCATTATTGAATGTAACTTTTTTCCTTACCACCACCTCCCCACCCACCAAAGAAAAACCCAAAAAACAAAACACCAAACCCAAAATCATAACACCCCTGCTGAATGCGCTTGGACTGCCGTAACTGTGTCCGATGAATGGCTATTTTGGAGCAACTATTGCACTTCAAATTCATAGACTGTTGTATTCGGGAATAATTTTTCCGTGTATACAAGACCCAGGGAAGATAGAAGCAGCTGCTCATTTTACTTATGTAATTAGGAAGGTATTTCTTTGATTGCAGAATTCTTCAAGCAGGACAGACATTTTACAAGTGTTGATCAGAGAACTGATAAGCTCCAAATGTAACCATCCGAAACACAGCTTTTTATGAACCAGGTGGTTCTCTTCCACCACTACCCACCACCCCCTCTAATCTCTCCTTCATTTAACAAGCTGGAATAGGTAAGGTGTACCCAATTCTTTTATAGAGTAATTCAGTGAGAATTTTTTCTAAAGATCATGGAGAAGGTTGCAGGAGCTAAGATTTGTACCTGTGGAATAATCTTCAGTGTTGTGGAGACTTGCTTTGCGTTGTGTAAAAAAAAAAAAAAAAAAAAAAAAGTTACTTAAAATCACTACTAAATCCTGCTAAATATTAACAGTTTTATATCGCTACTAAATCCTGCTAAATATTAACAGTTTTATAATTGGTCGATTTTGCATTTCTTGTAGTGGGCTTTTAAGTAGATGATACATCATTTTAACAAAAGAAGTGTTCTGGAGGATTCAGAGCTCTGGTGAGAGTAGCCCCACTTATTTAGAATGCGTATCAGTTTGACATACAGGATTTAGAAAAAGATCAATTGCTAGAGTTTGTCTATGCAAGAATTTTTACTGATACAACCCCCCTGAATTTAGGCCATTCAAGAAAACTTAGCTGACTCTGCAGAAGGACTCACTTTCCATTTTCTTGGCTCAGCTGTGAGAGTGAATACAAGGTTTTGGCTCACCAGTGAATATTCTTACTACAGAGTAAAACGGATTAATTTCATTGCTCTTTTAGTTCATGTTGTTCCGGAAGCAGTGCAAGCCATACCAGAAAAACAAACCTCAGAACAGTCATGCACTTCTATTCTGCGGCTCTTTGTACAGGAATGTCTTGTGATGTAGCCATAGCTCTATGATTATTCTGGTATAGTAATATGATTTTATATCCTCAGATAGATAACTGTGAATATAATAATATTTCTAGATAAGTAACTTCTTTTATAGCAGTAGGCTGTCTTGCCAGAGATATGCTTGTCTAGAAGTTGTCTTTAGGTGCTAACCTCTGAGTTAGCACCAAGCAGATTTGGGCTTTTGGGGGAACTACAGTGCCTCAGAAGGTTTCAGTAAATGCATGAAGGAATGAAGCAGTGGTTAAAATCAGAGAAAATTATGCCCTTATAAATGTGGGTTTAGTTTTTCAGGAGGTTTTTGGGTTTTTTAAAAATTGATTGTTATTATGTCTTTTGTCCAACAGTGATTTCCAGCCTCAGCTGTGATTGATATTCAGGGTGGATTGGTTTAGCAGAGAGATTTAGTAGAGAGACAAGGAGGTGTGAGAGCTGGGGTCCAACTGCTTAACACATTCTGCTGCTGGGCCCTTTAATTTTTCTTACCAGCTATTCACTTAAGAATTCTGTAGCTAAAGTTGATCTTCAAGAAGAAGAAAGGGGAAGGAAACAGAGGGTTCATTGGCCTTTAGCAGCTTATTCTAAAAAGCATTTTACTCTAAATGTTCAAAAATGCCCAAAAAACTATTCTTTTGGTAGTAAACAAACAAAATGTCGAAGCTGAGGGCAAATACTGACTGAAATGTGTTTGCCTGTCCTTGGTCTCTGGCCCTATCCTTTCTTTGCTCCTTGTCACCATGGTTTTCTTGGTTTTGAGCAGTCCAATGAACAGCTACTTAAGGTTAACCCTTTCTTCCACTCAGGGCAACACATTAGGACCTGCCCTGCTCTAGCTGTCATTTGTATTCACTTCATTTTGTTCACAACTCTGCTCTCAGATCAGAGCCTTATCTTGGGAGAAGAGCATATGAGAGAATCATTAAGCAAAGCCAAGAGGTTCCTGTTTAGGACCTGCAATTATGATGATATGTAGTTGAGGAGAAATTGCAGTGCTACATAAAGATTAATTATGATTCTCTGCACACTGATGGCTTCAAATAAGAGTACTTACCTAGCTTTTTTGTTATTGTTTTTGGAAAATAATGATTATAGCGATTGTGTAATCTTCCTTTTTCACATGGTGAGATTATGCTTGTGATAGTGTGGGGATACTTAGGATGATGAGTGGTGGAAGGATGTAATTAACAAGCAGTTAGTTAATTTATTAATTTACCACACCGAGAACTCTCTACCTCTCTTGGAGAGTTGAGATATTTTTTTTCTTTTGCAGGGCTGTTGAAGTAGTTAGGTTCTAGAAAGACAATACAGGCTCATAATTATAAGCCAGCCAGATGGCCCTTTGCACCCACTGTTCTGCATGTGGTGGCTGCTTCTTTACCATTTTTCATCTCTCATGTTGTCTCTTTGTGTAATTTTGTAAGTTGTGCTTATTTAAGAGGTGCAGCTGCAGTTAGAAAGAAAAGCACATCTTGTTATTGCAGTTCACTTTAGCACATCTGCTCTCCCAGCCTTTAGTTTTGCAAACACAGGTAGGACCAGAGAAGAGCTGAATTACTTTCTGTCATTTATCAGAGGTAACGAAGTTTTAAAATTTATTTCACAGCCAGTTTCTGCTGTCAAAAGCACATACCTGTCCATTGACAGTAAAAGCACACATGGCTAAATTTTCATTCACCCAGCTATTTCTTGTTACTGGTGATGGCTGAGGTATTAAGGATCACCTCTTCTCTTCTAAATAAAGGACTGGCTTCTGAAAGAAATACCTGTTAAGTATGCATGCTGCTCAGGTTTTCTCTGAAACACCTTGAAACACATAGACAAAATCAGAATTTTTTGAAGCTACCTTGAAGCTGACCTGCATAATAAGCCAAAATATTTTTTTCTGTATCATTAGAATGTCTTTGAGTGAGATGGTCCAGATAATTTGAAAGGTAACTGGGAAATGAAACTGGGTTTTGCATGTTCTAACTTATTCTAACCAGAACATGCTGATTGGATACTTTCAAAAGATGAAATTCTTTGTCAGCTGTCGGTCATATATATGAGGTATGGTTCAGATTCAGTTATACGAAATACTGAGAGACATACAGAATATTGGAGTTAAGCTGAATCCTTCCAGTTCATATTGTGACATGAAGAAGGTTAAAGATTAGAATAATTCCATTAAATCAAAAGGATCTATAATAACAAGGAAACAGCATGTTCATATACCGATACTTTTATTTTTCTTTTTAAAATGTTCTCAAACACGAAGGAGAAAAACTAGAGAAACTTCTGCAGTTGATACAGTCTATATATTACAAAATAAATTTGCAGAATAACTACAGATTTTTTCTGATCAAATACTGACACACTGGATTAGCATCTCACAGTGTGCCTGCTCTCATAAAACAATTCACAATAGCCTAGTTCGATTTTAAAAATATATTTTACTTTTTATATATATATATAGAAAGAAAGGGTTTAGTACAAGAAACACTAAAAGTGTATCCATATCTAAATACATATTGGATTATTATGAGTTAAACCTATAGGTTGTTAAGGTAGAAATATTATTTCTGATAACAGTTATCATTAACTGAAGCCACAGATGATGGCTGTAGTAGGAATTTTGTCATTGTTCTTGTGACTGGCAAAATAATGATTTATGCCATATTGTTACTACACTAGGCTCATTAGATTTATGCTGTCAAGCATTTCAAGTAAAGAAAATTCCTATTTATTCTCTGTTTCTATTCACATAGTTAAATATTTTCAAGACTTTTTATTTACACGCATAGAAATGTGAGGGTGACATATAATTGCAGTGGGTATTTTTTTAGATAAACCTTCTTTATTTCTCTTATCATTTTTAGCTTATGTTCCCTTTATTCCTGAGACCTACAATATCTTTTTACCTACATTAATTCCTACCTGAGCTGGTAAAAATTATCAGGTTCAGGCATTACCGTAGCCACCACTGGTGCCAGGACCTAACAGTTTTCTTTTTACCAAGGTAGAAAGAGTACCAGCCGTCAATTACTTGGAATAGTCTGAAAAATCTCAGAGCATTAACTCAGCCAGAAACATAATTCACAGCAGCAATTTCAGTCTAATTTATTATCTTCTGGGCTCTGAGCTTTGAAGAGAGTTTGTGCACATCTGAATATAGTCCTGCACTACTTCTTTATGGTAACAGAGGGACTTTATGGAAAAGAGAAGATGGTGTTTTTAAAGATCAAAACACAGCTTTGAGAAGCAAGCCTTACTGTAGGAGTGCTGTTCTTTTACTGGTGTAAAGCAGATAGTTTTCAAACACAAAGTGAAAAGCTGAAATGAGGCTGGACAGGTGGATTACAAACAGCAGTAGACAAGAGAGAAGTTTGAGTGCTCATATTAAATAAGTTTATTTTAAAACATCTTGCAACACTTTTTACTTCCATAACCCTTTGGGGAAGGTGTGTGGCATCTGTATTTTCTTGTAAGTAAAACTGTTACAAGCTAAAGACTGTTGCGGGTGTGAGATTTTTTATTAGTGTTCAGCAAGCACCTTTGACTGATACTTGTGAAGCAGCTTGATCAGTAATCAACAATCTGATGCCCATAAACACAGAGTGCAAACCCCAGTAGTGTTGCTTTGTGATAAAACTGCAGCAGGAGAGGACAAGTAACAGTTCCTTTCTCAATTATTTCGCAATTACCTTTTTATTATTTTTATTTTTAATACCATACCTGAGGAGCTGCATGTAGTTGTCTGTGCCACTAGTGGGATTTACTGATGTGTGCATAAAACTTGAGTTGTGTAAGAAACCGTTCAGATCTGAAATTGGTGGTGGGAGCCTCTCCTGCTGATGTGCAGAGCACGACAGTCCTGCAGCGCAGGGGGAGATTTTCCGCAGTGAAGGGCAAGCAGAGCTTGTAGCATTCGCCCTTTCAGGCAGAGTGGGGTGTGTGTAGTCTGAGTGTGAAGAGAGTGAGAATTCCTTTGGGAACGAGCAGCTATAACACAATATATGTAGTGCAGAGCTGTGTAAAGCGTTTCTTAGGGAGAAAAATGGTGGATTTTTTTCTTCAAATGTAATCAAGGCTGAAATCCTTCCCACAGTAATTGTGCTCTATATCATTCAATTTATGTTGTGTTTCCTAACTTTGGAATTGGATAAGGGTAAGTACAATAGCTGCGGGTGGATACATCTTTTATAATAACAACTGTCTTTGGAATATAATTTCTGGGCTTCATTTGTATTTGTAGGTATCTTAGCAATTCTTAATGGAGTCAGTCTTGAAACAAACTGCTCTCAGTCAAGTGAGGAGGTGTTAGCAGTGGCCACTGCTGGCCTGGGAGAGTTCCAGGTATGGTGCATGGACTGTGATTTAAACTATGATAGCAGGTGCAGTCAGAGCTAGCAGTCATCAGGGACAAAGCACAAATTGTGCTTTGTCAGAAAAAAAACCAAAACCAAAACAAAAATCAGAAGGTAGGAAGAAACCTCCAAGAAACAGTAATGGGACATCACATACATGGAATCTAGCCAAGCTTTGGCTAGTGATTTTAAAAAAAAAAAAAAAAAGGTGAGGAGATATTAAGTACTATTTTTGTTTGATAAGAAAGTAGGTAAGTTGAGGGGTTGCATTTAATAGGAACGGTGCTTGATGGATTTCTATCACATGGCTATTTAATGAGAAGTCTTGTCTGTAGACTTTAATTAAAGAGAATGAAAAACCTGTGAGCTCTCCCAGATATGCATAGATGTTTTCTGGCCATGGTAAGTCATGTACCTATTTACTCTTAAATAAATAATAATAAAAAAATAATAAAAAAGACAATTCATCAGGAATGTGCAAGGATGAAGTTGAGAAATAAAACAAAACATGAAATACTGTATAAGTATTTAATCCACTTGAATACATTTACTATGACACTTTATAATCTTTTGTCGATCACAGTAATAGGTTCAGAAAAATCAGAAAAAAACAAACTAAAAAACCTCATCTGTGAAGATGAGCCTACAGAGATTTGACTTTTCTGCTGCAGAATGAAATTTCCTGCTGACCAGAAAAAAACCCGTTGCCAAATTGGTCTTATCCAGTCTTAGCTGATGCAATTAATTTTCTTAAGAAGTATGGCAAACATAAAAAATTTGCCTGTTTTATCAGCTCCCGTGAGTCACGCTATTTTTTTCTGGGAAGAAAACTCTTTCCTTGTGAACAAAAGGTTAAAGCTTTTTAGAGGGTGTTGGAATATATTAGTGGATTATATTAAGAGTAATAACAGTTCTGCTTCATATATTGCTAAGTATTAAATGTAAATTGAAAAAATACATGCTTTTTGCTTTAAATGAGAGAAAAGAAGTGGAACAATTGCCTCTCTAGCATCCTGCTCCAATCCTCATTAAATTAGTCCAAAACTAAACCATAAAATGAGAGAAATTAAGAAGCTTTCAAAATCTTCCTGTGAATAAAGGGTTACAAAATTATGTGCTTATGAAGCTTTATTGTTTCACATCTTTCATTCCTTCCAGCCTGTTTACTGGTACCAGTCTGTGTCGAATAGAAAAGCCTGCATATATTATAATATTGGAAAGTGCATGTGTTCTTAAAGAGAAAATTTGTAAGCAAAACTTCAACCCATAAAGTTTTAATCCAGTAAATTAGGATGTAAATTGAAGGTTAATGGAAGTTAATATCGCATTAATATTTTTCACGCTTTTGACGCCTTTACAAAGTTTGTTCCTGTAAACTTTCAAGCATTCAGAAATAATGCAAATGGTCTACAGTCACTAAATCCCTGAGTAGCTGGGAGATTTCAGGTATCGTCAGTTAAGCAGCCTGTGCAGTTGCTGGCTCCCAGAGGAGTCATAGGCATTAACCTTGGGGGAGAAGGGAGAAGTCCCTTGAGCACAACAGGACAGAGTTCTTGCTGGTGTTCTTGCCCTCGTGAAGCCTCAGCGGTCACCTCTCTGTACTAATTAAGAGTTACTGAGAATCCAACAGCTAAGGACAGCGTGAACTTTAACGTGGATAAGCATGCTGGGGAGACAGCAGACAGTTCTAAAGCAGGGAAAGAATCAGAAAGTAAAATAATGTTGACTGCGTATACTTCAACAATCTGCATCAAATGAATGTCCAAGTACAGGACTGGTCACTGTTGACAAATGGTGCATCCTTGTGAGAGAGCAGTATCAAGGACAAGGTTTAGGCGCTTACCAACTAAACACCGAGATGTCTTAACGTCTTGCTTAGAGTTAAAACTGTTCAAAAGTATGGAAGAGTTTGTTTTCCTCTCTCACCTTGTGGCTGGAGCATTGTTTTCATGTTTTCAGGATGGTTTGTGCATTTTACATCAAGCAGCCTTTGTGTAAAATCAGAAATAATATCAAAGGCAGGAATATGTGTGTACAGTACTTGTAGAACATGCAACTACACTGCTGGATAAAAGGCATGTACTACAATCTCCCTTTCCCTACTTTAAAAAGACAGTTGCTGCGACTGTTGCAGAAAGTCCAATGCTGGCTGTATGTGTTGGGCACAAAAGACAATCCTCCCGTGACCCTGGCTGGAGTCACCTAAAAACCTGCTGTCCCCAGCTGCCCATTAATAAGCTTGAACATATGTTTTGACTGGAAAATCTAACTAGCTCTCTGAGAAAATCTGATCTTTACCTATTGGTTTACTAAACCTATCTTCAACATTGGTTGCATGCAGCCGCAGCTTGGTATGCACCTGGCAGCTTTTTGCTGATTTTGCTTATCACACAGTAATGGCAAGAGGCAGAATGACCAGGTGGGACAGTAACACCTTGGTCTCTGCAGATGACATCCTGCATCCCTACTGGGTCAAGCTTTTCAAAAGACTCGCGCACGTTTTTGGACCCCAATGTGAAATAGGGAGGGTGGTAGTCAGATGTTGTGGTTGAACTAGCTCCAGCCGTGCCTGCAGTCCTGCACTACACCAAAGGCACTTTTAAGGGACCTGGGAAAGAGCCCCACTTCCAGGCTCCTGAATAGGCATTATTTGGTTGGTTTATTTATATGTTTTCTTCTAATTCAAGCCACTTGTTGCTGATGAAAGTGAAACGATGAACCAGCTTCACATTTAAAGGTCTGCTTGGTTAATTTTTAACTGGTTATTATTAGCTTTTCCAGTACTTTTTAAAACAAGTGGAACAAAGATTGTAAGCTATGGACAGTCTCCGATTACTAGGACCCATGAGGGAGAAGAGTTTTATTTTCAGAGGAAAACAAATACAGTTGCTTTCTGAGGGATAGTAAAGATGAGAAATTAAATGAACTCGATAAGATTATTAAAAAAAAAAAAAGGAAAAAGTATAGCACAAAAAAAATCTTGAAGATATTTGAAAAACAAATGAATTGGTGCTGTTTATATTGTTCTCCCCAAGAAGAAAAGTAGGGAAGGGTAGGGTAGTTTGATGGCTAAACGAAATAATCTCCAGGAAAAAAAGAGATTATATTTGTTAAACTGTATAAGAAAAAAAAGAGAAGATAATATGGCTTTGTTTGCAGTATTACATAAAGAAGATTAAAGACAGGAAACAAGCTGCTTAAACACTGTAAACTAATTAGTTCAACGAATTGTTTTCCCGAGGTTCATGAGATATGAAACATTGGCACCAGTGCATGAAATACACTCTGCCTCAGTGCTCTTTTCAATTTATTTTTCTATTAGTGTCATATGTGTATATAAAAAAAGAGCAGCCAAAAAGAAAGAGGTTACAGAGGGAGACCAAAGCCTGTCAGATGATTGAAGCTGACGTTTTGTCATCTTAAGCCCGATATGGGAGGGCCCCTTTCTAATGCCCGTGTATAAATACTGGCTTCATTTTCTTCTGTCACAGGCTACACTGCCCAAATGATGTCATGATGAGGCCCAAAGGGATTCCTGTTGTTGCCCTGTGCCCAGCTCCATGCTAAGCTATGCACAAGCGAGCTGACAGGTTGCTAATTAGCTCACCCAGCATCAGGGTGGTTGGGGGTGAGGCAGGTGGACAGGGACACTGCACAGGCTTTGGCTGTGCATTGTGAGAGGTTGGCTGGATGGGGTATAGCAATGGCAGGTGTTAGGCATGGTAAGTGTTCCAGCAGCTTTGGATTTTTTTCTTTTGTCAGTTGACACATGAATTGGGTAACAGGCTGAATTATGCAAATGTTCCAATACTCTGTAGAACACAAATTTGTCTATGTGCTGAAGTGGCTTTCCTTTAGGAAGCCAGTAGCTTTAATAAATATAATTATTTATCACTATAGTTTGATAAGTATAACTTGTTAAATTATGTTTTAGTAAACTATTTGTTTTGTTCTGTGCCGTACCTAAACACTTGATGAGATGTGTCCACTATTGTCATGTTTGTAAGAAGATACTTCTATCTCTTGATATGGGACAGAATACATAGAATCTGGCTGCTCTACAGAAATAAAGCAATATAGATTCCTCATTTTCACTTATTTTCTTTTTTTTCTCCTTCAATGCATATAGCATTATGTAGGATATGACCATATGGAACCGTACGTAAACTTTCATATCAGGTGAGAATGTCAGAGAGTAGTGCTTGGGGGTACTGCACAAGTACAAGAATAGTTTTGCTTAGAGAAAATTACAAGGGAGAAATCCCATTGTGACTTCAGGTTGTATTTTTAATAGTACTGAAACACTGAGGATAGTGAACATTTCAATTTAGACAATAGCCCGAGGGGTTTTAAGTAATATCTGAGGGGCACTGAATATATAGCTGAGGTAACGTAGTAAGGATATAGTGGATACATCATTTAGCTGAGGCTTCATCAGTTGCTTTCTGGAGGTGAGGGGAGAAGGAGATTTGATTTTTCCTCTGGGTTTCGTAATGATTTTTGCTTTCTATGGGACACACATGACATTCTCTTGTATATAACTAGTGCAGAACTTGGGACTTGTTGATATTTACACTGCTACCTCTGGAAAGAAGTCTGTCTGTCTAGCTGGTTTTGTTTTGTTATTTTTTAATGAATACAAATCTTTTTGCAAATGTTATGTCTTAGGTGGTAATCACCTGCTGTGTTTGAGGTTGAGTTTCTGAAGTATGCTGCTATGGAATATAGGTTTGTAGCTTGAAAAACAAAGCAATGGGTTTGGAATGGAAAAAAGGAACCAGGGAAAGGAAGGGAGGAGGGAAACGCTCTCAGAACCAGTTACTGTGTCATGCCCTACTTTCTAAAGCTCCCTGGTAATGCCTGTTTGGCAGCAGGGGTACCTATCTGGTTCTGCAGTGGCACCTTCAGCAAAAAGCACCTCACTTGAGCACAAATCATTTGGCCGGAGTAACAGAGGGCAGGGGTGCATGAACAGACCTCTTGCTCCCACTTGCTCTTGGGTTTTTGAGCTGTTGAGGTCAGTACATCAGTTCCTAAACAATGAAACCAGCCTGGGAGTCTTGGTTGCATGGGTTCTGCTCGATTACAGCTTTTAAATAGGCAAATCAGATTCTAACTAGTGCCACAGTCAGGACAAAGTGCTGTTTTTATTACCCAGTACAATGCATTTGCTTACCCTGCAGTTACAGATGTGTTATTATTTGTTTTCATTGGTCACAAGGGTAGCATTTGTTACTTATGATTTCTTCAAGTTACCAACCTGAGTGACACTATAAAATCATTGTTCACAAAAACATGAACAAGCATACTTGTCAATATTATGTCAGGCCCAATGAACTAAAGATCTGCCTGGAGAGGATGATTGCCTCCTTGTAGAGGTGACAGTACAGCCTTGTCTTTCCCCTGGCATGGTGATGGAAAAGACGTGTTCATATTCTGCAGTAAAGTAGAAATTTGGAAGTGAAAGCTCTTGATCTTAATTTGACATTTTCTTCAAAATCTGGAGCTAGTATATGGCCTAATGCCACGACCAATTTTTTTGTTACATGCTTCTCCTAAGAAACTCGTTTTCTGTTACTCCCATTAAGATATAGTGTTTAAGACTACTTAGTAATACTCCCTTGGAAGAACATATGGTACATAGGATTCTATCATGTCAATAAGAAACCAACCTTAGCTTCTTAAAAGGAGTGTATTTCAATTTAAAATTGTATCCGATGAAGAATGAGCTAATCTGTTGAGGAATAAAAGGGAATTATACCACAGATTTTTTTTCAGAAATAATTAGATACTTAGGGACCTTTATGGGTTCCAGAAGTAAACCCATGTGATCCTGTCCTATTTATTAAGGCTGATGAACTCTTGTTAGTGTATTTACCATTTACCTCGTGCATTGCCACAGTTTTACAAGCTGCCTAGAAGGTTGCAACTTCTGCGCCATGTATTTTTTTGCCATCTGACTTTCATGACTTTTTGCGTAGAATTTATTGGTTGTGGAAGTCTTACGAAATTCTAAATTCTTAATGGTTCTGGCTGTATCCATTGTATAGTCCTTTTTTTTTTTTTTTCCTTTACCCCCTGCCCCCCACCGCACCCACCCACCATCTGTGTAGATCTCTTATGAAATTTACAAAACCTTTGTGATTAATCCCATAGGCTGACCTACACACTGAAATCTACCACTGTTTGTTGCTGCTAATTATTCTGGGTAAACCTGTGGGAATCAGGCCCTTTCTTAATGAGTTTGGGAAAGAACTAAAAGATTTCCTTCGCTCTCAAGATTACTTACCTCATCTTTGTGACTTCAGTTTAGGGTAAAACCTGTGTTCTGCATAGAGGCGGTGTCAACAAAACTGCTAGTTTAATTTTGTTCTTTGTTAATTTAGAGTGAGAAAGAGGGAAAGATAGGGGCTGTATTTGGCACTGCAGTGTAACAAAAACAGCTGTGTAATGTGGCACAAATAGGTTATTAGATAGGACATAATGTGTAGTATTTCTATCATGGCATTATATATCTGTCAGGGCTTTTGGCAGTCAATTTTTCCTGAGTTTGAAGTCCTTCTTATGTATTTTCAGTGGGTATCAGTTAAAATATCCAGAAATCCCTCTGCAACCAATCAGTTTTGCTTCTTCTAAATATCTGCCTTTAATTGATGGCTTGTTAAACTGAGTTAGGAAGCCATGGGGAGCTCAGACTACACTGTGTGGACAGTCATAACAACACAGAGAGTATGGATTTGGAAAGGTTTAGTCAGCATGGGTACATCCAGATAACTTTTTTTGTAATTAGAAATCTGTGTAATTGGACACCTGACACATTTTTAATTACTCTTGTGGTCAGGAATGCATGCTATACCTGCATGTTTTGAAAATACTATATATGTCTATTTTCTAGTGACTGTTAGAGAAGAAACACATGAACAACAGGGGTTTTTTTTGGTTTTTTTTTTTTTGTTTCCTTGTAATTGCACAGGCAATTGGTTTTGAAAGCAGTTGAAACAGCCAGCAGTCTGTGGTGGTGTGAAAGATATTTTCCTTCCACTTTTTTTTGCCAAAAGGAGATACCAAAAAATACCCCAAAACAACCCCCTGAAAAATCTGTTCCTACTTTTGCATATCTTTGCTTTATGTAGTCTATGTATCAGCAAGTGTCTTTTTTAGGTACCTTATTAAGACACACACTGATACCCTTGTTCTTTTAAGTATTTATGCAGTGGTATGTGGTGCAGACATTTCAGAACAGCAAAATTGATCTGGAAAAAGAAAATGTTACTGCATTTCAGCACAGCCTATTGGTTTTATGCCAGGATGTACCTTACATGTAGTAGAATGTAAAAGGAGTGTCCAAATACTGAGGTCCTTCTTGACTTCCTGCCAGGGATTTTAGGGCCACACTACAAATGTGAATGAACTGGTGAGATTTTACCCATACTAAACTGCTGGTGGCATTTTTTTGGATAAAAATGAGACACTAAACCCATAACTTTTGCATTCTGCTCAACCACTCTGCAGCTTTGTGTTGCTTCAGGCTGTGCTGCAGAATTCAGTAACATTACACTTGGAGTTATCAGTAACCAAAGTGAGTAAATCTTTGCAGTCTTGAGTAGCTCCGCAGTTTTACCAAGCACTAAAGTGGTTACTTCCAGCTGTTATTTCATGCAGCTCTGTATATTGCTCGTAAGTGCTGAGAACTTTTCTTTTATATATATATATGTATAAAAAAGCTCTTTTTAAAAAGTGTATATATGTCAAAGTCTGATAATGAGTTGTTTAAGTGTCATGACTATAAATTGTTCCTTGGCAATGTGGTAATACAAACCCCTCTAAATTTCTAAGTGGTTAAACAAGAAATTGGATTGAAAGAAGAAAAAGAGCAGTGTGATGAGTAAGTACAAATGGACTGAAGAAGGGCTGGAACTTCTTGAGGTTTGAAACAGAAGACTGTCTGAAGTGGGACTGCTGGACACAAGAGAGAGGGTGTAGGACTACAGTCAGCAGATAGGGATTCCTCTGGAAGTTTGGGGGTGATCTTGTTTTTACAAAGATCCTTAGGGAAATTTACATTTCTAACAAACTGCCTTCAACAAATGTAGCTTTGATGATGTGAGGTCTTGCTGCCCACAGCTGGCCATCATACCTTGCTGTCAACCCTGGTGCAGCAGCGAAGGTGGCAGAAGGTGCCCATGCCCTGGGGCTCTGGCTTACCTCATCAGGCAGCCCACGAAATCTGGTTGTGCTAAGGTAGTGGACAGGCATTCCCGAAGTGTGCACCTGCTGATTCATGGGCAAGTGTTTCTGTATGCCACCACTTGCATGGTAACAGGCAGCTTTTGAGGGCTGAGGTGTGCTGGGGCCACAGACACATAAGTAGCTGCAGCTGCTTCCTCAGGGGATATATGCTGAGGGCTCAAGGGTCAGCAACGTTATCAAATTAAAATTAAGTAGAGAATAAGTCCTTCAGAAAATGCCTGCCAAAAATTGTTTACGGATTTATATTGTGATCATGTGATTTGCTTATGCAATTTTTCATGCTCACTTTGAGGACTTTGCATCCTGTTTTTCTTTAATGATGTATCTTACAGATTAAAAAAAATGAATTCTTCTGTTTGTTTTCTTTAATTTTATTTCTTTTCTCTGACAAGTTTTGATGTGTCCAGGCATGGAAGCAGTCTGTGTGGTTGAAAACAGGAAGGATCAGCCTAAAAGTTTGCAGCTATTCTACACTAATTTATTGAAAAAATTTCATTATTGATTTCTTGGATTCTAACGGGGATGTAGAAGGACAAAGTCGCAGGAATGCAAAGTTCTCTGAGTTGTATTTGTGCATGTGCATAACTCTGCCAAGTTCTCTTCCAGCCATAATCTTATTTTACCATTTGAATTTCTTGAATTCTATTTGGTGTATAATATTCGATCATTCAGCTCCGAATTGTCACAAATCATCTTGGATAGACTGAAAGATCTGTGCTTTGGGGGTGGGAGAAATGAAATTTCTAGTTACATCTGTAACAGAGACTTTTCCCAAAGTATGTCTTGTTTTGGGAGGAGGACGGAATTCACAGTTAGAAGGATTTGCTTGCCATAAACTGTAGTAGCAAGAACTGTGAGTAAACAAATCAGCATTTTTAGCTTAACTTAAGGTCCTTAGCAAAAATATAAGATGAAGTCAATGTACTTCTCAGAGGAACTTGTGGCACAGTCTGCACCATAATGTCTGAACAGATGAATGACATTTTGCGTGTCATTGGAGAATTGTTCTCACTGTAAAGATTCCAGTAAGTCAGTTTGCCAATGTTACAGTTAAGGCTTTTCATCAGTCTTGCATTTGTGTAACTTAGGTAGTTCTATTTCAGAAGTACGTATAGCTCAGGTAACTGATCAGGTTCATGTAACTGATCTGTGTCTGTGATTCTACCCTCTTTACCTCCCACATGAGTTGTACCTTTTTTTGTGCAAATAAGCTGTCCCTTCTGCCTCTGCTTGATCTCTATACTACAGATGTTTCTCATTAACTCTACTGTGACAGGCCAGGAGTATACAGTTACAGAGGTTGACAGGTCCCAGAATCTTTGGAGGCACTGTTCTGTCACCTGATGTATTCCTTGTGCTAACATCTTTTTGGCAAGCTTTCCTAATTATTATAGCCAACCAGTACCTCTGTGTTTAATATGGAGAGTGTGGAGTGATAGCATCTAAAAAGTCAGCAAAGAATGTGGGCTTCTGAGAACCAAAGGGTTTCACTGTTTTGTGTTTAGAGGTATTGGTTCTGCCATTATGCCTGATTTTGGGTTCTTTCTGCATTGTTTTTCTTTGCACCAAAAATGCACTTAGGCTTTTTTTTGCTGTTTAAATTCTCAGGTAAGATTCCCTTCCCCTCCCTGAACTTATCAAAGCTTGATACCCACAAGAAGGACTGTGATATTCTTGCTTTCTTGGAAGATGTAGCTTGTAAAGATCATTGATAGCCAAGCATTGGCATGCAAGTTACTATGGGTCACCTTCATTGCATTGCAAATATTAAGTTGTGATTGTGCTATGTGATGCACTTGCATCTGTCCCCACATGATGTTTTTTCCTCAGACAGGATCAGAGAACCATCAACCGAAGAGTACTTGCATACAAGAGGAATCTGTTGTGTTAAATGAGCATGTTTTTTGATTCTGGGTGAACTTTGCATTTGGAGGCATCTGGAAGAGGCAAACAGTGTTGGTGAGGAGGATATTGCACTTGCATCTAGAGGTAGATGGGTGTCCTGAAAATGTCTTTAGCTCACTGCTTGATATTATCAAACAGAAGTGAAGGTGCACGCATACTTCAGTAATGAAAGACAGGAGATAGCTTTCCAATAAAGAAAAACTGATTACATCTTAGACAAGGAAATGTGATGTGAGCTGCCCGTCTGATGAATTTAAGTTTGGGAGTCTTATTCTCTTAGATCTATCACTTGAGAATAAGAGTAATTATTTCCTATTGCTCTTCATGGAATACAGTTATAATTGCCTTACTGTAACAGTGTTCACTTTAACACTTAATTGTTAATGTCCTCCTAATTTGAGGAAATCATCACCTCTTCATATTTCATCACCAGAGAACGTTTTTACATTGGGAAGAGCGTTTAGAATCACTGAATAAGGAAAGACTACATTTGACATATCTTTAGCAGGGAAGGTATGATTTAGATACATATCTTCATTTTCTTGAAATTTGTTTCTATTGTCTTTTGGGTAGTCAAAGTTTTAGAAGCTAAATTGCACTGACAAAATTGTTTATTGTACAGAAACAGGAACTCTTGGGTAGTGTAAATACTGTAATGGTGTTCACTGGCAGAAAAGGGCAGTGGCTTTCTTTATCTCATTTGTACATTCTTTCTTGTGCTGAAAGACACATTAGTAAGGACAGAAAAATTACTTAGGGGCAAGGTCTGGCTAATGGTCATCTGCAGTTTTCCGCTTCCAGATGACTGCAACTTGTTCCTTTGTACCAGACTCAAAATTATTTATGGACACAGCCCTTAGGCATGGATTTGACTGTACACTGAGCACCAGTGTATATTGCATATTCATATGTGCTGTAGAAAGGTAGGGAATGGTCACAATGTCTCTTTGCTTTGTCAAAACAAGCTAATGCTTGCTTTGAGAGCACTGAAGGATTGCTGTCTTCAGTCAGTAAGATCAACTCATCAACCTTAGCAATGGCCACATGGTTCGAGTGCCATTTTGTCTGATGAGACTGAAGAAAGAGAAAAAGAAGTATGGAAGTCTGTAAGTGTAAGTAGCTGTACACCAAAGCAACACACATTTAACATAGTCCACTTCCTAAATACAGTGGAGAGAATATTCATGAAGACGACAGTGGAGCAGCATACTCCTCATGTTTTTGTGCCAATCTGTGGACTGTCCATTGCTGTTGTTTGGACCAGCTAGGGTGGAAAAATATGTGCCTAACTAGCACTGCATACAAATGGGTGACAGGTTACCTGGTGTTTCCCTCTTGTATTTGTTGTTTCAAAAGAAAATTCGTCAAAAATATAGTTTGAGTCTTTAGCATGACAGAGGCCATAGGAGGCTGGAAAGGGAAATGGAAAGAATGAATGGTGAATTTCTTGCCCGAAAAACTCTTTCCTTCCCCTTCAAGTTGCCTTACCTACTGTCTGGAGAGGTTCCTTGCAGGGGTGCCCTTCTGTTTTGCTGCTTCTTCAGACTTCACTAGGATGTTCTCCCGTAACTGTCTGAGATGGGAAAACTTCCTGGACCAGGGAGAACAAGAAAGAAAGGAAAAACAGAGGAGAAGGGAAAACTAGCCTTGTCTTACTAGCTTTTTGTTCATTTCCTTCTATTGTTGACTAGAGATTAGCAGACATTGTATTTTGAGGATATTAATTTCATATTAAAAACTGTGTTTGTCCACCAGCTGCACCAACAAATACAAAAAGTGTTTGTCCACCACTAGAGCCAATGCTCTGTAATGCTGTTTTTACTACCATTCACTTACATTTCAACAATTCCCTTTAGGTCCATTTTCACTAAATAACAAAGCACATTGCAGCTGTGTTCTCTTTTGCTGGAGTACAAATGGTTAATCTTCAGTCATGTGGATTTTAGCGTATAATTTCAGTTCTTAGATCTGTCAGAGCTGCTGATTCAAAGTTGGTTCCTAAAAACAAAATACGTGTGTGTGTAAAAGGAGGAAAGGTTTTATTGTAGGACCCCAGGGAACTCCTTGTATTGTAGGAGTGTGATAGCTGAATACTGGAGTATTTCAAAAACACCTTTGGAAAGTGAGCCGACTCCTCTAAATAACGTTGATTGGCACAGTTATGATTCAAGAATGTCTGTGAAAAGATAGCTTCTAGCATGAGCTGATCTCTTATGAAGTAGTTCCCTGACAAGTGAGAAACTATACAATTAATTTTCTTCTACTCTCATACTAATACACTCATTAGTTTGTTTTCTCATCCACATCTTTTCCCCCACCTTTTATTGAAAGTTCATGCTAAAAATATTATCATTAAAAGCAATTTTTTTTTCTTTTCTGCCTAAGGAAGATTGTTTAAAATGAAATCTTCATTATTTTTTTTATGAGATAGGTCTTGCCTGTTTAAATTTGTGTTATAATCCTGTTTTATTTGGTGATAAACTGGTTTTCAACTTTCAGGCTTTGTGAGAAAAAACGTTTTCAATAGTTCTTCTACTTAAATAAATAAATAAGCACTTGTGGTTTAATGTCCCTTTAAGTATAACTCATGACAGATTTCATGTAGATATATTTGTTCCATCTAATCTATACTAGCTGTGCACCTGACGTGCATATTAGTTTTCTGTTTCAAGACAAACACAAGTGGAATTCTGTAGAGACCAAAAGAGAAATAGTGAAGCACATCCTTCTCATCAGAAAAGCTAGGCAAGGCAAGTAACCCCTTATTAAGAACCTAGCAAACCTATTTCTTAGAAAATACATGTAAAATAATATGAGGAGTAGATGCTAACCACATGAGATACGAAATGAGATTTTAAGTAATGGGTGCTGTACATTTTTCTAGCTTCAGTCCACTAGTAATATGTGCTTTTCTGCTCTAGTATGTGCAGTCTGGAAAAAATCTGTTTCTGTAAAACAAGTGCTTATTATTTTTCCTCCTGATTCTCTATGATTTATGCTGTACTGTTGCATCTGCTGGAACACTCTCTTCTAACATCCATGCAAATTGTAATTTGTGCTGGCTTCACAATTGTGCAGGTGATTGTCACAGCAACTGCTAGATTAATGTGCTTTGTGTGTGCACAAGTGCAATATATCCTAGCCAACATAAAAGAGAAGTAATCCCCAGCGAGAAATATTAAGAAATAAAGATCAGTGTGTGCACATTTTGGCTTTCCATATTTGAATTAAAAGATTTAAGTGGGATGTTGAGTTTTACTTTGGCTGTGTTTAGGCTTGTTCACAGTCCCTGACATGGTACGTATGGACTCTTCAACAACTACAGAGCCTGACCTGAGATTCTCTACCGTAGCATGTATGCGTATACATATGGTTGCTCATTCATTCACTTTAAACATTTTTTCTGGGCCCCAGTTACAGTTTCATAACTGTTATTATAGTCACAAGATACACACTGTGATCTCTGTGACTTTTCTCCAGCGAACGGTGTAGGAGGCAAGGGGTGTAAAGATCGTGGCTATGTATTCTCTCCCTGGGTATCTGAGAGGACTGTTTTGCCATGACCTTGGTCTGGTTTTTCTCTACATTCTTTGCTGTCCCCAAGCTGTGAGACTGATGTGTTTGGACAAACTCATTTTGTTAAGTGGAAATCCCCTTAGAAAACTAGGAATAGAAATTGATGGGAACTCGACATGATTAAGTGTTCTGTGAATTTTTTCTGCAACCTATGATAAATTTACTTAGGAGCAAAGTCTAATAAGTATTTTGATTATCTGCTTCATATGCTTTCAGCTGAAGTACTGTAAATTCTTTCTATAGTTACTGTGACACATTAGTTAACAGTCTGGCTTAGTCAATGTGTTAAGCCACATTTGCGGAAAGAATACATCAATAATTTTCCTTTGCCAAAGGTTTTGTTTTCAGTTTTAAATAGCTATCATAAGAGAATCTTAAATATGTTGCATTTTTCTCTCTCTTTTTAAAGAGGAAAAAGAAGCTGAAAAGGTTTTCAAGGGAATAGAAAGAGGGATAGAGGGAAGTGCTGGTTCACTGCTGTGTAATTCTTAAGCCAACGAGAGACTATGCTAGCCTACAGAAGCAATGCAGTCAGTAGAAGAGCAAGCTCTATTTTTAAAAAGGAATAGTTTCACTTATATTCCTGTCTTTATAAAACGTAGTCACCTGCTTGTCCTGTGAAAATACCAAACTGGTGGAAAGGAAAAATATGTATTATAAAGCAGTCACTGAAAAAATGTGGGCTGCTAATGTTTGGGTCATAGGTATAATACCTTTTGGTGCTGTTTTGCCCACAGCTCCATGAACTGGCACCAATAATAACTGAGAAATTGAGGAAGTTTATTTCAGCTGGGTTCTTTCCATTTGGTTGAGGACATGCAAGTTGCAGCAACTTTCTTTCCAAATTTAGGACAGCTAATGTGGTGGAAGCCTGAGTTTTATTGGCTCACTTTAATACCTCAGTCAAGAAGTACCAGGCACGGAACAGAAAGCTACAACATTTTAAGGGTGAAGCCATGGCCAAAATACTTTGTGGTAACTTGCTCCAGTGCAAGAGTGCCTCTTATTTGTATCTCAGTGAAATTGTGTGTAATAAATTTCCTACTGATGCTGTATCAGCAAGTAATTACTTTTACTGTATCTTAAAAGCTTTTCATACTTTAAGTTCTTCAGTGCTCTTTAAATTTTCTGTATTGCTTTGAATGACTTTCCTTCATACTTAAACCCGCTCCTGCTTCCAGCCTTACTGAAAGTGAACCCTGCAGAAGAAAATTACTGCTGTGCTTAAAAGAGGTTTGCCAGCTAAACACTTCATTCCCAGGTATATAGCTTAATAACTGCATCCTTACACCTTTAAAACAGATCATGAGTCATGTACAATTGTAGGGTTTTCAGATTAAAATCTCTTGCTCCCTTTCCTCTCCATATTGTTTCCCTCCCCCTTCCTCAAAAGGAAAGAGAAAATGGGATGTGGGGAGGTTTGTGGAATTATTTAAAACTATGTAAAACATAATATTCAGCTGTTGTGTGAGGAAACGTATCCAGCTATATTATCCATAGATCAATTCTGGCAGGAGTTTTCTTAACCATATACTCTAGATCTAATCATTCCATTGGTTACAGTTCTGTTTTATATCAGTATTACATTCTTACACTATCTGCAGTGTTAAGCCCAAGTGATTTTATTTCTGAATACTTTTTTAGAAAACATATTTTTAGCTGTGTCTGTTTTCTTGCTACATAGTGATTTAAGAGGTATTTGATCCATTTCTCTAATTTTTGGCTGGGAAGAGGCTTGTGGGATCGTTCAGAGGAAGGTCATACACTTAAAAGCAGCAGTAAGTCTCAAAGATACAGAAAGAGGATCACTCCTTAATGGAAGCAATTCCATGTGCATACTTATATATGCTAAAAAAACCTACTTTTTTTGTAGGCAGCGTGTTGGCATCTTGGTGTATGTTGGTTTTCTGTTTTCCTTTTCTTCAAGCTGCCTTAGTGTACAACAAAAAGTTTCTCTGTTTAGTCAAGTGGCTAGAGGCTGCTCTTAAACGTGCAAGAAAGGAGCACACATGAGACTCATCAGAAAATCACAAGTAAAATTCTAGCCTCACAGGTGCTGATTATTTTTTTTCTTTTTTAAATCTGCAGCCAAAAAGCAGAGGTATTGAGGAATCTTATTTAAGATAGTGGTAGAATTCCCAGTGACTTTTAACAGAAAAGGTCTTCAGTATTAATTTGTTGTCTCTTACACAGCATTGTGGGTGGCTTGCTTGGAACAAAGTTTGCAATTGAATTTACAGTACTAACACCAAATTGTCAGTGGAGCAGATGTTTTATTTTCTGTTTATTTGCACCTTTCTTCAATGCAAGCCTTGGTGTTTTGGCCAAAACTTATTACATGCATCTAAAATGCTTGTGTCTTAGTCTGACAAATAGCTGCATGCAGTTAAGATCTTCAGCATGAAGTGCAATTATTATAGTTTCATTGATCATCTGATACACCCAAGGCATATCAAGGCAAACCTAAAAAACATTTTGATAGGTTGCAGGAAATAATTGATCAAGAGGTTACAGTATGTAGGAGACACTGAAATTTGTGTAGTCTGAAGAAGAATTTTTTTTCTTCCTTTCAAGCCTTTTTGCAAACCTCTGAAAGTGTTTGGTGAGGGATTCAGAAATCAGTTTAACTGATTTAAACTCTGAGTCTACAATATTGCAGGAGCTGTTGCATCAGTTAGATGGTTATTTAAAGGTATTGCCTGTATTAGATAATTGCTTTTTTTTTAAGTCAGCTTGATTAAATCAGTTAATCGGCTTATTGCTGTATCTGTTTAATGTCTGTTGTGCTTTACGTTGATTGTTACAGTGGTCTTCTGCAAAAGGAGGTAGCCTTGACTCTACCATATTCCATCATCACTGAATAGCTTCTCAGTGGTACTATAATTGTCAGCTAAAGTGACAACTAGCAGTGGGATGACAAGCGAGTCTGTATGGTTGCCTGGATGCAGGCACAGTCACCTGGCCAAGCAGCAAGTAGCTGGTGTGGCACTGAGATGTCCACTCCTTTCTGGGAAGCTGTGGCCGGTGCCGGTGGTGAATGAGGGAAGTGGCTGTCTTGGTGGTGAGGGTGGGTGGGTCACAGCCAAGCTGGTTACTTCACCCGGTGCAATATTGTGAGCGGTGCACGGCAGCAGGAGAGCGGGTGCTGGGCTGCAGAGTAGGAGGGCTGATCAGAGCTGTGCTGCCCTGGGCCATCCATTGTCAGCCTGTTGGGTTGCGGGGTTCCTTCTGGAGTGGCGAGGGAGAGAGGCTAGGCGGTATGTGCAAGCATGAGCTGCCAAGGGAACAGTATTTCTGGGGCAGAAGGTTAGCAGAGACACTCGTCCTGCCTTCAAGTCTTATCTAATGTGCCTTAAGACCCAAGAGATTGATTCAATGTCTGCTGAGTGCCTCTGGAGCCAGGGTAGGGCTGACAAAGCTGTGCTAATGCATGGCTAGTGGGACATTATGAAACCGAGAGAATATATTGAAGTAAAATATCCTGTGGTACGTTACCCATAACGCTTTTCTATTACCCATAGCATTTGCTTGCCTCTTACCTTAGGTAATTCGGAGATGAATTACCCTATTATACTGAACAGCTTGAATGGTTAGTCACAGCAAAATACTGTCCGTGAGTATGTAAAAGGACTACATCCTTGACTGAAAATAAATTGGTGTCCAGTGTGCACAGCTTGTGAATTGGTCAGAATGAAATAATGTTGCTTATTGTTCTCATTTTGAGTAATGACCTTGTCAGAGTTTAGAAATAGCTGTGAAGGATCTAGATAACTGGAAGTTAAATGACAAGATATTCAGATAGAGCTGCTGCTTTTTCTGGAGTGTTTCACACCAATGAAAAATCTCTTTCAGAAGAACTTCAGTTTAGTTGGTAATAAAGATTACCTGGGCAAGATGATCTCAGTTTTTCATTTGCTGTTCTCAAAGTTAATTGTAAGGGGAATGCTATTCAGAGTAACTTTAAATACTATTTTTACCAGCAAACAATGTTTTAAAAATGCAAACGAAAATTTTATCATGTTATTCTTTTATAGTTTTCCTTTGCTGAATTATACGTTACTCCATCAACTTTAAAAAAAATAATCAGTTACATTGATACACTTTCTGTGTAGTGGGCTACAACTGAACCTCATTATTCATACAATATATCTGTGTAATGTTACCAAATCAATTTGTGCTGTAACCATTTTGTGCTTATTGGATAGTTTGCACTCTCTTACGAGCAGAAGTAGTCAGCTGGCAATAGTAGAAGACAAAGCAAAAAATGGATGGAATCCACAACCCTTTTCTATGTGGCAGTAGGTCCTTCGTTCATCCACTTTCATTTTTTTCCTTGTCTCATCAGTATGTACAAATCGGATGCTAAATCAGAAAGTAGATACACTCTTAGTCCTTTATAAATCAATGTTTTACGTTGTAAAAGGCAGAAAGTTAAATGAGGGTAGGGAAAGGTCTCTATCTTTTCTGACTGGCAGAAAAAGGGCCATGCCTAACTGTAATTGCTTATTGGGTGTAATTCTGTTCAAAGGCATTGACTTGGCAGACCAGTCTTGCCAGAGCCCAGGCTAGTGTAAAAGCACAGGGTATTTCTTGTGTGGCTGAGATGCAGTTCGCAGCATGCGTGAATGAAGGAACAATATGTTGTTACAAGATTAGTAAATAAAGAGAAAAAGAAATACAAAGAAAAAGAAAAAGTCTTACTGGCGTATAGCATATGTTTGGGAATTGGGGAGTGTGTGGTCTGTGATAATTTCGTACTCTTACTGTCCAGTTCTGTTCCCTGATTTATCTCAGAAACCTTTTTTCACAAGTTGGAAGTAAGATGGCAACTTGAAAGGACAGGATATGAAATCGATCAGAAGAGGATGTCAGAATGACTTCTGCAGTTACGGGAGTGCAGCTGGACGCAGTGCGGTTACTGCTTCTCTCTGCTTTGTTCCTTGTTCACTTCCTTTGTGAAGTACACAAGCACATCATTGACCTTTGGCAGCTGATGCTATAAATGTGTCCAGTGAGTGCAAATTCCAGTGTAGTCCTTCACTGCCAGTTGTCACCCACCTCTCTGATGCTTGGAGCTCATGTGTGCCTTCTCTGGAGTGAGGCTTCACTGTCCCTCATTAAAAAGACAAAAACTTTTTTTTCTTTTTTTTCCTCACTGCCTGATGAAACTTGCTCTCTGAAACTTAGTTTGATTTTATTTCTAATTCTCAGCTGTGCTAAATGCACTGGGAAATAAATTAACAAAGCCAATGTTACCTCATGTTCTGCAAACTAGCTCCCTGAGGCATTCCATCTCTGTGCACACTTGAGACTTTAGTGTGCTGCAGCAGGGCTGTAAAGTGCCTAAACAAAACATTATTAAGTTATTAAAATGAAAATAAAATAATAGTAAAAGAACAGGTTAAAAGGGAGAGAAACTCTTCCAGCCAGGTTTCTAGGCAGAACTGCCAAGTGCCACATATCCCTGGTGATGCGCGTTTGGCAAGCAGGTCCTGGACTCCTGATGCAGTCTGCAGGGAGGCGGCAGGGATTGCCCTGTGATTCATTCTGCCCACCGAGCAGTGCTGTTCTCCCCGCTGGACGCCACGGCCAGGGGTGTGGAGGGAATAGAAGAGGGACATACGCTGCTCCCCTCTGGAGGGGTCCCTCGCCACGAAGCAGTAAGGCAGCAGCAGTGGGGGTTAGCTCCAGGCATCTTTTCTGGGGTGAAACACTGTGCAGAAGCAGGCATGGAGAAAGAAGAGGAGGTTGCTTTGGACTCCTTTTGACCACTGAGCCCTAGCCCAGCTGAAACTGATCTGTCAACAGCAAGTTCTCGTCCTCTGTTAACGTGATCGTGCGCTCCAGCTTCTCATTGCTCCTTTTCTGTATTACGATCACCCACTAATAGGGATCTTGAGTATTGTTTTTGTTATTTTTTGTATTAAATTCTTGATCACGATCTCCACTTGTATGAGGAGAGTTGTGCCTGTTGTGAAAGGACCTGACCAAACTTATGTTTGGCTCTTGAAGCTTCTGTTCAGAACTTATTGAGAGAGGAAGAAAGTAAAATTGTGTGTTTTACTGAATTCTATTCAGCTGTTTTTCTGTGCATTAAAATAATAATTAAAAATCAGATTCAGGTCAACTAAAGGTATTCCTAAATTCATGTTCAATTCTTTGAGTGGTTTAGGCAAAACAGTTGCAAAAGATGAAGCAGTCATTTCAGCATTTAAAAAGAAAATTAAATCTTTAAGAAATGTTAATTAAATTATGAGTTAAGCTTTTCCTGTGTTCCAAAACTAAAAGTTACTTGCACAGCAGTAATGCATACATATTTATTCATCCTACACACCACAGCTAGTTCTTCCAGCCAATTCCAATGGTGACTGCTTCAGTGAGGAAATGGTCTTGTGCAAGCCCCTGCATCCAACTGCATGAAGAGCTTTGGGTGAAGTTCAGGTTACAGAAGCTACTCCTGGTGCTGACAGATCTCCTGGCTGTGCAGCTGCTCAAAATCCATTGCAGAAAGCAAAACTGGATATTGAGATTGCAGGAACAGCAAGATAAATCCGATAATTGGATGTACGGCTCATCTCATTTCCCTAATTAGATATTTATGTGGCCTCATACTATACAAATGACTCAGTCTTCAGTGGTTATCTACCCACAGCAATGCAATACTGCTGTTTTTAACCAAGGAGAACCTGAGGTAGGACAGCATACAGCAGATCTGTTATTAGGCCAGCCCTGGACAGTGTTGTTAATATACCTAATCTACTGCTCCATGCCTTGTTTTCTCTCACCGAGGCTGTCTATCTGCCTTTTTGTTGCAGGCCATAATGGACAAGAATGAGTACTATTAAAAAAATAATGTGGACGGTCATAGTAGGGTCTAACTTTTTGTGTTTCTTAATGCATCCCATTCGTCAGGTGTCTCAAAATGCCTTGATGAGCTCCTGCTTCTTTATGTTAAAATTGTGCAGAAGCTTGCTTCTTGGCAGGAGAAGACAAGGTAGACAGGGTAACAGGGAGCCCCGGCAGTGTCAGCAGTACTGACACTGATCATCAACTGATGAGTCTCAGCATATATGTAGTCAGGTGCTAAGTGGCTGGGAGGAGCAGTACTCAGTGCATTCAAGTTCCTGATAAAAGGTCTGCAAGTGTGGGGAAAGGCTTCATTGCACTTTGCCAGCGGGTAAGTTAGAGGGGCAGAGCCTTACAAGCTGTCTTCTGTTGCTTATCTTTCCTGCTGTGGGAGCTCTGAGTCAAAGGAGCACTGCTCTGAAGAATGCCATCTGGGTGGAAAATAACACAGACTTGAGTTGTCAGAGCCTTAGACCAAAAAAATAAGAGTGTGGAATACTTGCCTCCATCCTAAGATTAGGACCAGTAGGACTCCATACAGGTATTCTGCTGAGTGTCAATGACGATGTTTCACGCTGACCTGCAAAATCCTTCAGAGAAGGCTGGAAACAAAAATGAGAGCAGTTTTGTAGATGCTGGATGTAACCTTTCCAGCCCATTCCAAACCACCTCTGCAGGACGTTTATCGGTGTTGTAAATCTAAGGCTTACTGACAGGGCAGGGGGATTTACAGTACAAAAACCTAAGTTATTTCCTGAAAGTGTAATAAGTCAGTGGCAAAGGCAAGTGTTTTGCACTGACACTCGTGTGAGACTGCTTTTGGGTCATCAGTGGTTTGGTTAAGCTCATAGGAACATTTGTTTACACTGAGATTTTTACTGTGTTCCAAGAGGATGTTTACATTTTCTGCAGTCTTAATGGGTACTGAAAGGTCTGGAATGTGTCTTTAGCTGAAGCAGACATTGATTGCATATTGCTAGTGTTACAAACCTTGAAAGCAGTGCAACTGCATTCTCTTACTTGTTCAGACAAACCCATCTTGGCTATGTGGCAGTTATGAGAGGAGCTGGCTTTTCTGCCACCTGTAGTGTTGCTGTGTGCTCCCAGTACTGTACCTTGGTTTTGTGGGATGGGGGAGGCCTTTAGCTCAGAGACCAGTTTGTGGGTTTGAGGAGAGTGCTACAAACGCTTCTGCAGAAGAGGTCCACCATCATCTCTGTGGAGACTGGGAACCAGGTGCTAGACAGAGGAGCAAGATCCTGAGTGGGCTCAGATCTGGCAGTGACCAAGCTTTGTGGGAGCATAGGCAGTGCCCCTGACCACTGCTACCAGTCACATCAATGTAAACCAGCAGACATCAACAAAGTTAATAAATGAATAAAGCAGTGCAGTCAAAAGTTGATTTAATTACCTGTTGGTTCTAATTAAAGTGTTGAGTGCCTTACTGGATTTCATATCAGAAGAGCAGTTGGAATACTATATGTATGTATAGGTAAGGTATAGGAGGTGCATGTGCATGTATGCATTAAAAATTGAGTGAAAATCCTGCTAGCAAAACAAAATGATGCAGGTGAACGTTATGTGCTGAAGACTCAAAATTGGAGGTTCTGCTTCAGTAAGGCAGTGTGGCCGTCTATTACAAGAGCTGGGATGCCAATGTTAACCGAACCAAAATGTTGGTTTTACAGTTCATTAGCAGCCTTGGTGAAAAAAGCAGCTTGCACTGAGCAGTCTGAAAAAATTTGTTTCTAGAATGCTCTGAGCCCCAGCTATAACACTGAGGAAAGACAGCAGATATTTTGTCAGTCAACATTTGTTTGAACGGATGGACTTGGGGGTAGGAAAAAAGTATTTTCTCTTTCAGTACTTGCACAACACTGTGAGAGCAGGGAGCGGTTGTTGTTTCAAGACAATTTCTATTTGGCAAAAACATATGGTGGCCTGACACATAGAGGATCTATATAAACTAGGTCTCCAGTAAGCTCTTTCACACATTTACTCATTCCTTCTTTGGTTAAACGATTGCCGGCAGCATGCTTGACAGTTGTAAATGTAAGGGTCCTGCACATCTCTCTGTGGACAAGACCTGTTAGCAGCATGAGCGGGTCTGGGCACAGATATGCACAGCTAGCTGATTCTTGCTTATCCTGACAAGAGGAATGTAAAAAATGTGCCAGCTTTCCAGGGTCAGAGGCTAAAATATGGATGTGTTTATTGCATATTTTGGTTGTCCCTTTAATAGACAGTTTGACACATTCTTTCGGTGAACTTTCTGGAAGACAAATAGCTCAAAATGGACACAGGAGAAATTGCTCCTGTCAGGATTCCCATACATGTAATTACCTTCAGGTGTCAAGTGTACTTAGTAACTGTTGATTATTATTATTTTTTTTTGCTGTTCAGACATTTATACCTTGTTGTCAGTGAGGTATTTGATTTTATTAATGTGGACATTCTTAAAGGGAGGACAGGAAAGATCAGTTGTTTCAGACTTTGCTTTCCCTTATGAAATGGCTGGTATCACATTGTAGATAATTCTTTTGAAGATACGCTTTTGGTCTACTTTTTTGGTCAGCCGTGTGGAAGGATGCCTAGATCTCCTTGCATAACTTAAGCACTGAAAGCTGCTCTTAAGCCTCTCCTTCTATGTGTATGATAGCTAGATCATTATGAAGAACTGTTTCGAGCTCCTTTGTTCCTTTGCTTTTAAGTTTCTTGTGTGTGATATGCTTAACAGTTTTAGAAGTTATTAAATCAGCTAATCTACCATGGTGCAAAAACAGTGGCAAGACGTGCTTCTTAAAATGACTAGCCTGGGAATATAATTGTCAATACATACTACTCTGCATTCAAATGAATACTCAGGTTTTTTACAGCAGCAAGCAGCTAAAGCAAGGATGAAATTATTGTAGTTGTAAACCAGAAGTCTCAGAACTGAGAAGAGAGCAGTGCTGAGAAAACTTAGTATGAAATCTGTGTTGAGTATGTCTGGCTTAAAGTTTTCCTGATGACTGGGGTTGAAAATTGTGGACCAAAAAACCTGGGAGAGACAATTTAGTCAGTTACAGAAAGGAAAATGGATGTTTTATTGTGGATGCACATATTCAAATAAAATCAGTGATAACACCACTACAAAAATAATTCAGATTAGTTTGTATCATATGCAGCCAGCTCTTAATAATTTAATTTAACATTAGATAACCTTTTGCTGATCAGGGACCACTGGAATATTGGAATATCACAACTGTTGTTTGACAGTCACAAAGTATGACTGGTTTTCCATATCCATGAAAAACTGGAGACCACTATTTTTTTAGTCTACATGAATGCAATCTCAAAATGACAGAAGGAGAATATTCAAGCTAATTACGGAGGAAATTATTGGCTTTGTTCATATAGGATCCCCTTTAATATATGAAAGAGTGGTTTAATGATGTGATCTGGCATCCATTCTGCAGTGCATCATCATCATCAAACAGAAAAAAGAAAACAGAAAAATAAAGCCCTCCGTTGGTGTTTAAGGGCTGCTGAGAGCTGATTATTCTTCTAATCAGGACGATCACAATCAATGCAGACAATTAGCTAGGTTAGGTCTTTGCTGATTTCTTCTGTGGCCCTAAGCGTCAGGTGGTCTTGAGCACTCTTGAATCCTATCAACAAGTATTTGAGTAATACCTGTTTTGTTCCACCTGTTGTCATTAAGATCCTCTTTTCTTCTATTGAAGTGTTTGGTTGTGTGCATGCTTATTTATATTACACTGATCCCAGAAGGCATTAGCTGTCCTTCAAAAGAGAAAGCTTACTAGACTGAGCAATAGAGAGTTTAAGTTTCAGGTGTGTAGTATAAAATTGTAGACACTATCTTTATATACCACAAATGTGTACCTAATTCTGTATTGTTATCAGTAACATTTCTATTATTTCAACAGTCAGCTACGTAAGCGAATATACAATTTGGGCGTGTCATGGGTGAACCTCTGTGTCTGTAAATGGCCACATGCTCCTTCTGCCAGCAGCCTGCTTCAGTCATTAATTCTGTTTCTTCCCTGCCCCCCCCCCCCCCCCCCCCCCCCCCCCCCCCCCCGTTACTTTTGCACAGAGCTGATGCTGTTCTGCTTAATTGGACTTGTCTACCCGGTGGTCTACTTGATACCTGTTTGAACTAAATATTACAGTTAGTAGGCCTGATTTCATCCTATTCAACCCATGTATTTACATGCTGAAACCAGGGAATTGCTCCCTGTTTTGCCCCACTGCAGCAAAAGGTGAAACTTGACCCAGCAGTTCTTGCAGGGTGGACGTTTTTGTCTACAGATAACTGTGTAACTGAAGTAAATTGCAAGCTGTCACATTAACTTAATAATCCCTTCTCTCTGCTGTATTCATATAACCCCTTCATAACTAAACAATGCTTTCCTTCCTTCAGCTTCTAGTCTCCTTTTGTATACTGTGTGGTTTACTGTTGTTAAAAAAATGAGACAAGACCAATTGTATTTAAAATGTAAAAGGCATGTTTAGCTTATAGCTAACACAGGCAAAGAAAAGGTAGACCACAGAAGGTGACTGAACGGGTAATTCACCTCAACATGTGCCATGACTCTCTGAAGCCTGTTGGTACTATTCATGTATATTTCATAATATTTCTTTAGCATAAAAATTATGATGAAGTGATGAAAAAAATTGGGATTTTTTTTTTTTTCAGAGTGTGTATTCCTGTAGTTATTATTGAATATAAGAATTTCTTCTTGGGACAGTCTGAGAGTTTTACACCAAATTTAATCCATTCTTAAAAGTAATTATTTATGTCAAGGTGGTTCTTTTTCTGTATTTGTTGACGAAGACCTCAGCTTGCTATGTGGCTGTGTTTTAGCTGTGTGATCTCACTGCCACTGGGACTGAACAAAATTCTGGGAACAGGAACTGTTTTTTGGAGTGTTGGATCACAGTATGGAGATTCTTGAGTTTTATCTATTTTGAAGAATTTAAGTAACAGTGTTCAGCAGACAAAAAGATGTAATTTTAAGGTTATAGAAATGAGTGAAACAATGTTTAGCCAATCAACCCCAACATATTAAGAAGTCATCTTCTTCTCTGTTGTGCTGCACTGGAAAATGATCTCTGTGTTTCAGGTTGAGAAGTTTAAAATAATTTATTTTGAAAGGGAGAACAGGGTTCAAATAGCCTTAATGCAAGTTTACTCATTTGTAATGCATTAAGAAGTAGATATTCCATACCCCATGTGTTATGAGCACACACATTTTAACAGGCTCTATGTTTCTATGCAACACACACATACATAACTCATACTAACCAGCGGAGCTGATTTAGTCTCTTGCTGTCTGGGTATTTAATCAAGAGCATCATCTCAGCACATAAAAGCGAAAAAATTAAATGGGTGAAGTGAATTAAGCTTTAATGTTTGGACACATAAGAATTACGTGCTGCCACATGCATTCAGGTTACTGGTAAGATCAATGGTAGCGTATTGCTAGAGTCTCAGGTCATTTTTTATCTTGCTTAGTGCGGGGATAGTGGTGGTGATGTCATGACCTTCTAATGGACCAAAGAACCATATTTAAAATGTTAATCCTGGTAAGAATTTTTTCTTTTGTGCTAAAAAAGGTGCCCGATTATTAAAGTAAAAGCTTTTTAACCCTTTCCCTCTGTGGAGTAAGAGTCAAATACTGACCGCTAAGGTATCTGTAGTTCAGTTTCCCGGAGATGGAATAATTAAATAAAAGTCATAAGAGGTATTACTGTAATAATTTTGGTAATGAATGATTCTCACTATGAAGTTACTCATTATCATGCTTCATATCATTAAATGCTGTGTTCACACATTCCTCTTTGGCTGAGGTAGTTCTCCTCTGACATCAGCATAATAATGAATAATTTTACACCACTTTGTAGTCCATGCAGATTCACTGCTTTGTTGAATGCTTTCTGCACAGTTAGCCCTCAATTCAGGAAAGCATTTAACCATTTACCTAAATCCTTTGGCTTAGTATGTACTTAATTCTAAAGCATCAGCTTAATTGCTGTCTTGAACAGAGCTGCTTATTAGAACAGAGGATCCTAATAGCCACATATCTGTAACCTTTTGGGAACTTTGGAGATACTGTGTCAGGATGTATTTTTTACATCAGTCATAGCTACGATTTAAATAAAGAATAAATATTCATGCACTGTTACTTGGACCATTCTTTAATCTAACAAAAGATCTCTGAATATATATTTGAGTGCATTTAAATGCCTAAGTTAAAACATGCCAAGGTGTAAGGGGGAAAATGCACTAAAAAGCTGAAGATGCTTGATAGTTAACAGAACTAGTATATAAACAAAGGTAAAATAACTGATGAAATGGGGAAAAATGTAGTTAAACAGCTTGATTCAGCAACTCAGCAAAAACAGTCTAATAGCTTAGCAAAAGGCAGTAATTTTCTGTTGGCTTTTTTCTTTCTGTAATCCAAAGAACTGTTAACCTTTTTTTAAAGGATTTGGAAGGTTCAGGCTTTGTTTCTTTGATGTAAAAGCTAAAGTAGATAGATAAATTACTAGATTTAAGTTAACATCATAATAAATTAAAACTTCTATGATGATATATTTAAAACCAAGATTTGTATTTCATTTGACTTATTTAATGTACAAAATTACTAAGTTTTTTTCCACTTCATTGATGAAGGGAAAAATTAGGGTATCAAAGCAAATGGCCTCCAGCTGTGCAGCACATTTGTCTGCAAGTCTGGCGAACACCAAAGCCTGAAATTGCCTTTTGCTGCTGGGAACTTGGAAGGCATAATTTAGGAGAAGATTTTTTTATGAGAGAAGGAAGTAGAGGTCTCTACAGATGTTTCTTGCCATGCGGTAAGAAAAAGTGGGTGTAAACAAGTTTGACTGTTCTTCACTGTAAAATTATTGTAGCACACCTTTGGGTATAGATAACCTCCCAACAACCTTAGAAAGCAAGCTTGGGCAGTAGAAGAGTTTTCCTAAAGAATTGACCATCTGATTATGAAGTGTACATCTCTAAAAGCACAGGACAAGATGAGCAATATAAATGTCTATTGAAGTGCAATAAAAGACTTTTCGGTCGTATTATTTTTGTTATGAGTCATAACATGCAAGGTGAAAGGACAAATCTTGGGGTCTGTATTCTATTTCAGTTAATCCTTAGCTAAACTTGTATTGCAGACAGTAGGAAACTAAGCAGCCTTCATTTGTCTAGGCTTTTTTATGTAGCAGCCTCCTTGGAGAGCAGGTGAGATACGTTCAGAGATTTTAGTATAATGTTTTATGTAAGGTTTTATTTTGCTTAAAATTAGGTACTGGAATAATGGAAATCAAGATCTAACTTTTCTCCAATTAATAAATCTGTCTCCAAAAAAGAATCTTGTCTCTGAGGGTTGACAAGGTACACTCTTGCCTCTGATAGTTACAGGCAGCAAAGGTGAAAATGTTCAACTGATAAACATTTGAGGACTAGGCACTTGTGATCAGCTTTATCATTTCTTACCACCCTTCTTCTAAGCAGTACAGCATCATAGATTATATGTTACTTTCTTAGCTATGAAATTCATGGTAAAATTGTATCTCTGGTAGAATTTGTCAGGTATCAGGCTCAAATGCACAGGAGCAGGTAAGCTGCACAACTTGGCAAGCAAGCTGTACAACTCAGTGTCCACAGACTAGTACACCTAATTCCAGAAGTTTCTGGGGGTTCAAAAAATGATCAGGCCTGGTCAAGAAAAATCCACCATTCTGTTAAGCACAGAGAGCCTAAACCTCTGGCTATGCAAAAGATTGGTGGCTGTTCTGAGAATACACTGGGGAGATCTATCTGTGTAGGTATTTAGTGTAGTCTAGACATCTTCCATTGGCCAGTGTTGGGACTGTTTTGTTGGCCTTGATGGGAGTTTGCTCTGAACCAGGATGAGTACTGTCATTGCTTGCATCTCACATTCTTTAACTGGGATTTTACCCACGCAGTTGGTCTAAGTTGTATGTGCTGTCTGTCTAGCCTCAGATTATGTGTTTATGCTCCAACTATGTGCTTAAGTTATGAACGCTTCGTTCTTGAATTGTAGGGTCTGTTTTGTTTCCGTATTGCTAAACTAGTACTTAAGATTAGAATGAAAGGAAGAAATAGCTCATATGCTCAATAATTCATTTTAAGATCAAAGGAGTGATGGAAGGCTTCCCAATAGACTAATGGTTCTTGCCCAACCTATGCAGTCCCTTCCTCATACCTGCCTGCTGCTGTCTTTATAGTAAGTAGGAAGAAGAAAGGAGGGCAGGGGAAAAAAACTTCTGTTTAATTTGTCTGTGGTATTCTCTGCTTATCTTAAACCTTAGTGTCTGTACTTTTAAAAATAGTTACTCTGGTTTATGCAGACAAGATCATTGTTCAGTTGTGAGTGAAGTGATCTCACTACTGGTTGAAGATTAGAATTCATTTAAGATTAATTTGGAAACACTTTTAGACAAAATGCATTAGGGAAATTAAGAGAATAGCTTCAGTTTTACCTCTCTGAATTTTTTGATTATCTGAGAGCAGTGCCTTCTTTTGCTCTCTATTTTTCTCCCTATATGAATATTTTACACATGCATATGAAAGTAAATGACCAGGTTTTGCACCTTTTATCAAGTCGAGCTTCATTTATACATATTGAAAAACTGTTTTTGTCACTTTTGAAGAAATAAATTCCCAAACCCCATAATAGGAACCATATTATGGGGACTTTGTAATTTGAAAAGGGGACAGGGCAGGGAGGGGATAATATAAAAGCTGCATTGAATTCCACCATTTGTCAATCTCATTCAGTCAAAAAAAAATAATTGTTGCCCATCAGATTGTAATCTTTGTAATGTCTTAGGTGTTTTACAAACTAATTGGCAGCTTTTCAGATTATATTTGTAAACCGAGAAACTGATTTGGATCAGGACCTGCCTTGTTCATATGACATACAAAGCTTAAGATGAATTTCTCTAGGTAAAAAACATTTTTTTTAAGTCCTGTTGTTCAGAGACCAAGTGTATCAAGATTAATCTTGAAGGAAAATTGTATTGTCTATGTGCTCTAAGTCTTTTGAAGAAATAACAGGAATTAAAAGAAAAAAATTCTAACATTTGTAAAATGTGCTACTTGGTGCTGCTGCAGCCTGTCATCTAAAACTCTGCTTGCTCTTCTTTTGCTAGTTTGCCCAGCATAAGAGAGAAACTAATATGGAAAGGTAACAACAACATGGTTAAATTATTAGATTTCACCATGGAACTTTCTCCAAAATGCTGTTTCTGTGTCAGGAAAGGAAATATTTTTCCTATGGATCTCTTAAATAAACACAAGGCAATTGTTTAGCAAGAAATTTAAATTCATTGATTGAAGCCCTCTTTCCTGAGAGTGAATTGTCTGCAAATATAGTTATGCACTTGTTAGCTATTCTAGCTTTGTTTTTACGTGAACAAGTTCAAATAGCTTCTGAGAATGTATTTGAATATATAGGTTATTCATGTTAATAGCAAGTCATGTTTTGATGCTGGTGAGTCTGTGATTGCTGGGTTTTTATCCTCTGTATTTTGCTCAGGCTATTTGATATTGCATCTGGATTCATTCCTTTTAGCTGGAAGGTGTGTATTATGACCAGAGCTCATTGAAACATACACAGTTGAAATACAAAAAGACTGTGAAACATCTTGAGGATTAGTTTCATTTTATACACTTACATATTGGGAAATTAAGGGGTAGTTTTTTCCAGTTGCAATTCATTAGGATGTCAGAGTCTCCAAATTCTAATTTGATCACAAAATATTTATATTGAGTTTGTTGGCAGATTGATAGATTAGTAATAAACAGCTATAGCTTAATGTCATCGAAAATTATTTCTAATGCAACAGCAAGTGTAGGTGTATATGCAACAGACAGGCACTTTTATCAGAATGTTTCTTCTCAAATACTGCCCATATATTTACTTGCACAAATTGATGCAGCATTTTTTCCCTAGGAGTATGGAAGGGATGGATATTTGAGCTTATGAGTTAGCCATCACTCTGCTTTTAATATATTAGTGGGATAATAAATTTGCGAAACTGACTCCTGTTATGTACACTTCCTCATGGAAACAGACAGCAGTTTATCTCAATTATTCAGTGTGCAGGTCAACATGCTTGTGGGGCAAGTGTTCTTTTCTTCATTTTGTGAGTGTGAGAAGCAAGACCTTTCTGCAGATAGGGCATTGTTCTCCATGTCCATTAACAGATGTCAGCACATGCCTCAGGCTTACAGTAACCCTGTCTATATAACAGTCACAGAATCACATTCCATCCAGGCTGATAGACTGTGTCTTCTGGGTTAGACACATGGTCAACACATGTTGTTAGAGTCCAGTTTTCAGACTTTTTAGTAGTACTCCTACCTGTGGGGTTTTTTTAATTATTATTTTATTTTGGTTTGTTAGACTTTAAACTCTGAATAGGTTTTTTTCTCCCAAATGTGTTTGATAGTAAAGTGTGTGTTAGTACAGCAGAGATCAGGTCAGATTTTCTTGCTTTTCTAAGGTATATGCTAATGAATCAGAAAACTGCAGTTTTTCAGTATAGGCCAGAGGTAGCTGAGGTGGGGTTTGTATTTTCAAGCAAAAGCATGGAATAAAAGATGAAGCTGGCATCTTGTGTGGTGTTAGTGACTACAGCAGACAAATGGAGAGTCATGCATGGATGGTGCTGATGACCATGTTTAAAAATATGAGGGTAGTAATTACCAGATCTCCTCATGCCACCTCAGATAAAGTGGGATAAATGTTGCTGGTGAGCTCCAGAGTAGTACAAATGGGAACACAAGTAATAAGCTTGTGTTCACAAATCAACTTAACAAAGAGACAGCTTCAGCTCACACATTCTGGATTCACTGTGTGGATATAGGCTCCAAACACAAGTATCAGGCTGCCTTTAGTATCTGGTTCTGTATGGTATCTTTCAGATGATGTTACTAGGGTCTTCAACACTGAGGTTTGTCCTGTAAGTCTTAAGTGATGCCTTTAACAGCATAGTAACTCTTCCTTTACCTTCCCCTCCCTCCTTCACTCTTCATCCATCTCTACAAGTTAAATGCCCACAGCAATAGAAAATCAATAAGCAGGTAGAGTCTGTAGTCATGGGGATTAAAGCTATCAGAGCTGGGACAGCTGAGAATGAGAGCCTAACCTCTTTGGGAGCAATGCTGTGACATGTTGAACCACTTTATCACCCTTATCATCCACTGCATGACTGTGTCACCCAAGCCCCCAAGATGCAATGCATGCTTCACGTCAGAAGTTGCAGCAAAAGAGAAATTCTGAGAGATCAGGTGAAAGTCATGTGTGCCAGCTTTGAACACATTTTACAAATACAGAGTCTGAGGAAACAGTTTTAATAAACAGAATGAAAAATGTCCAGCTCATCGATTAGGAGGTGCAGAATGATGGGAAGTTAAGTGCGTGAGGGTGTTGGAGTACTTGAGAATCTCTGGAGTACTCCAATTTATAGGTGGGAAATAAATGTTGATTTGTTTATTCCCTCCCTCCCTCGTATCTTCTCAGGGAAGAGCAATTAGTTTCTATTTTTTAATGTTTGCATTATCATTGAACATATATCTTTCTGCAGTGCCAGCTATAAAAAGCCAATACAGGACCCAGCTGTACAAATGAAAACAGTTATGACTGTAAGGATAAAATTATTAACAGTAAGTGGAGTAAACACGGTTTTGCAGAATTTATTTCTTAAAGAGCTTTTAAGCATAAAAATAAATAAAAGATGTGTCTATACTTTAAATTCAGTGTCATTGCTAACTGTTATGATGCAACTGAATTTTTTGTTCAGCAACAGAATCAGAGAAAAAGGTATTTCAGGTCTTTCAGGTTAATGGAATTAAAACAACATGTCATTCAGAGAACTCTTACATTTTAAATAGGCTATATCCTTTTCCCATTCAAATCTAGTCCTTTCCTTCTGTGTTTTGCAGTCTTTTTTGCCTTGATTTTGCCTGTAGAATCCCCTTCCTTCTGAGTGCAGGCTTTCTTTGCAAAGGGTGTGTTTGAGGGAACATTAGGAAGTTTCCAACAATCAGATTTTATTTAAAAAAAAAAAAAGGTGGAGATTTTTAAATTTGTATTTTATTTTATTTTCCAGAAAGTCAAAGACTTTTAACCAGACGGGTTTTGAGGAAGTTTCTTGGTTCTGGAAGTTAGGAGAATTAAAAGTTGGTCACCTGCAGGATACCTGTAAACTTCAATAGCTTGATTCTTCACAGCTGCTCAGTACTTAATGAGTTCTTTTCTTTAAAAACCTAAATGCTAGCTCAAACTTACTTGTTTCACATTTCTTCCCATGTTCTAGTCCCTATAGCAGATCATTTGTCTCATTTAAATAGGCAGTATGAAGTACCAGATACAATGGTAACTGATCAGAAACTGTTATTTAACAAGAAAAAACCCAGCCCTCCGAACAGGAAGGCACAATGTCTGTCTTGTACTGTTGGCTGATAAGAAGGGCTAAAGACATGAGATTCTCCAGGGAGACAAGTCACATAAAACTGACTCTGTTCTTGCTGATTTTCATTTGTTTGTGGTTTTTGCTTTCGGACCCATCCAAGCAGTGTGAAAGATCTTCCAGGCGAGAGGGACATAAGCAGGAATAAGAGAGGAAGGTAAGATCTCTGACAGATGTATATGAAGTGAAATGCAGGAGGATGGCTCAGCTCTTTGAAGAAATGTGATAGGCTCTTGCAGCCAGTTGTGAAACAGTAATTTGAAGTCTGATGAACTCTTTCAAGTGCAGGAGCCTGATTCTGCTCAGCTGTGTAATTGTGATGGAAGGCAGCCAGCTGAAGGCAGAGACCTGGGCGCAACCTTTTGGGAGGCTTGTTCTGGCAGAGTGGGTGGGAGAGTAAAATGAAGATTGATAATGAACTAGTAATAAGTGGCCTTATTATAGTAATAAGTTTCCCATGGAAGCCCGGTGATTGCAGAGAAGCCTTAGCTGAGAGCATGTGACCGCATCTTATTTTGATCAGCTGTAGCACACAGCAAAGCTGTGTAATTATCATAATCTAACAATTAGCCTGGCATCCTTTCCCAGTGTTTAATTACTCCAATAAATGGTAATTGAATAGAGGACTTAATGACAAGAGAATAAGTTTCTTTCTACGTTGTGTATTTAACTTGCAGTCTTTTCTAGGAATGATTTTTGAATAGTGTTTTTTTGAACAACAGCCTTGATTAGTTGTTTCTCCTTTGTTTTGTCAGTCAGTATTTTGCTTCCTACGTAGTGTTTTCTCGTGGTGTTTTGAACTTGTCTTAACTTGTGAAACTGTAACCTAAGGACTGAAGGGTCATAGAAAGCTCCTGTATATTACAGGAGTTTTTTTTTTGCTTGGGTAGCAATATCCTGCTAGAGATCTAAAATATCACTGGCTTGCTACTGTTAGCAAACCCACTTCTCTTAGCATCTGGAAAACGTTGAATTTTCTTTTGGTTTGAATAGAGCTAAAATTAAAATAGCTCTTTGATTACTTCATTGTTTGTGCATCAGTATCATTGTTGATGTCAGCAGAGCTATGGGAACAGAGTTTATTAAATGTTGTGACAGAGCCAGTAAAAAGAGCAGAAAAGCATTGAAGAGGTTATTTTTGCATAGCACAGAAATAGCATTTTTAAAATTATCTGCAGTAAAATGGTACACTTAATCCCACAACCCCTCAGATACTTAACAACCGCATGATTTCCCCCATCACAGTTAACGGTTTTAAGTTATTTGAAATGTGGGGGCTTGCTTGAACTGTGTAAAAGAATGACGAGGCACAAGTTACCCTGCTGTGTTCCAGCCACAGCTTGTGAGTTGAGTGGAATAGCCTAATGTGCTGCACTTGTCACCTAAACAGAGGCAAAAGCTTGTGAGCAAGCTCAGTAGTGTGGAATGGTAAATAACTGACTTCACCACATCCTAAGAGCAATTTATATGTTGTTCTTTTAAAGGATGTTAACATTTTCCAGAAAATGTTTGGGTTTTGTGTATTATTGCATATGCAAATACCTACACTATTTTCATTCCTCTGTTATTAATAATTTTAGCAAATAGTTTCATAACTAGCTAATAGAAATAAACTTAATTTCCAATCTATTTACGTATTCTTCCAGTTGAAGTTTTTCCTGTGTTTAGTACTTTTGTGAGAGGTGTTTCTATATTCCAATAACATTTAATCTGCTGGCAGTCGTTTCTATATTCTAATAGAAATATTTAACCTACTGGTGCTTCAGCCTTTTGGTATATTTATGGGATCTTCTGATCTGGCTGCTTTTTTCATGATGCTTGTATGAATGGACTTCTATCTGGGACCTCTCAATCTCCGTTAAATTTAGTTAAAATGGCTTAGTGGCTGTGAAAGCAAAAAGGAGGAGCTGGGTGAGCAGCAGTTACAGGGGTATGGACATGTGCTGCTCAGAGAAGCCTTTTTTTACTTGGGGAACAGAACAAGTAACTTTTTGCTATGCTCTTTCTGGAGAACTATGGGTAATTATAGTTTGTATTTACCCCAAGAATAAATCAATTCAGTGAATTTTGTTAATGTTGCCTTGCATTTCAGATTGCAATTTGAGAGCAAGGCAGCTGGTGTAAGGTGTTTAGCAATGGCAGTGTCCTCTGTGCATTGGTGTTACAGGCTGTGCAGGCTCCAGGCAGCAGATTTGCATCTGATCCCTTCTAATGCACGACTGAAGACCAGAATTTTGTAAATCATTGTTGGAGCAGTTATTTGAAGTCTTTTCTGGTTCACAATGAAGCCTTGCCACATACATTTGACAGAACAGACTCCAAATAAAGAAAGGTTGACATAGTAAAAGCAAAATTTTCCAGTACACTTACCTTGAAGCAGAGCATCTGGTGTGTCAATTTTGCAGGAAGGGTGATAGAATATAACTAATAAGATTGGTATGGGAGGCAACAAGCAGAAGCTATTGCATTTTTTTATCTATCTAAATGGTAATGGTCAATTAGTGTTATTTGTGCTGTTCTTAACCTGGATTTTTATAGTGCTTATTCCAAGCAAGAAAGGAAGAAAGAAACAAGAAACAAGCAAACAACACTGTTACTGCATTCTAAATATCTGTTTAAACAAATCATCACTTGTTTCAGTGACCAGCAAAGTTATTAAATTCAAGACAAGCCACTTATGCTTCAGATGGGCTTAAAATGATGAAGAGAAACATGCACACAGACTGTGTACTTTCACTTGTGTTAATGGATAAACAGAACACAGAAGACATTAATTACTTTGAAATGTTTTGCTAGTCTTGTGTTTCTGTGGTTAAAATTGCCATGAAGTTCTTTCTCTGCATCCTCAATACATGGAAATGTCATCGCTGGCACTTGACACAGAAACATCCACATGATTGTCTTTGCTGGAAACAGTATGCGAGTTTTGTGTAGCGAGCTGATGTTCGTTGGTTATGGAAACGTTTAGGTTTAGAAGGTACTTTTACTATCCACCTCTGTTTTCAAAGTGACTTTTAAAGCCCTACTGCCCAATAGCTAGCTTTGTAGTATGCACATTTCCAAGACACTGTTTGAATGCCACCTGACAAAAAAAAAAGGTTCATTATATTTGAGGAATAGCTGTGTTTTGCTGTCTGTAAGCCAGAGTGCACAGACACAAATGACATTATTGCTAAAAGGTTTGTAGATCCTCTCAGAGTTTTGGAGAAGCCTTTTGGGCTGGTTTCTACCACAACACAATGTTCTTTTATGCAAAATCCAGATAGGACTGATTTTTTCCTTGTAGTGGGATTTCTATGAAGACCCTGATCACTGCATGGTTTCAGAAGGGCATGGGAGTCCAGATGAGGATCTGCCAGAACAGCTGGAAGACCTAACCTAGAAAAGGAAAAACACAGGAGTAGCATTACTAGAGAGTGTTGGAAAACAAGCTTTCTGTTCTGAGTGGGAGTGCAAAAAGGGACAAACTCATTAAACCTTAAATGCAGACAACAGGAGACTTGTTATTCTGGTTATCTCCACCAATCTGTTAATGGATTCCACCTTCCCTTTATATGTTGTGTTCCTTAATATATGTAGGTGGCTTTGGTACACATCGATAGACGCTTTCATTTGAAGTGGAACTTTTGTTTCACTCTAATACCTGACATTACACTATTTATAAGAGGGTTTCAGCCTGTAAATGTTAAGTGCTTTTCTCTCTGTTGTGGTTTTAAATTCTTGGAAGTGTGTTTCTGAACTGTTTCCTCTAATGGCTTTGAGGAGTATGAACTGATGGATTTTTTTGTGAGTTGTTCATGGCCATCCCTTGCCTTTCTGTTCACATTAGAGGTCTTTGTGTTTCCTCTTCAAGAGGTAAATACAACACACTGCCTTGTAGCTAGAGAGAAGCGAGAATGGTCTCAGTTTGCTCCAGGAGGCACACTGGACATGTTGTAGCCCCTTTTGGAAAAACAAAATTAGTTCTACAACTCTTCAGTACGCATGCTGAGGTTTTGATTACTGACTTCTTTAAGATATTACATGAGGAGAAATAAATACCAGCTTTCTGCTTCTTAGTTGGCTAATAATCTCTTTTCAGTATTGCTGTTACTATATGGAGTGAAGAGACTTCATTTCAGAGCTGCTTGGTAAATACCTCGGTACATTTTTCCATGGAGCAGGGTCACCGCTGTGCCAGGAGTATCAGTTAAAGGCCAGTTTAGATCACTTAAAATATGCACCACCTCCTTCCCTTTTCAGACATGTAAATGTAAACACTTTCTGGCTACAGTGAATGACTTTGGAATGAAAATATTGGGAGGGCAGGGGAGCTGGGAGGGAAGGATACTGGGGTAAAGAGGACTTGGTTGTGCGCTTCGCCTGCAGACCTGCTTTTGCATTTGCTTGGTTTTTGCTTTCCACCTGTTTGACAGGCAAGGGTGTGCTGGGGCGAACGAAGACTCTCAAGTGTTTCAGCACTTAAGGAAGCAAAAATAAGAATGAATCTACTAAAATACCAGTGATCAAAGAGGACAGTTGTGTTGTGGTTTCGCTGGTTTCGCAGGAGCGCAATAGGGGACTTTGGCAGCAGGGAGTCAGATGACCTCTGTGTGCAGTGTTCGGTAAAAGAGCTCACTGGTGCAGATGACAAGGTTGATTTCATTGCTAACAGGGATTTAAAGTGTGATCACAAATTTAGTTGCCTATCTTTTTGTATTTATCATTTCCATTATCATAGACTGTGTGGTCGGATTCTTTCCTTCAAATTCAGCTGTTCACAGACTGTGTCTGGGAAATGTCTGTCTAGACTCTCCTTTTGGTTAAAGGAGAAAGATAGCTGCCTCTGGAGTGTGCTCCATCTCATTCCAGCCTACCTTGGGCCTAAACAGGCCAGATGAGTTGGACTGGAGAAGTTCCTGTTTCTCTCCATTGACTTAAGAGAGAATGTGGAGGATCAGTTCACATAAGGCTGTAAGAGTCTGATGTTAAGGAGACCACTCGGATCCTGAATGTCTGCATTTACGTAAATGTAGTTGTGAAAGCATATAGTCTCTGTCACAAAACCGTAATCCGGCATTACTGTGAAGGCACAGGCTGATACAAGAGGTAACCTTGAGAATCTCTTGAGAAAATTATATTGTCTGTCATCTGCATGGTTGTAAAAAAAGCATGCACACACACAGAGAGATAAAATATATATTAATTTTTACTTACTAAAACTGTAATTAAAACCCCCTAAAAAATAATAGAGCTATGGTTGCCAGGATGTGGCTTCTCTAGTCATAATTTAGAAGATACTCTTTTTCATTACCTGTAAGAAATGGCATACTGTTAACTGATACAGAGAACAGACAGCAACTTGAAAACAATATGTTCTTGTAAATGTGTTGATAGTACCTGTTCAGGTGACAGTTTTTGAAAGCACTGGTGTGCAAAAGTATATTTTTAACTAACAGTTCAGATACATGTAAATTCTCCTGGAAGAACTGTGGTACAGAGAGACTTTTCCATGTTACAGAATGGAGCCATGAGACTGTGCACTGGCTGAAATTATACAGATACATCATGCTTTGATGCATGTTCAGTTTTTTGTCTTTAAAAAGCTATTTTATTGAAGTTAAATTATTGTAGGGATATGAAAAGGTGTAGTTAGCTCTGAATTTATCCTTGGAGGGCCAGCAGATCATTGCTTTTTCTCTGAAATTAGATAGAAGGATCCAGATGGCAGATTTCAAGCCCATCAGGTGTTTAAAATATGCCCCTCAGCTAAAAAGAAGTATTATAGTTAAATCTGTCATGGCCTTTTTATTGCTCTGTGGTACACTTGACAACTGGAGCCGTCAAAGAGAGAAGCTACAAGTAGCTCAGTCAGCCTGAAGTGGAGTAGGTCAGTGGTTGGTTCCTTTGGCTGCCCCAGGGAGTTTGATAGACGTACAGACCTGGTTTATGGAATCATTAAATCCATCATGGTATAAGCTCCCATGGAGGCAGTGAATTTGTTCCCATAGTTTCATCCAGATACTGTGGTAGGCGTTAGAGAAGTAATGTAAGTGTAATGTGGAGGGGAGGAAAAAGGACACCCTCTCCACCCCCAACAAAACAAGAATCTCACATCTCTAAGGAGTCCTCAATGATAATAACAACAGTAATAATAAAGTGCATCTGGGCCCGTGCCTTGCGCTGCATTTCTCAGCTGGCACTCATTCAGAGCTGTCACATTAGGCTGAGTGCTGATAATTCATATCCCAGAATCCTTTTATCTGAACAGAGAGCAATGTCTCCACTGTGTATTTTTGGCAAAGGAGATGCACTGCTTTTCAAATATCTTTAAAAAGCAGTACAGGCTTTTCTTTGCATCTTGACAAACTGCTGCTAATCATGAAGAAAGAGGAAACCTGTTTGTGCTCTTGTAGTAACTATAAGTACTTGCAGTCAAATCAGCTATAAGCACAGGGGTGATTACTGCCTGATTCAGAGAAGAGGATTTGTTTGGGTTATTTATTTGCATGCATATGTAGATGTTTATATAGACACTGATTTGGGGAGGCTGATACAATTTTGGCTTCTTTGCTGCTTCTTGCTTCTTTCTGCAATTAAAAAAAAAAAAAAAGGCAAAATACAACCAAATAAAGCAGACAGTTTCTTTGTTTATTCAATAAGCCATAGGGAAAGATAGCCTATATCTTGGGGTGTGTTAGCAACAACTCATTTTGTAAGAGAAGAGAGCAAAACCTTTATCCAGAAGGTCGTATGATTATAGTTCTGCATAAGCAGTCTCTGATAGCTCTGGTGAATTGTAAGGGTTATTTCTGAGAGTCGATGTGCATGGCTGGAGTGAAATTAAGTGCCTTTAGTGATGCCCATCTTATGAGAACATTACCCTGCAACAAGGTCATCCTGACTTAACTGTGCTTATGTCTGAACTCTTCCTGTGATTTCAGATTCCAGCGGGGCGACTACCACATCGATGTCTGCATCAATGACTACCTGGATGTGTTCTGCCCTCACTATGAAGACTCAGTGCCAGAAGATAAGACCGAACGCTATGTTCTATACATGGTGAACTTTGATGGCTACAGCTCCTGTGATCACACCTCCAAAGGGTTCAAAAGGTGGGAGTGTAATCGGCCACATTCCCCGAATGGACCATTGAAGTTCTCGGAAAAATTCCAGCTGTTCACACCCTTCTCACTAGGATTTGAGTTCAGGCCAGGCCGGGAATATTTCTACATCTGTGAGTATACAGAGATTTACCACTGTTGCACAGCAGGTGCAAGAAACCCAGCTAATTTTTCACCTAGGCTTTGTGCAAATACAGCGGGCCAAACCATATATAATGCAGATGTCTTACAGTGAATGCAGACTTAACCATCCCCAGATAGATTAGCTAGCAATCTAGCTAGTGAAAATAAGATTAAATCACAGCTTCTTTTCTCACATGAAATAGCATAGCAGCCTTGTTCACTGAACCGTGGCTGACTTTTAGAGCAAAATGCACTATTACATTTATTCCAGCACTCTGAGGAGGAGGAGGGGGCAAGAGGGGTAGGAGGGAAGCTGTCCCCAAAGATGAGAAAAAATAATTAATCTTCTGCATGTGAAATTCCTGAATTTTCTTATTTGGTCAGATGAAATACTCTTTGTAATATTTATCACCCAAGGAAAGTGGGGTCTGCCAAGTTTGTAAGTGGTGTAGCTGCTGATGTCAGTAGTCCAGTGGTATTTATAGTTATATTTACTTAGGATGAATACTTCTAGCATCAGACCAAGTGGCTCCTTTTTTAATTCCTCCCCTTTTCCCCTCCTGCCTTTTTCTTGGACAAGCTGTTGATGTCAGCATGGGCGACAGGGGGTGCCGTGGGAGCAGGTGGCAAGCAGAGGAGGGTGGATGGGTTCTTGCACTTTCCCACTTGCTCCCTGAAGCAACGGGGAGCACCCTTCCAGGGCTCGAGGGTCTCCTCCGTGGAGGCCTCCATCAGGGCTGCTCTGGGCACCCAGTGGAGATGCAGGACGACATCTGAGTCTAAGGAAGTAAAAAAAACCTGGGAGGTTAAAAAACAGTGGGTTAAGCAGACTGATTCCCTGACCCCACTGTGCAGTTGATACTGCTTCAGCTGTCTCATCTCTTTAATCCTCCAGCAAAGATCTTATTTCATCAGTTTGGTTTGTACCTGAATCTTCCACTCCTAACAAGTTTTGTTTGCTCGCTTCAGCAACGTATTTTTTTCCTGTTTTTAGTGTCAGACTAGAGAGTTGAAAGCTTTAGACAAGACTGTAGATCCCAATAAATACTGCCTTCATATGTGTAGCTGGCCTTTCTACTGTGAAACGGTCATTCCACCTCATTTCACTGAGTATATGTGATCCCTGTTTTTCAGCCTCATTTCTTCAGCATTGAGATTTTTCTTTGCCTTTCGTAATCTGTAGGGAAATACATTCCTAGTGGATAGTTTTCCATTCATTTCTTTTTCTTCCAGCAAATAAAACCCGCTAATGAGTGGTGGTTCAGCATCAGAAGAACAGTGCCTTGTTCCTGTGCTGAAGTACAATAACAACAACAATAATAATAATAATAAACTGAAATGTTACTTAAAACTGTTTTTTAATATGGTTATGAGAAGTTGTGTTATCTGTCAGAGTTAAGTGGATAATGTTGTAGGATAAATAAATCTGCACTGTGTAGAACCAGTCCTGCTTCTGTCAGGACTTAACTCACAAAAGCTTCCCGTTAATTTCAACAGGAGTTTTGTGTCATTCAAACTCTAATACTAGGCCCCCTTGGAACACTGGATTTTTGGTGCCTTTTTTTTTGGTTGGTTTTGGGGTTTTTTTATTCCATTCCTGAGCATCATCAGTAAAACAAGCAGGAATACTTAACTAAGGAAAGCAATCTTTACCATCGCATGATCACAATAAAATGCAGCACAGGGATGGCGTCAGTAGCTGCAAGCATAAAAAAACACCCAACCCCACAAAAAAAACCCAACCTACAATAAAAAAATTTGTTTTCTAAAAAAAGAAAAAAAAGGAAAGAAACTAAAGGTGAAAACCAAACATGAAAGTGAAGGAAAAAAATATGAGAAATATCAGCTTGGTCTGTCTAGCTAATGGCTTCATTGTTAAAACATACAAAAGCCATTGAACTCTCAAGCAAGACATTATTATTCAAATACACCCAGGTTGCTTATGCCTGGTTTTCTTCATTTGTGGTTAAATTCAATATTTCACTAAAAACCATTATGTGTCTTCTATAACATTCATTTAACGGAGTCATTTAACTGTCAAGGGCTCCCTTCAAAATAATTGTTCCAAAGTGCTTTAAAATATGAAGAGTTTTATGATATTCAAATGCATTTAGATGGAATTATTTTTTTTTAATGAAAGTTAAAATAGCAAAAAAATAGCAGCAAATAGGTGTTCATGTACTAGTAGCTTACTGGCCTGGTATTCACTGAAATCAAATTTTTAGGCACGTTTCAGAGACACAAAAGCACTTTTCCTTCTTTTCCGTAATTTATTTTTTGCCTTCATGTTTCACTCTGCTGAGAGCAGTAACAAGGTTGGCATTGCCACAGTTGCAGGGAAGCACTGTACACTAAGTTAATTACAGGTAAACCTTCTCAGGGGAGAGTTGTCCATCCTGGGATGTTTTTATCTTAGTTTCTTGAAGAAACAAGCTGGTGAGATGTTGTTCCTTGTTTCCTCATCCAAACTGTAAACAGGCTTTGGTCCAGGCTGCAGACACCACCCTTGTTACCTTTCTATATCTGCATGTTGAAGAAATCACTCCTTCAGCATGGAAGGTTTCCTTTCCTCAGCAGATCTGAAACCTTTGTCCTCTGTGCAGGGGAGAGGGAAGGCTCACTATGTAGCATCAGTCTGGTATATTCTGTTTAAGGGTTAGAAAATACTTTGTGTAGTCTAGACCTCTGGAAAGACAGAAATAAGAAGTGGTTGGATAGATGTTTAGCTTAATTGCTGTCTGGTGCTTTTTTGAAAATCTTTGCAGTTTACCTTTTAAGAACATGACTTGCCTCTTGCTTCAATTATTTTTAGAAACTGCAGTAATCTGAGAAAAATCACTGTCTTTTTTTCTGACCTATTGTTTGGAAAATGCCACTTTCCTTTGTTATGTCATTGCCTTCATATATTGCTTAGATGAACTTGGATCTCCCTTCTTTGCATGTTCATTCTAGGAAAATACAAGGAAAAAATATCTTTCTGATATCAAATTTGCATTAAAGAAGAGGAGTCAGCATCACAGACATGCAGTCAACAAGTACTGATTGAGTTACTTTTTAAAGAGGAAAAAGTTATTAAATATTTTCAGAGAAAATTAACTTTTATTTACTTAGGGGTTGCACAGTAGTGGGCTTGGGAAAGTAAAGATTACATCATGACCTAAAGTCTCAATTTTTACTTAGTTCTTAACAGGTGCTCATCAGGTCAGTGTACATTAGCCTGAAAACAGACAAAATAATACTACTGCTGAAACAGAAGCAAATGAAATATAGAGAAAGCAAAACCTAAATATTTGCTGGTACAACAGTGATTTTAATGTCCTTCAGAAGGGAGCATAGGTTTGGGTACGCAGGTTAAGGTGGGACACTGTGCAAGGGGAGACAAACACAAAAGCAAGGAAGGGGTAAAAAAAGATCCTAAAATGTATAATGTTATATAATTAGATAATTCAAAATACAGGTATAATTTTCATTACTTTAATTGCGTGTGGTTTATTTTTATTAATGTGCTAAGTGTTCAATAAAATACTAGTAACAACTTGGCAAATATACATCAGGGCTGTTGAAATAAAAAAAAATTAAGACATTACTATAACCGGATCAGTACGGATTACTGCAGAGTCCTGACTGCGGTTTCGGAACCAAGCTCCTGTGTCAATTTAAGCTGGACCACATTGCTTTCTTTCTTGAAAACTATGTATCATTGGTGTAGTGTCAGAAGTTGTACTGATACTAAGCTGCAGCATATGCTTTTTTCTGAGTGATAGGTCCAGTTATTCCATCAAATAATTTGGTATTTGACATGATTTATCCTTGAAAATCTATGCTGGTTTTATCATGTCCTTCAAGATTTTATATGGATTGTTTATTTAGTCGTTTGGTCACTGTTATTATTGTAATTTATATTTGCTTCTACCCTTTTCTCAGAATGGCCAGGTAGGTTTACCCTTGCTCACAGTTCTCTTGCAGCTCTGCTGTTCTCTTGGAGGTTTTTGCTGGCAGTTAGCGGGCTTTAGGTTAATGTAGCTAAACATAAAGTGGTTCTTTCTCCATTCTTACTGAGAAAAGAGTTAGTTTCATCTTTTTAAAATCCTATTTTCCACCAGGGATTTATTTATGTAACCATTTTTTGTTACTGTTTCTTTCTAGTTTGAGTTCATGCATGTGTCTTTCTCATTTTGTTTCAAAATACTTGTGCTGTTTTTTTGTATTGCCTTTAATAATGTATCTTTATCACGATATATTCATTGTCACCATTTATTTGCATGCATCTGCTGATTGTCAATTCAGGAAACTTTCATTGTAACCATATTGCTCCTGAACACACCAGGATAGTATACTTCTGTGACTTTGATGTAATTATGGTTGCAAATAATACTTTTAATAGTTCTTAAATTTGTGATTAACTTAAGAAACTGAGTTTATGAGGTTGTACATACGGTTGTATATACCCTTCTTCTTAATAACATCCAGCTCTCCTGTACTCCTTTTCCTCATAGAATACATCGCTAGAGAACCCGCTGTTACCTATTTCCTTGATTTTCTTCAGGTTTGCATTTGTTCCCTAGCATTCTTGTTTCTCTGCACTATTTCCTTCTTTTCCTGAAATTTTTGACTCTTACCTCCTGAGGGCTTTTCTTCAAATGGTGTTCCACCCTAACAGTCTTAGCTGCTGCTTCTATAGGATAACCTGTGATTTTTCATAATTTTGAATATAAAATTATCTCTCTTCTGGTAGCTTGTTCCATCTCTGTGACTGGAAGTCATCCTCACCATGGTCCAAAATCCATGGAACTGTTTGAATCCTGCTGTCATTTTTCTCTAACAGCTGTCAGGTAGCTGGACCATCTCTACAACCATCTGCACACCTCTGGAAGCTTCTCTGATTCAAAAGATCTTAAGGAAAAAAAGAGTAGCAGAAAAAAGTGTTTCTAATACCTCCACTTCTTTTTGTCTTTCTTTTGCCTATTAATTAGGTAGGTAGCTCATCTTACCACTAAGGTCCTGTAGCTGAAGTCTTGTTGAGGGAGTAACAGTATCTGATGACAGTTAAGCTGAACTTAGCCTCTCTTCTCCCTTCTGCTATGTTTTGTGAAGTGTGTGTTTAAGTGTTTTGTGTTTGCTTGTGCTGTTATTTTCCTTTAGTTTCTCTTGCAATCCTCTAGCAGTTTCTCTGTTCCATGCAATTCCATGTTCCATGACCAAGTCAATTTTTGGGAGGGTGACTGGCTTTTTGTCCCAAAGCTGTAAGCATATTTTAGAATCAGTATCATCAAGTTGCCTCGTTCCTGTTCCCTCCTTTCCACCTGAGATGTTTGCAGTAGAACCTGTACTGGAATGCTTTCTCCAGGTGGCCTAGCCACTGAATTTTGGAGATGGGGATGGACACAGAACTACCACTGCTTGGTGGTGGTCATGGTAAGGATTTTTGGTTGTTAATGAAGAATTATTGACAGAGTTTAGAAGTCTCAACTCACAGGGAGGAACTGTGCATATCCCTGTACAAATCAGCAGTTAGCATAGGAGGGTACTGTCCTCTTTTTGTGGAAGTTAACACAGATCTAACAAAAGCTTTCCGTGACTAAGAACCTGGGATGGCTTCCCAGATTGCCAGCTCAGCTGTTATTTTTTCAGGATTGGTTTCAATACAGCAGAATTAAGAAAGGGGATTTGATAGAGGCAAAGCTGAGTAGCCTGTGATACTATACAGGAGAAAACTACTGAGAAATCTTTACACTATAGTTTATTAACTGTTACTTGATACTTTTCATGTGCTCAAGAAATGGTATTAAACAGCTGCATAGAGTTCATTGCTTTTGCTTGAGCACCAGTGTAATATTAGTGGGTATCAATGTTTTGCATGAACAGACACAACTCACTGTAAGGTGATTATTTGATTTAGGTATCTCTGCATTTTTGCCAGAGGTTTAGATCGATGTAATGGGAGCACAAAACAGAAAAACTATGAACTGCAATCTTGACCTATCAGAAAGGGTAAATGTGAGTCCTGCCCAAAAATTATACTTCTCTTTTTTTTTTTTTTTTTTTCATCCTGTTATAGACCTGGAAATCCTGCCTGTCCAGAAGCAGTTGGTGTTGCCAGTACAGCAGTCTATACCACTGACTGTAGGTCTGCTGGTAGGAGGTGCTGTCTGAGGGCATATGTACAGTATTCCTCAGACTTTGAGTCTGACTTGTTTGAGGAAATCCCTGCTGGAAAAGGAGATAACCTAAAGAAACCACTGTGACTGCTCAGTTGCATCCTGGAGAGTATTAGAATCAATCAAAGGTTACTGTAGGCAGCTTGGCTAATGGTTAGGTTAGGTTACATTACTTTTTTTTTTGGAGGAAGTCAGCTGTTTCTTTTGTTACTGTATTCCAGCTGGGTTAGCACAGTAATATTTAATCAGTAATACTTTAGAAACACTTTTTTCTTTTTTTTTTTCCTCCAACGCTTAGAATATATGGTTTCTCTGTAAGCAGTCATACCAGTAAAGACAAATCTCTTAACCAGCAAACTGACCTCATTGTAAGGGGCAAATTATACCATCTTGAAAATGCAAAGAAAGCACAATGGATGTTTTATCTATGCATTTGCCACTATAATTGTAAAGACACTGTCAGTCTGATTTTAAAGTTGCCTTTATGTAAAAGAGAATTGCTTCTTGATGTTCACCAATGCCCTTAATACTGATTCTTCTTCACAGTGTCCTTACAGTTATGGGGAATAAATTACTTTCCATTTAATTGCATTACTTTGTATTTCTGGGAATTTCTGTTCTTCTGTTTGTAATTGTGATACGGAGTGGGTATCTCTTGCAATCACCCATCGCATACCCTGTGTATCTGCTTGTTCAGACAGTTGGTCATTTTGTACTCTTCTAATGCTACTTGTCTCACAAGGTCCTTGGCTAAATCTCTATTTTGCTTCTTGACCAATACCCATGGTACATTTTTCTGTAGGACAAAATAAGACTATCCATACATGAGAACAGGTTATTTTGCTTTTTCCACTGAACACAATTTATGATTGTATGAGAAGACCTTCCAGCAAAACACCTGTTTGGATGTTTTTTTCCCCTCGTATCAATAACTTATATGCTGTAAAAGGCTTGCTTTGGGTATTTCCTCCCCTTGAGTCTGTCAATACCAGGACTCAAAGTCAAAGATTTGACTTGGGGCACAGTTTGGACTTTAGCTTTAGAGAGCTGTGTGACCTCTGGAGAAATGAGTAGAGCAGATTGATGGTAAGTCTTGTCATGCCATACTCAGCTTATACCAGGGACAGTGGAGTCATTGTATTTACTCTGTAGGCTAGACTGTTATTAAAATTTTTTTTCCTTGTTGAAATGGTTGACTTAAATAGCAGATATTTTGTTTTGAAAGTGAAGATGGGACTTGTCTCTCAGCAAGTGTAAAAAGGCCATCTGTCTTCAATTCAGGAGGTGTTGGTTAATGCAGGTGCTGCTCGTGTTGTGTTTTCTTGTTGCTTTTTGAAGACATGAGGTCAGAAGATCCCTTTTGGAACTCTCTCTCTCTCTCTGGACATCCTGGCTCTCACCAAAAGCTAAAAAATGAAGGCTGACTAAAGAGTGTTATTAAAGGATGCTGAGAGAATTACAAACATTTTTAGTGTGTTAATTGCACTTTCCTTTTGGGGAAACATTGTTTATTGCCAGGTCTTCCATTAACCTTTCAATCAAGATCTGATCAGCATAAACACTGATGCTACTTTGACAGCAGTGGGCTCAGACATGCCACTCTACTACAAATCCTGCTTTGATGGCTGGTTTACCAGAATCACTCTAGATGTTATGGATGAAATCAAAGCAATTGAAAGGGTTTGATAAATGTGTACTTAAAAAAAATATTTTTGTTTGATAACATTAGACAGACAAGGAAGGTGACCTTTAAAAGGGAATTCATGCTTAGCCTAGTGTGTAGATTAAAGGACTGGTTTCTGTTAGAAAGCATCAGAAGAATCAAGTGCTGGTCCGGCTAAAAAGAAAGCAGAAACAATCACCAATGTCTAATAGATTTTGACATCGGTAGAGTTCTTAGGCTCCTCAAAGGGAGCATTAAAAGCTGTGGAATAATTTGGGACTCGGGAGAAATCCATAAATGAAAATGAAGAGAGAACCCATGGAAGTGCTGATCTCATTTGTTTGAGTTTTTCAAAGGGAATGAATGTCTTTCAGATAAGTTTAAAGAAGATGATTTGGATTCATGTGCTTTAAAAATTCAAGTGCTGTTAAGATCCTAATAGCAGCAGAAATATAAAAGAGGGGAGGACATACTACACATCTGCAACTTTGAAAGCTGTCTCATGAGCATATTGTATAAGGTCCTGTGGGAAGACCAGTGCCTTGTATTGCTTTCTACTGAGGTACTGATTTCAGATGTTAGAGCAATGAGGGAGTGCCCACAGACAGAAAGGGTGAGGGACAAGGTTTTCTTTCTTCTGTCTTTTTTCTTTCTCACCAAACATACTCAATGAAAGCCAGTTCATTTTGTAGGGTAAAGCGTGTATTAAATATTGTTGTATGATCATCAAATCACAGATGTTAAAAAGATAGATTGGTTAGAACTTAGATAAAAGACCTCCAAGGAGCATTAAGAACTTGATAAGGCCATATGTGACACACCTGCCCTAAACGAAATGGTGACTGAATGTTCCATACTGGTGGCTATGGATTACTGTAATTTTTAACATTTGTGGTTCTAGTAGAAATCCCATTGCAACTTTCTTAAAAGTAAGTATTTAAATTCCAGTGTTCTGCTGGAAGTACAATTGAATGAACTGCACACAGTCCTTTAAATCCTGATGGTCCTTTCATCATTCCTTGCTTTAAATCAGTTTTGATGTTCAACACTACAACTTAACATCTTGGTGGTGACTGCATTTCAGTGGTGGGTGGGCTTTTTGCAGTGGTACTTCACTGGGATGTTATGAGATTAATAAGATGAAGCATGCGGATTCCTTGAATGGAAGAATTCATAGGAGTGGAGAGTATTATTAATAATTATCTGAGGACTTATAACTCTGTAACAGTGTTCTAATTTGATTTCTGAGCAAACTGAAACCTGTTTAATGAGCTGTTGTATTGGAAGTATGTGTTTTGTAACACGGAGCAGATGCCAACAGAAATTAAAATAACATAGCAGTGACACTTGGAATAACAGTGTTGTACTTCATTGCCTCCATGTCATCATCATGTTAGTCTCCCTGTTCCTCAGGCTAATTCACCAAGGCAACACTTTCTCTGGTGGTACTGTGTCATGATACAGAGTTATATATGCATGCCTGCAAGCAATAGACCAAACCCAGACTCCCTCAATGAAAAAATGCATCCGCATGCTGACTAATTGGTTGATGATCTTGTTTCATAAATTAGTATTCAACATTCAAGTCCATATTTTCATAAATACTTGGATTTAGAAGAAGCAAATCTGTTTCTAAGTTACTTAACCCTCTGATATTAAAGGAGGCTGTAAAATAGAAGAGTGTTGCGGAATTCTCAATAACTTTTTCTTTTTATTCCACAGTAATGCATACTATTCAGACAAGGTAGCCAAGACTCTAGGCTCCGGACAGGCTGGACCAATGGGCTGAGGCCGACTGTATGAGGTTCAGCAGGGCTCAGTGCCGGGTCCTGCCCTTGGGTCACACCAGCCCCACGCAGCGCTACAGGCTGGGGCAGAGCGGCTGGAAAGGGCCTGGTGGGAAAGGGCCTGGGGGTGCTGGGTGACGGCCGGCTGGGCAGGAGCCAGCAGTGTGCCCAGGGGGCCCAGGCGGCCAGCAGCACCCTGGCCTGTGTCCCCAGCAGTGTGGCCAGCAGGACCAGGGCAGTGACCGTCCCCCTGCACTGGGCACTGGTGAGGCCGCCCCTCGAACCCTGTGTTCAGGTCTGGGCCCCTCTCTGCAAGGGGGACATTGAGGGGCTGGAGCGTGTCCAGAGACGGGCAGCGGGGCTGGGGAAGGGTCTGGAGCACAGGTCTGATGAGGAGCGGCTGAGGGGACTGGGGGTGTTTAGTCTGGGGAGGAGGATGCTCAGAAGGGACCTTACTGCTCTCCACAACTCCCAGACAGGAGGCTGTAGGCAGGTGGGGGTTGGTCTCTTCTCCCAGGTAACAAGTGATAGGACAAGAGGAAATGGCCTCAAGTTATGCCAGGGGAGGTTTAGATTGCACAGTAGGAAAAATTTCTTCACTGAAAGGGTGGTGAAACATTGGCACAGGCTGCCCAGGGAGGTGGTGGAATTGCCATCCCTGGAGGTATTTAAAAAACATGTAGATGCAGTGTTTAGGGATGTGGTTTAGTGATGGACTTGGCAGTTCTGGGTTAAAGATTGGACTTGATGATCTCAAAGGTCTTTTCCAACCTAAATGATTCTAGGATTAAAAGCATATGCAGTTAATACTGCTATCTCCAAGATTCTTGACAAGTCAATATAAATCACATAGAATAAGACTCTTCACAGAGTATTCAGAAATGCATAGAAGTGCTTTAGTCTGAAAAATTACAGAAAAGTCTTTTCAGACTTCCAAATGTTTCTACTTTCCCTCAGGAAAGCAGTAGGTCATCCTCAGATCTATGTTATTGGTCAAATGAGATTTTTACTGCCTCTAAAATCTCCCTGGCTTCCCTTTTACATCATAGATATTTAATATTAAAAGTATCAAGTGGTATAGCCAGCTAGATACAGCACTGCTTTGGGGAATTAAGAATGGCCTGAAGGTGTATCAGAGTCTCACTTGTGTGGTACCTCTGTGCACAAAGGTAACCAGGCTCCTCATGATGGATATGGGGAATAACGTTGCAGTTGCTGATCTTCTGGGGGTGAAATTATCTTAATTATTTGAAGGATAATCAGAATGGGAGCATATTAATCAATTTAAAGAGCCTTGACAATTCAGTTGTAGTGGTGTTTAAAATGTGTTCGGGGAAAAATACACTAGAAGGGCTTAACATACATTATGTTTTAAGAGTTGTAAGTGGGGATATTGTGAAGATAGGGGCTTGGATTTCTTCCTACGTAGTTTTTTTTTGACACCTCTGCTTTTAGTAATACTGGGTCATCTTCCTGTATCTTGATGCCTATATCATTAAAAACTGTGGACTACTTATCTCTAATATTTTAGGGGTTTGCAGAAGATGTTCAGCTGTGAGGCATTGAAGAATGAATTATCCTGCAGCAAAGCCCTCTGTTGAGACTGAAGTCAAGGTCTCTAGCAGCAGCTGCAGCAGGTCTTGCTGTCTGTACACATGTGAATGTGTTTCTGCCTGAGAAATCTTGAGCAGAAATAAAGTAGCCTTAGGCTGAAAAAGAGACGTCTGTCTTCAACATCTTGGGGACTGTAAAAGAATGCAGCCTCTCCTCTTGAAGAGGGCTTGGTATTAACACCTCTCTGCTTCTGGCTGGTGATGCACAGAAAAGTCATGAACCTGTTTTTACCCAGGGAAATGGAGTTATCTGTGCAGTTCTCATTCATGCTTCGTGGAGGTGGGATCTGGCTTCCTTAGGTCCTTTCTGTAAATAGCATCAAGAAGTAGAAGGGAGGAATGGCATAGTGAAAAGTCCATAGGCACATCAGCAAGGTAGAAAATGTGTTTCTTTATCAGAGAGAAGTGCAGAAGCAAAACATGTTTTGTCAGAAATAAAGATATGTTCCAGTGAGGGTGATGACAGTGTTGTGGAGTTCAGATGTGAGCAAATGACATGGGTAGGTTATTGTTTAGCAATCTGTTCTCAAATGTTCTTAGATTTTGTAAGACTTTTAAAATTATTTTATTAATATGTTGAATATAAGCAGGCAAATTATAATGCAGCTGGAGTTTTGAATTAATAATCATGTGTAAGAACATTTATATCACATTTATTTCAAGACAAAGATTTCTGTTGTCAAACCAGTTGTCTGAAGCCTTGAAATATGGATATTATTTATTTTTCACCATTGATAGTGCTGTATATCTTACCTGGGTCTCACTAGAGTAGTTGTGCAATCACAAACTGCCTCTGAGGAATGAAGCAGCTCCTTGACAGCTGCTCAGTGGTGTGCTGCGAAGTGCCCACATTCCAGCCCACATGCTTTGCTGCAGTACTGAGTTTTGAACTTAAGTTGGTAGGAGTTTAGCTGTCTTCCATTGCAGCACTAAAAAATGCTGCCGACTAATTAACAGCCACCTCACAGCCTCAGAGTTTGTTGTAACTGGCTCCCATGTCTGTACAAAATCTGCCACTTTCAACTTACATAGAAGCTTTCACCACTGACCCTTTCCCCCTGGCCCAAGCAGAGCATTAGCCAGTATGCTGAGAAGCTGTTGCCAGAGGTAGGGTTTCTCATCTGTCGTGCTGCACCTGTGGTAGCTTTGCTTAGAAACGTACACCAGTGCAACAACGTTTTTTGTTTGCAGTCCCACTTGTCATTGCTCAGTGGCAGCTCAGGCGAAACTGTGTAAATTAGTCACTGTCACGTTTAGGCATTAAAAGTGGAATTAGTTATTTATATTAATCACAAATGTTTCTCCAGGTTTTATTAACAAGCAGATTGGCTGCCAAAATGCTTTCTGGAAGACATTTTTTTCTCCCAACTGCCACAGAGAACAAAACAGCTATTATGGGCATTTAGATAAAGATTTAACGGTTTCAGCAATTCATTTGAGGAAAACTGTCTTTTACTATACATGCCACTTGAGTGTTGACTGTCACTGCCAGCATGATTTGTCACCTCTGATAAAATTATACAGCAGAGACACAAGATGGTGTAATTAGTTTTAAGAGCAGAAACAGGTTAATCAACAAAGCAGAATGACGTTAAAAAAAACAGACCCACATATCTTTTTTGGCAAGTCCAGATTTCCAATAGGGGAAGTTAGATGTCTATCTAACTGCTGTTTTAGCACATTTTGGTTCATTTTGTCTTCAAGCTTTCTTCTTTCTTTGACTGCACCCTGCTTTTCTTTTCCTCAAGATGGTTTCCTGTGCCCTGTTTAGATCTCCAGGAGAAAGTAGTACAGGTGACTGCTTCATATTCTGTGCATCTGCAAGTAGTTCTGTGGAAAACTGTAGGACTGGTCCGTGAACTCAGTACATGGTGTGAAGAAATGACTAGAATGATAAGAAAGAGGTCAACATGAATATTGCAGGGTTTAACAGCAATGCAGGGCAGGCTGCCAACATGACCTTCACACTTTCACGTGTTTTGGACAGGAAAAAATCCATTTCCTAGCGTACTACTTTTTGAGCTTATCATGTTCCAAAGAATTGAAGACTAGGCATGCTATATGTTGTTCTGACTAGCTTCCGTTTTTCTTCCACTTCAGCATTTTAGGGTGGTATAAAATGAAGGAAATGAAAACACAAGTGAAAAATCAGCTGTTTGCTACAAAGGAGGCAAACAAGGGTTAAAGGAGGAAAAAACTCATTACAGAGAGATTAGAAAATTAATTGATTGGTGGCTCTGACAGTTCCCATTGGATGTCTAAGGATCCTGTGAAAAGAATGTATAGTCTCAAACATAACATTTCTTCCTATTATTGCTTTTTCCCGCATAGAGACTCCTCTGAAGCATCATTAGGTTCCAATTATTTTCAGTGAAGTATTTCACAAGGAAAGGGCATGATAAAATCGGTAGAGGTAGTGTTATTCCCCTGAGAAACTTACTATGGCTAATACTCAGACTGTAATAGGGAAGGCTTCTGTTCAGCATCCAACTTAAGAGATTTCAGCAGGGGTGATTGTGTTTCATGGAGGTTTTGGAACTCCTGTGACACAAAGTTAATGTGCCCCCTCTTCCCCCAGAAGTAGTACAGGGCAGCTGATTAATTCAGTGGAGTCTGAGAACTTGATCATATCCATGGCTTAATATAACCATGTCTGACATTTGCAGTGAATCTATTTAGTGAAAGATCTATTTTTTAATTTTTTTTTCCCTAAGGCCGAGTGTTGGCTTAGAGGTACTGTTCTTTCATAAATGACAAAATATTTGTAACTGTTTTCTTTGCCACCAACTGACCTGTTTTCCTATATTTATCATGTATTTATTTAGCAGCTATGTGTGTATGAGTTGTATGCTCTTTTATATAAATACATATACACACATATATAAAAATAGTAATTTGAAAAAGTCACGTATTAGTTAAATCTTTGATAAAAAGTAATCTTTTGTGTTAAAGGCTTTAGCTATTGTGATTATGAAATACTGTCGTGGTTTAACCCTGGTGGTGACTTAGCCCCAGGCAGCCCCTCGCTCCCTCCCCCCACAGTGGGATGGTGAGAAGATCAGAAGAATAAAAGTCAGAAAAATCAAGGGTTGAGATAAAGACAGTTTAATAAGTAAAGCAAAAGCCGTGCACGCAAGCAAAGCAGACCAAGGAATTCATTCACCACTTCCCGTGGGCAGGCAGGTGCTCAGCCATCCCCAGGACAGCCGGGCTCCATCACGTGTAACAGTTACTTAGGAAGACAAACACCATAATGCTGGATGTCCCCCCCTTCCTTCTAACTTCTAACCCCCTTTAACTCTGCTGAAAGGTAAGATGTTTGTAATATAAAATGCCAGTGCCTCCTGGCCCTTGTATTACACTTTGACCAGGTTATCTTTCTCCTCTACAGGCTGAGCTGACCAGTTCTTTCTTGCCCTTGATAACATGTCCTTGGGATGTGAAATATAAAATGTTCGTTTTCAGTGGAGTTCTCCAAACTATTTGTCATGCCATGCTATCGCTGCCTTCTTAACTGAGGGAGAAACTGCCTTTTCCAGTAGCTTTGCAGTTACCTGGCACCTCATTCTATGTAACAATCAGTGTTTGCTGTGAGGGGTGAGTTGAGGTGCTGTGCACTCTCAGACCCTTAAACTTCTCCCTACACAGCCACACCAGCTGCTCATTCTCATCAGAAACGATAGCATTGCTTCTAACCAAATTATGGGATAATTTGGAAATGCAATTATTTGTTCTAGGTTTAGCACAGGTCTAAAAGATGTATAGTAAGAGTTAGCTTGGGAACATGCTTAATAGGCTAACCTAGCTGAGAAGAGCTATTTCTACCTAGGACTTCTTTGTAGTCAACTAGACAATATTTTGAGTGAAAAATAAGGCAAAATTAAGTATTTTGGGGAACTGGTGCCACATCTAAGATGCAGGCAGAAAAGGAAGAGAAAATTTTCAGCACTGTGTCACCTATGAGGATGAGGGACACTGTGCTTTAGAAATGTATGTTAAAATTGGACTTTTGGTACTTGTATGAGTACACAAGTTTTTCACTGGATTTTCCACAAGGATATATGTGTTTCACAGAGTGCTTGTGAACAGCATATGGTATTCTGTGTGCTAACAAGTACATTTAAATCTGCACTTCACCCTTATCAAAATGAGGTGAAATTTTAAGTGCAAGTGTATTCTACAAAGAAGTCAGCAACAAAAGCCACACAAATAAAACAACAACAAAACTCTCCCAAAATTGCCCTAGCTCTTCAGCAACTGTGCTTTAGGCTGAAGGAGGAAGACCCTGAAATAATAATTTTCTGTGAGGGGAGGGGGAAAAAAGACAAAAATTAGTGGTGTTTTTTTGTGATATTTCATGAAGAAACAGCTTTTTTATTTATAGACATGAATGTCACAGTGATAGTTTTGCTTTGGGTTTGAAAAGTAAATAGAGATAGCATATGTGCATTGAATGCTAAAAATTATCAATTTGATTCATTTTCAATGGACTTGTAAAAAAAAAAATCTGACAACTGTGTACGCAGATTATTTGATCATCATGGTCTTTTTTGACTTGACCATCAGTCAAGTCAGTGTCATTGAAAATGACATAGATTTCGGTGTATCTACATTTAAGTGGAATCTGGACTTCAGGGGCCTGATCTGAAATGCACCTGAATACACAAATTTTCAAAAAAGAAAAAAAAAAGAAAATGAAAAAAAAGCAACCACCAGCAACACAACTAAACCCAGGGTAAATGCAATATCTGTTATTTGTTCCATGTAAATTGCACATATGCAACTTTAATTCTGTTCTTCCTTGATCCTAGTCCAAAAATAGGTAAAATAAATAGATGGCATATTACAGGCCATATGTCAGAAGTGCTTAGCATTCCCAATTAGAGTCATAATTTTAGAAGTACTTAGCTGTCACTTAGGTATCCAAAGATTTGGCCTGGTTTCTAAAATGCTTTTCACATGAAGCACTGAGTTCTTCTGAAAATGTGATCTCTATTGCAGATTGTAAACATCTTGAAAGCTTGTCAGTAGGTTCTTTTGAATGGTATGTTTGTATTTTACCTTTTTTGTTTGTTTGGGTGTTTTTTTAATGTGCAAATACAATATTCTTTATCACCTTGAGCTCCATTTCTGCTTTCCCATAATCAAGAGCAAAGATAGTCTAGTATTGTTAGCGGTTTCTTCCTTTTAACACAAAGTGCAACTGTTAGCTTAGAAACACATAAAAGAGTCATTGTAGTGTTGATGGGGATGGAAACTGACTTGAAAGTACAAGGTTTCTTTTACCTTTAACTACTTTCAAACAGCTATCTCTCAAGAGCAAGTGTGTGTCTCTAGACAGGTAATGCTTTAATCAGACAGAAACATCTAGATGGAGAGACCAATAACAGGGTGCTGGAGCATTGGGCTGTCTTGGCCTTTTGCTGTGGTGCCATCTGAGTCCTGCCATGCTCCACAGAGGTGCTGAGAGCAGGGCTTGTACCCTCTCTTGGTATGAAAATGCTCCACTACTCAGCAGTGGGATCTCCTGTAGTGCTTTTGTCATAAATTGTGTAGCAGAGCCCTGACATTTAGCTGATGAGATTTTTTTTTAGGTTTTTTTTTAGAGGCTGTAGGTGGGCCTTTTATCAGTAGTCATATCTCAGGTGGGAAAATACTAAAGAAAAATATTTTTAACCCCGCCACCTTTGTTGTAAGCTGCTAATGGCTGTGGTCTGTGCATACAGACGTAGGAAGCTTCTCCTCCCCCAAGCAAGTGCACACGATTTCTGTAATTGGAGCTGATGGAAACTTGTCTTTACAAACACCATCATCTTCCATTGGAAGTGGCTCCCACATGTCACTGCTGAGGCTTGGGCTGAAAAGCAGACCTAATGAAGGAGTTTTCCAGTCCTTGGTGCCTCTCTGGCATTTGCTTTCCCTGCTGTGCTGAATAGTGCACCGGCCATTTGTTGGCAAGTTCATATTTCACACTGCAGGGAATTGAAATGATTGAACAGACAGGAGAAGAGTTTTATTTGCCGTAGTCTGTGTATCCCTAGACTCTGATTTGGCATAAACATCTGCTTCATGATCTGTTTCAAGGCCAGCTCCCTTCCACTAACAAAGGTTATGACTTCAGGCAAGCTGTGCCTTCACTGGTGGGGGGAGATTTGGCTGACAACTTGATTTAGTTAGAATCAAAGCATCCTGCCATAGAAATCCTTTTTTCAATTACTTCTGAAAAAGCAGACAGAAAGTAAATGTATTAACATATTAAATGGTGAGTAAAGGAGACTTCTGACTTTTGTTGTATGGGTTTTTGTGAGAAGTTGATATAAACCATATCTGTGTGCATGTAGCTAAGAATAAACATTCATTATTGTTCTAACAGTAAAAGAAGTGACAGACACTCTACATGCACCTGCTTAACGAGCAGAGTCAGTACGTAAATCTATTGGTTTCAACTACAGTTTATACATATTTTTGATTTACAAAGTTAATTGGTGTGAATTGATATAGTTTCTGTTAAAATCTAGGGAGTAGGCCCTACAAGAGGCAATATTTGGAGACAAATTGATGCTTTAAATCTTTTTTGTATTCATGGTGGGGACCTAATTTCAGGGGGGGTTGTCTTCTTACCAAAAAGTCAATTTTTAAAGATGGATACAGATTTCTTTGCAGAAGTGTCATCTTGATCCACACTTACCTATGTACAAACAAAATCCATGTTGCCTCTTGCAATAACATAGTTAGATTCAACCTTTATTGCAGCGAGCAGCGTATTGCCATCTATGTACTTCACTGCCATTGATGCACCGTCTTTGCAATATATGGCTATTTTTCCTCCTCCTCCTCAAAAAAAAATCCTTTCTCAACTTAAAAAAATAGTAATCGAATATTTGCATATCTCCAAGGAGCCACGTGGGTTAAACTATGCATTCATCTTTTGCAGTTCTTAGGCTGCTTTTAGTTTAAGAGTAGGAACTATTGCTTTTATGAAGTGCCTTTTTCTATAAAGTCAAAACCTCACAGCAGTGCACAGAAAGCCAATGCTATAAAGGAGCCAAGTAGAGTCTTTAATAGAGAGAGCTAGGTTGTAAGTGTTTTTGTTCCTATGGAGCAGATAGATTTGGTTCCATCTGTTCCATATTCATAACAAAGGAGCTCACTTGCAGGAGGACTGACTTCCTGGGAGTAGCATGGTAATGATCCTTTCACCACAGATTGAAAGGATCTGAAAATGGTCACTTCAGCTCAGCAGAAAGCAGCTAGCACTGGTAGTCATTCAGACCTACTACAATTTTTCTGCAGCTATGTGTCAACATGCATGATTTTTTCGAATAAAACAAAACAAAACCATAAACCTTGATCTCCTTTCCCCCCCGCCACATCAGTCATCCTTCTGAGGAGTTCAGGATGTTTTCTCACACAAAAATGGTACAATATGTTACAAATACAGTGTCATTTTTTCTTTATTTGATCTTGGTATTAAAGGCAGAAATGAAAAGTGATTCACTTCGAATCTGGGTTCTGTCTCCTGAACTTTTCTCATGATCTCTACTTTCTCAGCAAGAAGATTCAGTGAACAAGAAATCTGAAGTCCACAAAATGTGTGCAAAAGTTCCTTGCTGGGTTTTGTAATTAGGATGCTCCAGTGCCAGCTTTGATTACACACCTCATGGGCTTTAAAAAAAACACACACAAAAAAAAACAACCAACAAGAAAACAAACTTGATCCAAGAAAAAAATATTCTTGTCTCTGCAGGATATTTCACTAGGGGAGAACAGAAAAATGCAGCAGTGTACCACAAGCACTCTTGCTTGGCTAAAGAACAAATTATTCAGTGACCCCTAAAAGATGAACTGAAAACTTAAAGAGATCCTAAAAATTAACTAGCAACACAGAATGAGAAGAATGCCTCTGTGTCATTGATTCTGATTATGCGGTCTCCAAAAGAGGCCATGAGACAGACCCAGATTCACTGTTGTCCTGGCTGGAAGTCCTGCTGGGGCATGCTGGATCCCATGTGTCTCCATGCTCCAGGACAGTAGGCACCTGAGGCAGCTGTGAGAGCGGGATGGGCAAGCAGCAGGCTTGCACAGCCTGCCTTACCTGGTACTGCAGCATCCATGTAGGCATCCTCAGGACTTTTGACATCCAGCCAACATAACCATATCATATAATTCATAGATGTGTATGGAGGCATCTGCTACCCTTGTTTAAGACTCCAGATCAAACAGCGTGCATGTATTTGCAGACCTGATGCTTTCTCCCACCCCAAAGTGAGAGATTTGATCTCAGACAAGTGTTTTGTTTGTTCAGTTGGGAATTTCTCTGAGTGCTGCATGTTTTGCTGCAGTAACTCCAGGAGATGGTACATGGACTTAGAGTGACTCTTTTCCATGCTAAGGTAAATGCATGTATCCAGGCTTCTTTAGAGAAACTCAGTACACTGAACCTTCTTGTAAACATGAGAGGAAAGAAGCATTTGATGCACACTGTTGTGCAGCTCTGCGCAGCTACCAGAATTATATCCAGTGCAGATGTTCTTTGATATGGACTAGCCAGGAACTGAGATACAAATGTAAGTAGCTCTTCATAATTACAGAACATGGGATAGGTGTTGTGCAGTTGACTACCAGTGTTGCTCCAGTATGGCCAGGCTTGAAGGCTCCACCCACTGAGGAGTGAAGACATCACATTAGGTCAGAGGCACTTAAATCAAGCAGTGATAGATACGGTGTGGTTGAGAGAAGTTAACTTGGCAGAGTTTTTGTCCATCTCTTTTGAAGTGAAATATGTTTCAGCAAGGAGGTTTCAAGTATGTGGTTTTGTGTTATCGCATAATGTTTTCCGTATGTATGATCTTAGATACATATGGGAAGCACGTATTAGAAGCCGCTCACAGCTTGGTTACACAAGTTCCTTTAACTGGTTAAAATGTAAAGAGTAGAGGAGCAAACTTGCAGTTGTGAGGTGCTCACTTAGATCAGAAAGTAGCAGGTGGCAAAGAGAAATGGCAATTCCCAATCTGCTTGGGTGGGTTGTTAGTGTGAAATGGGCTTTTCTGGAAGACAGGTGGAGAAATGCTTCTGTTCTGAAAGAGCAATTGTTACAGCATTCAGGAAGAGAAAAGCTCAAGAGGTACCTGTGTATTTCAGCAGTCTGATGTGGTATTCATTGCTTTTAAGAAATTATTTCCAAGCTACCAAAGTTTTTGAGTCCCAGTTGTAGAAAAGTGTACAAATATATATATATAATTTTGAGTTCATCTGGGAATGATCACTGGAAATAGGGCTAAACATCCTGTGGTATATATTAATCTTAAAAAAAAAAAAAAAAACACAGAAGGAAATAATTTGTGGAGAGTAAAATGAAAGGTTAGCTGTCCCATGGGTGTTTTAGACTTTTCCCACAGTCATAGTTATGACAGTCTACAGTCCTTTTGTGGCACAGGTGAAACATTTAGAATTCCTGACAAGGCAGCAGTTTTACTTGATGAGGCTGGGGCTATTCTCACATAGGTTGGCTTTTTTTAAATATGGATTTCAAAGCATGAGTGTGACTTGTGGCACTGAACAGAAGCTAGACAAGTGAAAGAAAGAAGCAAGGATCCAGAAGTTTAAAACTGCTATTGCCTGGTACACTGGACAAATTTTTGTTAAAGAGAAAACTTCAGCTTGATGTGTTCCAGAAGTTTTCATGGTAAAGGTGACAAAACGAAGAGTTAAGAAAGATAAAAATTTCTGGCTCATATGGTACAGTGATTGAAGGTTCAATAGTCCCTCTGCAGGACATGAGCAAACTGGGAATTCACCTGATAGAGATGTACTGGTATTAATATAGTGCTGGCATCTGTTACTGTGTTTGTACTCTACTCGGTCATGACCAGGGACCCCACCATAGTAGGTGTAATGAAACAGACAGTCTCTGCCTTGAGAATCTTTACTTTTCAGCGTAGCTTGAGTTACAGTGGTCTGTCATGTGCCTTACAAACCTTACCTTTCCAATTTCATATCTGGTTTTCATCCTGCACAAATTTGGATTTATTGATGTAAGAGCTGACTGTGCACATAAAGGCATTTTTTGTAAAGGCTGTGCCAAGGCACTGTTAGAGCTTTACCAAGAGAAAAAGCCCTTCAGAAATCTTTTGAGCAATGGTATTCTCTCTAAGCAGCATTTGCAAAGTTCTGGGCATGCATGAGCACTCAAACACATTCAGACTTGCGTTATTCACACTGCTTGCCTTCATTTTAAATAACAACAAAATACAACCTCTCTGTCTGTGCTTTTCTTTCCGAATTTCCCCTGACCCTAAGGCAGCTTCTTGAAGATCTCTTCCTGACTTTACATCATCTTCCCCCTTCACAAAACACAAACAAGGTATTTTGTTGCTTTGCTTAGGAGAGGCAGCAGAGGTAACTTTTCATGTGTATGTACATGTCACACACCTAGCATAATACAACATTTATAATTACTTCTGTATTTTTATAAACTGACAAAATTTACAAGCATAGCATAGGAAGCTAGAAATGTTTCTAAATATTTTAAAGATAGTGGCAAGCCCATGAAGATGGACTAGAATAGAATGCTTCTCTCTGCTTTGATTATACTGTCAGCAGTGGTAGAGCTAGACATGGATAATATGAAGTCCATTAAAGTATATAAGGTTTAGTAATATGATACAAAACCCACAAATTCCATGTGGGTGAACATGTTGCTTTAAAGATCAAAAAGAGAAGGTCATTTCTAATAAGACTATAATGTCTCTTCAAAGGATTTACTTATGCCTAGCTCTTAGAGATGGAAATTAGCAAAACAGATAGCCTGCTTGAAGAAAAACATTTTGTTTCTAGTGATACTAAGGGAAAATCAAAGTACAAAAGTGCTTATGAAAAGTATGAGGAGGATATATTTTTCTCTAAGTGTTCTATTTGATAGTATTAACTTGTTTTATTAGCAATTTACTCTAATACAGTCTTAATATTGTACAATAACTGTATTTGGTTTTGTTAATGCTGCTGAAAACAGTAATGAGATCTGAGGTTTTTATTTCATTCTAGTTAATAAGTGTTGGTTTGTTGCAATAGAAAAGTATGACATCAGTAATTTATATTGTGCTAGTGCAGAAACGTTAGCCCTAATTTTATGGTATGTAACACAGTTTGCATTTATGAAAGAGAAAGCTCCTTATATGAGAGGAAGACCTGCAAATATTTTGTGTGTAAGCAACTATATGATCTTTTCTTCATCTGTAGCTCCTTATATTTCACAACTAAAAGTCCATTCAGGGTAGGATATGCCTTTCATTTATTTCCAGCTGAGCTTTGTTTGTTTTTTAATGAGAAAAAGTACCACAGAGGCAAGAATGATTCTCTAGGAAGCTCAGGCAGCAGTTAGTTGACAGCTTTGCCCTGGTTCATAAACAAACATAACTGTTCTTGCTTTTATGAAAAAAAAAAAAAAAAAAAGTCTTTGTCAAGAACAGCTGAGCTTAGTTCTTGTGTTGGTTCAGGGCTTGGTTTAGGAGAACAGCTGAGACAGGGCTGGGTCCTTCTGCAGCTGAAATGTCTGCTTTGTCCTCCTGAAGGTGTGAAGGATATCGGCTGCCCTGCACTGAGGTGATTTTGTATTTTCCTGAACTCAACTGGACTTGGCAACTTGAGAGGACAGATGATAACAGTATGACTATAATAAACATTTGGACAGGATCCAAAGTGATGCTGTCTGCCTCAGATGAGCCCTCAGCTGCTGGTCACCTCTGGAGGTACCCAGCACTGTGAAGGAGTGGGCTTTGAGATGCTTTGATGTTCTGCGCTTTAGAAGTCTGACTTCAGTACACCAGCCAGGCCAACACAGAGAAGTCTCGTCATTGAATCACCCTCTAGAGCAGATAAGGGACCTTCCTGAGAGAGATGCAGGTCTGCATCATGCCAAGAGGAAGTACTGGGCAAATGGCTTAATTAAACTGCATGTCCATGGTTTACATCTCTTACCATACATGTTGATTTTGTTTTGTATGACTTTGATCTGAAACCTACTTCCCATACATGCAGCCTTCAACTAGGTGTATAACCTGCAATGGATTAGGAACTGCAAGAAACAGTATATTCTTTCTGGCCAAGCAGTTGCAATAGGTCGGTTAAATCAACATTAAGTGCTAATGCAGAAACAGTAACTATGTATTGCTTTCTTCCAAGAACTCTCACTAAAATAGCATTTGTATGGCAAGTCATTTCCATTTCCTAGGCTGCTTTTAGGTGGTCTCAGAAATATAGTCACTTGTGACAGAGGCCATAATAACCCAGTGCTTTTACACAGTTCAAAGCCAGTGCAAATTAGGTATAAGACATTAGGAAATAAAAGTAGTATTTCACAATCTTTTTTCTCTTTGTGTTGTGCACACAGCTTTTATCAAGTCTTTTTCTCCATTGTGGTGCACTTCATGATTTATATTTTGCATAAAGTGCAGAATATGTCTGTATGTGTGTAGGCATGTATATACACACACACGGAGTTGAGTACAGAAATACAATAGGATTTTTTTTACCTTCATACAGAGGTAGTTGAGCATGCAGAATGAAAGCGAAATACGCATTTGTATTAAGTGCCCTTCTAATACTATGAATTTTAAAACTTCATTTGGATAGTATCCATAGTACTTTTGTCTGTACTAAGCCATAAGCAGTATTAGCTGTGACCTTGCATCTGTTTGTTTATTTCTTTTCCTTGTTAGGTAATTTTTCTTAGTTTTCAAGCGTTGTTGGCCGTCCTAGATCAGGTGGTTTTCCAGGCAATATTCTTTCTTTGTCTCTTGGCTTGAGATTTCTGAGACTTGAACTTGCTCAGTATTTTTTTTTTTGTGTGGTCTCATCTTGGTGATGACTAAATATAGACACATGGTAGACTCAGCAGTAGCAAAGATACAAATAAGCTCAATTATGATTTACTGAGGAAGTGTGCTTAATTATTAGGTCTGAGGAATGAATAAGTCATGGATATTCAATATTTCAATTTTCTCAGAATAGAGTCATGTTTATGCTACCAGAACAAAACTTTTGCTGGTATGTTGGAATGAAAGAGCAGACATGCAAAGACTCTTTCAAATTAAACTCAAGTATTGGTAGAAGCTGGAGTTTCCATTGGACCAGTATTTATCTATTTTTAATTTTTTATTAACATTTACAAGGATAAAATTATGAGTAAATAATTTCAGGTAGCTTCTTTTTTTGATTAATAATTTTGAAGACCACTTTGTTGTCCTTAGATATGGATCTTACTTCATGTATGTGCACAAAGGAGTGTTTTATTAAATTCTAGCAGACTTTTTCAGTTGTAACATTTATGCAAATTTGTAACTTTTTTCTATCTAAAGTCTGAGAAGAATATTAATAACTAATCCTGCATTTACCTGGCTAATTTGCATACATTTGTGCTGTATGGTAAATCACACGAAAACCTACAAGGGAAAGGCTCAGCTCTTCTAACAACTAATAGGCTATTTTTTTCTTTTGACTTGCACAAATCGAGAAATATTGCCTGTGGCAAACATAATGGAAAACTGCATTTTTAATGCTCTCACACATACTGATTTCTTTACAAAGAAAGAAGCAGATGACTGTTCTTAAAAATAAAACTTTCTAAAGCTCTGTAGCTGACAGAAGATATTGGATGCTGAAACACTTCACGTTGGTGGAATTATGATTTGCAGGTTGTATAAGGTTACCTGGATATTGCATTTGACTAATGGGAGTGGTATTGTGCCTGAAAGGGCTAGAGGCAAATCACAGCTATAAATATTTTCTCCTGAAGAGATTGTAACTTGCAAGACTGGGAGAGTGGGAGGACTGCATAAACATTGAGTTTCTGGTTTACAACACACAGTGTCCTGTGTGTGGGGTTGCTGCAGGTTCTCTTTTTGAGGTGTTTCTCAGGTGATTACAGAAGTTACACATGCAACCCTTTTAACTGGGCAGCAAGTGTTAGGTGTTTACTCCAGCTAAATGCATGTGGCATCTCAATTTAGTGTGCTAGGGATAAGTTCAAAATTAATTCCCTATTGGCTTCCGAAGTAGTTCTCTTAAGTGCTTGTGGTTGTGAAGCACTTACCAGTGCCAGAATTTGTGTAACACAGAAAGGGTGCTGGTAGTAGTAGATCTGCAGTGAACTGAGGTGAGATCTTGGTGTCATTTGTCAGACCTTCTCTACAAGAAGTTTTTTGCAGGGCATCTTAGCAGAAAGCAGAAGAAAACATTCAATTCAGTTAAAAAAAAATAGTGAGAACAGACTTGTGTCTGCAGTGTTTAATGAGCACTGCTTCAGAGAATACTCAAAGAAACTTGAAATACAAAGTAGTAAGACAATTATTATCTGCAGAACGTCTGCAGCATGTTATATCAGGGCCACGAGAAGATGCAGTGAGGGGTGTTGGGTTTCCATGTGAGGAAAGGACGCTTCTTTACCAGTGTCCCCTCATTCTAAAACCAAGTCTGAGTGACTTAGATAAAGGCAGCACTATTTGTACACTGAACGGTTCCAGTTTTGCTGTCTAATAGGGCCCATAGCGGATTGTGCTTTGAATATTAAAAATATTTGTAGTCCTGAATGAGGATTTGAATTGCATGTATTATTTCTTTTTTTCTATACCAGGACTTGCGTTTTAGGAAAAGGTGCAATGCTGTAATTAGAAAGCTAAGAATGAGTGAGGAAGCAAGGAGAGGAAGCTACTGATTACATGTGAATATCAGTAAATAGGATGGTTGAGACAGATTTTGTATGCGGCAGCCTAATAACTTGCTCTTAGGTTAGGAACTGAGCCTCAGTTGCCAGCCGAACTGCTGCCTGTCTCAGGAAAGGGAATACTTAATTACTGCTTTTGTCACATGACTAGCAGGTCCTCATAACCAAGTTACTTTTGAAATTTTAATACCTTTTTTGTGTATTTACTTTTTAATTAGCTTACTTTGTAAGTTGATTGGGCCATATCTTGATGACTCCTTTAAGGAGTTTTTGGGATTCAACATAGTAAATGCAACTGCAAAACTGTTGGGGAAACCCCCCCACACACACTGTTTTCTGTGTATGTTACTTCTTGTTCTCTATTTGGGGCTTCCTGCAGTCACTGAATAACTCCTCTAAGCCATTTCAGACTGAGGAAGGACCTAACCTGTTATTTATATCTAATATATTAAGAATGTGCCATGTGTTTTCTAGCAGAGGACTGTTTAGTAGTGGGATGAAGGGAGCAGGATTTCTTTTTTTCCCCAATATTTAAATATAGCTAGCAAATACTGAGATATTTATGGTTTGGCTTTAGATGAGGAAAGAATAATTTTCTTCACTCCCTTTCCTTACAGGGTATAAAAATGGTAACCAGAATTGGTTCAGTTTTGTCATATGATTTGTCTTTATGGGCCATTTTTTTGATCCAGCTTGGATCTAGTCCTATGTGCATTAGTTCATTGCATGGGTGGTTTGTGGTTTTTTTTCTAATTCAACTAAAAGAGGTGAAATTTTCATCTCAAGAACACGGAGATCATTACTTGAATGTCTCCTGAACCGTGGATTTGTCTTATTGGGAGAAAAAAAAAAAAAAAAAAAAGAGAGACCAAACCAGTTATTTTTATAATAATTGAGGTGTTTTCATATATATCTTTTCATTTCAGAGGGATTTTAGTATGTACTTCCTTCTAATGCCAAGTCTTTATGCAACCATGAAGTCTGTAACATGTTCTTTAAAAGAGAGACTCAGGAGATTGTCATGAAGTTGCTGGTAAAGGTGAAATAGGGGAGGGGAGAAGTGAAGTGTCACAGGAATTGTAATGACATACAGGAACCAGCAGCTCAAACCAGCAACACTACGGAGTCCCCCCTCTGATTTTCATTGTGATTCATCCTGACATGAACTAAACCAGTTAGACCTTTTTTATTCTAATATCATTCATGGGAAAAAAGAGAGGATATAACCTCCTTTGCTCCTTATAAGGGATCTTTTTTTCCAGAAGTTTCTTTTTGCTGTGCAGCAAGGTTTCAGGGTTGGTTTTTTTTTTTTTCCCTTGGGAATTTTGGCTTTTGAAATGGAAAGTGTTGCATGGGACAGGTTCCATTAGCATCAGAGGCTTCCTACTTTTAGAACTGGCCTCTATTTTATAGCTAGTACCACCTTTAAAATGGACAAGTAGAAAAGCCTTATACCAAAGCCTTAGGGGCTCACCTGGTTTTGTGCAGAAAGGAGAATGAAATTTCTCTTTGCACCACCTAGAAAGGACATCTTTTCATATACTGTAGCTAATTTCAGTGGAATGTAGCAACAGGAACAGTTGGTTTACCTGGGGAGCAACTAGAACAGATCCCATCTGACAGCGAGCTGTTCTCTTTCTGTTTTTCCAGCGTTCAGCAATGTTGCTCTCTTGCAAGCATGCAAGAGAGTGTCAGAGAGTTTGCCAGACTCTGCTGCATTGGAAACCCATCTTTCCTGAAAGGAAAACAACTTAAAATCACTGAACTTTCTTCTGCTAAAGCACTTCCCTACCCTTAGGTCCTGAAGTCAAGACCTGAATTTTTCCAGTTGCAGTCAGTTTGATAGGAGAGCTTTGGCTTAAACTGATCCCACAATTTTTCATGTAAGCCTAGCTTTTGTTAGCTCACAGCTGCAGCATTATGGCTGCTCCAGAAAAAACATATTTAGCATTCATTCTTAGTAAATGTTTATATGTGCAGTGTATCCTTTCTACTGTATTGCTTTGGTCATTTGGTGTTTCTTTGTAGCTCTTAGTCAACTACTGTCAAACGTACCACCCTGATTTGGAGTTTGTCCTCTTTAGCAAGGGTTTGCCATTAAAGCTACTTTAATGTAGAAGAGTAGGACTTAAAAACTTCAACTTTAGTTCAAGCTTTGAGGCATTAACTTACAAAAAACCCCAGATTTAATGAGGGCTCTTGGCTTTCCATAGTAGAAAGCATGTGTTATGTGCTGAACATTTGGAGAAAAAATACCTTGAGCTAGAGGGTTAAAAAAAATATTCCAGCTGTTGCTGTCATATCCTGGACATCTTAGTTCAACAGGCATGGTTTTCATAGGATATTGTTCAAAATATTGCAGAATAAAGAAGACAGAAAAGAGAACAGAACAATACTGACAAAGTAACTGTGACGTGTGTGAGAGGAGGACAAATGATATGAGCCAACCTGACTCTTCCCTGTGGGTGATACATCCGGTCTTAAGGCAAAAACTTCAACTGGTCTGTGTTTTTTCTTTTAAGATGAAAAGAAGAAGGGAGAGAGAGAGAGAGGCAAAGAAAAGGAAATAAAAAGCCAAATTTATTGCAGTCATGCTTCTTGGCAAGCAGTTCTTAATTTCTCAGGAAGGCCAAAGGTTATAGCATATCCCTTCATCACCTTGGTCTTGGTTGTTGAGGCAGATGTGAGAGAATAGTTTTTCATGATATTTTGTTTTATTATTATTCATTATTATTCCTTCAGAAGGAGTAAAACACTGATTAAAGAGGAATCCTTCTGGGTTTACTGCAGACATTGACAGTACATAATTTCCTTGGAAAGGAAAAAAGCCCCACTTTTTCATACTTATTGCTAAAACAGTGTCAGTTTCTGGGATGATGACTGAAATGCAAGTGCTGTGGTTGCAGTAGGACTGCAGTTCATTAGATAGTCTATAGTTACAAACCCATGTGAGGACTGGTGGAAAAAGATTTAAGCAGGGAAGAGATTTTAATATTTTTCTTCCAAACAACATGGCCAATCACTAGCTGTTATAGCTAGTTAGTCACTGACTAACAGACTATTCTAGTAAACAGCAGTGAGCAAAACATGCTTATTTTATGGACATAAACAAAAGCATGTAGGCATCAAAGCTAGAACTTGCCTTTAAAAAAATGTGTGTCGTGAGCACTTCTGAAATAACTTCTGAGCAGGAAAAATCCATTAGTGATAAAATTACTGTAGGGACATTTTGGCTAATGTTGCAAATGTTACTTCCACCTTTATGCTAGTAATGTGGTAATGACTATAGTATTCTTATCTTTTGAGAAATCTACAACTGTCTGTTTACGCTGAGCAAAGCATTTAGCCAGTTGCATATATTCAATGAGGGCCACAGAAAGGACACAATTTCCTGACTGTAACCACAGAGTGCAAATATTGCGCCCTAAATAACACACCAGTTACTGTAAATGTTAGTAGAGGGAGTTTTGTTGACTTTGATTTAGTAAAAGCCTATAGCAAAGCCAGCTGTTAACACTTCTTAACTGCTTGTCATTGTGAAGGGGGAGCATCATTTCTGCACACTTTTGTCTTTTGATTAAAAGAAGGAAACAATTTTTCAAGCACTTACCAACAGGTGCAGAACCACAGCATTAGCTGTATTGGACTCTTTAATTTGCTCCTTTTTTTGTGTTTGTACGGAGTTTGCTGGTTCTTTTTAGGAAAAAGCTGACGCCTGCCTTGGAAACACATCATCAAAGACTAAGGGAATTTATTTCAAGTTAGTTGAGGAGCGCTTCAAGTGTGAGCTGAGCATGAAGACAGAGTGTGCATTCATATGTCTGTGTACAACACGTTTTAGTTATTTGTCACAAACAGGGACAGAATTAATAAAAATTTATGGAACATGAAAAACAGAACAAACTAATATCTTGCTGGCCCAATCATCTTTTGTAAATCAAGACAGCTTCCAATAGTTGCCATTTGCCACAAAATGGAACTTGTTCTGCTCTAATACATAGCTTTTTGAACGATGGAGGAGACTATGCAATGAAATAAAAATTACTTTGCAGTGCTCCAGGCAATATTTTTCAGCTATAGCTTGGATGATTTTTGGAAGGGTAAAAAAAAAAGTGTATGCAAATCGTCTTTTGCAATGGAAAGTCTGCATGCCCAAGTCAAGTTGCTTGGTTGCCAGCATGCATGTTGAATGGCAGGGCAATGTGCAATTTCAAAATTGCAGATGTTGGTGAAGGTTACCAGTATGTTCAGACTGGCAGACAATACACTAGGGAGTCCAGTCTGTGGTGGCAGGCGGTCTGGTTTCCCTATGGTCATGGATTTTGAGGCAAGCACCATTCTAAAAAGGAAGTTTGCACAGCAGCACTTGTTCCTGGGAAATAACTAGGTGGTGACACTAATCCTATGTGTATGATCTTTAGCATTAGTGCTAGCCATGTTGTTTTCACTTACTCTTTTTCTTCTGATACAGTAGGTACTCTTAAAATGGAATACTTTGAATGGGAAATGATGGGGGAGAGCAGAAAGAAGGAATAAGCTGGTTTTGATCTGTTATGTAACATAAGGAATCATGTTTTTACTGAAGCAGGTATTTTCTCAGCAAAGGCAGATGTATTGGAGCTTATGGAGGCTGACTTTGCTATAGACTTTAATGGTGTGTATTTCTGCTTTTGTGGGACTATATACATAGTTCTGTTTTTAGCATTGTCACCTTCCATGTGATTTTGTTTTTTCATCCCTTTTTGTGTTGCTGAAGCCTATGGCCTAGTGTTTCAAGACTAGCTTTTCTCTAAGTGATCTTAATTATTCTGAAGTGTAATTTTTCAGAGTAGACATCTGCATTACAGCAGAAACTGTATTAAACAACCTCTTGAGAAAAAGGTGTGGAAAGGTGAAAGGAGATAATGAAACATTGAAAATACCACGTGCTTCACTTCTTCAATGTAAAAGAATCAAAAAAGGGGTTAGAATAAAATCTGCAGTTCTTCCCCTGCTTTTGCATATGTGGTGGTTGGATGCCAGGTGCCCACCAAAGTGGCTCTATCACTCCCCTCCTCAACTGGACAGGGGAGAGGAAATATAATGAAAGGTTTATGGGTCGAGATAAGGACAGGGAGATCACTCAGCAATTACCGTCACAGGCAAAAAAGACTTGACTTGGGGAAATTAGTTAAAATATATTACCATTCACATCAGAAAAAAAAAACCACCTTGCCCCCAACCCTCCCTTCTTCCCCGGCTTAATTCCTGTTTCTCTACCTCCTCCCCCAAGCGGCACAGGGGGACTGAGAATGGGGGTTACGTTCAGTTCATCACATGCTGTCCCTGCCACTCCTTCCTCCTCACACTCTTCCCCTGCTCCAGCGTGGGGTCCCTCCCATGGGAGACAGTTCTCCATGAGCTCCAATGTGGGTCCTTTGCCTGGGCTGCAGTTCTTCACCCACTGCTCCTGGCTGGGTCCCTTCACAGGGTGCAGTCCCTTAGGAACAAACTGCTCCAGCATGGGTCCCCCATGGAGTCACAAGTCCTGCCAGCAAACCGGCTCCAGCATGGGCTTCCCACAGGTCACATCCTCCTTCAGGCATCCCCCTGCTCTGGCGTGGGGTCTGCCATGAGCTGCAGTGTGGGTATGTGCCCCTCCATGGGCTGAGAGGCACAGCCTGCCTCACCACGGGCTGCAGGGGAATCTCTGCTCTGGTGCTGGGAGCACCTCCTGACCTCCTTCTTTGTTGGCCTGTGGGTCTGCAGAGTTGTTGCTCTCACATGGTCTCACTCCTGTCTTCCACTAGTGCAGATATTATTTTTTTCCCCCTTCTTGATGTGCTATCCCAGAGGCACCACCACCATCGCTGATGGGCCAGCGGTGGATCCATCTTGGAGCCGACTGGTGTTGGCTCCATTGGACATGGGGGAAACCTCTTGGCACCTTCTCATGGAAGCCACTTCTGTAGCTCCCCCACTACCAAAACCTTGCCATGCAAACCCACTGCAGCACAGCAAAGCTACTTTGTGCTCCTGGAGACTTTACATGCAGAGGCTGTATAATATGTCCAGCCCTTCAGATGAAGGAAGAATAAGGGATATTTCATTTTAGCACAGAAGATGATTTCCATTCTCACTCACTTACTCGTCCACTTGTCTTTCCTTCTTCCCCATTTACAGCTTCTGCGATCCCAGATAATGGAAGGAGATCCTGTCTAAAGCTTAAGGTCTTTGTGCGACCAGCAAGTAAGTTCTTCCGATAAAGCTTTCAAGGGTGGCTTTGTAGTGCATGCTTTATTGCGTGGTCTGGTAAACAGCAGTAAATCTTTTTTTTTAACTGTTAAATCTTGTGTATCTGTTCTGTACAGCAACATTTGTGTTATGATTTTCATCGTATTTTCTTACCATTTTTCATAAAACTTTGTTTTAAATACATGGCAGTTGCTAACTTGTTGTTTCTTAAACTGTTGTACAAATGCAAGACTATACTGGCATTTGGACAAGTGCCACAAACTTTAAAATATAAATATGCTTAATTATATATAGTAAATAGATAGAAAAAAGGAAAGTGGGGAGTTGTAAGGGTGTCTTACTAACATATTTGGCTGTTATCTCTATTTTTGTTATAGACAGCTGTATGAAAACTATAGGTGTTCATGATCGTGTTTTTGATGTTAACGACAAAGTAGAAAATTCGTTAGAACCAGCAGGTTAGTATGCTTAGAGAATCTCTTCTAATGAATTTGTGTACCCCTCTGATGCTTCAGTACTTTTTTTCCTCTTCTCTCTGCATGCTTTGTATGGTACAACTGCTCAGCTTTTGCACATTTCTAGCAGTGCTAGTATCACTTATGATATATTTTCTGTATCCTTTATTAATGCCGGGGAGGAACAGTATTGCTTTATTTGTTTTTGGGATGATGTGGTTTAATAAAATACAGGGTGTGCCAGTGTAAAGTTTTCACCAGCATCCTGAAATTACTGGCCCTTCCAAATCAAACACTCAGCATGTTGGAAAAACACTCTACTTAGTAACTGGGCCCAAAGTTCTAGAAATAGAGTCGATGGGCACAATTCATCTAGTTTCAAAAGACTATCTGAACTACTGCTTGTTTACTGCTGGTGCATGACACAGGCATGCAGCTGACACACACACACTCTGAGGTCTATATATACACACATATAAAAATATAAATAGAAATATATATATACACACATATTTATATATAAAAATTCCTATTCTGTTTTTATTAAAGCAAACTGAAGTTTGGGGGGGGGATGTGTATCTTTTTTTGCAAAACACTGTTTTAAGAATGAGAATAAGAATAATGCTTGCAATGTAAAACCCCTCATCTGCCCAGGGCAAAGTTAGATCAACTTCCACCATCAATCAAGCTGATGTGTCACTATGTAGAAAATGTATTGTTTGTATGGCTCAGGTTTATGACAAATAGAAGCATGTTTAATTCTAGGGGTGTGATTAATCCCACCAACTTCAATGGGATAGCTTATAACACTAAAATTAGGCAGGTATATAGGAGAAGTATTTGCAATAGTAGTAATACCGGTTTGTTTTATGTGTACCTACGCTGCGTATACAGTGTTGTATTCAAGTCTCAATAATTAAAACACACAGTTAAATTAACAAATTATACCAGAAAAAAATCACATACCATTTAGCACATACCCTTAAGAACAGATTGCCGAGATAGTTGTTTTTTTTTTTTCTCTTATGCTATTTGAAAGAGACTTCCCCTTTGGTATGAAACAACATACTATTTTTTTGCTCTTTATTATTTGCAGTTCCTTCAACTGAAAGTCATTATTTATACAGAAGTATCAATAAGGCTTTCACAAGTTACCCAGTTATTTACCTATGAATATGCGATAGATTTTATTCTTCTTCTTTAAGAGGATTTTCAGAACTCTCTTAGAAGTGGGGTTTTTTTTGAGAATTGAAGGTGTTCTCTTAGCAAATCTAAATGCAAGGAGAGTGCATTTACATTAGGTACATTTGTACTTTTATTAACAGTGTTCTTCTACAGAAGACATTGGGATGATCTTTCCCTATCTTTAGATAACCCATGAATCTAGAAACTCAGTGCACTTTTTTACATTTTGTGATGTGGTGAACATGGGCTTATTAATGTGTATTTCTCCTGTTACTGGTTTACCAAAGAGATCATCTGAGTAATAAAAGCCTGCTTTTAGTGAACTTGCTGAGCATTTCTTTTCAGCAGTGCTGCTCACTTCCCACTGAATGGTTATACCTAACTAGCACCATCACAAAAGCATATCGTTAGAAAGCAGCAGGCAAAACATGGAACCAATATCATACAAAGAACATCCTGCTGTCTAAGATGAAATATTGGTTCTGTTACCAGGAGGAAATAATAGCTTTAATGAGAAGATTTGAAACCAAAAATTTCTACTCCTGACATCAGTGTATATTTGCATTATTATTTGGACCAGTCACCATTAGATAAACAGCTATTCCCAGATCTGCCAGCTGCTGTCACACTTTTCTGCCACTGCCTCGTTGGATCTTGTTGCATGTGATCTGTGCCATGTACTAATTTACCTGCCTCTGATGTGCATCTTCTGCTTCTGTGCTCTCCCCTAGCCTGCCACTGTCTTCTTCCACAGTAGACAGAAGAGTTGAGAGGCAGGAGGGTAATGTTCAGTGGATTATTTACTGTCACCTTTCTTTTAAAAATCACCCTTTGCGTGATCTTTGAACCCTTGTAATTTCACTGGATTTGTTTGGGAATTTGTAGGAAACTGGTCTATAGAGACCACACACTTGTTTCAGAGGTGTTGACAGTAATTGGCCCTATTCCTATCCCTATCCTCCCCTTCTCTTCCTCCTTAACAATAAAAATAAAAAGTCCCTAAACAAAAATTGCAGCTGTGCCTGTCGGGCAAAATTATACCTGAAGCATGTGATCTCAAAAATTCATAGCTCTCAAATTAATTCTTTTCCTAATTACTACTGGCATTCCCAGTCATTAGCAGTGACCTTCCAAATTTTACTCAGGAATTTTGTCCTCTTCATCACTTGCCTTCAGTGTTTAAAATAAAGCAAAACCTTTTCCCCAAGCATTAAAGGTTGTGCAACATTACAACTGTGCACCTCCAAGGAAAATCATATTTGTAAAGTGACTTTAAGAACCACAGATTAATTGTGTGCTCTAATATACAAGTTCAGAAACCTTGGGACTGAGCTGGGAGAAAACTCAGATGATTTCTTGAAAGAAACCCTTTAATGTTACATGCAAATTAGTTCTTCTGTCAAGAATGGCTCTATAAAAATGACATCATAGAAGACCTCCGTATTTTTCATTTAAGAGAAGTAATCTGTTTAGTTTAGGGCTTTTTTGTTGAATTTTTTCAGCAGTAACCAGTGTTCTAGTCGTGGCAGTATCTGATAGTCAAAGAGAATGAGGATTTATTACTGCTCTAAACTAGTTCTGCCCTACTGTGTTTTAATGCTGACTCATGGAGGTAATTAGGACAAAACTGTTGACATTCAATGTTGCAAATTCAGAGTTATTTGCAATTTTATTGATGATGCAAGAGGTAGAAAGCAATGCACATCATTCTCTTCTGTAGTTTTAGTTCATCAGCAGTGAGTAAATGTTTCCAAACTGGGAAGAGCTGACTCTATATGAAAGGAGGTAGAGCTGACAGTTAGAACAGGGATATTTTTCCCTGTAACATTTTAGAGTATGATTTAATTGGAAAGCTGCTCTTGTGAAGTACTTTATTCTCATTGTGGTGTTACCAAAGTACTAGAGTGTAGCTCAGAAGTGAAATGTGAAACAGCTTTTTGTACTGACAACCACTGGAGCTGGCACTTTTCAGGAGCCAACATTCACTGAAATTTTTAGATGCCTTTGGAGTAATTCTGGAGGAAGAATATTAGGGCCTTGTTCAGGGCCCAAGTGCCTGGGAGGGTCTCCTGGCTGTGCATGGTGAGGAACTGTAACCAAAGTAAATCCAGCCAGTCTTTTCCACAGACGTCAGTGAGACTTTCATGTGATAATGTCTCTTTCTTACAAATGTGAACATATTTAAAGCTGATCAGCACTCGTTTTTCATACTTTTACCTTGAGCAGCACTGAAGACCTGTTGATAAGCTTGATGTAATTGTAGCATCAATTAGTGCTGGAAAAAAACAGGATAAATTGCTAATCCAGTTTACCGTGCACCTTGCTGTGTAACTGAACTAGAGCTGAAGAGCCTATTAACCTAAATGATGCTAAGTGCTCTACCTGCTTTTGTGCTAGGTGTCAAGGGTATGAAGGGGAGGGAGCTTGCTTCTAGCTAAAGCTAAGTAACATGAAAGGCTTTATACCAGTGTGGCATGGTGATCCCAGTGTCCTGACTCCTGCTTCCCTTAGTGCCTTTAATTGGAATTGCACCGCTCTCACCCAGTGTAATCCTGGCAGTGCATTTTGTTGAGATGGGAGCTACGTGACAGATATATCATAGATACATCAACATCTCTCATAAAATGGGGAAGCTTATTAAACTAAGTAGTGAGATACTATTAATTTTCCTGGAAACTTAGGCACTCTAAAATAACTTATGAATACCTTCTGAAGCCACTTCACACTTTCTAAAAAGGTTTAGCTTGTTTCATTCATTTAGTACTAAGAAAATTCAAACCCACAGCTGGCTTTTTGTGGCAAGCCTCAGACAGATTACTTTTAAAATAGCCAAGTTAGATAGCTGTGGATATGGATGGCTTTGAAGAGAAAAAAACCACACCTGTAACAACACTGATGGTGAATTTGATTTTGCCTGCCTTTTTTTATGTTACAAGCTGTGGCTTTAAAGCTGATCTTCAGTTTACAAAAACTAAAAGCTTTATTTGGTATCATAACTTTAGTATTTGCTGCTGTGTTCTCTTCTGCCACTAATGTATAAGCACATTTTTTTCCCAAATCAGCTGATTCATTTTTCATTAGTTTTAGCAGCATATTTGTAAATCTGCATTTTTTTGTTCCATAAAAGATAGTCTCTAACCTATGAGGTTTTCCAGATTGAGTATGTATTCTGTAAAATCAGAGATTGCAACGTGTTAGCCTTTAAAATTTTTTTTCAAGAAAGGGAGACTGCCCTTAGCCCTGTGCATCCCCAGATGCAGTATACTTCAGTGGAAATTTTATGTGTGGAAGTGGAACTTATGCTTGGGCTTACAGGCTGTCATTTCAAATTCAGGAGCCAAAATCTGTAACTCAGTAAGGGGATTAACTGTGAAATTAATTCTGAGCACATGCTACTCTTTCTTCAAGCCTTTTTGAAAACTGGGTGTTTTTATTTAGCTGCCTCCCTATTGACATTGCTATCTAATGAGCCATCCAAAGCTAAAGCTACAGTCTTTTATTAGAAGAGGAATCTTTCATTCCTCAATCTGCTGAAATCAGACTTACTTTCTGCTCCTCTGGTCTTCAGTGGGAGTTTTGCCAGTAAGAAATGCAGGACTTGGCCCCAAGTTGGTTACATAATGAGGTATTACACGCTTGTGAAAGTCAATGACAGCACAAGGTTCATTGCCCTATTTCATAAAGGCACTGAAATCTACTTACAGTTGTCGGCTCAGTGAGAGTTTATTAAGGATGCAAAATCTCATTGGAATGTATGCTTTCTGTTTGAACAGATGATACCGTACATGAGTCAGCCGAGCCATCCCGTGGTGAGAATGCGGCACAGACACCAAGGATACCCAGCCGGCTTTTGGCAACTCTATTGTTCCTCCTGGCAATGCTTTTGATATTATAGCACAGTATGCTCCGGCAACCTGTCGCAGAAAATATCAGGGTCTTGGAACATCAAAGATCCACCTAACTGCTCATCCCAGGAAAGGGACTTTATTGTTTTTGCAGATGTCAAATTGTTATTTTTCCCTTTTCCCTTTTCTTCTCCCTTTTAGCCTGAACTCAGCAAAAATTTGAAGGGGATAACTAGCTTCAGCACCCATCCCTACCTACCCTATGACTTTCTTAACCCCTCCATATAAATAAAAGGACTCCAAATGAAAATGCCAAACTATAATAGTGACACTAGTGATTCTTATTCTCCTCTGCATTCTCCTTTAAGAAGTCACCTCTGTTAGCTCACTGTGTCATCCATGTGGACAAGGAATAGTGGCAGACATAGTCAGTGAAGGATAATGAAAGTGAATGAAAGCCTGAGAGAATTTTTCTCTCTGATACAACATTTATGCCTTCTCATTCAGCACTGTAAGATGATCATGCAAGGCATCGTGTCACCATGTCAGGACTGGAAGGGAAATATTAAGAATAGATATAACACCATTTCCTCCAGGAGTTTCTAAATGAACAGGCTTCTGAAAGGGAAATGGGATGTTTCTTACAGGACTGTTTTGAAACATTCTTTGACAGTAGAGTTTGTGCTCATGAGTAGAAATGCTGTCTTCGGTGAGAGGAAGAAGTTAGTATTTAGGAATGTTAGCACACAGCAGGCAAGGTCAGGTTTAGGAAACTTCACTGGGGGTGTGAGTGCCTCTGTTATTTCGTTTTAAGGGGATAATGCACACCGGATTATTTTATTTTAAAACAAATCACCGTGGTGCTACAATTTTTTTCTTGAAATGCAGAGGCACTTTTGAGAATAAAGTGACCTTCCCCAGCGCTGACTTAGTAGCTGATAGCCTTGGATGCTGCTCTGGGTGTTAATACATACTGAGAGAGGATGTCAGTGGCCAGAGGAAATATGTTTAGGACACAGGATCTCCAGTGTGCTCTTGATTTGTCTCTCCTGCAAGTTCCTCAGTCATGGGAATAAACCATATGTAGAAAAATATCCAGGACAGTCTAGTAGCATTGTTTGGTTGGGGGGGGGGGGGGGGGGAAAGAAGTGTGGAATATGAATTCAAGTGTTGATTTTCTTATCTTTTCCCCTTCCAGCACAGTTTGAAGAGTAGAGGAAATGTGTTTATCAGCCAGAGATAAACTAGATGGGCTCCCAAAGACTTAACAAAATATTTTTTTAAAAATCCACTAGAATAGAAAATACATTATTTAGATATACTTTATGCTGAGAGTGAGTATATATGCTTGTCCTATTTAAACATGTGAGAGAAGTGGTAACCCTTGATGCAATTAGGAAATGGGACTGTCTTGTTTGGTGGAATTAGGAGTGACCCTGTTTAAGGAATCTAAGCCTTGGCTAACATAGAACTTTTACAAGTCATTTGCCAGGAAGTGCAAGCCTTGGGGTGTTTTTTGGCTAGGCTGCTATGAAATTTGGACTGCTAAGCATAGCTAGGGAAATATCAGACGAAGACTGAAGCAGAGCTTTTCTAACAAAAACTGTGATAATTACATTAAATGTGAAATTAAACATGGAGCGCATTCAAGCCAAACAAGGATTTTCCGAATTAATTCTGAAGAAAAACGCTGCCATAACAAAACTCAGTGATACCATTAACGGACAGCACTTTGTGAGCTTTTTTTTAATGATGAAAAGCTTTCCAGAAGTTGAAGCAGCCCGCTATTCAAACAAGGAGGAAAGGGGGAAGTGATTTTAAGGTGTAAAGGGAGGTTTGTGCATGCTAAACTATGATCTGGGCTTGCCTGATGTCATACACCATGGTCATTAATGCAGGGCTTGTGCTTACAGGAGGAATGCAGGAAATTTCCTGTAGTGTGAAGTGCACACAGTCTAAACAATGAGGGAAGTCAACATCTCATTGCAGGCTGTCTGGTACTTTTCTCTGTTTAATGTGGATGTGCTTGGTACACACAGTAATACTTCCTGTAGGAAGGAATTAAAAAGCTTTGGATGAGGTGAGATTCATCAAAATGCACCTTATCAAATGGATTTTTAACCAAAAGTACAGATACTATTGTGTGATTGGTAACCATATCAAAATGACTTTTAGCAATTGCAGGCAGTCATATCGATAGTGCCAATTTAATGTAGAAGTGGTGACTTCATTTTTCATCCTTTGTCCCTGGATGGTGTTGGAGTTCAAGATGTATGTTTATCCACAGAAAAGGATTTTCACTAGTCTTACTCCTGGTGAAATTCACCCCTTTGTTTTATCACAGAGCCGTCCTGAGCAGCTAAGGGACAACACACATGAGGCAGCTGCAAGGCAGCCACAAAACCAGGTGGTGTGGCTGGGAGTGTACTAGACACTGTCAGTTTGATGGTTGATGGCATCAGGCAATCCCAATCATACCAAGTGCATAAATGCTGATGGGCTTTGTGTTGCATTGCAAATCTCTGGATGGTTTAAATGCAGATATTGGTGCAAATTAAGAGGATTTCTGCACCCTTCCCGTTTATCTTCCCCAGCTTAAGTCTGAGGGACTGGTTCTCCCTCAGCCTAGGTGGCTTACTTACTGCCATGAGCTGCACTCCTGGCTGCCAAGGGCACTGCAATGCGAAGCAGGGAAAATAGGGATCGGTGGGTTTAGTGGATACTATGTATCCTTTAATAGACAAGGTAACATTTCGTGTTAGTTTAGAATATTGTTTTGTACTGTACTTACTTGGATGGTGAGGAAAGACAAGTAAAGCTATGTTCTTTAAATTCTGTATTATTAGCAACCTCTGTTGTATATAGTGTTTGATAATAAAGTATTAATTTGTCTTTTGTAAGTGAGAACAATAGACTTTCAGGATATTAAAATCACGTGTTGATTACAAGACAGAGCTTTGAAGCATCAAGTGTGATCATGGCTGAGAACTGAGAGACAAGTGGCCATGACACTGCAGCATACAGAACTCATCTTTGAAAATCATTCATCTATTGCAAGACTTCACAATGTCAAGACCTGGAACAACATGACTTTTGATGATCAATGTTTTGTCCTCAGTGTTTAAAGGTCTGATGTTGGAGCCCTGTGGTTTCTGTGTTAGTTTTTGTTCTTTTGTATCATGTTTGTTTCTAAAAAGGCTTTGGGGATATAACAGCTCTTCTGTTATTTTTTTTTCTTTATTTTTTCTTTAATTTTTTTCTTCCTGTTTTCCTTCTGCTTTTGTTTCCAGGAATAGTTTTTTCTAGAAAGGATCTTGCCAGTGTCATGTGCGATATATGTATGTACCTGGTTCCAAAAGAACTAGAAACAAATTTGGGAGATACTGAGAGTAGATGGGTAGATTGTTTCCTTTCCTATATAACTTTGGAAGGAAAATGGTTGTATTTGTACGTGTTGATTCCCATCCCTAGCCCTCAAAACTGAACTTAATCCATTGCCTTCTGAGAGCAATGGTTCAGTTGTTTTCAGAGGCTTAGAGTTAACTCTTCCCCTCCTTTCATTACACTTGGATTTTGTAATCACCAGTTTTAATGTACAACCCTCCACGCTTCCCTCTTCTTGCCCTTCCTCCTCTCCCACCCTCCTCCTTTTTTTAATTTGGAGCTGTGAATGGGCAGATCTGTTTCTGGTCTGGCATCACTGAGTTTTTCCCATGCATTTGCCCTCGAGCTTCTCGGATGTGAGACAAATCTCCCTACAATAGGCTTGCTGCCATTGTCTGTACAGTTTAATAGATGCTGGCATGTTGGAGGTTACCCATGAGTCTGCGAAATCCGCTTTCCATGCTTACTCTTGACACCCCATTGAAGACACTCATTGTGTATGCATCTGGGTATGAAAGTCCAGCTCAGTGTGGTCCTGTGCTTGTACTGCCCTGCTTTGCAGTTTCTTTGCACTTACTCATTGAGTGCTGTTTTTGAAATGCTTACATTATATGAACTTAAAAGAAAATGTTTAAAAGAACAAAACCCCACACACACAAAAAAACAAAAACCACCCCAAATCCCTGCCCCGTAAGATCTGTATTTGTATATACACGTGTCCGTACAATTATACCTAAATAAAATTAAAGATTTTCATCATTTTAATTGGTTCTTTTAGGCTACATTTTTCTTCAATTAATTACGTCTTTATTTTGGGAGCTATTTGTACCTACCTTACATAGAATCATAGAATGGTTTGGGTTGGAAGGGACCTTTAAAGGTCATCTAGTCCAACCCCCTGCAATGAGCAGGGACATCTCCAGCTAGATGAGGTTGCTCAGAGCCCTGTCCAACCTGACCTTGAATGTTTCCAGAGGTGGGGCAAGCAGTGAGGAGGATGATTGGGAGTGTGAAGAATGCAGTGGGCATAACAACTGACTGTCTAGAGCTGTAACTGCCGTGACCTGGCTGATATAAAGCCTGGCTGCTCTGCTCTTCACTTTTATTTAATGTGTTCATAGCTCTTTCAAATACTTAGAAGAGTAAGGAATTACATCAACCAAGTGCTGGAGCATTACATGTTTTCTACCATCACTTTTGCCCTTCTCTGGGCCTCCTGAGCAGACTTTATTACTCCCCTGGGTAACAGGTGGTTGTACAGCTGTAACTTTTGCTTCTTGACGAACAGAGCCAGGCACAGAGGTGTGCAAACAGGACAGTTGCACACGGTGCCCCTCAGACTGACAAAAGAGACGGGGTTGGAAGTGGCTTTGAAATTGCAGCCATGTTTTTTTTACAAACGGAGGAAAAGGTCAGAGAGCAGATGGGATAGTTCGAGCAAGGGTGCCTCCTGAAGGGAAGGAGAAGGATAGGGAAGTGAGCAACTGGCTGGCTGTTTCTCCTCCCCGTCCTTCCACCCCTGCCCCCAGAGGCTGACGTAGTGCCTCTAAAATTGCACAGGATTGGATTGGGGTTGACTTGTATTTAGATCTGAAATGGTTGTCTTTGGCAGTGCCAGCTCGCTGATCATGTGATAGGTTTAACCTGAGAATTTAGGTCATTGAAGGTGGGGGGCACATACCAAAACCTATAGTACATACACCATGCATTCAAAACTCAGCTGTAATTACACCATGTTAGCATTAAGCTCACTGAAAGCTTTTTATTAATTTAATTAGTTGACAGGGCAGCAAGTACTAATTATAACTTATTCTAACCTTCCTTACAAATAAGAAGTGACAGCTTGGTAAGAGGAGAAGTGTGTGTAGTATTTGATAGAAAGAATTGATGCACCAGACTTTTTTGCTCTCGAGCTGTGATGCTACAGCAGGGCAGGGTTATAAGTGACACGTTTGGTATGTCTTAACATAATAGCCATGTCCAGAAAATATCCTGCTTTGATTTATATAGGTTAGAGATGTGGTAATCAAATGGGATGGTCAAAAAATTTACAAGCTTCAACAGCTCAGGATTGAAAAGTACCTCCTTCCTTATAACTCTTAGTTTTGTTAGCATTTGCCCTTACTAGGAAGTTTAAAACAAGATTTAACTTGATATTACAGGTGTATGCCTAAGAGCCCAGATCAAGACTCAGTCTTCACTGTAAAGGCTGCAGTACAGACAGCTCTTGTACAAGATGGCTATTTATGTTTGCTTTCAGCACAATTTTGATTTGCTGCTACAAATCAGAGTTAACTGAAGTATTACCAATTTTAAACTTTTGTTAGAATTTTCTTCTAGAGCACAGAGAGGCTTTTAAAACAAAATATTTATTAGATGCAAAAATATCCTTTAAAGAAAATTCAAAATGGAAGTGACACTGCAAAAAAAAGTTGAAGAGCTAAGCGGGTTTTTTGTTGGTTCCCTCCTCCTATATAAATTTGTTAGCTGACTGATACTGTCAGTCATATTCAATTTGGAAGAATTCAAACCACAAGATAACTCTTGTAGCCACCAGCACATCTTGAAACACTCATTTTTCCTATGATAGTTCTTCAGGCAAGTTTTCATGTAATTTGATTACACAAGATGGAATATAAATACGAGAAATTGAAGGGTGGCAAGCTAGATGTCTGCTCTGAGAGAAAGAAGAATTTTCTGTTTTGCCTAGAATTTTACAAAAGCGTACACTTCATTCAAGATCAGGAGTACAGAGGGATTTCTAGATCTTTATCCACCTTGTAACGTATCTCTGAAGTAAAGAAAGAAAGGCAGAAAGGTACCTGTACCTTTTTCTGTATATACAATCTTAAATGCATTCTTCCACACAGCTGTCTTTCAGTTCTTATGTTCAAAGCATGCTCTAAGTGCTGCTGTGTGTGAAACACTTGCCCACTTCGCAATTCATATTTTGCAGTACTAATTTTAACATTTAAACACATTTCTTTAGCCACAGACAAAACTGCTTTTGGCAAAACTGAAGTTTTTGTCTGGCTGATACTTGTAAAAGGTCAACTAAATCGATAGGATGCTGTAGGTATAAGCATCCCTCTGTTCCTGCTACTGCTGAGAATCAATTGTGCCTTTTGTTCTCATGTACCGTAACTTGCTGTATCTTGACTAAAGGTTCAACTAATCACTGACTACCTAGTCCAAGAAGTTTAGGAGGCTTCTTTGGTTTGTTTGTTGAGGTGTTGGGGTTGTTTTATTATTCTCTCCTCACTGTCACTGCCTCTTGCAAAACAAAGGAATAAGAAATCTAGAAATTGAATGTGATGAAAGCAAAGCATCTTTAGGCCTAAAGTCACAACCCTGATGTGATACCGAAGTTTTGTACTTGGGTATTGGGAATAAATGGAATGCTACATATTGCATATGGCAAGCTGTTGTCCTGCAGCAACTGTCCTTGCCTGAGAAGGGTTAGAAGAATCAGGCCCTTGGCTGGGTGTGAATGCTTCAGTGGAAATTTGGCATGCTGTGCATTACGTAGCACTGCGTGTATCCCAGTGCTTCTGCTTTCTACAGTGGGGATGGAGAAAGGGTAGGGAAGAAAGAGAGAGCTCATTCAGTCACAGATGGCGAAGCAGCAGTGGGAAGTATACAGCAGAATTTGAACCAAGGAAATGGCTACTGGTGTAAACTGTCCACAAGTAAAAGTCCTGCTTACTTGTTGATATTCATAAAAACATTATACAGAAAATCTGCATTGTGCCAGATTGTGTTCTCTAGAAGTAGTTCTCTGGTAAAGTGCTGTACTTGTCAAAGTCAGGAAAAGATTTTCATTCAGTCAGGCCAGTATCAGTTTTGAAAACCCACTAGCATTTAAAAACATACACCTCACCTTGCCATTCTAAAACAGGAAAAACTTGAAATCTTGCAGTCTGAAAGGCCCCTCGAGGCTGTATCAGGAACTGTTGCATGTGGAGCTGTTAGGTCAGGATTTTAAAGAATCAGGCCATTTTGAAAGGTCTCCCCTCATTGCTGACTACTCTGTGTAGTGAATAATGGTGGCTTTTAAACTTGGTTTTGGGAGTAACTTTTTTTGGTTTTAGGATGACTACAAAAAGAACAAAGACTGCTCTGCCTTAAAAAGGATTAACAAAAGCATGGATCATGCATGATGTTAATGGTTAGATGTTAAATGTGAGGCAAAACCTGACAAACCCATGCAGTGATGCTTATCAGGCTTTGTACATTAGTTTTACAATATCCTGGTTCCTGCACATACTTGCATTACAAAAGGCCTTGTGTTTCCCTTGACACAGAAGCCAAAACAAATGCATATCATCCTTCTGAGAGAATACGGCCCCTTTTGTTGCTGTTTATATAATTAGCTGTTCTGCATTTATTTGCAGGTAAAAAGAAAGGAAAACCCATGCACACTTCCTGTGCTCTGGTCTCATTAACCAGATTTCCTGAAAACTCTTGTACACCAGAGAAGTTTTGCCAAGTGGCTAAATGAAATGCACATAGTATGAATATTTATGCTGTTTTAATGATGGGGTTTTTGCATTCATGAATAATAAAGGTTTTAATAGGAACAGATAACGAGATTGGCACAAAATAGTGAAGTGGTTAATATAAGCACCCTCTCCATGAGGAGACTCCATTGAGATCACCAGGCAGTGCATGCCTCCCTCCCCTTCCTCGTCCTCCAGCACCAAAATTAGTCTGATGAGACTTGCAGATCTTCCAGACAGCTTTGCAGAAAGCAGGTGCTTTATCTATGCTTTTTGCTATGGCTACCTCTTACAGGCTTCATTTGAGAAAGCTCAGCACTTTTCTGAGAGAGGACCTTCAACTTTTGAACATGATTTTTATTTCAGGTACTCTTCAGCAGTGTTTGCATTTGAATCTGAAGCTTTGTCTTTTCAGGAGCAACTGACTGACAAGTATTTACAAGATTCAGAGCTTTGGGGGCTGTAAGCCAAAGCAGCACAGTTTTCATGAGCTGAGGCAGGGAAGGGCAATCTCTGCTCCTCCTTGCTACAGCTGAATGATGCTGAAGGGGGATTGCTTTAAAGTCTCATCTTTGGTGAGATACAGGGAAGCTGCAAGGGTTACCACAGCCCTCTTTGTACTTGTCTACAGCCACAATTATTACAAGCCTGATTAGTGTCAAAGTGAGATGCTGTAAGGTCAGATAATGGCATGCTTGGAGGGAATGCTGAGCATTTTTTAGAGCAAAGGTTTATTAGGTGTTTACTACACCTAGGTGTGCTGGACCTGTGGGAGCAAGTGCCGGGCTATTCACATGTAGACAAGTATTGTCAAAGAAACAAAAACACCCTCTTAAAAGAGCTGTGTGCTCACCCTTTCTCACTTAGGCAGCTGTTCAGCACTGTCCTGTTGTCAGACTGCTTTGCTGCCATCCCTGCTGCCCCTCTCCCAGCAAAAATGCTCTGTTCAAGGGTTGGTTTGATCATGGGTAAATGCCATCATTCCATATTTTTTCCACTTGGAGATACCAAAAACCATTTGCCTGAATCTTGACTTTTGGCCAAACCTGTCCTTCAGGGCTGCTGTTCAGGGCTGTGCTCCATTGCTCATCGTGAAGTTGCCTGCCACAGCTCACTATACATCTTGAGTATATATGGATATATACTCAATATACACGGATCAGGCCTCCAACTGGGCCATTGCCAGCAGCCTTGCTCTCAAAGTAGGAGCCAAAAGATGCTTAAGTAAGAGCTGGACTGGAAAAGCTGCAGAGGGCTAGGCTCCGGGGTCTGTGTGAGTCAGAGAGACAGATGTTATCACATGCATTTTAGGCAAAATAAAGGAATTATTTATTATATTAAAACTGCTTTTTGTAAAAAAAAAAAAAAAAGAAAAAAGAAAAAAAAAGAAAAGGAAATAGAATTTAAAACAAAACAGTGACTTGAAAGAAGGCACAGCTGAGTGCTTTTAAAAATATTTATTTAATTTGCTTGAATGGACATTCAGGGAAATAAAAGAAGACTTTTGATCTTCAGTGCAGACTAAAATAAATCAACATAGATTTTATGTTACTTTCTTGCCATATTCTCCATATGGAAGTTTATTTGGTGTTATATCTAACACTGTCAAAGTGAAGAGAAGAAAAATTCTTTCAGATTTTTAACAGCTAAACTATTTTTAAACTGTTTTTAAAACTTTCATCAAGGGTCTATAAGCTCACTATGAAACAGGCAGTTCTTTTTCTGTGTTGACACACACCAGTATTATGGAACAAGTTATCCCTGGTGTTATTATCTGGATGTCACCGTTCTTTTCAACTGTTTGTTCTTTTTGCATCCTTTCAGTGAAAACGTGTCCCAGAAGCCACCACAAAAGCTATTTACTTTGTTTCAAACATAATTAAAACAAGAAAATCACAAAGGAGTAAATGGAAGATTACAGCCACTACCCTAGTTTTAGCAGTTCAGACAACAAACTGTCTTAAATGTGTGGTTTAATACACTGAAGAATAATAAAACTCTTCTATTTTGAGAATTAATGCAGCTTGCTAGCTGGTTGTGTTTCAGGAGACTGAGTACATTAAAAGAACTTTGCATTTTGTTCTTTCTCTCCTGAATAGAGAAGTCTGGAGAAACTGCTGTGGAAAAGACAAAAATGAAAACACACACCTCTGCCGTGTGAAGCTTCTGTTGTATCTCCAGGAGCAGGGAGAAGACATAACCCAGGACAAGCCCTCAGAATATATATCCCAGACACTAAATCTGGGATTGAGGAACTGAAAACCACGATGTTTTCAGAAATGGAAAAGCAAAATACACACAGTATAGCAATGCAGTTTGGGGGATTAAAAAATGAATCAAAAGAATGTCCTAATTGAGCATCCTACAGAGAAATAAAAAAAGAAAGCCATTCTTGTGGTAGAGCAGCAGGGTGTGGGGACTCCCGAGATGAATCTTCTGAAGGAGGGAGAAAACACAGAGTGACTCACTGGGCAAGTAGCTTCCATTTGGAAAAATTAAGCAAGAAACTAACACGCCAGATTTGGGAGCTGTTTACATCCACACAATAAACTGCTTATTGTATGTACAGGGTGAGTGATGCCAAGCCTGTTAACCATCATGTCTCATATAACCTCAGAGTATCCACTGTTAGTTGAAAAGGACAAGTGAGAAACAATGCAAGTGTTTGAAATCTAGCAATAAACAGAGAGGAACTTTATGAACCGGGCACCTGGTGCTGTGCTGTGATCTCTGGCTTTTCATTTCTGGTCTATCTCCAACTAAATTAGAAGAGAAGGTAGCATATCTAATAGCAATTCTGTCTGTAGGGCATGAGGAAAGGAACAGAATTTAAACACCGTATTACCACACAAAGTGTGTCTTGTAGACAGTTGTTCTAGCGCAGCTACCAATATACTCACACACTGCTGCGCTGTATGTATTCAGCTGTGTAATTTGCCTCTCTACTTATTTGCTGGAAATTATTACCTCCACCATTAGGAATGAAAATTAATACCTAAGTACAGAAGTTGAATCTTTTGAAACACAGCTGCTGAATAGACTGGGAGTAAGAATGGGTGGGAAACTACCATAAAGCTAAGGAAATGCTTTGGCTTTTCCTTGTGAGCCACTGCACACTCTCCCTTTTGCCCAATCAGAGCAACCAGTCATTTCTTAGTAAATGAACCTGAAAACATTCCCTTCATTACCTAGTACTGTAGGACAGGTGGCCAGGAGAGATACTGTGACAAACGTGTTTGGGCAGAGTGCTAGGTATGGGTACATACCTGTGGCTGAAAAGACTGCACAGGCAAAAATTCACATGATGTACTGTTTTTAACAGAGGAAGGTGTCCATGACTATGACAGACTGCATGTTCATGGCCAAGAGTGCTCCAGGCCCTAAGGAACATTGTAAACCAATTGCCAGTCTGTGCTGAGCCTGGCTGTTAAACATAGGAAACAGAGGTCCATTTTGCCCAAAAGTGTTAAATGCAATGGGCCGTGGGTCCACTGGGGACATGCTGGCAGGGTGAGGACAGAGGCAACAGGCACTCTGGGCACTGCTGCATTTCCAGTTCAACACAGCCTTAGATTTTCCCTTATGAACCCCATCTGGCACTCCACACAGAAACACGGAGTCAGGAAAGCCCCCTAAGACAAAGATACTTCAGCTTTCAGATCAGCGTTGGCATTGCTCCCTGGCCAGTTCCCAAAAAGCTTTTTAAGATGCAATTTTTCTGCTCTCTCCCCTCACCCCACTCAACCCTGCTTCTTTGAAACTCTTTATATATAGCAATCAACTCTGCCTCGGCCAGGCTTTTGTTAGGGTGACAGGAAGGATGGAGCATTTTGTGCAGTGGGTAAATATTCCCCAAATCGGGAGGCCCTCGTAAGATATAGGTTACATGGAGTAAGTTACACAGCTACAAAAAGATGGTGACAAGTAGTGTGGTCTCTTTAAATGGCTCCTAGGCACTGTCTCTTGCCAGACCAAAGATCTGGGGTTTTTTCTTGATCAGAATTCATTGACCTCTCACTGAATTTGTTTACACAAATGTGATTTCCATCAGATGGATAGTGACCTTGTTTTCTTCTTCAAACCTTTTCTTTAAGTCTTGTTTCAAACTCAATTCTGTGCTGTCACATCACATGCAGCTTTTGCCAGCCCCATCTGCTGAAAGACACAGCTGGGAGGCTAAAGCCACTTGTGATGCCTCACACTCAAGAAACACTCATCTTGAAACAAATCTCTGTAAAATATTCTGCCGAATGGCATCTTTGTAAATCTCTCTGTCTACTGTCACAGAAAGAAGCAGACACCAGAAGCTCCATGTGCACAAGGAGAAGCAGTCAGTAGCCACCCACCTGAAGCAAATAAGAAAAACTCTGTAATTCGGAGTGCTTTACTGATCTACCCACTTCTGGTTTTATGTGGCAATATAAATCCCGTTTGAATGGCTGTTAAAACTAAAAACTTGGAGTAATAGGAATGGTTCAAAGGGGTAAAAAATGATCCGAGAGTTTGAACAATGCTATATAATTCTTCACTCACTCTGTAAGCAGTCATTGGCCTATTTTAAAATTAGCTGTAATTTGCATAACATATTGTACTGTTATAACTCATTGTCTGTATTTATAGCCATGTCAAAACAATCCAGTGTTTTCTTTTTATTTTTTCTTTTGGCTCAAGTTTATGATCTGTATGAAAACCGAGTGTAAGTCATGCACTGTTTGTTTCAAAAGCACAAGCCAGATGAAGAGACATTGGGTTGTCGCAAGTTTGGAGCACTGTTTGATATGATAATTACAGTCTCCAAGACTTAGCCTCACCATCTCTTGCTTTTTGCCTCTTAACTAAACAAAGTGAACCTTTTGGAGTGACTAATAGTTTGAAATAGCACGACACTTTTATTTTTACATATTGATCCAGAAACAAAAGGCGGCACTGAATGCCGATGTCCTGCAGAAATAGTCAGCTACAAGGCCTGAAAATCACTACAGGAACACACTGCTGCAACAGAGCAAACCGAAGAAAAGGTCATTTCACTGCCTTTGTTATTTTGGCAGGATTTAAACTCAGCACAGATAGGTCTTTGCTTTCCAGTAGAATTGCCACTTTGCAACAGTTTTGAAGCTTACATCAGCAAAGACGGCTAGACCAAAATTGCCAGAACAAAATTCTCACAGGCCATGTGTGGAGGCTTCAAACAACAAAAGCTGTACTGAGGAGACATCTCAGCCTGTCAGGCCATGAAGCATAAGCATATGTTGATAAGAGACATGAATATAATTTTTGATTGGTTTGATTTGTGTGAAACTTTTGCTGTTCATGTGTTCGCCATGAGCCCAGCTTTTCATAGATGTTTCAAACAAATATGTTTATTAGCATGTCCATAGCTTGCTCTTCTTCAGCGTTCTGTCTGCCTACAAAATGTGTTAAAGGAGAAGCTGTGAAAATGTTTCTGAGAAGTTTTTGGTGTGTGTCTTCTCCATTTTTCTGAGAAGTAAAGTTGAGCAAATTTTAGTGGCACAGGTGTGAAGCTGGCAGGTTTATCTGGCCAATGGCAAAACTACACATCAGGGTTGCTTCCTATAGAAAGAAACATTTACAAGGCAGCAAGTCTTTCAGGCTGTGTCTGATAAACACAGAAGACCCTGGGTCTCTCATTCTTCACTGTTCACCGTCACCTTCATCATTCAACAGGCAGACAGAAAATGCAAAATAAAAGTGGACAGAACAACAAACTGAGATATATATGTAGGATATACCTATCTTGTCAGGTTTGAATTTCAGTATGTGACCAGTTAACACTGATCCCTTGGATATATTTATGTGATATGATACTGGGTTCTGTAACATCTGGCTGACTGGGGTAACGGCAACAGCATAGCTGTGCTAGGGTACCAAAAAAAAAAAAAAAAAAAAAATCAGCTGAGCAAGCCTTCCCAACATCTTGGGAGCCAAGCAGACAAGTGTGTCGGACAGGCTGCTGTGTTAAAACAGACATACTAGTGCCTAAAACTGTCCTGTTCACCGTTATCTTTGATGTTTTTTCACAACGTTGTATTTGTATGGAGACATGCTTTTTGTTCTCTACAGTCCGCTGTTCTTGGAATAAGCCACTTTTTTTCTCGCAGAAAACCCTTTGTAAAGCAGATGAGTAAGCTTGCTTGCAGGTCATCATCCTGCTGTGTTAGATGATCATTTACGTGTACTAAGGTATATATGTTTTTGTGGAAGTAGTCAGGCAGAGGAGGAGATGATAGTCACCTCTAAGTCCTGTTTCAGTATTTTCTTAGCTAATGAGATATGTGGGGAGGAGACATTAAGTAATTTCTAATGTGCAATTCAAATATCAGGCCGATGTCCTTCTTGCCTTCCTGGCTGAACGCCAGACAAATGAAAGAAACAAAACAAAGCAAGCTCCAGACCCTTATATACCACGAGATAATTGGGCAAAATGAGAAAAACCCCCAAACTACACAGCACACTGCCAAGTTTGCAAAAGCCCAGCTGGGGATTAGCCAACAGAATACAGTGCAGCTGGCACCATATCTTTCTAAGAACCTGGTGTCTCCTATGATCTTGTTATCTTGTGCAAAACTTCCTTGTGATGATATTACCAGCTGTGGTGGGTTGACCTTGGGTGGATGCCAGGTGCCCACCAAGCCACTCTATCACTCTCCCTCCTCAACTGAGTAAGGGAGAGAAAAAATAACCAAAGGTTTGTGGGTTGAGATAAGGACAGAGAGATCATTCACTGGTTACCATCATGGGCAAAACAGACTCAACTTGGGGAAATTAATTTAATTTGTTACCAATCAGATCAGACCAGGGTAATGAGAAACAAAACCAAATATTAAAACACCTTCTTTCAACTCCTCCCTTCTTCCTGGGTTTAACTTCACTTCCAGTTTCTCTGCTTCCTCCCTGCAAGCAGCACAGGGCACTGGGAAATGGGGTAACGGTCAGTTCATCACACAGTGTCTCTGCCACTCCGTCCTCTTCACACTCTTCTCCTGCTCCAGGTCCTTCCCATGGGAGACAGTCCTCCACAAACATGGTTCCTTCCCCTGGATACAGTTCTTCACACATTGCTCCTGCATGGGTCCCTTCCATGGGGCGCAGTCCTTCAGGAACAGGCAGCTCCAGTGTGGGTCCCCCATGGGGACACAGGTCCTGCCAGCAAACCTGCTCCAGCATGGGCTCCGATTTCCATGAGGCCACAGGCCCTGGCAGGAGCTGCTCCAGCGTGGGCTGCCCACAGGTCACAGCCTCCTTCGGGCATCCCCCTGCTTTGGCATGGAGTACAGCACTGGCTGCAGGTGGGTACCTGCTCCACCATGAGCCTCCATGGGCTGCAGGTGGGTGCCTGCCCCACGGTGTGCCTCCATGGGCTGAGGGGCACAGCCTGCCTCACCGTGGGCTTCACCACGGGCTGGGGGGAATCTCTGCTGCGGCCCCTGGAGCCCCCCCCACCCCTCCTGTGGTGCTGGCCTGGGGGGCTGCAGGGCTGTTGCTCTCACATGGTCTAGCTCCTCTCTCCCAGCTGCTGTTTTTCCCCTTCTTAAATGTGTTATCACAGAGGTGCTACCACCGTCACTGATGGGCTGGGCCTTGGACAGCGGTGGGTCTGTCTTGGAGCTGGCTAGCACTGGCTCCATCAGACATGGGGGAATCTTCTGGCATCTTCTCACAGAAGCCACCCCTATAGGCCTCCCCACCTCCGCTACCAAAACCTTGCCCCGTAAGCCAAATACACCAGCCAACATTGCAAGGAAAGAGTATGGCTATTTCAGGGCATACTGTGACAGAGTACTGAAAGTGGTTTGCTGTCCACAGACTCGGCCTACAGCTCCTAAAAGACATGTCTGTCTGACCCTTGAGAATATGACATTGCTTGTGCTAAAAATTACAGTTTGAGTGTCTAAGGATATTTGGATAAGCCAAACTGCTGAAAATAGCCCATTTCCTCTTCTTCACCTTCTTCTCACATATGATTGTGTATATGCTGAACACTGAATGGATTCTTGTAATGTTCTAAAACTACCAATATGCGCTAACTGCAGCATCTTCCATTTGCCTTGAAACTGCTTCATGTTTCTAGTCAACACTGGGCTAAAAGCTAGTTCCCAATCTGCAGGTTTGGGCGGTAGGATTATTTAAAAGTTTGGGGTTTGGCTGATAGCAGCTTTTTATTTTTATTGCTGTAAGGAGTAGGTGCAAGGGAAGGAAAAGTACTTTCCTGTTCAACTCTTTGTTTTAAAAGGCTGCCCTACAACAAATGTACCTACCTGGTGTCAAGCGCTGTAAAAAAATCAAATATGAAAGGTAATCTAAAAGCTATAGCCTGGTGTAAATCTATGCACCAATGGAGTTCCCTCAATTTGCCTTGCAAAATATAGTCAATTCTTCTATTTCTCTTTCTTGTGCTAGCTTTATAATTCTTAGATAGCTTGGCTGCCCTCAGTGTTGTGGGAAGATAGCTATTGGGGATCAAGTTCATCACAGGTACCAAAAAGACACGAGAGTTTTTGTTTGCTCTCTGAGAGATGGTCATACTCAGGGTGACTTCTAGCCATTAATTTATCTGAGGTCATTCAGGATGAAACCCTCCCACTGCTCTGTTTGTGTGCTTGTAAAATTCAGTTCAGCCTTTATGGGTGGACCCCTCTGCAAAATATGGTGTCTGGGGCACTAAATTGTTAACACTGATCAATCTTGCAGATACTAATTGTGATTTGATCTTATGACCCCTGAACAACCAGGCAACGGACAACAGGTGACATTAAGCCTACTATGACCACTTTATCATTGTTTTGGACAGCAAACACACTGACTTGGGATATTCAGAAATTGGGGGTAGTTGGGAGTAAGAACTTGAATACAATGTGTCAATTCTGCATTGTTATGTGGGACACACTAAAAGATCTAAGGAGGTCATGTTTAAAAATAGAGCAATAAAATTAGTACAGTGCTGTCTACCCTGCAGGGCTGACATGACCTGACTTGATGAAGCTGCACATACAGAATGGCTTTTATTTTTATGGCACTCTATCTGGGATAACAATGACTCTGCTCATAGTGAAGCAGTGGGTATAGTTTGTCTTGATGGCTGGCACTTATGCCTGAAAAGAACAGAATAGCATATTTAAACTGTCAGGCCTTAATTGTTTCATTAGACAGTGGTACCTTTTGCAAAGGAGCAAAGGGAGCTGCTTACAAAAAGAGCAAGGGAACTGCTGAAAGGAAGAATGATGAACAGCAATTCTGGAAGGGCACAAAGGTGCTGCAGGAGTTACTTCTCTTTCTTTGTTTCTTCCCCGTTCATCTCTGACACAAGAAGAAGTTTCATTTTTTAACATAATGACTGTTATTAAAATCAGCTTGAAGAATTTCATGAGCACTATGGTATATATCTCCTATTTTCAGATACAAACAAATTAAAAAAAATGTTCATGCTTCTGAATTTGGCTTTTGTGTCTCCAACATCCAATTTACTAATAATAATTATGTTTTGCATTTCTGAATGTGTCTTTTATCTTGTAGGATCCCAAAGTGTTTTTAGAGACATAATATATATGCACAAATCACCTACTATGGGAAGTTTAGTCAACACTGAGGTGTCAGCTGTTTGTGCAAAACAACACAAGAAAACAGCTTGAGCTAGAAAGTGAAGAACATTAATCATAATCAAACAAAATTATTACAGAGCACCCACACTCTGAGGGCCCTAATAATACAGGCAGTAATTGGGTGGTGGCACCAGCGCTGACCATCAAAGCTCTGAACTTGCATACTGTCTGAAAGGACAGCTTAAGAGTATACTCAGGCTGCAAGAAGTCTGTACATATTTCCGCCTCCATTGCTGGAAGGTATCCTGAAACAGAGAGATTTGATGGAAATATTTCCCTCTGTAAAACAGAGAAACACAGCTAACTGCCCACTTATACAGACACAGGGATTCAGAACCTCTCCAACAAAGAGGTGGTTATATTTCATCATGAAATGTGATCCCAAAGGTAGGTGTTTTTTCTCAGTCATATTATTCCCTCCCTGCAGCCACCCCGAGTAGTTTTTCCTCAGATACAAAGGGTGGAATGTGATTAATGCCTCCTCAACTCCCACGCGTGCTACTCTGGAGAAACTGAAGGGAGGACTTTTTTACAGATGTCCTCTTTTATCCCCTGGAATGAGGATGGCAGTAGTTTGGCTGCTTGTCCTGCGTGGGTTGTGCTTCTCTGCCTTTTAAGATGAGTTAGCTGATTTATTTTGCATTCCATTTTTTAATTAGTTCTCTTTAAGTAGGATGGTATCTTCTGAGTCCAGTCTGACTCTCAGTTAAGTCTTAGTGCGTGCAGACATATCCATAGCTGAGTTATACAAGACTGAGGGATCCTGGGCCTGATTCTTATCTATACTGAATGCTTGAATACATTGTTCTGGCAGTGTAAATTGGTTAAAACCATCCCTAGCATTCATCCTACACGTACCAGAGTTCTGGAAAAGGCCTGGTTGTGACAAAAATTTGGCTATCTGATACTTGGAGAATAATTTTAAAAATTAGTTGTGTTGCTTCTGAGTGGTATGGTACGGTTTTAGCCTTGTTTCAGTACTGGGTCTCCAAAAAGACATAGTTAAGGGAACAAAAGCTTGTTTTGCATCTGTTCTTGCAGAGCAAGTAGAAGAGCAGGGTGCAGGGAAAGTGGATGCACCCTGCAGCTTTCCACGAAATGCCCACTTCTCACAGACTCAAACTCAGCAACTCTATGGAACTCAGTTTAGTTGCTCACAATTTAAAATGATGAGAGGACTGAACAGAGCAGGAAAGGGAGGAATACCCTAGAGAAGTCTGGGCAAATGAGAATGCCTTTGGAAGCGTCCTCTGGGAGTGCTGTGCCTGAAAACCGGAATTTTCAGAAAGCTGTTGCAGAGAGCAAAGGAAATAAAAAGAGAAATACTGTTGCAGAGCGAGAAACTGTCTTCACATACTGTAGTGGTATTACCTGCTGCATTTGCATTTACATTGAAAGAGAGCATAGGAAAAGAAGGTGAGTTGCAAGAAGAGTCCCTAGGTTAGTAATACAAGATACTGGGCAGGGTTAGCTTTCTATAATGAGCTTGCTACAATACAAAAGCTGATGTCAGTATTTTATGGCTCCCTCCACCCAGAGGTCCAAGCCACTAATTTTTGCTTTGAAGTTGAGTTGCAGTTTCTGCCAGGTGATTCACTGTGTTGCCTAGACCAGTGTGATGCTCGCTTGCTCATTTGAAATCTTCACAGCCCTTTAGATCTAGTTTTTTAATACTTAAAGTATTGCACCTTATTAAGGTTTTAGGTTTCTGTTTAAATAGGTGTTAGCGTTATTTGGCAGCCAGATTATTCGTAGTTAACAAAATGGTTCATGTCATACCATGATTAGGAAAGGATACTGTTACATATCCTATATAGTTAGTGTGTGAATCCTTCTATAGGCAGACCAAAGCAGCTGATAACCTTACGGTGCAAAACCATGGAAGTTCACAAACTGGAAAAGGTTGAGAAACATGGTGAGAACTTGGCCTATATCAGATTATGCTTTTTGTTCTTCTGTTCTCTCGTTCTGCAGTGGCACATGGTTTGTTCTGTTTACTTCAGTAACTGTGAACACTAACAATCTTTGAGTTGAAAATTATTCATTTGGTCTTGGATACACTGTTTCTGTTCTCTGCTCTGAATTCTTAAATGTTAGTTTCACATGTTTCTGACTGGGTTCCTGTCCATTAGCTTCTACTGTCTTTGCATCCTTTTCTTCGGATTGGGATTAACATCCAGATTAAAATATCTGAAATCAGGTATCTGTGGTAGCTCTTCTACAGTATACTTGATGTAGGTGCCTACTTTAAAGTGTGTTTGTGTGTGTGTGGTTTTCTAGACTCTTCTGACCAGAGTGTCATTGACTATAATGGGATTTTGGACAGTGAGGCTTCTGCATAGCTGTGCATACTCACATTTAGCTGTGTGTACTTTGTCTTGGAGCCAAATTGAACTCAGGTGAATGAAATTGAAAATTTGGGGGTTGATTGTGTTGTGTAAGCACAGGTATTTAGATACCCTAAAGTATCTAACGCATCTGCCTGAAGTGATAGGTACAACACATGAGGAGTCCTGCAGCCTTCTGGTGACACAGATGGAGGCTGAGTGGTATACAGCATCACATTTGACGTGGCACCAGACACCTAAGAGATGGCAACCGAGTCAGGGCCTTGGAGCCCATTCAAATAACCTCAGATGGTACTCCTTCTGGAGCCTTGGTCTTCACATTTAGGCCCATTATTTTTAACTCATCCAGTGGCTGAGATAAGGACATTATTATATTAAAAAGCTTTATACTAAGTCTGAAGGTGGTCAGTATGGCAAAGCATTTTGTTGAGGGCATTGTACAGACCATACTTCTTGAAGTAAAAACAGTGCACTTGGATGTTGGTAATTCCTGTACAGAGCATAATTCACAGCTATAGGATTTTCTTCCTTGGTTATTTTTATACTAGTAATGGATTTCTTGGTGTTCTCTCTGTCTCTCTCTTACTCCCGTATATAAAATATATGTGCATGACAGTAAATAGGTTTTGGTCACTGTCCATCAAAGCCACTTGTCAAGGCACATGGCACCATTCCACATGATGCAATAACTCCTTCTTCCTTACATCTGAGTTGCACCTGCCTTTCTGTAAACCACACCAGCCTGATCTCTGCCAGTTTAAACAAAGTTATTAGCTTTATGACCAGCATGCCTAACAAGATACAGACATTGTGAGAAACACAGAATACTCTCTGCATGGTGGGTTAAAGCTTTCAGAGAGCTGGGGTTGGCAGCCTGCCCTGGGAGACGGTACACGTTCTGGAGCTGCTTTATTAGGATTTCTCCTCTGGTGAACTTATTCTGTAGTCAGCTTCAGTTTTCTCTGCCTCTAGACAAGTGATGAGTTCCTGATTTACCACTCCTTATATGCTGCTCTTAACCCACGACCCTTGTCTTTGTTCAATTCCTCGCTTTCAGTTTATCATAACTTTTCTTTCCTATGTCATCCATTAGTCTTTCTCTCACTATAAGTACTTCAACATAGACATGTTTCAGCAGAAAAAAATCCTACGGCAATTCTGCATGTTCCAAAGCCTCAACATGTTAGTTTTCCTATTTTCTCTAAGATCTTTACATGTGCTCCCCACCTCACCTATTTGTAAAGCATCATTTCTTGGGCTTGATAGAAGCTAGGTTTGACTGAGAGTTTTGTAACCTTGACAGATACTCATTTTTTAATGTGTACTTACTGTTGTCTTTTCTTTGACAGCTTCATTCCACTTTGAAAACAATTTTCAAAACAACAGGTGGATATAAAAATTCAAAGTTAACCATGAGGACTGGTAAGAAGTCAGTATTTTAAATACATGAAGGCATATCCATTAAATTGGAAAGCAAAAACCGGCAAATATGCAGGAAAACACTTTCAGTGACAGCTACAGGAGTACAGAGATTTTTAAAAACAAAGTATTCTGTGTAACTTAAACCTGATAAAGTTAATTACATTGTTGAGATGATCTGATGCCTAAACAACTGTTTATATATGCAGAAGAGAATTGCTGTTCAGTTTTCCTTTGCTTGTTTAAAGTCGGCAGAAGACAGCAGTTCAAAGCAAAGCAGAAAAAGAACAATTCGAGAGCTTCAAGTTTCTAACAAACTTGGATAAGACTGCATGTTGCAATATTTTTTTCTTCTTGTGGTTGCTTATGATGAGTCTATGTATATGTATACTGTATACATACTTTTCTAATCACATAGTGCACTGCAGTCATACAATATTAAATTGCAAATGGTTAGAGGTGGACAAAACATGGACTGTTGCTTAACTATGCATATAAATTACTGTGTTCAATGCACTTTTAAAAGTCCTCTCATACAGCTGCTGATCTGAGAGATTTTATTTATGAAGGTTGAGTTGAACTAGAACTCCCAAGGGAATTTAGAAGCAAGCTACTAGAGAACTTATTTAGGGATGTGAGAGTTATTAGAAATCTATGGGATCCTCTGTCAATGCATTTACCTAATCCTTAAATTGTTGTCTTCTTTCTGCATCTATGAGGTAACTGCTGGCTAACAGAGGCAGACTTTCTCTTATTGTGAAAGAAAATGGAAGGAAAATGTCATCTTTCATCTAGGGCCAGGCTACTGGAAAATGACAGGCAAGGGACACAGTTTATGGCATACAGAGAAACCCAAGAGAGTGAGAGACTGGATCCATGGATCATTTACATGCTTCATCTCTACCTTGCCTGGCAGAAAATGCTTGGCTTTTTTCAGCCACCGTAGTATCACTGACTCCCTTGAAGAATCCAGGAAGACTCCAAGACTGTATAACTGAAGTTAATGGCTGTGTCTTTTCGTATTAACTTAAGATGAATGTGCTAGAGTTAATAGCCAGCAGCCACTTTTTTTTCTATTCAGTCAGTTTTCTGTAGTTGTTTATTCAGTATTTTCTGCAGGCAAGGTACTCATGGTACTCACTGAACACTTTCATTCCAAAAGAATAAACCCCTGAAAATAGCTTTGTGGTGGAATATTTATGAACAAAGATACTTCTCAGTCAGTATATATTATGCATTGCTCTTTATGTTTTTGTCCAGAGTTCATACCACCTCTCTTGTCAAATCAAACTAGTCTGAAAATAACTAGATGGTATCAAGATTCATTGCCTTTTCAGACTGCAAGGGTTTGGCTGAAGGACTGAAACCATAACATACCAAACTGAAATTCTTCCCCAGGTCCTGAGCAAGTAAAATTCATACTTAACTGAGTGGATTTTTGTCTTAATGAGAGCCACAAAAAGATTTTGAGATGTGGCTCTGAATCAACACAGAGAATTACAGGTACTGCTCCTGAAGTTCCTGGCTGTCTGAATTTAATTAGTTTGTGACATCCAATTGCCTCAGTCACCAAATGACTAAAACTGAAAGAGAATAACTTGTTCTCCCAATACTAAAATTCTGCAAATATAAGTTAATTTACTGTAAGATCTGTTTGCAATTGTGAAGAGAAATACTAACTTGAGAATCTGAATGCAGCTAGCAGCAGAACTGTTGAAACACACCTACAAAATAAAGGCTGAAGGAGTGAACTGCAATAACAAAAGTAATGTTACTGTGAAGAAACATTGATGTTAATGCCAGTAAAAGTGCTTCCTCAACTAGCAAACACATTAGCAATTTCTTTTTTCCTTCTGTAGTCATAAATTTTTTTCTAGCACTATCTTCTTAGCAGTGGTAAATAAAAATTAAAAAATGTGTTCCAAAGACTTCTTTTCTGTGTATATTGTTATGCTTCAGTAAGTTATTAATCAGCCTATTCAGGAGGCTAGGCCATGGTAGTGGTCAGCTATCAGACAGCCCCTTGTAAACTTAGCACATTGGTGTGATACATGTCTCCACAACAGGTTAGATAAGCGTTATTTTTCTGCTTAGTTCTTATAATTAAAGAAATCAGTCTGAAATAAAAAAAAAACCAACCAAACAACAACAAATAACCCAGGCTAAAACATATAAATGCCCCATGCCAGAGACTTTCTTTTATTAAATATTATTCTTTGCATTTGTTTAAGTACTTCTCAAATATAATGGACAAGGAAAATTCAGTATTATGTCTTTGGAAGGGAAGGTAAGCACATAGCTCCAAAAGGTGCTGTTTGATCAGCTTCTTCAATACACTGTTGCTGAGGTGTATTTTCAGTGTATTATTACTAAACATAAAACTGTCTTAAAATGCAAGTAAGAACAAAAAATGTGTGTAGACCACAAGCAGGATTCCACACAAAAAAATGCTGCCAGAATTTGATCTGTCCCAGGTTACAAGCAACACCTTGAGGAGAGCATTTAGCTGATAGTATGGTTCCGGTTTCTGAAATCATGTAATGTCCAGCCTCAGGTAGACTTTATTTTTCTTCCCAGACTATTCACTCATGCACCCTGAAATCCTTTAGTATTCAGGTATCATCACTCCTTTTGAAAGCTTCTTGTGGTTGAATGTTTAAGTGCTCTAAGAACTGAAAGGTATTTAAATGTTATAATGATTCCTTATAATTAGATTTGCTCCTTTTAATCAAGGATGCAAAACAGTATTTCTAGCTCTTAATGAATCTTCTGTTGAGACAGCAAATGTGGAAAAACAACTGAATCTGCTTTTACACATTAGAAACTGTGCATCTCACTTGACTAGTTCTTATTATTCCCTAATGTTCTTCTTTGTGAACAATTATTTTTAGGGATGATTACATAGCTCCATACTTATGTACACATATATATTTGTGTATATAAACACCTCTTACCAAAATTTCAGCTAAGAAGAATGTCAGCCTAGCAGCAATGTGACTTGTACCATGAAAAGAATGATGTTTGAGCAGGCGAAGTGAGTGAGGAGAATATTGGCAAGGAGAACAAGATGATGCTTTTGAGAAAAGTGGAGCTGCATCTAGCTTTTGCATTTGGAAGATTCAACACCTGTCACATAGAAGCCAACAAAAGCAGGATATTAGAATGCAAAATTGTTGTTTCTTTTAGAACTGTTATGGACTCAGTAAAGATCTCTTTCCTAAAACATTCATTTTAGCTAAAATGAATTTGTCGAGTTCAGAAACCAGTTTCCAGCTCCAGATGAAAAATGAACTTGTTTTGATTTATGTATTTAATATCTCACACTGAAAATGTAAAACTACAGCAGTTATTTTATAGTGACTGAGATCACAAAATATAGGGGTAATTTATTATATTTATTATTTTGCTTTATAAAACTATAAATCAACATTATTGAAAATTAAATGTATGTTAGACTGTGAGGGACTTTTGACGTATAACAATGTTTTACATATGACTTTTGAAGACATGACGTTAATCTGAATTATTCATGGGAACCTTGGATTTTTCTTTGACTTAATCAAATTAATAAAATAATTTCATTTCTAAAACTTATGATGGTCTGCAGGAGGAAAGCAACAGTAATGAATTTATCTTTAGTGGGGTTTTTTTCTTTGTTTTCTATAGGACTGTAAGCAAACAAAAGAGAATGCAATAATCCTAGGGGTTTTATACTTCGCTTTGTAGTAGAACTTGATTGTAGGGCTACTGTTTAGGATCTGTCACTAGTCCTGTTATAAACTCTATAGTTCAGGAATTATTTCAGCTGTAAAAATTGATCAGGACAGAAACTGCAATGGAGGTCTCAGAATAAATGCAATTTTTAAAATCAATTATTAAAAAACCACATTAATTTACAAATGTCAATATCCATTTACTAGAGTAGATTGGTTATTTCAAGTGTTCCATTGTGGTTTGGGTTTTTTTTCTTATTTTCTTCTTTTTTTTTTTTTTTTTTTTTTTTTAATTGTGGGAGTGTTTTATGGTCTTAGTAAAAATGAGATGTGAACTACAAAACCAGCTTACTCTTTACTGGCCCAGATTTAGGTACGATATTGCCAATGTGTTTTCAAATCTGGCCTGTGTACACTCAGGCCATTCCAGTGATAAGTTTCTTGTACTTGCACACCCAGACATGTTATTTTGCTTCCCTGTACATCCCATACTGCAGTCAGATCAAATATGCAACTCTCTAAAATGGACCTTTAAAAGGCTCTGTAGATGTAGCTTTGCTGCAGCACATACTTGTCTCTATCATACATTATCCTGCAAAGGAATGGCATGTCCAAGAGTACAACATATGGCATTTTAAGTCTATTTTAATTTTCAAGAGATGGTAGTCCACATTAGTGTATTCTGTATTTTTAAAATAACCAATACGATGAAAAGGATCACATGTGTGATTAGAAGCAATATTTCTAAAAATATGTGTCCAATGTAAAACTTCAAAGTTTACGCTTCGGCTCCAGGACCCATATTTAGCTAAATATGAGAGCTCTTAGGGAATTAAATACTAAAAAATCCAGATTACTTATTCAAATGATTGAATACAGATTTAAGATAGAATCCTGGGACCGTGGAGGTCAATGGGAATTAGTTATAGATTTGGACAGAGATAGGTTTTTAGCCTTAGTTCTTAAGAAAGAGAATTTAAAGATGCTTAGCAGCTAAACGTGCAGACAGAGAGCCAGCAGGATTTTCAGTAGCATTCTGCTGCTTATGTCCATATGGCATCAAGGGGAACTGAATACCCACATGCATTTGAAGATCTCTCCCCAACTTTATGTACACTACCTACAGTCTGAATATTGTGCATGTTTTTACCCAGCTAAAGGACTCATTCAAACACAGTTATGGGAATTTAAGTGTTAACCTCTCATTTTTTTGAAAATGTTGGTTGTGTATCCCTTCATAACATGTCATCATAACACCCATGTCTTCTTCCTGGTGAGAAGACGAGCAGAGGTGAGATTGCTTAGCCAAGAGAGAAGCCTGTCAGATGTCTCCTCCATGCTGGATAGACAGGATGCTGCCAGAGGATGGGCATATACTCGAAGAGGCACACAAGCCCTCCCACACAGTGGGAAACATTGCCTTGTGAGGGTCATCCACTCTGGGTGAGCTATTATTTGGTAAGCAACCTTTCACACTGAGCAAAGATTTGTGCAGGTTGGTGGTGCAGAGACCCCTGGGGTAAACAGGCATATAAGCTGACCTACTGCTGGACCCACAGTTGTGGAGTTACAGCAGGCTGGATGAGCGGTCTGGATCAGCAGCTGGAGCCTCCAATGGGCATGGGGAATTGGTGCTGAGCAGGTGTGCTGGTAGCTGTGTCTTTGCTCTCACACTGTATTTCCCTTCCAGATCACGGCTAGAACACAGTTTAAGACAATTTTTCTGTAGTTTGGGCTTTCTGTTTAAGGCATATTTGGGCATATTGTATTGTTACTGGGATTTTATGGGTGAATGTCCTTTAATAGTCTCTCTTCCTGATTGCTATGTTGTCTGTTCCCTTCAGGTGGCAGAAGCACCTATCTGTGTGGTGTGGTTTTGAATAAAACCATGCCTGGAACCCCCAAAAGTTACATAAGAGAGTCCAGAAAAGATCAATATACTTCACCGTTAGACCCTGGACTGTGGGTTTTGGGTTTCAAAACTACAGTGTGAACTTTAGTTCTGCGACTGCATAGAGAAAACTGGATTGAGCAAGAAATGGATCTTCCAAATGCCTTCCTGTGCTCTAATTGACTTCAGGAGAAAAGAAATTATTCCTCAGAGATGACTTGTCAGCTGTCCTTCATCACATCATCAGTTGTACTCAAATAGAAGGTTCCTTTTGGCACATACTCCATACTGCAATCTCTTAACTGATAATTAAACTCGCATTTCTGAAAAATTTCCATGAGTTGCAGCACGTTTCATAGTTTTAAGGGACTTATTTCAACTTATGGTCTTGGCATGGCTGCTGGAAAACATAAGGAAATAGATGATTAGCTACAGCCTTCCCAGTAATTTCGAAGCCTTCATGAACACTAGCTCAAATTGTAGTGAGTACTAGAAGAAGAGTAACGTATTGAAAGCTTGACTGTTGCTTTCCATGTAAATTAGAAAAATAACAAGTCTTCTAGGCTAGCTATTACCTTTATTTTTATATAAATCATGTGTCTAATAGTTATAAGGGGGTTTACATTTCTGTGCAAAAAAGAAATCATAACAACAAATTTAGAGCAGGACATGTAATCCATCTCTACAACTCTCCTGTGGAGTCTTCAAATGGGAACACAGACAAGCAGAAGATAGTCTAGGTTTGCGGGGATGTGGGCAAAACTGAGTGCTGGAAAGGTACAATGTGTTAAGGCCAATCTTTACTAGAAGAACACATGGACCTGCAGTCCACTAGTGGAGAACCAGCTGACTTTGACTCTTCTGATTTTTTCCTTCCAGACACAGACGATGCCTTGCATGCTGACTCCAGTAGAGTTGTAGTTGTTTGGGCTGAGGGACAAGTCTTGCATTTCTTCTCATGCTTATCTCCTCTGTTGGCACAAATGAGGCAGACAAAAGCCCATGACTTTACTGGAGTTATCTTGCCTCTTCTGGCCATATGCTGCCTAAACAACTTGCTTTGCCTGCACTTTTGTTTCATTCTTCATTATTTAGTGTCATCTTAGTTGTCTTTCACTTCCTGTTTGTGATGCTGTAAGTAGCAATGCTACTCCTGTTTGTCCTTCTTGTAGTTTGCCAGGCTCCTGAACATTAACAGTACTACTGTCATTTGATTCAGACACTGAAATCTTTTGATAAAATGAGAGGGGAAGCTGCCAGGTCTGAAAGGGTCTGATGAAGGTACAAGACCAAGGAAACACTCAGTGTCCCCCAAAGATAGTAAATTCAGCACAGAAAAAGAAATACTTTTTTCTATCTTGCAGAGTTAACTCTTACTACCACAGGATGTTGTTGAGATCCAGAATTTAGAGACAGTTTGGGATTAAACAGCTAATTTGACGTAGATATAAAATACAATTCCAAAGACAGAAACATTAACAGAAAAACTTCTATTTCAGAGTTTATTTCTGGGTATCAAGGTTGGAATATAATCTTGATTGCCAGGAGGAGGTGAGGAAGATATTCTGTCATGGGGAGATAATAGGATAGCTGCCTACCTCTGAAGCTTCTCATGTTGACCAATGCTGGAGACAGAATACTGGGGCAGATGGACCACATTTCTGGTTTTTGTGTAGAAGTTCTAATTTCTTCTGATATGATAGATGAAAATCTGAATATCTAAATGTGGCTGTATCTTAATAGTTAAAACTTCAACACAAAAGAAACATGCATTTTCATGCAGTTCTTTGAAAAATGTGTTTTTCCTTTTTCTTTGCCCAAATACAATGAGATAAAATAAAACCATTTAGCTAACCATTACAACTAATCACTGTTACACTGAAAGAATTGTGTTAGTGCCAAGCCCTGAGGTAAGCTTATGGGTGGAGTTCTTTCTGCCTACTGTAATACTAGTATTATTATAATAGCAATGTCACAGAATATTTTCAGTATTTCAAACTATCAATGAGTTATAGGCAAACTTTTATGTATTCCAGAACTGATTCTTTGCCCTTTGTCTCAAAACCCGGTAACTGGATGACTCTTGTGAATGGCTTCTTGAATTAGTCAATATTTTCAAAGTAAGAAAATTTCACACTTTCATTCCATAGGGGGGAGAAAAAAAAGCAAAACAACAAAACACCCAAAGGAAAAAAGAAAGGAATGCTAAATTCCTGTAAAGTGCTTGATGGAGCAACAAAGTGAGGAAACTCCTAATTGCCTCTCTTAGCTAGTCCAAGCATGCTTTGTTATTACAGCATGCAGATTGCATTAAGCAGGGTTCCAAGATTTCAAGCTACATGGAGGGAATCTCAGGCTCTTTGTGTGTACATATGCTTTACAAGCAAATGTTGAGTAGCTTTGTTGTGGTTTCGTGAAAATATTTTCAAGTACACATTGAAATAGAGTGACTAGCTGTAAAATCTACCAGTGGCTTGTTTTTATCATTTTACACACAGAGTAGTCTTCTTAACCATAGCTGGTTTGTTTTTAATGTAGGTAAAGGAACAGGGTTTGCATGGCTGTGCTGCATTAAGACACAGAAGAAATTCAGAGCAGGCTGTGGAGGCTGGGATTGTGCTATAAGCTTTGTTCACTCGGGCTCCTGAAAGATTCCTTGTGAGGAGAGTCCTAGTGACTGTGTTCTGCAACCATATGGCTGATCTATATGTTTTCCCTACTGAATACTGATCTGTGCCACTACCCAAATATGCAGTACAAATGAACAGAGAATGTCATTCCTCCTCCTAACCTTTACCCCACGTTATAGAGTTCAGATGAGACAGAGAACTTCCTACTGACTTTCTGCACCAGCTAATTTTAATCTTTAAATACCTAAAGGGGAAAATGCATATGCATTTCTCAAAAAGCAGGCTTTACTTTTTGACTGAAACTCTGGAATAAAGTACCAGCCATGGAAATGGCACTGAGGGAGCAATACAAGGCAGGCAAATGTAATTACAGCCTAGGCAGAGGTGAGGTATGGAGGGGCTGAAGAAGCCCCCTAGCCAATAACCCTATGTGTGGGTTATCCATGCCTCCATTTGTTTGTTCTTCATTATTTGTATTACATGCCATAGTACCGTGGCAATGGGGATAATGAAATCCTTGTATTGGATGGACTGCTGCAAGGGAAGAATGAGAGAGCATCTAAAAATGCTCTTAACCAGAGCCTTATCACAGAAAAACAATAACTCCTACTGCTCCCTCACAGGCTCCCTGTCAGCAGAACATTAGGAGGAGAGATTTCACCAGGATACGTCTGGTGCAGAGCCATGCCTTTTGTCACACATTAAGCAGATTTTGCTGAATTTAGCTTCCTGCATCAATGTAACCACCTACCTGGTTTAGTATGAACCAGACAAATACAGTTATAACAGGTTTGGAACATTTGGAACACTCCCCATCAGGGATGTGTATTTGATAAGGAAAATGCTAGAGCGTGGGTAAATTTATCTTAAGCCATGACAGACAATGGTCTGTCACTAACCAATACCAAGAAGAAAAATGTGGTAGATCAGCTATCAGATAAAATATTGGACAATGACTTAATCCAACTCTCTCAATTTTATCTCCTATTCATGAGGTGCTGAACTTTTGAGTCTAATCTTCATTTTCCTGTAATCACAGTCAGACAATAGTGATTTAAACCAGAGCATATGATCTTCCTGGTCTGTATCACTCAGCTAGCAAACAACCAATACTGAATCATCTTCCTTAATAAATCAGTGGATTTAGAAAAAGCCTGGGCAGAGTGGACTAGCAGCTCTTAGAAAAGTGTTTCTTAAACAGGCAGGGACAGCTTACGAACTGATAGGCCTCCAGTGAAGAAAGGCGCAGTGTTATTGATTAAAGTCCAAGTACAACATACTTGACTGGAGCTTTTGTAAATTTCACTGCTCCTTTGCTTCACTTTAACCTTAGGAGGATATACACAAAATACTATTTTTAGGTATACTGTTTGTTCCTTAAGGGAACAAAGAGAAAGTCTTCTTCTTTGACCTGATCCTATATTTCCGGAGGGGTACACTTTTATTTGAGTTGCCAGATCAAATTACTGACAATCCATTATAATATTATTATTAAGTAAATAAGTGAATGCCTCAAGTAAAAATCTTGATTGTGTTTATTGTCTTCTGAGCTCAGTAAGCCAGTTTTATTTATATAATGTATAAAAATATTTGGTCAATAAGCAAACACTACTAAATAACTCTTCAGGAACAAGGAACGTCTTTAATTGTTTGTTTTTTAAAGCCAGACTGTTTTACTTACTTCTGGAGCTGGTGCCAAGAAAGAGAGGCAGATCAGGAGAATGGGTGCCTGTTGTGAGCAGTAACAGGATGCCAGAACTGATTCACCTTTGTCAAACCTGTAGTTGTTCATGTAGGGCAAAGTACTGGCTTTTTGTTTGAAAACATATGTTGAGAAATGGGCAGAGGATATACTCTTCCGTTCTCTTTGTTCTCTTCAGTGTTGGGGTTTTTTTGACAAATTTGGTCTTTACAGGATTGGCTGCAGTGGACTAGCAAGGCAGATAGTGCTGTGCAGCCCATAAGACTCAGCACTGCTGTAGAAGGAGGAGGAGGGAGGAGCCCTTCTGTTTTTCTTTCATTTAAATTCATTGCATGTTTACCAAGGTGAAAGGATTAGTGCCTTGGAGATCACTTGCTTTCATAAGCTTTAAACTAGAGTAGAAGAAGTTTCAGGTCTTGATTCTCTTCCAACAGCCCGCTCTCTCTCAGCAAGGCATATAGGAGCAAGCTGAGACATATTGATTGCCAGCAGACTCTTCCAACAAAATTGCCCTGTCTCAATCAGTTAAACTGGGTGGGAAGAGATAACTTTTGCCAGTTTTCTCCCATCATCTCTCTTAGTATGTGGTGAAACACCCAGGGCATTCCTTAGGGTTTTATAATCAAGACGAAATACTCCAGATTTCTCTATCCAAATAATGTCAAAACTCTAGCACAAATGTAGCTATACTTCACATAGCTTGTGGCCTTTTTGTGTCTTATACAACTTGCTGAAATATATTGGTTCTCTTCATGTTTCATAGAGGGGAAAAAGTTTAAAACCAGACAGGAAATAGGAATTTTTATTTCCTTTTTGTCCCTATTTAAACCTAATGTGAATGGTAGGTAATGTTTAAATTGTTGCTCTCCTGAAATACACTTCTGGTGGGATGTATGTGTGACTGATAGCAATGAAAAAAAAAAGCCAAGCCCAAGTCATAAAAACTATCTGACTCACACAGTTAATTCCATCCAGAACACACTGAACTCCAGAGCAGCAAACTTAAAACTGACTGAATTTAACCAGATTGCTTTCTCTGACTAACATTTTCAGAAAATTATTATAATATTTTTCATGGTGATTGTTTTAAAGCAACAGCCAGCAATGATGGTTTGTTTACTGATTTGAAACAAAATACTCTGAAGGTATTTAAGGGACAATAAGAGGAATCTCTTACTTTACTAGAGAATAATCCAATTTCCAGTTCCCAAATGGATTAACTACCAGACTGAAGGTCAGATGTTTTGCCTAATCAAGGCTACTGGATCACTGCTGAGGCAATCAGAGCTGCCTTTCTGCTTCTGGCACTGTCTAATGGGTCTAATTCTTATTGGAAGAAAAATTAAGATTCCTTGCAACCAGCTTGTCCATTGCATTTTAAGTGCTCAATGATAACATTTTTTTTTTTTTTCTCTACAGTGGCAGAGAGAAAACCCCAGCACAAGGGATCTGGAGCACGAAACAACCTTATAAAAGCAAACCAGTGCAGAGTGCAGTCTATTAGGCAGTTTGGTCTTGAGAGCAGGGAGTCAAGAGTTTCCAACTCCTGGTTATAGTTCCACCACTGACTTACTGGGTGCCCTGGGCGAGTTATTGCCTCTCTTTGTGTCTCTCTAGAATAGCAATTACAATGCCTAACTGTGCCTCAGTAATGTTAAGCAGATTAATTGAATGCTGTATTAATCTGTTGTCATGATTGAATCTGAACAGTTCTTTCCTATATCAACAGTCCCAATTCGCTACCTGATTCAAACCTGGAGTAGTGCACTGCAAAACCCTTGATCTCTATGACCTCTTATAAACCCACTGGTAGCTTCTCATAGGCATGGAGGGTAACTTCTTCCTACTTTCTAGAGTAAAGGAAAGAGAGTGTTGTAGAAATTAATGAAAATTATTTTTCCGCTTCTGTAATAATGATGGTGCACCTTTTTCTATGAGGAAATTCATGAGCCAAAGATGGCTCAAAGCCAGAAGTTGAATGGCATCCTTTTTCCTGTTTTCTTCCTTATTTGCTATCTTTTAATGCACTCTGGTTTAAATGTGATCATGGGTGAGCTTCCACAGCTTACCAGGTCAAAGAGTATTGACTTTTTGTCTAGTATGTAGTTCAGCTTCTTTGTTACTGCAGAAAACCCAAAATTAGCCTAGTGTAGAAAGATTGTTCCAAAAGCCCATGTAAATTACATTTCTGCTGAGCAAGACTAATGTAGCTGAGCTAGGACAAAGCACATTACTGTAGACACAATATGGTTTTATTTACAATTACTTATTGTGAAAAACACTTCCCCCCCCCCCCCCCCCCGCCCCGTTCTAACTAGATTTTCGTGTATCAGTGCTGCATTCTGAATAGAGAGATACAATAGGGATTACATTATTGTTTTATGTATAAGAATAAATACCAGAGTCAGCATTATTTAAACCTGGAGAGATGTTTTCTCTACAGAGGAGTTAGGTGCTGCAAATACTTATTTATTTTCTCTAAGAAGATGTTAAATGGAAACTTCACGCTGACAGTTATTTGCATCATGGTGCAACCTGTGTTAGAATCATTAGTGGTTTAAATGTCATTACCCTATTACTAAGGAGGCAATGACTCTCCAGGTGTTGAAATTTCAGGATAGTGGATTATAACCAGAGTTGTTCAGCAAATATTGAAGCGTTTCCCCGTATTTAAGCCTCCATATTTTTTACTTCAGTGGCTGTGAAGGTAGTTACTCTGTAAATCAATATGCTGCGGTTTTGTTGGTTCCATAGTCCAGAGACTGAAACAAAAGGTGTGAAGTTACCCTATTCATCTTAATGGGGTGTTAATGACTTCAAAGGCTGGTTGTGACCATTTAAATGTGAATGCTATTAATCACCAGGATAAAACACAAACACCCAGCTTGAGTCATGGAAATGTAATTGCACAGGGCAGAGGGGTCCAATTTTGGCTGCTGAATGAACATGCATGTTTGGAAATAGAAATGAGGGGGCTGGAAATCCCTTTTTGCTTTGACAAAACAAAGGTGAAAAAAAACCCCTAGCTAATGCTTCACTGCAGTTCTAGAAACGTATTGCTACCACAATCACAAATTAGGTAGTCTGCAGGAAACGAGTAACTCTCAGCAGTGCTGTCATTTTGATTATTGGTACAAGACAGCAAAATACAAAATTAAATTTCCTTCCAAACAGTTCTCCTGTGTACTTTGATCGCAAAGTTCATTTTAATAGCTGTGTCCCCCACAGCCCCGCTTTTGGGATTGTTGGGGAAGATTTTACTAGCCATTATTTGAGTGGTAATTTTTTTGATGCCATATAGGCTCAGTGACTTCAACCTGTATTATACTTGCAACATCGTATGGTTTGGGGGTGGGAGTGGTGGAATGATGCTGACATTTTCTGTCAATTTGGACACACAGGGTATACCAGTACTTACTTTTCAAGAGCAGCAGTATTTGGAAGGTTTTGAGGGGGGCGGAAGCAGTCAGCAACTATGCTGCTGTGGGTGCTTAATGGCCTTATTGTGACTATTCCATTCGATTTTGTGCTCCTCCCTCTTGATGTTACTTCTTGCGCTGTCTCTGCTGGAAAAGGGCCCATTCCTCTGTGGTCTGCTGACACAGGGAGGAACTGACTGGTGATTGTGAGCTCCACAGTTGTGTTACTAGTAAAAACGACTATACATTTCATCTCTCATTTTCCTGCCTTTTCCTCCTTTTCTACGTGTGAACATGGTTGAACCATATAACTATTTCAACTTCACTTTTCGCTAAACCTAGCACATCTGTCACAGTTTCAATATCCTGCAGAGTCACAGCCTTTTTAAAGGAATCACAATTTATATAAACTGTGGGTGGTGAGAGATGTATTCTGCATACAGTTTAGGGAGAAAAGCAAGAAAAAGCAGAATCACTTATCCTGCACGGATGATAAGGGAGGGTTTCCACGTGAGGTGAAGCTAGTAGAGTGGAGCAGACCAATGCCCATTTTATCCTTCTCACAGGTTTGTTTGGAAGTGGCAGAATCTGCTGCAGTTCAATACCATGACCTTATGCAGCTCCTACCTTTCTACTGTTTTTCTCCCTTTTTGTTTTATTTTTTTTTCTTTCTGTTTTGTTTTGTTTTGTTTTGTTTTGTTTGTTTGTTTGTTTGTTTTCAGGACAGGATTTACTGCGGGAACTCTCCCTGCCTGAGCTCCTCTGTTCATAAAGCAGGTGGCCTATGGCCAGGCTGTTCTCACCATGGGTGCTGAGAGCCTCTGCTCTTCTCTATGATTGCTTGTGCACCCTTTTTAGTGGATGCCCCCTCAGTCCTACTCTGTTCCCCTGCCCTGGCTTTTCTTCAATCTCTGGATGATGTTTCCAGTATCAGTTTTTCCCAGACACTTCCATTCTGACATGCTTCTTGTTTCACTTACTGATGCACCATCCCTGAACAAACACTTATTATTTTTGGTCTGGAACCAGGTGTTTTGCATGAGGGATTTGCCTAAGAGCTCTGGTGTCATCTTTCTCTTGCCAGGTGATATGGCCTGTAGCCTCATGATCGAGATTGGACTACATTATCTGTTTTAAAGTGACCTGCATTCTTTTCAACTAATTTATCCATGTAGTAGGTCTTTTGAGAGAATGGCATTTTTACAGTCTTTTTCTCTGTGTTTATGATATAAGGACCTGAAAGGGCTGTTAGTAAACATGTATCTTAAATAATTACTGGAACAAAATCACATTTGTCATGATTTCCTATTGTTGGAAAGTGTAATTCTGTTACAAGACATAATTTCTATACAAATTACGTTTTTTCTCCTGTTGTTTCCTGCTCTATACACGGTCTCCTAGCAGCTTCCCAGAGACTCCTCTGGACCAGGGCTGGAGACAGTCTTGGCTAGGCTAGCTATTGTATAGCTCTGGAGCTTGAACACTTTGAAGTGGTGAACCAGATAAGATATAGAAATATAGCTTCTTTTCATTCAACTCCTCCTACAGAACAGTCCTCCACAGCTGATTGAAGCAGAGCTGTCAACATCTTCATGGCTATGTCATGCACATATCACATGGGCCACTGTGTGAGGAGAGGAGAAACCACACCAGTAGTTGTTACAGTGGGGACAGTTACACGTCATGTAGTTTGGACTAACATAATCATAAGTGTTACCTACACATAAAGCCATCCTCTTGCATCTCCTTGACCACCTTTGGATTCAGCCAACAGGGAGCCATTCTGAAGTCACTAACTTTTGGCTTCACAAGAAAATCTTTGTTCTGATGCTGATATGACTTCTGGCTGGTTTGTTTTGAAGATAAGGCACTATTGGGTTTTTTGTGTCTCTTTCAGAAACAAGGTGCTGTGCCAGAAATTATTTTTTTTATAATTATAACATCTTCTGTTGAGAAACCTTCCAGGTTACTGCCCACTTTCTTCCAGAGGTAAACAGTAGGATTCTTCAGAGGAGAGAAACAGGAAATTTACTCCATGCAATCTGCTTCAAATTATCCTGTAATGACTTTTGAATCAGAGAAAGCTTCCGTGTCTTTTAATATATTTTATTGCTTCATTGGCTGCTTGTCAAAATTTGCATCTTGTTTAAAAAACAGAAAACGAACCTTTCTGAGAGAGGAATGCTAAATTGCCCTCAATGATCGTGAGCGTTTCTTCAAAATAGTTTTGTAAGTGTTTATTAGGGAAAGTTTTTACTCTTCTGAAGAAGTTTTGCAAGTGCCTGCTTTCCAAAATATTCTTTAATTTTTACCTAATTTTAGATGTAGTTGCTCTGAGAGATTTCCACCACTGTTGATATTTCTCTTCATTAATGTGGAAGTCTAAAATCTATGATATGCATTATTTCTTTTATGTAAACTGAATCTCAGTTTCAATATTATCAAATATTATACTAATCTGTCCGTTTTCCACTAATGCTTCCTACAGTGTTACATTGATCTACTTGAAACTGGCAGGCAGTCCTCTCTTTTCCTTTCATTAAACGATCTGCCAAGTCCATTAGATGTTTCTGTGGGGTGATTGGATATAAGCAACATGGCCATCAATCCACACCAGGGTAGCTGTAAGACAGATACTATAAATTCAAGTTCAGGGGTTATGTGTAACCAAATTTTTATGACTGACTTTAGGAAGTAGAAGAGGTTATAAGAAAATGATCTATTTTGTAGAGCAACAGCAACAACATCCAAACAAAAAACCGAGGCTGAGTGAACTCAGAAAGGGTCCATATAAATAAACTCTTGCAGAGCTTTAATGGGAAGGGAAAATGATCTACAGTTCCTTTCCAGAATCCACCTACATTCTGGATTCCTGTTTTTGGGATCTTCAACAGAGCAGCTGTCCTGGGATTTTCTTTGGTTTTAACTCCCACTAAGGTCTTCCAACCTTAAACACAGGTCTTCCACTGCAGACAAGCCTTAAAAGAAGAATAATATGGCATTAAGAGTGTTCATGTTGACAGATACTATCAGGCTGGTAAGCCAATACATATACTCTCATGAGGCTCTACCGCCCTTCCAGCCTAGCACCACACACTCTCCTCTCCTCTGTCTTCTCTGCCTCCCCCACTCACATCCCTGGAGGCTATTGAAGGAGTGGTAATATGGTCACCTGTTCCACCTGAGCTCATCCCTGCTTAGGCTGTGGGGCAGGAGACTGCCCTGACATTCCAGGGAGGTTAATCAGCCCAGCCTCAAAGCCTTTGAACTAAAGCTTCTCTACACATTAGTTCTGAATTTGGCTTTATGGTATTGTCAGGTAGCCTTAAGGTAAAGGACAGTCAAGCTGGTACAAGCTCTTGTTGAATTATAATCAGATGGAATTTATTAGTACTTTTTTTTTGGCATTGCTGACATACTGGCTTTGCATGCCTTGAAAACATCAAAGCTTACAAATGAGCAAGAAACAGCAATGCCAACAGCACCACAGAAAGGAACAGGAAAAGGCTGAATTAAAAAAAAAAAATCATGAAGGGACCGGTACCAGCAAGTGAGTCAGCAAAACCTGTTGTATCTGACAGGTTTCCTGCATCGTCCATGAGAGCTTCCTGCTGCTTGGGAGGCTGGGAGTAGGGCAATGCCAGTTCTGTGGTCCTCCATGGTACCGTCCCTCCTGCCCAGGCTATGGCTCCTTGTTACCACCTCACTGCTAGGCTGTATGCAGCTGTCAGTGAAAGCTATGGTGTCTTTCCACTGTGGGTTGGAAAGCACATGTTTTCAAATGTAAACAGGGAAGGAATTTTTAGATCAGTTGATCCATTATTTTGGAATTATGTTAGGAGTTCAAGTATAAAAAGAACATGTGGAAACACAGCTGAGCAGTTCTACTGTGGGCCCAAACAGCAGGAAGAAATAAACACTTGTAGTAAAGTGATAAAATAAGGAAGGCATAAACTGGAAATATATTTCCTCAAGTGGAATGGCTTATTTTCTTTTAGAAGAAAGTGGTAGAACAACAGTTTTTAATTTCCATGTCAGTCAGAAGGATGATGGAAAATTGTCATAAAGGTTCAACAATGACTCACTTTAGTGACCAGTTTTGTGAGATTTACCGTAAACAGAGCTTAGACCGTCATCGATCAGTATTGTAAAATACAACCTATACATCATGCACATTTATTAGAGCAGACAAAATGAAACAGGAGGTTGAAATTAAAAGTGTCCACCAAAGTGCACAGGGATAAATGGCAGACCAGGGGTCTGCTTGGTAGAAGTCGCTGAGAGTGCAGAATCTGGGCTGTATATGGTCAAGTGAGAAAAAAAATTCCTCTAATAGTCAAGATATCAGTATTTAATATGGACGCTGGCGATAATATTTTAAGGAATGAAAATTGTTACAGCTGTTGGAGGCTAAAGAGCTGTAAGTAGCAGGGCCACAAAAAGTCCTGACTTTAAGGGAAAGAAGACAATCTGTCTAGAAATGATCAGTCATCCCTGAACTAAATGCTAACCTTCTTTCGACACGCATGTGAAGTGCCCTGGTTTTATATGCTGTGACGTCCTTGTGCCTCACCTGTCTGACTAAGGGGGCTGGCAGGGGGAGCCCTGGTGGCTGGTGTGGTGCGTGGGTGTTTGTTGCTTCCCTACGCTGCTGTTACTGCCCCTGTGGGAAAAGCAGTGGGAGTGAATCTAGGAGTCTGGTGTGGTAGTCTAAACCACCTTCCATTTCAGTTTAAGTTGATACACCGAGTTGTAAGCCACGGCTGCTGAGTATCTGGCTCATACCTCTTTCTGGTAATTCCAGCAGAAGAGCAGGATAAACACCTGGAGATGTCTAATACATAAATCCGTTCCTACAGCAAGACTTGTCTGTTAGTTCCCTCAGATGTGAAATGGAAAAAAAAGAAAAAAGATTCATACTAAGTTTTTTCCTGACTCTCTATAAAGAAATCATTGATTAACTAAAAGCTGGTGAACAAGAGATGCCTGGACCAAAGAGAAGGTAGAAACTAAATAATAATGCTTCAATGACTTAAGCATACTCAATGGCAGTCACTAGGTTTCTCTCCCTCAGTTCTATAACCCCATGTTCAGATTTTAGCTGAAAACCCCCACAAAATTAATGAACTAATGTATTTAATAAATTGATTAGGAAATCATAAATATGTTGGATCAAACTCAAGGTCCCATTATTAATCTTCAAGACCACTGATGAACAGGACTCAAAATTTCCCTGGGAGGACTTTTCTCTTTGTATTGATGACATCCTTTGACAACAACATTCTGTCAGAAACTACGAGCTTGTCAGCCTCAAGGGTGAAGCTTGTGGGAGCTGGAGATGGGGCTTCCTTGGCACCAAGGCAAGTGGTTTGGATCTCATTATCAGAGGAAATAAGAAAGGCCACATATCTCATTGCCTTCAGAAAAAAGTCCGAGGCTCACTTTTTCATCTTCACTTTTCCAAAGCTGCTGCTAAAAAATACCCAGGAAGAAGAGACAAAGGCAAAAGGGGAGGCGGGGGGTGGGTGCGTGGAGAGGGGTGGGGAAGAAATATCAAGGCAGAGAAAACAACCTGATTTTGTTTCCAGCTAGCTGTGGGAAGTAGGAAGAGAATTATGTATCTACTGTCCACTATTAATTTAGTGATAATTTATTGTGGGTTGGCATGGATAATTTTATAAGAATCTAAATAGGAAAACATGTATAGATCCATAGTGATTTTTCTCTTGCTTTCAGTTTCAATGTTAAACACCCTAATCACCCAGGTAATCAAAAGAGTGATTGGTAATAACAGATTAGCTACTTGAGAAACTGATCTGTAGCTTTATCAGGGGTGACTGAGGGCACCTTTCCCTGTTGGATACTTCATAATTCTTCGTCTTACTGACGCATTTCTGTATGACTGCCACTGTAACTGCGGCATATGCATGGTAACCTATGAGATAAATTCCTGAGCACTGTTAGCCTTATCATCCTGTCCCATTGTAGTCCTTTCTTAATTACTTCAAAACTCTGGCTTTGGTTGCTGATTTAGAGACATCTTTCAGCTTTCATCTCTCAAATTGAGAAATTTGTTGAGCTACTGATCATTCCTGACTCAATATGGACTTAGTTACAGGGTCTGTAGATGCTGGGGATATACCTGCATTTCACAGTGGAGTCTGGTCCAGTCACAGCCAAGATAACATGATTAAACCAGGACTGCATCCAGAAACAGTGTAGACCCCCACCAGCGCAGCACAGCACTAATGGTAATTCAGTTTGCTGAGCAGCAGGACTGATGGGTTTGGACATGATACTGCATAGAATCACACCGTCAGCAAGTGTCTCCAGTAGGCCCTGTGCCCTGCCTTTGCCGTTGTCTGCTGACATCTTCAAAAATACCAGTGTCCTCCCACCTAACCCAACAGGTTCCTGAACTCCTTTACACGTAACTTTCTACTTGTTGGCATGTGGGCATGAGAAACACTCATGTTTCAGGTCCTTATCTTTGCTTGCTCAGTGATCACCTCTCCTTGTGGCATTTTCTCCTGTCAGGAAGAGATGATTCAGCTTTCAGGCTTCTGTGAACTCCATTCATCTGGATTAGACTCAAAGACCCCCTGCTTGTTGCAGAGGTGGAAATTCCTATGGCAAGAAGATAGCTACAAAATGATGGCACAATTTTTAAACTGATCCATCTCATTATGGGGACAAGCTTTGATTCTTTCTGGACATAGACTATTTCTGGAACAAATACGTGCCTAAAACTAGTTGGGTCACATTTCATTTTAGACACATATGTAGACTCCCTTGATTTCATACATTTGAATATGTCTCTTAGACCTTGTTGGCTATATGTGAATACAGAATAATGGTTATAGGTAATGATTATTTGTTCCTGTAGTAATTTCCTTCTTCATCTTTCCCCTATTATGAATACAATGAGTTTCCCCAGCTGGAAAACAGCTTTGCAGGAAAGGGCTTGGGAGTTCTGGTGGACACCAAGTTGAATATAAGCCAACAACATTCCCTTGCATTAAAAAAGGCTACTGCTATTCTGGGCTGCATTAAGAAAAGCATTGCTAGCAGGTCAAGGGAGATGATCTTTAGCCTCTGCTTAGCCGTGATGAGGCTACACCTGGACTGATCTGTGTACAATTCTGGACTCCCCAGTTTGAGACATGGACATACTGAAAAGAGTCCAGTGAAGAACCATGAAGGTGATTAAGGGACTGAAGCACCTCTCCTATAAGGAAGAACTGTGTGAGGTGGGACTGTTCACCCTGGAGAAGAGAAGGCTCAGGGGCAACGTCATGAATGTGTATAAACATCTGAAAGGACGATTCAGAGAAGACAGCGCTAGACTTGTTTCAGTGGTGCCCAGTGTCAGGACCAGAGGCAATGGGCACACACTGAAATGCTGGAGGTTCCTCCTGAACATCAGGAAACACTTTTTCACTGTGAGGGTGACTGAGCACTGGCACAAGTTGACCAGAGCGGTTATGAAGTCTACCTCCTTGGAGATATTTAATAGCTGTCTGGACGTGGTCCTGGGCAACTGACTCTAGCTGGCCCTGCTTGAGCAGAGTGTTTGGACCAGAAGACCTCCAGAGGTCACTTCCATCCTCAACCACTTTGCAATTATATGTCTCTGTGTGTGTGCATGTGATATATGAATCGCACATTAAAATCAGTCAATGGATTTTCTAATGGGTCGTAAAGGCCTAAAGAAAACCTTTCAAGGACTATCTGAGTAGCTAAAAATGGTATGATTGGTCTTGGAAAGGTGTTTATCAAGCTTTTGGCAGTTTTTACTGTCATTAACCTACTTTCTTTCTCTGATCATAACTAACTAGTATTTCTGCATTTGTATCATTGTTCCTCTAAATGGCTAGTTGCTTCTGCCAAGGATCAAGCCTTTGATGTAAAAATCTCTAGCCTTTGGAAATGTGCCTTGGGTTCTAGTATAAATTGCAACTGTAAGATGCAGGTATGATGTATGATGAAACTGAGGTATCTTGCTGTAATGTGATTTTATTTGATATGGCTGTAATCTGCTTAGAGGCATGTCTCTTATCTGCAACCAAGCTTAGGAAAGATATATTAATTTTGCTGTGGTGAATTTCAGGAAGTGTATCTAGATTTTTTTAATGTTGCAGTCCCAGAATTGTTTACCTGGTGTTTAAAAAAAAGTAAGTTCATAGTCTTGGTGAATGTTGTATCTGTCTTCATCTTAACCAGAACCCTTTAACTGCCTGTGTACTGATGTGTCATATTTCCTTTTATGATTAAGCCATTTAGCAGAGCAGAGAGATGTGGGTCTACCATTGCATCTGACTCAGGAAAATGTGTGGGTCTGACAAAGATGGGACAGATACATGCACAGTTCTTTTGGGAGCAGCTACCTAACAAGCAGGGAGGTGATCAGCGAGCTGTTTTTTTCCAAACACAGAACCTAGCTGCCACCTCGTGCTGAGGTGGAAGCTCCAGTAGTCTAGTAGACAAACTAAATTTTATTAATAAAACATTATAGTCTAAATTAGATTGAAATTTTGGAGTTACCAGAAACATGACACTGACAGTAAACTTGATATGAATGTTTATTTCATTCAACATAAAGAGTGTGGTCTCTAATTAAGAATGTGTTTCTTCTGTCCAGTCATGACAAATGTGTTTCTTATCTTAAGAATGACCAGTAAATAAATTCTTACTTTGTTACTGGGTATTCTGTGAATATAGAAATTCTCTTCTGAGGGTAATAACAATGCTAATACTGCATTAATAAAGATAAAGACATAAACCACAATGCTGCAATAAATATGTCTTGCTCAATGCAGGGACACTACTCTAGCTGAAAATTGTCTCAGAACACCTTAATGCTTTCTATTGCTACAGCTGCAGAATTAGTAAAAGCACATTGCTAAGGGAACCTCTATTAATGAGATTTATAAGAACACTAATAGGTAAATCTAAAGCTATCAATGGTAACACAAATTAAAACAACTCAGACTCTTCACAATTCCGGATTATAAATATTCATAATTGTCCTGTGCTCTCATAGGTATGAGTATTTCTGAGCATATTTATATATTCAATATTTGTATCCCTATGCAAAGATAAAATAGGTCCAAATATGTCTGTCCTATACCACTGAGGAGATACTACATCAGCTCAGTGTGTAAGGATTAAGTCATGTCACTTTAGTTATTAATAAAGCAGATTTTATAATTTATACATATAATTAAAGTACATTTATACCTCAAAGTGATATTTATGTTATTTAAACCTTTTTTTCACTTGCTGCACACAGTATTAATATGTTCTTTTTTGCCTGCTTTTCTTTTTCCTGTTCTTAAAGAGATGAAGATGAAAAAGGAGCTTAATGTTAAAGGTACTGGAAATCGAAACAGTATTAGAAAGACAAAATATTTAATGGTGTCATATGGTTATAATATGGTAAATTAATGTCAATTACATGGTGATAATATCAATGTATGTAATATTATGTTTATAATATGCTGTAGTGTTGCACAAAGTGAAAGTTGTCTAGTTTATAAATATCAGTTGAATATCTGCAGTATTAAAATCAGCTTAATTGGCCTATATTTAAACTTACTGTCTGTTCAAACTCAAGGGAGTGCTCACTTAGCTATTTCAGAGCACTCATCTGAAAACTTGTGTTTTTTTTTTTAAACAGCACTAGCTGAAGGGCTAATTTTAATCCTATTTTCTCTCTACAGAAAAATAGGTGGGAATTTCCATTTTCAAAAGACTAGACTCAGTCTAGTTCTGATCTCACTCAAGTAATTGGTAAATAAATTATTTTTTCCAAACAGATTCTTAGTGTTTTTCTTCTGTTATCAATTTCAGACTTTCTCAGAATTAATTTCTTATTTTGCAATAGGCATCTGACACATAATTTCACTGCAAAGTGCTTTTTCTTTTACTTTCTTTCACTACTTTTCTCCAGAAAAACTCATTTTTCACCTGCCATTTACCCTCCTACTTTGTGCATTCTGAGTTTCTTCGCTTTTGGCAAGGTCAGCACTCAAAATGTCTTATTTCTGAACTCCTAGTTCTTATAAACATTGCAAAAGGTGGTAGTTTGGCTCTTAGGATCAGCAGCTTCGCCCTGAGAATGCTTCACAAGATAATGCAGTAGAACATACGTGATTTCTTCTTTATATTTTTATTGAAATAAGAAACAAGGAATATATTCCACTGCAAAATGACAAAGGTTTGTTGTTGTTGCTTTTGGTTGTTTTTGGTTTTGGGGTTTTTTTTGAGCTTTTTAGTTCATAAATAGCTTTGAATCACTTCACCTAACTTCTGCAGAAAAACTTGATGCCTTAGTGAAGAATAAAAGACATTGTGAGGACTGTCAGCCAATGTGTGATATCCCCAGACCGCCACCCATGTACATCACACATCTGCTGTAGTGTGAGTAAGCTCAACAGTACACAGATGTACACAGAAACAATTTCAATGATTTTCTTTGACTGCCTTTAACTATTTCTGCTAGAGTCCTTTAAGCAGCACACACCAGCAACACTGAATCAGGAAAGAGCAAAGGGGAAACCAGTAATGAGATACAGCAAGAAAATCCACAATCAGCACCAGCTGTTGCCCAATTAAACTCAACATTTCACAGGTGTTCACAAGAGGATACAGAGTTTTGCCTATGCCAAAGTACCTTTCTAAATAACCCTTATAAGAACAATACAAAATTAATTTTCTTTACATATTTTTAAAGCTTTAAAATTTTGATATGTCAATAGTAACAATTTTAAAAACTAAATGTCTCTCTCTCCATTTTTGACATCATACTCAAAACAAAAAATGTCAGAGTTAATAGCTGAAGTGTCTATCATTCTTGTCTTGGCTTTTCTGAGCTACATTATCTTTTCTACTGCCATTCTTAGTTAATATCTTTCTAAGCAGTTTTTATTACTATTGCTTTGTATTTATAAGTCCCAAAAGTTGACGATCCATTTGGACATCAGGATATTGCATGTGGCTTAAATGGATATGTTTATCTATGTCCAGATACGGCCTGATTTTTGAAACAGCAAATTAATGTACAGTACAATCCTCTCACACCTCTGCATGTGGGCACTACTGATGATTTAGCAAGTATGCATTGATGCTGCTTTGTGATATGCTTGCTTTGTGATTGCACAGAGGACCTTGGTCTCCAGGGCTGGCATTTTAATAGCTTTAGTTAGCATCTTAAAGCATGAAAATCAACAGCAAGAATCAGAGAGAAAACTAGTAGTCCTGCTATTTTTTATTCATTCCTTTTCAGGAAAACCTTCCAAGTCTTGGAATTTCTGTATGGGTAGACACTGATTTGAATTTCACAATATAAAATTAGGGGCTTAAAAACTAAGAGGTTTGCACTTGATCCACACAGTTTGTATTTACATTGTGTATTCTTAAAGCAAAAGAAATTTAAACATGAATTTATTATTTGCTTCCTTTTGTAATACAAAATTACCTTACAAAGTTCCTTGGCAATTACAGTATTTTGGCTGTCAACTACCTGTTTAGCCCATGGCTGGGAGGTTGGAAGCCCAGGGGAGCTTTATCTCTGCAGTGTAAATGAGATACATATGGTGTCGGTGCTTTAAAGGTTAAATTTGCAACAGAGACCAGTTCTCAGATTTAACCTACAGGGAAACATTTATGATGTTCTCTGTCTCCAATTTATTTTAATAACACTTAATAATACTAACTTGCTCTTAACCAAAGTAATGCCTTTCATGCAAAGATCTCAAAGCACTTTCTGCATAGGAATTAATTTTCACCGCACCCTAATGAGAAAGAGAAGGGGTATTTTACCTGCTTGCAATTTCTCTTTATTAAACTTACCTTCAGTCTAACGTTAAGAGCTTTAGGAGATGGTTAGAGTTTGTATTTTTATACTCCAAGTTTCATTAGCTCTGAACTGGCTATAGTCCTGATGAGCTTTTGTATCTGGAAATTAAGATGGGTCTTCTCTAGAAACAACCAGGCAAAAACTTCCAGGCAACACTGACAGAAAACATAAACGAATAATGAAACACATGATAAAATAGAACAGAGTCATTTGGGGCTTAGAGTCTGATAATTCCTTTTTTTTCTTTTTTTTTTAACTTTCAGAATAAATGTGTTGTTTTTTTTTAAATCTGTCCATGCTGAGCTTTAGAAGGTTAGCTTAGCGGTAGCTCAGCTTTCAGACATGCTTTTCTGTGAAAATATTAATGTAATTCAAAACATTTCAAAAATACAGTACTAGGTATTTAAAATCCTGGTGTGATGCATGCAGAACACAGAGTAGTAACAGTAGGCTAGCAAAAATGCAGCCTATTCGCAAAGGTGAAAGATCAACCTTCACAGTTTAGGGGAAAATAATTGTGGCTTCTTGTCACTTTTTCCTTCTTTTTTTCTCTCATTTTTTTGCCTCTAGTCACAGCAGGATAACATCTGTTCTCAGACAGGAGACAGAAATTTGGCCTATTATACATGTATACAAAAACCATTCACGTAGGGGCTGGTATTCCCGAGTGAAGTATTTTCCTTGAATAGAAAGTCAGAGTGCTTACTGTCAATGTGAGGTAGACCTCTGTGGGGGGTTTTGAGGTAAAATGCAAATTCCTGAAACAATTGTTATGCAGCCCCTCAGAGGGATTACTGTCCCCTGTTGCCTGAGGAAGGCTGGTTACTGCTGCTCTGCTCGGTCAGGAGGAAAGCAGGACTCAGCAGACATGAAATTTTTTGATTGTGTCCCTGCTTATGAGTAAACTTCAGCTCTTGTCTATTGTCTATTTCACCAGTCTACCCTGAGCTATCTTAAGGCTATTATATGTTACAACTGGGCTTTTTCATTTCTGTAGCTGAATCACACATTTGCTTAATCCATCATGGTCATTCTCTGCATTAAAAGAGATTAAGGAAGGCCCTATTGCCAAGAAAGGAGGGGTTTGGTGTAGAAATAAAGAGACAAAATGTTAAGGCTTGCTGTTTATCCAAGCTAAATAAAATTTCCCACGTCTCTGGATGTTAGTTCACTGATGATTTGTGCTATTACAAGAAGTAATTTATTATGCCTGTGTGCTACGTACAAGTAGGGCCAGCAGGTAGTGTGATAATCCCTTCTGCTCTCCTGCTAATGAAAGAGGAGCCTACTGAACAAGGTAGATGGTTTCAAATTTAGTGAGAACCTAAACCAGAAAGCCTAGAAAAGACATGGAGGGGAAAAAGGCTGTGGATAGCAGAGTATCAGACCCAGCAACAGAAGCACCAGATTGTTCTACAATCTCACCTGGGTTGCTCCTTACACAGTGTTTCTCCATTTGCTATTTCTTCCTTTCCATGAGGTTAGGCATTAACTGTTTCTGTTGTTTCACCTTGAACTTTTTTTTTTTTCCCTTGGACATGAATAAAACCCTAAAATGGCAAGTGAAAGCCTTTGCTGACTTCCCCGTGTTTTTCTGCTTTTAATGTGAATAGGCACTGACACAGGATAAAATTTATGCCAGTGAAGAGACCCTGACCGCTGCTGGAATACCATCAAAGTTTCCTCTTCCTCTTCAGGTACTCTGCAAGGAAGAGAATTATTCATGCTAGTCTTGTGGTGGATACACTTACAATATGCACAAAAGAATACACAGCTGGCACAGTTTTCCAAAGAATAAGCAGGACCAAGGGTTTTATGTGAAAATTGGCTATGTCCTAAAAGATGTTCTGCTTCATTAAGTGTCAGGTTTTATTCAGGCCTCATTGGGATAAATTCTTTATAGCCTGTGGTAGATGTAAATGTATGATCATAACTAATGATCCCTCTTGGCCCTAAAAATCTATGAATTTACAGTAATACACTAGGGTTGGATACACCTGAACAGATCCTTTAACACGATCCAGGTCCCAAGGAGCCCCAGTTACTGCTTTCTTGTGCTTTTGGGTTTTACTCATTCTTCCTTGTAATTGTTTCTGAGAAGTCTGAAAAAAATAATTTAATTCCCTGCTCTTTATTTCCTTTTTGGTTTGGCAGGCATTCAGGCTTTTCTTCCATTTGTTTGCATACAAGTATGCAGAGCTACAAGCAACCACACAAACATGTCACTTAAAATGGTAGAATGAGATTACCATAACTAATACAGTTCTTTCTTAATACAATTTTAGATGCAAAGATTGCTAAACTGAAGTGTTAAATGCAAGAATTAAGTGTCATTTGCAGAACCAGATTTTTGCTTTTGTTCCTTTTCCTCATGGGGAACATATGAAGGGTGATCAAACTAGTGTCCCTGAAATGGCTAAGTGTCAATCAATCATGGGGAGTTTGCCTTTCCTTTGTTGCCAGGTTTGGAGCATGGTGATTATCCAGGTGCCATCCCTGCATGCTCTGAGTAGCTGGAGGCATGGAAATGTTTTAAACTGGATGGGTGTTTGATGCAAAATCGGCACAAAGCTTTTGGGCTGTTTTGTGCTCAGCTGCAGGATCTTGAACTTGCACATTGTGTTTTTGTGAGCTTAAATACTAGTAGGTAGAATTTAACTCTATGTATTCAAAATGGCATGAAAGTGTGGGATTTTTTTCCCCTTTTTACATTCCAGTCCTTTGGTTTTCACAGTGCCAGTGCACTCATTTGCCTTAACATGAGCTGTGCTTCTATGTGGACTACATATCTGCACCCTTAGCTGTGAAAAATCTGCGCTTTCCTGTGGACAAGTATTTCATTCAGTTGCATTGCCTTTCAGTCTTCTCAGTCTTCTCCTTTTTGTTTTGTTTGTGTGTGTTTATTGTGAAAATATAAAACACCAAAAAGCACCACTACAAAGCGTATTGTGTGATGCAGGGCATAAAGAGCAAAGTTTATTCCCCTCCCTCCTCTTTGCCAGTTTTTGGAAGGAATGTTACTATTTCCAGTTCAGAAATAGGAGTACGGACTGGCTCTTTCTAGCTGCATATAAGGGCAGTGGTGCCATGCTCTTCTGAATGCTACAATAAATCTCTTCTTTCTGTTTACAGTTCTTAAGTGATTGATTTTAGATGCTTTTAGAGTGTGTCCAATGGCCAAGACTATCCTCAAGTCCTAGCCCATTCTGTAGCTTGATGCTCGTGGTAAAATCGTATGACTCATTTAGGTGTGAATCGGATGCTATTAACTTGTACTTCTAATGGAACCCCTTCCACACAGAAGGTTAAGCTGTGGAGCTTTTTTGTGGTTGAAGATTTCATGATTATTACAAAGAGAGTAATGGTGTCCTTGATGCTTTTCATCTTCATTGTTAAAAGAAATCAAATACATCTGTAAATTAACTATATTTCGCAGAACTTTATGTAACTCTTTCATAGGTTTTATAGATTGCACTGAGGAACAAAAGTAATTTTTATATATATAATAATATATATGTATATGTGTGTTTTAAAATAATTCTGTATGATAGCAGGGAAACCTAACATCTGGGTCTGTATTTCTCAACATCTTGCATAGAATTTCCTGCTGCCACAGGCTTCAGCATTATTGGGAATCTTTGCAGCAAGCCTCAAGTAAGGTAAAGTGGTAAAGTACCTTTGGACTCCAGTGAAGGTCTCTCCACACTGACAGATCAGGACTAGAGACAGATGTGTGCGAGAGAGCACTTGGCTGTGATTTACAGCACCCTTCTTCCCAGCTGACACTGCACTGCTCTTGTGTAATGTTTTGGGTTTGATCTGTCTCTGTTTAAAATATGAAACACATTTTTTGGAAAAAGTAACTTGATGCTGGCATTGTTTTCTACATCTCACATAATTTCTTTAAGTGTATTTGGTTTTGGTTTTAGTTTTGTTCATTAACAGCAGAAATAACAAAGGTGAAACCCTAAATCTTTATTTAGACTACAGCAGCTTCCAGGAAGCACTTATAGACATGACTGTAATGCAAATAAAACAGTAAAGATAATGTTATGGGAAGGCATGATTGCTGCTTTCTGAGCACTGCCTAAAGATGCCAGCTAAGAGTCCCCAACCACTTTTGCCTGAGCAAGTTTATTTTTATTAGAAAGCACTTATATTGACTAACAAGTGTACCTCAGTAAGACATTCATTTGGGCTGTATCATAGTCCTAGTTGCTTATGTATGACACAGCTTCACACCAGCAGAAAAGTTAGATAAGAGCTCCAGATCTCTGAAATGCTTATAAAAGCAGAAAAACCAAACTCACTTGGCTTAATATTTTTTTACAAATTCAGGCCAGATTTTAACCAAGGTTCCCATCAGTTCATGGCTTCTTCAAATTAAACTATGGTTTGGGGTTCTGCATTGAAACTGGAGATAATCTTGAGGTGCAGGTACATCTGAATAATGATTTTTCTGTGTGTTCTTAATCCATGCTTCATTTTTTTCCCATCATACAGTCAGGGATTAGTTGCAAATGTGAGATTCTAAACTTTAATTTGCCACAGGAAGAAGATACTTATCTATGTGAGTCAAGATGAGTAAAAGTACTCCTTGAGTGCATTGTTTATGTATATGTATAAGTATATGGCTGGTAACTTGTAAAGGTATATCTGAATTTCTTTTAATATGTATTTCAGCTGCAAGTTATTGATTAAAAGTTGGTATCTCCTATAAGAAAAGATACTGATTTAACAAAGAAAAAAAAATGAAGAATGCCAATTTTACTTTCAAATGAACATACACAAAATTCTAATGACTCTTCAAAGTCTTAAAAATATAATTTCATATAACAGAATAGGTGTGTCATAGCTCACACACTGATGAGTGTTTCCTACCTTTCAAGTATGTTGTACCTTTTAGTCTCTCTTTTTCTATTGTTTTTTTTCTTTTGGGTGAACAGCTACCTAAAAATCTACTACTTAGATACCTGCAAAGAAGACTGGGCCTGTAGTATCTCTGTTTTTCTTATAACAGAAGATTCTAATGCCTTCAATGTATTTGAACACGTGTATCCTTAATGTTTGTAAAGAAATGACTTCATGAAGAAAAAACAGAAGTAAAGATTCAGGCATGATTTTTTATTCATTGGATTATTCTATTTGTACAAATGCATACAACCTAATCTTTACAGTGTGCTGGAAGTGTAAAATAATGATAGCCCTGCGGCAGCTGGTACACTTGTGTCCTTTTAATTGTGCTTCTGTCAGACAGTGCTGGTGGACTGGGCTGTGGGACTGGGTTGGTCAGCCGAGTGTCCAGCACATTACAGTTCACTGTGTGCTGCACGTCTGCCTTTCACATTTCATTTCCCCTCCAAAGCATAAGGTGACCAAATAGCAGAATCACTTAGATAAGTCAACGTGGCGTGGTGCATTGCCCCATAATAATATCACGAATGAACTCACTGAGTGGAAGCCACAGCTTTGTGTTAGTGTGGTGCCCTGCCTTGGCATGTAGAGCCTGCCCCCAGGAGCAGCTCCTTAGCCCCTACAAACCCCAGCTAACGCAGCTGGCCCACTGCCAGCTTCCAGCTAGCATCCTTAGAGCTAACATGAGTGACCTTGCCTGGCACTGCAATTTGTTACATAGACATATCCCGACTGAGAAACTGTAATGCACTCACGATCTAGCCCTCTATTAGAAAGTCAAATATCTTGTTCTGTATAGTACCATTTTTGGAAATGTCAGAGACACAATTATATCTATGATTGTCTGGTTTTTTTATGTGTTTATTTTCAGAAAATCTCAGGAGTCCCAAGTTAGCCAAGACTCTCCAAGCCAGCATAAATTACAAACCCAAGCAAAGTGGAGACAAAGTGTTGTGGAGAACCACCTTCCCTCTGTACTTTACATGTGAGTATTTAGGATTATTTAACTTTTATGCCACAGAACATGACCATGCTTCTTAAAATCAAAGGTTATGACCTTCTGGTCATGTTGCTGGCATCAAAGATGGCATTTTTTTTTTTTTTAAAAATTGTAATACTGGAGACACAGTTGCTGACTTTGCCAGAAAAATGTTGTGCTAATATGTTCCCTTACAAGCTGTCCTTCCTGAGACAGAGTGTGAAAAGAGCGGGGAATGTGAGGCAAGGGTTTGAGGAAGGTGAAGATGAGACGTTGGAGATTAATATCTATAGGATCACATTTATCTAAATTATCTCCATTTATTATACACACAGAGCTTGTGTTGTGGGTAAGGACACAGATAAAAATGTCCAGCAGACCACCTGATACTGGATGGGTCAGGAAGAGACCCAAGATATCCTTGGCTCATGAGGAGAAACAACAGCATGAATGCACATTCAAGACCTGTACCCTGTCCGATTCTTTGGGTGAAAGAAAAATGATCTGTGGCAACCCCACCAAAAAACAAAAATAAACTGTTGTAGGCACAGGGAGCTGTACTTCCTACTTGCTGGTTGCATGAATGTTTAAATGTAATACTGAAATCTGAGGAAAAGTGTTAATAACTTTACACAGGTGAAGGGCTCATTACAGAGTGGGGCACAGAATATGAAGTGCTGTGGATGGCCAAACTGCAACTAGGGCAAGAAGTACTCAAGGCAAAGAAGGGGACAATGTGGGTACTTGTCACTGAAAGCATAGCTTTATTTGTTTTTTCTTGTGCTCCCAGGTGCTTTATCCTTCCTCTCTACCTGTCAAATCAGATCATGCATGGGCCAGGAATAAAGTAACTGTTTTTGAAATGGTTAGAAGACACATTCAGAGCAAATACTGGCAGCCTGATGCCACTCTCTCCCCTGAATCTTCCAAGGGACTATCTAAACAGAGAAAAAGAACTTCTAAATTATCTAGTAGTTTTGGATGCATTGAAAACCTCATAGAACAAAAATCACGCACGTAGAATTTATTACTTTAAAAAATGAAAAAAAATTCATTCTAACAAGCACCTGAGCATTCAAATTAAAACATGAACTGGCTACTTAAATGACTTCGCAGAAATAATTTTAGTAAATATATTGGAAATTTTTTCCTTGCACAGTGCAAATAAACTTTGGTAAAAAGCAGAACATTTGTCAGGCTTAGAAAGCTTCAGTTGGAACAGGTAATCTAACTAACTACACAGCAGAATCTGAGAGAAGCTTCTGGTTTATTTTAGCACAATCAACCTTTGCCTGCTGGCATAATTTCACTGCTATATCAAATAAAGCTGTTGTGATTTTTGCATTTGGGGAAAACAAGCTCAGTTTTACTTTACTGGAGAAAACTTTTTGATGTTGCTTTTCAACAAGGTCTGAGAGCAACATCACTGTGAAGAGGCTGGTAGTCTGTGATCCTACTATCTCAGACAGCTCTGAGTACTTCAGGCTTCCTATGTTTTAACACATTGCAACCCAACCCGTATGTCCTCTAATATCATATAATCAACATATCATTGCCTGTAAGAAGCTTATCTAGCTACTTAATATATAACTTCATCCCAAGTAATGAAGGCAAGAATATATAAATAAATTCTAACAACATCTCTGTGGACACAATATTCAAAATCTCACATATTCCAGGAAGTATATTTTATAACTGCAGTATTTGTGGCTTTCCTGCCTGTCTGAAAAAGAAATGGTTAGTCTTGCTACAGCATTAAGTTAGATCAGTGCAGATACCCTAATGTAGATGCAGTTATGCTAGGGTAAAGAAGATTTTATAACTTAAAAAAAATGCAACACGAATCCCACCGAAATTGCATTATTTCTTGTGAGGTAGAAATAGGCAAGTGTGGGGATAATGATGAAATCCTCATTTGTACCTGGAAAAGGAAGGGAAGAAGTGGGCTGTGCTAGTGAGGTGAAAAAGTAGGAGCCCAAAGAGAAAAAAAGAGCTTAAAAGGGGAGAAAACTCAAGCAGCTTCCAGATCTTTTTCACAGGTCTCTCATCGCTGCGTCCAGCAGTTCCTACTGCTCAGTTTCCTCCCCCCACTATCAGCTGCTCTGCTGCTGCTGCAAGGCGGCACTTCCCCTCTGCCTTGGGGGAAGCAGCTGTCTCAGGAAGGTTCTGCCGAGAGGAACTGAGAAATGACCGTTAAGCACAAGGGATTCAATGAAATCTAAGTAATTGTTCCAAATGCTGGGAGGCACAAACGGACAAACTAGGTATTCCTCAGGTTTTGGAAATCTGGAAAATCTGGCGGTGGTGGTTTGCACCCAGTGCAGCATGTAGAGACTATTAAAAATTGTTCTTCAGATCCCGTGGCACTTTGTCATGCAGTTTGTTAGTTTAAATATTTGTAGAAAGTGAGCATCAAAATGCAGTACAAACATGATCAAAGATGTTTAACTTACTTTCACTTAGGTGAGTATTTCCCACCTAATAAACACAAAAGTGTTCCCTCAATTTTGTGAATGGCAAACCTACGCATTCAGATTTTTTAATGTAAGTGCAAGCACAGGAAATTCTGCCATAAGCAAAGGTATGTGCAGACTTTTGTAGATCTGAAGAGTTTGATGGGGTGTAACTCCACCACTACACGATGATAAATTATTTAGACTATTCTATGGAGAATATGGATCACAGCTGTGGTCTTTCCCTTACTCTGTAAGTATTCTTATGGTGAGAGCTGCAGCAAAATGATGGAAATGTAAGGATTGAAACTATGGTTTTCCCAGTCAGTGAACCAATCCAATTTTTATTCCTAGAGGACATTATAGCAGCTGTTGTATGAAATAGTAAGTGGTTCATCACCTTACTACACCAATCTAAGTCCTTTTGGGTTTTTTTTGGTTGTTTTTTCTTTTTCCTAGGGATTCCAAATAAAGTCTTGCAAACTGAAAAAACCCAGGATATTCAATGTACAGCAGACTTTGTATTTTTGAAGGAAATGGCTAAAACTACTTTGAAAACAAAAACAACCCCCAGCAAGAAGGAAATGGACTGTTTTGGCTTCCTTACCGATGCATTGCTGTATTTGATTTGAGATGCACAATGAGAAGATATTTTGGCAGGTCACTAAATAGTACCTGCATCTTCTACCTTCAAAGATACATCACTAATAACGTGTGTTCTTTTTCTTGTATGCTGGATTACAGAAGGCTTGAGTCTGCCAATTGCCACCCTCATATTACCCACAACCTTGTCATTACTGTTCAGAAGCAGGCACAGGGCTGTTTATCTTCAAATAAGTTCTGTTTTTATTGGTTGGTGTATCATAGATGCACATGATACTGGTCTGGCAATGAAGGCAACAAACTTTTGGTGCTGGGGTTGGCAGTCTACAAAGTTAACAGGAAGAGATGTCAAGAATACAATGTTTTACTGTTTAAGGTCAGCCTCTTCAATTCAGAGCTGCAGGAAGAATAATTTTTTAATTATTATTATTATTTATTAGATTTAGGAAGTTGATTTGTCCATGTCTGTTTTCTTGACATTATCAGAAAACTATCAACAGCAAAGAGTTATTAACACGACTTTTGGAAAAGCAGAGCTGGGAAGCGGTAAGGAAACACAGGCAGCAGAGCTTGCCCTGTGAGTGTTGGTTTACAAAAATCTCAAACGTTATCTGAAATCAGTATATTTGCATTTAAAATGGCCACTGCATGTCATCTTGTAGCAAGCTCTGTAGATAATCCTTGCTTTCTTCAGCACTTTATTGCTTTTGCTGTGCCAGGATTCTTACTGATGGTTTTTGTGGGCATCACTAATAACAAACTCCTCATTATTTTCTTTTGATTTACTCCTATCTGTGGCTCTGGCTGACATCAGTTAAGTAGGAATGGAGTCACTCTGCTGGGTGTGCTCAGCGGACAACTTTTCAGGCATGTCAGCACCTAGCTGTCAGCTGCTGTTTCTCTAAGTACAAAACACAGTATCGTAATATGATCTATGCTGTCCTTTCTGAGAAAAAGGATTGCATATATTTGTGGAAGGGAAAGCAGAAGGAGGAGAGCCAGCCAAAGAACACTTAATATTACATTACAGTTTTAATTATTAATTTCATGTTATTTAACATCATAAATATTTAGAAATATTACATTTAGTGTACTTGTACTTGAAAAGATGCCTAAAGATGGAGCTTATTGCCATTGGCCTCATGTCACAAAACTTTGTCAATAAACTAGAAGAAGACACTCACCCATCATAAAAAAAAAAAGAAATAACATGGAATTTTAAAGCAATTATGTGTGGGTTTTGACTAACAGAAACTGATTTTGTAGTGAAGCAATAGGTTGTTTGTACTATTATTTTTTTTATTATAAAATCAAGCAGATGTACCACTCATCTTCAAATAAGACAAACCCATGCTAACAAAGCGCCTATGTAAACATCCTTAAGGAAAGCTCTTCCTGAATTTCCCAGTTAAGACAGGTGGAGAGAGGTGAACACAGGTCATCCAATCTGCAATTTGTTTTGTTCTAAAACCTATGCATTCTGATTTGATGCACTGAAAGGATCTTGAAACTGAGTTTATGTATGGTTTTTTTTTTAACATGAAAAGTCTAGACATAAAATAAAGTTGGATTATAGTAAAGATATATATACAAATAACTGTGGATTTATGAAATGGTGAAGTATAAAGACTCGCGACAGACATAGAGTTTACTTTAGTGGCACTGGATTTGCACTTAATCTGCTTTCCACAAATGTTTGAATAATCTTCAATTATCTGCAAAAATCTGTTATTATGAACCTCATAATTTATCAGAGATTAAAAGAGCAATGTTTTGACAACATAGCTGTTTTAAGTGCAACTCATTATTTGTACTTCATTAATCCAAATTGATTAGCACCCAAATTTTCTGACCCTGGTAAATGTATCCCAGCTGTTTGCATTTTGGGCAATTGATATTTCTTTTACTATGCATGTTGAAGTTCAAAGCTATCTTATGTCAAGTATGTATGTTTTGGAAACTGCTTTTGTCTCTATCTTGTGAGAGTCAAGGTTTCATAGCTTTTCAGAAATCAATCAGCATGCTGTGGCTGATTTCTGAAACCAAAAATAAACCTCCTGCAAAATGAAGTTGCTGCTTATCCTAGAATTACAGGTCCCTAGGAGACAGGGGGTGGTATGACATTATTTACTTAACAGGTTTACTAAATAACGTAACAAAATAAAGCATTTAAAAAAAGATAGGGTGAAGAAATCCTTTTAGATAATTGTAATTTTCTTTGAAGCCAGCATTTGAGAAGAGATTGTGAACTTCTCACATTTTTGTTCAAAGAGTTCTTACTTTCCTTTGTTACAGGAACTTGAAACTAAAAGGTAGAGATGGACTTTTCCAACTGCAAGCTCTCTGCTATTACTATTGCAAAAAAATCATTAGCAAATAGAATTTCTTCAGAAGAATTAATGAGATAAAGCTTTGAAAGATCGCTTATGATTTCAGCATTTTAAATTTTGAAGTTTCAGCTTAAAAGACCTGAAAAACTTGTCAAAGTTGATTTCAATCATGGAATGTTATTTAGTATCTTAAGTTGAACATACAAAATGGAAGAACTAAAACTCAAGTTATTTTTTCCAAACAACTCACTTCTAATTTATATTTGTGTGGCTTTTATCTCCTCTTACTTTTATTCTGTAAGGAAGCGTAACAGATGCACTGTTTTATCACATGATGTGCAAATGTAAAATACCTTAAGAAAATTGTGCTGATTAATCTTCAGTCTCAGTTGACAGATGGTTTCTGCATTGTTTCACTTTTCAACAATTTTACTGCAAATCCAAATAGATGATGCAGTTCGAAAGAACAATTTTGTGGTACCAGGAAGATAGAGTTATTTCTATTATATCTGAAGGTGTTGTAGGTTCCAATGCAAAAATAGAGACTTAAGCAACATTCCATATAACTTCTGGTTACCAAAAACCCTGAAATCTACTGTTTCCCAAATTGGCAATATCATCCACAAAGGTTGATACAGCAGCGATTCAATTTTATAGTATCTGCTTTCCCTGGGTATTCATTTATCTGCCCTGTTCTTTCCTAATGTTTCCTACAGAGCTCTCTGTGGTTTTCAATATCCTGCTGGCACTGTTTCTTCATATATGGCATACAAAATTTTAGATACTAAACCATTTCCAAAAGATCAAATCAACTTGTCTAACATATCATACCTGCTAGTGTCTTTAGTATGAGTGATGAGTCTGTGCTTTGCGATTTTAGAAGCATTTGTAAGTATGCTTTTTGGCTCTGAGCATCCCAAAGACTGTATTCAGGCTACAATACGATGACTAGATGGAAGAAAATGAAGAGTGCTGCCCCATCTGTTATCGTCTTTACAGTTTCTGGTGTGAAATGGAGAAATGAAAACATATTCCTACTTATTATGAGTTATAATGCAGTACAAGCAAGGCTCAAGGCTCTCCTTTCTTCCTGCTAGTGAAGTCTGTCACTGCCTGAATGTAGGGTACCTTCTCTGGATGGATGTCCTTGGTAGCCAGGCAATTAGCATATCACAAGCCAGTCAAACTAACAGGAAGCAAGAGCAGAGGTATCTGGAGAATGGTGTTCTGTCACTAGCTGGCATAGAAGAGGCAGCTGCAGAGTGCAGGCTCAGCTGCTAGTACATCTGAATTCTATTTGTCTCTCCTGTCTTAATTGCATCGATTTCAGTTTTGCATTTTAGAGTACTTTCTAAATTGAACATTAATGACTGATACTCTAACTTAGCAGTCTTGCAATATGCAGGGCAAACTATTAAATTCTGTAAGTATACTCCTTGTTTTAAAAAATCCTGCTGTTTCACTGCTATATGTGTAACATTTATTCAGAACATTTTAAACTGTGGCAGCATTTATATAAAAAAGACAAAACAAACCTGACTAAGTATCTAAATCAAAGTCCAAATGGACCCAGATATCTTGGTATAGTATTTTGTGAGTATTGTAATACAATACAGGTTATTCTCATAACTGAACTTTGTTTATAAGAGAGGGCGGAGAAGGACCTTGTCTATATTCAATTAAGCAAAAGGAAACATTAAATTAATTGAAGGATAGCTCTCACTCAGTTGTGTTATGTCATGTGTTGGTCACACTAGCACAACTTTATTAAAAATAATGGTGAAGATCTAAAGCATTATACAAGAAAGGAAAATAATAAACATTACAACAGAGAAAAGATGCAAATTAAAGATTCAAAAGGAGTGAAAGAAAAATTGTTGAATTGAACAAGTGATGAAGAAAAAGCTAAATAAAATTGCCTTAATCTTGGAAATAAAAAAGATGGATGGGAAGCTAACAAGTAAAGAGGCAAAAAATAAATAGTACAGCAAAAGCAGCGTGATAGTTACATGGATGCACAGCACAGTTAAAAAAAATGGGTCTCTTACCTGCCATAGTCTAATCTTTAAGCTCTTGCTTACCAGGATAGAGTCACTGAAAAGCTGCAGTATCATGGAAATGACTACAGAATGAAGCTTCTAGAAAAAATACTGTGGAAGCCTGTGGTACAAAGAATATGCTGAAATATTTCAACTTTATATTTATGGTAAGCAGAACATATAAATTGCCAATCATCCATTCTTTCTGGTGACTTGGTTCTGATAACAGCCAGTGCCATGTTAGAGGAAGGTGTCAGACCTGGTATGGAAACATCTCCCAAAGACAGGCTATCTGATCCTCACTCTAACCATCTAAAACTACATTTAAATGTAAAGAACCTAACTTCCACTCATTTGACAAAGGAAGTTATGACTGTCACAGGAAAAAAAAAAAAGCGAATGGAAAGACCTGTGCCTTAAGACATGCCTAAGGTAAACTAGGCTGTACAGGGATTTTTCACAGATGATATTTAACAGTATGGGAGTTCCCATCATCTAATACTAAGTCCTGAAAGGCAGGTCCTTCTGGTCAAACCAAAAAAAGGGTGCCTCTTACAAGGTCCCTCCTATAAGGCCCAAGTGGCAGAGGAAAAGATGGCTCTTGGCAAGCCTGGAAGAACTGGGACAGTCACTGTGTCCTCCTATACACTCCCTCCAGTCCCTGTAGTACTATGCAGAGATCTTTATAATGCTGTCTTCACAGTTTCAGTGAAGTAGTTGTGTTTTCAGCATGTGCCACACAATCCAGACTATAGGCATACATAATGTGTATGCCCTTTCAAAAGCAAAGATGTAATATAACCCAAGATTTGTCATTTATTACTGGTGGAGATCATAAATCATTTTCCACTAATAATGAAAATCCATCAGGAGAACGATGATGGAAATAGTCACTTTATCAGAAGTATAATGCCAGCCTGAGGAGGGAACAGGATCAGCAATGGAAGAGAAATTGGGCACATCTTAAAACAGTAAAAGACGGAAAATTCTGCTAGTTTTATTACCATATCTTTAGACATTCATTGCTTTATTACCAATTTTATTATTACCATATATTTATTTTTATATATTATTTTATTACCAATTTTATTATTACCATATATTTAGATACTTATTGATTGCAATGAGTGATTGCAACTAATAAGGTCACTGAATTCTCACATCTATCCCTAAAACATTCAAAATGTATTTTGGAGTTCTATTATCTGTTTCTTCATACTCTTCCAGGTCTACTTGATGGTATCTACTTGCCTTTTTCTGTAAGCTGTTTTGGGTATGGACTCTGTTTTGCTCTGTGTTTATGCAAAGAAAAAGACACTAACATTTCTCATTCACAGCCAGGATCCCTATCTACTCCAGCAAAAAAAGTCCTATTTAATTCTTCATATTATTTTTTGTGGTTTATATTAGTTTGCTGTAGAAATCCTGCACCTCAGGTATAGGATTCTATGGATCTCCCTTGCTTAGCTCTACTGCCTGGAAAACAAAAGAAAAAAATAAAAAAACTTGGCACAGAGAACGTGGGGCAACTGGTGAATCTGTACTTGGGGTATGTGAATGTGAGAATTATCACCACTGCTCCATCGTTTCCTCAATTCCATACAACCTGGAGACAATGCATACCTAAGCCATGGTATCCATGCAGGGCAAAACTGAAATGTAAATTCTTTGTACCTTTCTAGCATTATTGGCACTTGTTGAAACATTAAAATAAGCACTTTTTTTTTTTTTTTTGTTTATAAAATCCCTTGGAGATGGTTGTAGTTTCTCAGGGCAAAAAAATACGTCTCCATGCCCTTACCATTAGGAATATGCAGAAAACCAGACATAGCAGAGAACCCAGAAGAGGACATCATTCCAGGAAACACTTTGATGAACACGGATAATATACCTGTATTTAAGTAAAATAGTGACACAGCCCATATCCCTGCATCACCTAGTGATTCCCATTCACTTTGATATGTGAAATAATTTTGCCACAAATACTATAGTAGCAAGACAGCAATAATATATTAGACCTCTCTCACATTTGTATTGTGAAAATTGCTACTTGATGGGGCCCAACAGTGGGACCATTTTCCCAAGTTAGGAAAGATGGATTGGTCCAATTTTTTTTTTAATGAATGGTGAAACTAATGAATTAAGAACTGCAGGAGTTCATGGTGCCTGAAAACACGGGTTTTTTAAAGGCTGGAAATGTGTATAAGCTTCCTTTAGCTTGGTTAAACCTGCTGCTTCATAGGTAGATGCACAGGAATTCTGCTGTTCTTTTGCACGGGACTGAATTAGACCTCAGTTGATGTTACAGTCAATTGCTTTGCTGGACCTATTCTTTTTCCAGCAGGTATCTCAACAGCATTTTAAAATTCAGGCGTCAATGTTTCTCAGAACCAATGAGAAAGGTGCTCCACCTTTTCCTCTAATGTAATAGGGCCCAAGTATATATTTAAGAAGGGTAAAAAAATATTATTTCTGCTACTCACAGCAGTGAATATATAATTAAAACTGCACAAAATTACCTTTGTAATGTTCCCAACTGTATTTTATTAGTAGGCCCTTAAGGATTTGATGAACAAAGCATTTTAATGCATTCCTTAGCCCTTAAAATGGCCTAACAGCTATTGGATACGTTTCACCCCCGTCCTCCTCTTTTTGTGTGAAATCCCTTGCCTGAAACCAATAGCAGGAACAGCAGCTCCTCCTGATTCCCATGTACTACATTATCATTGTGATGGTGATGATGATTTCCTGATGTTTCACTGAGTGTGATGCAAATGAGACTATACCCAAGATCACTCAGTCCTAATGTCTTAATCCATACCTTTTATTCAGCCCAAGCAGTGAATATCAAGAGTCTCTTGAGAAAGAAAGGCATCCTCTGCATGATTAAGCAATAGACAGATGACCAGTGCATGCCAGAACACTAAATTATGACTTTTATTTGTACAGCAAACCTGATGCATTAAGATTGTGCCCACATCCTTGCCCACACAACACATAACAAAGCAGAAGAAACTTTTTTTGCTATTTCACAAAAAATCTTTGGGCGGTTAATCCCACAACAAGTAAAGATGGGAACTGCAAAACTATTTAAAGTTCACTATCCCTTCCTCAGGAAGGGAGTCTCTCAATACAGTGTTTTTATTTGAAACTGTAGCTCCATATTCATATTCTACGTTATCAGTTAAACACAACTTTTGCTTTTTATTGGTGACCATCTGTGCTCTGAGGACTAGTTGCGTTGCGCATACTTTCAATCTGCACAGCCTGTCTGGGGTGAGTCAGGACAAACCTCTACACCTTGTAATATTCAACTCGCTAAGCAGTGATCAGCAGGACACTTCTGGTCTTGCTCCCTTCAGTGCTTGGGGGTATAGCCATTTAGCTATCTTTTTTTTATCATTGGACTTCTGAAACATACCTCACCATCTATCTGCATATCTCTGGCACCCTATTAACAGGCACATTATTTTTCATTATATTCTTAAGACCAAGCAAAAGAGAACTCTATGGTAACTGTCCTTTCCACTCTTGTAGTAACAACCATCTCATTTTGGTTGCTTACATGCTGATTATGTGGAAAAGGTGGAGAAATATACCGATGTTTTCTTTGTTATTTAACAGCTTAAAAATTTTACTTTAGCTTCACTGACTTGCAAAATAATTTATGTTGAACCTATTAAACATTTATACCAAGTTTACTTTCACTTTTTTCTTTTTCTTGCGTGAGATTTAATTGTACTACATAGCAGTCTATGGCTCATTAAATTGCAGGTTGACCCTGTGAGTTTTGGAAGCTTGAATCTTTGATTTGGTTTGCATAAACCCAAGGTATGTGAAACACAGAGCTGCATAATTTATATTGGCTTATTTTGTTTCTAGAAGTATGCAGGAAGTGTTGCATTTTGGGTGGTTTACATTTACTAACCCTGACTAAAACCATTCAGTTAACTTCCCTGTCAGAGCTCAAGTAGCCATGTGTATTTTAGTGATGTTCATATTGCTTCCCAGTAAGTATGTTCTGTGAACAGCTCTGGTAACCTAACATTTTGGGATATATTTTATACCTGGATGCATGTTTCGCTTCTCCCTCATATGTCCTAAAATGCATACATGATAGATTAGAGATGTCTTGGGCTAAAACAGACACTGAAAAATAGTCCTTTAGAGATTCAGGCACATACTATGTATTTCATATAATACTGGCCTACTGAATTTGCTTTAGAGTAGGGTAGGGTTCTTTTAGTGGTTCTTCATTGGATATTTTAAAAATAATGTATCTTCTGCCAGCTGGTTTCTTTTATTAACAGTAGATCGTAGAAGTTTGGGACTGGACTGGGAAAACACAGCAAGAATGCAACAGTGGAGGTGTTTCCTGGGTATCAATTAAATAACCATGGAATCCCATGTAAATTCTGGTTTATGAAATAGAAAAAAAGAAAATCAGTTATCAAGAGCTTAGTTACTGTGATGCAAATGTTCAGATTCATTAGTGATCCTATGAAGAGATCAACCATTCATTGCTTAATAAATATTTGGATCATATCTTTGGATTTCAGAGGTTTTTCTTTCATGTTTTATGCATGTCAGAAATCAGAAGAAAAGTGAGTCTGCTCTTTCCTTTTATGTGCTGTTGCTTGACATTGTATTGTTTGATGAACGTATATTTTACTTGTCTTTGAAAGTGTCACTGTGTACGTTAATGCTATTTCAGAAGTGGTTATCTAATTCTTGCATTTAAAGTTTCCCTTTCACACTTAGGAGTGATGTGCTCATCTAAGTAAGTGAGGAAATTAACAGAATTGGTTTAACTTAGATATGACCTATAGCAGACATAGGTCATGCTATGTTGCCCACTGTAACGCACCCCAAGAATATTTTGAAATTTCTTGCTTATTTGATGTCTTATCTTGAAAAAACGACTGTCAAACAGACAGAAGTGAAAGACAGTTTTATGATGTGGTAAAAACAGTTTTTCCACTTTGATTTCAATACATCTGTAGAACAGCATACATGACTGGTAAGATTGTGACACTGGAATTCCCTCAGACAACCTGAAATACAATTTATTTGAGTCTTTGAGTATACTGTAATCTGTGTGGTTTCAGAAAAAAAAGTCTACATTTGTACTGATATGACTTTATAACTTTATTAATATCAGTATTGATGTAACACTGTAGCAGTTGTCTGTAGTATTTTCCAGCTACTGACATGCAGCCTGATTAGATTTGTGTATTGTCTGAAACTTGGTAGATACTGATCTATATAGAAAGACAATTACATATCTGTCTGTACTAATGTGTGAGAGTAAGTAAGTGCAGTCTACCCTCTTTATAAGCCATCAAAGTAAATATCAAAACAAAACAAGTGTCATTTACCAAGTTGTTATAAGCCAGCATGTTCTATGTAGCTATGTAAAAGAAAATTCTCCTAATTTTTCCCCTTCTAATGAATGCTGGGTTTGATTAAGCATTATAGCAAAATATGGTAAAATATCCTCAAAACAAGATATAACTCTTTTTCTGGGCTGGTGCTGAAAAGATTATGGCTGTGTACATGGAGTCTAATATTATTGACCTTAGTAGGAATCCGGTAGCTAGAAAGTATCTTTGGAATATAACACTTTTTTAAAGCTTTGTTTTAGGTGACCATGAAAGCTCACTTTCACCATGAATTAAAACAGAGGACAGATTAAGAAAAAATGTTGGCAGTTGGTAAGCATGTACAGTTTAGTTTCTACTGGCCTCAGTGCACATCATCTCATTAAGTCTGTACATTATTCCGAATAACCTAAGGAAAGAAGTGAGACAAAGAGTGAAAGAAGCATAAAGAACAGGAGAAGAGGAAAGGTGTAAAAAGACCGCATTATATATTAAAAATTTTTAAACGTTGTTCTTTTCCCCAAGAATGAATGTGGTCTGAGGGCCCATATCTTTCTATTCCTTGTGTACCTTCAGTACTGCAATGCAGTCAGATGTGCTCTGTGTTTGCACTATTCAAAGCATCCTCAGGCTTGTTCAGCGAATGTTCACATCTGTAATTTAGGCTGAGGACTAGTTTAGCCGCTGTGATTTTATGGAGAAGGGCAAAAAACTGTGTGAAGCCATAAAACCACCTGTCGTAGCTGAAACACTGTTCTGGAATGGTCACAGCTGGATTACTGAGGTGTAGGGAAACATTTTCTTTGTTTCGTTCTGTTGGGCAAGGTCCTATTTCACATCCTTCCTTTGTTGCTGTGCCTTCCCCCTATGTCTCTGATAAACCTGTCTCCTATTACCTCCCTTTGTCAAAAAAGGCAGCCAAGGATCAGCAGTGAGGTGAGGGGAAACATGAAACTCTCTCTGGATCTCTGCACCATGTCCTCTGCTTGACTGACACTCTGCTCCCTACATGTATCCTTTAACCTACAAACCTGAGTTTTCTATCCCTTGCAATATATGAAAGAATTCCATAAGGTATTTTGTTTGGGCTTTTTTTTTTTTTTTTTTTTTATCCTCGTTGATGGCTAATTTGATAGACTCTGTGAACTTTGTTGGGCAAATTTCATTTTCTAACAGGTTGTCACAAATGTTTTATGTCAACAACCAACAAAGCGGTTCTTCATAAAACAGAACAAATGAACGCATATGCTTGATGTTTCTTCTGTATGAGTCATTCATAAAAGCCTGGGTAATAATTATAACAGGAGTGGATGGGCAGTGGTAGATATAAAATGGGAAGAACAAGTTTAGGAGGAAGATGGTTTGCTGAACTGCCAGGCAAACTGAAATAAAAAGAACCCTACCCGTGTAACTGGGAAACAAGAAACAAGAGTCTCTTTCAAAGGCCTGTGGTGGTAGCACATTTATTGTTAATTATTTCAGCCTTGACGCCAAAGGATCTGCTTTCATGAAACCAGAACAGACATGTGTCATTATTTCTGCCTGTTAAGAGGACAGCTTTGTTAAGTTCATATTCACACAATTCACAATGGGAACTCATGTTGTCTAGAAAGCACAAGACAAGTGAACCAGATTTTGATTTCTAAATTGATCAGTATATCTTTATTGTTAGGTCCTATGTATGGCATTTGGTGAGATCATAACCCCCTGCATGATTAATCATGTGTAGACTTGTCAGGGTTTACCATCTTTGCCAGTCTGCTAAATAACATAGATCTATATACTTAATGTGGGCCAAGTCTGAGAAGATTCAGAGCTTTGATTTGATTTAGAATTCACATCCTGAAACACATTTAGGGTGAGATTAAACTGGGAGGTTGTCACATGGCCGGGCAAATAAATATATATATGTTTAAATTGATTGAGAAAGGCTCTTTTGTTTGCTGATTGCCCCTGTGCAGCTTATATTCTTCACATTCATTCATTGAGTAAAATATTATAATGTATTTTGTGGGAAGGGATGTTGAAAAATCATCTAGTTCAACTTCCTCCTCAAATCAGTGCCTACTACGCCTAGCTGCCTTGGGCTTTGCGGAGTCAGGTTTGAATATCTCTTAGGACTAAGATTTCATAGCCTTTTTGGGCCCCTGCTTCAGTGTTTGATTAGTCTCACTGTGATTAGTGCCAATTAGCCTCACCTCTAAAATCTAATCATAATTCCCTTTTTTGCAGCTTGTGACTGTTTTCTTCCAGCCTCTCAGTGTTCATCTCCAAGAGGTGCCTTGCTCTTTGCTTGTCTATCTCCTTCCACTGGGTAGTGCCAAAGACCAAAAAGGTCCCCTTTAGACGACTTCTCTCCAAGCTAAAAAACCCCAGTTCGCTCAGCTTCTCTTCCTACAGTAGGCAACCCAGCCCCATAAGCATCTTTGTGGCCCTCCACTGGACTAGCTCCGGTAAGAGAGTGTACTTGTGCTGGGGAGTGCAGAACCATGCAGAGCACTCCCGATGTGGCCCATCCATGCCAAATAGAAGGGAAAGATCATGTCCTTCCACCCACTGGTTACACTTGAGCTGACACAACACAGTATGTGGCCCATTTTGATATTGTCTACAGAATGATTTGCACAACCAATATTAGTTTATTCTCCTTAGTTGGGATGATTCCCCTACCTTTGTGTCATCACAAAGGAACTAAAATAAAAATGCAGATTGATGTTTATATAAAAATTCTTACTGTGTACTGGACAGGCTGAAGTAGCTTTCACCTCAGCCATTGTGCTGTACACACAAGGGGTACACTCAAAATCCAGCCATTAAAAGTATTTTGCCACCCACACTCTTTCTACCGGAAGGACTGCTGCCATGGTGTTGCTCTGTACTGTCTTTCTGTCTTGGTACTCAGGTTTCATTTTCTTGTCACAGAAGAATAAATGATACTTCTGTTGTCAACACCTTTTCTTAATCACTACTGGCCAATGCACACTTCCATGGTTTTGTGCAGACTGTGGCATTCCCACTGGGAATGAGAGGAAATATGAATAAAATTCTTAATGTTTTCGTTGCTGAAGTGTCTCTTTCCAGAAGTTGAGTCATGTCAGGGCTTTTACTTCAGTACTTCTTCATCTCACACTCCTGTCCTGAATAGCAGAAAAAAATAATCAGCTCTATGAAAAGCTATTTCTAATTAGAGCATTTCATGATTGTTTCTGCATAAAGACTCAGATTACCTCAGAAGGTTTCCCATCTACTTTCATTCTAGTTTTGTCTTTGCATTTATTTCCTTCTTTTCCCTTAACTCATTGCTTTAAATGGCTTTTACCACACTGGCTGCAATTTTTTTGCAGCGTCCTTCACAAACCCTGGGACTAAACCCAAAGATGCCCTATTCCAGCCCAAGCCTGGCTGATGCACCTTGGACAAAAAAAGTCTGTTGGTTAAAATCTTGCTTAAGAGTCACAAAATCTTGAGTTATTTTGATTTAAAAGACACACACATCTTCACACCAGGAAAATATAAGGACCCCACCCCTCACCTTATTTGAAATGAATTAGAGCTGGCAGGCTTCTGTGTCTAGTGTTAACTTATGGCACTCAGTACTAAAATGTAGCCCCTTGAAATCATTATAATAAATTAAAGCCACTGTCAGAGGCTGAAGACATCAAACTAGAGCAAAAAATATATTGCCAACTCCTAACTTTTGTGTTGTAAAAAGAATTCCATTCTTCAGCAAGTTGACAGTAAAAATAGACAAAACCAATATTTTAGGATGTTGTGCCAAAGACCATGTGTGAAAGTCTGTGAGTGCCTTGCTTAAAGCTGTGAGTTATAGCTGCTCAGTCTTGAGGAGTGACAAACGGCATATTTCTTGAGGCTCTTAGGACATGCAAGCTATATACTGCTCTTTTATCGAATGACAATACGGTCAAACTCTTCAGCCAGCAACATGTTTGTGTGTTTTTTACTTTTTCAGTTGTCTTTTATGTATGATATAAAGTTGCTATTAATTTAAAATCTGTCACTTTACAGAAGGTGGGAAAGAAAGACCAAATGAGACAAGCATTCAATAACTGAAACTGGTATCCTGAGACAGGTGATAATTTGGTACAGCTAATTATAATTTTTCCCATATGAAATAATGTCAGAAACATAGTAAGTTGGTTTTGCTTTGATAAAGCATATTTTAAAGCCTGCAGTCAATGATGACTTTGTCATATAACCCTGCTGCTTGTTTAAAAGAAATAAAAGGACCAAAGAAAAAACCACCAAAGACAGTGACTGTGAATTTTCTTAGTGATGATTCATTCTTCACCTAGCCCTGACCTTGTGAATCATATTGACCACTGTTATTTCAAGTTAGTCCCTTGTATTAATGGTAAAGATCTGAGTTTGTTAAGCTGTCCAAATGATATAATTTGAGCAGCTTGTTCTTGAGTTTGAAGGGAAGAGTAGGTGTATACACATTTTTTAACAGCTCTTCCATGTATGTTTGGTCTAATTGTTTCTGGTTTTTTATGGGTTTGTGTTTAATCTTATTATGTTATTGCTGATCACCTCCCTCTCATATTCCTGAGGATATCTGTTGCTGGTGTCACGTGAGTATGTTTTTTGGACAGCCATGCTTCAGAGAGAGGGAATGGCTCAGTCCCTGCAACTGTATTCCTGGGGACTCTGGAATACGAGTCCCTTACTCTTATCCAGCAAGGTGCTCAGTTCCACATGACTTCAGGACCTTCATTATCTTCCTATTTTTTACTGGTCAGATGAATTTGGGTAAGTTTACACTCTGAACATTAGTAGGTGGTAGACAGATATCATGCATACAAACACCTAAAGAAACAATGCTAAAACAGTTTTAACTTCATAGCTGTGTATTACAAACTTCACTTCCTGCTCCTTTCTTTCTTCTCTAGTATGCTCAGACTCTGTAGAAACTTGCTCTGAACATCTAAGATGACCTGTTCAATTTTGCATTCCATTTGGCTAGAAATATTCACCTGTGTAAAATTATGCATGTATTTTAATTTTTAAAGGATCAAGCCTCCTGGCAGAAAGATTCATATAATTGATGTGGTCCTTAGGTCCCCTAGGTTCTATCTACTTTCTGAAAATCCATGGAATTCTTTGCTTAACAATTGTTGATCAATTGACCTGGTTTTCTCTATTTAAATTCCTACCAGCCTTGCTATAAATCATTCTGGATGATTCATCAGTTTAGACTTTTGTGTCTTTGAGCTGTGCTGTATCAGGGTTCTATATTACTTGCAATTACTATAACTAAACAATAAATGTTCATATCATTCTATATAAACAAACAGTTCTGGAACTTACCACTGTCAATAAAAAATCCAAAAAAACAGTTTTGTGTTTCTGGCTTAAGCATTTGGCGTGCTGTTATATTATTAGTGACAGAATGCTAACTTCTGTGCAAAAATTAGTTTAATCAGTGCTTGTCACAATTATCATAGGCTTTATATAGTCCTTTCACTGTAGGATTGTTTCTGAATTTACCTCTGGTGATGTTCCAGCAGTAAAAAGTATTATGAAGAAAGTCTGTAACAAGAATTATTTCTGTAATGCAAGAATTATTTAAAACCATTATTTTCTTCTCTAAAGTAATCTTCTTATGAACAGACATCCTTTGACACCCTTTATGCTTGATATTGCATAGTTGTGCATTTTCTACAGTTTGCAAGCTTGTGTCAGTTTATCTTTCTCCCCTCTTGACATTTACTAACTTGTGATTTTGCGCTGTCTTGGAAACTGACCTATTTTTACACATAGCTACTTCGACACTCAAGAAATCACACATATTTAACTACCTCACAGGCTTATTACTGAATTCATTATTTTCACTTTGTGTTACAAAATGCCTCTTGCCTTATTCAGTTTTGATTTCCTGGGAATAAGAACAAGTATGCTTTAGGTGGTAGATGTTCAGGCCAGAAAGTTATGACTTCATGACACCGGCAATGTAGTACATTTTTACAAGAGTAAGGTGGTACTCTGGAGCCTGGTATTTTTAACCTAGTTTCTAAAGCCTTCCAACCCCCTTGCTTCTTTACACGAATGATCAATGTTTTCATGAGATAGCTATTGTCTGAAGAGCAGTAATAATCTTACAAAGCTAGAAAGATGTCTGGTTTAACCTGTGCTATTTTTTGAGGTGTATCTTCCAGTCACAATGGGAGCTTTTCCAGCTTTTCTGCCTTTCCAACCATCATAAGTACAATATACAACATGAAAAGATTATGTTTTACAGTATTTGTTGTGTATAAACCAGTATTTGTTTATTTTACGGTATTTGTGTATTTTACAGTATTTGTTTGTGTAACAAACCAACAAAAAACATCTTTTTTTTTTTTTTAAATGTGATTTGAGTTCTCCAAACACAGAAGGAAATTAGAAAGTCAATCTCTCTGGTTGAAACTGAAATCATAACATCTTTGTCTATGTATTTGTTGTTCACATTAGATACATTCAGAATGAAGCTTAGCATCACAGTGGCAACTGAGTTTGCGTCGATTGTCGCAATGAGAAGCAATGTCTACCACAATATACAGATCTAGGACCATTCATTTTGTGTCTGTCTTTTTTATGTTTGTAAAACGTTGTGTACTTTTCTTACATACTACAATTGCTAATTAATGTATGTTGCTGAGCTGTTTCTGTCCTCTCTTTCTCATTTTCCCTTCTTTCCACCTGCTTTTCTATTCCTGAATGTTTTTCCATTTAGAACAGGAGTTGAAAACACTCATGTCACAAGTTGTGGAAAAAGATTTGACATGTAAACTGCAAAATTCCATTGGAACTCTTATTTCAGTTCTAAATTTCACCTATACTATTTACAAAATTTGGAGCAAGTCCTGCTGGGATGTCCTTCACAGAGATCAAGGAATTAAACAGTGTTACTACTAACAAGCTGAGGGAATTGGGGAATGCTGAGGAATGGCTGCCAAATAAATCAGTAATATTCATTTACTATTTTGATATTTGAATATTTTAGCCATATACCTAGATTTTATCTTCTCATTCCATTTTGAAGATGGTGATGATCATTCCCACTTAAGCTGAGTAGCCAGACTTTCAGACACATATTTTGTATGTGGATTCAGTTGTCAGTGGCTAACGGTAGTCATGCTACTAATCAACGCATACATAATCTTTAAAGAAAGTTATCTGATAGTCATGCTACTAATCAACGCATACATAATCTTTAAAGAAAGTTATCTGAATAACCACTAAGAGAATTAAATTATTTTCCTGATGCTTTTATTGCTTCTTCCACACTGCTCAATCTTCAAGAAGTTAATTTACACCTTGTATCCCTTACATAAGTAAAGTACCTTTCACCTAAAAGTCTGAGCTGTTCCTTTTCAGAAACAAATAGATGCTCTGCTTGCCAGGCATCTAAACTGATCTTCAGCTTCTCAGAATTCTCTAAAGCACTTTTCTGTCTTAAAGTAAAAGTATCCTCATTAATTCTTCACATAAAAGTCCAGAACGGTAGTGTGAGACTTACAATTTATATACCTTACCCTATTTTTATCAGAAAAATATGTGACAGCAGAAACGTATCGGGCAATTGCAGAAGACACATGAGGCAAGTTGAAGAATGGAAAACCGAACTCTGCTTTCTCTGAGGCATGCCTGTTGTGTTTTGCTTGGTGAATGGCAGTAACGGCAATACAGCTGTGAATTTATACTCATCTTTCTACCATGTGTACCCCTTCTGCTTATGTCCACATATACCCAACACACCAAACCATGCACCCCACTCTTACTCATTTTGCAATTCTAATTAAGCTATTTCCCCATTTTTCTACTTCATTCTTTTCTTAGAAAGAAGATGTGAGAACACTGTTACCTAGAAACTCTTCCCAAACTGAGTGACTATGTTTCATTTGGTATTTTCTCATCCCGTCCTGGAACCACACCCCTGTAAGAAGCAAAGGTTTCCCAGCTAGTTCTCTGAAGGCAGCTCCTTTCCCCTCATTATTCTTTCTGCTAATAAGAACTCTCCTTTATGCTTCCTCTATGTCATCAGGACAGATTTTAAGTTGTTGGGGTCTCATTTTGCATTGCCACTGGGAGTTCATACAGCTGGCCATTGTGGCTCCCATTTCAAAACATGACTTATACAAAAGGTATGGGTACTATGCTGTCTTCATATCAAGTGCAGATATGAAACCGGTGTATTGTTAATTTCTTTCTTTTAAAGTGCTAAGGGAAGCAAACACAGACTATCACACCTTTTGAATATGGTAGTTAAAGAAATGCCACATGGAAAAAGGATAAAGAGCTACTTCTGTTGGATTTCTTTTTCACAAAGACACAGTTGAAAATCTCACTTACGCAGATGCACTCATTTGTACCAAGTTGCAGGGCTGAATTTTGGTAAATAAGCCACTATGTGTATAAAGACTATTTGTTGTTTAAGTGCATTACATTTTGATTTTCACTTTTTAAGCAGTAACTGTCAATAGTGTCATTTTAAATATTCTCTTTTTGTAGTCTGGGGTACTTTAATGGCTATTCTGCAGAACTAGTTTTTACTTTAATAGTTATTCCTGATTTCCTGATGTGGTTGTGTACTGAACATTAGAAATTATCTGCAGAGAGAATTAGAGGGCGTAAGTGTGATTGTCTGAGTCACGTAAATGCCAAAAGATTTTTGTGACATTTTTCAGACTTTAAAAATGGAAATATGTTATTTGCACATTGGCTTCTGATGGAATATGACACACTGCAGGCATGCCATGAGTTTAAGTCTGGGCTTTAGGCCATTAGGGGCTGTGTGTATGGGGGCCACATGCTTCTAGAAATAAAGGCAATGATCTTTTTGCATGGACATCCCTTCTTGATGAGCCCCAGAAACTCCATCAGGTCAATGAAAACTAATAAGATTTATGGACTTGCTGAAGCCTGTTATTCAGAGTCAAAGCTTATGGAGCATAATTTAGACTTGATGTAACTTTTGTCTTTTCTCCCAGATGAGTTTCAACATCCTTGTATTTGCCTGTGAAATTTTAATGTTGTCCAGTACAGTGTTTAAATGCAGAAATCTGAGCTGTATTGTATTTTAAATTTGTACGAAGGACCACCATCCTCTTAAATCTATGACCTTTAAGCACTCCACATCCTCCAATGTATTAATAGTTTCCCTTAAATTAGTCCCAAAAGATTTTTTTTTTTCATGTATTTTGTTACCTATTTTGCTGGGTTGCATGCATATAACAGAGAGTTTTTCCAGTGCTGCTTTTCTGCCTTCTCCAGGCCTTCCTCAAAATCATGATGGAAATGACAGAGGATGACACTTAAGCACCTGGAAGTTCTCAGAGAGAAATACCTGGTGGCACTCCGTAACACAGATCAACACCAGAGCCATGCCACTGAAATTTGGTACCAACTGTATACTCATAGGATCCCAAATTGTTTGTTTCTGGATATACCCTTGATGAGGTTAGTCTATAATTTTATTGCTGTTTGCTTTTACAATTTCTTCTCTTCAGAATTATGATGTGATAGGAGCATGAGGATAAGATGTATTTATGGTCCTTTAGCCTATTCATTTTCTGATATCTAGAAAGGATGAACACTGCTCAAATGCACTGCCAGAGCTGATGGGTGTGGGTTGTTGATGAGTCATATATACAATGACTCCAGTGCATGTCAGCTACTAATATTAAATGTTCTCAACACACCTCAGGATTAGGGTGTAAACATGAGTTTTGTCTAGCAGGCACATTTGCAATTTGGAAACAAATATCCCTTGAGGTCTCTTATGTGTATTAATAAACTTTTTTGGTCTGTTTTTATGTGGCAAAAAGGAACTAGATGGATGTAATCCCTCAACATACAGTATTTAATTTTCTGTTGGTGAGATGGGTTGACCTTGGGTGGATGCCAGGTGCCCACCAAGCCGCTCTATCGCTCTCCCTCCTCAACTGAACAGGGGAAACAAAATATAACCAAAGGCTCATGGATCAAGATAAGGACAGGGAGATCACTCAGCAATTACCATCACAGGAAAATAAGACTCAACTCAGGAAAATTAATTTATTATTTAAAATATTTCAATATATATTATATAATACAATAATTATTATGATATATAATTTATAATTTTTTATATAATTATAAATACATTTTATATTTTATATATAGTACAATACCAATATATATAATATAATACAATAACTATAATTTAATCATATCAGAGTAGGGTAATGAGAAATAAAACTAAATTTTAAAACACCTTGTCCCAACCCTTTCTTTCCTCCTGGGCTTAACTACACTCTTGATTTTCTCTACTTCCTCCCCCTGAGCAGTGCAGGGGGATGGGAAATGGGGTTACAGTCAGTTCATCACACATTGTCTCTGCCGCTCCTTCCTCCTCACACTCTTCCCCTGCTCCAGTGTGAGGTCCCTCCCACAGGAGACAGTCCTCCACAAACATGGTTCCTTCCCCTGGATACAGTTCTTCACACATTGCTCCTGCATGGGTCCCTTCCATGGGGCGCAGTCCTTCAGGAACAGGCAGCTCCAGTGTGGGTCCCCCATGGGGACACAGGTCCTGCCAGCAAACCTGCTCCAGCATGGGCTCCGATTTCCATGAGGCCACAGGCCCTGGCAGGAGCTGCTCCAGCGTGGGCTGCCCACAGGTCACAGCCTCCTTCGGGCATCCCCCTGCTTTGGCATGGAGTACAGCACTGGCTGCAGGTGGGTACCTGCTCCACCATGAGCCTCCATGGGCTGCAGGTGGGTGCCTGCCCCACGGTGTGCCTCCATGGGCTGAGGGGCACAGCCTGCCTCACCGTGGGCTTCACCACGGGCTGGGGGGAATCTCTGCTGCGGCCCCTGGAGCCCCCCCACCCCTCCTGTGGTGCTGGCCTGGGGGGCTGCAGGGCTGTTGCTCTCACATGGTCTCCCTCTCTCGTAGCTGCTGTTGTGCAGCAGTTTTTGCCCTTTCTTAAATATGTTATCACAGAGATGCTACCACTGCTGGTGGTGGAATCAGCTTTGGCCAGCAACATGTCAATGTTGGAGCTGGTTGACACTGGCTATGTCAGACATGCGGGAAACTCTTAGCAGCTTCTCACAGAAGCTACCTCTTCAGCCCCTCCATTACCAAAACCTTGCCATGCAAACCAAACAGAATTGGTAAACATTTTCTTTTTAGCCAGACATATCTTTCTAATTTTTACTTACTAGATGAAGAAAACCCTCCATGCACATATATGTAAAGTGTGAGTAAGGAAACAATACAGAAGCAGAAATCAGGTTATCTACATCTACTAACTGCCCTCATTTCCTGATGCAGTTCCTGCTCTTTAATCTTCAGTGAAGAGTGGCTTTTACAAGCAATCAAGAAAGCAGCCATGACTTCCAACACATTCTGTTGCTTTGCCTTCTAAAACTAAGGACTCTCTAGAGAGTACATGCAGCTCACAGTTAATACTTTCTGTTGAACCTGTAACAAACATAAGGAAATGAACACCTTCAGAAAACAACTATTACATGAAAACTTGATATTAAAAAGAAGCACACTAGCAGAAAGGTGGTTGGTTGTCACTCCTTCTTCATAGATATTTAGCAACAAAAATGAGATGCCTGCAAAGTATTGGCTTTATACAGACCTTCCACAGAAAAGGGCATTGTCAGAAAGTAATGATTTCAAGCTTTTCATGTACCTTGTGAAGAAGAAGAAGAGGTTGGCTTCAGATCATGAGAATACTTTGTGTTCTTGCTAGATGATCTGAGGTCCGTCCATCATTATTCTCAATCTCATTTCAGCCAATCACTTGTATATTATTGTACTTCACTATAATTCTAATTATTGCTCATCTCAGTAGCTGGTAGCTTTTCTGTTATTAAATAATCATCTGTTGGCCCTGTGGCAGTCCCGTAGCTTCCAGGTCTTTCTAGTGATGTTGCATCAGATTATCTGCCTTTATTAAAATTTAGATTTAACCCAAAGTAGGAGTAGGAAAATGTACTCCTAGTGTCTATATACCTAAATATATATCACTGCATGTTTTGAGCACCTGAGTTGCACAGCAAACTGTACCACTCTGACTTAGGGAAAATAAAGCATATTAGTGTTATAGATGAGATAAACATCATGGGAGGGATTTCTGTTGCACACATTCTTTAAAGTAATTGACAATCATTTTTGTGTGTTGCATGTGGATAGCAAAATTCATGTTTTGAATATGTTAAGCTGACTGCAGGTAATACTTCGATTAATAAGAAATGCTGTATGGACCCTTATCCAAATATTCATAAAGTGAATCGAAAGTTATCTAGTTTTGGTGCATAAAAGATCTAGCAAGATATATTATAGTTAGCAATGGCATTGTGTAGTAATAACATGTGATGTCACAGGACTAAAATTTCAGACTCCATAATGGAGTCCTGATTTAAAATCATAATCTGCTTTGAAATTGTCATGTGCACCATGATAATTAAAAAAGACATTTGATAATTTTGGATTACTTTGTATTTTATAGTAAGCATGTATATTAAAGAAAGTATAAATGCAAAATATGTATTTTTCATAACATTATCTTCAAGAATAATTCTGTCCTCAAGGAATTACACAGAGCTGTCTGAAATGGTATAAAAGACCACAAATGAGTGTGGGACATAAATTCACCTAGCGTTTGTTGTAAGTTCACTAGACTTTATTTTTGTTGAATGGAGTAGGTTTTACGGACAATGGGAGGTTTTATACTCTGTTCTTTACTTTTCTGTGTTTCCTCTCTATTTTGTAGCCTGTATCTTAGTCCTTTATAAGCTGTTCTGTGGCTATCACAAAGCAGTAAGGATACAGCAAAGTATTCTTGCAGATCACATTCATCTCTTTGGAGAACAGGAGAATGCAATATTAAAGTTATGGATATTAAAGCTATGAATGACTTTTACCAAAATTATCAGAATATGGCAGTCATTGTCCTGTTTTTTTTTAGCTAACAGTGTCAATCATAGAATAAAGTGAAGAGGTTAAGTGCTTGCAATGGACAGGGTGTGAACTCTACTCAGATAATATGGCAAAAGTGAAATAGTACCTTCCTTTAGCTCTGAGTGAATCCTGATTTCAGTCTGATACATGGCTATTGAGAGAACTAACAGCCTGCAGTTCTCATTAAAATAGGAAAAACCTGTGTTATTATGCCTGATCACTGCATTTGTATTTCCTTCTCATGCTGGCATCATTAGCTCTAAAGTGAGTCAATTTACTTACAGGGGAGAACTACAGCTCAGGCACACAACTGAGTTGCACAGGATTAATACATTTCTATGCATCAGCGGCGCCATGGTAACTGCTGTTAACTGCCTGTGCAGATGTTTTGAGCTCACTACAGTTGCAAGGCTAAGTGATTTATCTACAATCCTGGAAGAAGTTTCTAGTAAGCTACATTACTTTTTCAATTGGTAATAGCCTGTGGAGCAGTGAGGGACTGAATGTTTCCAAGATACAGAGGCAAGGGTGCAATTGGGTCCCAATGGATGTGAGGGGAAGGGCAGCCCAGAGGAAAGGTCAGCACCACAATGGAAACCCAGGAGGAGAGGGTTGCGTTTGGTGGGTGTGAGGCCCGTGAGGGTGAGCCAGCCTCAGCTAGGTGGCCTGACTAACGGCACTGGGTGTGAGCAGCAGGCTGCTGAGGCCATCCTGCCTCCCTGCTCTTTAGGCTCCTGAACAAGACCATTGCAGTCCAAAATACCTGGGTGAATTTTGTTGTTAAAGTTGCATGAATATTTGGTGAATGAAGATGCTATAACTACCCAAAGAAAATTAACAATCCCTACTGGTGTCTTGCTCAGTTATAACCATAAAATTGTGCTGAAAAGGGTTATTGGTAGGATTTCAAGGGACAGATCAGTTGATTTCAAGCATTAAAATGCCTGAGCCAGTACTCCTTCTGTAAGACTATCTGAAAATTCATTTTACTACTCTTAAAATAATAAAGATTTTTTGGGAATGTTTGATTTGGCCACTGGCTTGTGTGTCTTGGATGTACCTCAGTAACATTTTCTGCTACAAGGCCTTAAAAACAGAAGCTGATTTTAACCCTGAGATGTCTCCAGGATCAGGGATTTTTTAAATAAAAAAGAAAAATAAATCCCAAATAAGTAAAAGGTGGTAATTCTGAACAGAGAATTAATCTTAAAGATTATGATAACTGCAAATTTTGTACTTGTTATGGTCATAATCAGTTTAAAATGATGTCGAGATTTTATACTGAAAGTTCTCCCTTCCCTTCCCTTCCCTTCCCTTCCCTTCCCTTCCCTTCCCTTCCCTTCCCTTCCCTTCCCTTCCCTTCCCTTCCCTTCCCTTCCCTTCCCTTCCCTTCCCTTCCCTTCCCTTCCCTTCCCTTCCCTTCCCTTCCCTTCCCTTCCCTTCCCTTCCCTTCCCTTCCCTTCCCTTCCCTTCCCTTCCCTTCCCTTCCCTTCCCTTCCCTTCCCTTCCCTTCCCTTCCCTTCCCTTCCCTTCCCTTCCCTTCCCTTCCCTTCCCTTCCCTTCCCTTCCCTTCCCTTCCCTTCCCTCCCCTCCCCTCCCCTCCCCTCCCCTCCCCTCCCCTCCCCTCCCCTCCCCTCCCCTCCCCTCCCCTCCCTTTCAAGAAGGCTGAAGGAAAGCCTTATCCAGACTAGTTTACTTGCTTTATGCAATCAAGGAAGACATGTTCATTGCATCACTAAAGATTTTCACCATTAAGGTACAGCCAGTGTCTGAAGATGTGAAGGTTTATTAGAGCAGCAGCAGCAATTAGATTGAAATCCTCTTCTTCTATTTCTTTTCCTTTACATGTCTGACTTCTGCAATGGAGAAAGTTCCTTGTCACACAGGCATCTACTTTGATCTTCTAGACTTTTCTACACTAAAACATTTTTTTTGCCTCTTCTCACTATGTAAGATTTGACTATTTACAATTTAAAGAGAAAGGTCGTTTTTTTCTTACTGTTAGTCTGTCTTTTAACTTTATGTCCCCTCATGGCTGCCGGTTGTGTTTTTTTTTTTTTTTTTAAAAAAACACATTATTTCTAGTAGAGTACACTTATTTTCCCCTTCAACCTCAACCGTCTTTTCTTAATCAACATAACACCAAGCAAAATAGTGAAAGAACTGCTACAGACTTGATTAACAAAGGATTTAAGAAGTGTAATACAATTAATAACAATCAATATAGTTTTATGGAAATTGAATCTGTCAGATGAACTTCATAATGATATATATGTGTGAGATCACAAATTTAGTTGATAACAGTCACATTGTTGATATAATCGGCTCCTGTGTGATTTGATACAGCATGTTTTGACAAATAAGAATGGTACAAAACAACATGTTATACGTGGCATGGATAAATAATTCAGTTAGCTTATATGTTTCCAAAGGTGACTGGAAACTGAAAGTAGATCTGAATGTGAATTAGAGACCTCTTGCTAATATAAAGCTATTAAGTGTCCCAGTCGATGACTGGGAAGATTAGTGAAACTTTGCTGATCTACTCTGCAGAAGACATTAATATTCTGGTACCTGCAAGTAAAAGGAAGTAAAAATGCAGAAAATAGTTTTTAGTAGATCATCAGTGGCAGTTTTTCAGGGGTGGCCAATTGAATGGTCACCTACTTAGAAAACTGGGTGGTTGTCTACTTGGAAAAAGGACTGAGTCTGGCTTGTTAGATAGAGAAAGACCTGCTATTGAAAAACAGTATCCTTGTGTCAGAAATGAGGATATGTTTAGGGAGGTGTAACACATTCTTACTTTGCTGTGGTTTTCCTGGACCCTCCTCTTACTCACCAATTAAAAAAAAAAAAGAAAAAACCCTACTTAGCTTAGCTTGAATTTCTTGATTTCTTTTCTAATCCTTAATCGTTTCTTCAGTTACATTATTAGGAAGCATAGTTTGAAATTGCCGTTCAATTAATGAAAATATTTTGTTTGTTCTAAAATTTCAAAACAGTTTGTATTTTAATAACTCTCCACTTAATTTCAGGGAATTTCACATACATTTTCTTGATAACATTTGAACTCTTCAACAAGAAAGATGCTATGTCAAAAGATTTTCCTGTCTTTGAGTACAATACTTACCTATTGGCCACTGATGCTGTCCATTTATTCCAATTTCCCAGTCCAAAAATAACTCTTACAATCCATTAGACTACACTGCCAAGGGGCAAAGGACTGGGAAAAAATATCTTTTGAATAAACATTTTAAGGGCTAAAAATCACCATATTTTTACTTTAATGGAAGAAGGTTGACTGGATCAATTTGTGAGTACGTGCTGGAGAATGGAAACTTGATTATAACACTTTTTTTAACTTATTAGAAAAGGTCCAGATTAGTACCATCTGGAAATGAGGAATCAACTTTAATAGTAAGTAGCAGCAAACAGCATATCAAGATTTCTATTAAATTCTTTATTATTAGAAATGTTAACACTAATATTGTATATTTTGCTGAGATGAGCTTTCACTCCATTTGGAATTACTGCCATAGCCCCTTCTATTTTAGAAGTCTGGAATCTAATCTAGAGATTTGGTAATCTATCATTTCTGTGGTTAAATCAGCCACTAAATTGGGGTGTCATTTTATATTCTGAGCAGTGTCTAAAGCATCCTCTCTGAGCTATTTCTACGTCTTACTGATTATTTCTGGCTAATGGTATCAAGAAACAAATGTTTAGCTACCCACAAAACTGAAAGTCTCATCCAAGCTCTCATCCTTGCAAAATGCTTTCCACTAGGCTTGAGAAACACAACACTCTCCTGCTTTTATCCATCCTGAGTGCTTATGAAAGGACCATTTTTGTATGATCACTTCAGTCTGTCATTTTGCTCATAATACTCTTTGTATATGCAAAGTTCCTTGCATACCATCTGGCTCCTTGTTATCTCCTGTATCCAACACAGGCTGCCTGTTTTACCATTCAAAGGCTTTCCTGACCTATCCTTAGTACACATCAATTAATTGTCAAAATATTGACTGTAGATTCTACACTGACTGGGATGCCAGCTTCCATTTTCTACTTCTACTTGTCTAAGTATCTGTCATGATTGGGAAAAGCTGCCTATAAGCATTCACTCCGCTTGTTCTCCTCTTTTAATGCCTTTCTTTATAATAAACTCCTCAATGGCTTGCTTCTTGTCAGTAAAGAGTGGCTGGAGCACAGAAGACAGTTTTTGTCAGGCTGAACATCATTTCAATGTTTCTTTGCATTTCCCCGCCTGCCTTTAATGTTATAATCTATCGCTTCATTTTATAAAGTCCTGCGGTTTTATAGGGAGGGGTAGGGACGTAAGGGATGTTTCTAAGTGCTTCAGTGTGGAAAACCTTGGAACAGATAAACTTGCAGGGCAGCCCTACCTATGAGCTTTAAATATTCCTCATGTGGTACTCACAGTCTCTGGGAACACGAGGGCCCCAGTATTGGCATATACTGTTTTGTTCCTCTCTGTACCAGCTGTGGTACTGAGTGGCTGTTTTGTCAGGCCAGTACAGAAATCCACAGCTTTGTACCTGTGCCTCTCCTAGCATTCCTGGTCAAAGCTGTCCCTTCAGAGATGTGCTGTGGCTGGGCTGTGCTCCAGGGCAGGGACAGGCTGAGGCTGAGGCTGGTGCAGGGTCTGCCCAGGCTGCCCCAGCTGTGCCCAAGCCTGTTCAAGGTGATACTGGGGCTGCAGGAGGAGCTCAAGGCTCCTGCTCTAATACCATCTAGCTAAATCAAAGGATTAACATCATTAATTCTAATTTAAACCCAGTTTCCTTTAAACAACACTGTAAAGAAGCACAGATTCCTATCCTCAAACCATCACCTTCTCACTGTGATTTGAATGTAAATCCATTTTTCTTTGCTGCGGAAGTTAATCTAAAATTCAACAGTCGAAGAGTAGTACAGGTTAGTAAAATACTCCCAGAGTCTTACTGCTCTGAGTTACTTTGTTGCTCTTCCCAGATAGTAGAACTAATAAAACAAGTGATTTGTATATGCATTGCTTATTCAAACCAACATTCATTTTTTTTACAGGAGCTTAACAAAACAAATAAGCTACTGACTGGATTTACAAAATGGGTGAATAATTTTATGGCCACTAATAATAGATATAGCTGTGTAACTTAATGAGAAAGTTAATCAGCTTTCACACTTCTAGGGCAAACCTGATAACCTAATTTAAAGTGTTGTGCCTTCCTCTTAGTCCTTGAATATGATCACTGCTGGAGGAGGGGTGCAAGGCTTGAAACAACAGTAAACCAATCTGGCATATATTTCAAATCCTTCAGGCAATATTCATTACTTCCTATCTAGAACATCACTGAATTCTACTTCCTATCTAGAATATCACTGAATTCAACCCTAGGAAGTGATGGGCAGAATATAGTCAGGCTATGAGTTAAAGTAAGAGATATGATGAAAGTAGAATAAACATTTTGTTTTGATCCAAATTCAAGCATGTGTATAGTATGGATGCTATAACATACACACTGATATGTATAATATGCATGGAACTCAATTCCTGGGTAGCTTGTAGTAGAGATAAAATTTTACCTAATATCTGGCCTTGCTTATTGGAAAAATAAGGAACAGATCCATGCATAAAGTTTTAGTTCTGTCCTTAATGAAACTTTTCAAAATTATTTTGAATTCCCTTCCATTACATCTGAGAAAGACCATTTTATAAGCCTGGAAACTAAAAATAGATGAAGATTTAAAAGAACAGTTTGAGGAGTATCAAGAAGGATTACAGAGCCCTGGGAGTGATGGTAAGGGACTTGGGAGCCCAGGGAGTTATTTCACCAGTCCTCCTGGTCAAAGGGAAGGGGTTTGAAAGGGCTAGTCAAATCTGGCAAACCAACAAATGATTACAGGACTGGTGTCACAGGCAGGCGTTTGGCTATTTAGACCACGGGACTCGCTTTCGAGGAACCTGGTCTGCTGGGGGCTGATGGGGTCCATCTGTCAGAGGAGGGGGAAAGCATCTTTGGTCATAGGCTTGCCAACCTGGTGAAGAGGGCTTTAAACTGAAGTTGCCAGTAGAGAGGAATCTGAGTCCATCCTACTCCTACCCCTTTGCTGCCAGTTACAGCAGGAGAGCAACTGAAAAGTAGCACAAAGGAATTCCAGCCACTCCAGCCGGCAAGTGAGCTTTGTTGGGGGCCCAACTTAAATTACTCTGTGCAAATGCATATATCATGGGGTATAAATAAGAGAAGCCAGAGATGTCCACACACCTGCAGGGCTACAATCTTACTGGCATCACAGAAACGTGGTAGGATGGCTTCTATGACTGGAGTGTTGGAATAGAGGGATGCAGACTCTTTAGGAAGGACAGACAAGAGAGGTAAGGAGGGTGTGTCACCCTCTATGTCAATGACCAGCTGGAGTGCATGGAGCTCTGCCTGGGGATGGATGAGGAGTCGACAGAGAACTAATGTGTCAGGATTAAAGGGAGGACAGGGACAGATGACATTATTGTGGACATCTGCTACAAATGCCCAATCGGGAAGACCGAGCAGATAAGGCCCTTTATACACAGATAGGAGCAGCCTCGTGTTTACAAGTCTTAGTCCACATGGGGGACTTCAGCCACCCTGATATCTGCTGGAGGGACAGCACAGCAGGCCATAAGCAATGCAGGAAGTTCCCAGAATGCATTGACAATAACTTCCTCCTCCAAGTGATTAGAGGAGCCAACGAGGAGATGTGCTATGCTGGACCTTGTTCTCACCAACAAGGAGGGGCTGGTGGTGAATGTGAAGCTCAAGGGCAGCCTTGGTGGCACTGACCATGAAATGGTGGAGTTCAAGATCCTTAGGACAGAAAAGAGGGTGCACAGCAGGATCGCTATCCTGGGCAAGTGCAAGGTCCTGCACCTAGAGAGAGACAACCCTGTGCCTCAGTACAGGCTAGAGGTTGGCCTCCTGGAAGGCAGCTCTGTGGAGAAGGACCTGGGAGTGCTGGTGGACAGCAATTTGCCCATGAGCCAGCAGTGTGGTATCCATCATATTTGAGAAGTCATGACAGTTTGGTGAAGTTCCCTCTGACTGGAAAAGGGGAAATATAACCCCTGTTTTTAAAAAGGAAAGAAAGGAAGACTTTGGGAACTGCAGTCAGTCAGTCTCACCTCTATGCTTGACAAAATCATGGAATAGATCCTCCTGGAAACTGTGCTAAGGCACATGGAAAATAAGGATGTGATTTCTGAGAACCAGCACGGCTTCACTAAGGGCAAGTTGTACCTGACAAATCTGGTGGCATTCATGATGGGGTTAAAGTGTTGGATCAGGGAAGGGCAACTGATGGTATCTACCTGGACTTGTGCAAAGCATTTGACAGTGTCCTGCATGACATCTTTGTCTCTAAACTGGACAGACATTAATTTGATGGATGGACCCTTTGGTAAATAAGGAATTGGCTGGATAGTCACACTTAAAGACTTGCGATCAATGTCTTGATGTCAAGGTAGAGACCAGTGATGAGTGGCGTTCCTCAGGGGTTGGTACTGTGACCGGAGCTGTTTAATATCTTTGCTGGGGACACAGACACTGCAGTTGAGTGGACACTCAGCAACTTTGCCAAAAACACCAAACTGTGTGGTGCAGTTGACGTGCTGGAGGGAAGGGATGCCAACCAGAGGTACCTTAACAGGCTTGAGAGGTGGGTCAGTGCAAACTTCATGAAGTTCAACATGGCCAAGTGCAAGGTCGTGCACCTGTGTCAGGGCAATTCAAGAACAAATACAGACTGGGGCAGGGAACAGATTGAGAGCAGCTCTGAGGAGAAGGACACGAGTATGGTGGTGGACAAAAAGCTCAGCATGGCCCTGCAACGTGTGCTTGCAGCCTGGAAAGTCAACTATATCCTGGCCTGCATCAAAAGAAGCGTGGCCAGCCAGCCGTGGGAGCTGATTCTTCCCCTCTACTTGGCTTTCATGAGATGCTACCTGGAGCTCTGTGATCAGCTTTGCAGCCCCCAGTATAAGAAGTACATGGACTTGTTCGGCTGAGTCCAGAGGAGGCCACGAATGTGATCAGAGGGCTGGAGCACCTCTCCTGTGAAGACAGGTTAAGAGAGTTGGGGTTGTTCAGCCTGGAGAGGAGAAGGCTCTGGGGAGACCTTATAGCAGCCTGCCAGCACCTAAAGGGGCCTACAGGGAAGCGGGAGAGGGACTTTTTGCAAGGGCATGTAGTGATAGGACAAGGGGGGATAGTTTTAAACTGAAAGAGGGTAGATTTAGATCAGGTATAAGGAAGAAGTTCTTTACTGTGAGGGTGTTGAGATGCTGGAACAGGTTTCCCAGAGAAGCTGTGAATGCCCCATCCCTGGAAGTGTTGATGTTGGATGAGGTTTTGAGTAACCTGGTCTAGTGGGTGGTGTCCCTGCCCATGGGGAGCTGGAACTAGGTGATCTTTAAGGTCCTTTCCAATTCAAACTGTTCTATGATTCTATGGTTCTGTGAACCTGACTTTGCCAATGAAGTCCAAAGCTGAGATTTGGAATGACACATTCAGAGGTGGTCTAGTCCATATTTGTCACCACAAAAAAGAATTCTAGGGGATTTCTTAAAAAAAAAAAAAAAGTAATCCAAAGATCTTGTAGATATGGCTTAAAGGAGCTGCCATCTCAAAAGTACTGGCAGTGAGCAAAAAACTATGCCTGTTTTGGGATGAAATCTGAGTGAGTGTCAGGCAGGTAGTTCATGAATGTAATTTTAACCAAGACAGGGTTTTCTGATAGGTTTTCATGTTCCTCTAGGAAATTCTCTACATCTCTTACAGATTAAGAATTTTTAACAATTTCAATTTAATCTTCCCACTAATGAGACTGGCATGAGAAAGTCTTTGAAATCTTTGGGTAATTCAGCAGTGTTTACAGCAGATGGCTTCCTCTTTGAAGATTTGACACATTATTAGTAGGTTAGTATTGAGTTCTGACAAAACTTCAGTGAAGATATTTTGGTTCTAAATCTAAATTAAAATCCTTTGATAGCAAATCTGATCTGATCTTCTTGGATCAATTGCTTCAAATTGGATTATTGTACTGAGCAAGTGATTGTAATGCAGCATATCAGGATTGATTTGCTATACAAGAGTTTATCTCACTTTAATTAGATAAAGGGAAATATGTTATCACTTCAGACTTTTACTAGTTTTGATATATAATGGGTTTTGATCTATAATGATGTTTTATGCAAAACTGCATCTGGTGGTTTACTGAAGTGAATTACTATTACCTACTGCGTTATGACACATGGCACATAGATTCTGATTCTATGATATTAAAAAAAAAATATGTAATACCCCCCCCTCCATTTATGCTTTATGTGTACATTGGCTAGATGCAAATTATTCCTACACACCTGCTGTGTGCATAATTTTGGGAACTCTGAAGATCACATTAATGAAATTTGTCATAAATAGTCTTTAAACAACTTTGCTCATGGAATAGTTTGTTTAGAGCAAACATTCTGTTTTATTTTCTGTGGTGTTTTGTCATCTGTGGTTTATTTTTTTTTCCCATGATATTGGTGGTAGAGACAATAAGGAAACTCAAGAAACACCTAGAAGGTTAGATTTATGAATGAAACTCTCTCCCCTCAAAAGCTAAGTGATCAACTTGAAGATGCTTCTAGGCAGCTGTACGTTCCTAGCTGCTGCTTTTATGCCAGATTGCAGAGACTGCCTTTGGCAACATTTCCTGCTTCAGATTTCCACAAGGATGAACTGTTCTTGAAGACTTTTTGACTGTTTTTTTCACTCTGTTTTTACTTCTGAATGAAGGACTGGAACTTCATGGGAACTCTTAATTTTGGGTGAGTCTCTGTCACCTAGCACTTTGCTATTTTTTAGATGTTTAGTTGTTCTTCAGAGCCACTGCCTGTTTATAGATCCCCTCAAGAGCTAAAAAAGGTCATGAATAGAGCCACAGGGAAACTACCCAGAGAAATCCTTTGGATTGCAGTGATAAAATTCTCTGAAATGGACTCGATTTGTTAAAGCAGAGAATTGATGCAGTTAAAAAAGAAAAGAAAAAAATCCTTAATGAATTCTGATAGAAACTGATTCTTCATGTGAAGGTTCCACAGGAAAATTGTGCCTGAACATACCATCTTTTTAGTTTAGGGTGGAAATAAGACTGAGGTTATCTAGGCTTTCATATTTGTAAAACAATCCGGTAGATTCAATCTTTGTTTTCTATGACCCACCACTTTTTTTTTTTTTTCTTTTTCTTTTCATCCTTTTCTGGCCTGTTTGTTTGAATTTGGATTTTATATGATTGTGAGATAATTTCCTGCTGATGACTCTTTACCTTGATTTTAGGACTGTGCAAATAAGAAAATATTCACACACTTGTCTCTGGACCACGTAAGTATGAAATACACAAATATGTAGTAAGTGTATTGAAAGTTTAGCAGAACGTGTTAAGCTAGACTCCATTACCACAAATGCAGCTTTTTTAGACTTAAAATTTTTCAGCTATTTTTTAAAGAGATGAGAAGAACATTTCTAAGCTTGCAGCTTGCAGCAAGGCAGCACCACCATAGCTAGCATGAGCTTGTTGTTCTCATCTCAAGTCTTACCTTCCAACAGCAGAAGTGCTACACTGTCTTTAAAAAACACTCATTGACGTTAATTAATAGTGGTGTCTTCTTTTGAGCACATAAGTGATATTTCTGAAATGCAGTCCAACATTGTGCTATACATCTAATTGTCCAGCTCCTTAGCTGTGTCCAGTTGCTTACCATTGTCCAGTTCCTCACCTGTGATGATGTCGCTGGTGTTGTTGGTTTTGCTGGTAAACTTGTAACCATGATTTATCTTTCCTTCAATTTCACTGATTTCCTGAAAGAGAAGAGCTGTGGGACTTTTGATTTGCATAAATTTGAAACCTGTTCCACATGCATCTCTTGACAATTGATTAATGTAGTAGCATTTAGCATTAAGATTCATGTGTAATTTGAACATAGGGTTGCTTTTGATATAAGATATTTTTACAAACCAAATCTAAAGTAAAATCTGATTAAAACCTTGAAAAGTAATCAATTTTTTTTTTTAAACAATTTTCGTAAGAAATTTTAGCACACACCCAAAGACATGGCTAAATTGCAGGTGCCATGCAGCTGCAAATGTCTTTTAGATAAGTGATTCATAAATACAGGCTCATTTGGTTGAGAAGGATGACACTGATGTACCCAGCAGACAGCTACAGGACCACAGTATTTATTTTAACAAAATCTGTCTGAAATACAAACTGTAGTGTATTTATCCAAGAGAAAAAAAATATTTTATAAAGTTTGTGTAAATTTTTCTTTGTAGTGCTTTAACTTGTGCAGTCGTAGTGTGATGCTGATGCCGTACACGTTCAGCATATTAAAAGGACTGGGGAGGAATAAATACAAAGTGTATATACATATGTATATGTATATAAAATGCTAAACACCCCCGTAAGATCTTATAAAGGTTTGGCATGGATTCATTTATTTATTAGTGTTAAGAATGACTGTTTACCATAAGGTTGCTTTCTTAAAGGTTTAAAAGATCTGTACCTGATGTAAGACAGCATAATGCAGTCTGGCTTTTTTCTCAGGAATTAGTGAAGTCACACAATGAAGGCTGTACTTCTCATTATTTTTTCTGTTCACTGGCAGGAAAACATGTACTTTCAGTCTAGATTACTTTTATTTTAAATGAGAGAGAAAAGTAAGCAGATGGAGAGCAATTATAAGTAATCCCACAAAACTGAAATGCCAGTTGTTGACCTCAAATATTCCCCACCTTGAAATCTCTTAAAGTCTTGCTGCTGGTATATCCCACTTCTTTAAAGGTGTAAGTGGCAGAGAAGATGATGAGAGCCCTTTTCTGGCAAGATGTTTCCACTATTCATTAAGAGACTTCCCCCTGCTTCAAGAACTGCATTCCTTTCCTCTCCCACAAACCTTTAATTTTTCATTTTGCAGTAATGACAAAGAGTTAATATCATGTATTGCTCATTCTGCGTTCTGGGCAATAACACAGAACTCAACTGGCTCTCTGAAGTTAGCATCCAGGTTATGTGCTCACAGGCACTGGGGACATTTCCAGACCATCACCCAAGCTCAAGTGCTACTGAGAGTAAAAAACATGAGCAATTGATGGCTGTCAGGTCTACCAACACAACAGTTGCTGGAGGTATTGCCAGTTTTCAGGTGGTGATGAATAGTGGTTTCAGGTAGGATTTTGTTTCTAGAGTCCTGCAGTTTTAAGAGATAACTTTATAAGAAAATTACAAGTTGCAGAAGATGTATCCTTTTTCCTTGCCTTCTGTTTCTACAGTTTCTGTGAAAGTTCAGCTGCTGTTGCCATTTGGAAACATTATTTTTGGTGTAGTTGCATTTATCTCAAAAACTTCATCTATAGATAATCATCAGCTGTTTGAGAAGCAGAAGATATACATGAATAGTAAAATATTTTTAGCTTATACACAGATACATGTATTTTCTACCGTAGCTACTCCTGTTGCATTTCCCATTTGCAGGTAGGAAAGAATGCTGATATTTTCCTGCAGACTCATTCAGAGTTATGAAATACTTTTACCACCTGTTTTAATATTATACCTTATAACTATTACTGTATTCTTGTAACAGTTTCCCACTGACTTATTAAAGTCTTTGTTTTTCCTCTTGGATTCTTTTCCCATGGGCAAAATCAGTTTGTCCTCCTGGTCTGTGCATACTCATGATAATTTAAATCTGAAAATACAGTATTCTGGTAGTAAAAATCTACCCATATCCCCTATTTCATTCTTTTTATATGTTGTTTGATTTTATTCTTAATACCATTCAATTCACAAATGTGGTCACTAAATGTCTGTCTTTACATTCATGGTCTTTGCCATTTGGTGTTGTGAGGGAATCTTGTGTCTGCAAATTCAGATGGGCTCTTGAACAGTGCAGACATTACAGAAATAGCTGACCAGTGTAGCAGTTGGCCAAGACATTTGAATGCAGATGTGCTACCTTTCTACTTGCATTTTTTCCACTTCCCAGCTGCTGTGCTAGTTACTATGCAATTGTATCCAAAACAAAGTAAGTGCATGAACTTAACCCTGGCTCTTGGAACTTCCTGAGCTGAAGAAAGGATATGGCAGCTCTTGACCACCCACTGCCTCCCTGAAAGGCTGCTGTCAGGTCCAGCTGCTGCTCCTGGGCAGCGGGACAAGGCCATGTGCAGGGAACATGACTGGTGGCAGCCAGCGCTGGCTGCTCATGCTCACACCAAGGCAGAGCACCCTGTCGATCACTGCTGTGCAGCTGCCAGATAAATCAAGCACCTGGTGTAAATCCAGGCACATGAGGCAATACCTGGCGTTTCCTGTACTACCTGGGCTTCCTGGAAAAGCAAATGGATTAAAACAGTGTAGAACTGACTACTGTTATTCTTTTTCTGTCAATGCTTATAAAGCACCTATAGAATACGTATAGTAATTTTTTTTTTTTTAATAAACATGTTCAGAGATCTTTGGGACAAACAATTTAACATATTTAAACAAAAAAATTGTTCTGCTTGAATGAAGAAAAATGGTAATTTTCTTCTTGTAACACTGTACTTCTGATTGTATTTTAACTAAATCATCAGTGTGGGGAAACTAAAGTGAAAGCTTTAAGTTTCTTTCCTGTCATGGTATTTATAGTCTGCTGGGATACTTCACTTCTGTCCACTCTCTAAGAACCAAACCAGCAATGAGGAATAGTATGAGTAACTCAGTTTTATTTGTTGTTTTTCCAGCTGTATCTCCAAATATTTGCAATGCTGAGGAAACGGGTTGGAAGTAAGTTCTAATTCTCAGACCCATGCAATGATGGAATCTGTTGTCTTTCATGAAAGATCTCACAAAATTTCTTCTGATTTGCCACATAAATATAGGGAAACCAAACTATAGGGGTGTGGCTTCCTTCGGTGATATACAAGTGTAGTTAACTTAGCAGCAAAAAATATCTGTTGATAAAACACTCAGACACAAAGCAGGATTATTCTGCCTCCAAGTTGCTTAAATACCTTGTTCAGGCGAAACTTTCTTGATTGTATAAATTATGAAAATAAAAATTAAAATCACCATCTGTTAAATAACTTCTAGATTTATCCATTCTTTGCAGCTCTTCCTACAATGTTCCTACAATGAGGAAGGAAATAATTAAGTAAAGTTGGATAGAATAGTGTTTTTAATATAGAAATATTTTAACATCTTGATCTTTTTTATTTCTAGAAATTACTACCTCATAAAATGTTTCCAGTTAAATATTACCTGCTTTATTTGAAATTCCTTTTTTCTGCCCCCAAGATCAGTGTTCTCACATCATTTGAAGACAATGATTGTTGATGCAGGAACTCAATTAATGGATAAGGAAGAAGGAATTATTCCTTTCTGTTGTGATTAAGATACATTTTTTAAAAAACTATCTTAAGATATGCCTTTTTTTTGCTCTCTGTTGTCATGATATTGATGATTAGAATATTTCTATACCTTGGTTTTTTTAAAATTATTATTATCTACATTAATCTGGATTATAATCACTTCCTGATACCTGTTTCATGTTTTCTATTTGAGCCTGGCCTGGAAATCGCTGTATTGCTGTGTTAAATTAAGAATTTCCTTTCACTTGCTTCCATTCTTGGAATACCATAAATATCCTAGTCATATTCTATCCATCTTGATCCCTGAGCAATAAAAACTAGCTTAGTTAGACATTCCTAACCTTATCCAAATATTTTTATAACAGATTCTCCCACTTTATCACTTACTGTTTTCAATGAGTGCTATAACTCTTTCCTCACATGATTTAGGCCGCATTTTTCAAGCTTGTGAGTCTTACATTAGGCATGTTGGTCTATGTGCCCAGAGCAGTTGTTTGAATATTGAGCCTCAACCTAAATGTCTGAACATAGGCAGCTGCATTTTAAAGTTAAGCTCAGAAATTACACGACTGGGGATTTGTCCTTGTAGGTCATTCAGAAGTCAGTATTAATTAAGTGGGCTGTGCTAGCATTATGTATGCACCATATTTGTCTTAGCAGTGGAGGTGGATTGGAGTTTCAAAATTTCACTTGCAAATTTGTTTTTATGTAGTATAATCTGTGTTTAATGAATCTAATTGACTGTATAATGGTAGGAAATTATCTGTATGTCTGGAAAACATGCTTTAGTCTTCTAAATCATCTTGCAGTGGAGATTTCAATATTTGAATGATTTATGATTATCTGTAACATGTACTCTGTTTTTGAAATGCAAGACACCAAGAAAGGAATGAGAGAATTAAAGTAACAGAACGTATTCCTTATGAAGAATAGTCAAACTTCTTGCAACTGGATTCATGTAAACAACTTCTAAGAGAGATCTTAATTATCGGTGTGTCTGCCACCTCTTGCTATTTTATTCCGTGTAGGGCTCCCTTTTTTTTTTACCCTCATGAGAGTTAACATCTTCATTTTCCAAATGATAAAACCCCCAACATTATTTGTACATTTTATGACACTGCAGCCTTTCCATCTGTCCTGGGTGTCACTGCCTGCATTCGTGCACCACCATGTAATGAGGTATGTTTTAGGAGCTAAAATCCCCCTTTCCTCTTCATTATGCATGTGGCATGCAATGCAATTTACTACATAACAGATGTCATAGCTAAGTACCCAGGCTCATGTCATGATTCATTCATTTGAAGACAATCTGTTGCAACAAAGTTGAGCTTTTCAAAACCTAGGCAAAATTTTGTGTTTGCCTGAGCGCTCCAGGTTTTGTGCTGTACTGTGTTAAGTTGGATAGGCTAAAACATCAGGGATAAGAAGACTTGTGCTGGGGCCTAGAATCCAGGTTGGAAATTTGACATTTGAGTATGTATCTGCTTCTTTGGCTTTTTACCTTGCCTCAAAAATAATCCTATTTCTAAGTTACAGTGATTATCTTCTTTTAAATTTTGTCTTGATTCAACTGTTACTTCTCCAGACTCCTATAAAAATAAATTACACAGTTAAAAATTCACTGGTGCAGTTATTGGAAGAACTTTGTGGATCTTAAAAAATAAGAGTTTGATGTCTAGACAAATTTGGTGGAACATTATTACACTGCCCTTTTAAAGCTAGACGAATTCATAGCAGGTGGTATTTTATAGAAGATTGCCATTAAACATTGTCTGTCTTTAGGGGAAAAGGTAGACAATAGTAAGTTATATAGGAATGAAGAATTACCTGAATCTGAGATGAAGTTGCAAATTGGGTAATTCAAATCACTATTATGGTTATAAATACAATCGACATATGAATAGAGCAAAATTTTAAGTCTTCACCAGGCACTGCAGATTTCACCAAGAGGCATCCAGCACTTCTGGCAGATGCTCAGAATTTGTGATTGGAAGTATGCAATGACAATAAAACAGTTTTGAATCTCTACAGATTATATAAAATTTTGGATTTCTAGTTTATACCAGTAAGAGAAAACCATTTCTGTGCAGGAGTTTAATAGGAAAAAAAGAGATGTGTCTCATACAGACATATCCAAGTGGGATAACTCACCAGAATCTGACATCTCCACTGTGTGTGAAAACTACAGTTGTCTCACTCAAGTGGATGACAAAGCTTCTTTGAAAAAAGAGAAAATATTAGTTTTTTAAAAAAAATATTTTTATTTTGATGATTAAGAAGCCATGTGCAGTAGCTGAAATGAAGTCCATAGATTGTGTTTGTCCATTTAATATTGTTCTGGTTCTTGCAAGGGACAATGCAAAAACCCAGCAGGAGAGTTTCTCACTGGGAGTTGTTCGGAACACTCTCCTGAGAATATAGAAATTGATTTCCCATCTGCATTTGAGGAAGCCTGGTGGGGGGTATTTTTCTTGTGATTGTGCTGTCAACTGCTGTCTGCAAGCATCTCTAATGATAGGTTGTAGTGCCCACCAACACATAGTTTCAACAAGAATGGGTCCAAAGTCTACAGAAAATCCTGTATATCAGATGGAGTTCTGGTTGTGCAGGCTTTATTAATACCAATAAAGATTTTACATACTCTTCTCCAGAAAACAGCTGGAATGCTATTCAGTGTAGAACTGTCACACTGTGTATATAACATTATCTAGAAAAACCTTTTATATCAGTAATACTCATCTACTGAACCTCCAGATTCCTTTGTGAAAAATTATTATCCTGTTTCATCAGAATAGTTTTGATGATGTGTTCAAGACAGATTAGCATGATACCTTAAGGGCCTGTTTTTTTCAGCATTTGTATTATAATGCTTCAAAATAGATTTCTGATGAGCTCATTCCATTAGTTTCTACTTTACTTTATCTGTACTTAAGGTAAAAGATGTCCAGGAAATGTGACAATAATGAAAGTCTGCTGATAGCACAGCGGGAAAAAAATAATCCCTTCTCACCTTTCCCACTAAAGCTGTAGTGGTAGTTTTAAGCACAGCTGATAAAGAAGCGAATTTCAGTTTTGTGGGAAACTCTGGCCTGCTGGCGTTGCACTTCGCTCTGCATCAGAAGAGAAAGTGAAGATGGATAATTTCCCAATGGCACGGGGTGATGACCTTTTGAGGAAGCCTGTGGGTGATGGGTGCGTGGGGCAGGCCCCTGAACGGCAGCAGGCTGGCCAGCAGGCCGTGGAGCCAGCAGGCAGGGAGCTGGGGAGCTCTGTGCCCAGGGATGGAGCAGCGCTGTGCCTCCAGCAAGCTCTCCCAGTGTGCAGGAAAGGGTAGTGGGAGCAGGTGTTTCAGTTCCAACAGCTGAGTGTTTTCAGACAAACAATGCCATCAGAAGACTTCCCCTCCCAGAGTTTTTGATCAACTGTGATTTTTAAAAAAGTCAGATGCACAAAATATCTTTTGCTGCTGTTTCAAGCTGGTGCCGGAAACACCAGAACTTAACGATTTCTCCTACATTACAACTAGGGGAAGATAGCCTCAGAAATCCCCTCTGAATTCTCACATCTGAGGCTCTGGGAAATGTGGACTCTGAAAACAGCATGTCCAAAATTGAAGTAGATTCTTGGTCCAGGCTGGAAGTTGAGGCATTGGCACTACTGGCTCTGTGCATTTAGCAGTATGGTTCCCTTTTCAGTTCCGTTAAATCAAGTCATAGTCTCCTTTGCTTGTATACTTCCTAACCATGCTAGTATTGCAATAGCACATCCCTGTTTACCTACAGAACAGTTATAAAATTCTCCACATTTAAACGCTGAAATCGTTTGCAGTTTTTTTTTTCCAGTGAGTTCCTATGCAGAACTTACTGAACAAAGAAAGCATTAGCTTGTTTTTCTACCCACCTTAAAATTTCCAATTAAGACAATTCTTTAAATAGATTTTCTTAGCCCTAGGATATTTTGAAAGAAGGGGTTTCTTCTCTGCTAGTTTTTCTGTTTAAGACGTGGTATGCTTTAGTGTAAATATAATGTATAAACTACCTAAGCTTCGTCAGTATCTGCATCTCTGATTTTAACAACAACCTTTGCTATCATAGAGGCAAGTGTTGTTTAACACTAACACAGAAATAATATTTTGTTCTTAAATAGTTATAAATAGTCATGTGAAAATGAGATGATAGCCATGACTGATTTTTTTTTTTTTGTGATGCACAAATTTATCTCCCTTGGGCTAGGGCTATACTTCAATTTGTTCTGTGTGTATTAGGCAAGGAATATTACTCCAGATGGAGACATATGTCTACATATGTCTGTATGTGACAGTCTTGAAAGAAACTAGATGACTGAAATTTGTATAGAATTTCATTTAGTTCAGCAAACAAAATGAACAAAATTGGGAAGATTTTCGTAACTGAGATTTAGTTGTATACTCCTGTGAACTAATCTTGACTGTAGTTTAAATAGCATAGTTTAAAAAGGTGATTGACAGGTTGGGTTTAGTTTCTTCATAAAGGTGAATTTCACCCTTTTGGTAAAAGAAAATACACTTCTTTTTCTTGAGAAGAAACGTATGTGAGAAGATAATCTAGTCTAGAAATAAGAGAAAAATATCAGAATGATGTAAAAGAGATCTATTGTTGCCTTATTTTAGGCTTCATTTCTTTTGTTAATGGATTTTTTTTTTTTTTTTAGTGTAAAATCTTAGTGGTACATGAAGAACTTTGACTCTAGCTCCAGGGTTTTTACAAGGAACAGCTACTGTTGTGGGGAAGAAAAACAGTGAAGAAGAATAGTATACTGAGATTATTATTGTTTTATTTATTATTGTTTTATTTTATATATATATAAATAAATAAATAAATATATATATTTTAAAGTACTAGTGTAAAGCTGTACTGGGCATTGCTGTTACTAGACAATGGAGTATAGGTAAAACACAATTTCTCAGTTCAGACACCCACTATGTGCCTTTGGCACTAGAAATTAAATAACAGAATTTCAGAACTAGAGTATTTTTAAAAAATATTCTGTTGCTTTTGCATGTTACTTGCTACTCTCACCTATCCATTACTTCAGGCTATCTGCCACACTGTTGGTTTATCTTCTTTTAACCAGGGAAATTGCAAAAGCAGCATATGAGTGTACACCCAGCTGTATGATGAAGTCAGTAGTGCTTTCTGATGTGACATCATTTGAATGCACATAGAGTATTGCTGTGATAAAAGAAAAATGTACGGTGAGATAGTTCATTCTAATTTATACATACTGAATTTTTTTTTTACTGTATTTTATATTTTGGACATATAGGGAGTGCCTCTGATTTTAAAACCTGTGTTACCTTTCATTATTCCAGCAATCACTGCCATATCATTAACTCTGGAACAATTTATTAATTTGCTACTCTGCAGAGTGCACAGGCTCTGCAGTATGATGATTTGCAAACTCAAAGGTAAAGACAGCAAGAGATGTACAGCATAGCGGCTCTGAGCTATCTTCTGTGGACAATTTGACAACCTGGAAAAGGGTCTTTGAAGATGTGATGACTGCAGTTGTCTGAGAATCTCCTTGGAGCTATACTACACACCTTCAAGAAGCACACATGCCTGCCCATCTAGCCCAGGTAGTTTGAAAAGGGAATTGTCACCATCATCCTATGAAAACTGTGAGGCTGTGGCATAGCAGGGGTGTGAGTGCATGAGGGGGAAGAAGCAAGGGGTGGGTGAAGGAATTTCAGAGTAATGAATTTTATGGCTAGAAAATCCTTTCTCTGTGTGGATTTATTAGCCTCACCAGAGAGTTGCCAACCTATAAATCCTATTCCTCATTTCCTGCTCCTGTTTCTACAGAAGCCGTGACCTGTAGTGTGTGCTAGACATGGAAATGTAGGCTTTTTCTGACCACTGTCATAGGGCAGGCAGCACACGGCAAATACAAACTTACACTCTGGTGAAACAAAAACCCATAACTTTTTTGTATATGATAGATGAGCAAGTTAAAACCAGAAAAGTGGAACAATTTCTAATGAAGGAATTACCACTTTCTCATATTAGGTGCATTGTTGCTAGCATGTCTTAAAATTTGTAACTTATCAACATGAAATTTTTCAGCAAAAAAGGGGCATATTTTTATATTGACCTTTTTTTAAGCTTACTGCATTTTAGCCCATTTTTTCCAGACTGTATATCTCATAAACCCAGATTTTTCTTAGAAAATTAATATGTATGTAAGCCTGCTAATGTGCCTCCTTTGTAAGTTTACACTAGGACTGAATGCAGTATTATAGGAATATTCTACTTACCATGTTGATTAAGTTCCCACTGTTTTGGGATCATCCTATTCTTGTTAGTGAAGAGTACAAGATCCTCTACACAAGGAAACTATTTACACTACAGTGTGAAATTACTTTTTTGTTTATTTGCAGAGGAAGCTTCTCTTCTAAAAAAATAGGAAGTTAACAGGTTAGTAACAGCCTGGAATATATGGGAATTATAATGTCTGAGTGTGTTTTTGTTTTTGTTTATGCTTTTTTATTTTCCTAATAGGAACTCGTACTACTGTAGGAAAAAATGTTGTGCCTTGTACCAGATATTTTCAGTGCAATGTTAAGACAAATATTCTATGCAACCTGCATCAAATAAATACATTCAGAGTGTTATTTTCAGGAAAAAATACAGAGATGTGCTTCTGTAAAACTCAAAACTTGGTATCTGTGAGAAAAAAACCAGAAATATATCTCCACAAGGTCCTACTGGTTCCCTGGAGAGCTGACATACCGAAATAAATCAGACAAACACTGTATAGTTACTGCAATAATATGGTGGGTTTAAAAATAATGCTGGGTTGCTACTACTTTTCTTAATAATGTTAGGTTGGTTTTGAACTGATACATGCTTGTGTGTGTGTGCGCTTACATAAAAATTCAGAAACATATAGAAAACACATACACATATTGCAAAATATTTCACTCAAGTACAATAAACAATAAACTACTATGTGACATGTAATACAGGAATGCGTAGTTCGTGAAGTCATAAATTTCTATCCCATTGCTCCTGCACCATCAAAGAAACTGATATGACAATAATGGACAAAATGTCTGTATCTACAATACATTTATTTGTTCCTTGTGAAAGAAAATAAAAGAAAACTGAACAAACCCCCACACCAAAAAGCTAACAAACAAAAACACCAAGCAACAACCCCCCTCCCCTTAGAATAGTGTGATTTTTTTCCCCATTAACATTGTAATTATCTAGCTGATGCAGACATCATGTTTCCCATGGTGCCCCTGTTGGGTAGATGTGAGACCTTTCTCTCTGTATTACAGGTTCTGTAAACTATAGTTTAGATGTAAACTGGAGGTTACATCAGTGAGGTTTCCAGTTGTTCGGCTTCAGTGTCATTGAGCGTTATCACTGTGAGGTATCAAGGTAATAGTGAATCTTTAGCTGTCCGTGTATTCGGATCCATCTCTCTCTCAGTATTGATACCACTTTACACCTCTGCGGTTTTGCGTGTGCATATATGTGTATGTATACACATACATATATATAGTTATCTCCATACATTAGATGTTTATGTAAGTGCAGGCTATTCTCTGTAATAATGAGGAAATGTATATGTTGAAACAAAGAAAAAGGATATCCATTTACATGGATAGAAAACCAGGGAACCTATGAAAATATCTGGGACACATGTATGAGGAAAGGTCTTTGAAACAACAAATTAAAAACCTACCTTTTGAAAAGTGAGAACATTTACCTCCTTTAAAAGACAAAAGAGGATGAAATGTATATGTTCTGTTTTAACTCTCTAATGGTGCTCCCAGATGATGAGCTTGATAGAATGAGTACATCAAACATTTAAACCTATCTACTCACTTTGTAAAAGGCCAGTGCTTTCTTAGCCTTGTAATAACAGAAGGGTATCTCTCTCATTCTTTCTTTCTTCCTCCCTTTTTTCTTTTCCCTTTTCTATTTTTTCTTTTTCTTTTCTTTTATTTTTAATTTTTTTTCTCTTTCTCTTTCTCTTTCTCTTTCTCTCTCTCTTTCTCTGTCTTCTTGTAATATAGTTTTCCAGCACAGCTGCTGCTGATATGACTCTTTTGATGCTTTTGGACAGCACTCTGTTGTCCAATGATAATTTTATTCCTTGAAGGGATACAGATAGAAACTTAAAGTGTGAAAACAATAATAATTATCCCCAAATCTAAATGCCTCAAATATTTTTCTTCTATTTAGTTCCACTATGTTTTCATGTAAAAAAAGCCAATAGCCCCCAAAAGCAAACTCCTCTCTGCCAAAACCCCAAAACCTAAGCATAGTTTTATACTATATATTAAATTTAAATAGCACTGAATTGAACTCTGATAATTTTCTGACTTATTCCTACAGTTGTCTGACAATATCTACTTGGTCTAATACATGTTTAGTAGTTTTTACATCCAATTGATTGAAGACACATTAAATGGAGAATCATAATCATCTTGAACAATGATTTGGGAAACCAGGAAATGGCTTGAATACAGTGGGTTGATGAAAGAGGGGAAGTACTCATGAACAGTTGAAATAACTGTTTTCTGCTCTTCAGATATGAAAAGGAAACTTACCTTGACTATCACTGCCTTTTTAACCTTTTTTCTCTACTTCATTTTGGAATTATTTCTGCTCACTTATTTTTCCTCGGTTAAAAAGCAGACAGGAGAAATGGTAAATTAGAGCATGAAGATGGGAGAAAAGGGAAAATTATTTTTAAAATGGTGAGAAATTAAGACAGGTTCTGTTGTATGTTTTCACTTTTAGTGGGAGACCTACTAGGAAAGCTTTGGAAATAATTTTTTTAATAAAAGAGAGCTTCATTCAAAATCCTGCAGGTAGCTGTACATTGGCAGAATACAACAGACAGGTCTGTGAGGCTGTACTCTGATAAGGTAATCTTAGCTAACTACTGTCTTTCTTGTGAACTCATAATCCATCTGACTGAATATCAGACTGCTCCATGCAGAGCAGGGTTTGTTAATGTGGGCTCCCCTCTGTTGCAGTTAGGAACATATTTATTATTGTTAAGTCCCACATAAGTAATTGGCTGCTAGTTGTCAAGAAAATCTTCTTTGCAAAATGATGGATTGGAAAAATGTGAAAGTATCTCTGTGCCTGAAATTTAAGGCCATGACAATAACAATATTTGCAATTGATTTAGTTGCAAAGGTAACACTGTTAATGGTCTCTGGGCTACAAAATTTGCATGATCCAATGTGAAAACATGTGCTATTGTTGTTAACATGTGTGCTATAGGTAGGCATATTTATTTTCCAGAGTGTCAAAGTACTTTTTAGTCATACAAATAGGTGTTATGTAGGATTTATCAATACTTTCCAGTGCAATGAAGTCTACCTTAATTGCCTTGCAGCCAAAACTCTAAATTTAGTCCTCTATAGTGAGGGGGTGTTAAGTCATCCCACAAAAACCTTGGCAGTGGTAGTCGCTAGATTGTATGTCAGCTCTGCATGACCTGCATCTCTAATTGGTATGAAAGGTGGCTGCAGCCCCCACTAAGCAGAGGAATCCACAGAAAGCACAAAATACCTTTGCTATGGGGCCTGCTCTGATACCAGATGGGTGGGAGGTCATGTCCATGTGCATGCCTTTCTTACTACATTTCCTACAATCTGAGGCAGTGATGCTGAATCTCCACTAGTATGTTACTAGTAACAAGGGGTGTCAGGAAGCACCAGGAGTTCCTAATGGCCTGCACCCCTACTCTAAAAGAGTCTGGGTTTAATATCAGGGCATGCAGGTGGGTGGATGTCTTCACATAGCTTTGGAAAAGAGGAAAGCAATATGAAAAATAGGTGATTGTCTTATTTTTGATTTTTACAAATGTTTCTTGGAGGAAAAAGAATGAAGTTATTGAACTTCCCATTCCATTTTATATTTCTGGTTAAGTGACAGATACTCAGAGATTTTCTTCTTTCTCTGAACTCAGAGAAAAGAAAAAAAAATCAAATAGAAGATCAGGCCGGATGTCTATATTTCTGTCACACATTGTTTTATTGACATGTAATGGTAGTGAATTGACATTGGCTGGCCACCAGCTGCTGCAACCCAGCCACACTGCCACCCCTCTCCTCAACAGGACAGTGGGGAGACAGTGAGATAGAAAAGCTTGTGCGTAGAGATAAAGACAAGGAGATCACTCACCAGCTAATCATGGGAAAAAGAGACACAGCTTGGAGAAAATGAATTTAATTTATTGTCCATAAACAGAAATTTGGATGGTGAAACAAAAAGGCAATAAAAATTAAAGGCTGAGGTACTTAATGCCTTCTTTTCCTCAGTCTTCGATAGCAAGACCAGTTACGCTCTGGGTAATCAGCCCCCTCACCTGGAAGGCAGGGATGAGGAGGAGTGGTATGAAGTCCCCACAGTCCAGGAGGAAAATGCTGCTCTGTTTAAACACACATAAGTCGATGGGGCCAGATGGGACCCACCCAAGGATACTGACAGAGTGGCTCACCAAGCCACTCTCCATCATTTATCAACAGTCCTGGCAAACTGGAAACGTCCCAACAGACTGGAGGTTAGACAGTGTGATGCCCATCTACAAGAGGGGCAGGAAGGAGCATCTGGAAAACTACAGGTCTGTCAGTCTGACCTCGGTGCCAGGGAAGGTTATGGAGCAGATCATCCTCAGTGCTATCATGCAGCACGTGCAAGACAACTGAGGCATCAGACCCAGTCAGCATGGGTTTATGAAAGGCAGGTCCTGCTTTTTGAACCTGATCTCTTACAAGATGACCCACGTAGTGGATGAGGGAAAGGGTGTGGATGTTGTCGATCTGGACTTTAGTAAAGCCCTTCACACCATCTCCCACAGCATTCTCCTGGAGAAACTGACCATCTCAAGCCATGGACAGGTGTACTCTACGCTGGCTAAAGAGCTGGCTGGACGGGAGGAGCCCAGAGAGTGGTGGTGAATGGGCTTACATCCAGCTGGCAGACGGTGACAAGTGATGTTCTGCAGGGCTCAGCATTAGGGCCAGTTCTGTTAAATATCTTTATCAACGATCTGGATGAGGGGGTCGAGTGCACCCTCGGTGAGTTTGCAGGTGACACCAAGTTGGGGCCAGTGTTGAGCTGCTTGAGGGCAGGAAGGCTCTGCTCAGAGGGATCTGGACAGGCTGGTCTGATGGGCCAAGGCCAATTGTGTGAGATTCAACAAGGAGAAGTGCCAGGTCTTGCACCTGGGTCACACCAACCCCACGCAGCGCTACAGTCTTGGGGAAGAGCGTCTGGAAAGCTGCCTCGTGGAAAAGGACCTGGGGGTGCTGGTTGATGGGCAGCTGAACATGAGGCAGCAGCGTGCCCAGGTGGCCAAGAAGGCCAACAGCATCCGCGTCCTGGCTTGTATCTGAAGCAGTGTGGCCAGCAGGACAGGGGAAATGAGGCCTCGCCTTGAGCCCCATATTCAGTTTTGGGCCCTTCACTTCAGGAGGGACGTAGAGGTGCTGGAGTGTGCCCAGAGAAAGACAATGAAGCCGGTGAAGGTTCTGGAGAACAAATCTTCTGAGGAGCAGCTGAGGCAACTGGGGTTGTTCAGCCTGGAGAAGAGAAGAGTCGGGGGGGGTCCTCACTGCTCTCATCAGCTACCTGAAAGTAGGTTGTAGGCAGGTGGGGATCAGTCTCTTCTCCCAGATAACAAGTGACAGGACAAGAGGAAACCTCCTCAAGTTACACCAGGGGAGGTATCCAATAGATTGGATATTAGGAAAAATGTCTTCACTGAAAAGGTGATCAAGCATTGGAACAGGCTGCCCAGGGAGGTGGTGGAATCACCATCCCTGGAAGTGTTTAAAAACATTAGCAATGGACTTGGCAGTGCTGGGTTAACAGTTAGACTTTATGATCTCAAAGTTTTTCTCCAATCTCATCGATTCTACGTTTCTATGTTTCTATTATTCTATGAAAATGTCTCACTCCGCCCACCTCTACTTCTTCTGAGACTCACCTTCACTCCTTGATTCCTGAATTCTCCACCTTCTCTCATCCGAAGGGTGCAGGGAGCTGGGGAATTGGGGCTGGGGCCAGTCTATCACAGCCCCTCTCTGTTGCTCCTTCCTCCTCACACTGTTCCACTGCTCCGTGTGCGTCCTGTCTACGGGCTGCAGGGGAATCTCTGCCTGGAGTACCTCATCTCCTTCTTCTCTGACCTTGTTGTCCACAAGGTTCTTTCTCACAGTTTTTTAACGTCATATCTCTCAGAAGCTGCCAAGCAACATTTTTTTACCCTTTCTTACACATAGCCAGAGGTGCCACCATCTTGGCCGAAGGTCTCAGGTGTGCCCTGCGGCAGGTGGGCTGGATCCGGCTGGAACCGGCTGTGCCTGGCAGGTGGCAGCCGCAGCCCCCCTGAGGGAGACGCCCTGCAGCCGCCCACCAGCGCCTGGGCACCGGCACCCGGTGTAGTAAAACACGTCAGGTTTGCACTGAAATGCACTGGCCCAGGAGCAGAAGTATCCCTCCTTGACAGTCACCATTAATTAATGATAATAAACAAAGCCCCCATATTGACTAAATATATTTACTCGTCAATGAAGAAAATTGCTTTCTGAAGGGTGAACAGAGGATATTCTTTTGAATTGTATGTAGACATCTCTGTGTAAGTGCACATGTTCTTCCACACAGGAGAGATACAGGTTTTGCCAAAATACTGAGGGGCACGAGGCAACTGAAAGAAAAATCTCAGCTGCAAAGGATGATGCATTTTGCAGCTTTGACAGTGCAAGTACAAAGGACTGGAGTTCCATTCCAATTTTGGGAAAGAAATACAACATTTTGAAAAATAGTATTTTCAGTGAAAAGTGATTGAAAGATTGGAATTTCATGCTTACTTGCAATGCTGATGTACCATTAAAGCTAAAGTAAAATAAAGGAAATTAGGGCTCTCAGCATATTCAGCAGTGGATCAAGAAGAAATCAGTTATGTTGCAAATTTATACTTGCTAGCAAATCAGAGTTTTTCTTTTTAATTAGCAACTTAAGACTAAATTTTGTTAGTAACAAAAGCAGGAAATTTTCAAGTAAAATAAGTATTTTGGTTTAGATTCTTGGTTTTATCTTGCTCCTCTGCATATGTAAGAAGGGAAGTAGTTGTGCAGTTTCCAATGGCGCAGACAATCAAGTATCATTTGCAAACTGAGTTGATGGTCATATGCTTTTTGTATTCCTTCCAGCCATAGTTTTACCCCTTTTGGATACAGCAGCATTTTCACAAGATGGAGTAGACTGCATGCCAGATTAGCATTTTACAATCTTTGACTCTTACCCTGCTTCAGCTGCTGCCGTTGGCAAAACGTTTGTTGAATGAAATGAGACCAGTATCTGATTTTTCTGATTGATTTGTGAACATTATGCCCTTAACAGATTGCTTTTCTTTAAAGTCTCTGCTAGAATGAGTTAAGGGAAGGAAGTTGCAGGGAGAATGGTATTGTTTCTCCCTCTTAGAAAGAGCAGTAGGCCAGCTTCCAGCTCCACAGAGTACACAGATAAACTAAACCATTCATACATTGTGGTTCCTGTTTTCATCAGCTCATGGTTCCTTGTGAGTTCGTGCATTTTGACTGTAGAGTTTACATCAAAAGCATTCCAGTGCACTAGAGGCTTTGGACTGCTTCCCTGCTGCCATGTGAGAGATAGTACAGTTTAAAACCAGAACCCAAGAAAACAAAAGTGTGGGAGTGTTTAGGTTTTATAAAGACCTCTAAGAAAGAGATATGCTTATCATTTCAGTAATCCTTTATGTGGAATGGCAAGTGCTTCATTCTCTGTCAGATACATCACCTATCAACATTTCAAAAAAACCAAACCACTGCACTGAAGTGATAAGATATTTCTAAAATAATGAATGATACATTAATAGAAATGTGTGGTTTGTATAATTTAAAATGCAGTTTTACATATTCCACTACATGGAAGATTTGTAGGACCTGACATACATCAGGCGTTGGTCAAATGACATGCAAATATCAAAGTATTAAAGTGGATTGTGTCTTGTCTTGTAGCTTGTGCCAGTATTTTTTCTGTTTTCTTGGGAGAGAAATTATCCTGTTGCCCCTGCTGGGAATTATAATGTACTGATGCAGCAGACCTGGCATGCTGTTTTCTTTTCTAGTGGAATTACTACTGTAATCTCTATTACCCTCTATTTGCTCATATTGCTTACAATGTATCAGACAGTGTGCAACATAAAATCACTTTTCCCACTCACCCAAAAACAAAGATGAAGACTGGGTGTGGAGGAAGTACATAATTAATAAAGCAATCTCTCAGTAATGACACATCTTTCTACATCTTGTCTGTATATATATTTTCATGTAGGTTTGACTTATATTTATGCAGAAGGACAAGTAGGCAGATCAATACATACAAAAAAAATATTGTTGTAGGTGCCTTAGCTCTTACAGAGCCTTGAGAGATGAATGGCTTAGAGTGATCTCTCTACAAATGTTCAAAATAAAAGAAGTTCACCTATTGAACCAGAAATTCAGTATACCACCCCTGAAGGATGGAAAGAAAGGGGAGTGGGTTTTCAGATTTTCCCTTCCACACCTCAGCAGAACTATTTTCTATAAACTTGCAGATGGTACACAAAACGTTTGGGCGTTGCTACTGATAGGCATTAATTGCTGGGAAATACATATTTAAACAGCTCATATTTTAGAACAATTGAGAGATCATAGGACTTCAAACTGCTTCCACTTCAGGTTGACATCTCAGCAGTAGCAAAGCTAGCAAAGTGTGATGTGAAATATTCCATATGCTAGGCTGAAATAATCACAAATGAAAGCCATTACATAATCAGAGCTGCTTTGGCTGGGGTTGATTGACAGTGCTTACTATTCAATTAAGAAGCATGTTATTGGGCTCAGATGCTGATGCAAATCTAAAAGAAAGCTTAATTTGTTTGACCTTTGTAACCCACCAGCTTTGATTTTATTGGAGACTGTGCTTAATGCATTTTATGTATCCAAGGAACAGATTATTTCATCATAAGAAGGAGATTTCCAGTTGCTACACTACAACCCTACTTAAGTTTTGTTAGCATAATGATTTATTAAAAAAAAAAAAAAAAAGGAAACAGGCTTAGAGAACCTTTAACCTTCATTTAATCTTTTTTTATCTGCTAACCTAAACAAGAACTAATCATTGGTGCAAAGGATTAACAGACACAGGAGACCAGATTATACATTTTTAAGTTTTGCTTTTGAGTCTTGAGGGAATCCTATAGTGTGGAATTGGATTAACCTTTCTGACACTTCTTCTAATAACCCAAAAGCTACAGTATAAGACTTATTCTCCTGACAATCAGCATGGTTGCTTTGCTTACTGTGTAGATTCTACATTCATATGTGTGAAGGTGTATGTTATCGAGCACAGCATGAACAATAAGGAATATCCAGAGTCTGCAGTGAATATTCATTCTTTATACATTAGACACAGTATTTGCAAATGATGGCCAGGTACCAGAAAATGTTAGTAGTAGCAATATTGATAGGATCTGAAGTGATCACTCATGTTTTCTCAATGAACTTTTTTAAGCAGATTTGTGTATGACCTATCTAAGTGAAAGTGATCACTTATAAATGTCATTCTTTCTCTTATGAGTCTAGTCTTCCTCATTTTCTTTCAAAACAGCTGGCACTAACTTAGCTGGAACTCACTTTTTAAAATATGATCTTCTTCCATTTTAAGAGTGTAAGACAATCAAGAGCAGTTACACGTGGGATGAATCTGAAGTCTAAGACAGGAGTTCATAAAGTCTGTGTGAAAAGTTATGCCTTTATTAAAATCTCAGCAAACTTCATTCTTTAAATCAATAGAACGAGAAAGGACAAAAGTAAGATCACAGAATCATTTAAGTTGGAACTCTGAGAACTCTGAGATCACCAAGTCCAATCATTAACCCAGGACTGCCAAGTACATCACTAAATCATGGCCCTAAACACTGAATTTACAGATTTTTAAACACCTAAAGACATCCACCCACCTGCATGCCCTGATACTAAACCCAGACTGATTACCCAGAGGGTAATTTACTGTTAAAGACTGAGGAAAAGAAGGCAAGTACTTCAGGCTTTTCCTCATCCTTTGCACTATGTTCCCCACCATATCCGATGAAGGATGAAGGCTATCCTTGGCCCTCCTTTTGTTTCTCGTGTATTTGTAAAATTTTTTTTTGTTACCTGTTATGGCAGAGGTCAGCCTGAGGTCTAGCTGGGCTTTCACTGCTCTAATCTTCAGCCTGCATAACCTCCTGACATGGTTATAGTCCTGAGCTCCAGCTACATCTCTCTGTTCAGCCAGACTGGTCTTCTTCCCTGTCAGCTCAGTTTTAAGGACTTGGGGACAGACTACTCCTGTGCCTTTGAGATTGCCTTCTTGAGCAATGTCCAGCCTTCCTGGAACCCTTGGCCATTCAGAAATGTCTGCCAAGGGACTCTGTTGATCAGGCTCTTAAACAGGCCAAAGTCCATCCTCTGAAAGTCCAAGGCAGTGGTTCTGCTAACCCCCCTCCTTTGAGAACTGAATACTCTATCATCTTGTGATTGCTATACCCACTTGCATCAACCACTACACCACCCACCAGTCCTTTCTTGTTTGTAAATGGCAGGTCCTGTGGCATATCTCCCCTGCTTGGGGCACTGACCAGATGTGTCCAGAAGCTGCCTCCCACACAGTCCAGGGACCTCCTGGACTGTTTCCTCTACTGCAGTACTATATTTCCAGTGGACATCCAGTAAGTTGAATTCTCCCATGAGAACAAGGCCTAGAGATCACAAGACTTCTCTCAGCTGTCTGCAGAATATTTCATCTGCCTTTTATTCTGCTTGGGTGGTCTATAACAGACTCCCACCAGGTTATCTGCCCTGTCGACCCTCCCCCTGATTCTTATCAGTGAACACTCAAATCCTACTGTCACCACCATTCAGCTCTAGGCAGTGGAAATGCTCCCTGACATACAGAGCTACGCCACTGCCTCTCCCTCCTTGCCTATCCCCTCCAAAGTGTTTGTAGCCATCTGGAGCAACACTCCAGTCATGAGAGGCATCCCACCACATTTCTGTGATGGTCACTATGTCATCATCTTCCTGCTGCACTGTGGCTTCTAGCTCCTCCTGTTTGTTGCCCATGCTTCAGGCATTGGCATAGAGGCACTTTAGCTGTGCTGTTTTGCTGGTGTAATTAAAACTGCTGTATATCCAGATTTACCCTAGGTATGTCTCCTCTTTTCCAAATGGGTAAAAAAACCACAACAAAACCACAACAAAACCAGGCAGTATTATTGTTCTGGAAATCTGGACAAATCTGGCAGTCTGTAGCTTACATGGCTGTCACTATGAGGCTTTGGGCATAATCCATTTTGTCCTAGGTGGGATATATCAGAGAGTCTTGCATGTAAGCTGCTTATGCTTGGATGGTCTGAGAACATAATTTTTCAGCTCTTGCTGCAACAGTGTCGTGAAGAGTTTAGAACATAGGTCTGTTCTCCTTGACTATTCACCTTGAGCTTAAATCAATGTAAGGAACTCCTATTTACACGCTCTTCTTTAAAACAGCAACAATACTGTTATGAAAGGAAAAAAAAAGTTGTAAATGTGCATAGCTGTAGTATATTTATATATTTGCACAGCTGAAAAAATCTGATAGACTTTCTTCTGCACAGATCAGTACTGTAAATTGTCAAGCTGATTTTTTGGAGTGTTATTTTTGCTTATGCATGAGTGGCCTAGAGAAATTCAGTCCTGCTCTTCTAAAGATCACCTTACGCATGTAATGCAGTTGAAACGCAGAAATATAAATATTTTCGTTAGGGATGCAATGTGGTCTGTATGTTTCTCACCTATTTGTCATCCATTTGCCACTTGTTTTTCAAATTTTCTCTTACTCTGTTGCTCTTCTCTCTGTCTCAGATACACTCAAATTTTTTAGGGTGTTTTGGCAACAATGCCATCCATAAGTGACTCTTGCACATTCTCTGATCTGATCTGTGGGGATAATCAATAGATTTGGTATTATTGTAATCTATAAAACCGAAGGCTGACTGAAGATTATGGCACATGTTTTAGTAGTTACAGCATCATATACTAATGATTCTTCCCCTTCAACTTCACCCTGCCAGTAACAAGCCATCAACACCAAGACTTGCAGAACTGGGAGGCAGAAGGCCTGCTAAGGGTCTGGATATCATAGTTTTGTTTTTCCTTGTCACTGTGTAGCACTGTGTTGCATTTTTATTATTGCTCAGTTAACACATTTTCTAGCTTTTTCATGTGCTATTTTTTTTTCCACTTTTCTTGTATGAATTTTCTTATGCTTTCTTTTTTTTGTGTTTCTTAAAGACTGTACTTTTTAAAAAGAGGTTAAAAAATCATATAAAAAACCAGTGGACTCTCATAACAGCAAAACTCATATTTTAAACTATTTGCAGAAATCTCTAATGGTGTACTTAAAGCAAAGAGCTGTACAGGAACCAATGACAATTAACTAGGCAATGCCTAGAATTTCTTTCGTTTGCTGACTCTCTCAGTACAAAATATAAACACCCCTAGGTGTATGTTCTAATAAATGCATTTGAGGCAGCTTTATGCTTTGCTGTGATATTTTGTAAATCACAATTCATAAACAAATTAAAAAATCTCTTTACCCCTAATTAGCAATTGACTGCCTGTGATATGAAAACTTGCATTCAAATGACAAAAGCCTGTTTATCAGTTTATTTTTGTGTGCCATTAATTGCACAATGGCTGGTGGAAAGCTGCAATATTAGCCCTTGGAAGCAATATAGCCATTCTCATTTTGAAGCAGACATTTGAAATGACATTTAAAGAATTTCCCAGTACATTTACTAAAATCAGCTAAATAGTATGCTTAGTGTATTATACTTTTGTGCATGGAAACAAGGAAAAGTGTTTCATTTTAGTAAACTCTGAAAGAAAGACTACTTTCTTCTGTCAGAAACAAGGTAAAAATGTACTTAGTTCGACATTTTAACACAGAGGTTTTACTTAAATTTAGCAGCTGTTTCTAGCCTGCCATACCTTCCATACAGTGACAGTGTCAAGACAAACCACAGCATCTGCTTCCCAAAGGAGATTCTATCTTCAGATTGCTCTTGAAGTGACACAGAGATATGTACAAGAAAGCTCTGTTAAGACCAGCAATATCCTTACAAAAGTGTTGCATAATGTTATATGTACAAGTTCTAAGTTCAGTGAGTTTTGTTTATAAAATATTTATGAAGAAATGAAAGAAGAAAAAGTACTAGCAGCTTCCAAGGGAAGGTTATGCAGACAGAACTCCCACTGTTTTCAGTGGGGATTTTCTCTGCTTGTGGTCTTATCTAATAGCCATTGATATTAATGGGAGTCATTCCTTTGATTTTAGTGGGCTTTGGATCATGGATTTTGGTTCTGAGAGGGCCTGGGCTGTATTTAGAAATAGTCATATATCTTTTATACAGGAATAAATGCTCAGCCAGATTTTTTTACTGACTTACTTTTAAATATCAGTCTTCGTAATAGCGGCCTATGCTTAAACACACTGTTCAGGTGAACGAAGGGACATTTTTCCTCCATCTCTTGTCTGTTCTGGAAAAAACAAGATGTATTAGCATTTGGCAGGTATTTCTTCTTGGAAACTTTTTTAAAATTTTCTTTAATTCACTAGAGTTTACAGAGAGCTAACTGTAGCGGAGTTCAGTGGGATTTACTGTAGCTTTAATGAGTTAGAGATGAATCAAACAACCCTTTCTGATCTGTTAGATAGTCTACTGACTTGTGATTTATAAAGCTTTTCATTACCTTCTCAGCTAATACACTAAGTTGACTATCCATTTCAAGCAGAATCCAAGTGGATTTGAGTCCATAACAAAGCTACTCTGAATGCAGCAAAGCATTCTAACACTGTATTAGCTAATGCCTGAAGAGAAATGAAATCTAAAGTGAGTCCTTCAAGCCCAACACCAACAATGGATTTAATTTGTGAAAATCCTGCATCAGTACTGCGTAAAAATGAAAGTTTTCAGGAGTTTTGTTTCAGTTGCAGGGTTTAGAAGAGTTTAGCACTTTTCATACTAATTTGAAATATCTGACTGCATCACTATGTCTGCTGAGTCAGCCACAAGTAGTGTTTCATGAATATATGAATATCCAATACATTGAAGATTCCTGAAAAATAAAGTAACTTTGACATGTGCAAACCCCTTCTTCAGAGTCCATGTGACTAGTCAGTATATGCTACAAGACAATTATGGAAGTGTAAGGGGTTAGCAATCCCAGTGAAAAACACTCTTTTCTTGACGTTTGTAGAAGACTGTTAACTGTTGATTAGCATTAAAATGAAATGCCAGAGGCACCTGTTGTGGTATGTTGGGATGCACTTTGTGCAGAAATAAAAATGTGAGCCATATCCTTAGTCCATCCTGCTTCACATTTGAGAGCAGTTTGATGTTTGGCATATAAGCAAAGGATATTTTAACATGTAGCCATAAAATTGTTCAGTATTTGGTCTCAGGTGTCTCCAAGGCAATTTCATTTGCTTTGTGCCATTTAGCCATCCATAAAAGAAAAGAAAAGAAAAAGAAAAAGACGCTAATAAAAAAAAGCTAATGTTACTACATTCTGATGATTCAGTGGCTAAGTCAGGTTTCTAGTTATTTGAAAATGATCTTTTCCAATGGGAAACACAAGCAGCTGAGAAAAGATATACTTCAAGGAGAAATCTTCTGCCAGCTGGTTATTGCTTGTGAATTTCATTATTTGCATATTTGCTAGTACTGGATCATCTCTGTACTTAGAAACATTTGATATATCTTTTCATATATTTTTGTATTTTTATCAAGACAGTAAAAAATCAGCATCATAATATGGCATACATAATAAAATTGGAGAAATTTGTCCTCCTGAGATGGAGTGCGTGGGTATTAGTATGTGGTAATAGCATCTTATAGAATCCATTGTACTGATGGCTCGTTCCAGGCTTTGCTTTCACTGTAATCAAAGCCTGTGAGCTTGATTAGTGTTATTTCACTGTTCTGGTCTACTCTTCCACCTGCTGTAAGGCACAAGAGCATCTGGAAATGGACTCTACATTTTCCATACTGTCAAAGTTGGTGTCTTGACAAGCTCCTTTGCTCAGGTGCATGCGAGATTTACTGTCGTTCCAGACCAGTGTATTTTAAAGTCTAAATTATGAAATAAAATAAAACTGTGATGACAGAAGCTTGAGGTTCTCTCCCCCAAGAGGTTCCCTGCAAAAGAAGGAACTCTTATACCTCTATAGTACATTGAAAACTGTGCCAAAAAATTGATGCGCAGTAGGAAGAACTAGGCAAGGTGACCATGTCAATTACTATTCTGCAAAGACCTGCTGAGATACAGAGCAGAAGTGGAAAAACAGGACATCTGGGAGTGTAAGGAAATACTGCCAGTGTGTGCCAGCCTTCTTAGTTTGACTGATAAAGCGAACAAAATGAAGAAGTATAGACACTGAGATTTTCTTAGTTCTCTGCAGAAATTCCTATTGCAAATGAAAATTTTGAACAAGGCTAGGACTGGACTTTGTATTGGCAGAGGAAGAATGGAGAAGAAACGATTATGTGGGTATGACTCAAATGAGAGTTGACTACTGTGTCTGCAGTTCTTGGTGTCAAGAGAGGACATTCTCAGGCAGGTTCATTCTGATTAGAAAAAGAAATGGTAAAATTGGTGTATCTTCCTATTCCCCTAACTTCATTGGCCTGGAAGGAAAGCACCATGAGTGAAATGGGAAGAAATTTGCTTTAACTGAAATATTTTTGTTTCTCTGGGATGGTCCAGGCTTGCACATGAAACAGAAACTGGCCCTTAGCCTCGTTGTATTTTAATTTCATCAGTTAAAAGTGTTCTGAGATGAAAAATGCTGTATGACTGGAAATACAGGAAAAATATTATAGCTATGGTTTAAACTGAAAAGAAACTTGTGTAAAGAAGGGGGGAACTTTATTTTCCTTACAAAAATAGTGAATTGCATATATATTGGCAGAAATTTAAATAATCTGGGAGTTTTTTTTCATCATTCAGGCCTTGCTGGTTACTATCTCCTGTTCATAGCCTTACTAAAAGCCTATTCAACAGTTACAGCAATGGACTAAAATCGCTTTGCCAGCTGAAACACTCTGAATTTGTGAATCCGACTTTTTTCTCTCCCCCAAAATTGTTGAAGTGAAGGAAAGAAATTGATGCTCTTTGTGAATCTTTCCCAGTAATTTCTCAGTCTCCTTGATGAATCCCATTATCTGGAAAGCGACCTTTACAGTTCATATCTCTTTCATGCCTAATGCAGTTATTCTCCATTCTGTTGTAATGAAAGTATTACATGGATAACTATCAAGCATTATCTTCCAGAAGGAGAACTAATTTGGGAAAGAAATGAAGTACTTTGACATGAAACCTGATTTCTTTTTTTTTTAACCTTGTAGATACTTGAGAGTGAGTGCTTAGTAAGTTCACAGACATGGTAAATACACTGAACTACGTACTTACTGTAAAAGGTAATTCCCGTTTCAGAATTTATGGACAGTTGAATCAATTCCTCACTTCAATTACAATACTTGGATGAATATTTTGTGCTGCTGGACATACTGAAAAAAGACCTGTTTGAGTTTTTTAGGTATATAACTAGGCAGGTTATATGTGGATACATATTTTTCCCAGCTGTATGCCCCTTGACATGATATCTTTGCTTTTGTGAACAGTATCAAAGAAACTAATACCTGCTGTAATTATTAATTTTATACCTTTTTTAGTTTCGGATTGCTTTGAAGTAGCTATGCAGCACAGTGTAATCTGTTCCACAAAGAGCTGTGAATCAGGTGAAACTTAGGCTGTACAGGTCTGTGCTAGTAGAGCTGTTAAGCTTTAGCTTCAGCTGGTTGGCTTAGGACAGATGAAACTCTCTCCTGCTTCCCATTTGATTTACTTCTCTGTGAATCTAATTATGTAATACCCAGTAATTTCTAGGGAAGGATGGGTCATAGCCAATTGACAGAAATATGCAGGAAAGTGTAAGTGCTCTACAGAATGTGCAATTATGTCAAGTTCAGATCACATGAGATCCTCTCATGCCATGAATGATGTGTATCATACTTTGCTGAGTAATCATTTCCTCCTTTTTCCCTAGGAATGGAGCTTGGCTAGAGGCAAAGTAAAATTGTGTTAGGTTTTAGCAATCAATAAAAAATCTAGTTGATCCATGCTGCTGTTGTGACTATCCCATCTTAAGGAACAAAATATTCACTGCTAATCGCAAAAATGGTAACATTACCTGCCTGAAAGTTTTGGTTTCTCAGAATGATGAAAGAAATCAGGGAATAGATGTCAACAGACATGGGGAAGTTGAGGTAATCAAAGATTCAAGTTCTGACATATATCAAATGGCTATGCTATTTCTTATACCCATGTTAGCACCAATAAACCAACGTGGACCGCTTTTTGCTGCTAACATGGTGAATGAGATCAGGAAAAAAAAAGAAGAATGCTTCAAGTTTAATGGAAACAAACTGAAAGAAACAATGTAGACAGCCTATCAGTAGGACACAAGGCTGTGCAAAATAGTACTTTTTTTGAAAAGTGTTAGTTCTCTATAGTTGTAAAAGACAGCAGCATAACTGAATTGGATATACTGACATGTCTGCATAGAAAAATCTGCTGAAACCTGCCAAGTTTCTGCTTATAGTCTTCTTTAGAAAATGACTTGTTATTGATGAATCTTCCAGTCTGCTGCTATGGCTAATTTCAACAGCTGGAAAAAAGGTTCACTAGCCCTTCTGTGAGACTGTCAAACTGTTGCTTCCAGTAACAACACCATATATTTGAAAAGAAGCAAAGGCTCAAGTTGATACTGTAAAATACTTGTAGCTCGTATTTTCTGCATTGTAGGACTGTAAATAATTAATGTTTTTGGCTTTTTGGCAACCAAACTAAGAATTAAAACAAAATGGTTTGATTTTGTATTATCAAAACGTTCTATTCAATACGAAAGTAAACATTTCATTTGCAGATATTTGGAAAGAAAAAGAGATGGAAGGGTAGTTTTAAAATACTTCTAGAAAATGCAAGACACTTTTTTCCGAGAGCCCTGTCTTTAGGGCTCTTAGCCAGGTTGCTGGAGAGCCAAGTTCATCCTGCATGAGCAGACTTGAACTCCCCCAGGGAGTGCCCTAGCAGTCAGACCAAGGGCAGTCTCCATCTCTTCTGTTGGTGATTTCTTTGTCATAAACAATAAACCTATGCGATACCAGCAATCTTCCCTGAAGTGCTATGTTCCCTAGTGAAAAAGCATGAGGAGAAGAGGGAGTGAAAGAGACATTTTCACGCAGTAAATTATGTTCTGAGAAGGTCTTGCACTTTAGTAAGCAGAGAGGAGAGCAGAGTGTTACCTTGGCAGCTCAGGTGCTATTTAGCACGGTAGGAAGCTTGGATCAGGTCACTGCAGATCAAGAAGGGGAATGAATTTTGGTAGCGCCACACAGGCAAAGGTATAAACCACTGAGTTACTTTGTCAATGACACTACTGCTTTTTGTTCAGGTTGCTAGTTCCACCTCTCACTTCTATTTCTCAGTTAGGACAAGTTGATGAATTTACAAAGATATTGCTATGTCAGATTTATTTTTTTAGTGCCTGACTCAGCAGAAAAATAAATAATTACCAAGTTCTACCATACCAAATAAGGTCTTATTAGGATCTAAAGGAGGCCACATGTTGTTTTGCAGTACTTGTGTCTTCTTCTACACAGGAATTTTGCAGATTCCCCACATTGTCTGCCAGTACCTTTGAGAGACCACCTTGACTCCATACAAGGAATATGTGACAAAGCAGAGCTGGGAACTGCTAGTGTTGCCATCTCTGCAGCCTTCTGCTACATGCTAGCCTTGTCATGTGATGTGATTCTTCCCTTTCCCATTATTAAGGTCTAAGATGGGAAGAAGATGACATAGCTACCTCTCTTCCATTCTTATCAGACGTGATTGTCTGTGTACAGATTTTCTGTATATATGCAGATTTTTACAGTACCAGAAAGCAGAAAGTATGCCAGAACTCTAGACAGCATAGGAAGAAATGGGAAAGATGACATGTTTTCCTGTTGGTACATCTATTTTCAGACATCTTAGGACATGTTACTTCATTGAAGGTAAATTGACAGTTAACTGTAACTCAGTTATGTGATAAAAGATTTAAATTATCTTTAATTCTTCTCTTAAGTCTGGGTAAATTGTGGTTAGCTTTGACACATATTTTGCCTTTTATGTTCATATATATAATGAGGAAAATGATACAAAGGCAATTACTGGGTTGACTGGAAGGAGACCCTGACAAATTCTGTTGAAATTTGTTCTCCCTTCACAAGCAAGCAATGAAGATTTTCTTTGGTGGCTCCTTTTAGTGGAGCATGGATATTCTTTGTCTTCTGCATTGAATTGACTTCCACAGCTTCACCAACCCTGAATAATTTAATGAATCAAGAATATTTTGAAGAAGATCTCTCTATTCTCTCTGATAACTTTTTTTCCTTTCCATTTTCATTCACTTTCTCAGTCCTCTTTCCTTTCCCTTCTATTCATCAGGGAGCAAACTCTATTTTTGCAATCTGTAGGGAGAAATTATCTTCCAGGCAGAACATAAGGTCCATGCACACTCTCCTACATTTAGTTAGCAGCCACCTAAGTGCACCAAAGTGCCTACAGGTAGGCTTGCTAGAACTGCTATTCCCCCCATTTGTTTTCTCTAAAGCAATTTTATCCACTGAGGACTAACGTGTTTGAAAAATTCATGAAACAGAACTTGCCCTTTCTCTTTATTTTTATTAAATAAATTGATCCACAACTGCACAAAAAGCTGTTAATTTTCCCATGTTAGTGTATAGCATTCTGTGAACTTTTCAGTAATTTCTCATGCATTCTCTTGATCCTGTGCATTCCGTTCTCTTCAAAGCTTTCTTTTGCCTTTTCACAAAGATCTTGCTTGTAAGCCTCTTGTCTTTCTGTTCCTAGTATTCTTTCTTAAGGAAAGAAATGGGTTCAGTTTCACAGTCTATTTCTGATTTGGTCCAAATGCAGACTATATGATGTGTTTCAGGCTAACTGTGATTTTCATCTATTTTTTTCCATTCAAAAAGTGAGAGTATTAAAAGAGTGATAGCTATCTGGGAAGAAGTTAAGTTACTAACATATTGTTTTAATGGAGTCTGGAAGAGATTGTAAAAAGTTAATACAAATAGGAAAATGGCTTTGTAATAGGAATTGGGCCTGCTACCATGCACAAAATGATGTCTGAAGTTTTAGAAGTAGCAATCTCTTTCTTTTTTCCAGGGCAATGGACTTTTAAAAAAGTATTTTTAAAAAGCAGGTAGTGAACTTTATCACAAATACCTGTATTAAGATACTGCAAATATCGACCTAGAGACTGTAATATGAAATTGAAATCTAGCTGAAGTGTTGTTTAGTGAAGATACCAAACTGGTACTTTTGGACAGAAAATTATCTGATTCTGTTCTTGATCTTGCTCAGAGACAAGACATGTAGTTTAATACTTCCTAGAAAATGTTTTTCTGTTTTTACTGTGGTGAACCTAATGATAATTTTTCCCATTTACAAGAACATAAGGAAGTACTTTAGCTGGAGAGAAGTATTTTAACTCTATTGTACTCAGTACAAGTGACAACATGTAGCAACTGAGAAGCTGGACCAGTATTTTAATCAGGTTTTCAGAAGAAATGAATGACTGATTTAGAGTTTCATCAAAAGATTGACTTTTAAAGGATCTTTACAGTAAAAAAACTTTCTGTTGAAATTCATTTGGGGAGAAAGTAAGACAATACCCTGCCTTAAAATGTGTTGGAAAACCTGTCCAAAGTTTGATGCTGCCAACTGGGCTGTAGAAATTTCTGTAGTTGGTTACAACAGAGCAGGTAGAGTGTCTGGCACAAGTGCAAGCTGGAAAAATTGAAGGGAAAATAAGAGAACAGGTCACATTAGGATAAGAACCTTAGCAATGCAGAAGCCAGAACCAGTGAGGACAGCAGACAAGAAAAATACAAACAAGAAATCCCTCTTCTCTTCCTAAATCTTTTCAGGGACTCAGAGTAACTAAGTTTTGAAATGAGATATAAATCACTCAGAATTAAAAAGGGGATGAGATGACCTGAAAAAGTTATGAAGCCATCAATTGCATCTGAAATAGACCCTGGAAAAGCAGATGGTTGAAATGAAATGAGCTGATAGGTGAGCTATCTAAAATGAACTTTAAATGATTTTTAAATGAGTCCTAGGGCTTCTATCTTGGAATTAGAATGAAGGATATGACTTGTGGATTGGGTTGTCTGTAATAAAGTAGAAGGTGCTTATGATGAAGAATCATGTTTGTTTATTGCCATGAGATGGTATAGGTTTTTAGAACCAAAACTGTTTTGAACCCAAGGTACCAAACTTGACTCACACCAGTGTTGTAACCACCAAAACCACAGTTCTACTGCATTTGAAGTGTAATATATACAAGTAGAGTTGATGTTGCCCAAAGATATATGAGGCATACACCAAAGGAAGAAAGAAAACTTGATTTTTGTGTGGAGGAACCTACAATGTAAACTAAACAAGATGTAACTGGTAGTGTAATACACAGGTATTACATTACCTATGGCAAGGTTTGTGGCGTAACATGAGAAAGCTTTTTCTTGTGGCTTTTTTTTTTAAACTCTGTAAGTCAAATAGATGCTCTAGTTGCCCAGTTTTGTGCTACAGTTAAAAAAAAGTCATTCTTAAGTAGAACAAAACTTGAGAATAGGTAAAAGCTGTTGCAGCGTTAGTCCACATCCCCAGCAGAAGATGTATGGAAGTGAGGTTATCAGCTGGAATAGGCAGTACTCAACAATAAGGGGTTTAGCTTTTGGGTGTCAGAGAGATAAGACTCAGGACAGATGCCCAATATTTGGTGCTATTTGGTGTCTGTAATAAGAAAGAGAATAGTACAGAGCAGATATAGTAAGAAGTGGCAAGACAGACTGACCATGTTATGGCAAGAGACAGAGTGACAGGTCTGACCAACTTTTATACATTCCTCAGTTCCAGGCTGTCCTTCCTTCCTTCATTAAAGTGAAATAGTCAGTTCAGGCACTGAAAGGAAGAAATGGAGACTGAAAAGGAGGCAGGAGCACGGTGCAAGGCTGTGTTGATGAAGACAGTGAGGAGGGCTGTTTTCTAAGTAAAACTTATTTGGAGAGCAGAACTGCTAGAAGTCTGTACTTGTGTATGGCTTCTGTTCTTTGGTCTACCTCATTCTAGCTTTGAAGACCTGGTTCTTAACTTAGTACTTTCTAATGTTCTTAGGCTATGCATTTTTTTGTTTAATTTTCTTAAACAAATAACTTCCAATTTCTTTAGAAATAGCCAAAATATCAAAATAGAGTCTGTTGTGTTTTTTTGTTTTGTTTTGTTTTGTTTTGTTTTTTTTCTCCAAGTGGAGCTTAAATTTGATGGGTTTCTAAAATGTTTCAGGTAGTGCAAAGTGGTTTTAAGCCAAAAAAGCATAAGGAATTTTTGTTAGAGAACCTGATTCCACTGCACAAGGTAATTTTCTTTTTCTTTTTAATGTCCTTTCCATCCAAGAGGTTTAGACTCCTCTTGGCTCGAGGATCAAAGAAATAACAACAAGACAGGTAGGGTAAAGGAGAATTCATATTCTCAGAATATTCACATATATAGGAGAATATATGCGAATGAAAGCAAATTCTGGAAGTGCTAGTGGGATGTATTGTTGCTAATGAAATGATTAAGACACACACTTGCAGTTGGACCCCATACTTCTTGTGAAAATGACTAAATGTCATAGCTTTAACATTCTCAAAATTTTTCTTATTCTATTGCAGTAATTTTGGGTGCAGCATTTCTGAACTATAAGCAAGAAGCAATATTACTTGTAGCCTTATAACAAGAGGACAAAGCTGGAACCCAGAACTCCTGAATTTCTTTGCCCCATGAAGTTATTAAGTCTCTGTATGGAACTTGGCATCTTATTGATTACCCTGGGCTAACATTTTAAAGCATGAACTCTTACTATGGGAGATGCAGTCAGAAGGACCCAGGAAAAAGCAAACTCAATTATTTTTTTTTGTTTTTGTTAGAAGTAGTTGCTACCTAGAACTACCTAAATGCTAAGTATTTTAGAAAAATGTAAGTATAAGACTACTGTCCCTTTCTGAGTATTCTTTTGCGTGACAGTTATATAGAGAAATGGCTAACAAAAATCTTACAACCTGCCTACTCTAATATTTAGGTGATACTTTTGCTTAACTGGCACTTGTAGATACATGATGAAAAACAAAGATTCAAGGAAACTTTGGCAAAAATAGTATATTAATATCTGTTAGAACTGGAAAGAACAAATCTGGGGGGAAACCCACAATTCTTTTATAACTGATTGGTATATCCTTCTACCAGAGAACTTGTATTAGTCACTGCATAATTCATTTAAAAACATGGGAGAAGTAGTAATGAGTTAATATTTCTTGCACTTCATAGAGCGAGAAGATTTGTAAAAATTTATTTTAGACTAATAACATGTTGTCTGTAGTGTAGCTGAACTAGAAGAATCATGTTTGTTTTAGTTAAAAAATTCAGCTCCTTTGAACATTGTGCCATATGGCAGGAGTATGGACATCCAAGGTCTTACTGTAAGGAAAAAAACTACTATAGTGCTTGGCAAATAACTAGGTCTTATTACTCAGTAAAAGAGAAAGAAGTATAAAAGTACAAGATGATAACTTGAAAAACTACCTAAAAACTATGGTAAAGTTTCAACACTCCAGAAGACTTACCCCAAGCCTGCTTTCTGTTTGGAAAATTTAGAAAGCTTATTCCCTATGAGAAGAAGGGCTTTCGATAATTTTCCAAGTGTAGTCTTGACAGCAACCTCCTTGAAGTGTTTCTTGGATATGAAACTTTATCACAATTAATTCAACTTCTGTAATAGCTCTGAAGCAGACAGCTGAGCTAAACTAGAGTATAATATCATTCATAAGTTTAAAAATACCAAAAGCCCTTGTTATGAGTATTAGCTTGCAGTCAACGGCTGGAGCAGTACTTTCATGAAACCTTGTATAACCTTGTATATTAATCAATTCTCTAGGTTGGTGATCCAGCAGAGAAGGATTCCTTTTTCTGTGTAAAGCAGGTTTCTGTCCTTCGAAAAGGTGAAATGTGTTTTTTTTATTATATTATTTATTTTGTGTGTATAAGTGGTAAGACAAATTAAACATTAGAAAAGCCCTAAAACCAGCTTTCATTCCCTGTCAGCTACTTTGACAGTTGGGCATAAAATGTTTTTTATCAGTTTTTTTTGAGGTAGGCTAGATGTGACTCCATCTTTGAAAAGAAGGTTGATTTTGGTGGAAGAGTCCAAAGAAGCCATCATGAAATTAGGGGTTTGCACGCAAGGGCAAGGACAGTAAAAGAAGGAGTGAGGCAGGACATAATGAGGGAAACCTTCACTCCCCAGGTCTGTATTTTCAGCAAACTCCAGAGACCTTGAGAGGCTAGGGGCCCACACTGAGAAAGGCAAAGGACAAAGCTGTGAGAAATGTCCGTTTTGTGCCAAGAAACTTTTAGAAGTTTTGAATCTTTGGCCCAGATCTCCACCTGGTGTTAATTTGACTGAAATCAAAGTAATTATGCAAGGACTACCTGTGAGAAAAGTTTATAATTGTATCCTTGAAAATGAACATGAGTTCACAGAAATAGAGCATGTCTAGACAAATAGATAACTATAAGCAGCTAGTTATTGTATTGTACTGTAATGTTTACTGTTGCATGATGTAGTCAGGGTAACTGCTTTAATTAAGTAACTCTGAATTCCCCCTAACCTTTACCTTATTCTCAGCTGGTTGGAGATAAACCTTCTATTATTGCATATGTGTCAATCCTCGGAGGCACATAAGAGAAGAAACTGCTAGCTGAAGCACCTGTGAGTGTATCAGTACTTTCACTGTTACAGCTATGCTAGATCTTTGTATAAAGTTGTTCATTTATCCAAGGGAAAATATGAAAAATACATGAATACATTAAATTGATGACATATATATACATTAAAATAAGCAACTGATCTTTCTTGAATTTGTTTTTGTGTTATTTGCTATATATTTTTAGGTTTTTATTGTCTTTACTGTTGGCTTTTTCTTACCATGCATGGCAAAACAGAACACTCTTTGTTAGCTTTATAACAAGAGTTTGTGTTGGTATTATCACATTCTAGAAACAACTTATGGTGTTGGGTTATTTTTATTTGCATCGTTTTGGTTTGTTATTTTGTTGTTGTTGTTTTCTTTTGGTGCCTCATCCCCCACCCCCCACCCCCCCCTCCCCATTGACATAAAATTTTGATTACTTCATTCTGTGAATGCCTTCTGGAGTGTGCTTTACATTTTGTCTTTGTCTTGTCTTTTACTGGATCTTTATAGATGCTCTTTCTCTTTTTCTGCTCTACATAAAGCATTCACGTGCTTTACAGATTAAAAAGTCAAAACATTTACATACATGAAAACTTCGCCTTCGGATGTAGGTGAAATCTGTTTACTAACAATGTCATAGTTAAATTTTGTCTGTATTTCTACTACGTTACTTTGACTTTTGATAGTGAGAAAGTTGTAAATAGATGCATTTTCATTAAATTTTTGTTAAGGCACGTTTTCTCAAGGCTAGAATGCTATCAGGAAGGAAATTACCCTGTACTTCAAGGGTGATTCTGAACTTTAATCATTCCATTACCCTATTTCTAATAGATCACTAAAGTCTCTATTCTTATCTTGTACTGCATAGAAAAAAGCAGTGATGTCTGTTTTACAATCGGAAAATGGTGAGGTTTACTTATTGAAAACTGGTCAAAAAGCTAGACTCTTTGATAAAGTTGGGAAATACAATATGGGATATAAAATTCCTAAGCCTGACACAGTATTGAAATACTTATCTGCTTTGGGTATTTCGCATTTGTAGTTATATTATGTGGTATTACTTACTGCTAAGCAAGCAAGCACTCATATTTATTTTATCTACAGTTTTTAACTTCTGCAAAGTGAGTGATTCAAGTGTCAGTCAAAGATGTTTAGGTGTTGCTTGTGATAGTTGAGAACAGCAGAAACTCCTATGATATTTATTTATGTATGTAAGAAACACAAGTTATGTAGTTTTACAAAGAATGCTAGATCCTTCAGGGGAGCAGAGGTTGTGATGGGTACGTGGATTTCCTAGGGGAGTGGCAGTTAAACAGACTCGCTTGACTGAAAACCTGTATCGAAGAAACATACCTGGCTGTGATTCTTATGATTGTGCATGGGCTTAATTTTTGAGCTGGCAGGAAGGCAGGTGCTGTGTGAGCAGTGGAGCAGGTTGCACACCCTGAAGGACCTGGGTGACTTCATGTTGCAGAACTTTTAAGCAGCTCTGTGGGTAACAGACACCACTACACCTTTCATATTGTACTACAACAATACACTTGTTGCATCTTGGAGTGCCAGTTCATGAGGGTCAGAATGTAAACAATCAGTCTGGGATGTCATTCTTTGAACGGAAGATTGTCAGGTTTTTATTTTTGTGGCATCAACACTGGAGAATTTCACCTTGGGCAGCACTCCAGAGTCAAAGGAGGAACACTGCAGCTCTATGTGTAACTATGTCTCTAGATCTCCTATCTGCTGATGTCTCCCCATTCTTAGCACAGCAGTTCAATAAATTATCAAATTTTATAACAGCAACAGGAATTGAAGAAAAGTGCAATACAAATGAATTGGGTATACAGTTTAAAAGAAGAAGAACAGAACATATTTATAATATGAATTGTGGAAAGAAAATCTTAGTCCATCTTTCTGTGTTCTGTTCTGATTTAGATTTTGTGTAAATTAAGAATAAAGTAAATAAAAATGTGATCTTAAAAATTAAATAGGAAAGTAATGGAGTTATCTGAGGTTAGCAAAATCCCTCTTCTCCATATAATCATGCACATATATTTATTTGTTGATCCTCAGGAAGAACATTTTTTTTAGTCCCTTAGAGCTTGTTTCATTACTGTTTTTCCAAGCAGGGTACAAGATACCATGTATTGCAAATAACAAAAAAATTACATAGGAATTAGTATCTGACTCCAGAACATTTATCTTCTCATGCTGAATCCACAGGCTGTTGCTACCAAAATTGAATCTAACTAGTATTAGAAGAAAATTTCCTTAAAGGCAGAAACATAATATATGCATATATGTGTACATAAACACATGCTGTGCCTGGACATTTCAGAATATTCAGCTGAGAGCTAAGCTTTCAGGTCTGGAGCTCCAAACAAATGTGAACAATGAAAACTTTTGGTTGTTTCAGCTTAGAGTTTATACAAATTAGTCTTGTTATGATAGACTGAGTCACTGGCTATCTGAGGCATTCTACTATTACACGTGAAAGAACCCTAAATAAATCCATAAGTCATTGTCTAGCAAGAAGGATTAGCTGTTTTCTATGTCCATTGCCCATCAGCAGTAATGTACAAGTTCTGGAGAAAAGTCTCAGTCTATAGCCTATGCTCTTGCATTCTGTCTGTTTTCTCAAAGAACTGTGAAATTTACAGTTTTGAAGGTCTTATCATTATAATTTGAAGTCTTACATTTCCAAAATGTAAAATATTTCTGAAGACTCAATTAAGTGATACTGACATTTTTCTTTAAAATAGGAAATTAAAATGGCATATGCAAATTGTTCAAGAAGCTGTATGTAGTTAAAACCAGTCAGTTTAGTACTGTGTTGTATATTTAAGTATGTAAAACTGGCATATCTGGCATATCCATATCAAGGTTTGGGTTTGTTTTGGTGTTTTGCATCAATCTTCTAAAATGTCCTGAGGTTCACAGCATGCAAAAGGTTCAATTTTCTCAGGCATTGCAGAATAAAGAAATAAATTCACATATTTTCTATTGTATGTAAAAATATTTGGCAATATCTTTTCAAGTAATTTACTTTGTTAATGTAACAAAACCCGTGAGTGCTGTCAGTCATAGCAGATGTAGAGACCTGAAACAATGAGAGTGGAGACTTATACCACAGCTTTCTGAGACATTAATGAAATAATAAAAATTTATATAGCTTTCTTCAAGTGAAGAGTCATTCTAAAAGAAACACACTGTCAGTGGGTAAATCCAGAGAGCCCACAGACAACTGTACAGTACTACTTGTTTAGGGAAGGTCTTTATAATGAAACTACAATCTCTATAAAAAGCTACAGGTCTCAGCAAAAATAATGCAAGACTCCTAACAGTTTTGTTTTCCCTGACCCTTTCCTTTCCAAGGTCTAACATTAACAAAGCATATGCTCTAGAATTACTCTTGATGTTTAGTTTTGTGCCCACTAGGGAATTAGCAATGCTATTGAAAACAAAAGTAAAGAATAATGTAATATTCTTAAGGGTAGCATTTAGCTAGATTTCAGTAGGCCAAACACAGCTATCCTGGTGATGACTGTACCACTAAGAATATAAATATATGTGCTTGTGAATATGATCTCCCGCAAGTATTTTCTTTCACCAGCCATTGCCCAGGCTGGAGTATTTCTTTGATGTTTTCATATGTACTAAAGAACTATTTTTGGAAATGAAATAGTGCAACCCAGACAGGTGCAGGTAGACAGATGGGGAAATGCTGGTGCTGAGGACACTGATACTGTTATGCTTTCCTTTGCTTACTCTTTGCAACCAGGGGATGTTGTTTTCCTAACACATATTCTCTTCTGCTCAGTCCACTGCCACAAACTAACAGCTCCTTCTTCCTGTATAGTAGAAGGGTATGTTTGCAGCTGCTGAGTGTTTCTTGTTTTCCATTAGTTACAAGTTTATCTGAAAAGTCTACCTCACAAGAACAAATCAGACGATTTTCAGATGTAGTGACAGTGTGTATGTTAGTGAAAGGAGAGTTGGAAAGGGGAGAAGAGAAAGAAAGCAGAAAGCAAAAGATGGGAGAGTATTTATGACGGAAGCAACACTGGCTGTGCTAACAGGTGGTATTGACACAGAAAGGGGAACGCTAGCCCTGTGTGGCTGCAAATGGATAGAAGGGAGCTATACTTTAGAGGATTAAGATCCTTGAATGGCCTTCTGGTAAAAATAATGTGGGCAATAAGTAACTTATAAGATGAGGTTCAGTAACCTTATTAAAGAGATTAGGTGATAATAGAAGAGTGGAGTTGATGAACCAAGAGATTAATTCATTCCCATTGCCTCTCACACTTTTTTCAAGGGATACTTTCAATGAAGATTGAGTGCATTGCTGAATCTCATTTTGTTTTGAAAAGTAAATGTCATGCTCAGCCATTATCACAGTATACTTCCTTAAAAGTACTCTTGGAAGGGAGAAGTGCTTTATATGCCTTAAAATGCTCTTGTAGTGCAGATTAATCTGATCTTGATTAATCACATCTTTTGCCATCCCTGGAGAGTTACTAGAGAGAAGGCAAGCATAGATAAATCGAAAGAGCTGTTTTTAGCACTATTTTCTTGCATATATAGACGAATATGGAGGAAAGGCAGGTCCTGCTTTTTGAACCTGATCTCTTACAAGATGACCCACGTAGTGGATGAGGGAAAGGGTGTGGATGTTGTCGATCTGGACTTTAGTAAAGCCCTTCACACCATCTCCCACAGCATTCTCCTGGAGAAACTGACCATCTCAAGCCATGGACAGGTGTACTCTACGCTGGCTAAAGAGCTGGCTGGACGGGAGGAGCCCAGAGAGTGGTGGTGAATGGGCTTACATCCAGCTGGCAGACGGTGACAAGTGATGTTCTGCAGGGCTCAGCATTAGGGCCAGTTCTGTTAAATATCTTTATCAACGATCTGGATGAGGGGGTCGAGTGCACCCTCGGTGAGTTTGCAGGTGACACCAAGTTGGGGCCAGTGTTGAGCTGCTTGAGGGCAGGAAGGCTCTGCTCAGAGGGATCTGGACAGGCTGGTCTGATGGGCCAAGGCCAATTGTGTGAGATTCAACAAGGAGAAGTGCCAGGTCTTGCACCTGGGTCACACCAACCCCACGCAGCGCTACAGTCTTGGGGAAGAGCGTCTGGAAAGCTGCCTCGTGGAAAAGGACCTGGGGGTGCTGGTTGATGGGCAGCTGAACATGAGGCAGCAGCGTGCCCAGGTGGCCAAGAAGGCCAACAGCATCCGCGTCCTGGCTTGTATCTGAAGCAGTGTGGCCAGCAGGACAGGGGAAATGAGGCCTCGCCTTGAGCCCCGTATTCAGTTTTGGGCCCTTCACTTCAGGAGGGACGTAGAGGTGCTGGAGTGTGCCCAGAGAAAGACAATGAAGCCGGTGAAGGTTCTGGAGAACAAATCTTCTGAGGAGCAGCTGAGGCAACTGGGGTTGTTCAGCCTGGAGAAGAGAAGAGTCGGGGGGGTCCTCACTGCTCTCATCAGCTACCTGAAAGTAGGTTGTAGGCAGGTGGGGATCAGTCTCTTCTCCCAGATAACAAGTGACAGGACAAGAGGAAACCTCCTCAAGTTACACCAGGGGAGGTTTAGATTGGATATTAGGAAAAATGTCTTCACTGAAAAGGTGATCAAGCATTGGAACAGGCTGCCCAGGGAGGTGGTGGAATCACCATCCCTGGAAGTGTTTAAAAATCTGTAGATTCATTGTTTAGAGCCATGGTTGGCAGTCCTGGGTTAATGGTTGGAACTGATCTCAAAGGTCTTTTCCTATCTAAATGATTCTATCATTCTATGATTGCATGAATTAGGTGTACATACAGACCTCAGTAAGGAGTAAATAATCCTGTCAGGTATAAAACAATGGAAAGAACATTTCTCCCCCTTTCTTGTAATTCTGGCATCATATTGAACAATGATAGTCTGTTTCATGCAAAGTGTGAAAGCAGCATTCCTTTGATGTAACATTATTTCGTTTTTGATGTTGGACATCACACTCATTGTAAAACATAACAGCCTACTCATGCACCTTTTCAAGGAGCAAATCTTGTGTCTCAAGTTGTTTTGTCTACTAGGAAATACAGGAAATGTCTCTCTATACAATATTTTAAATGAATAAAAGATGTTTAAATAGCTTGCAATCATGTTGATATTTGCAACAGTCAGGAATAATGTGGAAACCCAGACTTGTCCATTTGTTACCCAAGTTTTTTATTCCTTGCATCTTGCAGAGATTACCTCAGCCCATTACCTCACCTTCTTCCTTATGACTCCTTACATATATCTGCAGGGTCTTGGTCAAATGCAATTCTTTATTTAGTAACACCAAAATTTAGTCCTTTCATGCCACTGAACTCCACAGTGGAGAGTCTGCACAAACCTGATATATATATATAGAGAGATATATATATACATATATATATATATATAATATTTTATCTTTTTAGTTTAATGGCCAGAATAGGAAGATTTCATCAACAAATCACCAAAATGTGTAGAAAAGATCTCAGATTAATCTAACACCTAAGACTGGCTGGAGCAATGACACACTTATGCTTGACTGGAAGCTGAAGAGATGCATAACATGTGCTGCATTATACAAACAAATAATCTTCCTGATTCAGCAGGATACTTAGTTTAATATTAAGGACATACGTAAGCATATGCAAGATCAAAAGACTCATTATGTAAAAGCATCTTTATCTTATGCCTACATCTTATTATTCTACGGTTACCTACTTTTTGAGCAGTGCCTGAATTAAGATAGGAATCCGCTGTGGCACTGTTCTGTATTTTCATTGTATGAGAGTCTACTTCTCAGTGATTTGCAGTTAACTGAAAAACAGCTATTGGGAGTTAGGCACGCATACACAAAATTTGGAGTGGAATATGAATTTTTTTCTTAGTCTGTACATTTTTAATCTGACTGTTAGACAAGGAAGTCTGTGAGCAGGGTTGGATGAAAAGACTACTTTTAAAACTGCTTACAACTCACAAGATGAGTACATTGTAACTAATTTGGTGCATACCTAGATAACTAAAATAGTGTGGTTTTTGTTAATGAACATTTTTTTGCCCAGACTGATCTGTTCACACACACAGATGCACAGATGGAGGACGTGGGAATTAATGGAGTTAAAATTGCCTTAAATTTGTTAGAAAATACCAACTTGAGTTACATTAATGAAAAGAAAAATCCAGAAGTATCTGCTTGACTGACACTTTGTATAATCCAGATTTTCTTGTTGTTTCTGCCAGCTGTTTATGGGGTAATATTTTTGTCATTTTAAAGAACTGGCTTTGTACAGCTGCCTTTTTGAGAACTTGAAGGTCATTCAGTTTTTGCCACAGCTCAGTTCATGCCATAAAGCTAATTTATTTTGCTTTGCATTTTAAAACACACACACGCACACACACGCACTGTCTTGCACACCAGTAGCTTTAGATACAGCAGAGAATGCCTCCCTATATCATTGCTATAAAACTTGTTGTTTAAGTCAGATCCTGATGATTTCACAAAAAAAAATCCTCAGAATTCAGAGTCCTCATTGACATTCTACTGAGATTTCCAAGTTTATTTTAAGCTCTTATTTCTAAAACTTGATTTGCTACCATGTCGTGTGTGTTAATGTGTGCTATTGTGTTTGTCTGTAAGCACGCTGACCTACCTGAGCTGTTTATGAATGAGCTAATGTGAGTATTGTTTAACCAGAGCAGTAAAGAGCTTAGTTGAAGCTAGTGAACCTTAACTACTTCGATTACACCGACTACACCATATCTGTGTGGTTCAGTGAACAGTTATCATAGTTTCTTTTTATTATAACATAAAGCACTGATATCTAGAAGTTGTTGCAAAGTTACAGAGGGATTTTGAACACTTTTGACTACTTTGCCTCTTCTGCTTCCATGTTGATTGTGGGTGACAAGCACAAAAAGCCTTGTGGGAAGTACAAGCACCTCTCTGGGCTAACATTTATGCCCCTGCAAGCCTTGCCCTTCTCATATGACATGCATTGTGGAGGGTGCTGAGGTGCAAGGATCAGTCATGTCCTTCTCTGCACCTGGAGGTAGCCCAGATAGGACTGGCCATCTGGAGAGTGAAACCAACCTGGCTGTGTTAGCAGTTCTCTACAAGACATGCTAACACAGCCTGCTTGCAACACCTGTGAAATTAAATTGTTCTCATTGTCTGTGATCTCTAACTCCAGTTTATAAGAGAAATGAGTGGTTTCTTATTCTGGGTTTGGCTAGTGGTGCAATAGTAGGTCATATTTAGCACTGTGAGGTAAAAAGAAGTTTTCTGACTTGTATATATTAAGTGAAATTGTATTGTGCCTGATCCAACAGCCTAAAGGAGATGAGGCTGCTGCAGCTCCATGTCCCTAGGTCCAACCAACAGCGAGGCTGAAAATGTCTTCCCACTTGGTGTGTGCATACAGAACAGATATAGGCACCACACATACGCAGATATGTGTGTGTGGCCACACATATCACAGACATACACACTGAGCACTCACGTGAACTCAAACAGCACCAACGGCCGCGTCCTGCTCCCCTCTCTGGCTGAGCAGAATGGAGGCACCTTGGTAAGAATATATGTATAGATACAGTGGATCTATCCACTAGGTGCCCCCAGATCCCAGTCTCCTCAGTTGCTGGCACCCAGACATAAAAGCCCCTGAGACTGCAGGCCCACTCTTGTTGTTGGTACAAATCGTCTTACTCCCCACTGCTTTGCTCCAGGATGGCCAGGACACCCCTCATCCACCCATCACCAAGTTTTTCTCCTAGATCACCCCAGGAGGCACCCAGACAGGGTGTCCTTCCTTCTGAGAACCTTGGCTTCCCACCTGCCTTTGTGTATCTGCACTCTGAGCTTGTGCAGATGAGGTTTTGAGGGACGGATGCTCCTGTGCAGGTGGGCCTGGGATTAACCTTCCAGATTGATACTTGAGCCTTCCCCTCTTGCCATTGTTTCTGAGCTCTTTCATGGGCATGCAGACCAGCTTTTATCACATAACAGTTTGTCCTGTTTGTTTCCCTGCAGTTTTCCATCCCTAAGCAATCACTAAGTGGTACAGTTTATGAACCTTTTTGGTTTCAGTCAGAAAATGAGCCCAGGTTAGTTAAATATACCAAATCCAGAGAGCAACAGTTTAAGATATGGACCATGTGCAGTTTAGCTCCTCCTGCTTTGGGAACAGGAAGCTCTTGGCTGAAAAGTGACAAACACTGTGGCTGAGTGTGACCTTTGAAGTTATACATGTGCATGAGTCAATTAATTAATTACCTATCAAGGAATACTGATAATGGACCAGAAGAGAAAGCCTTTCTTGCCAAGGGAGGGTTGCTCTCACACAGGATGCAAAGGCCATTTCAGCCTCCATCCAACTAGGGAGCAACCCCCCTGTGACAGTTTTAAAAACATTGAGAAGCATGGCAGCATTTTTGCCAGCTTGAGTGCCAGTGGGGAGGCCAGTGAAAAAATGGCCTTGTGACAATGTGAAGGTGCAAAGCACAGAAAGCCTTTCTGGTGTGACCTCTGGATGCTAATCAAAGTGGGCTCATGAATGAGTGGAGCTGACTGTGGAAAATGTGCCATCAGTGCATTTACTGGCTGTGATCACTTACTCTACCACATCCCCTCTCATTCTGCACTCCTGTGCTTTCTGTTTAAATCCTCCACTGCAGGGTATGACAATCACTGTGTATACTAATGTCTGGTCAGATTAAATTGATTCACAAAATAATGCCAATTAAATTGTTTGATCTTGGCCACATTTTAATTTCTTACCCCCAACCCCCAAATCTGTATCTTTAGGCAAGAAGAATCCAAACAGCTACTGGCACTGTTAAGGTCCTTCTCCACCATCTGTGGCTTTAGCTTGTGCAACCATGCATTTACTCCGACTGTCCTGCCTTGCCTTTTTGCCAAAAGCCTGTCACTTTTCTCCAAAGACAGAATAGTACCTATAACTATGTCAAGCTCATCTCTGGGTAGCTGAAGCAGGAGAACTTGGGGAAACTTTGACCACAGGTGAAATTTGCTCTTCCTGATCCTAGCTGCAGCATATCATGCTACATGAACTCTCTCTCGAAACACATAGTCACTTCCTGTAGTACATTTATGGGGTTTTTTTTGACTTTGCTGTCTTTACATGCATTGTATAACCAGAAAAATGATTGCATCTGATTAGTATGTTTTCCAGAGGGAAAAAATCTATGTTGCTTTTTTATTTGAATTCTCATACATTGTCCTTAAATTGAATAATGACATAAAACATAGCAGTACCATTAAGGGTATATGATTTGAGTTCTCTCTATAATAGAAAATAACAAGTATTAGAGGAACACATTAAAAAAATAAATGAAAAGAATCTCTAACACCTGTCTGCATTCCTATGAAAGACCATCGTTTTTCATGGTCATGTTTTGGAGCCCTGTTTAACTTTACATATCGTGCCTGCAGATTAAAGGTAATGTAGTACTTTCTTTTAATGGGATGTGTTGATGGAATTCCAGTGCATAGGTCTCCCTCCCTCACCAGTTTTATGGATGTACAAAAGTATTGCATTTCACAGTGATGAAGTTATCCCGATTTCATAAAAGCCAGAAGAGATCCATAGCCGAAGCTGTCATTTCATGAGGGATCTGAGCAGGAAGGCATTCATGTGGGATATGTTACAAAAAGGATTCACAGTGGAAAGGCAGATCAAACCATTACAGCCTTTCAAATAATAAGACAAAAAGATTTCAGACTTCATGATGATTCCTAATCCATAGACACTTTTCAGAGCTAAATCTGTTTTCCTTTGTTGTGAATAAACCTACAGAAGGTGAGGAAGTCTTGCAAGAGAAGCAGATTTTAAATCATAATCTTCTGTCATTTCTATACGGAAAATAGGGAGAGAACATGATTAACTTGCTGCAGGCTGAACAGGTGGAAGAAGCCAAAGCATACAAATACAGCAAAAAATTCAAATAAAAAAATCCTAGTTTCTCTTTTGATGGTAGCAAGCAGGATTTTGCTGGTTTTATTTTTATTTTTCACTATGGAAGTAGTGCTTATGGCTAGGTATAAAGGAAATGCATTTTTTAATATATACCAATAAAAATGTTATTCCTGCAGTAAAGCTGATTCTGCTCTGAAGAGTGGCATTTACTAAAGAAAATATTTTTCTGTTTTTCCAGTGGCACATATGTGACTAAGGTTGGTTATGAAGATAATATGATCAGGTTTTGGTCAGAAGCTCATATCCAAATTTTCAAACAGACTTTCTAATTTCTTCCCTTGTGGTTGAAGGTGATTTTCTTAATATCCTCACATGACACAGATCAACAGGGGATTCAGCTCTATTAAAGGAGATCTTTAGAATGAAATCAACTGTGGAATGTTTTACAAATGTGGTTCAATAAACTCCATATAATTTCAAAAGGAAAATGGTGCATACAGGAGTATCTGGGGAATTAGCATAAATACAGTGTTTCACTTGGATTCATACAAGAAGTACCTCTGGGAGAGTAAGACACTTTTCAAATAGTCTATGAAAAAAACATAGCTCTTTCTAGGGTCCTAAAGAAGAAAATTTACATATTAATAGAAGATTAAAGTGCCCATCAAGTATTTGTTAGCTGTTGCATTCTCTTGTCTATTTTGCTCTTCACATAAACATCCTTCATAATAAAAAAGACTCCTGCATCTCCATTTATTACACTGAATCACTAAAGTTTCATGTTACAATAGCATACAGGATTTTTGTGTTTGAACCCTTTTGAGATATGCTCACTGGATTCCCTGTTAACTGATTTTCACCTTTCTTTGCACTCCTATCCTCAGGTTTTACCTGACCTTTTTAACAGTGTCTGAGTGTTTTTTTAAAGGCTAATTTCTAGGTGGTTTTGGGTCCCATCACAGTCATGCTTTTAGATATGAGTCTTACAAGTCTATTCAATTGTAAATTTTATGTTTAATAATTAAAAAGCACCTGAAGTGAAAGTCTATTGCTTAGCTAGGTCCAAAGGGAGTGTTCTGTTCTGGAGGGTCCAACCAACAGTAAAACCCACAGTTGTTTAAGCAAGCTAAAGTAAGGAAGTGCAGAGGAGATTAGTGGAACTAGAAACTCAGAAATGAAGACGTACAGCAGATAATATTTTAAAATTATTTCTTAACATTTTAATATTTGATATTTAATATTTAATATTTTAAATTATTAACAATTAACCTAATTGTGAATATGATGATTATATATAAAGGCACTCAAAAATTATTTACAGTAATTACTGTAGGTTTAGGTGCTGCTACAATTATAACTATCTTAGCTCAAAGAAATAAGTCAATGAGAAAGATGTCATATAGTGCTGTACTTCATGGATCTCTGTACGCAAGATAAGACAGCTGTTCAGACAGACCTATCTTTTCTCAAGGCAGGTACTGACTTTAAAAACCACTCAATTTATCAGTAAACAATAGTGCTCAACAAAACCCAGAAATGACTGAAGCTTTTCATTCTTAGTGATGATGCTAAATTCTTTTAAAATACATACTTATTGGATTCTTACAACCTGTGCAGGGCTCTTCCTTGTTAGCAAGACAGACTAAAACTGAATATCTTAAGCAAGAATATTTATATAAATGCTTAAAGCTGCTGGTTGTCTCAAATGACACATCAATCTGTTTCATGGGTATCTGTCTTTCACGTCACAGTATTAAAATGAGCTTTGGGGTGGTAGGAAGTCCTTCAGTTTCTGTAAACACAGCACACAGTATAGCTCCCAAAGTCTGAGCTTCATTACAGGATCAAAGTGTTCCCCAGTCTTGGCCAGTGCCCAGTTATACAAGCCAAAGCAGTCTCTTGTTATTCACTGTTGGTGGTCTTCTGTGGTAGCAGCACTTCCATACCCATGATCGGTGTGTTTTTCTGTGGTCTCTACTTTACTTGGTCTCCTGCTTGCAGCTGTTCCTAGGGACTCTACTAGGCTTTTGTCAATCTCCCTCTGACTTTCCATTGACTCTTCTTGCCTCTAGGTGAGAAGGGCACTGGTTTTTGCTGATTCTTTCTGAGCTCACTTGCTTAGCTTTCCTACTAAAGGAGCCACAGTGGACATGGTGTACAGGCAGAAATTGTTTCCAGTAACTCTCACAGTCCCATGAGTGCAGTTGCAGGCATGATGGATGAATGGAAGTGCAATGTCAGGATTTTTACAGCAAGACTGGGATGACTTGTTCTACGGGGACTGTGATTGTAGTGAAGGGCATTATGCAACTTTAGCTATTTTGTAGGTTTTTGGAAGTCATCAGTGCAATTTCTGTCACATTGATGTCATTTCTGCAAATTAGATAGTAAAGGAACAACACACCTAGCAAAGGCAACATCAGTTGTTTTCTTGCGAGTCATACTTCATTGTCTGAACTAAATTGAGATCAAGACCTCAGAGACAGAACGTGAAAAAAAGTGTGCAGAAAATTCCCAGTAACAATTTCTTGAATTTAATGACAACAGAGATTCTTGAAATAAATTACTATAAAGCAAAATTCCAGTCCTTCACTTTGCAGCTGTGCTTTTTAGGGGAAGCTGAGTACCCCAAAAGGTGTTTGGTGGAGTCCTTTTTGCTTTGAAGTAGATAGAATCCTTATGACAAGCAAATATGCAATTGATTGTCATATGTATGCCAACAATATGTGCTGGAGGGGAGACTGTGTGTTCTGACAAGACAAATGTTTATGCCATAGGGTTGGGTCTATGTGAAAATGGGTGATCAGTCATCAAATCTGTGGGTACTAGATGCATTCAGTAATGTTTCTTGTTCTCTTTTTCTGAATGGATTTGCAAGCTGGGCTGTGAAGTAAGGTTACAGTTCTGGAAACTGGGCTTTTTTTTTTTTCCCAGCTGATGAAATTGTGGTCTCCCAGCAACTGTGTTATGGTTAATTAGGTGGCACTGCTTAAAGAGGTAAGCTGTTATGAACTTCTACAATAATGAAAAGGCCTTTGGTCCTCATAGCATTATTTAAGGTTTTATTGCTTTTATGAAAAGAAAATTCTGTTGGTACAAGTAAATGAGAGGGCCTCAGTCTTATGTTTGGTATCAAATTAAACTGAAGAAAGTCTATGAGAAACATGAGCTGTAGGAAACATCCCAGAAGTTCTTTATTGAAAGAGATGTATGTGATTGTTGTGTGGGTATATGATAAAGAATCAGGGCTTGCTTTCTACATCTTTATTTTTTATCTTTTAATTCTTTTTAGATTCCAAAATGGAGTGGTGAAAACTCCTGACAGAAAAGTATTTCCAAATTTTGGTCCACCCATTCAAACCAAGACAGACCGTCGAACACACCAGTGACTCCTGTCTCAATAGGTCTCTGTGTTTTCCATTTGTGCTGCTTGTAAACTGGAGGGCATTTAGGTAGACTGAATTCCTAATCCTACCAACAAGGAACTGCCCTGTTTTTTTCTGTTGTATTTACATGACATCATTATTTTTAATAAAACACCATAGGCTTTACTGGAAACTGTCTTACTAGCCAGACCAGAAAAGAATCCCTGCCTTATGGAGCTGTCAATTTGACTGCTTTCCTGGGTAAAGCTGGTGGCATAATGTTCTAGAGAAGTCAATAGGAATGAAGATCTATTATTGGACTTCTAATCAGGGAATTAATAATCAGGCAAGGAAAGGGATAGAAGAAAGACAGAATGAGGTAACTAAAGCTAAAGTATTCAGACTGAGCAGATATTTTGTTTCTGGGTTTGTCTGGTCTTTTAAATACACAACAGTTTTTATAGGCAATGACTATAATATTTATACATCTATGTTTTATTATTATAACCTTCTTTAAAATAGTATGGCTGTAATCAATAAAGAAAGAGAGTACATGAATTCATAATAATAATCAAAAAACTTCCTTGACATAAAGACAGTCTCTGTTTTTATGGGATTTTGGTTAATATTTGATAAGGGCAACAATAGTTTCTGGTAGAGGATCACAATGTGAAAGAGGCTCTTCTAGTCTGTTCTCATTTCTGTCCTGGGCATAATCACAGCATTTGCATCCCCAAGTAGCCTGGTTCATCCCCTCAGAAGGATAACTCCCCAGCTAAAGTGAAGTATTTGGCTGGTGATGAGGATGTGTCCTTCATTTTCAGATATTTATTCCTGTACTAGAGGAGGTGTTCCAACTTTGCTAGTGAGTATGCCACAGGAAAAGCTGTGGAAAAGCATAATTTTGGGCTGGGTAGATGTATGTTTCCTGTAAGCAGACTTACTTTTAATAGTTTTAGATCCTGATTTCAGGAAACACCTCGTTCCATATGTAGGCACTTGCTGACAGAATCTGTTGCTATGAGATATTCTGATGTCTTCAAGCACAGGCTTTAACAAAAAGGTAGATCTGACACAGGGGCCCCTTAGGCAGGAGTACCGCTGTGATCACATTGCCTGATGCAGATGTATGAGCCATAGCAGCTGGTGGTAATGGCTGAGGAGGTGGCTAGAGGCCACCCACTGCCCTCAGGAAATTCATTTTTACAATTCTGTGAAGACAGAGAGTTTTAATTTCCACATCAGTGAAAAAAGTGATAGTGATAGATCCGTACCAGTATAAAATATAATCAGTGAACTCTCATGTTACTTGCATCACATCATATTGTCCACGTTGCTTATTTAATGTTTTTTGCATGCTAGAAATTTTTTATATTGTGTAATAACATATTATAATAATTTTGTTCATTCTCAATAACAACATCAACCAACCCCCCCCCAAATCAAAAGTAAATTTTATTGGGTGTCAGAACTAACATGACTTAGGTACTGCAGTATTTTATTCAAGAATATGAAGCTGGTATATTCAGCTCGGTGGTTCAGAAACCTGTAGAAGTAAGGGTCAGAGCAGAAGTCAGGCTCTTATCTACTATTAACTATACAGTGCTAAATATAAGTAGATGAATTCTACATTTAATGTTAAAAATAGAATGGAATCTTGCACATATTCAACTCATGACCTGAGTGGCTCAAAGTACTTTGCAAGCCTTATTTAATTAAGCTTTACAATACCCTTAAGATAAAGGCTAAAAGGAATTTTTATCTCCTGTACAGCCACCTTAAACTCTATAGAATAACCTTCGTGTTTTCTGTTTGTGTTAAACAGCTTCCAATATTACAAGAAGTTGCTGAAGGTTTAATCCATTTGTACAGTTCCTTTAGCACTGGCTTTTTATGGAGTGTCCTGAAATAGCTTGACAACAAACACATACAAATATACTAAAAAAGAGGTTTATTGTAGTTAGAGTGTAAAGATTTTCTTTAATTTCTTTCTTTAGAGCCATCTGTGTAACCAAACTCTTGACTCCCAAGGACAAACTTAGCAGCTACTCTAATTAAACAAAGTGCAGCAAGTATTGGACAGTGATATACCACTTGGAAATCCTTACCTTTTATTTTGAAGTAGCAATGATTAATGGTTCATCATGGTATCTTTAAGATGCATAGTCCAGCTTATACAGCTGAAGTCTTCACCTGTTAACAGGATGCAGGCAGAATAAAAGAGGAGAATAGAACTATTACTAACTGGTCTAAAGCACTAAAAGAGAGGATACAACCAATTTCTCAGCAAATTTTTCCAGAAGGTTTTCCAGGTGAGATTTTTATAATTATTTAAGTATGTGCTACATCAAAGATCTACCAGAAATATCTAAATCCAACTGTGTAACCTTAGGCAACAAGGACATTTTCTTTATAGGTTGATTGCTTTCCTATAGAAGCTGTTATTTTTTATTTACACAGCCTCTGATGTTAGCTCTGTTAAAGCTTCTGAATAATCCAATAAAGATTATACAGTACTTTGCTCTTTAAATTTCCTTCAGTAGCTGTATATGGAGGTCTTTGTTTACTATTCAGGAAATGAGCTAAAAGGTTCTTTGGTTCACCTGTGTTCACAAAATTTGTTTTGTGATATTAATAGCCAGCCTCTTGAATTTTAATAATGTAGGCAGTAAATCTAAAGCAGTACCATTATGCTTTCTGTGTGTCCAGAAGACTTTCTCCCCAGAGCTCTCTTTCAAGCTAACTTCATTCCTGGATTCTCCTCTAGATCCCATACTGTTGTGTATATTTGGTTTCGACTAAGCTGCTACAGTAATGAATGTAGGTGTGTGAGGTAACAAGTTTGCTCTAGCATATTTAAAATAAAATTTTAAAAGTTCAAGGGCACAAAACACATAAAAAGGTTTCACTTCTGGTGAGTATTTGCTGAAATATATTGTATATTACTTATTTAGTTTAGTTTCACAGATCATTATGCCTTTCTTTATAATCATCTTTTTGCATGGATTTTTACTTACTAGTTCTGCCTTAGCATGTTTTCACTGAAAGGATTTTTAGGTTTTTAATTTTGGAAAATGTTCCATTGCACTCTTTGTAGACAATAAGAAATCTGTATATGAATGTGCACATTTCATGTTGGAAACTCAGAAATGAGAAAAGAAAAATCTCATGCCACATGAAAGAGCAAAATCAGAGAATCTTATTCTAATTGTACTTTTCTCAATTCTACTTTCCCTCTCCTGGTAAAAATCTAATCACTAATACAGCACACATTGCAGTGGCACTACATCGGCAAATACTTCAGAGGAAGAACATCTTTTGTATATATGAAAACCATTTGATATTGATGTAACAAGATGTAACAAGAGAGCAAGAGTGAGTCATAAAAGAGACCTTCACCACAGAGATATAAATTTGAATTTAGCAGAAGCATTCACCTGACAAACTCCAGGGAATTTATTTTTTCTGACCATCTTCTTTCTTCCCTGGAAGGAATAAGTTTATGAAAGTTTCTGACTGATGCAATGAGCAAAGGCTGATTCCAAAATGTAAATGTAGGTTAACTGATGCCTGATACTTACTTAGCTCCTCTGTACACTAACCTTCTCATCTGGGATATATATTTGTTTTTCTGTTGTAAACTTAAAAGTATACAGGCTAAAATAAATCCAAGCAAAATTATTCTGCCTCCAGAATAAACTCTATATATGAAATAGATTAATATGTTACAATGTCCGATATTTATGCAATAATTCTGCATTATGAGGTGTGCATCAGCTCTTCAGGTGTATCTGATGTGTTAAGAGGGATAGTGTTTTCCAGTGGAATTCTAATTTTTTAAGCAGACACAAATCATAACTCCCAGGATCTGTGATTTTTCATTATTTTGTTGAAATTAGTAATACACTGACAGTATATAAAAGACAGGTAACTGACTCCAGACAGTCATATGAATCCTAATTCATCTGTTGTGACTGGCAAGTTGATGCCTTAGGAAAAAAAAGTTCAGTACATTAGGATTCCTTTACTAAGAAAGGGAATAAGGGAAATCTGACAGATGTTTGTAAATGATCTTTTTTGACTGAATTGCTCTCACAAGCTAATATTAGAAACAATTTACAATAATCTGTAAAGTACAAGATAGAAGTCTAAGAAGACATTTCAGGATAAGCTTAATAATGAATTCTTTTCATCGGAAGATTTGAGCAGATCTAGTCAGTGATACAGTCTGTGCGATGAATGGATAGGCTGCATTGTAGCTCTCTTTAAAGATTGTGGGTAAGATGATACTAGTCAAATCTTGCCCCAAATGTAATTTTTTTATTTCTTGATACTCTAGGTCGATTAGCAAAGGATTTGAGGGGAAGTAGCTTTTATGAAAGCCTTTTAATGAAGTACAGGATTTACAGAGTTAAGATAAACTCTTAGCTGCTGGGGTATGTTGAGCTATAAAATAAATTACAAATTATGTGTAACAGACCGAAAGTCTGCTTCCCTTCTTTTTGTACATACTTGAAGGTATCCTATTTTATCTAGTACTTTATAGATTATTTTTTTAAATGAACATTTAAAAAATGTGCTATGATGTCTTAAGCTGTATGTCATAGGAGATCAATGGCTTTCAGACTGCTAATACAAAGTAGTTTTTAGATTCTACAGGGTTTAAAAAAAGAGAGCACAGAGAATTGTATCTCTTTTTATGTATCTCAGTGCCATTGAGAGATGTTTTGGGCACTGGAGAATCCAAACATTCTGTTTTCCCTAGTTTATCTTGTTCCCAGCCCTGAGCAATGGTTAATATGGAAAACCTAGGGAAGTGGCTGAATGGGTCCAAAGAGGGTAGAAGGGAATGGAGTGCTGGACTTGTGCCTGGGAATAGCAGAGTTAATGGTGGAAAGGTCCTCTGGGCCATCTAATGACACCAAGCTCCACAGAAATTGTATCATCCCTCTTTCTTCCATGCCCCATTCTTATCCCTTTACCAGTGTAGACCAGTCAGTGCATAAAATGGTTTGGCTGGAAGTATAGTCACTTTTAAGTTATTGTTTTCTGTTTGTAGAGTACCATGATACTACATGATCTATCTGTGATAAAGACCTTTTCAAAATTTAAAAGTTATAAAGACTTATTAGACACTCTGTATTAGCAAAACTGTGCAATATGCAGAGTTGTGGCAATGGGGTTCTAAGCAATCTAGGCAACAGTGAGAAAGATCCAGGAAAGTGGTGAAAGGTGTCAATATCTCATAAAGTAAATAAGAAAGACAGAATTACTACACAGCACAAAGTTGTCTTAAATAAAACTCATTTTACTGCAGCTAAATGTGGACTCAAGTAAAGATATGGAATTCTTTATTGTGAGAAAAAAACGTCTTGTGTTACAAAGTGGGTCACACTGTCCTGGGCTGCTGTGGCCATAAAATAGAGGTAGAATTGAAGACAGGTTCATTAGCTGAAGTCCTATTACAAAGCTCGGAGAACAAACTGTAAGTGTAAAAGCAGAATATTGACTAAGAAATAGTAATAGCTCTGAATATGATATTTGTAAGAATATGAATAAAATTCTGTGTCCATTCCTGATGCCAGATTCCAGCAGGTTAACTGTAAAAGTGGGAGACTATACTGTAAGTCATCAGCTATGGAAGATCAATCCACTTTGCTTAATTGAGAAAAGTCTAGCCTACAGGCACCTAGAGAATACATACCTCATAATGAAAAACTATTTAAACTTGCCAAAAAAAAACCAAAACAACCCACCCCAAAAAAACCAAGCAAGCATCAGGGACATTCAATGAGTGGAACACTACCATTTCATGTCTTTCTAGAAAATATGTTCAACCATAACAAGAAGTTAAGATTTGATGGAAAAGTTACTGGATGTGTTTCTGTATCTTTTGCTGCAAAGGACAGCAGTTATCTTAATTTTAAAATTTTCTTGTAGTCTAAATATGTATTGACCTGATTAGAGTACAAGTAATTTCCACCCATAAAACTAGCTTTTTAGTAAAGCCATATGTTTTTCCATTATATTTTCAAGTAAAATTTCTGGAAGGCTTGGGAAACATTAAAAATTATGCAAGGGGAGAGCTCTTTTTGACCCTTCTTCCCTCCCAAATAAAACAACTTCTGTTCAGAACTAAAAGGAAAATTAAAAACCCGTTCTTAACTGGTATCAAAACCTTTTCATTCCCTCTGTATGAATGCATTGTTGAGATACACAGCAACTTAAGTGCTATTTTAATTGCTTTAATTATTAACAACCTTGATTTCAGTTATGTGTTTTTCTGTGTAAAAGCTTCTCAAAGGCATATAAAAAACCCCCTTCCTGCTGACATTCCTTCCATGCTTCTGCTTAGAGAAAGCGTCACAATGTTTTTAGTAAAAGGTCTCCAGTGTGTTGATGGAGACATTATTACACACACACAGTATCAGAAAGAGGGAGGAGAGAAAAGTGTGATAGCTAGTTAAAACAGGAGGAACTTCATGAGAATATTGGATCTAAAGGGTATTATAGTACATAATATGTGTGTAACACATATACACTGAGAAGTAGGCTGACATTTTTAATGTCAGAACACATAAACCTAAATACGAGGTCCTGATTTGAAATGTATAGATGCTGAATATGTATGCCACATCTAACTACAGATTGCTTAGTAAATGCCAAGAACTGAGAATCTTACCACTTTTACTTAGCTGCTGGCAGACACGAGGCCTTAGGAACCCAGCTGGCACACTACAGTGGTCAAATGTTGCCCTTAATTGTAGGGTTTGCCTTGAGATTAGGCTTTGCACACAGACCAAATGGCCAGCTTGGTCCCAGTAACTATGGTTTAGAGGCTTCTACAGGTGAACAGAGTTAAAAAAAAATAAAAATGTCTTCCACTGAATGTTCTAAGAAAACATCAACTTTTAATGCAAATATCCATTTTTAATGCAAATAATTTTGTGAATAAGAAAGCAGACTTCTGAATTTGTCTGAGATAAAATATGCTGTAGCAGTGCAGTAACTGGGACTAAAATTAATCAAATGATCTCTCCCATAAAAGCCCATTTCTATGGCAGCTAGAGAGAGAAACAGGAAGCGCATGGAGTGAACAACATTATCAGCTGTATAAGGAAAATGAGGGCCAGCGATCCTGGTCTCCATATCACTAAAATTGATTTCAATTTTGTACTGCACCAGTTTTAGACATAATCTGAAAAAATACTCAAAAATCATTAGGAAATTTTAACTTGTGAGAACCTAAGCAGTTAGCAGCAAATTAGAAAGCATTTACCTTGGTAGGGAAGTCAGGATTTTCTTATGTCGGTTTTTAAAAATCTTTATGAGCTTTTTAAACAGGAGTGGTGTATCTACATAGAAAAATCCAATCTGAGAAATAGAAACAGAACCATAGGATGATATCTCATTTATTGTATGAGGAAATATTAACCAATTCAGTCAGCTGAATTTATAATGAATTTTGAACAAATTGGTGGAATTGAAAACTTGACTGGCAGAGGAAAATGATACTTAGTTTTGCCATGTATGGGATGATGGGGCTGACTTCAGAACGTAGTGCCAAGGAATATTCTGGAAGGCAGGCTGAAATAAGAAGGGGAAAGATGTAGATAAAGGGAAATTTAGAGGTTAAGGAATTGAAACTGTCAATGGCTAACAAATATAGTGAATCATTCTTCACTGAGCCAGAGGCTAGAAGACCTAATGAGCTAATAATAGTGCACATTTCACAACTGCAGGACAAGGGAGATATCAGAATGACATAGCAAGATAAAAAGGATTGAAAGAGTAACTTGATTGGGATCATATGTGATTAAAATTTCTTGTCATTAATTGCAGGAAATGATAGAAATATTTTCCACTATGGAAACAACAAAATGTGATAGTATTTCAAAGCACTGTATCCCCAGATATGGATCGTAGAAAGATTTTATTGCTTTGTTTTGGCACCCTTTTCTTCATTTGTCTGTCCAGAAAGAGAAAAGTGCAGGAAGAAATGCTTCCTGAATAGAAATAAGTAACGTAAGTACGGCCCCCAATGTGGAATACTCATGTGTGATACAGCTTTGAGTTGAAAGGTTAACATAAAAAATAATAGTAAAGCAGCAGGGAAGAAAAGTGATGAGAATTTGGGAGTCAACCAAGGACGTGGGTTTTTATTTAACAAAAATAATTGTTACATTTAGTGTTATTTGTATTCAAGTCAGACTTGGCAGGTATAAGCTGGCTTTTGACTTTATTGAGGCCTATGACAATTAAACACAGCAAGGTCTGATCTATGTTTTAGTGGTATCAATTTCAAGTATTCTTCTGGGACGTTACTCTTTCTGGGAAACCTTAGGTGAGATGGGAACAGTAGCAATGGCATTATGTATTTTAAGTCTGACATTACAACAGCAGCTGAAAGACATGATCAATTATTGCCTTGTATAAGGTCACTCAAAGGAAGAGCGCTGTGAGCAGACTTCTGGGGGATGGAGGGAGTAAACAGTAGAGAAATGTTTTTGGTTTGGTCTTCATTCAATTAAGTGAGAAAAGCAGGGCTCTGGAGGCATGTGATGAGTATGTTTGGAATCAAAAATACTCATTGCAGGTAGTCATTTTTAAAAGTAGAAGCAGCTCATAATCTCTGACTACGCAGGTTTCCCAGGTGATCTGAAATGTCAGCACAGCTATCTTGATCAGGTTCCAATACTCCTCTTTTTCAGCTGTGTTTTCGCTGCACACCTTCTACTCCTTGAGCCCTCTCAACCACTGTTAAGTTTCCTAAAAAGAGCAGATAAGCTATTCTTACCAGAAGAAGTCTCACTTCAGAATGATTGAGCTGGTTTTCATGTAGGGCCTGTACAGTGAGGTACACACATGAAGATGTTAAGTATTTTAATCATAAGCCACTATGAGATCTGTGCTTTATATGTTGAAAAATATTTACAAGAAAATAATTTCAAACCATTTCACATAAGAAACATCTTCATTATCTATGTCAATTCCTCACCTTAAAGGAAAGGAATCATGAACTTTTGTAAAGTTGGTCAATAGTTTACTAAGTTCAAGCAGGCAAAAGGTTCAGGATATTTTATCTCTACCCCCTGTCATGTACCTGCTTTATAAACTGACATCAGACAGATGTAAAGTATGAAAATAATCTCATCTATTTGCTGCTTTTCCTGGTGACATTTTGTTGCCAAATCTCTCTGACTTGTAAAGTTGTTCATCTCACAGGTGTCGTTATACCAGAGATCTCAATGGAAATTCTTTTTTTCTTTTTAATTTTCAGCAAACTAATCTGTCAGTGAAAAATAGGAAATACAATTGTTTCTTTAGTGGCAATGAATTACAGGAAGGCTAGGTATTCCCAGCAAGCACAACTGTGAAACTAAAAAGCATTCAGGATCCCTTAGTGACATGCTTGCACATTTCTTTGTGAAGATCTGTTCTATCAGGTAACTGCAGCCGTGTCTTTTGAGAAATGCTTATATTGAGGTGATGAAACCGGGACCCCCACAGGTAGTTTAGCCAATGGTCTATTTCCCATCCTAGTTTTTAAATGCATACTGTTGTTCTGTTTGTATCCTGTCATTTATACTATTCCCAGCATGTATTTTTACATTATAAGTCCATGTTGTTTGTCTGAAAAATAATGAAGTTCCTATGTCCAATTTTTAAATGTACTTATTTTAGAAATTTCTGTTTTCAATTTTTTCCACAGTTGAGTGTTATCCAGTATTTCTTTTTCTTTTCTGCAAAGAAAACATGCACAGGCTAATCTCCTTTCCCTCTTTCCCTTCTTTACCTTCCTTTCCTTCCTTCTCAACTTTTTGTAAGCAAAAAACACTTTTCTTGCAACATAATAAATTCTATTTAATCTTGAGTGTTGTTGATTCATATAATTGTAGGCTAAGGTAGGCAAAATAAATGGTGATGTGGTCCTGTATGACACAGCTCAGTACTCACCACAGATCTCAGAAATCTGTGTTTAATTATTTTCCTTGTTTGAAGGGCTTTTGAACTTGTATTTCCACCTCAGAAACATTTTCTTAACCACCAGGCAACAGACTTCTGGAGGACAGGAAATACCCTGCTGACATTGATCTACTTTCTATAAACAAGTCAACAGTCTGAAGAGCCATTAACTCATGAATAGTCCATTTTACAGGAGAAATAGTCTTAGACCAGGCTAGGATTAATCTTCCCTCACCTTTACTTTTTATGCAACATAAAATTGTTTTGGTAAAAACACCTCAGCAAATGAAAACCTCTTACCTCTGAGTATTCTGTTCTCCTGTGGTTGAACAATCCCTTAGAGGTGACAACTAAGATTAATTACAATTGGGTTCATACAATCAAGCTGATAGATACTAGTAGATGGGGATACCTACATTTGAAATACTCACCCTACATGTTCATCTATATATACTCTATGTAGAGAAACAGGCGCTGCAGACATTGCTTAACTTTATAACTGTCTGCGCTTGACTAATGCTGTGCGCATCTGTAAAACTCTTACTTTCTGTACCTGTTGAGGGCAGAGATACAGACTATGATGTCCCACAGAGTGAGATATGCTATACCACTGGACACTGTTGAAGGAAACACTCTGCTTTTTTTTTTTGACTGTGAAACTAACTCTGCTGTATATTCCTTTTGTTGACAAAACCATCTCATGTCCTAGTATATGTTACTATTTATTTCAGTGTGATTTGATGTGTGCTAATTTTTGACATTCTTTTCATGGTTACCTGAAATTTTTTTACAAACTCTAGCTGTGTTTATCCTTAGAAGGAAAAGTCATTGATGGGTGTGCTTAGAAAGGACTTAAGTTTACATGGTAACTTGTCAAAGAAGTAAGACTAAGGACATTAAGTCTGAAGGACTCCTGTTGACTGACTACAGGGAGTTTTGGTTTTGGATCATGGTTAATAATAAATCCAGTTAAACCCAAACTTTACTGGTTGTATTTAATGTGCATAAACAGAGCAAAGTGAGCTTCTGAATTAAAAATTAGGTGATGAGAGTAATCCAGCAGCAAAAAACCCTCAAGTGCATGAAAAAAGACAGACAACTAATGTGTTACCTTGAAGTAGTGCTGAATGTAGAGAAACAGAATTTGGTGAGAATTCACTGACTGGAGTATGACACCTTCTTATATTACTTTTTAATGAATAATGCATATTCCTCTTTGTTGAAGAAAATGTGATGGTATGATTGATAGGAGTCTGTCAGGATCATCTAGGTATAGTCCCGGAGAGCAAAGAGGTGGAACAAGTGACCTCCTAAAGTTCCTTCTGTTTGTATGATATGTTGACCTTTTTCAAACAGAATGATGCATCCCTGAGTTCTACCTTCAGCCCTGATTTCCTGGTTGAACTGTGTGTACATATTCTCCTGAATATGTAGACAACCCAGCTGGTATTAATTCCATTTAAAAAATATTTCTGCACATCCTGCGTTTCTATATCTTTAAGCGGTTTTCTTAATGGCATTTTTCTGTAGTGAAAACAGCAGTATTTAACCTTTTACTTTTAATCTTGAGTACTGTATATGTCTACCTTTTTATAATAAGTAATGAACAAAAAAGAAAAGAGTGAGATTTAGCTGTTTTAAAACCCTTTCTGTAAATAAACCAGCCTCACCCCTTGTGAAGAATTCCTCTGACACCTTGCTTGAGCAAGGTGTGAAGCACTGGGTCCAATGCCAAAGTTGTGATTTTGTAGCTGGGGGCAGAACAGGACCAAGGGGTTCATGTCTGCTGAAATAATTACTTCAGGAAACAAGCACTGCATCGTTTCTAAAGAAATTAGAATATAAATTAAAAATTTCATAGTACAATTTCTATTAGTGTTCAAAAGCTTGGGGCCTCATTCAGATCCCAGATTTTGTGTGGTGTAGCTTCACTGAGGCTAATGGAATAACGCTGGTCTCCTGCTCAAGAAGGATATGGTGAATTTGTCCTATAATTTTTAATTTGTAATTCTCTATAGGTCTTGATTGACTAAATTCATGTAAAAATAAATTGCTTGGCATTTAATTGTATAGTGTTTGATTGGTCAGGGAATTTAGAGAGCTCACAGGAGAACAATTTATATTTCCAGTCCTGTTTATAGTCAGTTCATTCTTTGCACAATTGCTACAATTTTTCACAGTAGAAGAGCATTTTCAGACATCACATTTTCTTTTTAATAGGCAAATAATGTATTTTAGTTGATCATTTAAGTAAGTTTGAGGGCAGTTTTTGTTATGTGCTTGAGAAATAAATAACATAATCAGGTTTTGGATAGTGGAGGCTGTTTGACTGCTAAGTAACAGCAGAAGTGAAAGCATGTGTAACTCCCTCCTTCCATAGTTGTCAATATGGTATTTAGACCCTGTCATAAACACCAGTAACAGTTCTTAGGTGTAAACAGATTCAAACTGGAGTCAAAACAGAATTTACTTGATTTTAACATTATTAATTTTGAGCAAATTTGGAAGGCAAGATACTAGACTTAGGTCAAACCTCAAACTATGATAGCACTACAGTGAAAAGATGCAACTATTAAATGTAATCTGCTGCAGTAATTTTCCATAAAGACACTCAGAATCTTGGTGTCTGGGTTTCAGATTTTCTTCTTAGTAGCTGGTGCAGTGCTGTGCTTTGGATTCGGTGTGAGAACAACATTGATAACATGCTGGTATTTTTAGTTGCTGCTAGGTAACGTTTATTCCAACTCAGGAATAAGTTTTTCAGGTCTTGCCAGGAGAAGGCTGGAGGGGCACAAGAGACTGGGAGGGAACACACCCAGGGAAGCTGACCTGAACCATCCAAAGAGGTATTCCATACCATGGGATATCATGCTCAGTATATAAACTGGGGGGTTAGCTGGGGCCTGGGGATCGTTGCTCTTGGGGACTGGCTGGGCATTGGTCAGCAGGTGGTGAGCAGTTGTACTGTGCATTGCTTGTTTTCTTTTCTCCCTTCTCTTTGAAATTAATTCCTTTCCCCCCCTCCCTCCTTTTAATTATAACTGTTGTTGTTATGATTATTATGGTTTCATTTTTATTTTATTTCAATTATTAAATTGTTCTTATTTCAGACCTTGAGTTTTACATTCCTTTCTGATTCCTCTCCCCATCCCTCTGAGTGAGGGGGCAGTGAGTGAGTGGTCGTGTGGCGCCTGGTTGCCAGCTGGGGTTAAACCACAATACTGGAGCAAGTATTTCATTAGAGTAAAATGTGTAAGAAACAGGAGTATCTTTACACATACAAATTTACATATTCAATATGCACATGTGCATATCTGTTTTTGGTAAAGAAAAACGTATGTCTATTTTATGTTTACAACTGTCACTACTTGCCAAATATCTTTTTTGCTACATTTGAGATACTAATGATTTTACTGCAAAATTGAACAACTTAATGGGCTGAATATGTTTAATGAAATCACTTTAATTGTGACTTTCACTGTCTTCCCTAGGCACTGAAGGCTCTGTAGAACAACCAGACCATTTTACAGAAATTAATGATGCAAACACTTACTTCTAAACCATTTGAAAGACAGATTGTAAAAATTATTTCTGCGACTTTTGGTAACAAACAGTAAACCAGTGAATTTTGTTGAAGAAGGTTGGAAAGGCCGAGTGAAAGTGGTATGACCTATACCTGCTTCACATCCCAGGAAAATATCCCTTGACTTGCTTGACTTTTCTTCCAAAGCATTGGTTTTCCACTGCTTATTGTTAAGAGAAATACTGAAGAACATGGAGATACTCTGTTGTTTTAGCAGTAGTAGTGTAAGCAATGTGATAATTCATGAGCTGGTGTTTACTTCTACAGCAGAGGAAAGATTATATTTACTATTCAAAAAAGAACAGACTGTGCAATGGGCTCTTTCTTACATAAATACTTTATCTCCAGCTTTTCATTTATTTCTAGCACTGGGACATTACATTCAGTCCAGTTATATTTCTAAGGTTCTGGAGGTAGATAAATAGAAACGATTAGTATCTATTGATGATTGTGATGTAGGTGATAGTTAATCTTTGATGGCAGACAACCTAGATAATTTGAGTGTCCATACCAAAAGAAATAAGCTAAAAATCTGGAGGGAAAAAAAGGATTGCTGGAGAAGGAAAATCACACTTACATTTGTGCAAAATTGCTCAGAATCTAGTTATGTTCTTTTCATTTTATGTAAGGGGGGGTTTATATGGCTAAATGAATATGTGATTCTTTGAAAAATTAGAGCTGTTTTTTCCCCATGTACTTCTAACATTTGTTTCACTGAGAAACAATGTGAAGAGGGTTCAATGATAGTCTTAGAAACATGTTCTTTTTATATTTAATTTTTTTATAACTTAATATGAAAAATTGAATAGATCTGATGCATCTTTTAAACATTGAAAATGGCTTTTGTTTATGTGATTAGTTAATAAAACCACTGAAGTAAAAACCAAATTATCCACAGAATGGTTGCAAACAAATAGTAAAGAAACAAAGACAGACATTGTTGGACAAATGCAGCTGAAGTTATGTCATTTGCTATTATAGCACAACCTACAGATCTACTGAAAGTCATGGAGGCTTAAGACGTAGGCACTAGGTCAGATTAATTAAAATCCCCTGCATCTTCACTGAGGTCTTAAAACCTCAGATGTTTTATTTCAGACTTATTTTGGGTGATTTGCATTTTTTTCCTGCTTCAAGTTAATATCTTTGCATATTTCTGAGCTAAAAGATTTTTTTTTTGTTTTGTTTAAAGAGTATAATGTGGTAATGTATGTAAATGAGAACAAGTGTACTATTTCAAAACCTATTACAAGCCAGAAAACATGAGCTCTTCTTCATCAGCTAGTTACATCTGTTATGTGAATTCAGATGTTTCTAGTTCCAATCACTTTGCTTACCTTTTCTACTTAATATTTTAATCTCAGTTCCTCCAAAATAATTTGTTTTCTAAATAGTGTGGCTCTGTATCTATGTTTATGGCTCTGTTTTGGCATGGACATTAAGAAGAGAAGAGAGGAACCAACACTTGAAACTGGGTCATTTCAGTGAAAAATTATGCATAATTTGATAAATGTGGGAAGTAGATGCTCTCAGGCAGTCATCAAAGTTAGGGTATTATTTTAGCTCATCTTGTCAAACTTGAGAACACTACATGGTAGATGGTCTTTAATACATTGCTCCTTAAGATGTGGGTATAAACATTTGTGACTTTACAAATTACAATAACATGGAGAGTGAGGTAAGAAACTTTCGACAGTATGGTTGATCATGTTGACTGTCTTTTTATATATTTCAGTGCTCATTTTTTTTTGTAACTATGCTTGAAATACTCCATTGGTTCTTGTATGTATCAGCCCTGAAACAATACTTCTCAGAGACCTTTCAGCTCAGTATTAATGCCTGCCTCTAAGCTCTGGCTCTGTTGTAACAGTTGACATCAGTCAGAGACCAAAAAATCCCTCTGTTCAGAACCCTGTACTACTAAAACCACTTTTATTACTAAAAGTGAACATTTGGTATCACATAAAGAAACAGGCAGACATGTCTGATAGCTCCATCTTGTTACATAGACTTTATTCTCTAAGATATATAATTGGAGGTTTCTCTCTGGAATTTTGTCTGAAAGATCTACTATAAACCATAAAGCTGGTAATTGTTCATCTTTGTACAGAAGACATGTTTGGGCTTAGGGTGTCTGTTTAGCTTACGAACCTGGACTTTCAGCACCCAAGAATGAAATTCCCTCTTCTGCTGAGGTTCTTTTGTAAGAGAAGCAATGGAAGTTGTTTGAATTTTTATGCTTACCATTTGCATGTCAACAAAATCTGCAAAAAATTTCTAGTGTAGCTCTAGGAAGGTGCATTTGGAAGCAGCAGGGCTAAATGTAAGAAAAGAAGATATAGTTATTCTATAATTTCTCTTAAATCATTAAAGAGGTCAGGAAATGGTCTGGACTTTTGCTAGGGAATGTGTTCTAAGTATTCTGTTAACAGTCTCTAACTTGGCATGAGATTAGATTGCTGAACTTTAATAAATGAGCCAAAGATTTTGTATGTGTGTTGCAACACTAGAAAGTCACATGCAGTTTAGGCCCAAGATTCTAAAGAACTCTCCAAAACTGAGCAGTGGTGATGATCAATGTGTGAAGAATACATACACAAGCTAAACATTTCTCATTTATTTTATTGATATCAAAAGTAATTTACAATTTTCCTCTATTAGTACATCTAGACTATGCTGTTTCGCTAAATGAAAATATTCCTTAAATCTAATCACATCTGAAGGAAAAAAGCTAGCTTTATGACTACTTTGCCCTGTAATGAAATAATTCAGTACCTGAATTACCACCTGAAGGACTTTTAGAAATGATAGATTGTTTCACAGTCTTACATGTCTTCATAAATTACTTTAACAAAGTAAGTTGATAAGCTATAATGGTACAATAGGATAAATGTGATTGGGAAAGCAGCATTTTATTTTATTAAAATTATAGAGTACATCCTGAACTTGAGATAGTTTATTTCTTAGACATTAACTGTATGGTTGCTGATGGAAAAACCTGGAAATGTTCACGGAACAGGTCTGATTATGAAATCTTTTGATAAGCATCCTTTTACTTGGAGTGAAGAGATGAACAACCAGGATTTTTTTTGTATCCTGGGGACATACTGTGATGCTGGTACTAAGAATGTATCAGATTCTTTGGATGAAAAAGATTTGTTAACATTGTCTTTTCATTGATCTAAATCTGCATTGCAACTTTGCTGTCTAGAATAGAATCAGGAAGACTTCTCTGCAGCTGAGGTTAAGCAAAGGTTATGATATTACAAATTAGAACTAAATAGGAGAGTGATATCGAGAAACTGGAAACTTGTTAGCTATACTAATAATGAATCAAGTCTCTGAGACAAAGGGTCCCTAAAGGTGAGATAGCTGGAATTTGAATACAAATGGCTGTGTTATTATTAACACATCCATTCATGAAAGCAGGTTTGTAATACATATTTGAAACTGAGCTCTCAGGGAGATTAACCAAAGTGTGTAAATAAAGCATATAGGGAGGCTGAGATATATTTCTTTGGCTGTAGCTACTTTAATTAAATAACATAACACGAATATATTTCTCCATGAGAAAATCACATTAAAAGAACATTTTTGGGGTTGCAAAGTCAAATGCTGGAAAACCAGGAAAGATGTGAAAACCGTACTGCTTTGCAGCACATTTGCACAATGGAGCAGTTTCTTCTTATGTTAAATGCTGATCCCAGATTTGTTCTGTGCAAGTGATAAGCGATATCACTCAATGGCCAGCTATTCAACTTCTTGCCTACATGTGTTATGTAAAACTGTAATTTACTCACTACATATTGACCAAATTCTGCTTTGAAGACACTTTTTTTACTCTCCTCATTTCTGCTGTGCTCATTACTATTGTAGCTGAAGAGTTCACAGGTGTGTTTGTGAACGTAGGCTGATTTTTTTTCTGAAAGGTAGTTCCATTTATATATAGGAATAATACATATTATCTGATACTTTTAGAGAATTTTAAAGTAGTGAGAATTTGTTGGGTTCTGTTCCCCTCCTCCAAGTGTTTTCATGTTCAGTATTATCCAGCACTCCAGATATCTAAAGCACAGATCCCAGTGACTTCACTTGCAGTTCTGACAATTTGAGGAGGGACAGTTTTATTTGTGCTACTTGCTCTGAATTCTAGTGGAAGGTAGCACATGTGTCCCCGGATTACTTCTTTTTCTCCCTCAGTATTAGTGTTTATTTTTCAAAGAACTTTCTCCAACTCAGTCCACTCCACCTGTTTCCTTCTCAGACTTTTTGCAAAACTTAAGGGGTCTAAGTCTGCCCTTTGAGGTCTTTCCAGATCTTCTCTAAATTCTTTTCTTATCATCAGTTGTGTGGCTTCTTATGAGGCATCTCTTCTGAGTCCCAATTTGAGTTCACATGCCTGGCATGTCTATAGCAGCTGGTATCTGAATCAATAAAGTAAGTATCTGTTTTAAAAACAGTAACATAGAATAGCTGTCTCAAGTGGAAAACTTCACATCAAATATTTTACCTCCAACACTTGACTTCGCTTCAAGTTAACATTTGTGACTATTTGCATGGCTGCTGGCAATGCCACTAAATAGTATTCCACAAAAAAAAATTGCTTCTGGAATTCCATCGTGTCTTCTGTTCCTGCTCTTCTCAGGCTTTGCCTGTTGGTTTAACTGCATAATAAGATTAAAGCCCTTGGGCACAGAGAAACATGTAAATGTACAGTTGGACCCACCTAACCAATACCTTAGCAGGTACTTACCCTACCCTAAGCTCACAAATAAGCATTGCTGATTATGAGGGGACACTTAAAATCCCTCTCAGATTCTTTATTTCAGCCATGTGAAAATGTGCCTCTGTACAAACCAGGAATACAAAGTTCATTGGCTGAGAGAGAGAGAACAGAGGGAACATGAAGTGGTAGGATGCTCTTGCATCTTTCCCGAGTGAGCTAGTCCTATCCTCTTTGCTCTTGCACAGGGCAGAATTACCACCATCTTTTGCTGCATTCTTTAAAATAATCTGATGACTTTGCTTAAATTTGCTTAGATTTGTGTGAAGCTTTCATGGACCGTTAAGAATTTCTTCTGTAATACACTGGCCTAGAAGTATAACACACTTAATTTTCAGTCTAGCCATCGTAAAGTAGAGCTTTTGAAAAAAACTTTCCAAGAGGAGCAATATGATGTCAATGTTTTATGATGGAAATTACTGTCTGCTTGTGATAGGAGGAGACTTAACTCAGTTACTGCAAATTCTGTCCCAATCTATGCTCTTCTGTACAGCATGCTTTGTGAATGTTTTTAATATTTCTACTGATTCTGTCTGGGAAGTTATGAAGTTTTATTTCTTCATGATAGCTCGTATAGTGCTGTGCTTTACATTTGTTGCCAAAACAGTGTTGATAACATGCCAGTGTTCTGGCTACTGTTGAGCAGTGTTTAGTGCCAAGGCTTTCTCTCTTTCTGCTGCCCAGCCCAAAAAAGAGTAGGCTGGGTGTAAGAGCCTGAGAGGGGACACGGTCAGGACAGCTGACACAAGTTGACCAAAGGGATATTCCATACCATATGGTATCATGCTCAAGCAATAAAAGGTCAGGAAAAATGAGAGAAAAGCAGGATATTGGTGGTTATGGCATCTGTCATCCCAGGCGGACGTTTTGTGTGCTGAGGCCCAGCTTTCCTGGAAGTGGCTGGACATCAGCTTGGCAATGGGAAGTAGTGAATGAATTCCTCTTTTTTGTTCTACTTGCTTGTGCAGCTTTTATCTTCCTTATCAAATGGTCATTATTTTGATCCATGAGACTTTTTGTTTTCCTTATATTTTTCTCCCCATGCCCTGGGAGAGGGGAGTGTATGAAGGCAAGAGTGTGTGTTTGGCTGCTGGCTGGTGTCAATGCACTGCAATGTTTAAGATAGAACTTTGGCAAAATTTAGGCATTGTAATAATTTTTGGTCTTGTTTTGGAGATGAAGTCTTTAATTATAGTGTCAGCTTCTTGCATTTCTGCGCTTAAGCAGAAGTGCTAATCAGCATGGGTTAGGTCTTTGGTTTCTGTTCAAACAGATCTGTAAATTATATTACATACATAAATATATTAACTAATGTATGGCTTGCTGTGGAAGCTGTAACAATGCTTGAAGCAACTCCTTTTTTTTATATTTTATGTTCACATTGCTTGAACTGATCTTGTCATGACCATAAACAGAAGACTGCCAATTGTCCCCACACTTGTGAACTTTTTGTCAGTTGAAGAGAATGAAAGTGAGAACACAGGAGAAAGATTATGTGATAGCAGAAATATGAAATCACTACAAGTCGTATCAAGCAAATGTTTCACTGGAGAGAAAAATCATTTTTACATGCTCCAATCAAAAGGTGATATGGGTATGTGAGCATGTATATTTTAACAAAGGTTCCTTTTTTACAGGCTGTATAGGCAATCTCTCTTCAAATCCCTGTGGATCTCTCTAATCAGAAAACTAACCTTATTACCATATGTTCTCAACTTTCTTGACCTAGATATTCAGAGTAAATTCTTTATACTTTTATAGATTGCAAAATAGTTTCATTTTATGTTACTGTTGTCTTAAAGTACTTAAAGGGTACTTGTGTCTCAAGAGGTCAAGCCTTGTTTTGAATGGCAGTGTCAAAATATCTCCCTATAACACATATTATCAAAATATGAATTCCAGTATACAGAATTGAATTCCTTTAATGATCTAATACTGTCACTGCTGTGGTTCATATAAACAGACTCATTCATATTCAAAATGTTCTGCTTTATTGAACGCTATTTAAAATGTGTATCCAATAAGTTCTTCCTGCAAGTATTCATGTAATACTTTATACATGCTATGTAAGAGGATGTGTGACACTTGTGTGAATATTAATCTTACTCTTACTGTTTATCAAATTATTTTCATTGGTTTTACTCAGGAAACATTACAAACCCTCACAATATGTTGATTAGTAATTGTGTAATTGTGGGATGCTGAGATTCTGTGTGACACATGCAGTAGTCATATATTGTGGCTGGCATTATGCAGTCTGCATGCATACCTGAACGGAAAGTTGGGTCGTCACTGTTCATTAGGAATACCAGGAAAAATTTTTGCATATAAGTTGTATGCAAAATGTGGTTTTGAGTATGTGTCTACTAGACCTACTCAAAACAGACAAGCTTCTCATTCATAGGATGGCTCAGATTTGTTCTTGGGCATTTTGCTTTAGTTTGGTGTGAATGAGGAGACCTGTAAGGCTACTAGATCGTCTGTGTTGGTTTTTTGTTTTGTTTTGTTTTCCTTCTCCATTTCCACTATGTTTTCTGTGAAGTAGAAGCAATGGATTAAATTACCTTTTCACAGTTTACCAGTATAGTTGATATGTGGCTGGAGTATGCTAGTGCATATGGATCATCTTAGGTGTTTTCAACTCTTAAAAGCCCATGAATCTGCTGCTGTAGACAAGAAAGGCACATCCAAGTCTAAAGTTTGCTCTGTGTGTGTGTATGGTAGAATTATGTAACTTAGAGCAGTTCACCTTGCATTTTGTATATTCTTTCATTCATTCATTTTGTTAGGGTAGAGGGAAATAACATTATTTGTCTTCAAATACTCTATCGTTGCATGTATTGTCTTTCATGCTTCATATTTTAGTATTCTGATACCATCATGCATAACTTTGTCAGCAAATCACTACTGTAGGTACTAAATTCTGCGTTAAAAGTATTTGCATCTTGCCTTATTTTTAGTATAAAAATAGTTGTGGAAAACCTAAACCCAGGTTCCAATATGTATTTGTTTCTCTATAAAAACAGCTTCATGTACATAAACTGGTTTACTTTAAATTTATTTTCTTTGTAACTCTATGCATGTGAGAGAAATGTAAAGTCAGAAAAAAAATTGTATAGCTTGTAACTAAAAAAAGGTACAGGAAGATCATGTTAACTAAATATTAAATTTCTACATGTAGTCTATTACTAAATCAATCGAAAAAAAATACCTGCAAAAGCTTTGATATCCATTCCTACATACATTCTAGAGTATTCCAGCAATTTATGCTCCAAGTGAAGTTGAAAACAGCCTAGTTACACATTTACATTGGCAAATTACAGTGACATGAAGGTTATAGGTCGATTCAAAATTGCACAACCTGAAATGGTTCCTTTTTCAAATGAAGTATGACTCAGCTGTCAAGTTGAGTAATTTATTACAAGTTTGTATCTGGCTGAGATCACAGGTCATATCTAAAAGGTGTTAGGCTACAGTGGGCATCGGAAAGCTACGTCTGCATTTTCCCTGATGCGCAGAAAATGTCCCCAGGATGAGCTCAGAATCAACAATTCTGATTGTTGCCAAAATTAACACAGTCACTTTGCTGTGACTGACTGTCAAAAATGCAGAAAATCTGGCATATTAAAAAATGAAGGCTGGGGGTAAACATCAATGAGATTTGATTTGTTTACATAACAGCTGTGAAAGAGGAATGCCTGAAAGTGGATCTGGGTCCAAATTAATTACGCAAATTACTATTATTTTCTATTTGTTAGCTACATAAGATACATAATATATGCAAAATGTCCAATAAAAATGCCTTCTGCTTCTGTTCTGTGCAATCTTCTGTTGTCATTCCTTACTACCTTTGACTTAATCCCAATGTTCCTTGGCAAACGTCGACATATTTCAGGATAAAGCAGTGGATGATGTATTCGTGGGTATGGCTTGTGAATGCAGACGAGATCTGGCTACAGAATCCAGTTAAAGAGATTTAGTAGAAGTTCATACCTCACCTTTCTTATATTGGAAAATATTTTGGTTTTTTGTTTTGTTCGCGGATTAATTCTGTTTGCAGTGTTTTCACTATTCTGAAGAATTATGCAACTAGAAGTTCACAACATTTTATAGACAACTGTTTTGGTTAGACAAAGCCACTGATACCTACGTGTTCCTGAGCCAGGAAATGCCAGTTGCACCCTGGTATCAAATAAACTATACAATGCTTTAAAATCTTAAACTAAAATAGATGAAATATTTTGCATCTGCTAAGTCATTTGAGCTATTTTTGTGGCTGGCACCCATTAGAATATAATTTGTGCCCATTTTTAGTTTCGAAGATATTAAAATTTAATTGTAGCGGGGAACATATCACTAGCCTTGAACATCTGCCAGATATTAAGTTCTCTAGTGGCCCACATTCTCACAAAGCTTTGAAACATGGTCTTTGGGTTCACTAATGGTTTGGTATCATTTGACTGCAGAAGCCTGTAAAAAAATTATTCATAAATGTTAAAGTTTGTTTTATGTTAACAATGCATTCTGAGTGAAATATGGAGAAATATGTATCAAGGTAAATAGGTCTTCCTGTTTACTCGGTTCTCTTTTGCTTTCATAAATTACAAGCAAATTTATTTCTTAAGTTATATGTATGTATCTTGTATGTTATTTGTATTAAAAGGAATTCTACTGGGAGAAACACCATATGGAAAATTGATTGATGCATTTTTGTCTTTAAATTATGCCAACATTACGCTTTTCCTGGTGTCGTAAAAGGCATGATATCCCATATGGAACTACCCAAATTTTTTATTGAAAACTCATCTACTGCCACTTTTAGAAGAATAGCATGGATGAAATCTCTGTTTGATAGGTGATTTGTTCTCTTCACTGGAGGCACTTCTAAACAGTACCAACCTAGAACATAATGTATATAGAAGAGGACTCATGGACTGATTTTGGTCTATATGGAGAAGTATGCTCTGTATTGTCTTCCTGTAAGGAACTATCAAAAAGAAAGAAAAATAAATGTGGACTCAGATAATAGCAAAAAAACCAAGTTATTGCTTCTTGAACTGTATTTCCTTTTTGGGCTATGATACAAAAGGTCAGTATTTCTAGTATTATCTAGTATTTTCAGGAAAATGGAAATGAAGCTTTCCAAAAACAATTCTAATGCTGCATGGTCATTAAATCATAGCACCTTAAAGAAGGTAATTCTTTGCTTACCTGCAGTGCAAAATTCATTTTATCATTATTATCATTATTATTATTCATTATCTGCACATATTAACAAAATGTATTTCTAAATTATTTAAAAGCAGAATTTTAAAAAAAAGTTTGAAAATTATGGCACCTCTTCAAGAGGAGTTCACCTCGAAGTTGCCTCGCATAACCCCTCTCTTTTTACTGTGGTTCATAAACCTTACATTTTTTGTGGAAGTAAGAATATTACCTGTAGAAGCACACTATAAATAAAAATAAAATTTTCTCAAGGAGGTGGCTAACTAGAAGTATCTGCTTCTATGCTCTAATATCCCAAAGTTTTCCAAGTGACCAAATAAGAAAAAACCAGAAATGTTAGTATTATGCAGGTAGAAATCCTGCCATCTTGCTCTTAACCATGCTGTAATTATCATCAACTCTTGCTATGTTTGCTATCATATAGAAGATAAGAAATTGTACCTGGCAGTAAATTGGTGACAAGATGGACCACTTTGGCCTAAGGAAAAAGAACATAGAATATTTTTATCCCAACTAATGATTTAGGAAGGGATATGATGAATCCTATTTTTTTCTTTTTGCAAATTGGAAAGCCTTTTAACTATTGCAGAAAACTTGTTCAGTCAAAGGTTTCTCACTTATTCTAAAAATCTAAAGTATTCTTACTGAACGGTGCTTCATGTGTTTATAGCTATAAGAATAACAGAAAATAGAAACCAAAACAGAGCTGGCTGTGAATTACTGAGACTGGATTCGATCTTAGCATGGAAAATCCAAGTGGAAGAACGCCAAGTCATCTTTCAGCCTTCTCTTTCTCCACTGTTTCCTAGGATGTTCTGGCCTCCCTCCAGTCAAATTATTTTGTATGTTATTTGCCCATTGGTGGTGATGGTTGCACTTCTCATTCTTACTCATCTCCTTATGACTGGTTTATATCTAACCTGAAATGTAATGCCAAAATCAAGATGTATGTACCAAACGAGCCCTTAGTACACACAGTTAGAATCAAAGCATTACTTCACATGTTTCTTGTATGTTTCTGCTGTTTTCGTATTGCAGTATGAAGTTAGTTATTTTCTTTTCCTTAAACTGTAGGATGGCTTTGGTTCATCACCACACTATGATGCCCTCTAACTCCCGGACCAATTTTTGTAGAACTGTGTCCAAATCATTCTATCTGGTTGCTGTTCAATTAATTTTTTTATTGCTCATATTGTTAAAGAACTGTAGCTATTTCTGACCATTTCCTCATTTTTTTTCAAGTTGATTTTAAAATTAGTCCATTCTACAACTAGCTGCATACAATGTAGCTTCAGGATGTCTGCAAATGTAATAATGGGAATACTGTATTTATCATCCATTTTGTCAACAAAAAATTCAAATAGGGGCTGAGGATAGTTTTACACTTACCTTACACTATAATTTATATTTTGTCATCACTAATTCATTTACTAATGAAACTCTTGAACAGAGCTAGACTTTACATTGACTACTGCAAAAACGTTATTAGTTCTTCCTTGTTGATATTGAAATTTTTGTCACAGTTGCATAGACAATTGTCACTCAGTTTCATATCCTTCTCTGGAATACGCTTTCTGGACTTCCAGAAAATCATGTGAGATCATAAAAAGCCTTATTAATGAAATAACATATCAGTTACTTCTCCTTAATCTAAAAGACCTGCCATAGAAAAATGTCAGGTGGTTCCTGATGATTTTCTCTTGAGCAATCCATGCTTGCTGTGAGTCATATTCTTACTATACTCCAGATATTTTTTCCAGAGTTTCTCAAAACCAGAATTAAGGCAAGTGTCCATAATTCATGATCCACTGTAGCATTTTTTTAAGATACATGTTATTTATTTCATCTACTTTATAAGTAAAGTATGTTTGGACAGAACTACCTTCCTTGTCTTATCAGTGCAGAGGGACATTATATCCTGCAGGATATTCTTCAGTAACTAAAGCTAATTTATGAGTGAACATTCTTTTCTCCCTTACTTTCTTCTACCTTTTTACACTTTATTGCCTTTTCCCAGCTTCCAGATTCTTAGCCAACCTCCAAGAGTTCTTGAAGCTAATCAGAATTTGCCCCAGGCATTATTTCACATAATTTGGGGTGAATTTCATCAGACACAGGTAGGTGGATAACAAAAAAATTCTTTCTGGATCTGTTTTCCTTCTTACTGCCTTCTGTCACTGATAATTAATTGTCTGATCAAAGTTAACCTTTCCAGTGAAAACTGAAACAAAAGAGGGCATTAAACATGTCAGACTTCTTGACATTGTTTATCATTATCCTCCAGTTCCTATAGTGGCATGGACTGATACTTTGCTTAGGTTTCCTTCTAATCTAATGGTAGAATGGTTTGTTGTTGCCCTTTATGTTCCTTGCTAGTTGTATCTCATTTTGAGGCTTGACCTTTCTAATTTTGGGCCTATGTGCTTCTGATTTTTTTTTTTTTCCTACTTAAACAATGTCCTTAAACATTTGCCTTTTTTGTTTCTCCCTTGGTGCTTCCTTCTTGAGTTTCAGGACACTGAACAGTTTATTGAACAAAAGGAACACTTGCTGTACTTTCTGTATTCTTTTGCCTTAAGAAAATTTGCACTTAATACTGAGCATATAAGATCTTTTTTTTTTTTTTAAAGGCCCGCCATTCTTGTTTCAGGAATTACTGTCCTTTTTTTTCCCCCTTAGATTCACTTCTCCAGAGATCCTTCCTACAGGGTTTTCCTGTTTTAAAGTACATTTTTAATCAGTTAGTCTAGTCTCACTTCTTGTTTTTGAGTTAATAAATTCTGGGAAGAATTACACCTGGAGGAAGTCTTCTCTCAGTCTTTTTCTCCAGAAAACACATACAAAAAACGTGCTGGCTTATCCACATCTGTGTTTCCCAACAAACGTGTAAATAGGATTAATTTTTAATAGCAGTCACTATGCTTTTGATGTTTTTCATAGTTACCAGGCTTTTTTTTAAAAGAAAGAATTAATAAATAACTTTTCCTTCTTTGGTGGCCTGCAACAGACATAATCCTAAAACGCCCTTTTTTTTCTCTTTTATCAACATGTAGAGACTCTTAACATTTATTGTCTACTGCAGTTTGGACTCCAGGACTGCTCCTGCCCATCCTTCCCAAATATTTATTTTTCCATCCCCCACTTGCAAAACCCAAAGAAGACAGCTGTTAAATAAGAACAATTAAAAGTCATTACACATTGATGGGCATACAATTATAGATGGAACATAGTTAGGCTTTGGTTCTTTTTCATTTGTGTTACAGTATATCTTGTAATGATACTAACCACCAGACGATGGGACTAGACATAACTCATCAACCCAGTAGATAATAACTACAGGTCAATGCATACCATTGTCATCTTCTTTTTCTTTACCTAAATTACTGTGCTTCACTCTCCTTTAACTGCCTTTAGGCTCTAAAAGACTCAGGTTCAGGTGCCCATAACAATATGGCTAATCTATTCCTTATCACATTATTTAACTTTTTGATCTTACTTTTTCCTCAAGTAGTAATTTCTTTTGAAATAAAAGCATAATTCTGGATTAAATATCTGAAGTTTAAGATCACTGAGAACGTATCACCAAAACATCTGAAAACTCCAAGCTGTTTCTTTGGAATTTATGAAGAACAGTAATCAGCCACAGAACAAGAACTAATGTATAGATATGTGATTACTGAATAGTAACTAACGGCAGTAGTGACCTGCTGAAAACATTGATGGACTTAAATAATTGAGAAATGAGTTAGCAGTTGTCAGTTGGACACTGCAGCACCACTGAGTCCTGATTAGTTGATATAACTGCTTAGAACATGTTGGTGGGTGTATTCTCATAACACTATGGCAAACTTGACTGAATTCTCACACAGTGAAAAATGAAGCAAAATTCCATAACTCAGGATTTAAGATTATGCAAATACTTTTCCTCTCCTGCCCTGCCCTGCCCTGTCCTGCCCTCCTTTTTTTTTATCTCAGAAAGATTCTTGGGATGAAACTTGCTTATATTCTATTGGATTTGAAATTAAACAGAAGACATCTTCATTTCTTGTTAGGCTTTGCATGAACCATTAGGAACCTGACTTATGAACTCAACTGTGCTTTGCAGCAGAAAATCTCTTAAATCTGCACTTTAACATATCAGATTGTCACAGCTGGATACTTTGCTTTTCTATTTTTCATTTGAATCCATAAAACATGGATATTTGACAACAGTTCTCTGGGGAAAGTGTATAGTCACAGCCAGGCCCCTTAGACCCCATTAACGTTGTCTTGGTTTGAAAGTACTGAGCAGCTATCGACCTGGGGACACTTAAATGTTTCCTCTATAGTCACAATTAGGCAGAATCATAGTTCAGAAATGAACCGTAATTTAAAAATTAGATGAGCCATGGTTTAGAAACATTCTAGCTAGGAAAGGATTGGCATTTTGGTATAGAATATCAAGATTAAAAAACATGAAGCCCTTTTAAAGTGAAAAAGCAACATTACTCTTTTTTAAAATTATTTTTTATTTTTTTTATTTGTGCTTTTCAATTTAGAAGAAGCCTCCAACATCTGAATCCATTTTCTTGTATGTTTTTTATATCTCATCACATTTTATTAGTTTCTTTGAGCACTGCAATGAGATGCAACAGAAGTTTAACAAAAAATCTCATAGAAGAACAAAAATATTTTTCTTTGCAGTACTGCAGTTTTATTAGTTAACACATTTATTTGAACTCTTAATGTACACTCTAAATTATTTTGGAGAACTGAAAACACAAGAAAGTGTCACTTGCTTATAAAAATGTGTTATGTTACACACTGAAGCCACTTTAAACACTGCAGGAGGTATTCATATCTTGAAATCATTACAATGATACTGGAAGTCTAAGAAGGCTATTAGAGAGAGAAACTGCTGGGTCCATCATAAAATGAAGTTATGATATTATAGTCTGTTGCCAGTGAAAGAAAAAATGCATCAAAACAGAAAGGGTTTTTTAGTTCCTGTTTAACTGGAAAAGCAAAATAAATAGTATTGCAATGGCTTTCTGTTTCTCCAAATGAATGAGCATGTTCCTTCATCCTGGGAAATTGAGTGAGTTTTAGGTTCTGCATCATCATCTGTATAGCAAATGCAGAAGAACTGCATTTACTCTTACACATCTGTTACAAATATGTTAAATTACATTATGAACTTCAGAATCCATTGTTAATTTTCCTCATAAAACTGTTTAACTTCTATGCAATTAATGGCACACAGAGGTATAATTGGACAAACTAGCAATTTTTTTTGGCATTTTATATCTGTTGCTGAAGTATTTTGCAGTTAACTTTCTAATTCTTTCACATCACTGAGTAAATTTCTTCAATAGTTCAGAAAGGATAAGAAAATGTAGTATGATACTTATAAATCATGTACAAATATGTGGATCAGTATGTCAGATTATGGTGCATCAAATCATTTGCACATGCAGTCAAATGCAGAAATCAGTTTATTATATTAAGTATACATATAATGAATGAAACATTTTTCCAGTGTCTCAAGATTTGCTTAAACCCTGAGGTTTTTAAGCCCTCATGCATTTTTTTGAGATGTACCTAATGTAAATATAGGTTATCTGTAATTACTAAATTGACACATGTGTAATCTTCTAATTCCCATTAAGGTCCTTGCCTATGTGATATACTGTGTTAGGAGTGATACACATGTAAAACAGTGCATACTGTATTATTTCAACCATACTGATACACTTGCTTGCTCTCAAGGTTTTATCTATGTCACATAAAACAATATTTTGGATATTTTTAGACAATTAGAAAAATAGAAAAAACCCAATTATTCTATGAAGTATCATTTGTAATAAGGGAGTATTACAAATTAAATTAGGGACTGTTTGGACATGGAAATAGAGTATGATGATATTAGTATAATTGTACTGTGGTAGTTACCTGAAAACTGTTTCTCATCAAGGCATCCTTATTTTGAAATAAAAATACCTTTTCCCAGAAGAAGAAAAGGTGCTTCCCACCTAGACAAATAGTTGTGCATTTATGCTGACAAAGATCTTAATCTTTACTAACATCTTAGTTATAAAGGCTGATAGGTCACTATTGATGTAAACGACAAGATTGTGATTAATTTATATATAGTTCTATTTTCATAATTTAAAATCTTTTGTGATTTTTCAGAGCACTAAACATTTCCTACTACATTTTGAAAGTCTGAAGTGTAATGTGAAAGACTGAATGTGGAGTTGAATACAGGAGTGAATACAAGTACCTGATCATATCTGACTATCTTCCTGTTCTTGCTCAAGCAGGCAAAAGTCAGTGAATGTTTTTTTCCTGAGTATACGTAAGTTTCAAAGGATTTGTTCATATGTGAAGGGTTCAAACTTGGATATTTTGTATGGTTGCATAGGTCAGTACGCAAACATTAAGTACTTTGTAACATAAGTTATCATTCTTGTCAGGTACGTTGGGTAGTGGCAGAATTCAAATCCTAAATGACATACAGAACAGTTAGAAGGTTTGATGTGACAGGAGGTTTATGCACACTTCAAAATAATGAAAAACAATTATTGGAAAAATGTCATGTACTTACAGCTTGCTCTACATACTGCATCTAATCTTATTTGTACAAGTATGCAAAAATCTAAAAACACAGACCATCTTCTCTGTTGTTAACCTATGGTATTAATCTAATCAACTCAAGGTTGATATCAAAATTCAGAATGGATTTAATTGCAAATATAAAAAAATAATTAACAAAATGGCCAAGGGAGTATGGTACTCTTTATTCTTTCCCAATTTTGGTATTGCAGTGAAAGAACAGAAGTAATAAGGGTAAAATATATAATGGGAACAGTGTGTGTTGTAGAAGTCTAGTGTATAAACTCCTAAATTTAGAATTCAATTTTTGCATTCATTGTTCTTCACTGTTGTTTTTTTTAAACAGAAATATTGTGACTTTCTTTTTTATCTTATGTTTCTACCCATAGCAGAAGACTGTTTACACAGTCACTGTTAGAGGAAGGTGAATTCATTTCCCATGTCATCTCTTATGAAAAGGATTATTTACACAAGAAAAGAAGGGGGGAAAAAAATTACACCAAATGCTGTACTCAGTGCTGGCCCTTTGAAAAAACAAGGAAAAATGAAAATACAGAATTAAACAGCAGATCTTTTGAATAAGGATGAGAATCTCTGTTTAACATAACAAGAGGCCACTTCATTGTATTCTTAAACAGCTTTTATCATCTTTAATACAGAGGGTTAACGAATAATGCACTGCATCTCTGAGTCAACAGTCTCTCTGAAATTTGTCACTCAGCAAACAATGAAAAAATTCAGAAATTATTCTGAGTAAGGTGGCCTTGGCTATGTTTTAAGGCATGTAAACTGTCAGCAAAAAGTCCTTGGTTAATAACTATAGGACAATGCAACTGAATAATTCAAAGACATTAACTTATGTTTGAAATAGCAAGCTTTTTATTTTATTCATCTTTTACTTATTCAGTTCTAATTATTTATCCTCAGATGAGGAAACCCCAGAAAAAAAAGTGGCATACTTTGCTCCTTAGAAAGACAAGACAAAAGACGCACAAATTAAACTGTGTCTTCTTTCATCCAACTATTTAATTAAAAAACAAAAAATAGAAGTCAGAAAAGACAGAGAGGCAAGTACAAGTAAAACACAGGAAGAAGAGTCAAGAGGAGGACTAACACTTTGTACTTCACTACACAGAGTAGGATGGGCAGGAGATATATATATCTGCATATGTTGAAGGAAGCAAATGATCCTCAGAAACAAATTATAATGTAAGATTAAAAAGTCTGAAGCCTATTCCATAGGAGTAGTAGAATGATATAGTTATGAAAATTAGACAAATAAGCAGAGCCTAGTAATAAAACATAATGCACATATTTTAAAATCTTGGAGTAAATAAGCAGAAACTTCCAAAGAGAAGTTGTTATTTACTTAGTGTACCGGTTGTGAGCAATGTACATGACCCACCTCAAAATATTACAACTGAAGAGCTGCTCTAGAACTGTCTCCACTGTCTAGTCAAATTCAAGATGCAGCAGTGAAAGAATTCTCTCTAAAAAGACCCATGGGTGTAATGTTGAGATCTGAAAAGATAGTTTCGTAAGAAAAGGAGTAGCTTGTTAAAAGAAATTAAAAGGTACAGCCAAAAGACTTAATTACTTGCAAGTGCTGAAGACACCATATTAGAGGTTACAAACTATAGGGATTATATCTGTCAAAAAAACATTCTACCTCAAAGGAATCATGATTAAGCAGTATAGCAAAACCTGTTATTAGAAATAAAAATAAATCTTAAATAAATGGTAGTAACTTCCAAACAGGAAAAAGGGCATACACTTTGGCAAGTTAAATGTTGATTATGTATAATTAGAGAAAGGGATGATTAAAAAAGTTGAGGAAAAACTTTGTAAACCATGAAAACTACTGATTAAATCTTTTTGAACACAGTGGAAGCAAGAAGCCTGCCAAAGAATACAGAAACCGTATATGGCCAGTATAGTTTATTACCATAAATTTAAGAGAATACTTTGCTTCACTGATTAGTATGAAGGAGATTCAGGGGATTTCCATGTTGGAACATTTTATTATAGGGAGTGAGTTGGAAAGCATTTTGTGTGAAGTGTCAGTAGGAGTTAGAACAAAACATTAGAATGAAGAGTAACTAACTGGTGTTTTATATTTATCTCAGACTTGTAAAGGGATCAGATACAATTCCATTAAGATCTATCAAATCAATTCTATCAGAGCTATCAGCACCAGAAAAAATGACAAGTAGGTTGTGTTTAAGCTCCCTCCCAACCTGATTCCTGGAAAATCCAGAAAAAACAGTTCATGAACTTCCTAATAAGTTTCTTAAATGCTCCCTTTTCAAAAGTTCCACTAAAAGGAGTTGAAAAAGGTCAATGCTTTTCTGATTTGAATATCTAATTAAATTTTAGGAAATGTGGTATATGTTGGTACACAGTGAAAACTGACAATGTATAAAAAGTATGACTGGGCTCTGCAAGAGTACATGCTTGGACTGTTATGGATAGACATACTCAGATAAAACCTCGAAAGTGCATATGTAGTGAATGACAAAGTTTATTAATGTTAAAAAATCATAAATGAAAGTTTATTAATGCTATAAAAATGTTAATGAAAATAAATGCTAAGTTAAGTAGTTGAATTCCTGTGCAATATGTTAGGGAATGATACTTTGGCATGGTTAAAGAAAACTACTATGTGCATATGCCTATACCTATCCACTTGGTCAATGTTGCTCTTCCCTCAGTATCTGAGCAGCAAATTCACTCAGAAACTGAAAGAAATGTGTAAGCCATACAAATAAATATTAAAGAAAAAAAAGTACAATACAATATCTCTAACAAAACAGCCAAAAAGTTTAGCTTTGCTGTGGGCAGGGGGTTAGAGCTAAAGATCTCAAAAGGTCTCTTCCAGCCTAAACCATTCTATGATTCTAACTTCAATATCAATATAGTAGTAATATTAATACATAATATCTGTTAAAGTACCATTTTCTGTAAGTGTTACATAGGCCCTTCCTCTGTAGAAGATTTTGTCTGTGATGAGGCAGGTAGAAAACTGTGACATAGCAACCAGTTCTAGGCAGCAAGTAGATTGTCAAAAAATGTGGGGGATTTCCTACCAATTTACAAAAGACACATGGTTAAATACTTCACACTACAATTAGGGACCTAAACTGACAAGAAAATGAAGTTTATATGGATGTTTTGCAATTGAAGTTTAGGCTAGGCCATTAGGGATAAAACAAATGCAACATCATCAGTAAATAAGAGCCTGGTTTTACTGCTCACATGAAAACTCAGCATTGCAGTTTCTGTTAAAACTTTGTTGGTATTCAATAAAATAGGGCGAGTTGCTGCTGAAATATTCGGAAATTTGCAGAAGGTTTTTGCTTAATATCACAGCTATGGCAGATTCTTTGCAAAGTCCTGGCAGGATTTATGATTACCGTATCATTCAGTCTACACTTACAAGGTCCATTTTAATAGGATGTTGGGCTATAGTCACACAGGTCTTTTGGTGGATAATCACCACATACTTTGACAAAGAGAGGAAAGGAGTTCTGTACTTGATGATAGAAGGAGGAATAACCTATCAAACTTTTTTAAGGGTTTGCCAAGTCAAGCATTAGCAAAAGGAAATGTGCAAACCAGGGTTATGTGGAGGTTTCTGCAATGAGGCGGAAAAGATCTGGCACATTTACTGGGAAAATGGGTGAACCAGTTGAGAAAGCCCATGAAAGAACCAGAGACCAAGATCTGCAGTTCCTGCTGCCTTTCAAAAATGATGGTTCAAATTGCTTGGCTACAAAGAAATGGGCCAAACCCTCCTTCAGTAAATGTTACCGCTCTAATGCCCTAAGAAATACGCAATGGACTCATGCAAGTATGAAGCTGTAATCACCTGTTTGAGTATCCTGTTATTCTCTAGCATGAAAAAGATAGGGTATTTTTTTTTTTGTCTATACTTTGCCATTTCAAATATATTTCAAAATATTTCTGTGATGGCAACACTTAGGAAAATTCTTGATCTATCCATTTAAATCAGATGTCAGCCTCACTGACATCAACACATTAAACAGACAAAAAAGCATGCTTGCAGCTTCAGTAATCCTTGTATCGACCAAGGGGAACCTGTGAAATTAATCATCTGATAAGAAATGTATACTAGTCCATACAACTGTTCAGTAAAATATAAATGATAAAACCCAAACAGTTTCTTTGAAACAAAATAAATTTTCTTCACAAAAACATTATAAAATAGAAGTAGTTGTGCAGAAAAATTGTGGAAAAGTGTAATAAACCTTGTCATTAGCAGTATATGATCAAATGCAGAAAACAGTTGTGCTTGAACTAGAGAAGAGATACGAGTATGTATCTGATTCCAGATCATGGAGTTATTTGCAATTTTTAATGGACTGACTATCTTTAGACATTGTGGCTGTGTGTACACTGTTAAACCGTGCCTGGGAATGCTTTGGGCTCTGGAACTTGCACATTTATACTGTTTGAGTTAGACGTAATATAACATTTAAAAGATACAGGTGGGGTTTTTTTTGTTGTTGTTGTTTGGTTTTTTTTAAATAAAATATGTAACACTTTAGGCTTGTTTACTGGAGAAGTAAAGAATATTTACTTGCTGCATCAAAGTGCATTAGAAAAAAATTTAAGTCCTGGGTGAACAGGGAGGCACTCAGTGGAAAAATTCCTGTTCATCCTATGTAGGTGCAATGCCAGTAAAGATTTTCTATCTTGCTTTAGTATGGAAAATATGGTCATTTAGAGATAAATAGGCTAGATGATTCTCCATTGCTACAGCTTAAATATTTTGGCTTTACTTATGGTTTTGAACTACATCTCAACAGATAAACATTTATATTTTAAAGAACAAAAGAAAACACTAATTCTAAATCACACAGAATTACTCTGACTCAAGCAGATATTTATTTGATTTTAGGCACTCATATTTTTAAGCCTTTCATTCATTATGTGTGGTAAAAAAATGTTGAAATAGTTTTATAAGGAAATAAATTTTATTCAGCCATGCATAGTTTTGTTGAACACATGTATCTGTCCCCTGAATTCTTAGCTGAATTTTTAAGTTTTGATACATGTATATTCTGGCAAATGTCTTTCACATAACTCAATATTGTGATATTGTGAAGGACAGTGATGAGAGTAGAATGTTTCTAATAAGAATGTGAATATTTATTGATGTATAATAGTGGGGATAAAACCAATGACTTCTATTATATCAATTTCAGCACATTTATGGGGCCTTTGGTAGTTCATTCATTCGCATTACACCTCATTTACAGTAGTGTGAAATAAGAATCAAGTCCTGTGTACCATCATTTGAAAGTTTTTTTTTTTCACAGAAATTTGTTATCTCAAAGATTAAAATTGATTAAATTTCCTTTTGCCTACCTTGTCATGTGAGACTGATGTCCTTATTTTTTGTGGTTCCTTGTAAAACGAGAAAAAAGGTAAAAAAAATTAGCTAATGTTATCATCACTTTATAAGTTGTATATTTTATAAACTATGTAGTTTTATGTTTCACTAGAAAACTAGATGAAAAATACATATTAAAAAGGAAGGAAGGGATGCCATCCAGAGGTACCTTGACAGGCTTGAGAGGTGGGTCAGTGCAAACTTCATGAATTTCAAGACCAAATGCAAGGTTCTGCCTGTGGGATGGGGCTGAGTCAGGAATGGATTTAGCCCAGCCCTGAGGAGAAAGACTTGGCTGTGCTGGTGGGCAAAAAGCTCAGCGTGGCCTGCCAATGTGCAGTTGCAATGCAGAAAGCCAACTATATCCAGAGCTGCATCAAAAGAAATGTGGGCAGCCAGTCAAGGGAGGTGAATTTCCCCCTCTACTCGGCTCTCATGAGACCCCACCTGGAGTTCTGCGCTCAGCTCTGGGGCCCCCACTATATGCAGGGCATGGACCTGTTGGGTTGAGTCCAGAGGAGGCCATGAATGTGATCAGAGGGCTGGAGCACCTCTGCTACGAAGACAGGCTGAGAGAGTTGGGGTTGTTCAGCCTGGAGAGGAGAAGGCTCTGGGAGACCTTACAGCAGCCTGCCAGCACCTAAAGGGGCCTACAGGGAAGCGGGAGAGGGACGTTTTACAAGCACATGTAGCGATAGGACAAAGGGGAATAGTTTTAAACTGAAAGAGGGTAGATTTAGATTAGCTGTAAGGAAGAAACCCTTTACCATGAGGATGTTGAGATGCTGGCACAGGTTGCCCAGAGGAGCTGTGGATGCCCCATCCCTGGAAGTGTTGAAGGCCAGGTTAGATGAGGTTTTGAGCAACCTGGTCTAGTGGGTGGTGTCCCTGCACATGGCAGGGGAGTTGGAACTAGATGATCTTTAAGGTCCCTCCAATCCAAAATATTATATGATTCTGTTATTCTACTAAAAAAAATGCTTTAACTAAAATGCAAAAGCCAATTTTAAAATATAATGAAAAAGTAGTTAAAGTTTTTGTGAACTCCGAGTAACTTCAGCAAAAAAAAATCCAAAAAAGGAAAAAAGGCTTTAGAAATACCTTCAGTTAAATATACAAGCCTATAGCAGGTCTAAAGACTGCATTAGGAATGGAATTATTGTTATAATTAAGGAGGCACATATCCAATTATCTGTTACCTAAAATCATTTCTTTTGTCATCTCTCATGACAAAAGTCATATATAGAAATGCATTGTTGATTAAAATTAAAATTGAAAAAAGTCAAGAAACAATTTGAATTTTGATTTTAAGTGGCTGCATTGCAGTGCTCTATTCAGAGCTCTGTAACTTTAGTTATCTGGCATAACATTCGCTAAATAGAAGTAGAATGAAGTTTAAAATTAATTGATGTATTTATCTAACGTTAAGGATTTGTACTTTGGGATACTGTTAACATGTAGGGTCAGATAAAGGATATGTCCATCTAATTTAACCAAGAAATTCACAGAACAGATCCTGCCATTTTCAGGGTACATGTCCTTTGCTTGGTTCATGTGATTTATGAATTAAGTACCGTGTTTTATAGACAGTGAGAGTAAACCACACCGCATTATTTGGTGAGCCCATTATATAGGCCATCTTAAGTTCTTGATTTTTAAAGCTAATTAAATCTAAATCCCACTCTTTTCTTTCTTTTATTTTTTTTTCCTTTCCTTTGGTATTATTTAAATAGTTTATCTATGTTTATTTTCACTGTTCCAAGTGAAATTATCTTTGATAGTTCTTCTAATTTTCAGTTGGTTCTAGTAGTCTCTTTCACCTAACAGCCTTTATTTGTCTACTTACCTGGTCCACTTCACAGCATAGCATAGAGGAAAAAAGAACATCTTGCCTCAATGAACTAAATGCTGTATGAGTTGTATAAACTGAATGAGCTGAATGTGTGGGTATCTGAAAGGAAGAACATCAAGGGGATAGCTGCATTCTCTGTAAATCTCTTTGAATAAAAATTATAGCAACCAGGCAAAGAGAATTTTGTTACTTGTTTAAATAAGGAAAAAAATTCACTTTTTAAATTGTCAATTGACAGTCAGAGATATAATGGGCTAATATTACTGCGGAGTGAGGATTTTAGCTTTGCCCCAAATGTCAGGATAATTTTTCAAGGCTTTTAGTGTAGCTTCTAATGCTGGATGTCCCAGCTGGGTTCAGTTGTGCAAAGTGCCCTGGGGCATTCTCTGAACAGGCAGGGTAGCTCTGCATTTCCTCCAGGCCGTAATTTGCTGCCTTTGTCCAATCTGGTACCTTAGTAACAGGTTTACTATTTATAGGAGTGTTTGTGTTGCGACCACTTTATATGAATATACAGAGATTCAGAGAGAATTCCTGACAAACCAAAGACACTAACATAATCCCCAAGATTTCTGTGGAGGGAGTAGTCATTCATTCACAGTCCCTTGTAACAGCAATGTTCATATTTTCCAGGATAATAAATGTTATTATATCAAGTTTCAAAATGTCTGAAACAGGTGTGAATGCAAATTAATTTTCAAACATCCTCTCCAACGCAATTTTTATTGTAGAGGAATGTAAAAGCAGACTATAAAAATGCTCAAGTAAAAAAATCAGTCCTTTCTTCAAACACCATAGAATGAATACAGCTCTTTAAAAAACCTCCTCAAACACAGAAGTCTTCATAGCATGAAAGGAAACTAAATGAAAAGAAAATCTATAGAAACTCTGTTTCTGCTGTGAAATCCTAAAATTTCTCTTGGATACTGTCTCCTTTGTGATCTCATTCTCTTCCATTGGTTCTGTTGCAAGTAAAATAACTAAATTTGTAAATATAAATGACAGTATTATCAACTTGCAAGTTCATTTCTCGCCCCAAGTCTAATGCATGAACCAACAGTATATGTGAATATGTTCAAGGTCTATCAATCCAGCCCAAAGGGTCTAACTGTAGCTGTAATTTGGATATGACATATATAATCAGAGGAAAGCATAATTCAGTAGATTACATATCTAAATGTCATATCATTTAGTATTTGTAACTGAGGCATTACCTAGCCAAAAAGTTTACTGCCTGAAAATATTCTTTTAGGTTTTTGATGATAGTCCAGAGTTTGTTTTTTATTTGCATAGAAAAGCCTTAGAGATAACCTCTGCTTGTCCACCCTAGTAATTCCTTATTTGTTTAAAAATATCTCCCCTAAACCTTCAATCCTAGCCATGAATCAACATCACAAATCCTACATAATGATTGAAAGAAGATCCTGAAACCTCTGCTCAGCTCTGGTTACGGATGAACAGAGAGCATAAATTTAGATAGATTCTAGTTGACCATGAAATCACAAACTTAGATAATGAGTTTACCATTTATTAATCTCCTGCCAGAGAATTGTATGCCAGGGTATATTCTTTAGTTTTCAAACAATACATTACCCTTATTTTGGGTGTGGAAGGAGAGGAATAGAAACAATCCATTTTCAAAATGTAAACTGTTACAACATGTCTGTACAAACCAGCATATATGCTAGGAACATACGACTTAACCAATGCAGCTTAGTGGGAAGTCACAGCAGTCTTTTAATAATCATAACCTAAATGCCAATATTGTTAATAATCTCGCTGAAGACATAATTAGTTTGCATAACCAAATTTGTTTATACAATAATCCTAATAATTGAGATAAAATGGGGTACTTTATTCCCAAACTATACTTGGCTTTAAGCTCCTTCTTTACAGTTGTAGAAGGACAAGGATACTTTCCTGCATTAATTGGTTTAATAACAACAATATCTTTCACAACATAATCTTGTTGTGCTTATTGATTTTGATTGTTCCTGTTACAGTGCTTACTATTACAAAGTTCTTCCTGTACTTTGTTTTCCTTCTGAAGTCCTGCATGTATCCCAGGTACCTGTGAGGGTAGCTGTGGCTCCTGTAGCATTTCTTGTCTCCTGCAATAACCATGAGACTTAAATGACAGACTGAATTTCTGCTTGAATACCATTTTTAAATTCTCCCCTGATCAGTCAAAAGTAATACAGGAGACTGCCAGTTCAGAATGATAATCTTGGGAGGAGAAGTTATTCAAAGCTAACCAGTATGTCACAATTACGGAAATCCAGGTAGGAAGATAATTCCTCCACACCCCTGTTTGTTTGTTTGTTTTTAAATTTTGTTTCCAGAATTGACAAGTGCTAATAGTTTGTCTGGTACTATGTACATGGCTCAAAGACCATCAAATGCTGGGCAGGCAATTGCCTCAGAATTGTGAGAGTCCCAACCACTTTTAATTGGTTTTAACTCCTCCAGAGTTACCTGTGCAGAGTTATAATTCATGAAGATCTCTTTAGAAACTAGACAGAAAACCTAAAAATTTTTATATTGGTAGGAGACACCCACACACCCTTTATAATCTTTCTGTTCGTCACAAGGTTTTGTGACTAGGAGAGGGTAACTTTGCAACTTTGGATGAAAGCAAACTATTTTCTTGACTTATATTTTCAGGTCCTGGCATTCTTATATTATTTTTTTCTCTATTTTAAAATGTAATGCCTTACTTTTTATACTACCCAGGCTGGACCTATGTTCAGCACTCATGTGAGTGCTGGAAATAAAGTTATTTTAAGCTTTCTACTTGTCTTCTTTTTAAAAAGACATGATTTAGTTAGAGTCAGTTTGCAGACTGAACAGTACATCAATCAATAATTGTACCCATTATTACAGCAGCCAGGTTTATATTGGAATTTGATTAATAACAATGTGCCCCTCACTTACATTTTTCCATTAAGTAGCACAAATTGCACTGCAGCTGCCGTTCAAAACCAAGCAAAGTGTATCTACAATGTCATTTAGTGCAGCTAGATTTGCCTGAAATGTAACTTCGAAGCTGCCTGTGCAACTAGTAGGGCCTTGAATTAGTGGCAATTTAAAATAAATTCTGTGTCTCTTTCCACTGCCTTTGAGAAGCTTCTGTCTTAGCATATTTTAGCAAATCAGTGGAGTAATGTAAGATGATTCTAAAGATGGGAGAAGAAAAGTAGTAATTGTTAGAAGTTCCATATTGTCAGAATCTCCTGCTTTCAGAATTAATTTGGAACTTTATGACTTTACTCAAAATCCATTTCTTTAAAAAGAAGTCAGTACAGTTATTGTTTGATTACAGGACAGTGTGGCCTTAAAGGAAATATCTGTTTTCAAGGATTTTCCTGGGAGGTATAACCTTAGGTTATAGAAAATAATTGATCTGGAACAATTCTGTCTAAGCACTCCTGCTATAGCATACTTATCCAATAACTTTTCTTGTACTTTTAGAGCTTGAGAACAGATTTGTTTGTCAAAATAAAGCAAAACAATTGAAAGCATGTTTTTCAATTAACTTGGTCCTAATTCTGAGTAATGTGTTCACAAATCTTTTCTAATTGGTTATACTTACAGGTTGTCAAGGCTTGGATCTTTGTTATTAATTTAATTTTCAAAAAAGATTAGGTTTTGTTTTTTTTTTTTAATATGAATAATTTCCCCCTTTCTTTTCAAAGATGCCATCATGTAGCATATTTATCTTGGTTTTATTTAAAAGTGTAAGAATTGGTTTTGAGTGTACTGTTTGTACATTTCCTTGGGATATTAGTATAAATTGTACTACATTAGAGAACATTACTGTGCATTTAATATATTTTTAAACAATTTTAAAATTAAGACACATGGCATATTATGCACTGTATATTAATGCTTTATGTAAAACACAGCTAAGATGAATCAGTGAATCTAGGATGACTAATTCTTTGCTAATTATGCTCTGTTCTTCCTGCCTGAACAGAATTACTTTGAGTGTATATGTGTGCCAAATTTGTCCTAGAGATTGTATTGTAGAGACATCAGACCAAATTCTCCTTCTGCTAAATATGAATAGTTACATACTGTGTTGAATTCTGTATTCAGATAAAACTTCAGTTTTGATGTTTAAATTAAACTCCAATGTATTTGATACACCTTCAGCTGAAAATTTAATTAAGAAAAATGTATCTTTATTTTTTAAAAAAATATAGGTTGAGGGCCTGCAAACATTAAGCAGCCGAAAGAGCAGTTTAATGATGTCACATTCATTCAGGAGTACCTTTTCCACTGGCTGGTTGTGAGACAAATTCCAGCCCAACTTTTGCACAAATAGGGCTTGATCTTGCAAGCTGGTGAATCACTAAGACCTGTCTTACTCATACGATGATGTGGTGGCTCAGCTTCTTACAGGTGATATTAAAACAGATCAGTTTTTCAGTATTGTCTCTGCCACTGTGTAGCCAGTCTGGTTCTATTACATCCCATAACCGTAAGCAGCAGCAGAAATCAAGTGAATTCATTTGCGACATCTGGAACATTGACAGTCTAACTTGTTCAAAACCTGTAATGGTTGTACAGTTTCTAAATTAGTGCCACTTCAATTGCTCTGTATTCTGCCAAAGAATTTTTTTATATAGCTTGACTACTTTAGTCTTATTTTGTGTCCAGTTTCTCCATTAACTACAGTGGAACTGAACTTGCCATGTGTTGCTTTCCACAGGATGCTGTTTCTTTGATTTGTGAAACATTACAGTTCAAACATCCCTCTAATCTTGAGTATTTAGAATTGCCATGGGGAGCTCAGGGACACCACCTCTGTTGCTGTTAGACACAAACTCTCTCAAAACACATTGAAATTTGGAGGGAGCCTCCATTCAAAAGTTCCCAAAATGTATTCTAAAATATGTGGTTTATGGTCCTGCATAGGTAAAAACTTAGAAAACTTTTACTGACAGTCATTAAGATGAGCTTTCAGCAGTGTTTTGCTCTCTTTTAATATGCTTAGTAAATGCAGAACTCCCATGCAAAGAAAGTATTGTTGTACCCATTTTGAAGACGAGGAAACAATTACCTAGGAATGACACTGTTTTGCTGGTATTTGTAGCTCTTGGAGAGAGATGTTGGGATTCTTGAGTTTTGAATGACTGTTTTCATTATATGACAATTACTTAAGAAATGTCTTAAAAACTCCTTTTGTGACATTATATTTTACTTTTATGTTTAGAATGGCTAGGAAAAAAGAGTAGCTTCACAGTTCCTTTATGAGACTCCTAATTTTCTGCAACAACTAGACATCAAAGATTCAAAAGGTTTTCAGCATTTTTATTTCCTCCCCACAATGTAGGTCTTGTTCATATTGCCTCTGGCTTGTCAGTTGCAGAATCATTTTAAAACAATATAATTTGTTATAAATGCCTGAATCCAAGCATTGCTCCTGCCTTCTCCATGCCTTTTTTTCACTATTAAAATAACAGTGTTACAGGGCAGCTCTTTGTTCTCTGGCCTATTGTATTGAAAAATGAATGAGTGAGAGCCTTGATTACCTTACAGATAAATCTGGTTAACTGTTATATTAATTAAAATGCATGATTTTGAGGCTATTCTGAACTATTTATACGTGATTTAATTCATATCAGCAGCTAATTTGTATTTAATGCAAACTAATAGGTTTTATGTAAATGAAGCATGTGGCAGTCTATTTAAAAAACAAATTATCTGTAGTTCCATTTCAGTTATTTTAATTAAATTTAGAGCGTGTGTGCAGTGGGGAGGGATAAAGGATGTGTTATATATGAAGTGTTGATGATTAAAACCAATTTAAATATATAGAATAAGAAACAAGTGATTCTCTTAGCAGAAACACAGATTCATTTTCTGACATTTGCATTTGCTAAAAGACTAGGCACAAGAACAGGCAAGGGCATATGCCTGGTGGTTTTTGAACTGAAGAATACAAATAATTCTGTGAGTTATTTATAATAATACTGTGAAGATTAACTAGTTCACATTTATAAAATGCTTTGAAAATTATTGGCAAATTATATTCTGAACGTGCCTGAATATTGGAGTAAAGAAATTGGCAACTGTTTACATCAGGATGGGTTTTGTTCCAAAACCACTATGCAAGTCCCAGGTACTACCTTACAACAGTTATCATGTAATGGAGTCTGTTTTAGCTTTGCAAATATGTTGTTTCAGTGTAATCACTCTGGAGAGGCACTTGCCAACCCTGGTTCTGTAATTTTATGCCAAGAGACAAAGGGTTGTTTAAAACTTACAGTTGCTGAGGAGACTGTATGGTAGCTGAGGAGACCACTGTACAGGTAACTGATGAAACAAACTTGGACTCTTGGGCTCTTCATATAAGGGAACTAAATTAAGGTTCGGTGATCAATCAGCTGTAGCTATAGGGTTGACTGTTGTTTGAGATCCTTTAGAAGACTTGGAGATACCTGTGAGGATCATCCACAACACTTCTTTAACATAATACTGACTATTGAATGAATGTGTATGATTTTTCTGAGAAAGGTAATGCATAAAGGTAAGTGTGGACTATAGTATTTTGTTTGAATGAAATGCAGCATGCATGTTAGGTGGAGCATTCCCCCGTGCATCCAGCGCAGCAATAAAGAACGCCTGCTCCTTAGTGCTACACTGGCCTTAAGGAGTTTTCTAATTCCCGATTTTGGTGACACAACCAATGAAGCCTGCTATGCAACATAATGACTGTACTGGTTGTTTTCACATCAGGCAAGAGATTATTTCAAGATTTTTTATGGCAAGTATAAATATTAGTTACCAGTTTTGAAACCTGAATGAACACATGATTATCTCATGCCCTATTTGTTTGGATTTCCTGAGTGTGGCTGAATAATCAGTGTCCTTATTTTATACTACTCTGAGGAAATTTTCTCACAGCATCAGCGCAACATCTTCATGACTTTATCTCATCCATTTTTGACCAGTCAGACAGTTTTTGCAGGAGAAATGCTGTAATGAAAAAAATTTACAAACATTTCTCATCTTCATTGTTCCAAGGCCTTGGCAGGAAATGTACCCTCAATTATTGTTGTTCATATTAACTCTTCTCTGTGGAGAGAAGTTGCAAAGGTTAGAATATCTTTTCAGGAGTTTAGCCTGGATCTTCATCAACAGTTGTGGTATAGGCACAACAGCTTGTATACAAGATGTCAGTCAGCTGCTAAACTTAATTAATGTTTTTGTGTCATCAGGGATGGAAATGCCAACTCAAAACAATTGTTTGCAAATGTTAATCCTCGTTCCAAGATTGTCTGACAGTTTCTCTAATTTCAAAAGCCGCAATGGGAGCTTTAGCTTTTTGCCTTGCTCCCATTGTGAATACTGTGACTTTTGTTAATTCCTCATCGCAGGGTTTGTTCAGCTGAAATGGAAATCAGTGCTTGGAAGTTTAAGTACTCTGACTCTGCTAGGAACTCGAGAACCAAATAAAACCTCTTCAGGTATGTTTAATTCCAGAAAGAATTTGTGTTTGAAATAGGTTATTCTAATAAAAAGTTACTTAACCCAGAGATGATAAAGCAGATCAGCACACCTCTTGCCTATGTTGAGAGCTATGGGAATGTATCTACATTTCCACACACAGACTTGACCAACATACTGTGTTGGTCATATTCAACAGATAGCATAAACTCATTTTTAATTCTGTTCCCTTAATGAAACAAGACATAAACATATGATATGATAATTAATGAAGTTTTAAATCCATTATGAAAATTCAGAAATTGCCTCTGTGCTATACTAAACCAAGACCAAGATACTGGCATGTTAAACTCTGGCTAAACAAGAAGGCTACAGATGTTATGAAATAAAACTAACCTTCCTGTTAGAAGAGTTATTTACAAAAATCAATATTCATTTTCTGTCTGTCACATGTGAGCAGCAAGTTTGCTTTACCTATCAATTTCGAGGTTATTTAAACGTGATGCCAATGTAATAGTACAGGTGACCTGGCTGATAAAGAGAACAAAACTATTTGGTTGTTATCACTGGGATTTGGGATAAAATGCTGAAAAACTTCAAAGAAATAAACAAAAAATATTTTTTAAAAGTAAGGTATTCCTCAATGGAAGTTGCCTGAAGCACTGACCTTTGAGATCTCCTGCCTCTTTTTATGCTCTGTGCCAGCCATTATAAAACACAATTCACCAGGTTGGTCTTTGTACAGGTATTATTTTTATTTAAAGAAAGTCATAAAGCAATGCATGTTATCGAAGCTCCAAATGCAGGAAATAATTTTAGAAATAGAGAAGAATTCCCTAATCTAATAATATATCCATGACTCATGGTGCTTCTGCTGGAGTCTACCTTCTAGGGAAGAGATATTTGCCTTGATTGATTCTTTTCTTATCTCACTGACCATTTCTCACTCACTTCTGCAAGTCTTCTGAGTTTATTTTTTGGATAGTTTGGGAGATTGGATTAGCTGTATTGCAAAAAGACTGATCTGTTGGTCTCAAATTGATGCCATATCCAAATGTTTTCCTTTGGATGATGTGATTTGCTGAAATCATGCATTATTTCATAGATTTGCCAGTCATACTGAGTTGAACTCTGTCTGCAGTTGTATTTTGGGATTATTTTGTGCTGTCTCTGCTGTCTTGATTCCAGACGGGTATTTAGTCATGGATGAGCAATAATTCACTTTTTTTCAGATTATGTGTGCTATGATATTATCAGAGTCTGTGAATATGTAGGACAAACCCTTACCTGCTGTTACACCACTGAGGTGATCGGTTTCATAGCTGGTATACCCCTCTATACCTGTGGTGCCCCTTAACAATTAGGCATGTTTTATCTGTATTAAACTAACTATTGTCCTCAGAATGCCATGTCTAAGAATTAGATTTTTACTTGGATAGTTTGTCTATATTGGCCCTAGTGAAACCATATGGTCAATCCATCTGCATGTTTTATTTATATATTTAAAATATCTAAATATGTGTTTCAAATATCAAACAAATGCTTATAGTTTTTCCAGGTGTTTTTCTTACTTTGTTTCAAGACATTCTTCTATATCGTTTCTGGCCCATGTAATCAATAAGAAGTAGCAGCCTTGCATGAATTTTTGCAGGCTTCATACTCTACCTGTTTCAAAAGTCTTGATTTCTGGTATGGAGGAAACTGCTTTTATCCAGTGAGAGTGACATTTAAGCAGCTCAGTAGCTTGCCTTAACCTCTTACATTAGACACTGTAAAAGAACTTTTATTACGAGTAACTGCCATTCTGCCACATTAGAGTCATGTCAGTTAAATGAGAACTTAAAATGAGCTGAATTGTAACCCAGATGATAACATATGTTTTATAAAGTGTGTTTTAGAATGCTGTTTTCAGTAATTAATGTATAAGAGAATCATAGAAGCACTTTGGTTGGAAAAGATCCTTAAGATCGTTAAGTCCAATCTTTAACCCAGGACTCCCAAGTCCACCACTAAGCCATGTCCCTAAGCACCACAGCTATGTGTCTTTTAAATACCTCCAGGGACGGTGACTCAACCACTTCCCTGGATAGCCAGTTCCAGTGCTTGATAGCCCCTTTCAGTGAAGAAGTGTTGCCTAATATCTGAGTTAAACCTTCCCTGGCACAACTTGAGCATGTTTCCTCTTGTCCTATCACTTGTTATCTGGGAGAAGAGACCAAGCCCCACCTGCCTACAACCTCCTTTCAGGGAGCTGTAGAAAGCGATGAGGTCTCCCTTCAGCCTCCCCTCCAGACAAAACAACCCCAGGTCCCTCAGCTGCTCCTCACAAGACTTGTGCTCAGACCCTTCAGCAGCTTTGTTGCCCTTCTCTGGACATGCTCCAGCACCTCTACGCCCCTCCTGAAGTGAAGGGTCCAAAACTGAACACAGGATTTGAATTGCGGACGCGCTAGTGCCAAGTAGAGGGGGGTGACCACTGCCCTTGTTCTGCTGGCCATGCTGTTTGACATACAAGCCAGGATGCTGCTGGCCTTCTTGGCCACCTGGGCACGCTGCTGCCTCATTTTCAGCTGCCCATCAACCAGCACCCCCAGGCCCTTTTCCCCCAGGCAGCTTTTCAGCCACTCTGACCCAAGCCTGTAGCGCTGCGTGGGGTTGGTGCGACCCATGTGCAGGGCCCGGCACTTCTTCTTGTTGACCCTCATACAACTGGCCTTCGCCCATCAAATCAGTCTGTCCAGATCCCTCTGAGGAGCCTTCCTGCTCTCAAGCAGGTCAACATTCCCCCCAACTTGGTGTCATCCGCAAACTTGCTGAGGGTGCACTCCATCCCTTCATCCACGCCATTGATGAAGACATTAAACAGGACTGGCCCCAATACTGAGCCCTGGAGAACATCGCTTGTGACTTGTGGCCTTGTGATTCAAGGAAGTTATTTTCTAGGCTATAGTCTAATCATGGTACCTCTCTTCCTTTTACTCCTTCTATATCCACCAGCTGCCATCCATTGCCAGGCTAAGTAAGACAATACCTTTCTGTGGTACATGACTTGTTAGCCAGGGTAATGTCTAATAACCCATGTCCAAGGAATCACAGCAGAGGCTGTCACCATTAAATTTTCTTGCCGTGGTAGTGGAGCAAAACTTTTATTATGTATTACCCTTTTTTTTTGTTTTTAAATACATGTATATATACACCCAAGCTCTCATAACCCATTTGTTATGCATGAACCTCCACCTAAATTAATAATTGTGTGATTAGGTGAAATAGCATCTGAAGCTCAACAGAGAAGTATCTCATTCTGATTTTGAAACCAGAAACTTAGCATAGAGCAAAGAAGAAGAACAATATGGATTTTATCAATTTTCCCATTCAGGTAGTATCATTAATAATCTTCAAATTCTAGCTGGCTTTGAAATGCACAGTAACAACCTTCCTGTAATAAACTATGCAATATCCTCCATTACAACCAGTTCAACAAGAAAATTTAGAGTTTAATGCTTTCAAGTTCATGTGTTCACATGCACCAAAACAATGTGGAAGAATCAACACAAAATCCCCAAAAAATGTTCTGTTAACCATCCTGAAATGTTATACATATTGCTGGTTTATAGCACAACCTTTTGTATTGTTCAATACTTGTTTTGTGAGAACATAAACATTGCTGCACCAAGAGAAACCAATCCAAGAAACTGATCTAAGCAGCTGGTCAGCGTCCTTCTCATCCTCATTGTTCTCCCACTGCAGCTGTAAGCATTTATCTACTGGTGATGTTGCCAAAAACCTCTGCAAAAGCTGCTTGGTGGTCTGTTATTGGCTTGCAAAACTGAGGCTGATCATCAGCAAAGTGTCAAATATGACTCTACAAGCTGTAGGTCATTTGAAATGATCACCATCACAACATTGACCTTGAAAATGGTGAAGGCTAACTGATAAGAGACAGATCATAGGGATTTGTGTGCCCCAGGACTTCTAGATTTACATCTGCTTCTGCCTAGCAAAACTGACTACTTTCTGGGGGAAAGTAGCACAGAAAAGTCACTGAGAACACAATGTAAGAGAATCATTTCAGGTGAAAAAAAGATATGCATAGTGCACTGGCTGCATTCATACATCTACGTTGCAACAGCATATCATCAAGCAATATTCAACTCATCATCAACTAGATAGGTCAAATATAGGCAGGAGCTAAATGCTTCAAGGATTGTAACAAAAACCCATAACATCACTTCCAAGTACTTAGTGTTTTTTCACAGCTTTCAAATCACTTAAAAGCAAATGTGACCCCAAACACAAAACACCTCCTTATATTACCATTTGGCTCTTAGGTTCATATTTCCTACCTTCTTCAAACATCTACCAGCCTCCCAATAGCCATTGTAGTTCATGTCCCATTACTGCTAATTGTCAGCCTAGCTATACCTCTGTCTTAAGACACACACATAACAGAGCAGATTAGACCAAGGATCAACTAAGAAATAAGAAGTTTCTTTTTAAATCTATATACTACTCATAACTGTTCTTTACACCAATCTTGGTCAACTCTGAGAAAAAACAATATTCTAGCTAAGCTAAACATTGTTTCATGAGGCAATAGCACCCTAAATGAAAATCTGTTAAAAGAAATGTGCCTGCTACAGTGAATCAACATTCTCTATCAATAAGGCTCTGTATTTCACAGGTTAGTACTTTATCTTTAGTCTAAATATCTAGAGGCTTTACCCTTTAACTTAATGTATAAATTGATTCTACTCTGTCTCACCACACCTAATGAGTATATTTGGTTCTTTGTCAATAAAAGCTAGTGATTAAATGAAGGAAGTTAATCAGATTGAAATAAAGATAAGACATATTTCTGCTATAGCAGACTGGAATACACTATTGTCATAGCCTTTATTTGTGGAAGAAAAGTTACATCCAGTCTCTTGTATCTTTTTTGATACCAACAGGCAAGGCCTTCAGGCAAGAATTATTTCAAAAGCTATGCAAAGGTACTCATAAATGTACTATTCAATTAGTGAGACGAGGCAGTTTTTCTACCTTGTGTACAAATCCTCATTATACATGAAGGAAAACAATCACATCCTGCCCTTCTTTCTGTAAATGATAACTATTTTCAGTGCTAAGAGAAAATCCTTGAGAAATACAGTGCAACAGAACAGAGGGAGTTTTACCCTCTTTAACACTTTTCATGTACTTCTTCAAAAAATGTATGGAAGCATAAATTTCTTTGGAATACAAGTGAAAGAGAAGAGAGACTTGAGATGTTTTCGCTAGGGAGTAAGCAAGCAAACTAAAGGAATACAACAATAGAAATCATTACTTTTATTTCTTTCTTATGATTGAGAAGTTGTATAGCAGACATTAGCACAGGTCCACAATGAATCTCACTGAAGATTGTGATTACACTATGGTTCAGAATTTTGTGTAAAGTTAACTATTCTGTGATCTAATATCTCTTAATTAAAAAAAAAAAAGATGCTATGTAACTTATATTACGATGGAAAAATTCTCCCCCCCCAAAAAAAAAAAAAAAAAAAAGAGTATGCAAATTCATCAGACAAAGACAGGAAATAAATGAGGGTTTTTTTTTTCTTCTGGCAAAGAGTTATTATTATACTCTGCTTTCCACCAACTTCTCAATATAAGCTATTTATATAAAGGAAAATATGTATTAATTGTGAATGGTGTCAATAAAATTTACAGCAGCAAATCCCTGGATTCTGTCCCCTCTTATTTCAGAGCTAAATTACTATTGTACTTTTACTCTTAAGCACAATGAAAGTTTCTTGAATATTTAATAGTTTGGATTGGATATTGATTTAGTGGAAATCATCAATTACACAGGAAAATCAGAAGTATGCAAAAGAAAATTATGCAGAAGGAGGAATTCAATCACAGTGACAGTTTAACTCTTAAGACAGAAGTGGTAAAATGTGCCTTTACTGCTTATTGGTGAATCTCACACACTAGTTTTTCAAAAACTCAGTGCAGTTTGTTGTGCTTTTTTTAAAAAAAACATAAGTTGCAGACACAATATTTGCACCTTTGGCTGAAGTCTGAATCTATAATCACTCAACTGGAATACAAGTCTTAGAATTATCTTGGCAATGCCTTCAGGCTAGGAATTACTATCACTTTGTGGATCCATTTGCTCTGTACCTGTTCCTTTAAATTGAACTGCCTTGTGATTAGCCTTCATGTATTTCAATAACTCAAAGTTAACCACATATCTTTTCTTGACTGTTTTGGAATGTGCCACTCTACCTATCTTCACCAGAGCCTCACTCTCAGGATACCAAAGTGAGAAAATTTTAGCCTAGATATACAGCTTAATATTTTTTCTTAGAAAGCTGGAACTACTAATAGGACTTATAAAGCATGTTGCCAGCAACTTGTTACATTTTCCCCAGTGAGCATTGTCTCTGTTGGTAGCCCAGATAATGGTACATGATAATAAATAATGTGTTTAGATATAAAACTTACTTGACCTTGGTCAATCCTGCTGCAGCCAACCATTCTCTTACTCTGTTCCTTGCATGGCCTTCTTGAAAGTGGAAAAGTCACTACAAGTTTGAATAATTTTACTGTTCTGATAGAAAGCAATTACATTTGGAGAGCGCGTGCTCCAAGTTGTGTATTTTCCCACTCTTTTCCCCTCAGATAAGATACAACATCATTATACTCTGTCATCTGATTGTTGACTATGATCATCCCAGGATGGAAATCCTTACCTTACTTGTGAACCAGAACTCAAAAACTCCTAGATCTCATCTCTCTCTGTGGTATCAAAGGAATGTAATATACCAGAAGGGTGTACCTCATGGTGGCTTAGAAAACCACCATGGGCCCTGTAGTTTACAAAGGCTCCACAAATTTACTGCAAGACATTTAATATCTTTCAGCTGCCAACTAAATTTTCATTCATATCTGGAGTGAAACTATACAGAAACCAGCTCAGCTTTAAGTTCTGACTGGCAAAACAACAGTGCTTTAAGTACTTGATAGTTAATTCTTAAGAGGCCCTAATTTTGAAAATAATTAATTTATTCTGTATTCTAATAACACATATCAGAATGAATCCATTTGTTTTCCACACTTCCATAAAGTTTCCCAGTGTTTTATCGTTAAGATCATAAGCATCTACTTCTGCCCTTATTTAGTTAATTTCTTATTTCATTTATTTGCTACATGAATGGCTGTTCATGGCTTGGATGTGTGTAATCTATCCTGAGTAACAAACTGGCTGGATGGCTGAGCACAAAAAGCAGTGGTGAATGAACTTAAATCCAGTTGGCAACCGGCCACAAGCGATGTTCTCCAGGGCTCAGTATTGGGGCCAGTCCTGTTTAATGTCTTCATCAATGGCGTGGATGAGGGGATGGAGTGCACCCTCAGCAAGTTTGCAGATGACACCAAGTTGGGGGGAATGTTGACCTGCTTGAGAGCAGGAAGGCTCCGCAGAGGGATCTGGACAGACTGATTTGATGGGCGAAGGCCAGTTGTATGAGGGTCAACAAGAAGAAGTGCCGGGCCCTGCACATGGGTCGCACCAACCCCACGCAGCGCTACAGGCTTGGGTCAGAGTGGCTGAAAAGCTGCCTGGGGGAAAAGGGCCTGGGGGTGCTGGTTGATGGGCAGCTGAAAATGAGGCAGCAGCGTGCCCAGGTGGCCAAGAAGGCCAGCAGCATCCTGGCTTGTATGTCAAACAGCATGGCCAGCAGAACAAGGGCAGTGGTCACCCCCCTCTACTTGGCACTAGCGCGTCCGCAATTCAAATCCTGTGTTCAGTTTTGGACCCTTCACTTCAGGAGGGGCGTAGAGGCGCTGGAGCATGTCCAGAGAAGGGCAACAAAGCTGCTGAAGGGTCTGAGCACAAGTCTTGTGAGGAGCAGCTGAGGGACCTGGGGTTGTTTTGTCTGGAGGGGAGGCTGAAGGGAGACCTCATCGCTTTCTACAGCTCCCTGAAAGGAGGTTGTAGGCAGGTGGGGCTTGGTCTCTTCTCCCAGATAACAAGTGATAGGACAAGAGGAAACATGCTCAAGTTGTGCCAGGGAAGGTTTAACTCAGATATTAGGCAACATTTCTTCACTGAAAGGGGCTATCAAGCACTGGAACTGGCTATCCAGGGAAGTGGTTGGGTCACCGTCCCTGGAGGTATTTAAAAGACACATAGCTGTGGTGCTTAGGGACATGGCTTAGTGGTGGACTTGGGAGTCCTGGGTTAAAGATTGGACTTAACGATCTTAAGGATCTTTTCCAACCAAAGTGCTTCTATGATTCTACAAAAGCTGTGGGCTGCCTGTTATGCAGCTTATGTAAGATATGGGGATTGTCATCAAAGGTTAGGAGATCTAAAATTAGAAGCTCTCAGGAGCCATAGAGCCAAACCCCACACTCCGCATTCTGGAGGCATCCTGCCCAGCTGAGTTGTCTTTTTCAAAATGACAGTATTAGGGTAAATATGGTAGGCATGATGTAAGAACTTTGGTGTTCCTATGATGAATATAAGATTTAGATTTTATTTTGCTGTTTGTTTTTTCTTTTTTTTTCTTTTTTAAATTAATTCTACAGCCCAAATTCAATAATTCAGTGGGCATATAATTTTCCTTTTGCTGTATGTAATACTTTTGTATACTACTTGCAAATACATCAAATTACTCCATGAAATACTGTAAATACTAAGTGTACTTCCCCTGTATTCAATAAGAAAAAGTTACATTTTCCATAACTTTTTTTTTGTTGGAAATGCTGTATGTAGGTGTTGTGGTTAAACTCTGGCTTGCGACCAAGCCCCAAGCAGCTGCTCACTCACTCCCCCACACTGGGATGAGGGAGAGAATCAGAAGAGTAAAAGTGAGAATACTGGTGGGCTGAGATGACAGTTTAACAGGTAAAGCAAAAGCCGCGCACACAAGCAAAGCAGAACGGGGAATTAATTCACCGCTTCCCATGGTCAGGCAGGTGCTCAGCCATCCCCAGGGAACAGGGCTCCATCACGTGTAACGGTTACTTGGGAAGACAAATGCCATAGTGCCACATGTCCCCCCCTTCCTCCTTCTTCCCCCAGTTTATATACTCAGCACGACACCCCATGGTGTGGAATATCCCTTTGGGCAGCCCAGGCCAGCTGTCCCGGCTGTGTCCCCTCCCAGCTCCCCGTGCCCCCCCAGCCCTCTCGCTGGCCGGGCCTGAGACACTGAGAAGTCCCTGACTGAGTATAGACACCATGGAGAAGAAAATTAATCCTATCTCAGGCTGAAACCAGGACACTAGGGACTACACTTTCATACTTATTCTGCATGGAATGTGGTTATGTTATTGTAAATATTAATAATGAAAATTCTAAACTATGAGTACTGTTCATCACAGTTGATTAGAATCAGTCTTTTCATTAAAATGCAAATAAGACAACCCAAAAAGTCTTAGTGATTGAGGCAAAAGTAACCCTGAATATAAATGGTGGTAATAAGACACAGCAGTGAAAACAACAACATGAAAAGCGACATTCAAAATGATCAGCTTTGACTATCTCAAGATAGTATCAGCTGTTAATAATATTGAAAGCAAGAAAAGTATTGATACAGCAATATTAGCTTTTAAAAAGAGGTCTCTCAAAATTTTCTCTTCTTGTGGGGAAGAGGTGTTTTCAGATTTCTTGAAGGATGTGCAGCTGGGATGGTAATGGAAGGTAGATTTTGCCATGGCAAAACAGTTCACCCTCCAATGATGAATACTATTATGTGCTACACCGATCCTAGACCAACCTTCTGATTTTTGTTTTGTTTTGTTTTGTTTTGTTTTGTTTTACAAGTCCTTATTAAAACAGCCTCGGTAGATAAGATCATTGAAGTTTGTAGTTGGAGGTGTTTGACTATGTAGTCCTAAGTGGGAAAAGGAAGTGTCTTAGAGCAGATTTTCTGGGAAATTTTAGAACACAAACGACTGCCCTTTAGACTTTTCTGTGGTCTCAATCTTCACAGATCTGGGAGGTCCATGGCTGTGATGAAACCTTTCTTACCTTCAAGACTTTTATTTCAGTCTGTATTTCCTCCTTGAGAAATGTCATGCATTACTGAGAGTCTAGCCTTGAATTTAGAGACTACTAGTGTGTCTAAAGAGGGCTATGCAATATTGTGTGTAACTTATGCATATAGTTCATGGAGTATATGAACCACATGGCACAGAGTGAGGGCAGATATGACTAATGCAGATTGCATTGAATGGCATAGACAACTTTGTCTAATATTGCATAACTTTTTGCTTTTTTCCTTCTTGTGGTTTTCTCCTCCAAGTTGTCTGACACTGATAAAAGCAGATAGCGTGCATATTTAGAAAGGCTAAAGGGAATCTTGCAAGATATTCATTGATATTACTCAGCTGAATGGTCCCAGCTGCCATTCTGCATGCCTGAAAGGACAGGGCATCATCACTGATCTTGGAATGAAGAGCAGAGCACTCTCTCCATCCAGTGTCTGAGCCATAAAAATGTGTGGTCTCCATAGCCCAGAGATGCTGAAAATGTGTGGCAAAGTAAATGGAACTTTCTGCACACTGTTTGGGTTTAACCATATCTTGCATCTCTTCAATCCTGGAGATTGCCAAGAATGTCTACATATTTCTTAAGTTGAATTAATTTGGAAAATGCCCTAGAAATTACTGTAGTTGAAATGCTTCAGTTTTTCCCTTTAAGATGTCTGGAATATATGCAGTGTTACATGCTTTGAAATGTGCTTTATAAAAAGTTAAGAGAACTAAACTTTAAGCAAAAGAAGGCAACCCACACCCCTCCCCCCCCCCCCCCCCCCCCGCCCCCGCCAGGTGTGGATGAAAATACTGAGATGAGTATAGGAACTAATATAGATCTTCTGTGCCTTGCACTTAATAATTACATAATAAAGCTCTGATTTTTCTTTAAGTCTAATATCTGAATGGGAGAGAGTTTCTCTGCTGTGCATGCTGAGGAATAAAGGATGTTGCTATGTAGGATGGGAGAGGTAGCCTGGAAAGAGAAATGGTGATGACATATGAGAGAATTACTATTTGGCTAAAACTTCTAAATGTAGATAGCAATACTGTGACTGCAAAAAGATTCCCATCTGCCCACCACTGAAAAAAACTCCTACCAGTCTTTCTCACAACTGTAAGTCCTAATCAGGTGTTGCTGAACAAGTAGAAATGGCCCATTTCAAGATGTCTCCTGTTACAAAGACCAGGAATAAGATGGGTTAAGACAAAGCTAGGGTAGACTCTGATGACCCACTTTTTTTGCTTATTAGTGCAGTGCAGCAGGGCTCATGGGTACTGAGATGAATTGTGATAGCTTTTGCTTCCCCATCAGTTCTTCTCAAAGAGGAGAAGCAGGAAAACTATGAAGCAGAAGTATGAAGAGAAATATCAAATAGCAGAAAACAGAGCTGAGCTGTTTAAGCAGTATGCATTTCTTGGTTTTTTTCCCCACATCCGGATCAACTGCATGGAAAGAGAGTATAGAATACAGTTCTGTATGGTCATATTAGCTGAAACACCCTACAGTAGTATTCAGAAATGTCCAGCTCCAGACAAACTCATCCAGACCAACTTGTCATTGTCATTGCAGGCTGGCAGTGTGACCCAATACTAGAAAGACCACAGAGGTAAGTAGAAGAGTTCATCCTGATAGGATGCTAAGCAATAAAGGGTTACTAAGTTGAACTGTCAAAAAACGTGCACAATACAGTTATGTTCAAATGAATGTTGGTTCATATCAAATGACATTAGAACATCCATTTCAAATGCAACAAACTTGTTTTTCTTGTAAAAAGAAGTTAAAACATTTTAAATAAAAGCACTCATTATTCTGCTCGTCTGCTTTACCATGAGCGATTTACTATGAACGCAGTTAAAAGCTGGGACACATTGCTTAGAGAGGTGTAGGATCTCCAACCCTGCAGATTGTTAAAACTTGACTGAACATGGCCCTGAGCAATCTGCTCTGACTGGACCTGTTTTGAGCAAAAGTTGAACTAGATAACCACTGGAGACTGCTTCAGCTTACATAGTTCTGTAATTTTACTGAGAAATGTATCATATGAATAATGACTTGTATGATTGCATAGTGTTTGGGTTCAGCCAGGTCCTAAGAGGTAGGGAAACTACAGTACATTAATTGTGTGATTAGCCCCTAGGGCTTGGGATGACTATCAATAGGTGTCAAGGGAAGCTTGTAGATGGACTTTGACATGTCAGTGCATAGTCCCTGCAGAGTTTTGTTACCCTTTATGCTGAATTATGCAACACACAAGGAAAGCTTGGCCCCTGAAAATAGGATTTGTAGAGTTCATGAAGCTGGAAAAAAATATGTCTAAAAAGGGAGGAAGTAACCATGGAGAAGAAACTTGGGGGTTGAGCTGAGACCACTGGGCACTGCAGTGAAGACAAGTAGAAGGTACAGTGCCTGGTCTTGGGATCACAATTATGTTTAAGCTGAAGATTAACTTGTCATCAGGCTGTCAGTAGCAGAAGCTAGTTAGTTTGGCAGACTGATGCTCCTAGAATCTGAACAGTCAAGAGCTATTTAATATGGGATGTAATTGAAGCAACAGCTAACTCCAAGTGCAGATGTATCCTTAAATGAACATCTGTATTAACATATAAGCAATATTTGAGATCCACTTTTTTTGCTAGGTTTGTAACATTATTCATTTTAATAGTTGATATGCTAAAAGATGAAAGGGTTTTCATGGTTGTACTTTAAGGATAAAATTATTGATTAGCTAGCAAATTTTAGTCAATTAATGACAATAAAAAGATTTAAATAGTGTTACAAAGATGTAACTCAGAGAACAGTAAAGGATACTATGTTAACTTGGCAGTGGTTGAAGGAGGGGATACATTTTCTCACTTAACAAATGCTGTTACTTGCTTGTCAAATTCAAAGATTTTCCTGCCCTCTGATATGGTGATCTTCCCTGCCCCTTTACCACCACCACACTCCCACCCCCCCCACCCCGAAACATATTTATGGAGCTACTTTCAATGTATTAAAAAGTGGTTGTTTTCCCCCTCCCCTGTATCTGCCCCCCACTCCGCCAACTGTAATCCCTCTGCATTATCATATGCATTTCTCTTTCAAAATGACCTACTCTTGAACTTCATGAAAATTCTACGATATTCCAGAAAGAGCAAGGAAACTTGCTTGGGCTGCTGCATGTGAGAGAATGACATATTAAAGTTGCCAATGCTAACACAAAGACAGCAGTAGAACATTACTTTAGGCATTAAATTACATTTCAGTGTAGTTTTGCTCCTCCTTGACTGACTGAATTTTGAGTGTGCAAGAATAAAAGACAAAGACAGAAGCAGGCAGGAGGCTCTGCTTTGACCTCCCATCCCTTCAGTCTTGTTGTAGACACTCATCAACATTTCATGTGGAGCCTCTCAAGTCATATTGAGTTCACAAAATCAAATTACCTCTCAAATTACCCTTTTGCATATCTTAGTGCTTTCCTCTCCTTTCTGAAAACTGTCCTTTAAAGCCATACCACTCACCTGATCAGGTTTCCTATCATCACACCTGTCTGCAAAGAGAAATACATCAGAGATGTATGCTGTCATCTATTTATACAAATTAACATAATAAGTCTATCAAGTATATTCTGAATGACAGGTTTTTTTGCCATGGCCAAGCGACAGGGTGATCACTGGCCTATCAGAAACTGCTTTGCTGTCCAATATGATGTAATTGGTCAGTATGATGTAATTTGGTTTTCTTTAACAAGATGGAATCTTCTTCCCATTCCCTTTGAAAATTTTAATCTAGAGCAACAGATTAGCTGTCACTTAGTGCAATTCCCTTTTTTTTCTCATCTAGCCAGTTGTGATAGCATTTTGTTATGCTTTACTGAAAAAGAACGCCGCCCTCTAGAATAGTTACAGATGAAAGAGTGTATCTGGGGCTGTCATCTTTATCAAATCTGTGCTTAATGGCATCATTAGCCAAGCAGAGCTACTCTGAAGTACCATGCAGATTATTTCAGTATTCTGTTTTCAGTTAAAATACATATTTTCTCATATTCCTTCCCTGCAAAACATGTTCTGTATGAATACAATAGACATATAACAGTAGTATCTCCAAGTTTTAGGGGTTTCTTCCTGCCCTCTTGTCTTTACAGTTCATCATTCATAATAGCTTCACTGTTCAGGATAAACAGTTGAAAATAAGGATGTGTAGGGGGTTTTAAGTGTCAGAAAGTAATTTTATAAATTAAAAAATTAAAAATGGTTCAGCACACCCACCTTTAGTTTTCCACTGCTAGTCATTTCACTGACCTCAAATCATGCTAAGGCATACTACTATAGAACCAACCGTTCTCATTGTTGTTGGTTGTATACCACTTGCTATTTACTCGTACACATAAGATTTCTTTTTTACTCTTGTGTGTGTGTGGAGTGAGATTACTGAAGGAGTTTGAGTTCAAAAAACTGTTGAGATGCATCTTAAAGAAGAACCTCAGGGCTGGCCTCAGTCATTCACTGAACCTGATGTACAACCACCATCTATTTTGCAGTCTTTTTTTTCCCACCATTAATCTTTCCAACATTATGGCTTTCAGCATGTATAAAACTCCCTAAAACTTCAGGTAAAGTAAAAGAAGACCACAAGACCTTGCCATTTTGAAATTATGTGGAAAATTCATTATAGCTGTATAAGCAGAGAATCCAACAAGGTGAAAACACAAGTCTGACGCAGTAGCTATGGGAAGGAAATGGAAAACAGTGTAGGGGAGTTAATGTCATTTAAAATTTGAGAAAGGGAAATTAAAAAACCAATAAAAGCAAAAGATAAGGGTATTCAGGTAATATCATTCACTGAGCTCTAAACTGATAGCAAAGAAGATGCAGATAATTGTTTAATACTGTCTGGTTCTCCCCACTTCCACATGTCCAGACTGCAGGTCACTCACTGTCTCAGTCATTCAGGATTTCTCTCTCCTGTACTCATACTTCCCATTTGATACCTTAAGCCCTAAACCAAAAAAAACATCAAACGTTTTGTATTTCTTCTAAAAATGTGGAACAAATGTTACCTTTCTGCTTGTATGCACAGTGTATCTTTTATATATGTTATTCAAAACCTGGAAATTTTTAAAGTTTTTACTCTTTTATCCATAATTATAGCAAAGACAGGGATACAGCGTCCAGTGTTTTTTCGTCTGACTGATGCTGGATGAAGGGTCATGTTCCTTTGCCTGGGGGTAAAATCACACTAAAATATCTCTTGCAGTTGAGTCTCATTAGATTCTAATGTGTTTTTTTTTTTTTTTTTTTTTTTTTCTTTGAGGAGCAGAACTTAAATGCCTACTTTTTTTTACTTTTCCAGTGGGGATGAGTGAACTAGTCTGTATGATTCAGCAGTGGCTTATGTTACATCTACATTTAGAATGAAATTGATTGATTGGTTTAGAGTGATTAATGAGACCTTGAATCTATGTAGGGAAAAATAAAAATCTGCCAGAGCTTTAGTCTCTTTTTACATTGTGGCTAAAATGCTAGAATTTTCTGAGAAAAAAACAACCTCCAACTTAATTGTTCATTGTACCTCAGATATTTACATATTCCTCTGACGTGGAGTGAAGCTGATGTGAGAATACTCATGTTCATATATGTGTAATGCCTAAGCCTATAAAATCGTGAACAATGGCTCTTCTGCTGGACTGAAGAAGAAAAGCCACCCTTGGTTTGCATTACTTAAATTAACTACCGTGCTTATCCATCATTTCACTTCTGACCTCTATTACTATAGAATTTGTTTAGTGGTATGTAAAACATGAAAGTGTATTACTCTGATTTGCTTAAGAAGAGATATAAGAAGTATACAAGATATGCTGTAGGTCTTGGGTAGCTTTGACATTATAAATAACAAACTGTGGTGGATAATGATGCTTAGGTTGAAAAAAAAGGACAGAACAGACTTTATTCTGGGTATGAGAAGGACTATTGCAATAGACGAAGGAGACTATCCAAAGGGTCTTTTGTGCTCTGAATCCCCCTTATGTGCTACCTTGGTGGAAGAGGATGGTAGTAGAACTTGAGTGCTGTTATATGTACAAAGTGTTGAAATAGTGGTAGTGGTAGCAAAGCTGAAAGTAGAAAATACAGAGTGTTGTTTTGTTTGGGGTCTTTTTTCTGTTGTTTGGTTTTTGTTTGTTTGTTTTTGTGCATTAGTAAGAATGAGTGATGACTTGGGTCTTAGCCAAGACAGGAAAGGTAAACAGTCTCAGAAACTGGAGTTTTCCCTTCCCTTCCCTTCCCTTCCCTTCCCTTCCCTTCCCTTCCCTTCCCTTCCCTTCCCTTCCCTTCCCTTCCCTTCCCTTCCCTTCCCTTCCCTTCCCTTCCCTTCCCTTCCCTTCCCTTCCCTTCCCTTCCCTTCCCTTCCCTTCCCTTCCCTTCCCTTCCCTTCCCTTCCCTTCCCTTCCCTTCCCTTCCCTTCCCTTCGCTTCCCTTCCCTTCCCTTCCCTTCCCTGCCCTTCCCTTCCCTGCCCTTCCCTTCCCTTCCCTGCCCTTCCCTGCCCTTCCCTTCCCTGCCCTGCCCTGCCCTGCCCTGCCCTGCCCTGCCCTGCTCTTCGTTTCTTTCCTAATAGTAAAACAGGGGGTTATTATACATCTGAAACATTAGCATTGTACTAGAAAGAGATTTGAAGAGATTAGTCCACGAAGTAAGATATACAGGAAAATACTGATATCAGCTCATGACGAGAAGAAAGAGAGAATAGAAATGGTGAACAATAAACAACCAAACCCGCCCATTCTTTGAACATGCATTATGAATCCAACACTGTGTCCTGAAGTATGTGCAGGTGGAAAGGAGAACGGAAAAAAGTCAGGGAGCCAAGTTTGGTCACATATCCACCAGTACTTCAGTTTCTTAATTTGCCAAACGGAAACAGTACTGCTTATATTTTAGAATAGTATTCTGTGCACGAGCAAAGCATGCTCTTCAGTGGTGTTTGTAATACTTACTTGAAATTTTCAGATAAGAAATGTTGTTTTAGTAAGAAATATTTTCTGCTTGTCTTTACATAGCTACAAAGACTTGATATAAGAGCTAGATGATAAAACACATAGAAGATACTCAGGTCTCTAAATCAGCTGATATTTGTAGAAACCAATAGTACTTAAAATCAAACACGAGTTTATCTCTTTGCAGAATCAAGACCTTAAGGTGATATTAACCCTAAAAAACTTTCTGGTTGAAATGTTTCTGTTCCATGTTTTGCAGCCCAGCTGTGAAGATTTAATTCAACTTCATAAATTGTATATAGGACTCCTGCTGGCCCAAAAGACAAGGGCAAACTTAGCATGTGCTAATTCTGCAAGTCCAGCATTCACATCAGTTATTGGTGGGACCTTCATAGTTATGGAACAGATCTACACTACTAATGTCATATTTTCTCTGCTGGGCTGAGTGACTAGTTATACACAAGGATCCTATGTGGCTGATTATAGCCCATTGTATTGGTTTCCTGTTTTGGTGCAAATCCCTGAATAGAATAGCTTTTAGGGTGAGAATCTTTTTGATGCCATTACAAACACAACGACTATGGAGAGGTGTGGAGAAATACTTAGGATGGTTAGCCTTTGGCTGATGTTACAAAATACATATTTCCAATAGTTTTCATGTTTATAAATAGAACATTATTTATAAAGAATAATGATGATAGTAATGGAAGCTAATTATGGAGTTTCAGGTGACATTAATTCAAAGACCTGCCTATGAGGGTACAAGCTATGCGGTACTGCTCTCTTAGAGCTATTTATTATAGAGCCTTACCATCCTTCCATTTAAATGTAATTTATTAACACCCATTAAAAAGCAGTAACTACAAATTAGTTTGCTTGTGCTGACCTGTAGAAACTCTGATTTCTACAAAGCACTTCTGTCATCAGCAGTATGATTAGAAAGTTAAGGCTGTGCAGGTGAATAAAGCTTAACACATCACAGCCTTAAAAAACAGCAAAAAAAGAGACCTGTTTTTATATTATATATATGTTTATATATAATGTGGAACTCACTTATTTGGAAATGTTAATCAATTGTCTGGTGATCACCTTGTCAGACGAAACAGAGATTTTCCTCTTTTGTTGCCATCTTTGGATATTGCATGTTTATGAAACAGTCCTCCAACTGGTATTCTATGGACTCTAATGTCTATATTTCACAGCATCCCACCTATGAAGTAAGATCCAAACTATCCCATCCCACTAGTTATTTCTTTCCTTTCAAGTGCTTAGGTTTGTTCAACGCACCTTCTTTTATTTCTCCCCTGGGCAGAAACTCTCATATTCCTTATCCTTCCAGAAAGTGCTTCAGACTGCAAAAATGTCTTGAAAAGGAATGGTTCAGGAACGGTTTTGTGCTCTTCACCATTACACAAGGGGATAGCCAGCAGATAGGAACAGCCAGTGTTTTCTTATAAGTCACGTATGCTCAGGACACATCTCTAAGAGCACCTGAGCCCAAGTAAGTCTATGTAAATGCACAGCCTGTCTTTTAATTCATGCACATCTTGTAATGTTTGTTCATTTACATTTGTCCCATCTTGATACTTATCTGAATACTCCTCTGAATTATTCAATAGAACAACTATCAATGTTTCTGCAATATTAGTCACTTTTTCTTGCTGCTCTCTCTTGCAGTATATCCATAGTGCAGTGGAGTTGTAAGTATGGAAGACAAATTTGCGTACATGCTGTGTTCAACAGCTTGAAAAGTTTCAGGTTTCTTTGCAGCTAAATTTTCTTTCACTGACACAGAAAATTACATCATGGGTATTCCTCTTCTTCTTACGTACTCAACATCCTCAGCAATTGCTGGAACAGGCCCTCTGTGTATTGCAAAAGTTAAATAGCCAGGAATAAGTCATATTTCACTTGGGCCAGAGAAGTAAACCAATTTCTAATGTGTAGTCCTAATATCTACTATCATGGGCCAGGAAACCCAGGTGCTTGAGTTGTCATTGTTGAAGTCAAGCTGGGCATATGTTTTGCATATGACTAAAGGAACAGACAGTTTTAAGAGTTGTATTCATGTATCATATCTGATAGGTAGGGCATATCAAATGTTTCAAAAATAACTATGTTTTATTTGCGTCAAAAAATCTACCATTTGCAGGAAATTCTTGGGAATGCCAAGTATTGTTTAGAAGACACATCTATCAATTACCTGCAATCTTTTCTGAAAAGGCAACATTTTAGATAAGATTCATATATACCTTTATATTTTTCTAAGCTAACTGGAATAATTAGAACTAATTTAGAAACTGTCCCAATGCATTCATGAAGATAGGTAGATGATGTTCATAACCCTTAAATACTCGGGAAAGTTTTGATTTTAATAGAGAGGAAAAAAGGCCCACATTCCAAAGTAAACTAGTATTGGCTGTTAACTTGTTTCTTGGTGCTGTATGTGACAATGAAAAACTCACAAGGAAAGCTTATAGTTTCCTGCCGTCTTCAGTTAGGCTTGCAAAACAGTTTCATCTCATCCAGTACTCATTACTTTTTAGTTTATCTGCTCACTGTGTGAATTTGTGTTCTTTTCCTTAAATTATCAACTTCATGGAAAAATAGGAACCACCTAAGATTTGAGAATCAATGTGGAGTACTGAGGGGTTGTGAGGTACAAGACTGCACAAATAACAGTTGCTAATAGAGTGGCAGCTATTCTAGTAAAGTGACTTTACCAGTGAATCATCAGACTAGGTTTCTGTTTAGTAACTCCAGCTGGCTGTTTTTATGTTTTTAACTAAACAATGAGAGGAAAAAATGCTGTATTTTCCAAATCTTCTGAAGGGAAAGGAAGCTCAGAAGCACACTTATTTGCTGCTCTCAGGAGAACAATTTGTTGCTTCTGATGCCACGTCTCACCCACCAACCTGTCTGCATGTGTGCTGCTGTCACTGGCATACAAATGGCACTCTTGCTTCCTGAGGTGCAGTCACTTGCTATTGAGATCACATGCAGCATTTTGAAAGTTAGAAGAATTCAGCTCTGTGAAAACTTGACAATTGTTCTTGAAAATTGCTTTATAAAGGCTTTCATTTATTGGGTCCTTGCTTATCCAGCGCTTTGGAATGCTGGTGCATTTCTAGCAGGCTCTGAAGACTTACATGTGATAACACTATATACAACAACTATTTTTGTCCCTAGGATGACTCTAATGATGAGTTGAAAATAGATACACCAAAGAGATCCCAAATTAAGACCTTATTGCAACAAGAAGAATGCATTGAGATTTATGAACTCTTTAGAGAACTGTGTTGTTCCTCCTTCTGTTTAACCCTCATGTCTGAGAATGAATGTATATAAAGCTGCTTTTACTTCTTTTAGTTCCTGCGGTTATTTTTACAACATTCATGTTCTTTAATTAGGTTATATCACCTGGCACTCACCTAGGAATATTTCTGATTTAGCAAAGTCTTTCCGTGTTTAGTATTTGTAAGTATTTTTAACACATTTCAGTTTGTTACAGTATGGTTCCTATTGTTCACAGGCACTGATGCCTATTTAGTTTCCTGTTCATTGTGTTGAAAACTAACCCTGTTAATGTGCATTTTTTATGTAAGCAGTAGTCAAAAATGCAATTTTCTCTTATTTTCACCTTTATATCAGTCAAAATTAAATGCCTGGAAAGATGACACTTTTCTCAACCTTTCTTGGTCAAAATAATTTTGCTTAAAGCTTACTTTTTCTCCTTCCTTCCTATCTAATGTAAACTAATGATTTCAAATGATAAACAGCCAAGCTCTACACAAAGATGGAATTAATGCTTTGAGATATCTGTTGGTATCCTATATGTACAAGATCACAAGGAGGTTACACATCAAATGAAGAAAGGTTTGAATAAGATAAAGATTTGGGGAAGCAAACTCATGAAAAAGGTAATTTAAAGAGGAAAGTTGCACAGTCTAATAACATGCACAGTAGGGTGTAAGTTCAGACCAGTGAACTTGGCATGTTTATGAACATGTTCTGAGCTGGAAAATTTTTTTGGAACAGACATGAGAATAACAGCTTCAAAATTTCTGCTTTGCTTCTGAACTCCAGCCTTAGTAATGCCGCAAGTACCCAAAGATTAAAGGAACCAATGTTGTGTGAATCGGACACTCAGCTGGCATAAATCAGGACAGATCTAGTTGAAACAATGAACTGCTGAGGTACACCAGCTGTGGATGTGGCCTCATATTTCTAATGCTATAGGAGAAGTTACTCTGTGCTACATTCTAAACTGCATCCACTGTATTTATTGATGGTATGTTTGTCTACAGGGCAAGAGCTTTCCTGCTGGGCTTTTCTGGGAGAAGGCGAGCAGGCTGCAGGCTGGGAGAAGGCAGAGTACTCTGCCCTCCCCATCATGAGCTGGATTCAGCATGCTTTCAGGCTAACATGGGGAAGCAGCAGTATGTTGCTACAGTTTTGCCCTCATGCTGTTCCCTGTCTGTGTCTGAGGAGGTTCTGGGAAAACGTGGAGGGGAAAGACCATTACCAGCTCGACAGAAATCCACAAAGGCCATCATAATCTCCTTAGTCCCATGAAGGAAAAAGGCTGATGTCTTCATTGATCAGACTGCTATCTTCCCTTAACCATTCCCCCTTCACATGCCTGCACGTGCACGTGCTGTATAATGGAGGGTGAGTCATAACAGTTCTCTGAAAATAATGCAAATGAGAGTGGACCTGCTTCTAAGGTGACTTAGGAAACATCTAGCGGGAGAAAGCTAATAAAGTGTTCCAGAGCTCTGTGCATAGTGCTCTGGCCATCTGCTGATCACTCTGTACCAGGGATGTTGAAGATAAATAAAAGTGGGCTGTCAGGGTTCTCAAGAGCTACCTAATTTGTCCTTTCCTGAAGGAAGATGAGTATTGCCAGCTAGGTGTATGACATGTCATCTTTAACTTTTTGATAAAGAAATCCAAAAGTGAGGACTGTTTCTGTTTAAACAATATAAGAACGTACTTTGCAGTTCTTGCTGACAGGAAGTTTTTGATATCAGTCAGCCTGAATTTTCATTCACCAGTGGTACATCCATGAACACAGAGAATAAGCTTGTTCCTTTCTTCTTTGTGTCAGTCTGCTACTTTTACATATTTATTTATGTATTACATATATATATCTATATTTATTCTTGAAGACAAGCAAATCTTAATTCTCAGGTTTTTGTCAGAAGACAAGAAAGCTTGACCATTCTTTTTAGTGTCCATTAGATTGGTATCTTTCTTTAAAGGCATCCTTTCAGATGGGGTGCAGAATTATCTATGAGAGATTACTTAGTAAATTCTGCAAGCTATATAAGCTATAGACCTTGCTTATTTGCCTTTTGGCATATAAATTACTTTACTGAGGTGCTGTGCTTGTAAGTCACTACACCCCTAAACTCCTGTTATTTAAAACAGCTATCTACAAGTTTGTCTTAGTCATTGTAATTATCTCCACTGAATTAAATTAATTTTGATTTATCAGTTTTCCAGTTTGATAAGACAGTTCTGAATTCCAATCATGTTTTACAACTTGCGTGCAGCCCCTTCCATCTTCTTGTTACTGCAAACTTAGTAAGAGTAGTGAGGAGTTTTTGGTACAGAAGAATTTCACGGTTTGAAGCTGGAGGGAAAACTGTTCTGGATTTGTTTCAGACCTTCAGAGGAAAACTGCCTGAGTCTGTGAGAGTGCAAGGCAACTTAGACAAAGGTTAACAACCCATTGTAAAGAAAGGAAAAGGAACAGAAAAATAAAAACAGTGGACTTCAAGAATGCAAATATAAATAAGGTCTGAAAATCAGTAGGTAAAATTTTACAAGTAGAAAAATTTCCTCAGGAAAAAGAGTTAAGGAAAAGGTTGCTTTCTTGTAAAGAAGCAATACTAAGGATGACAAATCAAATTATCCTGGAATGTAGATATGTGAAAAACTGTGTTGGGAAACAGCTTGACTAAATTCGGCTAGAGAAGAATACAAAAATAGAGTTTGGGTCAGATTATGAAGGCTAAACAGAAAAGGAAAATCAGAAAGACTGAAGCACAAAATTACAATGTTTCCCAAGACTTTCTTTTAGATAGACTGTACAGGAAGACTTTAGTCTGTCATTCACCTACATGCTTGTTGTGGTCTGGACTGGTATCTACAATGATAGTGTCTCTAGTCTTCTCTGTCACAATTTCATTCAACAATCCAATTTCTTCTGGCTAAACCAAGCTTTAGAATTTTTCTGTGGTCAGATGAGTTGCACAAAGCCTTTGTACAGTAATTTACATTATACAAGTAAATTGATTGTGTTTTAGATGAATAAATCTGGCATCAACCAAAAAAAAAATTCTTAGAAGGGGATGTAGGGCCTATTTCAGGATAAAAAATGTTTGGTTTCTTGGATCTTGCACACATGAGTCCATGTTCTGACAAGAGTAATTATTGTGATACACCAAAATTTTTCACTCAGTTATCAAGATTTCATATGTTGATTCTATATGGATATGCAGAGACATACAACTGTCTTCACAGTCCATTTTGTTAAATACATTTTAATCTTTCTGTTTGCTTGTGGTTCTTTTTTTTTTTTTTGTGTGTGTGTGTGTGTAAAATAAAGATAATAGTATGGATGCTTCAGGTATGCTTCTTGGAAAGATGACAGTCAAGGTATAATTGTTGCAAACATTTTTTGGAAAAAAGCTTTAGAATAGAAATGGAAAATGACCTTTCAAGTAAGGTGATAGAGTGAAAATTAACCATTATGCAATGTAAATTTTGGAATTCTGGAAACTGTTTTTTTTTTTTTTTTTTTTTCCCCTGGAACTCTTACTATATTTCTTTCAAATAACTTAGATTTTACCAGTACCGCTGATTTTGTAGTTTTATAATCTTGATTTGGGGGTTTATACAGGTTTTGCATCTATATGGACCATATGTAACAGGACAACACAACCTGGGAAAAAGAAGGAAGTTTACTGAAGGAACTTAATGTCTCCAGAAAAGCTTATTTTGTGGAATTACATTATAGACGAGAAATCAGTAACTTGGTAGCAGTAAGACCTTATAGGAAGAGTGAAAAAATAGTTTCTTAGGTAGGTAACTACTCATCTTCCTCCTTATTTATTATATTAATAAAAGCTAAACCCAAATATCTGCCTTTTCTTAGTTAAGCTCAAAGCTTGATTTGAAATAGGATGTGTTTATCTTAAAGCAGTTTTATATATATATATTTTTAATCTGTGATTACAAAACATGGCGGGAAAATCAGATGCTATTAGTACTGTTAAAATGTTCTAATAGCTTCTGGGGAAGCAGATATCTATTTAAAAAAGTGACATTTCTCATGCTGCTGAAATAATGGAAAAACAAGTTGTGAAGCTTTTACTTTATGAGCGCTTGTGGCAGTCCACAAATAATAATTCCTATTAATAAGACCTATAATGTTTCTCAACATGTGTCCTGATCTGCAACTATTATGTCAATAAACATAGCTAATCTGTTTAATGTGCTTAGGGTGAGACAAGCCGTGAATACCAATACAGAGATAACAAGAAAAGAATCTTTTAAATATTTTTTTCTGTGGTAAGGCAAGCCTGATCACCCATCTTTGGCCTATTCTCTTAATGAATAATGACTGAAAAATTTTCCGAAAAGGTATATTTCACATTAATAAAAAATATTACTTTGTATATTTTTAAGAGACATTTTTTAAAAAAAGTACCTGATGTCTTCACTAATGTCACTGTAATATGTTAATGTCTCTTTTCACACTAAGTCATTTTTACAGAAACTTGGCAATATTTACTCAATAATGATTAGACTTTGACTTTTCCAGAGGAAATTTAGAAAAGCTTTAATCTGGGGTAGTTCTTACCTTGCACTGAACTCTTTCTTTTTTGTACTGTTCTGAAATTTTTTCCTAAAGCTTCTCTTCTACCTGTTCATTTGCTGTTTTTTCTTCTTTTTTCTCCAGTCTGGGATATTTATATTTGCCTTTCCAAAACATACTTAATGTTTACCTTGTCTTGACAACTGCTGTATTATTGTAATTTTGAAATGACTTTTTAAGAGCTGACTGAAGACTAGAGAAACTGACCACAAATAAGTAGGGATGCTTGTATTGGAAAAGACTGGGGTTTTATACATACATACATACATACATACATACATACATACATACATACATACATACGTAATTGAATGTCTACCTTTTTGTCTCATTATCTTCATTACTCTGCATTCAGATGGTGGGATAAAGCATGCATAATCATCATCATCAGATCCAGACAATCAGACAATCATTGTAGAGATTTCTTTTTTGTAAAGTGATGTAGTCTTAATTTTTACATCTTGGGTAGGAAAAAACAAATACTTTCAAGCATACCAAAGACAGAAATATTCCTTTAATAAACAGATGTGATCTATTGAAAGGCTGTAGAATGCATTTTAATTGCTGTTTTTTTCAAACATATTTAATTAGATCTGTGTAGTCTTGCAGAATGTGCTGGTTTTGGCTGGATAGAGTTAATTTTCTTCACAGCAGCTAGTATGGGGCTGTTTTGGATTTGTAGTGAAAACAGTGTTTTTTTGTTGATCATAGAGAGATAGTTTTGTTATTGCTGAGCAGTGCTTAGACAGAGTCAAGACCTTTTCTGCTTCTCACATCACCCCACCAGCAGGTAGGCTGGAGAGCCAAGAAGTTGGGAGGTGGCACAGCCAGGACAGCTGACCCCAGCTGGCCAAAAGGTTATTCCATATTATATGATGCCATTCTCAGCGTGTAAACCTGGGAGAAGAAGAAGGTGGGGACATCTGACATTATGGCATTTGTCTTCCCAAGCAACGGTTAAGTGTGATAAAGCCTGGCTTTCTTGGAGATGGCCAAACACCTGCCTGCCCATGGGAAGCGGTGAACAAATTCCTTGTTTTGCTTTGATTGCGTGTGAGGCTTTTGCTTTACATATTAATCTGTCTTTATCTCAGCCTGTGAGTTTTCTCACTTTTGCTTTTCTGATTTTCTCCCCCTCCCACTGTGGCAACTAAGTACCATGCAGCCCCTTGCTCAGTCCCTTCCCTCCCTCAGTGGGATGGGGAGGAGAATCAGAAAACAGTTAAAACTCTTGGGCTGAGATAAGAACAATTTAATAATTAAAATAACAACAATAATAATCTTAATATAACAGCAACAAAAAAAAACTGTAATGAAAAGTAGAGAGAAGGAGAGAGGAATAAAACCCCAAAGGAAAAAAAACCCAAACAAATAAGTGATGCACAATACAATTGCTCACCACCCGCTGAGCGATGCCCAGCCAGTCCCTGAGCAGCAATCAGCAGCTTGCGGCCAGCTCCCCCCAGTATATGTACTGAGCATGATGCTGTATGGTATGGACTATCCCTTTGGTTAGTTTGCGTCAGCTGTCCTGCTCTGCTCCCTCCTGGCTTTTTGTGCCCCTGCTCACTGGCAGAGCATGGGAAACTGGAAAGACCTCAACTTATAGAACAAGCATGACTTAGCAACTAAAACACTGGTGCGTTATCAATGTTATTCTTACACTAAATCCAAGACACCAGCTACTAAGAAGAATATAAACTTGATCCCAACCAAAACCAGCACTCAGAGCTACATTAAAACAAAGAAAAAAGAAATGGAAAAGACCAATTAGGTCACCTGGTCAGTCGCTTAGGGGGTCAGTAAAGGATTGTTCCTTACAGTGTACAATAATCATTTTATCTAATTACACAACTCCTAAGAACAGCCAATCAATACAATCTCTCAATTAAAAAAGCTTTTGATGAGTCTTTTTCAATAAATAAAGGTGTTTTGTTTCCTAAGAAAGTGAGCTATTACAGTTGAATGAAAGAGTAAAACCCCAAAACATATGTGTATTAAGTTTTTTAAACAAACTTCTGACAAAAGTCGGGTCTTCTTTGCCATTCTTTGTAGGTTCATGGACAGGATTGCATGAAGCACTGCAGTATGGAATAGTCAAGTGTATTAGGATAAAGGTTTGTGAATCAAGTAGACAATTGAGAACTAGCATTTTCTTTCCACCTATCAAATGGGATTTTTAAATTATATATCTGATGACAAGAACCCTCAGTTCTGGGGCGTCTAATTTTTAGCCTATCTGAGATGTCACTTACCGCAACAAGTTGTGTATTTCCCAGCATGTAGTTTTAGTATATATTTCACAGCAGATTGAAGGACAATATGAAATAAGTAAGTACACTTTGTGCAAATCACGAATCATCTTTTGCCCTAACAGAATCTTATTAACCGTTCAGTTATTGGTTTCCAGCTGAGCAATACTCTGCCTGTTTGTATTTTGGCTGGCAGCTTTGTTTTCCTCTTTTAGTCCACCCTGAGTATTCGCTTCCCAGTTAAACCAGAATAGAAAAGAAGCTAAGACAGGAGAACCTATGTTAACTCTGTTGTCTAAAGCTGAAATACGTATGACAGCCTGGATGCATTCTTGCAACTAAATGAGATTCTATTTGCTTTGCAGAGCTGTCAGTTTCCTACTGTTGTTTTTGGTTTTTTTGGGTTTTGTTTTGCTTTGTTTTGTTTTTGGTTGTTTTTTGTTTTTTGATTTTTGTTTTTGGATAGCACTTTAATGGACTATCTTGCTTTACCAAAGGTGATACTTTCTCTTGTGACTCAATGGCGTTCTCTTCTAATGAGATCTTTTCTTCTTGATTTTTTTCCCTTTGAGCATAAGCTCTGCAGAAAGTAAGTTTCCCAGCCATCTGGACTGATAAACTTTATCCTCAGTCCTTAAATAAACGTGTACATTCTTTCCTGCTAATATAAATGCGAGTTTTGTGTAAGTAAAGATGAAAGAATCGTTTCTTCAATATTTACATTATTTCCACAATGAATCCTCATTGCTGTGTATATATGTAGACTAATAATGTTTATAATGAAATTTTACAAGTTGTAACACAAGTCCAGGTATTACTTAACATGTAGAATCTCAGGAGATCCTTCACTCTTGGCAACTGATATTGTACCTGTTTCTGAGAGCTTTAATCTGTGTCTTTATCTGTTTGCTCATCTATGAAAAGATTAGCTCTTATAATAATTTACATTCTCTATTTCTTGTACATAGATGGATGAAGAGTTCCTGGCAGTCTGACAAGGACTAGGCATGTCAACTGGTGCTGAATTAAACAGACTTGTGTTTCATTTTGAAGGTCACCTCTGCATGGATACTTCAAAAATGAATAATTTAGGTGCATTTCTCTCCTTAAAAATTCTGAAGATTGTGTAATATGATTTATTTTATTGTTTGTTTTTTAAAGTACAGTATTCATACTTTAAAAAAATCTTGGACTTGTCAATGGGTGAGCTGCAGTAACTAGTTGCCACTGCTGCAAAAAATCACCACCACCACTAGTTTTAGCAATTACCAAATATTCATTAATTGAGATATTCCTAGCTAATTAGGAAAATAGATTTTTTTCTGCTTCTTTCTTCACTGTAGAATAGAGTTGTGATTGGTTAAAAATAGAAGAGAATCTAACTAGGGTTACTCAATTATAAATGAATATTGGAAACACTAATCTGGTTGATGCAATTTAGAATAGCCTTCAGGTTTATTTGCGTTGCATATCTGAAACAGACAGACATGCTGGAATGCTGGAGGTGGGTTAAAGTTGATTAAGCCTTGCAGAGCTGCACCACCTGGAGACTAGAATGCTTTGAGCCTCTGGATTCCAACCTTCATGGAACTTTCTCCCTCACCTATGCAATAAAGCCAGGAAAGGTACTTTCTTCTAGGCACATTAGCGGATTTGAACAGTTAACAATTGCTTTTGACTGTAAACGTTTGAATCTTGCATTCTATTTTTTTCTTCTGATTGCTTAAATTGGGACATAATTATAGTTATATGAGTCCATTACTGTAGTGTCTTTAGCTATACCTATACTCATAAACTAAACAGTGCAAGAGAATGTTCCTGGGTACTGGGGCATTGTTAGCATAGTCATTAGCATGGTTTACTAACAGGCTCTTTCAAACAAATTGCAGGCATGATTCATGAAGTAGCATGAGGCAGGGACAATTTCCAACAGGAAAATTGAATGAAGTCACCTGGTTTGGGAGGCTACCAGAGCCAGATGGTGCGCTAGATGTGCAGAAATATGATGGAATTAAGAATGGTCTGTACCTACAAAAGAAGGAGAGAACATTTATTTTTAATGATGACCTTTTTTGTCCATGAACATAGTTTTTTCCTTTTATTTCCTATTGGTTAAAATCCTGACATGTTCCAACAAATCTGTTGTGTTCTATTTTCTACTCAGGTACAAGTTACTTCATGTTTATTGACTCTTGTAGCTCCCGTTGTTAAAATATTTTTTAAGTGGGCCTATGTTCTGTAGGATTAAGATGTCAAGCACATTCACAGATGTCCTTTTTTTCTGGCTGACACTTTCATTGTCAGTAAAATTATTGTTTGTTACTGCCTTCCAGAATGGGTGGCAAGGGTCAATTTAAAAAGTGAAATTTGAACTGCATGAGTGAGAAAACAATTATATCCTCAAAGACTCATTATATTTCCATCATAGCATTAAGTTTTCATAAATTATGTAGATTTCATATTGGTCATGTGAACTACATGTAGGTCAGTTTTCCATATTTTAAAATAAGAGATACAGCATGATCTACTATAATATTAATCTATTTTACAGATTATAATCTTTCTTTTGCAGTATCCTTTTACCTATTGCACTTTTAAATGATCTGGAGGTCCTTGTTATTAATAGCAAAATGCAGTAATCATGCAGATCAGAACTCTTTCCAAACCAGAAGAAATGTCTCCGGTACACAAATAATAAACCTTGCCTACCATCTACAGTGCAAATGCTGTAACAAGGAGTCTTGTTGACTTGGAGTGTCTATTATGACAAAATTGTGATTATTATTGCACAGATCATTTAAGATCTATGCCAAAAATTAAATTTCTTGCTCCCAAAGCACATCCCATTTATTGTTAAAAGAAAAACATAGAAATGAAAAATCTGCACAGAAATACATGTGCAAAGAAAGACTACCTGGATTCTGCAGTGTTGTTTCAGTTTAAACAATTCAGCTTGATTAGCTAGTAAAATATTAGTTGTTCTGGATTATAGGAACTGAGAACTGTTTTGCTAATTAAGAAATTCAATTTGGAAGATCTTCTCAGTTGTAGCTTGCAGATATGTCTTATTTTCATGGAGAAATTTGCTAAGTGTTGAACAATTCTGAACCAACTTTTGTTGAGTCTCTAGTATCCGTATTCTTCAGGATCTTAGTAAAAGCTATAGAATTTAATTTCGTTCTTGTTATTCCCATTTAATTACAGCACCATAATAAAGAAGAAAATTACCTTTCTGGCTTTAAAAGGCAAGTTGGTGCTTTTTTAGTTTTTTGTTATATAGGTAAAATGGACTCTATAAAACCAAGCCCAACCAACCTATCAACAAGCAGCCCCCTTGCACTTGCAAATACACACTAAATGGAAGAAATACTAGGTTTTCTGGTTTTCTTACTGTAGCTGAATTTTGTTGCAAGAAAGGAAAGTCAGTAGTGGGTAAGTGTTGAAAAAATCAGGAACTCTAAAGATTGGAGGGCAGCTGTAGACAGTAAGACTAAAATGAAACCCAAGATGGAAGGACACGACACACGATGCCAAATATATCTCAGTACATGCAGACCACACTTTCCTTCCTTTGAAGTGACCTCCCCCTCAAACACTTTTTTTGCAAGAATCAGGAAAACTAACTGCAGTGTGACTTTTGAGAGTGGGAAGTAGGAAACAAGAGGAAAGGTAGTAAAAAATGTCTGATTAGAATTCTGGTTGGGAAACTCCTACCCATGCTGTTGGCTACCGCATATGTAATCCTTTCCAGTCTCTGAGGTACATATATGTACAAGTTAAATAATAAATTTATATTTGCTTTGAATGTTATGGCTTATAAATTATGAAATCTCAGACCACCTGCAATAAAACTGTTTTGTTGAATGAATAGAAATATTTAATAGGGGGAATTACAGATGAAAAATCCCATATAAAACTGAAATATAAAGTATGTTTTCATAAAGCTGGAGCCAACACTTACCCTCTCTTTAATTCTTTCTGAAATGTAAAAGCTCCACAATTATTTGTCTTTTTTAACTGTTTGCATACTCTTAGTCCAGCTGCTGGTGCAGGTGTGAGGAAGTGTAGTCTTGTGTTACTTCCAGTCCAAACATAAGGAGGAAGTAGGTAAAGATTAAGGGTACTGGGAATTCTCTCTTTAAGTTGGAAGTTCAAGAAGAACCACTAAGAAAAGTACTTTGTGGAACTAAGACGCTCCTTATTCTTGCAATATTGCAGAGAATCTTTATTATCTCAACTGGCCAACTGGCTGCTTCTTGAGGCTCCAGGATTTGGAGTCAATGGCAAAAGGGAAAAAGGAAGGGAGACAAAACCCTCAAGCCAGTTGTTTCAAAACCAGACGTAAAATTATTCAGATTTTTAAGACCAAAAGTGGGACATAAACCAGAAGTTTACAATAGAAAAATAGTTTTTTTAAAAACTGTACAGTTCCAGATCAGTTAAGAATAACATGTTGATACATTACAAATTATGTTTCAGTGGTATGTTTTAAAATAGTTTTATTATTGCAATGAAAAGAAGTTTACAGTGAATAAGGAAATTATCCTACAGTGCAGTATCAATTCAGATGGTACAGTACAAACAAAGAGAGCCAACTGGGTTGTAAGTTTATTCTGTAAAGTAAAAGAATTACTTTTTAGTTTTTTTTTTTAAGTTTCAAACTAATGCTAACTCTCATTAGGAAGTGGCTTTTTGAACCAGGTCTTACATGTGGGAGAAAGGCCACTTTTGCCTTACAAAAATGTTGTGTTAATTAGGCCTGACATTTAGGTCTAGTATTTACACTGTGCAGTTAAGTGTATTCCTGTACTATACCAACTGGTGTAGAGATACTGAAATAATGCTTCTGAAATAAAATAAACTCAACATTGTATGCACTGTTAATATTAGCATATTATTTTTCATACTTTTCTGTCCTGATGTCATTCATATAGATGGTATGATTTATTTTGCCTACATCATCCTTTTCCAGTGAGCGCTCTTGCGATCAGCGTGTCTTGATTTGAATTTCTCTGTAGCCTTCATATGATAGGAAAAAGTCCCCACAGAAAAATTGATACCTTAAAGATACATGTCAGGGAAGCCATAAATAAACCTCAGTGCAGTGATTCCAGTAGTAAATGAACACTTTTTTTTCAGTTAAGATTTCCCACCAAGTGTAACTTGGAAGGCAGGAAAAGAAGGAGAAGAGTAGCAAAAAAGCATTTTCTTGGAACAACATTTAAGCTATTTGAAAATCTCCATTGAAGGAGACTGAATTAGCATTATAGTAGTGGGATTTTCTCAATGTGATTGCAGTCAGGAAAAAGAAGATAAGTACAGAAAGATTTACTAGGAATAAATAAACTCTTGAGGAGTTGATGCAGATGAGCAGTGGTTCGAAATGGGTAGATCTATCAAGCTTGTAAAACCTGTTGTTAGAGAATTGTATGTAAAACTTATTAGATTGGTGAGTAACAGAATTTTCAGATACTGATTGCTACCAAACTCTTTAGCAAGCATTACAAATTATACTGATGGAGAACTAATCTGTTGTTTGCAATAGGGGAAAACATAGTTTTGATTTATTTATGGGGAATTGAAATTATATTTATAAATACATTATCAGAAGTTTCAGAAAGTCACCTGTATGTTAAATTTCCCAAAGACAGTTGCATTAAGCTTCTGTAGTCCAATGCTTAATTTAGCAAAGGGCAAGTTGATTGACACAAATATAAAATACCCTAAATTTGGAAGCCCTCTTTGTTTAATATGTAGACTTTCATACATTTGATGAATTTATATTTATGATTTTAGATGGCAGAGTCTCACTTTCATTAAATTTGTTTACCATAATTATGGAAGGCCTGTCACAATAACCATTAAGTTTGATCCATTTCTGTGCATTCCCACTTCTCTCTGCTTCCCAGAATTTTCATTCCAGCCACGAGTGCTGGTGTTCCTTAGTTGTACATCTGGTACAGTGTTTCTGACAGCAACATCACTCTGCAGGGACTGAATGTGCCATCTGTATGACACTTTCAGTATCTAATGGTTTAAGAGCTAAAGACTCATAACTGTCTGGAAAACTACATTCTCCAGGATGCTATACTTTTGGCCTCTGATCCACATTTTACCAACAAAGTATGTATTACCCAATGTTACAGCTCTGTGTTTCTTTCTTTATAAGTATGAGAAAGGAGGAGAGGAGGCACCTCTGGTTTAAACATCCAGGATGCCCTTATTATGTCTGGCTGCAGGCAAAAGTAAAGGAGAGAGATATTCAAAAAACCCTTGCCAAATAGGACCCTAAGAGATACTAATCCCAGCAGAAGAGCTGATTCTAATAGAAATGTAATGTGAAATCATCTTGTGAAAAGAGGAGTGTATAAACAGATGTTTAGCATTGTCTATAAAACATGCAAGTGTTGCCTTAAGCTACAGTAGTTAAAGGGATGAACCAGCATTTCCCAAATAAAGAACATAAGATGCCAAATGGAAGTCACAATAAAATATGCATCAGTAGAAAATTCTTACTCCTGTAGTCAAGACTTCCGCAAGACTTTTGCACTTGCCTGAACTTCAGTGTAATTATGGAGTAGTGAAGACGTAGAACCCTGTAAGTCAAACCAAGCCTGGTGAAACAGCATGGAAAAGATTTTCATCATAAATGTAACTCCTTTTTTTGTAGGATAAGGACAAAACATCATTTATGAGGCTCTAGCCTTATACAATGGGAAATATCAGTTAGCAGACCACTTGAATTATAGCCAGAAGAGAAAATTGTTGCTGGAACGTAAGAAGTTGCTGGAAAGTAAGAAGCTTTCAGATGGTCTTTCTTTTTTTTTCTTTTTTTTTTTCCTTGTTTTTCTTCTCTTGAATTCCTGCTGTTCATTAAGAACCAGTTTCTACTCATTGCTTGCATTAAGGTTTATAGATACATAATTGCTCCAGAAAAAGACATAAGCTCAAAGTGCTCATTATTTATGACTTTTTCTTAACATACAAGCTGAAACCGTTTAAAGTTAGTAATGCCGTTTACATGGAAGCAGTTCTGGACTATTTTATTTTTCTAATGACCATTCCTGTGGCTTATTTTCTCCTTCAGCCTGTATAGGCAATAAAACAAGGAACATTTTTTTGTTTTTAAATGTATGACTTAGATGCTTGTGACTTTGTTCCATGGAGAGCAATTTACAAATAGTAATAGAAGTGACTGACAAATGTATTTCTTTACAGAATGTACCAGCTAGTGGAAAAGATTTTAATGATCATTTGCTAGTCAATATTATTATTGCACAAGTATTCATAATGGAAGAAAAACAGAAGAAGAAAAATGTAATTAAGTTGAGACCATTCGATGTGAAACTTGTCAGTCCAGGTTTTAATTATTGTAAATCATTATAAATGAAGAGTTTTAGAGCTTATCCTAGAATTTGCTTACACCAAAGTAAATCCAGTTAGGGAATTACATACTGCAATATCATGTGGGTATATAAGTTTGAATATGACTACTGATGTTAGGTCTTCTTAAAATCTGTGATTAGCATAACAACTGTAGTTACCATTTGTCTACCTCATTTGTTTTGTTTTTTAACCTTCGCATCAGATGACTTTCACCCCTTGGTATATCAGTTCTCTGATGTAGCAATGAAACGTGTTTTCAAAATCAGTCAGTGATGAATACCTTGCTTTTTTGGGGAAGAAAATCTAACACAACTTGAAGGCAGAAGATATTCAGTGTTCAAAGTTTAGTCTGCTAAAACGGGCTCATTTAAAGTTTCTTAAATTGTTCACCTGAAAATAAAATCGCTGTAGCTTACAAATCAGATTTGAGAATCCTTTTTTTTCTTGGTTTTATACATTTGGAAAACAATGAGCTCACCAGAAGGACTACTAGAAACAAAATTAAAATGAATAATCAGATCGGTTTATGCTTCCTCCTTTAGCAGAGACCTTGTAAAGATGAATGCTTGAAATGGACATGCACATATGATAAACTGTGCAATTTGATTCTTCAGTGACAAACATTCATGTTGATGCTGTGATAGCACCTTCTTTCTTCTTGCTTCTCTCTCTCTTTCTTTTTTTTCTTTTTTTCCCTTTAAAATGAGGACAAATGTATATTAAAATGGCGTGTGGGGTATACCTTTCCTACTTGGAACAAGCTAATGTTCCCATTAGAAGTTTATTGCTCTCCAATGTCATTTGCACTTGGACTGTCATCCAAAGGAACTGGAGACATACTGGTACAACTGTTACCAGAGAGATGAAATTTCTTCATTGGCTGAGCAAAGACAGTATTGTTCTTTCACCCTCTTAATGTGAAGGACAGCCTAGAATTCATGGTCTGGCTGTCTTTCTGCTGCATATATAGTGTCAGTATGTCATACGTCTTTTTTCAAATGCAGAAAGGCTGGATTTTGTAATGGCAGGAGTAGAAAGAGAATTACTTGTAATTTGATGAGGTTGATATTAGCATGAATGCACTTTGATTAGTCTAGAATGGGATAAAATATGAGGTTATTCAACAACATGAATTTATTTTTGTAAGCCTTCTAATGCAGGATAACCAATAATAATAAAGTGACAGAAAGATGACAAAGTCATGGTAAAAATTGCTTCTGATCCATAACATCTTCTCAGCATCTAAAGAGAGCTTTATCTTCAAAACAGTGGTACTGATTTTGATGCAGAAGGATTACACATTATTTATCAGTGCTAATAGTGCACTGTATGGCATTCTCCAGTGCAACAGATGGCCTAGTACTGACTGAGGTGAACACCAGAAGCAATATAGAAATGACAGTGTATGTCAAATCTGGGAGTTGTACCTTCAAGGGCGATGTTGTCACATTGAAATTAAACTGTCTCCAAGGCCTGATCTAGTACTGGCCACAGGCAGTGCATTTCTCTGGGTACATGGACCTTCTCTATTGGGTTTAGCTGTTTCACCTCTGATTTGGTCCTGTGTCACTGTGCCCTAGGCACCATAGGCACACCCAAGGGAATATTCAGATTGTAAAACATCAGAAAAACTCTGGGTCTTTGGAAGATGATTTCAGCCACCTTGACTCATCTGGTATGTCTTGAATTGCATTGGAAAAAACAAGCTTACAATATTTTCTACCTATGACCTGTGTGCAACAGAGGCAAGGAAACAAGTATTTATTGTGTTTCTATGCTATTAGTTTAGCGCAGGAAGAAGAGAAAATTAGAGCAAATTCTAGGTGATGTTTTTATGGTAATATTTTTGGTGTGGCTTCTAGAGGTTGGATGGTGAAGAAGGAGGAAAAATCCACTACTAGATAACAATCTCTGCAGCTGGTCCTCTAGAGTGGTTGACTGACCTAGAAGGAAGAGTAAAGGATCTCAGAAAAAGTGTAACTTCTGGTTGCTTATGGGAGATGTGGGACATGAGAGAAGAGTGGACTCAGCATCACTGTGTAAGAGAAAGAACAAGCAATATTTTATTTCCTTGCTAGTACAGATGTATCCCAATTCAGATTGATTCTACTCTTTTGGTGATGTGTCTTTGACACTATCCCACATAATACCCTTGTTTCTAAAATGGAGAGGTATGGATTTGATGGGTGGACCACTTCATGAATAAGGAATTATCTGGATGATCACACTCAAAGAGTTGTAGTCAATGGCTCAATGTCCAAGTGAAGACTGGTCATGAGTGGCATTCCTCAGGGGTTGGTACTGGGACTGGAGAAGCTTAACATCTTTGTTGTAGACTTAGATACTGAGATTCAGTGGACCCTTAGAAAGTCTGCTGATGATACCAAGCTGTGTGGTGTGGTTGACATGCTGGAGGGAAGGGACGCCATCCAAAGGCACCTTGACAGGCTTGAGAGGTGGGCCATAGTGAACCTCATGAAGTTCAACAAGTCAAGTGCAAGGTCCTGCACTTGGGTCAGGGCAATCTCAAGAGCAAATACAGGCTGAGTGGAGAATGGATTGAGTCCAGCCCTGAGGAGAAAGACTTGGCTGTGCTGGTGGACAAAAAGCTCAGCGTGGCCTGCCAATGTGCAGTTGCAATGCAGAAAGCCAACTATATCCAGAGCTGCATCAAAAGAAATGTGGGCAGCCAGTCAAGGGAGGTGAATTTCCCCCTCTACTCGGCTCTCATGAGACCCCACCTGGAGTTCTGCGCTCAGCTCTGGGGCCCCCACTATATGAAGGGCATGGACCTGTTGGGTTGAGTCCAGAGGAGGCCATGAATGTGATCAGAGGGCTGGAGCACCTCTGCTACGAAGACAGGCTGAGAGAGTTGGGGTTGTTCAGCCTGGAGAGGAGAAGGCTCTGGGAGACCTTACAGCAGCCTGCCAGCACCTAAAGGGGCCTACAGGGAAGCGGGAGAGGGACGTTTTACAAGCACATGTAGCGATAGGACAAAGGGGAATAGTTTTAAACTGAAAGAGGGTAGATTTAGATTAGCTGTAAGGAAGAAACCCTTTACCATGAGGATGTTGAGATGCTGGCACAGGTTGCCCAGAGGAGCTGTGGATGCCCCATCCCTGGAAGTGTTGAAGGCCAGGTTAGATGAGGTTTTGAGCAACCTGGTCTAGTGGGTGGTGCCCCTGCACATGGCAGGGGAGTTGGAACTAGATGATCTTTAAGGTCCCCTCCAGCCCAAACCATTCTATGATTATATGATCTTCTATGCCATTTTACCAATCTGACACAAAAACCTGAGGACTTCTCTATGAAATTATTCCTCTGCTTCTTCATATTCCCACTGTTTTCTGGGATCTAATTATGAAATAATCATTATGCTTCCAGAAAAGTTTTTCCTTCCTGTTTCTTGAGTCTGGTACTTCAGGTCTTTGTGATCAGTTAACCAAAAAAGCCTTTGAATGGTATTTGATGTTCAAGACCTGAGCATCACAACAAATCCCTCTGGAAGTAACACTTTTTGTGCCAGTTTCCAGGTAGAAACTTCATCTTTGTCTTCAAAAATCACTTACTTACAAATTATTCAACATCAGCTTACAGGTGTTGAAGTATCATGTACATAAAGCAATGCCCAAGAAAGAAAGCAAAAAGGGATATTAAGGTTGGGAAGGTGAAAGAGTAGGTGAGAAAATTCTGGACTTTCATTCTTGTATTTCAGTATACAATTAGTCTTATCTTGGATCTGAACGTTGGTATTTTTGTCTTTTTGTAGATAGGAGTCAGACTTCTTGAGTTAAAACCACACTGGAATATTTAATCTATTGGATTTTACTGAGATATTTATGTATGTGTCTAAATTCAACTCCTATGTCTAACGATGTTAATCCCATCTCTCTCATGCGGGATTGATTTCACATACATAGGTGAACACATAAAGTTTTGAGAATGAAGCCTTCATGTTATGTATTGTTTAGCTTGCTCTTTAGCTTAAGAAGGCAGACATTGAGGAACAAAATGCTGACAATCAGTCATTAATATGCATCCATAAAATAGAGAAAGAAGAGAAGCTTTTGTGCAGGTGGTAGAATAGTCTGATCTGAAAATCCAGCTTCGAACCAAATGCTGTTACATTTGCAAAGTCTATATTTAGGCATGGTGTGTTCATTGATTTTTTTTCCTTATGTTAATGATGAGACTATGGGAAGCACAATCTGTACAAATTGCTAGAAGTATATTAAGAATGAATTTGGTTCTCCTCAAATTTGGTTAATGAAGTTTTCTTCCTGTCTTGTCGCTATGTAAGCTCTAGTCAAAACAACAATGAAACAGACAAGGTTTCAATCAGATACAATTTCCTATGTAAGCCAGTGTCTGCATTTGAGTGTAGTCTACCCTACAATTACACTCTGACACCAAGAAATTCAAAGACAATCTGTTTTTCTAGAATTAATTCTAATTAACACTCCTCCATACATATATGTCAGCAATAGATAGTTATTCTGCTTACATTTCTGTGAAAATCAATAGATCACTATTTATGTCACATTATTTTGAAATGAAATGGAACAAGTTCTTAAAAAACAAGATTAGTCAGCATGAGTTTGGTACCATGCTCTGGATGATGCTCTGTTTGTGTTGAGAAAGGAATGTACTCTGAATAATTAGGAAAGGTTCCACTGAATTTACTCTGAATAATTAGAAAAGATAAGGTGGGCACCTGAAGGAGATAAGGAGACCATCAAGTCAGGAAATCATTGAACAAAGAAAACTGAAAGGTCTACTCCACCTATATCCCACCTATTGTGAATGGAATGATTAGGTGTTAGGTGTTAAAATCAAATGAGTATGTATGTAAAGATGTTGCGTAACCTTTCACAAAAACTGTATAAAATACCTAACTGTTCACAAAAACTGTATAAAATACCTAACTTTTCACTGAAAACTTTGGAGCTAGTTTGGTGCGAATCAACTAGCTGCCCAACGTTGCACAAAATAAATACCTTTGCTGCTTAATAACAAAATTGTTCTCTGAGCTGTTACTCTGTGCTGGTTTGGCATTAGAAAATTGCCTCATGTCTTATTATGAGAAAATGACTCACAACTTTTGTTGTAGTTCTCCAGCATGGTCTATGCTAGTTGCTGAAGTCCTTGCTTAGCCTCATATAAAGGTAGTAGGAGACAACCCTAGGCTTAGCCACTATGAGTGGTTCCTCCTAAAGGGTAGGAATAAGAGGTGGGAGTAAGGGTGGACAATACGTATCTTAAAGAAGAGAGAAAGAAAGAAATCAACTCAGAGGAATCTGTAGTAGGTTTATAGAGGCAAAGTGTCTTTCCTTTGCTAGCAACTTTATCTGCTCCACATGGGACTGTAGTCATTTAACATGCAATGTGCCAGCTAGGCCTGGTCAGAGAGTTTTCTCCTGAGAACAACTCCTTAGTTACTCCTGAGAAAATCCCTCTGCCAAGCTCCAGAAGTGGACACTTTCAAGAGGCCTTCCAGTGCTCTGAGAAAAGAAAATGCATTAGGTAGTGTACATGTCAGTGTATTCAGACTCATTTTCCATTAAGTGGGAACAAATGCTGAAGCACTGCAATTTATTTTTATGAGGAAAAATTTAATGCATGTGAAAAGCTCTGGTCATGTTCTATTAAATACAATTATTATTAGGGTTGCCTATGTCTGGCAGTTATTTAGACAGAAATTTCTCTTACTTGGACTATCACACTTTTAAAAATAATAATGAAAAATCAATTCCTTTCTTCTGTTGAAGTCTAAAATTTTGATGGTGAGTACAGCCAAGATGCTACATATTTGGAGAAGTTCAATGAGTTTCTGTATCTAAGTGTCATAACTTAGGTACTTCTACTTCAGGTTTCTATTACTAGGAATCCTATAATTAAAGAGAGTGTTATTCCCGTAAGTGTTCATCTTCTGATGCTGTTTCCCACTTGGAGTCATCTTTTAGTTGTGATATTACTGTATTCTCTCAAGGTAATCAGAGGTAAGAATTTCAGGTGGGTATAAATAACAGAAGACGGACTTACATACTTCACTAGAGTAAAAAAAAAAACCCAACCAAAACTACTAAAAAAAAATAATAAAAATATCCCCAAAACATTTTTAGGACAAAAAACGACACTGTTGGCTGTTCTTTCCACTTTCTTCCTTCTGAACTCCCTTACTTTTTCTCATAAAATGCTGACTAACGATGAGACTGGGCTGAAGATTTTGAACAGTTTGGAAAAAGGTGGGCTCACAGACAAGCTAGAGCAGCTGTTGTGTTATTGTTATTAAAACTATAAGTATGAGCATTAGTAAGCATAATTCACTGAAATATCAGACACTGTGACTGAATTAATCTGCCAGGGAAAGATTTAAAACTCTTTTATGTTTGGTTGCAGTGTGTACATATGTGAATTCTATTTATGTGCTACTACAAACTGCAGCTGACTCAGAGGATGATTTGTTTGTGAAAGTAGAGCCCGAATTTTTCACAGATTTGGTGCTGGGAAATTCACAACAAGGCTGCCCCAGTTACTTCTATTCTTGGTTTGCCCCTTAAGGAACAGTTCGCTTTGTAATAGAGGGGAGATATCAAGATGACCTGTCAAACTGTCATTTTGTGTGCCTGTCCTGATACTTGCAGTAACATAGCCAAAAGTGATACAAACACAAGGTTAGCATGCCAGAAAAGACAGCGTGAAGAACAGGACTTCCCTTGTGATTGAAAAGCTAGATAACTAATTAATTTGCTACCTCTTATCCATTATACTTAGCTATGGTATGTTCTCTGAAAATATCTGATAGTGTAATTACAATAGCACATAGTTGGAAACTACCTTTTAACTTTACAGTTCAATATACAGAGGATTGCTCTGTGAAGTACAGTCCCTACCATCACAGCGTACTATATACTTCGCTTTAATTCCTAAGGCATTTTTTCAGTCAAGCTTTCCACAGGAATGTTGATTACCTGTAAATGAACACCAAAGCATAAAAAGAACTTGTTCAACAATGCTACAGTTGTGTATAATGCAAGTAATTCAGGTTAATGAGTCTCATTTTCTCATGATTTTGTTTGTATTGGATTGCTTTATGAAATTTTGTAAATAATAATAAAAATAGAAACAATGATGAAAATTTCTTTCCAGTGACTAAGTTTTCTTACAGCATATTTCAGTTTTTGAAAAAACAATTGCCTCGACCTTATTTTAAACACAATTTCTTTTTTTCACCTGTAGACTGACAAATTAATCTTCCTTATTGTTTTGTGGCTCTTAAGGATAGCTGGAATGACAGACAGTGTACAGTACAAAGACTTCTGTCAGACCTGTATTGAAATACAGATTTTTACATTGGCATATGGAAGAAGAAGACAATGAACAAAGAATTCTTTCATTAAACAAGAACTCTTTCAGTACTGGGTTAACAACTCTTTAGTTGCAAGGATTTTTTTTTTATTTTATTTTAGCAGAAAAGAAATAAAATTCCTCCTTATTATATGTCATTTAGAAAAGCAATTAACAATTTAGTGTTGCTACTCTTGGGCTCAGTTTGCAAGTTCTTACAAAGAGTTTCTGAATGAGAATATATTTGCAGTACTAGTTACAACAAAGAACGAGAGGCAAGGTAATACAGGTTGATTCTGCGCATAAAATACATGGCATAATTAATTTCCCTGATAATACCATATCACAAGTAACAGTACATAACCACAGACTACTGCGTATAACAGAAAACGTACAAAATGACTGACAATGTTGTGTCTCAGATCCTCTGCTTGTCATAGCTTTATATCATAATTTTCACACAGTTTTTCAGAGAAAATAGAGCTGAGGTTTGTCTAATATACTCATGTATTTTCATCCTCTTTCTTCCTATGAAAGACCTGTCAGTCCAAAGCTGTTTGCTGCGGACACAAGTTTACAGTGAGGAGTCAGTATACTTTGGATGACTGTCATGCAGCTGTGATTCACCAAAACCAAGACAAGTGATCTAGTGAAGAGGAACAGCAAGATGCAGTGTCTGTCATACTGTCTCTGTGTCAATGGGGTGTTTCTATTGTCAATGCAGAACAGAGGTGTCTAGTTGGAATGGTTTGTCTTTTTGGCGTGCCGTCAGGTCTTCACAAAGCCTCTGCTAGAGGACTGCACATCTGGAAGCAAAGGCATCCCAGGCTTTACACTGTTCTCCTACTTCAGCGTTAGTCATTCAGTCCATGAAAAGAGGCTGAGAAGCAGAGAACGGCAAACAGTGATCTTGGTCTTGAGTACACTAATGTGTTTTATGTCAAGATTTCAGTTTAAATGCATATGTTAACTTTAATGGACAGGATGTTTACATAAACATATGCAGGCTTGCAAGATGGTGGTCTTCCTCAGAGATCAAAATTATAGCACCTTTTTTTATTAAAACCAATGAGAAATCAAATGTATAGAAAGATGTTTGCCAGCAACTAAGTACCTCACACCCACTCTTTCACTCCCCTCCCTCCAGCTCCCAGTGGGATGAGGAGGAGAATCAGAAGAAAGTAAAACCTGTAGGCTGAGGTAAGGAGTTTAATAATTAAAATAAAATTAATAATAATAGTAACAACAACAACAGTAACAATTGTAATGAAGAGGAAAGAGAGAGGAATAAAATCTGAGGAGGGGCCCTCGCCCCCCACCTGCCCCAAAAAAGCCCCAAAATCTCACCAATGATGCCCCTCTCCCCAACCCAACCCAACCCAAGCCCACCAAAAAACCACCCCCAAAACCAAGTGATGTACAATATAATTGCCCACCACCTGCTGACCGATGTCCAGCCATTCTCTAGGCAGTGATTGACAGGTCCCAGCCAATTCCCTTTAGTTTATATACTGAGCATGGCATTCCATGGTATGGATTGTCCCTTTGGCTAGTTCAGGCAGCTGTCCTGGCTCTGCTCCCTCCTGGCTTCTTGTGCACACTGGCAGAGCATGGGAATGTCCTTGAGTTAGGGTAACCACTATTCAGCAACTACTAAAACATCAGTGTATTATCAATATTATTCTTATACCAATTCCAAAACACAGCATTGTAACAGCTACTAAGAAGAAAATTAACTCTATCCCAGGTGAAACCAGGACAACGTTTAATTAAAGGAAGTCAAAATGGTCTTCTATTTGTTCAGTGTTTCCACAATTCCAGTTATTAATCTGTCAATAACAGAAGCTATCAGTAGCAGGATACTTACAGTATGTAAAACAAGAGAAAATTGGAAAAAGTGTACTATTGCAACAGAAAAACAAAGTGTTAGAACAAACTTCTTTTTGTGGGAAGGACAGGTGTGAACAAAAGTAATATCAGATACTGAAAGCCATGGTTTTGGTACAGAACATCAACATGAAATGGAGAGAGGGAAACTTTGGGGTCCATTAGAATGTCACGTTGCTCAGCTACACAACTGGAAGGGCATGGCAGGAGGCAAATTAGCTCCAGGTGCTTCTCTGACATAATGTCAGGTAAGAAAACAGGTTTCAGCAATAATCACAGCATGATTCCCCTTCTACGCTGGAGCTCCAGGAGTGGCAAGCAGCTCAAGTTCTGGGACTGCCTTCTGCTGATGTTACCATCAGACATTTATAGTCTGAACAAAGCTGTTGCCTGGAGAAACCCTGTTGATCCTATTCTTTTTCAGATGTTCATGCTGGAGGCTTCTTGTAGTGTCTCTACTTGCATGTTGTGGTGGTGGATCTGGGGATGGATGGATACTTGTAGGTTTGTTATGTGCTTATAATTTATATACCAATATTTCTGTTTTTAATAAAACATCAGACAACAGCTACAGATGTGTCAAGAAGTCAAAGAGATATGTTTCACTTATCCTTTGTATAAATAGATAAGGCACAGTAATCAAAATATGACCCATCAAGGCTACCCATCTAAACTTGCAGGTCAGAAGCAGACTACAATGTAATTGCAGTGGTAGCAATGAAACAGTGTTTATTGAAAAATATCTATTGATGATGATACACAGTGGATATAGGACTCTGCTAGCATTCTGCTGTGGAAGAGTTGACTGTATTTCTGAAATCAAAATAAATAAATGCAATGACTAAATGAGGATTAAAAAACCATATTCATGTTATCACACCAGCTTTACCAAGGTAAGAAACCATACCAAGTTCAGAAATTATCTGGAATAATTGTATTTTGTGTTTGCTTAATCTTCTTTCAGAACAAAGACATTCTGGGCAGCATGACCTGCTAATAGCAAGTTACAGCTCTAGGTCTTCATTTTTAGAAATGAACCTTCACCTGGTTGCAAAGCCAAATAAAAGGCAAATTTTGTTTGTGTATGAATTTGTTAAACTAAGGTGAAGGTACAGTTTCCTCTGTAGATTTGCACACTAAAAACAAAAGCAGTACAGGAAAGGAGACATTTACCCTAGAGGCACTGTACTATGAGAGATTTTAGAGTAGTAGAAAAAACACATCTCTTTAGAACATCTACGTCCTCTTCAAAAGGAAAGTATTACATTAATGATCAGTTGTATACCCTGTGAGGAAGTGTTTGGGGCTAAAGCAGCTACCCAAGCTAATAGTGAACAGATGTACAGAATTTCTCTTGTGATAGCTGACTGCTTAAAGCAGAAGGTAGAAACAACTTTTTTGCTACAGTTCCAGAATGCAGGAAGCTACTTTATTTTTAGTTTTGCTGGTTTTCTGACTCCATTTATTGCATCACTTAGATCTACCTGTTGATTTGGAGCAGTAGTGGAGTCTGAAGGAAATCTCTCAATCATTTCCAGTTACTGAGAGCTGGTTCAGTTCACAGAACTTAGGCATGCATTAAGTAGTTTTCTTTACAAAAAAGAAAAAAAAAAAGAAACTGTAAACTTCAGTCCATGTGTGCACCAGATGTGTTCCAACTTTTCACTGGAATTTTAGGGTTTGGCTGGTTTTTTGGACATCATTGCTACACTTATGTGGTGTGCTATACCAGGAGACCAGACTAAATGTGTCTGAAGAAAAAGGCCTGAGCTGAAAATAATGTAGTTGTGGGGGCCAAGCACCAGCTGCTTCAACCTAATGATCAGCTCCTTTTTCACTTAATTAATGTAGACATAACATAGACATACCCCAGGATTACCCAGGACAATTCTAGGCAGTCAAACAAATCAGGAAACAAACTGTAGATTGAGGTACAGTTAAAATTTCTGCTGTCAATAACATCCCAAGTAGTCTGGTATTTGAGACTATGTGTCTAGGATGGGCAGATTTGCTCCTTGTAATTGCAAAATTAATTTGAAGATCACAGATTGGAAATGTATGAATGGAATCCAGTTTCACTGAGTGTCTGGAGAACATATTTAAAATGTCAGCATCATTACTTTATAGATGACATAAACCTTAGTACTCTAGGATAACTTCACTGTCACATTATATGTAGTATTTCAGTTTTAGAGTATTTGTCCTGGAGAATAAAAGGCTATTTTCACCAGCAACAGCCTCGGTTTAGTGAGTGATTCTGCAAACTTCCAATGGACAACACACATCTGAGTTCAGGAGGTACTTTTTGGAGTAAAAAGTTCATTTGACTGTTTAAATATTCAAGATTTGGCCCTTTTGTCATCCAGTGTCAAATGCAGTTAGATTTAGTAAAGTGGATTAGGGTGTCCTGAAAAGAGGACTGAGACCACCAGATCCATTTTATTTCAGCTGAAACCACCAGATCCATTTTATTTCAGATGGGAAGCACTCACCAGATGGTAACAATTTTGACAACTGTCAATGAATATGAAAAGATTTCTGTGCTAAACTGTCTGATATTATCAATCTTTTGAGCAAGCCAGCCTCAGAAGTGGCTTCATTTTCATTTTAGCTTTAACAATAGTTCTGCACCAAGCTAGAGATCTGTCTTTTTGTTAGTTTAGATCAAATAATTTTTCAGGTTTTAATTTTCATTATGAACAGCCTTTTTTTTTTTTTTTTTTTTTTTTTTTTAGAAAACAGGTTGAAATACAACTATGAAAGAAACAATGTCATGAAAAACAATAATTATTTTCCTAAACCCAGTAACTAGCAACTTTTTAAAAGTGATGAGGGATGGTATAATGCTTTAACTATTTTCTGTGTAAATTTTTTCTGTTTTTAAGAAATGGCTGTAAGTTAGGGGAGGGGCTGGAAGGACTGAGAGCTCTAGCTTATGAACTTGTTAACAACAGCAGAAATAATAGTGGAGTCTTTCTGAAATGAAAAATATAATTTATTCCACAGTAATGGGGAGAAATGCAAGATATGATTATGACACAGCCTTCACAGACTGAATTAGTGACAGATTAATGAAGAGGAAAAGAAATGCATTGTGAGAATCATGAACTCATGACAGCTATGTCATCCTTTTTGGGAAACTCACCAGTGAAGTCTCCCTATGAGACTAGAGTAAGAGTGTCATTAGCTCAGCATTGCCTTTTTTCTCCCACTACAGACTTCAGTTTTTAAAATAATTAAAGAATAATGCCTGAATCTCATCTGAATCACTTTTAAGGTTTAACTTGCTGAACCTATTCACAGACCTGCACTTGTAAAGGAGACTGAACAGATCTGCACAACTAATTGTGGAGTCTTACATAGATGCTGCTTCTCCCATATCAATACCAATTAAGTCTGCCCAGAGTGCATCCCATGTAATTTTAATAGGGACAGAATTTTTAATCTGGTAAGGTATTTATCTGTGTGTATGAATGCACTTTTCCAGTAAGACTTAGAGGTTTGTTCAGGACCCTGACTGACTAAGATTTCTACAGAAGTTGTTTAGCCATGAGAATTGTAAATATTCTGTTCTTTGCTAGAGTGACTTTGTTTCATTAGCATAAATAAAAAATAAAGCATAATAAGACAACGTTGCTTAATGTGTATGTATACAGAAATACTATTATAGGCATCTGGCAATTGGTGGGAGATGGTAAGAAGAGAACAGGGAATGAGGTGTATAGAAGCAGCACTGGATTCCTTTTTGTGATGGGAGCTTCGGTTAAGTTAATTTTCCCAGCATAGCTTAGTACTTTCCATTCTAGATCTAAGGAAATTTTTTAGGCACTAGTCTTCAAAGAAAGACTAGTGTCTGAACAAGTATCAGGATATTATTAATACTTTTATTTATATTTGGCAACACAAAAAGGTTTTACATATAAAGGTGAAAGAAAATGCCTACTTCAGGCACTTGGGAAGTAGATGAGTAATACATGGGACTGAAATACTCTGCAAATTCTAACCAACCTCAATATTCTTCGTTTATTTCAGTCAACTGCTGAAATGCTGCAAGTTTGCTGTACTGTTTCAGTGTTTGCCATTCCTACCACATAGAGGCACTAACACAGCTGAGAGAAAGAAATGCTCTCTCCATCAAGTTCTTTTTTGTATCCCACCATCATGTGGCCAGTAAGGCTGACAGTGTCAAGATTTTATGCTTTTATTTGAAGCGGTTGCTCATCTAGTAGGAGCTGGGTAAAAAATAATTCAAATTTTACAGTGTTCCCTGCACATACGCAGCAGAAAGCAGTGAAATCACCTTGAATATCCAGAAGTCACATACAGACAACAGTATTAACTATAGCAATTTTTAGATCTGCACCATCTACAAAAAATGCTAGCCTATGTTATTAGATAACATTTTTTGCACTGTACTTCATTACTCGGATGGCAACAATGATGGAAACTGACTAGTATGTGACGCTGTATCATTCTGACTTTTCTTAGAACACTGGACATAGATGATTTTTGAAGCATATATTGTTTTCCTTGAAAAAAAAGATCTCTATTTGTGTGCTAGAAATTAAAAATATTCATTCCAATCAAAGATGGAAATATTTTAGAAGCACTAAGTATTACTGATTGCGATATTTTAAGGTACATAAAAGTGGCTAGCATGTTTTATTAGATGACTTTTATGACCAATGCTGAAAACTTTAGATGCATCTTGACTAAAATAGGTCCACTAGCAGCTAAGTCCCTGATTTCAGAAATCTAGCTGTGTTTAGAAACTAAAGCTTGTGTTGTGTTTTCAGAGAATGGTGCTGGTCAGCAGTGGTAACATGTTAATATTGGCTTGAACTAACTCTGTGATGATGATGATGATGATTTAAGAGTACTTTAATTGCTGTGAATTTTTATGTACGTTATTAGGCAATGTTACAGTTAGAAAATATTTAGATAATTTACAAATTATACTCAAAAAGTATTCTGACATAGAATTGACTGCTCAGACCATTCCTAGATGATGTAGTATGAACTTTTAGACCACACTAAACGTTCAAGATAGTCTGAGCACTTAAATTGTTTTATGATGGCATAAGTGCTTAAATTGCCTAAAATCCTCAGAGTAGTGTATGATTTTAAGGCACATTAAGTCCTCTGGTGCCATGATTGCCTAAACCACCTCAGATTCTTCAAATGGCAAAAACTTTCAAATCATCTTAAATAACAATTGGGGTGGCATAAAGGCTTAAACTGCTCTATGGAGGTATAAATGCTGAAACCACTAGTAGACTAATTTGAAAACTGTTAGCTTTAGAATTTATGTAACTTCTTAGAGACTGCTTGGTCATGAAAAGAATACTAAGAAACTAATCCTGATAATGCATTATATATAGTCCTGCCTTAAATCTCAGCTCGAAATTCTTTGATCATATTGAAAGGTGCTGCAGACACTTGCTAAAGTGCATCTCTAAAAAACATCTTCCAGAAATGCAAATTATACCTGCTGCGTTTGCTTCTTACTGCGGCTGCTAGTCTTCACTGAACAGCTAACGTCACGTAAAATTATGATGCCTGACCTTATGCATGACCATATCAGTTTCTCCTGCTGTAAGATCTCTTTCTGTTCCTATGCAGAGGGAACAAAACCTTACATGTGCACTCAGAACACACAGGTCATCACCGCAGTAAGCAGAGGTATATGGCAAACAAAGAAGGATAAGGGATCTTGTGCTCCCTTTCCACAATGTGTCGGGTAGGCTACCCACCAATCTGCTAGCTGGTGGGAGTTATGAGTGGTGACATGGCTCCTCAAAATGTGGCTGCGGTGGTGTTAGCTGCCAATCCCCCCTTGACTCGGCAGGACTCCATGACTGCTCTTGTGTTCTGTAGTTGCAAAAGACTTGTACACAAAAGGAAATGAACCCCTGATGAACTCTTTCCTCAGTATTTCTTCTAGTAACAAAGCACAGCTTGTCAGAAGCCATCTTTAAATATAGATGAAGTAGCTGGAATGAGTATGTATGTTCTTTGCAACAGTACGTTCTAAGAAAACTAATCAGTAAAATAGGACATACCTGTTTAGTCCATCTGCAGGGCTTCTTCCATTCCATGATTATGGGATCAACTATGAAATTTATAAGTGAGTGATGAGACCTTTTATCTTTAAACAAGGACAATGAAGGCATCTATAGTAATAGCTTTAAACTTTGTAAATAACAATCCACAGTATAAAGTCCAACATGACTTTGAGTAAAACCACTTAGGGTAGTTCTAGAAAAGGATACTGGAATCAGTCTAAGAGAATGATCCTAAGACTCCCATGTAATCCTTAAACCAGCTGAGGTTTCTGCAGCAAAACACTAGAATAATTTACTCTTTCCTAAGTCAGTCTTTTCATGGCTGGCCTTGCCAGCACCCAAACTCACTTAAGTTTAATCAGGCTTTCAAGTAAGCCTTTTGCTACCCTACATGCCCCATCTAAGAGGCTGCTATGGAAAAATTTAGCTACCCTGGTAGCCATATGCAAATCCTAGTGGTTGCCCCACACACATTCTAAGCCAGGCAGGAGACAGGATCTTTCATATAAATACAACTGTTACATAAAAGTGGGCACAGCACTAGTTTTACTAGTCTGTGATGTAATTGTGAGCTATCACTCTCTCTTATTTCTAAATCTAGGTTTGGAGCAAAAGCCAGCTACCTAAAAGTAAGACATTGTGGTTTGGAGGACTGCTGTACCTTATACCTCTTTCTGGATATTAACTCTGTAGGCATCTTTTCTGTTCTTCTGGCTCAGGTTTCAGCCCATGTCTCAAGCATGGTTTCCTTAAAACATTAAAGTTTTCTTCTTCCTGCTATTAGGTATATTCTAGCTCCAGTTTGCAAGAGGTTAGTTCCAGGCAGAAAATTGGGGTTTGGAGAAAAAGACAAATAGAGCAGGACAAAAAATTACAGAACTCAAAATACACCCTACAGACATTTTAGAGCAGCTGGCTGAACGATACTCAGATAAAGCTGACCAAGACAACATAGGACATATAGCTCTATTCATGTAAAATGGAGCTAGGCGTGTCTTTCTGCCCCAGAGAAACACGAAGATAGAAACGGAATACTCCAGAATTTAATACTACAATGTATAGGGAGCTCATATACATGTTGTGGTACATATGTACAGATGGAGCTATGCCATATGAAAGAGCATCTACTTCCATACAAGCTGAGTAACAAAGCAAGTTCCATTGGCATTACATATGCTACTGCATAATTTCTAAACACATGATTATTATAGTAGCAACTATATTTTGTGTATGTGTAACTTTGAAGCTGGTAGTCATGAGCCTACATCAAGGGAATCAGACCCATCATGAGTTAAACAGCTCCTTGATTTTTAATAGCAATTGCTCTGTATCTTTTGTTTCATTTACCTTTGTTGAATGATTCAGGACTTCATTATCTGTTCTTGGTTTTGTTACCAAATGCAAATGATTTTGGAGTAACATAGATGTACTTGGTTATGATTGTAGCAGCACTCCATTAGTATTAACGTTCCTTTCCTGAACATGTGCCACATGGATAGCTTTGTCTCCATAATGATAAGATTGATTCTGTAAAGTAACAAACCCAGCCATTGCAAATCAGCAGGTATAAATTGCAGGTGATTTTTAACTTCTGTAAAATAAGCCTGAAAATTTATTTGGATAGCAAGCTCTTATCTGAGGCTGGATTCTGCTAGGTTATATTGTTATTGTCAGTGAAGCAGGAGGAAAAGATGTTGGCTCATAAAGAGGGACTTCTTTTTAGTTGTATTTTGATCATTTGGTAAAACATATACTAACTGATAGGAGTATGAAGCTGTATGAAGACCAGTTAATTTCCATTCTGTAGACAACTGCGGTTATTGTGGGTGAGTGTAGGCACAGGTCTGAGAAAGTAGTGACCCTTAATTGCTCTTCCTCAGGAGGAGATCGGAGAGGCAACTCAGAAACGACCAGACCGTACTAGTGTCAAACAACCACTGACCCCTGCCAGCTCATTACAAGCCAGTTCTCATTGCTAAATGGCAATTTAAAGGCAAAGTAGTGAGACTATCACATGCAGTTGGCAAAACAACCATGTTCCTTATTCAGTCCTATTACTGGTGTACTGTCTATGGAGTTGGAAGAGAGGGGATTTTTTTTCTCCATGTACTTACATAGTTTATGGAGTTTCCTTCCTCTGCATTTTAAGTTCTCAAGTTGCCGTCTTGACAGACCACCTGACTTGATAACAGACAACGTAATTCTATTAATACATTATTGTGGGTTAATCTAAAATCTGCACATTAGCTGTACCAGATATTCACAGATGTAACAGTGAATACACCAGTTAGATAACAGTGCTGATCAAATTTTCCTCAGGTATTGTTTTATTTAGTTAGTAGCATTAGCAAAAAATATGCCACAGTATATAGGAGAATTTTTAACACTGGGTAGTCAAGGAAGCTGGCTTTTATTTTAAACAATGAGTGTCAGCCCATTAGCAACAATTTAGGGAATTAAAAATATGTCATTCACATTTTCTGGTGAGTGGGTGTTTTTCAGTCCCCTTCAGCTAAACTAGAGAGCTCCTGCTTGAATCATTGATTTTTCCAGTTGGCTGAAGAAATAAAATAGTTTTAGATTAAGCAAATTTAATTTTATTTTATTTTTATTTATTTTTTTTTTAGCTGAAGAAAATAAAAAGTTTTGGTTGACATACATATTTCTTTTTGTCTGGGAGCATTTCTAAAAATAACAAAATGAAATGCCACTCTTAAAATCAATGACTGTGTAGTCAGTTCAGGGAGAACACCCTAACTTCCATCCAAACAAATTTAATGAAAGCACTGGGATCTTTACAAGGAATGCTCAGTCTCCTTAAGATTATAATTAGCACATTCCTACCAAAATAATTTGGAAAGCAGTGGTATGAATGTTTTAAATGAGTGAGTACTTTTTTTTTTTTTTTTTCCTGGATTAAAATGTCACTGACTTTAACCCTTATTTATAAACCCCAAAATGTCAGGGCACCCAAGAACTTAATTTTTTGGAGAGGAAAACACTTGTAAAAAATGTTTCTTTCCATAGCTTAGTAAATTGTAACCAATGCAAACTCATTAGAAAAACCAATGTTCTTTCAGTTACTGAAATTTCGGAAAAAGAATTTCTGAAATGTAATTGCCTGAATGTGAAATCGTGACTGACCTTAGCAAAAATCACTGAAGTTACAATTTTCAGTACAAAAGGTGAACAACAGATGCTCAGCAGCATGAGGGGCTAGCTAGAAGCTAAACTAAGCAGTGATGAGAGATGAAACAGCATGGGAACATCCAAGTGAACTCCAGCTTGGAGTACAGAAGTAAGCTCAGTGTGCAGCAAGAAGGAAATGGTGCTAACACCAGTGTTGTTTCAGCACCTGCAAACATGTCCTGTTGTGAAGAAGGTGATGTGGTAAGGCTTTGTGCTCTTGCTCTTTGCCTGTCTGCAAACATGTGAGAATAAAATGTTCCCCTCTGGTTAGCTCCTTTGATCACCTGGTATTCAGGGTGTTTGAGTGTTGCTGCAAACAGCTCACTCATGCAGCTCAAAAAAATAATGAGGGAAACAGGAGCATGGCAGGAGGACAAACCGACTGCAGCTAAAATTTATTGTGTGGATTAGTTGCTCTGCAGACCTTCATTATAAGGCTAAGAAAAAGTGGGCACAGTCTAACAGCTACATAATTGAGCTCTAGTACAAATGGTGCTATTTGCAGCAGCTGTAATACTTATGAAAGGAGCTGCTTTGTTAAAATTCATAAAAAAGTTGGAGTGTGGGAGTTGTCATTTTGTAAAACTTATGAGTAACACCCCATGCAGCCGTGAAAGTTTGGCATACTTTTTTTGAAAGTTGTCACACAGTTTAGGGAATTCAGTCCAACAGGAATTGTATGAGGACAGACAAAGAACATCACTGGACAGTTGACTTCAGACTTTAGAAGCAGTCTTCAAACTGTCTGAGCTTTCTCCTGTAAACTCAAGATCATAACAGGGCTTTCTGCCAACTGTGAAAAAAGGTTATTCCGAATTTCAGATAAAATTATGGATTCAGGTATCAATCAGGATGACCTTTGCTATTTCTTGTTTTCTTCTTTTTTTTTTTTCCTAATTTGTTTTGAGTAGCCACTTGAATTTTCACATGAATGTGAGTTATGTTAAATACATTATATGCTGTGGTTATAAAGTGTTCTTTCCATTCATCACTGCAAGCAAGCAGCAGCATCTACCAACCTAGAAGGATTAAAAACTTCTATAAACAAACACATTAATTTTATTGTACTTATACATCTGTTAAATTGGTGCAAAGGAGGACACTACTATTGGAATAGTTCTCTTGTTCTGGGGAACATGTTCACATAGTCTTTTCAACATGGGATAGAAAAGCTTCTCCCAAAGCAGCAAAAGCAACAAAGAGAAAGGAATGCCAGGAACATTTTGCAAGGAATTCAAACTGCAGTGTCACCAAAATCAGGACCTTTAAGTGCACTGCAGGAACACGTTGTTTATTTTTTATGTCCCCAAAATTCATAAGAGGCTCTTAAACATAATTTGTATCTCTTTTCTGAGGTCCAGTACAATCTCCACAGGATCTTCAAGTGTGTTAATTTTAGATCTGCATGTCTTGCTGTTTTATAAACTTGTCCTCCATATGTTATAACATTCACATTCACAGTACATTGCTAGTGTAATTTTCCCATTTTCTTTTTAGTTTTATGGTATATTGGGGTTTGCATTTAATAACTAGTTATATACTGAGGGGGATTGATGTGGTTTATGTTTTATGAGTTTCAGTGGATTATTAAGGATGAATTCATGTGGGGGTGGATGAGTTACTCCATCTATATATTTAATTTTTCTTACTTGAGGGTTCTTTATAGAGTGATGCAGTTGTAAAACCTGGGAAGAATTCATCACAGCTTCACTGACATGGTGATTTTGGCTTGCAGTTCCTATCTGCATTTTCTAACTTTGCTCAGATATGCAAATCTGAAAATATAACATATTCATTTCCTGAACATAGTCCTTTTTTTTGTCTGGTGTCTTCTCAGGTACCTTTGTTTGCATTTACTTTTGTTTTTAATTTTACTTATTTCAGGAATGTTTCTTAGTATCATACTGGAGCTCTGCAGACAATACTGCTGCCACAGTAGAAAGTCTGCGATCAATCTCACCAGTACTTCCTTTAGTGTTAGGGTCACTTTTAAGTCCATAATAAATGCAATGACACAACTAAGGACTTGTAGGATTTTCAGGAGATAAATTTACAGGATGGGTTGCACAAATACTTGTACTGATCAGAATGATGCAGTGACACCTGCCCTCTATGTTGTGAAAGAAAACAAGAACACTGTGCAAATAGTATGATGTGTTAGCATTTAAAGCCTTAATGCATTTTAAGTTTTACATAATTGACAGTTTAAGGCACAGATTTAAGGCCTTTCTTCTTCTGAAGCCTCAAATTGAAATGCAAGCAAGATTAAGCAAACCTTACCCAAAGCTAAGCCATATTAAGGTTTCTGTGCAAAATTTTGAAGGGAACTTCCTTGCTAGCAGCAGGAAGGGTTGAGCAGTGCATTTGTGACAGCTTTCTCTAGCTAGCTGGAACACCAACTAAACTGAAGAAGAATCAGCAAGGTGTCACTATGCACCTGCAAGCAGAGTATGAAGCTAGTGATCCTGGAGGAATTAGTTTCCTGAATACCAGTACACACAGAAACACACCACAGCACTTCACTGCTAAACCAGCAGTGCTGTGCTACAGTGACATATTCATTTTGCTGCATAGACTTTATATGACATGTCAAGAGACAAAGGATTGATTCTGCCAACAGCAGACACATTCTTTTACTGTTCACCAGCTCTGAAGTGGAAATTTCTCCAGCGCTTTTTGTAGTCTGTTACCTTAATACAGCTAGACAGGCTGGGCTGTGGCTTTACCCTTCGAAGACTAATTTCAGCAGATGGATCCCCATGTGGCCAGTGAAGCTAGATGAAAATTGCTACTAATAAAGCAAAGCCTGTAAAATTCACCCTTTTCCTGTTTCAATAAAATGCTGTAAGTTCACTTTGAACCACATACATTTAGTGAAATATTGCCACAAGCCAATGCATTGCAGCTTATTATATTATTGAAAAACTCATTGAAAAAAGCTCTTAGACACAGTCCAAACCATTACAAAAGGCTACTGAATTATTCTCTTAAATTGGAGCAGACTCACAGAACATTTTATTGCAGAGGATACACTAATTCATGAAAGAATGTGTCACCAACACTTTCATTTTATATTAGCACTATTATACTTTTTTTTTTTTAAAGTGAATAAAGGAGAATTGGAGAAAGGTTTCAAGAAACTGGAGACAAAAACTGCATTTGAACACATATAAAAATTAACATACTTGAAGCCTCATAAACAGGATTATTCTTCAAGCTATATGACATATTTAATAGCTTATGTTTTTTTCCTAATGTAGAAATAAAAACTTAACCAAAAATATTTTGCTTAACAGAACTTGATAGAATAAAAATCACTTTGTGTAAGAATACTACTAATATTAAAGAAGGAATTTCAATTACTACTTTAGTATAGCTAATCTGAGCTATTTCACAGTTATAAATTGAGTTTGTTTCCATAGTAATTAATGTTTCTAACTTTTACAGTCCATTTTCTATCCACATGACTTCTCGTGAATCTCCAGTTATTTTTGTCTCAGGCTGGACAATCAGATTTCTTAAACTGAGAAGGAAACTGTCTTTAACATTATCTGCCTTTATGAGCTTTTCACAGGCTTCTTCTGGAATCATCTTTTGCTGAAGAAAGGGGAAAAGTAAGAAAAAAAAATCAGAAGACAGCAATGATACTGACTATCATGTGACCATATGATACGTTTTTTTTACTTCTACTGTTTTTACTTCATTTTTTTTTAATGGATCATGAGATGATCTGTGATAGCAAGCACATTCACAGTAATATATATTTTACCTGTTTCCACCAACGTATTTGCTTTCACGTTTACAATAATGATTCTATGGCTTATCAGCTACAATTCAATATTTGCCAGCAACAGCCACATTACAGGTCCTGAGATTATTTAATTTTTCTCTTATGATTAAATAGGAGATCTTTGTGGTAACATGGAAAAAACGTAAAGTATCATCCGTCACTGCACTGCTGCAGAAAGTTTTCATTTATAGCCGTGTGATACTGCTGAAATAAGGAGAAAGTCTGGGCATGTCTTTCAACATAAAATTCTTTGCTTGTGGTAATGCTGTTCACACATAACAAGTAACCAGACTTGATGAACTTCCACAGTTATGGTGGTTTTAGGTGCTATTGCTTGTGTTTGCTGTACTTCCTTCAAATTCTGTTCCTGTTACGCTTCTGGTGAGCGTTAACATATTACTCTTTGAACTCTGATACAACTCTCTCTCTCAGAACCAGACCAGCAAAGCTTTTTTTCAACATGATTTCTTTGCAGACTAATTTCCATGGAACTTCGTGTGCTTTTCCAGTACTTAGCAGAGGTCTGTACTGTTTTGCAGAGAATGGGAAGTTCCTCCAGTTCTAACCACTAATTATGTTGTTTACAAGCATATCCATCATCCCAGATGTCAGTAGTATGGGGCATACAAAAAAACATGAGGGGTACCTAAATGGGCTGGTATAGGCTATATACAAACAGCAATGCAATACTGGATTGATGATATGTCCATGCTGTCAATTACTGGTACAAAAAGGTTTGACAGATAGATCAAATGTGCCTTGATTTTAAAACAGAGTTTCCGTTATACCAAATGGAAGAATCTTTGAAAACAATGAAGCTTTCAACAATCTGTTATCCTGAGACCGATTACCAACTAAAGGATTTCTATTGATATTTTGCATCTTGTTGCCTGAAATATTAAGTGCATTTATGGCTTTGTATGGTCTTGACAGCAATTAAAGGTGTTATAGAAGGAAATATACAATTCAATTGCTAACTTTTAAGTACCAGTGGATTTTTTAGCAATAAAGTGGGAAGAAAACACTCAATTTTTCCTACTAGCTTTATAGTTGGTGTCAAAGACATTTCTGAAGCTTTTTTTATTCTGCTGTTTAGGTATCAATATTTTTCATAAATTATGAAAAATTATAAATTATGAAAATTCCTCATAAATTTTTCCGTATGTTTGTCTTTTGCATCCCTTTGCTGGGTTTCCAAATGCTCACCAATTGAGTTAACAGTTATATACAAATGAAAAATAACAACATGCAGCTTCAAAAATGAAGTGTAAAAAATTAAGTCTTATTCAAGTAAGCAGCCTTTAACAAGAAGACTTACCGCTAAATAATGCTTTTTTTTTTTTAACCTTTCTGATCTTCTCAGTCTCTCTGGAAGGATCCACTAATGTTCTTGAGATCATGATCAAGGAAATTTGATAATGTTCAAATTCAGATTTCTGTTGTCCTAATTTAGAGTTCTGCTTCACCTACTCTTGCACAATTTCTGAATCTACTTTTTTGACTGAAGTATGCCAGGCCTTAACCAAAAATTTACAAAGGTGAATGTAGTAATCCCTTCTGCTTCCTGGGGTAAGGCAGCCAAATTAGGCAAGTCTGGGAATATGAATGAAAAAAAAAAAAAGAATTATTATTGTAATATTCTTTGTGCCATTACTTGATCTGTTGGAAACATGGGGGTTTTTTCGTGGGTTTGTGTGTTTGTTTGTTTTGTTTTGGGTTTTTTTGGTTGGTTTTTTTTTTTTTCTGGGTAAATCATAGTCTCTAGAAAATGGTGGGGATAAGGGGATAAATTGATGGGAAGTTTAGTGAAACTTCTTTCTCTCCTAGAAAATATTAAATCAAGATTTTAAACATTGAATTAACTTATCCTCTCAAGATGTCTCTAATACTCGCATCTCATATTCCTTAGTTCTTGGTGTCCTTATAATTATACTTATGTTTCACCTAAAAATATGACTTCTGTGTACCATTAGAAAGGATTTTTCATAACTAATAATTTAGAGCTGTTAAACCATAACCTACCTCAATTACAGATAGTAAGGTTTTTTAGAGCTTGAATGTTCAGCTTTTTAATTACATTGGTTGAACAAAAGGCCAGCTTCTGGAAATGTTTGTTCTTGAAGTCAACACATTATTTTAATTTAAGGAGCTGAGATTTAGTTTTCATTTGTATGACTAGGGAACCTAATAGGTTTATAGAACAGCATTTGAATTCTTCCAGTGTAATTTTATGCTGCTATTATTTCTTGGATGTGAAGTATTTAGAAATCTTAACAAAAAGGAACGTAAGAATGGTGGACTCACCTTATAATCAAATGTATTTCTGCATGTATACATATATATTTATACATACCAAAAGGAGTAAGGAAATAATGTAATTCTGAGTTTTCATACCTGCATATGCATTTCAGTCTGGGATTCATTACAGCAGACTGAAAACACTATCTAGGTTGAAGTGTAGTTTGCATTGGTTTCTTCATTGTCATAGTGAGTGGGCAGTTCAACCCACATGAACCTCAAGTCTTAGCTGGAACTGCTGTTAAACGTTCTGAACTGCCAGTTTAAATTTTACAAATAAGGAAAATACATACTTGGCTCATACTATAAAGATTCTTTATTTCATTGCAATGGCAAAAAAGGTTATCCTAGGATATGTGGTTATCATAAAATAGTCACAGTCCTGGATATCATGGAATCAGAGTATTCCAACTCATGACAACCACTCCTTTATTCTAAATCTTTTATTGCCTAGATAATGAAAACCATACTAAGCTGAATATAATTGACAAAGAAACTAACCTCTTGCTTAAGCATTTCAAATGGTTTTTCTCTTCTTTTGTTTTCTCTTTACCTCCTGTTTCTAATTTTTAATGATAAATTTATGTCTGCACAATGAAGACATTGTTCACAGGAAAAAAAACCCACTTCAAACCCTTGCCTGACTTAGTAGTGTGTTTCCCTTTGCTGTTGTGAGATACACTGAGAAAGAGACATTATCACCTAATGATGTTTTGGGAAATTTGAGACTCCTAGGTTACCCAGTTTCTCCCTTCTATTTTACTAGAGACTTAGTTGGTAAATTGTTACACCTAAGTTAATGTCCAATTTTGTAATTCCACAGGTTCTTAATTTTCCTTCTAACATCACCATGATTTCAATGGATTTGGGGACTTCATTAGGAGATTTAACTATTCAGTGTGGAAGATTGTGGTTCATTTCCATAGCAGAAGAAATAAAATCATTTAGGTTGGAAAGAACCTTTAGGATGTCCAACCATTATGATGTACTCAAACCTTTAAGCTGACACAGCAAATACACAAGGCTTGTTTGATCCCTGCAGCTTTCTGGTTCTGGGGCCAGATTTTCTTAGGAGACTGTGAAAGACAAGCAATTGGAAAGAATAAGGAGCGTAATCTTTGGAGAGTTTGTTCTCAGGATCCCCAGGAGAGGTCTTGGCTAAATGAAATTCCTAATTTTGAATTGAATCACAGGCGCTATACCAGAATTTTTTTCTATTTGGGTTTGATATTATTGAATAATAAGAGTATTTTTCATATGCTCATTTCAGTCCTAAACCAGGGCACTAAAACTAAAAGAGAACTGTGCCTGGACAAAGAGACCAGGATTAGGCTTCCTCATTTCAGTACTTATGTGAGGTTGTTACACACGATATCTGAAAATACGTTGGCTTTGTCCTTTAGGAACTGAACTAGCTCAATCATTTTTTTCCATATTGGGGTATAGGGTAAGGTACTAGCTCTGTGCCTATTTATGGTACGCATGATTGAAGCAGAGTTCTTGTCTCAAAAGAAACTTGGCAAAAAGCGGTACTTTATTTAATGAACCACACTCATTAATGAATCACAAGAAAGTGATTTCTTAATCAATTTTAGACAGTCGTTCTGCATAAAATATGCTAATTAACATCAAAATACATACCTTTATGTTTTTCAGCACAGAGAATTCTTTGCCAGATCTGAGTGTGACTTTCGTATTGAAAATAATCTTAAAGTCAATGTTTACTGGCATGATCTAGTCCATGACCTTAAAGTTATGACTCAGCTCTACAGTGTAACAAAGAAAACACCTCTGAGGCTGCAAGGGCAGGGATAGTAATGGAGCAGGAACAGAAGCTGAAATGGGAACTATGAGTCCATACTGAGAAGGCTGAAGGCAGAGACAAGAATGAAGATTTAGGTCTGAGCAGGTGCTGAAGCTAGTAAAGTCAGAGCTGTGCCAAGACCTTCACAAAGAAAGAAGGATCACCATGCCCTTGAATGGATCACACTGCCTGGGACTAGGGAGGAGGGCTGGTTGCCCAGACGTGTCAGTAATGCCCTTTGCAGCAGTGGGGCGCTCCAGACAGCTCCAATCCTGTCCCGGTTGTGTGTGCTCCTGTTGTCTCTGTCTATCCTGCACAGATAACTTGGTAACTTAGAGCATCTCAAATGCTACTAGATACGTTTAGGCAGACTGGATCCTGTCCCTCTGGCCTCAGTTCCTTCCACATGAAGGAAGAAAAGAAGGAGTCAAAGTACTTGTCCCTTTTGAGAGCTGGTGAAGGTGGTGTCTTTGGTCATAGTCACTGGTAACCTGTGGCTGACTCCCATGGAGTCAGTATAATGGTAGCTCTAATGTTTTATAAAGATAATGAACTAATTAAATCAGTGATTCAGTGAGTCATCCAATTGGGCAAATCACTCTCGGAGACACTCAATACCAAATGGCTAGACTGCTTCTTATAACTGAACTTGGTTAGTTAAGTCTTGCATTTCTCTGAACTACAAAGCCTTGTGTAGCTAGACATGCCCTTAAACTTTGTAGAGGTTAAGTAAATTTATCTGAGGATAACTGCAGCTGAAGGTTAATCAGCAGCCCTGTTGAGAGTAGAACAGAGTTAATCTCACCTTCCCATCAAGGGTTCAACAATGCTCAAAAAGAAAAAAAAAATGTACAAATTTGTCAGGAAAATTAATAGACTATAAATCAGACTATGTGCAAAGAAGGATTAAGCTGCAGAGATTTCTTACAAGGTTCACATTATTTCAAGAGATCAGTGTGCGGAGTTAGAAAATTCTGTGGTTATTTCATAGAAGAATTAGTATATTGGCTCTTATGTTGTACTTTATGGAACAAAATTCTGTTAATTACTTTATTTTTACCTCAGAAAGATGCCTTAGGTGTTTAGAACTTCTTTTATTTAATGCTGTTTTTTCTTTCAATGTTCAAAGCTTGCCCCCTGGATATGAAAATCTAATTAGTAGCTCAGACTTTAAATTTCAAGTTTAGAATATGACCAATAGGTTGTAAACAAGCATGGTATGATGGCCCATGACAGACAAGAAAGAAAACTTAGGAATACAAAACCCTGGAAACAATTTATTAGAAAATTTTAGGTAGCTAGATGAGCTGTGGGAGCTGTGATAATTCCCACAGATGCTGACAGACACCTGTCTGCAGAAAAAAAGCCACAAAAAAGAAGACCTAAATCTTGATTAAGTGTTAGATATATTATTAATTTTCTTCTAAAAATATATATAAGCTAGTTGTTTAGCTAATATATACTAAATAATGTTCTTTATTTTTAGTTGTTCATATAGTTGGCAGACTGGAAAACAAGTGTTCTAAGTGTCCTACACATTAATTCCACATAAAGTTCTTTACAAAAGGAAAGGATATTTCATTTGTAAGGCTTAAAAATTTAACAAATGAGACTATACCTGTGAGACCACAGACCATTTAGCATCACTAGATTGATTTCTTTCTGTGCTAAAGTCTTGATGATACTTTTCAACACAGTTCATTGTAAGTAGAATGATACCTCAAATATACATTCACTAAAGAGTCTTTGGAGACTGTATTAAAGAGATGAAAGTCTGGGCAGCAAGGAACTGGTAGTGTTTAATAAGTAAAGAAGCAAAACCGTATCCTGATATATTCAGAATAAATAAAATCAAGCATTGTAATGTAGACAAAAGCCAAATGTAAATAAACTTGTTTCATGCTACACAGCTATCTGAAGGCATTTCTCTCCTGACCAATGAAAAACAAGTTAATAATTGTCAACAAAGCATCAATTTTCCATATTTACTGTTCCAATTTCTGCTCTTCTTCCTTTTATTGGTTGTGATTTTTCTAAGGTATTTCTCAATATGTGGAAGCATCTCTTCAAATGAACCATAGCATCAGTTACAAGGCTCCCATAGGGGATACTGCACTGAATAACAGAGAAGCTTTCAATTTGAAAAGAGCCAGAGATTTTTAGGCTACTGCAGTACTGAAACACTAAACTTTGGTTTCTACAGAATGGCATATAGAGTATTTGGTCTGACAAACATTGCAAATTAAAAGACAGGCATGTCCACCGTTTTTCTTGATATCTTTCCGAACTAACTTCTTGTTTCCGAGGCTGTTGGCCATTTCTGTTAGTGTTGTCACAGAGACTGGAAGATGTTTTCAGGCTGAGGAGGGGGGAGGAGTGGGGAAGCACATTCCGCTGATTTTAGCCATGAAGAGTCCCTTCTTTTCAGTTCCCCAGCTTATTAACTGCATGTTTTCCAGCTTTTGTAGTGAGACACTGTTCTGCCTGTTTAAGTGTTCAGAAATGGGGGATGGATTAATTTATAAGCAGATGCAAGGCCTCCTAAGACACAATATTAATCCCACATGCTTTCTATCACACTAGGAGCCAAGAATGATTAAGGTGGCAACTGTGCTATCTTCATGGGGTTCAGTTGATATAATGATATATTTGGTTTACATGGCAAGTTTTTGGTAATGGAAGGGGTACAGGGGCTGCTTCTGTAAGAAGATGCTAAAGGCTTCCCCCATGTCAAACAGAGCAAATGCCAGGTAGCACCTCTGTGATAATGTGTTTAAGGAGGGGTAGAAACTGCTGTGCAACAGCAGCGGGGGTAGAGGAGTGAGAATATGTGGGAGCAACAGTGTGCCTGCAGCCCCCCAGGCCAGCGCCGCAGGAGGGGCGGGGGGGCTCCAGGCACCAGGGCAGAGATTCCCCTGCAGCCTGTGGTGAAGACCATGGTGGGGCAGGCTGTGCCCCTCAGCCCATGGAGGCCCGTGGTGGAGCATGGGGATGTGCCCTGAAGGAGGCTGTGACCTCATGGAGATTCCGTGCTGGAGTGGGCCCTGAAAGAAGCCCACACTGGATCAGGTTTGCTGGCAGGACTTTTGATCCTGTGATGGACCCATGCTGGTGCAGTCTGTTCCTGAAGGGCTGCACCCTATGGAAAGGACCTGCACTGGAGCTGTTCATGAAAGACTGCAGCCAGGGGGAAGGACCCACATTGGAGAAGTTTGTGGAGGACGGTATCCTGTGAGAGGGACCCAACACTGGAGCAGGGGAAGAGCGTGAGGAGGGAGGAGCAGCAGAGACAACCTGTGGTGAACTGACCACAACACTCATTCCCCATCTTCCTCAGCTGCTTGGATGGAGGTAGAAGAGATGGGAGTGAAGTTGAGACCAGGAAGAAGGGAGAGGTGGGGAGAGAATCCGTTTTAAGATTTGTTTTTTATTTCTCATTATCCTACTCTGATTTTGATTAGCAATAAATTAAATTACTTTCCCTAGGTTGTCTGTTTTGCCCATGATTGTAATTGTTGAGTGATCTCCCTGTCTGTATCTTGACCCCCGAACCTTTCCTCGTATTGTCTCTACCCTTTCCAGTCAAGGAGGGAGAATGGTAGGGTGGCTTGCTGGACACCTAACAGCTAGCCAAGATAAGCCCGCTACATCTGTAGATGGCCATTTTAATCCAAGACTGTCTGTGATGGGATGAAAGTGGATGCAGCAACTGTGTCATCATGTTGAATATAGCTTTGAAACTTCCGCAGACAGGTCCTCATTATGGCACAGACAGCCTTTCACGCTACATTGCAGAGAAAGTTCTTGTTCATATCCTGCCTTTCTATAGTGCAACACAGCAGTTTTACTGCTAAGTGGGATCTTCAAAGTCTTCAAGCAAAAGGAGAATAAGTTAGGTATTATTGCTCTCCTTAAAGAAATATTTTGGCTGAGGGTCTAAATAACCAACCATATTTAATCAATGCAGATTAAACCGTAATAAGTGTTACAAGTATTGGTGTATAGTAACCGACGATTTGGAATATTGATGTCTGCTGCAGAGCACCTGGAGAAGGAAACAGGAACATAAGCAAGAAAATAGGTACGGTCTTAACAAGAAGAAAACTCTACTCTGAAAGACAATATTCAAGTTGTAAACATATAAATATTCTGCAAAAGTAATAATGCAGAAAAACCTTTCCTCCATTTTACTGCTATATCCTGTGGCAAGCACAAAAGAGAAAATGCTCTATAAATTGTCATTTTACCAGCTTCCTTTGAACAACACCACATAAAACTTAGCTTTTCTTCGATGTCATTTGCATTAAATTTTCATGAAGGTAATTCAGTTCATGTTGCATTCTGCTCTGTGGTAATAGTCATTGTCGTTCTGCCCCCACCCCCTTTGGGTTTTTTACAGGCCTAACAAGTATTTGTATACCAGCATCATATATTCTGAACTGCTTCCAGACTTCAAGGGTTTTTTTTTGCCTCAACCACAGGACAGTCTTCCTAAGAGCTTGACACTGAATATCCAGAGATTATTAATTGTATTCAGGCAAGCTTTTAGTGTGAGGCTAGTATAGGATTACCACATGGAATTTCCCATACTGAAATTATGTTGAAATATCCAATTAGTGTATTGTAGGCAGGCATGAATTTCATTGTAGTTAAACATTTGCTGACAAGCTGGCCTTTCAGATTAGCTTTGTGCGTTGAGAGAAGAAATCTGATCTCATCTGGCTTTCTTTTGAGCAAATTCTCAAAATGCTTTCCCATTAGATCCAGTCCCTCTCTAAGTAGCTCTTATGTGCAAACAGGAAGAATCCTTTATATGCTTCAACTTTATTGTTTGCAAATACTGTATTTTAAAAGAATACATATTATTGGTATTCACCATTCAAAGCAAAAAACTCTCGAAAGGAAAATGGAAGGTGTGGTTCAAATTGAATACAAACATGTTTCTAAATTAAGGTTATGTGGTGGTATGGTAAATTACTTCTTGGGGGAAGAATACTACGGCATATTTTCTTTTGGTTTGATCATATATTAATTATTTTAATATCAGAATTATAAATATTTTACCATTTATACAATGTAAGTCTGAGTGTTTTCCTGAGCAAATGTTGTCATGTAAAAATAAAAGAAAGCTGCAGCACTTCTGCCCATTTTCTTTAGGCAATATCCTCAACCAGGCTTTTTTTTTTTTTTTTTTTTTTTTTCCCAGCATGGCTAATCACCAGGAAAGTAGTTATATTTTTGCTTTGGAATTTAAGTTACCGAATATTGATTAGACAGTAAGAAATACTTCACAGCTGATATTTTCTCTTTCTTATATCTCTGGAAGCAACGATCTCAGGCACATTTACAGTGAAAAGTCTAACCCTGTGGTTGGCATGTTTTTTAACTTTGCTAATTGGGGTGGGTTTCTTTAAATTATTAAATAAAAATAGACCTTGGACTAGAATAATTCAGTACAACAGCTTCTCTTTGAAGAAATGGGAAAAGACTGTTCAGTAAGTGTAAGCAGGTCTGAGATTTGAGAAACAGTCAAAGAGCAACAGGTAAAATAAGTTTATGCTCTCCATTTTCAGCTTTACATTTAAAGAACACTGAAATAATGTTGACTGATATAAATTTCATCTCATGTCCTTGAAACTACAGAAATCAATGCATTTCACTTATTTTCATAAGTATTTTATGAAGATAGCGTATGTTTTAAAGGATGCTAGTAACTTGCGCACGTAAATGTTTCAACAGACAGGATCTTTGACAGGAAATGTTATGCTTATGAACATGAATAGGTTTTATTAGGAGTCCTGTTGTTTACCAAGTCTAAGATAACACAAGGATTTATTATTTAAATTTTTCTTTTTAAAATAGAGCTAAATGTTGCAGGTCTCTTATTTTGTATTCTTCTTTTGTGATACATCTTTACTCTAGCTCTGTTCTTGGCTGTCTGGGATATTGTAAACAAATTCAAGTTCTTGCATTTTCTGTTGCTGAAAGTTGTTCAGACATTGTAGAATTTTTTTCTTTTCCATTTTTTCAGTGAATGAGAATATTGAATTAGTCTAGTCTCCAGACTGATCAAAAAAATACTTTGTTCAGTACATGTTCTGTTATCTGTAATCAGATTTGGATCAAGTTTGAGGTTAAATATGCGAAACTACATGGTAAAAGATTTCAATTTCAGTTCCTGCTAACTCCGACACATGTCAATGACAGCAGAATATAATGGGTAATGACGCTTTTGCAAGTCACTCACCTCCCTAGAGAATTAGTGTGCAAATATGGCCACTGCTAGGAGAAATCTTAGGCATAATCCTTTCCATTTAATTGTGAGTTTACATTATTCTTAAATTTTTATCAACAAATTGACAACCTTGGCAACAGCACTGAGAGTTTATTTTATTACACAGAGTTTACATCAAATTTCCTATGTTGATTATATTTTTATATAATAGTGTGGGCAAAGAGAGGAATTGCATGTTTTTTAAAACTTCCCTGTTCTCAGATGCATTATTGCTGGTCTTATTGACCTTTAAGTAACTAGGATAACAGCTGGTCACAGTTCTACTGCTTCATACTTCCCACTCTGTAGATACTAGTCTTTTATTTTGGAGGAACTTGCCTTAGTTTATACTTTATTGATTACTCAAGATGATTGTTAAAAGGCTGCAGCAGCACCCATTTACGATATCTATTCCCAGCGAGCTCTGAGTTTTTAACTGTTGCTTTATGTTTACTTCAATATAGGGTCATGTTCCAGTGATGTCAGTTTCTAGTCAACAACTGCAAGCTGATGTGGTTATGAATCCTAACTTTATAAGACCTTACTCTCTGAGCACTGTCAATTTTATGAAGCACCAATATGGTTTCTTGTTTACTCAAGTTCAATACAAGAAGTAAAATGCGAAACAAGCCACTGCTGTTTTTTTTGTTAGAATACAGACTCAGACTAAGCAAGCTCTCTGGATCCAGTAGGTGGATAATATGAGACCATAGAACACCTGAGATCTTGATAATTCTTCAAAAATTTATTGACAGAGAATGCTCTGTGTGTAGGGAAGAATTATTAAACCCATTTTATAAGCAGACAGCTAAGATTCAGAGCTAGATGAAAGGGAGGCACTTAACCCCCATATCAAGGAACCAGCAAAGGTATTCCAGCCTTTCAGATGAATGCTTATATTTCAATGCCAGAAATAAAATTTCTACTGCTGATACGTACAAGGTCATACCATCCAGCTGACTCCATACTCCAAGACCTATCAGAAGCTCCAGCAAAATACTGTAGCAAAGAAGATGCGTCACCTGTTTTGCCCAGGAGTGCAATTAGATGTTTTAAGTGACAAATTCTCATGTATTTTGGTTTGAAACAGAAATTGCCTGTTTTCCTGCGAAGTGGAAAATCTAGGTTCATCTCTGGTCCAGCTCTAAAGGATGTCTTTTCCAACCTGAACTGAATAATGCAACTATCAGAGCAATCAGCAGAACAGACCAGCTTCATAAGTTATGTACAAGAAGGAGGTATACAGTAACAGTTCAAGCAGATGTCAACAGTTCAAGTGACACTATTTACTAAGCAGAGCCCTGAAATCCAAGTGATACCTGATTTAAATATCCTCCAGGGACAGAAATGGAAGACAGGGCTGCAGAGCATTGGGATTTAGGAGGTTTTTGTCAATGGTCCCCCGCTTCAGGAACTTAAGTGATATGAAAGTTCACATGCTGCAGGACTGCATGCATCTGTAGATTTGGATGTCACTCAAGCAGTACTGAATCTCAGTGGCATCTCTGTGCTTGTGTTCAGCTCCAAGGTAAGACTGTGACTTTAGCTGTAAGTCTCTAGCAAGAGCAGGAAAGAATTCAGTTTTCTGTACTGCTCCCACTGTCAAGTTTTCTGGCCTCTGACTTTTATAGCTATTATACCTTAAGAAGCTGTAAACATACTGGTTACAGTAGCAAATAAGCCCTATTCTCCTATACATTTATACTTGCAAGAGACATATCTAGACAATGTTTTTGCATAATACTTTTAAATGTTGTTTCTTGTACAATTTTTGTACTTTATTAATTCAGAGCTAAAAATATAAATATTCATTCTAACAAGTTTCAAAGCTATTAACCCAAAGTGTTCTTATTTTACCTATCTTAATTTTTTAATTATTTCACCACTATTAATTGACAAAGTGCCTGTTATAGTACCTAGAAAACCATGATACTGAACCAGGAACTGCAATCCTGAGCTGACAGTTTAAAATATTTTAATTTTTTTAAAAAAACAAGCAACTTTATTTTTTTTATATTTATTCTGTGCCAAGCCATTTTCTATGTGCTTTAACCGCTAAAGAAAAAAAATATATTCTGTTTTTCCTCTATGCCATCTGTCATAGGGCAGTCCTGACAAGTGGTGCCTCCAGTGATATGGTATATTGGGCCTTTGATTGCCACCAGCTGCACACGGTATGCTTTGTTGCAGTGTTTGCATAGATGCTCTCTGATTTTTCAGGAATGTAGTGCGTAATAACTTATGCTTACTGGAATTTGCTTTTAAAGAAGATAATTTTTATGAAAACTTGAAAGGAAAATCACATTTTCCTGCTGCACACTAAAGAAAAAAAAATGTGACATTGTATCTGAGCTATTTGTATCACTGATACCCCTTGAGACCAAAGGGACTAATATCATGCTTTATAGTGTGGCAAATGATGTTAAGGTCTGGATTCCCCTGCGGCGAGAGAGACTGCTGCAAGAACATTCAGAGAAAGCTCTATGTATAGCAGTTCTGCATCCCCTACAATACATGTGTGCATGGAAAAAATCTACCTGTATAGGTACCTAGTGCATATAGCATTATTGCATTTGTTAATTAGATACTTTCTACCTCTGTGATTTTGTCATGTTTGGATTCATTTATGCTTTGCTGTTGAGGGTCCTATTCTAAAAAAAGTTTGGCCTCTAGCAATTCTTCTGAGACAAGTGAAATTTAGGCATGCTTATCTCTCAAGCAAACGTGAAGGGCATAGTAGTACATCAGATCTACAATGGTCACTTGAAGAATTTTGGTGAGCTTGAGAAAGAATCTTAGAAACAAGGCAGAAAAATACATTTCCTGTTTGCATCAAAGACATTGTAACAGTACTCATCAAAAAAAAAAAAAAAAAAGTTACATTGATTAATTTCTTTTTAAAGTAAAAGGTTTATGACAGGGCAAAAGGTAGTAGCCTTTTTGCTACTACTACCAATTGACCTCATGATGAGGGAATTGCCAGTACCTCAGCCAGGCTTTGGGCTTACTGTGACACACACTGTATAAAAACAAGTATAAAAATATGTTTAGAAATGTCAGTCACTGTTCAGAAGATAAACTATATGGGTTAGTTTCCTAAAATCAGTGAATAAATGATATTATTTTTTTGAGGAAAATATCTTGACTTAAGATTCTGATCAGCACAAAAAGCAAGCTAAAAACACAGAAGTTTTATGTGAATCACAGGCTGGTCAGGGTTGGAAGGAAACTCTAGAGATCATCCAGTCCAACTCCCTGCTAGAGCAGGTTGCACAAATCATGTCTGAGTGGGTTTTGAATGTCTCCAGAGAAGGAGACTCCAGGGCTCTTGTTACTCAGGATCGAGTAGTTTTTCCCCATATTTAGATGGAACTTCTTGTATTGCAGTTTGTTCCTGTTGCCTCTGGTGCTGTTGCTTGGCACTATTGACAAAGCCTGGCTCCATCCTCTAGACCCTTGCCATTAAGGTATTTGTAGACATTGATAAGATCCCCTCTCAGTCTTCTCTTTTCCAGGCCAAACAGCCCCAGCTCCCTCAGCCTTTCCTCATCAGGGAGATGCTTCAGTCCCCTCATCACCTTCATAACCCTCTTCTGGGCCCTCTCCAGTAGTTCCCTCTTTCCCTTGAACTGGAGAGCCTAGCACTGGACACAGCATTCCAGATGTGCCCCACCAGGGCAGAGCAGAGGGGGAGGATCACCTCCCTCAGCCTGCTGGCCATGCTTCTCCTGATGCCCCCCAGGATCCCACCGGCCTTCGTGGCCACCAGGGCACACTGCTGGCCCACGGGCACCTTGCTGCCCACCAGCACTCCCAGGTCCTTCTCCGCAGAGCTGCCTTCCAGCAGGTCACCCCAGCCTGTGCTGGTGCCTGGGGCTCTCCCTCCCCAGGGGCAGGACCCCGCACTTGCCTTTGTTGGGCTCCATGAGGTCCCTCTGCCCCAGCTCTCCTGACCAGGTCTCCCTGAATGGCAGCGCAGCCTCCGGTGCATCAGCCGCTCCTCCCGGTTCTGCACCATCAGCAACGTGCTGAGGGGACACCCTGCCCCTTCACCCAGGTCACTGGTGAACAAGCTGAACAGGACTGGGCCCAGCACTGACCCCTGGGGAACACTGTGAGCCACAGGCCTCCAGCCAGGCTCTGCAGCGCTGATCACAACCCTCTGAGCTCTGCCACCAGCCAGTTCTCAGTCCACCCCCCATCCACTCACCTGACTCACACTGCCTGAGCTCACCTGTGAAGGTGTTACAGGAGACAGTGTCAAAAGCCTTGCTGAGGTCAAGCTAAACAACACCTACTGCTCTCCCTTCATCTACCCAGCCAGTCATTCCATTGTAGGAGGCTATTAGGTTGGTGAGGCATGATTTCTCCTTGGTGAATCCATGTTGACCACTCCTGATAACTTCTTTTCCTCCACATGCTTAGAAATGACAACCATCAGAGCTCCATCACCTTTCCAGGGGTGGAGGTGTCTGACTGGCCTGTGGTTTCCTGGGTGTTCCTTCTTGCCCTTTGTGAAGACTGGAGTGACATTGGCTTTCCTCTAGTCCTCAGGCATCTCCTCTGTCCTCCATGACCTTTCAAAGACGATGGAAAGTGGCTCAGCAATAACATCTGCCAGCTCCCTCGGCACTCGGAGGTGCATCCCATCAGGGCCCCTGGATTTATGAGTATCAGGTTTGCTTAAATGATCTCTAACATGATCCTTTTTGACCCGAGGAAAGTCTTCCTTTCTCCAGATATCCCCTCTTGCCTGCAGTGTCTGGGAAACTGGAGGGCCAGCCTTGGCAGTGAAGACTGAAGAAAGCACTCAGTAACTCTGCCTTCTCTGTGTCCTGCATCACCAGGGCACCCATGTCATTCAGCAGCAGGTCCACATTTTCCCTAGTCATACCTTTCCTGCTGATGTACTTGAAGAAGCCCTTCTTGTTGTCCTTGACCGCCCTTGCCAGATTTAATCCCAAAGACTTTTTAGCCTTCCTCATCTCCCCCCTGCATGTTCTAACAACATTCCTATATCCCTCGCAAGTGCTCTGTCCCTTTTTCCACATCCTGTAAACTCTCTTCTGTTTGAGTTTTGCCAGAAGCTCCTTACTCCATGCAAGCCTCCTGCCCCTCTTGCTTGATTTCTTGCTCATAGGGATGCACTGATCTTGAATTTGGAGGAAGTGATGATTTAATACTAGCCAGTTTTATTGGATCACCCTACTTTCTGGAGCCCTGACTCATGGAATTCCTGCAAGCAGGTCTTAGAAGTGGCCAAAGTTAGCTCTCCTGAAGTCCACTGTTGCAATCTTACTTATTGTCCTGCTCTGCCATGCAGGATCCTGAACTCCACCCACTCATGGTCACTGCAGCCAAGGCTGCCCACAACCTTCACAGCCTCAATCAATCCTTCTTTGTTTTGAGTGCAAGGTCAAGAAATGTAGCCTGCCTCATTGGCTCCTTTATCACCTGCATCACAAAGCTATCATCAGTGCTCTGCAGGATCCTCCTGGGCTGTGTGTGCCCAGCTCTGCTGCCTTTCCAGCAGATACCAGGGAGATTGAAGTCCCCCATGAGAACCAGGGCCTGAGACTGGGGGGCTACCTCCAACTGTAGAAGGGCTCATCAAGCTCCTCTCCCTGATCAGGTGGCCTGCAGCAAACACCCACAACGGTGTCCCCCGTGCTGGCCTGCCCCTTAATGCTTTACCCATAAGCTCTTGACTCGCTCTGCATCCACCCCCAGGCAGAGCTCGATACATTCCAGCTGCTCCCTCACATGAGGAGCAATTCCACCACCTCGCCCCGCTGGCCTGTCTTTCCTAAAAGGTACATAGCCACCCATGGCAGAGTTCCAGTCGTGCGAGCTGTCCCAGCGTGTCCCTGTAATTGCAACGAGATCATGGCCCTGCGACCACACACAGATCTCTGGTTCTTCCAGTTTATTCCCCAGGCTGTGTGCGCTGGGGTACAGGCAGTGCAGAGAGGTAATCCAGCACACGGGTTTCCCAGGAGGGATGCAAGAAGATCCAGCGTAGCCATGCCCACGCTTGAGGTGTCTGGCCTTCTTGTCCTCATCTTGGGAGGCAGCTAAGGAACATGTATCGGTGCTCTGGTTGGCCTTGCTTGTTCCCTGGTTGGATGTGATGTTATGATCAGTGACACTTTGGACCCCTCCCCCCCGAGTCCTTCAGTTTATAGCCCGCCTCACCCCGCTGGCCAGCCCGCTGCCAGAGATCCCCTTGCCTCTTCTAGATGTATGGTTCCCACCCCTCCCTAACATGCTATAGTCAAAAAATGACCTGTTGTCTCAGAAGTCAAAACCCTCATGATGGCACCAGCTATGAAGGCAGAAGTTGATGTGCATTATATATCTATTTCTGGTTATATCTTTTCATCTTATTGGTAAAACAGAAAAAAACATAACTTGGGCACCAAAATTTTTCACTTGCATCTCCAGGGCTTTATAGTCTTCTTTGACTATAGCCTAGGTTCTGGCTTGTGGTATCAGTCATGCCCATGTGAAAGAGTAGCAGCAAATAGCAGTCCATGCTCTTGACAAGTTGTGGCACACACTTGGCAACATCTGGGACTTGAGGTCCTAGACAGCAGCACACCTCACATGACTCCCTGTCAGGCCAGGAGATGGGCACCTCAGTGCCCTTTAACAGAGAGTTGCCCTTTACAAGCATTTAACATTTCTTTTTGCATTGTAACCATGGTGTGCTGCTACTGTAGTTTCTCCATGCAGACCTTGCATGTGGGTGTCTATAGCTGTTGAAGTTTCATATCTGTTTCTAGCTGTGATGCGGGATGGTGGAGACGGAAGCAGAGTCCTGCTTTTGTGGGTTGCTAGGGTTCAAGATGCCTTATTCTCTGTGGTGTCTGCTAGAGAAGCATGGTTCTGAAAGCACCTATCTATATCCATTTTGGACTTTCTGATGCTGCACAGCCTTTTAACCATTTCCTGCAGCTCAGCCACTTGTCATTACAGATCATTAACCTGCACACACCTTAGGCAGGTACCTACCTTTTCTCCAGCAGAAGGGTCTGGGCAATCCTATCTTGCAAGGCTACTGTGTACAGATTATTCCGCTGAATGTCCTTCATTCTCATTATAAGATACTATTTCTTACTACTTACTGTATGCATTTTGTGAGGCATAAAAGTACTGTTTCAGGAAAATAGAATATTAGTTTCTCCAGATGTGATGAAAGCAATGGCTCATAGGAAAGGAGTCCATGCTTCTGAGGAAAACATGAAACATGATTAGGAAAAACTCATTTTTGCATATGTTTGCCACTGTCAAGTGTATTGGAACAACACATTTGTTACACAATATAGACAAACACTAATAAAAAGACTATTAAACAAAGCATGCATTTGTATTCTTTTGGGAGACCCTTTGAGTTTTGAAGTAGGAAGGCTGGAAATACAGACCACAGAATTAGTCACACTGCATCTACTTCTATGATAATAATATCTAGATAACAGATAAAAGCAGGTTTTTTTGATAAATTTATGGAATATATTTGACAAAGCTAATGTCGTGTCCTGATCCATGTCCGTCCCCCCACCCCCCTTCCCCCCTTCTTGTATAGTTTTTCGAGAGCTTACACTTTTGTGAATAGATTTACAACTAGACATTATTTCCTTAGAAGTTTCAGCTATCATATTTGTTCTGTGCACTGTAATAGTAAGAAATTACAAAATCAAATGATGATGGATAGTATTATCTTGACATGTTCTTTCTATTCACTTAATAGTCATCAGATTTGAAAACATTTTTCTACTGTAAATAGTTGTATTTAAAGGTTATCCCTCAAAACTTCTAACAATTATTGCTTTCATGTATGTTTCTGTCAGCTTTACTGACTTGCTAGGATTTTGACAAATTTGGCCTGGTTTTAACTCTAGATTAAAAAAAAAAAAAAAAAAGAAAAAGGAGAGGTTTCATAATGCTTGCTTTTTATAAGACTTAGTTGTTTCTTATTATCTAGGCTTCAATTTGAAATTGTAGATATGAAATAGATTTAACGTTATGCTTTGATTCTGTTATTATTTACCTGTTTGCTTAGTTAGGAGATTTTTTTCCCCATCTGTTTGATAGGCCAAAGGTAATCACTGAATTATGGGTATTTATACCCTTTATTAATGATTCCTTCATTCCTCACTTTAGAGGAACCTTTTTATTGGAACTTTATTAGATTGTCTGTGTGTAAGAAGGAATATTTTGTGGTTCACTGTAACAGTTCCTCACTAGACTGAAGCCTCTGATATTTTTGATGCTATACATGGTATGAATAGTGTAATTCTTAAGAAATTAAAATGATGAGAGTAACATTTATATAGTTATTTAACTATGAAACAGATTTTCATCCTGATGAACTGAAAGAACAGTAGGTTTAAAACGCATATTTTGTTTTCACTTACAGAACAAAACACGGAATGTAACTTCTTTAACCTACTACTTTTCTAGTATCACAGCACCACATGTAGAAATAGACCATGGCATTAGAAAAGTTACTGAAAAAGAAAACAACAAAGCACTTGTATCTTCTGCCAGGGTGTCTATCACGTCCTAGGTCAGAAATTACTCTAGTGCTCCAAAGAGTGACATTAGTCTAAGTAGGGAAAAAGCAAAACCTGTTTTTCTAAAGATGGTGTAAAAACAGGAGAAAGAGAATACTCCCACTGTGAGCAGAAAGCCCCTGAAATTTATGTTACATTCCTGCTTTCAAAATACACCCAAGTAATAAATGAAATTTATGAAAAGTCAGTGTTCCAATCAAAAGCAGAAGAGTGCAAATCTGGCTTTGAATTTGGCAAGGCTCTGATTCAGACCAAACAAGAATAATCATACAGAACAATGTTGCGTCTGTATAGAGTACCTTGAGTTTCTTCAGTTGGGGGGGCAAAGTGTGTTCTTACGTTAGACTTCTGCCTCTGTGTTAAACACATGCTCACTTAATTGCATCTTCCTCAATGATTTTGCAAGGTCTTCCTGAAACTGAATATGGTCTTTATTTCAGGGATGTGAAGGAGGAGAATTAGGTTTCCCTCCCTGCATACACAAATATTACATTTTTGATATAAAATAGTTAAATAATTATGGGTAGAAATACCTTCTGGCTGAAGAGTGGGTCTTGCATATTTTGTGTGAGTGGTATAGCAATTACCCAACTGCATGACAAGCAATAATTATCAATGATTTTTCCTCTGCTGTGTTTTGAATGCACTCCAGTTTCCTGATTGCTTTCTGGATATGCCCTGTTGTTGATGGAGATGGAAATGCTAATGGAGAAATACTTAGTACATATACAATGTAATATATTTGGTCATGAACTAGACACCTAGTTACTCAACACTGAAATGATTCCAACACTCTGTATGTAGAAGCAAGTGGTTTTAGGGTACCTTTTTTGGGAAGCTTATATTTCTAGACACTTGAGGTAGCAAGTCAGTGGATGATCCAAGATCAAAACTGACATGTAGAACATGCTTCAAATAGAGAACCAAAGGCAGGCAGGTGACAATGGCAATGTTAAGATAACTATTAGTTACCATGTGCATTAACAGATAACTTCACAGTTCTGCACCTTGGTTTGTGTTAATAGACATGTCTTCCATTTAGCAATTTTAGTTGTTTTGGGAAGACAATTTACATATATATCCTGGAAAATTTATAGTATTCCTGTAGTTGAGTCTATAGATATTTCTGTAGTTTTGACAAAGTGTGTACGGCTATAAAAAGATTTGTTGGAACTTCAGGAAATAGCCTCTAATTATGATGCCAACAATGCTATTAACTTCCATACCATTATCTACAAAGAAGATTGTACTGCAATACTCTGTTGCAAAAAAAAAAAAAAAAAAATCTTTTGGCAAAATGATTAATTCATTACTTCCCACCCTCCCTTCCTCCCCTACCCACACTCCCCACCCCCACCCCCAATTTAATATCTCATTATAGGATGCACTGAATACAATTTGAATGCAATTTGTAGTGACTCCCTAGTAGTGTTTCCACTCACAGAATTTTTGGTAAGTACTTTCTAAGGTCTGTCCTGCCCTTGCAAAAGTAGCAGAAAAGTATGATTGTCTTTCCCTAGTGGGTGATCCAGATTAGATGTTACCAACTCTCGCATCTTTCAACTAAGCAGTCAAACAGGAAAACCTGATATTCCTAGATAAGATGATGCTAAACCCAGTCTTTGAAAGCTTTCCAGGCAGTTAGGGAACTCCTTCCACACAGAAGGGATGTAGATTGTCAGAAAGCATATGGTTTCTTCCTCTAAATCTCATTCAGTGTGAAAACAGCAGGAATTTTTATCTTTTGGCTGTCAGATATGTTCATGTGCACATACTGTAATAACCACAAATGCTATCCTTGAGACTTCTGCATTGTTAGTTGTTATTTTTGTCTTATATGTGTGAATGTCTACACTTGCACATGCATCTCATTTTTATTTTCAATCTTTCCCATACAACCAGGGCCATTGTAATTGCTATAAATAACAGTCATACTTAGAAAGCCTCTTGACATATATGTTGATTATTAGCAGCTAAGTATTTGTTACTCAGCAGCAATATGGGATTTGGTCAGTTTAATCCTTTATTGTATAATTGTTGTTTGAAAATTCAATAAAATGTTAATATAAAAAAGTATTAATACTAAAGAAAATCTGATGGGCATTCAATGCTATATAACTGTAGGCTGAGAAACATTGCAGCAGTACTGATTATCTAATTTATAATGAAGGAAAGCTTGTGGACTTAATCTTAAATCCATGAAACAGATTAACAAAACAACTCAATTGTTTTAAATGTTGATTATGTATTTCATCTTGACAAAAATGGCCTGCACTAAGAGAATCATTATTCAGCTCTGGCATTTTACCTGAAAGAGGAAAAGTAGCATACAGAATAATAAAGCAATTTTACTTCTTTATATAAGAGAAACAGGTAATTCAGCATTGAGATGAACACAGCTAGTTTTTTCAGCAACAGTGTTGCATGAGAAGTGACACATTACCTTTAAAGGGTAAATGTGATTTGGACAGAAGTCGAAGTAGCTAATGTATTTATACACTTTATACCAGAAAGTGACCTTTTTTTTCTCAGATAAATATTCCTGTAATGACTACTGTACATTTACAGTGTGTAATTGTAAACTCTGTACTTGCATTGTCTTTTGTAAGCACAAATTCAGTCTCTGCTTTGGTCACCATGGAGATCCTCTTTGTAGTAGTACAAAGCAACTCTGTTGTGTGAACTATGGGGGATTAAAGTAGAATAGAATACAAGCAGTTTATTTATGGGTCTCACTGCTGCAGCTATTCCACATGCCATGTGGATGTTTCTTCCATGATTTGATTCTACATGCCATGATGTTTACATGTGGATGTTTCTTCCATGATTTGATTCTACATGCCATGATGTTTATTCTACCTGACCCATAAGTTTTATGTGTATTGATGCATTTGAAGATTCCAGCAGTATGCAGGAAAACCTGCTTAAGCACCGAAAATGTTTTCCTGATCAGAGAGGTAATTTACTCAAAGTTTTCCCTGCATAGTGTATTTTTCCTTCACCAAGCTGCCCACCTCCTGCTTGCATGTGGATGAAGATAGGACATATATTAACCTCTAATAATCTCTAGAAAATGGGAGTGCACAGGGTGGCACTGAATCTGCCATGATACTAAGAAAACAGAGAAAAGTGAAGTGGAATCTAGTCTGGCATTCTCATGCCACTGAAGCTCAGATATTTACCTCAAAGGGTTATGTCCTGCATAATTGCACTGTACGAGTCTCATTTGCAGCCCAGCTTCACATTGTAACGACAACCTTTCTTCTTTTAGTGGCTTCTTTTTAGCAATAGGAAGAAGTGTTAGCATGCACAAAGCGCTTGCGGTTTTTGAAATACTGTGTCGGCATAAAACACACAATTATTAAGAAGTCTGTCAGCAAGTATAATTTTAATATTTCAAACATTCTAGCCTGAATTCTAACAAAGGACATCAGAAACCTGTTTATACTTATGCTTAAAATAGTACCATCTTTGCATAATGGGAATACTTGCATTGAATATCCATGTACACTACTTTTCTTGTATATAAATAAACCAGCTTCACCTTTTATGCCCTTTGCTTGCTTGTGTGGCATATTAATCACTTCAAAATGCTCCAAAATCTAATTTCTTTTCATATATGGGGGGAAAAGAGTCAGAACCAAGTACACCAACAAGCTTTGTCTTATTTCATGTGATAGGACCTCACAGTTTGATGGCCTCTTAACAACTGTAGAAAGGAATATTCTTTGAAAAGCTCATGCTGCAGGCTATTTTATATAAGTTGAAGTTAAGTTTGAGATATGAGAGAGAGGTCTCTCTCCTAACTAAAAACACCTTTTTGTGCTGGAGTTTCATTTACCTGGGGAAAAATACAAATGCGTGGTAGCAGCATTTTCACACACAGTTAAAGGTTGTGTTAGCACTTTTATTTTTTTAAAGGTTTCTAATGCAGCTATAAAAGAAAAATTGCTCCAGGACAACCTTGTTCACAATTAAAATTAATTATAGTGACATATTGAGCAGAATGGTGAGAGTAGGAGTAAATAGGGGAGAAGCATTGAGGGGAAATCAAGACGTTTTCCTCCAGTCATGGTTTTTTTGCCCTTTAATAGCTGAAAAAGAGCTGTAATTTCTAAAACAACAAAAGGGTGACTATTTGTACAATGGTTTCTTTATATCCTTCTGGGAAACAAAAACATATTTCACTCATAAATGAGCAGAGGCAGTGGCTGATTTCTGAAGGCTATTTTTTATTCTTGAAAGAGGATTATCTTTGGTCTTGTCATTGTTCATGCAGTAGTTCAATGGAAGGTTGCATTTATGCAAAGCGATTGGAAAAAAGGTGAGAGAATTGAGTGGGAAGTCCAAAGAAAGTTTAGGAGACACGAAGATGAGATAAATTAGGAAAAAAAACAAAAGTAAACATTACTTGAGAAAGAAGAATATTAATGAAAAGGACCTTAACCTTTGCTGTAAAAAACAGTGAAAACTATATGAAATAGTGAGTGATAGCTAAGATAATTTAATGGAAACCTAAAGCAGACAAACATCCAGATATGGATATCCATAAACCTGAATATGGTGAAGTCATATATAGAAAACCATAAAAAAGATGCAAGAAAAAAAGTATGTGAAAGCCAGAAATAAAATAAAAACTATGTAGTGTTTTCATTGCAATACTTTCTCTAGCAAACATTAGAGCTGCAACAGTTATTGCTAGAATAACAAATGCACTGATTATTCCAGAACTAACCAGCCTGAATGTGAGAATTGGAAAAAAATATTAGAAGCATTTGTGTTTTCCTGATGTCAAGCTCCTACTAGACAGATTTCTGTTTCTGAAGCCCTCCATGTGCAGTGCTGGCTACACAAATATAGTATGAGAAAATTGTCAGATGTTTGGAAGAGATACAAGTCTAGCTTTCCATATCCCCTTTAGAAAATACAAACTTTTTGTTTCCCTTTCTCTGTTACACAGATGCTGCAACCCCTCATCTTCAAGCAATACTAATGTGGACCTCTCTGACAAAAGATGAGGGGACCACATAGTCCCTAAAAGAATGCAGTCACTCCCAGTTGAGTCAGAGGATGACATTGGTGGGGCTTAACAGGTTGAGGTACATTTAATATCATCATCAAAAGATCAAATTCAAAACAATGAAAACAGAAAGGATAAGGGAGATTTTTTAAAGGGATAGTAGTTTTTCAACAACTTCAAAAGAGTTGTTCATCAGATTAATAGTCTGAAGATAAATTATGTATCAAAGCCTAAGTGTAAGGAATTTAGGAATAAAATTATGTTATTGCATAAAACTTTTTATGAAATATTTTTTGTAAAATGCAGTATGATAGATGTGAAAGAACATAGTTTAATTCACCGTGATATGACACATACCTTTCTGTAGGAAGAAAATCTTGTAACACTTAGAGATTTTTTTTTGCTGAAAAAGTGAGTGACATCCTGGTAAATGCTAGTGTAAAGTATGAATAAATATAATTAATTTTATTTGATATTCTTCAAGTTATTTACCAGGTGACCATTCAGTCAGATAATTTTCTCCTCTGTCAGCTTCAGGCTCTCATTTAATCAATTACAGTATCATCTATATGGTCATAATATTCATTCTGGTTAAGCTTCGTGGTCATGTGTAGATGACAGATACTGTATAAAGTGATGGTTGAATAGTAGAATTGACAGAGCTAAGTGTATTTATGTTGTCAATTAACCACTCCTATTATGATTAATTATGTCATTTTCAGACAATCATGCAATGGTTTCTTTAAATAAGAACGTCCAATAACCTTTCCTCCTGATTTAAATGTATGTCCTATCAACATGGTAACTTGCATGCATATATTCAAGTACAGCGGTGCAGACTGAGAGTTTAGATCTTGAAGCAGCACCAATCAGCTTTCAACAGGCTTTATTACCTTGCCATTACTATATTCAATCTTTCTTCTGCAAATCCCTATGCATCAGAACAATTTTGAGACCGAAATGAAAATAAGTAAATGCAAGAGATGAAATTCTTCACATAAATAAAGGCTTGTAGGAGTGGAGCTAAATGAAAAGTTATTATGTGTTCCAAACATACCTTTTGCTTTTTATCCCTTTGTATCCCTTGCTTTGAGTTTAAGTGGCCATTTACTTTGTTTTAATTAAATTATAAATAATGTGACCATAGTTGGAGAAAGGGTTCTGATTTCTGCACTAAGAATTTCTTCTGAAAATTTAAGATGCTGAAGACATTAAATGGTAAAGGAAAAAAGCTTCAGCTGCTCATCAATATTTGAAAAGCATGATGCCATACAACAGAAAAACTATACATTCATATTCTACCAAAATTAAAAGGACACTAGCCATGCTAGACTGAGCAGAAGATGAAATTAAAGACTATATGAAGTAAAAGTTTAAATTACTTTGCATAGAAGGGTATGAGCATTTAGCATTGGGTTTCATTTTGATCATCCAACAAGGCTATGTTTATAGATGTTAAACTAGATCAAGGTTTGGCATGACCGTGAGTAAAGTTGATTTTTGTGTTGAATATTTGTTTGTATGCAAGACAACAAACTGAAAGACAAAACCAGAAAGACTTGTTTCATTATCTTTGTAGATAAAATTGGTTCTTCTGTTTGAGAAACTTGAAAACATTCTTTGGATAATTCGTACAAATAAGTAACTAAAAAGAAAGGGGTTCAGTTTGTCATGTCTCTTTAAATCTCTGCTATTGCTCTCACCTTGTCTTTTCACTGGAAGCCTAGTGTTAGTAATGCAGGCAGCCTGCTGTGGCCAGAACAGCAGTTTCATAAAACAGGGTAGTGGTAATGATGTCTGTGAACCCCATGGAGATAGCTCGAAAGTTCTGACACTTGCTTAATGAAATTAGGACTTTCTTTTTTGCTTGGAAATATTTTTATTTCACTAATTGGACTGTATTTTATGGTGATGTAATACATGGTTAAAACTTACATCTGTGTTTTGTCATTTTTAGTTTCAATCTCTATGTTCTTGAACTGTTTATTTACCGAGAACAATTACCCTTTTAAGTAGTGTTATATATTCTTACTAGCTGAAATGGCCTTTGGAAGTTAAAATAATTAAGTATTCTATCATATTGACAACAAGCCTTACCTGATAAAAATCTGAGCATTAACAAAGAGGTAGGGTTTGTTCTACAGGAAAGGTTGGTACGTGTCACTGATTACCACAAATGGTTTTATGAGGAGTTAATTGTTCCATTTGTCTTAACTCAAATAATTAGAAGATCTGGTCACCAGGTCTGCCCACTGTGCAGTATCTTTTTGTCCACTGTAAGCTGCAGTGTACCAAGAAATGAGATTTGGAGCTGATCTTCATCCCACAAATAAAGTTAGTGCATCCAGATTTGGAAAATGACAGCAGTAATATTCCCTTAGTAAAGCTGGAGCTTAGCCCTGTTATACTTATTGAAAAGCCTATTCATACAAATTAAATCCATTCCATATCCTGGCCTCTGATGACAGCTCCATTTTTTTTTCTTGTCTGGTTTGAATTACCTCAAGTCTGTACCCAGAAAGAATTTATCCCTTTCAAGAGACTTCTCCAAGCCTATAATAAATCCACATGGGTCATCCCATCAATGTGGTGAATTTGCATTATTATTTCATTATGAGGAGGAAAGAAAGAGGATTAGTTCTCTTGCAGCATTGGCAGCGCCTAATTCAACCTGAACACATGATTAAAGCTGGCATTTATGACTTTAACTGTCAAAGAAAACTAATTGTAAACTGAGAGTTGTGGATAATTATGGCCTTTGTTATTAAACATTTTTCTCCTATTTATCACAGGATAAACTACAGACAGTACTACTGTTTGCATTTAGCTCTCAGTTACTTGGAGCCTGTTTATGCAAACAAAAATTGATCTAGATTCTCAAATTGATGGCTCTGTGTAAACTTAGTTTCAATCATGCTGTAAAAAACATGAAAAAAGGTGGCACTTATGCTGCAATATCCATGACACTGCATTTTGTATTGTCTCACTTGTAAGATCCCTTCGTTTTTATTGTCTGCCTGGTTAATTTGTTTCACATGAATGCTACTGAATAAGTAAGTTACTTAAACTACCTTCTTACAGGAGATATTTTCCTTTGTGTTTTATTATCATTCATGTGTTGCTTGCGTGAATTTGTTGTCTTTTAGAGGTATATGCATCATAGTTTAATAAATTACTTGTACATTTGTAGAGAAAGGAGTCCCTGAGACTTGGGAATAAAAGTTGTGATAATAACAGGTTTAATGTTTTTTGTTGGAAAACAGTTACAGGAGAGTAGTTTAGATGTTTCCCTTCATGCTGCTTTTTCTTTTTTTGCTCCTCTCCCCCTCCCCCCATCCAACCCCCACCCGCAGCCCCCAAATGTATTCCAGATAGGAAAGATTAGACATGTGGGGAGCAGGAAATTCTGGATGTTGCAAGGGATTTAAGCCACAGTTTCTGAGTTTTTCTTGGGTTACTGTTATCTGAAACCCGTAATACTTTGACTGGGGCTTCCAACCTTTTAAAAGAGGCATGAATGAAAAAGGAGACACAAATAAGAAATAAAAAAAATCAATGAAAAGATATATAGGAAATAACGTTATGGCATATCACAGTAAAAGAGTTATCATCAACCAACAGCTGTCTATGAGACAGAAAGAAATACTTTTTTCACAGTGATGTATAATTATTAATTGTCCCAGAATACTGTTGTAACCAAATACAAGAGTTTACAAGTGTTAGCTTCATTAGTGACCTCTAACATGACAATCTTGAGTGTAATCCTTGGGCCAGAAATTCCTATATCTCTAGTTACTGGATTTGGAAGAGCTGTTGTCAATATTTCCTGTATTCTCCCCCTAAATACCTGCTGGATACAGTGAAAAACAGGAGACCTGAAAACGGATTTTTGGTGTGACAGTTTAATGTAATATGTGCAGTTTCCAGAAGGAGGAAAATAGAAACAAGGGTCTTAGAAGGACTGACAATGCAGCAGAAGCAATTATTTGGGGTGCTGTAATTAGGAACTCTTTTTGAGCATTACCAGCCAATTAAACAAAAAGTAGTTGATGGCAACAGGCAACAGAGAACAAAAGTGCAAATATAAAAATACTATTAGGATGTAAACTACAGTAAAATACTGAAGTACTATGAACAGATCCTAACCGAACTGATTTTCTTAATCTAATGACCATTGTTTTCAGTTTTTCATTCGGTTATCTTTGAGAATCTGGGTCTTAAATAGTATTTTCCTGTGTGTGAAGGCCAGCTTTCTGATGGAATAGGTTTTGACTGTTACCAAGCTGGAAAAACAAAACCCAAACAATCCACAACAAAATTCCCTGGGAATACAAGTAAATGTGTACTTTAGCACTGAACAAAATATTAAATGAATCAGCCTTTGCCCTGGAGAAACTTACAGTGCAGTTTTAACAACAGACAAAATACAGATTCATACTTTTGTATGGCAACTAAATCAAGAAGATGCCCATTTCAATACATTTTGAGACTGTAGTTCCAGAACGTGTTGGACTAGAAAGGGGCACTTAAAGATGTGAGCTGTTTTATATTCAGTCCAAATTTCATTTTTTTCTGAGTTTTACTTACAAATCCTGATTTGTGTGTATCTGTCTGCTTTCTGCATCTCATTGCAGCCACAGTTAATTTAGGCCATAACACCAATAATCTGTGTTTGCTGGATGTTACCTGTTGTGAAATGGTGTGTGCTATTTCTAATCAGGTGGGCTGACAACTGAATCTGTTTAGATGCCAAACTAGTTGTAAGCATTCCCAGTCCAGTTTTTAGATATTTAAATGGATATGATACCCAGACTAGTTAAGTTAATCCAATTTAATTCAGGTTCAAATCTACACTGACAAGATGTGAATGGTGACAATAACTAACATTCTAGAAGAAACAGGTTTCTTGAGGAGGACACAATTAAGGTTTTAACTTTTTTTACCGTTTAATAGATCGATGTTTCTCTCTAGGAGCTTGTGATGGAGAAACCTGATAGCTCCACAGTTTCAGGTATTCTGAAGAAATAATAATCTGATTCAAAGTGTTACACTCCTGAAATTAATAAAAATATTCATAAAGCAGTAACGTGTTTGCAAAATAGTCAAAACAGAAAGTCAGACACATTAAGGTATTTAGATACAATGAGGACACCCAGAACACTGCTGGTTTCAGAGGCACCTGTGTGTTTAAAAATTTCTGTCAATACGGCTTCCAATATTTAAACTTTGTTTAAAAATTTGTCAGCTTTTTACGACACATCCTTCAGGAACTTGGACTGGAGAAAAAAGCATGGAAGAGAATATTAAAAATATTAAAATGAGTCAAGACTTTAAAGTATAGATAATAGTGGCTTTATCTGCAAAGAAAGACCACCAGCAAACCTTATCAACACAGGCAATAGATCTGAATACAACAAATTCTTAAGACAGGGTGTGCCGTAAGGAGACAAAAGGTGAGGAAAGAAACAAAGGTCAAAAATAAACATTTATTTCTTATAAACTGTATCACCTATGTAATAAAGACATATTGTGCAATTGGTATCTCACCAGAAATAATAGAAAAAATGAGGAGGACCTTGAAGAAAAAATATCTGTAGCGAAATTCTAGAAAATGCAATAGAACCTTAGCAAACCATAGAAAAAAATTCTTTAAGACACATTAGGCTTTAAGACACTTTAAGACAAATTAGGCTTTAATCTTTGAACACATTAGAAATGGTAAAACAATGTAGTACAATGCCTTTGAGAGGCAATCTGGCAAGGACCTAGAATATAGTGAAATTTTAAATTTTATTTTCACAGTTGGGAAAGAGGTAAGGTAAAAATGAAAAGAAAATTTGGCTTTTAATTAGAAACATCAATTCACCAGAAACAGTTAACAAGTACACAAATGGACTTTGAATATTTAAAGACAATTGAAACATTACAAGGATAGCTTTTCTCAATCTGTAGATCTGTTGGAAGGAATATGGGACTTTGTTTTTCAACCAGGTGTTGTTTCTAAAGAAAGTTGAAGTTATGATAATTTTTACATGAACTGGAGGAATGAATAGATAAGAAGGATTTTTTTCAGTTCAACACTGATAGACTATGAACTAAACAAACAAACAACCCCTCAAAACACAACAAAGCATTTTCTAGCAGTGATACATTAAAAGTGTCCACCAGCATAGTCCAGAACAGTATTATTTAATAGAAAGTTGCACGATGCTTGACATAAGACTTTAGATCAGTCAGAGAAGGTCATGAGTAATTATTCTGCTATGACATCATTAAAATCTGAGAACATATTTTGGATTGCAGCACTGGTAATACCATATAACAGACAGCATACAACTGAGAGGAAAACAGTACAATGAAGGACAATCAGACCCTCCAGGATTTTAGCTATACAAAGGTCATCAGAACAGTTGCAAGGGAAAGGGTTGAACTGTGACAAGGAAAAATGAGTATGTTGACTTTGCTGATACAGTGTTAGAACTTGGAAAGGGTAGGACATGGCAGCAAGCATAAATAGACATGAGTAATCAGGTGAGTAGGTTTGTTAAAACCAGTTTGCAGATTTGAAAATAAAAGGCAACACCCCACTGTGGTGGGGCTGTGGTTAGATTTCAGAGATTTGTTAGCTCTCAAAATTTAGGAACAGAATGACATTTATGCTGGTAACAAGCACATTGAGGATTGTTGTAGCAAGGTGATTATTGTGTTTAATTAAGGGGAAGGAAATTCATGTTTTAGGACTTTATTTTTACTTCTTAGAAACTGGGCATAAGATTTAATGGGTGAAAACCTTTCACATCTATCTAGTAGGTGATTCATACATTTTCTTTCATCTGCTGAATGTTATTTCACTTCTGATTTAGTGAGAAAACACCTATGATTCAAAGCCTTTTTGGTCTGTGGAAAGGCTCCTCCTGACTTTCCTTGAGTCTGGATCTGGGCCATATAGCTGCTTATATGAATGAATAGGAGGGAAGGACATAGCCTTATTACTTCCTGACATCCTTCTGTCCTCAGGATAGAGTATCCTTAAACACTTTCAGGAGTCATATGGTGAGAACTTTTTTTGCCATGAGAAATACAGCCATCTAAATTGTATTTTAATTATATTTTTTTTCTCTTTTTCTTTTTTTTTTAATCCACTAGATTTAAAAAAAAAACTATGACATGAAACCCTTTGTGGTATTCTTTTTTAATGAATTTTCATTTTCATTTCTGTCTGGGAAGCTTTTTCTTCAGCTGCTTTGCCAGAAACCACAATTTCTCCAGGAAATCAGACACGCTGATGGTTTCATTCTGAGGTAGCAGATTGTTGTAGAACTACTTCAGCTCATTTAAAAGATGTATTTTTTCCTGGGGAACATACTTCAGCAATTTATAGTGCCAATCTGGTAACTGAATCCTGTTAAATGAACTTTCTTGCCTTGTGTGTATGTATCAAGATACATACATGCATCTTTTTTCTGATGAAAAAGGACTAGTGACAGCAATAATAAACTTTCTTTTTGAGATTTTTTCCCTAAACCACTAAATACATGTTTTCTTAACTCCAGTAAAACCAACTAAGAGCATGTCAGAAAAGAAAGAAAAAAAAAAAAGAGATTTGGGTATCAATTTGTCTTCAAGATAAATATATTAAAATTATGATCATGAGTGAATATCGACAGAAGAAAAAGTGCTTATGCTTCAGAAGCATGTAGAGTTCTAATTGCAGAGGTGATTTCACATTAAAAATGTATCTTACAGAGCTATTTAAATGGCAAAATACCAGGACTTTGATCTTCTTGAGGCCTTTACATTCCTACAATGAAATTGTCCAAGTATAATTGAATGTTTTATTTCATAAACTATGGACAACTCAGTGAAAAGCAGTGAATACCATAGTGACTAAGAATTTAGACTGACTTAAAAGTTAGTGTCTGAGTTCTATCTTGCTGACTGAGACACATGCAAGACTAGCATGAACTCATTCCCTAGAGAAAATGCCAGGGATATCCAAGCAACCATACTGACAGCAGGTTTTTTGGATCCATTTTCTGATTGCTGTGCTGCATAGGTATTTGTGATGGATGCCTAGTGGCTGTCTACAGCATATTACTCCAGTAGTGCTTACCTTCATGGGATTTATGAGCTAGTGTAGCTGTTATGCTGTCTGCAAAAGGCATTTAATTTTTCAGCTCATAAACCTTCTGTTAGGAGACCTTATAAGAACAAAAACCAAATTTCATGGGAGTATTAGTTGCTTGCTGTTAATTATTGCTTGCTTTGAAGACAAGATGATCAGACTTTCGGCAGAACACAAAAAAAACCAGTCTTGGACAGTCAAGAATTCATTAAAAGAAAAATAAAAATACATCAGGGCACTCATTTCCTAGTTCAAAATACAGTTAACAATGCAGAATTTAGGATAGGTATCTACCAATTCTGTGCATAGCTACCCACTACAAATCATCTCACTGTTTAGTGGTACTTGACATAGCTTGTCACTTTCTACAGCACTAATGAATACAATGTATAAACATTTGTACAAATCCTGCAGGGTTGCCTGTAATACACAAGAGAACTCAACAGTATGTAAGATTACAATGAACTATTTGGAAGTTGTCTTTTATTATTATTATTGTGTTTTATTAGACACTGTTCCTAATTTCTTCTTTCTAAATAACACCACAGTGGAGGAATTATAGAAGGCAAAATTCAAATAATTAAAACTAAAGTATTCATTTATTTACATTCCCTGAAGGTACATTACACTGACTTACCTCAGTCACTGCAACATACCAGCGGGTGTGTACACAGCATCTCAGACACCAGCACTTGAAAATCACCCTGAAGAACAATGGCCAACCTTTATGAACTGCAGAGGATTTTCATGTTGCAGCTAGTATAACTGAAAGCAGCCATGGGCACACTCTGATTTCTGTGCCAGCTTGCATTTCTGAACCATGAACAGAAGTCAGTATCACAGAAATATGCTTTAATAATTTTGTCTTGAAATGGCAGAGATCGTAGTTTCTAAGTTTACCTCAAAAAGGAATGGTTGTTGTTCTCTGTCAGGCTTACAAACATGACACACTTTGCTCTTTTCTGTCTCCTTTAGTTTAAAAGACCTGGGAATCTTTCTGTTTCCTTTCGTCTTTACAGGAAAATGTCCTTAAACGGGAATGTTTGTGAGGAGAGCATCATGAGTATTATATGATGTATAATATCTTTTCTACATGACAAAGGCTGATAATTTCTAGAGTTACCTATTTCTGGGGCCATTTTTCATGCTGTATTCTAATGAGATCATAGCCACTAGCCGGAGACACCTGTTCGCTGCTCTGAAATCCAGACAGACAGTGACAAGCAGCACTTCTTTGAAGTTCTTTGTGCTCAGGTCTTTGAGAGATTCATGTACAGTTCTTAGCTATGAAAGGAACTATATTACTACTCTGACTGCTGGATACTAAGGTAGGGGCACTCATCATGTTTCCTAAAATAAGCTGTTCTCAGACTTTCCCTCAAGCCAAAAGAGTAGCATTACTGAAGCTTTTCCTCTAAGAATTCTGCAAGATCCTCATTTGTTATTGGGAGATTAAACCTGTCACTCCTAAAGGATTTTTAAGAAAATTTGACAAACCAGTGTCTGGCTGTTTGTAAAAGCTCAGGAAGATTTAATTAATGGAGATGGCATGATGCTCAGAGTTTTGAAAGCACCAAAAGACACTCAGGGTTAGCATAGTCTAAAATTAGTAATTTTTTTCTTTTTGGTTTCCCAATGCATGCTTCAGAGCACTTTTATGAGATTTTGATGGCAATTTCCAACATCCCAGAAGCTTTCTTAACTAGTCTGCTTGATTTTTGTGGTGGTACATTCAGTGCTTGGTTTTCCACTGGCAGTATTTGCAAATTCTTTCTTTTCTTGAGCCACTCTCATTGCCACAGTGAAAAAAAATATTCTGAACACACTGAAATTGTTTTACCATATGACTACCTTCGATGACTGAAGGCCTTCAAAGTTATGGAACAATATTCACAGAGATGAGCAAAAATAAAAAAAAAAATTGAAATGAGTAACTGGTGGCTGAAAATTGCAGTCTCTCTGGAGGTGCCAAAACATTCTAGTCCTACTGTCACCTTCAAGATGTAACTCTTAGATCTTTCAAGAGGCAGGTTCCAATAGCCACAACCTATGGTTATGGTAGCTGTGTCTGCTTATGTAAATAAGGCACTAAAGGTCCCAGTTCACAAAGATATTTCCATGTCCATCTGTCATTGATTTCAGTGGGAATTAGAGTCATAAGTAAGAATTAGGAACTGAATACTTTGGCTAAACTGGAAGTGTTGTTTCTTTTGTCTTAATAGCAAAAGACATGCTTAGTCACTGTAATTCTGAAAATTGAGCATAAGCAGTTTGAACTTTCTTCTGTAACAAACTCCAGGAAACTCAAGTGTAAGTATGGTGGAAACTCTCTGAAAATGTTAGTGCTAGTGGGTATTTTTCATGCTGTGACTGCTTCTGTAAGAGGGCAAACCCCAACAAAATACAAAGAATTAAGATGAAAATGAGAACTAAATTATTAATATAACAAAGCACTTCTGCTTTCTCTGTGCACATTTTCAGATCTATTGGATTTTCTCTTATTGTTCTGCATAAATTGCTTCTGACTATACAATGGACTTCAGCAGGGCCGTAGCTTTCAGGTGCTTGATTTTTCATAATTCACTCAAATGCCAGCTCAATGACATTAAGTGGAAAAATAGAAAAAAATGCCTTCACTTTTCCACAGAAACAATTTTGAAAATCCATTTACATGGAAAATAAAGAGGCATTAAACCCAGTGCAAATCTCAGCTGAATACAAAAATCTGAAAGCATAATATTTTATTTTTCCAGATAACACAATACAAACTGTTATTTACTGTCTGAAAGGGCTGAAGAGTTCTGAGTTCCATGGAAGGGGGTTGTTTTTCTAATTTACAGTGTGGTAAAATAACTGGCTAAAAGTTATTTCTTTCTTTTTAAAGAAAATAAACCTTAAACAAAGGCCTTCATGAGGCAGTTTTAAAAAGTAAAGTATTAGTGTTTATTAAATAGCCTTTCATTTTTATTCATTCATGCTAATGCTTCTCAAATGTTCAGTCCTCGAAACAGTGTTGTAAGATTTTTATTCCTACAAACCATTTACCACTTGCCAAGCTGCAGTGCTCAAATGAGTGTTCTTTTAGATGTTTTGCTGAATAAGGTTATCAACAACAGAGTTAAGGCAGGAAATAGTGCTAACCCATGTTAGCTAAGTGAAGGAAAGTAGAAAAAACATTAGCAATAATGCAAGTATTTAATAAAACTATACATAGTCTCTAACCAGGACATCTCAAATGCTACAACATGAGAGTATGAACCTGTCTGACTGGCGCTAGTGAAAATATGTTTCAGTGGTTTGGGTATGTCCTCCAGCTGCCTAAGAACAACAGACTGTATGATGGTTAAACAGCCTGTAGATTTTCTTGAAGGTCAAAAAAGTTAGGGTCAGGCAGACATTTTTACTACAAGATTGTTTACATATATTGCTAGTAAAGTGACACGTGTACATCTGCAACAGTGGAAAAGTACAGACATTGTGTTCACTAAGGTGCCTTGAGGTAATGCCAAAAGACATGACAGATGAAAGAGCTCTGTCTTCTTTGAGTTCCTGTACCTTGGCTCTTCCCTGAAAGACCTGGAGAATGTGATCTTGTCCTGCCAGGTTCTAAACTCAGCCTTGTGTGTTGGACAAGTTTAGGCAACAGGTCACATGAAGTGTAAGGAAGACTGCTTTCAAAGATACAGCAAAAGTCAGTGTCAGTACCTTGATGAAATTCCCAAAAAACTCAGATTTGCATGTTCACAAATTTAATTTCTCTTGATGTAAAAATTTTATGTGTATTCCAGATGAATTAAATCCCTGAGTAAGAAGAAGCGAAGCTTGCCAGAATCTGAAAGAAAAAAAAAAAATCACCCACAAAAAAAGCTGGCATTCATACAAATGTTCTTGCCAAAAGTTAGCATAATTCATTAATATTCATATCAACAAAATATGGAATCATCTCCTAATGGCAAATAAAAAGTACTAAGGAATAAGATATTCTATGTGCCTTGCTGGGATATTGCTTTAACCAGCTGAGAAATGGCCATATCCCAGCATGGCACATACATAATATTTGTTGTTATGATTATAGAGTGGTATCATGCTAATAGTATAAAACTGAAAACTTAGAAGTCAAAAGAAAAAGTCAAGAAAAAGAGAGAGAATATTAGGATGAAATAAGTTGATGACGTAATTGTCTTAATATTGCTTTCTTCCTGGAAAACATTGACAACACTATTGTTTCAAAATTGCCTTTCTGTTACTCTTTCACTACAAATATTTTTTAGAGACAATTCTTATTTCAGTTCATCCTCATAGTCCCTTATGATCTTCTGAATTATGATCAAACCTGTGAATTTTAAAAAAGCATTGCCACTTTATTATTTACTGCTCATCCACTCACACAGGGAAAGTGTAGGAAACCTAGCTCCCATATACAAGAAGAAGCCTCCAGATTCTGATGTGTGTTTCATACCAGCTAAACTATCAGAATCCAGCAGTTTGGTATGTTGTCTTTCATGGTTAAGCTGTTTTTCTAGCAGTCTTCCCCACTTAAGTTGCACTATATTCCTGCCTTTTTAGTTGTTCTCCATAAGAAGGTTAGATTGTGTCCTTCCTACAGATGACAATGAAATACACATGGTGATGAATATTTAGCCAAACACTTCTGTGGGCAGGTATTGAGTACTTCCTTGCTTACATTTAGCAGAAATCTGGAAATTAAGGTGTTTCCAGGCAGCACAAATAAAAGTTAATCAAGGGCTTTCATGAGGCTCCATCCAGATTGATATAATAACTACACACAGGTGTTGACAGGAATCAGGAAGCAGAAAATTCTTCTCATCGTTCACTGTCTGCAGCAGGAATCAGCCCTCAATACATCATGTTTTCGGGTGGGGTTGCTTAAAGTTAGCAACCTAAGCTATTAGTTAAATGACATGAAAAATTTTCTAAACACAAGCTATCTGTGAACAGTTCATTTAATGCTTTGCAAAACAATATATTTTAAAATATTTCAAGAGTTTGGGCATAATGGCAGATGGTTTGCATGAGACATAATCTTTAGAAAGATTCTTTGTTCTGTCGAAAGACCTAACTGCCATCATTCATGAATGGATGCTGCTAGCCTTCCTAAATTACTTCAACAAAGGAAGTAATCTCAAATACTGAAAAACCTGTGTCAGTTGATTTTTTCTGACTTTTCTGTTTTCCCACTTATTTTCATTCTGTCTGTGAAAGCTACAACCACTGCAAGTTTTCATTGGGATATAAAGATCTCTTCACACTGGGACTCTGGAACACTAAACAAAGGCCCAGAGGCTGCAGGTCCTATGTGACACTGAAAAAAATATATGGTGGTCTGGGTTAGTGTGGGTCTCCTGGCATATAAAAGCACAGAAAATTGACATGACAGCAGCTTCTGCTCAATCATATATAGCACAGGTGGCAGCTGCTCCAACAATTTCCAATTCTCGCTCTGCTTAGCTTTTCCCAGCAGTGGCAATGGCAGAAGTACCATGACTCAAGCTTTCAAAAGCATGAACCTCTGGAGAAATCTGGCACAGAATGCTGTTGCACCAATTCAGGTAAAGGCAAAGCAATTGCTGCCTGCAGTGGTGCATTTTTACCTTGATGAATTACTTACAGAAATCGGAAACTGTCCATCTGAAAACTTGCAATAAAAACTTGCTGCTGGTCTGATCTTGCTAGTTTAGCCTGTTGGATTGCTTGCTTGCACATCAACAAGCATATAGATGTTTAGCATGAATGGATATGTTTAGCATGGCAGGAATTATTGCAACAGACAGACAAGAGATTCAGATTGCTATTGCAAAATGCAAAAAAAGAGCATCTGGCGGACATGAAAGTGAACTTGCCGAGAATGAATTAGAAATGTGCATATAGTTCTGAAATTGCTTTGTTGCTGGCTTGTAAATTAGAAGGTGACCAAGGTATATTCCACTGTATAACAGCAATTAGAAACTTAGGCCTTCTCTTTCATTTTTGCCCCATTTGATGCTCAATTTATTATGTTCTACCCTATTATAATTTTATGGGCTGCATTAGCCAACGGTCTCTTGCTGTTACATCAGGTTAAACACTAATGCTACTTATTTATTTATTTTTTATTAAAATTGAAGAGTCACACTGAAAAAGAGGTTTTATGATATCCACACTTTGCAGCTCTCAATTTTCTTTTGAATAACAAAACAGTATTTGTTAAGCAAAAGGAGGTGTGCACTTCATCTTGATTTTAATGAGCAGTTTTAACCAGTTCTCATAACACCTTCCACAATTGGGGTTTGATATTTAGTGCAGCTTTGGAGCATCCTAGATCCATTGTAAAAGCAGCAATAACAAATGAAAGAGGTTTTTTTTAGAAGTACTTGATTAATGACAATATATGGACTAGCAAAATACCATTGTGGCAATAATAAGATAGTGTGCATGCTGCTGGTTTGAGTTGAATAAGTTCCATTATGAAATTGAATACATCATTTACTACGCTTTGCAGCACACTGAGAGTTGCAAGTTTTTCTTGCATTGTACTGGCCAATTTATTATCAGAATTCATAAATATCTGTAAGCTTAAGATGTTTTACTACAGAGAAGCTGAATTGATCTACAATAAAAAGAACATAAATTATAGATCTGTCATAAAGGAATAAACAAAGGACAAAATAGAAAAAACATAGTGGTTAAAAGCAGTTTTCATGGTCCTGCATTTTGCTGTATGAAAGCCTGCTTGACTGTAACGCCAATTATGTATCCCAGCTGTTCTGTGTGATGAGAAGAAAGAGTGCATCAAGAGCAGGTTGTGGCCATGGTAATCGAGAGAAGAAAAATTTTCCGAGTATATTGATCAGAGAAAGAGAGTGTGGGTTAGGGGCAACTAAATTCTAACCTCTCTTGAGACAACACAGAAAGAATAATAATAAAAAAATAATTAATTTTATAGTCAGCACAATCAAGTATTTAAGATGACAAAAATAAAAAAAAACAACAACCAACCAACCTGAAAGATTGTTCACCGCAAAACTCAGCTTTTTATTTCTCATGTCAGCAAAGCAGGAAGAGGAAAAGAAGAGAGGGAAATGGTGACAGCAGTATTACCTGCCTGCTAGCTGAGGCATACACACACTGCAAAGGTTTAATAACTGCTTATTTATGAATGAGACTAATTATATTTCCTTTCCATTCTTATGAGCAGCAAAGCGTAAATGAGATATTAGAGTAGATTTAGAGAAGGCAAAACCAGTGACTTAATGAATAAGTTTAGTCACAGTACAAAAGACATAGAATCATGAAAGAAACTGTGAAATTAGTGTCTGTGTGGGAAATGCATGAAATATTAATTTCATAGAAATATCAACCTTGGTGGAGTGTAAGGTCTACAGGAGGACATGAAAAGAGATGAAGGAGTATATAAAGGATTTTTATAATATAGTGGCTTGAAGGCCAGGATGAACAGTCAGATTTTGATCCATAGCTCAGGACTTTTGGGCTTCTTGTGTTGACATTATGGAGTGCTCAAGGACAGTATAAGACAATGTCTTTTGGTAACTTTTTTCCCTTTCTTTTGATACATAACCATTCACTATAAAAATAATTGATTGATACATTTTAAACTATAAAATGAAAAAAGACTAAAGAATAATCTTGCAACTCCAGGTGGATTTGTCACACAAAATCTTTTATCAGCTTTGTTTAACTCACAAACCCCCAAATTCCATGGGATTTATTCTCTCTAAACTACATCAAGTACTGCTACTAAATGAAAATACTGCCACATAGTAAATCAGTGTTTCTACTCAAACATGTAGTCTTTTCAGGATGGGCAATATTCCTTGGTGTAACAGTGTAAATCAGGAACTTTTTTAGAATAATTGGAAATGTACGTTGAGAAAACAGTGTAAATCAGATCTTTGGAATCCAAATCCCCATACCTGTGAGCCCCATGTGCATAGCCATTTTTTTCTCTGCAATATATTTTATCAAAATAATCTACTTATCTGTGAAGCAGAGTCAGCTTTAATCTACAAGATTGTATAAAAACTTTATATTATACTCTTATGTGGGTAATAGTGACCACATTCCTAAGCACACTAACATGGTACATGTCCCTGTCCTTGGAGTTTCTGTCTCTACCATGAAATCTCAGAGGAATCTGAGAGGAAACAGTGTGCAACAATCATCTTTACATTTCTTACAATGACATGTGTAGGAGAGAAGGAAATACCAAAACTGGCAACAGGCGCCTCTGTTCCCTATCAAAGAAAAGACTGGTTGAAAGGAGGTGAGATTTATTGTGTCTGTTTTTCTCCTTGAAAATTGTTTTTCAGGGTCTCTTCAGATGCCAGTAGGAATCAGTCTTGCAGCTGGAGTTAGTCTTGGCTATCACAGAGAAACCAACATTTTTTTTTTGTTTTCACACGACTCCAGGATCTAAGATGTTAGAATTTATGTCCCAGTTAAATGATTACTACAATTCTCTTTTGTTTTTTTCTGCCCCCCCCCCCCCCCCCGCATTACAGTGCTCTGTTCAAAGTTCAACCATGCAATATGGTTGCTCTGTTTCATGCAGCTCTATTTGTTCAGTGTTTTTGTTTGAAGAATGTGCTTTAAAAGTAGGTATTTCTTGAAAAACAGCTGCTGAATAATTTTACTTGTTCAGCTATATCAGGAATACTGGCCACTAAGAGATCCAGTATAAATTCCAATTTAATCCAAAATTCCACAGAAGTTTTCAACATAAATGCACACAGCAGTGCTTCCAAGGCACAGTTGTTAAGGCATGCCTGTTCAAACAGAAGTGAACTCTGACATGGGCAGAATGGAAGCTTTCACAGCTAGACTTCCTATGGCAGGACTGCCAACTTAAATCCTCTTTGTTAAGGCTGGATAGTTCTAGCTGGCAGCCATCTGACCCAGTCTCATGTTTATGATAGATCCAAGGTTGCAGCTAGAGTTTACTGGGAGGGGAGGAGGAGAGAGCCAGCTGCTCAAAGAGAAATGTTCTTGGAGGAAGGGTCCGAGAAACATCCCTGTAGAACTTGCCAAAGCAAAGGAATAGGAATCACAGTGTACTTATATGTGAAACACAAAGGAAATCACAATTTAGTAATTTTCTCACTTCCAGAATCACCCTTTCTCATATGTAGTGTGCACACACACACACACACACTCTTATGTACACATACACGTAGATGAAAATTTCATGCTTGCAGTTGGACATAGGCCAAGGCACAACAATTTAATTTTTTTTACATATTACTGTTAGGTTAGAAAAAAATATATTAATAACTTTTCCCAGCTTCTTTCAATTCCAAGGTTTAAAGCAATTCAGACAGTTCCTTACTTATTTATTTAATGCTAGATTCTACCCCATCCTTCATGCAAGCAAGGAGAAAAGAGAAAGATGCATACCTGCCTATGTTCATGCTTTGTTCTCCATCAGAAAAAAGTTGACATGTCCTCATCTTGTGTATGGAAATGAAACAGTCCAGTGTTGCCTTTCCTTCCTTATCACGTGCCTTGCAGTGGAACTCTGGGTGTGTGCTTCGGGGTGTACACAGAAACAGATCTGTTTCAATTTAAATTGCTTCTATATGCAGTGTAAAGAACCTGTTCCAATGACATTATAATGACACAACATGAATACTTTGTCTTTTCTTTTCCCCAGGTCTTCCAGCTGTTTGTACATGGCCTGCACCAGGAACTATAGGTAAAGTATTCTAGTGAATGCCTTCTGGGTCCAAACTGAATTGTTTGAGGGCAAAATGATCACTAGCCCCTTCTTTATGCTGTTTAAAAGATGCATATGGAGTAGGACAGAACAGAGAAAAACAATGTGAGAGGAAAAAAGGAATTTGTTAGAAAAGTTTTTAGAAGTTGTCCGGCAAGGGAGTGCAGCTGAATAAACTAAATATTTGTTGTTCTTTTGCTCTTCCCCATTTTTTTCTTTTTCTACATAGATATTTCTACAAACAGCTCTCTCATTCTTTTTGAGCTCAGATGTTTGCTTTCCGTACAACCCTCAAAACATTATGCAGTTGTGTAAAAATATTTTGGATAAGCAGCCTAAATCTGTTTAAATTGCATTTGTCTAGTAATGATATATAATATATAGTTATGACATTGTGTCCAATTTCTCCCAGTTCCATTTCACTATACAAAGGCTTTATTGTGGTTTTGGGTTGTGGTTTGGGTTTTTTTGTTTGTTGGGTTTTTTTTTTGTTTTTTGTTTTTTTTTTTTTAAATTATGGCAGGGGTCTAGAAGGACCTTTTGCTTAAAGAAAATTGGACAATGTACTTCTTAAGCTAACTTTTTCATGGAAATGCCTTAAACAGAAGTAATTTAAATCTATTCAAATCAACACTGGCAAGAAAAGCAATGATTTTGTGACCATTAAAGTTATTTTTCGCCATCAGCTTGGCCATATGTCAACACAACACTGCAGCTACCTTTCAAAGATTTTAGTCCTGTTGTGATCTTGAGTACTTACAAGTACACATCTTGTTTTTCCCACTGATCCTTTGTAGAGTTGAATTAGTATGTATACTGTGTGGCGTTCAAGCTTTTGCTGTCACCATAGCAAAAGTAGTGAGAGACACAGGCAAACAAAATATTTTGAACTTTGAATATGGCAGCCAAGATCCTTGGTGTTCTCACAAAATACGGCAATAGGACACCATCCAGGAGTAGGTTTTCTGCTGAATGTACAGGAAAGGTGACAGTCTGCACCCTAATGAAGCACTGAAGTGCTTTGATTTCTAGAAAGCGGATAATACATATGTCTTCAGTGCATTCCAGTTATTGCTAGTGCTTCCATTTCTTACAACCCTGAAAAAGCTACTCATTCTCTTGTGCTCTTGGTGCTTCACACTAAGGACACAAAGGAAGCTGCAAGGGCTAAAGCCTTTGGTTCTTAGTACAAAGCTGATTCCAGTAAGGTTTAACACCATCACTGCAGTAATTTATTTTTTTCCCCACTACAGATGTCAAACCGATAAGCAAGAGGTTTGGGTTTTTTTCTCCCTGTTTTCAGTCTGACCAAGATTTCAAGAAAAGTCTACGATTGAGTTCCTATGTATTAGTTGAAATTCCAAATAACTGGTTCTGTGCAAGAATATGCCCTACTATTTTGTAAATTCTTTGCTTTTGCAAGCGTTGTACAGAACTGTGTTGTATCCTTTTTGACAAAAACTTCCACCATCTGGGCATCCTCATACAGTATGACATTGATGTAGAGATTTCAATTCTGTACTTCAGATACCACAACAGAGTATATTTTATATATAAAAGTATTTAGGAGAAATCCAAAATTATATTAAATTGGTTGCCATAAAACCTATTTAGCTGTTCTCCACATACAGATTTGTCTTCCAGTGTATTATCCATAAAATAGAGTGGACATGAATTTGAGTTAGAAAATTCGCTGACTTGAATAGGGAAAATGCTGCTATACTTTGCCATGAGGTTAGTGGTCAAGACCAAAATGTTTTTTATTACACTTCTGCACTGCAAAACAGGCTTAGGACACCTTTCTTTAGAATCAGGCAACTTGTGCAAGAGAGGGTCTTGGTTTTCCCTTCATAGTTCTGGTTGGGAATACCTGCTATCAGAGAGCTGAAAGTCCTTACATTTAGTGGCATACATTCCTTTTCTTTCTTCTATGTTTTCAGTTTTAATATTTTTCTTCACTATTTTCCATATGTCTTAGTCTTCAGGGAGAGATTTTTCCAGCATGTTGCTGTGTCATGGAAGTGTAATTTATGGAAGTTTCTGGCAGTTAATAAGGGATTTCACACTCATGCCAGATAGGTGGAGATTGCTGAAGACGTTTGCATTTTGCTCCGGAAAGGACATAAATGATCTCTAGTATAACTTCAGAAAATCCTTGGGATTATTAAGGTATAAATGGATGGATTTCCCCTCCTATTTTCTTGTACTGACTTCAGTGTGTTGATGGATAACGACATTCCCCTTTTTTCTCTTTACTGCTTTCACTTCATTAAGATCCTCTTTCCTTCTGCTTTCCAGACTCCGGTTAAATAGTTTCAAAGGCTATCAGTTTCTCTATCTTCCCTGAACTTCGTCTGCACCTCTAACACCTGACCCTCCAACAAGCTTAATCACTGCTTAGCTGCACTGCCATACTCTGGTTTCTAATCTGTCTTCTGCTTTCTTGCACAGCCTGTCTCTTGCTCACCTGTGCCACTGTCATGATTTCAGCTGGGGTAATTTTCTTCTTAGTAGCTGGTGCAGTGCTGTGTTTTGGCTTTGATGTGAGAGCAATGTTGGCAGGACACTGATGTTTTCAGTTGTTGCTGGGTGATGTTTATACTAAATCAAGGACTTTTCAGTTCCTTGGGTCCTGCCAGCCAGAGGGCTGGAGGGGCATGGGGACCTGGGAGGGGACACAGCCAGGACAGGTGACCCAAGCTAGCCAAAGAGGTATTCCATACCATATGACATCATGCTGAGTATATAAACTGGGGGAAGAAGGAGAAAGGGGGGACAAGTGGCATTATGGCGTTTGTCTTCCCAAGTAACCGTTACACGTGATGGAACCCGGCTGTCCTGGGGATGGCTGAGCACCTGCCTGCCCGTGGGAAGTGGTGAATGAATTCCCTGTTCCGCTTTGCTTACATGCGCAGCTTTTGCTTTACCCCTTTTCCCCCACCTTTCAATTTTATTATTATTGTTATTATCATTGTTGTTCTTACCTCTTTATTCTGTTTACTTATCAAATTTATCTTCTCCCAACCCTTGACTTTTACATTGCTTTCTGATTCTCCTCCCCATCCCTCTGAGTGAGGGGGAGTGAGCTGTGTGGTGCTTGGTTGCCAGCTGGGGTTAAACCATGACAGACAGTCATGACAATTTATCTGCATTTCCCATCCTTCCCCTCTCATAGTGCAACTAGGTGTGCCACTTACAAGTTGCTCTGAAGACGTGTATTTGGTTGGCCCATTGAAACAAAAAGGATTTTGGGAGGTATTTAGACTTACATGAAGTGTAGAGGCTGTGAAATTCCTCTGGAGTTTAGGCTTGAGACAGATGCTGAACAGCTCAAGCATTTCAGTGCTATACAGACCTATATTGAGGATCTAGGATTTCAGGTGTTCCAAATACAAATATTTTCTTCTGGGTTTGAATGCAAACACTTGATGTGTCAATTATGTTTCTAAGAACATTTTAATGTAGCAGAAGCTCTTAAATGGTCTATATGCTGCAGCTATATGACTTTCAGTTGTGAATTGGTACATCTGGCTGTATGTTACTATGTTGTGCCCATGTGGATGTCCTAGCTTGCTTGCTTAAGTCAGCATTAGCATGGAATTCCCAGTATTCCACTGGGACCTTCAGAAGTGTTTCATGTTCCCTTATTTATCCAGATCTCTCTGCAGTTAGCTGTTTACAGTTTTAAACCCAGTTCTCTGATATTTCACTCTTCTGGTGACTCATGAAGGGAATACTAAGACTCCAAAGAATAATTGTGCAGGAATAGCCCTCAAAGACTATGAAGTTAAGAGTTTGTGGAAGGTTCTGAAAGGACCACAGTGGGTAAAAGGGTTGGCTGAACATTAAAAATTATTTAAGGAAAAAGGAAAACAGACACAGAATGTTTGGTAAATGAGAGGATTTTCCTACAGAGAAAGTGGTTTGGACCAGCCTGGAAAAAATACAAGATTCTTTTTCGTAAGTATCCAAGACCTGTTCTGTTGAGTTATAGTTTCTCTGAGTAATTCCTGGCCAAAATCTGCATTAGAACCACAGGATCAAAATATTTTGAAGACAAAGGCTGATATAATATTGTCACAGGAAGAATATAAGATAAGATAGATGAATGATTTCAGCATTCAAAAAGTAAACCACAAACTTATTTAATTAGGCAACTTTTGCCTTCTTCCCCCTTAACTTTCCATCTGGAGGTTGCAGTAAATGATAGTATTGAAAGCATTTAATGATCTATGTGATTTAATACTCAAAAATCTTTCTGTTGCTTGTGTTCATAAACACCTACTGTAAATGCCAAATCTGTGTGTGTGATGATTCATTTGTCATACTTGGGTAATTTTTTTATTTAGGACTGCATGGGAAAGGAATCCCGTTATTTCATGTTGAATCTCTAATTATGTTTTGCTTTTTATTTATAGACTTCAGCTGTATCCCCATCTTGCTTTGGTACCATATGAAAACCTACGAATAGTTTTTCAAAAGAAAAAACACTATAAAAATACCCTTGGTTTTATATAAATTTCTACTATATTTCCACTGCTTGGTTGAAGCTTTTTTCCTAGCTCCTACTTTATGAGTTTGGGGTTTGTTGTTGTTGTTTTAAGTAAAGCAAGTATCGGGTAGCCTTGAATCTAAAAATTGTGTAGCAAAAAGTGTGTAAAAAGTGCAAGCAATATCTCACCAGCCTTGGAAGAACTGTATTCATGGTACCACAGGACTAATAAATTAATTCTCAAGTTCTTATACAGAAGTATTAGTGAAAAAATGTTTTGTGTTTCCAAGGTTTCAAAGGCTGAAAAATATATTTTTTGTCTTTGAATCCTGTAGCATGACACTTAAGTCTCTGCGCTTTGGACTATCTGCAAAGGGGACACAGCTTTTGTGCAACCTTAGATTCAAATGGTCTTGGTAAGTCAATGACATCAGACACAATAGCTTTCAGTAATTTCAGGTTCACATGAAGAATGAAACCTGCTTATACAGCCTGTTACCTAGATGTCCTGCTAGTGAACACATTCAAGTTCCTGGTCTTGATCTTCAGGGGTCTCATTAGACTTGAAAGCAAGTTGTCTCTGGGATTTCATCTCTTGACTGTGAAAATTCACTGGGGAGGAAAGCTCCCCCACTGACAATGAGGAAAAGAATGGCACAGGTGTTCTTTTAAGGAGACACTTTCTCAGATTGTGACATGGAGCTCTTCTTGCTACAGGTATGAAAGATGTTCAGGAAGAAATGTAAACACCACCTATACATAGCAGTCTTTCTACACTAATTGCTAGTTCTAGGAGCAGTAGCTAAGTGACGATAGATGTAAAGGCAGAGTGAAGAGAAAAAAAAAAGCCAGCTGTAGACAGCTTCCTACAAGCAACTGTGCAAGAAAAATGAGTAAAGATACAAACTATATCTGGTTTTAGCTTACACTTAGCTTTCTGTAATCTCTGTAGGGTATCCAGATACAACAGTAATTAATAGTATGAATTAGGCTATACACTCCTTCAGATAACTGCATCTGGAGGAGTACATATAGGAGGTACAGGTTATGGACTTGACATACAGCTGTAAAATCTCAGGACAAACTGCAGGCAGCTACAAAAGCAAACAAATGAATGCACCTTTTCAATCCAGTTAGGTTTCCAAAATAATTCCTGCTTTGTAAGAAGTTATTAACTATACCTCCAGGACCATATAAACAAATATAAATCATATATACAAACCAATTTTTCATCAAGGACTGGCTTAAAATTTGTGCCTTTGGCTTTATTCTTTACCCTTTGAACTTTATATAACATTGTTACTGACTCATCTAGTTACCTTGAGATGTTATTTGTACCCATCAGATTTCTATGCAATTATCTTTTTAGTCCAAGTAGAGAAATAAATAATCTCTATTTTATATGAGGTGTTGACATTTATTGATTTAATGTTCTTGTGAAGCCTTTCAGGGAAGCAGTTTTAAGATACAAAATCAAATGACTGGAAATTAAGAGATAACATTGTAACAAATTCAGATAAGTTATCATTATGAAGTTTGCAGAGAAATAATGTAATAAAACACACTTTCTAAAGATGTACAGAATATTCACTGCTAAAATAGTCCTGTTGTTTGCTTTTTGCTTTATAGTGTGATTTACTATTTTTTGTGTGGGTTTTTCTGTTTGTTTTGCCCAAAGAAAATATAATTCCACTTTACTTTAAAATTTCCTTCTTACTTGTCACAGTCAAAATTCTGAAGCACCTGTTGGGAAGCATAATCTGTCCACTGTGGTTATGTATTGTTTCCACTTCACCATGCAGAGTTGTCTAAATGAGTAGCTACAAAAGGTTAAAAATCATAAATAACTTAGAATAAGAAAAGAAAAGATTAATCTTATGCATAAAATGTTGCCTTTGGACTCAGAAAAAAATTGTCTTACATCTGGCAAAGACTGTGTCCTTAAACAAATCAATTAATTGTTCTATATTCACCTTACATATGTAGACTGAGGCTTTTCCAATTACAAAATACACCTGAGTAGTGATGACAGACTGAAAAAAGTAAATTATCATTGATGCAAACCATTGTTCTGTAAGGATTTCCTCTTATATATGTATATAATTATATATGTATATAATTATATATAAATATACTTATAATAGATTTTAAAAAGTTTTTTCAATGTCTTTTCCACTTTGCACAGAAGAATGTGTTCTTCAGCTATCATATTTGCACGTTTGAGATGTAAATGACCCAAAGAATGGATGCTTGGAAGTTGTATTAAAATCAGTAGCTATAAGGGATCAAGCTATATGAACTTTCACAAAGATTTTGAACTACTAAACATTACTAAAAGAGTCTTTTTAACTACCATAATGTTCCAGAAGCATAACGACAGATTCCTACAGGTAATTTAGCTATTTGCTGTTCTCTGTAGCTTTCATATTTTTTATTTCTGTGCTGTCAGGTTTCTACTGACAGCTTTTATCTGCTGAAGAGATTTTTGTTGTTGTTTTTCTTTCCCTTTATATGAACCTTGCTAGTTTTACCTTTAGGGCAAAGCAGTGATCCAGGTGTGTGGCCTCTTGTCTAATCATCATTTACATGTGCTGGGTCTACATTTCAAAAGCAATATCCTTCCAGGCTATTTTTAAAGTAACCTCTGAATTTTATGAAGTTGTCTGAGACAGGGAGAGCTATCTAATAGCTTGTAATAAAATGAAGCTGTTCCTTTTTATAATTCTTCTTGGTAATACTGTGTGACTAGTCAGGAAATGGAACTTATACTGCTGTTCTGTGGAAACTTTCTGCATAAAACACAGGTTTTAATTCACAACTAATGTGTTTTGCCATCCGTGACAGGCTCAGACTGTGGAGTATTTGAGTGCAGAAATTAGTATACTAGTCTGCATTGCACTTTTGTCTTTTCAAAGAAGCAGGCTGAAATGCCAGAAAATAAAGTTAATAACAGGGAAATATGAATAGTTCTGTAAAAAGACAAAGTGAACTCTTTGGGGTGAATCACTACATGCAGTCTGATATCTGAGTTCAGGAAAAAAAGTCACTGCTGGAATTAAGCTACTCTGTCCTGTTCTCAGTCTCTGCAGCCACACAGAGGGTTACAGCAATGCAGGGTGACCTTGCTTTGCCCATAAGAGGCTTTAACCGTGATCCTGAATATCTTTGTACTGAATATCCACTATGCTGAATTCTTTATTTACCACCAAATACGTGCCACCATATCTGATCTTACACTCAGACACGAGGCCTGCCAAGCTCCCCTATGATCAGATAGCTTCCTCTCAGGCTCACAGTCCTCCGTAACTCTGGGGCCATCTTTCAAACACTGAAGACATGAAAAAAGAAGGCTACTTCAAGCTGTAGATAACATGACAGTGATTAGCAAGAAGTGTTGTATTAGATTCCTGACTTAAGACCTATGTTCAATGCATCCTTTGAATTAATTATCTGGGGAGAAACTTTTTAAAGCCAGTTTTAAAAAAGTACCTGGGCTTATATGGTTTTATGTTTAATTCAAATGCAAATATTTATTTTGAGGCCAGAGCCTTTATTTTTCTTGTCTACTTTAGCTTTACTTTTTGTTGCGGCGGAAGGGTGGGTGTCTGTGGATATAGAAACCACTGACTGGGTAAGGTGCTTGTCATACAACCAAAAATGGATTCTGAAATTTGACAATGTATCTGCAATTTCAAAATTTCTCCCTTTACATGCAGTTAACTAGAAGTATCAGCCTGGAGGTGTTTGCGTCTTCCCTACCTGTGCAAGTTTATCTTGTAGGGGAGTGGAGAAGCTCCTTATATCCTCTTCTCTTTCTGTGGACATTAACCTGGACTTTATTTTAATGCAGATTGAGTACTTTAATCACCTCAGCCCTCTATTTAACCTAGATATATGGCAAACAGAAGAAAAGGTGTGTGGTACTATTTGTTTTCACTCTAGAAACAGGAAGACTATATCCCTAAGTAGAAAACTGAAACCAAACTGAATATCAAAAGCATTTAAAGACATTAAAAATTGAACATCCTTCTTCCACCTAGTACTATCCCTACACAGTATACAGAAACAAAAAAACAATGGACAGGCTGTTTTATTATGAGTGTAGGAAAAAGCATTAAGAGGCAAAAGCAAGAAAATCAAAGCCAGGGACAGATACCTGGAAAAGGAGAAAAATGAAGCTTGGCTAAATACATACTAATCAGCCTTTTTGGTTTGGTTTTTTTTTTGAGAATAATATGGTCAGAGTAGAAAGGTATTTATTTTTTACAAAAGGTTTTCTGTTGGGTCTACTGTCCTTGATAGAAACTCCAGATGGAAGAATATAAATAAATAAATAAATTAATAAACCCAACTCTATAGGAAGTATTAGAGTAAGCAGCCAGGGAGGGCACTTTGATAACTTTTTAAAAACTTAACGATTGTATTCCTGTGTCTGCTGTCCTCTGCTACTTATTTTTAGTCTTAATTTTGTACTCTTTTTTCTGCCCATGGAAGATTATATTTTTCTATAATAACCACAAGCAAATCTTTTTTTGGCAGCCCATGTAGTGACTAATTGCATTTCCTTTACTGCAGTAGTGGGTAGCTTTTGTGATTCCTCTTTTTATAGATAGTCTTTAATTTTCTGTATTACAGGTGGTACTAAGTAGTTTTCTTGTAGCAACAAAGATAAAAATTAACTACATATGTTACTGAGCTAGAGCTCTCAGGCTGTTTGTAATCTTTTTGAGGTGTATGTACCTGTTCTTTATGGGTTTGCATAACTACCAGAAAAAAAGAAAGAAATACCGTCTACCTATGATAGAAAACTGTCTTTAGAGAGTGCAAGTTAGAAACAAATTCTTCCTTCTCTCTCCTAAAATTTGATACTGTAATAGCTTAAACACTGGATGAGTCATCCTACTCATTAAAACTGGAACCATCAATAAAAATGGTAATGCAGAAAATGCAGTCCTTCAGGAAAGTACAGACAGAGTGAAGCAATGAAGCAAACTGCCAGGCTGCTGGGGTTTAGGGCAGATTTGGCTGTGGGTTCTCTGGTATGACTCTAAGCCATACTGTTCTATTTAAAATGAAAGAATATTTAAGACTGCTGAAGTTAGGCTTTGAAAATGTAGGTACTGATTATATGTGGAGTCATTACTCTGCATATGATAAGAAACCACAGAATTTGTTATGTTGGCGTGACCTGTGTCATTTCAAGTATCTTGTTTGCTGTGAGTACCTGTTTGAAATCCCTTGCATAAACCCTGAGGGTTTAGGCACTTTCCCCACAGTACCACAACATGCCAGGACCCTAAGATTTGTCAGTGTGAGATGCTTTTCCCCCACAGTTCTCACTACCAGGTCCCAAAAAGCTTTGTGCATATCCTAGAAAACTGAACTGTGGTGCAGGGTACTGCAAGAGCAGCTGGACACCCGAGTGACCACAAAGGAATGGGATGCCTGCTAGATCACTCATTTTCCTCACAGATCAATTCAGACAGATTAAAAAGGAATGCTACTTGAATCTGTGGATAACATGACAGTGATTAGCAAGAAGATTGAAATACAAGACCCTTTAGTAAGACTGTTACTCATGAGAATTTTTCCCATCTGCCCTTGTGTCTTAATTGTCTTTGGAATATCTAATGATCTCTGGTGAGTTCTTACAGGTACATCTTCATTGTACGTATTGCTAAAGGTGACTGCCAGAACCACCTGCAGCAGCTGTGACTGACCTGGTCCTCCTATAGATCTCAATGGACTTCTTTCCGTGTGCTCACTTTCAGATTCCCTGTACTCATTTTAGGCGTTTGCATAATGGGACATCCCCCAGCAATGTGGTTATTACATTCTTTCTACCCCATCCCCTCTTGAAATTCCTTTAAACAACACCTCTATGGCATTTCTGGACTCTGAGGCAGTAACAGGAGAAAACAGCCAGAAGACACACAGGTGAAATTCTATATTGTGAGAGATACGAAATGAGTCCTCTCAGTGGTGAATCTGATGCTGCTTTTTCTGGCACTGTATGAGAACTTAGCATGATATTACAGGTGGTGAATTTAAATACACAGTACTTGAACTGTGTTAATTCTTTATGTCTCTGTACCTGCACATGCACTGTAGGAAAAATTGGGAGATTCTGCCACCATGCTTTTCCCCATGAGTCGGTATCAAGCAGGAACAACTTCAAAAGTTAATATTTCTTTGAGGAAGAACAAGATTTGTAAGACTTGGCATCATTTAAATACTATTTGAATATAAAGAGTGATATCCTAGCTATGAGAGTCAGTGCCAAATGAGGATTGGGTCCAAAGACTAGAGTCATATAATTTGCAATACTCGAGGCTACATCTCAATAAGACCATCTGGAAACCGAAGCTGTTTCAGAATAGGGATATCCACTTTTCCAGTGCAGTTTCATGCTAATTGTAATCAGCTGGTGTGTGCGTTTCACTAACAGCTTGTTAGTTTCTAGTTGGAGGTTGTTTTTAACCTAGAAAACTCTAGGGCTACATTGTCTGCTGCTGGTGTAATTTATACAGAATTAACCTGAAGGTCTCGTTCCTAAGTGATTTGGGACTTGGTTACCTCAGAGAGTTGTACAAAGACTATCTTAATTTTACTAGCATATGAGAAAGAGGCAAAATGAAAGATTTAGGATGAACAGATATTATTATAGCTTTCATCATGAGGTCAGGTAAATGTCAGTTTTGTTTTATGTGGGTTTTACTTCCGATAGGGTATTAGATAATCCTCATAAAAGTACTAGGGAAGTAGATAGTGCCTTCACAGGAATTGAGGCAAATATATAAATTATTTCCAAGTAAATGTATTCCTTTGAAAATAAGATAATTAAAAAATAATGCAGGTACAATTTCTTGAGTCACTTGAACAGATTTTCACAGAAAGCTCAATTGCTGCATAGAAGTCTCCCTTTGTTATTTGTGGAAAACTGTAAAACTGAACCACCCAGCCCATAAATTATGTGGAGGACTAGAAGGGTACTTCTAGCTGAAGAAATAGAGTATATCTTATTCTAATATCACTTACAGACAGTTAAATTAAGAGTACTTTCTGTGAAGTGAAAGGAGTAACATTGGTCTCGAAAACTTTTAAGGGATGTTAGATTAGCATCTGGTGTAATGTTGTAAATACTATGCAGGTGTATTTGCATACATAAAGTATTTGTGCAGGGTCCAACAGCTGACTTTGTTGACCTGCCCTGCATAAGTACTCACTCTGTTTAAATAAGGTACAAAGAGACACCCAAATCCGTATTTGTCATTGCACTCAGTATAGATGACAAAGATGACAAAGTATATGCATATATAAACAGTAGCAAACAATGACCTGATGCAGATTTCCATTTTGTTTCCTGGTTTTGTTCATAAGCTGAATTTCTTTAATCCTTAAAATTCAGGGCCAAATTGCCCCTTGAGATTTGGGAAATGAGATGGGAAATTAATCTTTCTTTCTAGATTGCTCAGAGTTTCTCAATGAGGTGCAATATGATAATGAAAAGGAAATGTAGTAGGCTAATGTATATAGTTGTTTGCCCTTCTGAAATACAATTAAAGTCGGCCATGTCAGAGGAGTGTCAGTGATATACGTCCTACTGGGAGGGGGTTCAGATTACACTGTGCAGAGCTCCTATAGCTGTCCCTGATGCCCTAATGGTGAATCTATACTCATTGTTTTAAAAGGGTCTAAATTACGTTGTGTTGAAGGTAGGGATTTCAACACCTTATCCTCTCCTTTGTAGTGAGTTCTAGTGAAAAGGAAGAAGCATGACACTGGTACATAAGATGATAAAAAGAAAGGGCCCTTTTTCTCTTTTATTTAGAAGTTACCCCTGAGGCAGTGCTGGCTTTAGGTCCTGTGGGTCTGCGTAGTAATGTTCTTCCAAGCAGGTTTTGAAGTGGGTGCTTATTCCAGTAGGGGATCTACTACATGAGAATTGTAATAGCACTCATTTGTGCCTCAGTGGATGATGTTCTGCAGCAAAGGGCATTTCCATTTAAGGCCTGTGTACCTACATATTTCCTCAGAGAACCAAGGCTGAATTGTATTTCTCTTTTTCACAGAGAGTTCAGTGAGAGTTGCACAATGCTATATTTTATGTCCTTAGGATGCAGTTCACAACATCTAAGCTCCATAAAGCTCAGCATTACACAAATGACAGATATGTATGTAGCTGAGGCTCTGAGAAGGTAGAATTCTGACCTTAATGTGACAGGCTAGACTGTGCGAGGCCTTTTATAAGACTGCTCTCACTGTCAGCTGAGGCACTCTCAGCTCCTTTGTGCTGTATATGTGGTACGTAATGATCACTGGATTAACATAAGTACTGAACTTTTTGGACTGTCTTGTGGATCTGTTGCTAAGCATTTGTTACAGGCCATCTTCTGCGATGATCCACAGAGGACACGAGCTACTGACTTGAGCTAGAGAGTCTTAGTTATTCATCTTGGGGAGCAGTGGCTTGTGTTTTTCTTTCTGGAGTTCCAAGATTAAACTTTTGTGTGATTTTCCAAGACGGTGTCTATTCCACCAGCTTGCCTGCTGATCTTTCTCCTCCTGTTGGTTGTGTTTGAAGACCCCATCTGTTCCCCTAAGGTGCTGATCCATTTTTCTTAATTCTTTATTTAGGGGTGTCGTGGTTTAACATGGTACCAGGACAAGGGGTCAAGCAGTGTGAAAATAATCTCTGAGTTCACCCTACTGGGTTAAATACTAAAATAAAAAAATACTTTGTGTGTATGTGTGTGTGTGTAATTCTTTGTGCTAGGATGACTCAGGGAGAAGTGGCTGATCTAAAGAAGTAGCCTACAATCTCCTCAGGTAGGACAGTGAAGGAGGAGGTACTGATCTCATGGCAGTGACCAGCAATAGGACATGAGGAAATGGAATGAAGCTGTGTCAGGGAAGTTCAAACTGGACGTCAGGAGAAGGTTCTTCACAGAAAGGGTGGCTGGTCACTGGACAGACTCACCAGAAAAGTGGTTACAGCACCAAGCCAGTCAGAATTTGAAATGCATCTAAATTACACTCATAGTCATTAGTTGAGTTGGACTTGATGATCCTTATGGCTTCCTTCCAATTTGAGAAATTCTGTGATTCTATTATTCTAGGTGGTAAAAAACGTCTGAGACTGTATAGTAATGCTTTTCCTTTCTCACCTTATTTTGACTTGTCTTTACAGCAACAGAAAAAAAAAAAAAAGTACAAAAGATAGACATCCTAATTGTAATTGTCATATATATCCAATTGTGGCACACATCTAATGTATCTAATAGAATACATTGTGTATATGTAATACCTGATAATTAATATATATCTACTAATTTATACAAATGTATTAATTTACTAGTATATCTATAGTAAATATACTTATTTATTCCTAGTGTTAACTGTCATCCAAGATATTGCAGCAGGGACATAGAAAACAAATTAGGAGTACTGAAAATTAACTGGGAAAAACAGTGCTAAAAGAGGTGTTGTATAGGTTGTACTATCAGCTGAATAACTGGACATGTGCAAAGAAATTCTGCTGACCATTTTGATCAGAAGGATAAAAATACATGGTTCTATTTTCATACTTATCACTCCTTTGCATAATAACAGATTGTACATGAATCTGTATTAACTGGTCAGCAAAGATTTATTTAAAAAAACAGTTCTGCTTCTGCAGTGACAGGCCAGATACCTGCTTTTAAGTCACAGAGTAAAAAACTACTCTTTTGATAGTCAAACTATTTTAGCAGTGTGTTGACACCACAATGTGGGCATTTTGCTTCCCTTCTAAATGGAACTATTGATGATATGCTTGGGTGTCTTTTCAACAGAAAAATACAGTGGTGACCAAAGCTGTAAATAACTGCTGTAAAATGCAAAAAGGTAATTTTGTTACTAAAGCCATCTGGGTTACCACTTAATTCAGTCCTACCCCTGCTTCCTGAGGTTGAAAATCGTGCTGTTACCATGATAGATTAATCTTCATTTCAGTATGTTCAGGTTCAGCCTGCTTAATCAATGTTTTTGTGTGATAAAAGAAGATCTTCAGTCATCCTGTTTACACTTGTCTTTTATCCATTAAGTGTGTTTTAATGGAAAAGAGTTTTAAAAGTTATTGGCATGTAGCATCAGATGTGATGTCAGAATCAGCCAAATTAGGCAATAATCTATGTAAAATAATTGATGGTGATTCTCAAATAAATTTACAATGCATAGCAACTTGTTTTATTTTATTTTTTTTTTAATTAGAAGAGCAGACAGGACATGGAGGCATGCTGAGATGAGCTCAAAAGGGAGAATTCAGAATCCAGCAACATTAAGTACTAGTGTAACTGCTTGCTTAAGAAGTGAGAACTGCAGAGATAAATGAGTCAAATTGCATAAAGCATGAAAAAAACCTGAAACCCAGAAGCATCTAGGGCACTTTAACAATTGAGTAGGCCTGAATTTCTATATAAAATATGGACCTTAATGACTTCAGCTTACAATTTCTAATCAGAAACTTTCAGAGGTTTCTGAGCAACAAATGTTTTTGACTTGACAGTCATAATAAAGGCAAGGCAATGTTTTAAATACAGGTGCACCATGCTAAGACAACATTTCTTGCTGACTTACTATTGTTTCTTTGCATATTGTTCAAAAGTTGTGCATGGGGGCATTGGTATCTTTACTACTTAAATGTGTTAGCTTGTGTATTTGTACACTACAAAGTGCCATCTTCTTACTGTCAGCACTCTTCATACATTCTTCTCTTCCTTCTTTCCCATTCTGGCTCTTTCGTTTTGAATCTGGACACCAGGATTCCATGTTGAAATTATCCTGTTGTGAAGCCTGCAATGTGGAGGTTATTAGTCCCATTTAAAAATCACCACTTTCTATGTATAATTTTACTTCTGCAGTCTTCAGCCATTGTATGCTTTGTTATACCCTTCTGCTTCCACACATTTATTTTCACAAAATAAAAGAGAAAATTAGAAAGGTAGTAGCCTGGAACATAAAAATATGTGAGACATGAAAAACAAAACCAAGTTCTTCACCAACCATATGTAAAAAGAACATTTTAGGCCTAACACAGAATGATAATGTCTCTCCAAAACAAGGGGTTTGTATCTAAATCAAAGGAAATGTAAGAAAAGCCTACTGACTGAAAACACTAAACATCACAAACCCAAACATTTTGATAAGTCACTTTATCCTTCATTTGTTGAAGAGGATAGATAATGGGTTTGTTTGTGATATCAGAAAAGGACAGGAAGATAGGGGAGAAAGAGGAATGAAAGACTAATAACTCAATGAAATTTCGTGCCTTGAGATACCCATTATGTCACTTATATGCAGTGCAAGTATGTATGGGTTTAGTTTTGTTTTATTTCACAACACATTTGTTTAGTGGCACGAAAAATACCAAGAATATATCACCCTATTGTCCTCATACTTTTAGGATACCAATTACAGAAGATGAGAAAAACACCTGCACTCCTGAGCAAAGCCCCTTCTCTGTTCTCTTCCACGGTAAATGCAGGGAAAAATGTGGAAGAGTATAGCCCGATTCAATATGACTTTTTATTTGATGCATTCTCAAGATACATGGAAGCTTATTGAGGCTTTCCTACAAGTTGCCATAGCCTCAGGGCTTCCCTCAGTTTAGGTGATCAAGGCTGCCCTGAATTAATAGAAAATACATTATGCTTTACTCCTCTCCCACTGGTAAACCTCTTGCCTTTGGGGACCAGTGCAGAAACAGCCTTGCCCCTTTTAAATCAGAGCCAGCTTGTGCCATATCAGCAGGAAGCATAGACAGAGCAATCTTGTGTTTGTCTGCAGTGGGCCAAGCTGATGATGGGGTTGGAGAAAAGGTGAAAGACCAGAGGTCAGAGAGGTAACGGGTGAAACAGGTAAATTACGTTAGACCTCTTTCAGTCAGATGTTCTGAGTTTGTGTTACTAGATACTGAACTAGTAGTGCCTCATCTCAGTGTCTGTAGCCTTGTAAATTACCTAAGCCATATTTTAAAAATCTTCTTAGTTTTTAAACAAAATTATTTTCCTTTAGTAATGTAGCACATTGACTAGCAATTATGTATGGAACATAACACTTCGGTACTGTTGTCAGTATTGCTGACTTCAGCCTCTTATACATTATTTAGTCAAGAACATTTATATTTACAAAAGCTACATTCAATCTCATGACATGAATGTACACGACAAGTGTGTTGAGATGGTTATTTAAGGTGGTTTTACCCCAGGTAGGAAACTTCATGGATAAGAAAACACTTACGTTATTTGTAATACAGTCTTGCCAGTTTTACAAATTAACTGCATGTAGGTTGCCATAATTTCTTTCATGAATTTATATTTTCTTTAAGATGGGCTAGGGGAAAAATGACAATGAGATAGGATAGCTTAATAGTTGAAAGAGGGAGGAAGAGAGAAAGTAATTTCAATATTATGCCATGCCTGCTGGGCTGGATTTATAAAAATAAAAGTGCAGGTTTTCTTTCCTTGTAGCTAATCCACTTCTGGGAGTGTCCTATGCAGTAGCCTTCCAAGTAATACACATTTTTATTTGCTTCATTAACTTCTCTTCTAGTGGACAATGCTATATAGTTGACAGCAAGGGAGTCCTTGAAGAAAAAAAGACAGATAAGCATTAAGACCTTCCATACAGGGAACAACAGGATTAGATTTATTTTTCACAAAGGGTATGTTGCCAAAATTCAAATATATCCAAAGCCTAGCTGAGGATAGTGCCATTTGGATTCTTTTATATCCTGTTTACCAGATGTTGTCTGCTATTCAGTAATGTACAGTTCCTATAGCAACTGTAGCAAAATACGGTACATATACTCTAATACTAAAGAAATAAAAAGGACAAACTCCAGTATCTTTGAAGAAAACGAAAAAAGAAAAAGATATGCATAAAGCACTTTTCATAAGTGTAGATACACAGCTAGAACCCTCCACTTACATATATATGAGACAGCATGTTTCTGAAACCTTGTAATGCATGCACAGTTCAATTGATTAAATTTTGACAAAATATGAAAGACAGTAAAAGTCTTTAATGATCCAATATGGTTACATCCACAAAAATTTGCACTGAGTTCAGCTGAGATCAAAATCTACCCAAAATAGGCTTTTCCTCTCCCCTTACTTATTCAGAAAAACCTAAGATAAACAGACCATGTAAGGAGATCTCATATGAAACATAAGAACATCTTAGGCAGCACCCAAAGAGGATTCTTTATTGGGTTTGTAGCTGTGTGCCAGCAATCCAATTACAGCCCAAGTAACAGTGTCTGTAAAGGAGCTCAAAACACTTGCGTCTGTGATGTGATTAAGACAGTATGTGTCTTCAAACAAGTACATGTTCAGTACCTGCCAGGAAAATAATAATGTAACATGGATTGAAATAGTCACTAAGACAGTATCCAAAGGTTCCCACAGTGTGGAAAAAATATGATTTAAAACATATAAGAGATACTTTTATCTTGCAGCTGTTATTTGAAAATTAGTCCACATAGACTGTTTCTAAGATAATTTATCAAAATTGCAGTGAAAACTTTTAGCTGAAGTCAAAACCTTGGATGCTAATTATGACAAAACCCAAGGTTTTGCAGTGATGCCTTGAAGTGACATAGTTGAGCTTTACAAGCCACAGTATGTTAATATAATTTTCTACCTTCACATATGATTAAAAGGTAAATGTCGTCATCCACTTTTGCAGCAGCAATATTTCTGCATTTTGTGTCTTTTTCCTTTGTGTTTTTTTAGCCATACTGAATTAACATATATTCCAGGTGAGGCTGAAGAAAACAAATAATATTTTTAGAGCACTGTATTTGTGCCACAAATGTGCTGTACTTTCATTCATTTAGAATCTCTCATTACCTCTAGCCTTTCAATAGGTAAGAAATAAGTAGATGATAATAAAACGTGATATACTTAGGATAAATTCTGCTTTATGCAGTATTTAGACAACACAAAATGTCACTAACACAAATAAATATAATTTCATATACATAGTGGACTTTAAAAGGATTTCAGAACTGGTCTCACCAAAACCAACATTGCAAGGGTGGCTAAGGCAATTAGGTCAGCTGAATATTGTGCATTGGAACGACAGATTAACTGGTTGTTAGCAACCAAAAAAAGGGTTCCCAGCCATTAGTCTCATGCTCAGCAGTGCACGCAAGATGGTTGGAAGGCTAAAATTGAGGGCATAAAGCGTGCTGTGTGCCATAGATGTGCTCTCCCAGGAACAGACACTGTAATCCTATCTGATTTTTAGATTAAATATAAATTCATGCCAGTATGGGGAACTGCCCCTTTCTGGGTACATATCTGCAGAAGACCCATGTTGCTGTCCCAGTTGTCTCAAAAGAAGAGGCAGGAATGCTTATTTGATTTACCTGGGGCACAGCATGTTTCCTACCTCTGGGGCAGGACCGCAAATTAGATTGGTTGTGACAAAGTGAAGCAAACTCCTGGCTTTGCAGTGAAGGCTAAAATTTTAAAATTTGACATGTATTATAACAGAGTATTTGGGTTCAGGTGAATATCCCCAGTACACAGATGAACCCAAAACTAGCTTTGCATGCACAGATGGGCACTTTTGTGCAAATATCGATAGTGTCATGCTTAAATACCCAATCTTCTTATCCAAACACTGGTTCTGAGAATGCAAAAGACAGTGTGTACACAGTCCTAGGATGGAATTTTAAGACACTGGCAATTTGGCCCTTAGTGTATTTGTGTTTAGTGCCTGTTATTCATTCCCTAGAGCAGACTTCTTATAAGTATTTTCTTATAACAGAAATAAATGTTCTTCATGTGAAGTTTAGCACTAACATTAAACACCAAAAGAGCTGAGCTAGATCCCCACCCCGCACCCCCCACATCCCCATTTAAATGTTTTTTTAGGAAAAGATTTCCTCTCCTGCCTGTTAAAAAAAATGAAATATTAACAATTTAAAAGACAGAAGAACCACATCCCCCTGTGTACAGGTCTGACTATTTATACCTGTTGTATTTGTACCTGATACATAAAAAATCCTATTTAGAATAGACAAGATGTGGAATTTGACAATGTATATTGTTCAGCTTGTGATTTTACCAATTCAAAAGTCACAAACAAGGAACAAACACATTATACATTGTCTCTCTCCTTCGTATTTTCCCCAGGCAAGCTGATACTGTTAAGCAGCAGTTCTGTGCCTGCTTTTCCTACATGTTCAGCCACAGAGCGGAGAATATGTCAGGCTCATGTTTCATTCTTCTCAACCCACTAAGTGCTAAAGGTTTGTACTGGTCTAATAGGATGGAAATCAGTAATAGTCCTTGGTAATTAGTCCAGGAACTGATTTCCTGTTGACAGTATCCTTTGGAGAACATTCCCTATCTGATGTTACCAGGATGTCGTAACTAAATAATACAGAATAGAATAGTTAAAGGCAATCTAGGCTTAGATGACCATCTGAAATACTAAAAATCAAACCCAACACTTTCTCTTAGAAAAATCCAAATGAAAAGCAACAATCTATTATTAACTTGGTATAAGCAACTTTTCTGTGTCTTCGCAGTTTATTGTCCTTGTAAATATTTTCTGAGGAAGATACTTTCAAAAATTACTGTGCAGGGATGGAAAACCAAGCAGTTAGTAACTCTTCTCAGAATGTCTAGATGTTGGTTGAATAAAGGCTCCAATAATTTTAAAATATATATATATTTAAAATATAAAAGTATTTATCATAAGGAAAAAAAAAAGCTAGCCTTGAGCTAACAGGTGAGTTTTGTATACATTCACTGGCAGTTATAATGACTGCTAAAATAAGAGTTGCACCAAAACAGTGGTTTAATTAAAAATTTGCTAGTTTCGAGTCTGACATTCATCCGCTAGGTCTGACTATACTACTAGTGCAAACTGCAAACAGAAACAACCTTTTATTTTTCCTCTACATACTGGTTATGACTGAGTTTTACTATGGTTTTGCCACTGCCGGGCAGAAGAAATTTTCTGTGAGGAACAGGGTGGTGTTTAAGAGGTCAGACTCTTTCGGGTGTGCAGATGATGTTGGGGTACCATTGCTACCACTGTAACACATCTGAAACATAGTTTAGACCATGCCTTCACTTTGGAAACCAGGCAGGCAGGGGATCAGGGGAGTGGAAAAGTGTCGCAGAAACATCATGTCTTCACCTCTCTGGGATTTACATGAACAGAGTTTTGGTGAGCCTGATCATCTGTCTACTGTAAGAAAATTGAATCTCTTGTTAAAATAATCTGTAGTCTGTTTACCAAATACCATTTGCAGAACTCGATAATGTGATTCTCATGCGCACTTGAGCTCCCTTCAGGCGGAAGTTTCTGCTGGTTTCTCCCCATTGCACCCACTGAAGGAGCAAATCATCTCGACAGCAGCGCTGTCTGATGGTGTCAGGTTCCTCGAGAAGGAGGGCAAGGAACAGGGAAATCTGCTGAGGGGTAGGAGATGGCAATCAGTATTCTAGCTGTGTACTGGTAGAAGGCAGAAAAATTCAGGCTTCTCATCAATTTTACTAGCACTGCCATTGTTGCAAGAGAGGCATATTATCCTGTAAATATGCTTTTAGAAAGATGCTATTTTTGTATGCAGGTATAGCAATTTGGAGTAGAGTGAATGAGCCTGCCTGATGATGTTAATACCAGAATATTTTGTGAGCTGATGATACGCTAGAGACCCTGTGACTTTCCCTGTGGGTCTGACAGTCTGTTTGCCTGTCTTAGAGGGAGAAGTTTCTCTTGCTTGACTAAAAGTGCTGCTGAGTTACTTTTGTGCTGTTATCTGGAAATCTTTTTCCCCTTTTCAAGAAACTTGTTAATTCCCAAGGCCTCTGAGGTACTTCTTATCTGTGCCAGTAACAGAAACTATTTCTAAAGATTTCATCCCATTGGCCTGTGTAAAAATCCTTGCTCATAGTCTTTGTTGTATGTGGTTGTTTTGTTCAGTGTATGAATACTTCTGAAACACTAACACCTCAGAGGACTTAAATATTCTATAAACTGCTCTTTAAAATGTACAGGTTTCACATCAGGAAGATTGCATAATAGCTTAAAAATTCACTGTATTTAATTAAAAAATTATAATATAATACTCAGATGAAGTAAGAATTCTGAGAATTTCTAAGATTTTTCAGATAGTTTTTTTTTTTTTAACTGTAGAGGTTGCAAACTTTGGAACCTCTCTCCTTAGCCAGTGTAAGTGGTTGGTGAATTATTGAATGTCCTCAGTGTGCTTAGTGCTGTATAAACCTGGAGAAAATGTTTCCCTGCTGCAGGAAAATCAATTTTTGAGTGTGGTGGATCCTGCTTGGTGTGAATTTTGGTCCTAAACCCAGCATGCCTGTACTGAGAAGGGTTAGTTGAGTGTAATAAGGCAACACAAGGAAGGCTTTTACTCCTTTCTGTATGCTGTATTTCAGCTTCACTTTTTCTCTACCAGCCAGAAATCATAGCCACCTAAAATTTGTTCTGAATTATACTGTATGAAACTGAACTGTCTCACAGGTGAATAAGCTTGCATAGCCCTTTCCATGAGCCGTAATGATCAATCACAGCTGTAGATCTGGGCCCCTGAACACTGACAGGCAATTAGATGGCCATAGTCCAATCACCAGGAGGTCATGATACAATTACTACAATTGCTATTCATTTATACTAATGACATAATGATTATTTGTACTCAAAGAATGTCACAGCATAAGAGCCTGCACAACACAAGAATTCATCAGGCACATTTAAGGTGGTTTTCATATGGAAAATCTTACAAATTTAGTAAGTGCTCTTGGCTTTTTCCAGTACTTCACTGGTACTGCAGTTTCCGCTTCGTTGTTAATAGAGTAAAACAGAGCTTTTTATGGTACTGGTAGACCATAAATGACTTGAACTTCCTTTATCTCTGTGGCTTTAGTGTTACAGCATTTAGCTGTGGCAAAACAGCTGTTCATGGTCACATCAGACAAGGTGAACTGTCACAAACAGGTCTCTTGGCACTGTTCACTGAGACTTGTATCAGCTCATCATTCAGAAAACTTCTCTTAATGCTCACACATTTCTCAGCACCGCATCATCTGGAGATTTGCTTTCTGTAGCATGGTCTTTCAGCAGCCTTCACACTTCAGACTTCTTCAGCTCACGGTCAAACAGTGAAATACCCTTTTGCTTTCTCTGTTAGAGAAAGAGTTCTCATTGAACTTCTTTATCACTTCATTATAGTGAAAATAGAGATGTAGTCCAAAACTGGTTTAAGAATTGAAATTCAGATGCATTGGTGAGCTTTATTTAAAGCTCAGGCATTGAACTAGACATGATCAATCTGAGAACAAATGCTTATTCTTGCTTAACCTGAGTGACACACCAGCAGTATAGTATAGCTAAACAAATTAGGCATGTCAAAAAAGTGGGCTGGCTGCAAAGTGAATTGGATACTTCAACTGCACAAAGTTGCACACATACTGTTTCTTTGAAAATGTAATGCTGATTCTTATGAAATTTTAATACCTTCTCTCATGTCTCTGATTTAGTTGGCTAGGTCGCCTAAGAAACATCAGACTGACAGTCTTTGAGGACTTAGAAAAGAACAACTCAGAACTAAGTAGCCTTGGTAAGTTGCTCTTAATCAAGCAATGATTTCCTCCAAGTTAAGAGAAGTCACAGTCTTGGTTCCTTCTTGCTCATTCTGAGCTGCTGATACTTTCATTCCACACCTCTTATATCTTATTATCTTATATCCACCCTCTTATTCTGAGAGTTAGAAAAAGGTGACTGTATCATGGGGGTGCATGTAATGTAAGGGTAGGTGGCAGAGGCCACTTTGCTTTTCAAGCCTGTGGCAAAACACTTTCTGCATGCAAGGTGTATGTGGGAGTTCAGGAGACTGAAGAATTATACGGGCAAGGAAAGTGTATGGCAAAGGCTTTGAGAAAAGAACAGAAACTGGGGAGGGACTAATAGGGTGGACAAAAGGGGAAAGGAGATGAGTGTGAAAAGTATAAGTAAGAATCTGAAATGTGGAAGAAAAAGATGAGAGAACAGTAAGAAAATGGGAAGAAATTAAGAACAAAAAGTTATTGAAGAAAGTAGTCTTTATTTTGTGCTGAAGATTTCATTAGGCATTCAGGTATTGTGTTTATACTTTAAGAGAAAAAGAAACATAAAAGTACACTGCTTTGAAGCTAGTAATTGTTCAATCATACCTTTCTTCCCCAGTATTTTGTGGTGTTTCTGTGGCTTTCCTGGATCTCCACTTCTGGAAGTGAAAGGATGGTTGGCTAAAAGTAAATACAGTTTGGATATTAGTGACTGAAACCGAGGTTCTGAGAAGCGTGTTTCTTAAGGAAAGGTTAAGGGTCATCACCCTTCAAAAAACACTTGTAGCAGCCAACAGCAGAGAAGTTTTAAGCATTTAGAAGTTAAGAAAAATAATGTCAGCCATTTTTACATTCCTGTTTATTGACTTTGAAGGTTGTTGTTTTGGTGGTGGGTTTTTTTCCCCTTTTCTTTTTCTTTGTGTAATAGACACAGGGTTCATGATTCTGGAAAACACAATAAACAGCCTTTGTAGTTATTAAATGCTTTGACATCCCTTCACTTTTTTTAATCATCCCCAAAAGCTTTTTTATATCTGAATACTCCTCCACGGTGAACATTATCCCTTAACTATTTTTTCTTGAAGTGCTGAACTGAATTTGAAGCGCTGATATGCCTGCTTTTAACATTATGTGTTGCTATTTTGAAATGTTTTTTTGAGTCCCCTAATTATGAAATATGGAATATTTTATAGCTTGTGAAAATGGGGATTCTGGGAAATGTTAGCCCCCTAATAAAGTTATGTAATGCAGACTTGCTTTAGAAATTCTTTGACTTTAAGAAAACTCTATAGGCAGACTGTCATGAACCCGTGAGAAAGCCACAAGGGGGTGACAGGCACGGCAGTCACTGGTACAGGGCAGACTGAGGGGATTTTTGCTCTCTTGGGCCAGCTCTCTGTGCATGGCTTGAGATGGGGCTTTTACATAATGAATCATTCAAAGAGGCTGTGTTAGTATTTTGACAAGACGCCCAGGGATATCCACAATTGCCTTAACTGTTAAAAATGAACTGTATTTTGAAAACTGAGTACTTAGGGAACCAAGTTAATTTTTGTAAAGCATGTGTTTGAAACTGAAAAAAAGAAGTCCCAATGCTGAGTTTGAGTGTTATTTGGGAAGTGAAGGGGTATTAAAGCCACTCCTAACATCAGAGTACACAAGGTAGCCTTAAACTCAGTTTTCTAATAATCACAATCTGCTACACCCCCTGTGTAACAGATATAATTATGTTAACAGCCTTTCTACTCAAGCACCATATATTTCCATTATGAAGCCAGCCTCATTTAATTAGCATCATGTAGTAAATTAGCAGTTATAAGGACTGCTGGGTACAAGGGGATCTCCATTTTCTCACCATCTACTTAATCCTCAGTCAATGTTGAGATTACTGCTCACTCAATTTACATATAAAAAAAAAATGCTGACATCCTGCTCAGATATTGTGATTCAGTGGAAAAAACTGGTCCATTGTGAATATCTAGCAGTTCGGATTACTGGATTCCCATTGTGGTATCTTTCTGAGGGGATGCAGAGTGATCACGTGTACTGAAGTTGGGGTCTTTTGTATGTGTTAAGGAGGGTTGTTTGTTTTTATTAGAAACACCAATAGCTAATTTATAAAGCATCAAAAGTAAAGTTTATGGGGTAAAACAGGAGTTCTGAATAAAATGGAAAAATCTAGGGATGTTTAAAGACCAGTTTTCAGATATTCTGAGCACATAAGTAAAAGTTTCTGATGTGAGGAAAACCAATTTGCATTATTTCTTATTTCCTTTGTTTACTGCTAAATGCAGTTATGATGAAACAAAAATCTCTTTTTCCATAAATGCCTGCCATTCTAGCCCCGTTCCAACACATCAGAAAGAAGTGGTTTTAGGAAAATATTGGGGAAAGTTATTTCAGGGCTTTTCTTTTAAACATTTTGGAAATCTCCACACTACAGAGAGATGCTTTAATATTACAACAGCTGCCTGAGGTGCGAGGAGTTCCCCACTGGCACTATGGTCTCTGCAGAGATGATGCTGGCAATCATTCTCATGTCCTCCAGCCTAAACAGAAGCCTAGGCTGGACTTCTTCAGGGGAATGAACTGCAAATACTTACAATATCTTTTTTGCACTTGCTGGGCAATACCCACCTTACTGAAGCCAATACAAGTTTTATTACTCACTGTAGAGGGACTTGCTTATGTATTTGTGTGATTGAAAATGATTGCACTGATGTAATCTGAAAAGGTTTTTAGCAGTTGATCAGTAATTAAGACATGAATGAATGAAAAAAAATAAGTAAGGGATGTATTCAATACACAGTCACTTGAACATCAAAAATACCCAGAGGGGGAAAAAAAAAAAAAGAGAGGAGCAGTTTTCACCATGTTTAGAGATACTTTATTGAGTTCTCAATTCTGCACAATTCCTTTTGTGTAAAAAACTTAAAGAATGGAGGTGAACTGTGCTTCCAAAAAACTTTACAGTAAATGTGGAAGACAGTAATGTGTGAAATACTGCTGTCTACAGTATTTGGGTAGCTCAGCTGTGATCTTATATGAGGTTACGCATAAAAAAACGGTCATTATTATAAACCCAAATTGTTCTAACATGTTGGCGTTAGCCATGGTTCTGTGGTACAGGCTAATGATATCTACCAAGGGTGGGTTTCAGAAAATGTAAATATTTAATTATTTGTTGTCACACTCATATCTACACTTACACCAGCAGGACTACTTAGAAACAAGTAATGGGACAGTGATTTTCCTTTGTATTAAGGAGTGCTTTTCAGCTGTCAATCAATATAGTAAGATGCTACTGCAGTTATTGAAGCAGCTGGGATACTTTCAACTGTCAGGTACTAGATGTGTTGGTGTTTGACATGTGCAATAGAAATTTGAACTTGGGTCAGCTGTAGAGTCACAATACCATTAATTATAATTTTTACTAAATGTACAATATGTATTATTTGCAATACTTCATACAAATGTATTAGTCCTTAGAACTTAGTTTGATTTTTAACTTTATCAGAGAAAAGTAGTGTCACATTGGTATACAGAGGATGCCAGAGTAGACATCTTAAAGAAGCACCATGCAAGATGTTTGAGAGATACATAAAGTGAAAGAACTATAAATTATTTAATACAGGAATACCATGTTTTAACATTGTCTTGGCAAAGTTCTCTTTGAGGTTTGCAAGGAAACAGTTTAAACCCTGAGGGTGGTTTACATGTTCTCAGTTTCAGGTAATGGAATCAGAGGGTCCCTCTGTGGCTTTGACAAGCCCATTGCCAGAAAGACCAAGAGGAGGTTACTTTTCTTGCAGCTTCTGGGAGACAGAAATGCAGGCCATTTTATATGTTTCATACGTTTCATGTGGTTGTTTCTCAGCTGAAAGAAAACTGGGTGAAGAGTGGCTGTCTCTTCTCTGACTTCATTGCATTCTGGGGGAGAATGTGCATTGCAATGATCATGAAGTTTCTTACTGGAGGTAGGTTTAACTAGATGCTGGCAAGGGTTAAAAACAATTACTTAGATCTTTTAGTCTGATGTGTTCTCATAGGAAACAATTAGCTTATTACAACTAAATGGATATAGACTGTCTTTAGCACTACAAAATGCGTTTTTTGGGTACCTTATCCTGTATGCTACAGAGCAATAGAGCAGTGTAAGCAGAAGACCTACTCAAGAAAAGGACTCCTTAACTAATTTACAGAAAACAATCTTTCTGTTAAAACTTTGCTGCAGTTATCTTGAATTTGTTAAAAATGGGGGATTAGAGTCTAATTTCCATTTTGCATAGCAGAAAAATAACTTGAATCAATCTTTCACTGCAAGTAAGAAACATACTTCTCTGTTTTCCATACACATGGCAAGGAAGGTGATTTTTTTTTGTTGGGTTTTTTTTTTGTTGTTGTTTTTTTTTTTTACTGGTTGATTTCAGAGTTTTTCTTTTTTTCTTCTTTCTTCTGTCCCCCCACCCCTCACACCCTACCCTGGCCTCAGCTTCTGAAACTTCTCACTGTCTTTTGCTTACATATTTGCTTTTCTTTAGGTAGTTGGGTTTGGACAATGCCACCACAGTACGTAATATTCACAACAGCGTTTTCTGAGTTTCAAAGCTGAGGTCACAGTTAAATTTACCTTCAATTTTATATACATGAAAAGTGGTGATTGTTGTACATTGCATCAATGAAAACGATCATCGTCTGGACTGATTCATATGGTACTTCTAAGCCAATAAAAACTGTGACTAAGTTACAGTTAAAAAGAGATAACTGCAAATGGACAAAATAAAAAAGTTGATCTCTGAATAAATTTATGGAAACCACAGTCTCTTAAGGCCAAATAAAAAACATAAGCTAAGATTAAATACCATAAAGTAACATTTGAAAGTTAATCTTAAGTACTGTGTTTTCTAAGAGGTAAACATTAATAGTTAGAAATAAAACCCCAATTAAACATTTTAACATAGAAAATCTGGATCCCAGGTTTCTACAGAGAACCTTTTGCATTAGTAATTTGCAAAATTTTTAATGGAATAGTTATCATAGGAATAAAAATGAAATTAAAGTTAGCAGTAACTGTTAGTTAATAACTGTTAATGAAGAAAAAGTAACTAAGCCCAGTGCTGCTAACAAAGAAAATCCAATCTAGTTATTTTTTCATATGGATGCCTTTCACATTCAGTAGTCCAAGACGAATGTAGCTTCTTGTATTTTTTCTAATTTCCAAATATTCAGAACTATTACATTCTAAGAAATGTATCACAAGAGCTGCAGAAAACAAACTAATTAGAAGGAGGTTAGAAATATGGTAAAATATAAGATGGTAGTTAAATTATATTATGGGAAAAAATAAAAAAAAAATCCATCATGTCAACAAATACATTTTTATGACCTTTTGCCTGATGTTAAGAGATAGGAAAAATCTGAGAAGAAATCCCTTAAATACTCTTTTTTGGAGGTGTTCTTGAGTCCGGGAGCATCAACATAGTAAACTTCCGTTACTGAAGTGAACAGAGAAGACATCCATAAATTATGGGCTCATATTATCTTTGGGATTAAGAAATTTGTAATGAATGAGATGTTTGATAGAGAATTAGTAACGAGTAAGTTCTTCAATTACTGGCAGGGCAGCCGGCATGTAGGCTAACCTAGAAATGTATGATGATAGCTTTCTAGAAGTTGTTTGATGTAGTACCTAGAGTATTTGCTCAACAGGATTTAGTAAATTTTCTCCTACCTAGCAGTTTATTACTGTAGGTAACCTAGGTGGTTACTTGCATGATTTGTTCTGATCTATACCTAAAAAAATGGAGAAACAGCTCCTCTCTGATTTGAAAATATCTAAAAAAATATATCTGATATGCTTAAAAAATAATCCAAGAAGCCAATGATTTGACAATTTTACAAAAATGTTTTTTGAAATGGTCAAGCATAATTTTAAATCTGATCCACAGTGGCAGTGCAATACATAGTTAATTAACTTTCATATATCTTGTAAATTAAACACAGTTACAGCTCATTCTGTTAGTTAATTACAAATCATAACTTTTACTTAATTACATCTTCTAATTATGTGATTTCATGTATAGTACTAACTTTAATTAAATAATTAGGACATGTAATTAGAATTTGTAGGTATCTCTTTGAGGATGTTAATGAAATTCTGTCCTAACACTAAAACTTCTTAAAAAGATAATTAATTACAGATATTAATGTGAATATCTTAAAGAAACTAAAGAAAATATTTTTGATCAACTATGCCACAAAACAGTTTAAATAATGACATCAGTGAGCAATCTTTTTCATTCCTATGGACCTCCTTATATGTATAAAGGGAAATACTTATGGTAAGTATTTAATAGATTGATATTTACTACATTTTCCAGTAAGGTTTGATCAGCTTCCAGAATTGCTACATTTCATAACCCTAGTCATTTTATTTTGAGATATTCCTGATTTATTTCTATTCCTGATTTACAGAAGAAAACCTTAAGCATGTCAGAAGTATCTGCAGTATTCACACATAAGTATTTTATTTATAAGCAGATAGTTCTATGAAGTTTAAGGTTCATAATGTAATCCTTGGTTAATACTAGTGAGAAATTTATAGTAAAAAGTTAGCTAAAGGGCAAGATAGGAAAACAGCAAAACAACACAGAATTCTGCTTATGTTGTCAGGAAATAGGGTACTTAATAACAAGAGGTTGTATGAAGTCACACTGGTTCATCCCATAAAATTTATTTACCTTCACATTGTTCCAAAAGCATATGTGGAAAAGGAAGGAGAGGCTGCTTTGAGGAGTTGACAGGAGTTGGTATTATTCAGCAAGGAAGGAAAATCCATGGTAACAGATGACCCTAAGTCTGTTTATCAAAGCTTTAAAGTTAAGTAAAAAAAAGCAAGCACAGAAGGAAGATTAAACAAAGAACTGCAAGAACATTCAAAGCACTGCTGTCAGCTCCACAGAACTTCATTAAAATAGCTTCGTTTTAGCAAATACATCATTTGTCATATGCATTGAGAGGTTTAATAAATGGTCACAATGATAAAATCAATTATACCACAAACTTTGCAATGTTGGATAAGAACACTAAAATGATGAAGGTTAATGAGTCTTTAGTCATGAGAGAGGAATATTACAGGAAAGCGTAGATCATCAGTGAATCATTTTTTCCTTAATCTTTAGGTAATATTCTTTTCAACAGACAAGTGCAGATTACAACAGCTTTACAACTCAGGGGAGTTCCTGAGGAACACCAGTTGACCAATTAAGGTCAGTATCTACATTTTTGCCCTGTTACATTACTGTGTAGGTAAAATGGGGCATAATCTAGGCACCTGGTTTAACAGAAAAGCACAGATAAAGAATTGGCTGCATACCTGAAACCAAGTCTACACAGCAAAACAAAGCAACACTTAACCAGGCATTTTGATATGTCCATAAAACTGCCCACCTTTCTCATTTTTATTTTCTGTGTAAGACCTCTGAGAGGGTTCTGTAACATGGATGTTACAGATGAATAATGGTGCTTCACAAGGGTAGCCATGGCTGAGCGGAGTGGAGGGAAAAACAAGGCTCCTAGAGGAAAAGTATTCCTTATGATCTGTTATACTAGAAGGCAATATACAGAGCAGGTCTTTTAAGTGCTAGTAGTTTTTAGGGGCTGTGGCTAAAAAGGCAATTCACCTCATTAAGTCATATTTTTAGTAGGAAGAAAGTGCCTCAAATGGGGAGATGAAAAAAGATAGGTAATTCTTTTATTTTTTTGTTTTGGCTTGGTTTGGTTTGATTTGTTTTTTGGCGCTGGGATGTTGATTCCTGATTGATTTCTCAGGAAGCCTGCTTTCCCAAGTACGTGGTGTGCTGGGGATCTGGGCAGTACGGTCAGACAACCGCTCAAGGACATAGCTTCAATTCCAGGAGCTGTATAGCCTTTCTTTCTTTCTCCTTCTAGTTTACATGTGTGATATTTAAATTCTATTAAATCTGTGTTCTTCTGTGGAGCAGGGTTTCACTGGAATGTTTATAGTCAGTGTTAATTGCTTTGGCTCTGTGCGCCATGTTAATATTGTTGAAGCTATGTAAGGGAAGTTTGTCCCACCTATGCTCTTGAGGGTTTTCCTTCTTTGACTGGATATCCTACTGCTTCCTATCTTCTAAATATTGGGCCAAGAGATTAGCATGTGTCTTCCACGCCTTCAGATGAAGTTTTAGTAAAATGTCAGTGGTGCACAAAATGCACTGCAGTACTTTCACATTGGTGTTAATTTAATGTTTTTCTTTTGATCCCATATGTTAAACTTTTACAACTCCTAATTACTGTGACTTTTAACACATAAAAAATAAGTTTCATTTTAAAGTCTTTCTGAAACAGACTCTCTAACTGTACGGGCTAATTATGCTGCTGTTGCTCAAGCAGGAATTCTGGATGAGTAAAAATTATTGGCTGCTGTTTATATACTGTATAAATGCTATATTTATCCCTGACACTTCATTGCCTAACTATGCACATATGCATGAAATCTGGCTTGTAAGAGCTCATTTATTCCAGCTGTACCTCTATGAGGCCATAATTTTGTTTCTGACATCAAAACTGGTTACTGTGGAGACAGTCATGTCACCAGGCTTCAGTGGGAAGAAAATGCGTACTCAATAGGTAATGAAAACTCTTATTTTCATTATTTCCTTGATGGAGTTAGGGCATGTTTACAAAACCAAAATGTGATGCCAAGTTTAGAGGACAAGTTTAAAATTAAAGTGATCTTTGTAATTTGAAGAAACTGTTTACAATCAACACGACATTTGGTAAGACAAATGAAAAGTAGTACACAAAAGCACATTCGAGAATGGGGAAAAAATGAGTGCAGCAGAACTTCAGAAAAAAGATCTGAGGAACCCTGAACTCTAATACGGGTTTTTAAAACAACACAAATGTGATTCTGGAACATATTAACAGCAAAGTCACATGAAAGGTCTGGAGGTCATTATTCCATTCATGTGACCTTTTGTGAGATTTTGGCTTCCTGTACTCTGGCTAGCTAGAAACACCTTTATGATAAATTTAAGAGCATCAAGCCACAGGAAAAAAAAATAAAATTGTCAGATTTTGAAAATATGATTTACAAGGAAAAACTGAAAGATCTGAGGTTCTTTAGTCAACATCCCGCCCCCGCAAAAAACCCCAAACAAACGAAAAATGACAACAACAAAACAAAATGACAAAAAAGACTAAAGAAGGGTATAGCTGTGTATGTGCATCAGCTTTGCCTAGAGAAGGATAAGAACAAGAACAAACAGGCTTCATTTACATTAAAGGATATTTACCTTAGGTATTAGGAAAAAAAACCCAAACCCCACAAAAAGCAGTCATTAGGCTAAATGCTTGGAAGAGGACGGCCTTGCAGATTAGATTATGGAATCCTTATCTCTAGGGCCTTTAAAGAGAAGATCAGGCTAACAACTGCCAAGGGTGAACTTTGTGCACTTGATTCCAAGACAGTTTCAGGTGGTTGGTTGAAATTCCTTCTAGCTCTTTAAAATACGATGTTTTTTACTTATTATTGTACAACAGATATTATACTTTCTCAAGTTGTATGAAAATACTTCAGGCATGTAGTTATTTTTCAAGTATTTTTGTTTAAATGATTTATTGTTTAAATAATAAGTAATAAAATAATATTTGTTTAAATAAATAATCTTAAAGAGACTTGTCCAGACACATCCAGAAACGAACTCCCTTCTTTACTCCCCACACATACAAAAAAAAACCCCAAACCACCCCCACCCCACCCACCTTTCATTCCCCCCCCCCCAAAAAAAAAAAAAAAGAAAACAACAAACAAACAAACAAACCCGAAAAACTGTTGTGGGGAAGCTCCAGAAAGAAAAGGAGAGAAAAAAATCAAGAGTTTTGAGGTGTTGACCAAGGGAAAGAATACCAAGTTACATATTTAATAGTAAGGTAGACTTAAACAGTCTATCAGAAACCCTAAACTCTACAACATTCTGGATTTTATCAACCCTTCAGTTTGAAAAGAAAGGTGATATAACATGAAAATGTTATATCATAGTTGTAGAAACCTCTTATTTTATTTTCTTTTCAATTTAAACCAAATTTTTTAATGTGGTGATCATGCGTCCTAGTTGTAGTATGTGATTACACTTACTGCTGACAGGATATGAATTGTTAGCTTTTTGTCTGAGGCTTAGGCCCCCAAAGGCTTTGGGAGGTAGCATGGAATTCGGAGATAGATATATTTTGTAAAATTTCTGCTAGTTTTCTCATGAAAAAATCATTTAATGATGGGATTAAGTTTATCTGTGGCTTTCAGAATCCCCTCTAATGCAATGATGAGTTTTGGCCACTTTTAGATTTCAGAAAATATAGCTAAAAAGTACCAGCCTTACAAAGTTACAGGCGAAGTCTTGAAGACTAGAAATATTTTAATTAGACCTTACATTTCAGTCCTCATTCCTGTTAAGAGAAATTTGTTTTCAGACTCTGTGACAGTGACTTGATCATCAAGCAGATGTTTCTGTGTTTGTTGTTATTTACCATTTTTGTTCTGCATTTATAGAATTACATAACAGATATTACCCTCATTTCTGCAACTTTGTTGTAAGTAAGAGTCAAAGTAGCAATAACTGTGCAAATGATCCATCTGTGATCTGCTTTTATAACCACACAAATGATCCACAGCAGTTATCTTTCCCACAGAATTGCTTGGGAACTGAGCTATTTTGCCTCTGAAATTAACCCTGAAGGGCTATACAACTCTAGGGGTGTACTGGTGTTAGTTATTTATTAATATAGAATGAGTGAGTCAAGGAATGAATCTTCCATCTGCACATAAATTATAGATGAATGAAACAATAAAAGCCATAAGAAAGGCGACTTCTCTGCCATATGGGGGAAACTAAGGGCCAAGTATACTAAAGTTTTATGTCAATACAAAATTGGCATCAACGGCCAACTCTCTTTTAAAACTGAACAAATTGTTGCCAACTTATTTAAGAGGTCTAGCACCAGAAAAACAAGTACAAAACTGTTCAGGAAACATCTGTTCTGAGGGATGTCTGTAATCATTAAAAATGTATTTGCCATCAAATAATTTGTAGATGCAGAATTAGCACTGCTTTACACACAAGAACACAATTTCATTCTGAGTGGGTAATAAAACGGAATGCTACAAATGTATCTAGAATTTTCCTGTAATATGTAAATCTTTCAAATACATGCTTTCATATTGTACATATGAAGCTGAACTCTGACAGATATTGAAAAAGATTGCATTGTCCTCTTTCAAGAAATACAAAGGGACATGCTATATTTTTGGAACGGATTCTAGTTTGCATGGTAATGATAATCATGAAGACAACAAAAGCTGTATTTGGCTAGAACAAGGCCTCTGTGAGTCTCATTATACAGACATTGTTACTACTGTTTTGAATGCATGAAGAAAAGAAAAAATGCAGGAACGTGGCTGGCTTAACCTACTGTTATTAAAGAAGAAATTAAGACACACTCTGTAAGTAGCGAAGGAAGAGAAGAGATCCTGGAGAGGAAGAATTCACTTTCTTTGATCACTGGTAATTGCAGATGAATATGAGTCTTATTAATCTGCCCATCTGGTTGCCTTAAACGTTTTGGCTATCTGCTGAGGTAGGAATCTCTAATCTTTGGGAAACTAATGCACCCACAGTCTTCTGCTGCCCTATTTTTCTTTTCTTGGCACCTCTCTAACAGTAGTGGTATTAAGCCATTTGACTGATGGAAAAATCATCTGCTATGTTACTAGGTACAGGGTAATATAACCAAGATAATACCGGTAGGTAATAAATGAATGAATTTTCAAATGCAAATGACATAGTTACTATGACTGCTGGAGACTACATAGCCTAGATGCATTGACTCTCCAAAACACAGTTATGCATTTTCAACAGCCTACTGTTCCTGGGGGTTCAGCTATAAAAGACACAGATTAAATGATACTATCAGACATCAGCCTCATAGTTTCCAGACTGCCCTGTCTGTCCAAATAAATTTAGTACAAGGACTGCAGAACAAAAGCTTTACTGCAGTACTTGTTCCCTCAGACTGCTGTTGTGCCTCCTCTGGCCATAGGTGGGCTTCCTGCTGCCTTCCTGATTGCTCATTACTAGGTGTCCTCCTGTAACTCCCTCTAACGCAATTCCTTGACTACTGTCCACACTCCTGTGTACTTGGTAATGCTCTCCCAGGCCTGTCCCCTCTAGCTGGAACATATTACTCCCTTTTTACTGTGCTTTGGTGACAACGGAACTCTCTTCCGGTTGATTTTTATCTGGTATAATTGGCAAAGCTCTAATCATGGAGCTAGCAACCTAATACCATCCCAGGATCTGATTCAAGTGGTGAACTGAGGCATAACAAACCTGAATATCTTGGATCAAGTGCATGGAAAAAGATTTTACATTGTAGAGAGAGAGATGCCGCCTTCTATTCAAACAATACAGTGTTCAGACAGAAGGCTTGTACTGGCATTACCTTTATACCAGTTTGGATGAAGACAACAGCTCACAAGGAATGGCTAATACAGCAGTTTATTTCAACACCATCATCAGATGAGAACTGTGGTATAGTTGCCAAATTCAGCTTCATGCTTTCCAGTGATTTTTATATTTGAGAACGTATGTAGAGAAAGTATTTTTGTAATCATGTTACCACATACTTTCAAAATTAATAAATTATTTCATATAAATTGAAAACTCTTAATTCAACAATTCTCTTGACAAGTTATTTCTGTAATCCTTTTGTAGTTCCAGGGTGGCAGAAAACAAAAAAAACAAAAAAACAAAAAAAAAAGCTTATTAAACCATTCAAGTTTCAGACTTTAACAGATACTTCCCCCAAGTTATAAAAAAAACCCAAATGGATTCAAACTATCTGGCAATCACTAAGCTGATGAAAAATTGCTTTGAAGGTTAGTGATATGCAGTATTGTATGAACAAGATTAGGCATAGCACAGTTCCCACTGACAATCCACTTGTCACCCTCCTGCTCCATCTGTATCCATTTACCACTTTCATCTGGCCATCAGTAACACCACTAAGCCAATTTATTATCCAATTTAGAATGTTACCATCAATAATGCAATGACTCACTATACTTCTGTAGAGTTCTATGATTTCATGATTGACTTTTTAACCTTTTATGCCAACAGTACTGAAAGTATTCTTCAGACTCAGTTAGCAAACATTTTTTTTCTGCTTTGACTGTCATTGTAATTTCCTTGCACGAAATAGGTAGTGTTTACCAATATGTGTGGCTAGTAATTTGCCCAAATATTGTAATATTTTTTTCTACTAGAGCACAAAAGTGTCTTGCATTTCATTTGACACACACAGGTTTGTAATAGTTTATAAATTCACTGCTTGGATCAGATCTTAAGTTGGTTCAAGTTGCTGTACAGAAACTTTGCCAGTTCACACTTGCTGAAAAATTCGTTAAAAATAGATGAGTTATTGATTTATTTTCAGTTTTTATATGTCTAAAGAGAGTAAAAACAAGAGATTTCACTGAAGTATCTTAACTTTGAATACTTCCAAATGAAAAAGGATATGAAATACAGATCTTAATTTTCTACAGTTAGCATTTTTACATTTGTATTTCAAAACTTACTATGATTAAATTGTTGTTTCCTGTCTTCCCTTAGACTTCTGTAAAAAGAATTCTTTATGATTACCTCCAGTTATGAATCTTTTTATGTTAGCTTAGTATATTATCTCTGTTTTCATCATAGAACAGGTTTTAATCTTGTTAAAGTACTTCAAGTATAGAAAACTCCGAATTCTGACTAATCATACAGCAAAGGTCAACCAATAATTTTTTCTGTGCCAGTAATACTTATTTTTCTTGGACAGAAAACCACAGGGATAGTCTTTAACACAGTAAGCGCTGAACAACTTGAAAATAACACTTGTTTTCTTTAACTCAGTAAATTTCTACTAGCAGCCAAAATGAAGCCTGCATGAAAGGAGAAGAGCTATGTAGGGATTTAAGGATGTTTTTCTTAGGCACTTTAAATGTTCAAGTAAGAAAGGTAAAATTCAGATATAAATAACTCATTCTGGAGTGGATTAAACTACACGTATCTTATATCGTGGTCAACTTTCCATCTAAGTCTCTACTTTCTTTAATAACTTGCAATAATTCTTTCAGGCAAAACGTTACTTGGAAATGGAGAGACAGAATGGAACAAAAGAATAGTGAAAGAAGAAAGAAAGAATAGAAGCAAAAATCATCACTAATAAAACCCGGTTCCTTGTAGGCTTTTATTGTGAAAGTGTGTTTAATGAAGATCATCTGACAATGTAAATTCCTGTTTTTCTCAATTTGAAGTTCTAATTTCTGTAAGAATGTTACTGATGAAACGCAATGCTATATATTTTGTTAATTTTTATTTGTACTTACTAATATAAGGAAGTGCTGATTTTGAGGTAATGCACACATATACATTCCAGAGTTTTATCTTGTCACAATTTCTCTAATGAGCTTTCATTGGAATGAGTTTCAAATGGAGTGTATTAAGTGATGTTCAATAACAACATGTGAAAATTCTTCACAGCATGATTATATCACTTTATGTATTATCTAGCTGCCTTAAACATTGTCATTAATCTGGAATAATGAATCCATTCTTTCACTGCTCAGTTTATAGTGGTTTTGCTTTGAAAATGGCATTATGGGACAGTTTTTCCATATGCAGGTGCATTTGCCTTCCCAGGTGCATTGGAAAGTCAATGGTTACCATTGAGCCTGAAATTTATTTTAGATATATTCTAGTATATATCCTATGCTTGGCTAATTGAGAAATATCTCTGTCCTTCCCTAAGGTTATCCAAGTCTATCTTTGTTTGTTTAGATTTGAATGGGAAATGCTTTTAGGCAATGTAGTCTTGGTATCTGCATAATTTAAAAATGACAAATATAATAAGAAACACAAGAGTATAAGGTTGCCTGTTTTGGCTACTGAAGCCTATAAAGCTCTTAATTGTAAAGTTTATGGTGATGTTGAACTGATTTTTTTTCTGAATTTTCCTCCGTAACAATATAATTTCCCCTCCAGATGAAACAGAGAATTATAGAATAAACCAGTCTGGAAGGAACCTGTGAAGGTGTCCTGGTTTCAGCTTGGACAGAGTTAACTTTCTTCTCCGTAGCATAGCAGGTGCAGCTGTGCTGTGGCTGTGCTGTGCGAGCAATGCTGACAGCACACGGGTGGGTTTGGCTGTGCCCGGGTGGTGTCTATCCTCAGTCAGGGACTTCTCAGTGTCTCAGGCCCGGCCAGCGAGAGGGCTGGGGGGGCACGGGGAGCTGGGAGGGGACACAGCCGGGACACCTGGCCCGAACTACCCAAAGGGATATTCCACACCATGGGGCGTCACGGTGAGTATATAAACTGGGGGAAGAAGGAGGAAGGCGGGGACACGTGGCACTATGGCGTTTGTCTTCCCAAGTAACCGTTAAGCGTGATGGAGCCCTGTTCCCTGGGGATGGCTGAGCACCTGCCTGCCCGTGGGAAGCGGTGAATTAATTCCTTGGTCTGCTTTGCTTGTGTGTGGCTTTTGCTTTACCTATTAAAGTGTTCTTATTTGAACCCTCGAGGTTTCCATTCCTTTCTGATTCTCCTCCCCATCCCTCTGGGTGAGGGACTGTGAGTGAGTGGCTGCCTGGGGCTTGGTTGCTGGCTGGGGTTAAACCATGACAGAAGGACGTCTAGTTCCTAGTTCTACTCCCAGCAGAAGTAGCTGCACAAATTGATCCGGGTTGCTTAGCGCATAGTTCAGCTACTTTTAAGGATCTCTGAATATAGGTATTGTACAGCCTTTTTGGGGGTATGTGCTTGACCACCCATTATGAAATGTTGTTTTCCTTCCACCTAGCTGGAATTTCACATGTTGTGACTTGTTACTGTTGCCTTTCGCCCTGTGCTGGTGCCTGAGAAGCATCTATCTTCTTTGTAACGCTCCTTAAGGAGCTGAAGGCAGCAGTTGGATCCCCCTTCAACCTCTTCTCCAGGATGAACAAGCAAAGGTTTCCTCTGTCTCTCCTCAAGTGGACTGTGCTCCAGCTCTCTAACCATCCTAGCAGCTATCTAAGGAACTCTCTCATTTGTCACGGTGGGGAGCCAACAGCAGTATGCCAAATGTGGCATCTCCAAGGGCTGATTAGAAGGGAGCAACTGCTTCCTTTTAGCTGCTGTCTGTGTTTTTGCTAATGCGGCCCAGGATGTTGTTAGTCCTCCTTATTGTAAGGTAGCTCTGCAAAATCATATTGAGCTCACAGTCCACAAGGATCACTGGGTCCTTTCTTGCAAAGTATAACCCTAGCCATTTGGTCCCCAGCTGCATGGAGTTTTTTCATCCCAGGTGCAGAACCTCTATCTGGCTTTGTTTCATGAGGTTTCTTTCAGCCTGTTCCTCCAATTTACTGAAGTCCTCTGGACTGGCAGCCTTTCTCTCTGAGGTTTTGACTATTCTGTCTACTTGTTGTCATCCAAGAACTGCTGAGGATGTATGCTTTCCTGCTTTTCAGGATGTTGATGAAGGTGTTCAACGGCTGAAGAAGTATGAAAAAATTCCATGAATGCTTCTTAGTAGATGGAAGACTTTTTGCCCACCTCAGTTTGGGTTATGTACACACCATTTGTGATAAAGTACCTGGGAGTAAATTTTATAACTCTTCTTCATTTTTTCATGTTTATAGTACCATTGAAACATTTAATAATGATGAAATATTATTGAAGATCTCTAAAATATTTTCTATTTTAATAAAGGTATATGTCACCCTTGTGTAGGATGTTAATATACATCATATATAAACTGAGTACACTTATATGTGTGTGAGGAGGTATGTGTAAATTGTAGATACGTATTCATTTATACAGCTTGTGAAAGCAACTCCCAGCATTGCCTTTTCCCAGATTACAGGAGAATAGTCTTAGAGAGGCACTTTTGGGAAGCTTTAAGTCTTACATTATTTTTTCTTTCACAATACTTTCCTTTGTCTGAAGTATCTGTATTCATTCTAGTGCTAAGAGATATTCTGGAAGTCCTGGTCTGTGGCAGCTGAGTCTCAGGCTGATATGGCTGGATTAGCCTACACAATTTTGTAGAAAGTAAATATTAATAAAAAGAGTTTCATTAGTCACATATTTGGAACTTCCAACTACATGTTGTAAGAACATTTTTGGCTGTGCAAAAATATTGAGCTCTTTTAATATGGTATAGTCATATGGTTTCTGTCTGAAAGTCAGCATATACTCTATGTGTCATGGCCAGGAAAGTTCTGTACTACTACTGCCAAGATGAAAATACTGTCACATGAGGGAGAGCACTTGTGGATTTCAAATTTTCAGACAAGAAAGAAAGACTTGTTGACTGGGAACTGCGCCAGAAGTCATTAGACACTGTAGGAACAGCAATGCTACAGGGAGTGTCACTGATGAGAACAGCAGTTGATAGGTCAAAATGTCCTTATTCTGGGTATTACTGAACATAGAAACTAGGCACAACGCTATTCCTTATCCTTACAGATGGGGAGATACATTTGAACCAGTGGAAGAGAGAAGAATTCTGACCTCACTCAGGATACACATTGTGGTTTCTTCTACTTTGTGTTATTTGGAAAACTATTGTTTTAAAACTCCTCTCTCCTCCTGGTCAGGAGGGAGGGCAATATGCCTGAGTAAGACTGACAGGTTACTGAAGACCTTGCAGAAGCCCAACAGCTCCTGGAAACCTTACAGGACTGTATTGAGTCTTTCTGGGATGGAGTTACTTTCTTCATAGTGGCCCGTATGGCATTATGCTTTGGACTTCTGACCAAAACAGTGTTAACACACCAAAAAATTGGCTATTACTGAACAGTTGCTTGCACAGTCTCAAAGCCTTCTCTTTTTCCCTACTCTGCACCCCTTCAGAGGTTGGCTGGGAGTGGGCAAAAAGCTGGGAGTAGACATAACCTGCACAATTGACACAGACTGATGAAAAGGGTATTCCCTGCCACATAATATAGTGTTCAGAAATGAAAACTTCAGGGGAAAAGAGTGAGAGTCCTTCCCCCTCCCTCCCCCTGACTGTCCCTTTGGGCAATAGGTGGCAACATGGTAGCCAAGGGCTGTCTGGAATGGTGACCAGCTGTCTTGCTGGTATGCAAATATGACTGCAAGTCAAACATCTTACTGTATAAGTAGTGGGCATCCCAGGGCCTGCTGATCTCTCCTGCTTGGCAGCAGGCTGCATGCCAGGAGCTCCCCTTGAGCTGGGATACCTCTCAAGGTTGCTCCTTGAGGCTGAGAGATTCCTTCTCACAACAGTTTCTCAGTAAGTGGTTAACAGCACGTTAAACTTTGAAATCTTAGATAAGTGGTAGAAAGGATTGATAATCTTTTGTAATCTTTTAGAGCCCAAGTCTGAATTGGGAGTAGATCCAGCCACACCTAGAATCCTGAGGAGGAGCTTAGAAACCAGCTGGGTCCTTTCTGAATCTCATGACTCAGTGGAGGGTCTACCTGCCAGATTTGTCTGATCCGTTTTCCTGTACAGTAAATAATCAACTGTACCTTGCCATCTAATCTTGTTAAACCACTGTCATACTTACCATTTAACTTTATTAGATCAATAAAGTAAGTGTGTGTTTCTCTCTTACGAGTGAAGTGTGTGACTATCTGCCACACGGAGCATGGGGAGGTAGCCGTTGCTCAGAAGCTGCCCGGCCTTTAGTCTACTTGTGGGAGTTGAGTGATTGCCTTTGCATTTTTTTTTTTTGTTTGTTTCTTTCTTCCTTTTTCCTTCACTTATTAAACTGCCTTTATCTTGACTGCCAAGTTTTCTCTCTTCTGCTCTTTTCTCCCCAGTCCCATTGAAGGGGAGAGTGGTGTGCAGGTGGCTGCATGGTGCTTAGCTGCTGGCCAGGGTCAAACCACTGCAGACTTAAAGAAGTTCTTGCCTTGCAGCTAATGAATAGAAAGATTATTATATTTCTCTGATAAGCTAGAAGTCACCCAGGAAAAACTGTCTGGTAATAGTAATAGCAAATATAGCTGAGATATCTAAATACCTAAACGAACCCGCCAAGTCCTTGCACTGAGAGAGGTTATACTGAGAATGCCGGAACTGTAAGGGGGAGCTAATGACCATCTTGAATCAAAGAAGATGGATTTCAAGAAGAGAAATTACTTTCATTGATGAGATAACTGGGTTTGTCACAGTCACATTGTTTAATACAACTGAGACTTACTTTCTTGGCCTGCTGGATACCCCTGCCACGGGAAGCGTACAGCTCTCCCAGCAGTGATTATGGTGGGTGATAGTTGCCATTCCCCTGTCAATGGGCTTGGAAGGCTTGAAGTGGAGTGCAGTTGTAACAGCAGCTTGGCTGTAAAGGAGTGTTGTGCTTCACAAAAACATGGCTGGTCTTCCTTACAATTGCAATTGGCCCAGCAGCATAAAATAGTACACTAAGTGTTGTGTCCAGTTGAGTGTCACTGGCAATGTTGTGAGGTCTGTCAGGGAGACCCAGTGTTCCTGCACCTTGCTGTATGCAATGTCACTGCACCTACCACATCAAGTGATCTGGGATGGATTCATTTGGACTGTATAGCTGGCATGCAAGGGTTGAGGCAAACCCATCCTGTGGTCACCCTGGGCCTGGTTCTGTGCTGCGCTGGCTGATGCCCCATGGTTCCATATGGCCCTGTGAGCAAAAATCTTATGTAAGATGGCCAATATCCTGATCTGTGTTCTGAAATAGCAGTGTTATTTCTGTAGCTGATTGCACATTGCAAAAACTTTTAGCAAAGGCATTTCTGTCTGTGTTTTAACACCTGTGTGCTGGGGCTGGAGGAACATATGGGGACAGGGTGGCATGTGCAACTGGACCTATAGATCAGGCATGCTTGGGTGACATTGGATGTACCAGGTCCCACCCACTTGGGACTGTAGCACCTATTTTCAGGTTGCAGAACCATTTAGCAAATGATGCTGTCACAGTCTTTGATGTGGACAGATGTGCTGCCTTTCATATTCAATGCAGAAATGGTACTGTAAGCGTGCTTTGCAAAATAGCGTCCCTAGTGCATTTTCCTTTATGATGTACTAGGGCGAGCTGTTCTGGAACTGCAGAGGTTAGTTTTGTTCTCATACAAATACTGCTGAAATTCTCCAGAGAATTTTAGGAAGCACTGTTAACAGAAAGACATTAGCCTATGACCTAACTTCTTTACAAATGGGTAAAAGAGCTGGCCTGCATTCCACCGTGTGAATGAGGAGTAGTGGGTAAGCCCAGTATCCTTTCCTCTTTCTAGTGTTACGTTAAACTTCCATGAGAGTCTTAATTTCAGAGAATGACAACAGTAACATTTTTCTATCTGTATTCTTGTGTTCCTCCTTCTATCTGCGTTGGTAGGTTTATCTATATAGACATCTAGAAATATACTCCTTCTCCTACCTGTCTTCCTCCTTCCTACCTGGCAGTAAGCACCATTAGTTATGCTATTCGTGTTATACTTCCCCTTTCAATGGCTGAGAAATATACAGACATGTATTCTTAACACCGATGAGGTGAGATCTGCCAGGCTTTCCTGTATTAGGTGGTCTTATCTTTTGAGGGCAACCTGGTAACTGTGAAGGGATGTTTAGCATATGACAAGACATTACTCCAGCTGGCATGGCACTGCATTTATGGCCTGTCCCAAAAAGGGTACCTCACCATTCCAAGACCTGTCCTTTCACCCTGACAGTCATGTCTCTCTGATATATGTCTCAGGAGATTGTTTTTTTCCTTTGATGTAACATTGCTTGATGCTTTGAGATTGAGATAGAAGGTTCTGTTATGCCTCCTCCTCTTTACAGGAGTCTTTAAGGAAGCTGTCTTCAATATTCCTGAAACATAATTCTCAAGCGAACAATAACATGTAATTACAGTTAAATGACAGTATTTAAAAACTATTTTATAACCAAATGGACTGAATTAAAAGATGGCAACATTATACTTTTTGGAACGTTTGGAACAAACCATTGAGACCTCCAACTGCAGAAGAGGATGCAGTCAGTATAATTTCATGGTTTAAATTGATTCTAAGGCCTCTGTTTAGAACTATTGGTCTGACTAATTTTGTGACCTTGGGCGAGTTACTTATTTTCATGAAGTATCAGCTTCCTTATTTATATAAATTGGGATAAATATGCTTTGTAATCTGCTATGTAATGTGAACTGAGATGGACCGCTTTACAATTGCTACCAACTGGTTGTAATAGTCATCAGTCAACCAGAGAGCAGAATTTAGGAAAATGTAGCCTCACAACTTTATGAAAGACGCTTTCCGTGGCAGGGGTATCCAGCAGGCCAAGAAAGTAAGTCTCAGTTGTATTAAACAATGTGACTGTGACAAACCCAGTTATCTCATCAATGAAAGTAATTTCTCTTCTTGAAATCCATCTTCTTTGATTCAAGATGGTTATTAGCTCCCCCTTACAGTTCCGGCATTCTCAGTATAACCTCTCTCAGTGCAAGGACTTGGCGGGTTCATTTAGGTATTTAGATATCTTTATCTTTGTAGATAACATTTCTCTAAACCAAAGGAAATGGCACAAATGATGCATGGCACATTCCCAGAATAAGGCTTCCAACTTTTGCTGGCATAGAATGTTGAAATCAATCCTGGGATTTGAACTTTGAATTGCAACATGCAACTCGCTGGTAAAAATTATATCTGGACTTAGGAATTAGTGAAATATTTAAGCATATACATTGGAAAAATTTATAGGCATGAAGAAAATTAATTGTCAGTGTTAGATTACTGCTGCTGCAAGAGGAAGAGCATGCAGGATGCAGTAGTAATGTCTTGCAGACATATTTTTAAATCAATCTAAGACAGCTATCTTCTGTTGAAAAATACCTGTATTTTATGGGCTGAATTTTGCCAGGTTGCTAAGAGTCGTGTCTAAATTGCTTCTGAATGATTTACATCCTACAAGACTTTCTATTTACCAGAACCTCTATCAATTTGTGCTTAGCCCTGGAGACACCTACAATACTATAATACTTAAATTTCTACTTCTAATTACGTCCACAGTTGCCTTGGTTTTGGCATCAGTGCAGAGCTTTGACTCTTGCCTTTGGTCCCATAGGAATTTGGAAGCTAGAAGTTTTCTAGTGGTTTTATATGCTGGTTCCAGTTCAATAAATATTCTCACATTCCACCTACTGGGCTGAGCCCACAAAAATAATCATGACTCTAGTATGATTTTATTTGTGAGGCACATAATGACATTTAAATGTCTCCCAGCAACTTTAGAAGAGTACAAATGTTGGAATCTGTTTGGATCATTCTTTTTTGACCATGTGCTTGTCTTTTCAGCTTCTGTGATATTCTTAACTCACAGGTATTCCTGGTTCTACAGTATATAACCTGTAAGCCATGTGTGGCTTGTAAAGTTCTATGTGATTCATAGTGACAGACAATAGTGTTTTCTCATCCTGCAGCTGATCAGTATCTTGTATGTATCTCATCTGTGGCTGGTCAAACAAGAAAGAAGTGTGTGTTTTCCTCTCAGCAAGAGAATTTGGAGGTATTGCATATTTTTAGGAGTGAGAAGTTGGAGAAGATGGGGAAATAAGAAAGCTGATTGTTGGCTGGGGAGACGGGGAGTTTTGGAATATATTGGTAAAACTGAAGAGGTAGAGGCATTGTGGTACACTGTGAGGTACTACAGTAGGGAGCTGGGTACATAATAAAAGGTAAAGGGTGGCATGGTAGAAACTGGGGTTTAAAATGGGGCAGAGGTATAGTTACTGCTGTGTTGGAAACAAAGGGAAGATGGAAGAAATGCTTTCATAAAGATGTGGGCCATCTGGTGGAAGAGGAATATTATGGTAGAGGGTGTTGCCACTGGGTAGACCTGAGGAGATTTTGGTCATGGGAAGGAAGAGACCTGGGTATACCTCTGTGGCAAAGTAACAGAGGGGAGGAGTGAGACATCATAACCGTGGGGACATATCATCTGTTCATGTTCAAACTGGCTTGGACTACCTACTCCATTGCACCATGTTTCCATCTCCAAAGATGAATATACCTAAGGGTTAAGATCTAAAAGATTGTGGTACATACTCTCTTTCATGGTTATACCCCTGGCCTCATGCATAAGGGGCAGAAAGGGGTGATAAAAAGATAAACATGAAAGGCACAGTAGCACATGCAGAAGCTACATGTAAAAAGGTTTTCACCATTTTTTCTGAGAGCTTATTCTTCAAATGTCTGATTTACAAGGCACAATGGAGCCCTATAACTTCACAAGGTTTTGAATTTTAGATTGAACTACTTCCCTGCATAAACATTATTTATGAAACTAGTGGTTGGTATAAATATCACATAAACTATATAAACATCACTCAAGATAATCTAAGCAAAATGCAATCAGTAAAGAGTTAAAAAACTATCTGGAGGAATTAAAACAATCAAAACATCAAGGACCACAACTGGGAATCATAAAAGGCAGCAACACATATTTCTGTTCAGCAACACAAAGAGTCAAAACTGGAAGAACGTAAATCATGTCTGTATATTTCTCCATTTCAACATAAGGCTGTTGTGGAGAAATATTTATCGATAATTAAGTGATCACACCCACATTTGCTGATAAAGAAACAAGTCTTTATTCAGGTTACATTTTTTTAAAGATCTGAGAAGCTAAAGGTGGTTTCCAGTATTAAAAAAGATCCTTTTGGTTAATAAAATTTATTTGGAGATGTAAATGTCAATTACCCTTAACTGTAGTCTGACTTAAAGTTGCAGCTCATATCGGGATCAAAATGTCAACGAAGTCTGTAAAACTTTTATTTATTACACACCATCTTTTGCTACATTGCTCATTTTGCAGTTATGCTGGGCATAACTGGGAAGTATCTCTTGACGATGCCTGGGGCGATGGTGCTGAGCCCAGAGTGCCTTAGACTGGGTCTAAGTCCTGACATTGACCTAAAGCCTATGGAAGACAGAGAAATGCTCCACATTTCCCCTATAGAAAGGAAACCTGTTGTTACTGATAAAAGGTAACCTGCTGTGTTACCTATAAAAGCTATAAACTTAGTAGTGAAACTACCAGTGGCAGAAATGTGCTTTAATTCAAAAGTAGGTAGCATGCTCACATAAGGATAATAATTAGGACACAGACATTACATGAATTAGTTCAATGGCTTTCCAGAAGTATAAACCTTGTGTGATTAGTGTTAGCAAAATGTAATAACCATGTTATTACAGTTGCTTTAATGAATGTACAGAAACAACTTTTAAATTTATGTATCTTTACGCAAGATGAATAAGTATTCCCTAGGATATTGTATAACTATTATTAAACTTCCCTCACTTTACAATTTTGTGCAAGTGACTTTTGAGTTTTACAACATTAGTTTTTATTTTTATCACTGAGTTGTCATTGAAAAAGATAATTTGTGTTAAATTTTTCCTAGATTTTTATAGAAAAACATTCCTTTCTCTGCTGAACTCTTTAAGATACACTTGCCAGTTGTAGTCAGAGTCCATCATCTGATCGCATGCTTTTAAAATACTACAATTATTAATAAGAACTTACTTTTCTTCTTAGTCCTGAGAAATATTCTGGATATTATTGTGAAGATATCAGTCACTTTCAAAATGAACTAAATTATATGTGTGCATGTAGTTTATGTAAAACATGAGAGGGAGTTTATGAAAGTTATGAAGGGATCCTCATCCAGAATGTGCCTGAATTAGTCTTAGGTTTCCCATTTTTCGTTAAATCTGTAATTTGCCTGTCTGAGCTTTTCTAGATGTCTTCTTTAGAGCTCTCAAACTTGGAGATTCTCAGATATATCCAAAAGTTTGTACGGCTATTGTACGTTTTCACTGTAATATGAAGAGATGTGAAGTGTCTCCTGTTCCAGGAAAGCACTGTGTGTGCCTCTTTCTGTCCTCACAGATAATAATAGGTATTGTGCTGCATAATTCGGGCAATTTCTGCATATTCTTCAGTTCTAATGAACAACAAATTCTCATTAAAATCCCAATTTCCCTTTGAAATCTATTGGAAGATTTCTACAATATGGGATAACATCAAGTGCTAGGAGAGCTTCTATTGTTGTTACACCAAGCTCGACTAGAATGAGCCAAAAGAAGCAGAGGATATAAAATATTCAAGCTGGAGCAGAGAAGAACCAACTTAGTGTACTAGAACAGGTGGAATAGATGATGTAATATTGAGGTAAGAAGCAGTTCTAGCTGGAATATAGAAATGCTGATAATATATGGAATCTGTTCCTTTTCTTGGCGCTTCAAACTTCAGAATTACTAATAAAAACACTACCAAAAAAAAAAAAAGGAAAAAAAGAAAGGACATTGGAAGTGCTGCTCATCAGCCAGCTTGAGGTGAAACCTTCTGTTTCAGAGACTTCAACTGAATTAATGGTGTTTCCAGCAAGTGTAATGATTTAAAATCTTTGTCTAAACGCAGAACAATTTTTTGTGTAATGCAAGAAGCTCTCTTTATAAGTCTTCTAAAATTTATTATCTGTTTTGCAAGCAACTAAGAAATTAAATTAGCTGGCCCGTAATTTAACTGCTGTGGTCACAGTCTTGAACTATGTAGGCAGAAACAACATTTCTTTTACTGCTAGAACATACCAAGGTTTAGCTGTTTGGAATGCATTGCATGTCTCTGTCATGTTGTTATTTTAAGATTTGTACTAAGTGTATATCAAAAACACAGCAAGGATGATATTACAGTTCAACAATGCCTACCTTTTTTGTCCTCCATGTGCAGAGTTGAACCACCTCCCTGTGCATAGATAACAATACCTGATTTCACTGTAGTTTGTACAAAGAAGATGGCCAATGGTGATGGAAGAAACAGTGATTCCAGAACAAAATGCTATCCTAAACTGTGCATGACCATATACTGATGGTTTTTCTCTGTCTAAAGTCTCCAGTGGACTTCATGAACTAACTGATGGCAATACTATGATCTAGACTGACTCATTAGAAATAAATCTGATCTGAAAGTGTCTCGATTCTCAAACATTGCAGGGTATTGTTTAATAAAAATCACACACAACTATTTGTGATAGCCAGAGGGCGGAGAGAGAAAATATTACAGAAATGTGGCAGCTGTTACTTGACCTTTTCCTCTTGCACAAGGTAACTATTAAGCTCTGGTGTAACCCACACAGAAATAATGCAGCCATAGCTCAACTGTAGAAGCTCATTCACTAACAGTGTGTTTAGAATCAGGGAAACTGATAGAGATGGCATCACTATTTATTTCATCTAATGAAATAAACATAGCACAATAGGACTTACTAGCCTTAAACATTTCCTTCTCACAAATATTTTGAAAAAAGGTAAGCTGTTTCCACATGCTTACAATTTTTTAATTTTTCTCAGGGGAGTATACTGGAATTCTTTATACCAGCTTCTCAAGAAAATAAGTATCCTTATTTAAAAAGCATCTAGTGCTGTCATGAAAAGAAGAATAAATGATTAACACAGCACCCAGATGGATTTTCTCCTAGATACTAATTGCTAGTTAAGTAAATTCACTTGATCACCTAAGTTCTTCTAGTGAAGGAAAGAAATTCAGGACTGTATATATTAACTACAGATTTCTAAGGTGAATGCTGAATAAAAAGCAGTAGAAAAGCCTTAGCCTGAACTGTTTCTTGAAATCACAGAAGAAAATCCGGTAGATTTATTTTAGTAAAGATATTGATTTTTTTTTTTCATGGCAAAGCACACATCTATGAATTACTCTTTTATATCCATTGTGTAACAAATGGGAAAGACTAATAAATATCTTGGTTTCTCTAGCTTCTTTTGTCCTAATGAAACAGCAAGTACACGTTAGTTTTGTTTTCATAGGCATTACAGCTGGTATGTGAAAATAGCCCTGAGACAAGGGAGGAAGTGGAAACTCTAGTCAGAGAGAAAACATATTTATCCTTGTTATATATTCAGTACAACTGCAGGAAAGAAAAACCCATGCAAATTGCATCAAACTAATTTTCTTTTGTCACTGCATTAAGTACCATGGGCCAGGTATTCAGGACAGTTATTTCCAATTGTATAAATTCTGAAAACACAAATATTTAGAAAAAATAGAAAAAGGGAAAGTATGTCTTATGCTCTCTTTCTTATTTTCTCACTTTCTTACTGCTTCATTTGCCAGCCAAGGATTCTTTCCATTGTGTATTTACCAATAGATAAGATTGTAAATCAGTACAATCAAATTAGACAGTAACTGAGATTAACATTAATAAAATATTAACACTGACAAAAATATGGCTGAATGGGAATAAGTTTCATTCACAGCATTTAATAACAAAATATATATAATTTATCATGAAATCAAGGAATGCATTTCTGTAAACAAAAATCAGAATAGACTACAAAAGTAGATACACAGATTTTCTGAAAGGTAAAATGTTGGAGAATTTCTCAGAAGTTAGGTGTCTAAAATTTAGCTCCAGTTTGCTCAGTGTGTTGTATGGTACTGTCCCAGTATTTCCACTAGCTTATCACAGCCAGCATAAATCAATTTATGAGTCCAACTCACTGGAAGCCTAAGCCTGCTTTGTTACAGTCAGAGAGAGTTACCATTGACATCAGCCTTAAGGAAAAAAACATTGAGCCCTTTAGGTTCTCTGCTGTGTCTTATTTATACAAATATGCATTATACATGCAGGCGTTGTAATGCAGTAGCATAATACAATGGCCTTTGGGGCAAAAACATTTACATTTTAACTACATGCTGCTTTCATTAGTAGTTGAAAAAATGCCATCGGAACACTTTTGTTACTGTAGCATTGCAAATCTTTCCTCCAGAGCCCCTTTTTTCCTTAGGATACCTAACTTCTGGCTCTTCAGTACTTAACAGTTTTGCTTTGTGCTTGGGTTCTTCACTTTCTCTCTCCCTTTACATATATAGTTTACAGTCCCTTGAATATATCCTTCCAAACAGATTCAACTCAGCAACAGGCCCTGAGATGTATTACTTTTTTCAAAGGTTTTCTGGTGGTGTGGGGAAGCGTTTACAAAAATTAAACATATCTTTTACCTCTTTGGATGAAAGGTGCATGTTCCAGGTGAGTGTAGGAAGCAAGGAGTCAGAGTTCACACTGAATGTGCCACTTCACTTGATTCAGAACCTTAATATCCATGTAATGATCGCTAACACTCCCTTTCTCACTAGGGAGAACTTAGAAGAAAAAAACAAAACACTTTCAGGTGACAAAGGGTAACCATTTGATGATGATGAAAAAGGTCTAAAATCAAACTTGCACAACTTTGTTAAACAGCGTTGGAGCTACTTAAATCAGCTCTGAATTTGGCTTGCATAGCACAGAACTGGATTTAGCTATTCTTGCAATAATTTAACTGCTATGTGAAATCTGTTTAACTGAGTGTTGTTCTGCCGCTGGAGTGGTGTTATTTATCCTTCCTAAGAAAGAAAATACTTTCAATGAAAAAAACCTCATAGAGGGTGCAGATAAATTCTCAGACCTCTCTTCGGCATGCTGTGATGCTGGAAATTTATTTTGAACATCTTTATTCCTCGCTTTTCCCACTGCACTTCTTTGCAGCCCAATGATCAGGAATATTATCTTTATTTATATGTACTCTCAAGAGTACACAATCTGTGTATATTATGCCCATGACTTGCAGAGTTTTCTGAACTGCTTACTCTTCTTGTGGTTTTTGCACTATGAATTTGTCTCATGACTGTCTAACACACAAGACTTCAGCACTGTAATTCTGCTAATTTTAAACTGTGATCCTAGATGCATAGTTGTTTTCAGGTGGAGCTTCTTGGTGGAAGGGGTTCTTTAGTATGTGAAGCAGACAGCTGTGTTCCAGTGGCTTGCCTATCACTCGCTGTGTCCAAAACTAACAGGATGCCCTGTGTTAGATCTTTTGTGAAAAGCTTTTTTGTGGAAATTTCTGTTTGTGAAATGTCCACATCTGGGGAGTTGGGATTTATCTGTGGCTTAAACTTTGTTGCAATCCAGAGATGAAGCATAGCCTCGTCTACTGCAAGGGCATGTCATTGGCTAGATAAGTGCTCAAGTTCACAGATAATCATAAAAAAAGAAGACACTTTGAAGCACCATCTGGGCAGACACCTATTTTTTTTTTACTTTATTTTTTTTTAATTATTTTTATTTTTGCTACAGTGATCATGGTGGCAACATACTAATAAGAATTCAAATATAAAAAATGGCTATTTTCTTCTACAGGGTAGGTATTTAATCTCCTGTGCCTGTGTTTTTAGTCACCAAATGCCACCACATAGTTACCTTGGAAGGTCCTTCCCAGATCTGGAGCCAGTGTGACTGACTTGAGAGTGAGGGTTTTGAAAGGTAGAACAGTTAGAATTTACACTGAACACAACAATGACTACACTTGAGAACCTTCTTACTGAGAGATTAAAGGGGTGAAATTGCATTAGATGTGTCACATGCAAGACTGTCTTACCTATAGGCCAGGTACCTCCAACCTCTCATCCAGTGATGTGAATGAACATTTCTTTTTTGCTAGTCTGTGTTCCCAATTTCTTCTCCTACCCACCCCCCTTCACCCTAAGAAGCAGGCTTGGTTAAGGAGAAGGATGGCTAGGTCTGGTTTTTGTATTAATTTGAGCATTGGAATGAAACAGAACATGCATTTGGACAAGGGAGGTGGGAATAATTCTATTTTGCCAAAGACATAGTAAGTGTTTCACTGGTTGCAAAACCTATCATTGTATTGAACTTAAGTACAATATAAGGGAACAAGTAGGATGTTCACTGCAAAGAAACAAATATTCATTTTTGCATGCCAGCAACAATGAATATCAAATAGAGGAGGTTTAGAGGGCTTTCACCATAAATCTTTGTTGGCTTTTTTTTTGTTGTTGTTGGTTTTTTTCCCCATATATACTATGTAAAATTTATTCTCATTCTCAAGAAATAAATTGAAGTATGTTTGGTTCCAGTTAAAGGAAGAGCCTAAAATTTCCAAAAAAACCCCCCAAACGTATCCTAATTTTTATAATTTTTTAAAAAATACAGAGCAGTTGTCATTTAGAAATTAACCAGAGCAACCTAAGCTATTTTTCTAACACAGTCTTCCTGCAGACATATGACATTAGCTACATCCTTGTATATGGGATTATTTGAAAAGACAATGGGGGGTAATATAAAACCTTTATTTTTTTTTAATTTGACAATGTGACAATATACGAAAGCCCAGTGACTTAGTGTCTGTTGTTTTATGAGACTGACTTTTATCCCTGATAAACACTAGAACTATAGTATCTTTTTGCTTTCATTTTTCCCCTTGGCTCCTCTCCATCTGTGTTCAATTACATAAAGAAAGATAAAAGCATGTTACCTTAATTTTCACAACAAAAATTCAGAATTAAAGAAAGGTTTCAGTTTCTCACAGTTTATTTTCTAGAGGCTCTAGGCAGCTGCTAATCATTATGTTTGCAGTATTAAAACAAGACCCCAGGTTAGTCTGTGCTAGTTCATTTGCAAGAATTTTCTGTATTTGATTAGACATGTATGGTTAATAAGGATGTCAGGTACAAGCAATTGGGGCATTTATTTCTGTAATGTTAGTAACTGCCTGTCCTCTGTAGGATGATTTAGATTTTCTGGGGAAAAAACAAACAAACAAAAAAACCCCACAGAAATGGGGCTATACATCCTAGTGATAACGGTCCTAACTATCATTAAGCAGTTAAACTGCTGACCAACGTCCTTCCATTAATGGAATATTTTGAAGTGGCTTTAGTTTTGTGTATGGTATTTATCTCTAGAGTCTAACAAACAGTTTCTAAAGACAGTAAAAATAGCTTGAAATATCAAGAAAAAATACGAAATTGTGGGAAAAATGAATAAATCCAAGGGTTTTTTTTCCTTTCATTTTCAGGTTTCTAAACTTTTGACTTACTCAGCTGTAATTGAGTTGTTTTCAGTTAGCAAACAGACAAAAAGAAGTAAATTGGATCTTCTTGGCTCTTGCCAAGTCCAGCACTAGATGACACTGAAGTGACACTCTGTGTTTGGAGCCGATAGGTAAATCTGGTGTTGATGTGAAATTGAAGTTGCGGAGGGCAGAAAACTTGAGCTTCTATATTTGAGTGCCATCTCTAGTAGATGAGTATACTGTTAAGGTTGTGCAAGGGTTCAGTGGCAGGCAAAGAACTTAATGATTTGTTTCCTGAGGCAGAGGTACAGAGAAAGTATGGTGTTTACAGAATAAGAAAAAAACCCCACCCAACCCTCAAATACTTTGTTCTTACTCATCATTCCTATCATGACCTTTTGTCGCAGCACTCTTAAAACTAGCCGGCTGCAACAAAGTATTTTACCATCTCATACCAGCATACTCTTCATGCCAGTCCCTCTGCTGTCTTCTCCTGGTCTCTCCTCGCCCAGGGTGCTTGTTCTCTCCCCTCTCTGCTTCTTCCTCCTCTCTCTTCCTTGGCTGCTCCCTCTTCATTGGCTGCCCAGCTTTTTAACAGAACCAGCCACAGCTGCACCTTATCTACATCAGCCAACTCACTGTCCCTGAAGCCAACCCACAGCTGTATATTATCAATGGTAATTAACACAGCTTCATTCTTCTACAATACCCCTTTTTTTTAAAAAAAAAATTATATTCATACCTTATGTTTTTAACAATCATTACAACCTTTTTACAAATAAATTTTTCATACAGTATGGACAACTTGTCCCTAAACTGATATATATATATTCCTTTCTTCAGTTTTATCTTGGGCTTTGCATCTTCTGCAGGTTGCTCATGTTTCTTCTTATCTGCTTTCTTGGCATCTGGGATTTTGTTTTCTTCAGAGGGGTGTTTTGATGAACTTGTAGTGCCTTGTCCTTTCACCTCTTGGGTCACACTGGACAGTAACCTGAGTGAGCTTTCAGCAGCAGCAGATCTAGAGTACAGCACTAACACATCATTCTGTGTCCTGAAAAACTTCTTAACATCCTTGTGGTTGCCCATTTCTTCTTCAACTGGAGACACCTTCAATAAGCACATAAACACCGGCAAGAATACCACCAGGCCGAGCAGCAGCAGCAATGGCGGGAGCCACCCACGGCACCGCGCTGCTCCTGTGCGCTCCCCCAGCATGGCCATCACCGCTGTCTGGCCAGACCCACTCTGGAACCCCCACCGCTGCAGGCTGCTGCCACATCTGGCCACATACTCCATCACTATTGCCCGTTACTCTCATTCTCTTAACTCCACGGCAGGCAGGCTTCCTTCTCTTTGATCCCAACGGCTCACCTTTGCTAGTGTCCGATCCAGATCCCCAGGCTCTTCCTGCCTGTCTCAATGAGATCTGGATCCCAGACTATCCCCGCCTATCTCCACTATCTTGGGCACTACTGTCACTGTTCAAAACTTCAAACGTCCCCTAGCACAGCCATTGTTGCTGTCACCACTCATTACACTCAGTCTTATAGTCTGAAGGGCCTCACACGGGACACCAATTGTTGTAGCACTCTTAAAACTAGCTGGCTGCAACAAGGTATTTTACCATCTCATACCAACATACTCTTCATGCCAGTCCCTCTGCTGTCTTCTCCTGGTCTCTCCTCACCCAGGGCACTTGTTCTCTCTTCTTCTTCTTCTTCTTCTTCCTCCTCTCTTCTTCTTCCTCAGCTGCCCTCTCTTCATTGGCTGCCCAACCCCTTAACAGAACCAGCCACAGCTGCACCTTATCTACATCGGCCAACCCACTGCCCCTGAAGCCAACCCACAGCTGTTATTATCAATGATAATTAACTCAGCTTCATTCTTCTACAACCTTCTTTCATATAAAATTTAATGCTGCATCAGCATTGTACAATTTTTTCTTCCTGAAAGTGCTTTAAGCAATAGGTGGCACTACCAATGATACCTAATGTTTATTTGGTAATGGTCTCTATTATGGCACACTTGACCTCAGCTTAAAAGCTTGCCAAGCTTTAACCAGTTTGGACAGAATTTTCATGCTTGATTGCATGCTTTTGTTTAAAGGGCATGAGAGAACAGCCAAACTCCATGTGGATATGCCATTTCAGATGTGAGTTCACAAAAAAAGGTGGCATTTGCTAATATTCAAGATACCAAATACAGAGGAAATGTCCTTTGAGATAACACTGACCAGATTTAACTAAATAAAACTGTCTGAAATTGCAGCTCATAGGACATCAGAAAAACTTAGCAGAGACTGCTAAATTCTTTTACAACACTGATTGTCGTGAGCCCGCTGCATTTCCACAGAGCTATCATGGGTTGGGTGAAGCAGGTATTTTCCGTCCTGGAGACAAGCAAGGCCTTGTCTGTAATTTTCCCCATAGACTGCCAGGTTGTGCAGTACAATACTGAAGCAGGGAAATCCCTGAAATCCCACTTAAACTGGGATTTCATCAGGGTTGCTTTGTCTGGTGACTCCTGTGCAGGGGGCTGGCTGCCTTACTGATCAGTGAGGTGCTTGCAGGGTAGAGCATGGGAAGACAGATTTCTTGTTGCCAAGAGCAGGCATGGTGAAAAGCTATGAGATGAGCTGGCAGAGAAAGTGGATTAGGGCAGCAATCAGATTGGCACAGGGGGAAATCACAGTGAAAGCAGCTGTAAACGAAAGGACAGACATGCATACGCTTTTTAGGCACTTTTCTATTCAGTGTATGGATTTGAACTAATAATTTCATTTTCTGATTATTGTTCTCAAATAGTGCAGTCTATCAATAAAAGGTATGTTGTTATTCTATATCTCAGAAAATGCACAGGACAATATGTCAGGAGTGGCTCATCACCCTGGTGTCAAGAATTTGACAGTACTGGGAGAAAGACGAAAATAGCTCTTTGGTGGCTCACAGTCAGCTACAGGATGGGAGTAGGCTAGAAACTGCTCGGAGATACAGAGAAATTGTGTGGTATTGACCTTTGAAACCTCTTAACTACCTCCCCCGCCCCCCTTACGCACACGTGCACACACGCACACACACAGAGAACATCTGCTACTATTTCATAGGTTTTTCAGCAAGGAAGTTCTCCTCATGGGATAAAGCCCAGACATAAGAGTATCACTTGGATGGCTCATGAACCTGAAGCCCATGCAGCTTCAGAGCCACAAAACAGCCAGGCAGAAGGAGCATGGCAACGCACTGTTGATAGCATTTAACCAGCCAACATGGCAGATGCTTGTAGACTTACTGGTGACTGACCCAAGCATTTAGTGGCAGTCCCTGTGGTTAAACAAACGGGGATTTTGTAGAGATAACACTTCAAAAAATAAAATAGGAGTAACCAAAAAAAAAAAAAAAAGAAAAAAAAAAAGAAAAGAAAATGGTAGGTAAAATGGAAATGTTCAAAAGATAAGCAACTCCAGAATGTCATGTGACAGACATTTGTTACAGTGTTCGTAGTTTGCTTACTATTTCTTTACTTCCTTTAGCTTAGCAGATGAATGAAGCCAATAGTAGTATCTCATAGCTATTCAGCACTTCTATAGCATACTAAGATTTGGTTTTAAACACTGGAGTTTATATAACACTTTTGAATTCAATTGGAAAATCTTAGCAGAATGAACCATATTTTCTTGAGTTACTGACATCCAGAGAAATGCAATACTGAGTCCTTGTTGAAGAGATAGTGAGATACAATATACAAGAAATCCTCCTACACCACAGCCAGGAAGGAAAGGAAAGAAGTGGAAGAAAAGAGGAAGGAGAAGGAAAGAAAAGGAGATAAAATTGTGTGTTTATGTGGAGTAAAATAATACATTTCCTACTCACAACAAGATAGATGGGATAGGGACAGTTACAACTATTTCTGTATCTTCACTGTGATAATATCTTTTCTGTGAAAAAGCGACTCTCAGAAATGGAACATCTCTTTGTCCATCTCATACTTCTAAAGTTTACAATTAACAAGGTACAAGAAGGACTATATACAACTGAAAAATAGTACTATTTTCATTTTATGGATGTGTGTATATGATAAAAAATATATAAAATGTATTTGTATCTGTATGAATGTATACATGTTTTCAATATTATCCCTTGCCATAATAGGTATATAAATTATAACTCATTTCCTCTTACAAGATAAGATCTTTAAAATCTGACACTACATCCTAACATAAGGTTTGAAGATTAATCTGGCTTCCCCTCTATTCTCTCTTTGTTTCACAGGATTCCACTAACAACAGAAGAGGAATAGTAGTTTAAATGACAGAGCTGGATTCATAATCACAAAATAATATACCTAAAATCCTCATATAAGAGAAGATTCCAAGTGTAGCTATTTTACCAAGAAACACAGTATTCACTGCATTAGGAATGTACTTGTCAGAGTGAAAGATGATAATTCAAATGGTCTGTGTACGTAACAGATGATAATACACTCAGAAATGTGGCCAAAATTTGGAAAAGAACGTTTTCCAGTTCCCTGTTTATTTGGAAACAAGCGAATGAATAATCTGTTATAAACCCATGTATGACATAATAAGAAAATGATTAAAGTTTAAAGATAAAGAGAAAAACTAGTCTTGTAGTCAGTGGAAGAAGTGTAGATTTTTATTTTGTCTGAACATCAACTGTTCTAACATCCTGTAGCTTCTATGTTTCATTATCTTGCCTGCATTGCCAATATGATGGTACTAATGTTAGGAGGCATTAGAGGTGGCATCTTTCCTTTCTGTTCTTTGGCTAAAGCATTGGATTTATTTATTTTTCATATATAAAACTCACATGGAGCTTAAAGGGATCCCACTTTTAGAGAGTGAGTGAGCAGAATATTTATAACCAAAGTCTTCAAGGGCCTTAGTTCAGGCTCTTTTGGTGTGGGCTGGGCTCCATGAGTCAGCTGAAGGAAGGAAATTGTCATAGATGGGGATGGTTTATAAAGTCTGAGTTTGCTTGTGCTGATAGGTCCTTGTACAAATTGAGGCTTTTCTTACCAAAGAATGTTTTATTACTGATCCCGACTCATTGAAGGGACCTTCTCATTGTAGTAAAATAAGCATGACAATTGTCTGCCGGATCTGGATTGACTTTGTGGTAGGTGAGAGCTTAATTGTCTTTTTGTCATTTCAATACTTGTTCTCCAAGTATTAAGAATTAAGCTTCATTGGTGCAGGCTCAACACATCTTTATTCTACTGATGATGTCAGCTGATACAAGCAATTTCTGAGATCTTGGAGATGGATCCAGTGGTGTACACCCTGATCAACAGACCAAAATGAGCACTAATGCAGGAGACCCTTTACTGTAATGCTGCTATGGACTCCATGCATCAGAGAAGTAGTTCTCAAGGACAGTTCAGATCCAAGCTGATAATGGGGTAGCACAGTCTGAGCTTAGGCATCTTAGTCATGTCTGTGAATCTACTGAGAATGTTTCTTGTTCATTGTGCTAAATTTTCATATAGCAGTTCCCTCAACTGGAGAGAAATATGGGAAGCTAGTGAATAGGAGAACAATAGACAGCTGTGGCCTTTCCACTTACCAGACACATATTACATATGAACCTCTTTGGGACATAGTTGTCTGTTTCACTTACTGGACACGTTACATATGAACCTCTTTGGGACATAGTTGTCTGTTTTACTTTTTTTTGAAATTAAGTTGGGAGTTAGTCATTTATGTAAAAAACAGGTGTAATAGGATGTTTTTTCTGCTTCCTTCTTTTAGATAATATTATGTTGCTTATAGACTTCTTCCATCCATTCAGGAGATGGGAAAAGCATGGTTTCAAAATTGGAGTTGCCACTTTCAGAAAAAACCTAGTAACCATCTGATTGTGGGTCTCGCAAAGGTAGCAAAGTAGTGAGCAACTGAACAGAAATCTTCAAAATCACAGTTGGAGTTAATTGTTTAAGTTGCAAGCCAATACTTTATTGAATCTGATTCTCTATTAAAAACATCCTATCAAATTGATGTTTTGTACTTGAGGTTAACATATTCTAATTATTTTGGAGCAGAGACTGTAAGTTTTATTTTTGTAGGTGTTTAGGAACCTACTAAATATTAAACTGCAGAATGTGATCTCTGAGTACATGAAATATTTTGCATTTATCATTTTAAAGGAATATAGACTTTCCTGAAGCACTGATGACTTTTCAAGGTGAAAACTTTCCTAAAGATTTATTTTTAAATGTATGAAAAGCTATTAGCACTTTTTAATGTGATGGCAAATATTTGAGATGTTGTGGATTATATTTGGAAAGGAACCAGAATACTAGTATAAAAAATACTTTGGAAAATTAGACTACAATAAAAATAAGTAACAATAAGCAGATTGAATCTCAGATTCACAGTAATGTCTTGGCTACAGAACAGTTTATGTATTTGAATAAAAATATTACTGTACACCTTTTTTCTCCATGTATAATTATGTGATAACAGTAAAATGGAGACTGTGAGTTGAAAATGGAACAAGAGAATCATCTTGCTGGCATAATGAAAATAAAATCATACCACTCTGTTCCTGAAGGAGCTCTCACTGCCAGGAAGCAAAATTGATGCAGCGAAATTAAAAGCACAAAGAGCAGGAACGATGATCTGTAATGGGGTGTGTGGGTAAGAATGAAATAAAGGAAGAAAGAGATTGCATTTGGAAACTGGTGTAGATGATGTTCACAACTTTTTCATGGATTAGCCTCATCTGATGAAGCTGGCAATGCTCCATACTGCTTTAAATTTCACAAACTCAGTACAGGTACCTCAGCACCTGTTATCTTAAGCTCAGGTCTGTGCCTTAGCCTTTAGAGTGCTTGAACCACATAGGTGATGCCTTACTTTTTAACTGGGAAACACCTGAGATCGAGTGTAACTAGGGAAGCAACAGCAGCGAAGAGAAAAATTTCAGTTTTAGTGGTCCAGTAGTGTGTCTCTGTTTCTCTGAAAATCCGTGCTAAAAGATCATAAAGCTGATTGATAAATTCTCATTGGGGTGTCCTTATAAAAGATGAAGGATAGTCTTTGCTTTAATTTAAAATAAATAACTAAAATCTCCAGAAGGAGTATTGCAAAACGCCAACTGATTTGTATTTCTTATAAAATGTTTACAATTGGTTTGCATGGGGAAACTACCAGTCAGGTCTTGGTTTACATTTTGTTATTTATTTGCACCACAGCATTTCTTAAAAGCACAAATTAGGCTAAGAACATGTGGTCCCATATAAAAGCATGAAAGGAAATAATCTGTGTGCTATACAAGTTAAAATGTTTTGAAATAGGTAACTCATACACTCATTTGTATGACACAAAAAAACCCCAAACCCAAACCACCCAAAAACCAGAATGTAGAGATACTTGGATATAAGTGTCAAGATGTCATAACAAAGATCACGCAGTTCTCTCACCGTGTAGGAATATGTGCTGGGCTAAGTAGTATAACAGCTCAACTTAAAAGCTGCTAGGTGTTTATTTTCACACTTTACCCTGTCTTCTGCAGTTGTGTTGTATACGCTTGGAGAGAAGAGGTAAAAGATTAGGGTCTTTTGTTTTAGAAATGTCACTGTGTCAAAACCCAAGATTTCATAGCCTGGCTTTATGCCAGTTTGCACTGAAGAGTCCACCTTTTCTGTTTATTCACTTATCCATCATTTTTAAGAAGGAAAGAAATAACTCCTAAAATATCTAATAGGCTGATGACATTCATACTTATATGAGACTCAGAGACTGAATTAGTTCTTATTCTGTTTGACTGAAAGTAGGAACATGGATTCATGTAATTTATTTTTCCTGTGTATAAATATTGCCTTCAGAAGTCTTGCAGGTTGTTTTTTCTTTGTTTGTTTTTTTTTTTGTTTTTGTTTTTGTTTTTTGTTTTGTTTTGTTTTGTTTTGTTTTTCTCTGTATTCCCAGGCTTGCCATTGACATTTTAATAGAAACTGACACATTTCCCAAAATTTCCCTAGTTTGAATTTACTACATTCATTATCCATAACTTTTTTGACCAGCTTTACATCACATACCTCCATTTATTTATATACTCTGCAAATGGAATAAAGGAAGTCTGGGTTTGTTGCTAAGTAGCCTATTTTACACTAAAATCTTTACAGTAGTTTGGCATGTAATGATTTACTAATATGTGACTGGAATTGGTGATATTTTAATCATGGAAGTTCATGGCAGTATTTAATCAATCCTGTGACTAATTCTCTGTGCTGAATGTCTCTATGCTGATACAGTTTGTACTGTTCTTATTCTGAATATGTAATTACTAAGTTCAAAGAGGTAAAAGATAATTTTTACTTTATAATTTTTGGTTTGAAATACAGACCTCAGTGTGTGATCATTACAGTACTCATCATGGAAATAGAAGCTTGTCTGGTATTTGGTTTATTGTTAGTATCACTCAGGAAAAACTTGCTTTGTTCAGAAAAGATGGGAGCACTGGCCAGGAGTCTGATAGATCTTGTAGCATGTAAGTGAGACTTGTGTAATTATGGCTAGTCTGTTTTTTGCTGCCACTGCTTCTGAATTAGAAAGACAGGAAACTTTTTTTGCAGACCTTTGCTGATTCATGAAGTTTCTTCTGTCTTCTCAGAAAAAGCGTGTATGCATGTGGATGCAGACGTGGATGCAGTGCATGTTTGGCACCAGCAGATCACTATGGTTCTCTTGGGAAGGCATACAAGGAACATGACCTTAGGATGCTGTCCAAAGAACCATGGTAGTTTCTTATGCTTATGAAGTGGTATGGTAATATTTCAATTAATGTTAATGATGAAACCCCAAAATACTCTTGTGGGAATTGAAAACATGTCAATATAATTACCCCTTGGGAAAATGGCGTATGAGGTAATTACAATGACTTGTTGTAGAAGATTATTCAGATTCAATTCCTTGAGTTATTTCTTTTCTTAATGCAACTGCCTGTCTTTCTACATCTTGTCCAGAGCTCCTCAAACAAACCTTACCTAACCTTCAGTTAGATATTATTGCTGTGAAACAGACTAAATAATAATTCTTGCACTTTGATACCAGTAGACATTAAAAATGTAATGCCCTTCTTCAAGGATGGAATGCCAGCACTGCTGCATTGCAGCCACTACAGCTTCCTTCAGGACATGCACAGTATTTCCTTGGATTGTCATCATCCCTCAATGCAAACACAAAGCATTCAGTAACTCTGTTAGTGCCCTGCCATTTCAAACCTGTTCTTAGTAAGTGAAGTGTATCTATGGACGTGTGCATTGGCAGGCTTTTTGTGAACAAGCTGACTGTTCTATGTTGTGAGTTTCTCTCCAGAGCTGTATTCCTTTCATTCAGGTGCCCATTTGTCTACACTGTTTTCTATTTTTGCCTTTGACAAAACATTCACAGTTCAAATATCCTAATTATATTTTCTGTTTCACACCAAGGAAGTGATTTTGTTCATAAAATACAAAAGTATGGTTTGGATTATGGTGTTAAAATGCTCCTTAAAACTGTTCAGTTTTCTCATTAAAATGTTTTCCCCGACTTACTGGCCTCAGGAGATACATGTTTTCTCCATGCAGGTCCAAGGGGACAATAAGCAATATGGTACATGTCAGTTACATCATATTAGTTTAATAACACCTGGAGTAACTTAGCTGCAAATGCTCAAATTATTCTACTTACCCACAGATCTCTAATTATGAATAGGAAGCCAAGGATTTAATGAAGAATTGTGTAATTCTTTAATGGCAATTTTATGACAATTTAGTTGTCCAGGTTCTCACTTTCTTTTGGATCTATTTGCACAGCTGGGGGCAGCTAAGAAATCCCCCAGGCACACAGCAGTTCCTGGCTGGCATAAATGCAATACTGACTTGTACTTCAGCTGTCTGAAGCAGCCGTCTGCACTGTGGGGTTCTGGAAACTCAGCAAAGGCACAGAAAATGCTTTATCTCAACGTGCAATACCAGGTGGCCAGACCTGAAGATCAGAGTTAGTCATTCCTGACTGCTTTGTAACGCAGAGCTACCTAAGCTACCTTCAAGTGACCTTGTTTATGAACCAGTGGCTGTCCAGCCACATCAGCAAAACCCTATTGTTTTCTGAGACCCAGGTCTGAGTTTGGCTCCAACTCTCAGATTTGGCCAAGGTGGAAGAATGAGTGCAGGAAAAAGTGCTTTATATAGCCTTTGTGGTTCATGTTTGAAACTGAATAATAGATACCTCCATTTTGTGTACTGAATATGATGAAGAATCTGAAAAAAGTGTAAGATAAAATTTGCACTTCTCTGAAAAAAAAAAAAAGTTTACAAATCCTCTGCTTACAGCATGCATTGAAGGCTTATTATGTATTCTGTCACCTGTTGTTGAAATCAATGGATCAGAGCCTTGCAATGTGCATCAAATACAGTGTGGAAGGTACTCTACTTTCTGAGAAAACAAAGACTGAAATACAGGTTCTGCCTCCACTTTTTGCTGTTTTTATTATTGTTTCAGTTTTATTTAAAAAATAATTTGAACAATAACATTATTTTCAAAATTCTGTCTTTTGGATTCATTCCCATCTCTGACTACTCACTTCTGTAAAGAGATTCCAACATCCTCACCATGCTGGGCCTTACAAGGCACTTAAACCATGGAAGGCTGAAACAGGGATCCTCCTGCTCTTTCTTAGTGTCCTGGGAAGAATTTTGCCCCCAAAGAGAAATGTTTTCACTTTTGAAAGGCAGTAACAGAGCTGCGGTAGAAAATGGAGTTACATCCATCCCATCTGTGGGTAAACATAACATTAGATTTCTTGTCAAAAGTAAACAACAGATGCCTTTCAGACATTACTCCTTTAGAGTCAATTTAAAATGTGAGAATTCCTACAGCATATAAATGTCTTACAGTTCAAAGTATAAAATTGTTCAGCCTTGAGTAACGGTCTTATAATTCAGAAGGTGATTAAACCAACACATTGACTATTTAACATGAATGATGATATCCTGGGGGTTGACTGTCCTATTGGACTCTCAAGCTGCCTTTTACTCATCATCTTTCTAGAAGATGCCATAAATTAAGTAAGTAAAAATTATAAGTAGCATTATATGCAGATGTTGAGCAAGGCTTTATCCCAACATAACTATATAGTGTATAAGGCATTCTGTTTGCAGACTCAAGCTCAATATAACTTCTAGGTGACTTTTGAGACCAGAATTAAGAAGAAGCAATTGTCATAATGAAAATCCCCCAGACGTTAATGCTAGTTTTGTGTCATCAATTTCTAATCAGGGATATCTTTTCCTTTTGTAATGGAAGAAGTGCACATAGTGCAAGCATAGCTGATACATCAAGATGTCATTTCTACCTAGGCACTACTTATGAATTTGGATGATGCCAGGTATATAACATCTGAGGGAGTAATGGTCTGGGAACTTGACAACTGAAAACTCAGCTAAGCAAATTTAATTTTTTTTCCCCTAGGACTTTTGGAGGTGATGTAGATCATAGCCATAATTTTTGCAAACTCAGGTATTCTCTGAAGTGCCACAAAGAGAAGCCAATCTATTATAATTATTGTAGATGAGAAAAACATAAATACAAGCAAACTCATTGTGAATTCCGTGACAAGTAAACTGATCTTAAAGAGTCAGTAGCTTCATTTGCTTAAAAGCATTTCTTCTAATTCTAACTGTTCTTCTAAGTATGTAGCTCTGTTACAGCTTTTGCAGTCACTAACTTTCAGGAAAATAAATTAACCTAAAAGAAACTGTATTGACTGAAAACAATAACTTGGTAATGTAATGTTGTTTGACTGATTCTTCTAACAAGTGTAATGTGAGGCAAAAAAGGATTTGCCTTCTGAATTTTTGTCTTTGATTTTGTGTCTTAATTCTATCACTGTGTCCCACTGTGATGGTTTGACCTTGGCTGGATGCCAGATGCCCACCAAGCTGCTGTATCACTCCACTCTTCAGCAGGACTGGAAGGGGAGAAAGTAAGATGAAAAAAACTTACGGGTCAAGATAAAGGCAGTTTATTAAAGCAAAAGTAAATGTCACACATGGAAGCAAATGAAAACAAAGGATTTTACTCTACTTCCCATCAGCAGGCTATGTCCAGCCACTTCCTGGAAAGGAGGGCTTCAGTATGTGTAGTGGTTGCTCTGAAAGACAAACGTCATAAATAATTAATGCCCTCCTTCCTTCTCCTTTCTCTTAGCTTTTATTGCTGAGCAGGCATTATGTGGTACGGAATAACCCTTTGTGTCAGCTGTCAGTTTGTGTCAGCTGTCCTGGCTGTGTCGCCTCTCAAAATCTTGCCCATCCCCATCCTGCTGATGAGAGGGGAGTGCAAAGGTTGGAGAGGCAGCCTTGGTGCTGTGCAAGTGCTGCTCAGCAGTAGCCAGAACACTGGTGTGTTATCAACATCTCTCTAGCTGCCAATGCAAAGCATGGCACTATGAGGGCTGGCTGCTATGGGGAAAATTAACTCTGTCTCAGTCACACCCAGTACTCTCAGATATGATAATATTTTCTTTATGTTTCAAGTACAGACCTTATTTTATTTTAATCCTTAGTCAAACAGCTAACTGAAAATAGGTGAAGGAAGAGAACTTTCAGCTTTCTTGAACTTAATGTCACATAATGAACATCAAGAATGGAGTCTTTAGGTTCACTTTTGAGATATGGAGATTGATACCTTTTGAGATATGGAAATCCTTCTGTCCATATCTGGTAGTATATGTGAAAAGAGATTAGTTTGTATTGCACATAAGTCATGATACTTACAGTTGAGAACAGTAACAGAACGTCAGGATTTATCTGATTAGGGTGAGAAGAAGGGGAGGGAAATGAGGATAGAGCTGCTGAGACATGCTTATTCCTTGCTTGAGTGCTACAGGCCATATTACTACTCTAGATGGTGCTAACAGGAGAGGTAATGCACCTCTACCCTTCACTGTAAAAATGCACCTAGCCAAAACCAGGAGGTACTTTTATTGCAATTTATAAGTTAATTGTGGGTAAAAATCAGACTCCACTGAATTCACTAAGTAAGCGAATACTACCTTGCTTACACCGAGGAATACCTTTTAATTTTCTAGTCCAATAAAACTCATATACTTAAAGGTTACAGTCTGCACGTTGCGTAAGTGCATACCACCGAAATAGGACAGGATATATATCTTTGGCTATAGAGGTGTCATCTTGTTTTGTTTCAACTCAGAGCTAGTCCAGGCAGTTCAAAAAGGAACAAGCAAAGGCGCAAAGGCTCTTTGGTTAAAAGCAAAAACAAAGTAAAAAAAAAAAAAGATACTAATTTTGAACTCGATCCCACAAGCCACAGTCTTCTGCTTTCTCACACTGAAATCCAAAATGTGTTTTGCATGATTGTGCCCTCTATCCTTAATCGGATACTTGTTGGATACTTGATTTCGAACAGAATGCTAACCAAACTAGTCAAATGAACTAAGATGTGCAAGTTTTATTACTCACCCTTAGGTAACAGAGCTATATAAACCAGGTCTTTGTTTAGCTCAGAACTAGAAAGGACTTTTCAAGTGCTGAATAATACAGTGGTAGTGAGAAAACAACAGTTTAAATCCAATTGAGCTTTTGTTAAAAGTTACCTTTGTTTACAAATTGAGGTCAATTTAGATAATAAAAAGTTTAACTGCAAATGCTTGCAAGTATTTTAATTTATTCAAATCAACCTTTGGATTGACATAAACAATTATTTTAAACATTTTTTACATTTCACTAAAAGATAAAATTTTCTTTTACCTGTCTTTAGTTGAGGAAATTTTAAAAACAATTTCAGATATTGTTGCCACAATAAAAGTTTAAAAAGGGGAACGCTTTGGTTAATTGAAGATAATGCACAGAGTATCTGGAGTTAGTAGAAAATATAGGTCATATTTAAGTTTTATATCACACTTCTGAAACAAACGTAACATCAGCTTGTTTGGCTTAGAAGAGCTTAGTTTAAAATGGTTCAAATTACATGTGGTTTTCGCTCTAGATAAAGCAAACACGCAGTTTTCCTCCAAAATAAAGTTTGTCCAAATTTTTATTTCCACTTACAATCAATCTACAATATGAAGAAACAAAAAAAAACCCCAGCCCACCCCAAAAACCCACCCACCGACCCAATTAACAATCTCTTAATTATTGAAATCAAACATACTTTTATAGACAAATTTCGATACAAGGAGAGTTAAATGAACACAAATCATTAATTGCAGAGGTATAAAATTCTAATTATTAGATCTTGACCTTGCAAAAAAGTCAGGCCTTACAAGCATGCACTTAGAAGAGCAGTAAGGAAGTCTGCAGGCTGGCTTAGAAGCTCATGGAGAGGGTTTATCATTTGTGTAATCAAGAATTAGTGGATGTGCCAATGCATGTAATAGCAGGAGATGGAAACAGCAGCATCTGCACTTTTCCTTGTTGTTCTAAGGCAAAGGGCTATGTATAATCCAACAAAAGGAGAGCAAAGAGAATTATTGTGTAGAAGGATTGGGCACTATTACTGAGAGAAGAATAAGGTATGAAATAGAGTTCCATAAAGAAACATAGGTTGAATACTGAGTTTGAAATGCTGGAATTTTCTTTCTTTTTAAAATCGCACTTTTTAACAAGTATGTCCAATTGACATAAAAGCTGAAGTCTGCAGTAAATTACAGAGCATAGTTCACTTAATATTTGTAAAAACATCTGGTTTAAAAAGAGGAAGTGATTTTTGTATCACTCACTTTTTAAAAATTATCTTACTAACTATTCTCTAGATCTTTGAGAAAAGAGGGTTTTGCAGATACTGCTATGATTTTGCTGGCAGGAGAAGGGAGCAGGTTTCCTGTTGGCTAGTGACAATTATTACATGACTGTTTGCAACAATTATTGTACATTGTATACGGCATTTGCATTTCAGACAATTTTTTGTTCTACTGTTAGTTCCCATATTTAGAAACCTCCTAGCTCTATAAAGACTACTTTGCTTTTCTCCACCCACTTTAATCAGTGGAAATGAAGGAAATTTAACCCAAGATTAATATTCATTTGGACAGTCTCTGCTATCTCCTCAACACAAGGACTGTGACATAATTTCTGATTATGAAGTTTCTGCTGCTTGCCCAACAGTCAAAGAAGGTGTTTTGCCACTTGGCAACTCTGCCTGTCTGTTGAGGCTACTGTGCAAAGGACAATGTTGAGGGTGACATCCCTGCTTGAAAAATGCAAACTCATCTCAAAAAGGAACTGGAGATGCAGCTAGAGCAAAGTTCCTAGAACTTGGCTAAAATTTCATCTAATAAGCTGTCCAAAGATATGAAAGGAGTTTGTGATAGATACTGTATTGCACAATATGCTTCTGTTTACATTAAAACTCTTGAAATTATACAGTGTATATGGAGTACTCTTGTGAGCTAAGTGTTTTTAAAAGTGTTGCTGGACTCTTAAGTAGCTTACACAGGGAATTTTATAAAGACGTTGTAGTCCAGAATGATGAGGACTAGCAGTTACAGATGCTAATATCTCAGTTTGTAATCTAGATGTATGAGATGCATGTGCGTTACCCACACGTGCTGGAGATATTAGGCTCCATGAAGGAGCCTGTAATCATGATATTTAAGCAACAGCCTTTTCAGGCAGGAAAGAACAAGCATGTGGGAGAAAAATCAAAAGAAGTTGTGGGAGGTCAGGAAGAAGGTGAGATAGATCATTACAGATTTGTGCTTTTCCCCCCAAAATATATTTCAGTAATTTCAAAGCTAGCAATCTGGGGAGTCTTTTTCCTTTTCCAGACAGGATTCAACACAGTTTTGTTATGAAAGTTTTAGGTATTTTTGATCAAGAATTGACCAAGAAAATTATGTAACAGCAAGGGCAAGAAATATTAGTCACTTAAAATGATCAATAATACAAGGAATCTGGTTTGTTCTAAATTAAAGGTGAAGATAAATACATTATTTTATCTGGAAATGCACACTTCTCTAAAACCAAAGTTTTAGAAAAAAAAAGGTTGAGAAGCAAACTTTTTATGTAACAACCTGTATAAAATGCTTAGTACCCTAACTGCAGCCACTGCACTGTTTTCATAACGTGATTCACAAGCACACTTTACTCCTTACAATATTGTCATTAATTGAATCTGGTAATGTTCCAGACTTTGCCAAACTGAGATGAATTTGAACACTAATTAATTACAGTTATAATGGGTGTTTTTATTCAGAACCATTTCAGTTTGTAGGTTTGTACCAAAGTAACACTCATGTAATCCAAAATGGTCCCCCTGAAAGAATGACAGACACACAGCTCTCATATTAAACCTGCTAATTGGATAAATAGTGAGGTTATTGTTACACAGTTTCTCTAATTGCCTGACTCATTTCTTTTGTGAAAAGCTTCCTAGATTTCCAGGTCAGAAGGAAGTGTTATAATTGCCTAGATATACAGCTGAATACAAGGATCCTCACCAAATAATTTCTGAAACAAAGCTCAAACCTCTGATTGAGATTAAATGTATTTTTTAGAAAAGTGTTCCAGACTTGAAGAAATCAACAAGCTGATAATACATTTAAAGCATACTGCTTCAAGTTCATGAGACATTGCAACTATTAGGAATTTGATCAGATGCAAATTGAGACAAAACAAATGTCCTTTAACTTTTTTCCTTCAGAAATAGGAGGTATTTTTTTGTCAGTATCTGTACATAGGTATCAGACCATAGCAAGGATTCTGAGTATCTGTCAGGTTTCAGTGTTTTTATTAAGAGTGAAAAATATATATTCCCATTAGTCACTGCTGCTGTTTTCATTATAGCCTGGGCTGTGTGGCAACCTGAGGGTAACTCTGAAGTGGCAACCTGGAGCTTCCAGCAAAGCTGGACTCTGTCAGCTAAAAAACTGTGCATGGATCTGCAGAGACATAAAGCCCTGTCTATGTGTTTGAGTGAAGGGGTGCCTCAGATAATTCCTCTCCTTTCCAAGAAATGCAAGGACAATTAGGTTGTTAATTTCTTTTCTCAGTTGATGGCCTGTGCTAATGGAAGCCCTGACAGCTTACCTGAGTATGTGAGGTAATGCTTTGAGGACTTCTGGGACTGTAGAAGGTGGCCCAGGCACTTTGTGACAGATGGCTGCCACAGAACAAAGGATCCTCCAAATGAATAAACAAGGCAAATTTCTATCTACATTACATAATACATGAATGAACCAATAAGTTCTTTCAGGTCAATTATGTATTATTACCTAACTTGGGAGTTTTCTTCTGTTGCAGTATATGTGAGCATTAATAAAGATTATGTAGGAATATATGCATTCAGCAATTGCCAATAGTGTAGGAGACAGAAGAGAACTTGGCCTTTTCATCTATATCTTCACATTCCTATCATGTAATATAAGAAGTGAAGATGCAGATGAAAATGAATATATTTACTTAATGATTGTTCCCAAAAAAGGTAGGTTTTTTTCAGTACAGTGTAAGTTTCATGAATATAAATAAGCATTAAAGAAAAAGGATTAAATTAAAAGTATGATTTCTTTCAGTAGGCTGATCTCAAGTCCACCTACTTTTCCAGAAGTTCGGTTGAATATAGATAGACTTCCACTGAGAATAGTAGATTTTGAATCAAGCTGAAACTGAAGGACTGAAGTTTCTCAAAAGTTCAGTTACTGAAATTGAAGGCTAAAATTTAAACCAGCATGTAGCCTTTTTGCAACAGTTGTGACCATAATTATTATATACATTTTAACATAACAATGGATACAATTTGTATATTTGCATAAGTAGTTGCACTTTTCTTTCATTTGAATGAAACACAGTAATACACTCATTTCAGTAAAAGCAGACTTCACATTAGTTTACCTAGAAGCATTACTCTGAAGATTGCTATAATATGCCAATCCAAAAAGATATCTTTCATGAAATCTTTTTACCAGCCAGTTTTCCCCTTGAGAAGTTTCCTAATAGTTGTGTGATTAAAATAAAGTCATCTATATATTCAAAACTATTTTATTATTGTCTTCCTCAGTTCACAAGTATGCTGTCCTCAGTCTGAAGGAACTTCAAACACTGTTTTGAATACACTGAATTACTTGTGCCAAAAGTTCCTGATTGTGGAAAAAGATTTGGTACACTTAGTGAAGTTTGACATTTCTGCTGTCAATTTAGAGCATATATATAGATTGCATAATGGAATTATGTAGAGATTTCAACACATAATAGACATTCAACTTGTCTAGTATGACTTGTGACAGCATTGTTTGGTTTCAGGTGAAGGATTTCAGCAGGAGGGAGGGCAAAGAAGTGTCAACAATTCAATGTGATTGCAGTCCACTCAGACTGAGTCTTAGCACATTTCTGAACTGTTGCAGAAGAAAATAAAGGGTTAGAGAAATGTACCATTTTCCATACAATGTTATTCTTGGATGTTGCTTAGATGCTATCTATGCTTGAAGTGCCTCTAGGTTGCCAAGACCAATAGACTTCTCTTCAACATTTCATTATTTCATTGCTTCCTCATGTCAGACTACAAAATAACGTCAGACACTGGTGATTTGACATAAATAATGTCAAGTGACAGAGAACAGTAAGAGACAATAGTTATAAATAATGGGTTATGATTTTCAGAAAATTAACCAAACATGTACCTGAAGTTTGCCCATGTCTTATATTTAGCCTTGGCACCACCCAAAAGAAATACAAGCACAAGCTGTGGTAGTTTCCTTGCATTCTTGCTCTGTTGTATTGTATTACTTCATACACAAAATGGTCACTGTAATTAAATTGAACCCACATGCTTTAAAATCAAGATCATAATTTAATCTACTGTGATATTCAGTATATAGGAAACCAGAAGTAACATAGACTTTGAAAGGAAATAACCTGGATGTTATCTGAGTCCTTTAAATTAAAAATAAATTAGAAAATATAGGAATGCCTGTTGTTTGTTTGTACACATAGCAGAATGTTTCCTGATTTCCAAGAAAGAAGTTGCAGCAGAATTTGATTTGAATTCTGATGAAGTTGTGCTCATAAGGCAAACAGTCCTGAAACACAAGGTTAAAATCAGCTGTCCAGTATAGCCCCAAAGGATTCACTCAGTTCTGATAATCCAAGTAACTATATGCCTTTCTGGATCAAATCTATTTTAAAATAATATTTGTATAAGTATCTGCATACTTGGATCCCTCAGAATTTAGAAGCCAGTATCTGAATGCCTTCATACAACCCAAAGAGGCTTCTTATAGTAAGCAATAATCTCTACACTTATAGTGTGCATCATTTCAGGTGCCTGGATTTAGTTTGAAGGACTAACCATTTCCATTGGACTGCAAAATCCACAAAAATACCTTGAAGACAAGTCAGTTTTGGTAAATTCACACAAAGTCTGCCCCCAACAAATAAACCTTAACCTTAATTTGAGACATTAATTAAATCTTTTCAGCTAGGCCAAAATCAAATCCTTTACTGAGTTCCAAAAAATATAACTGGTATTATTTTTATTTGGTTGTTTCTGCTTTTCCCAACATAACTGTCAGATCTTTATGGAAACAGAAGTCCTGAAATTTTCAGCCAGTTGAGCTGATTCAGCTGTTGGATCAGCACCAACTTTTAGGTGCTGGTCTGGACTATATTTCTTAAAAGTCTGAAGTTACCCATTATACATCCAAAGAAACAATGAAGCATTTTTTAGGTATTTAACTTTGTTGAAAACAATCTTCTTTTCACTGTTGTTTGTTTTGTTTTGAGTAAAGTGAGATGCTTCAATATTTGAGCAACAGAAAGGGAAGTATTTCATTTTATTAGTCCTGGAAAAGTGGGTAGATAAGAGAGAATTTATTTAACAAAGAATTCTGACATCTGGAATTTATTTTAATTTCACCTCTGAACAAATCTTCGTCTCTGAATATCAGAAAAAAAAGATTTAATTATATTTATGCAAAAAAGGAATAGAAAAGGTATAGAAAGGTACGTATCTTTTCCTAAAAAAAGCACTGATGACAGAAGGAAATTTTTGTTAAATATATCAATAATGAATACATGTGTTGTGAAATTTAGAAAGAAGAGATGATGTCCTGGTACAAGGTTATAAAGAAATAGCTAATAGGGGACATTTCTAAGAAATTACCAGATTCATCAAAAGGGTAGGACATGCTGATAATGAGATGCTTCAATTAACTTTTGTATGTTGGAAAAGCAAACAGCATATGAGTCCTCAGGCTAAAACCCAAAGACATTTGCAGTTTTATTTAAATAGCCTAAAGCTAAGATATATCAAAGTCCAGTTGTGCAACCTATTATGTTCATTACAGGATTGTTTAAACTGAAATCCTGCTTTCATATTTCTCCTTTATAGGATCAATGCCTATTGTGCCACAGTGCACACAGTACAGAGACTTCAAAAATAAGAAATTAGTTTACACTTACTTAAATTTTAGTTTTAAAAGCTTATTTTTAAGACCACAAGAATACATAGTGAGTTGACCAGTTTCATTGGAAAACATATTTTAAGGAGTGTTTAATAAGAGTAATGTAAACAGGTATGTAATTGTTATGTCTGATCAGAGATAAATCCTAAAAATTAACTTTGTTCACATATTAAAAAGGCAGCCATGTACAAAATTTTAAAAGACAACACTTGATAGATAAATACGTATTGCTTTCATAAAAAACAGAAATGTGTTCCAAGTCACTTTATGCAGAAATTTGTGCTACAAAAAGTACATAATCTGAATAAATGTTTAAATAATAATTTCTTTGATTTATGTAAGATTACTGAGAAATATCTTATAGAATAGTTCACAGAGATGATATGTAAAATAAATTTAGATAGATTTGTTTAATAATGACCCACATCAAATGTACATGCTATGAATTCTGGAGGAATAAGAACCTTACTTATGTGTCTGTGGAAGTTATCTTGAACACAGGTGTCAGTGTTAAAACTGTGGATTGACATATGGAGAAAATATGGATATGATGCAGGAATTCCTTTTTTGTTTGTTGAACAGATGAGTAGTACATCAGTATAGATATATTCACATCACAGCCTATCCCCTTTGAAGTACAAAAAACCCCAACCTTAATTCAGGAACATCTTTGTTAATGAAGGGTTTAAGGCAGCAAATATAGTAACACTTCTTCAGGATGCCAAAGAGTCAATCACTGAGTGTGGCAGTGAAGAAGTATTTGGATTTTAATTTTTCAGCTGTTGATACTTTCTCTCACAGTATCCTTCTGGACAAAGTATCCAGCATACAGCTGGACATGTACACAGATATGATGGGTGAACAATTGGCTGAAGGATCATCTGCAAAGAGTTGTAGTAACTGAAGTAACATCTGGGTGGTGGTCAGTTTCCAGTGGTGTTCCCCAGGGCTCAATTTTAGGGCCAGTTCTCTTTGATGTTTTTATCAATGACCTGGACACTGAAGCCAAGTACACACTAAATAAGTTTGCTGGCAGTACTAAAACGTGGAGAGCTGTTGATTCCCTTGAGGGTAAAGAGGCCTTACAGAGAGATTGTGATAGATTGGAGTGCCTGGAATCAGCAACCATAAGAAATTTAACAAAGGACAAATCCAGATTCTGCTCCTGGGGTGGTGTAATCCAGGATGTATGGGTAGATTGGAGGACAAGAGGCTAGAGTGCAGCCCTGCAGAAAGTGATCGGGGTGGGGGTGGTGGGTGGGGGGGTAGGTTGATTATAAGTTCAATATGAGGCAACAATGTGCCCTGGCGGCCAAAAGAGCCAACTATATCCTGGGGTGCATCAAGTACAGTGTAGCTGGCTGGTTGAGAGAAGTTATTGTCCCATTATACTCTGCATTGGTGCAGCCTCACCTCAAGTACTATATACAGTTTTGGTCTTTTCCATGAGAGGGTTGTCAAGCACTGAAACAAGCCTCCCAGGGAAGTGGTCATGGCCCCAAGCCTGTTGGTGTTTAAGAAGCATTTGGACAATGTTCTTAGATACATGGTTTAACTTTTAGATTGCCCATTGTGGAGTCAGGATGTGGACTCAATGATCCTTGTGGGTCCCTTCCAACTCAGGAAAATATGTGATTCTATGATTCACTAGTTTTTATAGTTGCATAGTTGCAATACTTTAAAAAAACATAGTAATGGTAAAAGCACTGGAGAAAAATTAAGAGGAGTTTCTTCTTACAGGGACTTGCAAGATACATAGCCTGAAAAGTTCCTTCCTATATTTCTGAAAATACATGTTTTTTTGTAGTTACCTGAAAGAAGGAAGCTGAGACTCCCAGTTGTGTGAATTTATGATACACTTGTAGAGGCTATAACATGATTTACTTGTTCTTTCTGTTAAAGTCTGATAAATACACAAGGACACCTCTGGTTCTCCCATAGAAAAAAGTAGTGATTCTTGTTAATTAAGTTCTCATGAGCCTCCTTTTTTTCCTTTTACATGGCTTACAATATGACAAGAAACAGGGGTTGTCAGTGTTCCATGCTTGATTGTATTTTTCTTCACAAATCAGAGGCAAATTGTCAGAAGCAGGGAGATACTGCCTTGCACAAGGGATTGGTATCACCAGTTACCTCACTGCAACTGTTTTGCAGCTTGTAAGGCTGAGTTTTCACTTTTCCGAGACTTGTCCCATTCACAGGCACCTCTCTGCAGATAATTTCCTTTCCTGTCCTAATTCTGCTGCCCACATTCAGAATCTGCCCCGTGTCCTTTTGGCACATAGGTATTAACCTATAGTTAAATCCAGGATTCAAGCACTGCCATCTACCTCAGTGCTTGAATTCATGTCATGTCTATGTCCTCAAAAGTGTCACCTACTAAAGCTGGGATTGTTTTTCAGTAGGAGTACAGATCTTGCAGGACTTAAGAGAATAAACCTAGAGAGAAAAACAAATGGCCGTAAAGTTTCCAGAGCACAAATCAATATTCAGAAAAAAAAAAAAAAAAAAAGAAAAGAAAAAAAAAAGTGCAAACTATAATTTGCACTAGCTAAATTTCTTGGTTGTCCAGAAATGTGGCCCCAAACTGGGCACTTTATTATAGGTAATGAAGGTATTTCAAAGTTATGTAGATGTGGCACTTAGAGACATGGTTAAATGATGGACTTGGTAGTGTTAGGCTCATTGCTGGACTCAATGATCTTAACGGTCTTTTCTAATCTAAATGATCCTATGATTCTATGAAAAAGGGAATAATTCCTGTGAAATGTGCATTGGAAAGTGCAGATACTAATTTCTTCTCCACTTGATACATCCAGGAGCTGGATTTGCTCTCAAGCAAAGCGAATCTCTTAAGAACTACTGTAAATGAAAGATGTTCTGGATCTTCACAAAAATTTCTACATACTCCTCCCTCTTTTATTCAGGAATATACATAATTTGGAAGGGCACACAGAAAGAATGAATAAAATGAGATTTACTTTATAACTACACCATTACAGCAAAACCAAAAATTTCCACTTGTGTGTTTTTGGTTTGTTTTTTTTTGTTTTTTTTTTTTTTTTTCTCTCAACACACTGAAGTCAGTGCTTGTTTCTGTTGTAAATGCATTTTACTTCAGTGAAATATATCAGCTGTGTATCTTCTGGCAAAATACAGAGACAGACTTGTTCTGGGCTCTTACAGGAAGGATGGAGGATTTCTGATGTATCTGGTCTGACACAGGGAGCATCAATGTGTGAATTAACTCTATGCAGCTCCTTGTATATTTGATGTCTATTTGAGATGTAAGGTTGGCAAATTACAATTATTTTAGATAAATATCAGCTAGCTAATCTGGGTGACTCCCAGAAACTGTCCAAATGTATTTGTGGTTGAAGCAGCTCATTGTATCTGCCATGTACTCAAGCAGTTTAATTTTTGTTGCTCAGTGACTCCGTTGTACACCAGGGATGTGCTGGAATGCTTTCCTTGTACTCAGAGGCTCTATGCACATGAAGGATTTGTTAAACTCATTTTGATCAGTTCATTAAAAGCTTGAACACTGTTTGAAAGCCTTCTGTACTGATTTGTTTTCACTCAAAATTTCCAGTTCACAGTAACAAGCATAGAACAAAAGTTACAATGGGGAAAAAGAACAAATAATATAAAATTTCCTGCAATTTTTCTTCTTTGAACAAACTGTCTCTCCTGTGATATGACCAAAGAATGCGCTAGTACTCAAAATAAAAGATTGATTATATTTTTCCATTTTTTCCTAGGTATATCATGTATATGTAAGTGTATGAAAGAAAGAACCGTGGAGGATGGTCTGTCTCGGAATTTAGAAGACACTCAATAAATATTTGTAAAAATTTGTCTTCTTTCCTCATTTAAACATCTGTTGTGGTTTAACCCCAGCTGGCAACCAAGACCCATGCAGCCACTCACTCACTCCCCCCCACCCAGAGGGATGGGGAGAAGAATTGGAAAGGAATGTAAAACTTGAGGGTTGAGATAAGAATAATCTAATAATTGGAACAGCATAAAAATGAAATAAAACCACCAGCACCACCACCAATAATAACAACAATTACAACAACAACAACAGTAATACAAATAAAATTTATGATAAAGAGGTGGGGGGAAAGGATAAAAGCCAAAGGGAAAGGGAGAAAGGAAAACAAGTGATGCACAGTGCAACTGCTCACCACTCACTGACGGATGGCCAGCCAGTCCCCGAGCAGCAATCCCCAGGCCCCAGCTAACCCTTCAAGTTTATACACCGAGCATGACATCCCATGGTATGGAATACCTCTTTGGCTGGTTTGGTTCAGCTGTCCTGGCTGTATCCCCTCCCAATCACCTGTGCTCCCCCCCAGCCCTCTCCCTGTCAGGGCCTGAGAAACCAGAAAGTCCCTGATTTAGTATAAACATTACCCAGCAACAACCAAAAACATCTATCAACACTGTTCTCACACCAGAGCCAAGACACCACGCTGTACAAGCTACTAGTAAGAAAATTAACTCCATCCCAGCCAAAACCAGGACAACATCTGACTTTGAATGCTTTAGAATAAGCCTTGACACCAACAATGAATCAACAACACTAGAGTCTATTGCACTTCAGATGGTTTTATCCCGTTAAATGCTTGGGCTGTAAGTAATCTTATTAGTTTAGTGTATCTAAGGTATGATGCAATTTCCCAGTGAAATACATAGAACCATAAGTTTTGCATTGCTGGTGACATACTATGTTCTCTATTTTCACTTTTAAGTGGCAAATAAAGGTTGCTACAAAATGGAATGAACTGGAAGAAAAAAAAGGTCCTGTTTATCAGCTAAAGCAAGTATCGATATCTGGACATTATGCTTTAAAATCATCTGATCAAATGCAAAAAAAACATTTAAACTTCCATTCCAAACTTTTGTGCAGGACATTTAAGTAATTCATCTGTTTAGAACAGGGGTCTTCAAACTACGGCCCACGTGCTGGATACGCCCCCCAGGGTCCTCAATCCGGCCCCCGGTATTTAAAGACCCCCCCGCCCCCACCGCCGGGGCTTGGGGGGGGAAACCAAGCAGCCGCAGATGGCTGCCTGCCACTGCATCCGCGCCGGCCCCTGGTTAAAAAGTGTGAGGACCCCTGGTTTAGAATAATAGAATCATTCAGTTTGGAAAAGACCTCTGAGATCATCAAGTCCAACCATAAACCAGGACTGCCAAGTCCATCCCTAAACCATGTCCTGAAGCACCACACCTACGTGTTTTTTAAACACCTCCAGGGTTGGTGACTCCACCACCTCCCTGGGCAGCCTGTTCAAATGTTCACTACCCTTTCAGTGAAGAAAGTTTTCCTAATATTCAATCTGAACCTGCCCTGGTGTAGCTTGAAGCCATTTCCCCTAATCCTTTTGCTAGTTATCTGGGAGAAGAGGCCTACCTGTAACTGCCTACAGCCTCATTTCAGGGAGTTGTAGAAAGTGATGAGGTCCCCGTAGAGCCTCCTTTTCTCCAGACAAAACAACCCCAGTTCCCTCAGCTGCTCCTCATAAGACTTGTGCTCCAGACCCTTCACCAGCTTCGTTGCCCTTCTCTGGACACGCTCCAGCACCTCTTTGTTCCTCCTGCAGAGAGGGGCCCAAACCTGAATACAGGATTCGAGGTGCGGCCTCACCAGTGCCGAGTGCAGGGGAATGATCAGTTCCCTTGTCCTACTGGCCACACTGACACAGGCCAGGATGCTGTTGGACTTCTTGGCCCCCTGGGCACACTGCTGGCTCCTGCCCAGCCGGCCGCCACCCAGCACCCCCAGGCCCTTTCCCACCAGGCCCTTTCCAGCCGCTCTGCCCCAGCCTGTAGCGCTGCGTGGGGCTGGTGTGACCCAAGGGCAGGACCCGGCACTAAGCCATGTTGAACCTCATACAACTGGCCTGGGCCCATCGCTCCAGCCTGCCCAGGTCCCTCTGCAGAGCCTTCCTGCCCTACAGCAGATCAACATTCCTTTCCAACTTGGTGTCATCTGCAAACTCACCGAGGGTGCACTCAATCGCCTCATCCAGGTCATCAGTAAAGATTAAACAGAACTGGCCCCAGTACTGAGCCCGGGGAACACCACTTGTGATCAGTTGGCAGCTAGATATAACTCTATTTACTACCACTCTTTGGGCTTGGCCATACAACTGGCTTTTAACCCAGTATAGAGGATACCTGTCCATGACTTGAAGCAGTCAGTTTCTCCAGGAGAATGCTGTGGAAGATGATGTCAAGGGCTTTACTAAAGTTCAGGGAGACAACATCTACAGCTTTTCCCTCATACACTATTCAGGTCATCTTGTCACAGAGGAGGATTAGGGTTGTCAGGCAGGACCTGCCTTTCATAACCCCGTGCTGACGGCCTGATCACCTGGTTTTCCTGCATGTGCCATGTGGTAGCATTCAGGATGATCTGCTCCATAATCTTCCCCAGCAGTGACATGTCTGTAGTTTCCTGGATCCTCCTTCCTGCCCTTTTTGTAGATGGGCATCACACTGGCTAACCTCCAGTCTTCTAGGACATCCCCAGATCATTGGACCTCCAGGATCATTGATAAATGATGGAAAGCAGCTTGGTGACCTCCTCTGCCAGCTCCCTCAGCACCATTGGCTGGATCTCATCCAGCCCCATAGACTTGTGCACATCTAAGTGGAGCAGCAGGCCACTTACCATTTCCTCCTGGGCTGTGGGGACTTCATTCTGCACTTTGTCCCCGTCTTACAGCTGAGGGGGCTGAGTACACTGAGGATAATGGGTCTGACTATTAAAGACTGAGGCAAAGATGGCATTAAGTACCTCAGCCTTTCCCTCATCTTTTGTGGCAATGTTTCCCAATGCATCCCATAAAGGATGGAGATTCTCCTTGGCCCTCCTTTTGTTTCTAATGTATTTGTAAAAACATTTTTTGTTACCTTTTACAGCAGTGGCCAGCGTGAGTTCTAGCTGGGTTTTTGCCTCTCTGATCTTCACCCTGCATAACCCTGTGACACCCTTATAGTCCTCCAGAGTTGTCTGCCCCTTCTTCCAAAGGTGGGAAACTCTCCTTTTTTTCCTGAGGTCCAGCCAAAGCTCTCTGTTCAGCCAGGACTTCTTCCCCGCCAGCTCATCTTTTGGCACATAGGGACGGCCTGGCCTGCTCCTGCACCTTTAAGACTGCCTTCTTGAGCAGTGTCCAGTCTTCCTGGACTCTTGGCCCTTCAGGACTGTCTGCCAAGGGACTCTGTCAACCAGGCTCTTAAACAGGTCAAAGTCAGCCCTCCAGAAGTCCAGAAGTGGTTCTGCTTACCCCTATCCTTACTCTCCGAGAATCGAAAACTTGATTAATGATTTCTATGTCCAAAATGTCTTCTGACCACCACATCGGTCACCAGTCCTTCCCTGTTTGTAAACACCAGACCCAGTGGGGCATCTCCTCTGCCTGGGCACCGACCAGCTGTGTCGGGAAGCTGTCTTCCACACACTCGGGGTACCTCCCGTACTGTTTCCTCTCCGCTGTGTTGTGTTTCAAGCGGATATCTGGTAGGTTGAAATGATCCATAAGAAAAAAGGCTAGCGATCACTAGAAGATCATTTATAGGAGTATATAAACATGTTTATAGAAGTATATAAACATGGTCGGTATTAGGAGCCAAGGCCTAGGTAAGACGGTTAAAAAAAGGTAATCCAAAGTAACGTTTCTTCAGCATATGCTGTTCTATGAGGGACTTCCTGAAACAGAGATGGTGTCTTTGCATACATTTATAAGTAACATGGATAATGAAGAAAATAAATTACTATCTATGGTTTCCATAATCTGCTGATAATGGGAGACAATACCTGACCTAGTGAGACTTGAGAGGTGCTTATTTACTGCTGATGGTCAACAGCGTCCAAGTGCATGGAGCTCCTCTCACAAGTGTTCCAGAGAGTTGTAAGAGTTTTGGCTAATTAACTTTTTTGTAGTTATCTTCTTCTCATGGCCAGCTTGGATCTTTCAAATTTACATAATAACCTGTTCTGTAAATCTAGCTTTAATTTACGAGCTTCTTGAGTTATGTGTATTTGAAGTTAAAGCCCTATATCATGTTTTTACCTATAATGATCAGATAAAGCAGGTTCTGTTTTATTCCACAGAAGCCACTTTCATATTATCAGGCATGACTGGATGCAATAGGTACAGAGAATCTTGTATTTTTCTGTACGACCTGAAGAAACAATGCTTTCTTAAAGAGAGAAGGATGGGGGATGGGGTGAGGCATGGAAATTCTAGAATGTTTCTGGCTTTTCTTGTGACTCTGGCCTTCAGACTGTAAATTAATGCTCTGCTGTCACTGTTAGAGGCTGAAACAATATGCTACAGTGCCAAAACAGGGATGGACTTCCTCTGTTTATCTTGGTGAAACATTAACTTTGAAGTCTTGCTTTGACTGAGGACTAATCAGGTGCTGGGAGCTCCTCCAGTGAGGGACAGGTATCTCAAGGTACCTGCCTGGCTGGGGAGACATTAGCCCACTTCTCTCCCCTGGTGCTGATCAGGGGCTGCAGCAGTGCCTTTTGCAGTCCTTTCAGCACCCATTACTCCAGCAAAGCTCCCGAAGAGGCAAAGCAGACAATCACTTGCAGATGGCTCTGGGCCTGGTGGGCTGCCAGGGAGAACCCCAGAGAACTTAAGTACCCTTTCTGTTCATACACTGAACATGTCCTCAGGACAGTCTACCAGTTCACACTTGCTTGATAAAAGACATCAGCCTCAAACCCCTGTGTCGTATTTGTTTATTTGGAGAGCTTTTTGTTAGGATCCTATGTCCTGTACAGTCTAAATATGTTGCACGTTTAATATTTTTGTTGGATTGCCCCTGCCAGCAACCCTAGGTAATAAAAATAATAGATACATATAGAAATGATAAAATACAGAATGTAGCAAACTTTTTGTGTGCTTGGCAATATATGTGGACATTCAGTCAGATTTGGAGAATAGAACAATATTCACTATCTTATACATATTTACACATCCAAAGTTCAGTTTTACAATATTAATGAATACTTTTAAACAACCCCACTTTCACATACAGTAACATCTGAAACAGCTGTCTTCCTTCCCCACCTCTGTTCTTGTTCTCTTCTTTCTCTTTCTCTTCCCTTCTCTTTCTTTCTCATTCTCTCACTTCCCTTATCTTCCTCCTCTCTCTTTCCTTTCTCCTTCTTCTCCTCCTCCTCCTCTTTCCCTCTCCCTCTCCCTCTCCCTCTCCCTCTCCCTCTCTCCACCTCTAACTTCCCCTCTCCGCCTTCTCACTTCATCTCATTCTCACTCTTTCCTCCTGTCTTTCATTTTGTGTTCTCTTGGAAAATCAAATATCTTATGATGGCTTCATGGAAAATCTAGTTCTCCACAACTATGCCTCAAACCATGAACTTATTTAGAATCCCATGTTCTTCTGATCTAATCACAAAAGGATTTTCAAATTAGTCAGTTTAGGGATATTTATTTAATAGTTACTCAGATATCCAAGAGAAAACTGTGCAATTATGAGTTAGAGAGATTGTTTTTGTGCAGATAATGTCTAAAGACAAAGGTCGTACATTAATTCCTACAAATGACTGGACAAAAACATATTATGCAAGTATAAGCAATAGAAGTTTTCTTGTAAAAGATCTGCTTTGGAAAAATACATTTTATAGGAGAAAACTGTAAGTCTAACTCACACCAAAAGCAGGATTTCAGGATATTTTGGGGTGGGTGGTGAGCAGGGAAAGGTTCAGAATGAATACACATAGGCACCAAGGATCTACCACACTTGTGTGCATTTATCTAAGATTCAATGGTTGCTTCAGAAGGGCAGACTACTTGGGAAGATTTCTTCAAGTACTTTTTTACCACTATGATTTAAATAGCATGTGCTGGTGGTTATTAAGATCGAGAATGATGATGACATAGGTGAGGTGATGTGAACAAATGAGCTTCAGCTATGTCATATTTTAATATTGCTGCATATTAGGATGAACCAGACAGTGACTATTCTTCATGATTGTTCCCACTCTATTCTAATTTTGCTCCTTCTCTTACTAAGATGAATCACCAATCATTTCCCATTCAAGTGTGGGGGCACCTATGTCTAGTCCACCGCTTTGTAGCAATTGTTAACAGGACTTATACCAGCCCAAGAATATTACTCACTTTCTCAAGTAGCTCATTTATGAATTCTTTCTTACACAAAGAAAAAGCATCTGCTCATTTTATCCTATCACCTGTGTGAGCACTGCTGCACGTCAGTTTTTTTCAAAACCGCCTTATGTTCAGTCAGTTCCCTTTACTTCAAGGATAATGTGGTATATATATTTCAGCTTGTAAGGGAAAAAAGTAAGTAACTTTCAAGGAAATAAATTTAGCAGCAGAGTTGCCATTGACAAAAAGGGCTATTTATAAACCTGCGGTTCTATACACAGGTATGTGTGTTGCAGTAGAGGAAAAGAGTTTCTTAGAAGAAAACTGTGAAATTAACTAATTAAAATACTTTGTGAATGTATACGCATCTAGAAGAACACTCTTAGAAATGCTAGCTGTGTATATTGGAAATTTCCAAATAATAATAAAGCAACATGCATTTCACACGGCCTTTCCTAAAATTAACTTTTTGTATCACTTAAAACATAGAAATTGCCTATGGAATTCTAGGTATGAATTCTTCCTAGCTCCTCTGATGTCAGTTTCCTTCCACAATAAAGGGATGAAATGAGCTTTAAATACCCTGCTTTTTCAGGAGCTGATTTTCTTTTTATAAGAGTCACAGAAGGAACATCACCATGATCAGGGATTCTTTCTCATTTGAACTGATACAGCAAAAACATCAGCAATATGATCATAATTAGGCCTTCTTTGCTTATCTAGGAGCTGTATGAGAGTGAATTGAATGGTGCAAATCATGAAGTTTTCAGTAATAATCCCTTTGTAGTGATGAACTTCCACTAATTTTCCATTCTTCTGAAGTAGATCGTGATCTGCTGTAGTGACCTTGCTTTTACTCTGGCCCGGTATATATGCTCTACTATTATAATAAAAAGATAACTCAGATGTCAGATATGACTTAAAAAGCTGTGGAAAGTAATGATTTTTATTATCTGGCATGATTCATCATAGCTTCATTGATACGAACTCTGTTATAGTAGTTCTCATCAATTTTCAGTCATAGACATGCACATATATACAAAAAGAAAAAAAAATACTAGGTCTTCTCTGACCTCTTTTTTTTAAACTAAAGTAAAAACATCTAAGTGGACTTTGCTGAGAGCAGAACTTAATGAGCAAGCAGTGTCTTTCATTCACTGTTATTTCCCCATAATCCTAGTGCCTAATATTCCAGCACTTGCCATTCCCAATGAAAAGCTGGATTGTACTGACAGCAGGAAACTCCCTATGGACTGGTTATCCTCCCCACCACCCCAGTCGGGTTGTCCTACCTGTTGCAATGGGTAAAGTTTCTTAGTGGACACTTTGTGTCTTGGAGATTTCCTCTAATGCAAGATGAGTCAACTGAGGACTGACTGAATGATATTATCCATGGTTTGTCATGCAGCAGAAAGTCTTTGTAGTGAAGTTGCAACTGTGCTTTGATTTTGAATATCTGTCTGCATATTTTTACAGGATGAAGATCTTCAGTCTGAAATGTGGGAAACACTGTTCTGAGTAGGTTAAGCAACATTAAAAGACATTGTATTATGTGGTAGTTAAGTGTTAAAATTCATCTCCCAAGTTTGGGATAGCAGGGAAGAGATTGAGGTTATTTTTATTTAGCTTGATCTCCTTTCTCTCATGGGTCATGACAGCTAAAAGGGCATCTCCTTGAAATGTAGGCAGCTAGTTTTAAACATAATTTCCCATAACTGAAAGTGGAAAGATCTGTTTTGTTTAATAAATGTATAATATTCCTTACTCACCCTTGTGTTTAGGATTTGAGAACAAACAATGTTAGTATTTTGAATTACTTTTACTGTAAAAAAGATAAAAATAAAAAAAAAAAATCATCCCTCATGGCTACATGATAATTGCAAAAAAAATGAATAACTTTTGAAGTTAAAATAAATGTATATTTTTCCTTTAAAATTGAAGAACAGGCAGATTTCCTCATCAGGTGCTGAATTCAATCTTAATTAAGCTTAATTGTAATATGGCTGTAGAAATGTCAGTTTTCTAGGGAGTAAGGGCTGGCATCCCCTCTTACATTGGTAGCTCTTGATCAGCTACTGAACATGAAAGGTTCCATTCCAGGTTCTGACTAAGGGGATTTAAATCAGAGAGACAGCTTGTGTATGTATGTATAACCAGGACAAATGAGAGAGAGATGTACTTACAGCAAAATCCTCTGTCCTTTGGACATGCCAGGGACTGTAGTGGGAAGTATCTTGTTTTTTCTTCTCATACTTGTATATATTGCAAGACAAAACCTAATCTGTATATATAATACTATAATTAGAGTTGTGGAAAATTGTGTTGTTTTAAAACCCTTTGTTTGTTTACAAAAGAACCTAAACCCCATTTTATAATACATGTTTTTTCTTCCTTAGCCTACAGTCCTTCAATACCCATGTCTAGCTAAGAAATAATTGCATGTCACAGCTATTTTGAAGCTTTGCACATACTTACTGGCAACCAAAATAGACCTGCAATTAGCTAGTCATTTTTTTGTGCTGACTGGCTTTTACAGTGTTTCATTGCTTTTCTCTTACAAAGAGTCCTGTCTTGAATCACTTTCCTCTGTCCAGATTTTTAGAAAACTTAGTCAACACAAAAGTTACTTCAGAAGTGAGGAGAGAGGGGAGAATTGGCAGTTGAAATATACAGGCTTAAATTCCAGGCAATATAGTGTAATAGATCCAGTATATTCAACATATCTTTTTGTACATTAACACTTAGATATGAGAAACCAATTTTATTCCTTTTTATGATGTTTTTGGTGTATCTGTATGTCAGAAGAAAAACTTTCCTGATGGTTGTCACCTGCTCAGGGTTTGAGGACTTTGAGTTACATTCTGAAACCCTGGTACAGTGTGGTACTTATTAATAGCATCCAGCAACCTCTATTACCATATTAAAGTTGGGTGGAGAAGCTGTTTACTGCATGGCACAGCACTAAATGCCTGTGAGACCAGGTTGCCTGTGCTGATGATTTTGATGCTGCCAGTGGCCACAGAAAAGCACTTCCTTACTGCTGCTGTTGCCACTTGGTGAATCTAGGCAGTGTCACTCATTTTGTCATTCAGTGCTAAAAAATCCTACACTTTTTTTCTGAAATACGGAACATAAAAGTAGGTCACTGAACATTAGCCATGACACCATGAGACTGAAATTTGTAAGCAGCACAGAAGGAAAGAAAGAAAAGAGCAGAACCACAATTTTTACTAAAAGGTATTTTTCTTCATTTCAAGAGAGAAAACTTGCCACTCAGAACTCACTGGGTTATATATGTCAATACAGAGAGACTTTCCCCCCTGTTTTCTATGTTAAAATAGGAATGCATAATGCCGGAAAAGAAATGTTCAAAGGGAAACCGTATTTGTGCACGACATGCTTGATACACTTCTAAAGAACATTGGAAGTAAGCAATGCTTCTGACAAAATCAGTGTCTACGTGGATTATCTCTGGTGTATTGTGGCAGTTTCTTAAATTTAAAATCCACAGAACAGATTATAAAAAAAATGTGAATCTCAGTTTTATGAAATTTTCTTAAGAAACCATAAATAAATTCAGAGAGATACCATCCACAAAGGAGGAGTTTAAGACAGGAATGAATTTTCAATACTACTATTTTTTACAAAATGGTTTGTCAGATTCATTTTTAAGGAATTGATCTTAAAAAAAAAAAGCCCCAAGAGTTATGAGCAACTTGATGTGCAGGCTAAGAATCACTTTTCCAACTAATATTTATTTTTCAGAAAGGAGAAAGAGTATGGTATCATCATTGGATTGCATTTTCTTTTGGAATAGGTAGGATTCAGAGTTTAATTCTCAGCATGTAGAATATAGATAAAAAAAATAAGTTGAGTGGTTTGATAAACTAAAAAACAAAAAAGAAAGGCATATAAGATGCAGCTTCAGAGTGTGGAATCACTTTAGAAGATAATATGACATGTATATATTTTTAGAACTATTTTCATTTTATTATTCCAGAATGAATTGGCTTTGGGAATTTAGGACTCTGTGACACTTGAGAGGGATGAATTATCATGCTGTTTTTTATGATAAAAGACTCGATTTTTCAATTGTTTTGACTTCTGAAATTTAAAACACTCACTTAGCATGAGATTGATAATGGTTATTTGTCATACAGAAAATATGACTTGGGTTTATAGATTTAGTTCACATTTTTTATTTCTTGCCTTGTACCTCCAGAATATTTTATTCTAGTTGTATATGCTTTTGGAATGAAAGCTACCGGCCTTCCTCATAGATAAGCATACTTAAAATCACATGTCTCGTATAAGCGGCGGCAATGACATCCATACACACAAGCATATACATACCATGCTGCACTTGAACTAAACACTTCCAGCAGTAACATTATTCCTGGAACTGCTGTCTTCTGGGAATGTAGTTAGGACTAGGGCCATAAATAATGTTAGAAATGCTAGAATGATACTAAATGTTAGAAATGTTGGAAAGATACTAAACCCAATAAAAAGGACAAAGCTCTCATGCCAGGCAGAACCTGCATAGCTGATCCTAGCTAACTTTGTGGCCCAAATCATATTAGTGTCAGCTCAGCTTAGGTGAAAATCAAGTTTTGCCTTCTCCTGTCTGTCACCAACCACTGCCAGCAATGTGGCACTGCTTCAGACCAGAGGGATCATTCTCAATGCTCAATTAATAGTGTATAAAAATGCCATTTTGGGGTAAACATGTCAGCAGCAGAATTAGTTTTTTCTTATCTTTTTTTGCAAAGAACCATAATGTTTGTAAAGTAACAGTTCTTGACTTATGGGGCGTATACCGAAGCTGAGTTACAAGTCTGTTTTTCGCATAGTCTTCCAGTACTTTTTATTTCTTTTGAAATATATAATCTGAAATGTCATCTAAAACTGACCTGAAGACATATAGAGAAGAGGCTCCCTAAATGTGTGGTTAGTAATGTAAGGAACCTTGGTACCAATTCCTGTTGATACAGCTCCTTTAACTCATACTTAAAAAATACTTGATATTGTCATTTTTATTTTATTTGTTACCTTTTCTCCACCTCTCAGTGCCCATAAAGAAACAATACCTGGACAGAAACATTCGTGTGAACAGTTTACAAAAAGTCCCCAGTGGAGCTCATATTGAGTTTTGGCTAGAGGCTTAGAGAGGTAAGGCAGCCTTGTGCTTTTAGAACATTGATTGGATTGACAAACAAGGGTTCTGCTCCCTGTTCCATCACATAAATCCTGTGTGACCATGAGCAAAGTGCTTACAATCCTACTGTGTCTCAGTTTCTTTTGTGAAAAATATAATTTGTAGTAGTTCCTTGCCTCACAGAGGCACTGTGAGGGTAAGTACATCAATAATAGTGAAGTACACAAATATTCTAGTAAAAGAGGTCATAGAGTACCACGGTTAATTTCTCCTCAATGGTAAACCCATTTTAGGCCCATACTCCCCTTGCCCTACTGCAAATGGACTCTTCCACGGGTGTCACCACAAGATATCTCAATCTATCTTATGTGTCACTAATGCTCTTCCAAATCAGTTCACTATGTAACTACTCCCTCATGCTGATTTCTCCCCAAAGACTAATTTGCATTTACAAAAGAAACTGGAAAACCCAGCAAAAATAGAGAGTAAAACTCCCCAAGACTAGACACAACTAAAATATTACATGAAGTTAATTGTAGCAACATTAAGGTCTGCTCTTGTGTGACATCAGGAGATAATCTCATTTTTATTTACCTCTGCTGAGAAACTGTTTCACTAGGCAACTGTAGAAGTTCAGCACTTTAAGGATAATAAACCTGTTGCTCACATAAAGAGTTTTTCCCTTTCCCTTTTGCCTTTCAAATTTTCTTGTTCTAGGACAAAACACTTCATAGCCTTTCCTCCTTTTTTCTCTCAAAGACAAAAAGAACTAACTTGTCTGGATTCAGATAGACTTCGCTGTCTCTTCCATCCAGGGTGATTCACTGCGCTTTTCAAAAGCTGCACTTCAAAACTCCAATTTGTCATTGGGCCCTCTGTTCACCTTCAGAATCTATATTACAATTAAATACTGGTTTTTCTCAGAGGTTCCTTAGCTTTCTTCTCATTGCTTCATCTGTGATAGGCCCTTCTGAGGGCACCACAAACACTTTCATTTGTGCTTCCTTGTATTCTAAAGAAAAAAAATTACTTTTATAATCTTTATTTTGCCAACATGATTTGGTTTCGCCGGTATTTTGGCTTTAGGCCAGAGGTTAGATGACATTGGCCTGTGGATGAGTTGCAGTGGATTAGCACAGGTCTAGTAGATCTCTAGATAACCATCTCTTTGCAGTTTTTCTCCTTTTTTGTCCTATACTCAAATCCTTGCATGAAGTCACTTCTACATAGGAGAGTGTTCAAGAAGACACCTGTATTACCTTCTCTTTTTTGAGAAGCCCTCATTTTTTTTAAAGAACACCTTCAGTCATGTCCAAATGGTTCCTGAGATGCTGGCCATGGGGATGCAATTAGTGCTAATTTCATTAATTTTAATTATATATTTATAGGCATCTCTCACTGAGAAATATAACTTGTCAATCAAACAAGTGACTAAAATTCATTTAGAACAGGTAAAAAATTAAGTGTGTGTATTACCCCTGAGTGTCATAAATAAGATTCACTCTTAATGATATTCTATGAGCAGAATTACATGTGAGTGATGTTGTGCCTACCAACTGGTAACCAGATGTTATTGTAGACTTTACTGATTATCAAGGTTCCTTTTTGGTAGCATACTTGCTTACTATACACAAATGAAGCCAAAAATATAACCTGGGGCACCAAAAATGTCCAGTCACTGGCTAGATGAATTGAGCTGTATTGAATACCTTGCTTTGGAAATTGCCTGTTTTATATGTTACATCTATTTCTACTTTCATTAAAGTGGGCTGAATCTGGAGTAATTCTGCTGATCTCAGAGAAACAGATTTCTGATCTTTCCACATATATGACTATTATCAGGAGAAGGCTCCACATCTCTTATTCATCTGTATTATTTACTGAGAATTAGGGTCTAACTGTAGTTTTAAAAGTAATTATATCCTTTCCACTGTAAATGTGAAATAAACCCTGCAAATCTGTAGAATAATTATTCACAGTCTCACTTACAATTAACAGTGATGGAAAGGCTTTACTTAGTATTATCACACATAAGTGAAAGACTTAAGCAAAACTGATTAAAATATGACAGAAACAGAAAGAGTTATTGGTGGCCAACATGAGATTGAAGAGATATGATATTATATTTTATAGGAAAAAAAGGATGTAGAAAAGATGTGAGAGCTCTTAAATTTAAATTATGTAAAGTGAATGAGTTGCTAAAATATTTCAAAATTAATCACTAATTAACAGTCACAGAAAAATGTAGGGAAAAGAGAGGAAAAGAGAAATAAAACCACATCACTAGGGATAAGTTTGTGAATGAAATGTGAGTAAAGATAAATCACTCTTCAGTATTTATATACTACACTTGAACCGGGTTTAAATGACGTTACTTCAAGCACAGCTTGTAACTAGTGTGCAGGTGGACACAAAAAATTTTTCATTAAGTTTAAGAGGGAAAAAGATCTATAAAATTTTACAGAATTAATATTAAATAGCATCATGACATCCCCTAATACACAGAAAGTCACAGCAGCTGTTAAAACTGATGTGAAAAAGATTTACGTAAAGGTGACCACAATTTGTTCACATACATAAGCTTGACTTTCAAACATTGTGGAAGTTTAGCAACACCAGAAGAAAAGAGGTAGTCCTGAACAGTACATCAGCACCTAGTGTCATTAATAGGGGTACGAGGGGCATCACAGCTGTGGCTTTGGAATGGGACCGAAGGGTTGCTACACAGTTTGCAACACTATGAGAAACTGTAGGCAAAATTTCTCCTCTTAATGCTGATACTAGTCTCATGTCACATGTCACATGTGGAGCAGTGAAAAAAAGTTCATGATATGAACATTAGTCTGGGATGGAGGAGGGATTCCCTATGTCAGAGAGGACCATTTGAAAGAATTAAATAATTGTGAAATGTCATTGCTGGCAACTGGCATTTTGTAATGCATAAACCACACAAAAAATGGATAGTATTCTTGCGATGAAGTAAACTAAAATGTAGTTTTACCTTGAAAAGTTGCAACTTCAGTATGGTTCTTTATTAGTTAAAATGCCCAATCTATGTAGTTCCGAATTCATGCCTCCTTCCTTCAGCAAACTTCTGTTTTATTCATATTTTAGTCCAAGAGCTGAGTCTCTAATCCAAAATAACTAAGTATTTCCTTTTTCTTGGACTGCAAGCTTTGTAAGACTTCTATTTTTCCTTTATCTTAACCTTTCTGCCAGACTATAGACAAGAGGAATTAGATCCTGAATGAACCCTCTGCAGCTACAAATATCTTTAACTAATAATCTGAATATATTATACAATTTAAAATTCTAGCAAATTATTATACATTTTATGACAAGAGGAGAACTTAATTTGTACCTGTATCAAGAACATAGTAATCTGTCTGTGGTATCTTCCATTATATTCCTTTCTATCATTCTTATCAATATTTTGATCTCTTGTATATATGAAATTGCAACAGCAGGAATTGACCACACATTTCAAACACTTGTGAGTGGTGCTTAAAATCAGTGTTGCTTGCCATCTATTACTGTCTTATAATCACTGAGAATTTTCTGTGAGAAGAAACTGTATCCTTTAGTAGACTACAAATATTTGACCGTCCTTGGAAAAAAACAGTAATTCTAATCTAAGGATGCAGAGGAGCCCATGTAAGCTGCCATGCAACCTTTGAAACAGCTCTTAGCTGAAGAAGTGAGTATCATGCAAAATCATAACAACTTGAAGCTAGAAGCATGTGGCATGTCACACTGACATGACTCACTTTCAGTTTTGCAGCTAAGTTCCTTGAAATAACTTCACAGATGGATGTAGAAGCAGCTCATCAAAAGCCCTCAAAAACAGTTGTGAATACAAATGTAAAGTGTAATTACATCCAAGTATGATTATTTGACCTGGAGAAGAAATAATAAAAAATATTTTATTGTATTTGATTTTTTTTAAAGTGTCTATGAGAAAGCATGGAAAGATTGTTAGAAATCTAAATATTTTGAGAAATATCTTGCTATTGAAAAACATTTTTTAAAAACAGTAAACAACTTAGTGCTATCAAAACATAGCAGTCTGACTTTTTTTTTAAGATGCAATATTTTTATCATCCATGACTGAATTTTTTTTAGAGAAAATATATTAGTGCATTTTATAAACCAAAGCTAAAAGACAGAAATCAGGATAACATATTTGAATTTTATGAAATACAATTTTCTCAGTGGCCTTAGTAGCACAATTTTGGCAGATGCAGTGCCATTTTGTAGAATATTTTACTTCTGGTTTCTGAATCTTTTTTTTGTGACTGCATGTTCTCCCATAAGAAAGATGATACAACTCTAGCAAAAAAGTCCAGACTGCTGGAGAGAACAAAAACTATGGAGACAAGAACAAAAAGCACTACTTTTGAATATTAGAAAGGAAATAAATGTAGGTGTGCCTATTTTAATTGCTCTTTTGACTGTTACTATATTTTCCCATTAAAAATGCATTAAAAATTATAATTACAATTTATTTTATTTTTTAGGTGGAATTATAGTTGTGACGTGTCCCTGTGCCCACCCCTGTCCCGTCCCTGTCCCATCCCCATCCCCCCCTGGGGATTTACCCTTAAAGTGTTGTGATAAACATATAAATATTTGAAAAAGATCTTGAAGAAAACAGTCCAGTGTTTTGGATAGCAATATGATCCTACTTATATTTCTTTGCTCTGTAAGAAGTTTGGAGCGTTCTTTGCAAATCAGTTATTTCCTTTGTACTTCATTTCCTAATACATACAATAAAGATAGAGCACTTCCCAGTTTGTAGAAAAGTTATGCTGACAAATAGATTAAAGGTTATGGGCACTTACATACAAGGTGCTGTACTAGAAAGCACAAGATACAAATTAAACCAAACTGCAAGAAGTAATCTAGGGATTTTTAACACACGTGCAGTTTTGAGATTCAAATTACACCTGCCTGTTGACTCTGTTGAGCAATGGTAGTAATTGCTATTAATAGCAGAGGTAATGTATGTCACAAACAGTCACCTTTTATCAGTATCTACAGGGTCTGCATGATTATGATTCTATTTAGATGAAGATAGATGCATATGTGATTTTCTTATCAGTGAAGGTCATAGAGCTATTACTTTAAATTATAAATAATGTGAGTAAAATCAGATTTTAGTTAGGATTTAATGCTAGATTCTGTATTTGTTGCTTTAATGAATTTGCAATTGCACAGAAGTTGCATTTGGGCCCAGTCCTGAGATTGTCATCTTGGAGGATCCCAACTGGGAAATATTTTTATAAGTTTTTTACTATTCAGCTATATCTGAGGTGTATTTTACCTTAATTATTAGTGTTATTAAAATTAAGTTAATCTAAGTGGTGACTATAAATACAGATGCTAAATATAGAAACAACTATAGTTAATGCAATCAAAATCTAGCTTCTGTGACTTTCATTTTTCAAACAAGAAACTGTTTCTTGTTCAAATCAAGAAACTGTGATTAATGGAGTTTCCATAAGGTGAAAACACTGAAGTCAGTGCACAGTGCACAAAGCACTTAATTTGGCTTTTACTAGTACTATACACCCTGCCAAAGACTGTTATTCTGAACAAAGGCTGTATTGACTGTTGTTATATAGTGTGAATCCATTGGCTAGAGACTTCTCCAGCAGTACTTTGTTTTCTCAGGTACTTGTAGTCAAATACTTGCAATCCTTCAAAAAATCAGTGCTTTGCTTGAGATATCTCCTTAATAGAGATGATCGAATATTGCATCAGGAAGGATAATTTTGTTCCTGCTGCCACAAGTACCCATGATTTGGCAACTCTTGCTGTCATCTTTCTATCATCTTTTATCATCTTTTCCATTGTCTTCCAGATCTTCTATAACTTAGTATGCTTAGTTTTTTTCAGCATAAGGGTCAGTTTTCCTCTGGACTGTCAGTGCACACCCCTTTACTCTGCTGAGAACTCTGTATGTCACTGTTTGTGGAAGCCTGCACATCTCTACTGGACTGCATGTTTTGAGAAGGAGGGAACTCAATGTTCTCTTGAGATCCTTTGCCCGCCTGTTTCCTATAATTTTCTATTTTTGTTTCTTCTCAGAGAAGGAGGGGGGCAGGAGGAGTGTGCTTATAACCTGTCCTTTAGAGTTTAGCTTAATGGATAACATAGAATATATGAAATCCCTGTGCAGTATTTACAAAGATCAAAATCTGATATGTTACTATTATTCTCTAGATTTAATTTAAAAAAAAAGCAAAAATATCATTCACATTTTTCTCCTCTAACACATCCTGAGTTTGTAAGATCTCTTGACTCAGGCATATTTACATTGTTTAAGTACAGTACAATACAAGGCATTAAGTTTTTAATACACTACTGTTCACATCTATGTGTATTATTAAACCCATGAAAAACATATCAGCTCACAGTATCCAACTATTGCTCCAAATAATTGATTTTAAAACTAAACTTTCTATTTTTCTTTAGCAGTTTACGCTGTGAAATAAACCTTTTTGTCAAATTGCAGCTCTGTAGCTATTGTATCCTCTACTTTCTGATAATGCCATAAATTGCTCGTATGTTCATTATTTAAGCTCAGCAACATAATTCCCTGATGAAGTTTTGCCCATGCAGTATGTAACTCATAGTTACATAAAATTACGTTTTGTGTAATGCAGTTTCCATGAAATCTGAGTATATCCAAATTAAATGTGCTGATACTTTTAATTTGCATTTGTGTCAACTTATCCTGCCAAGATGTTGTTTGAAAGCTTTATTTGCCTGTAAAAATATGGGAAGAAACTCGAGGCTGATTACCCCTTCTCATGGATTTATTATGCAATAATTACTTAATAACTGTTCTTAATTATATGCAGGTTTGAATTTCTGTGGTATTCTACTTAGGTAAAATGATTTCAACCCCCTTCATTTATGAAAGACTGAATTTTGTTTAATTTTGCTTAAATCCATTGAATTAAAATGGAGCCCAAAAGTATAGAAAAGTTGCTCTTTTTTTTGGAAAACAGAAGAAAAGATATAAGAAATGTTCCTTAATATCTTTTTTCAGGTAATCCATTGAAATTGGTAGCAGAAAGTAAAGCACAGTCAACTGAAGTTCCAAATCCCACCCTCAATGCTATACCAGAAAACATGATTAAGTAATGATGCTGAAAAGAAAATAACATTATTATCTAGTAAAATAAACATCAAGATAGGAGTGGATTTTGGTCCCTGTGCTTATTCCAGGGTTTGCCACCAATCTATAGGGGGCACTGCCAATCAAGGCAGAGCTGGCTGGCCTTTGTTTAGCCAGCAGGGAAGAATAAGAGTTGGTATTTGGTAGAAAGGATGGTTTTTTCAAGAGAAGGATGTCCCACTGGTATTACTTTTAGAAATTAAGTTCTGGTGTCCTGGTTTCAGCTGGGATAGAGTTAATTTTCTTCTTAGTAGCTAGTACAGTGCTGTGTTTTGGCTCTGATGTGAGAACAATGTTGATAACAGTACTGATGTCGTTAGTTGTTGCTGAGTGATGTTCATACTAAATCAAGGACTTTTTGGTTTCTAGTACCTTGCAGTGAGAGGGCTGGAGGGGCACAAGAGGCTGGGAAGGGGCACAGCCGGGACAGCTGACCTGAACCAGCCAAAGAGGTATTCCATAACATGGGACATCATGCTTGGTATATAACCTGGGGGAAGAAGGAGGAAGGGGGGGACATGTGGCATTATGGTGTTTGTCTTCCCAAGTAACAGTTACACGTGATGAAGCCCTGCTTTGCTGGGGATGGCTGAGCACCTGCCTGACCATGGGGAGTGGTGAATGAATCCCTTGTTTTGCTTTGCTTGCATGCACAGCTTTTGCTTTACCTATTAAATTGTTCTTATTTGAACCCTTGAGTTTTACATTCCTTTCCAATCCTCCTTCCCATCCCTCTGGGTGGGGGGAACGAGCAAGCAGCTCTGCGCTGCTTGGTTGCTGGCTGGGGTTAAACCACAACATCTGGCTTCAAAACTTTTATTCAACATGAGGTCTGCATACATACATACATCTGTATGGAGATGTATGTATCCAAATGCATGCAAACAAATGTAGGGAGATTGAAGTATTACCCAAAGAGGCAAACACCACTGCTTCAGAAATGTCATGTTCAGAGAGATGTGAGCATCCAGGATCTATGGGCAGGAGCAAAATAGCAAACCTGAAACTGCTGCTTTCTGGTGCCAGGAGCAAGCTGAGGGTTGTGACTTGTGTGTAACAAGGACTGGAAGGCTGTGATTATGTAGAACTAGAGATGGGAACTTGATCTCTTCACTTGGAACATACTTTCCTTGCACTGTAGGCTGCAAAATGCAAGGAATTCTTGTCCCTTCTGTCACAGCATAGAAAAACGTACCTCGAAGTAGAAAAATCCATAGTTCTCACCTTCTGAAGTATTACCAGTGGCTGGCTTATATTTATTTCTGGGTTTAGGTGCCCATGGAGGACTCCTACTTGAGACATGCACACTTTTGCTGGGCCAGGAGTGCTTTGAGCACTGGGAGGGGAAACACACAGTAAGTCAGCAGCTTTGCAGGAGTAAAGGGTGCTGGCAAGGGTCTGCTGAGGCAGTGCTCTGAAGCAGCGTAGGTCACCTGCAGCCATTGCTGGTGATATTTTCATGCAGGAAGTTAGAAAGTTTCTTTTTAACAGAATCCATCCCCTCACACCACAAAAGAAAAATAAAACAAACCAGAGCAGACCCCTGAAAAACAGCAAGCCTCTCAGACCACGCACACTGCTCCCCCCACACTGATGGTCAGTGGGTGGCTGTGTCGAGGGCAGAATGCAGCTCTTTGCTGTCAGCTTGGAACAAAGATTTCTGTCTGCTCCTGTTAAAAGCTGTTTCCATTTAAAGAGGGGGATTTTGAGCTTTAATCCTTTGTTTCACAATGTTGAAAAGTCTAAAAGTCATAAAAACATGCAGAATGATCAGATATAATCTGGACTGAATTGACTGTGGAGGATTTATTTATTTATTTATTTTTAATTAAAGGAGAAAACTGATTCTTTAAAACTGTCAGGATTCTCCCCTCCCCTTAAGTAATGTTAAGCTATAATAAAAAATGTGTCTTTTAAGCCATAGCACTCTTACAGATGTGCATAATAAATTATTCCTGACTGCACACTATCCATCGATTATTTAAAACATATGCCTGTGCTGAATCTGATATTTTCTTTGGAGTGGACACAACTCTACAGACAGCAGTGGTTGCAAAATGCATGCTTGATATGTTATTTTGGTATTTTTTCATGTAACACACCAAGTATTTGAAAATAAAATAAAGATATGGCCAATAGCTTTTTAGCTCTGGTTGTAAGACATTTGCAGAGTGCTTCATTAAAAAAGCAGCAACAGTCCTCTCCCTCTCCCCTTAGAATTCTTACACCCATGTTGCAGAGATGTTAACTGCTTAGCAAACCAAAACTTCAAATTTCTCAAGTTGTTCTCTGTACAAAAAGTTATTTTTCAGGTCAGGATGTTTTAAAATCTGTAGGATTAATTGTCATTATATTTGGTTTGGCAAGCTAAGATCAGCAAGCATTTGTGGTAGAAAAATAAAAGTGAGAGAGGATCAGTCAGAAAGTAATCATGCAAGATAGTGAATCATATCTGGAAGAACTGGGGTCCAAGGAAATGGAAAGTGCTCAGCACTTTCAGTGATTGCTCTGTTTCATAGGCCAAACCAAATGTTTAACACAAAGATTACTGATGTGTTTAATTTTCATGGCTTTCCGCTGTACTCCATCTCAACTATGCTATGTGTCCCTGGGTGATCTATTAAGCCAGTAGTGTTCTACATTGCCAGGCACTGACTAGCTATTAATTGAAGACTATATATATATATATATATATATATATATATATATATATATATATAAATTGTAAAAAATAAAAGTGTGGACTGTAGGATGCATATAAATTGGTATAAATGGGTATAAAAGATCCTATATTGCCCTTTGCTCTGGATTAGACTTTACTTTTGGAATGTTTAAAGAAAATGGGAGGTAGTCTAAGTTATGTTGATTTTATATAAACTTTGCACATTTTCACTTCAAAGTGAACAGACAGTGCTAATAAATCTACATTGATTATTAGCTGTAGAATGCAGTGGCAAAGACGTCTTCTGACTGACTTGCAGTAGGCAATAGGTCATTTTAAGTGAGAATATGGCATAATATATTTCATGCATGTCAGGCTCCACATACTGTAATATCTGGAACAGTGCAGGGAGCTCTGAATGCCATAAAGATCAGAAAGGACAGAATTTTAATCATCTGATAATTCTCCACTGGGTGAGTCTTACCTGTTTTATCCTTGGCAGAGATACCGTAACTAATATTTTTTGATGTTTTTGACAACTGTGTTACTTACACAGCTCTGACATTCACTTCTATGCACCCCATTCTGTCTCATTCACTTTTTTGCTTTACTCTTGGGGAGGCAGTGATGTAATGTTTGTGGCTTTTGTAGATGATTGTTTATTAAAGAATACATGAGTAGGTCATAAAATCTGCAATATAAAAAAAATTCTGCTTGTTAGAGGTTTGGGCTGGTTTTTGTGTTTGTGTTTGTTTTGGGAATTGAATGAACCTTCTCAGCTTTCTTCCCAGATCACTGCTTGAAGATCTATTCCTGCAGATTTCTGTGAGTTGTTTGGAAGATGCTGAACACTTCAGTGTCCACTGTCACCTCCTCACAAAACAATGGCAATACATTATGAGAACTTGTCAGATGTCTGAAAAGTATTTTTGAACAAAAGCATATTTAGAAATAACCTCAAACTCAGTGTAGTTAAGACTGTCTTTGTGCTCCCTCACTATCAATAAGCTCACTTATTGAAAAATCACTTCATTTTTTTCATTTCAGTTCTATCTGGAGAAGTTCATTTTGCTCTGCTGTAATATTGCTACTTAGAAATTGTAGGTTCCATACAAAGCTTGTGATTGTTCATCTTCTGGGAAATAAAAATACATAAATAAAGGAGGTTAAACTTACTTGCTAGAACACGGTTTGCTTCCCAGTTTAATAATATTTTCCCATCAGTATTCTTTGTCCAGAAATGTATTCTAATAAAACTAGCTTCATTATTTGGAAATCCCACTGTCTTTGGGGATCTATTTGGACAGATAAAACTAATTAGAAGTCTATCTAAGCACTTTGGTTTCTTTCACACTAACACATTTAGGTCAGCCCATTTAAGGAGAACCATGTCGAAATGGCTGTCTGCCTGCATTTTCTAAGCTGTATGCTTTCACAGGATTATCACTTGTGAAAGCCTCTTTTATTGACTAAAAGACCATTTTATTGCACACTTCTGTGCAGCAGAACCCATCCTCAGGTGGATTCCGGCTCATATGGTCTGTAGAAAAGCCATGAGAGCCTTGCCACAATTTTTGTAAAACAGCAACAAAAGTCATGTTTGCATTGAATGATTTATTTGAGTTTTGGTGTGTTTTATATTTGGGAACTGTTTCTAATGTGAGGAATTTTCTATGTTTCTGTGTGCTGTTAACTTATTTCTTTAGTGATGTCCTGTGTGACTTCTTAATTTCTTTTACTTTGATAATGAAATCTATTATTTAGTACTTTTAGGGAACTTTATTTTTACAGTGTTTTCATGAGAAAATTGTGAGACAGAGTTCAAACAGAAAACTATTCTGTCATGATATAAAAGTCTCTAGCAACTGTGTTTCAAAAAGCTGTTTGTCTGAAAAAATGGACTTTAGGTAAGGGAACTTGACTATCCCTGGAATGCATGCACATAAAAAAATCAGTTTCTTAACTAGTTAGTAAGTCTTTAAAAATAATATTTTGGCTTGTAATCTGTGCAGCAGATATTGTACAGGCAATGATTTTGACTAAATTGCTTAACTTCGCTAAATTTTCTCAAAAATACTGACATCCTTAGAAAGTCAGCTCCGAAGACTGTTCGTTAGAAGGACTTCCATTTGAGTGCTAAGACTGTAGAAAATTATCAGGCCAAAATCTACCATAGAATTATTTCAGTATTTCTAAAATCCTCTGAAGCATCTATAGCCTTGATACAATGAACTTTAGAGTTACAAGGTTTAGCTGCTTCCTAGGTCAATATGCTTTTTACCAAATAAATAAATTAAAAGATTTAACACTGGTACACTGATAGTATTTATGGAAGAACATTAATTTTTTGAAAACAACTTGCTCCAGACTAATTCAGCAAAGCCTTTTCTGGTTGTACAAAAACATATATTTAAGTCCCCTATAAATCACTCTTGTCAATATTTTTCAGTTGTTGTTTTGTTTGGTTTTTTTTGTTGTTGTTGTTTTAGTTAGTGATTATTCATATAAATATTTTTTTTATTATGGTATCTCTGACTGTATGAATAATACAAGTATCACAAAAATACTCTAAAGAGCTTTTAAGAGTGCCTGAATTTGTCTGGGGAAAGGAAAGTATCAAGAATGTCTTGGGGCAAAAAAGAAAACAAGCAAAATAACTTCTATGAACAGGATTACAGATTTTTACTAACAGGTAGACCTTTACATTTCTAGATCAATCTAAGTATCATGATAAGATGAGCAAAAATTAGATTAACATAAAGGTATATTAAAGATGGACAATGCACAAAATACATGAAATATCTTATTAAACCTACCTCAAAATATGTTTGTAAACCCCCCACTTCTAAGGATTGAGTCAAAACTTGCCTGTTAAATCCATGAGTTTCTGTCATAGAAACCTTGAGAACAATTTGTTCAGCTTTGAGATAGTATACTATCCCATAGACCATACATTAGTTGTTCTAGAGTGCTGTGATCTGAAGTGGTTAATGAGAAACTATGTGTAAGGGAAGTAGCCAGAACTCTTGCTTTTGTGTTTATTGCTGTATTTGGTAGGTCACCGTTAGGGTTGGAAAATTGTGCCTCATTTCTGAATCTGTGGAGCACTATTAGCAAAACCACATAGGTCCAAGAACTTCACCTTCTTTGTTTTTTATGATTCACTCACTCAGATGTTAACAGCCTAAAAGTGATATGAACATTATTGAAGCAAATTCAGTTTAACCACTGAGTCCCTGTAAAGTGTTCTGCAGTACTTAACTAGCTTGTCTATGTTTCTCACTTCGTATGTCCCCAAGTCCTCTGTTTAAACTATTGCTAATAAAGCCCCCAGCTGCTTTATCATGGGAGTTGAACTCACTACACCTCTTGCTGCAGTGATCTGGCACAGCTCAGTCTGGAATCTGAGATCTGTGGCCAGTGGCTGGAACAAGGTGCAGGAGTCCAGTCACTGAAGCTGGGCGAAGTAAGAAACCTGGCTTTATGGGGAAAAGGATGATAGGAACTAGCCTATCTCCATTTTCACTATAATTTTGAACATAGTAAGGGCAAAGACCCTCTGGATCACACATGAGAAATGCAGATGAACAGGACATTCAATGAAACTTTAACTACCTTTGTAGCTTCCATCAAGAATTAAAATTTGCAGTCACAAACTGATAACAGAAGCCAGTTTTAGCTGCTTGTGTCTTTTTCAGATCATGTATGTAATGCACAGTTCTCTATAGACTAATCACAGAAGAAAGAGCAGACAATGAAAGAATAATAGATTTTTTAAAGGGTGTAACCATTTTCATTTAGGTTGTAGAAGGGTATCTACCCATGGTTTTCTTTGTTTTGCAGTGTGTAATCTCACATGTGACCACATACCAAAACTTCTCACAAGAAAACATCTGACTTGTAGGAAACTCATTACACCTTTGGGTCTGTGTAATATGAATAACAGGCTTGTCAGCCATGGTGATAGTAAACAGCCAGATACGGATATTAGCCCCTTAATTGATTTTCTTTTATCTTTTCCCTTCTTATTCTGTTGTGTATTTACCTGCCATACTTTTGCAATGTTGAACACCTCTCATTTTTTAAAAACATTGTCATTCTAACCTTGCAGATTTTTGTAGTTATTTCTTAAAATTACTACAGAAAAAAAAAAAAAAAAAGTCATTATTTTGTATGTAATTTACCTGTTTAAAGGACATAATTGATAAGGGGTTTTCCCATATGCAGCCTTATGAAAGTTTAGGATATGGGAAACAAATCCAAATTTTTTCATCTTTAGATTCTGTATGAATAAAGGTTTTATTCCAGGAATTGAATTTTATTCTGAGCATCTGTTCATAAAATATACCAGTAAAAGTAATACTTCTGTGTCCAGGTTACATTTTTTCCACTATGTTCTTACACTTAACATATGGTGTAGATTATTCACACATAAGAACTCTGTTAAAAATGATGGTAATGGTCTAGGTTAAATGCTAAAAGGCCAAGACATTCTGAGTTAATCTTGGGAATACGCATATAACTCATTCTGTCATGTGTCTGTATAGCAGATCATATGATCCAGAATGCTTTCTGCTCTAGACAGAGCCTGTGTCTCTGGTAACTGATCATGCCAGAGACAGCAAACACAGTATATGTTCTACAGTGTATCTGTCTATCTTGTATGCTACAAGTATCTCAGCAAACACTGCTACTATCTGTGATCAGTGCTGATATTCAGGAAGTGAAGTAAATATGCTTTAAATTCTGATTTTCAGAATGGAAGTAGATTAAGGAGAGGAAGGTCAGTTTAAACATGAAGTGAAGAAAAATAGCAACAAGTTTTCTGCCTGGTTTAATATACTGTGATTACATCAATTTTAAAAGTCTGTTTTAAAGTTCCTCTATCTCTTCTTAAAAGAAAATGGAAATATAAACATTAGTTATAGCCATTAAATAAAAATATTAATTATTTTTCTTTAAAGTAGTTTTGCACAACTCATAAAAAGTATTTTTTACTACAAAAAATTTAACTTGTAGGAAGTAGGAATAACAAATATGTTTCTCAGGGTTTTTTTTGTAGTTGAAAATGCCTATGTGTTTTCAGCATCAGATGTGGATCTCTTATTTAAGGGTGTTTTAAAAGAGATATTATTTTATATTTCAGCACTCTCAAATTTTCTTAATTTTATCCATATACAGCTGAGGTTTGCAATCCAATAGTTTGCAGTGATTTCTTTGGAGATGTTTCAGCCATTCATGTCTGAGAATACTTGGAGACTCTTAAATCCAAAGGCCATTTGTCTGGTGTGTATATTCACTCACTCTACACCTTAAACACTCTTGTAAAACTCTCATTGCAAAGGGCAAAGGAATGTTATTTAAAGGAGTTAGAAACAGCTCAATAGTTTTAAAAAAAGAGAGGAAAAAAAAGGAAAGCTTTCACACTGTGGAAAATGTTTTTGGAGCTGCATGGCTCAGGGGATTGTAATAGGATACTGAGTTCTGTTCTGGAGCTGGCTAGTGATCAGAGTCATGTCTTGGGTCCAGATAAACCATGCTCATACAAAACCCCTGAGCAGGCCATGTGATTTTCTGTTATCTTTTCAGAATGAGAATGCAGGCTGAAGACTAAGAGTTGATCTAGTATCTGCTATTTTTTTTTTTTCTTTTAAATATCTCCAAGGGAATATGGATCCCTACCGTACAGCTAGTACTATCTCCAACGAGGCATCCCTGAACTGCCTTCTTTATTACACTGAATTCTCTGTATCAGGAATTGCAGTGCCAGCAGTTGGGGAAGATGATACTGTCCAGGGTTTATGTTTACTGGCAAGAACAAGATAAGTTCAACAATTGAAAAGGATGAAATCTCATGTATTTTAAGAGATGAGGTAAAAAGAAGTGCAGAAATGATTGTTGAACTAGCTGTGCCACATTAGCACCTAAGATTGTTAATAAGCAATTTATATTTGATAGACATGTGTTGTTTTTTCTTTTGCCATCTTTGAATGTGTTTTTCACACTGGATATACTGTTAGAGAGAAAATTAAATTAGATGGCTTGTGTGTGATACAGACAAGAGAAATAAAAATATTCTTCATGTTTTTTAGACTTTATTTGGAAACTTTTTTTCATTGCTAAATATACCTCTTTTTTTCTGTTCTGATCTTTACAATTTCTTTTAGTGAATGGATTTTCTTTTGGCTATAATTTATGTTTCTTTGTCTATATTAGCTTTTTTGGGAGGATGGTCAGCAAACCTGACTTGCAAACTTACTATCAAAGACTGGATGTGATAAGGTAGCTTAACTACATAGATATTCAAAGATTAATTTCCCTGATATAATGATAGTGAAGGTAGAGGAGTTAGGTGTGCTTATGGATGAACAATAGTGATTTAGGTTATGTAAGAAATCACAGTCCACGCTGTGATTGCTCAGATTGCCTGTAAATGCAATGACAGTTGGATGGCCACAAAACCTCTGCAGAACTTGATGCAGTATTTGTCTGTGAGTACCTGTGAAGTACACTAAGGTAAGCTGTACAAACTCTTGTCCAACATACAGAGATAACATGCATGGGACTCTTTTTTTTCCAGCAGAGAGCATCCATACACTAAAACTGTTCGATATTTAATGAGATAAATAATCAACAGGTAGGACTTCAGAAGTTCTGAAAAACTTATTCCATACAGCCTACATTTTCTGGCCTCTCCATTGCATCTTTCGGGAACACAGGGATTTACAAAAGTATGCAGGGAAGTCTTGATCTTGTTTGAATCTACTGGAATTAAAACTTCCACATATGTGTCTGGGGCCACTGTTTCTGGATGTGGTGTCTGTATTGACCATGTGAGTTTAATTACAAAATAAAGGCTAAAACTTACATTATGTGTCTTTTCTCATTAATGATGGAAGTTACCAAGTTGAAAACAGTTACCTAGTTGAAAAAGAAGGACTTTTGAATCTAAAACTTCCTTATATGTGTCTTACTACTGAAAAGAGATGTCTTCAAAGTAGAACAAAAAACCCGCTTTTGAAACAAGAAATTAAAAAACACCTAGAGGAAAGATGTCAGTTTGATATAATGTATACTTTCCCCTTGAAACACTATTAAAATTTTCAAAAGGTTTTTCCATGCAGGTGTGAGAATATGACTGTGTAAAGAAGATTATCTGTGGTCATAGAACTGGCATATAAAACAGGAGACATTGGAGGAGATCTAGAAGGAGCTTGCACATTTTATTGAATTGCTGAAAAACAAGCTATCTAACTTTGTTATTTTTTTGGTGCACACATTTGTAGTTGTTGCCCATAGGGACACAATATATTAATTATGTGTGCTGCTTTTGGAATTTTTTTTATTTGCAAAATAGGCATACTGTGTATTTTAAAGGGGAGAAAGGGAGTTTTTTTCCCTCTTTTCCCCCAGCTGACTTTATACTTCCTTGGATTTGTGCACTGTTCATATATAATAAAGAAGTATCATGTTGCAGGAAAAAAAGTCTAATAAATCACAAAGAAGACTGTTTCATAGGAAACATGTTCTATATTTTGGCCATTTATACAACATATCATTCATTCAGAGACTTGTTTTTTTTATGAAAAGAACTACTAGATTTTCATCTCTCTTGTGTGTGTACTCATGCCTTTGAAAGTTTGAGTCCAAATTCTGATTATACGTTTTATGATCCCTTTTACAACCTACATTATTTCTCTTTTTTTCCTTTTACCAAAGGCTTTTTTAACACACAAAGCTAGATAGTAAATTTGATGTCTGATGTAAAGGTTCTGTTTTGCTCAATTGTAATTAATTGATTATTTGCTATGACTGAATTACTTGCATAAAGGTAGGCACACATGCTGCTGGGTTCAGTGCATGCAGAACTTTCTCTTGATTATCCAGCTGGGCTGGATCCTTTGAGAATGTCTTAATGAAAAGCAAGGAATTTCCCGCAAAGGCTTGATATTCCAACACATTTTCTGAAAAATATAAATCTGTTTCTAGTTCAGGTTCACTTAAGGGCAAGCTTTTCAAAGCTCATTTTGTCTTAAATTAGGCATGAATGTGTTCACTGCCATATCAAGAAGAGGTGAATTAGGAGCACATGTAGACAATACTCCAATATATAATAAATTAGTTTAAATTAGTGAAACTTCTTACACCAAGTTTTGCATATTGCATATGTGTATGTGCTCTACCAGAGTAGCATTATTGCATTCCTTATTATTTGTTTGTGGTCACAAGTGAGTCAAGTTGAGAAGATACAACATTTTCTAAGCCTTTGAAAATGTCATCAGTACAAATACAGTATCTAGCTAATTTGTTCAATGACTTCTTTTGGCAATCAAAACTTGCTTATTCCGTATTGTTATTATCACTATCCAATTCACCAGCCTTGTATAATCATCGCAGACCAAAGATTTTTCTTTAAAAGAAAAATTAAAAAAAACATTACATGAACAATTAAGTTTGAAATGTAACACCGTACTTCTTATTCCTGGGTTCCGATATTGCTGCCCCATCTCACATTGACTACACCTGTGCACTTTCTTTTGATGGTGCACAGTGTGAAATGTCATTTTAGATTATCTTTGGTTTATTCTTTGGGGGGATTATTCAATAAAACAGGCTTGCAGTAACCAAGTTGACCTTTTGAACTTCTGCTAGCTCTTCTTTTTTGTTGTTGGTTGGTTTTTTTGATTTGCATTTGTTTTGGTGTTTGGTTTTGGGTTTGTTTTTTTTTTTTTTTTTTTTAGTTCAGGGGGTTTTTGGTTGGTTGTTTCTTGTGGGTTTTGTGTTTGGGTTTTTGTGGGGTTTTTTGGTGTGTGTGTTTGACATACCTGGAAGACTGGTTAAACTTATCAGCTACAGGGGAAAATAAAACAAATGTGATGGCTTATAATTATAACCTGTTCTAAGGTAAATATTTTCTGCAGAAAGTCAGTTCAGCAAACAAAGAGCAGAAGAATACATACAGGCAACCATGTACCCAAGAAAAAGAGACTGATTATTACAGAAAAACATACCACTCATAAATTAGAATTGTATAACTTTTTTTTTAATTACAAAGGGGGAAATAAAAATACCAATGTTTCTCTGATTTAAAGGCAATTACTGACAAAAAAACCCAAACCCAAACCAAAGCAAAACCAAAACCCAAACAGACCAAAACCAGAAACACACACCTAAATTTTCAGTTTTATTGTCCAAGATACTTTTCATACTGGTGGGGTGTGCGGCTGGGGGTGGGTGGGGATAGAGGAAATGAGAGTTAAACACAAGACTTGGGTAGTTTGTTGAAGGTAAAGCCTTCAGCAGAGGTACACACAGACTTGAATCTAGGGAGACATAGCGTGATTCAGTATTTTACAGAAAAAGAGTGTTTTCCTTACTCAAAACTATAAGAACAGTACAGTCCTTATCTTGCAGGGTTTTTTTTTTTTTCTTTGTTTGTTTGCTTTTTGCCAGGAGGAAGACTATTATGATTGTCTCTGAGCCAGTGAGTGAGGCTGAACATCTTCCAGGAGGGAGAGGAAATAATCCAGAATTAGCTTGGGTCCAGGAAGATCTGGTGATCTGCTTTTCAACATTTTTTTTTCCAATTGTTTTTAATATTTCTTGTAATATCATCTAGATGTATACTGTTGTATGCAGTTAAGTTTCTATAGTTTTCAGAAGTGTGCTCATTAGTAGGAGAGGCCGTGAATTGCACGAGGGTGGTATAATACATACAGAAAACAGCGTGAATATGCCAGGGTTAATGCACTACAGGCTCAGAGCTTTGAGAGATTTGTCCAGCTTAACTTCTTTAAATGGTTTGCTAACCTTTCAGAGGTGCAGCAGTAGAGAAGCCCTATTAAATCCTTATTAAATCCTGTAAACCTTCGGATTGATTATTGCAGCTGAAATTTTTTCAAGAGACACATCTTTTCGGCCCCACTTCCTCAGACCTGATTTCACACTGATAGGTTTCTGTAGCATCCTTGAACCACTCATATATCTTCCTAGAATAAATTGCAATGTGTTCAGCTGACCCTAGCCATTTGCACCATACCTTGTCAGCGTAAGGCACTCTTTAAACAAACAGGATTGGGAGCCTGTGTTTAGCTGCTGGTCAAGGGAGTATCAAAATGATGGCAGAGACAAACTATCACGATCTCCAAAGTGTGTGTGCCTGAGTAGCCAAAGACTTAATGTAGGGGATATGCAGGGCCCTGTCTGGGATGGTAGTGACACGTTCTTTATTTTTTTTTTTTTTTTGGCTTGGTTACAGCATTTATAGGGAGGGATTCTAATAAAGCGTTTCCTGAACTGAGATGAGAGTCAGTAGGTCAGACTGTTCAGGGAAAGTTTTAGGTCTTCTGCAGTAGGTGTGTTTGAAGCAAGAGTCGGGCACTCACATGAATTTCAGGGCATGAACTCCCAGGAATGAAACTGAGGAAAATAAGACCTAAATTCCATTAAAAGTTTAATAGCCGGGTTGAGCAAAGCCCTATAAACTCTTTCACTTTTACCTGTACAGATCATCTAATATTCCAAAATTCCATTTGCATTTTATTGTTAGAAGACCCACTCAGACTGCAACAAGTAAATGCCTTTGTTGGAGGTGTATCTACCTTTGCATATCTGGGTTTATTTTCATAGGAGACAATCAACCAAGCTGAACTGACACACATAGCTGGGGAACTTCCTTTCCCCAAACTATTTACCTTGGTATTTCCCTTTGTAGACATCTCTTCTGTGTACAAATCCCAGGATCATTTCTGGAGATGCAATGCAGTGAACATGAGAGTGACCAGGCACCCAGTGAGAGCCACATAACCACCATTAGGATCATTGCTCTGGAATTTATTATGCAGTTACATGTAAATGCACAGACAGAATATGCAAAACCTAAGAGAACTGTCTTCCTGGACTGATGAAATTATAGCATTTCACACTTTCTGAAACCCAACAAACCAAATTATAGCCAATTTGTGTATTTATTCTGCTGTAAAAAAGCACCCATCTGGAATTATCATGGAATTGTAGAGTAATAAGAATTGGAAAGGACCTCTGGATCTGAAATGATATGCTGCTGAAGAAACATCCAACTACAAAACAAATAATCTAATTGTGAGTGAATTAACCCTTTCTGCTGCCCATTCAATGGCCGAAAGTCCAAACCATCCTTTCTCATTTGTCATGCACACATTCACTTCAGGATAGGAGCAGAGCAGGCCAGGTTGTCTGCAATGCTGTCTTCTTCAGGGCAAAACAGGGTGAGTTCTGGAATTGAGTGAGTCTGTCTGTGAAACGTAACAGAAAGCTGAGTGGCTAATCTGATTGCATCTGCTGAGGTATCACCCTGGGAAAGTGGCATTTTCTAGGGAAATAAGGAACCAAACCATTTGACCTTTTAGATGTCACTTTTAAGGTCAGTAAGAAGTCATTTGGAAACCAGGACAGCCATGAAGGACTGATGCTATATCTCCCTATGAAAGCACTTCAGAGTAAGCAACCAGCCATGTTTTTTCACTAATGTAAGTCCATGGAAAATGTGTAACTCTTACTCAACTGCAACCAACAGTCATGGAGAAATCCAAAAATAAAGAGAAAAAATGGTTGGAAATTTGTAATGTTTGACACCCTTTAAATATCAAGTAGCTGATGAAAATAGTTTAAAAAAATATTTATAAATATAAGAAATTCAGAAAATTTCTACCCAGTATGAAATATTCTTGATTATGAAGCTCATAATTTAAACTCTATGAGTGCACACTGATAAAGTCTTTTGTATTTCTCCCTCCTGCTTACTCTGCTATTTGGAAATCCAAGGGGAGAACACTTGGAGGCACAGCCATCTGTTCCTCTAAACACATCAAGTTTAATTGTGGTATTTCAGCAAATTATGATACACCACATTTCATTTTTAAAGGAAAACTCTATGGTTCATTGTGCTTTGGCAGGGACTGAACAAACTGCAAAGCAAATTTAGCCTTCACTTTAAAGGTCTTCCAAAATCGACCCTTCCCTTTTGTCTGATGTTCAATTCCTCATTGCCTGTTTGTTAGTGTCTCATATTTTTGTTGGTTTTGTTTATTTTAAAAGTTATTTTCTTCCCCAAAAGAATAAGGTGTTTTCATTGTTTTCTATCAGACTCCATTGTGAAGACAAAGTTTTGATGTGACAACTGTATCTTTTCAATTCAAAGGATGGGTTGAGGAGTAGATGAGAACAGTTGGCCCTGATGCCAAATATTAAAACATGTAAATTCATCTGGTTTCCTTTCCTCTCCTCTCCTCTCCTCTCCTCTCCTCTCCTCTCCTCTCCTCTCCTCTCCTCTCCTCTCCTCTCCTCTCCTCTCCTCTCCTCTCCTCTCTCCTCTCCTCTCCTCTCCTCTCCTCTCCTCTCCTCTCCTCTCCTCTCCTCTCCTCTCCTCTCCTCTCCTCTCCTCCTCTCCTCTCCTCTCCTCTCCTCTCCTCTCCTCTCCTCTCCTCTCCTCTCCTCTCCTCTCCTCTCCTCTCCTCTCCTCTCCTCTCCTCTCCTCTCCTCTCCTTTCCTTTCCTTTCCTTTCCTTTCCTTTCCTTTCCTTTCCTTTCCTTTCCTTTCTTTGATTTAAAGCTCCTTGAGACTTAGCTTCTATATTTGTAGACAAGAAATAGAAAAGTGATACAGAAGGAATAGAAGACTATGCTCTAACACTAAATAACATCATTAACATCATGAAGTAATTTTAGTCTCTTTTTTCCCAATTCCTAGGCTGTTCATTTTCTTGTTTATGTTCATCTTCATTCCATTTTTTTTAGAATCAAACATATTGAACCTACTAGTTTTGATAGTTTATTAACATGTCTAAGAGATTAAAAAAAATTATTCCTGCTTAACTGCACTCTTCTTTAATGAGAAGACATTGACTGTTGACTTGCTTTCTAGTGTAATTGCTTCTCAATTTTGTTTAGACACCACCTTCAGCTTTATTTTCTATTGTTATTTTCCTTTCTTTATTTTGTTTTTAATGCCCTGTGATTCACCAGTTTAGAGCCATTACCACCTTTGGAGAATCAAAGTTGTGTTTTCCTGTGGTATAGGGTCAAGCAAATACTTAACTATTGTTCAGACAAAAATTGTGGTATGTTGGGATGTACTATCTCATCTTGTATTACACTGTGAGCTTGTTTTTGTATACTGTAAGGCAGAAGATGCATGGTTTATGCCTAAGTTAAAATATAAAGCTTATGCATTGTTTCCACATACCCTCTCATTGAAGCTGTGATACAGACAGACTGCACTGTAATTAATCTGTTTTCTAGATTTATTTTTTTCTTTCTTTTGTGCTCTGGCAATTTTCATCATGCTAAGTTTCTTAATTTTCAGGGAAACAGAAAGCGTAGAATCTAAAATCTAGTAATTAATCTGTAACATCACAGGCTACTGCTTTAAAATGACAATGCATCTTTAAAAACTAAATGTTCAGTCACAGCATGTTGCAGTAAACTCACTGAAACTCAGTATCTTCTGAGAGACTTTTCAAAGCGGAGCATTTAACTGAAGTCATGTAATGACACTTAATTGGATATTGTGCTGGTTTCAGTCAATTGAAGTCATTATTAGCGTGGAGCACAAATGGAGCTGAATTTGAAAAGGTGCTCATTGAAACACTCTTCTCATAATGTCAACAGAGCATAGTGCAATCGTTGTAACTCCTGTGGCTGCTAATCTTCTGGGTCTGATTAATTGTAAACACTGATAAAAAATGTCTATTTTCAGAGGAGTGTGGCCTTGATTAATTGCTTGCATTTGTCTGAAAAACACATTTCCTAAATTGCAGAAAAACACAAACTAAGAGTATCAGCCTTGAAACAGCAGAGGGTTGACTTGCAAAAGGTAAGGTATGAGTTTCATAGAGATATGAAACACAAAAGTCTGAGTGCTCTCACTTTGCAAATCAGTAAGGAAAAATGAAGGTCACTGTTGCTTTAAAAGCTCTTTTAAAAAAGCCATTGCCAGCACAATTTGCTACTAATTGTACCTTACATCATTTATCTAAATCCTTCCCATCCTCTCCTATTTTCCATCACATTTATCCATGGCTATGCTTTCATAAGAGCCACTTTGCCTGCAGGTGGGATGGTGGGATATTAGGTACCGTTGCACCAGTGCTAGTTCTTTGACAAGTGACAGGTGGCTTGTTTCTGTCCCTGAGGGGTGGGATAATTTATCTCACCACTGAGTTCGGCCTCTGGCAGCCTAGAAAGTAAGGGCCTTGAATGTTAACTCAAATTGTGGCTGGGGATGCATAACAAGACTATCTCTGCATCCAGCACGCTGACCAGGAGGATATCCAGTCTGCAGAACAAAATGCCTCAGTATACACTTAGCTGCTACCTACTGATACAACTGGAATAAAACACTGATGTTTTGCGGCATATAAATTCCATGACATGACTCATTTGTCATAGGCCTAAATGTAAGTGTAGATGTACTATTACCTAGCAGGAAATATGCTAGACTTGATTTAAAATGTAGTGTGTGTATCAGAAATCTAAAAGTAATAATAATATAAAACTTCTTAATAATAATAAATTTATCGAGGGGAAGTGTATAACTGTTTTACAATTGTAGAAGCTCACAGAAGAGCTTACAGATTTAAGATTTACAGACAAGTATTACTCAGACCTGTGGTGATGCTTTGCAATATGCATGATTTTTACTCTTTATAGTTTCACATGAGATTAAAATGGCTTTAAAAAGTCATATTTGTATATATTTCACTTCCATCTCTTTGTTAAAAATAAGGTATCCCTATTTTATGGAAGGTTTCTGGATGTTTCCATTTTTTGCCTGAGCTGGGGATGGGAGGAAAAGATATCTTAAACATTAGTCATTAACATTAAAGCTTTCCTTTGGGATAATTAAAATAACCATGAAGTGTTTTCAGTCTGCTGTTAAAACACTCTGAATCTGCACTTTCTTTGAATGTATTGTTTTGTGTTACTGATGCTTTTGACAATAAAATGTCACCAGAGGATGGGAATTCTGTTCCTGAGTCTCAGCTTCTGTATGCCCCAGAGGGGATTATGTGGTCTTTTCTTCAGTGCCACCACAGTGCCAGCTTATGGAAAGAACTTTGATTATCACCATAATTTAATGCAAGAAAATTCAACAGTAAAAGCAAATAAACATAATCATGCCCTTGCTACAAATTGATTTCTTAAAGAAAAGGAACAAACAATTTCAATTAATTTTAACTTTATGTATGTTATTTTGTCCATGTTATTTCCTTGCTTGGAATATCCAGGAGCAAGACAAGAAAGTCTTTTTTTTCCTATGGATCCAGAAAATACCAGATTTATTAGGAAAATATTAGAAAATTCATCCTGTATGCAAAGGAAAATCCACAGTACATACTTCAGAAGTCATACTATTTACATGTCACAAAGTATTGAATTTCTAGTAGCCTGAAACAAAACTCAATCTTATTATAGGTCTGTGATCAGATCCACTGTATTTTGGGAACGTTTCATTTATTGATGAAAACTTACCTTATGAGTGTATACTGTATTCTTGCAAGTAATCATGATAACTCCAGCAGAAATATTACCACAAAGCACTGAGGCAGATACAGAGAAGAAATAAGGTGCAGTTTATAAACAACCATGACTATTTTAACTTCTAGAGCTTTTACAGAAGGATTATGGATAGTCTAAATCAAAACTAGTTTTGCTACAGCTCAGGTTGGGTCTTTCAGAGAGTTTACTGCGTGAGACAGACACTGGGGACAAAACAGCTAACTGTAGTGGTTCTTTCTGACCTTAAAATACATGGAAGAGGGAAAGCCATATACTGCCTGATACATCTATCACAAAGCTTACTGAAATGCTGAGGTCAGTGATTAAATAACACTTTCAGGCAGGAAATAAGAAAAAAAATCACACACACTACTTTTGGTTTAATTGAAGGTTACCTTTGAACACTCAGAGCATTAGAAAGAAATCCTTTTCTGGTGAGAAGCTGTGAACACTGAGTGAAACAAAGAGAACATGGAGTCTTCTCATACAGAAGAAGGGTGTGTGTGCGTGTTTGTATGTTTGTCATGTAGTCTTCTTTCCACTGCTACTTATGGATAAAATTACTAAACTTTTTGTTTGTACGTTTGTCATGTAGTCTTCTTTCCACTGCTACTTATGGATAAAATTACTAAACTCTTTTCAAACAATTTTTAAATTTGACATTATTTTTGAAACGATAAAATTGCAGTTCAACTTATCCTCATAATATGTAAATAAAATATTCTCCCTTAAATACTTCTGAATTCTCTAAACTTACCTTGCATGAGTCATTGAAACTGATTTATACTGATTATTTTAAAGGAATAATACATTATTTTCATATCATTTTAATACTAAGAACTAAATGTCCGGTAAAATAAATACAACTAAAACTAATAATAAAGAATGAGTATTAATGACATGTTCTTCCAAATAATGATTGAAAAATTCTTCCAATTTGCCCATTCTTCACTCAAATAAACAAACGAAAAAGTATTTTGGGTTATTTACTTGTTTGCTTAGTGTATTGCACATAGTAAGCAAAAATGGTGAATTCACTATATGATAAGAAAATGTGATGAGTATATTTAACGACAAAGTAATAAATCTAAAGTTTAATAGATAGAATGAAAGCTTTTCTAGCATGTGCAAGCAGGATGCTTTCATATCAATCTTGGCTGCCAAGAAGAAAAAAAGCAAAGAAAACCTATTATATAGTCTGTGGCTATATGAGTGCAGATATGCACAAATATTTCCCAAAGAGAAAGGTTCCTCAGCTTTGCTTCCATTAATGAGTATAATTTTAAAAAGTCATTATGTAGCTAGCAGTGTGTGCACTAATAAATACTAAATAATTCAGCACAAAGTTGGTGTTTAGATGTTCTACTTCATTTCTGATCTGGATTTCATTAGTTCTTTTAACTCATCCTTTCCTCTGAATACGGGAGGATTATTGCCCGATTATTGCCCGCCTATTAATAAGTACCTTTAGAAGACTAAAGTGTGTCAAGAGATTTTTTTTGTTGTTTTTTTTTGAGCAAAGGATTGAGTGTCTGACAAGGGCTGAGAACCAAACAGGTTCTTTGAGTAAGTTCTAAATAATTTTCCCCCTCAGACTCTATCATTTTTACACTTTTGATGCCTGAATGGTGTCTTTGCTTTATTGCTTTTTAAAGCTTCTTGTATGCAGATTTAAAATAAATCTTCCCGGTTTTTTCAGCAAGAAATTTCAGTTATTGTCCTCACAACATACTTACAGGTAGTTAAGAAGGTCTTGAATCAGCTTTACTGTTGCTACAATATTTCCTAGATTCATAGAATTGTAGAATATCTCAAGTCAGAAGGCACCCATAAGGATCATCAAGTCCAACTCCCTGCTTCTCACAGGAATTCCTAAAACTAAACCATACGATTTAAAGTGTTATCCAGCCACTCCTTGAACTCTTGACAGGTCTGGTGCCATGACCACTTCCCTGGGGAGGCTGTTCCAGTGACTAACCTACCCACTGTAGAGCCTTTTCCTTGTGTCTAATCTGAACTTCCCCTAACTAAGCTTCATTCCATTTTCTCATGTCGTATCAGTGGTCACCAGAAAGAGGTCAGCCCCTTCCCAGCCAGTGCTCCCCTTGACGAAGATGTAGACTGTGATGAGGTCATCCTCAGCCTTCTCTTCTCCACGTGGAACAAAGCAAGTGACCGAAGCCACCGCTTTTGTCTTGCCCTCGAGACCTTTCACTGTCTTGGTCGCCCTCTTCTGGACACACTCTAATAGTGTGAAGGCTTTTCTGCACTGTTACATTGTTATAAAAGAATGACAGAAACATTTAGGTTGGAAAAGACCTTTGTCTTTCATCAAGTCCAACCCTTAACCCAGGGCTGCGAAGTCCACCACCAGACCATGTTGTCAAGCACTGCATCTATGCTTAATAGTTACACTATTTCTTGAACAGGTTCAAAACAGGAATAAAGTTTAATTAAAACAAATCCAAGAAAGTATTTCATGTTAAAACACTGTAAAAGATTAACTTTTTCCCAGCTGACCATGTATGAAATTAATGAATGGACTAGCTGATTACCACTTGAGTAGTATCCCATTCACAAAAATAGAGTACCTCTGGAGGTACTAAATAACATACTTACTAATTTATTTCATCACAATATGAGAAGGAAAAAGAATAAGGTCTGGCCTCATTTGAGTGGAAGAAAAGGTCATGATCTGTATTACATTTCTCTTCTAGATGACTGAGGTATGACACTGTTCTGAGGTTTACAAACTCCTGTTTCTTCTGAACAGAACTTCACTCATCTATATCTAACAAAAATGGTCTTCTATATCTAATAAGAAAAGATGGACTGATGTGCTACAGAATATTAATACCTTCACAAAGATCCCTTTCCATTTTTTTTTTTTTTTTTTTTTTTTTTTTTTGGTATGACATGAATTCTTTTTTGATCCAAAAAACCTTCATGGATAAAGTGCTGTGGTTGCACAGTCTCAAAGATCAAGCCACATCAATTTGAATATGCAGAATTGGAGGTTAAATGCCTAATTCAATGTGGGTTATCTCAGATCTCCAGATATAGCCAAACCCTGCATTATCCTGAGGCTGGTTCACCACAGAAATCTCATTTTCACTGCTTATATCCTGCAGAGACATTTCTTTTCCCCACAATACCAATACTGAGTGGTGACATTCTGAAAACTTTTTTGAAAGTCACCATTTTAACCTGCTTAATTGCAAAGACAGATATTAGGTCTTCCACAGATTTTTAGGCTCAAAAGCCATATTTTGTAATTTCAATCACGGGATGAAGCTAAGTACCGTGAACATTATTAATATTGTCCCACCTTGGATCATAGTCTGTTAGCTTTTTCACTTATTAATGAAATAGCAAGGTCATTCTTTGTGTGTGTATGCTCCAACAATGCAAAAGGAGTACCCATTGTCCACAGCTGCTTTGTTGCATAAGGAAAAATGGAGCAGTTACCAATTACATTAAAATACAGCTTCAGTTCATGTAGGTCAAGGTAGGTCCAATAACTTAAATCGAACTATATCATTTTACAGCAATAACGAATCTCAGGTACTATGTTTTTTGTGTGAGAAGTCATATGCGTATAGGTGTTGCAAGGAATTGCAGTATTATAATCCCCATGGCAACATTAACATGATCACACTACACCTATGGTTTGTGGTATTTTGGGTTACTGGCCACACTGAGAAAGGCTTTCATGCAGATTGTGCAGTGTAGCTATTACATCAGAATTTTTCTTTGCATGGAAATACAAACATTTTAATTTTCTGACAGCTGTATATTTTAAATTTGTAACAATTTCTGTATTAATGTTAAGTATTTTCATGAAATTTCTAAGAAAAGGAAAATGGAGATGGGAAAGAAGACAGTTATGAAAAGAAGGAAAAGAAAAAGGAATTAGATACATGTTTCATTTCAAAACCATGAGTAAATAAGCTCCCTGAGACTGCGTGAAACATGCAGATGCCAATACCAGCCCAGGTGACCTAGGCAGCTTCTTCTCTGTCCTTTATGTGTTCACATGGTGAAATCTGTTTGTAGTCCTGCAATTCTTCCTGCAGTTGACATTGTAAGGAATTTCTACTGTCATATTGCTAACACAAAAAAATATAACTACATCATGTGATTGTAAGAGGCTAACACACAACAAGATGTCTTTGATGTGCAGCAGGAGCTGGTTCCTCTGACTGTCTGCTTTATTGTTGGCACTGGCTGAAGCACAAAGGATTTCTTCATTTATCAGCTGCACTTGTTTTGTAAGCCTCCCAATCATTCCAATGAAGGGAAAAGTAAATGTGAATACTGCCGTCGTACTTCAGAACAAAAAATGGTAGAAAATTGGGGCAAGGGGAGGGGGGAGTGCTGTGGTTTGGTTTTCCTACAGAAATCATAATAAATTTCCTACAGAAATCATAATAGAATAAATTAAGGGCCATCCAGTGAAGTATGTTTTCGCCCATAATCATCAGATGATTATGAAAAAGAATGTATGTAACAATTAAGGATGTTGATCAGAATATATTTTCTCATTTGAGGCCATTCTGCCCTCCAAGCCTTTCTGACAGATGCAGCATTTAGCCCCTTTGTACATGCAGGACTTAAAAAGGTGAATTCCAAAACCTGTGACAATGTTTATCCACTCACAGTGATGGAAACTTGTGTGGAGGTTGTTGCTGCTATCATGTTCTTGGCTTTAAGATGTTTAAACCATTGCAGCATGTCAGACCATATCTGCAAAATACGGACATGCCATTTCTTGTCTTTAATAACCTGTGGATCATTATGTTGCATCTGTCAGGATCACACAATCTGTAATTTGCACGATGACCTCTTCATTAAGTTAAACCTATTTCTATGTATTCAATGGGGGTTTTAAAAAAATATTTTCAGTGCTTTGTTCTGTGTTTCACTGTACTTATGTCTGAAGAGAACAGAGAGGTTTTGTACTCTGATTTTTTTCCTGAAAACTTAGATTTAGCAAAAAATCTTTTACGAAGTATGTTTTTCATATCTCCTTATGGAACTTTGTATAGGCTTTCTTTACATAACCACAGTGCTTGTATTCCAGTCATTCTTCCCTCCTTCAGTTTCTATGTTTTCCAACATAATCAGATTATGATTAATGAGTGTAACCTTAATTCAAGTAGGAGATAAAAAATGCCAAGTATCCAAAATGAGTTGAAGCAGTCTGTGTATCAGCTTCAAACATACTCAGCTGCTTCTGTAGGCATTAATTGTTGTGTTGGTCTTTTTAGCTTCTATACTAATGTGCTTGTAACATTGAGAGGAATATGATGCCAGGAAGATAATGCATGAACAATTTTTGTAGGCTTTTCTTTCCAGCTTAGAAAATTCCCTCATCGTTAACATAAATCCACCCCTAGTCTTTGCCTCCTGCTTGTCATCAATGTCATTTGCATTAGTCACGGGCATGGTACTATATCATAGAAGGCAGTGACTACCATCTAAACACTGTGGACAGATGGCCTTTAAAAAGGTGTGCAGCAGGGAATTTAAGTGCTTTTTCTGAGGAAATCTGGAAATCTTCACAGCTGAAAGCAAACAATGCAGCAGTTCTGAAAATCAACATTTCCAGTTTGGGAACTGTCAAGAGCTGACTGGCTTAAGGTATAGGAAGCAGACAAAATCTGAGGAATGCCAGAAGAACAACTCAAAATATTATTGCAATGCCACCCACAAATGTTAGCAGAATAATTGTGTTTCCCTGTGTCTGAAAGTGATGTTTCTTACCTTAGGGACAGAGTGCTGTGAGGAGTGTGCTCTTCCCAATCTCTGCAGGGAAGCGAGTTATTTCCAAAGAGGGCTGACATAATTTGAAACTGTTTGTTTCTGTCCTTGGGGAAGTTTGTTTGTCTTGTGGCAATGAGAAAGTCCTTGAGGCATCTGAGTGACTGATTGGAGTTATGTCCCCAAGGGTCCTATGGAAGGACCCAGTGGAGAGCACTCCAGGAGTGCTAGAGAGTGTGACTAATGGGGATCCTGCAGGTCACTCTCTTAAGCTCTTTATAATTCATTACTGGGGTGAAATAGCAGCTTCTGTAGTTAGCCTCTGCCAGTGTATGATCTATACATTTGGGAAGCTGGGGAAGGTCTGAGCTCACATGCAGGAGACATTTAAAAAACCCTTTTCTGACAGTCATTTGTATGCCTCCATCTTTTAGGTCTTTCCCTAAGCACTTGGTGAGACTCTTAGGAAAAGATTTGCTTTGAACAGTTGAAGACAATTTGGAAATAAATATTTTCGGTTTGCTTTATTATTTCCTCATGAAAAATTATTAGATACTGGAAACTGCAGGCTTGGTTGTTGGTAGTTCAATGGCCAGAACCAGGAGCTCAGCTCCTCCAAATGCAGCCATGTATCTAAGTACTTTAAGCATTACTAAAGCTATCTAGCATGAGCCCAAATTTGTGCCTTTCCCTTCTAACTCCCTGGTACTCTGTTGCAAATGAGTGTTTCAAAATGCCAACTCACATTCACATTATGCATTTCACTATTTCAACACTCCATCTAAACCAGGGATAGTTTCAAATTGCCTGCCTTTCCGTTTCCACCTATGGAGTTACCGAGATTGCATGCTATTTCATAAATTAACAACAGTTTCTAACCTGCTGATTCATTTGCAAGGGTGAAAGGTGAATGTTCAATGATTTCCACCACAGTTAACATAAACATTGACCTGACTGACTGCAGTGCTCCCTCTGTGCCATAACATAGCCACAGATTTATTGTTCCTGCCCTAGCTTTGCTCCAGACACCTGATTAAAAACCCCAGACCAATGTCTGCTTTTATCTGCTTACTTTGATATTCACTTTGGAACACTTTACCAGGACTATACTCATGCTTCCCTGCTGCTCACATGCTTTGTGGCGTTTATTGTCTGAGTTTTCCTCTCAGTGTGGCACCACGGTCTAACTGCGTAACATACCTTCTGCATGCAAGGATAATCCACGTCTTCCTCATCACTCTGCTAGTTTAGGTATGCTTTCTATAGTGTTGTGGATATAATAGGAAAAAAAACAATCACAGGAGTTGCTGGGATTTTCAAGGTGCCTCAGAAGACTAATAAAATTCACCATATGTTTCTTCTATCTGCCCTAAACCAGGCTTCAGTCCTTAAATCCATGCAAGAAACTGAAGTTTTAGTGATATGATGTCATCTAGATGACTAGTTTACTAGAGTTATTGCTATTAATCACGGGTTACTAATAGTCTGTTTAAAACCACATGGGACACAGGACTAGTACAAAAATGTTTATTAGGAAAAATGACTTTTCAGAAGTAAAGACTTACTGAACTTGCATGACTTGAAAAAAAGAAAAAAAGGAGAAATTGAACTACTCAGTATTTCTTAAAACGCAGGCCCTTTCAAATAAATGACAGGGTTTAATGTTAATCTCATTATCCATACAAAAATTCTAAGAATAAAAGGCATTGCAATGTCTAAGAAAGGAAGGAATTTATTCAAAAATGGATACATGACAATATTCATTTTCAATCTTTACATATGTTTTTTCAGTCTTTGCAATTTCATGTGTTTTAATATTACTTCAAAAATTCCATTATCTATCTGTGCCTGTCTTTAGTTTTCAAGAGTTTGATATGACATTAATCACAGAACAGAAACTTCCAGGTCTGATACAAATTCCTTTGCTGGAGCAAAGCCAGATCTGCAAAGATTGATATAATAAAAATATGGAATAATTTAAAATGTTTTGGTTTAGTAGTAGAAAATAGCTTCGTCTAAGACCTGGAAGCATTATTAATTAACATTACTTCCACTCCTGAATGTTAAAAGGCTGTATATGGATTCAGCAGTTATATGAGTCTAAGAGGAAAAAACAAGACCATCTATAAACAGAAAGAAGCTAAAATGCTTGCAGCACTTCTAACTGCCTTTATTCTTCAGGGGCTACAGTAAGCTGATAAACACCACTGATCAGATTTTTTTTCTTCATGTACAGCTGGGGTATTTTTGATTCATTATAGTCTTCAAATCTTTCTGTGAAATGTTTACCTTTCATATATGACATGGATAGCAAACTGGAAGGTGACCTGTGTATCTGGAGGTATTTTCAAAGACAGTAAACATTGGCTTTTCAGGTCTATAGAAATCACACAGTTTTAACATTCTAAAAATGGTAGCAAGGTGAAGTCGTCTTTTAGAGATTTTGAAAGTCAAAGAATTTTAAATTTGAAAATCCCTGTGAATGCAAAATGTGTCATAATTTTTATCCCCTTGATCAGCTCACATAAGAGCTACACCAGAAATAATGTTAACCACAAGGATATTTTAAATTATTCCTAACACAAATTAACAAATACCTGCATTAAGATACCTCTTTATTGTACTAAACACTGAGTTCAAACTGATAATCATGAACAATACATTCACTTATATATCATGAGTTCTTTTACGTTAGAAAATCTAACATACTTTTTCCCTTGACTCTCTAAGATGATCTTGTGGCGGGGTGGGGTGGGGGAGGAGTGGAGCAGAGCATCAGGGGAGTGCAGGGAAGAGCTGAGTAAGATCTTTTTGTGCCTGTAGTGATAAAAGGAGACTTTGTGGTCCTATGTAGCAGCCCAGGTGTAAGAAAAGTCATTGCAATAGTAACAGGTTCATGTCTATGGAGGCCAAAGCAGTTGTCCAAACTTCTTTTGATAGAAAGCAGTGTATTTGATAAAACTGGATATCTGATGAATTTGTGCTTTCCAGAACATGCTTTGCATAGTCACAACATACTTAAGAATTAAGAACATTTCTGCTTATTAAATAACTAACTTTTTTTTAAAAAAAAGGTCAATGTTTTGAAGTAGTATTTTTTCTTTACTGCCTTTTACAACATTTCCTTTATCATGTTCTGGTATCTTATGTCCAAGACAACTTTATTTAATTGTCTTTTTATTTCCCTTTTTCATTCCTACCCACTGAAAAACAACAGTATGTTTTAAGGGATGTAAATGCAGGAAGAAAACAGGAAAACTCACTCTTGTGTGTCCTTCACCTGACTAGGGAGGGAGCAACAAACCTTTGTTGGTACTCCCTAAGCCGAATGGGTGTAGGTATTTTAGATATTCATACAAATCATACCATTTCCCAGCCATGCCATGGAGACTTTAGAGGGAACTTAAAACAAAACCCTCTGTAATTTCATCAGTCAGTTTCAAAATTTTGCTTCTTAAAAGTGGCACCATGTTATCTCATCTTGTTTGGACAACCCATTGAACAGGCTACAATGACAGTCTGGTGAGTGTGGTACTGAAAAAATCCGTGTTCAAATTTAATGCTAATCTAAGCACTCTAAAACTTGGTGTTCTCACAGCATGGCAGAGGGACAAGCTGGGGCGGGGGGAGAGGAAAGAACGTAGGTCATGTTGAAGGATCAAGAAGAGGTTTCACATTCTTGGCATATACCATATGAGCTTTAGAGTTTACTATATCACTGTTGTAACAGCTGTAGTTGGCTGAAAACACCAAGAACTGCAAATAATTTTCATATTGTGCTAATAAGACCTGAGCTATGAAGCTCTTTTATAAACTGCAAAACAGAATATGTATTACTTAACAGATAGGAACAGGCTGAGCTTTACACTTATAACCCTACTGGGTTCAGCAGAACAAATATAATTATTATTGTCTAGAATGGAGCAGTGCTCTTAAAGTTAAGTGGTCAAATCACCAAGTCTTCATCTCTGAAGTACTCAGTTTCATAATACTGATCACATCTAATCAACCAGGCAGAATAAATAGCATGGGATAGCCTCATCTAACTACAATAGCTCTGCTAGGTGTAGCTCCATCAATATTTCAAAATGAAAGTTGACACATGAACCCAAAGAACTTATTTTGATCTCCCAGGTTAGGACTCTCATACTTTTCCTATTTGCTGAATAAAATACAGAAATGCCAGCATATTTTGTACTTTATATGAACTGAAGTAGGTGTTTTAGTATCCAGATGGCTACAGACAGTTGTTTATCTTAGGTAAAATCTTGTGCACTTCTATGGGTGAGAGCATTACATTAAAAAAAAAAAAAAAGGAGGGGAAGGGAAGGGAAGGGAAGGGAAGGGAAGGGAAGGGAAGGGAAGGGAAGGGAAGGGAAGGGAAGGGAAGGGAAGGGAAGGGAAGGGAAGGGAAGGGAAGGGAAGGGAAGGGAAGGGAAGGGAAGGGAAAAGGGAAGGGAAGGGAAGGGAAAAGGGAAAGGAAGGGAAGGAAAAGGAAGGGAAAGGAAAAGAGGAGGGAAGGCAATCAAGTACAGCAAGCATAAGACACTATTTATTTCTTCCTTGGCACTAATGGAATACTTTTACTTTATACAAATAAAATACTAATAAAAAGAAAATGTGGGGGTTTTTTTCCATAAGGAATACAGTGGTAGTATCAGATTTGTTTGCTTTCTTTCCTCTCCCTATGAATATAAAGAAGTTGAGACACATTTTACAACATAGAGACAGTATTACAAAAATAATATCTGTTCAGTGGATGCATAGATGCATCTTATATCTCAGTAGTACACAAAAGTGTATCTGTAATGTAAAATGTTCTAACTTTTCAAAGGAAAACTGTTTATACTGGTTGAAAATGTCAAAACAATTCATCTTGACATTTTACTTTTTTTTCTTTTTTTTTCTGAATTTCTTTGTTTCATGAACATTTTCAGTATCATACACCTTAATACTCTTTTAGGTTTAAAACATGTTGAAATATTAGGACAGAAATTCCATCCTTTGAATATTTCTACTGAGCTTGATAATAGCAATGGGCAACTTCAATTTTGTCTTCCCAACAGAATTGTCAGTATTGTTAGTGGGAGTAATACAATGAATATTTCCAGATCTGGGTACATATATTGCTCTCAGGTGTTGATCAGTTACAAAACCATGCATGCTGTCATATAGAATGCAATATCAAGGAATAAGGGTCTACAGCACAGCATTTTTTTTTTATTTTTGGGGGTTTTAATGTGGGTTTTTTTTGACATCATGAGCTCCTTTCTAAGTTTACTGGCCCCTTAGCATATTTGGAAGAATGATTTTGTTTCATAGTAAGTAAACTTTACTGATTTACTGGCCATTTGTGCAAGCAAGAAGGCATAAAAACCTGGTTCTACTAGTAAGTACAAAAACTATGGGGAATGTACACCTAAAAGAAGAAAAAAACTTAGAAAGCAGTTTATATTTGAAGGCAAAAAAATAATTAGAGGGTTATGAAAGTAGCTAATTTATATACTGGTGAATATGTGGCTTTATGTTTAAGAGTAGAATCAATTGTCTGAAAAATTACTCCTTTTTCTTTTCCACTTTAATTTTGTTTGATAAAGGTAAGACGAAAAGAATTTATAACAAATTTTATGATTAGTGTTACTACCTTCTGCCTTGGTATGTCACTAAAATGCCTTGTCTGTTGGTAGTGAGAGTTGGATCACCATGATCTCTGATATCTATACAGAGACAATATACCGGAAAATTAGCTCTGCTTTTTCTACTGACCAACGATGCAAGTTAGGGCAAGTGGGGAAAACTTATGTTGAGAAAGAATCCCTAAGGATCTCACCCTTTATTTGATGCTGATTCTGTGTTAGGGGATATCCCAATACTCATTGCAAGACTCTAGTAACTTTACAGTGGAGTCACCCTTGCATGCTTGCCAACAATGTCAAATTGCTCAAGACATACAATTTCTAGTGCAGTAGCACACTTGCCTTGTCTTAGTCTGCCACACAAACTGCTAAGATCTGATCTACAGTTTTACTAAGCAATTAAGAAAAGTGTATTAACAGTACCAATTAAATGATATCATCCCCATGTTATTTCATAACAGATCAACAGCTAATGCTGTGCGCTCTTAGCTGATCAGAGCAGCTAAGCCTATTTCCTGGGGCCTCCACAAAAGCTCATTCTGTGCATTCATGTATCTGCAGTCAGGTTCACATCAAACTTCACTCACTTTTCTCTGTTTAGTTGTTTTAATCTACTAAAAAACATTTCATGTACCACAACCAAGCCTGATTCACTTAGCTCTTGTTCGGGGCTGACAGAGTAATTTTCGTTTGACCATAACATAAAAACAGCCGAATCTTATGAAAAGTTACAGTATCAATGCACCTCCATCATCCAGTTTTGAATGGTTTTACCCCTTGTAACTCTTGAGGGGCAGTTGCCTATATCAATCTCCATCTAAGGAAAATGACTTCTCAACTTTAGAATACTGCCAGCCTGCAAGGAAAGCCAGCATGAAACCTTGCAAACTTGAGGAAACATCTTAGGAATTTAAAGCTAGTCATTGTTACTTCAGCAATGACACCATATCAGAGGCAACAAGCAAACTGTAACCAAAAAAATTTAAGAATTAAAAGTTTCCTTTCCAGGGAGTAGAATAATGTTTGCAGGACTAACTAGCTGTAAACTTCCCTAAGGGGTTGAAAGAGAGCAGTGTGGTACATAGCAACACTCAAACTGGCTGAGCAGCTGGGTGTAACACCAAGCTCTTTTGCTGTTAACATTCATGATGAACTCAAAAGAGCTACAAGAAGGGATCTAGCAACAGCAAGCTCAAAGGAATAAAAGTCAGACACAGCTCCCTGAATCAGGCAAAATGATAAATAAAGCTCTGCTTTGAACTATTTTTGAGCATTCCTATATGTAGGATCACTGGCATTGAGAAAAAAGATAAATCTCTTAAGAAATGGAAAGGAGTAATTTTGTTTTAATTTAGGACCTATCAGCAATGCAATGTCTAGTACACAAAGAAATTACATGTAGTTGTCAGTAATTTATCTAGAATATGTTTCTTTACATTGCTTCTAAAAATAAGAGGGAAGAAAAAAATATTTTTCACATTTTGTATATCATATCACTATACAACACTGATTATGACCTGAGAACAGAAAGACAAAAAGATTTAGGATACTTCAGCAGATTTTGTTAGCCTAAGAAAGCAGACAGGCAAAGAAGCTAAGGAGCAAAGGAAACAGAATAGAATTGCTTTAAGTGCAAAAAGAACTATGGCATGTTTTGTAGGAACATGATTTGGAAATTATTATTATAGTGTCACTGACATTTTTATTATGAACACCTATTTCCACTGCTTCATAACTCAGAAAAAGGCATTTGCTCTAGGCTAAACTAGTAGAAGGGGTCTCAGCCTGGGAAAATATGTTCTGGTGTGTGTGCGCACGTGTGTGCAAAATGCAAAAAAGGAAAGAAAGAAGTTCCAAGAATACAAAAATATATGGGAAGTTTCTTTATATGGTATATTCTTTCTTACTTAACTAAATGATCACCTGTATTATCTAAAAAAAGGTAACTGGAATTGTTTTGTCTACTCATTATGATGATTATAATTTATTTAAGTTGTAGCAACTAAAGGATTCAGACAAGACTGGTTATTGTGACAGAATTACTATATATGGTGTTGCTAACTATAAAGTATATCTGTAGCTGTAGGTTTCTACTATATTGATTTCTGAACTCCTAAGGCATTTTGCATTGTATTGCAGATCCCCATAAAAACCTCATACATGTGTATTACCCTATATTGTATATAAACTTGCTTATCTTAGTCGTCTCCCTTGGATCACAAAAGGATTAAAGCGTGGGTCCCAGAGGTCCATAAACCACAAACATTATTTGGCTTATTGGCTGCTGTTCCTTGGACTACCACTAGCCAAGTAAGTTATAAACTTTGCTCAGTATTCTACCTTTTCTTACTTTTAATGTCTAAATGAAGTGATTGAAGTTCAGATTCCATTGAAGTCAGTAACACTGTCAAGCAATTGACAGATTCATCTAGGCAGTGTGATTTTGGATCAACAGCACCAGCTTGGCCAACCTGCAGATGCACAGTACGTCCAGCCTAGCGACACGCACCAGACATGCCATGTGCTTTCAGGGTCACATACAACTTCTGTGCCAGAACTGTAGGAACAAGCTGTATTCTCTGCATTTTTGGTGTTGGACAATGCAGTTGAGCTACTCATTTGATTAAGCCATCAGTTGTCCAGATAAATTACTCTGGAAAAAGAAAAAACCTGTCCAGGAAAACCTTCTAATTATAGCTAAAATTATGCTATTAATAAGTGTTGTTCCCATAGGAGTGGGAATATGTGTATACATTCTCTAATCTCTTACATCAGTTTTGGCTCCTACGCTTTTTCAGATGGAAGTAAAAGAAGCTTTATAAGATAATGAAGGAAAATGAATTATTATAGATAGAACTCATTTATGACTTGGAAAACATATTAGTAAGCTGAATTAAAGGAATTATTTGGATTAGTATTAGAAAAATATACAGAACAAAGGCTGACAGTGCAGTTAGTGGCACAAAACTAACATGTTGTAATGTTCTTTGCAGGAGTATTGTTTCTCTCAGTAGATATCAGTGTCTTATCCTGAAAACTTCACATATACACAGAGTATTCAACAGATTTTCCTTTCTGAAGGAGCTTATGACAACAAAACCTATGGATACCTTACAGAGCACGGGGAGTTTTACACCTGGTTAATTAAAGTACCTAGTTTCACATGGAACAACTGTTGGTAATGGATTTTGCAACAAACTAAGTGCATCCAAACCTTAGCAGTTTCAGTGGCAGGATGTGTGTGGGGGAATCTTTCTAATTTCTCTGTGTTTTTCTGAATATTGTGAAGAATATGAAAAGGTGAAAGTATAAGTTTACAGAAGCCTTTTAAAATTAATCAGTTTTAAGGATTCTGGAAGTAGGCAAATGAATTGCATAACCAAAGTGCTCTCCTAGACCTCAGACTCTGACAACAGGCACACAGGTAAGGCAGGGTTGTGCAGAACTAAAAGACAGACTAAATGGCCAGCAACAATTCTATTTATAAACTCATGTGTTTCTAGCATAATTATTGTGGGCAGGCTGTGGATATCACCATGCATTTCTGCAAAGAAGACTCAAAAATATTTTTGTCCTACTTTGAACTGAGCTGGGTAAGGAGAGAGGAGACCTGGTCCACTCAGCTCTGAAGATCTTCACTCCTGCTCACCTGCACTTAACGTTTGTCTCTCATTGTAATGAGAGTCAGGTTTGTCAGGTTACACCAATTATTTTTTTCTTTGTCTGTTCCTTGGTTATCCGATCAAAGTGCTCTTACCAGCTGCAGTTCTGACAGCAGCTTAAACAGCAGCCTGACCTGGGAAGCGAGAGAAGCAGTCTCTCAGTCGGTAAAGCCTAAGTCATCCCACTGTTATTAGCAGCTGTAATGGCACTAGCTGATATGGCTCCCAGCTGCACTTTGGGCAAGAGACAACTGTGTTGCTTGGATTGACTGCACATCTACAGTGCAGAAGAGAGTGAGAGAGAGAAAGAAAAAGAAAGAGGTAAAGGGAAAAAAGGGGGGGAGGGAGGGCTGAAAAGGCAGGGGAAGAGGGGAAGAAAGGGAGAAGAAAAGGAAAAGTAGGAAAGGAAAGGCAAAAAGGGAAAGAACTCAAGAAGGAAAAAAGGGGAGAAAGATGGAAAGAATAAAGGACAAATATACTTACAGGACGTATTTTTTCTAAATCATAGTTTTATGATTTTCTTTTTTTTTTTTTTTTTTATTGGGGTAGGATGGAGTGGGGTGGGGGGAGGGCAGAGGAGGTTTCCTTCCTCCTTGCTACTCTCTTTAGTCTTATTCTTTCTGGTTTTTAATTTTCTTTCCTAAATGAGCTCCTTGCCCATGTACACACAAGTCCTGAAGTACAAAAAAAGGGCTCTTCCTCTAAGTGACATCAGAAGCAGTTAGCTTAATCCAACCTTAGATGGATCCAGCTTTTTCTGTAGAAAACTTGTGCTGTCTTTTTTGGTCAAGATTGGAATTCAACTAGCTTTTCCATTTGAATTATCTCTCAGAATGTGTGCTGCAGAAGACTCTATAGGATATGTGAGGAAAGCAGAAGATGTTAGCACTGCACTTTCTCTGTACTGTGCTGTTCAGGTAGATGATACAAGGCAGCCACAATCAAAGCATATGGGAAGTATTAGCCTAATGCAATTTCCCATAGTAGGTGCACCTGTCGTGTAAGGCAGTGTTTTACCTGTATGACAGCATATTACCAGCTGTTAAATCAATATTTTTGCAGCAACAGAATTTTTAACCAGAGGTGATTTCCAAAATTGTTGCATGTCATTACATGGCAATTTGGGGTAAGAAAGAACTGGCTGTGCTAAAATGTTTTAAATTCTGGTGGAATTCTGCAGACAGCCTACATTGCAGCTTTTTGGACTCTGAGGTTTAGAACAGAGAATGAAACCACTGCATGAAAGTCACACTAAACATCTCTAATCAGCCACAGCTTGTAATTAGGCAAACAGCTAATCACATAAGTATCTTTGTGTTGTTTCTCTCCATTGGCCTGTAAGCCTCAGTGGAAGCTTGTTGTATTTATTGGGTAGCAAATCAAGCTTCAAGCAACAACGTGTTTTTTAATTCTGTATTACAATTTCAAAGCAACTGTTTTTTCAGGTAATACAATTCCCTGCTATTCTCCTATGGCAGTGGTGCTGCCTTGCAAGCTGAATGTTAAAAGAAAAAGCTCTCTGTCTGGCAGGAAGGTGGCTTTTTTGTTTAGTGTGTTTTGGTTTTTTTTTTTTCCCCACCTTTTTTTCTCCTTACCTCTTCAAACTATTTAGAAATTATAGTGAAAGGTTTCTGTGCTTCAAAAGTGAAGGAGGGTGTTTTGTCAGTGGCCAGAATATATAAATTTCCTATAAAGAATCAATGGTGGCTAAGTGATGATGATAGCTGACTTGACTTAGATGAAAATGCTTTAAAGCATCAGAAAGGATGTTGATAATTTTGAGGGGTTTCAAAGAAGCCCTGTGTGCATGATTAAAGGATTGGAACACATATCTTAGAATGAAAGACTCCAATAGGTCCATTTACTTAGTTTATCAAAAAAGGACATCAAAGGGTAAATTGATCACAGTCCCTGAACAGGTACTCATGAGAAGAACTACTTCTTGAAATGGACTCCTCAGTTTATCAGCCGGTAAGGATCAGTGAATGGAAGCTGAAAAATTCAAACTAATTATAAAATAGGTTTTGAACTCACATATTTTGATATAAAGAATGCATGAAATCCTAGCTAAATATCACCATTTCTCCAGTAAACAAATTCAGGCAAAAATAAGGTGGAATTAGCTAATAATGAGTGTAGTTAACTGCTGGAACAAAAATAGTAGATTCTCCATCCTGGGAAAGACGCCATGTGGCTTTAGAGTACAAACTATTTCAACACAAAATATATTTTGGAGAGCCTTATGGTTTGAAGTACAGTGAAATTCAGAGTAATTGACCACAGCACTCCTTTGTGGCCTTACAGTGAAGCTGTGAATTTAACCATGTGATCTGGTTATCCTTTTTTCCTTATTCCATACTCTTTGATAAAAGCACAGTACTTTCTGTTCTCTTTTCTTCAGGTTACCTCCTGATCATGATAACTATAAGAAAGTGAACATCTGATTTAACTGAGGTCAGCTTGTCCATGCAGAACTAGGTCTATCATCCTTAAGACAGGGAACAATGTTCTCCTAAGTTTCCACAGCATCGGGTACATGAAGCACATATATCCTAAGTGGGCCACTTGTCTGTGGCCACAGTATAAACTGATGAAGAAAAAATGGTATTTGCAAAACCAGAAAGATTTATACTGGGTGGTTTAAAACTACCTTTTGTCTTTAAAACTATGTTGAGCATCTGTCTGAAATTAAAAATGCAGTAAGAGATTTCTGTCATAAGGAGACAGGCTTAAAAAATTATAAATCTCTTTCATAGGTATTCAAATGCTTGTTATGTTAAAAATATCTGTGTTATCAGAAGCAATATTTTAAATTACTGTTTTAATAATTAATTAGTAAACAGCAATGGAGAAATGGAAATAGGAAAACAGAGAAAGTCTGCACTAGTGATATTTTTATATATTTACACTTAGCAAAAAAGGCCAGACGCAACATCCCAGAAAAGTAGAAAAAAGAAGGGTGCACTGGGGAAAGGTTTCAACACCTAAAACTCTATGTTTGTGTCACAATTAAGATACCTTCATCAATGATTAGAAAACAGAAGTTCTACCTGTATATTCATTTTCCTACTCTAACGTTGCGGGGGGGAAAAGAACCCTCATTAGTCCTTTTCAAAGCCTGGGGATACACATAGCAAAACAAACAAATAAAAATAAAAACTTTTCATTTGTTACTAGATACAAGAGTCAAAAGTAGATTTAGAAAGATGAGCAAGCTGAATAGAAATGGAGAAAGAGGGAAAAACACTAACAGAAAAGAAAATAAACAATAAAGACAGAAAAGGTTGAGAATAACAATAAGAAAGACTTAACAATACCACAAATGATTCATGAATGTTGCAGAAGAGAACTGTTTTGATCATGAAAGAAACTGCTTTCTTCATAAGGCATGCCGTTTCTCCTAAAGGATACCTTTTGTACAAACGTATGCCTTAAATACATCCTTGCAAACCTTATTAGTTACACCGATTCTTTTTCTCAGAAATATATTTCCAATAGATATTAAACATAGTCATTGTGTCTGTTTCATGAAGCTTGTACTTACAGCTCTCTTAGCAGAGGTGAAAAACATGTTCCAGTTTTAAAAATCTATTATCCTCACATACCTGTCCTAGCGTGCAGAAAGTATAGCAGATTAAAAAAAAAAAAAGAAAAGAAAAAAAAAAAGAGAAAAAAAAAAAAAGAAAAGAAAAAAAAGAAGAGAGAGAGTGGTGGCTGATTGTGAAATACCTACAAGACGGAACATGAACCCATATTTTGAATGCTCACTTCCTGGTGGAGAAGACAGTCAGCTAATGGTATTTTCTTAGTGTATACTTCCCCTAGTGCTGGGTCTTGATTGTGTTAGAGCACCAGAGAAATGATTTGCCAGGTGACACGATCACTAATCCAAAAACATGTTTTGAGGAGAGAAATGAGCCTTCTTTCTCACATGCAAAAGATATAGCGTCTAGGAAAGTGTGAGGAAACCTCATCCAAATTAGTTTTCTCTGATCACCAGTTGCTTCAAGAATGTGTTGTCAAAAAGTACCAGCTGAGTCCGGTGCAGTAAATTGGCTGGGCAGAAAAACAGGGGACTTTCTGCTCCAGGTCGTAGCAGGAATGGAAAAATGGGGCTCTGAGGGATGAAAGGAGTAAGAGTAGTAGTTTCCTAACACAGGTTTCAATTGCTAGTTCAGGCATCAGCCCTGATTTCTGCTGGGCTGAACAGGTGCCAGTGCAGACCTGATCTGGTTTGACTGAAAATGCTACTCCTAACCATTGTACATGTAAAAGCAATCCCAAAAGCTGCCTGGCCCTTCACCACCTCTGGGGTTTGCTAGGAGAACACATTTTTTGAGCATCAGGGAAAAATATTGGAAATATACCTTTCAGTAATACTGGACATCTTGTTTTCTGTTACTCTTTTCTGATGAGAGGATTTTCTTGTTAAATATTGTACATATACACTTTTAAATTAGTCTCACACTTCAGCATTATGCAAGGAAAAAACTTCTTTTTTGTAATGACGATGCATTTTAAAGAAAATTACTGGGACTCTGTTCAGTAATTATTTTTCTCAACAGCAAGCACATGAATAATTCAGAAAAAGAAAAAAAAGAAAACAAAAAGACTGCATTTTTCTAACCCTTTACTAACGTTTTGGCAAAGAAAATCTTGATTTCTTCTATTTGAGTGAAAACTATATAATGAGAAGAAAGCCAAGCAATTTTGATCTTATTCAAAGATTTCTCAGTTTATTGTTATGCTGAAATTCCAAACAATATGGCTGAAGGCAAATAATGGCTTTTAATTTTTCTGCTTACCTTGTTTCAAGCTTTTTACTCCTGTGATGTTAGCTTAAAATACAGAGATAGTTTGGAATAAAGATATGTGTTACTGGATCGGATTTGATTTTCCATGCTTCATTTTTCTTACTACTTTAAAAGATAATGTATTGTATCCTAAAGGCCAAGGATTTTGTACCTCTGTGTGTAATAAGCTACTTTACACACATATTTTCACACATGGGAAAACAGCACATTTCTAATACATTGCTTTAAATATATTGAATATAAACCCAAGTTTAATCAAATAGACTACAGTTTTCATTAAATCCTTTATATTTAAAATGTGTCAGTAATGAAGTAATGAGTCAATAACAGTGGTGTAAAACACTATTAGGAACGTGGAGTTGTCATCATATCCGAAGTATTTTACATGTAGTCTCTGAAAACTAGTTGAACTAAAGAGGTGTATCTTGGCCTGGGAAATGAATTTTTGTGGGACAGAGACAGGTGAAGGATTATTTATTGTTTCTTGTAACCGTCAAGCACAAGCCACCTACTCTACATGCAGCTACTCAATAAGCTACAAAACCTGCATCAGCAAGTCTTGTCACCTATCAAAACTAAAAAGTGCAATGTTCATACCTCGTCTCCTATCAATTTAGTAGACCATGCCAATGCCCCAAATATATCGTACACAATACCCCCCAATTTGAATGCCAGCTCAGGGGTTTAGATTCTCTTCTGAAGTGTTTAGGGGACATGCAGAATAAACCATATGCTCAAACTAATATAAGCATTTGCGAGACCTTCCTAGCTGCTAGATTTCCTATGAGAAAATGTGGAGTTTGCATATGCAGGATTTCAGCCACATAACTTTTTAGAAAGTTAGGTTCTTAAGGTACTAGTTTATATAAGTAGAACTGCTTAGTATAAAGCTTATAAGAAGGGGTTATATTGTCTTGCACATGGTACTGGAACATAGAGACAAATAATATTAATAAACCAAAATATTTTCATGATAAGAACTCCTAAAACAAACATTTCAGTGACATCTGCTGAACAGATGATCATATAGATGCTACGCTTGTGCTTTCCATTAGTAAGAGTCTTGAGCATTCTATAGAGTGAGATGCAAAGGAGCCTTTTATGACTTTCAAAAAGTGAGAAAGAAGAGGAATATGGGGCTAAGCGAAAACTGTGTTTATTAGTGTTTGGAGTTTGGAGTCCCCTGAAGTTTAGACAAGATGTAAAGCTCCCGTGCTTGCTAACATGCAGGATTGTATTAGATGCCTTTAGCATGGGTTGAAAATGACCTGTGTTGGTTAAAAGCAAAGGCAAAGCAGGACTACGTTGCTGTAAAGAAGTAAGAGCATTGTAGAGAGAAGATGCCTAGATAAATAAAAACTACTTATTTATACTGACGCTTTGGTTCCTTGCCTGATTAGGAACAAAAAGATACTGTTTTCAAAATGAAATACTTCTATCTCTGTAGCTATGGCAATATAAGTCATTCCCTTATGGGTATAATAATGCTGAGCAATGATAAAGTCATACAAACACGTAATGAATACAAATCAAAGGTAATAGTTAGCTTAATAATTTGTGCTACATAGATGTATGAAACACTAATTTAAAAACTCATAGCAACCAAAGGGAATATCAATGAGAAATAACCTAAAGCAAGAAAGCATCAGTTTGATGAATTGGGCTATATTAAAGGTCTGGTTTTTTTCCTTTTCCCCCATCAGCAATAGAAGAGATACACCTTTCATATTAAGAGAATATATTTATCCTCAGAAAAATGAAAAATTAGAGCCTATTCCTTGAGGAGGATTTTTACATCAAAAACTACTGTTTTATTTGCAGACATTTTCAACACAAAGCCTTTCATGTTTAGCTAAAGGAGGGAAATAGAAAAGTTCAGCACTGGAGAAAAGAAAAAATGAAATGTATCTAGATATTTCCATCTTCTCACTATTAGTGACAAAATAGTTTTTATTGAGTTTGCCCACTCTCATCAAATAGCATATTGAATAATTAAATATGTTATAGGTCACATAAAAATGTAACCTGTTTGCTTATGTCAAGCTATGTGTGTGGACCAGTCAAATTTAGCATTCACAGTTGCTCTTCAGCTGTGCTGTAAAATGCATATATTTAATCCCAAAGAACATGAGACCAACCGTCTGCAATCTGAATGCAGTCTTGAGTGTGTCTCAACAAAGTGAATGGGGTATTTCAGATGTTTCAGATTCAGCTGCAGGACTTGTCCTATGGATATTAATGACCTGCCATAGCATGAAACAGGAAAAGTTCACAGTGATGGAGATTGTGTAGATAACTTAGTCTAGCTCATGTAACCCTGCATTAAAGAAAAATCTAGAATACAGCCTCATCAGAAATAGGTATGGTTCATGTCTCATTAATGAGCTTTCTGAGGTGGGATGTCTTTAAACTGTCCCTTTTAAGAATCATTTTAACATCATTGCTTGCATGGCCAAATATTTTGTTTATTAGAGTCTATCTATGCATAATAAAAGATTAACATGAACATTTAAATAAATACAAGGGAACACAAAAAGATAACATTTTTGTAATATCAAGTGCTACAGTGAACTTTAGAAGTTCTATGCAGAAATATAATTGTGCATATTTCTTCAGCTTTACATGGCAATACATGATGATCTGCATACATATGGCCAAAATGCATGGCATATCTAAGACAACATTTGTGTGCCACCTGAACTGGAGCTGGAGAGAAAATACATTACTAAGCAATGCCAATATTTTCATTGATTTCTCTGTTTTTGTTGCAGCCTCCAGGCCCTATTTGAAGCAGGTGTTCAAATAAGGATTTAAATATAAGGGAATTGAAAACTGAACTCAGAAAAGAGCTGATTTGTGGGAAGGTGAAGTTCTCTGTCAGTTCTTATTTTACATCATCTCATTCTCCTATTTTGTAATTATGCTGCATCATGTAGTTACGCTATTTGTTCAAATTACTCTTAAATTACATTGAAATATTATTACTGGCACTTAGTACATTGCAAGATGTATTTAATTGCCATTGTGTCAAACATAAATGATGTTTAATACTATGGAATAAGTACTGTATTGAATATTTGTAGAATATGACTTTTAGAATTTGATTTACTGGTCTTTTTTCTTTGTTTTTTTCTTCTCCCCACCCCCCACCCCTTCAGTTTGGTGAGACGATTATAAACCAGTAGCATACAAAACCTGTGTTTTAAAAAAATGTAATACTTTTAGCTCACAGAAGGAACAGTTCTGGTAAAATTGCACTAGCTATTCTTATAGTCAAGTAGTTCAAGATTGTAAGATGAATTTTATGGCTTTTACGACTGACAGTTCTAAACATCTGACTTTCATGTGATTTTCACAATATATATATAGCTACTACATATAGATATTCCACTTCATAAAGAATTGGGGAAAATGTGGGCAAAAGAAGCTATAATTCCAGTTGTGATTACTTTTCATTACAGTTTTGTGCTAAGTACACTACTGTCACAGAAGGCCTCTGCTTTAAAAATATGCAAGTAGCTTTCTAATTATTTTTAATAGTTATTCAGTTACAAATCTCTGTTAGTCTGAAAAATAAGTAAAAATGTCCTCCTTTTCACCCCCGGTTAACATAATCTCTAGGTATGCAGGCCAGGTAAGATGGTATAATTCTGCAGAAGACAGCATTTCATGGATTTATACCAGCTGGGGATTAGTGACTCTGTTTTACCTGCCAGTAAAAAAAGCTTTCCAAATGTACTTTGGTTTAGCCTGTAACTTTATCCTCTTTTGATTTTGTTTGCTTTTCTTGTTTCTTTTACTTTTTATCCAGAACATTATTGTTACCCTATCTTTTAAATTTATTTCAAATAGTCAAAATACCAGACTATAGTGTATTTTCTCTTTAAGATAGATGTTTTATTATCCAGCTGCCTGGTAGTAAGCCCTGTATTCTGTAAGTGGAGTCTGACTGTATGCAAATTCTCCAGCTGTGTTTATTAGTTGGTAGTAGTTGGTTATGTTGTCAGTTTGCCAGCTAGCATAATGTCTGTTTGCTTTCCCTATTAAGACAAAATAATTGTTTGCAAAGTGTACAAAGATATTTGCTACTGATTTGCACTATCTGTTGGGTTTTCACTAAATTTTTGGAAAAATACTATCCTTCCACACACACACTTTCTTCACAAAATGCATTCAAGCATCCAAACCCCAAAAAGATGCTTAAAGAGTAGATTGCTTGTATTTTTTAACAATGTAAATCAGGAGACTAAAATAAAAGTGAAAATGAAGGTTATAAACATGACTTACATCTTACTGTCAGATTAGACATATAATCAGGGATAAAAAATGGTTCAATATTCTTCCCAGACTTACTTTATTTATTTCATAGCTAATGTTGAAGTCTTCTAGGAATTGTTCAATTTCATATTCCTACAATAAAAACCTTGTGAAGACCCTCTACTTGTTTGACTTCTTGACCTTCATTTTGTGTTATTTGTATAATATTTTGTTTCTAGTCCTCTATGTTGCTTCTCTGTATTTCTTTTGCATTCCCAGGTAGTCCAAGTCCAAACCAGCTTCAACCACTCTTGTTACTGGCTTATAAAGTGATTCCTCGGTCTCACTGATAAGGACAATATCAGCAGCATACCTGACATTACAGCATTTGCTTCCTCTAATTTGAATTCCTCTATTATAACCATCAAGATAGATGTGCATTACCATTTTAGAATAAATCCTGAACAGATGCAGTGGCATAATGTAGGCCTGCTGAACTCTTTCCCAGATGTTAAACCTCTCTTCTGTTCCTTTTGTTGTTGCAATTGCTGCTTCCTGCTCACATTAAAGTTAGGGTAGTGAATGACCACATTTAAAAAACGTTAATTGACTACAGATTTGTCTAGGAATTAAGTGGCAAAGAATGTAGGATACTTCATATAATGTGCTGTTGTTTCTTTGTTGCATCCATTTCCCTCTTCTTATTACCAATTAAATCTAGCATCTGATTTCTATTATTTTTATGAGAATTTATGAAGTTTAAGTATTTCATGGGATTAAGGATGTAGATTCCACAGGACCTCCCAGTTTGACCTGTTGTTTATCTCCATCTCTTCCTATTAACCAAATTCTCAGTTACCTCTCTAAAGATTTCAGTGACACATTGTATATGTGCTGTCAGGAATGAATTTTTGGAGGTGAAAGACTAACAGGGACAAGGCAAAGACTATGCTATATGGAGATATGGTCACAACAGTTGAGCCAGGCTCTTTTTTTGTACTGACCGCTTCCCTACTTGAGCAGTCCTCCAACTTCCCTGAAAACATAAAGGGGGAAGGTTCCTTGCCAACCCATATCTCACCACCACTATACGCCATACTTCAGAAAGAAGTTTCCTCAGTGATTTAACAGAGACGACATCAGTAGAATCATTTTCAGTATCCTTCTTACATATTTTTCTTTCTTTAAATCCACTGTTGACCAGCTGAAATTAGAAAAAATGTTTAATAGAATCAGTATACTTCAGTAGTTGGTAATTGGTAATTGGTCCAGTCAGATTACGTTACAGGAAAAGGATGAAATGTGGAAGTCTATTATCAGAAAGTTCTGCTGTGTTTTGGTCCCAATCTCTGCTTTCATACACAAACAACATTGTTTCTTTTTTCTTTTTTTTTTAAAGCTCATTCAAAATACCTCTAGAAGATATATCCAAATTTATTTTAGGAATCTCAAGTTAAATAAATTAATGATATATTTTGAGATTTTTTTTGAGTATGTAATGGACCTAAATAGTTAGTTATTACATTTAATTTTGAAACATCTCTAGAGGAGATTTCTCTAGCTTCTTTTGCAGAAATGCTATCATGCGATTTTGTGCTGTTATCAAGAATGCCTTGAAAAGCACCAAAGTACTAAATGTCTTTTTTTCATGTACTCTTAAGGTGAATATTGATGAGGTTTCTCTTTAATCACTCATATGGCTCGAAGTTTAAAAAATGCATTATTTTCTTAACACATTAATCACTTCTGTCATTTTCTTTACATTATGCTTTCTGAGATTACCATAAACCTGAGGAGAGAACTCTGGTCATGACAAAATATACACATAGAAGTCTCATGATTTTAATATTAAGAGGCTGGACAGTTTCTCATTTATTCAAAATAATTATTTTTATGTAACAAAAATTGTGTTGTTCTTTTTTACCAAATAATCATAGAAAGCATTATACAGCCTTTTCCTGTGCTTCAGTCCTTTCAGATTAAACAAACTATGCTGTTGCACAATCTGCTTTCATTCTTCACAATCCTACAAATGTAAGTTCTGAAAATTTTCTTTGGTTTTAACCCATTTATAAAACTATTAAGTAGATTCAGACCTAAAATTAATCTCTGGTAAGTGCTGCTAGAAAATCCCCAGCATACTGACACCTAATCATTGACAGATTTCTAAATATAGTGGGTTGGCTCTGATTTACTTTTGTATGTTCTCTGTTACTTTCTTATAATACAAGCTTTTAAAATCATAATTTCGTGTCAAAAGCCATGAAGAAGTGCAGATATACTATAATAATAGAATCACTTATATTTACATGATTTATAAGCCAGTTAATAGAAAGACAACAAATATGTTTAACAAGACCTGTGTTCCCAGAAACCATGCTTGTTGTCATTATTATATCTTGTGGTTGTTTTTTTTAGTCATAAAGACACTTTTCATTATTTTTTTTACGATTGCCACCAGGCTGAAGGGTTTACAGTTCCCTAAGTAGACAGCTTTTAAATATTGGGGGAAAAAATTAAATATACCAGTCTTTTTTGGAATATGTTATTGAGGTCATCTTGATAGTTTTACTGAATAAATCATTTATCTGGGAATTGACTATGACTGATAATTTTCAGTCTGTCTGACTGACTTGGCTCTCAGTGAGTATACTATCACTGTAGCTTGTGCTTCACCAAAAGGAACTTCCATCAGCATTTCTTCCCCTTTGTACCTTGCCCCTACACCATGAAAATGAGAAATATTTGCAGAGTTTGTTTTGTCATTCTGGTGCAAAATTTTATTCAAGTGATCAGAACTAGAACTAGCAAAGTTTTGTACTTTGCAGTTTATTTTTCACTCTCATTCTGGTGGGGAAGCTGCTAAAAAGTGCTTCATCAAACATATCTCTGAGAATTAACAGTATCTCCTATCAGATAAATACACAGAGAAGTTTTTCTGGTAGCAGAGGTATTTTCTTTCTCCAGAATACTTCTGTGAAGCCGCAGAAATCTCTTTTCAATCATACATATATGTTTTCAGACATATATTTAAAATCAGCTGCATTGGCTGGAGGTATCTCAAATGTCTGTAACAACAGAAAGGAGCACAGTAGTAGCACAAATCTTTGTGATATGCTAACCCTTAGAATTTACTGTGACTTTATTTATACTATAATAAATAGTGCCACTTTATACCCAACTGACTCGTTATTTCTTAAGACTATTCAGCAGTTTCTGGAGGTGATGTTTGATGATTATCACTGGATAAGGTCTATCATTTTTGTCTGCATTGATTCCAAACAATATTATGATCTCTAAGAGTATGTATGGTGAAGAGACCAACTGTTGAAAAAAATAACATTTTTTCAAGTTTAGCTTAGGGATCTGGCCACTGTAAGAGACATATTTCTTTACATCATCAATAAAATTAAGATAAGAATCTGGAATTTTTATATCAGATGTGTTGAAACTAAAAATCTTTTTTTATATCTGTGGGTGAACAGATTAGAAAAGAGGTAATGTTATTACCTACTACTAGTAATGTTTGTTGGAAAAGCTTTGGGTGATGTGAAAATAGAGGGAAAACTTCAGTGCCTGGAAAAGATATATGGAGAAAATACACACAAACCCAGTTACTATTTTAGTATGCCAGAATATTAATTAGATAATTTAAACACAGATGTTTGTCAAATGTACAATATAGAAGATAACTTACAACTAGTTCTACTCAACTTACATAATTGACTTAATTTTCTTTTTTAAAAAATATATATATATATATGATTTCACAGCAACAGTTGTATTTCTGGCATCCTCCTGTTTTATGCACTGCCTATGTTGAAATTTTGTCAGTCGGAGCGTTGGTATTTAACTGTGTATTCACTATTATTTTTGTAGATCTGTATCTCACACATATAACCTTAAATATATGTTCACATATACATATGTATGTAATTATATTGGAAAACATTATTTTTCTCTCTGTGCTGTTCTTAAGCTTGCTGAACTTTATAAAACAGGACACTTTTAAATATATATCAAGAAGTAGTCAATTCTGTAAAATAAGCTGCAAAGATGCTTTAAAGATGACAGAACTGATAAGACTGGTGTTGCAGTCTTTTGTTTTGTGGTTTGGGTTTTCTTGTTTGCTTTTTTTGGTTTTTGTTCTGTTTATACATCAGGATGTTACTTCCCTTTGGAATCTGCAGTATTTCATCTGCAAAAATGTTTGTGATGAAAATACCGTAAACCCTAGGAAGAGCACACACATCCTGCTGGGCATTGGTCACCTTTTCTAGGTAGTGTATCTTCACTTGTCATATGTTCTGTGAAAATAACAGCACATGACTATTGAAGAGACTATCAATACATGACTGGGTCTTTCTGAAGCTCTCATTGTCTATGACAAGACCAGAAGATTGGGAAGGCCAAGGACTGTCTATAAGTCACTGTTGAACCACTGCGTGGTGACTGCATTTCATGATTCACTGTGGGACTTGTGGGGACTGGAACTCCACTGTCAAGGAAACACGTTTCCAGTTTTAAGCAATGTTCTTGCCAAACTAAATGAGCAAAATATGGAATTCAAATCAAATCTATTAATAACAAGTAATTAAATACTATCTTGACTGAAATGTACAAACCATTTCTTAAAAGCTTTGCCACCTAATGGTTTCAAAAGGAAATGTTCCATTAGCTTTGTAGTCCCAAAGTAGTAAGATACAAGTAATCTCTAAATAAACTACTGGACTGAAATTCCAGTTGAATGGTTAATACCACATTACCAAATAATTCCCAGTCTGAAGCTAGTGTGGATACGACATATACAATGCTAATGAAAGCTGGTTTTGTAACCATTTGGTGGTGAGAATGACAACATTTTTTTCCTCTGTAGAACTTTGCAGGAAACATTCCAGTATAATCCATACCAATGACTTCAAGATAAAAAAAGCTGATAATTGTGACCAGAAGCCAGCTTGATTCATACAGCTGTGTAAACATGAACTAATTGATGTACAATGCAAAGCTTGAGACTTGAGAGACTTCAAACTATCTGCTCATTTGAGAGATAAGAAGTTGTATATTGACTGTGCACTCTGGGACAGAGCACATACTGTCAACTAATCATTGAAGTCTGGGAGTGTTGTTCCAGAAGCAGAGCATTTCTCCTGAAAATGGCAGGGGAATTTTTATCCGGAATAAGATTAATGTCCTGTCAAGGTCAGTAATCTCTGTAAGAGGCTAAATAATTCTGCATGAGGTTGAGTATCCATTCTGTAAAAGAAAATCATTAGTAAGCAATTGTCAATGTATTGACACCGTAGGAAAACATTTCCACTTGTTACAGAACACCTTATGCCTGGAGATTGCATGTTCATATTTCTTAATGTTTTGTCTCTTCATTCCAGTTTATTTTTAAATTTTAGTGTTGTAGTTCAGGATATTGATGCCCTAGATATGGTTCTAAGATAAGGACAATCATAGTTCACTCACACCCATAACCTACTTCAGAAATAAGCAGATATTTTACAGCAGGCTAAATTAACATCTTTTTAAAAGTTTTAAACTGGAAAATATGTCAATGAGTTTTCTAGGTATTTTTTGTTACAGATTGTTTTGAATAATGGAAATTAATCCAGATTTAATCAAAAGGAAAGCTCTAACCAAGTTTAAAAAAAAAAAAAAAAATTGTTCGATAGTAATCAGTTTGCATAAGGATAAGCAAAATAATTCTTCAATGCAATATTTTTTTCCTCCTCAAATTCTCAATCAGGGTTTTAAAAGAGTGAATTGAAACCACTTTATGACTAATGACAAATTATATGACTTGAAAATTATTTTGAAATGTATGTGAATATGTTCAAATCACTTGATCACCTTTCTGGCTCTTATACAGAGGACTTGATTAAATTATTTGTCTATCTATGCACGATCTACTTATTAAAGGGTTAAACCCACAAAACTCGACGGAAATTTTTACATTTTCTATAGCATCCTTTAGGTCAGGCCCTGCCTAAACATGCACTTAGTATAATTGTATTAATTTTGTAGATTTTCTTTTTAACTTAAAAAAAATCTGAATTATAAACTCCAAACCTAATTTCTTCAACAAAGAATCAGCTGTTTATGGTTGTACCAGCAACAGTCTTCCAGAACAGGTAATGTTTTAAGAAATAAAGCTTGAAGTCCTGTGAAATAATACATATTTCATATCACACCAGTAACTGTTACTTTCGATTAGGGACTTTGCCATGGGATCAGTGACTTTCCTGTACTCTATTGAGTTTCTAATGCCATGAGAAAGGTACTAATTTGATAAAAGTCGTATAGTATTAGCGACTTTCTATCACATTGGTGAAGTGAATTTTTATTGTATTAACAAAAACAGAATTCCAATTGCCATAGCAACTAGCCAAAATGACAAAAATGTTCCTATAAAAATCAATTGAGAACTCTATATGGATAGTCAATTTAGTATAACTCCACTCTGTACTGCTACATACAGGGTTTTTTTATGGTGTGTGTGTGGTTGGGGATTTTTGTTTGTATGTTTGTTTTTTTGTTTGGTTGATTTTTTTCTGAAGAACTCATTCATGTCTTGTTTTGCAGTAGTCAGTGCCCTCTGGAATAATATGTAAACAAGATTATTTTTTATTATTATTCAATAAAATGTATATCTTGAGGGAATATTAATCATGGACTAGTATGTTAATGAGGAAGCCACTGCCAACAAAATATTAAGTTGTGTGAATGAATCAGCTGTAAAATACTCTCAGCTGTCTTTCTAAATATTTGCTTTGTTTCAGCTTTTGCATGGATGGAAAGCTCTTGTTTGTGGCAAGCACAACTGCCTGATATGGGGTTTTGTGTAGGTTGTAAGCAGCACATTGGTTATTTATGTGAGAAATAAGGAAGAATTTCACTCTGTGACAAAGTGTAACAAGTATTGGCGGAAATACACAAAGCAGAAAATGTCATGTACTCGTTGTGGTGTAATTAATTAGCATCTACTCATCTGTAACTGATGTGTAACATTGCCAGTCATATAGCCATCACATAATCCAAAAAATGCAGCTGTCCAACAAAGGAAAGTCTTGCTCAAGACCTTTCTTGCTCCAGCACATCATCATAGCATGCAGTAAAAGTTCTAAATTGCCTGCTCATTCTGGTCTTTTGTATACTGAGCTTTATTTTGAAATGGAGAATAACTCATGAGGTGGGTATGTTCAGTGACAGTTGTTGTATCACACAGTATTCCATTTTCATTGCAAGATGTTTTCCTTTACCTAGATTGCTGATATTGACTGAGCGCATGTGTGTACATGGATCTTTGTATGTGCAAACATATGGATAATACATGCTGTACCAAAATACAGTCCTCCAAACTTTGGCTTCTTACTACTCTTCCTGTTTTGGCTGACAATCTATTTCTATCAACTACCAGCTGGAACCCTTCTGTTGTTCAGAAAGTTCCAAATTCCTGCTCATACTCACTCAAAACAGCTTGGAAATGTAAAGAAAGAATATCTCCTGGGTTTTCAGACATGAGTTTCCAGTTAGAATAATAATAACACTGCAAAATTTGAGAATAAACCGTAGAATTGTCTCTGTTTTCTCATACATTCTGATATTACAGCATTATTCTAAAAAACATGAAATTTGCTATGTTGAAAAAGAAATACACTCCAGCTCACTGGACTGCATTTATGAATTGGATGTTATGAATGGAAAGGAAATATCCACCTTAACAAGCTCAGGCACCTTAATACCCTCATTTTTATATGGCTTTCCTTGGTCAGCTCCAATGCTTTTTGCTGAGATGCTCTTTGTTCCATTGCAGGGGTCAGCAAGAGTCCCACTGTCAAAAGTCCTTCGCTTGCCAGTTCCTTACTTTTTCTCATGCTGAAGTTTTCCATGAAGCGATCTTTTCCCAGTTTATTACCACTCTGCCTCTTTCATGCATTTTCACACATGTATATTCCTCTCTCCTCCTGTTGTCAGAATTCCTTTATTAACTTTTTGCTTTGTGCGTCCATTCTTGAGCTTTATGTCCTTGAAACATCTTGTCAGACTCTCACAAGGCCTGCTAGCCTAACAGCCATGTATAGATGGCTTTGCATTCTCAAGCAATACCATCATGCTCCCTCACTCTAGCTTGTTGCGTGTTTTGTGTTGGATTTCTAAAAGGAGCTGGGACAAGTTTCTTTCAGACATGTTCCTTTACACTTATAAATTATACACAACGTGGTTCCATGAGAAGTTAGAAATTAATCACTGTAATGCTTGTATGTTAAATTCTACAATATGATTTTTCAGTGTCTTCAGACAACATGAATAAATCTGATCTTATACATAATGGGCATTATTTGGCAAGTCAAATTTACTACAATGAAATGCAAGTATATCAGTGTTGTTGTCTGATATTGTGAATGCTTGTCTTGAATCTGAAATTGCTGATTTCCACAGCAGTAACTAGATAGTTTTTCTCTAAACCAGGAAAAAGAGTATAAGTTCTATCACTACTTGTATCTACATCTCAGAAGTGTCTTTTAGAAGTAATGTCATGCAAATAGTTCTGTTGTTATCAGAGGTATTCGGCAGTACAGAGTAGAAGCAGAAATTACTGACGCTCATAACACCTTTACAACCCCCACTTCCTTAAACCTTCAGCTTGTGAATTAATATGTTGAAAACTACTATTAAACCAATGTAAGCCTTTCTTTCCACATCACATTTTAACCATGTTCAGAAGGTTAAAACAGTGAATGAAGCTGAATATGGAAACTTAATTAGCATGTAGTGTTGTAATGGCTGACAGTCCTAGTTCTATAGAATAGGGAGTAATAATAGATCCTCTGTCAGAAAGTAAGCGAGTGTAAGCCATGGACACTTAAGTATCTAACAACACTACAGCTATTGTTAAGAAACAAAAGTGACTTTTAATGGGTTCAAAAGTCTGAGCCTAGAAGCTTGAAGGTGGGTATTACTTAAGTATTTGGTGCACTGGCCACTTGCTGTTAGCAAAATGTTGCTTTATTATTTTAATCACAATGTCTACTGCCAAGAGAAACATGTAGGAGGGCAATATGAGGTGCAGGAGCAGATTAATGCAATCCTTAATGTGTATAAGGTGTAGTGCATTATGTTGGTGTACCTCGGTAATTACAGTGCCATGAATTTGTATGCAAGTCCACGATACAAACTCTTTAAAGAAACTAATCAAGAGGTAAAGGTATTTTTGCAGCAATTTACATCTTGATCTGTGAAATTCTGTTTCTACTTCTAACAGAACAGAAAATGCAGAAGAAAGGTGATCAAACAGAATGTGGTGGAAAAATAACAGTTCTCTTCTGAGTTTGTGAGAGCGGTTGTTCAACAACAAACCACAATTTTATCTGTTCATGAGTTCTTTTATGAAGTCTACAGTGTCTTATATCTTATTTCTTACAGTTTTTGTAAAAATAAGTAATAAACCCTGCCATAAATACATAGTAAAGACAGAACTCTGAAAGAAAAGAAAACATTGCAATTGATGTATCAGCCTGGAAACGAATAGCTGGCTTGTAGGAATAGAACCAGGAACAGAAAAAAATAGCCCATTTATTCTACCAGGTAACGCACTTTGCAAACATAACCTTTTCAGGCACAAATGAAGTAATTAGTCCTTTCTTATCATTAATATATGGTGATCATAGCATATGGATGTATTGATAATGCCAGAGACTTCCAGCATTGGTTATGTGGCTCCTTCAAGCAGAGTCAGCAGTACTAGTACTTTCCGACTTTGCCTACGAATCCAAGCATTTCCTTTTGCTGAAGTCTGAGAGTACGACAGCCCATGTGTGTATGAGATCTGATGTTTTTAAACTAATAACATACATATAGTTTCTGGAATAGGTAGCTTGTCACTAGTTGCATACTTTGTTGGGAAAAAAAATGCCCCTAAATGAAATTGATAAAATATATCATAACAGAAACTTTTGACTAGCCAAATGTTCACATATATTTCCTACTGCATTTTTTCCTGATGTAAAGTGAAGGGTCTGACTTGGTCCAGCAGTGGTTTATCAGGTTTAATTTGTTTCCATGCATTAGTCTCTCTGGTAGCATATCAGCTATTTGCAGTTGTCATCTGAAATAAAAAGAGAACAAGTCATTTCTTGGTTGTGTGGTTGGCTGTATCACTGCAAAGCAGAGTTTTCATACAGGCAGTCCAAAAGGTCATTTGCTCTGGAGGTCTTCATGAGAAAGATGACAATTGAGAGATAACACCAGCATGTTGCATCTCTGCAGAGCAGCACCGCTATGCACTCTGCCAGAACATGCTAGAGACACCCAACAGAGGAGGGTATGCTCCGCTGCCTCCCACCTCCATTGCCTCCCAGCAAGGAGCACTGCCACAGGCAACAAATAAGCTCAACATTCAGGAAAAGAGAAAACAATGTGTTTACGACCAGTGGCTGCAAAAAATGACATCCTGGTTTACTGTTACAAATCTTCCCTTTGCTACATACATGCACTTTTTATAGGACATGGATTTCCAAAGGTACAGATACATTTCTAAGTTCAACTCCTTACACTAGCAGAAATATATCAGATCCCAAACTGCAGAAAATCTGTATCTTTCTGCACACTGAAGGCATACATGCCATGCTCTCTCAAGTTGCAGTTCTGGGGAGGGTGGGGGGTGGGAAGGGAAGAAAAAAAAAAAAAAAGGAATCTTTGAAAGACAAATCCAGATAAAAATAGTTTTATACAAAAAATTTATTACATTTATTATAGCTTCCATGGTCTACTGCAGTTTCAGATGTATAAGGTAGGTTTGTAGTATTTTCAGTAACTCCTGGCATGTATTTATTTTGCCTTCAAACATTCCTTTTTATTGTATAAATCAACACTTGGGGATATAAATGCAAATATGTATACAAGATATGCGGTACTTGAAGGCCACTGGCATGTCTACAGTCTGTGTTGACTGTGTGTAAGCTAGGGGTATAAAGCTCCCACAAATTATGTTTATAGGCTATGCATGCAAAACTGTCATGTGAGCTCCTGTAATGATGGAAAAGCATGAACAAGTATTGTAATCAAATTGCTCTAACTGGGGATTCTTTATCAACTTTCTTTTGCCTTCATAAAAAATATCACTATCCCAAGCAATATAAAATACAAACAGTGGCTGGGGGTAGTAGGCGCCAGTACTTTTAAATCATAATTTATGCTATAATTCATTGTTCCCAGTAAGATAAAACTTACTATTTAACTTTGGAAAAGTGTTGTTTACCATTCTGTTACTAAGCTTTCAACCCTCTATCCTTCAAATTACTTTGAAATTAAGGAGATTAAATCTATGCTGCACACAACCATTTAAATATAGGTGGATGTCTTGCTTTTGCAGCGAGTTGGGCTGTTTCTGCATTAGCTTCTGTCATTTCACCACTGCTTTTGCTACACCAGTACATCAGTGCAGTAAGCAGAGAATGTCTGAGTATATACAGGGAGCTAGGGTGCACATTGACTCAGAAAATGCAGTTTTCATGGGCCGTATTCATGGCAAAAGTGTGTACTCTTTTTACAGAACATTTGCAATTTAATAACCTAAAGCTAATATTAAACTTAAAGGTAAAGTTCATTATTAAGTTATTATTATTATTTTATTAAATTAATCTTGTTTGTGGGAACTGTTGCTTCTCAAGAGAGCTGAAGATGAACTTGTAGTTTGTCATCTTGATTTTCCTTAAGTAATGTAGGAATTCAGCCTTGTTACTGTTAAATACTTTTGTTCAGGATGGATACCTACTAGCTGCTATCTGTAAACACCAAAAAGAAAACAGAAGATATTATCTTTAGATTGTATTATATTTAAGCAATTCAGTTTCATCACACTAAAATATGGCCTACCCAAGTACCAGTAGTCTTCACCCAGCTTTCTGTCGGTGATAAATAGTTCAGCTAGGAAGTAAAATTTAATTGGATTTTGATTTTCATTTATGCAAAAAAAAATTAAATCACCTAGCTGCCAAATCATAACTGTCAATTGTTGATGTCACTTTCTTTGAAAAAGTCTCAAACTAAAATTCCATGTGTAATAGACATGTTAAGTAAACAGCGTTAACCACTTCACAGATCCATTATGTTAATATATCGCTCTTTCTGCCTTATCAGACAGAACGAAGTGAACTGAGAAGTTTTTCATATATTAACTGTAAATTACACTTAGCTCAGCTAATAAAATTTTATTGTCACAGAACTGTTTTCCACTTCACATGCATTTGGGAGATTGAAATGTAAATTATTGTAAGCTACCTCTGTCTCGTTATAGATGTCTGAGCAAATGAAATTTACATGATTGAAAAAAATGAAAGTATTCTCTGGGGATACCAACAGCTATCACTTTCCCCACCACAATAACAGAGTTTCAGAAGTAGAAAAAGATAGAGAAAAGCAGCCCTTAATCTTCTTGGCAGGCTGTGCAATTCCATTTCTATTTATGAAGGTTTCCCAGAAATTAATATTCCTCTGATTTGTTTGCATGTTGGTTATGGAATCTAACGAATGTTTTGCACTTCTTTAAAGTCATAATAACAATGTTGAAAAGGCAGTTAAAAAGATGATACTGCTGCTCTGTATAATAGTTAATGGGTTAAAATAAATTTGCATCTGTTCTTCCTCGGTTTTAGTCTAGGCATGGGGCAGGTAAAGTCAGTGTAAGGCTGCATCATTGTGAGCCTTGCTTTTGAAAAGGAGTGAAGGCTGTTTTGCAGAATACACTTTAGAAACAGTGCCACACACATTAGTACATATGTGGTAATTGTGTAGTAATTATGGCAGTGAACTTAAGTAAGGCCTCTGCTCAAATGGAAGTCTTCAAGGCTGCCATAAGGAATGGAAAAAATGTTTTATAAACAAAAAGAAAAAATGCCACTGTAATGAATAGATCTTTCTTAATTTTAAAGATCTTACACTATTCATACATGCTCCTGTTGTCGCTCCTGTCTCTGTTGACATGGTCTGAGATTGGTTTATTTATCCAGCTGTAAAGTTGAGTCTGACTTACTGATGTAATGATTCAAACAAACAGCCAGCACAGAGCAGGCCTAAATCTGGGACTTGTTTATGCATTTTATCCCAAGTAAAATGTATACAACACACAGAAATAGTACAGCAGAACATTATCTTCCAGCACAGAGCTGTTGGAATAACTCACAGTTTCAGTGGGAGACAGTATCTCTGAGAGATACAGGAAATCCTGAAGGCTGAGCTTCTCAAGTCTTTCATGTAAATATTGCTCAGTAAATATAAGTAAGCAATGAACAACTTAGAGCTCTCCCAGGCCAAAAGCTTGGTGCCTCAGAAATGTGTTTGCTGAATCACAGTTTTGCATCAACATGCTGTATAGAAAGTAAAGAGTCAATTCTGCTGCCTTCGCCTTTTGTTGGGTCTTATAATGGAGATACTGACAACATATTTGATATGTACAACACAAAGCGGTTTTCTTATGCCAATAGAAATCCTCCCTGAGAAAATACTGTAGGATCATTACTAGCTTCCTTGTTACTACTACTGAGTAGGGGAAGTACTTTATGACCTTCATGACTTCCCTCAAATGTATTCAGTACTTAAAGTAATTTTAAAAAACCCACTTTATTACTGGATTTTCAAGTTGCAGATAGCATGCAGACATTCTAAGGCAAGTGTCTGAACTTTGTATTTGTTGACTAATTATATTCACCACCTGGCATTTTCTCTGTCTCTTGTTTGGCTGAAGGAGCCAGTAGCCAGTTAGTCCACTCACAAAAAACTGAAAAATGTTGTATTTCCAATGAAATGTAAAAATGAAATTTCCTTTCCTCACATAGTCATAAATGAATTTCTCCTATGAATGTATAGCTTTGCTAGTTGGAAGTGTATTAAGCATTAAGTACCTGAATGCAGGGCAGGTTGCAGTACTTTCAGGGTTGAACGTTAACTAGACTGTATTGCAAATACACTTTAAAAACATACTAAAATGAATTGATTTAGGAATAAACTGTTCAGATCATTGATTAGTAATCTACTGAATGCATAATTTTTTGAAGTAAATTTCATCACATACTGAAATTGATGATGGTCTTCCAGGTTTCATGGCAATGCTATGACTTTTCCAGTATATTGATGGCTTTTTTATGAGCCTTCATGAATCGTCATCTTTCAATGCATGTCTACAGAGGAATCTGTTAATCTGTTTTGTCTATATGTTCTATGCCAGAGGAAAAATAGAAACAATGCATTACGTCCCTTTTGTTTTTAAATAATTATCATAATTGTACATACATCTTGACTCTCGGAATCTTGTCAAAGGTACTTTGAAAAGTTAAGGATTGCGTCACTGCATAATACAAAACATGTGACTGTCCTGCAAATTACATTTTGTTCCAGATAAGAATCACGTTGTAAACCACTACTAGATCCCGACAGAGACTACCTTGTCTTAGAAAATTGCTGCTTTTGTTTCTTGCACTGAGGAAATAGGGGTAAAAAAGGGTACTGAATCCTGTGCTCATGCACCTGGCTTCACACTTAGATGTACTGTACAGGCTCACACCAAGAAGACCGACTGAATTGGTATTACAAACTCAGAGTCAGTGATAACACTTCAATACTTGGACCTATCTTCACAGTCCACACAATCCTTCACTTCCTTTCTTCCTGTCCTGAGCTAGGTTTCTTGACAAAGAAAGAATTGCTTTGGAATGTACTATGTATTTTTAATTCATATTCTGAAACATATTTCCCTGGATCAGGGAAATTAAAAACTTCTTATTTAAGTTACGCTTTCGGACTAAACACAAAGTTTGGTTTTTATAACTGGAACAGTAGAATGCTTCATATGTGGAAAAATACATGTCTGTCTTTTGAAAAGAAAAATACAATAATAGGAGTTTTATTAAAAGCAAGTTCAAACACTTATTCTGTATTAATTAGCATTAACAGTGAAAAGTGATTGAATACTTTGTAAAAGTTTACGTAATTTTCAGAAAAAGCTTTTTTATGTCTAATAAAAAAGTAAGTAGAGTTTATAAAAATAAGGTACACTAAAATGAAAAAAAATTTTATCAAATATCTAAAAAAGTTTAATAAAATATGATAGTAAAAGTGAATTCCTGCCTGTCTAAAATGCTATATTTATTATAAAATAAGCAGAGTAAGCTTCTTTGACTCAGGTGCTATGAAAGTCTACATGATCATCTATTTGTTGTAAGTATAGTAACCATTCATACAGAAGATCATGTGTCATGACAGTGCTCAGAAGTTCCTTGAAGGTTATGGTGCAGATTTAATAATTTCATTTACTTTTTAAGGCAAATTTCATTTGGGACTTTAAAAAAATATTTCTCTTCCTTGCTTTCTCCCTTCCTTTTTCTTTTCTTAGTTTAGAATTTAATGTTGTGCTTGAGATTATCCCCTGCACTGTACTACTTTGCTTTATTCACTTTACAGTGTTGGAAACATTTTTGTCAAAAATTAAAACTATTTCTACTAAGACTTATATTTAGATCCTAGAACAGTTGAAGATAAATATTTTAATCAATTTCTTTGCTCAGCTGCTATTAGTCTTTCTCTGAAAGAAGTTGTGATTTTGCCTCTGTAGCCATCTAAAATTGTCTTCTTTAGCCATGTTCATGCTGACAGCATTCGGAACAAGACAAGGTTTGTCCCTTTAGAGACATTTGACGATCCTTCCTGACCATGGTGAAATATGGACACAAGATCTATCTTCACACAAGTATTATAGACATTGGGTTTGTGTTAAGACATTAATAGCTGATAAATGCTGAAAGCAAGTAAAGATTACATACATTGCTTAATATTTTCATGTCCATTTGCTGGAAAGGACAGTATTTTGCAGAGAAGCATGAAAAACACGTCTCATGCAAATGCGGCCCATACTTTCCCTTCACCTTTCCATTATCAGAACATGTAGCTCTGTTTGTGTTGAAACACAAGGAATTAGAGGAGAAAGATATATGAACAAGATGAGTCTTTTGCTTTTTCTGTGAGAAACAACACATGAACCTAAGACTGTAGCTGGTTTTGTGGTATCTGTCACTACATACAATACAAAAAAGGTTTTACTTAGGTGATGCTTGCTTCACAGACTTTGCCTGGACACTCTGACAAAAATAAACATCATTTGAGGGTAAGGTAACATCTACTGCCTTGTTGACATTAGGCTGTTGCTAGTAGACTGGAAAATCAGATTAAGAACATAAGCGAGAATTTAGAGGTCCTTTCAAAGACAGGAAGAGGGATTTTTCACATATTAGCATCATGCAGAAGTCAACCCCTGGATCTTTCTGGGACAGGTCACTAAAGAACAGTGTAAAAAGCTGTTTCTTGCTGGGAAGATCTTAAGATCTTTGTGTGGTCAGTGGTCAAGGCTTAGCATTGATACTGTAGGATACTCCTCAAACAACCTATTATTTTTTCATTACCACTCTTTCTCAATATAGCTCAATACTTTGTAAAATTCCAAAATAACAGGCATAAGTGAAACATCAGTAGCACACAGATCTTGCTGTTGGCTCACTGCCAAGTCTACTTCTGATTTTGTAAGACACAACAGTTTGTAATCTTGAATTTCCACATAAATCATCTGCCCTTTGCAAAGTGAACCCAACATAGATATTAAATGCTTGCAAGGCACACTGATAACGTATTTGCTACACAATTAATTCATTTCATATGACTTTAATTGATACAAATACAAGGCCTAAAATAACAACCCATGAGACTTGATGCTTTCACATCCGGCAGCTCTCACACAGAGGTCTATCGGGTGGGATGAATACTTGTTCTGTGTGAGTTAGAAGGTTATTAAAGCCTTGAGCCTACTCACCATAGGAACCTTTTCAAATACTATTTGATCCTAAAGACGAATAGCATTGCGTGGGAGTATAACAAAAGAATTTATTCCTGCCAACGAATACTGTGACCATAATCACAGAAATCAATTGTATAGTATGAATGAAGTATAAATTGGACATCTTTGGCACACATTAAAAAAAGCACCCAAAAAATAACTTCAGAAATTGTTTAACTGAAAGGCTACTCTAAGCTGTGGCTCAGGACAACTAGAACCAACTTGAAGACATGCAATAAGAAAAAATAAATCCTTGCTTCTTTTAGGACAATTTGAACTTTTAACTTTTGAGACGTTCCTTAAGATATGGTTAATGAATTGTATCTTTCTTTCAGAGGCTGATGAATGTGGACATTGAAGGCATAGTGTCTTATTATTTGCATGAATACTTCTCTGAAAGTAGGAATTTAACTCCTGCGAATCTTAATACTCATTTAGGTTTCTCAGCACTCTTCTTCTTTGCTGCACATTTTAAAGATAGATTATTAGATTTATTACATAACCATCCCTTTGTTATTGTTATAGAGATTTCAGTGCTTGCTTTTAAGGCATTTATTCTATTTGATTTTCACTAAAACCTCTTCAAGACAGGTCCCATACAGTTCATTTTAGCAAAATCTTGCAGGCAATGAATCCAATCTTGCAAACCTTGTTGAAGAAATGATACTGGTGACCACTGCAACTTTACAGAAGCCTCAGTATCAAGCCTATGTAACAAAATAGATCTCCCATTTCCAATAGTGCTTTTTTTCCTCATTCTGAAAATAAAAGACAAAGTTTTTTCAGGATCAAAATAATACATGAATAATACATGATTTCTTCCCTTGATTCTCTCTTCCTTGGTCAAAGGTATTGTTTTCTTCTTTTGTATCACTAATATTGCTAATAATTAAGTACAAAACTTCTAGGCATGTATCTAGAAGGTCATTATTATTTTATAGTACACTGTTTGTTTAAAAGATTTTAATCATCTGTCTACAAAACACAGCTTTCTTGGAAGTAAATATTCTAAAAAGAATGCACTGAAAGTTTTGTAGATGTCTAATTGAACTGGCTTTGGGACTGACTTGCTAGCTACCTGTTTATGCTTTTATATACCTAGGACTTCAATTTGCAGAACTAGACACAAGTTTTCTTGACTTAGAAAAATCAATTCTAATTTAGAATTCAATTGTTCTAAACCAAGTAATAATATCAATGCAATGCTTTTGCAGCACATTGTATTTTGGTGCAGAATTTTTTTTCTTGATAACTAATTATCCATGGTTTACAATATGTAATTTGTAGTTCCTAAAAAGATATTATAGGAACAATTTTATAATTTATTTTCATCCACTTTGTCCTCTTGTTTATACCTTGTCTGCTTCAGCATTTCTCATCTTACTGTTCAGTGTTGTGAGAAATGTTAATAACGTTACCAGACCTCAGCTACACATTTCTTCAGTGTGTAACAGCTGTTGCAGTGTTTGCAGTACGCAGTATACAAGTACTGAAGAACAATTCAGCATCCCCTTTGGTCTTTCCTCCTGCAGGCAAGCCTCATCACCTAGAGAAGTGAATACAGTGCTTGTCTGATCTAAGAGCTCTGCAATCACATGCAGAGCCGTGTGACACTTAGGACATGATCAAAAGGCAAAAGTGATAGCTGGGGGTTGCCAAGATATATGGAACCCTCTTGCTATAACTTCATTGGAAGAAAGAGAAAAGTCTGGAGAAGAGGACAATCTCTTTTTCTCTCCTCTCCCCAACCTTTTAGGCTTTTCTCTGGAGTTAATACTTACTCTGTGTCAGCAGTGTCCCTTGAGAAGGTTCCTTTGCAGTCACATTAAAACCAAACAAAATACCTTGTCACTCTCAATTCTAGGTTATCTACCAATTTATCTAAAGACATTAGTTCTTACAAGAGGACTATGTCACTATGAGATAATCCATTTCAAGGGAAGCACAAAAGAGGACCTCACCACTCTGTGTGCCATCAGAATATCAAGGTGTTAGTATTGATGAGGAGTTTGGCTAGGGACAAGAAACAACCCCATAAATCATCCCTGCCTGCTCTTACTGTGAAGTGTCTTGCTGCTGCTGTGGTGAAGACTGCTTGGGGCAGGCAGTATAATCTACAGAAGATGTTTTTTCTACCTGCGCAGACCCTCTGTTGTATCAGGCTTACTGGTGCATATGTGTGGTGTTTACTTGACACAGGATCCAGTCCCTCTGAAGATATGATTGAGGTTGCTCCTTGGTCCTTGTTTCATTCACAGACCCCAGCTGAATTGCACATTAAACATCAGTTGCTATGTGAGGCGTTTGAAAGAAGAATGTACATATTCTAGGAAATATTTCACAGTTCCTGGCAGTATTTCATACAGCTGTGATAGACATAGCTACATGAGATAAAAATGCAGGTGTGTGAAAATTATATCAAAGCTATGGAAAGAAACTTAAAGTGAACACTTTTTTGATTTGTGGTGGCTTAAAATAATAAGCTGAAAGAAATATTTGCTTTTTTTTTCAGGAGTTGTAAGGTTCCTCCAAGTATGTTTCATTGAAATCCCATCAGAAAACAAGTCCTATAAAAACCTTAATTCAGTTTTGCAGGTTCACTGTTTTCTCAGGACTTGGAGAACCATCAATGCATTTCGAAGTTCATGAAGTATAAAGTAAAAAAACTAAGTTACTATTTCTGCTCTTGTGGTTCATCAACTCTACGTTTTAAAAACGTGGGACCTATGTGTCTTGGACACATGGTGACACCTTATGCCATGAGCAGCACACCTGACAGCATGAAGCACCAAACAGGGACCCAGGAGCAGACAGTCTGCAGTGCCAGGCATGGTGGTTATGCGGGGGAGCAGGAACAGCAACCCACACTCCCCAGATTGAGGTTCTGCCTTCACTTATTGACTAGCTGAACTGTACTGGGGGACAGCAATAAAATAAATTAAATTCTTTTGTCTGTAGCTCTGTGCTGTATGTAGCAGAGGAAGGGTTAGCACAGAATGAATATTCCTGCTTAACAAGATAGATCTGGTCATTTTAATGAACTCTTCTACAGAGACAAACTAAGATATGCGATAACTCCTGTTTGTTCATTATGCTAACTAAAAAAGAACACCTCTGGCCTTGTGAAAACAAAACTGATTAAAGCAAATGCAGTAAGTCAACTTGGAGTTGTGAAGTACAAATCGTACAGAGCACACAATGGACATTAAGTCAAAATCGAACAGTCTTTTTAGCAAAAAGTGAATTTGGCTTTGGGCTTGACTATGACATTTCCTGACTCTTATATATTAAATACATATGGGATATGGAAATTCAAGAAGCAGGAATTCACTGAACAAGCACAAAAAAAATCTTTGTTTAATTAAAGTAAGCAGAGTAGAAAACCTTGCTCCACAAGAAAAAATATTTTCACTGGTTTATTCTCTTTGCAGGTATATATTCCAATTCAGGTATTTATGAATGTTATTCCACTTCAGATGGGAATAGAGAAAATGTTAGGTTTTCTTCAAATCACTGAGTATGTCAAGCTTTTAGGAAACCAGTTTTTCTTTTCTCATTTTTGTCCATTTAATGGCATTCTTGGAAATTTTTGGAAATTTCTTTTTCCTTTAGTCAGCTTTTACATTACTTCTATAGATGCAGTGTATTTGTGAAAGAAAATTCAAGATTTTAATGAAATTTCAAATATTTGAGAGAGGAGTAATGGGTACTGAACATCTTTTATTTTTGAAGGTTAATAGAACTGGTTGTCTACAATTGGAATTGCTTCACAGTGCCTGTGAATTTTACATTCTGCACTGAAACGTACTTCTGAAATACTGGATTTTTATTGGATGGACTGTAGTGCATCTGCACTAAAATATTCATATACATGTGTTGTGTATATATTAGTGCTAAGTTAAATTAAAGAAGCACTTTTGCCATTTGGAAACCTATGATAAAAACAGAGAAGGATCTCATGCAACGCAGAGTGGCAGACTTATTTTACTCAAGCTGGGAATATAGACCTGTGCATTGAACAACAAAATTATGTCTGTAATTGTAGCTATACCAATGTTAGTTGTCTGATGGTGACTTTGGTCACAGTCAGGCTGTGTTGGAATAAGTTCATTCACATCTTGTTTTAGGATAGAGCTTAGCACAAGAATACAACATTACTTTTTTATTTCCATCTGGATGTGGACTTGAGTGAAGGAATCACATTGATTTTATCAGCTTTGCCAGCAGTTTTTTATTCTCGTGTCTATACAATTTTGTTGATCAGCCTGTAGTGCCATGCAGAGTAAGTTCTCTTATTTTCTGAAATGCTTAAGACTGTCAATTAATTCAGTTGAGTTCCCAGAACCACAATTTGCAAAGTACATAATTTCAGTGTGTTATTTCTTGTATTCAGGATTCCCAGAATATATGGTTATATAAAAAATTATAAAAATCTCATACTGCCTTTGATTTTTAACCATAACTTGGAAAAATACAGTGAAAGCTGACACCTAGTCCTGCAAAGAGGCTATAATTCTGAGTACTAAGCTATATTTAAGTTGAAAACAGAGGTATCAACATTAATAGCACTACATATCTATTTCCACTATGTGTACCTCCACTTTCAGATTGCCAGTTAGAGGAACAGTTCCTAGACATATTACACAGCCCACTACCATGTTTTTCCATCAGTTATTTTGTAACTTAGAGGTTTTATTGGCAGTTTTATCTTTATTCAAGAAACAGAAAAATAGTTTCACATAAGCAGTAACTGAATATATAATTACCCTGCCTTTGCTGATGATTGCATCTGCAGTTCCAATGTAGTAAAATGACTGGAAGAAGAAACGTTTCATTTTGACTCTGTATGTAGAAATCCCAAGCAAGAAAACAAGCTGTGCCAGCAGTATATTATGTTGGTATGGAGGAAGAGCCTCAAAAGTTCTTTTCTTCAAGATAGTAGATGACTGATATAATAGACTGATCAGTTAACACAGAAATAATGAGAAGTGAGTCAAATTTCTTAAGACTTTATTCACTGTGTGACACCTAGTATTTACATTTATTTTCTTATTTCCTTAATATAATTTTAAAACAGTGCTGAGTATTCACTCATGGGAAACCAAAGTTATGTCTTCAGCTTCCCTTCTTTAAACAACATATAAGCTAGAGGGAGCTATTCAAAGGGTGACTATTCTAAGTAAAATGTAATGATTTTGATGACTCTTGGTAAAATTGTTTCCATATTTTGGTTACTCCAGCAATGCTGTTTTGACTTGTGGACATTTGCCGGTTACAAAACTGTATAGCTGGCATTTCCTGATACGCAGAATTGATATAGGTCAAAACATTCAAGAACATTTCTAACACAATGGAAAAAAAAGAAGCCCAATATTAGCCCTGCTGGAAAGTGAAGGTTAATTAAATACATACATAAATTGCAGAAACAGTGTGAGAACAATGTTTTTTTTTCTATTCTTTGACCTTCCTGGTATAAGCAACACTTGGAAAGAGCAGCAAGTCGATGAAGACAGAAAAATTCTCCCAGTACTGTTCAAGACAAAGAAGTTTCATATACTATCAGCTTTTCCTTTGTAACAAAAATGTTGGAAATGCCTTTAGAGGCCAGTGAGCCATCCTTTGTTGTTTGTTTGTTTGTTTGTTTGCATGTGCTTTTATATCCCCCCACCCCCCCAAAAAAATTAAAACCAATTATAAAATTAATGCAAAATACAGCACTTACGAAATTTTAACCTCAGATCCAGTAAGCAGTTCAGAATTTTCTTCCAGAAATCCTGCATTTTAAACTACTATGTACTGCTCCTTTTTCAAAAGTTTGGTTGTATGATTAATTCTACATTTGAAAAAGAGGATGTACAACAAAGAAGCAACATATTATATAAAGTATTTATCAAAACAGTAATGGGAGGGCAGGCATTAATGTACAAAGTCATGCAAACCATACAGTTACTTCTGGAACAATCTTTGATTGCTTTGTCATGGGTACAGAGAGACAGACCTATACAGAGGGAGATGCTCTATTTGGAGGTAGAAAAGGTTTTAACACTTTTCATTTCTTAAAGTTTTCAGAGGCAATCTGTTCTTCTAGGGAAATAAATTTCAGTTTTTACTCAGTAAGATGTAAAATATTTCCTTGCAACTACCAATAAAGTTTTAGTAATGAGCATTATTTTGGTACCTTATTTTTTCGTTAGGGCTTTTTCTTGGTAGCATAATGAATCTTGAATTCAGTAAGATTTTATAAAAAAAGGGTCATACTAAGTGCTAGTGAAAAACAAAGGACTATCATCACTTTGAATAGGACATTTTAAAAAGCTAAATACTGTAAAACTTTGTTATACTCTAGAATGTCAATATGCCTGACTTTGATTTTTAAAAGTATACATATTTCTATATCTATCAAACAAAAGATTTTAAACAGCATATGGTTTGTGATAGGTAATTATCATTGCTATTTTTCTGTATTATTTTCCAGTAGGTCTGTGAAAAATTTAATGAAAAGTGAATTTAGCATAAAAAATATTTCCTTGGGGATTTAAAGCAGTAAAGATTTGCAATTAATTTAGGGAAAAATAAAAACCAGAATATTTCAAATACTGAGATATAATTCAAACATTTTTAAACACAAAAAGTTTCCATTTTGGAAATGTTGAGCTATTTCCTCTTGCTATTTTAAAACATAGCTTTTAGGTCTATACCTCTTTATTACATTTCAATACATACAAAGCCAACATAAGCTAAAGGAAATAGTGTTAAAAACTTGGAATGCCATATGGATTAAAAGAAATACATCAAGATGATTGGAAAAAAATATATACTTCTTCTTAAATGTAGACATTGGAAAGATGCAGTTTTCATTCATGCTGAGTTCATTTCTCCCCTGTTCCTTATATTAGAGTAAGAAAATCTTGTCTACTTTGGAGTCCTAATCATAGACTAATTTGTCACGTGTTGCAGTGCAGAACTAAGAAATAAAAGTAATGCCACTGACCATGCAAAAGGTAAAAAGTAAAGGGAGCAATCAGAGTAAAAAACTGAGTGCATAATTAGAGATTATTTTATTAGAATATGATTAATGTTTAAGTGGTAGTTCGTAAGGTACTATCATCAAAAGAACACGATGAACTGTGTGTAATAATATCCTAAGAGAATCTAGCCACATCTATAGTAGAAGACTGAGAGAAGTTGACCTCTTATGTCTCCTGATAATGTTAGTAACCAAAAATTTCAGTCATTATCAGACTGGAAAAAAAAAAAAAAAGTATCATTTTTTATACAGGAAGGGAAATGCCAGCACAATACAGAAAGAACTACAGCTGGAGCCCATATTGGAAAGTGTTTTGAGCAGATGGCAATATGGTGCTGGTTGGAGGGGTCCATGAAGTCCCTGAAGAACACATGCACATGTTGTGGACAGACCAGTGCTGGTTGCAAATGGCCACTGCATAGGACAAGCAAATGCTGCCAGCAACAGGAAAAAGGTAACAGTCATGGAGAAAGGGCTGGAAATGGAGCACAGAGAGAAAGCCTTGGACTGGTCCAGCAGGTTACTAGTTGCACAGCAATGAAAAGCAAAACAACAGCCTGAGCTCATGGAAACACTGTTTGGGGAAGGAGCAAAGAGCAAGTACTGAACCAAAATAACAACCCAGAAAATAATAAAGTAGTAGTTTTTCCTTTACCCTTTTGAAACTGTGTCAAAGCAGCATTTCCTTCCTGTGATGTTCACAAAACCAATGACAGAGACATGGAAAAAAACCCACAAAACCACAAAAACCCCCAACAACAACAACAACAAAACCAGAAGGAAAAAAAAAGAAGGAAATTTCCCCTGAAAACTGATATTTTCAATAAAACATAAAGTTACTGCTTGGAGTTTCTTTGAATCCAATTTGGAAAAATGTCGCCACATGAAAAAAATCCTCCAGAGTGCACAATTTCCACTCTGCTCCCCAACAGTGGTACAGCATCTAGCAGAGAGCCAGTCACTCCTTGCCACAGTTACTTGGCTTTTTAAATTTAAGGGCATAGACAAGTATGAACGTATGAAAGAAATGAGATATTTTTTGGTTTGTTCTGGGTTTTTTGGGGAGTCTTTGGGGGATGGGGTTGGTTTGGTTTTGGTTTGGTTTTGGCTGAAGGTTTCAAAGATGGATAAAGAAGGAGGAATCTCACTGAGTTTTTCCATACATATTTTGAAAGCCTCTATACTTAAAGAAGTCATACAGAGATTCTGTCAGTTTATTAAGCTGAAGTTTAACAAGGTTTGCTGCTGGTGGACCGAGGTGCCCAGGTTGGGCCTTGGTACAATTTTTTGTAATTCACTCTTTTCACTTTTCTTTTTTTTTTATAAAAAAAACCCAAGTGTATGCCAAGTTCTCATTGTTGTGAAATGAAATGAATGTGAACTGCATGTAAACTCAGGCAGAAATCTGCAAGTAGATTTATTAATTCACTAAAGTGTGAACTGCCACACTGTTCTTTGGAGTGTCAGTTGTGAAGCTGGATGATGATTTTTTGAATGTCCCATTCCATGGCCTGAAGACACCGAAGAGGAAAGAACAGAAGAGCACACATCAAAAAAGAAAAAAAAGTCAGGAAAAAAAAAGAAATAAGAAAGAGAAAGAGACAGAAACTGAATTGTACCAAGGCCTGAGGAAGAGACTTTCCTATACTGTATGTAATGAAAATGGATTATTAAATTCAGAAAACATTAATGTTACTTGTCATATAAGGTATTGATTTGCTGTCCACTATAGGTTGGTACCATCTGGTGAGGTCAGTGTGAACTCTGTTCAGGAGAAAGCTATGCAATCCTGAACATATATACAAGCTAACAATCCAAAACTCAGGATAGAATTCAGCCCTTTCCACAAAATATGTTTGATGCCCCTGGGGTACAATCAAGTTGAAAGAAACTTAGAAAACTCCAGAAGGCACCTTCCGCTGCCCTGATTTCAGTGGATTTATTCTAGCCTTTTTAGCAGTATGCCAAGAGCCCAGGGCCTTGCTCAGCCAACTGTAAATGGTAAAAGTATTTTTGTCTTTATTGTAGCTTCCCTAGGAGCAGGTCTGAAGTTTGTGTCCTGCTACATTCTTATGGAAGCTGCCCTTTTGGGGAAGCCAGTGAAGCCCAGCTGCTGCCTGCTGTGGCTTTGAGTTTCTTTCCTTTCTTATGCCAGCACAGCAGAGGCAAAGGATCATTTTCCATCACTCCAGTCTGTTTTAGCAGACAGAGGCAAGGTTTTCTGTTGAAAAGACAAATCAGACTGAGCAGATCATGAATCACAGCAGAAATTTACTCTGGGTGCTAGGTCTATGCTCTGTGTTAGTATTTGTATTGGCAATGGTAACTGGTATTTCAACTGTGTTTTGCTGAAAACCGACACAAATATTTTAATCTGAATCAGTATATGTGTTATCTCGCAAGAGGTAAAAGAAATTTAAGGAGGGCCTTGGTCTTCATCTCCATCATCTGCAGACGGTGATTGGTAATGTACAGTCTATCATATAAAGAAAACGACAACTAGCAAATATTCTGTTAACAATGGAAGCACAAAAAAGTATGAAATATCTCACTACCTAGAATGCTCTTACGCAAATTACTTCTGCTGCTACATCTATCATAGCACTCCTAACTTCATTTCTTCAGTGTACTTCATAATTAGGGGCTGTAATATATATCGTTTGCAATGCATTAAAAGTTTTCAGGTAGGCTCTTCCCTATACTGAAATGATATCTATTATCTGTACTTCAGAAGAGAAGGTGGAAGGGAGAAAGAAAGGAAGTAAAAAGTGCAGGAGCAGTGACACAACCACTGAAGAGGAAAAGAAAGATGAAAGTAGTAGTTAGAAAGTCAGTAGCAGAAAGCATCAAAAACCATAAAAAAATCTTAGTTTAAAAATTGTCTTTCTTGTCACTAAACAATGTAACTGACATGAAAATCCTGAAATATTTCATTGCTTTTTCAATGTCCTCAATATTCCATTGACTATCTAAAAAGGCTGTGTTTGTCTACCTTTTAGAGTTCATGAAGATAACAGTTTCTAAAGGGAATGGCAATGACACCAATTTTCACAGCAACCCAAACTTGGATTTTCAATCAGAAATTAAGATGTAGAAGGTAGTGTTACACTAATCCCTCCTGCCAAGATTTTTTGCTGTGTATATGGGAAAATGGTAAGAACACCCTGGCAGAAAATTATCTGTGGGTGCTGGCTGATGGTGAGCTCCACATGGGTCAGCAGTGAGCCCTGGCAGCCAGGAGGGCAGCCCGCACCCTGGGGTGCCCCCAGCACAGCACGGCCAGCCGGGCAGGAGAGGGGATTGTCCCACTGTATTTAGGATGGTGCAGCCTGACCTTCAGTACTGTGTGCAATTCTGGGCCCCACAATTTAAAAACAATGTCAAGGCACTTGAATGTGCCCAGAGGAGGGCAGCCTAGCTGGTGGGAAGGCTGGAAGGCATGTCCTGTGAGGAGCGGCTGAGGGCTTTGGGTTGGTCTGGTTTGGAGACCAGGAGGCCGAGGGGCCACCCCGTTGCTCTCTGCAGCTGCCTGGGGAGGGGAAGGGGAGAGGGAGGTGCTGAGCTCTTCCCCTCGGGACCCAGTGACAGGTCACCTGGGAAGGGCTCAAAGCTGTGCCAGGGGAGGTTCAGACTGGACATTATGAAACATTTCTTTACTGAGAGCAGGTGAAGCACTGGAACAGGCTTCCTGGAGAGGTGGTGGATGCCCCATGCTTGTCAGTGTTTAAGGGACATTTGGACAACACCCTTTATAAGGTGCTTTCACATTTTGTCAGCCCTGAAGAGGTCACTAGATGATCATTGGTGGTCCCTTCCAGACTGAATTTTCTCCTCTCCTCTCCTCTCCTCTCCTCTCCTCTCCTCTCCTCTCCTCTCCTCTCCTCTCCTCTCCTCTCCTCTCCTCTCCTCTCCTCTCCTCTCCTCTCCTCTCCTCTCCTCTCCTCTCCTCTCCTCTCCTCTCCTCTCCTCTCCTCTCCTCTCCTCTCCTCTCCTCTCCTCTCCTCTCGCCTCGCCTCGCCTCGCCTCGCCTCGCCTCTCTCACTTTGCCTCTCAACAGCTTTAATTTTAAGCAACAGAGTTCTATGTTTATGTAAAGAATAAATAGATAATTTTTCATAGTAGCATTTCTTTCCCTTATTCTTCTCCAGCTTATATATTTTCAGTCCTATTTACTTAACCATTTTTTCTTGACCCATTAAAAAAACCCCACAACATATTAAAATAAATATATTATTTTGGGATATGAAACATCATTTATTTTAGTACCTATTTCAATATATATGCGTTGAGAGATGCGAATTCTTATGTGGCACTATTTTAGATCCATATATTGCACTGTAAAGGAAACTCATGGAATTTTTTTTGGTGAAGATTTTTGACTCTTGTTGGAGAGATTTTGATAGCCAGTGTACAGAAATAGTATTTTCAAAATACCTATTTAATGGTCAGTACCTGATGCTTAAAATATCTGTTAATAGTACTCTTAATTAATATTGAAAATCTTTTGCTTAAGCTGTTTAGTTAGACAAGCTTCTAGGCTTGACATATATGGCAAGCAATGTTTCCCAGTCTCAACTCAGAAAGTAAAGATATTGGCCAGTCCATGAGTAATACCTACTTGTAATGAAGCTTGATATGAAATGGTGATGTGTGTACAACCACATACATAGGAATAAAAGTGTTAAAACTACACAGACATTCAGACCTCTCGCTAATCTTTTGTTTGATTTGCCACAGTGATTACGAGAACCTCCCAAATGCCAAATACTGCTAATTCAGTCTGATCATAGTGTGAGGTAATTTGCCTTGCTCACATGACAAGATATTACTGCAATACAGTGAGATTACCAGCCTCATACTGGCACAGTTTAGGAGGTATCTAAGCAACTTTAACAAAAAGTGGAAACAACTCAACTTCATTTTCGCTGGAAGACTGAATTCACTCTCTACTGGAAGTTGGTGGTTCATGTATGTATCAGGTTATGACCATACCCTAATGTCAGTGAGTTCCTGCAAAATTCACATAGGACTTAAAAAAATACATTAGATGTCTTTATCAATTTTACAATGATTGTCTTAAAATCATTGATTAAGCATTCAAACAATATATTATTGTTCTTTTGCAAAGATATGTCCTATATTTTGAGTAATATAGTTGATGACAAAAGGACAAGCTCAGGGTATATGCATTTTTTCTCATTTGTCTAATTATCAGTTAGGTAAACAATGTACATATCTGCTTGTATTTGCTGACTGATCATTGTCAAAATTGTAATTGCAAGAATAAAGCACAGTGGAATACAAGAAAGTAGTCAGCAAAGTCATGTAAATCAGGTTCCATCTCCTGTTACTTTTAAAGGATGCACTGAACCAAAACTTCCTGAAATATATCTACCAACATGAACTTTGTTACTCTGATGAAGCGAGAGAACTACCCACCACCCCAACCCTACCCCAAATTATTAATTTACATTTCCTTAAGATATCTGACTGTGTTTTCTTGCCTGATTGCTTACACAAACCAGTGAAAGACCTGAGATATGTAGGAGATTCTCCTTTAAAACCCCATTGCTGATCACAAGATAGGTAGAATGAACTGCAATCAGGCTGAATGGTTAATGTTCTTCAAACAGTTTACTCCCTTTCTCTGAGAGAAGCACACTGTATGAGAGTTGAATTGCTGAGAACCTTTAAGTACTGCCTGTTGAAACACCCACAAAATGGTAGCAGTTTCTAACAATTAGCTTGATTTACTCACAAATCAAAGGTCTGTTAAACAGGTCTATGACCACTGTGAAGCTGAAAATCTTCACGGTACCTCTGTTCTTTGTATTTCTTTAATATGGCTTAGGCTAAGAGAAGTTTTCACCTTTCAAGAACTAATTGAAGAGTACAGAATTTACAAATAAATCAAACATATAAAGGAGAAGGGGTGCAGATTTTATGATATTTAAGGTGCTCACTTACAAATAATTTGGCTTAGAAATAGTTTGAATAACTGTATCAGCAGTTCCAATAACCTATACCTAATTGTTTTATTGCAACTTGCTTTAATAATGATGAATATCTGGAAAATTGTCTCATAAGAAAATACAGATGAGAGATGCAAAATCTCTCACACGTCACAGAAGGCTCTACTCTTCCAGGTCTTGAACAAGATGCCCGTATGTGCTGGTGTAACACATAGCACAGGCAAACAGTGGTCCTTAAGAGGAAGTATAAGCACTCGAAATACAAAGCTGTATTAAGTAACAGCAGCACTAGCCAGTTCCATTGTTTCTAATTATATTGATCTCATTACTATTATCCAATATACATCAGTTATTATTATTAGTTATTATTCATTTCACAGTTAGACCAGAAAGAAGACACATTATCTTTCTTTCTAGATTTAAATCTGAACTGAAGCTCCTCTGTAATGTGTACTTAAAACCTCTTAAAATTGTTTACATTTCATTTAACAGGAATAATTCACATAATTTATACATTTTACATTAACTTACCTATTTGTACACATCATGAAACAGTCAACATAGGAGCCTCCCACCACTCCATCCAATATATTGGGTGAGTGTTTTACCAGTGCAGAATATCCCAAGAGAATATTATGAGAAAACTGAAAAATCCACCTCTTATTGAGTCATTTTTCATCATATTTTCTCTAACAAGTGTGGTCTCTGAGGTAATATTCAAAGTGAATTCTGAAGCCAGGTGCCTGTGTACTTCCACGCAAATCTCAGTGCACTTGGTACGGAGAATAGAATTATTCAGATGTATCTAGCAGATTGTAATATCATTCCTATGGAATATAAATATATATATAAATATATATAAATATATATATAAATATACATATATTTATAATTTTAGATTGCATTATATTAAAAATCCATTACTTGTGAGTAATTGCCCATTCATCCCACTTTGATCAAAAGCATTGGCTTGTTATGATAATTGCATGATTACATTAATTTGAAAGATAATAATGCAGAAGTATGCAGCCAATCACAGCTGCTCTGATTGTGTATGTGCAGCCAATCAGAGATGTAATTAGAAACACAGAAAACAAGGAACACTTTTTATGACACAAAATTACAGTGTGTTCTTTGTTATTATTTTTTGGGGGGTTGTTTTTTTGTAACAGGAAATTATTGGCACCAAACAAATGCATCAGAAAGTAGTCATGCAAATACTGTATTGACTAATTTCTACTTTATCTGTTTCATTGAAAAGACTGATACAATTCTCTATCCTATTTAATAATACTATGCATTAATAAATTAATCTAAGAAAGTAAAGAAACAGGGGAAAAAAACCCACCAAAACAGAAATGTTTGAAAGCTCTGGGAGTACAAATTGCTTCCAGTTTTACTGAACTCTAACTTGTGAACCAGTACTCAAAGGATTGGATGTACATCAGACATTGGCTCCCACTAACACTTGATTAAAATGCAGAATGTCTGGCTCTGTTGATGTAAATAAATATTTTAATCACTGTCAAGGACAGGGAATTTACAGAAAATTGTAACTCTTTCTAGATTTTACTTTACTTCATTGCAGTTGATAAGGCAGATTCAACTCTTTATTCTTCCTTTCTTTCATGTTCCCTTCATAAAAACTCCTTCAATATAATTTGAGGCACTGCATGGTTATGGGGAAAAAGGGATGGGGAGGGTACAGGATAAACTTAAGTGCATAAATCAGTGGCGTGCATAGATTGATGGTCTGAATCTGGTTAATACTTGGCCTATAGCTCTTCTGCAGCCCAGTCATTGCCAACTGGACAAATTCCTCTGGGGTCTTTGGAGCAATGATTTCATGGAACAATAATAAGCAGCTTTGCAGATCAGCTGGTGGAAGGAATTCTGTGGGTAAATCACACAGAAGAAAATAGAAACATTTGAGATACAAACTGGCAAACTGTGTTAGAGGCTGGTGTTAATGGAAGAGCAGATATGACAACGATGATATCCTAAGTGCTACAAGACCGTAACAACAATGTGGAAAAACTGAAGTACAAGAGCACAAGGTTTTAATTTGCTGCACTGAACGAGATGGTTGAGGAAACCAAAGAAATTATCCCTTCTAGTAAGTGGAATGGGTGAGGTACATGATCTTGACCGACGTTAATTAAATAGGTGTGTCATTAAAAAAGAAAGGATGTGATGTGGATTTTACTGGGCCGATTGGTGAGCTTAAATAAATTTTACTCAATGTAAGTTGTAAAAGAAAATGCAATTCATTTTGAATGTATAATTTTAGAATGCACATCAATTCCATTATCATATATAAAATGTGACACACTAAACTGGGGATATTTAAAACTAGTTTTATGCATTACAATTTATGTATTTGGTATCACATGACTCACATAGTTATTTCAGAACATATGTTCCTTTATTACAAATCAGCACTCTCCCCCCTCAAAGGCTCAAATGCAAATCATCTCTATACCACCAGGACCATTTAATATACAGAATAAACATAGTTTAAATATGTGTGCAATTGAAATTTACATATTTGAAAGAGTATGGTGGTATTAATTTATATTTAGTTTATTTATTTTGGTGTTCTTTAAGTTTATCTTCTTTTTGCTGTCATATGACAGGCAGATATATTCCCTGAAGTTAATGGACCTGATCATAAGGTAATGGTGTAATTCTCATTTAACCAGTGGGATCTGGTTAGAATCAAAGGGGAACATAATGCAAATTTCTGACTGCAGAATGTGGGCTTTAATTATCTCAAGAACATTGTTTTAGCTCATGTAACCCACTCACCCCGTTCCCTCAAGTGTGTTTTAGTGCACTTAGAAGCATTATGTCACCTCCTTCTAATTCAGGAGCAGTTTTCCTAATTGAGAGGTGACATTTTTAGGAAGTGTTCAAATGGTTCCTTGAAAAGGAGACATTAACTTTTGCAGACTGATGTAGTTCTTGACTTCAGGAGTGCTAAGAGAAACGTTAAGCTGGATTTAGAGAGAAAAAACTGGAGCAGCAGAACTCAGAGGGATGGCCTTGTAATTACTGACCAGCTGGCCACCTCCAGTCAGGTTTTTCACTACAGAGACAAAATTTGTGGCCATTTTTTTGTTGTCCAGCCATCTTCCCAGTGCAGTCTTCTCTGCTGGCAGGGATAAGCAGGAAGGAAATGTGCCAGGAAAGTAGCCTTTGGGTTCTAGGAAAAGAGAGATTTGGCTTCCCACTGGTAGCTAACAGGACTTAATACCTGTCTCACAAAAGGTAGTTCCTATGTGAGGACTCACGTACAAGATGAGACAACTAAAACACATATGACTAAGGCAAACCTGTAGTTTACACTCCCATTAATATCAGGAGAGAAGGTACCTACTGATTCATAGAAGCATGTGTAGTGAAGCTGAATGTGAGGGTTCCCTCAAAGGATTAGTGAGTGTGCATTTCTCACTGAGTTTTTCTCACACAGTTTAACACAAGTCTCACATAAGATGTTGGTGCTTCCTGCATTCCGAGGGACTCATTTACATCTAAAATTAATAAGGGACACTTGCGGTGATGTTACCTGGCCACTCAGTGGCTGGGCATTGTGGTGAGTATGGCCTCAACCTGGTGAGGGGGCCACTGTATGAATTTGTAGTCTCTGCCAGACATCTGTGAATGTGCTGAAGAAGTCCTCAGGGTAGAAATGCTGGCATTAGTCCATTTGGAATAACTCTTTAAATAAAAGCAGCACATAAGAGAAAGAGGAGTTTACTCTGCTTTCCTTGTAATTGGTATGGCTCAGGGCTGGAATGCTTGCAGTGCACAAAGTGATTGAAAAACTGTCTTTGAGGGAAGATAACCACAGTCCGTAATGCAGCATTATTAAATAGTTATGAAACACATTTTAGCCTTAACCATAGAAATAATCTATTCAGTTTATAAATGGACTTTCTGCAGAGCAACTTACTTGCATACCTCCATTTCATGTACTGTACCCCCCACATACCCTTATATGTACCATAAGTGTATAATAATTTCTTCACTTGCCTGTCATTTTTAGATCTTTAAAACTACTGTGGTCACTTCAGCAATTCAGTGCAAGATTTTAAGAAATTATTAGCTGAAGGATAGAAGCAAGTATTTTAAACAAAATCAGACTATAAGGTATGTATGCATCATTTAAGAAGTATACTGCTGGGTTATGAAAAGAAGGAAGCATGAATTATATGCATATTTATATGTTGTTTACATTAATTTTATTAAAACTTTTTGAGTTGTTACAGTTAGATGAAATAAATCAGTTACGGGAAAAATTATCTCAACAAAAGCATTCTAGCCAGTAAAAGCTGCTGCAGTATTTCGTATGTTCTGTATAAGGAAGGGATGCTCATGCAATTGAATCCCTAGGAAAATACGGGGTATAGAAGTTTTCTAAAAGAAAGCCCATTAGATAAATGTATGAGACCCAACAGGCAAGTTTGTGAGTCCTGGAGGGAAAATGATCAAACGTAGACAGCAAAGCACCTATGATCATAAAAGACAGAAGAGTCAATCCAAGTAATCAGTACCAGAGAGAGGTTTTAAATTGGTTTTAATTCTGGTGGACACAGGAAGACATAAGAAGTCCTAGAGAATATCCAAATTACTCTAGTTCCAACTATGATTTGAAGGAAGAAGCTGCAAGGCCTTTCACCAACGCAGAAACTTGAATATTCCCCCACTCTCACATCAATAGTTTTACTATCTGAAAAGTCCAGAAACTCACTGTCTTCTACATCTGGAAATTCCACCAGCAAAGTTTTCATCAAAACCGGAATATATGTTTATGGAAAAGTCATCTGGCTGTTGTTAATACTTCTTACGTCTGCAATACTGAAGATAGTTTCCTGAATAAGCATGTGTATATTTCTGCTTTGAAAATCAACCTTGGGTTTAGACTTTTCTGCTTGTCTTACAGGCTTTTTACAGGTTAAAAAGAAGAGAAAGGTTGTGATGCTAATTTATTTGAGGGAAACACAGAAGTAAAAATATGTTCAGAAATTCACATTAATGTATGCTAATATGTTTTCCCCATAGAAATGATGGTGTCCCAATAAGGGAGGATCTTGTCTATAGAGCCCTGAATCCAGGATCTAAACCCATGGGGCAGATCTTGATAAGAAGAAAGCAATTTATAAAGAGCTTTCGATCTCAGTTCTGCTGAGATGGCAGATGCTGAAATGACATGCTTAAAGTAGGTATGTCAAGCATCATTGCCCACAGAACTCACTTTAAAAGACTGTAAAGTATCAGATATTAATCCGTTAAATAACTTTATATTAATTCTGTTGGTTTTTTTTTTTATTTTTTATTTTTCTACAAGTCTATTGTTGAGCGATGGCAGTAAATAGAGTGAATAATATTTGTTTTCTTTTTTCAGGGCCCAACTCAATGATGAGAAAAATATAGAATACACTAAATTCAGAATAATCACTCTTGGTTGTGGCAAGATACCTGTTATGATCACTAGAGAGCATGAGAACTCTGGTGGCAAGGAGAATAAATCCTACACAAAAAGCCAATAGTGAGAAAAACACTTTATTTTTGTCTGATTAAGCAAGCATCTCCATGTCTGCAGTAGTGGAAGGAGATAGGGAAGAAGATGGAAAGCTCGGTATAAACTTCTCTTTCCTGTAATTTTGCCCAATCACTTGTATAACTTTGAAAGTCTACTCTAAATACAGGTTCTGTGCCACCAAAGTTTAGAAATATTGTCATCTTTTGAGCATCTGAACTGCACCTTCCATGCTAATGAATAAAAATTTCCTCATGTGCAAATCAATTTAAAGAGGTGTAGGTACAGGAAAAAATGTATGTGAGGAATGTATGAAACTAGGTCAGACTTTCACCAGCTGCTTGCTTTAAAACATATTCACAGTTTGGTAATTTTCTATCAATTTTATAATATGCTGTCATATTTTTTTCCAAGAGCAGAAATGCTGTTAAAGAGAATTAAAAATAGACACATTCACAAGGAATTATTCTGATTTTGTAGAATGTTGCAATAGGGTTTGCTGGCATCTTTTTCAGAAACATAAATTAATAATTTCCTGATTCTGAAACATGATACCTATAGCTATATATCTTATATTCTTTAGAGTGATAGAGACAGCAGTGCAATTCAAAATACAAAACTCAAGAAATCAGTCTTTAGGCAACAGGAAACATAGATAAAAGAGTAAAAATGCAGATTAAGCACAGCATTTATTAGATAAGAACTAGAATTAAAATATTGTTAAAAGAACTTGTTAATTTCCATGAGTAAGCTGTTAAAGTATCACGTCTCTTGTTGAACCCCCCCTCTAAATATAGCTTACCCTGAAACGACAATCCCCAATCTACAAGATCTTAGTTTTAACTTTTATTACTTGTGTTTTTCTCTCTAATGGGTTTAAAAAAAAAAAGAAAGAAAAAAAAGAAAAAAAGGTAGCACTGGAGAAACTGAGAACAGCTGGATGCAAAGTGAAAAAATGGGCTATCTAAACCTTTGAGGAAAAAAGCATGGTTTGCACAATCATTATATACATTTGACTGACAAAGTAAGGATCAGGAAATGAGAGCTTTCTGGTTTTGCACATTACCCTCTGTCCCAGAACTGGCCACTGCACTGAGCCCAGTTCCTTCCCATCGGAATATTCTAGCTCCCTGAAGCTGATGCAACACTTGTGTGAAAAAGATGAGCATCTCATTGCTGTGCAAATCTCTGATTATGGCACTGGTTGTTGGTGGCTGATAAATACTGAATGATGTACTACACTGATTTATAAAGGAACCAAAGAAAATGCACTCATCCGGGGTACAAAGCCTTAAGAGAATCATGCAAACAGCTTGCTACTATGGTGATATAATAAAGTTCCCAACCTCAGGAAAAAGAATAAAAATAAGTAATTAAATCACAAAGTCAGCAAGGAAGTAGACATCAGTTTTACAGGCCTATGTGCAACTAATTACTTGAAATTGATTCCTGAGACACATTGTGTCCTACAGAATTCATAAATACAGTTGCAGACCTCTGTCTACATACATTCACTGTTTGCGTTTTTTTGCTGTTCATCAATTATGAGTCATCTTTCAAGATACACATGTCAAGGATCTAAGAAATTAACTGAAAGTGGTGATGTATCTAAGTTTTGCTATTAAATGTAAAACCACTATGCTATATCAAATAGAAACAATTTTACATTCAAAAAATGTATAACTAGTCCAAATCTAAATGAAATATCATCTAAACAGCCAGATGGATTTGGGGCAGCAATGATTTCTAGAATTTTTGTACTGTACATATTAAATGAAGAAGTTTTAAGAAAAGTTTAGAGGAAAAAGAAAAATATGTGCAATTGCCACTTCTCCTTTTCTGCCTTACCTCTTTATTACTGACTTAATGTATTCAACTTCAGAGAATTTTTGTGAGACTAAATCAATGTTCAATTTCTGCTGTTCCTTCTTTTTCTGTGGAAAAATATTTCAGAAATTTGTGTAAATTATCTTATTTTGAGAATGAGGTCAATAATTGTTATTCTGAGAAATGTCACATAGATTAGCATCAGAAATTTTTGCTTAACTCAGGCCCAAAGAGTACTTTGTTCTGGACATTCTCCCATAACATTGGATTTATACATCATACTTCTGAGTCAGCTCAGCACTGGTGTCTTTCAAAAAGTTTCTGAAAGGATATGATGTTGTTATATTTACATTTTGGAAGGATGTGGAAAATACATCTGAATTTTTCAAGTTAATTGTACTTCTATTAGAACTCATAACACTTTTATGTAAGAACAAGAATATTATCTTTCATTTACTATTAGACTTTAGTTTGGCAGTATAAATTATACTTTGTTAAGCTGGAGAAGTGTTACTTTACATTTTCTGTATGTTCCAATTTACAGGTGGATCCATCTCAGTGGGTGGTAAAAATGAACTCTACAGTATAACATATCATTAAGAAAACAATCCATGGTCTCATGGTTCTTTAACAAGCATTGTATAAGGGTAATAATATGATGCATAAAATTAATAATGTGAAGGTCAGCCAACACAAAGTCCCTACACCTCATATATTAAACATTCTAATACCTCTCTTGAACAATGTAAGAATGGAAAATATAAACCCATTGAAGAAAATGTCTGATATCCTTATATGAAAGGGAGGAATAGTTTACATAATGGGAAAATATAAATAAGAATCAAGCTGATTACCTGATAAGCCAAATGTCCTCCAACATTTTGTCTAAGAAGTGTTGCAAATGCTTTTTAGTCCACAGTGAGATAAGATGGAATGGACATGAGCTTGGATCTAGCTCATAAACATTAGACAGGTAATTGTGGTGTATAAATTGGCAGTGTAATTACCATAGCTCCTTTCTAATATAACTTGAAAGGATTAGGCTCCTCTACAAAGCAAAAATAATTTCAAGTAGCCTGCATCCTGCAAGGGAAAATGGAGTTACAATCTCCTTAATGCAGATATTTTAGCCATGTGCTTATGCATAGATAGGAGGAAATCTGGATGTTCAACTGTGGAAAAATCTGTGATATATTCCCCAAATCTATTACTTTATTTTCATATGTCAGCACATTGTCAGCTTCAATAACTAGACGTGAAAATATATAATTTAAAAATTTAAACACAGCATTCTAGTGTAGTCAGGAAAGTTCAGGTCCATGAGAAACGCCATATTGACCACATGCCACTGAGGAGTGGAAGAGAAGCTTTCACTTCAACTGGCAAAGAAAAAGCAGTGGTAGGAAGTGTTCAGATTTTAAGACAATGAAGGTACAAAGTTTGTTTCTAAAATAGAAAGAAGATAAATAAAAAGCAATATAGTAATGAAAGAAATCAATGAAGATTACATAAGTATATTTATTTTAACAGCATCATATTTAGTTTCATGTGTAAGCTTCTTTTTTTGGAATATTTCAGTCATAATTAAGAAAAATGTCTTTTTCTTATCTTGGAAGAACACATTTTACCAGTTTAATCATCTTTGAAATTGTAAGAAGTTAATTTACAGGAAACTAAACTTTGAGGGTTCATACTAGATCAAATCACCAAATAGTCTGAGATTTGAAAAAAACATGCTCTCCCATCCACGCAGTTCACCCACCTTGATAACCTTATGTAAGAACTGGTAGTAAAGTAATTTTGTATTTCTAGATTACTGTCTACAAATGAAATGTGGTAGCCATTAATTGGAGAGTTACAGATTTGGGAATACCAACATATTGGGATAAAACATGAATAATTTGTTATTTTTGCTATAGGTGAGGTAAACATTTTCAAATGTAAGCTTGAAAAGTCTTTTTTCTGGATTGTAGAGAAGTTTAAAAATACCCTGAAGATTTAATAATCACATGTATTTTTATCTGTTAAGCTAAGTTTTACTCATAATGGGTAAATAAATTAAAAGGCACAAGAAGTGATTATGGAGACATTAGCTAAACTAATGGGTCACTGGTATTTGCTAGAATTTATATTAAGTTTGATAAACAAGTCTATTTCTAGAATACTTATAGCATAACAGTTGAAAGTATCCAAATATATATATGCACAATCCCCTGCTCTGTGTTTGGACTGAATGAGCATAAAATGTGGGAAACATAATGCCTTAAATATAGACCCAAAGGAAAAATCTACTGCAGTCTGAACCACAACTTTTTGCCTCATTTGAGGAATAAATGACACATACATTATGAGAGGTTATTTTGAACTATTATATTGTACATATTCATTATGTGGTCATTTTCTCTGTTTTAAAATCATGGTAGCCTGCCCTTCTCTTATTCAGCCTAAAACTGTTGTCTTATCTTTCTCAGTTGTCTTTGTAAATAAACAAAAAATAGCAGTGCATTATAGAAAATGATTAATGCAATGACAACGTGCACAAGTGAACTAATTTTTGTATGCAGAGAAAAAAAAATAATATATTTTTAATATGAAAACCCTTCTTCCTCAAAATAATTACCACAGGACCCCAGAAAGCTAGGTATATCAGAAATATATTGGAAGACAGTCAGGTGGGATTCTTTTCAATATAATAATCACAATATAGCACCTTTGACAGGAATTTTTTTTCAAAGCAGAATTTTTGGTAGAAACTAAACTTTAGAAAGCTATCCCAAAATAGCTGGTAGCCAGCATAACAGATGTGAGAGAAATGGAAGAGCAGGAACTTGGTCATACGCAGCTCAGTTCCCTTGCCAGTAGATACAGGATCTCTCTTTCTGTCAGAATTACAATATTTTTATGAGATAATACATGTTTAATCATCTATTAGAGGAAAGCTCCAAAGGGGGGTGGGGGGTGGCGGGAAGAAAAATAATAAAAGAAAAAGATCAATTCCTGTCATGTTCTTAGGAGCAAGGTAACTACTAGAGATGACATATTCATAAAATCAAGTCTCTGAAGTAAAGCAAAGAAGCAGCTACGTTACTTCTAGAGTATTACCAATCCTGTGATACCACCTATAAAAGCTTCTAAAACCTTTCTGATCTGTCAATGCAAAGACTTTTGAATCTGTAAGTTCTGTACAGTTTCCTGTTTTCTACCCAGGTCTAGATAAAAATATGTGATACTTCATATGTTCCCAGGGAACAACCATGAAATCTAATAAAGTCCCTTTTCAATGGATTAAAGCTCACTGGGTGAGGTTCGCAGTCTGAGTGTACACGTGTGGTGTCTGTGCTGGTAAATACAGCAAAGCACACTCAACGTATCGGCTGCCGCTCATGGTATAAAATATTGCTTCAAGTAGTTACAACAGTGGAAAACAGAAGCAAAGGGAAGAGGTTCCTGAGAGAAATTTGGGTTCCTGAGCAGGGTGCAGGCAAACAGGTGTGTGTATGTGTGCAGAGCTCTGATGGAGCAGCACACAGGTGCTTCTGACTGCAGCAGTTCTCTGTCAATAGGAGACAGCTAGCACATGCGTGAGGACTTAGTGTGCAAGGATTTACAAACTTGTAATGCAGGACCAATAAAACTATATTATTGTGCTCTGCAGAAGTCTTCTGATGAGCAGCTTTTTACATTCCCTTATTTCTACATGCTTCAGTGGGTACTACCACTTAACCTGGACCTAAATGGAAAAATCTGTATTGCTGCTGCACTAAGAATAGATGCAGATATCCTCAAAATTACACAAGTTATCAGTGCAGTTTGTGAGGTATATATATACACACACATACATGCATACATATATATATTATACTGATGAATTAATCATCCAGACTTTGTTGCCAAAATAGTTTTATTTCTATTGCTCTTGCCTGGAGGAGATTGGGGCTGCTCAAGAAACAAACCTTCTTGCCTAAATAAACTGCATCTGCTTAGGTTTAAGCAATGGACTCTAGTATTTATGTAATTACTGCATAAAGATAAAAAAACCCAGAGTTTTTTTCTTTTGTTAGATGATGCTAAACCCATTTCTATGACGATGTATAGGAGTCCAGAAATACCTCAGACAAAGCATGGGAAGTTCACTGCATGTTTAATCCTTTTCTTATTGGCAATTGGGAAACAAGGATTCTAGAAAAGCAATCCTCAAACACAGCAGAGAACAGTTGTAGAAGAAGAGCTCTCTGGCAGCTCAGGGTTTAATAACAAAAATGAAGTTTGTGGACACGCTGAACAAAGTCCCATGATCTTCTGGGAGAGGAATTAAGAAATCCCAGGTGTATATACATTAGGTAAAAAAAAAAAAAAAATCTTTTTGTCTTAAAATTGTTTTTAGTTTTCTGACTACTACAGTGCTTAATTGTGATGGGAGACAAGGAAGCGCTTTTGAGGGTCATTAACGGTGAGTGTGGGAAGAGCATTTTTAATTTGAACTGGGGAGGGGTTATAAACTTTGGCTGGGTGCCAGGCACCTACTAAGCTGCTGTCTCACTTATCCTCAGCAAGACAGGGGGAGAAAATAAGGTGAAAAAAGTGGGAGTTAAGATAAGGACAGCGAGATCGCTCACCACTTACTTCCATGGGCAAACCAGACTCGACCTGGGGAAGATTAATTTAATTTATTGCCAATTAATAAGAGATTAGTATAGTAAGAAACAAAATAACAAAAGTAAAAACACCTTCTCCCTCACTCTCCCTTCTTCCTAGGCTCAGCTTCGCTCCTGACTCTCCTCCCCCACAAGCAGTACAGGGGGATGGGGAATGAACATTGTGGTCAGTCCGTAACACTTCATCCCTGCCACCCCTTCGTCCTCACACTCTTCCCCCGCCCCAGCATGGGATCTCTCTCATAGGATAAGGTCCTTCACAAACTGCTCCAGTGTGGGTCCCTCCCATGGGCTGCAGTTCTTCAGAAATTGCTCCAGTGTGAACCTTTTCCATGGAGTACCATCCTTCAGGAACACACTGCTCCAATGTGCATCCCCTGTGGGGCCACAGTTCCTGCCAGAAAATCTGCTCCTACATTGGCTCCCCTCCATGGTCCACAGCTCCTGCCAGGAGCCTTCTTTGCCATGGGTTCTCCACAGGCTGCAGCTTCCTTTAGGGCACATACACCTGTGCTGGCACAGGGTCCTCCACAGGTGCAGTGTGAATATCTGCTCCGACTTGGTCCTCCATGGGCTGTAGGGGGACAACCTGCTTCATCATTTTCCAAGGAATCTCTGCTCTGGCACCTAGAGAACCTCTTCCCCTTCCTTCTCTGATCTTCATGTTTGCAGGTCTGTTTCTCACAACTCCTCTTTCACAGATGCTATGCAGCATTATTTACCCTTAAATATGTTATCACAGAAGCACCACCAGCATCACCGAGGGGCTCAGCACTGGGCAGTGTTGGTATTGTCTTGAAGCTGGTTGGAACTGGCTCTGTCCAACACTGGAGCAGCTCCTGCTGGCTTCTGACAGAAGCCACCCTCTGCAGCTCTGCCTGCTACCAAAACTGCCACAACACCACCACAACTGGGAAGCATTATTTAAATATAAACCCCCAATTTTCCGCATTGGTTTGTTTCCAAAATTATTTTTTATAAAAAATATTGTGGAGTAGGATTCTAGGCATTATATTTATGCAGGATATGTTCAGTTTGGTTCTGTAGGAATTTTGCCATGAATCCAATACTGTAAGAACTAGTCCAATACCTATTTTGAGCATAAAGTTTTGGGGTTTTGAAATTAATTCCTGCAAAGACTATGAGCATACTTTTGAAACTGTGCTTTTAACATAACCAGTTTCTCTTTACTGTGGCTGCTTTATGATTAATATTAGAAATAGTCAGGTTGATCACATAATGTGTATTGATTTATTAGTGGTGCAGGTATGGCAAATATAAAATGGGCTGTATTATTTTAACATTCCTTAAATACCATCCACATAACGTCTACTCCACTCAAATATTCTTGGTGGAAACCTCAACAACAGAATGTTTACCTTCTTATATTTTCAGTTTTATATTGTTTTACAATATTCTGTCATGTTTAAAACGTTTAATTATAAAAAGAAGAAATAAAGTATTATGTTGGAAGAACATAATCAGCTTGAAAAATTAATGATTTGGAATTACTGTGCATGCTTCAAAGGATAATAGTCCTTAAATGAGTCTGCCTAATCTTTCTTGCCAAACCGTTAAAGATGGAAATCATTGGTTTACATATTCAAGTGATTATGAAAGAGATCAAAACTCGGGCCTGTTCCCTAATGGAAAACACTAAGTCAAATTCCTTTTGGCTGACATCCTATCTTGATCTCAGTGGAAGGCCCTGAAAACAAAAGCTATTTTAAAGAACATGAACAACTTAAAGACTGACAATCTGCAGGCTTCTATTTTGAGAAACATCAGATTTTCCTTGTATTCAATTTTATTTATATTAAAATTGAACCATAATGCAAAAAATTACACTACAATAGAAGCCGATTTTTTTTTTTTTAAAGCAGCTAGTGTGTCTTTTTATTAGAGCCCTTTTTACATAATCTAGTATAGGTTTATATAAAGTAAATCTTTTAGAAATACTAATGTAGGCAAATGTAGAGAAGAAATTAAATACAGAATAAAACAAGGCCCTGTGTCTCACAATGATGTTTTTACACTGGAGAGATCATGACACTGAAAAGAATCAGAGAAGCTACTGGCTTCATTTGGGTGGTTCACATATCTAATACTGAGAGTGAGCTTATTCTGTACTTTACTGAATTGAGCCGCAAGTATTTTTGTTATAGGCTATACCTTGTGGTAAAAATATTGTTTGCAATTATCATTTTATTGTAGTAATAAAAGTGGCATGAAAAGATGCTACAGGTATGTTTAGTGTCTCCCTTTCTATTTTTTTTCTTTCAAAATATTTTACTTAGCATACTACTGGGGAGAACCCATGTACGAGAGCTGAGAAATACTTCTGTTTTACTGTAGATAGCATGAGCTTTAAATTCTGAAACACTTTGTTTGAAGAAGCTGGCTTGCATTTTGGTTTAGAAGACGTAAGATAAAACAAAGGAGGAGGTCCAAAAAGCAGCTCAGGGTGTGACTCTTGCTTCACCAGACTGAAATCTGCTGTCTCAAGGTCATCAGTCTGGATTCATTCTGAAAGTCTACTCTGTAGATCTACATCATCAAATGACATTCCCCTGCCCCACATCCCCCAGCTTTGTGGTTTGTGTTTCTGCAAAAGTGCTGGGATTTGGGACTTTTCTGAAATGTCACAGGCACCTCACATCAATGTTTCTGAAGTTCCTAATACCCTTAAAACTTGACCCTGCAAACATTTGAGTGATAGAACACAAATGTGGCCGAAGAATCAATGGCTCAATGTCCCAGTGAAAACCAGTAAAGACTGGTGTCTCTCAAGGTTCTATACCAGGACCAATAGTATTTAATATCTTCATCAGTGACATAGACAATGGAATTGAGTACACACTCAGCAAGTGTGCAGATGGCACCAAGCTGGGTGGTGCAGTTGATTGCCTAGAGGGAAGGGAGATGCCATCCAGAGGGACCCTTGGCAAGCTTGAGGAGTGGGCCTGTGCAAACTTCAAGACCAAGTGCAAGGTCCTACAGCTGGGCTGGGACAATCCCCAGTATCAAGACAGACTGAGGGATGTAATGAATTTAGAGCAGCCCGTGGAGAAGGACTTGAAGATACTAGTGGTTGAAAAACTGGACATAGGCTGGCAATGTGTGCACTGGTGATGTGTGCTTGCAATGTGCACTTGCAGCCCAGAAAGCCTGCTATATTCTGAACTGCATGAAAAGAAGCATGACCATAAGGTTGAGGGAGGTGATTCTCCCCTACTGCTCCACCCTAGTGAGATCCCACCTGGAGTACTGTGCTCAGTTCTGGGATTCCCTGTACAAGAAAGATGTGGACCTGTTAAAGCAGGTCCAGAGGAGTGCCATGAGAATGATCGTGGAACACCTCTCCTATGAATCAATATATATAAGGGCCTTACAAGAAAAAAAACTTTGGGATACTTTTTAGCAAGGCCTGTAGTGATGGGACAAGGTGCAATGGTTGTAAGCTGAATTAGGGTAGGTTTAGATTGGACGTAAGAAAGAAATATTTTATGATGAGGGTGGTGAGATCCTGGAACAGGTTGCCCAGCGAAGCTGTGGATGCCCCATCACTGGCAGTTTTCAAAGTCAAATCAGACGGGGTTTTGAGCAATCTGGTCTAGCAAAATATGTCCCTGCCTGTGTCAGGGAGGAGGAACTAGAACTTTGAAGGTGCCTTCCAACTCAAATAATTCTGTGAGTCTATGACTCCATGATTCTATGATACTATGATTCTATGATTAATTACTTTCTGTGCATACAGTAGTTTTCAGCTGTGGTGATACGTGCAATTAAGATAGGGAAAACACAGTGAACATATTAACACAACATTGGTTTAGATTCATTACCACTCTACCCACCCTACTGGACTTAATTTCAGGAACGGAAAGAAAAGAGCAAAACTGGGTAAAAATGCCTTGCCATGTTTCTTAACACTTCACATATCAAATGGCTAAAAGCGAGTATTTTCATCTATGGGATGACCTTGTTAAATTGTATCAATGTAAACAAGAACCAAATTTGAACCAATATAGTAAGTTTAGTTTAAAATAAAAGGCTCAAAGAGCATGTGTTTTATCCTCTGACTGCCTGCATGTGCCTGCATACTAAAGAAATTGTTTCTGATGTTCGTTAGGTAGACTGAGGCATTTTTATCTGTGTCCCACAGTGAATTCCAATAAAGGATTCTGCACACATAGGGTCTGATTTTTATTTGTGCATCATCCCCGTTAATAACAGCATCTAATTAAGACATCCATTAAAAGTCCATAATGTTAATTTAATGGAAAAATTCCAATAGAACTCCATCAGGCTCTCCCTGTTAGTTTAACATTACACACTTTAACAAATGTCTTAATTAGATGCTGTTACTGAAAAGAATACTATACAACTAAAATTAGCCATTATTTAACATGGAGAGTAGTGTTCCTGAGTGCTAGTGCTTCATTTCTCATGAATAATAGATGTCTGGGATATTTGTATGGTTTCTATGATTGGTTGTCATATAGCTTGGCTGGCAAACAGGATTCATGTCTGGGTGAAGAGAAATACATGGATTTGTAGAAAGTAAATTTAGCATGTATGAGGGTATATCTACTTCAGAAATTAGTTTTAAGTTATCTGGGGAAAAAAAATTAAAAAATTGCTTACATCTGATGTTAGATTTAGACAGCTTTTAAATTACTGTACAGATCTGAGCTACAAAAATATATTACTGTATTAAGGTATTGGTTATGCTGGTACTGAGATTAGGCATTTGTAATACCTTCAGGTAGTTCAATATGGCCAGATATGCTGGTATTAGTGGAATAGTGAATATTTTTTTCTTTCTATTTAAATTTGAATTTTCTTTATTCAGTTACTGAAAGAAACAGTACGTTGTAAATAAGTATATACCAACATGTTATGAGGAAGTAGGAATACAGCATGAAATAAAAAGAAAATACTAAAAAATTTAAGAAAAATACTGCAGAAGGGTTGTAGCATCATAATAAAAATTAAGAAGAAACATGGAAGGAAGGGAAGGGAAGGGAAGGGAAGGGAAGGGAAGGGAAGGGAAGGGAAGGGAAGGGAAGGGAAGGGAAGGGAAGGGAAGGGAAGGGAAGGGAAGGGAAGGGAAGGGAAGGGAAGGGAGCAATAACAGTAGGAAAGAAATTAGAGACTTGTAAAAAAACCAGAAGTTTCTCCATCCACTTCCCCCATAAGCATAACTCCAACACTGAAATCCTGGACATCACACGTGTCTGGAGAATAATCTTTTCCAGTCTTTCATCTCCAAGTTCATAGCAGCCCACGATCTTTTATCTCTAACTGATAAACTTTGATATTCTATTGCTGTGAGCCGAACTCTGCCTCCTTGGGCAATCTGTCAATCAAACAAACAACAAAATACACCAGATGCTATGACTTCGCAGGAAAACAATTCCCTCCTGAACATGACAAGGTTACTGGTCACAATCACACAAGGCTGGGGGCACAGTTTCGTATTATTTAGGATTTCATATTGCTAAGGGATGCATAAGAAAATGAGATGGGGCAGTGGTTGTCTGGCCCAATAATTTCCCTTTCCTGACTCAACCCAAAGTGCAGTGAACACAGGTAGTACTACAGCCCATTATTTATGTCCACCTCCCCTTTCCTGATTGCCTTCAACTGTGCGACTTGTTACTATGCACTCAAAATTCCCATTAAGATTCTCCTGATGGTTAACAAGAAATACTTATTTCCTTTTTAAAATTAAATACATGCCTGAAACATTAACATTGTCAGTGACCCTTAGACTCACTAATTAAATAACCAAGAGCTTTTTCAGTATGCAAAGTATCTTGCACCTATTTCCACTGTGCAAAGCAGTCAAAACTGTAAAAAAAAACTTCACAGGCAAACTCATGAAAGCATTTCCTTATTGCTGAAACTATGGGCTTTTTATGAAAAAGGATACTCAGAAACAGATATTATTGGTTTGTGGTTTTTTTTTCTAGAGTGCAGAACTGTTTACATAAATGCAATGAAATTGCATTGTTTCACTACTACTTGGCTTGTATTTCATCACAGAGATCTGTATGTATGAAGAAGCTGCATGTATGATGATGATAAAGTAATAACACAAAATATAGTTTACATTAGAATTCATCTCCCTGAAATTGTGTTTTCCACAGATAAAAAAAGTTTGCTGCTATGATATCTGATAAATCAAATCGTAGGTTCTAATTTTGGAGGATTACTGCTAAAATGGATTTCAGAGAGGTAGCACTGTATCTCCTTCATTGTTGTTTATCCCCCCCTTCCCTCCCCCACCCCCTCCGAATTAATGTGATTCTCTGTGAAAGCTCCAGTTTGATGCAGCACAGCTTAGAGGTGTTCTGTTCAGTGTGCACAAAGCACCTGCTCTCTTAGTGCAAAACCAGAGCATTTCTACCAGCGCTTTGGGATAAAGAATGAGAAACATAAATAATATTTGAATTAGAAACTCATTAGGACTAACATCACAACCGTAACCTTTGTGTTACATCTGAACAGTGTAATTCACAAAGTAAGGCTAAAAGCACATCATGCAAAACACTCTTAATTTCCAAGCCATCTGCATTCACAGCCTCAGCTATGCTAGGAAGTTGGTTTGCTAGGTGCTATATGACCACAATTATACAAAGAGACTGTCTTCAGGAAGTAGACATCCTGAAAACTATTCCAAAATTTTCTTGATTTGTCAGGTCATTTCTCCATCAAGTGTTTTTATTTGCCTAATTCGTCATTCTGGTTGAGCAATAATGGATAATCTCCAATTACTTGTGCAACTCATTTTTTTTGCTTCTTTTGAGTAAGTCAGAGGGATTTTCCCGCAGTTTTATATAATTATTTAAATTATATAACTTGGGGCATTTTGTAAATATTCAAACATATTGCCAAACTGTAATCAGAATAATGCTGACTGGGTTCAGGCTATGAAAATTTTGCTTCCATGCACTGGTACATCTTTTCAATAATTAGGACTTATCTGAATCCACTGGTATTATGGAGCACACACAACAGCCTAAAATTTGATGTCGTTCTTAAATAACCAGCTGGGGAATTCAATTATATAATGGATCTTTTTTCTTGCAATTTGCTGGTGAATTGGTCCTTTTGAGCTCTGAGGGACAAAAGTGAAAGGGAAACTTCGTGTTCTGCACAGTGCTACATTTTACTCTGCTTATCAAAGTAATTGGGAAAGTGACTTTAAAGTACTTTAGCTTCCCTCAAGTTAGAACACATAAAGAGTACACCAAAGGAGCAAAGTAAAATAATTAAAGGCATTTGAAATAGATATCTACAGGCATTCATATCTTTAGTGCTGAATATAGTATTTTTAGATGATAACTGATAAGCTTAACTGATAAGCTCTTCTAAAGTTAATACTTTTTTAATGATAGGAAAAGGCCAGCAGTACATATGCACTTTTGACATACATCTGGGTCTATGTAGTTATGGCTGTTTTATTTGGAGTTTTAGCCAGTGTTGTGGTTTCACTAAAGCAGATACCCTGAAAATAACGGTTTGTGATGAAAACCTTAATGTTCAGCTCTTTCTTTTGCCTATTGGCTCTTTCCTTCACACGTTAGGACTTGAAACTGTGAAAAATACAGATTTTTATTGTTCCCTATCTCATGTGGGGTTTTTTTAGGGAAAATACATTCATTTTTCACTATGGTTTTATAAAATTCTACTTACTTTCTCATTGATTTCAGTTTGTCTCATAGTATTTATAGCATGCATTGATCCAACTTGTCCCAAAAGCACAACACTTGCTCAAATGTAAAGCCAGGGAAGTGCAACTTGCTGGAACAAAATATTTCCTGTAATAATGGACTCACCCCACCCAAAGGCAAAATGATAAAAGCATTAAGTTCTCAACATTATTATTCTCATAAAGTTAAGAGCCCTGAGATGAATAAAGAATAAACCCAAAAATCTCAACTGATGGTCTGATCTCTCTGTTGTATCAATTGTCCTTCAACACTTTTGAAGAATTAATCATTTTAAACTATGACCAGTCAGCACAGTCAGAATTCCAGCCCAATAATAGCTCAGTATAGGTGGACCAGGAATTCTGAAGCAAGTGTCTTGGAAACTTTGACATGATATTAATTTCACAGTATAGTCTATACTTCCATGTTGAGGTATAGATTTCTGTTAGCACAGCTTTTAGACTGCTTCCTTTCTGGAAGCTCAAAAAATTGGGTTCCAATATAAGATTCATAAAAAGTCTTCACTTTTTCCTACCCTTTTACTTTTGTGATCAGGTTCTACATCATTCACAGGTATAGATTCTGTAATTATTATTGCCTAACAAAGTAGACATTGTGGAGGTAAAGCTGTATGACTGTTTTGAATATATTAAGGAGCAGCCAAAAAAGCCACTTCTAAGATGCAGCTAATTATGTGATGTGTTTTCTTTGGAGTAGTTTGATTTCTCTCTTAAAATAAATTTTCTTAAGTTAAAACTACAATAACAACAGCAAAACCTAGAAAAAAACAGGTATTTCTGAAGCTTTACAACTACTGGTTGTAGAAAAGTAAAAAGCATGAAGGTAACATTGTGATGATAAATTACACTTCTATCTTAACTGGTATTTTTCAAAAAGTAAGTGTATTGTAATGAATAAGGGACAGGAGCTGGACTGAATCCTGAAAAGTAATCAAATAAGCTTTAAATGTGACATAAGGAAATGAAAGAACCTTGTAAAGCAAAGGTAAAACAGAAAACAACTTCAGCATTTTGGTTTTGCTTTGAAGACACTCTCTGAACTATCATTATCGAACATGCTACAACACAGGTATGAATTTCAGTCCTGTTGAGTTACATAATGGACTGTCTTTACTGATCACTATCTACTGAGGTTAGTCAAACCCAGAAAGACTACTTCACACACATACAGAGCTCTGTACTGACTTAACTTTTGGCTTTCGATTTCCTATTCAATGCAGACAGGTTCTAAGTAAGTAACCTAAAAATCCCTAATCTTCCATAGTGACCTTGAGTCTTGACTGTGTTTCTCATGATAAATTCCAATACCTCTACAGCATCTTTTGTCATCACACACATACATATGTGCGGAAGCAGACATGTATATAGCCTGGTTTCTGCCTGAAATTTCCCTTGTGTTCAAACAATGACTCCTAGTTTGTGGGTCTGAACTTAAGAGTAGAGATTCACTCCATGTGTTATTAAGTCCCTATGCATGCTGCTGAGTTGGTCTATCTTCAGAGAGAGTACTATAACCATGGGAAATGTCTTGAATGCATATACTGGCATTTGCAGTAATTTTCCAAATGGGCAGCAGATATATCATTGTGCATACTACATACACAGTATCTGATTTTTTCACAGCATGCTTATTTCTCTACCAATAAGACAATCGCACTTGTCCTTCAGCAATGCAATTTTTCAGTATATATAACTCGTCTGCATCTGAAACAAAACCAGACAGAATCCTTCATTTAAAGCTCATTCAGAAATGGATCATAACCCTAATTTTTTTTTACTTAAACACTGAAAAAAATCTAAGCATTTTTTCTGACCTCATATGGTACTGGCTGGGGCTAAAGACATTAGTGCTAAATTATTCTGTACACACACAGAGCATTGCAAATGTAAAATTTTTGACCAAAATGGAAGAAAATTGTTTGAGAAATCATGGAAGAATCTGATTTCATGCATTTTCTGTATAATTTTGCAGTCTGTATTGGTTATGTTACACATATTGATTCAGGAAACAATAAATTAAGTTTCCATGTGCCATCTATGGTTCTTTGAACCCAAGAAGGCTCCAAAGTAAAGCAGAAAGCTGTGTTTCTGCCTAGTGCTGCAAGTAGTCCATGAAGGCAAGCACTATGCATTTGATGCATATCCACTTCCTTGCCCTTTTAGCTATTTTGATTAGTGTTTTTCACTTCTGACCAACAGTGGGTCTTTTGTTGGAGCAGTGCATGCAAGTTCTTTCTGCTGTTTTTAATATTTTACCCACAGCGATATGTCTGTGCTTCACAATGTAAAGTCAACAGACAAAGGTGGATTATCTTATATCTGAGATAAGTATATTTCTGATCAAGACTTAAATAATCTGATATCTCTTATCTGACTTACTTCCTATCTCCCTATTTGATCATATTATTTAGAAATTATTGAAAAGTTCTTTTTATGAAATCAAGGCAGCTGTCCTAATTTTTACAAGAAAATTTTCCAAAAACTAAAACTTGGTCCATCTCTGAATACTTTGTACTTTAGCCCTCAAGCATATTTATTTTTAAGTGGTTTCTAAATCACATTAGTAAATTACATAATGAAAAACATTTTGGACCAATAAGTAATCTAGAATAGAATTTGATCAGTATTATTCTGCTGTAAATCTTATACATGTGAAAGTAATGTACGCCAACCATAATATAAATGGGAATCCAGCTCTAGACACACCAGTGGGCACAATATAACAGTAAGTAACTAACTTTTCAATACAAAATGTAAAGAAAAAAGTCTTACATGTACTACTTCAAAAAATCATGACAACATTATTAATACAGGTAGTTTTTGAAACAAATAGTATTTGAAACAGCAGGGAAATGGAGAAGCATTTGTCAAATGCAGGAAAGATCATATTAAGACATATACAATCATTGGTCTTCCATTCATAGGACTACAGAAGCATATAAATTATAAATATAAATATGAAAACAAGCACCTTAATAACAGCCTTCAACCATTCCTAAGATTGCCACTGAAAAGATATATGAGTAAGATATAAAGATATAAAGATAAGATATAAAATGAGTAATTCTACTCACAACAGGACTCTGCATGAAAACTTCAACAAACCTTCCATCTCAGTGGGTCATTTTGACATCTGCAATATATAATTTTTGGATGGCAGCCTGTATGAATGACATTTTGATATCAATCCATAGTCATGGTCTTAAAATATGAATAGATTCTTAGTCTTTCTAACAGTAATGTAAAGTCTTTGCTCTTTGCTGGGAGATTCTTAACCAGCAACAGCTCTGTTGTTGTCAAGGGTATACATATGAAATACTCTGTTTATAAGTTCTACAATGGTTAATAACTTGATTAAGCTATATGACAACATTGTGAGAAGTCTTCTCACCCATTAGTCTGACCATCTACTGACACATTGATTTTGAGTTATAAGGTGTAATAATTATACCTAAGGCTAGTTTTTGTTTCTGCTTCTAACAAAATTACAAGGCATACAAATACAGTTGTCTGAAAAATTTTATCAAGCATACTATTCTATTTATAGAAATAGTCATATTTATTTGACAAATGATACACTTATAATAATTTCTGACTCAAAACCCCCAAATTAAATTTGACTCTTAATTTAAAGTATGCGTGTTGAGCAGTGCTGACTCAAAACCTGATAAGCGTAAGTCAACCAAGAAAACAAGAACGGCATGAAAAAGGTATGCAACTAGACAATATATTTAGAAATCAACAGTTTCTTTTTGATGTAGAGGTCAGATATCAAACTTAATCTTTACATACGTCTGTGGAAAGCTACCCACAATGTTTATATTTCTAAATTGAAAGGAAATCTGTAATTGTAAATACTACTCTGCCTAATATACAACCTGTAAGAATTTATTTAAATATAATCTTAGCCAGCAGCTTTTCAGACTAAAATCCAAGTGTGGAACATTGAACTTGTTGAGCTAGTCTCTATTGATTCAAAGTGTGATTTTCAAAATGAATTGGATTCCCTTTTTCTACAGTTCAGAAATGTAAAATAAAAAAAAAAAAAAAAAGAAAAAAGGCTATGTTAATCAGATAGCGTAAATGAACAGGTAAAATCATGTTTATAAAGCTTTTCAAGGCAGCTGCTTAGAAGTACAATATATTTTTAGAAATTCAGTAGAATGGGAATAAAATAAACATATGTTCTTTTTACTTCTTAATTTTCAGAGTGTAATGTTTATTTGAACATATTTTTCTCTATATATTTATGGAAACCACTTTTTTGTTTGGTTGGGGTTTTTTTGGTTTTGTTTTTTTTGAGCACTTTGAAAATTTTGAATATTCTTGGAAATTTTATTCCCACTGAGACCTGGAGCTTTACAAAATCTTTGTTGCTTACAAATGCTTCTATTTGTTCTTAAAGTTGTAGGAACACACACACATGCACAATGCATGTAAATCAAAAACAAAATAAAAAATGAGCTTGCAAGGTAAAAAAGATCTGTTCATTCTCAGGGGATCTCCGCATATTTTATGCTTATGTGCTCTACTTATGCTTTTCTACAGAGAGTACTCTATTAATTCATCAATTAAAAAAGAAAAAAACCACTCAGTCTGCCATTACAACGAAACCAATTTTAGTAAGACTGAGAAATGAATGAAAGGCATCAGTGCAGTAATTAAAACATCATTCTTTCTAATTCATTTTGGATTTGATCAACCTGTCAGATGTGGAAGCAGAGTACTACAGAAGAGTTAAAATATCCTGGAAGGATTTAGTAATTATAGTTATTGATTATTTTTAGACACCGTTGAGCTGACAGGATAAGAAAAGCCCACTTGCCTTGCTGTTTGGTCCTTTTATTTCTCACAAGATTGATGAGTTAATAAACAGGGAGCAAGCAGTCACATAAATTCAGCATCTGTAATATTTGTCACCTTCTGAATTACTTGGATGAGAGGAACATCCTTTATATGAATTCACCAGAGAGGAACCAGCAGACCTGATATGGAACCTGTACTTTTTCCTGTGATTAATACAGTGTTGATGTTTAAAGAGGCAGCACCATTAGGCTAAAACTCAGTGAAAGGGAACTGTGTTCCTTCAGTGGGGCCTCCTGCCATGCTGTGATGTTTTTCCCTGTTTGTAAAAATGCATCTTATTCATATATTAGGGGTTAGCCTGGCATTTTCTACATATACATACTCACCCAAAACATGCTTTCTAATGTAGCTTACTGTTATTCTTGTACCTTTTATTCCATTTGTTAAGTATAAAATTAGTAAAGAAGCTGAAAATGTCCCAATAATTCCTTATGGAATTAATTTAAAACCTGAAAATGAGGCCATGCAATTAGAAATATTAAATATAATCCATTGTTTTAGTATCAAAGTGATAGAGAAGCTGGAATTCTGCCATAACTGACTAAGTATCTCTGTGTATAAAACTTTTTATACCAACAAGAGCTTACAGACAAACTGTGCCCTAAAATAGAGGAAAGGTAAGTATGCAAGGTAATTTAGGATAGATTTCAGTTATAAGAATACTGTGATTAACTTAACAAAGAAACAAACTGTATAAGACAAATTCTCATTTAAGGAAGGCAACATTTTTTATGTTATTCAGAGAAAGCCAATGCTATTAAAATGTGGAATATCAGAGAAATTATATAAGTACTCTTGACTTTTTTGTGTAATTACACTATGAAGTAAAAACACATTACTAAGAGCATTTTGCAGCCCCAAGTCTGATAACTGCTGCACTTCTGGATTCTTTCAATTTCCTTCTTTCTTTGTCGTTGCTGAACTGTAATCCCCTGATTCTCTACCAAATTTAATTGTGTGAACCCCTGAAGAAATATACTCTGTGTGCCTTACTTCCTTCCTAAAATCCCTCTAATCCGTGAAGTTACACCATATTTTTCCTTCTTTTTCTTTCGGGAAGCAGATAATTTGCAACAAAAAAAAATTATCCAAAATAAGTGACTATTCTTTGCTGTCTTTTTAGTGGTTTTGTTCATTTGTAGGGATTAATGCTTCAATTTTTCTCTACCATAGACACCGAGTAAAAAATTGTCTTTCCTCAGAACTGCTATTGTTCACAACATGAGGTCAGATTTCCCTTTGTCAAAATGCCATTTTTAAAATGTCCATTGCCTTTTAAATGTCACAATGACAATGAAGTGAAGCTGCACTCAAAGAAAAATGTTGGCCCCTTATTTTGTCTGGAAGCTGAGCGCACATAGAGAGAAGGCAGCTGGAGTCAGTCCAGTTGAGAAGAATGGAAAAAATATGACTTTCTCAAGTTGCCATTTTTCGTAATTATAGTCCATAACCTTAATTCCATTGACCTTTATGGGATGTACAGATGTTTTGAAAGATGGTGGTTCTTCGCTTAATTGTGTTTCACTGTCATTGATGGACATATTTTCAGATGAGAAAACCGGTGCAACATATTATTAGTATTTTAAATGTAATTACAGATGTTTAAAATACTTAAGTACTTTTCTTACATGTTAAAAAATGTTCAATAGGTTTCCAATTTGAAAATATTTTGTATAATGATTTAAATGCTCAAGACATTCCACTTAAATATTTTAAAAACAGAAGCACAAAGAATTAAAATAGAAACAAGAATGACCTCCTATTTTGAAATGTGCATTTATTATAACAAATAGGAAAAAAAAAAAAAAAAGATAAAAGATAACCAAGGAGGTGAAGTGTGGGGAACACACAGGAGTACAATGGAAAGTTTTACAATAAGAAATGGCATTTTTCTGGAAATTCCAAATAATTTTTAAACTTCTCAAAGAACAAAAAAATTTTCTGCCCATCATTATTTGAGAATACATGTGAGTCTTCCCTGAAATTTGGAATAACACAGAAGAGTTTACAGCATCATACTCTACAAATACTACGACATTTTCTCCTGCATATTAATATCTATATCAAGCATGAGAAACTTAATTTCAGGACTACCTCACTTTAAAATTTAATATTAACTCCATTACAAAAATAGTCAACTAAAATGACTTTCTCAAGTTTAATTCTGTATTTAGAGGGATGTCTTACAGCTTTTAGGGCACACCGAGTTCTATTTTATGCATGATTAAAATAAGAAAAGGCACTGATAATACTTCTTGTGACAATTTGTCTTGTGATTTAAATAATCTGTCAGACCACAGCACATTTTCTTAAGTCACAGAATACTAATATGCCATTCTCACAAACAAAGCTATAATAGCCACATGTTAGAGAAACTTAATCGTGCTTTCATTTATTTAAATTATCAGAATACTGAGTTTTTCACCTACTAAATTCCTTGGCAAACAATACCTTTTCTACATATTACATCTTGAGTTAGATGTTCAGTCTAACCCTGAAAATCCTGAACAGAAAAATCCTGCGAAATGGTACTTAAAGTATTTGCCTCTGACATAGGATTAAGTCTTAAAATGAGTTTCCTACCTAGAACAGCAACGTAGGCTGCATCAGTCTATCAATCTGCATCAATGCCACACCTTTTTTTTTTTTTCTATTTAATTTGCAGATCTTGCACTAGATTTCTGCACAAGCCAGTTCTTTAACATATTCTGTCTAGATTGTCAATCCCATGAAGAGCTACCTAGAAATTTTTCACCAGAGTGGCAGACAGGCCTTGAACTGACATTCATCCCTGGTCACCTGTAGGTTATTTGTATTGTCCTTTGATTACCATCCCTGATCTTTATTCTGAAGATTGGCACTAAATTTTTTGTTATCCTTTGTGTTATGCCAAAAAAACTTGTCATAAAAATGACAGAACATAAAGAGTATCCTCTACAGAAAAAGAAACCATACACAATGAAACATCAACTCTTATTTATGCTCAGTTCCACCAACAGTATTCAAGGACTAAAGGGAAGATAGAAATCTTCATGTTTTGACATTGTTTAAGTAAGATGCCAGCAAAACAAGAAAAGGCTTGGTATGAACAAGAGTTCATACCATACTGCTATAATAATCCCTGTACTGCTTGTATCAGCAGGAACTAAGTCTATTCTGTGTTTCTATAAACATTTTTATGATACAATATAGTTCGGGTTTGGGTATTTTTGTGTAAACTCAAGTATACTTATTAGGCAATATATATCTGTCATATGCTAGCAAAGAAAAAAAAAAAGACTTGTATATCAAGAAAACATAAACAAAACAGGAGAAAAACCAGTTTGTGCTTCATGATTTCAGCCTTACAGAGAAACGTAGCTGAATGTTCTTTGCTCTCCATTTATGCCTCTGACTAGTCTTATGAAATGTTGAAATATCTGGTGTTACGTTGACTCGGTTCATTTTCTGGATGCAGGGTTCTGAATGGGGGATACAGCTGTCAACAGGAACCTGACAAAGTCATTTGTCAGCATGTGCTGTCAGCAAATGTACAGGGGGGGAAGCCAAAGCTTTCCAAATTTTGTTTATAACTGTGTATGAAAAAGGCTTAGGTATTTAATTTCAAGCCTTTACACTATACTGAGTGAGCCATATATGATGTGGCTAGGTGTTCTTTACACTTTGGAGTACCTACTTGGAAACTTTTTAAAAAAGGATTAATCTCATCCTGGTTCAAGAAAAACTATTCCAGCTCTAGCAACAAGTATTGAACTCAACATATTTACCTTGTCTGGTGAGAATGAAGAAATGACTTATCATTAACTACCTGCCTAGGAAAAGGACGGGGTGGAGGTTATTTAATTCAGCAGACAAAAGCATCCTGTTTTCCAAAGGCAGGAAGTGAGACCAGAAAAGAAGCATTCATTTTTAACTGTAAGAACAACTAATCAATGTAGTAACTTATCTTGCAATCTGGGACATTTCAGCACCCCTAAATTAAGTTTGTCTATCATTATAAATTTCATTCAATCACAAGGGAAAGACTGATGCAGAACTACTTGTTAAATTGTATGATCACTATCATAGAACTGATAAGATTAATAGAGAAAGATTTCTGGATTTGTGATTCTACTGTAAGCCAATAAAGAAAAGACAAGACTTCTAGATTGGGGAGAAAATATTCTGTATCATTTTTAAGAATTCTCAGAGTTAATGAAGTAAAAGTCTGTCTTTTTCTATCAATTCCATGTCCACAGCTTTTGGTTTTGCTTTGGATAAAAAGTATTGGTGATGTTAAATTATTTGCTGGATGCTTCTTCAAAATGCAGTTTATCTTAAAAATGTCATCTTTGTTACAACTGCAGTCAATATACAATAACTCTTACCACTTCTATCAACTGCTTTTTCAGTTACATGCTCATGCTGCTCAGTTTCTGTGAGAAGAACTCTTAGATGTGGCAAAAGAGTACACAAAGCACAAAGAGAATGACACCAACTTTTACACATTACACCAGGAACCTTTCTGTCACCTGAATAATATACTCAGGTTTTTTTTAAAGCTGTCACAGACAAACATCAAGAGAAATAGTTTATTTAACATCCAATTAAAGCAGCAACAGCAGGAAAGAGATAATCATACTGAAAAGGGGAAAATGAAGAGATGTCATTAAAATATTCATATATTCCCTTTTCCCCATGGTTAATGATTATTTGGAATTCTTTAACCCAAGAAGAATTAGCTGACTCAGACTGACAGTGATGAATCTGCCCATACATATTTAGGGAACCATTATGTGACCCAGCAATATCAGCTGTAGTCATGCAAGAAGAGTAATCTGGATCATGAAAGTTCCTCTCACAAAACACAAGCTATTGTGAAAATCAGTTCACAAGAGTTCAATTTTCAGAAGTAGTTGTCAGTAGAGAGCTGGGCCCTATGCTAAGTACATAATGTAACAACATAACATCATGATATAATGTAATTCAGTTTCCCTTTTATAATTTAATTTCTTTAAAATTAAGGTGGGTTAATGGTCAGGATTGGGGTGGAGTGGGGGGGAAGAGGAATGAAGAGGATGGGACTGGGGGAAGGACAGCTCTCATGGCCTATCTTTGGTTTAACCTGTTCTGCAGGCATAAGTAACTGAAGTTTTAGAAAATATGAGGAAACCACTTAAATGGGAATCAGTTTATAGGGCTGCTCTTCTGGTTACCCTTGTTGCCACAGCTGCCACATGAGCACAACAGCAGAGTAGCTCTCTTCCATTCCAAACTCTCTCCGTGAGAAAGATCCCCCAGTAGCTGAAACATGTGGCCCCAGAGGTACTTCTGGACCTGTGTCCTGGCTTTTACTGGGAAAAAAACCCAAATTTCCTTGCTTCTTAAATACATGGACTTGATTATTTTGCAGTTGTTCCAGCAGCTTATATACAAAATCTTCCATACTTTCAGAAGAGTGCTTTAATCCAGCTTTCCTGCCTTTCACATTAAAAGAATTCAGCTTTAAAGCACGGGTATAATTTATTTGCTTGCTGATCAATAATTAAAATGCTGCTGATATTATTAGTGGGGCACTTGCTCAAGAACCAGTACTATTTTTCAGCATATTTACTTGCTTGAAAGGATGCATAATTTTCCTCTTAGATTGTTAATTTGTAAGGACCATATTGACTCAAAGATGATAGTTCATTTTTATTAAACTATAAATAAACATAATCACATTTAGAAGATATCTTTTAGAAAGGATTCAAAATATGCATGTTGTTTTATGAATCTAAAGCAAATTCTGACTCAATATGGAAAAAAGCAAGTTAGGAATAAAGGGTGAAAAAATCAGAAATGTCAGTTGCTCCAAACACTGATGTGGCCAGGGTTTCTGGTATAATCATGGATCTTAAGTTAAGAACGTTGCTATTTCTTCAAAATAATGGTTTCAAAAATAAATTAGATATTATTATTAAGATTATGATTGTGATTGTGATTATGATTATGACGATCATTATTATTGTTATTATTGTTATTATTGTTGTTATTTTTATTATTATTGACTGAAAAAGTAGTCCATACTATACTACTTAATTATATGATCCTGGAACCATTCACTGGTCAGCTGGCATGTCAGATCAGCATAGAAAAACATATGTTCCTATTAGCACATTGCCTTAGCCTCTGAAACAAGGATAGGTGCACACAAATTGCTGGCTGGGAATAGTGCCTGGCCATTTACAAATGTCTTAAAAATGTTCAGGAAAAGGTAGTTTGTCTGGTATCAAACTGTGCAAAAATTGTTGTAGTGATTGAACAGGGCTGACAGTGCTGTTCCAGCACCCATGGACATCTTCTGCCGCTGCTTCATTTCCAGGAGTCAGTGTAGCCTTAGGGAATTTTCAAACTGAAATTGAAGGACCCTTAGAAAAACTGGGAATTCAGATGCAAGCATGGAAAATAGAGTGGGCTGTAAAAAGTTTTCCTTAGCAACTAGCAAAGCAGTCTTGCTGCCTCACGCTCCTCCAAAGCATCAGCACATAAGTACGCTTTGATCTCCCCACGGTGCTGTCAAGGTCACTACCTGGCAGTGACCAGACTGATTAGTGAACTTTTTGGTCAATGTAACCTGAATTTCTGAGACCAGAACTAAAGAGGAAGAACTGGTAGTAGTTGATAAATGGAGTCCTTTCTTAAGTCCCAAGTTTCTTCAAAATTCCTCTTCATGAATACAACAGTACAGCTGGAAATACAGGCAGAAAGAATGGAGTAGGTCAGATGAATGTGTTATCAGAGATGAATTTTCTGTCAGTGTCTGGCTGTATCATGTCTCTGGATATGCAGGTTTTGCTGAGATTGTAAGAAAAAAATTCACCACAAGATTAAAGTGTTCCCTACCGGAAAATCCTTGTTAATATGGATTAGGTGGATGATTCAGAAAGGTCTTTAACAGGTTATATTTGTGTTGATCTCTTATATTCTTTTTTCTTGCTTTTTTTTTTTTAATTTATTTTTTCATTAAAGAATGTAGAGAAATCTTTTAAAAGCCTGATCTAACACAACATTATTGCAGGAAAAAAATTGCAAATGCTCTTAACTGTCGCAGAAGTGTATTTAATTCTAAAGAGATCACATCTGCTTCTCCTGCAAAGCAAAGGGTAAATGAAAGAGTTCAAAGGTTCATAGAATTAGCTCTTTTCTTTCACCACCTAAGAATATAGTATATTAACAACATATAACTATTGAGTTAAATCAACATAAGTGTTAATCCTTGAAATAATTCTTATATACATTAGATAAAAATTTGAAAATTAAGATATTCAAATGAAAAGCATTATATATTAACAGGTTTTTCTGATAAGAGGGCACTCACTCAAGGGTTTTGAATTGTCTGCCAGACAATGAGGATGGGAGCTAATTAAGCTGAAAATTAGTTCAAAGGTACTGAAGTAGACAGCTATAATCATTAAAAAAAACTCACCAAAATTGTCATGGATCATGACGTTAAAGAGAGTAGTGAGTTATAAGCACTTGTTCTCTCTCAAATATGGTACTAAAATGCTCTTGTAAGGCAAATACACCATGCATATGTCTGCCAGTTTTCATACAAGTTAGCTGGATGTTCATAGCAGAGATTAGCCTTGCCCCCTCCCTGGGATTTCCTGGTATAAAATCAATCCATCAAAATTAGCAGTACTTATGGCCTTATGTCTTATTACTTATTACAACCTGCTGGAATATAGTAGAATGTTCTTATTTATAAAGAAACAAAATGGTACATTTTTTGTGTATTTATTACACATGCTGTTTATGCATGTTCTGTTGTTCCTGTCTCTGGGTGCTTTGAATCCAAATCACAGCTCCTGACACAATCTGTGAAAACTTCTGCCAGCTGTAGAAATGCAAAAGAACACTTGCAAAAATTTTTCAAATAAAATGTTTTAATGTTTTCTATAAGGATTTGATCAGTAAGGTAGTATACAAAAAAAAATTAACCTTGGTTTATACTATGACTCAGTATACAGTAGATTCTTACTGCATTTTTGCCTATATGTACATGAAAGGATTAAGAAAATGCAGTGATAATATGCCTAAATTGAAATTTAACTTCTGTAGTAAATGATCCCAGATTTGTGGCATTTTTCTGCTTCTTATTTGAGGAAAGCACTTTTTAAGTATTTTGGAGAGTTTGAAAAATCCATTTAAGTTTAATGGAATTGTCTCAAATGTGCGTTTTTCATTACCAGCACAGGAATCATCTGATTTTGCTTGTATTATTTTCTGTTCTTTGCAATATAGAAATATTCTGTCAATATCCAGAAAAAGAAGCTATACTCACTTAAGTAAGAAGCTATACTCAAGTTTTATCAGACATTGTAACCCATGGTTAACTGCAGAATTTTACTTCATGTGAATTTACTTTAAGCAATATAAAATAGAAAACATTCTGTGTTTTTGCTGTCCACCCCCCAACCCACCCCCCTTTCTTTTTTTTTTTTTTCTTAGTCCCACATAATCTAGAACAGCCCTATCAGGTATTACAGGTTATATAAAGTCAATACAGAACTCTTTTCAAGTGTTCCTATTTATCATCAGAGCATCTGAGTGCTTCAATGCAAACGAGTTATAATCATAATGAAGGTATATTTAGCGGAACACAGGCCTAATGCCTAATGCTAAGACCAGCTAAATAGATGCTAATGTTGAATTTCACAGCTGCTCATTTTCAAACATGACCAGAAGTCAAAGTCTTCATTAAGCATCATCCTTGCTATACAGACACAGAAGTGTGTGATGCCTGTTCAGTAGGACAGTTTTACATATTTGAACACTAGCAATACAGTATGTCTCTCCATGAACTACATAGAGTACTCAGGCAGCTATGACGGATCCAAATTTTAGTCTGCATGTCAAATACCTCAAAGTAGTCCTTCTCCAAACAAGTATCCTAAGTTATAAAAATTGCTAACTCTTGGGTTACAATTGGAGGCCAGCATGAAACAGTGATATTATTTGGACTTTACAGTTGCATTTTTTTACTGCAGAAATTCATTGTAGTCAGTAATGCCAGATGAGTTTTCAAAATCAAGCCCCACAGATTTCAGAACTGGGATCCAGAGGAACACAACTAGTGGTTAGAACAGGTTTTTAAATTGGAATATTTTTATCTGACACAGAACCTGATTGTTTCCCTGATTATTACCAATCCTGTGCTCTTAATGAGGCAAAAATTCAAATGGAAATGCAGTATGTAATTATTTTGAGAGTTTATGGTAGCTCAAGTGACCTCCGTTATTTTTGTAGTACAGTCTTCAGAAAACGGGTGATGTTCCTTGTGTCACCAGTCAAGGAAACAGAATAATTTTGTCTGATCTTTGTGCACATTTAGTGCTTTCACCCAAACTTAATAGCAAATGCAGTGAACAGAATAAGAGGTAAAACCTTTTCAATCTTCCCTTCCTCAAGAGGCTTTCTTACTTTTAGCTCTCTGTCAAACATTAGCAGGAGCATGAACACATGTACTTCGTAACATATATGCACAAAGTAGTTACTTATGAGTGTGAAATACAGCATATGAGGGGACTGAGTTGCTAATTATGACCCATCAGTCCAGATGTACAGATGCTGTGTATCTGCTTTGTTTGGGTGTAGAAAATCTGATGTATTTATGTTGTACTGTTGTTAAGCACATCCATCTCAATTGTGCAGTGCATGAAGCATCAGGTTTTACTGTATTCAGGAAAAGCAGCTATACTACTGTGCTTCAAAGCTAGCTGTTCTCCATAGTTGAGGTCTTGCTGGATGGACTGAGAGCTACACAAGGTCCAGGAGAAAATTATTCAGTGTTTGTTTGCTACTAACAGCTAGTAACTGAAATACTAAAACTTCAGTCCCATCATACAGTGCTATCGAGACTGAGAGGTCAAAAGTAAGACTGTACTTATCAAACAGTCCAGTCATTGTGAACATTTATGAGACTGTTCACAGAGTCATAGAAAGGTTTGGGTTGGAAGATCATCTAGTTCCAATCCCCCTGCCATCAGCAGGGACACCTTCCACTAGATCAGGTTACTCAAATCCTCATCCAACATGACCTTGAACACTTCCAGGGATGGGGCATCCACAACTCCTTTGGACAACCTGTTTGAGTTTCTCACCATCCTCACAGCAAAGAATTTCTTCCTAGTATCTAATCTAAATCTATCCTTTTTCAGTTTAAAACTGTTACCCCTCATCCTATCACTACACCTCCTTATAAAATCCTATCACTTACACCTCCCCACTTTCCTGTAGGCTCCCTTTAAGTAGTAGAAAGCTTTTATAAAGGTCTTCCTGTAGCCTTCTCTTCTATAGGCTAAACAACCTCAAATCTTTCAGCCTGTCCTCATACAGGACGTGGTCCAGTCCCCTCATCATCCTGACAGCCCTCCTCTGGACCTGCTTGAGCAGGTCCATGTCTTTCTTATGCTGAGGACCCCAGAGCTGAACACGGTACTCCAGGTGGGGTCTTACAAGAGCTGAGCAGAAGGGCAGACTTACCTCCCTCAACTGGCTGGCCACATTTCTTTTGGTGCAACCAAGTGTAGGGTTAGCTTTCTGGGCTGCGAGGACACATCACTGGCTCATACTCAGTTTTTGATCCACTAATAATCTGAAGTCCTTCTCCACAAGGCTGCTCTCAATCCACTCCATCACCCAGCCTGCATCCATGTTTGAGATTGCCTGGAATAAAAGTGCAGGACCTTACACTTGGCCTTGAAGTTCATGAAACTTGTACTGACCCACCTCTCTAAACTGTCAAGGTCCTTCTGGATAGCATTCCTTCCCTCTAGATTATCAATAACACCACACAGCTTGGTGTCATCCAAAAACTTGCTGAGGTTGCACTCAACCCCACTGTCCATGTTCCCGACAAAGATGATAAATAATATTGGTCCCAATAGAGATCCTTGTGGGACACCACTTGTCACTGATCTCCACACAGACATCAAGCTGTTGGCACCAACTCTTTAAGTATGACTATCTATCCAATTTCTTATCTACTGAGTGATCCACCTGTCAAATCCATGTCTCTTCTTTCTAGACAAAAGGACGTTGTATGGGACAGTGTGCTGGTTTTGACTGGTGCAGTTAATTTTCTTTATATTAGCTAGTATGGTCTATGTTTTGGATTTGTGATGGAAACAGTGCTTATAGGTGAGGGATGGTTTAGTTTAGTAAGCAGTGTTTACACAGAGTCAAGGCCTTTTCAGCTCCTCACATAAGCCCACCAGCAAGCAGGTTGGGGGTGCACCAAAACCTGGGAGGAGACATAACCAGGACAGATGACCCCAACTAGCCAAAGGGATATTCCATACTACATGATATCATTCTCAGCATATAAAGCTGGGGGAAGAAGAAAGAAGGGGGGTGGGGGTGGAGGCATTTTGAATTCTCAAGTAACCATTGTGTGTGATAGAGCCCTGCTTTCCTGGAGTTGGCTGAACACCTGCCTGCTGATGACAAGTAGTGAAAGAATTCCTTGTGCTGTTGTGCTTGTGTGCACAGCCTTTGCTTTCCCTGTTAAACTGTCTTTATTTCAACCCACAAGTTTTCTCACTTTTACTCCTTTGATCTTACCCCCTACCCCACCAGGTGGAAGTAAGCCAGCAGCTGTGTGTGGGTTAGTTGCCAGCTGGGGTTAAACCATGACAGAAAGTATCAAAGGCTTTGTGCAAGTCCACGTAGATGGACATCCTAAGTCACTCTTCCCTTACCCAGTGCTGTAACCCCATCATAGAAAGCCACCAAATTTGTCAGGCACAATTTGCCCTTAGTGAAGCCATACTGTCTATCAACTTGGGTGCACAAATGTTTCTCACCATTTGTTATTTGAATTACAAAGAGTATGTTCATGACATAGTCTTGCACAACTTATTACTCTTACATACAATTGTTTTATGTTTAATTTTGTAACTACTGAAAAAAAAAAATTTGAGGAGAGGATTATGTAATGTAAATTCCATTATACAAAAATGGTGCCTACAGGAGAACAAGTTCTTTTTTATTTTCCTCTATGCTGTTCTCAAAAGAGTTATTTTTTTCAAATTATTTGTAATTTTATTATGGTACTTGTTAGATTTTAGAGTTATTTCCTTTGTCATGCTGCATTGTTCTTCAAGATTCATACAATGACTTTTTGGCTTTTCTCACAGTCTTCCTTAAAAAAGTTAGATTTCAAAAACTAAATGAAGATTAAATGTCAACCAAACCAACAATCCAGAAGCTCAGTGACCCTATTACAAAAATATACAACTAGCAATCTCCAGAATGGACGCCATACAGATGACCTGAATCCCCTTGACAGATGAGAGTTATATTTTGCCTGTTATTGGACCATCTGTCACTAAACTCATCTCTAACCTCTAACTGCTGTTTCTCATGCTTTGCTCTGCAGTGATCTATTCAAACAGTAAGGTAGGTAAGCACCGGAGGAGGTGTTCATCCTATGTCTTTGAGGTCTTAAGGGGGAAATTAGTATGAAAGAGATTCCAGGTCTTGCAGGTAATTATCTGAATAGGTAATCCCTGTAGAAAGGAAGTTTTGCTTTTGAGGAGAAACCATGACAGCATGACGACAGGAAAACTGGACTCTTAGCAAAGAGGAAAAAGGGAGATGTGAAAGATGAACACATCTTGTTTATTACTTTTCTTCTCTATGTTTTCCTTCTCCTTCTCTTTTTCTTTTTTCCTTCTCCTCCTCCTCCTTCTGGCAAGCAATACATTGTCAGGGCATTCTAAGGCCTGTAAAATTACAGTAGGCACCTAAATCCATCAGACCCCTTTTTGCTAAGATGAAGATAGAATGAAAATAATATTATTTATTTGCAGCATCAAAAATAGAGAACAATGAAATATTTTTTGAAGGCTACATGAAGTAATGAAACTACATTATACCACTATTACTCTTTTTGCCCCTTATCCAGACAGTCTATTGCATTCTCCTGGACAGGTAGTATCTTTGGTTTCAGTCTTGCGTATATTTTATGTAACAGGTTACTACTGTTTGTGAGAGCATAACTCAAGAAACCTCATCCATTAGCAGGAGTTTCTTCCAGGAAAAACTTTAGGAGGATCTTCTCAGATTAGTACATTTTCCAACTTCTTTGCTTTCATAGATAATCCCTCCTTTGCAGTCATCAGAAGGTCTAGATGGATTAAATTTTTCATGCTAAATCCCTATCTACTTCCTTGCCATTAAATGAAGTGTGGGATTTTGCCATTGTCTTTTGTTGGTTTTCTGGTATTTTGTTGCTTGTTTTGTTTTATTGCTTGGTTTGGTTTGGTTTGATGGAGGCACGCTGTCTTAAACCTGACTTTCAGTTATGGCATTCTTGTCATATTTTTCCTGGTTTAAATGTCTTTTAAATTGACCTTATATTCTCTATCAACCTCTCCACTAAAAAATACCTCCCACCCTAAAGTAAAGAAACCCCAAGAAACAAAATAAAAAGCTCCCACCTTGCCCTTAAAGAAACACATAGATAGCATAAGCTTAAGTGGTTCATTATGGGCCTATGATTTCACTCATAAACAATGGCCACTAACCACCACTGATGAGAAAATGAACATGGGATAGCTGATATCCAAACATATACACAGCAGAGTATAGATAAACTATCATCATCATTAATAGTATCACTATTAATGGAGCTACAGAAAAGATGTTCTACAAGAAATTGTACCATCAATAGAATTTGACCAGTTTCAGCAAAAGCAGCTGCAACTGTTATATTTTTCTTGCTGTTCTAATAGATGAAGTAGTCTAGTTAGGTGTTAATACCAATTCTCATTATTGTACAATGTAATAAAATTTTTCCTCCTCTAGATATGGTGTCTTGATGCTAAAAGATATTTTTACCTGTCAAGGAAATGGCTAAGTGGATGGCAAGAAATGTATACTTTGCTTAGTAAATTACTAAGAGAGGGAAGGTAAATGTAAATGGTCCTTGATGGAATTTATTTAGCAGATTTATCCTTCAATTAAAACTAATGATTGGAAAAGTGATCCTTTTAGGTATGGACACCTTTGCCTTTTACAAAGCAAAAGTCATTATTCTGTATTACTCTTATTACATCTATCCATCCTCTTTTAATCCAAAAGTCACACAGGCAAGACTGTCAAGTGCAGTTCAATTTTTTTTTTTATTGGTTTTGATAGTCTTTAAAAGACAGTTCTAAATCTGGAACTCAAAGCTATGAGTGACCTTTCATTGCAAGGATTTTTGAATGCAATGAGCACATTTATTAATATTAATCCCAGGTTAGCTCTTATGTGAATTTCTCCCACTGACATTTACAGCAACCCAACAACTATGACCTTATTTTAAGGTTTAAAAAAAACTCCAAAACCTTCAGCTGCTTTATTAATGATAAGAATTAAACCAAAATGAAAATAAGAACATTTTCTTAGTATTTATTTTATTTCTTAATGATTCAGTGAGGTACAAAATGAAGAGAGTTCTACTTTCTATAACACAAATGCTGTGATTTTCTGTTATAAATGTCATCCTAAGCTACAGGGTCAAATAATGCAAAACATTGATTCATGAATATTTTAATGAACAACATTGACAAGATCATCTGACTTAAATCATGAGGTCATGTTATTTAGAGATTATAGGTGACTTGGCTGGTCACTTGGAATTAGTTAACATGATCATAATTCCCAAGTCTTTCACTTACTTTGCTACAATTATGGAACACATGTGTTCTTTGTTTATTCTTATTTACTAGTTTTCCACTGAAAATGGCTATGTTTGATCCAAAATGAAGTAGAAATTTTAATCCATAGTCTTTATGCTGGGAATGCAAACTAGATAAAACATGAGGTTTCTGCCAAAAACTCGGCTAAGGGAGACTTGTTTGAGCATAACAGCAAGCCTACCATGACTGGCTTTGTTTCTGACTGATACTCCCTTCATGTTTCTTAAAAGCATCTTCTCTACCATGAAGGACACTACTGTGACTACATGGCAACATAAAGAAAAGTAGTGACACTAGGTTACAGAAGTAGTATTAGAATAAAATCATTGCTTCATCTCTTTTAGCATGGGAAACATTTAAAATGGAAGCAGAAAGTGGAAGTCTTCAGACTTGGAAATGAGCAACGTCACACTTGATGCTTGGTTTTGACTTGCCTTCAAGGTATTTTTATAGGATTTTAGTAATCCAAGTGTTTTGTAAGACGTGATTTACCAAAATAAGGTTAATCTCCATCTAACTCAGGACTGAACATAACTGATTTGTTGAACTTGGAAGGTTGCATTATTGTAGTCAATTCTGAATTACTAAAATCAAAAAAGAATCAAAGATCATGAGGACATGCTTGTTACTATAGATTTCAGTGTACAAAAAATTAAGTAATAAGGCTATTGATTATGCCAGGTCCAAATTTTTCACAAAGCTAGGGGAGACAAACACAATCTAGCAGGAGGAATCTCCTCAGCTGACATCTGAGATACTGTGGTTCTGTGATTACTCTCTGCCCTCCCAGGTGATGAACCTTTAAATTCTGTTAAAAGCAATATTATTTATTTTGTGGATATAGGTGGGCAGGAGCATTGTATCTCATAAGGGATTAAGCACTTTACAAAAGGCTAAGCACACATAAAAAGAGTCAGTAACTGACTCCTGTTGGTGGATGAGGACCACTAATGACAGACTTGCTGTTGGGATAAGGAAAGTTATAAGACATTCTATCTTGGCTTCACAGGAAATAGATGAAGGACTATTCAAGTATAAGGAGCAGAAGAAGGACTTAAGTGTGAATAAACTCCCAAGTTAGGAGAGGTAGAAACTGGGGCTTTGAACATTTTAAATCAGGTTGTTTGTAGAAATTTATGGAGGAAGAGAAATCTTGCCTTTCTCATTTAATGCTAATTTAAATGAATATTTATGTATTCTCCTTTACTTTCTATTCAGTCACTCCTACAGGCTCTTCAGATGCATTGTCTGCTTTTTATTTAGTGCATAGATATCTTTATTTTTTATTAAACTATTTTGGGGAAACCTGAAAACATTTAGTTCTTTTTTGAATTTCCAAAACCAAACAAAATTACAAAACCAAACACTTTTGGATTCCTTTGACGTGACCACCAATCTATCACATATTCTCCCACATATCTAAGCAGTGAAAAGGATTGCATCTTGCTGCCTGGGCTGTTTTGCATCTTGCTGCATGGGCTTTTCTGAGAGCTGAAAACAAAGGTATCTGTGAAGAAGATGTATCTTCTAGTTTCCATTAGACAGAAAATCTCTCCATTGTATGGCAAAATAGTGGGCAATATGCCTAAAACTTGAGGGTCCCAAGGGATATGTAACAACTCAAGATAATAGCTTTATTAGCTAAATTAGGGGAATACTATGTGATTTAGGTAACCAATCACATATTATCCAACAATACAGCAAAAAACTAAAGCAGCACTCTTTTATTTCAAATATATCCATATAAAGTATAGAGTTCATACTGAACACAGTACTACAACTTGGTCTGGGGAAATTTTACCAACAGAAAAAATAGAAACATTGTTGCTTATATATAGTTTGCCTTTGGTTTTATGGAACAATCAACATAATTTATAGAAAGATTTTCCTTTTTGGGACAATTTTTTTTCCTATTATTTCTCTCCAGCTACACAGTATTTCTAATTTGCTATACATTATTCACATGTATACACAAATCATCTACAGGGTGGTGACAAACAGACATGTGATAAATTGAACTAATTCTGTGGGGGGTTTGATTTAAATTCTCAGCCACAGTAGACAGTATCATTTTACTATGATGAATAAAACAAGCATATAAATATTTATTTTTTCCAAAATGTGGAAAGAATTATTCATTTTCTCACACAAATATGGATTCTTTTTCTATTAACTACAGTGGAACAGAAGAATATTTAATTTACAAACTAGTGGTAATAGGAAAGGTAATGTTGTGTAGGTTTTGACCCAGTCAGTCTTGAAATAAACTAATCTTTTATGGAAAGGAATTTCTTTTCCCCCTGTTTTTCAAAGATCCTGTTCTAAATGTGGATACAGTACAAATAGGTTATTTTTAGGTAATTTAAAAAACAGAAGGGAAAAAAATAAGACTTTTCAGTTTTCCATACTTCCTCATGCAAAAATCTTGTATTGTTGATAAAAGAGACTCCTGGTGTTAAAGGTGGAAACAAAGTATTTTATCGTATTAAAAAAAAAACCAAAACACCAACCTCAACACTTTAACTAGTATAATTTTCCTGTACAATATTTAGTATATTCCAGTATAATAGACATACTTTAGTGCCAGACACTTTCATTTTTATATTGTCATTTCTGCTTAGAGTCCCAGCCAACAAACAACACAAAAAGATTAAATGCAGAGCAAAAAGAAGCCCAAACCAATGGCTGCATTACTGCATAGCATGAGAAGCAAACAATGAATTATGTAACATCCCAAACTAAAGCTGATACTTTATACCAACATGCTACATTTTAAAGTGCATGTATACTCTGGCATGGTGTGCAGGCATTGCTGTTTCAATTTGGTCTGCAAGTATGTGTTTTCACTTTTTACTTAATGACCACTTTTAATAAATAGACCATGAGAACATGCATATTTGAAATGAAGAATGTCTTTCTGAGCTTTGCTGTGCAGGAGAGACTGCCCAGACTACTGCAGCATCAACCTCACAGAGCAGATTTTATGGGGAGTTATTAGAGCAAGCACTTGTAAGTTATTGTTTTAAAGCTGCATGCACTTTCATTCATGAGATAAAGTGAGTGATATGTAAATAGTGGTTTTGCAGTGATCATTTCAATGGTACTCAACTTTTGTCAAGTGTGACATATACATTTGAATATCCTGCTCTTTGCAGGACAGCTCTGTAGTATGCCTTTTCTATATGCTGTTCCTCAGCATTAAAGCCAGTGCAACAGGGAGGGGAATGGAGGACATCATCTAACCAGTTTCAAGCCAATCCCTTATTTGTTATTTTCTTAGATTTTACCTATGTATGATTAAATTGTTATGCTTGTAATTAGCTGCTAACTATGAGATTCTAAATGCCAGATTTCCAATTATATATATATATTTTTTTAAAAAAATTTTAACTGGTAAGAATTAATTTTTACAAACCTGATTAAATCACAGGGGTTCAGTGTACTTGTCACTTTGCTTTCTGCTGCCAGAGCTGCAGTGGGTAAAGTATCTCTCACAAGAGTTGAAACAGCTCTGGCCCACTCAGGAAATATCACAGCTTCTAGTTACAGTAGTTAAAATTGTTCACATTAAAAGAAGTTCTGATTTTTTTGCTTGCCTATTGCTTCCAAAAACTATGGACCATTTTGTATTCCGCTAAAATTCACCCATTTCCAGCAAGAACTGTAGTCTTTTTAAAACCTATAAAATATGGCAAAAACTGAAGAAAAGCAGGGAATGCACCTGAAGCAAGAGATTTTACTCCATTTTTGTCTGGCATCTGCATCTGCTTTTAATGTCCTTACCTTGCTGGAAGATAAAAATAAAATAAAATAAAATAAAATAAAATAAAATAAAATAAAATAAAATAAAAATAAAAAAAAGGGGAGCAATTAATTGTAGCAATAGAGCTGCTTATTTTGGAAGTTATTTTGTACTGCATGCATTTGAATTTTGAGCTCATAATACTCTAGATGTCACATGTACGGCCAACATAAAAGTTAGGTATTCTTCAGATATTTAAGAATAAAGTCTGTATATCTATAAGTTCTTACATCATTAGACTAAAATATCTTCTGATAAGAAAAAGTTGTCATCCATGTGAAAACTAACTGTAGAATTATCTCAGGAAATTCAGCTTAAGACCCTGAAAACCCTTAAATACTTGTCCAGACTTTTCCATTTTTCTGTTTTGAAATCCCAAAGGAAACATTTAATGGATGAAAGTAATTTGATAATTGACTTCTGACCTCTACTTGCATTCCATGCCATATCACATCAAAGTATCTTCAAAAAGCCTTTCATTTTTTTTTTTTTTTTTAAAAAAAACAAAACACTAGAAATCACCCATAGTCTATTGAACAAGTTGTGGGTGGCAAAACCTTCTTCCATTAGAGTATTTGAATGTCTTTGGTAAAACAGTGAAATGTTCTGAATGAGTAAATATGTGGATAAAAACACTTTTACTGTGCAGAATGCTTGCTGTCTAGAACTCCTGGGAGCAATAAATTAAACATTTTATGAATACAGGGCAGCAGAGTCCATTTACTTCAGTGTTTTTCTTGACTTCTTGATACTTGGCAGAACTTTTTAAACCAAGAAGTACATTCTTTGAGGAGAATTTTAAACCATTAAAAAGCATAGCATTCTCTTTCAGTGGGGTTATAGGAAACTCGTGTGACCTGCCAAGAAATGAGACTTCATGATTCAGATTTGCTGTCACTTGGTAGGAATTCCAGCTTTCTCCTTGATGCAAAACATCAGAACATTTAACAAAGTACAGACAAATGAGCATGAAGAAGGTAAGGTGGCAAATCTTCAAAAACAAGTGGAATATCAAAAGACCCATTTCTAGAATAAAAACAGTGTGCAAAAGATGACAAGTATTGACCAGATGCTATTCCCCATCCTGCAAACTGTTAGAGACCTTGGTGGTTTTGGGGTTGTTATGATTTAAACACAAATATTTTAAACATTTTGTTTAAAATGTTGTAAAGGAAGAATAGCTTTTTGAATATAATTTTGTTTTAGAGTTTAAAGCTTTGCTTTTAGATTTTTTTCTTTTCTTCTAGTAAGATCTCAAACATAACTGGATGGATGGAAAGGTCAGCAGCATGCTGATTAAAACTCAACTGTAATAGACTAATCAGAATTTTAGATCGAACCAAGAAACCACAAAAAGAAATAATAAATTCATTTGGTTTAGTAAAAAGAATCTCATACAAAGTTAACTGTTTTAATGAAAAGGTAACTATTTCATGTCATTCCTGATGGATTCTTTATCTGAAAAATATTTAAATGTTACTACATTTGGTTTAACATGTTAGTGGTCAAACTATACTTTTATGGTTTACATTATATTTCACACAACATTGACAAATTGTTCCTTAACACAACTTATAATTCAGTCAGGTTTGCTTTCATACTAGTCATTTATCTCTGTCTTGAGAACTTGACTTGCGATTCAGTAAAGCTCTTAAGCACATTTACTTTACAGTATGTTACTGAAGATGTATTTATACTGTCCTGATTGTGAGATTTCAGACCTGCTACTGAAATCTTAATACAGCATTGTCTTTCAAAAGGACAAAATCTGCAGCTATAAGGAATATTTGCTAAAACTATTGACTATAACTTCAAGACTCTTACTTCAAGACTTCTTGTTAGGACAGTGTCAGTGAGGTCACACAAGATATTCTTTACATATTTTGCATCACTGCCTGGTGTTTTATGTGCAGTCCACAGCTACTAGCTCTAAGAATGAAAACTGGATTAAGAAATTTTCATTGAGAGTTTGTACCCAAGCATGTAAACCTATGACATGATTCTGTCCCTTTCACTGTTCCTGGATATCTGTCTCCTGGATATCCTGCTTTAGTGTTTCATCCTGTTACATAGTGTAATGAGTCTGATCTTGTCAGCTGTTTCCTAAATGCACTAAATATACTAAAGCTGTTTTTATGAAACAGAACATAGCAAATTCAGTCCAAACTTGAGTGATGTGTTCCATCTGTGGTAGTGGGCTGAACACCAGGGAGATGCTTGTCTACATAATATATACTTAAGCAGAACAATCTCACTAAAGAGAATACAGAGGACGTTCAGTCTTTTGTTTCATGTTTTTTTTCCCCACTGAGTGGACTACAAAGATGATTATATGTTGAGACTGGTAATTAAAGTATTTTATCTCAGTCTATATGATTCCTATATAACTTTGATCAGTATGCTACTTTTTCAGTTTACTGAAATTTTTATTTCATTTTCAAATGAGATGTAACAGAAATAAATGTTTCTAACAAGAGGTACTGTACTTTTGGAGTAATACAGGTTTCTTCAGAAAACACTGATTAATCAAAACTGACATTTACCTTATTCAGGGTAATTCTGACAGACTTCCTAATTTAACTAAAAGGATTGTAATTTTTCCTGTTTTGACATATTCAACAGAAAAATAATTGCCTTTCAGTTAGAAACAATCTTTCTTTGGAATATTAATTAATTTTTCTTGGTTTATTTGGAAAGCTAAATCTAAATGAAATAATTTTATTAAGCAGATCTGATTCTTGGAAATTTGCATGAAAAAATATAGAAATTTGGTTCTTTCAAATTTAATGGTTCAATAAATATTCTGAAGATCTAGCCTGCAAAAAGTTATTTTAACACTCTGTCTATACATACTACGTGGCAATAGTTAGGTATGCCTTAGTACAATAGTCAGAGTTGCTTATCTAACAATGGATTCTACGTATTTACAACACCGGAATAGAGTCACAAATATGTCTTAAATATTTCTGTAGAAGTAAAGATTTACTATACTGAATAATTCTGTTTTAATTTGTTTCATTTGTTTAATATTTGCCAAAATCTTCTCTTGGACAAAAATCTCCTTTGCCAAATAATATATGAAATTTAACCATCCTCATGTGCCCCCTATTACTAAAATTTCCTTGAAGTACTTACATAAATAAAGAAAACACTTGAAAAGTTTTAATATGAAACAGTACTTCTAATTTTTATTCAAGATTTTTATTCACTTCAACAAAAAGTGAAATTCACTACTGAACCCCTCTCTCTAATTTCTTATTGCTATCAGAATTTGATTATTAACTCAATGTCTGGTCCTTATCCCATCAGCATCCATCTATTAAACAATGCCATCCCAAATTTACCAGGTTCAGCTCCTTTACTTAAGGTAATTCACATAACAAATTTCTCTGGAAAACAATAATTGAAGAATGAGTAATTCTTTGCCAATCTCTGGCATTTCCTTCAATGACTGTTTTAATTTCTATTCAAAGATCCAGAGTAATACAAAAATAAAAATACCATCATTAGCACATATGTTTTTCATTAAGACATTTCCTCTTCTGTGGGTAAAAAGAGACTGCACTGAATTAGTAACCTATGTAAAGCACAGTTTCTTTAGAAAAAACAACTGGAAAAAACCTTAAGACCTTAAGAGCAATTCATAGTCCAAAAGGAAAAAAAAAAAGAAAAAAAAGCTGTGATTAGTTAAATATATTACCACTCTTCTGTCCTCAAAATATTGTAAAAACAGATGTAACTAATTATCATCCTAAGTGTCAGAATTTTTGATGTATGACCAGAGTTTATGAAACAAACAGATCTGCATGTGAGATGGGAACTTAGAATAGTGGCTGTTAAAGAAAAATGTGTCATTTTCATGATGAACACTCTGTTTGTATCAGACAGGTGTAGTCCAGCCAGACAAGATATATTTCAAGAACAGAATCTTCATGAAAAGTAAAGCTGTACTTGAGTTTCCAACAGTTGCCTGCCCTTTTCAAATGAAATTTTTACAATACCCATGCAAATCATCTTATTTGCAATCAGATTGTTGAAGGACATAAGATTACTTTTGTCCTTGGGGAAATACAGACCCTCAAAATTTACAAAAAAGTGCAAGCCTCTTTTTCTTATATATATATATATATATATATATATATATATATATATATATATATATATATATATAAAATATTATTTTATTTTATTTTATTTTATTTTATTTTATTTTATTTTATTTTATTTTATTTATTTTTAAGCAAACTTTCTTAAAATTGAGCCAGATCCTCACCCTGTTAGAAGTATGACACATGACGTAAGCCCAGCCAGCCTGTAGGAGATTTTCAGAAGAAATATGTTCCGAAGTGATGCTGCCCCTCAGTAAAGTTTTTTTTCATTTGTTTTGTGAGCACAAAGAATAACTGTGTCATTACCGTGCTGCAACTGAAATTTGCTAGGGAGAGAAATATAAATTTTGTGTATCCAGCTTAGGAGCCCACCCAAGAGAATCACTAATCTTAGTTTTTCTTCTCCTTTTTTCTTCTCCTTTTCCTTGAAACTCTATATCAGAAAAAATGTTCAAGGTATTAACTCTGAGAATTGTCCTGTAACATAAACATAATGTTTTAAGTTTATGTTTATATTTTGTTTTGTATTTTACTTTGCCTATTTTATATTTTATTTTATAAATATATAAATAGGTATATTTAATTTTATTTTATATTTAGTAATCAGTTGTTTTGTTCCACAAAGCTGTGCAATTTTCTTTAAAAGCTAATTTATTACTCTACTAGATCCCCTTTTTGCCTATTATGTAGCAAAGTGCACACATGTAATATACAAGTTAAAATACTTCTTTTTGATGCAGTCTTATCACACCACAATAATGTCAGCCATCTTGAGCCCAAATCCAGGACTAAAAAAACCCCAGATACTTTATATTGGGGGGTGGAGGGGGTGTGGGGTGGGCATGTCGGAAAGAAAAAAAGAAAGAAAGAAAAAAAAAGAGTATAATTCAGATACTTGGTTCCAATGTTCAGCAAGAATCAGAGTGATAAATATACAATTGTCTGCATCCTTAATTCTAGCCTCATGCATATCCATTTTGCTGTAAAAAAACCCCCAAAACATATGTGATCAGGCATTAAAGCCTATTTTGTAAGCTATTTACAACAGGATTAAGATTGTACCTGTAACTGTAACTTGTTTCCTGATTCTTAAGCAGTTGACTCTGAAGCCTAATAATGCTGTGTAAAACAGAATTTTAAATTAATTATATATAATTAACTAAAATACTACTGGAGTTACTAAAATACTACCTGGAATACCACTGTTCACTGATTGCTTTGTGTGTGGTCACCAGGATATATGAAAACTATTCCTTATGAAAAAAAGCTTTGGTAGCTTACAGTTGTCTTTGGTCGCAAGTAGTGACATGAGAATTTTGCAAATAAGTGTAAGAATCTTACGAGGTAGCATAAGGAGTATCACCAGCTCATGCAAGAGCTGTACACCTGGGTCAGAACACAAAAGAAAAAACCTCTTCAATTATAAGATATTCAGAGGTAGTTTTTTTAATTAAGTGCAGTAGTACCACCTAGTTGTTTTATTTACTTTTAAATATTTGTGTACCTTTATTTTAACAGGTTTCTTTATCAGAAATTAGTTTAAGACATTTCTGGGTCAGGATCAGAAAGCTCCAAAGTCAAGGTATTTGTACCGTTCCTTAAATATCACCATAAAAAGAAGAGAAACAAAGGAACACAATATATATAAGAAAGACTAAAAATAAATTTGCTTAGGTAAAAAGTAGAAGTAATACCTTATCACAATAGTCCTGAAAGCTGGTTGTTTCTTTCTTTCTTTCTTTCTTTCTTTTCTTTTAGTATCTGCTCTGCTCAGAAAGATAAAAGCACATATTTACCTTGAAATCATAACATTACAGTTAAGTTATGGTTAAATGTTCTTTAAAAATAATGATATCTCCCTGAATCTAAGCAAAACAGTTAAATCTTCCTCACATGAAACTAACCACTAGCACCTTCTGACATCAGCTTTGGATGCTACTTCTTGAATTGCTGTCCCTGATTGCTACTAGAGGTCCACCTACTTACACTGTTAGGAAACAAGGGTCCTTGGTACTTTTCAAGTATTCAGGTCTTGGATTGAACTTCCAATGCTTCCTGTGAAAAATTATACAATCAGAGACTACTCAGGTCCTGAAAGTTCAGCAGGTTTCACTTGTAAGTGAAATCTATTTCTTAAGCCATTATATTCAGTAGAAAACCAGATTTCTTTCTGAATGTTCGAAAACACAGTGAACCTCTTGTAAAATGTATATCAGAATTGTATTAACTTGTGATTAGGAATTCCACCACATAAGAAAACCCTATGACTACTCCTTCTGTGAACATCAAAATATCTGGAGAATAAAGTATTTGAAGGTGAAATCTCTCCAACACTTGCAAAATCTAAGTGCAAAATTAAACTGTAAAAGAAAATCATCTCACTAACAAGTAAGAATGAAGACTTATAAGTAAATATGTCATTTTGAAGTAAATTTGATTTTTAAAAACTATTATGAAGAGCTTAACAAAGTATAGTCCCTTTGAAATTGAAATTTATTTATCTTGTTCTAAGTATGTAGTGCGATTAAAAAGATCATATAACAGAAAACTTCACTTATTATCTACAGGATTCTAATTATCTGCAATTGCACACACACACTTTTTACTTTTATCAGCTCAGTTGCATTTCTTCTAATATCACTACACTTTGGTCAAAATATACCAGACAGCTTTTAAAAATAACTCTATCATTAAAGTTTACTCTTTCAATTCTTTTGTTTGCCTAGTGCAGAACTTAGCGTCCAATCAACCATCCTCAGATTAAACTTGTAATTTTTCTTCTCTACCTTTTCTTTTCTTCTTATTAACATTTATATTTAATATAATAATGAGCTGAATTTAATCACCAAAGTTCTGCAGTATTTTTCTTCCTATGTTTACTCATGGAATGACAGATTTGGAAAAAAAAATAATTGTGATGCTATACGGAGGAGTCAGTGATACCATAGCATCAGACTGCTAAGGCCTATCATGATCTATCATGATCTACTGTATTCTGGAGGTTTGTAATTTGAATGTTGTAAAACACATTCACTTCAAAAAACAGAAGAATCAATTTGTTTTTCAGAGACTTGAAAGGAGGTAACAGGAAAATTTGACCAATTTCTATTAAAAAATGCAAAAAACTCCAGAGGAAGCTTCTTAGGGAAATTTAGTGCTTTGCCTCATCATATTTTAATTTAACAGTTTCATCAGAAGACTATTTGTTTCATCAAATGCCAGCCATTAGGTTTTGCTAATTTAGTTATTAAATAGCTCAATTTATTCATAGTATGTTTTAACATCTTAGTACACTTCCTGACTAAAAGACGTGTGCCTGAAAACTGTAACAGAATTCAGATTTTTTGCATCATGTTTAGGAGAAAACAGAATCATGGAATCGTTTAGGTTGGAAAAGGCCTTTAAGATCATCAAATCCAACTGTCAGTGTAGCACTGCCAAATCCACCACTAAACCATGTCTCTAAGCACCACAGTTACACAGCTTTTAAATACCTCCAGGGATGGTGACTACACCACTTCCCTGGGCAGCCTGTTCCAGTGCTTGATAAAGCTTTCAGTGATTATTTTTTTCCTATTATCCAATCTAAACCTCCTCTGCATTGCTTGAAACTGTTTCTTCTTGTCCTATCACCTGTTGCTTGAGAGAAGGGACTGACACCCATCTTGCTTACTTTCTTTTCCTTTCAGGTAGTTGTAGAAAGTGGTACAGTCTCCCCTGAGCCTCCTTTTCTCCAGACAAAACAACCCCAGTTCCCTCAGCTGCTCCTCATAAGACTTGTGCTCCAGACCCTTCACCAGCTTCGTTGCCCGTCTCTGGACACGCTCCAGCACCTCTTTGTTCCTCCTGCAGAGAGGGGCCCAAACCTGAACACAGGATTCGAGGGGCGGCCTCACCAGTGCCGAGTGCAGGGGAATGATCAGTTCCCTTGTCCTACTGGCCACACTGACACAGGCCAGGATGCTGTTGGACTTCTTGGCCCCCTGGGCACACTGCTGGCTCCTGCCCAGCCGGCCATCACCCAGCACCCCCAGGCCCTTTCCCACCAGGCCCTTTCCAGCCGCTCTGCCCCAGCCTGTAGCGCTGCGTGGGGCTGGTGTGACCCAAGGGCAGGACCCGGCACTAAGCCATGTTGAACCTCATACAACTGGCCTGGGCCCATCGCTCCAGCCTGCCCAGGTCCCTCTGCAGAGCCTCCTCCCCTCAGGCAGATCAACATGACCCCCCAACTTGGTGTCATCCGCAAACTTACAGAGGGTGCACCCAATCACCTCATCCAGGTCATCAGTAAAGATATTAAACAGAACTGGCCCCAGTACTGAGCCCTAGAGAACATCACTTGTGGCTGGCTGCCAACTGGATGTAATTTCATTTGCCACTGCTTTTTGGGCCCAGCCACCCAGCCAGTTTTTTACCCATCATGGAATACACACATTCAAGCCATGAGCAACCAGTTTCTCCAGGAGAATGGTGGTAGGAACAGTGTCAAAGGCTTTACTAGAGTCCAGGTAGGCAACATCCAACATGACCCTCATGCAATGAGATGGTCACCTTGTCATAGAAGGAGATAGGTTTGTCAAGCAGGACCTGCCTTTCATAAACCCATTCTGACTGATCCTGATCACATGGTTGTCCTGTATGTGCCTCTTAATGGCACTCAGGATGATCTGCTTCTCAACTTTCCCTCACACTGAGGTCAGGCTGACAGACCTGTAGTTCCCTGGATCCTCCTTCCAGCCCTTCCCATAGATGGACATCACATTTGCTAACTTCCATTCAACTGGGGCTTCCCTGGTTAGCCAGAACTGCTCAGAAAGGATTGAAAGTGTCTCAGTGAGCACTTCTGCCATCTCCCTCAGTACCCTTGGGTGGATCCCATCTGGCATCTAGCCAACCAGAACCACAGAATACAGCAAGACTATGTAAAGACATGCTAATCTTCCTGAGAATTCATCCTGGGATATTTATAATAAATTGTATATTTAATTTTTTTGTTTTCATTAATTCAATTATTTTCTTCTCTCTGGTTGATGACACAGTTTCCCTCACAAACCATTCTATTGTGAGATGATGAGACCTTATTGTAAATAGATATCCAATACAGGTTATTTTATTTTCCTTAATTACCTGTTATGAAATTACTTTTAGACCTACATCACTATAAATTACACCATGTTGATAAAAAAAAATATTTATCATGAACTTGGGAGATGAAGGACTGGTGATCAAAAAAGCAATAATTTTCCCAGAAATATACATTAACAAAAACATCTTAAGTTCTACACAGAATATCATTGGAAAACTTTTTCTCCAAAGTTTTTCTGAGCACCTGAACCCTCTGAAGATCTTTTGGCTGTTAAATACAAGACATGCATGCTTGCATTAATAGATAGGGTCAAATTTAAGTGAGCAGCAAAGGAACACAACACCTAAAAACTGAAGATCAAGACATCAGTTACTGGTTTGTAGGCAGGAAAGTTTAAAAAAAATAATTGTGGGAGGATCAATACATGTTGATAAAGCAGTCAGAAATGGAGACAAAACAGAACAGTAAGAATATATTACCTTGGTTTATTTGCTCTTTCACTATATAGGCTGGAAAAGAACAGAACTTAAGGTTATTTGCATACTTCATATCACCCACAGATGCTCAAAGCCTTCTAAGAAAACCAGCTCCCATTTGTCTCAGCAGAAGCTCACATCAACATCATAATCTTTTTCTCATAACCAGTCCCCTATCCCCTTCTGCCACATTTCCTTATGCAGCTGGGTGATTGGACTACATTCACCTATCCCTGTCAGAAAAAAGCTAGACAGCTAATCTGCTGTCTCCACTTCAAATTATAAACTGAATCCTGAAGGGTTTGTGAAGATGGTTGGCTTTATGTGTGAGAAAAGATTGAACAAATTAGAATAATCCAGCATAGAGGAAAGGAATAACCATGGCAGCATAATGTGGTAATAAAATTACAAAATGTTTAGTGATGTCTAATCAGTTCCTCTCTTTTATATTTACCTTCAGCACCAGAACAAAAGGGCACTCAAATAGTAGCAATTAAATTCAGGACAAATGAAAAAGACAATATTTACTTGATACATAATCATTGCATGGAATTAATGGATACAAAAAAAATAGTATCAAAATTAAACATGTTGTATGGCATTTTAAACTGTTTGGTGCATGTTAAAGCAACTGCAGCTGACTTTCCTGTGACAAAATCAATTGAAAACACTAAGGAAAGAGTAAATAATTTCCTGACAGCCATGTGAACACCAGCTAAAACATAAATTAGGAAATAATTTTCATTCCTTGTCAGAATTACACAATTTGCTAGCGCATTATGGGAAATCTGCTTTGGGTCTTTTCCATCATCCTGAGGCAATGGCTTTTAGCTGATTTAACAAACCCTCTCTTTCTGTATGATTTTCTCAAGATCAGAAATCACAGGAATATCAGCTATTTATTTCCTTTTGAAAATAGGTTTGTCAATATCACAAACTTTTAAAACATACAATCTTTTTCTAGCAGTTGGATGGAGAGTTTTTAAATTATCACTACTTGTTGAATCACAACCCTAGAGACATGTAGTCCTTCTTGAAGTGAATAAATATATATTGGCTTGAATGAATGGTAAAAAGCAGAAGAGCACAGTAAGAACCTGCAATTGTTTCCTAAAGGCAAGACCAACACCAGCTGGGAATGCAGCAGAACAGGTACTGGAAAAGCAATGGAGAAATCCTAATGGTCCACTTTACATGCTATTTAATAAAATCAGATGTGAATTGGCTTATTGAGAGTACATGATTTAAGCATCCTATACAGTCAAAAGAAGTACTTTTATAAAATAAATAAATAAATAAATAGGTACAACAGAAGAGCAATCCCAAAGTCTCATAGGCAGAACAGGAAGCAAGAAGTACTAAGGTCTGACCTCCTGACTGTCAGAAACAAGATCATCTTTGTTAGGACCACCTAGAAGATGTTTCAGTCACTTGAGCACACCCTTCCACAGGGTAGATGCTTTAAAGAATTAACTTCAAGAACTTCAAATTGTTTCCAGACTCTTTATAGTTAGCCAGCATTTTTTATAACTTTTAAAATACATTTTAATTTTAATTAATACCAGATAAATGTTTTGACACATATTTTTATTGAAACCTGTTCTATGAGCTTTTATTTTTTCTTTCTTGTTAATTCTTTCTATTTCATTTTTTGTCTATTTCACCTCAAGGATTCAGGCTCAGGTCTGAAAAGATTAATCTTGCCATCATGGATGCAGTGTGATGGGGGAAATCTCTTGATAGCTATTGATTTTTTCCTTTAAAGAATTTGTCTCTCCCATTCTTTGATTTCCTATTAATGAAACACCAAACCAGGCTCTTTCAATTAACAACTTGCAGCCAAGGACAAAAAAGCTAAAGAGTTAGTTACACTTAGAAAGTAATACAGGATTATTCTATTACTGAGGGAAAATTTGGGAAGGTCTATACTCAACCTTACTGCTAGGAGCAACTCAAATTTTGCCATGTCAATGAGGTCAGAGAAAGGGCAATTTTTTAAACTGCTGTGTTGAAAACAGAGGTTATCATTAGATATTAAATGTTAAAATGTGTATTGAAGGGAAATGGGGCAAAGTCAATCAGTTTTGGCATTCTGGGATATTTGAATCCTTCAGCATTCAGCTGAGTGAGTACTATGGGAGCTTCTTCTCCCTCTTGGCTCAATAGTTAACTTTTAGCATGTTAGCCCAATGAAGAAACAAGCAACAGAATTTTCAATTTATTTATCCCATACTTTCCTTCTGGTTTTTTTTACTGTGGGTTTTTTTTTTTTGTTTGTTTGTTGGGTCGGTTTGTTGTTTTTGTTTTTGTTTTTTTGCTTTTGACTGTACGAATACTTTAAAAAATGGATTTTAATTAATGTCAGTGGTGGTTTTTTTGGCTGATTGCATAGTTTGTGCAGGCTGTGGAATCTGAAGCCAAGACTTGGCTATTGGTATTTTTCATAACCTTGGCACAAAAAGAGGTAATGCCAAGTGAAATTTAAGATACAGTATTTAGCTATAGATGTGAATGTTTATTAAAATAGGGTATTTCTATAAATACAAAAGTAGCAATTTTTTACTATGGATATGGTAAAACAATAAATATTTGTAAACTATTTTTAAATAAGATCTCTGAATGTGAAAGTTTACAGTTAAAGAAAATTGATGTAAAACCAGACATCTGCCTTTAGATTCCCATTGACATGATAGAGAGGTATATGGTATATACAGGGGAAATGGCTTTTTCTCTACATCAGACTAAACATATGTTAACTTTAATGACTTTCCTGCCAGTGTTGAAGATCTTTTCAGAAATAGCAGCACCTTGCTACTGCATTCAAGATCTTTAGGCCTACAGAAAACTGGTTTTAATTTACAAAAAATATTCAGAGAAGGCAACTGATTTGTTATTTGTATAAAAAAACACTGTTATTTTTCAACGAACATTTTAAAATTGCTTTCCAACACATTTCTAAGAAAAATTCTTAATCAGTCTAAGAACAATTTTTTGTGTTTGATATCTAAAGCTCAAGATGATATGGTTTGTTTGAATGCACAAATTACTCAGTTTTCGTGTCTACAAATGCAAAAATATAATTCATTAACTCATTCAGTTTGTGGCATTCAATGTTGTCATCAATATCCAGTAGGTGTCTGAAATTAAATTTGTAAAAATGACACTGTATTTGAGCTACTCTTAATTCAGCCTATGAGAGGACAGATGCCATGAATATATTCTCTGTTTGAAACTGTGAGATGCAGTAGTTCATAACTTGAAATTAAACCAGGCTTATTGTTAATTTGATAGTCTGACACTATCTGTGGCTACAAAGGACCCTTTGTACAGCTAGGTATGCTAAATACTAAGTATGTTATTTGTGCTAGAAAATATGTTGGGTAACAGCCCTAGAAATTCAATAGAATTTTGCTTGATTTCTATATTCCAGCAAGCTACTCTAGGGGGCAGACCATGATCTGTGGTAATGGCAAACATTTTCAGCAGAAAACTACCTTTTTACAGTGTTTCTAACACCACCACCTCCCATCCTCCAACAATAACACAAAAAAAATTAATCCCACAACACAGGTGTAACTAAAAAAATTGGTCAGTGATCAAGGAGTCAACAAGATTTTCCAGTGTTCAACAGATCTGGTGGAAATTAAGAGGGCATTTGTAAACTTTTCTTCTCATTAACTGTTATAATTTGCTTCGGTTTCTTGTACTCCCTCTACCAGTTTCTGAAAACTGCATGTGCTTGGTACATTTATTCATTTAAATATGAAATAATTAAAAAGAAATCGTATTGTTGATTCTTTGCCAACAACTGAGGTGTGTAGCAACTTCAATTAAGTTTTTATAAACTGGTTTTGTAGTTAATGAAACAAGCATCTGAAATATTCTGGATTTTGTACTTTTTTTTCAGAGCAGCTAGTGACATCCACACTAGCAGCACTAATTCTGGAAACAGAAGTTAGATAACCAAAAACCTAACTACTGGATAAAAATACTTTTTCAAATTCTATTAATGAGTGCATCTTTACATTAACATTTTTACTTATTATTACAAGTCCTAGATTATTAATTACAAGGCACTGTCTTGAATTAGACTTCTGTAGAGTGAATCTAACTAGCATGTTTATTTTATCATTAATCTTGTTGGTCATTATATCATTTACTGTTCATTATAGCAAGAGATAAATTGCAGAAATGCTTAATATTGTTAGTTCAGCTTGGCTGCGTCCTTTAGTGACACTAATTCTACTGAGCAGCTGGGCAAAATCAATGTCTGATGTGCAATTTGTATTAAATTGCCCCTGTTGCGTGATTGAATCAACAATGCACAGAATTTTCTCAAGTTAATTGATCAACTCCGAAAAAAAATTAATAATATGATACTTAAAACTTAAGCTGAACTGTAGACCAGAACAGTACAAACTTGAGCACTGAATGAAAGCCAGGTTGCACCAAGCCACACAGGTCCAAGTAATCATGATACATTTCTTGGCTTACGTGGGATTTGGAAGTCACATTTTTATGCTTTGAATAAAATATCAAAATGCAGATTTAAAATGGGATTTATCAGCCAGAAAGCCTATGAATTATCCAATGGAAATTCCCCAACATTTTATTTCAAATTGCCTAAAATTTCATTTAGATTCCAGTTTAACAGATAAATTCAGCCTGCATATAACTCTGCCCTGGACTGAACTCATTGCATGCAAAACATTAAACATGAGTTCATTGTTCTCTTATCCAGATTTAAGAGGAATTTGACCATGCCTTCTCTTCTAGCAACTTGTCAGTTCCTACCTATGAACACCTAACTGGTCTGCTAGGTCTGCTCTCACCTAAACCCTTCCTATTGTGACTGCCAAAATAAGCCAGGTAAGTTTCATGAGCAGTTTAGGTAGGACAGGAAAGGAATAGCAGTCATTGATTGCACCTTGCTCCCTCACAGGACTGAGGGACTTGAGAGGCAGCAGAGAAAAGATTTGGGTAAAGGGAGGAAAAAAGTTTAGCTGTTCAGCCAGCTGTTAACCTCCCCTTTACTGTGGCTGATCATGGCTCATGTTTTGTTGTGCAGACTACAGATGGGTAGAGGGCAGGAGACATTCTTTCAGGTGATAGATAATCTTTCCCAGCAATCATAAATAATCTCTCCCATGTTTCTTTCTGATTGCTGGTGTCTCTGTCTCAATTTATAGCAGGGTATTAAGCCTTTTCACTACATGAAAAGGGATTCATCTCACCTACTTTTTGGCACCTACAATGAAAGTCTCTACATTGAGTCTCTGATTTATTTACCCTGGGCTCACTGTCTAATCCACAGGGAGAAATCATGAACTTCTGGGGCACATCTCCTTTGACCTATATTAGACAATTACATTAGGGTGAGTTAAATTACATGCTAAAAATGCTTCTTATGCTTCTTTCTTCTCTTGGACTATTTGGAGAGCAGCAGTTGAATAGCTGACATTATTCTACAGACGTAGATATTTGCTCATGTATGCACTTATTCAGGTATCTTTCACTCCACATGTCTGCCATCTGATCTCAGGCCTCGTAGGTTTGTAGTGCTGAATCTTAGATTCAAGTATGGAGATCCCTGTTCTGGAACCCACCAGAGGCAGGCTTTCATTGCTCCAGCCTATTTTACATATGTTTTCTACATATGTCAAAGCCCAGGATGTGCAGAAGCCACCAAGAGGCAGAAAGTTCTGCAGAGGCAGAAACATGTAAGTTTTCTGTGCTATCAAACTTCTTGTAAAATACATGCATGTTACCCTTTTTGCTTGCTTCTGTTGTTCCTATGCTAAAGGTTTAGGATACCCATCACAAATATTGATAAAACATCACAGCGATATAAAAGTTAATGGATCTTGTTTGGAACTATTCTTAGAGCTGATGGTACAAATATCAAGAATATATGACAAAGTTTGGCAGCACAGTTAGGCCTTACTTGGTTGGTGACTCAGAGATCTTGCAGAGAAAATTCTACTAAGTGTGTTTATTTTCTGTAAAATACATTAGAAGTTTGCTTAGATCAATGCTGAAATATGTATTGCAGATTAAAATTTTAATAAAATTTTCACAGGAACATAATTGCAAAGCAATGAGTGTACATGCATTACAAAATGGATAGAATTCTCTGCTGAAGTTAAAAAAAATGTGGATCAGACCATGTCTAAGTCCATGTAATTTGGCATTTATGTAAATATTATGTCTCTGAATGCTCTGCTTGAGCCTTCTGAGGTGGTTTTTAGCACCCTTTTGTTTTCTTCTCTTTCTTTTGAAAGCATTTTCAAAAGGCTTCAAAATCCTTTTCAATAGTGGTAGGAAGTTTGGGTTTAGTATACTGTAGTTGTTATAATGGCAATTGAATGTTGAATGTATCTTGTTTCGTTGCATGACCACTGTCAGTAACTCCTTTACACCTGTACTGGAAAATGGGTTCCCTCAATTTTGAGAGGAAAAAAAGGCAAAGAATTCTAGAGCAGATAGGGCAGGAATGATGTAGGTCATACACTCCTCATGTTAAGTTACATATCCAGCACCATAATATTCTTTAGTATTCTGTAGATAGAAAGTTGTATGTGTATATATATGTATGTTTGTGTGTATAAAGAGGAACACTGGAATTTAATTTCCAATAAAATCCTTAAAACTTAACTGTGAAACTATTCACAAAATACACGTTTTCATCTTCATTCAACCATGGATTGAGTATGATAAATACATGTGATATGACCTGAGCTGGAGGTAAGCTCATGAAGACATCTGACATCAGGACATGGATCTTTTACCACAAAGATGATTATTTACATCAGTAATTCACGCCGTGCATCCATGAGTATAAAATTTGTGCATGATTTGACCAGTGGCAATAAAAAATTGCATAAACAAGCAATAATATGTTTGTCAAATTAGGCTACAGTATTACGCTATTTAATGGCAGTTTGCTACTCACTGAATTTGCCATACCACATCAGAATCTCTTTCCATACAGCAAAAAGGCTGCCTATCGCATGTGTAGAATGTATTATTGTGACTGCAACTTACATCAACTTATCGCAGGTGTAGAATGTATTATTGTGACTGCAACTTACATCAACTTCCCAGTCCATATACAGCTGAAATAGTAACACTATTACAATGTGATGTAAATATTTTTATGATGCAAGAAGCAAGAAGGATGATATAGATTATGTTTTTCTTTTTTTTTTTTTTCCTAATGCTTCTGCTATCCATGGTAGAGAAGGCTGTCTTCCTAGCTTTTCACATTAACTTTTTTTTTCTCCCCTTCAAATCACATTATTCCTTCTTTGAATCTCTTATTGTAAACCCGATCCTTAATTTAAACTACTGACAAATTCAAACCTTAAACCTAGGATGTGCTCCTTCTTGGATTTGCAACTGAAAAATTTAAGCTAAACTGGGTCACCAAAATTTAAATATAATGAATCTTGGAAGGCACTAGAAAGACCTGTTTAAAAATTGATGTCATTTTATGGTTCACTATGAATAAAATTCACAGTAATTTCACCTAGTAAAAAGACAATGAACGAGACCCAAAAGAGAAAACCAAGTGAACTAAATATATTTCCTATTCACTAGATTTGGGCAGTCAGTTAAACTGAAGCTTGAACACTAGTAATTCTACACTATGAAACTTTCCTTCTTCTTTTGGTTCACAAGATAATTTATTTTAAGATTATTTTTCTTATGTATATTTGTCAAAGCTGTAGTACCTGAGTAGTATTACTGAAAGCTTTCTAGGTGGACTGGAAATTCATGTGCATGTTAAGAATGCAGTATGATGTCTAATTTCAGCTCACTAAATTGAGTAACTCCAGAATCAAGAAGTTATAATGTCAAAACCATGCTGGAAGTTATTGAAGATCTGCTGGCTACAATGGAATTATGTGAATTCAAAATCAGCAAGCCGGTGGTCCAATATTTTCAGGATACATGCAGCTATGTTTCAACCTTATGAGTCCACAGATTTAAAATATAAGTGGTTCATGTAGGTAAATTAATTGTTGTTGGCTGCTATGGCTTAGTGGGGGAAGTATCTGGGAGCTGCACAGATTTACATATTTAATCCATAGTTTTTTATATGAGACTGATAAAACAAAAGAGGAAAATATTTCAACAACATAACCAGGCTAAAAGAAAGAAAAAACCAAACAACCCAAACTAAAAAAAAAAAACCACAAAAAAACCCAAACTTCTCCCAAGGAAGCATTTTTAAAAAATTCTGCAAGTACAGATATCTTTTTCCCAGACATTTCCAAAACCTACCTTTTTCCTCAGATCATATGCCTCACAGACTTAGTTATCATCAAGGACAGTAACACAAAAGATAGTATTTATTGATGTGATGACCCATACTTCTTGTTGGCACAGTGTTTTTTAAGGTATATATTCATAGACTAGTAAAATGCCTTTGAATGTTACAATACTTTAGTGGTTGATGAGACTACCTCTTTGTCATGTCCTTGAATTAACCTTCAAATGCTTTATAGCACCAGGGTCATATAGTATCGATAAAAGTTTCTGCAACTGCTTTTATAGCTAGCGTCAAATAGCCCGGAGTTCTTCCACTGGGGTTTAAAAGGTAGAGAATCTAAGTAAATAATTTTTTTGGGGCGGGAAATACCTCTGCTGAATGTCATCTATAACATAAAATGTAAACAAGTAACAGAGTAAAGGAACAGTTGGTTAATGTCTAGATAATTAGCTTCCAGATTTGAAGATCCTGGGTCATATCCTTATTAGTTTTAAATGAAAATTATTTCAGTGGTACTGGAGTAGTCCCCAGTGAGTGCCTGCCTGTATCACAAAACCACAATCTATTTACAGTTTGCGGATGTTTGCTTTTGAAATGCTTAGTAGCAATACTACAAATTTACAGTAAGAACACTGTTAAGTCTACAGTTTGCTGGTGATCTAATAGGCATCCTGGCTCTTTCTGAGCTTCATTGATAATGAATAAATAAATTAATAAAAATAATTAAGGTAAACCTTTGCTTCTGAATCATGACAGATATTTACTACATGGTGCAAAAGTTCTCAGATAATGTATTTTGATGTTCCAAAAGAAATATAATTCAGGAAATGCATAAAAGGGAGAAAAATTTGGACAGGTTATTTTCCCATGTGTTTGAGATCTGTTAAAAAATTCTTGTGTATCAGACTGATATACTTGATTGATGTACTCCAGCCAGGATTAACATTACCTATGGAAATCGTGGCACTTAATACCATCTACAGTATTTTCAAATTATTGAAATTTAGGTTCTTTTTTTCTTCCATGTACTACATTGAATTTTTTATGGGTCCTGTGATTTCTATTCTGTGTAAAATCTTGTCCTAGTACTGTTGCTTTGTTTTTGGGATCAGATGTTTGATGTATATTGAAGTGCTATTTTACGATTTGTGATCTGTGACTCATGATAATCCTTGTACTGAAACTGATACGATTTCTGTAAGGTTAACATAGCAGTAGATTGTTGAATAATGGTGTAGGATTTTAGACTGCCTAAAAGCTAATTAGGTGAAAGATAAGTTTAACAGCATTTCTTCAGCTAATTTTGGTGTTAATCCATGCATTGTTCAAAGTATTACACCAATGATGTGCAGAAAAGGAATACTATTTCTTGTTAATTCAGGGTTTTTAAGGAAAATGCAGTGCAACACATTCTCAGTTATTACTGACTTTAAATATATTTGGTGAGTATTTTTCATAGTTATTTGCATACACAAATTACTTTTTTGTTATGTCTCTCGACCATATGTTAATTATCTGAAAAATATGACATATATTTCAAAAATTTGTGTATTCATAGGAAAAGCACAATATAGAAGAAATTTTATCTGAATTTGCATGTGCTAATTAGGAGAATATTAATTCTATTTTTTAAACAAGTAATTTAATATTTTGGCGAAGATAAGACAGTATTTTCAATTACTTAAGTCATTTTCAAATGACAAGGTTTAATAATATTTATTCTAGTTCTGTTGAGAAAAGTTTAACCATAATGAATATCTTTGTGTAATGTTTATTGACCTCTGCTACATCAACATATGTTCAGTTTGTTCTTCATTTTCCTCCCTCAGACAAAGGACTACTGATTAATACCTCTTGTTGTGTTACCTCAGTTGTTAATGAAAAACATTGGGTGTTCCCTTCACTACACAGAGTGCAAACTCATAAAAAAAGTAAAAAAATAAAAAAGCACAGGTGAACTCTTTATGAACAGTTCTAATTGCTTAGACACAGTGTTTGAAAGTCTCAAGTAATTTGCCATTAAAATAATGAATAGCATAAACTGTAATTTTTCATAGTAATTAACTTGTGTCAGCACCATTATTTTTCATTAATTATAAATGAAAAAGAATGAAAGATCACCTGCAGGAACAGATGTGTGAAATTGTCTCTGACATTCTGTTGTAGTCTTTTTTTCCTCTTCCCTCCAACAAATTATATTGACAGTGCGATCCAGCCATGCCAGGGTGCAGATGGTAGAGACTGTCCAGGAGAGACCAGGAAAAATGGACATTTAATAAGGTTATTGTCTGTGAAGTCTAGTATTTTAATGAAAGATGAAATAATTACTGACTAAAAAAGGAAACCAAAAAATCAGAAACATTTTTTAGCTTACAGCTGTAAGATGTTAGAAAAACAATCTGACAGTAAAATTCATTGTGTTCTGGTTTTGGTTTTTAAATGGAAAAGTGTAATTGCATAGTTTGAAGCTTTTAATCTGTTTAACTTAATTAAAGACTATTTTAGGAAATATTTCTTACCTTCTTGAATAATGTATGGTTAGTTTTTTGCTTGATTTTTTAAAGGAGGTCAGTGGGGATGATGAAAATAAAATAAAGTTGTATACCTTTAGATGTTTTCTCTGTTGTTTCCGTACCTTCTACACATCTCTTATGTTCACAGGATACACAAAAGAAAAAACCAATTTTGATTCCTACAGAGTTCTGTTAAGTATGTTTTTTTACAAAAGCACTTACAAACCAGTCCTGTGTATACCTTCACCTAAAATCCCTTGTCTACTACATTACTAAACTACTGTATGAACATCTACTAAACTACCATATTAATAAAATCTGGCCTTTTCTATTTAGAATAGAATGATAGAAAGATTTAGGTTGGAAAGGACTTATGTAGGTCATCTGGTCTAATTCCCTGCAGAAAGTGGAGCTAACTTCAGAGTTTGAGCATGTTGCTCAGTGCATCATACAGCTGACCTTTGGATTATCTCCAAGGACTTAAGTTGCACATGTCTGGGAAACCTATGCCAGTGCTTAAACGCCACCACTTTGGACAATTTGACGCAATGACTTACTGATTCAGAAAGTCTTAAAACAAATTTCAAAAGATTTTCCACTTCAAAGAACTAAATTTTATTCTTGAAGTAGATTAAAACTAAAAGTACAGAATGATACATAGATTGTAGGGCAAGGCCTCAAGGACAAGAGTCTGAGTATTGTTAGCCTGATGAAGGGAGACCTGTTAGGGCTTGTAGGCCACAAACCCTGGGAGGACAAGGAATGTGAATAGATAACAATTAACAGGGTGAGTCATGCCGAGAGAGGATAAGGGAGTGGGGAAGGAATGGCACCAAGGAGAAGTAACACCTTGCTGTTAATTGATGACTGTAAACACTTAAATTGTCCTTTGTTTGTAGTTAACCAGTCAGGTATTGCCTAGTATGCAATGGTTAGCTTAAAGAACCAACCTGTTTAAAGCGTGCAGCTTCTGAAAACATATATAAACTCGTGATTGTGTACAATAAATCAACATTTGCTAGCATCAAGCAGTGTCCCGTCTCTCCATCGCAACAATACATGACCATTTTTCTAAATGAAGAGAACATGTCCTATACGCTATCTATTGTAAAACTATCCATCAGTCACTGGGTAGGATACTTTGTTAAAAAAAATTACAAATTTATTTCACATATAATCTTTCTTTTACAAAATATTTTCTTTATATTTAGCTTCTGTTCTTTTGGTTTTGCTCCAAGGGTTTTGAAAAAAAAAAAATAAATAAAAAAAGGAGGGGTGGGAAGCAAAAATGTTATTAACTGAAATGCATGAACAATTCCTGAATATATGTTTGAAAATGGAAACAAGACATGTCAGGGGGGTTTCAGTAAAGCTATATGCAGTATTTGACATAAATTAAGAGCTCTCACAATTTGTTCTTGTCAAGGTCACTGCCCTTTTTTTTTGAGGAGTACAAGTCTTTTGAAACTTTTCATTTAAGGCAAAATTCTTAAGTAGAAATTGTTTCAAATATGTCTATAAATAAAAATAGTTGCCTATTAAAACATGGATTAGAAGAATTAATTAAGCAATATTCCAAAAAATGAGATAAAAAATGTTATAGGCTAATATGTTATTGTCTTTCCCATGTGGTGTAATTAGTGCTTTTACTTTCATTTCATTTGTTTCAGTTTTCAACTGGTTAACATATTCTTCCCTAGTAACAGCCAACATGAGTATTCACCTTGCCTTCAGAGATGTGCCTTATTTCCCTTGAGTAACTCCAATTATCAGATATCTTTTGATAAGAAATACAACTTCTTTCATTCCCAATCTGCTGTCAACTTGAGATCACATGGGTTTTAGCTGCAGAAATCCAGGACATTGACTGTAACTCTCAAAGCTAGGGATGAAGTAGGGAGCACTGATGAGAAAGTTCTACCTAGTTGGAAAGTGGAGATGAGGGAGCCCCTGGCCACCAGGAACTCTGCAGCTTCTCAGGCATTTGCTGCTATAATTATTTCCCATCCTCCTGAGAAGCTAAGTAGTAGCAGCTGAACATTGAGTAGCCATGGACTGCTTCCTTCAGTTTGTGGACTGCTCTGTGAAAAATGGTTGTAGTGGAATAATTTGATCTTAATCCATGCTTCCTATTCACTATGAAAACATAAAAACATTTTACTCTTCCAAGTCATTCTGCACAGTAAAAAGAAGCCAGTGTTCTTTCTAAGCCTTCACTATAAAATTTAAATCCCATTCTAAAAGATAGTGGACGCATATTTCTATATGATGAGACATAGAATACGGAGGGAAACCAAACTTTTCCATTGAACACAAGTACATGTAAAGCACATTTTTAATGATCAAAGCAAATAAAATAATCTTTTACTTTCTAAAAATGAGTTGCCTGGCTTGCAACAAAATTATTAACTTGGAAATCTAAAGGAATTGAGAACCAATATAGTTGTAAATATAGCGAGCTTAAATATTTACTTTCTATGACATCACTTGCAGATAGGAACTGCAGCAGAATAACTTGCTGCTGTTTTTTATGTGATAGATGATTTCTTACCTGGAGAATGGGAGTAAAAATACTAAACAGAAGGAACAGCTCTTTGTTGTTAGTGTTTTGAGTCCATATGGTTCATCTATTTTTTTCCAGGTCAGTATGAGATCTGTAGTTACTGATCTGATGTAGCTGAGAGTTACTACTGATGTAGCTGAGAATATTGAATCATGTGTTAAGAGTTCATCTTTTATAAAACAACAAAACCTGAGAAACCAGAGATGCATTGTATCTTTTTTATCATATATAATACACAACATTTCCTAGTGATTTCTAACCTGCTTACAGCTTTCTTTACTTTTTATTTCAGTTAATCTTTGATAAATAAACTACATACTTTTTTTTATTTGTTTCTCACTAGTAGTCCAGACAAATCAACAATTTTGCAGGGTACGAGGAAGGACAGCAGTTATATTCAACATTATTCAATACCAGAATGATGTGATTCTTACCTTAACGAAACAGTTTTGCTGCATACATCTCCAGTATTCTGCTAGATAACATGTTTTGCTTGGAAACAAAGAACATTACTGTAAAATCATGTATGCTTTAAATAAATTTGCTACAATGAAACCATAATGGCACAGAGCATCTATTTCTATAATTGCTCAAGCCTCAAATGCAGCTGAGAACAGTCGAAAAAACTTACATAAATAGTACTATGAGGGAGTTAAATGAATCAGCACTTAAATCACAAAGGAATACATTGAAATTATGGTATCATATATTAAAAAAGGATAAGCCTCAGAAAACTGCAAAAATAAAGATCTCCCTACAGATACAACCATGAATCTATATATTTTTAAACAATATTGTTTAACATCTAAATTTTTAATTTGATCTAGTGGTCCAAGTTTTAGTAGTTTGAACCCAGGCACTCATCTGTAAGTATTGTAGCTTGCATATGCTGAGAACTTGAATTCTCAATAAATCCATATCCTTACTGAGTTAGGAATGCGTTAGAAAGATGACTAACAATACCTCCTTATTGACAGTCAAGTTTTAATTTTCCTAACTGGCTAGGCAGAAGGTGGTCCTAGTATCATGTACAAAGCGTATGAATATAAAATCTAAACTTGGTCAGCAGCTTTGATCAAGACATTTAAAGAGGCTTTATAATCCTCTTATGGATTTTCTTTGAATATTCCAATTCCCTTGCTTCAATTAATTTAATCCAAGGACTACTTTCAATGTATTGCAATGAAAGAAACAGCAATATGGAAAAAAGACAAATTTACACATGTTATTGTGAGATCCTTTGGTTTTGCAGTACGTGTCTAAGACACTAAGTACATTAAGTTTTGTGCCAAAATCATTCTAATAAAATCAATGTAGAACAATAACATTGCCTACTGTCAACAGAGAATACTTCTGCTTATATAGGGGAATGTAATTTATAGCCACGTGTCAACTGTGGTTGGGAAACACAGAAACATTACATACTGCACTTTGAGTTTTGATAATTGCTCTTCTATGAATAAGATTGGTTTTATTAAGATGGTGTTAAGGGCTAAATTTAATTCAGTGTTTACAGTGCTGCAAAATGTTTGAAACCAGACAGAAAAGTAATAATCAGTGATTTTCAAAATAGTTCTATTTTCCTTATTTGGACAAATGACTTTCATTACTATTCTTCATTAAAAAACCCCAAAGGAGCCATTATATTGTATTATCCATAACACAAACAACAGTCTCTCAAAACCAATTTGCCATCAAGCCCACACTACTATTTGAGCTGCAGCATTCTGGTGTTCCAGCTTTTAACAACAGGTATCTAATAAAGGAGGACATGTTCCTACAAACTGCACGTCCTTAAAAATTTATAAGTGCTTACATGTTTTCATGGGCTTGAAAAACTCACCTATCAGGAGAACTAGTGCTAAGCTAAACAAGCCAAAAGTAAATCCTACATGTAAACACTTTTCTAGGTATTTCAATTTTGGAGCTAAGACATTAGTGTCATGTCTTTACCTGAATAGGAAGACTTTTCAGAGAAAGAAACAGACAATGGGAAAACAGGGTGTCTGAAAATTTCAAAAACATGAAAAAGTTACAAGGCTGTGATGTGCACCTGGCAACTTTCAAGCCAAAGAAAAACTTGCAGAAAAAAATTGTGATAAAGGAAATGGGAGTAAGCTTACAGCAGCTGTTTGTGTTATTAGAAACACCTACCATCAAAAGAGTCAGTAAATAAATCCCAATATCCAAGAAAATTCCAGAATTATCAGAATCATCTCATGGAAGGAACAGACGGTTAAAAAAAACCCCACTGATACAACATACTTAAGTAAAAATAGCTCTTCTATTCAACCTCAAAAGTATTCTAAAAATAACACAATATCAAAGAAAGTTTTTTTCACAGCCCCTACAATATTCAATATTCAACAGTGAGATGGGGCTCTGGGGAAATAAGATTCAACCCTTGAAAAAAATTCAGTTAGAATAAAACTTGGAGTACAACTGGGGAATTAAGTATCTGACTCATATCTGACACTAATGTGAGATCATGAAAGAGAGAAGTAGTTTTCAGGGGCTATAAAAATAAAGGTTATTGCAAAATGATCTGAAATCTAGGAAATTTCTATCCCTTCATGAGTGATTTTATGAAAATACTAGTACTCTGACCAGCAGAAGGCATATAGAAGGTTGAGAAGACATTTGTGGACTTGAAGGTGTTAAGAAGAAAAAAATAAACATAAAATCTATTGATCTGTAACCAGACCTGGGCAATTATTTATAGGCAACCACAGCTTGTTCAGTAGATTGTTGGCAGTTTAACATCCATAAAACCTCAATATTAAAATCTCAGTGCCAGTAAGAACATGAAGAGTGAAGAGAAATGCAACAGGTCCATTAAGAAGAAGTAGTAAATGCAGTGAAATCCCAGTGATCTCACTAGGCAGTCATAATTACTGTGCTGAAAAAGACAAAGAGTTATCTTTATCTCTTTGAAGGTATTTCCTGTGTTGTTTGAATTAATCTTCCAAGCAGTTCTTACAATCCCAACAATCCCAGTATGAAAAAAAATCCTACTGCACACTTAGTGCTAGGGACATCTAAACAAACAAGGATGTAAGTATCAATGAGGTAAAAATATGGGGGGAAAATAAGAAGGAAGGCGGTCCAAACTAATTTCCAGTGCTTCTCTGTATTTTTAAGGACTACTGCTCTGCACTGAGTGTCTTATACCTTTACTTGATGTTCCTCTGCCTATCCAACTTGTGTTTACCTTTTAAGCAACTGAGATCTATTGTTCATTCATCTCTCTAGTTATTTGCAGTATTTTAGAATTTTTTCTTAGCTTCTTCTTGATCTTTGATGTCAGGATAAGCAGAATGGATACATATTTGCCTTCTGAGAGTATGTAGTTAATAGGTATTCAGCATAAGACTATTAAAAGATACAGGAAAAATAATCAATTAAACCAAGATACACAAACTCTGTGGAAGAGGAGATAAAAGGAAACAGCAAAGAACAGAGCTCTCAGGTGGGTCGTTAAAAAACCCACTAACATGGTCATAGAGAAGATTTCAACAGATTCTTGTATCTGGAAAGACAGGTGAAAGGAGACCATCATGAGACCCACAGGAAAGAGTATATTTAGGGTGGGACATTTGAGTGGGCTTGTGAGACTGTGCAAGACTTCTTGCGGTATGCTTTAAGGGAACCGTGGAACTGCGCAAAACCTGTTATAGGGTGTTTAGGGGAAGGGTCAAAGTTGTGGAAAAGGAGGAGTCAAGGTTGATCAGAGAGGACAATGGGACAGAGAAGGGTTTAAAAAGGTCTGTCTGTGGGTAAACACACTGTTGGACAGTCTGCTTGTCTGTCCAAGCCCTTCACTTCGTCACTGGAATTTACTGTATCTTCTTATTACTGGTTGTTCTACCCACCAGTTTTCATATGAGACTGCTCTCTGTTATGCATGGATTCAGTTATTCATGAGTGAGCTTCAAGCTGGATCAGCCAGCAAGGAGGAGGGGAGCTGTACCTAGAAACAGTCAGGGTGACCAGGCAAGGGGTAATCCTTCACAGTTATTAGATAGACTTCAAGTCATTGAAAGATCTGTGAAAATCTGTGTGTGTATGAATAAAGAGAGCAAAGGTATGTATGTTTTTCAGTAGGAAAAGTCAGTCCTTGACAGCTGGAAAAAAGAACAGGACAGGACCAAAATGCTTGTGCTTGAGTTTCCCCGGGTGCTTGTGAAATCCCTGCTCTCTGTGGGTTTGTGTGTATAACCATGTGCACAGCGGCACCTCTGGGACAGCTGCTCAGCCTCACACAACAAAGCAGCAGGAAGCATACTGAGAGGAGAAATCCCCTCCATTCTAGCATCCTTTGGAGATGACTATTCTTTACTCCTGATTTTTCTGCTTCTTTTAAGTGTGGATGTCACGCTGGGTGCCTAACTGCATGATTTTACATATAATTATACCAATATACCCTTTTTTCATTTTTTTTTCTTTAGATTTATTTAAAGAGACTGTATGTAAAGAAAAGAGATTCAGATTCCTTAATACAATAGATCTTCTTTATGTTTATGTGGAACTCTATCACTTTATGTGCTGGTAAACATAAGAAACAGCAATAAAAAATTGTAGGGATTATTTAAAGATTCCACAAGTAAAATCTCCATTAGTGAAACTCCCATTAACAATAATTGTTGCTGAAATCAATTAAACACTTTTTAATTCCTTTTAACACACCTCCAACTCTTTAAACACTCTGTGGAAATCACAGTTCCGTTGACTTTAGATTATTTCACTTTAATTGTTCCTTTTGACAATCTTTCCAAGTTCTTACACAGTAGCAAAACTTGCTTATCATCACAATATGTAAATATCTAACCCTGTTTTTTTCAGAGAAAAAACCCAAAAATGTGTTTTTCAGAATCTTTTATTGCATTCTGATTAATATATTCTATCATTTTTTTCTACTGCAGTTATGTCATTTTAAACACTTTGTTCTCAGTATAACATACCTTGAGTCTGACTGGTCAAAGTGTTGTCTTCAGTAGTTGTAAGTTTTCATTTCGATTTCCCTAGTTTTCAGATTAATTACTTGTTTATTGCTATCATTGTTCATACCTGCCCATTTGTGTTAATCATATTTTGTCATGTGTGTTGAGTGTTCCTAAGTATCTCTAAACCCAGAGGGTTTTATGTTATTGTTCAACTAAATTTTAAATCACTCAAATCTACTACTGGATTACTAAAATTGAAATGTGACTGACAGTCTGCAGCTGACTTCCATCATCTTTCTCCAGAGCTATCATGTTGGAGTGCATCAGGTTTTTTTCTATATAAAAAATATAATTACTTGCCATCTGTGAAAATCGAAAAAAAATATTTTTTTCTTGGAATCAAAACTAGGAAGAAAGACCTCTTGCAAGTTATTTTAAAGAAAAATAGTAGAATCAAATTCAGTTAGAAATATGGAATAAAATGAATCTTTACATGCATTCAAAACTTGGATGAGTGTTCTAAACACTTTCTTAAATATGTATCAGTTTTATCACCAAATTTGCCATTTTACCCTATGGTGAATTGGTGTCTCCATGATTAAAGGCATCAAAATCTGAGCTGAACTCCTGACCACATTGCTAAATTATATGCAATTTATTTAGCCATTATTGTGTAATTAGTGTATCTTAATTTGAGCCACTCGGTTCCACATGTAAGTTTTCTAATTGCAAGATCAATTTTCAGCTGACTTCACTAGTAAGAGTTTTGCTTGTGGGACTTTAATATACTATTTTTAAATGGCTATGGTAAAGATGATTGTATTAGTCCACTTTAAATTAAAGTAAACACATCTTCTTCAATCCTGTAGAAATATTTCTAAAACACAAAGGATAGAAGAATGTAAAAGTGTCTGCTTAAACCCAAGAAAATTGATTCAGATGGCTCATTTCAGTGTGTGTATGTGCATGTCTGCTTGTCTATGTAATTTTCATTAAGTAAGTTCATTACTTCCTAAGAAAATTCCTTTTTCAAAAGGATAGGTATCCATGACAGCAAGATAGGGAAACGTCAACAAGAACAAGATCAGTTTTAACAAAGCCTGGAATAACTCAGGAATCTCAACTTTGTGCTAATAAGTTTTCTGATTTTGTACAGACCTACAAGAATGTTTAAAAATTACTTTTTACAGTCTTGGCAACCTTCACAAGCTTCTGTATTGTAGAAACAGGACACATTTTAATGAACTGGTCTTCAAAGCAGGTAATGGACTTTGAAGAGCACACTAATCAATCTTGCATTTTGACTGTACCCATTGTTGATGGAGTCTTTGAAACAGCAGCCCTGTCCCTGTCAGAAAAAAGAAGTAAAAAAAAATAAAAATAAATTGGAATGTCAAATCTGAGTAGCCACTGCAGGTTCATTATCTAGTACTGTGGTTTTCTCTTCCAGGGTAGGGAATCAACTTATTTTTTACCAAAGTTATGCTAGAAGTTTGATACCTACATAAACTAAACAATTGATAGCAGTAATTAGAGGGAAAGTTGTACAGGCCACAACAATCTAAAAATCAGAGAACAGAGAAAGGAACTGGGCAGAAGAAAGTAAGACAAGAGAAGGCAAAAATGAGAAAAATAATGAGCCCATGAAGAACTCAAGGAAAGAGAAACATGTATACGCAGACAAAAGTATAGCCTCCATTATCAGTTGCTTACAGTTAAACTTGCAGAAGCATATGGACCACACCTCAGAATGTCCTTATGGAGCTTTTGCTGCAGATGGCCCACTCAGTAGCCTCTCAATAGTTTTTTGCAGATGAGCCAAGACCAGAGCAGAAAATTCCAACATGTTGTTAGCTACCTGCTGCCACTGAAACCACGCATATAGATGCATGGCTTCATGCATCCAGCTGCACGGAGAACCCAGAACTAGGCTTTTGTTCTGCAAATATTATTTAAATATGCTTTTGTGTTAGCATTTTTAAAAATTCCCTTGATAATAAAGAGAAACTATTTTAGTATTAATTCCTCCCAGCTGGATTTTGAGTGAAGCTATTAATGTGATTTATGAGCCCACATTGAATTTTTCCTCTACTCAGGGTAAAGGAAAACAAATGCAATGTGACTTGGTGCCTTTGGCCGTGGCGAGGGGGGTGGAACCCTAAACACCAACAAAAAAAATATCAAAAACCCCAAAGCCAAAAAGCAACTAAGTACTATTTGAGTCAATTGGAACAATAATAACAATAAAAGCTGGGATGGAAAATTCTGTAAAATCTGTCCAATACCAGCCTTAATTTTTAATTCAGCATTAGACTTCATTTGGAACATAAAGCCACAAGATGGGAAAAATATAAAAAATACTTGTGTCTTTGTTCACATTTACATATTATTAAGTACTGGAGAGATCTAGAAATGTGGTGCTTAGTGGTAGAGTGAGGCCAGGCTTCTCTCTAGAAAGGCTTAGAAGTAACCCTTTTCTTTCATTTTATCTAGTTGTTAAACTGCATGAGAAAACAGTAATTCTACTACCTTTCAAAAAGCAGGAAAAATTCCCCAAACTCACAAAAGAAAAGATGGCAGAAAGCTAGGAAAACAAAACAAAAAACCCCCTAAAAAGGTATGAAGAAGTCATAGGAAGAGCAAACCCAGAGATATATTATTTTTTAAGATCAAAAATAAGTTAATAGCAGCTATCACAGCTACTTTAGTATTTTGTGGTTAGACTTGTGTAAACCAACATACTTCCATACAGCACTGTAGTTTCAGATTTTCTAGGTATCGAGTAATAATAGTTTTGCCACTACAAAAGGGGGTTTGTAAAAAGCCACAATGCAAAGGTGCACCAAGTGATAGGTAAATAGTGCCTCCTGAATCTGCTGGTGCTCTGGTATACAAATAAAAAACTATTTCTTTCCTGTCCGCAAGTTGTTAATTCTGAAATACCAGACTCTGTAACTATTTCACTGCTGTCCACTTTCACCAGGAATAACTCATTCTCAAGCAAGCTCTGATACCTATCCAAGTAACAGAAGTCCTCCTCTGTCTGATCCTCATCTATTTAACCTTCAAATTCCCCTCAGAAAACTATTCTTCTGCTTTAGATAATCAATATGTAATTCAACTGAAATATACAGCTAGGGACAGCATGAGATTTAATTGAATTAAATACCACGAGGGCACAGACTCCATTTTCAAAACCCTTTTTGGTAGTAGCAACAGAAATTCCAGTCGGTTACAGTGAAGTGCTACAGACTGCAGGCCTAATAACAAAGAATTCAGGTTAGCAGTGTTGCAGAAAATATGGGAACCTTAATTGCAGTGGCCATTGACTACAATACAAATAAGTCTCTTGCATGCTTATGACCAGCACTTCTGCAGAAGAAAAACGTTAAGTGGTGATTGTGTCCTTGACACAATATGAAGTGAGATTAAGATAAACTTCTCTGTGGGTGAGTATAACAACAGAATTAAAATTAAACAGCATTCATTACAACTGGAGATGCAGCAAACTACCTGTACATTTACAACTGCTATCAGTTTAACTTAACAGGAAAGAAAATGCATGCATTCCACAATTTTATTAGGGTAGAACCTATTTAAAAGCCCTTTTCTTCTCTCTTTTTGTAGTGTCTGTAAAGGCACCTGTCACCTTGGAATATAATCCCTTAATTCAGGCAGATTAAATTTAGGTAAACATGTCTGTCTGTTACCAGATGCACTACCGCCTTCTGCCAATTAGTGTAAAATGGTAGTGTTTATTTGTAATAGTTGGAAAAATCCAAACTCCATTCAAATCAATAAAGTTTTCCATTAAGTTGGAAAATGATAAAGATTCTAAAGCAAAGGAAATGATGAATGTGTAAATTAATAAAGAATTATTTATAACATAGAAAAATGTGACAGACATAATGACATTGTCTTTTTCTGTGTAAAAGGACTGTGGTGACATAAAGGAAATCCTGCATGCTTGTGGCTAGGCAGAAGTATGCCACAGCATGTGCACCTAAGGAAAACCACTATATTGTTCACAATCCAGGCAGAGATGCAAGAGCCACAGTTGCAATCACAGAAGGAGGGAGGATGAGCTGTGACTCATAGCTCTCCATAGCTACTAGGTCCTGTCCCAAGGGCTTCTCACACCTGGGGCTTGTTGGCAGTCAGCCAGAGAGGTACAGACCCATGTAGCAAAGCACCAGTGTGAGCAGCTGGGGTCCAGGTGACCAGCGTACACAGGGTACAGCAGTAATCTAAGTTTACCTAAATCACGTGTGGAGCTACTTCTTTCCTGAATCAATGAAGTCTGGAGGGGCAGATCACACATGCTGCCTGCAGCCATTGTCCTGCCTGTCCATGGGCACTGTTTGGCTGGTACACGCCATCATCCATGGGTCAATATCCCATCCCAGCTTTGCCTCATCCCCACTCCCGCAGAGGTGTGTCTGATGCCCAGGAATGGGGCTGCCCTGGCTGACTTCAGCTTGCCCTAGTCTCCAGTGCCCATGAGCCACAGGCCTTGAGGACCACAGTAATTACTCACACTAATTCCTTTATTCAGTCTTAAGCTAGCAAACTGGAAAAAAAGGGGGAAGGGGGCGGGGGGGGGGATAAAAAGATAATATTATCCTGATTGTGAAAAAGTGACACTTCAACATGCTTTAAAGAAGAAATTATCTTGGAAAAGAATGATTAAAATATCTTTCCTTTGGATGAAACATGGGTGGTTACACCTCCTGTGGTAGTAGCAAGATCTTAAGAGAGTTTCTCCCTTTTCTTTTTATGCAGGAACAGATTAAAACAGCTGTAGAAACATATTTCTTTCTCAGTCACCACCCAAGGTAGATACCAAAATGAATGTAGCCCAGAGACTTCTCTTCTAGCCTTACAATTCAAAACTGACCATCACATTTAGATTTCTATTGTTGCAATATTTTATAGTGTTCTGCTAGAGTTTCTGACATGAAGTATAATTACTCCTTAACATGTTTCTGAAAGCACAACTATGAAAATTGGTTGGTGTGGTTTGGGTTTGTTTTTTTGGTTTTGTTTTTGCTTTTGTGGGTTTTTTTGTTTGTTTGTTTATTTTGGGTGGGGTTTTTTTGTTGTTGTTTGTTTGTTTTCATGGACCTCTTCTCTGGAAGATAATAATGAGAAAGGAAAACCCTCTTTCCATATCTCATGACTATCTAATGTTCTGTGACATCCTCAAAAAAATCTTACAGAAAACACAACTATAGATGCAAGGGTTATTACTTATTTTTCTAATATCTCAACTGAAAACAAAGATGACAACAGAGACTTCTGTGACCTGTGGGCTTTTAATTTCCTCTGAGTTAAACTTTAGACAGGTCACCTACAGTAGTGTTTTTCCTAAATCCAGCATATCTATCAGCTTTCTAACAGATGCCACAGATGCTGTTATATATAACATTTGCTCAAAACTGCACCAAATATGAAAGAAGTAGCAGTTGGGCAAGCAAACATATAAACAAGTTTAAGATACAAAGAAGAATTTCAGATTTTTTATGTAATATTGAATTAACGTAACTGAAGCTAAAATCACTAGCTTCCTGAAACTGATTTGAGTCAAGGTTCTCCGAAGCACAATTAATGATGATAATGTTAGGTGGAATATATGTAGTGCTGCAATATATAACACAAAGATGATGTATCTCCTCTAGTTTGTGTAATAAAATCAACTAATCAAACCATTAGTGCTGAAGTCAAAGTATTTGGTTCTGATATGATTCTCTTTTGTGAATTATTGGCCCTTAGGCTCTGTGTTTATTTGGTTTTATACTCAGTTTTCTTGTTTAATTTTTAGGATGCTGAGAACCAGAAACTTCACTTACCAAATTTGATTCATTATGTTTCTTAATATTTGTTTTACCTAGTGCACACTTGGTATTACTAATACCACGGTAATTATACGCAACCATCTTTATAATGACAAGTTATAAGCTATGGCATATTTCACAGAAGGTCATACTGAAAATTAGAATGTAAAATATACTAGCCAAGTTTTAATTGGAATTGACACTTAATCATGTGTAGAATTGATATGGGAAATTACCAAGTAACTTGACAAGTGAAGAAGACAAGTAATTTAATACTTCATGTCTCAGTCTTCTGATGCTTCATATTCACCAAATGCCTTACAATTAAGGAAAAAAATTCCAATATGTTCAACCTAAAACTAAAAGTAAGTTCCAGACGTAAAAATGACTTTTGAAAAATATAATCTGTGGTTTCTAAAAAAAACCCCATCAAATGACTTTTTGAAAAAACAGAACAGATTTTGTATGTAATGTGCTACCACTCCAGATGTACTACAGTATTTTCTGTGCCCCAATGTCCAAATATCATTTTTATCAGAGGTTTAATTGGCAAGCAAAACTGAGGGCCAACACTGAACCACACAGAACATTAACTGCATCTATGGAGGAATTAAAGAAGGAAACATTGGAACATTGAACACATAATATGGAACTGAAAATTAAAATAAGTACATAGTACTGACTATATGTGCACAACTGGTAAAGTACTTATTTGTGGTTAATGGTTTTTTAAAGCCATGAGCATTTCCTTTTTTTTTTTTTTTTAATAAACTTTGCAGAACATTTTTATTAGTGGAAAATCCATTATTTGTATGACAAGGGAACAACTCAGTTTCCAACACAGATACTGCAGCCATGCTACATCTATATGTATACCATAAGTACACTAGCAATATTATAAATCCTTGTAGTAATGTTCTCCAAAACTTTCCACTCTGCAGTTATCTAAAGAGTATTGAACTAAACACCACATGATTTACAGATTAGGCTTGCTAGCCAGTTTCAAGAAACTGGTCACAAGGTGCTGTTAATAGCCAACATCTGAAGAATTTCTACTTAAAACAAGGAATCAGTGGTTAGAGTCAGACTTGTTAAATGCTCATGTGAGGCTACATTAAAAAATGAAACCTGGTAGTGGTGGTGGCAGGGGAGAGAACTAATGGCCATCATACCCTAGTAAATTTAGCTGTTTCATATGTTAGTAAATTTAGCTGTTTCATATGAAAAATTTCACTGAGTTATTCAAGCAAGGTAGGTAAGAAGTAATCAATATGGTTACTTACACTGCATGAAAGACTGATAGAATGTCAATTCCAATGAGAACAACTCTGCAATAGTATAAAAGCAGTGTCAATATGGTGGAGGAATTATAAATCCATTTAGTTACAATGGGATCATGCCATATATACACACTCCTTGAGAAGGTGATAAATGTTATCCCTTAGTCGTTATTGCTAGAGGAGAGTAAGGAACTAATGTCAGTACATGCCATTATGCCTGTGCTATCTTCTATTCTGAGCTAATCATATGCATACTGCAAAGACATTTGAGCAACATGATGAATACACAGCTCCTGCTGAAGTCAATGGGTAAAATTCACAGCTGGTATAGCCTCTTTGTTTGAGTGGAATCATTCCATGAAATTAACAGAAAATCAACACGCCTATTTGGGAGCAAAATGACATTCTATCTACCAATGACATCACCATTTTCCTTGATAGCTGGGTTCACTTCAGCATCAAAACCTCTTCATGCAAATACATCTAAAACATAATTGCATTAAAATCAGAACAAAACCTGTGATTTTACAAAGTTCCGCAAGTAACTATATACATTTAGTGTGATTCAGTTGCTTAAACATAAGTAATAAATGTCATTGCAGATCCCTAGCAGTATACTGGTTGAATATCCAGACGTACAAAAAAGTAAAATCACAACCCTGTCAATGTCTGATATTTGACTGTGTCTGGCTGCATATGTTATGGCAACTGAAGACCACTCAACGAGTTTTAAGGGAACAGTTTAAAAGTGCAAATATGTGCATTTTCATAAATGCTGTATTCTGGGGCCAGTAGAGATGGAGAGACCTGTTGACACTCAATGATGGCCTGCAAGGAAGAAGAGGTGCCAGCTGGTATTCTAGAATTATCCTCAAATGTGTCTGACCTGAATGTGATTCAAGTACATATACTGCTGGCTCCTGTGCAAAAAGATAGCTCACAATATTCTTTTTACCTCTTCAAGAACCATTTAATAATGAAGTAGAGGAGCAGCTTAAACTGGAAATCATTGCCTACAATCTTAATCAAAGGGCTCTGATTTACTTAGCCAGCTATACACAAGCTTCTTGTAAGACCAAGTTGCAAAGTATCTGAAATCTGTTCAGATTTCTTGACATTCTGAGAACTGCTGCTACTTGAAGGTAGGCAGGGGTTTATAATAAAATTGTGATTGCAGTACCTTTAGTCAACAAAAATACAGCAAGCTTATGATTGAGATTTCTCCCAAGTTTTATTCCACCCCAGAACTGATTAATTTATATCTCTACTCAAAGATTAGTAATGCTCTTCTTTCCCCAGTAACAAAGTAACATTTTTAGCAAGGAATGCTTTATAGGCTATATAGATCCAATTACCAGTAATTATCAGCTGAAAGAGTACCACTCTTTGACTGTCACATAAATAGATACATAATAGTACTTGAAACATTGATTCTTAGAATTTCTTCCTGCCAGCCACATGACTTTGTAATTTCTGTTACCTCCTGCCCTGAAAATGATGTGGAGTGCGGTTGCCAAAATGCTTGGTCAAACATCTACTGATCAAAGTGCAAACAAGCAGTTTGATGTGTGACCAAAATGTAGGCGTCCTAAGCAAAAAATAATTGGTACATGACGGTTTGACTTACAATTTCCTATACATTCGCAAAATTAAAATAACTGACTTATTAGTTGAATCCATACAGGCAGGAATTTTAGATAGTATAAATTGACCTGTGTGCCTTAGGGGCTGGAAATACAACAGCAGCATCTAGGGGCGGATAAAAAATTGGTGGTTATTGATTGCCGAAGAATATTCTGTTGTTTTTGGCTTTTTCTTATAGTATTAAAAAGTATTAAAATACTAAAAGCAATATAGACTTCAAGTTCAGTATACTTTTAGAAAAGTAATTTCCTAACACTCAGAATTGTCTGATTCCCGACATTTAAAAATCTGGCATTATTTATGCGATAACAAACAATCAGTTAACTATTTTTATGTAATAGAAGTCTTCATGAAACCTCACTTTTACTAATTATTTTGAATTGTTTCAAAGATATGGATTTATAATTGTTCAGTATGGTGTCTGGAATGTGAATCTTTAGAAATAGTCAAATATTTCATCGTTAACTGAGATTTTATAGGACACTTACAGAATAAAGTAGATAATAATTAATAATAATTGTAGTATAATCTCATTTTTTCAGAGAGAACTTTACAACTCCTGGTATTTCAAACATTGTTTATCGCAGTGAATAATGCATGGCACAATTATTTCTAATGAGGGAACTCAGCTACCACCCACATGTTAATTCATTAATGTCTGTATAAAACCTAGCCTATGAGATAAAAATACTACATTTTCCATTGCACATTTCTTAAAGTAGAAAACCTTTTACGTGCTCTCCTCAAACAGCCTTAAATGTCATCTATGTGCAGCTACAGAGATGTAAGCATGTACCTATAGAATCAGCAGATAAAAGATCACCTAAGAAGCAGTTGCTTTGCCTGAGCAGCCTCAATGAAGTTGATGTTGCTGTCCTTATATTATAGTGACTTCATACAGAATCAGCAAGATGAATGATCTTTCTAGTTAGTCACTTTAGATTTGGGGGGAAAAAGGAATATGATCTGTTTAAGACAAAATGGAATCAGTGTTTATTATGAATGCATTTATTTCTAAGCCCAGGACAAAATATAGGGCCTCCCTGAAATGCTCACTTTTCTTCTGTGTGAACACCAACATCAGAAAAACTATGAACTCTGAAGCATGGTCCCTTTGATTATGAAGTAACTTTTTCTTTTTTTCTTTTTTTTTTTTTTTTTACTTAGTACTAATATGTTATTATAATTCAATAGACTACTTATTTTCGTTCTTTGTAAGTACATTGCTTAAAAGGTACTGTCAGATAAAATGACTCTATTGGATGGTATCAGGTTGATCTTCCAGTAGTACCTTCTGCACCCAGCCATAACCCACATAGTACAGCAGGCCAGGCCCAAATGGCTGGGCACCCTGCCATGCTCCTGAGACAAGTGCAGGGAGCAATTCAGAAGGCCAAGGGAATGCAGACTTTGAATTCAAGTCCTCTCTTTTCAACCTCCTCAGCACAGGGCATCCTTAGCTTTTCATTCAAAAGAGCTAGGAAATCAAAATGAAAATAGTATCATTAAATCAGTCCATGGCTGAGGTGAGCAGCTCCAGAGCCAGGCCAGCAGGTAATGGCATGGCACCGCAGACTGCTCTGGCAAGAGGCGTCGGTGAGGCCTGAATGTTGCCACAGCAGCCACGGGCACTGCCATGCCTGTGCACAGCGGCCTGGGAGTTGGAGTGGGCAGGGCGTGGCTGCCAGGTGCTGCCAGCAGCGCTGCCCGATGGGGCCTGGCATGTCTGGCTGGGGCCTGGCACAGCAGTTAGTGCAGCAGTTTGCTCAGGAAGGTCATCGTCACTCTACCAGCTTGACTTAGTTCAATTGGTCATCACCCTCCCAGAAGGAGCTTAGCTATGGTATCCACTTGGCAGACAGCTGCCTTCTCTGCACTCCGGAGAATGGGTATGGCAACCCAAACAGAGCTCCCACACCAGCATGCAGCCATCCAGGTCTCAGGCTGCAGAGTGTGCCTGAGCCTTTCACTAGTAACTGGTGGCAGTAGCAAGAACAGCTGTGTGAAGTGTGACCGAGCAGATGATCTGCTCAGCCTGGTGGCAGAGCTACAAGAGGAAGCAGAAAGGCTAAGGAGCATCAGGGAGTCCAAGAAAGATAGACTGGTGGAACCATGTTCTACCCTCCCTCAGAAAGAACAGGAACATCCCCTGGGAAAAAGATCAAGGGCGATCCTGTATCCTCCCCTCACCAGGCAGAAGGCAGTAACTGAAAGGAAAGGAGTAAATGGAGGCAAGTCTACTCACAGGGCAGCAGGTGAACACCCTCCCTGTCTATCTCACCTTTCCGGGTGCCTGTATACAATGGGTATGAGGCTCTGGATGTGGAAGGTCAGTCAACTGATGATGTGGATGTGAGTCCATCTGCACCTGAGGTATTGCCAAGGTCAGAAGGTCCTGTGCCCTGTATCATGACCAATTCCACAAGAAAGAAAAGTTAGGTTATAGTTGTATGTGACTACCTTCTGAGGGGAATCCAATACGCCAGACAGACCCTCCTCTCAGGAATATCTGCTGCTTCCCTGGGGCCAGGTTAAGGACATGACTTGGAAACTTCCTAGGCTGGTATGGCCCTCAGACTATTACCCATTATTGCTCTTCCATGTGGGTGGTGATGAAGCTGCAACATGTAGTCCAAGGGCAATCAAAAGAGTTTTCAGGCCCTTGGGATTGTTGTTAAAGGAATCTAAAGCAGCATTGGAAGAAGCAAATGGACTCTGTATTAGTATATGGCTCCATGTCTGGTGTCACCACCAGAATTTTGGGTTTTTTGATAAGGCGATGGCCTCAGGGCACCAGACCTCCTGATGTCAGATGGGATTATTCTTTCCCTTTGCTCATAAGCTAGTGGGGCTGACTGACAGAGCTTTAAACTACACTTGGAGGGAGAGGGGGATAATATCAGGCTTACCCATGATAAGCCATGGGGCAGCACACCAAGGTTAGAGGGATGGGGTGCTAGCGAGGGCCTTCAGTCTTGCTGTAAGACTTGCTGGGTGCACTGGAGCACACTTAAGTTTTATGGAGATGAGCCAGCAACTCCTGAGGTAATAGCAGCCAACAGGGGAACTCCAGTGAAATACCTCAAAGGAATTAAGATGTGTTTCTCTGTTATGGTTTAACCCTGGCCAGCAACCAAGCACCATGCAGCTGCCTGCTTACTCCCTGCACAGTGGGATGGTGGAAAGGATCAGAAAAGTAAAAGTGAGAAAAATCATGCCCTGAAGTTTAATAGGAAAGAAAAACCCATGCATGCAAGCAAAGCACAACAAGGAATTCATTCACCACTTCCCATTGGCAGGCAGGTGTTGAGCCATCTCCAGGAAAGCAATGCTTCATCTCACATAATGGTTACTTGGGAAGACAAGCACCATAACGTCAATTGTCCCCGCTTTCCTTCTTCCCCCAGCTTGTATACTGAGCATGACATCACATGATATGGTGTAGATGAATGAAGGCAGTGGGTTGATTATCATTGACAACATGCAGCTGTGGCCTTGCCTTGACGGCAGTGGGTTGATTGACATGGATGATGTGCAGCTGTAGCTCGTTGCCGCTCAGTAGTTAAAGAGCCCTGAGGTTTGTGGGAGAGGGGGTTGGACAGAGGATGAGTAATGTGGTCTGACCTCTGGAGGAACTGCACAGACAGTAGAATCTGACTGACAGTAAAAGCCTTGTTGCAGCCTACTAGTTTGTTTGTGCTGCAACAGTTGGTGCCCTGTGTGAGGCTAAGTGGGTTGAACTCCAACTAGAACAGCATGGAATACCCCTTTGGCCGGTTCAGGCCAGCTGTCCTGACTGTGTCCCCTCACAGATCCCCATGCCCCCCCAGCCGTCTCGCTGGCAGGGCCTTAGAAACTGGAAAGTCTTTGACTTAGTGTAAACATTACCTAGCTACAACCAAAAACATCAGTGTGCTATCAACATTGTTCTCACACCAGATCCAAAACACAGCACTGCACCAGCTACTAAGAAATTTAACTCTTTCACAGCTGAAACCAGGACGTTCTCTAAAAAGAGACAGAGCCAACAGCCCAGCTGAAGTGGCTCTACACCAACACACACAACATGGGCAGCAAAGCAGGAGCTGGAAGCTACCGTGCTGCTAGAAAGCTGCAACTTAGTTGTCATTACTGAAAATTGGTGGGATGAATCCCATGACTGGAGTGCAGCTATCAATGGATACAAGTTGTTCAAAAGGTACAGGTGAGGAAGCAGTGAAGAGGTTGTCCTCTATGTCAAGAAATGGATAGATTGTGGAGAACTGTCTCTGAAAAATAGCCAGGGGCAGACTGAAAGTTTATGGGTAAGAATCAGATGGAGGCAACAAAGGAAATCTTGAGTTTGGTGTTTACTACAAGTCGTCCAATCAAGGGAGGCCTGTTGACAAAGCCTTCTTACTCCAACTGCAGGAGGCATTGTGTTCACAGGCTGTCAACCTGCTGGGGGACTTCAACTGCCCTGACATCTACTGGAAAAGTAGTGTGGTGAGCTGCAGGCAATCCAAGAGACTCCTGGAGTACATCAAGAACTCTTTAGTAGGGCCTGCAGTGATAGAATGAGAAGTAATGGTTTTAAATTAAAAGAAGGTAGATTCAGACTAGATATAAGGAAGAAAGGTTTTGTGGTGAGGGTGGTGAAAAACTGGAAGAAGCTGGCCAGATAGGCTTTAGATGCCCCATCCCTGGAAGCATTTAAAGTCAGGTTGGACTAGGCTCTGAGAAACCTGATCTGGGTGAAGATGTCCCTGCTCATTGAAGGAGGGTTTGACTAGATGACTTTTAAAGGTCCCTTTCAACCCAAACCATTCTATGAAATTTCTCTGCAAATTCATGTCCTTTCAAGTCTGAGTCAAAGTCATCATCCTCCTTCAACATCAAGCCATATTCAGACTTTATATAATTAAGGTAATAATTTAACCCATCTAAGATAACCTGAAAGGTCTTTTACTGTCATCTGAAGCTATTCAGACTTAAACTTACTCTCTCACTTCAGTCAATTAAACCATGCAGATTTTTTGCAAAATCATGCCAATGCACCAACATCTACCTCAGATAACTACTTTAATGAGGCAAATTCTCTTTCAGTAAGTTGAACATGCACAGAATAACACCACCAAAATGGTGCTACTGCAAGATATCATACCCTCAAGAATATAGGACCATGAAAACCATTCCACATGCACACCTGAACTTTGCAGGCAGTAAGTATCATTTATCATACAAAGAAAAAAATGACCATTTGAGGTATATAACAAACAAGACACATGGTGACAAAAACTTAGTTTGCCTTGCTCTAGGTATAGTTATTTTTTTAAAAAAACCTGTGCTGTAAATTAAGTAATTGATTATGTTTTAACCTCTACAGGAAGGAATTAAGAGCATAACATTAAAGACCCAAAACAATGGCTTCATTAAAAATAGTTTTGCACTGGCAGTATGCAAGAAAACATTACAAAGCAATGTTCAAACAAATAGTACTGTAAACTGGCAACGTGTCTTGGTGTTTCTAATCCAGATTCCAGTGGACAGTTTGTGAGATACACAGTTACCTGCTCCTAAAGTGGCTTAAGAATGCTGTTAACAAAGAGGGCAATGCCAGGAATAATGAAGTGAGTTTTCTTGGATTTTACAGTTACAGAGATTCTCTAAGAAAATAAAAAAGACTTTTTTCTCTCTAAGAAAAAAGAAAAGACTTTTTGTCTTTTCTTGCTGTTCCTATTCCTTTTGTTCTTTCCAAGTATGGAACATAAGCAAGTCAAAACAGATACTACTTATCTATATAAATATATGTTAACAGATTATTGAAAGATGACTCAAAACCAGCTTTTTCTGTTGAAAAATGCTGCATTATATAAAGAAATAAACACATTAAAATTTAATCACGAGTAGTAAGAGTATTTTGTCACTCATTGTAACAGCATTACTGTGTTCATCACTCTAAAGACCAGTTTGGCTCTTTCAGGATTGTACCATTATAAAGGGTACAGAGACTACTATACACTCTTAGGTGTCTTGGGATTATTTTCACATTTTTCTTTAGATAATTCTGGTTATAATGTTATTTAAATCTATGAAGATCCTTCCCTTAGCCCAGACCCAGACAGTGAGCAGCTGATCAATATATGTACTGTATCCTCTGTATCACTTAAATGAAGATTTATGATAAGGAGAAAGAAAACATAGCAGAACTTCCAACCATTTTAAAATATTGCTGCTTCAATTCAATGCGCATTTTTCTTTTTTTTCTGTCTCTTATTTTAGCAGGGCATTCTGCAGAAACTCTTTCAGTATAACCATTTCTCATTATATGAAAACCTTCAGGAATTCTTTCTGGATAATCAAAACATTCTGGAAACACTAACCTTACTTAATCAGAAAAAGAAATTAATTTTATTTATCATAGTATTATTCTTTTCTCCCCAGAATATATGTATATGGAAATCTGTAAATTTATGTGGATTCATAGTAAAGGCACACAACATAAAACATAGGATTTGCAGGATTGGATGAAAAGCTAGCTCTGATAAAGATGAGAAACATGACATCTCCATGACATCTCATACACTGATGAGGCACAGATTAACTTCCTGAGGCTTAAGTGGGTGAACAAAACCCTGAAAGCCTTTTTCAGAAGAGGCTTTTCAAATCTTTTCAGGAAACATTTCACATTCCTGCATTTTGTTGATTTGTTTTTCTTTTTGGAAAGCACGAGAGAGGGGGGAAAGGAATGCTGATGTAAACAAGGGAAAAATGCAATTGCTTAAAGCTATTGTTCAATCTTGTTTCACACAGCCTTATTAATACCTTGCAGTTCTGATCTGATGAATTTCTGCCACTGCTGTGAAATGATTATTTAAATATGCACAAAAGCATACCAACTTTAGGGCAATTTTGCTAGGTAGATGGATTTACATCAGATTTTTAAAGCAAGGCTATTACATAATTTTTCAACCAAAGAGAGCATCTGAGTCTAGTTCACTGGAGGTAAAAGCCATTAGGAACAATAAATCATCAGAGATATTAATCCCACTAGTTCCTAGAATTTAAGATGTCTTGCTATAACAGTAGGCTACCTTCTCTATGAAAAGTTATGATTGCTTATATAATACGTGCACAAATTAATCATCAGAATGTCATTAGTAATGGGTTCATTGTGCAGGAGAGTAAACCCTACACTTAGTCCTATTGCTGCATTTGAGCTTTGCCTTTCATCTTGCAATGTCAGAGATATTTAGGTTATGTTTCTGTATAATTTATTATCTGAATACATTCAGGGTTCTGCAGACAAAGGTTTCAGTGTTTAACAAACACAAATATTTAAAAAAAACAACCACTTTTTTGAGTTCAGAATTCTCAGAGGAAAAAATCAGGCAAGGAAATATAATGAGTGTTGGCCTGGCAAAGATTCATTTTTTCTTAAAATGTTCCAAATAATTTCTATCTATGAAGTCACAGAGTAAAAATTAGATTTATTTATTCTAACCATTGCCACATGTCCAAGCTCTCCTCTGGTAATAGCACCATCAAATCTTGAAATTAAATAACCAAGACAGAATTTTTTATTTTCCTGTCAAACCTGTCTCTGCTACTTCTTTTTGTCCTGAAAATTCTAAAGATCGTGAGAAAGAAAAATTCTTCTCTTGTCATATCATACGTGAATGCTCAGAAGTTTTTCATACTGAACATATGCCTATCACCAGGTTATGCACTTTCACTCAAGTTGGTTTTATCTTTTTTTAATGGAAAAATAGAAAGAGCTATAGATTCCATGTAGAAAATAATATTTCAATACTTATTGATCTAATTGAAGTATTATTTCAATTAGAATTGTTTTAAATCTTAATTGAAATTCAGTTCAAATTATTTCAATTATTTCAAACTAAGTATCTATTTCAGTAGATCAATAAGTGTTTATGTCAACAAAACAAATAAAGCCAGCAGGTCACACTATTTTCATGCATATTTAATTATTTTGGGGATTAATCCAGAGGTTCTTTGCATTCTTTTTGAGAAATCTGTTACTCATTTTTGTCTTACAGCTTTTTCAATACTTTTAGATCCTCCCTACTAAATCATATGGAAACAATTTTGAATTCTATGCTATATATAGCATTAAGTTAAAAAATTGTGATGAAATCTAATTAAAAGAAAAATTCTAAAATTATGTAACTGCTTTTATAGGTAATATGATCTGGTAATCAAGATGATGCTGGGATTATTTTGCTCTCTAAACATTATTTTGCATCTCTAGAATGAAACCCTAAACCAATCACTGTTCATGTTAGTATTTGGATGTGAATGCACTTTATAGTAGAGAATGATCATCTATTTTTTATTTCTTTTTTTTTTTTTTTTTTTTTTTATTTGAAAGAAAATCAGAATTGCCTGGAGCCTACCAAATGTCTTTTCCTGCATTCATTGCGTGAGGCATGCTGACTTCTTAATGCCAAGTTGGAAAAAATATGTGGCCTGTAACTTGGTGAAGAAACCGAAGAAGTCTTTCTTCAGCTTCAGATTTTTTAATCACCTGCCTTTTAGAGCAAATAAGCGAGGCTGTTCTATGAATAATCAAGCCTTATTTATACCCTAAGGCTGCTAACATTCCTCCTGCATTTTTTTGGTAATTAAAGCCACTCTCTTTTTGTGTATACCTTGAAAAGATGATAGTCTTTTTTCTCAATAAACTGAAGCAATGATTCCAACTGAAGCTTTAACTTCTCCTCTTGAAGCTAGCGTTCCTGAAAAGAAACCCTATTAAGCCTCTGAAGACTAACATATCACCTCACCATTTCTAACCCAGCATCAAATTGGCCAACGATGCTGTTTCATCTCACCATTTCTAACCCAGCATCAAATTGGCCAACGATGCTGTTTCATTGTTATAGCTTTTTTATCTGAAGAACATATGTAATTACTTCATTCCTTGTCTTCAGCAGCTCAGGGCCCCATTGAACTCCTGCATACCTTGACAGTATAAAACTGTGTTGGGTTGACTTTTTTTTTTTTTAGAGTAAGCAAATCATGTCATATTTCATATTGACATAAAATAATTTGGTTATAAAAACTGGAAAGATTTTCCTGAATCCTGGAGTTCCTAAATTTCTGAAAACTACAAGAAGAGTTAAATAAAATGTTGTACTATTTACCACAAAGAGTTAATTTCTGCCTTGTAGCATATTCAGCCTTGTCTGAGAGTCTCCATGCAATCCATGAGGGGAATGAGGGCTAATATGACCCGAGTCCGCTTCAGACTTCAGGATTCTGTAACTTGAGATTGGGTCTCTTTTTCAAGAATTGTGTTTTCCATTCAAAAATTAATTCTAGAATTAATTATTTTCTGTGTCTTACTTAAGAATATGGGAATTAAAAAGTATTATTAGGAATATCTGATTCTTTTCTAGGGCAAAGTAATCAATCCAATAACTTTCTGCTTAAAAAATGAGAACCATTTTGAAAAATTACATGTGTTTTTCTATATTCAAGTTTTAATAGAATTCCTTACAGCACCTGCAAGGACTTCTTGGCATGTCTGAAGGAAGATTACAGGATTTTGTACACACACATGCAAACATAATTTCATTGTTTATGTTTTATACTATTTCTCTATGTAACCTATCAAACAATAAAAGAACATGTCATTTAAGCTCAACATTATTTTTGTTCACAAGCTTACTAACATTACTAACAGTCGACCTCCATCCTACTAATCATTAGATTTTAATGTTTTAGATGAAGGTTCATTTGCTGGGATTCTATAGAGGTCTATGTTCTCACAGTGTAAATTAACAAGCTGTGAGTTTAAGGCAGTATTTACTGAGGCTGAGATATTCTGTTCCATTAAACTCTGTCCTGTTCTGATACTTTGCTAGTCAGTTCGATGATTGATCATGTTTACATTACGATCATTATTCAAGATACAAAATTACAAATACTAAGTGGCCCAGTGGCCCAAGACACCATGGTTTCTACCAGGCTAATAAAAACATTATTAGTATCTGGCCTGTCTGCAAAACTGCAAATTTCATTTGCTTAAACAATACCACCAGAGGACACATCCAAAAAAACTTGCTTTGACAGTGTCACTTTCATAGAATGAGCAAAGACTTGACAGCATCTTCCTTATAGTTTTCTGTAGCACCATCAAAAATTACCAATTGGTAGCATGCAGATAAATGCAGTAGCAGCAGTTGCAAAGGCTTCAACATGTGTGATCTAGGGTTTTGCAGTCACATCATATACCTACTTTTAGTAAGGTTCAAATGGTAATCATTTTGGAATTACAAGAATAAATTGAAACAGGTCAGGGGCTCTAGCTTGCTCTATGAAATCATCTGTACTATCTGTTGGTTCCTATCTAATAAAAAATGACATTTGAGAAAAGGTTAAAAAGCTTCTCACTTTAGGCTGCTCATATTGTAGAAAGGGGCCTACAGGATTGGTTGCTTTTATTATTTATTAATTTATAGCCCAGTGTTATGTACCATAGTGCTTTAGTGTAGTCAAAAGAGCCATACTACTGTAAGAACAATAAGAAACCTTATACACTCCACACTCATATAACAGGTAATGCACATTTTATTTGACACAAAGCAAAGTCCTGACAAGATCAAAATCTTAAGGTAAACTCTTCATGCATCCCAGAAGTCTAATATTTCTCAGAAGAGCATAGCATACAGACACAAACCACAGACTTTAAACAAGTGTTTTTCCTAGAATTTCTTGAAGAAAAAATTGTTAATTTTTCTTACATATTGATGTGTAAAATAAACCTGTTTGGAAAAGAAACTTAACAACCTGAAATTAACAAAAAAAAACCAAAAACAAAAAAAAAAAAACCAAACAAAAAAACAAACAAAAAAACCCCCCAAACAAGAAACCTTAACCTGTTAAAAAACTTTGAAAGAATTGTCCTTCAATTTAACAGAGCCAAAAATTAATCTTCAGGATTAAAAGTGTTAAAAGAATTGACCACTATCTGGTACCAAGAGTAATCCAGACTATAAAATCACATTTTTGAGCAAGATATATGAGCAATGTCATCCTTTAAAAGCTAGAATAGTTCATTCTTCTTAATGTTCTGTTATACTGCAAATATTTCTGTAGTTTCAACTAGACTGTACTCTAGGTGCTTCTTTACCACAGCAATTCTGTCTCAATTTATCATTAATGGAAGACACATGTTTTTGCAAAAGAAAAATATATCAGCAAAATTTACTGGGTTGCAATGAAGAACTGAGAAATAACTTTGTGTTTGTAGACATACTCTTCATTTTGTATACCTATCTGCTATCTCAGTACCTTTGTCCTTTGTGTGACAATATATTAATGTAATTACTATTTCTATTTCTATTTCCACAATGCTGTCTCTACTATCAAACCTTCCAAGAATTCAATGAACCAGTCAAAATGTAAATAAAGCAGCTGAAAGAAGGGGAAATCATCCTCAGTACATACATGAGTATATAAAGTTCATTAAATAAAATGTAATGCTATGGTGGTGGCTGAGAAGGGTTCTGGAGTAAAAAGTGTTGAGATTATAGGTAAACTATATACTAACTGTAATCAAAATTTGAAATAGCACTGACTGAATATGCGGTGCTGTGGTAGTATTATTTGTTTGCTTATAAATTTTAGCTGTATTTTACTCAACTGAAAGTTGTAATGGAGTCAGTTAAACTTTGAAAAACAAGTACAAAGAAACTAGAAAAAAAATTTGGAGGGGGTAACTTCAACTTTATTGTTTTGTGGTAGACATTTTTGCATGGATGACACTCATGATTTTGTTGAAAAGGAATACAATTTACTCATTTGGTCCAAAATGCCAAACAGGCTGCATAACCATGTTCATACTTATATGAATATAGCAATTGCCCATTGCTTCTAAGTGCATCAGCCATTTGAATAGCTATGTGACAATCTGATGGTTTTAAACACTTCAATGGATATTTTATAAATGTCTCTGATGTGCAATTTAAGAAGTAAAATTAATATGCACCATTTTAAACTTGTTGGAATATGGGAATATGGGGGGTTTGTGATCATAGATTCATGGAATAATATAATAAGTTGTGTTGGAAGGGACCTTCAAAGATTGTCTAGTCCAACTCCCCTGACATGGGCAAACACACCTTTCAATAGATCAGGTTGCTCAAAGACCCATCCAATCTGACTTTGGACACCTACAAGGATGGGCTGTCCACAACTCCTCTGGGCCACCTGTTCTAGTGTCTCACCACCATCATTGTAAAATATTTCTTCCTTACCTACGTTAATTCAGTTTCAACCCATTACTCCTCTTGTTGTCACTACAGGCCTTGGTAAAAAAATATATCTCCCTTTTGCAAGTTCCCTTCATATCTTGAAATGCCACAAAAAAGGTTCTCCCTGGAATCTTTCTTCTACAGGCTGAGCAACCCCAGCTCTCTCAAAGTCTTTCCAAAGGAGATGGGTATTTCAGCCTTCTGGTCATTTTCATGGCCCTCCTCTGAACTCATTCTAACTCATAGTTTTTGTACTGGAGACCACAGAACTGTGTGCAGTAGTCCAGGGTGACGGTCACAAAAGTAGAGTAGAAGGGGACAGTCACCTCCCTCACCTTGCTAATCATGCTTCTTTTCATGCACACCAAGATACAGTCGGCTTGCTGTGCTACAAGTGCACACTGCCACCTCATGTCAAATTTTTCATCCACCAGTATCCCCGAGTCCTTCCCTGCAAGGATGCTTTCAGTCCATTAATCCCCAGTCTTTATTGATACTGGGGATTGCCTTGACCCAGATGCGGGACCTGGGACCTGGACATGTGAAACTTCATGAAGTTCACATGGGTTCATTCCTCAAGCCTGTCTAGATCACTCTGGGTGGTATCCCTTCCAACAAGTGTTATCAAGTGTACCTCTCAGCTTGATGTCATCTTGCTGAGAGTGCATTAAATCCCACTATCTATGTCATTAATGAAGACATTAAATATTATTTTTTCCAGTACAAACCCTTGAAAGACACCACTCATTACTGGTTTCTGTTTGGAAAATGAGACATTGACTGTAACCCTTTGGATGTGGCCATCAATCCAATTCCTTATGTATCTAATAGTCCATCCATCAAAGCCATGCATGTCCAGTTTAGCTAAAAGGATGTTGTGTGGGACTGTGTCAAAGACCTTACAGAAGTCTCTTCCTTTGTCCACTGATGCAGTTACTCCACCACAGAAGGCTATTAGATTAGTCAGGAATGATTTGCCCTTGGTGAAGCCATGTTGGGTGTCTCTAATCAACTCCCTGTCTTCCATATGCTCCAACTTAAGTTCCAGGAAGGTCTGTTCTTTATCTTCCAGGGCACAGAGGTGAGGCTACCTGGTCACTAGTTCCCAGGGTCCTCCTTTTCACCATTCAAAAAATGGGTGTCATATTCCCTTTTGTCTTGTCACTGGGGACTTCACCTGACTGCCATGACTTTTCAAATATGATGAAAAGTGGCTTGGCAACTACATCAGCTAATATTCTGTCAGTACCCTGGGAAGCATCTTGTTGGGTTTCATGAACTTGTGTATGCTCAAGTGACCCAGGTGGTCTTGAAGCTGATTTCTTACAATCGGAGGGACTTAGTTCCCGCAGTCCCTGCTTGGATGTTCAGGAACTTGGGAGATCTGGGAAGACTGATTGTTAGTGAAAACTGAGGCAAAATAATTGTTGAATACCTCAGACTTCTCCATGTCAGTTTTCACTAGTTCTCCTCATTTAATTTACCAGGGGACGTCTGTAATCTTTATTTTCTCACCAGTGTACCTGCGGAAGCTCTTATTATCATTCTTTCCACTCCTTGCAAAATTCAGCTCCAGCTGAGCCCTAGCTTTCCTGATTGTATCCCTACACATTTGGGCAGCATCCCTATATGTCTTCACACAGCCATGCTGATCTCCTGCCTTCCTTGCCTGACTTCTTGTATGTGAGAACCAAAAGCCCTTGTGCACTTGTGCTCTAAGAAAAATGTTCTTAAAGAGCTGGCAGCTCTAGCTCTGTTTAGCTACTTTACTCCTAAGGGCAGTTTCCTAGGGGATCTTATCCACTGATTCCTTATTAAAAATTCACTCTCCTAAAATTCAGGGTCTTGACTTTACTCTTCATTGGGCCCATATCCACCTATGTGCTATAGGTATGAAAGGACCCTTTACACATATCAGAGAATGTTTAGTGCAAATTATAATGTGACAATTCTACCTTCCCCTTTACCTCATGAACTGTACAGCAGTTAGAATGATCTAGGTAAGGAAATATAATTATGGGTGTACAGAAAAAAATCTACTCCTCTATCAAGATGGAGAATTACAGAGCTTGCAAAATCTACTAACAAATTCCTATACAAACTTTTGGAAGTTGTTGCTGCAGGCAGAGAAGATTGATAGGTTTAAAAGTGGCAGGTTCTGATTTAGAATACAGAAGAATTCATGGACAGTAGGTCCATAGAAGGTCTAGGCAAAGATATCTCTAATCCTTACAGAATCAGAGGATATCCCTCTTATATTGCTGATCTGGTGTTTGTGAATGCTGGTGGAGGATCTCAAATAGCAGTCAGACTCTAAAATTCTCACTGATTTATCTTACTGCCACAGTTATAAATGGTATATTTTACTACTTCATTCACTGGTTTGATCCACATATCTAAACATTACAGGAAGCATTTGACTTCTGATGCGTATTATCTTCAGATATTAATGAATTGTGTTGCTTGGCCAGCTGAAGGTATATACCAAAATTTCCATTTTTTTTTGGATGCACAAATAAAATCCCTCAAAGACTGTAGTCAGTTGTTTCAGTTCACGTTACCAAAGAGTACAGGGCAATCTTGTCTCACTCAGTGGCACCATAAACACCTATGCAGACTCACATAGAATCAGCTGCAACATTTTACAATACTATGTAATTCTTTACTATGTGTGTGACTCATAATTAATGCTGTTCTTTACAATATGGTGATCAAATTAGGTAATTGATCCCCCATAACACAAATTTTAGCCCCTATACCTAATAAAAAGGTTAAGATAATCACATACATAATAATTCAGAAGCTAGCAATGTGTAAATAATGTGTGCTTGCAAAGTTAGTTCTAATTTGGTGAGAAGAAAGCATTACAAATGAGTGCAATTTCACCTAAAGCAATTTAACCCTTGCAAACCAACACTTGGCATCTCCCTCAGGCAGACAGTTTCACCTCAGGAAATTGGAATTTTCCAGTGAACTTCTTTAAAGCCAGCAGAGTCTGAGACTTCACAGTATGATCAATCATCTTCACTCTGAAGACATTTTGTTAGCAAAAGTGTCACAGGTTGCTACTGTGGGAAATCTATTTTTCAGTGGAAAAAAAGAAAACACAGTTCCAGGAAACACCATCCTGATGTGAATGCTGTCCCAAAATTATCCTTGTTTGTAACCAAATAATATATTCGATACAGGAGAAACACGAGCTATTAATATAGTTATAAGTATGTAACTCTGAATAAATCCTAAAATGCATAGGAGGTAAGAAGGTAAGAACAATGCCTGCTGCTCTCTATTGTGTGAAAAATGGAAGACCAGTTCTGCACAAGGAGGGTGTAGATAAGTCTGATTGTATAGTCTGCTAAATATGATGCCCAGTTTTAAGTAATAATACAGCACCCCCCTAAAATACAGAGCTTTTCTGCAGTTTTTCTTCGTCTAAACTATGTAGACATGTCATTGCAAAGACATAATGGAGCAGGTGACGTGCTGACCAAGATTATGCGGTTTTGTCTGGGGTTAATCCAAGTTAAGGTTTCTTGTTACTGTTTTTGTTCCATATTCCCAGCACAGGATTGGCTGTTTATGAAATCTCACTGTCTCTGGAGAGAAATCATAAACTGGGTCAACCTGACTCTATAAAATGATTAACAAGGAGTTAATAATTTTCTTATTCATTGTTCCTCATTATCACATTGTGTTCCACAACAGATTGTAACATACCAAAGTGATGACACTGCTTTCCTATACCAACAGCACGAAGTATAAAAACACAGAATATCTGTACCTTGGGAATGTGAGTGTGAGGAACAGAATGATGGCTGGAGTCCAGTTTGAGTGTTGAAGTGTCATGACAAATAGGTTAACAAATCTGAACTAATGAGGTAAGCCTGTCTTCTGGCCAGCATTAATGAAAGTGTTGTTTTACAGTCTAGTTAGTAACTGCAAGGTGAACTACACAGAGAAACCATATATACCTTGGCAACTGTACTATTTCATGGATACAGTGTTGAGACTACTTACTTTAGATCTCCAGTTTTATTCCTTTTTCTGTGTAAGGTATATTAGACAGTCCAGCATGTTTAATAGAATGCAAACAAAAACCAGTTGTGAGCTATAAAGGCTGTGCCCACAAAGTTCATTTCTGTAACTTTGCAGTTTGATTACTTCATGATGCTAGCAGAATCTCAAGTTAAATGCAAATCTTTGTTCACCCATTTACTGATACCTGTTGTGTTATAGAAACATAGTAAACTACTCTTCAATTTACATACTTAACTATGTCATACAGCCCAATTAAGGCAATATCCATACTAAAAGTACTTCTCTTGTACACAAGCTGGTATATATTGCACAGTGCTCCTACTGTGAATAAAGCTTGAACTATCAAAATTTTAGCCATTCTTTGGTACAACACTCTTTTGTAATGAAAGACACAACAATGATCAAAAATTTAGTGGTTTACTAAGCCTGTTTTCTGCGTTTCTGACCATATAGAGCAGGAATCAGCCCCTACCTAAATATGTCAGGACGTGTCTGCCTGGTAGTCACTGTCTATTCGTCAGGTTGGAGAATTTCTAATTCAGCCTCAATAACTTAATTTTGTTACACTTTATTAAAAAAATGGCTCTACATTAGCAGATTTTTTTGATAATGATTTTGAATCGTGTTCTGTTCACTGTAATTCAATGAATCTTTTCAAGCAATTGCTTATTTTTTGTAACTCTGTGTGTTTCTTTTTGCCACTTGTGTGCTAGATTCTCAGCTACAATACTGGGGTGTTTTCAGTACTACATCTACTCTAAGTGAAGAAAAGGCTTTTGAAAAAGTTAAATAAAAACAGAGAAAGTTCACCTTAGAAGATCAAGTCCACTGAATTCAGCCTGTCTTCTCATTCTGATCTAATCTTCAGATTTAAATTCCTGTTGTGCAATTTTCTTAGAACATTTTCTCTTACAGCAGCATTTACTTCAGCTGGAAGTAGTACCTCTGAGCATGTCAAAACTTTTTGCTTTAGCCAAAACCTTAGTTTTAAAGCAAGTTCTTATTTTCACAATGTATATTTTAAAAAGTGGGTCTTTATAGTGGGCCAACCTTTGCATTTCAGGTATACACTGACTTGTACTCCAGTCTGAATTCTAGAAAGATTGAATTGTGAGTTACTACTGCACTCTTTTTGAAATGCAGTAGTAGCTCACAAATTTGCCTTACTATCACAACTATAAGCATGACAAGTTTATAAAATTTATGAAATCATATAGATTAATGTAATCTACTCATGGTAGTTATTCATGTAGACTACACCTCAATGCTGACTATAATGAAGGACACTCAGAAAATTGTTTTACTTCAAATGTATCTTTTGTATTTACAGGGTAAGGTGTTTAAGACCCTTTCCATAAAATTCAATGGTTCTTTGGAACCTGACCTTAAATCTGCCAAAGTCAAAATTAGTACATTGGTATCATAGATTGTTTTCCATAGATAGAACTATAATGCCAGAGGAAGTGTGATGTAACATATATAAATGAATTTTTAGTGCAACTACCTGGAGGCCTAACAGGAGTATAATTATAGCAGCATGATTTCAACTACTGGATGTTTATCTGCAGTCACTGCAATTTTCCTGGTGTTGGAAACCAAAGTAAGTGCATAGGAGAAAGTCCAGGCTATACATCTGCTGCAGTACTGTAGATGTCTTTGGAAATTGTTCCTTCAGCCATTCCTGCAGCAAGGTGTTTAGAATGAACAGAACTAGACACAATGCAGAACTGTTTTATTTCCACTGTAGTTCTAACAGAAACTTACTGTAGGCACACCACAGAATGAGAGAACTTTCTTAATTAATAATATTTATAATAATAAAAGCAGTAATTGAGAAATGTCACTTTTCCCAGCTGTCTGTCATGCTCCAAGGGATGAAACTTTTGACTACAATTTATTATATAATTCAAATTTATGAATAAGTGTTACTGTCTCTTTGGCTCAAACTGAAACAAACAAAACACTAGTTCTAAGGAGTATTCACATTCTTTGTTAGAAAGGTTCTTTGACTTCCTTAATGGGCTTACAGTTTTCTCTAATTTATACTTCTAACGAGCCTGTAAAATCCTTTATTACATGTCCTCTTGTCTTCAACAATCTTCCTTTCATTTTCAATATACTTAGCAATTTTTCAATAATTTGAAACTTATGGTTAATCTACTGGCTTTAGTAGCAGCAATCTTCTTGATTTATATACCTCACATGCCCTCTCCTTTTTCTTGATTTCTCTTTCTGCTTTTAAATATGATGAATTCTAGGATTCAGATTTATTAGGTACCCAGTAATTTACCTTTGTCTGCTATTAATTTCCTTTTCCATTTATGTGCTACTTCTGTTAGTTTTAGTCTGGGTCTCCTTGACCCAATATGTTAACAGATGCAGCCACCAAAATCGGGTCTAGGACAAAGTACCTGTGGGGGAAGGTGTCAGGGCTATCTGTCTAAGCATCCTGATCAAATTACATCATGAATAAATACAGTTGCCATTTCACTTTTTGCAGCAGAGACAGCTGAGAAAGCCTTTAGCAGTGATTAACATGATCTGAGTAAGGCCCTGGGTAGCTGATTGCCCACAGCCAGGTAGGTACTTGGAAAATTTAATAATGTGAACAGCATTGTTGCCTACCTGACTGTTAAGTCTGGAAGCACACTAAGGCTTGTAAGGAGTCAGCTGTCCCTCAGGACTTGACTCCATGGTCTCTTCAGACTCCAATGCAATGCTCCAGAATTCTATTTTGCAGAAGATCTCTTAACTAGGTATCAGCACCTGGGGGCCATGATATTGTGCCTATTGCAGCATGAAGTTGTTAAATGACATCAGAAGAGATGGGGTGAATGGGAAGTTTCACTGGTAAGGAAACAACAGAGCAGTTTGAGTTTTTGCAAATCAAAGTAGGCAGAAAAAAACAAACTATAGCACGGAAGAAGCATCATTTTTTCAGAGGTCTTATCAGCAGAATTAACAGAATGATTAAAAAAATGCTCTTTGCTCATGAAGAAAATGTTTCTGGCATTCTGATTCATTGGCATGTGTCTGGTGCTCTCTATTCTGTGTTTATTTAGAAGAAAATTTTCTGTCTGAGTTGGTAATACTTTCCTGGAAATAATTTATGTTTATTGTATCTTGGGTGTAGGATTACACAGTTTCAGACAGCAGCTTTAAAACTTACTTTGAAGTGCCTCAGTTTCCAGAAGTCTGTAACAGCTTCCAGCATTAACAGCAATATGTTTTTTAAACTTGTTGAAAACAGTAAAACTTTCTTAGGTATCTTTTAGTATAAGTAATTCAATTCAGTTAAAAGTAGCTTCAAAGCACTTACTTGACAAAATGTATACTTTAAGTACCAAAGCCTCCTCCTCCACTAAATTGTATAACCCATCTTCAAATGAAAAGGAAATTGGTTTCAATTTTCCAAGGGAAGGTGGTTAAGCTAGAAATCTCAGACTTTGGCTATTAGATAGTTACTAAGAGCATTCTAAGAAAATCAGTTGACTGCAATGCTAATAAAGGAAAGCTTTTCCTTCCTTCCTTCCTTCCTCCCTCCCTCCCTCCCTTCCTTCCTTTCTCCTTTTCTTCCTTTCTTTCTTTCCTAGGTATTTTAAGTTATTAACTCAAAACCCTGAAAACAATCATAACTGTCAGATCAATTATTTCATCTCTGAGAACACAGACACATAAGAAGACAATAGACTTTGCCAGCTGTGAACAAACAACTTTGTGAAACATATGGTTCTAAAGGAGGTTTCCTTCATCTATCAATCACCTTTATATAAATTTTCATTTATTAGGAATTTAATTTCAATTTATTTTAGAAACTGTAGAAAAGTGAACATCATAGCACTTCCTCTGTGTTTCAAACACATTCTAGTGGCTGATTTTTACTTCAAATTTATGGGACATTTCATGACTATTAGCCTATTACCTTTTCTGCCATCTAAAATAGTCTGAATATTCATACATGTAACATATCTGTGAGTGTCTCTGGTCTAAGATATGTGAGGATCTCTGGCACAAATTTTGAAAGATGCTGTGTCCTGCTCTTCTGTACGTTTTATTGTGTGTTTCTAAACTCAGACAGAACTGCTCTGAACCCCTTGGGAAGAGTGAGACAGGGAAGTCAAGGGGGGAACATGATTGAATTACTTCTTCCCTAAATGTAGAAAGCTCTACCTTCTATGAAAAGGCACAAAGAAAGACTACTTTTTTTTATTCCTCAGTGAACACTGTATACAGGGGGTTCTGAAGTAGATGACAAAGTACTGGTTTGGAGATTTACCTAAATGATATCATTGGTAAGCTCCACAAAAGAGGTTGAATTTAAGTGGAAGGGATTTACAAGGTCAAGGATGAACATTTTTTTTAAGAGGTAGAGAACAAAAAAATCTTTTATTGTGATAAGAAACAAGAGGGTAAGAAGGAGAAGGATGAAGAACAGAATGAGTACATGAAGATCAAAAGTAGGAGGAGCCACCACTGTGAGAGATTAGTTAACAAACTTCTGTAACTGCAAGAATAGTATATTCTTACCTACCTTATCTCCTCTAATGGTATGTCAAACATTATTTCTCCAGTCTTTCTCTGCTATCTTTTTTCCACTGGCTTCTTATCACTATGAATCTTTGTCTAGTTTTTCATAACTGCTATATGATCTCTCCCAATAAGTCATATGAATAACTCCTGAAAGAAGTATATAAAATCATAACTATTGCGAAGTGACTTATAAACTATCATCCACCTGGTTTTGTTGTAGAAGAACAAGCAGTCATCACACAAAAGTATCAGTCTCAAAATGAGAAGTACTTTTTCTTGTGGAGGGAGGAACTGGTTGAGCTTGTCACCATGGGCTGAAAGTTGTAGATGTTGGAAGCTTACACTGGTTCAGAAACTAATTAGAAAAATCAATAAAAGAAAATCCTTCATGGAAATTAAACACAAACATACAATAAGAATTAGCATATTTGCAGAAAGTGACTTTTTCAAAATATTTTAAAAATCCACTTTCAAAGGCTGTGTTTCATATAACATGAATTACATGAAAAGAGGTTTCTCTTCTCTGAAGAAAGGGCATGGAATACGCAAGTATCTAATGCTTTTCACATGTTCATGTAGCACTTAATACTTATATGAACTTCTCAAGAGTAGGATTACCTGAGTCAAAACCAACCAACATGTCTCCTATACAACTTTCTGGATATCTGAGATTTTGCTTTGAGAATGAAATTTGATCCAAACTTATGAAAGCTTTTCACGTAAGTATATTTTGCAGATTATATCCTCAAATAGCATTACTATCTTCTTTATCTCATATTGTGAAATACTGTTTCAAATATGTGAAGGATGAATGAAGGAGTTGTGCATTCCATTTCAAAAGCAATAATTGAATAAAACCACTTTGTAAACATAAGGATGGCCCTTCTTTTTCTCTATATTAAGTGGTACAACTTTCCACTGTATTTGCTGGGTCAAGTTCATATGTATTAGCTGGAGTCAGTAACTTATAAACATACAGCTTTTACACATATATTCAAACTGAAAAGACATGCAAGAATCATAGTTCAAAAGAGGAGTGATGATTAATCCTGCTTAGAATTTACAAGACTAAAAGGTGTTTGAGAATTGAAAAGTAATTAAATAGGTGCACGCTAGTCAAAAGAGACTGAAAGAAAAAAAGAACAAATATTGCTTTAGAGCAGGGGTCCTCAAACTTTTTAAACAGGGGGCCAGTGTGCAGATTAAGTGGCAGGCAGTCATCTGCGGCTGCTTGGTTTCCCCCCCCCGCAAACCGCGGCGGTATGTGTGTGTGTGTGTGTGTCTGTAAATACCAGGGGCCGAACTGAGGACCCTGGGGGGCCGGATACAGCCCACAGGCCGTAGTTTGAGGACCTCTGGTTTAGAGGGACTGGAAATGTTTAAGTCTACTTTTTCTCCTGTTATTGTAGTTGTAGATGCAATTCTGTAATTGCAGTTGTAGCTGTAGTTTTGAGGAAAATTAATGTAACATATACTTACAAAAAAAAGTGTAACAATTAATACTAATTTGGAACATGCATAAAACAGTAGACCATTTATCAAAAAATGTCTCATATATATACAAATAATATTGCAAGAAAAAGACAATGTAGGTTCCATCATAAAATTCAGCATTATAATGGTATTAGGAAGTCTACAATGTACACACAAATCTTGCTCTAAATCTTACCCTACCTAATAATGTATGCACAGGTTGCTTGAAAATGCAATAGTTATGATAATGCTACTACTTGCACAACATTAGTATATCAAAACCATCTTCCATTTTATTAATCTATTGGATAAGGGACATCATACAACTTCATAGCAAAATAATTCCTTTTTCTTAAACACCTATAAGCATGCTTGCTGCGCACTGAATTCTGGAACTGAAAATCCCACTGCATGTAAGTTAACTCTAATGGCAAATAATATTTTTTTTATAGATAGACACAACACTGTTGTAATGTATCATACACAAAAGCTAAACATGATTAGTAACAACATATCCTTAAGTACTAAGTGCATATTGCCATTAATATTGTTTAACATACTTGAAATCTTTAAAGCACAGATTTGAACAATGCATTTTAATGTTTTTATTTAGAGAACTTAAAGTATATATTTCTCACAAATTATTATTAAAATTACAAAGAAATAACCTGTAATTCATTGATTATTTAATCTTTTATAACAGGGAAGGATGATCCATGTGCACTGGGAAACCCTTGGAAAATATAGAACTTGTGTCAGTCAGCTATTTCTTTAAGTATTTTAGACATAGGTCTGGTGTATTTTAGTAAAGTGTTAGCCTTCAGACATTTAGCTCTATATGTGGCAGTAGCAATCTGTATATAATATATATATTTGGATTTAGAAATTCTTATTTATGTAGGTAGGTACATATGTTCACATACATATACAGAAAATCCCTAAGCAGTAAACTGTTTAGAAATAGTATTGTAATAGTTTGTTGAAGTGATAGATTTCACAACTGGCTGATTGTATTTGCAATAAAAGCAAGCATACTTAGATTATGAGCACATTGGGAAATTGCCTATTGAGTAAATTCCCTTTAGAAAAAGATCAACGACTTTATAACTTTTGATTGTGTTTAATTAATTGAGTAATTAAAGGCAATAGTGACTTTCACAATCACACAGTTTTAAAATGAAAGTTATCCTTTGGGACTAAGCCTATTCTCTGTCACTCTTAATATCATTTCCATTTCTCTGATGCTCAGACCTCATTCCCTCAGGGGTATGCTGCTCAGTGCAGCAATTTTCACTTATACTTTATCAAATATCCCCAACAGGCAAATACTAGTTCTCTCATGAGCTTGAAGGAGGTGTATTTGCTAGAGTTTGATTATCCATCAAATGTTTCCCCAAAGCTGTAGGAGTAACCTACATTTTGCAACTCATTCCTGAGAAAAATTGCTGCCCAATGAAATTTGGAAAAGAGATATATAATTTAACATTTCTTGAGAGATGTGTGTTTCTGTCAGGTTTACTTTCTTTGCTTTACTTTCTTGTTATTTTGAGAAAAGAAATGTCTTGAATTTCAAAAGAAGAAATACAAGCCTTTTTATATTTAGAAACTTTTGCATTAGATACAGTGGTTTATGTTTGTTCAGTTTGAATACAGAATGAAAAATTGACCACAGAGGCAAAGATGTGGCATATCTTTTAGGTATGGATAGCCATTATCTGTACAATATAGTACAGACTGAGACTATTTACATTTTAGCTGCATCTATTTCATAATTTTTAGCTAAAACCTCACAGCTTTTATAGTGGATAACAATTCCAGGAGGATTCAAGGTGAGTCTTGAATATAACTGTGCATCATATACACTTAGATCTTTCCGTATTTGTGCTTGGAATTTCACTTGCTTTGTCTGTTAAGAGACAATATGAGGAGGACTTTAAGGAAAGCTCTGTCCTACAAATTTTTTAGGTCTAAGAACTGAAGGCTTATTACTGCATAAGGCAAATGTCTGTGAGGAATAACATTGGGAGTGTCTGAAGCAGTAACTGCTTGATCAGCAGAAGCTATGGAGAAGATGTTGTCTGGTTATTCTATATCTGAAATAGCTCTGTTCTGGCCCCCACATAAAGGTTATGGCACCCTTTCAAAACTGGGAAGCTCAAAGATTGTTTGAATTATACCTGGATATAATATCTGGTTCTTGGATTTTAGAAATATTACAGTTTTCTAGATGTACACTTTACTTTGTTGAAGGGCAAGTTCTTTGCTACTGATTCATCTCCTAGAAATCTCCGGTTGTCTGTCTTTTTCTGGGAATTTCTGCACTGTTTTGTATGTGGCACATTGTCTCAGGCCCATCTGAAAGCTGAGGCTAGACAAATATGTAACAGCCAACCTGCCAAGTGAAGTTTCTTGCTATGAGTACATGATGTTAATTCTTTATGATTTTCATTGCTGTCTGTTGACTTCCGGATAGAACCTAAGGTGTTGTTCAGAAGAAAGGAAAACTAAAAAGCCTGAAAGACACCTATTTAAATAACCACTATTATGTTCTATGAAGATATTCAAGGTAAATCACTTCATATTTAAGGGACTGGAGAGAATTTGCTGACTCTCTGTTTTCCAGGAAACAGGATTCAATATCCTTTTCATTGTACCAAACTAACATTAATTTTGTTTACTTTTGGTGCAGAGGTGAGTGGGCAGGTGAAGAGCTGAGACAGGGAGAAAGGAAATTAATTGTTCATAGCATTTTGCTAAAAGTCTAAGTTTTGTCAGGTTTGCTTTAAATTTGTAATTTTCCTTAACATAACTTACACCATATTTCAAAAATCACCTGAGGCAATTTACAATGTGGTACGAGAGTTTTTCCTTCCCCTCCCTCTTTTTTAGTATGTGAAATCAAAATAAATAAATAAAATTAATCTCTGTGTGGTTACATGTGGTTCCATTCTTGTCAGTGTGGGCTTTTGATATATACCTTCAAGGCACAGAACATTCAAGTCTGAGGGGGAATAGGATCATTTAGTTTCATTTTATTTTGTTCCATAGCTTTTATCTCTCTGTGTATACAGGCTAAACTTCCTTTGACTCAGTCACACTTTTGTTTTCCTCTGGTGTTTGATTTTGCTGTATCTGCATTTATTTGATAACCTGTGGCTTACACGTGCTTTCCTATCTGACGGAGGTTTTGCTGATTTCTGCCATATGTTGGCTTATATCAGATTATTTCTTTTTTGCCAACACATTGTTTTTAGCTGCCCTGTTTCCATACAGGAGTTATTAGTTCTTTTTCTTTTCTTTTTTTTTTCTTTTTTTCCCTTCCTAAGTTTCAGTAACTTTTTTTTCCCCCCCTTCCTATTTTAACCCTTGATTTTCTGTAGTGCCAACCATGAACACAGCTTAGCATATGTGATAATTCATTACAGTTAATAGTATTAATAATAATAATATTCAAAGTAATATGATCAAATTAACAGTCCACATCATCTGAAATGACAGTGAAAACACATACATGGTCTTGTATGAATGACTTGATGGATCTATGGTTAGTTCTTGTTAACAGAGAGACTAACTTTTCCTGTTTTTTTCAAGTTACTGCAAGTCAATGCATTCAATATTTTTTTTTTGCTTAATTTTCTGTGTAATTAATTAATTTAAATCAATATAATATTAAACATGGCATATTAAAAGAACAATGTAAAATTCACACATTCCATCAGAAATGGCTGGACTTCATATTTCTGTCTGTGTAGGTTTATATGACAGTCTATTTCATTCTTTTTTATTATCTTTAAAAAATATAAGAATTGCTAACTTTCTCTTCTGCAAAGGGTGGCTATTGTAATATTATTATCACCTTAGTTGCAATCAACTTTCCAACTCTTTTTAGTAATGCTGCCACTGGTCTACAACATCTATATATAGTACAGCTGAGGAACACTGCCGAAATTGCCTGTGCTGGATTTAAGTTTACTGGCTGTCAATAATATTAAAGGTGAAGCAGCTTGGTCTTGATCAAGGCTGCTTGACATGCTGGTTAGTGCTAGAATGATTAATTCCAAAAGAAAATCTGTGTTACTAGAGAGACACTGCTGCTCTGTATAGGCTATACCTGAGTTGACAGACTGTTCTCTGCTTGTACTTTCATTGTTCCATATTCTTGTTGTGATTGTATGTTTAGCTCTTCCTCTCCCTTCTCTTCTTGCTGCTGTCAATAATTTAAAATCTAGGTTTTTGCTCCACAAACAACGTCCATTGCCCCTAACCTCCAATAATTCAAACTCACTAATGGTCTTTTAAAATACATACTTTGCATTTTATGAGTAATCTTTTTCAGGCAAATGTGATAATTTGTAGTAAACAAACAGCCACTGTTAGTTTAGAACCCATTTTCTTATTGTAATCCCTACAAGAAAATTGGAATGCAGTTAAAATTGCCTAAATATATTTCTCTACAAAAATACAATAAAATATATAAGTAATAGAAATAAATTATATAGTATAAACAAATTGGAAAACTTTTGGTTTCACAGTATACCTTTATGATCATGTCCATAACGATTTTTACTGGAATCTGTTGCATTTGCAGAGCTAATTACTTTATTTGCTGTAACTACAGGATTTGCATAATTTCCTCACCCTGCTGAAATATCAATAGGATTCTGTAAAACTTCATGACTAAGATTTGGTTTTGACCTAAATCAATATAGCAATAAGGGATCTCTACAGAAAAAGGAATAACTTCTGACATAAATTGCTTCTCTTGCAGGCTTGTTTAGAAAACTTCATTTTTCATAGAACTGTTCTCTCAGATGATAACATCAATGTCTTTTTCCTCTTTTGTGTGTGGGGTGGTGTGGGTGGGTGGGGAGATATGTGTGTGCTCACTCATCTCGTTTCATGGAATTCACCATAATGCACTTACATTTTCCTTAGAATTGTGTTATCAAAGAAGTCCCATGGATTTTCATTTCTTAACCTCAGTTTTTGGGACGTGATTTTGGCTGTTGAACAGAAGTCTACAAATATCTGACCCCAAATTTAAAAAGGACCTCAACTAAAATGCTATATTTTTTTCTGATTTTCAATATTTTTATTCATATTTTGTCTCTACACTTTTCAGACAAATCTAAGAAATAGACAAGGTATCGGAAGAAAAGATGTATTGGATTTTTTTTCAGAATTTAATTTACAATCCAGGGGAAAAGAAATCTTGATGCTACAAAGTCTTGATTCCAGAGATAAGAGCACAAGATCATCTGAAAAAAGGAAGTCCTTTTAGTAGTGCAACTCCACAGGGACTGCATTAGACTTTGATAAGTATGACTTACTGCAGCTTTGAAATTTCTTTTTTACAGCATTAATACCTGGTGAAGAAGGTCATGGCCTGCAGGTATGGTGTGAGCAGTACAGACTGCATGAGTGAAAATCAAATGACTGTATCACTCCAGTTAGTCCTTTCTAACAGAAGGTATGATGACCAGCACATGACAACATCCAACAGACCTCTTTCTCATTGAGAAAAGAAATATGAAAATAATTTTTAATTACCTAAGGTAATGAAATAATGGAATAACTTGAGGTCAAGTTTCTTGGTTTGGATAACAATATTTATGAATCTTTATGCGCACAAATTAAAAAATCAGTTTACACCTTTTCTCTCTTGCATGGTACATTTCAGGTCTTCAGTAGAAAGTTGTTCTGGTCTACTCCTCATTAACAATGCAGCACCTTACTTGTGTAAAAAACACAAAAAAATATTGCCAGCAGACCTAGGTAGATACTTTAATAAAATCATCGTATTTCTACTATAAAAAATCAGCTGCTCTTGCAGATTTTCTCTTTTTGGCTGTTTGGCAGTCTTGAAAACTCAAGAACTTTGTAACCTCCTTAGGCTGACGGTACATTCCAACGCACTGAACTTCTGCCCTCAGCAAGTACAAGATGAGAGCATGTTACTTCTGTGACACCCTCAGATAATGAGTATGGAGAACTGGAAGGTGGATGGTGTTGGCCATCTCCGCTATGGTATGATCACAAGAGCTTGATAAGGACAGCATTGATAGAATACTAATTTGCTGTTGGTGTGAATGCATACCTGTTTCAAATAGTCTGATTTCCTGTACTAGCACCAATCTACTATTCCTCAGACCTACTGGGGAACAGAAGCACAATTTTAGTAAGATTCTGGGAGATTGAAGAAAACTCTTATACTATGCAAGGAACACTTGTTTACAATGTGGCCTTAAGAAATACTGTGTCTTTTCAAATATGTTTTTATTTTAGAAGTTTTTTTACTGATTGAAAGCTATTTCATGTGTTAATTTCAACTGTTAACCTCAAGGAGAAATTCATATTAGAAAGAACCTGCAGATATTTTTTTGAAATAAAAAAAAAAACCAAACCTGCCTGGGGATGATTTTCAGGTAGTATTCTTAATTTTCCAGTTTTTCTCATAAAAGCATATATACATCTTCTTGAAAATAAATTCTACTTCAGTCTACATACTAGAATGTTATGTCTTTTTGAAAAATAGCTTTCTTAGTCATAAAAAAATAGATTTGTGTTTGTTATTTATTATTTATTTTTAAAACATAGACTATTATTTTCATGACTTTGAGAAAGAGATGATAAAAGTGATCCAACATATAGTAGTTCTGACATTAAAATAACTGAGCCACCTATGGAAGACAACTAGTTTTGTCTTTTACTTGGAACATTGTATTGTTAAGGTAACCTCTCCAAAATAAATTAATACCATTTTGTAAAGTGAGAGATATTATCTATTTAGCATTTAAAATATAAGTGAAAAATAATGATGGCTGTTCTGTTATCATCCTGATATTTCCCTCTTTTTTTTTTTATCATTTAATTTAATAAACAGATCAATTGCTAACCTGCCTGCAAAGTTATATGAACATGAAGCCTTTATGTGGTGCAAAAAATGGAATGAAAAAATAATTTGCCTTTATATTACACCATTAATTACACAAACATGAGGTGATTTCTACTAGTTTGTGCACCCCTCCAGAAATGGAAATTGTACATTGCAGGGATTGGTGCTCTGTACTTGAATACTGATTCATAAGGTGAGTGACTCTTCTAGCTGTTGAAATAGTGGTGTATGAAAATGGATACTTTCATGTTGAAGCTTTTATACAAACAATTCATGATGACTAACAGCAGTGTGGCAGATGTGAGGGGAATACCTAATACTGTCCTAGGCCACTTATTGTACATAATTGTATTTGCTAGTACAGTGCTGTAACTGGAGTAAAAGCATGTCATATTATTGAGTCTTTTTTAAAAAAAAATAATCTTTGGCTCTAACTGTCAATTTACTTACAGCTTGGGAGTGGAAGGAAACACGAGAAAATTGATATCCATTAGTTTTCATCATAATGTAGAATGGGTCACATTTTTTGCCTATCTGGAATAGCTTTATGTTTCAATAACTTTTTTTCAGATGACAGCAGTACAAATGGAGTGCTACAAAAGGGTACCCTAAGCATTTCCCCATGAATATGCTTGCATGTAAAAAATTCAGGGTGTGCAATACTGAGGAAGCAGAGATTGGATGAGACAAGGGGTAGGTTTGAAGGAGCCTTGTTGCTTTCTGCTACTGGCTATTCTCAGACTATGTTGTATGAAGGTAACATACTTGCTTGAATAGTTCTTACATGGATAGTTCAAGATTAAAGAGACCTCCAGGAAGTGAAGGTAAAGAGAAGAAAGAATAAAAAACTATGGAGGCTCAAATAAAATGGAAATTTTTTCTGTTAACTTGAAACTGATCTGATTTCTCTAGAGTTTCATATGTCAGCAAGTCCTTTGCCAGCTGTCTTGTATATATATATATAAACATATATCTGATACTTCTTATTCATTAATGTATCTTTATAACAGTAAAATCTGCCACATGCTTACAGGATGAAAGAATCATCAAATTATCCTTCATAAGTTACATATGCATTAATTCTATTTAAACCATAATATACTGAACTTCTGTGCTATTTCTTTTATTAGCAGTCCCTATATATGAATGGAATTTTTAATATAATAAGTACTTTTTTCTAGTGTCATGGATGTGAGCATAATTCTGTCCCAACTCTCCTTGTCTGTATGTACTGGCATCATGTGCAACCAATATGGCATATTTTGGATGGAATTTCACAACTGCCTCTTTTTTCAGATGGAACAAGGAATAACAGCCTATGTCAAACTACGTCTACTATGCAAATTGAAGTTGTAACGTGTAAATGGTTCATTTAGAACCTTTCATTTGGCAAGCTATGATATTAATCAATTTTTACATTTTGTTTCTTTGGTAAATGGTAAAAAAAGGAAAAAATAAAAAGTCAAAGTACAATGCACAGTGCCTGAATATTTAATTTCACCTACTTCAATGAAAAGGATTCTCTTCTCATGTAAGCTGATCCAGTACCTTACTGTCACCAGAAGCACCAGTCCTGTTTCTCTGTCTGCTCCTTTTTCTTAGCTGGTACTGAGACTTGTTTGTCCTTATAGGAAGCTGAGAACTAAGGATGTTGGGGAGAGTTTGGAGGGTTTCTTTTGCTCAGGGAAGATAGATAGTGGACACCAAGAGTTTTAGTGGTTTAGGATTTCATAAGCCAGAGTTACATATGTAAATTAACATTACAGGAACATAGGGAAGACCCATTTTTCTCTTTGCTTTTCTCCAGTGTTGCAAAGAATCATATCATGGGGCTGCCCTTTCCTGAGAGCAGCCCAATCTTTTTTTCAATAATAAAATGGTCGGCTGGGTCACACTGTTTTGTCTAATTGTCACCTGACATTTAAAAGAAAGGCAGACTAATGCATATTTTTACATGAAGTCTTGTTTTCTGGGGTCCCAAAATGGTATCATTTTTATTCTGAGAGTAAGTGACCCCTATTAGCTTCTTTGCTTCCATGGAAGATTCTTAAAGTACAAGCCATTGAAACACTTAGATGCAGTCTTCCTTTTCTTTCATTACTTCTTTAATTTTACTTATTGTGCTTTTGCTCTATTTGTTTTTCCAGTCAAGTAGTCATATCTTCTAAGATGATGTGTCCATATCAGTTGTTTTATTTAGAACCATTCAGCCATAATGTTTTGCAGTTATAATTCCTGTGTTGGTGACAGAAGAAAACATGGACTGCAACTTGATCCCACACACTCAGCACAACTGTGATGGTGGTACATTCTGTAATGGTGCAAGGACAGAGGCAATTCCTAAAATCCAGCCCTGGAATATTTCTTCTACAGGATTCATGAATTCAAACCCTTGGATCACAAAACTCATTATGCATGACAGAACAATGTTCATGATAAGCGAGAGTCATCTGGGTATTTTTAAAGTAGTTTTTTAAGCTGGACTGAGTTGAGCATAATTTAAATAACTAAGGATTTCTACTTCATCTCCAGGCACTGAAAGAAGTGTTGATTATTGTTTCCAGAAACAAATAGGAAAAGGTTTTTATCTTAGTCCTTGCCTAAACCTACCTAATTACAATTGAATGCCATACCAGAGATCTCTCCGATGTGGCTAAATGTCTAACTTTTACTTAAAATATAAATACATCTAGTCACAAGAACCTAATATATGAAGTTGGACACTATAGTACTAAATATATCAGTTATGTTCAACCAAAATTAAGACTTTAAGAGCTTTCATATTTAAGATAAAATGGAGAGGAAGAAGTAGTTTCTTCTAACAAGTACAATGCCTTCAGTATTTTCCTCTGTGCTTTCATAAATAAATACAATTCAAATGAGATAAAAATATTTAAAGGTAAAATTCAAATGGTAATAGACTTGAAAAAAAAGCATTGTAAAACTATGAATCGACTTCCAGATGAAGCTCAGAATTTATGAAATTAATTCCGATGACTTATTTTAATTCAACAAACACTAATATTGATTAAAAAATTAGTCCCTCAATTATAAACTGGTTAGAACTTTATTACATCTTTTCTTCAAACAAAGGAACTTATTCCTCACCAGAGAATAACAGAATGATACTTAGGGAGCATAGTTCTTCTGTGTCACAAAGAGTCTTTTTTTTTTCCATGTCAACAATTTATTAAATTATTTTGAATTCCACTGTAATGAGCACTACGGTCTTTAGTTCTTTTGAAAATCAAGCAGTTTAATTTTATGCTTTTGGAATAGACTCAGTATTGAATCTTACCTTCTAGTAGTAGGGATGGACATTGATTTTTGCAACATCCATACATCTTTCCAAAACACTTTTCAACTGCTTTAGACAAGAATAAGGTAGATCTCTAGATAATAATGTTGGGTTTTAAACTTAGCTTCTGAAGAACTGTTGTACATGTATTTCATTTACAGAATTATTAATATGCATTTGGTGTTATTCTGGGCTTAAATTCTTCACTTTCATTATAAAGCAGGTATAGGGATCTTGACATTTTTCACATCCTCTAGCAATGGGTCCCTTTTGGTTGGAGATGAGTGCAACTTGCAGTGTGACTCTCAGCCAGAACGTTAAGGAACATAACAACAGCTGTTGCAGCATCCATAGCTGGTTTTGTATTGCATAGATAGGTGAGAGAAGAAGGAACGTCATGGTAAAAATAAAAATAAAAGTTGTTTCATTGATTGCAGGATTCTTTGACAGAGAGTAAAAGTAGATAATGGAAAATAAAACTTCCTCTCACCGTATGCCCACCACTATTGGTTGCTTTGAAAGTATTGGAGAAACATTTATTATGGCTGAGGTTATGACATTTACGGATGAAATGAAAACAAGAAAAGTTGTAAGTATTTGAAATTTTGCCATATTTTTTTTTCTCTTTTACTGAAACAGGCAAAAAGTCCCTGATTACTTTAGGTCCACATTCCCTTATGATATAAGCACATGCTTCTTAGAGAACATAGGTGTACCCCTAAAAGATTTTTAGTTTCTCTGTGTCTTTCTTTTATTGTTTTTGCTGTATACAAAACTATAGAGTAACAGTTCTTCTATGTATTCTCTTCTTGAGCTTGATTTTGTTAACTTTGAAAGAAATACTGTAAATGTAAAAAGACAAATCTACTTTTTATTCCTTAGATTGGTAATATATTTTAAATAATTTGCATACTATGGCATAACCTAAATTAGTCATTTCAGTTGTAAACATTTTGACTTTTCCATTAAAAAAAACACTTTTTGTGAAGAAAGTGGTAAGAAAAATAACTGTACTGAATTATGCCATGAACTTTAGTAGAAAGCAGAGACTTATTAACTAGAAGTCTTTGAAACAAAATCTTGAGAGTTTAATGTTTAATACATTATTCTCCAGGCTGCACTACTCAACCAAACTAATTCACCTCAGAATGCTGATATGGGGTATTCCATTAGTGAAAATATTTTAAGTAATAATATGCCTCTTTCCTTTAAGGTCAGATAATGTTTATTCAGTTTTAAAAGTAGGTTTTCCACAGTCTTGCAGTGAAATGTAGCCAGTTGCTGGTGTGAGGATTATTTATAATGGTAAGCCTATAAAGTTTCCACATTTTTCATCATTTTCAGCTTTGACTTTATAACAAATAGTTTGGTTTACAAAAAAATAGCATCTTGTTTTATTCAAGCACTAACAGGGCTAATAAAATAGAAGTATATAGTGTCTCCATTTAATAGTGTAACACTCTACACATTGTCTTCATTTCGGTTTTGATTTGTGAGCACTTGCACACATACACAAATCCACCCCTTTGAGCACTCGGGTTGAATTTTAACAGTATGAAGAGAAAGAACAGATCTCATCTTGTACAGGGTAGCTTGGATCTAAATAAGTAGGAGGTCTTGTGTAAGATGAAAGTCATATAGCCATTCCTGCAGTTCAAAATTTAGACAAAATCCTATTAGCTATATCACTGAAAACAGCAAATACTTAGCTGCAATTGCTTTCTGTGGTAGATATGGTAGTATATGGTTATACCATAGGCTAAGTGGCTTTAAGCCAATTTGTTACATGACAGCTTTGTGGTGGCTATGTTATTTTCTAAATTTGCTATCAATTTTGTATGGATTTGATTGGTTAAGTTCTGGTCTACTCAACCTCCTGAGTTAGTAGTACAATTGTGTATCAGGAGAAGACCCTTGTATTCACTCAGCCATCATATAACTTAGTCTTTCTAAGAAGCACAGCATGCTGAAATAAAATTCCTGTGATGGTCAAGCTATCTGTCCGAGGGTTAAAATACTACTTACCAGGTTTGCTGATAAAAGGTCAAGATAATAATCGGCTTCTATACATTTTTAATGGAATAATATGCTTCACAGGGTAGACATCTATCATCCAAGTATTTTATCAAACTAGGTTTGTTATTTGTACAGCATCACTTGCACAATCCTTTATGGCTGTGCTACCATCTGCAGTACATAGTTAAATTATACGAACACCCTGCAGTGCTTTTTCCTGTTGTACTGTTTTATGTTTTATGATTATTAAATTGTGTGGAAAAAAAGTCTGAAAATTATTTCACCATTTGCACTTAACTTAATCAACTTAGTAAGAACCCTTTAAAAATAGGAAAAGGCGCATTTAAGTAAATACAAACCAAATAGTTTATTAGTGCACAGGGACAAAGTGAGATTGATGATCTGACAAAACAGTAATTAAAAAAAACCCAGAACATTCTTAAGACTCACTCATATAATTCAGTTGCATATAATTCAAAGGCTTTTTTTTTTGTTTCTTACTTGAGAATAATACTATTGATTAGCCCATGTTATCAGTACATATAAAATATATTTAAGCACTGCAATTGGAAATAATGTTATTGAAATGGTGCTATTTAACCTCTTCACCTTGAAATTAAATTTCAAGAACCCCACGGAGATAGCAGAAAATCAAATTTGCAATAAAACACTTTCACAGTTGCTTTTGTACATTTGTGTTAGTTTGTAAATATTGAATCTGAATTGTTTTTTTAATTAAATCAAATAAAACAAGAAAATTGGCATAGTTTTGTGCTGAGCAGTTGCCAAGCTGTTAAGCTCAACATATGCTGAATATTTTATTTAAAAGTGATTTATTGGAAAATTTACCAGTGATGGCGGGCAATATTTTGCTGAAGTTTATTTTCTTAAATGTCAGCAGTTTTAATGATGAAGTATTATTATAAATTCAAATGCCAAGAACATGTATGTATTCAAGCTCTACAAACTCCTTAATAATTATCTTATATAGGCCTGTCAGTTCATAAAATTTGTTCCAAATGTTTCTGTCCATTTGCTACAAGTATTTAAGTAACTTGTGTTGGAAATATGAAATAGAACAAGAACTTAACTTTTCTTTTCTTTTTTTTTTCTTTTTATTTTTTTTTTTTTAATTTAGGAAGGAGAAGATAATCTTCCTTATCCTTTCCTTAAGACAATGCATGTTCAAATAGGAAGTGTAAATATTTTGGTTATTTAAAGAATATTTCTGCTCAAGAAGAAAAAAACAGTAAAACAAAACACTACTGAAAATAAAATCAAAGACACTAAAAATAGGTAAGGGTTTGCCAAGAACTCACATTATCTGCCTGTGCTAAAGAAGATAGCTAGAAGGGAGAAAGACAAAGCTTTTTGACTTTACGAGAAATTACTTTCAGTGGCAAGGCACTAATGCTGGGCCAGTGACAAGGAACTGTGATTCCACCTCCCTATATCAGGACATACAGATAAAAAAACTATAAGCCTTTATCATATTTTACTGTTTTCTAGCCAATTAATAAATCTAACAAAAAGTGAGTTTCTTTCCTTCCCTCAGCATCTGAAGCTGTAGTTGTAGACTACTTACAAGTAAATGATTTTCTTTCTTTCATACCATAACTTTGAGACTTTCTTTGTTTAGTTGTAGTGTACGTGTATACCATATACTACATAATGTATCTTGGGTCAAGTGTGACTAATAACACTGCTACATAATGCTCAGGATACACAGAGTGGTTTACTAAGCTATGTAGTTGGATACTTGTAACTTAGACTGATGATAATCCAACGCTGCACAGAAACAAAGCCCAAGCTTTCCCATGAGCCAACTTGTTTAATCATAAAGTACCATTTCCCTGAAAGCATTTAACCTCAGTATGTATAGGAAGCAATGTGATGCAAGATGGAAATTTTAATTGGAGCAATCAAGATCCTGAAGTCTGACAGACTTTGTTAATTAAAGACTTCTACTTTCTCAGCTTTTGCGTTGTAAGACTTCCATGTCTTCCACTTATTTAAGCCTATCTGTTCACCCTGAGTAGACTCCAGTTTCTTAGGTCAGTTCTTCAGCAAGCCTAAAACCACTGGGATGACAGTATAATTTTGTTAAACCTGTTAGAGACCAAGCTTAAATAAAAAAAATAAATGCATTTTTTTTTTCACTCCTGCTACATGAGGAGGGTTGCCAAATTTCCTTTCTTTAATATGAAAAGCACAAACTGATGAATATACAGTCAAAATATAGGGACTATCTAACAGTCTGCATCAATGTGGCAAGAAACATCAAGAACAGCAGTATCTTCTGTTTCTCAGTATATACATAGCAGGTACAAAGGATGCATATGAAACTTCAGCTTACACCAGATATTTAGCTGCAGGTATGGGTACTTGTTATGTCCTTTGTCTTGTTAACTGTTGTTCTCTGCTTTCTCCATTTCTGAATTATTTTAAAATAAAAAAGCCTGAGTTTACTGATAAGCACCACTGGTCCTCACCAGGGAAAAATTATCAACAACCGAACACCCTCACCAAAAAACCCCCAAACCCAACAAAACAAACAACCAGAAAATATCAGTAGGTAAAGAATACCAGAATATCTGAGGAATTTTGCGTATGACTAAGGAATGGATATATTTCAAAGACCTAATATTTCTGAAATCCTGCCCTGTCTTCTGCTTTTATCAGATCTCTCCTGATTTCTGTAAGATTCTAATAATAAGTATTAACATATACTTAAAACCAGGAGCTACTGTTACAGTAATTTTTCTAATTTGACCTTTTACTTTAGACACGAATTCATGAAACTGAAGTCAATAAATATAATCTTCAGAAGTCAACATTAATGCATTTTAAATATATGTAAGAGAAGATGGAGGTGTGACAAATTTGAAAAAAAGGAAAGCTCTCATGGTGAATTTAAAAATCTACTAGTTTACTTTGATCACTGAAACTTTCATGGAGACATTTTTAGTTAAAGTGATTGGATATTTCAGAGAGTTGGAAAGGAAAGATATACTTTACTAAGTGCATCTTGCTTAGATCCTCAGAGTCTAAAATATAATCTCTCAACTTTGACCCACGCTGGCAAAACCTTTCACAGATTTCATGTTGAAAATGCTACAATACCAAATGGCCAATAATTTGTTAGAGGGAAATGTAGAAATGGGGTTATAATGTTGAAAAAAACCTTTCTGTGTCAAAGCTTAGGGTTATTGGTAGAGCAGGTGATGTTATTCTGTGTTATTACTGCCTGTGCTGCCTGCATAGATAAATAAAAGACCATAGCATCGTTAAGCAGTTTCAGGTACAGTTCACTGAAGGTAAGTTTCTAGGTAATTGTGCAGGGTAGTCACTACCACAAAAAAACCTTCAGTGATTTTGCTATGAATTATTACAAAGCCCAAGAATTTAGTTTCCCTTGCATTTAATTTTGTATTTCATAATCACTGTGTGACAAAATTTTGTAAACAATAAACATTTCAGTGGCAGCTCTACTACAAATGCAGTTCAGGTAATTATGTATGCAGATTGCTGGGCAGGTATATGCATTGTTTAATGCATGTGCAACACACTGATTTACATGTACAGCAGAATACTCCCTTTTGAAAATGTGTGTTTAATTTAAGTATCTAAAATATAACTAAAAAATAAGATGGTGGGTTTTAACTCTCTTTGGTTCCACATTGTACAACACAGGACATGCCAGCAGTAATGCAAACAGACAAATCACCTTTGAGTGTCCCGTTCTTTAAATAGTGCAAGAAAGAAAATATTAGATGTGGTGATCTAATGTGATGAAATATTTTTTTTTTTCCATAGGCTTAGAGACCACAAATTAAGTTCCAAAAGAGGCCAATGACTATTGAAAGGAAATTTATCTACATCATTATTTATCTCATTTCCTCAATTAATTTTAAGTAAGATTTTGAACAGAAGTGCTCATAAAGCCTGTATAAAGCAGATGCTTTCTGTTTAACAAATCAGCCCCCAAATAATTTCTTTATAGGTTAGAGGCAGACACCTGTTGACATTACTGAGAAAAATACATGCTCATCTGTCCCATTTGGCATTACTATTGCTCAGAATTGGAAAAAAGGTCCACACTGCAGGTGAAAAAAACTTTGTTAAATGAAGCAATAGTTTTTCTCAAATATAGTCCTATCAACTCAAGAAAATAGTCCTTCCTTTGACGATAAATTGAGTATCTTTGATAATACTCTTTAAACTCCACAGGCTTCAAAAGGACTTAACAAGTAAGGGAACACCTCTATGAGTATGTAAAGTGCAGGGTACAGAATACATGAAAGTAACTGAATTGTAAGAAATCATCTTTCTAGACACCATTTGAATTACATGCTCTCATAGCTGTGGTCAGGTTTATGAAACAAAACATTAAGAAGAACATGCTACAGACTTACACTATTTTAATGACTAGAAAACCATAGCAAAATAATACAAGAATACTGTGATGCAAATCAAATCTTAAATCTCTCAGAAACTATGGTAACTTGCATATTGTAGTCAGTTTACATAGCTTTGACAGAAAGGCAAGGTACCTCATACATGTGAGTATGTCCATGCTGTACTGTGGACTAGTTCAGCAGTTACATCTTTCATGTGTTCAACATAACAAAAATAATAGTAAAAGACTAGGTAGATATCTCCATATGACCCATGAGATTTCTTACATGAGCATTATAACCAATGGACACTGGTTCTTAATGACTTTCTTTTCTATTATGTCATTTTTCATTAGTTTCAAAATGAACCACATCAACTTAGTACTGCATCGTGGTGTTCAGTCCTTGACTTTGAATGTGGATCCGTGATGATTATTTTCTAAACACAATGCCCTTCCTCAGACTTTACTGGAGAATCTACTCCGTATTTATATTTGCTCTGTTTTACAATACACAATGATATACAGTGTTACTCTTCACACACAAGCAAGGACTAGGTCTGGTTAATTAAAGGTTTTGTTGCACAGTAGAAGACTCCTTGAACAGTAAACAATGCACACAGAATAAACACACACAGCTTTTCTACTGGCACTTGTTTATAACTGCTGAAAAATGTACTTAACAATTATTCTATTCTGCTGTAACAGTGACAGGAAAATGATCTTGGTCAGCAGTAATGCATGAATATGAGATGAATTTTATGAATTATGTTTGATGCTTAGAACATCTATATAAGCAACTTTTTGTTCAGCTCTGTTACAATATGCAGTCTTTCAAAAGCATTATGCATGGTAACAAGTCTTACCCTGAGGGTAAAACCAGCTATGTTAAATTTACCATTATATAGCTCTTTCTAGTAACATATCTCAATAATCTTTGTTACTTACATTTTCACTGCAAAGGATTTGAAAGCAACATATTTATTGCTTAGAAGTATTTTCTGATAAAGCTAATTAAAACATTCCATCATAAATGGATATATATTTTCACAGTGCAATTAACAATGTCAATAGAGAGGACTTAAATTCAAAGGTATTGAGTAACCACATTTCCCTTAGACTTCTCCTATAGTTGCCAATGATAACAATTTTTAAAAATAAAGATGACAGAGTCAAAGTATAGACATTAAAATAAACACTGCTTCTTCTACGGTGTCCTTTCACTGCAAGTTGTATTTACTTTCAGAGGTCTATCCACCACACTAGCCCTAGGTCCCAGTGGCATGAAAAAATCCATTTCTACAGGCCATATGTTAATTTCCTATAGGTCAATGTATATTTTTATTTTTTCTAAGGAAGGTTAGGGCAAAAATGCCCTGGTCCTCTCCTTTTACTTAAGAGCTGCCAGTTGTATCAGCTGAATGAAGCTGGCGTCTTCCACTTGTTTGACCCTATCTGCTTCACACTGGGAGATTCAGATGCATCATGATCCAAGAAGAAAAGCACTTAGATTCTGTGAGGTAAAATTTAAAATATTGTTTATTAGAGCTAACATTGTAAGAAGAGACTAGCATAGATAAGCTTATGTCCCTTTTGAAGGTAGAAGCCCTGGGTGGCGCGGCATCAAACTGGCCTCTGACCCATGCTCCACATGCCGAGCAGTCCCCATCTGTAGCAGGGTTTTCTCCCCTTTCTGTCAGTTGAGCAACTACAGCATTTTCTTACTTGGAAACAACTCTATTTATAATTTCTTCAATCAAAATGAAAAGGCTGTTCACATAGGAACTCCTCGGAGCACTTGTAGGCAAAGGCAAGGGCATCACTGGTACCCAGTGGGGGATGGCTAAGGGCCTCTCTGTTGCAATGGACTGGCTGAGTTTATCCTGGTAAAGGATATGTGCAGCCCATCACCTGCCTGGAGGCCCATGTACATGCAACTTAGTGCCACACAGGCGTGGGCTTACCCAGGTTAGCCGTTACATGATTCACAGACTCCCTGATGGTTGGTGGTCTTCCTGTCAGGATCACTACAGTATCCCAGGATGACTATGACTACCTTTGAAAACAGTATTTGATGCAGAACACTAAGAATGACTAATAATTTTATATTTAAAGCGTGAAAGTTGTAACACAGTTTTTCTGCTAGTAGACGTAACACAGCACATGCTTAACATCCACTAAAAGTGATGGAGTGCTACATGGAAGAACAGAAATACATTAAACATCAAATTAAGTTTTTCTGTGTTTTCTTCCCAAAGCTATGAGTGACAACTTATGTAACTGTAAGTGTGATACACAAAAACGTTTTGGTTGGTATGGGTTCAAATCAATGGAAGTACACTGACTTTCAGAGGCAAAAGCTGTGAACTTTTGCTGAAGGAGTTAATACTTGGGCCTGCTCTCAGAGGGTATGAGGTTACCAAAGTATTTTTAGCATCTGAAAAGAAAAATGACCAAGACAAAAAGTAAAAATGTTGCGTTTCACCAGAGAAAATGGAAGGACAGAAAAGCTCATGGTTAGTGGAAGAAAATGTATATGTAAATTAGTTTTCTCTTTGGCAGTTGTTTTTGGGTTTTTCCTGTTTTTGTTTGTTTGTTGTGGTTTTTTTAATCCAAATCAAGTTATTTGCAGTTGACCTGCCTGATAGAATAATTAAAAATCTACTCATATTCCTTAGCACACCTTTCTTATGGGTGTCTGTACATTCCAGCTTTCCCCCTCCCCACCCCCACCTCCTATTTTTTTTTTTTTTTTTAACAAAAGTGCTGGCAATTAAACTTACACAATATGCATGTTTGCGATATATGTGTTACTTCTTTGGCAGTTCCACTTGAAATCTGTCTGTATTAAAAGGGTATGAGCTTCCACCTTGTGAATGAGAAATCCTCCATATTAAGTGGGACAACTTCTAAATAATTGCCAGACAATATCTGGTGTCTGGACTTGGTTTCTACCCCTTAAAAAAGGCTATTTCATAAACAGTCTTAAGAATTCAAGGTCTGATACCTTGACAGTGTTCTCATTTTTTTAAAATTAATTCTGGATCTCTTGTTTTAATTGGTTAAGAGAACCAGGCAAACTGAGCTAATTTTCTGCATTTTTTTAAACAGAAGAACAGTTTGCTAAGAAGATCCAAATAAACTGAAAACTTGCTATTTCTGACAGGTGAACGATATAGTTTTACCAGATGTTTTCTTCTGTGATATGTAAGCTATCACTTAAGCATTTGTGGTGTGGTGACAAAAGCTAAATCATCATTGCTTTCTTGAGATCACCATTGTTATTCTGATTTCCAGTAGCACAGCTCTGATCTAGTATTTCGGTAAATACTGGCTTTTGTGAAGCTCTTTCTATCACACCTGTCATATGATTGTTTAATTGTTAAGGAAGAACACTAAAGTAAGATAGTTCCTTGAATGATTTTGCAGGCCTCAGTTTGTTGAGAAAATGAAACTTGGTAGTAAAAGATGGCTGGTTTTGACGTTTTATTGCTGTCTGAATTGTTTTGGGTTCTTTTTGTTGGTATGTTTTTTTTTGTTGTTGTTGTATGTTTCCCACCCACCCACCCCCACCCACCCCTTCTGAGCCAGGATAACGCTAATCTACTGAATTTATTAATGAATTTACCTGAAGGAAAAATACACAGATTTTAAGGAATATGCACACACACGCCAAATAGTCATTGTTTTAGCCAGCACCAACATTTGTATTACTGTTAATTATTTATTATGAAATAAATCACAGGCTTTTGGGATCTCTGCAGATCCTTAGAACTTCCAGGAAAGCCCAAGAGGAATTTACATAAGCCACAGTTTTCTGTTAAATACTGTATATACATTGTGGGTAGTGGTGGTGGTTGTTGGTTATGTTCAGGCAAGCTGGGGTATTCAGGGCCACAACCATCCCCACACAGCATTTCTTCGGAAGTTTTTACTATCAGTTCTCCAGAAAAAGAGGTCAGCTTCACCTAACTCAGCAATAAACTTTTCTGACCCACTTCAAAGGAGACAGTGTTGTCCAGCTTCTTTGAGGACAGCAACTTTTTATATTGTCAGATAATTTCCACACTTCTCCTTCTTTAAGACTTTCTGCCTAAAAGAAAACAGTTCAAAACCCATCTCTCACTTTCTTCTGGCCTAGGAGACTTCTTGAATCTGCCAAGTAGGAGCCTGGCCTTTGGCTTCATTCCCAACACCTGTGCCTGATTATCTTCCAGAGCAAGGAACTGCCATTCTCCTGGGCCTTAAGGGACCTGTTATAAGCCCTGACATACAAACGTTATTGATGTCAGTTCTTCCTCAGTTTGTCTCCACAAGCTCCGAGTAGTAAAAAGTCTGTGGCATGCTGTTAAGTGATATTAATCCATTTAGTAGTATGCAATGTAATTTTCTCAAACTTTTTTCTTCCCTTCTGTTCCAGACTTGTATGGACATATGAACAGCACGATATACGTGTTCTGTGAACTCACCATAACTGTCTGCTAGAGTATGCAATATAGATTGTCTGAATTCTTACACTGCTACAAACAAACCTGGTCTCTGTATTGTGGAGCACTTGCCAGGCCACTGTTCTGCTATCCTTCATTTTACTTTTTACCACCTTCCCTGGTTTTATTAATTGTTCCCATTCTCTATTATCACAAAATATGTTTAGGATAGATCTTCAGAGTTGCAGGGAGGATCTTCTTCAGAACATATTAAAAAAAACCCCAAACCAATAGTAAGAGAACATGTATGTGAGTAAAATACTTTTGTTCTCATCTCATTCATACAGTTCTGCTAGGAAATTTCCAATTTAATGCCCTTAGTGATCAGCTAACCGCCTAAGAATGGTTAGATATTTATTCTTTAGCAAGAAGTGGATTCCCCTGTGTGTTTAACTCTAGGTCAGTTTTGTCAGAAACATATTTTCTTGTAATGCCTTTGGACAAAGGTTTTCAGCCCACTAATGTCTCAACATGGTGTGACAGGAAAAAGGCATGGGAAACAGTTTTCAGGAGCCTTGTGATTTCTTTTTAAGTACTTATTAATGCATCCCTTTGGTCTTCATGTGTATTCTGTAACAGATGAATAATAGTAAAAATATGTTTCTTCAACCTCACAATCTACTCAATTACTATAAATAAATTCAACTATAGAGAAAAAGAATTAATTTTAATGAATAAAATGAATTCCAGCATAACTGCAAATATATGTAATTTTGTGTAAAAAAAAAAAAAAAAAGTGTAAAATAAAAAGAAAAAAACCAGATTCAGTCAATATTTCTGATTAATTACAAAGATAATCAGGATTCTGGAAATGTCACATTTTTTCTTGAAATGTTTGCGTTGCAAAATTTTCTCTAGAAATGTCAATTTCCAATTTGAAACAACTCCATAGAAGGTGGGTGGAAGATATAATTTTTTTTTGACCCATATTAGAACCCGGGATTTCATTTTTCTGAATTTTCCTGCTTCATGCTGTTTCAGAACTGAATTCTTATTTTGGTTTTTTTGGTTGCCACCACTAGATTGGAGGAACTATTGATTGCTCACCTTTAGAAAGGTAACCTATTCTTGGATTAATGATACAGGCATAAGCTTAGTAGGTATTAAAATTACAACTATTTATTATTGGAGGAGATCCGTGTAGAGAATTTATCTTTGTAAGGTGGGAGTCCTGCCACCTGGTAGAGGCATTGCTCATTTCTATCTGCCTTTGAGGCTACATAAGAAAGATCTCGTTGCTTGGAAAACTCTAGAACACACTGTAGTCTTTTTTTTTTAATTATTTTAATATTATTGACAGTTTTACCTCAGCAAAACAAATGAGATTATCTCAAGATTTGTAATATAGCCAGTATTTCCCAACATTTTCTATATAAAATTGGTAACAAACCAAGGAAAACTAGTTAGTTATTTAAAGAAAGATAATGATCAAAATTTAAAGCTTACTGCAATATAATGTAGCAAACATATCCTGCAATAAACCATTTATTTGTACCTTCAAAGTGGACCTAGTCATATAGGCCTGGGAATAGAAACTAATAAATGTTTCACAGCTGCAGAACGGGGCCTCAAATTGTATGTAATGTATGCACACACACACACTCATCTCTCATTATTCCACAGATTTTAAGAATCTGTCAAAATAATCTCTCCTCCCATCACAACAGCTAAATTACTTTTCATAAGCTTTTAAAAATTAAAAAAATTAAGATTAATGCAGGCTGTACTTTAGTATTTGCATGATTATTTGATCAATCTCCCTCTGAGAATGAATATTACAGAATATTTAAAAAATGATTTTACATTAAATGAAATGCCAGAAACGATATATTATATTTTATAACTTGTACCCCCTAAAATCATAATGCTGATTTATTGCTGTGATCTACTATTTAAAGCATGAATGAGAATTATTAAACTCTCATTCCAGAAGGGATTTTTTTATTATTAACAGATGCATTCTGACTGGGGAACCTCAGTCTATCATGAAACATGAATCTTATTTCATCATGCCTTCATTAATTATGTATCTATTGGGATTCAAAGGTGCTCTGTTGTAAGCAGAGAACTTAATTTTTGACTCATGTTGTCATCAGCTTTATACTTGGTTCTGGTCACTTTGTCTTCAGTGACCTGCCCATTTTTATTAGCCCTTTTCCTGTGTCAATAAAGACCAGTCTGCTTCCCTGAGTGTACCGTGATCTCTTTTTCCTCCTATCCTTTTTGCTTCAATAAAAAGCACATTTTTCAAAAATGGGAGGACACTCTTTTTTTCCCCCCCGCATCATTTTTCAACAGCAGAATCATGGCATTTCAATTTTTTTAAGTAAACAAAAAATCCTATTTTTCATACTGACAGCAAAGAGCAGTGATGTGTGAACCTGCAAGTCATATAATGACTTATCTGTGATAATACTTGAAGGAGCCTCCATATATTTTTAAAGCAAGTCAAGATAATTTGTTTTGGCAATGCATCGAAATCCTTGTTTTTCAAGCTGTAATCTGTTAAGTGTCATTTCTATAGCGTGGATCAATCCTTAGAGATTAGAATTATTTTGTAAACTCAGTGAGAAGTTTCACAATAGGTGAAGTAGTTTTAAAATATTAACAGCAGTATCGTCTTTATTTTAGTTTTGGTAATGGCTTCCATTCTAAGATATGTCTTTTTGCTGCAACTTGCATTTGTTGCTATAACTTTACACTGTTGATGAATTTGTATATCAAGCCTGAATTTTGAGTCATGTTATTAAGAAATAGTCTCATAGTTTGGTGACAATCTACAGTACATACTGCTGAAAAACTAATGGTATCTGCCTCAAAATTAAAGACAGAATGATTCAACCATAAAAGGAATTTGAGGAACCAGATAATGTTCTTCTTATTTGAAAGTTTATGAATTTATTTAACAACTTCATTCCCTTTATCTCTCTCAGTGTTTCTCACAAGGGCAAGAATGGGTAAAAACGAAACACTGATTAAATAATCATTCAAATTAAGCTGAAAAGTGCTGGCCAAAGACCCTTGTGGTAAATTAATGTTTAGCTGGTCAATCTGTAACAGTGTTACCCTCTCCACTGTTTTCACAGATCAGTATGAGTTAGGACAGAGGCCTGACTGTCCCCGGTGGCATAACTTTGACGGTTTTACCAGATTTACTCCAGCGCCTAAGTATCAGAGTCTGTCAACTTTTACCTGCAAAGCAAGGCCTTCTTTTGCCTTGGATGAGAAAGTATAGCTTTGCTGAAGGTTTAAATTAAGTTTTTAATGACATTACAACCAACTTAGGCCTTTCTGTCATTTTTAGAAATTAAGCCAGTTTCTAGAATTGGTAGAATATGTTCCCAGTTTTTACAGTGTGCTGTGTTTTGAACACTTCTGGTAAATGCTGTGTATGGATGGACTGTTATTTCTTTTCAGACTCTTTTAAAAGAGAAGGTGAGCACCTCAGTTAATGTAATTTCTGCTCACTCATGCGATGTCCTGGGAGGCAAAGCAACCCATTACTACATATCTCCCCTCTTAACAGAGGGTGCTAACTGATGGGTAGGGAAGTTCAAGATGACTGACTAGATATTCACTGCATCCCACATGAGCATATATACGTCCTCACATGACAGAAAGCCAAGCTTAACAAATAAATCAGTTCCATAACGCTGGAGATAATTTTGAGGCAAGTATCTTGTAGTCAATTTCCTCCTTAGCCATAACTAAGACTCGTTATTAAGTGCAAATTGAGAGACAGAGATTTAATAAAGTTTGAATCTCCTCAATACATCAGTGTTTTCTGAAAATAAAAATGGACTGGATTTGGACTGGACATCAATTTTGACCAAAGGTCTGAGGGCTAGAACTGAAACAGAAATGGCCTGAAAACACACATGACATTCACTCTACACCTAGCCAACTAGCAAAAAAAAAAAAAAAATTCTAAGGATTAAAATAAATTGTGATGAAAAACCTTCTTATTGGAGTAGCTGTTAGTTATTAAAGATGCTTAGAACACAGGAAGTAAGGAAGCCATTGAGGTTCCCATTTAAGACTTAGCTAGGTCTCTGGCACCCTGATCTTGCCTGCTTTTGCTCGTGGAGTACTTTGTATGCTTACTTGATAGCAGAGCTGTGGAGGGATTTGATGCCACCAAATGTCATGCCTTGGCTTTGAGGGGGGCAGTCGATATTAGAGATTTAAGAAGGAATGATATAGATTACTTAGAATTTAGCACTAGTCAGGGAGACAGGGAGGAGAGAGACAGCATGAATAATACCCTGGCTCTCAAAATGTCCAAACAAACAGAAAAATAGTTCAGGAATGACTGCTGTGAATTATAGCACATGGAGAAGCTAAGATTTCTGAGGCAGATGATCCTACACAGTTCTATGTCAATGCAGCTGTCATCAGATGTTCTTTCTTTATGAAAAGTGTGTCACCTGAGAAAGAGAAATTCATGTCATGGCAGTTTCGAGGTTGCCTTGGTAAAGAAGGATTGTGCTTGTCTGAACTAATATGAGGGAGCGGTGCATCTGCAGCACAGCTTGGACTATGTGCCCTGCAGGTTGTGGTTATCAGCAGTGGTACCCTGAGAGCGGTCAAAAGCCAAGAGCCCTCAGCTGACTTCATGTGCAAAACCTCTTCACACTTTGTTTTTTATAAATGTGTAGGCAGTAAACCATGATTTTATTAATAGCTGTGCTTATAGATAAGTGAGGCAGATGACAGTTAAAGGAAGCAGTGTGAATACAAGGATACCTAAAATAACATGCCCTAGTAGGGCAGTCAGAAAATCCTCACCTGAGACAATTATTACAGAGTTACAGGAGAACAATTGTGCATTTTTAAGGAGGTTATTTAAGCACACGTTAATACCTATTTCATTCTAGATATAAATAGTCTAAAAGACTAGTAACTTCTCTGTTCTTTCACAACCAAAATATATCTGAATTATTAGGGACAGATGGTTTCTGTGGTGAGCTTTGGTAGCCAAGACTTTAACCAAAATGGGAAAGGAACCTGGGAAGGGAACTGGTAACTGTACTAACCTGCATGGAGAGGCAGGATCTTCAGGTCAGCTGTTTACTGGCTTCCATATATGGCAAATTTACATGCCAAATACATCATTTCCCAATAATACAAAGCTGGAAGTTAATTCAGAGAAAGCACTAAAAATCTTGACAGGTCGGTTTGTGATTCTTACATTCAGTTCGCTATGGACACTGTTACCTTTCCTAAGTACCTGGAGGATCTAGGCAATATAGTAGAGACTAGGTGCTAGTCTTTTTTTCAGATGACATGTGCCATAAGAGCTGTTGGAAATGCTACCAGATAACCTGTAGTAATAATTTTGGCCTAATTATACAAAGTTTGTGGGACCCTGTGCTTCTTTTCTATAGTCAGGATTTACACACACAAACAAAAGTGCACACAAACTTCATACATTCATGTGAAGGAACTGTGCAGCATATACTTGAAATAGTGCAATAAATGCTTTAAGTGGATTGACAAGGATTAATACAAAAGCCTATGAACAGCAACTACTCTTTTTAAAACTAGTATTACACCTGATTCATTTACATAGGAGTTTTCTGCATTTGTATCCATCTTTTTCACTTTAAGGACCTTTATAAGAACTTTTGTTTTTCCAGGTACCAAACAACAGCACGTTTTTCTTTGAGTTGGACATGTAAAAGCTTTTTAAAGAGGCACACACACACCCCACCCCCCCAAACAAAACAAAACAACCAAACCAAAATCCTCAGCATTGCATCCATTAGGTGAATAACTACGAACAGGTTTCACTTAAAAAAAACCAGAAAAACACTATGCATCCTCCTCTTTCTTTATTTCTGTTACACAAACAGCTTGCTTTATTCGTTCCATCCTTTCCAAGATGCATCAGTGAACAGAGAAAGAACTCAACATTTTTAATGCAAAAAAACCTGGCGTTTTTTAGATAGTGTGTTACTGTCCTATGCTGTACAATGTGTGTTTATACTCCACTGTTAATGTAACATGACACACTTAAAGTTACTAATAATAGATTTAAAAGCTCTAAGTAAGAACTCTCTTTCTGGTGAGTGAAAACAAGGAAAGGAGTTAAAAAATAATTAAAAGCAAGTATTTACTATGTGCAAGGCATACCTCTTGATATTATCACCATCTATTGCAAGACAGTAGCAAAATTACATAAGTATGTGATCCTGAATACAACAGAACAGAATAGGATAGAAACAGTCAATATATGACTTTTTAACGTATAAAGTTATTATAAAGATTATTTGTCTTTATGGTGTGTCTTTCATTGTACCACATTTCAGGTAGGGATGCATTTATGTGGCACCTGCCACAAGATATTAAGGGAAACACAAAGAAGTCAAGTCCCATTATCTATATTGTGTCATCAGGCCTTTCATGACTAATTCACATAATGAAAAAATTTATTAGATGGGCCTTCAGTTATGAGATCATCCAGAATAATTAATTTTAATACACTTAGCAGCATTAAACATTATGGGATGTGTTGGATGGAAATGAGAATCTTTCCTTCCTGAAGTATCCACTTCAGTGTGTCCTTTTGAAGCACAGGCCACTGACAAATTATACCTTCCTTGCACACCCCTTCCCATTCCTTTACCCTTACATTTCTGTGTTTATTTTTTTTTATGAGAAGAAGATTGCTTTCCATAACTAAGCTGGCCTTGAAATGACCCTTGAGGTAAAGTTTGTTGGCAAGTCCTTGTGCTCAGATTCTGTGGGCCACTTAAACACAAACAGAAACAGAGGGCTTACCTCAGGGAATCTGTTATTCTTTTTTCTCTCTTCCTCTTAATAGGCTGAAGAGCTGAAGTCATCATTCATTAGGTCTGGGAGAAGGTGAGAAAAAAGAAATAGTTTCTCTACACACTGTCCTTAATGCACTCTATCTAGTTAGAGATGCTTTAAATGTGTGACAGTCCTTAGTCCACAAGGGAAGCAAATAGCCATCCATCAAATGCAAAGTTAGATTACATTCCTAACTCCTACCAGAAGAACCTACCACCACTACTTACATCTTTCCCTCTTTCTATCAATAAAGATGTCACTTGGGAAAGAAAGCAATTTAAATAGTCTCAATTCTGATGCTAATGGAGGATGCTGCTTACTGGAGATTGAACTCCAAAAAGAAAAAGAAGGGGGTGAGAACAGAGCATGCTGTTGTATCAGAGCATTTGTCTATGTGACAAAAAACACCAATAATTTAGGTGGGAGATAAATTATAATTACAGCAAAGTAGAATCAAAGCTAATTTTTAGGCTGCTGTCTCCCTTAGATTACAGAAAAAGACTACTTTTTAAAAGCTGAATTTTTGGTCAAGGTTTTCTGATAGAGGCTGTATAAAAGATGGTAAAATACAATGTTGCATGTGAAAGAAAAGCAGGAAGGGAAGGAGAAAAACAGTACACTGCCAAAACCCTGTTAGACAATCAGATGGCTACATCCTGCATTTATAACATCACTTTTTATGAGAAGAATTTACACATGGCTGGACAAAGGCTGGTTTCAGTATAGCCTCAGGTCAAAGAAATTTCAGACATGATGGACTTCAGCAGGGACATCTTATCCCTATGGAAATTAGTTCATGAATGGAATGTCAGGGAATTTTGTTTGTTCATTTCTTGCTTGAATTGCCAGCAAATTAATCCAAATAAAAACAGCTAGTGAGGAATGTTCAACAATTTTAACATATTTTTTAGATGTTTATTTCAATTCATTGTAATAAGTGCAGAGAAAGGATTTTAGTTTCAAAATGCAGTTACATTTTGAAACTAAAAAATATTTGGTTAAATGGTTGATTTGACAACAGCTGTTTTATAGTGGTGCAATACACACTGACAATCTCCATCAAAAATGTCATAATCAGATGGTTAAGGATGATATCATAAAATCTTTGATAAAACACGCAAAACCAAAGGACTGTAAAAGTTGACATGTTAGAGTCTGCCTACTGACGCATGGTAACTTTACATGTGTAGTGATAATGGGATTTACATCTGTGAATTCTCCACACTGTACAATGTTATCAAAAGAAGATATAAATCAAACAATCCTTAGATATCTTTTGGAATACTATAAGAGCTCTCAAATGTGAAGAATAGGTAAAAATAAAAAGTGCTTTTTATTATGGAATATACACATGGAACAACATTACAAAAAATAATTTGGAAAAATAAGAAGCTATACAGACATATTCCGTGATACTCTTTGTTTGTTTATTTTGATTAATAATCACATTGTACAACAAATATAGTGTTAAAGTAGCCTAGCTGCCTCTTTACAATATCCTTCATTCTAACTTCTCTGAAACAACATGTAAGTGAGAATCCAGGGGTGAACTAGACCAAATAATACTTGGATTTGAAAGACACTTTTTTTTTTTTTTTTTTTTTTAATAGGAGAAGAATATTGTTTGAATATTCCTTAAAAATTTGAGATTAGTGTCAGCTAATGCAAGGTACAATGAAATAAAACTTAAAGTAGTGAAATATCATTTCAGGTCTTACAACTATACTCAGTAACTATGATATCAGCTTTTTGTGAAGTTTGATCTTTTTTATACAGAGATTCCTGAATTCATGCCAAAGTACTAGGGTCTTGCTCTAGCCTTGTCAGCATGGTATTGTCTTCATGTCTGTTAGCCCTGCCTTGGGGACATAAGTAAGTATTTCTGCAACATGAAGATATTACCAGAAGTTTCTCTTTAATATATATGTGAGTAATAGAATTCTGTTTCGCTACTTAAACCTAGGTTAGGTTGAACTGAAATATCTTTCTTTTTCTTTCATCATTTCCCCCGTCACTCTCCCCTCCCAAATGCTGTTCACCTGAAAATTTTATCTCAATTAGTAAGTTTTCATATTACTTTAATTTCTAAACAGTATTTTGAACAGTGTTTAAATAATAAATAAATAAAAAAGCAACCAACCCACCATTCTGAAATAGAGAATTAATATTTTTGGTTTAGAAATTATCAAAATTAAAAGTTAGGGACTTCCAGGTTGCTCAAAGCCCCAACAACCTGACCTTGAACATATCCAACAATGAGGCATTTACAGCTTCTCTGGACAACATGTTCCTGTGTCTCACCACTCATCATAAAGCATTTCTTCCTTACGTCCAGTCTAAATCTACTGTAATTCAGTTTAAAACTGTTGCCCTTTGTCTTGCCACTACAGGCACTGTTAAAAAGCCTCTCTGCACCTTTCTTATAAGCCCCCTTAGAATGTTTAGTTTATATATATACACACATACATAAGTACATATATGTATATAAACTGAACATATATATTTTATATTAATGTCCTTAGTTATCACAATCCTTTAAAATGTTTCACTTCTTTCCAGTGCTTGCTCTGGTTTTCCACTGAAAGCATTTGACCAGGTTCCTGAACTTTTGAACTATCTTTTGTTTTGTTTTGGTTTTGTTTTTTTTTATATTTACTATTTGCTGAAACACATTTTCTTATTCCCACAGTGACGTTATTTACGTTTCATGTGATCAAGTGCTTGTGTCTGTTCTTTTTGTTTTATACAAACTCTTTTCAGTCTCAGAGAAATGTTTTTCCAAAACTCCTTTAATCATACTAGGTGAAGAAGGCTTCAGCTCTCTCTTCCTTTTACTACCTGAAAGTTCATTAACTTCATTCAAGTCTCAGCCTAGATGAGGTCTCAAGGGGAATAGGAGGAGTCACACAAGGCCCCATGTAAGGCAATGACTGTTTCAGAAAGCAGGACGCTTTTCTGTCTTCACTGCGTTCTAAGAATGTTCTTTTTCAGCTGGGTTGTCAGTGTCTCAACTGACACCAGCACTAGGATTTGCCACTAGATTTTTTGTTGATCTATTGTGATAGTTTATTTGGCAACCAGATCTGAAGATCCATCTTTTAAGAAGGTTTCAGCATTCTTTCTTGTTTGTTCTGAAGTTTGATAGCATGATATTCTTAGCAATTAATCTTGGTAATTAAAATCCTAGTGTCACAGTCTCCTCTCTGATAAGGTTTTTTTTTCCTTTAAATTCATATGTTTTGTCCGTCTCTCCTGTTACACAAGAGTTATACTTTATGAGCTCGGAAAGAATAGCAGTATTTCAGGCTGAAATTCATTGTTACGCAAGGCTGTCTATCACATTCTCTGCCATTAAACCTGTGTATTAAGCCAAATGGGAATATACAGTATCAAGAATTATGGCATTTTAGAAAGTAATTATCTTTTCCTTTTACACAGAAAAGTATGCACAGAAAAGAAGCCATTGGAAGCTGTTCTTGGGAAATTTACTTTTTTTTCCATTGTCAGATGAGGAATGCATGGAAAAGTTGATATCTCCTTGCTAAGTGCATTTGTTGTGACAACATTCTGACATTTATGGCAAAGACCAGCACAAGTATTCACCATAACATTACCAAAGTATGTTCGCTTCTAAAAGAAAATACAAAATTTTGAAGACAGTTTCTAGCATAGAGTAAACTTGGCCTAATTCCACTGCAGTGAGATTGTGTTTACTAGAAAAAGACAATAAAAAATACAAAACCGCGCAACCAACTAAAATAAATAGAACCACAAAGGAACAAAAGAAAAAAAAAAAAAAAAAAGGATGTAAAATGCTAAAGGAGAAAACCATGAAAAATATGTCTGTACCACTCATCTTAGTTGACCTTTCTGAAATGGTAAAGCATAAAATGCTTTAACGCATAAAAAAGATATCAAGGCATTTTTCAAAAGAGTCACTACAAACACATTTTAAGGTTAAGTGGAAGAGGGCAATGACCAGCAAGATTGCAGCAAGAAATGTATTTTATGTGTTTAATTGTGCAACTGTAGCATGGGGTCTAGAAGCCCCTGAAATCCCAAAGCCATTTTAATAACAAATTGGAAGGGCTTATGGGTGAAATACTGTATAACAAATACATTAAAACCACACAAACAAAGCCATGTGTATTTTCAAAACATAAGCACAGTAATGCAAAGACCACAGATCTAGAACAGCTCTGCAATTAAATATTGTTCCACTCATTCCCTTACACTAAAAAAAGAGATCTTTTCTATAGGCTAAATTAATGTCTCATTAATAAAATAGCCACCTGAAACACATATTTGGTGTTAACTGAAGACTGGCTGATGAGGCTGTGTGGTTAGATACATTATCCACACAGAAGGGAAAACCCAGGTGATTTAAACAGCAAAATAAACACCTGCAGTAGTGAAACACCGCATGTTCAGAGCCTAAAAGCAATCTGCCATGTCAGTGACATTCCAGCTGAATTGAAGTCAGGGTTAGACTCACACAACCTCATCCCAGCTACTCTGACACAGAAATCTGGCTGCAATCACATGGAAGCATGCTTTCTCATAAGACCCTCTAGTTGACCAAGACTGAAAATATTCTGTAAAGTGTGATCCAAATTTGTCTGTTTGTTCGGGGTTTTTTTTGTTTGTGGGGGGTTTTTTGTTTTGTTTTGTTTGTTTGTTTTTTATGAACTTGAAACTCAGATCAGCTTTTCTGGAAGGTTCTTTTTGATTTGGGAACTTGCCAAAGACAGCAGATCCTAACTTCCAGGCAACATAGGCCCACTTACAGTTTTGCATCCAAACTCTAAAATATTTATAGCTACATTGGGTGTAGGTGCCACGGTGCTGCCAGCAGTGGAGGACCCAGGGGCTGCCCCCATGATGGACAGCCAGTTCCAGCCAGCTCCAGCGGACCCACCACAAGACACAGATGAGCCCATCAGTCAAGATGGTGAAGCATCTGTAGAAGTGGATTTAAGAGAGGACAAAATAGTGAACAGGCAGTGAGGAGAAAGGAAAAAAGTGTAAGAAACAGCCCTGCGAGCACCAAACTGAGAGTCGGAGGAAGGGAGGAGGTACTCCAGGCACCAGAGCTGAGATTTTCCAGCAGCCCATGGAAGAGAAATCGGTAGAGGAGTTATTCCTCTGCTGCCCACGGAGAGGACCACAGTGGAGCAGATATCCACATTGCAGCCCACACAGGACTCCACGCCAGAGCAGATGAGTATTCCCTGAAGGAGATGCATCCCATGTAGAGCCCACACTGGACAATGTTTATCCTGAAGGACTGCAGCCCATGGGAAGAACCCACGGTGGAGCAGGAGAAGGTGTGAGGGGGAAGGAGCAGCAGAGAGGAGCTGTTATGGACTGACCACAACCCCCATTCCCCATCCCCCTGCACTGATCTTGTAGGGGGCAGAAGGTAGAAGATTTGGGAATGGAAGAGTGAAGTTGAACCTGGGAAGAAGTGGGGGTCAGGAATGGGGAGTTGTTTTAGTTTTGTGTTTGTTTTTCATGATCCTACTCTATTTTAATTGGCAATAAGTTATTTAATTTTGCCCAACTCAAGTCTGTTTTGGCTGTGACAGTAATTTGTGAGTGATCTCTCTGTTCCTATTTCAGCCCATGAGCTTTTCCCTCTTACTTTCTCTTCCCTGCCCTGTTGAAGAGGGGGAGTGAGATATTAGCATTTAAACTGAGTCTAAGTTTTGGAGGAAACTCGTGTTGGTGTTTCACCTGATCTGGACTGCCATTGAAGAACAACAGGGATGTTTATTCTTGGCTGTTTAAAAAAATAAAATAAAAAAAAAGAGTCACATCAAAAATCAGAAAATTACTTTTTTTTACCTCCATACTGTGGAAAGGAAAAAAAGGTCCAAAGATTATGTTTATTATAATTATATATCTTTCAAACTTCACCAGAAACACTGCTCAAAACATACACACATATTGCAGCTTACTTGTTTAGTTTTGTCTGCAAATTTAGCCCTGCTGAATGGAGCAAAACTTCTTACTCCACACCTACACATTATTATGTCTAATTTTATTCTTCGTTTATCCTCTTCCTTCTTGTATATTAACAGAAAATCAGTTTAAACACCAAAAATAACGTTGAGGATATCCTATTTTGGCAGCACTCAGATGGTCTGCAAGTGCAAGGGGAAAAACTGCTGGAATGGGTGTCTTGAACATGATCTCCAAACCTGTCCTGAAGAAAAGACCTAGCCTCTGGATAGAGTAACAACACTGAGTGCTTTTGGCAGTTCCTGCCTATGATTCCACACTCCGCTGTTAGGGAGTAGACACTCTTCCCTGACTAGTATAGCTGAATCTAGTAAGTAATTTTGGATTGAATTAGTTTCTGTGACAAACAAAACAGACTTTACAGTAGGCAAATTGAATTTCTCTGGTTCAGTGACCACTGTGGCACTGCTCCTCTCAAGAAGATTTTCACATTATTGAGGGTTGGTAGGTTTCCTTGTAAATAGCAACAGGCAGCACATACTGCAACACAACTGATTCCTTGTCTGCTGTCATTAAAAAAAATACCTAAACTTCTGTCTGCATCTACTGAGTCACTTACACATGTGCGTATGCACACCCACGTGCAGATACAGAAAACAAAATGCAAACATCTGCATAAAATGTTATTTTTGTTTTACCGGAGACTGTATTTGACATAGCCAGAAAATTCACTTAATGGCTTTCCTGGAGAGACTTAGTGTCAGCATCTAGTATTACAGAATGCGATGTGTTTTTAAGGGAGTGAAAAGGCAGAACTGTTTGCTTATCTTAAATACAATTATGAATGGGGAAATGGCCCTGTGTGCCTTGATTCAATTAGGTTAGAGGCTAGTGCCAGCCATAATGTGGAAGGAAAGACAGGAACCTCCATTTTTAACTTACCACTAACATGTAATCTTGCATTACTGGTATCGCACATTTTCCCTATAGCTAGCATTGAACACAGCCTCCAAATATTTTCTTTATTTTACTAGACTAATATAGCATAATTTTTTTTTTTATTTAAAATTATTTAGGCAGTGCTTATAGAATCATTAACATGTACAAGAAATAAAGTCATACTTTTCAAATCTTTCAATTTACAGTGCAGATTTTCCCAATTACTGTTTATTTTTCTAAAGTCCATGTTTATTCTCTCGCAAGACAAGGGAAATTGTAACATTCCTGTTATTTTCATAGATATTTTTCACTCCCTTAAGTGGGAGGGTTTTTTTATATATAGTTTTTACTTTCTTTTTTACTGTGGATCTTAACAAATCATCACCACAGGATACAGAGATGCAGAACACGCAAGTGAATAAGCATTTTTATTGTTATAAATAGTCAAGAAACAGTATCATTTCAAAGTGAGGCAGACACAGAATACTTTCAGAGCTGGTCCCAAATCACCATCAGCAATATGGATATCTGATGAAGTAATACTCCACTGTAGTTTTGAAAGACATTCAAAGGACAGAATAGAGCTCCAGAACAATATACGAAAACAAGTCTAACAGAAAGATGCATTTTTGTTACTTCTCGTATTAATCCATTATTTAGAGCTCTCCTGCTTCAAGTCATCATTGCAGCAGAAATACCTCTTGGATGAGGTAGTGTACATAAAGCCCTCTAGAGAGCTAGTTATTACTGGGGCCAGCAAAAAGCTACTTTTTCATTATTGTCTGGGGTTAAGAGGCTGGTTTATGAGGTGGTGAAATAACCAGGAAAGTCTTAAATACTTAAAAAACAAAATGACACAAATGTTTTCTGGAAGCAAAGAAAGCATAGGAATATTATCCTGGCAAACATTTCAGCTCCTGTCTTTCAGAAATCAACACTTAAGTGAATCATCTGGAACATAAAAACACATACAGACACACACACACACATTTGAAAAGTCTTTTAACTATAGAAAAAAAGATTAAGTTTTTATTTCAGAAAAAAGGATTACTTTGAGAACTCCAATTCTGAGCAATCCTAGAGAAGTATAATATCCTATTTCAGTTGCTTTTCATAAAAATTGATGTTAGGTTATTATGATAAAAAAAATTAAAAGCTGCAGCTAAAATTTTTCATTGATTCAAACTTATTTTTGCATATTGTTACTAAAAAAAAGTTGCCATATTTTTTTTGTGTCAAAGACCTTTGCCTTTGTTTTTTCTTTGTCTTTTCCTTTATCAGGCAAAGGGGTAACCTCTAGTCTTTGAGACTGTTTTCCTTTCCTGTTAAGGTCTAACTTGCCCCATTAGTGCATGGAAGAATGAAGATGAGTCTTAAGCAGAGAGATCTTTATGAGACAGAATCTGTAATTCTGTATATATGAAGACTATTAAATAAACTATACAAATTAGGTAGATTATATAGAAAATATTAGATATTAAATGAGTACACTTTGGTCCATTCTAATTTACAGTGTCATCACCAAAGTTGTCATTGTACAGCTTCATATGGTAATGAGCTAAGTCACTTGTATTTTTGATTGAGGTTTATTGCCTACATATTTATACAAAAAAATCCTAAGCAGTTGCAAACTTCCATTGTTTCCTTTGAATTTTTTATTGTGGTGTTGATAAAAAGTGTTTAGGCACAAAGTTCCCATTACCTACTTTTGGGTTCCCATGAGATGGCTTTCCTACTACCACTTCATCCAAAGAGGAATTTGAAGTGATTCCAATTCTTTTTATTTCTGTAAGACAACCAGAAACTAAAAAGGAAATTCCAGCTCTTTACCATTTGGATAATTAACAATTTGTGGAGTAAACATTTGTAATAGTTTTCATGTACTTATTCCTACTTTTGCAATGTAGAAAGTAACAGCAAGAGATTCCTAAAAGTTTTCCAGAGCTGTTATCTTTTTTAAAAAACTCTAAATCTGCTTTTAGTAATTGTTATTTCTCTATTAAAGACACATACAGGATACTTAGATACCAAGGTGGTGGCCACATTTTCTAATGTTATTAAAACAAACAAACAAAAGGAATCAAAGTGAAAAAAGTAGGTAGAATAGCAACAAATTAATAAATCAGCTTTTTAAAAATTAGCTTAAGACAAATACAGCATCTATTTCTTTGAAGTTGTTACTGATGACTGGATACAATAATTTCCCATGGTAAAATCTCAGTGACCTAAGTCCCAGTGAAATGGGATCTGATGTTTAAACAACCTCTGAGTTTGAATGTAAATATTACATTTTCAAGCTTTTCCAGATCAGCGAGTCTGTGAATTTTTACACTAGAAAACACTGTGTAGGCAGTATTCAAAGCTTGATAGTTTAATTTCTCTTACCTATGCAACCTCATAGTCCATAAAATTATTCACTTGTTGTGGTTTGAGAACTCTGGGTAAGGGTGTTCAAGGCTTTTTTTTGCTCATTTGCCTCCTCCTTTTCTTCAACCTTTCTTTCACTTCAGGAATTTTCCTTCACTGTATAGTATACTATCACAAGATAATCTTCAGCTGATTGTCTCTTCAACTACAGACATCTCTCTAGTTGGTGGTCCCTCTCTTTCACCTCTCACTCTGATGAAATACCTTCTACACTTGTGTCCCAGGACTCTTCGTTCCTGCTTCTGTCTTTGCTGTTATCGCAGTTTTGTTCCAAACTCTTCACTGTCCATATGTGTAATTTCTTGGCCTCAACAGACCTTTACATTGGCAAATATCTCATCTTCTGACAATGCAGTTTCTCAGTCATTATAACACGTTTTACTTTACTATTCTAAACATTTGCTACAAGTTTCTTCTGTCATGATTACCACATTTGGAAGTGTGAAAGAAATCACACTGCTTGAGAGGCAGTTTCTTCTATGACCAGAGAAATAGTCCATCGGTGGCTGCATGATTGCTTGACCAAGATGAAACAGTGGTTGCAATTGTTCTCTAAGCTTTATGATTCTATTGCTTGCCAGACTATGCAATTCAGCAGTATAAATAGAAGGATTATGCAACAGCCAATTTTTTATGACTATAAAAATCAATAAACAACAAATTTAAAAAAAATGAAATAGAGCTATTGATGTTAATGGTGTTTCTGAACCAGCTATGCATAATCTGGCACAGTAGATAACTGAGAGATTGTTTAAATAATTATTCATAGTCTTGTGTGCTTATCTTAACTCTGTTTAAGATCATCCAACGATAATGTTAACTTACACAACTTTTAGACTGACTGATCACCTTATCAAGAAAATACATTCTGATTTCTTTCAGGAGTGGAGTGTAACAAACACAGTTCTAGAGTTCTCATTAACATTTTATTCATATAGCTTTAGCACAAGCATATATTAACGGTAATCATACACAACTGCAGTGGTATTTGGGAAATTACTGTCAGGGTGTGCAGTATTCTTTTGGATGGTTAAGTATACAGAGAGTATTAAGACACAAACTAGTCCTTGTTCAGAAATGAATTTACAGCATAGCCTTCTTTTCATTCTGTTGTAATGGGTATTAGTTTTGTTAGATTGCATTATCCTAATGCCACACACGCTGAGGGTATAGATAGGCGTATTGATGGAATCCCTGGAGCAATATAAATTCTTCTGTTGTGATAATGTTACCATTAGTCTTGATTGCATTTGCTGAGGGTGAGATACTGGTTACAGGTTGCTTTGGGCATTTTTCTTTGTTGATTTACATTTTTCCTCTTAATATTGTCCTAGTGTCTTTCCTTTTCTTTTTTTTTTTTTTTTTTTTTTTCCCCTTTTCTTCCCTTTAATTTCCTTGCCCTTTCCCTTCTTTTTTTTTTTCTTTTCTTTTTTTTTTTCTTTTTAATCAGATTTCTATTCTATTACATGGTGTCTGTTTTATTTGCCATGGTAATAATCACTTCTATGTTTTCTTTGTGCCAGTTTAACATTCTGCTACTGATGAACATTTTCAGCATATTTCCTGGAGCTCATGTCACAAATATAAGAATACTTCCTGGTTTTGTCTCTTAAATATTCTTTTCCCCTTGTTAGTGGTTTTGCTATCTCAATTTCAGTTGCAATTACAAGTTTTCCCAGCTGGGAGTTTGTTTTGGTTTACTTGGTTTCTGTGACACACTGATTTATTTGGAAATGTAGTTCAAATTGTTTTGTCTCTATATTTTGCACCCCATTTCCACACAGCATTAATAATGACTTTGTGAGTATTTTTCTGTTCAGAGTTTTGAAGAAAAACCAGTGCTACTCTGTGACCTGTTACATCATTGAAAAAGAGACTTCCAAATGGGCTGTAGAGTGAAGTGTCAATGCCTATAATGACCTGAAGCCTGAAAGCTAGAGAAAGATGCTGCAGCTCTCATTGTGTGGTAGAGAAAAAAGCTCTTCTAGTGTTGGTGATAAATATAGGTCTAAAGAACCAAAAGTGTCTGTTTAGTTTTGACTTTTGCCTGGGTCATACTTTTTAATGACATTGTAATTAAAAGCTGTTCTGGTGGTGTGAGCTTCTTATGGAATAATGTTGAGTGTATACCAACAGCTTTGGCTGAGTCTAGTAAACTTTGCATTTGGTGGGCCTTACTCAATTAAGGGCTACATTATCAGAGTTTTGAACAGCTGTTCATTAGTATGCACATGCACTTTTCTATGAAGAGGCTTAGAGCTTACTAGTATGACAGAAAGAGGCCCATGAAAGAAAGTGCGGGGGTTTCTTTATTTTTTCAGGGAATACCAGTTGGCAAACACTCTTTGAAAAAGTACTACCTGTGGCTCGTGATTTCAAGTCTTCAATGTAAATGTGAATTTTCCTCTTTAATTATGGTTGATTAAATAGGAACTTTCCTATTATATTTGATGATTGGGCAGATGAAATGTGACTTGTGTAGATGGATATGATGTGAACACTTGTGGTATACTTATTTAAGATTCCATTCCCGTGCATGTTTGAAAGTCTGGTCTTGCAAGCAAGGCCTGTTCTGAAAAACAGTGGAAATTTTTCAAAAAAATTCACTGAATTTGGAGAAGGTACCTAAATCAATTACAGTAAATAATTTATTAACAAAACTTCATAAAGAAAATGGTCATAGAAAGCAGGATAGAAAGGAGTATAAATATAGGTAATGCCAGCTAATTAAAAGTATGAACTATATGGTAATTGATTTATTTATCCAGCTCTGGTCTATGTTTTAGAGTTCTGCTAAATTGTGGAATTTCAATCAATAGTGTCAAATGTAGGCTTTAATAATCAGCATTAAAATTCAGCAGAATCAAATATAGCTGTTCAATAACAAGAATAGTAGCAAAGATGCTTATAAATGTCCAAATATTTCTGACATTTTTTCCCCCATCCATTCATCTTACTGTTGATTTCTAGAAGCTGTGCCACACACCCTTTCAATACTGTAGTTGCCCTCCTTTCTAAGTATCACATGACAAACACACAATTATAAATCAATTGTGTCTGAATTAAATTTCAGATGCTCATTAGGACTGAAAGGATGACTCTGTGTCCTGGTTCCAGCTGGGGTGCAGTTAACTTCCTTCTCGGCAGCAGGTGCTGTGCGAGCAATGCTGACAGCACACGGGTGGGTTTGGCTGCGCCCGGGTGGTGTCTATCCTCAGTCAGGGACTTCTCAGTGTCTCAGGCCCGGCCAGCGAGAGGGCTGGGGGGGCACGGGGAGCTGGGAGGGGACACAGCCGGGACAGCTGGCCTGGGCTGCCCGAAGGGATATTCCACACCATGGGATGTCGTGCTGAGTATATATACTGGGGGAAGAAGGAGGATGAGTGGGGACGTCTGGCATTATGGCGTTTGTCTTTCCGAGTAACTGTTACGTGTGATGGAGCCCGGTTGTCCTGGGGATGTCTGAGCACCTGCCTGACCATGGGAAGTAGTGAATGAATCCCTTGTTTTGCTTTGCTTGCACATGCGGCTTTTACTTTACCTATAATACTGTCTTTATCTCAACCCTGGAGTTTTACATTCCTTCCTGATCCTCGTCCCCATCCATCTGGGTGAGGGGGAGTGAGTGAGCGGCTGCGTGGGGCTTGGTTGCCAGCTGAGATTAAATCACAACACTGTCATTTATTTATTTATTTATTTTTTAAAAAAAGAGTTTTCTATTTCTTTTAATACTATAATAATAGTAATATTTCAGGCTGTTTATCAGCATAAACACAGGAAGTGAAACTTGAGCTTTTTATAAACAATACAAGATTGTGTATGTACAGTGAAAGACAATCAATATTTCAGGCTTACCCTTGCATTACTGAATTCAGTTGCCATTTTGTTTATGATTTCAAGAAAACCAGAATTAGTTGACTGTCTAATTTTAAAAGAAGGTATGATACATCTTTTGAAACAATCACCAAATGATGAACTGAGTGAGTATTGATGTATAAAGCAGAAGAATTTACAAAGGTACATCTAGGATAAACTTACTTAGACACTGAATTTAAGAATCTGCTATTGCAGGCAACTAGACAGTGTTTCTCTCCCTTAGCTCTATTTTTAAAGTAGCTAGACTTTTTTCCTCTTTTGCTGTAATTGAAAGGCTGGTCCTTAAGCTTAGTCTTCCAATGGTTAGAAACTTTCATCTAATTTCATTTCTAAATTTATTCCTGCCAGTTTTATACCCACGTGCTCTTGTGCCAGCACTGTCCTTTGGCTTAATTGGTTTTCTTTCTTTATATGGTGTTTACCCCTTGGTTTATCTATAGCAAGTCATCCTATCCCAATTCTGTCTTTTTTTTTCTAGTCTCTTGAAGCTATAGTCTTTTTGTCTCCCCTTGGAAAATAATCAGGGCAAACCAATGTTAGATATGATATAAACATAGGTTTTGAACTTCAACATTAGAATGCTGTGTATGGACATCTGAGCAATATCATCAGTAGTGCTTTTTTACTCAACAGATCAATAGATTGGCTTGGTAAGATGAACCTGTATGGATGGTAGCAGAGAGTGAGCTAGTCAGGTGGACTGTTACATCAAGTAACATGTAATAATAACATGATTGTTACTAAGACAATCAGAAACATATCACAATACTAGTGTGAAATCTATGGCTGTTACAAAGAAACTGTTGTGCATTATTGTTACTTTAAAAAAATATTTTGGAAAATTGTGCTATTGAAGGCATAGCTTTACGGCACAAATTATATATGCCAAACTGTGCCATTTGTTACATGAACATGACTAGAGTTGAAGCCTGGATATATCTGAGAGAAGAATTAAGTGTTATTCCCTCAATTCTTCAAGTTCCCCTGAGAAAATATATTTCATTATTTGTTGTTACAAATTATTTATGGTGACAGAAGGGTAGGCATATTTTGCATGTGTCATATTTGTAAAATATATTTAGAAAATACATGCATACATGCATGTATTTTATATTTATATGTTTTCCATAAATAACTTTTATAGTTCCTTATTGTAGGGGTGTTTTGGGGTTTTGTTTGTTTTTAGCAGGTGGGAAAGAATAATATCAGAACAAAAGATTAAATAAATAATAATTTAAAAAATCTGCTTTGCCCCCTATAGGACAGCTACAATAAACACAGCGATGGCTTCAGAGTTGAATTCAAATTGATGACATGTTTGTTTTTCAAAGCTTTAGGGACTGTAAAGTTAAATGTTCAAATCTTTCTATTTTGGTTTACTTGTGAGATTAGTACTTGATTCAGACACCAGCAGGCCAGCAACAGGGAATCACAAATGGGACTGAAATGGAGATACAGTATCTTTATAGACTATTTGTTAAAAGAATAATTTCTAACAAAGCAACATTTTTTTAACTTAAAAATACGTTAAAATTATGTGGGTTTTTTACATTTATTTTTTCTTCTGTATTTTTTATCCTACTCTAAGTGTGTGTGTGTGTACATATATATATATAATTTATATATATAAATGAGACAAAAATAAGCCATAGCTTCATACGTAGCTGGGACATCTGAGAATGATGGTCAGTTTTAAAATTCTGTATAACTGTAAAGTATTCCTGGAGTTTCTTCATTGTGCTCATGTATGTTCCTTCCTTCTTTACTCATTATATTTTGACATTGCCTCTGTTTCAAATGCAGTTTCTGTACTTCCCCAACAAAAGTGGACATAACTTAAGGAACATTTTCCAGTCTCACTTTGCTTTACTACATCTGGTAATTAGAAAAGTAATGTGTTATTTCTGCCATGGGAAATGAAAACTATAATTTGAAATCTCATTAAACACATTATAAAACCTTCAGTTACATTTTCTCAAGGGTTCTAAAGGATAAACTCTAGATCTCAAGATCTGGAAAACCAGTTCAAAAACATGGGAAGAGTGTTAGCTTATTGCATTATAGAATACTTTTTGCTTACCTACTTAAGATCAACATTTATATTTTCTTTTTCTGTCTTTTACATCAATTATGTTATATTTAAAAGCCTCTGTCTTTGGTAGCCTGATTTTTTTGTTTTGTCTTTTTTTTTAGTCATTCATACCCATGGTTCTCTACAAAAGTAATCAGTCACGTGCCTGAATGAACATCTCATTTTCTTCTTGAGAAGAAACTTTATTTTTTCTAAACTTTCCATGTAGTAACAAACCCCTGGGTGTTTTTTCATTCTGTATAACATTTGTATATCTTTTCTTTTTTCAACACACTTCTGCAAAACATAGCAGTCAAAATTATGACCGAATAACCTTTACTCTAATAACTTTACAATTCATATGAGACTGCCAATGTAGCTACATATTAATTTTGGTTCTAGTTGTAAAAATTCCTATAATTGGTAATATTATCCAAGGTCACATGCTGTACTCACTTAAAAAAATATGTTTAGGAAAATTGAATGCTCTTTTTTCTTTTGAATTTTTTACTTCATTTTTCAAATAAAAAAAACTTATGTTTTTTATTACAACATTCTTATTTCAGAGTGTAGAATCACTGTTTGAATTGCTGGTTAAAAATGACCAATGGAAAAATAGTTTGGGGAAAAATATCAGACAGTAATGGAAAAGACTAGTGACCTTGCACTAGGAATGGACTAAAACATTCCTGTGAGAGGTTTGTCTCAAGTTTTAAAAGCTTCCAGAAGTAGAAAGTCCAGAGTACCCCCAGGCAACTTAGCTCTGTGTTTACCTATCCTGCCTTTAGAAAGTTTATCTGACAGTCTGATCTAAACCTCCTTTGCTGCAGTTTGACACCATTGCTGTCGTCCCACTCATGGACATGGAGAAAAAAAATCACTCCTTCCTTACTAGAAGCACTGCACTGACGGCCTGCCTGAAGATGGTTATTTTGATTCACTTCAGTGTATTTTCTCCTGAGACAAAAAAATATCAAATTGCAATACAATTCAGTTCAGAAAAATAAATTTTGTAAGGTAAAAAAAGTGAATCACATGTGCTTCCTTATTAATAGGTACCAAACATGGCCAAGGACTTCCATTATCATAATTCCACATATATTCTTCCATACTCAGAAGTGTACTGGTTGATGTGCCAAATAGACACTATTCTTCTACTGCTTGTGGTATCTGTTTGTGACCAGGCTGGGAGAAATTACTTCATCTAGTACTTTGAAAGCAAGCAGCTTTCAAAGATAATTAAAATATTGTTGAATTCTTACAGAGACCTGCTTTCAGGCAGAATGATGGAAAGACTGGCTAAAAGCCGTCCAGTACCAGTGAACCGCAATGTCAGTGGAAAAATGGAAAAACAGCCATTATCTTACAGAAAGTCTTAATTTGCAGTTCAGGAAGGAGCAGGACTGTGAGTTCCTTTTTGTTAATCACTCTTGTCTTGATTGGCTTTTAAAATGCAATAGACTGTATTTTAAAGAAAATGAAATTGGTACAAAAAATGCATGTGTATACATATGAATTCATATAATCTGGCAACTGGCTGTGCACTTAAGCTATCAGGTTAGAAAGGAATTGCCAGTTCCTGTTCAGCTGATTTATATTAATGTGTTTCTTTTGGTTAATACTGGTCTGTTCTACTTTCCAACAGCTCCAAGCTGAAAGGAATTCCCAAGGAACTGCCCTAGGAATGTGGTGTGAGAAAGAGAAAAGTACATCAGAACATTATTTTGAACTCTCAGATAGGGCTGATACTCATAAAATCCTGCAGGCAATTTTAGAAACCTTCCTTGTGTGTGAATGCAACAATGTTCTTTTTACTAGAAGACAACTACATGAGGGATTCAGATGAAGAAACGTGACCTATGTGAAAAATACAGCATACCACTCATTATTTAAAAATAAATCTGTAGTTCCACCAGAATTTATGTGTGTTAGTACTCAATTTATAGTACTCAATTTAATAAATCATATTTAAGAAAAGATTACACTTTTATCTTCTTGGATTTGCCCATATAGGTCTTAACTTAAAGGTGTTTGTATTTTTGGCCTCAAAAACACCTACACAGCACCTTTACTTACAAAACTTAACATTCTATCTCCCATCAAGGTAGATCCTACCTCATTTTGTGTTACTGCTGCACAATCTTTTTCTCTTGAATACAGTAAATGATTCTGAGGAATGAAAATAGCAAAGATCTCAGCCTTTTTCAGATTATATCAATCACTATTGTTTCAATATCACATTGTTTTTGAGGATCTGGCTGACATTCCCACGGGTATGCTGTGGGAATCAAAGATCAAAAGAGATATTTTGAATTTAAGCAGTTTACTAGTATGTGTTATAGAAACAGCAAGACGTAACAGGAGCAAAACGTACATATTCTGTAACAAACTGCACCAATATTCAGAACAGTATGGCTGCTGTCTTGGCACAGCAACAAAATTAAAGATGGAATACACAGAAAGCAAAATACATTTTCAGGCTACATATACCACAAAATCATTTTCCAGAATCAGTTTCCTTGTAAGGGCTTTGTGCCTTTTTCTGAAACATCTGGTATCTGCTGTCACTGAAAGAACATTATTGGACTAGACAGAACATCTATTTGCTCCAGTATGGCATTTCTTATGTTCACATACAGTTTGTCCTTATAAATTATTGCTATTTTGGTTGCTAAAAGAAATAGCCAGACCAATATTGCTATTGCTGGCCGTTTTCTTTTTTCTTTTCTAATTGTGTTCCTTGCTGTGCCTTGAATGAATGATGGAGTTTGCTTTGTATTTCCAGGAAGAAGAACATACTGGCTTTATGATTCATTGCCAAATGCCACAAATTCCCATTTTCTATTGTTCTATTTCTAAAGAATATTAGCAACATTCTTAATTTCACAAAGAACAAAGAAGGTCTTTAGAAAGAAGCATGAAGACTGGTCATATAGACATGGAAATACTTCTTTAATAGATTTAGCTGATTTTTAGAAAATAACTCTCTACTTTATTGCAAAAAAAAAAAAATGTCTTCATTATAGCCAAGGAATTTTTTCAGGTTGTAGTCAACCTCGAAGAGTCTTGAATAAAAGACCACCATTTTAATGCATTTAGATCAAAAATCAATAAAAAAAACCCTAAAAAGATGCAATGTTCTTTAGTGAATCAAAGCCTCTAAGAAAAGAAGGGAAGTATCAGGAAAAGAAAACATATATTTATTGAGAATTTCTGCTTAATTTTCTTAAAGCTTAACAGTGTGTGACAGCACTGAAAGGGAAACTGATTATACACATCCTCCTGAGCAAGCTCAGCAATCAAAAGTTTTTCTGGGTAGAGAAGAGAACAACACTCTTTACAGCTTTTGGCCTCAAGTGGCAGCAACCTCACCAACTGCCTGACACCTTGCTGTGGTGAGGCTGTGCTCTGGTTCCATGGCATCATCAGAAGGCCAGGAGATTCCATCCCTTGCTGTGAATGGAAGCACACCTATTGCAGGACTTCTGTTAAAGTATGGAAAAAATACAAAATTCTCATCCAAGGCAGCTGATGTGATAAACCTCCTTGAAAACCTGAGTCTAACAACCTAGAACTGCAGACTATATAGTTTTATTTGAGTAAAATTAAGAATGAAGTGTACCTTAATTAACTGTTCTCTTTACTCTTCACTTTATTTCAAAACGTGAAACGCTTGTGTTAGCACTTCTCAACAAATGTTTACTTGTGATTTATTTTAAAGACAGATAAACCAGGAAATACAAGGAAAACACTGATGACACCTGTTCATAAGAGATTGTCAGTGTGATTTCTGAAAGAGTTTCAGGGGATGTATTGAGGTCATCTTGAGGCTACTTCAGACAGATAAAAAGAGGTGATTCAGAGAGCCTAAATGTAGAACTTAAAGTTCTGCAGAGTCAGAGGAGGTTCTTGTACATGTCAGTTTAGAACCTGAACTCCTCGTTACCTGAAAGAAGAGGATTTGCAAAAAACAGCCCAGAAGGCATGTCCAAGAGACAATATTTGGCAGTAAAAGAGGAATTCAAAATGCCTCACTGCTGAAACAGCCCACAGGGGACAGGTTTCTACCAGTGAGTTAGAGATGAAACCCTCTTATTTCCAAAGGCGAATTCTCTGGTTCAGAAACTAATTAATTTTAGCCCAGAAACCTATGAAAATGTCTAAATCTTAATTTATACTGCTAACACTCTAAGATTCAATGTGTATTCAGCTTGTATATCTGATTTAACCATTTTCACTTAGATCAAGACGTTAAAAAAGAATGAAAAATGAAAGCACACAGCCTAAACTCCACCATACAGCACTGAACTTTAATTGATGAAAATAACAATATAGGGTTTTTATTGGAAGATAACTGAATTTCATAATGTTAATAATTATTGGTCTCTAATACCTGCTAATACTGATGAAACTTTTGTGATAAATTAATTGGAAGATAGAACGAAGAATAAAAAATGACACGTTTACCTGCAAGAACCCCATGGCCTCATGTTTATCTGATTAAATTTAGATTTCTGTATCAATAAGTCATATTTTTAAAAATATTGTTTCATGTTTAAGCACAGAAACACATCAATTGTATATACCTGTGCTCCATAAAAACTGGGTTAAAAAATTTATTCACAGATTGCCATATACATTTCCTGATCCTCGGAATCCAGAATCTTTGGAATCTGGTTTGTATATGATGAACAATTCAATTTGTATATAGTGAGTAACTTACAAAATACAAAAAAGTTATTTTGTGCCTTTCTGAATTAATTTACTGTTTTACATATTGCTTATGTAAAGTTATGTGATGGAAAGTCCTTGTAGGTACTCCACAAAAATGGAACAGTACATTCTGGATGAATGCATGGACACAAGGAATTACAGAGGCGTGAACTCAATTGCTCTAGCAGTTTACAGCTGCCTTGCTTGGCTGGATCTAAAAAACAAAAGCCAGATTAAACTGGTGAGGAGCTGATGCTGCCCTCATAGCCCTTTATAGCCAAGAAACAACTACTCAATAGTTTACTGTACATCTATTAAAAAAAAAAAATAATAAAAAATAAAACCCCAAAACACCCCCCCCCCCCCAAAAAAAAAAGCAACAACCAAAAAACCAAAACCACCAAAAAAACAAAAAAAGCACCAGGCAAAACTAGGATCCTTAGCTTCTTCTAAAGTGCTGTAGTAAAGCATTTAGCTGTTAATGGTCCAGGTCTTTTTGGACTGGGACAGCCCAGAGATACAGGAGCATGTCTGTGTCTGTATATGAGTGTGTGCATGTGCAAGTGCACGCCACGAGTGGGGGCCAGGGTTTAAACCACTGATTAGGCACATAGATCTAAAGGTCAGCAACTGAAATAACGGCATCAAGGTATCTGTCATCACTATGCCTGCTAAACACTGGAAGTAGCTTATTGGCAACTGTGTCCCAGAGGAGCCCTGTGAATGCAGTCACATTGTAATTAAACCACTATTTTTTCTCACCTCACTCTCCCTGTCTGGGTGCAACTATACAGCCCCTAGTACCCGAAACCTGTTATAGACTGAAGTATGTTGTGGCTGTTCAAAGGACTTGTCTTGTTATGGAAGAGGCACTATAACCTGAGCTTCCCTACCTGACAGAGTAAAAACTCTTATTTCTGAATTATGAATGTGATCAAGCAGAACTAGTACAGCTGTAGGCATTGCTCTCGTAATGTTCAGGATTAGGGACTGCATTTTCCCACATTGTTGAGTTTTTCTGTATAAATTTTGTGTTGTTTTTTAAGCAGTATCTGGATTATTTGTCTGGGTAAGTTCTTAAGTTGGTACAGAAGGAGCTAGGTGTCCAGGAAGTGAGTTGTCTCATATGTCTTGATAAAATCAGAATTTGATGAACACACCTTCCAACAACCTTTCCACCTTTAGTACTTGACAGAGCAAAAAAGCAGCCGCCTTTCCCCACTGCGTTATTTTTAATAAAGGGGAGGACTTCATCATCCAAGAACTGTCTATTGCCAACAAGTTTGAGAGACTGAAAGAGCTGGCAACTGCCTTTACAAAGTGGGGAAAACAAATGAATGAGGACAGCCAAGAGATTGTAAAGGATTTACTAAACAGTCTAAATGTATGAAATAGGATGTTAATACTTAAAACTTTGTATCTTGGTCTTCCTACTGCATGCGTGGTATTATGGGATATTTTTTTTTCACTCAATAAAAGATATTAAAGCATGGAAAGTCCTACATGTAGGTTTAGGCAGTAGTATCTTTTATTAGTCTAGCTGAGGTAGGTAGAAAACAGTTTTGACTCAGCTTCTATATATAGATAGGGCAAATAGACATTGAAAAGCAAGATGAAAATGAAGAATATTATTCTTTGCAGAAGGATGGCTGTGAGAAAAGGAAGTAGGATGAAAAATTTGAGACAGCTCAGATGGAACAGCTTCATATTTGGCTCAGAAGTGGGGGAGTGGAGCAGTAAAAATAAAGCTAAAACTGGCATCTGAGGTTAAGCTGCATTTGCGATTTTGGAGCCCATTCAAATATATACTTCAAATCCAATTTCAGCAACTGCAAACTCACAGAGATGGAACCCAAAGAAAATGTTTGCACAAAGCATGTGGAAAATGAAACCTCCTACCTCTGTACTGTTGTACTCTTGGCAGGAAAAAGACATTTATTCAAAACCACTACATTTATTTTTAAAGTGTATTCCTTTGTGAACTGTCAATTATTCAGGACTGTATTAATGAAGAGAAAACAACAATATTTTCACTTCAGATAACATGCATATTTGTGTCTAGTTATGTATATGAGTGTATATTTGGGAAATATATTCGTATGGGTATGTAAACAATAATATACATAAAGGATTGTAGTATTGATAAACAATCATAAACAACTAAGAAAATATTATTTACAAAAAAATTCAGATATATTTATGATCTCATGGAAACATGCTTCATTTTGCAATAGAAAGTATGCAGACCTTTATTAGCTCTTATTGACCAGCATACCCTATGTTCATTTACATTTTGAAGATCTCCTTTAAGGTCACCAAGAGTCACATGACTGTGAGCACCACAAGGTACCCTGGTTGCACCATCCATGTTGCACTCCTGAAGAAAGAATTAGTTTTAATTTATTATTTATTTTCTAAAAATACAAGCTTGCAAAAAATATCAACATGGATGAAAAAAGAACTTTATGAATAAACCAATAAAATTCAAAATGTAATTACAAAATGCTGCTTAATGAAGTCTGTCAAAACAGTCAAGTAGAAAAAGGGCCTGAAATACATTTTTAAAAACAAAATGCAGCTATGTTTTGATCCATGTGTATATAATAATGAAATTTCCATTAAGCTGTAACGCTATAGACATTTCATGCACTCTTGCTAACACAAGCTAGTTTCATTTCAGTCAATTTTGTTGAGACAAAATTTTTAGTCACAACTTTTCCAGATAAAGTAGTATTTTTTGCTTGTCTCCCCATTTCTACACAGAAAATATTTTCAAATATGCCCTCTTCTATATACAGAAATTTATTTTGGGCAAATGATTTCAAAACTTTATAAAACATAAATATCTCTGAGTACATAAACATTAAATGTGTTCTGTGTATTTTATTGATTAAAATGTAATTTTCCAGGTCAAATTTTTTGTTTTTTAAGTGAGATGTAAACAATTAAAACAAGTTCTACCATTTGTTGCTTTAGAAGTTCTGCACATTATAAATGACTGCTGGATTTTTTCTGTGATTTATAATTAAAATGTCAACATTAAAGAGTGACTATATCTATCATTGCTACAACTGTGCATATGAAATTTCACCCCTCAGATCATTTTAAGCAATCAATCTGCTAAAATGGATCATTTATAAAGTCATTGTGTTATTTTGACAGTACTTCAGATTCATAAAAGACCATTTCTCCAAAGTTACATCTTCTATCCCTTTAAAAATGTTCGTTCTTCATAGTTAGGTAAAATAATTTCAAATTCACCTGCTTTTAAAGTTATGTCTAAAAACAACTTTACAGTCAAATGCAGGTAAAGACATTATAGTAAAGAAGAAAAATGATTCATGTTAATTCTCATATAAACTGGTTCAAAATTTAAAAATGCCCTTCTGAAATAAAGAATAAATAATAAAGAAATACCAATACATTTATTTTATTCTATTTTTAATGTCATTCTTTAAAACTTGAGCATTGTTTAGTCATTGTTTTCAATATGCTCGTGTAGCGCACATCTTTCAGTACTGATGTAAGTGCACACAATAAGCAAGGATCTAATGCCTAAAGCTACCTGAAAGATTTGCCCCCAGCTGATCATACTAAAGAGTAAGGGGACCATTGGACAGAATAAACAGTAAGTAAGGATTTTCAAAGAAGTACTTGGCTAGCAAAGAAGTACAGAAGAGCAGGAAAAATTTTTACAGCAGAAATAAATATTAGAGCAAAAATATCTGTAGTCACACTCGTTGTGATGCTGCCAGGAATGGGTGGGTGGGGAGAGGAGCATTTGGGCAGGGACAGAGCCCCTGAGGTTAAGTAAATGTGTGCATGAACACACATTCATAATTAACCCATATTAGGATTAGTTACAAAAAGTTGTGCAGAATTTCTAGATAAACATTAAGTTTTGTAACAGTGTAGTGTAGTATACCTGCTGTATTACTGATATTCATCCAGAACATATAGCTCAGTAACTGCTGTTTAATTACATGTTGTTACTGAATCAATAAACCACTTTGATTCCGATTTGATTCAAACTGCATGTACTGAGCAGTTTTCCCCTGTGACATAGCTGAAGATGGAAAATGGGACTAAAAAGAGCTATCTAACAATAACAATGGCTGAAAGACTGTCCACCTACACCAGACAAAGCACAAACCCCAACTGTAGTAGGAAAAAAATAAAAAAAAGTAGGTTTTAAATTATCTGTCTGTGTATAACAGCAACAATGTATTCACAGTCCTTTCTTAGTGTTTATGATTTCCAGGTCTTTCTGCAAGCATGTTAGGCACAAAACTCTTGCTTCTTTTCCCCCACATTAATCCAAGAGCTGTACCTTGGTTAAATGAGCCTTGCCACCAGATCATAAGAACTGCCAGGGATTTTGCTTATGTTCCTTGCTTTAAGAGGAAATAAGGTTTATTTGCTTGTCCAACTAGCCAAGGAAAATGAAACTTTTTTATATATATAAACCACAACAGCTGGGTAATCTAGATAGTGTCAAGGGAATTTGTAAGAAAAAAAAAAACCAAAAAGTCTTCTCCTCCTACTTGATTAAGAAGCAGACATGTTCTCAAAGGTAACCAGGCAGAAATTATAGGAAACAAAAAAAACAACCCAACCCAACCCAAACAAAACAAAATGAGAAAACATGAAAACAGAAGAACTGCTTTTTACAATGATTCCGCTGGATTAATCACAGAAACCACCCCAAGGCAAAAATGTCACCGCCTTCCACTGTTCCAATTGTTATGGCCACTACTGAAAGTAAAATGTCGTTCCTAATAATTTTAACTTCATGGTTTTTTACATGTAAATTTTGAAAGCATAAAAATTAGAATAGATTTAATGCCCCTAGCTGTGATTGTGAAAGCTAATATTATTGTTCTTTTACAGCTTCTCATGTGCTAAAGCTAATGACATTTTAGAATGCTTAGTATTTAAATGAAATTTAGAAAAAAAGAATTTGACAGCTGACAACTACCCTTTAAGACAAACATGTTTTCCTTTCTCTGTTACACTGGAAATTGCCTCACCACACTGATTCTGACCACTTTCACTCTCTTGAAAGCATTTGCATGCAAGTTGTTTTCCTTCAGTTTCTGAGGTGTCTTTTTAGTATATCCTTGCCAAACTTTCTTTTGCCAATAGCAGATTTATAAAGGTGACAGTCTGAAATCCATAATTTACAACTGCACTTCACAATGATGCATCACTCCATTTAAGGGTCACTGAGCAGAAAATGCTAAATGTATTGATTTAAAAAAATAGAATAAAATCTTGTTATATTACTTTTACTTCTTGATCATCTGCTTATATGATACTACTAATCCAATTTTTTAAATTGTGACAAAAAATCTTTCAATGTATTTTGCATTAAATTGTTATACAGTTTAATTTTTTTCTTCAGTATAACTAGAAATTGTTTACACTGCTGTTTTAACAGGTAGTAAAAGGACCTGTGTCATATAAGAATGTACAATATTCAAAAGCACTTTATCACAAAAACATTTTATTAATGCAAATACACTGTCATTTGCACACAGCTCCAAAAATCTTGATTGCAATTAGCATATAATAATAACATGATGGCTTAGACACATTGCTGTAGAAAAGCTAGTGAAGAAAAGTAAAGCAAGAAGCAGAAAACATTTTGTGGCCAATGTGATTTTGTTTTATTGCAATGTGCTTTAAGTAGAACTTCACAGTCTATCCACAAAAACTATAGCGAATTTCTTATATTCATTAAATAACATGAACTATTAACCCTGACACATCTCATCAGTCATTTAACATTAGTTTTCCAATCCAGGAAAGAGCAAAAGAAAATGCTTTAGCTGTGTGAGTAGTCTCATGATTTTTACTGGAGTTGCTCACAGGTTCACTTAAATGTACGTCAATGCTTTGCTATGAGTAATGATCATGACTGGCACATGAGAATAGTTTTATAGAGAAGTTTTGAAGCATGTGCAAATACTATTTGGAACAAAATATGCAGTGTTATGTAATAGAATAAGAAGTTAGAGTTTATATACCATTTAAATAAAAAAATTAGTCCAACATTTATTCAGCTTCTGAGTTAAACTATAAACAGTAAACAGGGAAAATATTTCAAGCTTTGAGTACTCCTTAGGCATCTTAAATCCTGATGGCATTTTTTCCCCTGGGTTCCTACATCTTCTGTTCTCAACTGTCACAAATAATTTCAGAAAAAAAATATTCTAAAATACATATTTCTTACATAGCAAATACATTTAGTGGATTATTTAGCTTTATAACACAGTATTTAGTTGCATTTGATATTTTAAATTTTGTGGGGAATGATTACACTGCATGGTTATTTTGAAAAGAAAAGAAAAAAAACAAAAAAGCAAAAAAAAAACCCAGAAGGGAACCACATGTAGAAAAATCTATTGATTCTTTGGAGAGATACTTACTACAGTTTGGCATCAGTATCAACAAATCATAGAATCACAGAATCATTTAGGCTGGAAAAGATCATTGAGTCCAACCATTAATGTAGCACTACCAAAGTCACCACTAAACCATGCCCCTAACTGCCACATCTACACATCTTTTAAACACCTCCAGGAATGGTGACTTAACCACTTCTCTGGGCAGCCTGTTCTGATGGTAGACAATCCTTTTGGTGAAGAAATGTTTCCTAGTATTCAATCAAAATCTCCCCTGGTGCAACTTTAAGTCATTTCAACTTGTCACTTGTTACTTGGGAGAAGAGACTGACACCACCTTGCTATAACCTCCTTTCAGGTAGAAGTAGACAGCAATATAGAAAGCCTCCTTTCTCCGAACTAAACAACCCCAGCTCCCTCAGCTGCTCCTCAGAAGACTTATTCTCTAGATCGTTCACCAGATTTGCTGCCCTTCTCTAGACATGCTCCAGCACCTCAATGTCTTTCTTCCAAGGAGGGACCCAAGACTTAACACAGTGTTCAATGTTCATCATCACCAGTGCCAAATACAGGGGACGATCATGTCCCTTGTCCTGCTGGCCACACTGTTTCAGATACAGGCCAGGATGCTGTTAGCCTTCTTGGACACCTGGGCACACTGCTGGCTTATGTTCAGCCAACTGTCAACTGGCACCCCCAGGTCTTTTTCCACCAGGCAGTTTTCCAGCCACTCTGCCCCAGGCCTGCAGAATTGTGTGGGGTTGTTATTATGCAAGTGCAGGATCTGACACCTCTCCTCTTTGAACCTCATACAGTTGTCCTCGACCCATCAGTCCAGCCTGTCCAGATCCCTCTGCAGAGCCTGCCTGCCCTCAAGCAGGTCAACATGTCCCCCCAACTTGGTGTGGTCTGCAAACTCACTGAGGGTGCACTAGATCCCCTCATCTAGATCGCTGATAAAAGTATTAAGCCGTACTGGCCCCAGTACTGAGCCCTGGGCAAGACCACTTTTGACTTGCCACCAACTGGATCTAACTCCATTCACCACCACTCTTTTGGGCCCAGCTATCCAGCCATTTTTTTGCTCAGTGAACAACACACCTGCCCAAGACATGAGCAGCCAGGAGAATGCTCTGGGAAACAAAGTAAAAGGTTTTATTATAGTCAAGTAGACAACATCCACAGCCTTTTCCTCATCCACTAAGTGGGTCACCTTGTCATAGAAGGACATCAGGTAAGTCAAGCCAAATCTTGGTATGGTTTATTAGAAAAGAGAATGTACTCCAAAGAAAATGGAGTTCTAGCAGAATATTATCTAAAGAGCTTTTTTGATGTTTTTAACTGAGCCATTAAAAGAAAAAGAAAGTGATAAGCCATTAGCTGAAGAGGGTGACATTCCAGCTCCCTCTCAAAATCAATGATAAAACATTTTTGCGATTTCAGTGGAGTCAATTTTATCTACCCTTTAGGCTAAAATTGGCTGCCTCTTCATTCAGGACTAATTCTATAGCACAGAAAGATTTTCAATAGTCCTAAAGAGGGTAAAAATCAATTAATCAGAAGTGAATGGAACACCAATAGTCGTGGTTTAACCCTGTTAGGCAGCTAAGCCTCAGAAAGCTAATTGCTCACTTCACCCAGTGAGGTGGGGGAGAGGGTCAGAAAGATAAAAGTGAGAAAACTTGTGGGTTGAGTTGAAGACAGTTTTATAAGTAAACCAAACACTGTGTGCACAAGCAAAGCAAAATAAGGGATTAAGTCACTCTTGATCAGGAGGGAAGTGTCAGCCATCTGCATGAAAGCTGGGCTCCATCACACATTAAGAGTTACTTGGGAAGACGAGCACCATAACTCTGATTTTCCTCTTCTCATTCTTTCCAACAGCTTTTATCACTAAGCATGATGCCACATGGTATGCGATATCCCTTTGGTCAGTTGGGGTCAGCTGTCCTGTTCGTGTCCTTTCCCAGTTTCCTGTGTACACCCAGCCTACGTGCTGGTGAGGCAGTCTTGAGAAGCAGAACATGCCTTAATGTTATGCAAGCACTGTTCAGAAGTACCTAAACCATTGGTGTGTTATCAATACTGCTCTCGTCACACAAATCTAAAAGATAGAACCATACAAGCCACTATGAAGAAATTTAACTCTACCCCAGCCAAAACTAGTACACCAGAATAAATAGGGTAATGAGCAAAGGCATTCACTAATAAATAGGTTACAGCTTTCATAACACCAATAACAAATCTGGACTTATTAAAGTTATCAGTTTCCTTAGTACATCTACAGGCTTCTATTTATCGTGTAGGTTGCAGCCTATTGCTCCCAGTTGTTGACATTATACCATTATTTGCATAAACTCTGATTTGACATTAAACCATTTGAAGTTTGTTGACTCACTAGGGACAACAATTCTCATTCAAGCATACAAGATACTGAAATTGGTATATGTTCTACACAAGAGTGAAAAGGGGGGGCCGGGGGAGGGGAGGGGAGTGAATCTTTCAGAATCCTATTGGAAAAGATAAACTTACCCCAAAATTTCTGTTTCAGAAATTTAAGTCCCACAGAATGGATTTGTTTTCATGCTAGAGACCTGACAGTAACTCAGGATAGGAAAAGACAGATTTCAGATATATCATTTACTTGATTTTCTCCCTTATCACATTAAAATCAGGAAAACTGACTCCTGAATCCAGATCTCAGGCTAGTAAATTTTTCTTGCTTTTGGAGGAGAGGGAGGGGGATTTTGATTAAAAAAAAAAAAAAAAAAGCTTTTCCACAAAAAATATATTTTTAAAATTTCATTAACATTTCATGTACACTGAAAATTCTCTTTGAAATGTGATTTCAATAAACTTCCTTTCTTTTTGTTATTAATTTCTTTTTTTTATTTTACTCTTTTTAGATAACCAGTAACTCTTGATACAAACATTTATATTTTTTGACTTGTGGCAGAGCAACAAGGACTTTTGTAAATGTAGCAATTGTATACTTAACATTTCGTAATAGGTTTTATTTCTGATCTCCATTGGTGGCCAGACACTAAGGTGTACATTAGTACTCATCCTCAGACAGCTGTCCCCAGTGTTTTTATGCCCTGGGTATCACTATAGAACTGACTTGAAGAAAGAACCCTCTGCTTTGCATCCACCAACTGCAAGTAAGTAAAAAATGTCAATTTACTTTGAATTGTGCTAAATTTGTCTCAATTGATAGTTCTGCTATATAATTTACAGGTGCTGTGTTATGGTTGGTTTTGGTTGGCTTATGGTGGGTTTTTTTTGTTTTGGTTTTTTTTTTGTTTGTTTGTTTGATTTGTTGGTTTGTGGTTTGGGTTTGGGTTTGGGTTTTGTTTGTGGGTTTGTTTTTGTTTTTGTTTTAATTTATTTTTCTGGTCTTAGTTTCAACACTATGCTTATGTCTAGTGAAGGTCATGAAGTGTACTTCAGCTGATCTTTTTCTTGCTTGCCATCTGAATTACTGATGAATTGAATTGCTCTGAACTTCACTATTTCCATTTTACATTTGTTTTTCTCTCTTTACTGTATGGACTCTCACTCTGTAACATCCTTCTTAACTGTTATCTCCTGGCCAATTTGATGTCCTAACGCTAGTGTTCTGCCTTGGCTATGAAATTGAAAAGGTAGCCCATATTTCTGGGAATGTTGCAATCAAATGTTTCATAGGTCCAGCCTTTAAATATTTTGTATCTATACTGGCTTCAAAGCCTTATTCATACTTTTATGATATACTTTAGTATGAAAAAGAGACACAATTTACAGCTATGTCTGGACCATAACATCTTTAGTAGAAAGATTATGGGTTGTTGTCCAGACTGTCCAGTGTCATCTGTTTATGCTGTCCTTACTAGAAAGACTGTTCAATTGCTTATTCACATTAACAGTACACTTTTTTTGCTTTAGTTCCTACATATTTCCTTCATTTAAATGAGTGCTTGGCTCGTTTAGTTCATATAATTCCTAGCGATGGAGTGCTAGAAAATTCTATGACCTATGCTGTCCCTTTTAAATTAAGTGAAAAAAGGCTGCATTTGCAAAATAATTCTGCAAATCCATTAAGTTAAAAATCGTATAGAATGTTTTCCCTATTAAATATTTTTTTTAATCCACACTTTGAAAAATTTATTAAGAAATATATGTGCTGCAGGTCAAGGCTCAGACTCCATCAAGATTCACATCTGTGTTAAATCCATCTTTGATGACTACAGCAATTATACAAACTAGTGGTTTCAATTACAGGAGAAAAAATCCCAACCAAGCCACTTTTGACAATCTCTTATTCTAATACCGTCTCTAAATAAAAAAAAGGTTCAGCTTTTTTATTTCTTTATTTATTTTATGTGAGAGCAAATCTAGAAATGTAGGTATTACTAAAAAATTCTAAACTGCAAAATATTTTCAGATAAGTTTATTTCTGAAAATAGATCACAGCTGGGCATATTTGCCCTTTCACAGGATTTTCCAATCCCATTTATCGAATAGGATAAATTTGAGAGCACAAATGAATCAGTGTCCAAAACATCTGTTTTAAGTGTACTGTCTATAAAAAGTACACTACTTCTCCTCTCAGAATTTGGTTTGCCATGAAGTTTAGGTGGTAGTCATTTGAAGTTATTCTGGTGCTTGGTATGTTTTTGGTTACAGTAAAATAAACCAGCCTTGATGTGAGATATGAAAGCATTAAATCTGTGAAGCTATACAGAGAATGAACAGCTATGAAATGCATTCTGAACACAGATGTCCTGAAATGACAAAAGTCAGTGACAATAAACTGTGTTGCTAGGAGACTGGAGCCACAGAAAATGTGTCTCCATTTAAAATAAGAATGCTGATTAAAAAACATTCTCAACAGATAATGAATAAAGGTGTCAGAGGTATCTGTTGGACCAAAGATCAGACAGAACGTTTAATTTGTAAGTCGGAGCAGTATAACCAAATCTTTAGACAGCAGAAAATTCACCATAAGAATTTCAGGATGAGGATGGAAGCTAATAAAAATTTAGACCCCGCTTAGAATAGGAGTTATCTACATGATACTGCAGTTGTAGGAATTCTTGATTTGTAAATTGATGTTTTATCTCTAAATTAAATTAAAAATATTGTCAAGGAATTTATATGAGGCCTGGTAGTTATGTGATTTAAATAACACAGACAACCTCTGAAGAACAGAGATGACCCCAAACTGTAAAAATGTTCTATGCATTTTAAAAATATATACAACTGATTGTCTTTTTTTGAGTGTTGAAGGGAATGGTGAAAATGGTTCTTTTTCATCATAATGGATTGGCTAATTATATGTATGAATATATCACAATATATGGAGAGAATCTATACAAACAAATGGAAAATTTCAGTTAATATTTCCACAAAGAAGAAAAATTGCTGATGAAGAAATGTCACCTGGAACAAGAAAAGAAAAATATGTGCATTTAGTCACCTCAGATACGGGTATCTCAATCTGGAAAATTTTTATATGGATGGACTAAACACACAGTTCTTCTTCTCTGCCTGTTTGCTGGTTTAACAGATTTTTTACTAGTTAGCCCCCAGATCTGCATGATTTCCACATTCTCATGAGTCTTCCTTTGTCTGTCAACTTGCCCTTTAGTTGTTTGTTATTTATCCTCATATGCTGGATTAAAACATAGCTCTAGGAAATTGGAGATTTTGGTTTTTGGAAGTAAGTATCTATTGAGAGATGTTTTCTTTGTATAGGAGTATTTTTTACTTGGTTTTCATAAATTTTAGTATAAAATGGGAATGTAGACATCTATTTTTACAGTCTTCTTTGTGTAACACTTGAGACTGTCAACATAAATTTTTCTTTGAGTTAATAAGACTGTGAATCCCAGAACTAGCCTAGTCAGGAAGAATGTGAGACTTTATTTATAATGTCAGTGTTTATCAGAATATTTCAATCTTTGTCATTAATATCATTAAGTGCCACTCTGCCCACTCTGCCATCAAATACTTCAAAACTATTACCTGTTCATCCTTTTTTGGCATATAACCCTCATTTTTACATACTAAGATGATTCCAAGAGTTTATTATAAATCTTCAGAGTACTTTAGATAATTGCAATGGAAGCACAGAACTGAGTATACAGACAATATTCTTACTGTTTTCCTGCTGGATCCCCTTGTCAGTTTGTTTGGAATGGTTTCAGAATTAGGAAAGATGAAATGAAATTTCTTCATCCTGTGATATTCTGTCAAAATGCAAAATATTTCATTCCTATTATTATTATTATTATTATTATTATTATTATTATGGAGAAAAGTAACTTATGAAGTCTGTGGGGCATATAAAAGTGTTAAATTTCATTTAGAATTTCCCTAATCAGGACATTTCATTTTCCATACAGAAATATTTCAGATTCAAATTACTATTTTAAAACCTGTTTATAGCTTGAGTACGGTTTGCAAACTTGCATATTAACTGAAGATGTTATTGGTTTATTCTTGCTACACTTCAGGAGGATCACATTTCCTCATATTTGGTAAGGAAATGTTGACATATATAGTATATAACAAAAACTGAGAGGTCTTTGATGTTATTTCGACATTTAAAATATTTTATCATCTTTAGAAGCATACACATGGAGAAGCCTGGGCACCTTTGGAGTCAACAGAAACCAGCTGCTGATGGTAAGGCCATACTGAGATAGGGTAAAATGCAAAAAAAAAATTAATAGTGTGATAAGGTTCAAGTTAGAACCCTGCAAGATCCTAGAGTCTCCACAGAAATCAACAAAAAATAAAAAAGAGAAAAAAGGACCCTCTGGTAGGGAAGAATCAGAGTGGTACTTGTACACAGGAAATGTATCTGAGCTTATGTACCTTTCCAGTTTGCCAGCTACTGCAGCTTATACTGCCATTGTAAAAAAGAGATGGGGAACAGGAGGCAGTGATTGGCTTACGGAGAACGTCAGATGTCAGGAGATATCTTCCCTTGAGTCTATCAATAAATACCCAAAATTGTGCAGACTGGAAATATGAGAGACAGCAATGTGTCTATTCTGAGTCACTATAGAATCTAGAGCATTTTCCAGCAGTAAAATATGACTAAATTATGCATTTAAAAATAAAATGCAACCAAAGAAAGACAGTATGACTGTCATCCATGGTTTGGTCTCTGCTTCATCCCTTATGTCTATGCAATAGCTGTATTTATAACATATTCTTTTCATTTACACTCTGAAGTATATATGTGTATAACATAAGGATTTACATTGGAGAATCATCTACCAAGCACACTTTTTTTGCTCCAGGAGAAAAAGAGATAGGGTCTATATTTGTCCTCAGTTCTTGATAAGTTGTAATCAACTCCAAACTGGTTTTCAGAGGAGTCTTCTTTCTCACAAGGATGGGCTTAACACTTAGGGTAAGGGTATTTCTTTATATCTAAGGAGTGAAGCTGTCATCCAAAGCTTATCTTTGATGCCTTTATAAAATGGGAAGGGAAAATAAGCACCTCACAGTGAGAGCAAAGACTCTGAGTTAATATATTTTGGGTTTATGTGACAAGGTTTTGGTAGCATGGGATCTGCACAGGAGGCTTCTGTGAGGAGACACTAGGAGCTGCTCTTATGTCAGGCCCAGTTTCAGTTGGTTTCAAAATGGACCTGCTGTTTCCAAAGCTGGCACTGGTGGCACCCCTGTGATAACATACTTAAGGAAAGGTAAAAACGACTGTGCAACAGCTCTGAGAGAGAAGGGTGAACTACATGTGAAAGAAACAGCTCTGCAGACATCAAGGTTGGTGAAGTAGTGAGGGGAGGAGGTGCTCCTACTCCAGAGCAGAGATTTCCCTGCAGGCCATGGAGAAGATGATGGTGACACAGGCTGTGCCCCAGCAGCCATGGAAGACCATCTTGGAGCAGATATCCACACTGCAGCCCCTGGAGAGCCTGATCCAGAGCAGGCTCCTGGGCAGGAGCTGTGGCCTGTGGGGGACCCATGCTGATGCAGTCTGTTCCTGAAGGACTGTACCCCATGGAAAGGATACACACTGAAGCAATTCTTAAAGGATTGTATCCCATGGGAGGGACTTAATTTTGGAGCAAAGAAAGAGCATGAGGAGAAAGAAGTGGCAGAGAGGAGCTGTTATGGACTGACCACAACTCCCATTCCCCATCCCACTGTGCCCCTAAGGGTGGAGCAGGGGTAGATGAGTCAGGAGTGACGCTGAGCCCGGGAAGAAGGTGAGTTTGGGTAAAGGTGGTTTTAGGTGTACTTCTATTTCTCACTGTCATAGTCTGGTACTAAATGGCAATAAATTACATTAATCTTCCCAGTCTGAATCTGATTTTGCCCATGATGGTAACTGGTGAGTGACCTCCCTATCTTTACCTTGATTTACAAGCCTTTCACTGTATTTTGTCCTCCTGTCTTGCTAAGGAAGGGGAGTGAGAGAGCAGCTTGGTTTGCACCTTGTGGCCAGACAAGATCAACCCACCAAATCATACTGCTGCAAGTCAGGAAAGAGCACACAGAATAGGTTTGATAACCTCATAAGACACTTGTGCATGAGAGCAGTCCTATGGATTTATCTCCAGAGAAAGGTTCAAATGACAAACTTCTAAAGAACAGCAACTACTTTATAAAAACAGCTGCAAAAATGTCTCTGTGCAGCACATAACAATACAAAGTGTATGTTCTTGGTCTTAGTTGCAGCATTTGAAGCTTAAATAAACACAGTTACTGCTTTTATTATAAACATTAAATCCTACAGGCAACCATGATTAAACGTTATTCCAATGTCATGTAAAATGATGACCTAGGACAAGAATTTTTAGTACCAATCTACTTCCTGAAAAGAGTAAAAGCCAAAATTAATAAATTGTAAGCAGGCTCTGGCATCCCTTTGCATGGACAGAACACTAGAAAAAAAATTTAAATAATTTCTTTAACATTTTATTGTCACAAGAAATTTTGAACAGCATCAAAAGAAAAACTTCAAATGAAAATAAAAAATCTGTTTTGGAGAGAAATATATTGTAGCAGTGGATAATTGACATTTTTTAGAGAACGTGCACAAGTTTGGCCTTTTTGCTCCTGGATAAGAATGTATGCCTCAAAAGTTTATAGGGTGAGTGGCAGTACATATATATTTTAGAATTTCAGCCTCCTATTGAGTAATTCAGTATCCTATTGGATATTCCAATATTTTAACATTTTTCAGGGCAGTTAAAAGATTCGCCTTGACTTAATGAACTATCCTGAAATACTTCATTGAAGACCCGTGCAGTATTCAATTAGCATTTCTTCATAACTAGGATCTGACATTTACACAGACAAGGCGTCCTTCTTATGGTAATTATTCCTGTTCTGTATTTCTCTTTTCATGATATGGATTCTGGAAGCTGGAGTTTTTAAACATCCAGGCAAGCAGAAAGAAAAAGGGACACAAAATACAATTCCTACAGAAAATGTAATTCAAGGAAAATCAAATACATTACCTCCTTGGGCTGATGACTTACAAAATGAAACATTACAAATCCATGAGAGCTTTAACATTTAGATTTTTTAGAAACAGGTTTTTAATACTTATAGAACTATGATAGAAGTCAAAAGATAAGTCAAAAAATGGTCTATAAAGAGTGAAGAATATTTAAACTTTTGAATGCTTCCTAATCATTCAAACTAGTTAAAAATCTAGTCTGTACAATTATTAAAATGAATACAAAGATCACTGCTCTCTGCCAAATGTCCTTCATATGTATTATGAGATAGTGTATTCATGAGCTAAAATATTACCAGAGGAAATACCAGAAATATTAGGAGGCTATTAGCTAAAATATTATCAAAAGAGAAACTCATTGAGATGATCATGCAGTGAAATAATTATACTAGATGTGTGGTTTAGTTCAGTTTCATTTATATTTTTAATTTTGGCAAGCTTTTCTTAGGAATAATAACCAGAAAAGAAATCTTAAAACTGATCTGAACTGCACAGATTAACAACATGCCATTTCCATTTCTCAGCTTGACAGAGCTTACTGTAGATCATTCTGTTCATCTCTGTAAGCAAACAAACAACTAAGAAGAGAAAACAAAAAAGTGCATAAAAGTGTTAAGGAGAATCAACTTTCCAGTTCAGTACAATTTCCTCAGTATTGTGTTTAAGATAGCCTATACAACAGGGAATGTTTCTTTCCCTGGTTCTTTTATTCCTCACCACACACTGCCTCCACCCCCACCCCCCCCCCCCCCACCCCATCCCCATCCCCCAATATGGAAATGATATTGTAATTTAAACCTCTCTTTTTAAGACTGGAAAGTTTAGCCTATGCATTAAAGGAAAAGGGGTAAATAGTAGCATGGTTAGCAGATCAAAATTATCAAACTTAATTGGATTTGAAGATTCTTAATATTAATTAAATTCCTGATCTCAGGTCCCTCAGCAATTCTAGAATGGCTTTTCTTGCCTAACAAATGAACACATGCAAGATTAAAAGGCTTTTGTTGAGTGTAGCCATAATTGTCACTTACACTGTAAATAAAATAACCTTTAGAGCATCAAAAAAGAATTTAATTTGAGAAATAAGCTCAGCAAGAAAATAGGAATTTCTGATGTTTTAAGAAATACACTTAGTCTAAGAGAAAGTTTTGCACAGAAAGACATGCAAAATAAATTGGAAATGAAGTAATCGTTGGGTTTATTTTAGATTTTTCTATATTAGAAGTTATGCAATTAATGACTAGTATTTTAAGGATTTTTTTTCAGTGTTGGTGTCCTTTAAACCACAGCAAACAACCCTGTTGCAGATTATCTTAAAATTACCTTAAGATCTTACTGAATCTTTCTATATTTTGTGTTTATGTAACGGTTAGTTAGAAAAACATCTTGATTCTAAGGAGTTAATCTTCATGATGGAATTACGTTAGCACTTATTAACCAATGATGTATGAATTGCTGTACTGCTTGTTATCTGAGACTGTTACTTGAAGTCCTTATGCTATAGACCATAATACCCTTAGTCTTTACTCTCTAGACCATAACCAAAGCACCTAGGTTCTATTGGGTATAGGATGAGTTATTGGACAGCCTGGCAAGGCTGATATCCAGCCTTCTAACTTGGCAACAAAACTAACTTTTAAGGTGTTCTGAAGTGAACTACCTTCATTATAATACTAAAAATCACACCCACAGGTCAAGAAGACCCTTGCCCAAGTGAAGAACCTTCTCCTGCGCAAGCGTGGTAACAGAGAAGGGTGACACAACAACTATTACAATTATATGCAAATGTCTAACCAATCATTGTAACTGGGAGTGTACAACCTTGTAATTTTGTGTATAAATGTAATGGTAAAATCTACACAGGTGTGCTTGATTTGTGGAGATGCCACCGAGCACCCAGCAAAGGAGTGCCTGCTTCTTAATGCTACATTGGTGTTAAGAGGTTTGATTCCCAACTTCGGTGACAACCTCAAATGACTACAGCAAAAGGAGTCAAATCTCAAAAACAACATTAAGATGTTAGTAAAAAGGTAGAGCCCCCAGTTTCTTCATGCTGCTTATCTATCACTTAAATAAACATTTACAGCACCATCATCCCATTTTGATGCTGCTATCACATTATTCACTTAACCGTTGAATGGTAATAACTCAAATCAGGGGATAAAAAAGCACCATAAACAATACCTTTATTTTAAGTAACACATGAAACAGATAAATAACCTTTTACTGGTGTCAACCAAACAAGAGAAAAACATTTTAAGTAATGTGACTAAGGCTGTACAAACTTGCTTAGAAAATAAGTGCATGAAAAAGTAACAACTGTTCTAACAGTACTCTTAACAATACTCTCCATGAATATTCATAACACCTTTTATCCCACTTCCAGTTATTATCACCTACTTACTATGACAACTAGTGGCAACATTCCTGATGTGAAGTATGTTTGTCTTAATTCGTGTTAAGGTATGCTAAATGGCTCTAATATTATCCTATATTAGTGTATATACATTTTTTATTGTTTTGAAAAAATAACACTATCTGTGATCAAAATGAATTTTGGGAGAGTTTTAGGTTGAGGTGTAGTGAATAATCTAGTGCTTTCCTTCTACGACAAAAAACTACTATGTGATCTAGAACAGTCACTTCAAAATAACATGCATATTAGTGATAGTTTAGATAAAGTATACACCAATTGGTAAAGTGAAAAACCCCAATAAATATACTTCACTACATTGTAGATTCGAAATTTAGTGATCACCAAAGTCTTAATTCATGTCTTGTATTTTAAGGTCTATTATTTTTTCTTTTCACAATGATTTTTTTTTTTTTTTTTTCAACAGAAGATATTAAATCCTTTGGATAAAATTCAATTATGTGGTTATGGACATCAACACATTTTATTTTTTATTTCTACTTATGTAGAAATAAGTAAAAACATATCTAATTTGCTGCCAAGCCAATGTTTACACTTTGTTTTTTCCCTTGTTTCACCCAGCCTGTTCTGTCTTCTGCTTGCAAGATACAAGTTTCTAGGATATTCTGACTCTTCTTGCAACTGTTCACTAAAAGAGAAAAATGAAAAGAAATGACTTCTAATCTTGCATGAGAAAAGGCCAGTTAGAAAAACAGAATCTGCTACCTGTGTTACCTTAATCTGTTGTTGTCACTGAAAAAATCTCTCTTTTTTTTTGTATTAAATGTACATGGATAGAGATAATACTGCTAGATTTTTATCATCTGTTTATGTGAATGTATGTGAATGAGAAAAGCTGAAACTAGGACTGATGAGGGGAAATTTAAAAGCTTCAAGGTAGCCTAATAAAAAGAACCGAGCAGAAACATCGAGTAACAGATGTTGTACCCTGTGGCCCTCCAAGAATCAATGTATCCAGATTGAATACTGAAAAACAGCAAAACAAACAAGCAAGCAAACCCTAAACCAGCAATAGACACTATGTTTAGCTATTTGAAAGTCAGTCCTGACACTCAATAGCAGTAATGAGACACACCGTCCCTAAGAGGAATCAGCAATAAGGCCTTTCAGACTATTTGGAACCTTCATATTTATTAATAGTTTACACTTTTCATATTGAACATAGACAAAGTTGAATCAAATGTGAAAAAAGAGAAGGATAATATTTGGGATTAGTGGAGAAAACGTTTCTTTGATCTAGGTCTGAATTAATAATAAAGCCTTTGGTTTCTGCTCGTTCTCTATATCAAAATCAAACAGAGCTTTAGGAAAAAATTCTTCAGAGACCAAAACTGATTTGAATTTTAGTAATATTTTGCTCAATATCAGAAATTAAAAACCCTATAATTCTCTAGTAAGATAGCAAAAATGAACATATAAATAGTTTCACAAAAGGAAAGTAAGATCTGCAGATGAGTCTAGTTTTTGAATATAGGTTACACAAAAGCTCTGGTTTTGTTCAATTTCAGAGTTCTGCAGAAGGAAAAGACACTAATGTAAAATTTCAAGTCTGAACTTTTCAAGGTGGTGTGTGCAGGGTGAACAGAAGTAACAGGGAGCACAGAAAACTGACAGAAATCATCAGCTGCCAAAGGCTGAAAGGTGTTTTTCATTATTTTTGTTAGTTCTGGGTTTGGGTTTTTTTTTGTTGTTTGGTGGTGGTTTTTGGGGTTTTTTTTGTTTTGTTTTGTTTTGTTTTTTGTTTTTTTTTTTTTTTTGTTTTGTTTTTTTCTTAATGAGAAAGCTTGTATTGTTTTCTTGCATTTTATTTTGGTGTCCTTGTCCTGCTCTCCCCCACCTCTCACTTCCATGTATCTCTAATTAGAATTCCTTTATTTCACTACCTTTAAATATTGGGCTTCAGAATTTTTTTTGTATTTGTCACACTGGCAGTGTCCCCGTGGTTCTGTCATTACATTCTTACAACACTGCAGCCTCATTTGCTTCTTTTGTGCTTCCATGCTTTGATTTTTCTATTTCCAACTCCATTTTCATATATGAATTAATAAGAGGAGAAATGTTCCCTTTTACCAAGATTTACACAAAAATCATATAGCACACTGAGCCAAAGATATGGAGTATAGGATACGTAATGAAAAATCACTATTTTTTCATTAGTCTAACTTTTAGAGCACCACAAATTTGGGGTGAAATATGAGAGGTAACAACCTCAGAAACACAGTTTTTTTTCAAGTGGTTTTTCATGCAGTGGTGTGTCTGAAACTGTCTTTAGTGACACTGTAAGAGTGCCTTACCTCCAAAGTTCACCTCCAGTCTTTTATTTTTGCCTGTGATTTCCTAAGTTTTGTTTTTCAGCCTTTTCATGACTTCTGTGTTCACTTATAAATATTTCACTAAGCTTGATAAAACCTGATTTTTTAGCTTTTTTTGAGAAACAAAAGTAGAAACAAACAATGGATTCGGACACAAATCGTTCCTGTAGGTAACATAACAGAAGCTGTACTACAGAAAACCAGCCAATGCTCTGTTCTAATGCTCAGCTACTCATAAGGTTTTCTGAAAACAAGGGAAACATTAAGACCTGAGAGTGTGGTTTCCTTGTAGATTAATTCTCCCTTGAATCAATGTAATATAGGGTTATAAGGCAGGCCTTTCCTAAATCTGATAGTAATTAAAGTTTTTCAGTAATATATGTTCTTTTTCAGTTAGTTTCTTTTTAATAACAACAGCTTTTATGAAAGCCTTGAAGAGAGACCTTCAGCTGAGATGTTTGTTTGCTTTTCTGATTGAGGCTTGCATTATGCAATAATTGGAAGATGTTAGATTGGTTGACCAGGATAAAAACGTATGTGCTTTTAGAGAGGAAAAAACAGTTGTTTTTTTTCTAGTCCATTTGTAATATAAATTTACTGCAATATGTTTACACCAACAACCCCCCAATGCCACCTTCACCACCACCCCTCCCCCTCCCATTTTTAGCAGATATTAGTATTCAGGGATCAGCATCTTTATGAGAGGAACATGCTGTTTAGCATAGTGTTATGAGGTTGAAAAATGCTAGCGCAGCATGAGATTCTCATTCTTTTAAATTCAGGTTAAAATATGCTAATAATTTCAAATGTTATTCTATGATTAGTGTATCTAAGGAAATATATTTTGCATTTATATGAGATAATTAAAAGATGTTTATACAGAAAAAAAAAATGCAGGGTATTTTTTTTTTTTTTAGGTTAAGGTCAAACACTGTCCAGAATTTTATGTCCACTTCCACATTTTAATTGAATATCAATAAAAAAGAAGAGGGTTCCACTGGTAATTCTTTATGAACATACCTTTCTGTTTATAGATTAGCAAAAGAAACTCTGAGTTACATGAAGTAGTTGTGTTCTTCTGTTTGTAAACATACTGTAAAGAAGAAATACAGTGCTTGCTTTTGCTGCTTCCAGAAACTATGTAGCAGGATTTTTGTAACACTTATTCAGGTAGAAGAGTTTTAGAGAAACTAAGAAAGGCAAGCTTGTTAAGTAATTGATTTATATCTCCAGATGATTATGTGATACAATATAGCCAGAGAACAGTGCAGGATTTTCAAGGTACTGAACTGCTTCTCTGACACTGAGAATTGTTACATCTGTTTGAAGGGTACATCCCTGTTACTCAGAGGCTTACAGGAAAACTTTGGTTTTCTTGGTTGGTTGGTTGTGATTTTGCTATTATTTGGGAGTGGGATGGGGTGTGCGTTTCGTTTTAATACGGCTTTTCTGCATATTTATCCTGACCTCATATTGCATTCTACATCCTTTTATTTATGATGTCACTTAAGTGATGGTGTTAAGGTCTCACATGGCTTCCTTTTTTTTTTTTTTTTTTTTTTTTTTTTCCCCCCCCCTTACTTTGGGCATGGCTTTAATGTGTATTTAAGCATATGACATTAGACATTGTTAATGAGAACCTCTTAAAACTCCCAAAGCCCCAGGGTAATTCTGCCCATGCTTTTGTAATGAACAGATCGGTGTTCTAAAAATAATAGAACAGAACTAAAAGTCCTGTAAAATGTGGAGTAATGGGATGGGATGGTAAATTTTTATGTGGGAAGGATAGATTGGCATATGTGCAGGCAAAAATTTCACATACATGTCAGTTCTATCGCAAAGACGGAGTCTCAAATTACACAGGTATTTGAATTAGTCAGGAACTTTTCACCTGAACATTTTTGAAAAATAATTGTTATAGTGTCTGACACAAACAGACTGATCTTTCAGATCAAAGCCACAAGGAAAGAGCAAGCCACAGGACTCCCTAGACTGGTGGATGGCCTAATTGAGATATATAAAAACTAGTCACTGCAGTGACTCAGGCAAAGCCTTGAATGTGGCTATCCCATACCCAAGAATTCCCAAAAATTCCAGCCAGGAAGGAAGCACATCCATCCCACTACTTTCCTTATCCCTCCACACCCAACTTGCAGACAAACCAAAGTAGGGCTTTTGTTTTTATTTTTCTACCCTTTTTAAAAAAACCAAAACCAAATCAAACCAAAGTGCAAAAAAGAAAAAAATCAAATCTGGCCAGTCCTAGCAAATGGTTTCATTGAAATGCACCTACAGTGTGGCAGTGCGGTTTACTTTTGCTTTGTTTTTATAGTTTGTAATGTGATTTGATAAGAAGTTTCCTCTGCTGCTCACCTCTTTCAATGCTGTACTTTATTCGGTTATTCTTATCAGGTACTATAGGCACATCAACCATCAGGGGTCACATTTACATGCTCTACTGGAAAAGAACTTTCAGTTGTTAAGTGCTGTAATAGTTCAGAACCTGCTGTGAAACATATGTGAAGAGACATTAGCCACCTACATGTGTTAAGAATGTAAGGAAGACTAAAAGACTGTTGTACAAACTGGCAAAATAATTGAAACTTAATGAGGAACTTCTCCGGGCAGAAAATGACCTCTTGTTGCAGTGTCACTGGCTTTCCACTCTTCATCAGGTGACTCAAAAAATGAATCAGTAAGAGCATGAGGAGCAATCCAATCCCACTGACCAGTATTTTTTTGCGGAGTGTTGATTACCTCTAGGTGTGTGGTGGTACATTGTTTCAGTGCAGAATGTTTAAAGTAGCTTTCAGTAAGCTGACTTGGAAATTTTGCTTTTCCAGCAAAGCAAAGGTGGAAAATTCAATTGCTGCACAGCTGAATTTTCCTTTCTATGGGAAATGAGCCAAGTTAAAAGAAATCCTACAGCTTTGTTGTAAAACAGCTAGTGAACTCAAGCCCATTTGGAGAGGCAACCACCTATTGTACCCACTGGTGCTTGCACTGGATAAATTTATATTGACCTTCAATTGACAGAAAAACCTAACTTGGCTGAAGCTTATATTGTGTTGGCTAAAATAATGTTAACAGACATAAATTTATTGGAGTACATTTTCCAGTTTCAGCTTGCATGATGTTTCTCAAAGTCTGGTTCACAAGTCTTATGCTGTAATCTACATTTAACCACATTTCTTCTTAAGAAGTGTTGCTCATTTGAATCTATATCACATTTAAAAAGCAAGCATAAACAGAACTTATGGATCCTATTACTGATTCATTTAAAATGTAAGATGAAGGGTACATTAAAGCAAGCATAAACTTGGAGCTGTAAATTTGCTTAGTTTTACTATATATTATAATGCATTTTAGATGAGAAAAGTACAATTATTCATGCATTACATATGTACTAGGCAATTATTAATTAGCTCAGCTAACTTTGTGTGAGGAAGTTGGAATTTTTGTGAAGTGTTAATATATTTCTAAGCTCAAATTTCATTGAAGTTTCACTGGGTCAGTTATTTTTTCCCAAAATCCTTTTAGAAGAATTTCATTTGATAGTTAGTATAGAGTTCATTTCTGCCAACATGGAATAGAAGTTGATATAAACATCAGAGGTTCAATATCAGGCTTAACATGACAAACAGTGCTTTAGGCAAATAGCAATGTCTCCTTCTGCCACATAACATCTGCTGAAGCAGACCAAATCCAACTCTTAGAGCATGCAACGCTGTCAGGCTCTCAGCAAAGCATCCAAGGGAAGAATGTGATGTTGCTCTTATGGAATAGGGAGAAGGTGAAAAACAGTAACTGGTACAAGGTGTGTAAATTTGGATGTCATGGAATTTATTTCAATAACTGGGTCACACAATTTGTTGCCTTCCATTATTATACTGACCTTTCTGGTCCTATACTTTGTGTAGGAAGAGAAAAGTAAGAAGAATGAAAGTTCAAGGAACCCATGTACCATTTCCTTTCCGAATCTGCCTGACCTACTTGCCTTCCTATAATATAGAAAAGGATATGGTTAATCAAATGGAAGCATATGATTATTGCATATAAGAATGTAGGGTTTTTTCAGTCTGCATAATCTTTGGAGGTCTTAATTTGATTTGATATAAATATAAATTTTATATAAATATAAAAATATATGAAAAAAAAACTCTGGTAAAGAGAAATCTTAAGTAAGTTTTGAGATTTCTACTGCTTCACTCTCTGGGATCAGTCAACTCAGACATTATTTCAATGGCCAATTTGAATTTGGCAGGCTTCACTTTTTGTACTTTGTTGGTCTTTAAGGACATGATGGGTTAAAGATCTCAAACAGGTTGTTGCTCCAGACTGTTGAATTACCTTTCTGTCTGGTCTTTATTAGTAATGGGGAAGTATTGCTGCTGATTTGCACATTTATGTAAATTGGTACATGGAAAAGTTTTACTCAGGATTTTCATATTACAGGAGCAGGGGAAGAAGGGATGTAGCCCCCTCTAGAGTAAAAGATTTGTTAAGATGCCAGATAAGAGTAGATAAACTGTCTGTATGTAATTTATGATGACAGGGCTGAAACTGTCCCCTGAAATAAACTAAGGATCAATAATCTTAGAGGAGAAAATGAGGCTGGGGAGATTAGAATCTAAACGAAACCCAGAATAAATCCCAAACAAGGCTGCTAGTATAAATAATGACATTCTTCCCTGGCCAGATGCTCTGTTTAGTGACAGGAGAGCTGGTATTGAAGAGGTAGAAAAGAACTTACTCGGGTAAGCATCTACAGCTTCTCATCTGCATAAAACAGGGGAAAAGTGTATTCTTTTGTGTTTGATATAGGGTTAAACAGAGGATTGCCCCCACCCCACCGCCCCAATCCCTCCCACCCCCTTTTATGTCAGCTGTATATCTAAGAGTCTTTGTGACTGGATGTAGTTTGCAATTTTAGTTTGCTTTTACCTTAACCTGGCTTCTTGCAAGCAATTATAAAGTAATTGGTTAAAATTAAAACACTGTATCTCTTTTGGATGTCCTGCAACTGAAAGTCAGAATACAGGAGCACTCTGAGACTCCTTAGAGCTCAAAAATATTGTCTCAGGATAACTTAAGGGCAGCAGAATACACCTGCAGCTGCTGTGGATGATTTGGGAGCCAGTAACATAATCTTCATTTTGGAAGAGCTTCTGATGACTGCTGCTAGCCACTGTGTCACTCTCTGACTGACAGCAGACAATAAGGAGCATTTTTGACACTTGAGTTTTCCTGGGGAGCTTGTGAAACACAGCTTTAGTAGGAGAGCTGTCAAGATCACGATTCTTTCATACGTAAGAACTTACTTTCTGTAGGGGAAGCAGGAATAAACAATGGACCACATCTGTGAACAGCAGTTTATATTTTGACAGAGAGTGTTATACTTCCTTTGGAAGGGTTCAGACATTCAGGGTTTGGTATTCAGTATTCAGGGTTCAGATAACTTACGAGTGTTTCATGCTAAAAGATAATAAAACAAAATAGTAATAATAATAAAAAATAAATTACTACCCACCAAATGAGTGTTCAGAAATGTATGTTTTATGGAGCCACCGGCTATCATCAGCCATTTTGCTTTCAGGCTGGTGCCTTGATACTTTCATTTATGTTTATCTGGAAACAATTTTTTTATTTAAGTAGGGGGAAAAATACATAAAGAGCACTTAACACTAGAAACTCTCTGCTATTTATAGACTACTGTGTCAGTGGATTCAAGGACTTGACGTTCTTGCTTGGTTTCTTTCTGGTTTCATGAAACTACAGGGGAAAGAAGTGCTCAGTACAGAAAGCAGTTAGATTCATCAAGCCAGAAACCACTCCAGGGTAAATTTATTGGACCTTCCTTCAAGTTGCTATTAGAAACATTTTAAGCCCAGGAGAACAGTAGGATTTGAAAACTGTAGAAAATCTATGTATGTTAAAATTACCAAGATCACATTTGTTGCACTGTGAGGACATAGAGGAAAAAGAAGCCACCAGCACCCCTCCTCCCAATCTCCCCCCAAACTGAACCAATTGGCTAGATTCGAGAATCTGGTAAATGTTTAGAATACTGGGTTTGTAACGAATGCCTTCTTTCATAACTGTACCAACAATTTCACTCTTAAGCCGTTCAGGTTGGAAATGCACATCTTTTCCTTTCAAAATTACTCTGCCATTGGAGTCAGTTGTGAAACACTGAACTAAAAAAGCTGCACATCTCCCATTCAGAATATTACAGCAGGAATATGAATAAAAAATAAGATCTATTCTCCTTTCTCAGCATTTGTCTTAGTTAATGATTTTTGCTTTTGATATTTTCTAAGGTGAAAAGTAAAGTCTGACAGTTTTAAGTTGAGCAGACCTCAGACACACGTTAAGGACGGCTTTTATTACTTTCCTGCTAATCCCCTTCCATAAACCATTGCCAATGTTTATTTTTCACTTTTCATTCCAGCCTTCATCTCCACTGCATTTAACATTTATGTGGCCTCCTAGAAAGACACAGGAGTTAGAAAGTTTTTCTGTACAAGTATTATTATGCTCTTAAGTAATGTCACTGAGCTGTTACAGAAAAGCAAAGAATAGACTCTCATGTTTGTTGTCTAAGTTTAATGTGCTTTTGGCATCTAGAAGGAGCCTTTCAGAAGTCAAAATGTTACTAAGATTTGCTAAGAGAAAATAAGTGTCCACTTTGTATATACATGTATATATACACATGTATATGCATATATAAATTACATTTAGGAACAATACATAGTCACAAGCCAAGGAACATTGTTCTTTTGTAAAAACCTTGCAGGCCACATGCTGCTTACCCTAGCTTGTGTTAGACACAGAGTAAAACCACAGAAGAAAATGGAACGATGCTCCTGTGCTGTGCAGAATCCCTTCCAGAATGCCAGAGGGCCATGCATTTGCTGCTACCAAGGGAAAGGCAGCTCTTTCCTCTCTGTCAACCTGAAAATAGGAAAACCAGTCACATCTCCATTCTTAACATTGTTCTTTTCTCTTCTGTCCCAAGTGATTGCTAGTTCTCTGGAAAAGGGAGGGAAATTCACCTTATAGGCTTTGGTAACAACTATTCAGCCCACAGGGCAAACATGAAGGGGGCTAAATGATAGAAAACAGAGCAACATGGCATTTCCCAAAAAAGAAAGAAATTCAGAGAAATACATCTAAGTCAGCTACCAAAATGCATGTCAAACAGTCCTTGAAAGGATGATTAACAATCATCCTTTAGATTAAAAATCCATGAATCCTCACTTGATCTAGCCAGCATTTATTTGTCTGACTATAGCTGATTAAGCAGCTATCACTGTTTTAGAGTTTTGCATCCTTTCTTTTCATAACTTGACTAATTAATCTTTACTGAGGTTTTAACTGCTCATTTTTCCTGTCTCTCTTACTTTTCCTCCTGAAAGAATACTGAGTAATATATTTCCCACCTTCTTTTCCTACTATAATCTGTTTTACTGCTACAGACATATGTAGGAGTTTTATATCAAAATGCCAAATACAAGGCAGAAAGAAACAAGGGATAGCATCAGAATGCTTTGGGGTTTTTTTGCAAATGAAGAAGTGCAGAAAACAAAAGACTATATTTTATAGTTTAGATAGGTCTTTTGATGAATGGGACAGATGGATTTTGCAAAAATCTGAAAGATGGAATGTAGAAGTGCCATGAAACAAATGAATCCTTTTCCACAAGGGGGTTTGATGGCCACATAAGTACTGTCTCCTGCACCTTTCCCTGCTTGGACATTCTGATTTAACCTCAGACAGCACCTAAGCACCACACAGCTACTCACTCACCCTGTTCTGGTGGGATGTGGGAAGAAGGGTAAAAGTGAGAAAGAAACAAGTGGGTTGAGATAGAAACAGTTTAATGATTAAAAAGAAATAATGAAATAGATTGTAAGGGGTGAGGGGGTAGAATAAAGAGAGAAGAAGATAAAGCCCAAGAAAGACAAGTGATGCAAATGAGAACAGTTACTCACCAACAACTTACTGATGTCCCATCAGTCCCCAAGCACAATTAACACAATTCAGAAACAATATCTTCAAGACCTCTACTATTACAGAATTCAGATAAATACAGTTTATGAGTTTAAAATTTATTAGGGCACGTGTACAAAAAACCACCTGAGAATCTATAACCCTTTTACTGTCTCTGGCAAATCCATGACTGATCTCTGTAATCTTCCTACATTGACATCACTTTACATAGGAAAATGCTACAGTGCAACCTCTGACTTGATCACAGGAAAATATTTGCAAACATTATAATATATAATACAGCGTTTAAAAGTGAAGATGGGCCAAATTCTCAAAGCACAGTAAGGTCCATTTAAAGTCTTATAATTTTACTTCCAGGTTTGTTTATTCAAAACTTCAGTTTAGTTGCAATTTATTTGCTTTATTATTTTTTGTAATATTGTTCCTACTAATCTGCCACACAATTCTTTTTTTATTATTATTGTTTGAGTCCTTTTCCCCCACAAGCTTTATTTTACCTATTTGCTTGCTTTTTTTTTTTTTTTTTCTTTCCGCTTTCTTTTGTACAGCATCATTGCAGCCAATATTCAGTATGTAAGGTTTTAGACCGGTGGTTATGCAGCAAAATCTACAGACATCCGTGGAAGAATAAGCAGTCTGCAATAATTCTGCCACTCCAATACCCACTCTACATGCAGAACATTCTATTAAGTAAAAAATTGCTTATAATTGCTTTGTGGTTCCATAACATTTGTGGTAATACTTGATAAGCTAGAATTTGAATCACTAACTAACTCTATTAGTTCACTAATTAGATAAGTAGAAATAAATTTAAAAAATAAAATTAGCAAACAGTTTGTGGGTGTTCCTCCTTACTTCTTGACTGGTTTTTAAGGTGGTGAACTCTCAGAAAATGAAGTTGATGCTGATACTTAGATAAGGTATAAAAAAATATAAAAAAAATTGGTTGAAAATGTTATATTTAAAGAAGCATATTAAAACCACTTTGTCAAACACAAACAAAATTTGATTATTTTTTTTAAAGTGGATCTTGACATAGTGAATCAGGAATTCTGAGACACCTGGAGAGATGGAATTACATTTTATTATCTATAAAGATATATTTCCCAATTATGTCATAGCATTAGTGACTTACCTCATAACGTTAGATTATTAATCTTTTTATTTATGTCACTATTTGCTTTCCAGTTCCAAACTGCTTTATTCTTTAAAGATGCTTTCAGTAGCCACAGGAAAAATAATGATGGCAATAATTTCTTGTATTTGTTATTGGGTGGATAAATCTGCACTGAAAAAAGAATATATAGGTCAAAATCCCACAGAAGCAGAACAAGGTAAGAAATGTGTTACATGTGTTCTTGACAATGCAAAGAATTGTAATATATTCTGTCTTTAAATTTTTAGATTCAGAACACCCTACATTCTTCATAATACAAATGCCAGTATTCACAACTGTATTTTTCCATTTTTTATCTCTTTTTGGCCTCTAATGTTATTCATGCATTCAGTGTTAATGTATGTAAAATTCCATTAGTTCTATATGTCCTACTCTTTGTACATTAAGCAAATAGACTAGACTAGAAGAGTTCAGTTAGAAGGGACCTACAATGACTATCTATCCAGTCCAACCGCCTGAGCACTTCAGGGATGAACAAAAGTGAAATTATATTACTAAGAGTATTGCCCAAATGCCTTTTAAACACTGACAGGCATGGGGCATCAACCACCACCCTAGGAAGCCTGTTCTAGTGCTTGACCACCCTCCCAGTAAAGAAACATTTCCTAATGTCAAGTCCAAACCTCCCATGGTGCAGCTATGAACCATTCCCAGGTGACCTGTCACTGGGTCCCGGGGGGAAGAGCTCAGCACCTCCCTCTCCCCTTCCCCTCCCCAGGCAGCTGCAGAGAGCAACGGGGTGGCCCCTCAGCCTCCTGGTCTCCAAACCAGACCACCCCAAAGCCCTCAGCCACTCCTCACAGGACATGCCTTCCAGCCCTCGCACCAGTGATGTCGCTCCCCTCTGGGCACATTCAAGTGCCTTGACATTGTTTTTAAATTGTGGGGCCCAGAATTGCACACAGTACTGAAGGTCAGGCTGCACCATCCTAAATACAGTGGGACAATCCCCTCTCCTGCCCTGCTGGCCGTGCTGTGCTGGGGGCACCCCAGGGTGCGGGCTGCCCTCCTGGCTGCCAGGGCTCACTGCTGACCCACGCTGAGCCTGCCGCCCACCAGCCCCCAGGTGCCAAATCCACCATTTATTCTTGTAAAATTTTGTGCCATTGATGGTTGCCCAATGCTTGAATCTCTCCGGATCCCTCTGCAAGGCCTCTTGTCCCTCAAAAGACTCAACAGCACCTCCCAGTTTGGTATCATTAGCATACTTGCTAATGGTGCATTCAACCCCTGCCCTCAGATCACTGATATAAAAATTGAACTGACCTGTCCCTAGAACTGAGCCCTGAGGAACACTGCTGGTGGCTGGCCACCAGCCAGATGTAGCCTCATTCACTACAGCCTCAGTAGTAGCCATGCTGAGCTGGCTTGTGCATACAGAGATGGCAGAGTATAGCTCCATTGGTCTATCTCCTTCTCAGACTCTGAGGTGCTCCTCACTCTGTCCACCTATTCCTAAAGCACAGCCACCAGGCAAAGCAGTTTATCTACCTGGTTACAGCTCCTACAGGTGTGCTTCCTATCATCCTCCATCTCTGGGAGTAGCCCCAGGCATACCCTGCAGCTGGAAACCTAGATTGTTTTGTGTTCTGACAGGAGCTTTGCCTGTGTGTCTGCATTGGTTCTACTGGGTGCTAGAAGCTCTGGAGAAGCGGAAAAAAATGACTTTTTGCTGGTAGTCACCATGCTGCTACACATTTGCCTGCTGGGATATATATATGTACATGCATCCATTGCACTTAACTGGGTTGTTTTATCATGTTGAAATCACCTGCAGGCTGGACCCTTTGCTAGCTTGTACAATCAGTGGGTCTGGGCTTCACTGCTTAGGAAACACCCTGTGTTCAGCTGCAGCCTCTCCATGTCCTCATGTATCCCTCATGTGTCATTGCTGCCACGGCTGCTCCTCACGCTGCTCCAGTATCCATTGCATTTTGATGAAGCATCATGTAAAAAGGACTTTAAAACATGTGTTTTAGTAGATAGAAGTCATAAAGAGGTACTAAAATGGCCAATGTTAAGAATCTTCCATGGATTAAGTGCCTGTAGTAGAAGGCATTATGTAAAGTTTCAAAGGTGTTGATATTAATTAGAAAAGGGTGCAATTTTGACATACGTGCATTACTTACTTCCAAGTGGGTAAGATCTTAAAATGACATTTGTTTTCCAGAAAATAACTCCTTCTCACCCAAGAACTTTCTCAGACCTCTTAAAAAAAAAAAAAAAAAAAAAAAAAAAAAAAAAAAAAAAGAATAAAAGCAAAGAGAAGTTACATTTTGGCTGCCCCACAGAAAGATGAAATGAGACCACACACAATCAGGGAGGCAATGTCAGCTGTAAGTGGTTTCCTTGACTCTGTATTGTCTCACATTGTGGAGACATGATTTGTGGTCCGAGTATCAGAAACATACTTTCAGGGAAAAAAAGCAGACAGCAAGAGGCATAATCCATAAATTTATTAGGTTGATAATAACTAGATTCTTTTATCTATAATGGTTATTTGTGCACCTTCATTGCAGAATTAAAATATCTTTCCTGTCAAAAAAAACCCATGGATGTTTATCTGTAGGCCAGGCAAGTTCTTATCCTTGACTTATACAGGCTTTTGAGAGTTTAAAGCATTCTTACCCTCTTTTTATTTGACACTTTCTTTTGCACTCTTTTCTTTGAAATAACTGAACTGAATTTACACTGTGGTCTCAGGCCAAAAAAGGGCATTTCTGAATTTTGCATGAGATTAAAGAAGTTGTTATTGCAACTCAGTAACTATAGTGCTGTCTGTCTGCTTTCAGTCACACCTCTGAAACACAGTCTGTAGAAGTCTGTGAGGATGCATATTATAATGACTATTTAGGATATGTCTTTATTACCGCTGGTGAGAAACCAGTATTGTTACTGCCTATGAAGCAAAGGAGGCAGCTCATCACAAAATGCTGAATGATAAAGTTATGCAAAATTAGCAGAAGGTAGAACTGAGATAGGATAGAATGATATACATTTTTCTATGTTGCAGCCCAGCAAGAAAAAAGTACAAGAAAATTACTGCATCGTGTGTCATTATCTTCTACCTGTCATAACACAAGAGTTTAAATATCTTTCTGAAATCTCCTTTTGCACCATGCTCTTTTTTTGATCAATCATACAGGCAAAGAGATTGATTAGATATGTAAACTTGGGCTGGAAAAAGAACACAAATGCAGGAATGGAATATTGACCTGTGTCTACATGCCAGTAGACTAACAAAATGTTTTAATTACTCTTAAAAAAACCCACAAACCACCAAACACCAAATAACCAAACAAAAATCCCACAACAAAAAAGGGACTCTGGGCAAGCTTCCAAGGCCCTTAGGCACCGCAGCTTGTGGCAAGATTTTTGTCACTCAGGAACTTATTCTTGCTGCCCATCAATCTCTTACACTCTATTCTGTTTTCATCTCAGACTGATCAAAATTGCATTAGACAGAAGAACAGATTGTTGTGTACATAGTTTACAAATATATCAGTAAGATAATCTCCAAAGCCATGTTAGATTGAATAAGTGATTTTTTGCACCAATTTTTCATTATTGCAGACTATTCTAATTTCATCTTTCACAAATATTGAAACAGAATCCTTCTAAAGCACCACTATGTGGAAATTCAGTATGAAACAAATATATAATCACAAATTCACTTTTCCTTTCTGAAGGGATAACCAACACTATTTATTCTCTACTTTTCACATTGTTCAATTCCCCTAATTTGCTAGATTTTACAGCTGTGAGTTGTTTAAAAAAATAATATAAACAAACACAGCCCCCCCCAAAAAACCCCAACAAAAGCCCAAACTACAAAACTCCCAAGCATAACTATTAAATTATGATCATTAATATGGGGAAGATGTGATCTTCCTTTGGTCTGTATTATATCCCTGAATCTCCAGAATTTTGCATAAAAATATAAAGATCAGAAGGGCTGCACAGATTGTGTACTGAGGGCTCACAAATTATATTTGTGGTGCCTTCCAAACTAAATTCTCATATCCTGAGTGTTCACAGTTCAGAGGGTGATGAATTAGTCATAGTGAATTAAGAACAATTAATTGCTTTGTTCATCTTTCTGGTCCTGTCACCTAGCAATCAATATGCTCTAACCCACAGTTTTCCTGGAGGAATAAAGGAATAGAAGTAGCCAGCATTTCTTTTGTTTACTGAGGAGTCCAACTACAACGTAGCTAGCCCTGCTTACTCTTCTGCAAGAGGGAAGTATCATCAGTTAAAAAGAGATGAACAAGACACTATAAAACTGATAAGGAAATTAATTTGATGAATGGTTGGAAGAAGCAGACAGTCATGTTTTATCATAATTTTGTTGCAACATGATTGTGGTGGTGCACTTCTCCCCCTTCTCTGGGCTGTTCTGTGACCCTGGGAATTGCCAATTAGGCCTCAGCACCTTGAGTAATGATGCGGGCCATTAAGCACCCCTTGATTATGCCAGCAGCTCAAGCTTGGCTGAGAATGGCACTGTCCTGGAACTGCTGTGGACCAGTCAAAGCAGGGAACAAGAGCGGTAACAATCACTTATTCCCTGACAATTCCAGAATACTCCTGCCTGGATCGTAGTCTGAGTGGAAAAATACCATTGTTCCTGGAATTTTTTTTAAAATTACTGAGGTTGCAGCCAGGATGGAAATTTAGAGGTAGCTAAAGCCAATCATCTCACAGCTTTATAAACAGTGGTCCTAAAATGAGACTCTAGCCACATCTGAACTCTGTGAGAGTTTAGAAAGCAAGGGGGTCCACTCTAAACCTTGTGACCCACCAGGAGGTTCTCCTTTATCCTTTTATGTCTTTGATCTTCATAAACTATTTCCAACTCTATTCTGTTCTGACTCAATTTCAATTTAATGTATCTCTGTGCATTTACTCTGTGTAAGTAATAGATTGAACCTTGCCATAGGATCTTGCGTAATCACATTTCTACAAATTCATATTAAATCTATTTCACTCAAACTCTTTGGTGATGAATCTTTAAGTTACCTGACCTAAACCATTCCTTTCATAACAGTGACTTACTTCCTGATTAGAGGTATATCAATCTTATGCAACAAAAAATGAATTTTATTTTCTACTTGTGAAATACTTCACTAGCCTAGTTTTATGCAGATCTACTTGTCCACAAAATAAACAATAATTTTAAAAAATGAAGAAATTCCTGTCTTTGAGTTTGTCTCAAAATATCTGGTGGTAACAGCTGAATTTTCAAAATTTATCCTAAATAAAATAAAGGTTTGGGGTTTGTCCATTTTTCCCCCCCTGTCTTTCAGTGACTGCTTATAATTCAGTATTGAATAATCTATTTCTGACTGAAAACAAATATTTGGCATCAAATACATACATTTGACTGAAACATACCAACCAGTTACAAAGACTTATAAATTCACAATTGCAGTTTATGTATAGTCAAATGAAAACAGTCTAAATATATTGAAATTCTTCTGAATTTGTTCTCAGTGCTGATCCTAATGTGATACCCTATGAAAAGATTCTAATGCTAACCTAGCCTCCTGAGATATTTCATATCTACCTCTCCATGGGTTACTGGAAGTTCATGGAAAAGCATATTGGGAAGATTACTGAATTTTCATGTGCTGTTACTTTTGCAAATGTAGTTCTAGGGATAATATGATACTGAATGAATTATTTTAACAAGTGTTTGACTTGATTTTATGTATGGGAGAATGTCACTCAGGTATTCTGGGGAAATGGCGCTGTCTGAAGTCCAATTGGTGCCATCACAAAAATAAGAAACAGATCATATTGGAAAAGAAGTGAACCTTTTTGGGCTATATTTACGAGCTATATTTACGTGCTTTCTCTCATCTTTTCCTAGCAAAATCCCTTTAAAAATTCACATCAAAGCATACTACCTGAAAATAAATGTCTAATTTGTATTATTATTACTACTATTCTTACTATTACTACTATTACAACTACTGTTACTGTTACTGTTGCTGTTACTCTTACTATTATTGTCTCTGGTTCAAATATCAAACCTGCTGACTATATCAGTGCAACAAGAGAAGGTTGTTGAGACAGCAAGGAGAAAGAATAGAAAAAGCATGCAGAATGAAAGTCTTTGGAATGAGGCTTGAATTCAGGAAACTAAAGTAGAATAATAATACATACAGTTTTGTAGATCCTTCTTTTCATCCATCTACAAATCATAAGTTTACATAAGAATAGCAAGCACATTATTTTAAATCAAAGAAATGGAAATGTGCATAGGAGATATAACAGAAAACTCTCTTCAAAGAACGGGCCAATATTTCTGTTGAAATGGAAAATGTATTTCATGTTACATGTGTGGAGAATGGGCCATGTATGAAAAGTCTTGGAAAAAAAACAGTGGGGAAAAAGTTGTTCTTGGAAAAAAAAAAACAGTAGGGAAAAAGAAGTGATTTGTATATGCTGAATCAATCTATGGAAGGTGCTGCTGAAGTGTTTCTTGCATACATTATTTTCTATCTGCCGAAGTCTCTCACCAAATATTTTTTTCATTATATTCTACAAACATTTCTCTTTCAGCCAGTGAAGACTAGATGAAATTTTATTGCATCATGGAAGATATAATCCATCTGGGAAACCTGGCCCAAAGAGAAGATTGAGCATACAAAGTATTTGCACAATAAATCTGATGACTCAGGCTTGTGGACTTCTATTGAAAAATATTCTGTATCCTCATGTTTGAAAAGCTGTTTTTTACAGGCAAAATGATGGGGTTTTTTCCACAGGAAGCAGACATTTTTCACACAAACAAGAATTACTCTGCTGAAAACCAGTTTTCTGTCAAAACAAATTTAACTGAAAACTTTAAGCCATCTGTTTTACATCATCACAGTGAGCAGAATTTGGAGGTAACTTGGTACAGAGTACTGGCGATTCCAAATGAATTTGCCTCTACCAGCTGGTACAGACCAGCTAACAAATCTGAAGATTATAATGTTCAATAGAACTCAGTCAAAGTACTCTAAGTAATTTCATACCTTGAATAAGTGGAGTTCATTATACCTACACCATTTTTTTTTATTTATTTATTTATTTTTTTTTTAGTTTCCATCAGTCCTAGAAAGCAAATCAGGTATCTGTTATTCATCTGGACACTTGACAGTACTAATGGAAGAGGGGAAATGAGGGTTATGCTATGTACAGTGGGCACATCTGTTCTGATAACTAAATTATAGCCAACACAGTAAACAAGGTGATATGAACAAGATATACCATCTGTGTTTCTTACAGCTTCTTTTCTTATTATTTCAATGAACTCTAATGTACATCCTGTTTGTATTCTGCATATGGCTAATAAGCAAGGCTTCTTCTCCTCACAGAGTATCTTGTTTGCATATATTGTCAACATGGCAATGTTCAGTGATAGTGATGTCAATTATATTGTTTGTATAATTCCAGAAAAAATCTATATAATCCACTTTGAAGAACCTGAAAGAAAAAAAAAAAAAAAAAAAAAAAGAGGCATTGAAAAAAGTGCTTGTTAATTAAATAGAATAAAGATAATTTTCTGCATCAACATTACATTTTCTATTTCTAAACATCAAATTATAGGCCTGAAAGGATTTAAAATTATTTTTGAAAGCAAGATAAGTATACTTGATACTTGAATAATTTCCAGTGAGACCAGTTCCACAAACTTGCTGTCTAGCCTGTTTTGTTGTCTAACTATTTGCCAGAAAAAAATATCTAATATCTAATGAAGTCTTTGCTATCAGATAAGTTGGCTATGTGGACAAATGTCTGTCCTGACCACATAGTTACACTAACAAAACAAAATATTCCTGAAAGCAAAAAGAAGGTAATGACCATGCAGTTGACTTACCCTGATTTAAACCTATGAGAGATGGCCAAACCTTGTAGATAAAGGAGAGGTGTGGGTGGGGGGGTGGAGTAGGGCGGGGCGGGGGGGGGGAAGTGGCTTTGCAAATTTTGGCTTAATGGGACTGCTAAGACAAATCGTAAATTCTACAAGGTCAATATTGTAGCTGTGAAACTGTAACAGTGGGGTAAAAGTGGTAAAGAGGAAGAATCTGGGAGAGGAAAGAAAATGAGAAAGGATATAAAGTGACACAAATGATAAAATCAGGGGTCTCTGCTGAGCAGTCATGTGCCTGAGCACCATATTTTGAAGAACAATGAACCCTTTCTTTCCACTGTACTGGCATATGATTTTCCTCTGCGGCAACAGGAACATAGTGTGTCTTCCCTGGAACTGGTGAAAGAAGCACTTTTCATAACATTGACATAACATAACAACATAACATAACGTAACGTAATGTAACATAGCATAACAACATAACATAACATAACATAACATAACATAACATAACATAACATAACGTAACGTAGCGTAACATAACATAACATTGTGTTCTTTATATAAAAACTTCTAGAAAGTAGAAATTGTCTGTGTTAAAGGTGATGTTGCCACCATTGCAGTCTTTCTTCTTTTCTGATGTAACACTATTTTATGCAGTTCAATGTTTCTTCACAGCTTATTTACAATCCTCTTATTATTCATGTCTTGTTTCTTCAGACTTTAGTATCACTAAACTATGGCATCCAAATACAGTACTGAAACTTCAGCCTGAATAAAGTAAAAAAAAGAAGGGGAGGGGGGAGGGGGGGTGTGTGGAAAGAGAGAAGAAAAATTGTCAGGGTTATTCTTGTATCCCTTAAAAAGGAGACAATGTTTTGTAAATATGTCATTGGCAGTCATTGCTATCAGGAGAGCTAATGTAACTGGCCAGCAGGCAAAGCTCAGCCTCTCTGAGCTTTTGCCTACTAGACTCTTCCCATCCTATGTTTTCCGTTCTATTATTTGGCCTGCCCTGACAATAATCACATTTTGACATGAATCCCTTCTGTCTCTGATTCTGTCTACTATGACTCCTACTCCTAGCACTTTAAACACACTTCTTCTCTGGTGTTTTTTCTAGCCAGGTATTCTACATTTCCATTTATGCATTTGATTTCTCTTCTGAGATGTGTTTTGCACTTGTCCCAAATTAACTTTTTCACTTTTGATCTCAGTTCACTTCTTGAGTGGAAAGCAGCATGCATACTTGTGGAGTCCTATGAAATGTCCTTCTTTTGTACTCAGTTTTTGAAAATCACTCATTGACTACATATTTAATGAATTCCATAACTTGATCTAGATCTTTCCCTTGTCTGGATAGAAAAAAAATGTGTCGGATGTATTGGTAATTCAAGATATATCAGATCTACACTTTCCTGACTACATAGTTCAAACATAAAAGAAGTTATGGTGTTTGTTGCAGGACTTTATGATACATTGGAACAGGCATTTCTTCTCCTGAAAGCAATCAAAACCACCTGTAGAGTACTGGCTTTTATCTTCTGAGCATATTGAATCCAGTTTGAGTTATTTTACTTCTTTTATTTTATTGAAGTGATTGTTAAAATAGTCAGGATGGGTCAGTAAGTGCAAAGCAGATTCCATAGTCAAAATGGGGTAAAATTACATAAGAACCGGTGGCTGGGATATGCAGACAAGGAGAAAGGAGACTGTCTAAGCTAACTGCCTTTCCCTCAGTAGTGCAGTTCACTCTGTAGTAGTGCAACAGAGAGACTATATTATGAGGAATTAGTGGTCTACTTGCTTGATTTCTTCTCATGTATACAGGTGCACTTTGAATAGCCTGTGACAACTTACTAGCCAGCTGTAGTGGAGTATCCATGATTACTCGAGTGTATGCCTTGGTATGATGGGTAGCATGTGACTCCTGTTTACAATGGTATAATTAAGCAGTGTACATGCAAGCAATGCATAGTTGATCAATATACATTTATCTGATGTGTGTTTAGTCATAAGTATATGGATAGTGCTTGGTTTTGTTAGCATAAAATGTTACACACATGTGCTGGGGAACTGTAACTTCATTGTGGTCAGTACTTTGGAGCATACTGTCCATGGGTCTCTTCAAAGTTAAGTCCACATTCCAGACATACCTGCTATCAGTGACTGATGAATCTGTGTTGTGAGCAAGACCCTATAAAAGTACAGAAAATCTGGAGCTGGTGAACCTCATCATGGATGGCGACTCTGTGCAGTGTGTCATGACCTGTGATGAGGGGCTCATCTAATATTGCAGCAGCTGGGGTTCCCAGCAGCAAAAGGCACATGAGATTGCTGTCACTTTTTCTATAATTTCTATCTTTTACTCAATAGATCAGTTAGCTAGCTTTGAGTATCTGTGTCTCTTTTACTGAAATCCCAAAAGAATTGACACTTCCTTGTGTGAAACAGTCTCTCGGAGACTTGTAAAGGCATGTTCATTCTGTACACCATGCCCTCCTTGAGTAAATTGGAGTAAAAAGCATACACTCCAGGAGGCTTTATTAAAATCCTATTAACAGGTTGAGATTAGTTAAAATTTGAAGTATTTCCCACACTAATAATGATAACACAAATCCAGTGCAAATTTCAAGACCTCAGTTTAGGAACTGATTATTTTGTGCTTATTTCATGCTGCTGAAAGCAGTGCTCATTTTCACTTCATGCTTTCCAGTTCCTCATGGTCAAAACAGTTCCTCATGGTCAAAGAATGCTTGTGTTTCCTAGGAATCTGTGAGGGCACTGCCACAAAGTAGTGGTGCTATTACAGCTTGTGAGATATAAATAGAAACATAGAGTAAGAGCCTTAATGAGTTTTTTGTCTTAGGCATCAAAGTCTAGCAACAAGGAAAGCTCAGCTAGACAAGGCTAAGGATGCCAAAAGTTTTATTTATCTTCTAAATTGTGACAAATTGTCTTGTACAACTGAGCACTGTGTACTGGTGCCTTAACTACAGCTAGCTGTTAATATGCCAACACAAAACACCATTATGGCATTCCAAACCCATTACTTAGAAGTCATTAGAGGATAGTCCACTTGACTCTTCCCACTCAAAAGTTTGTTTTCCCTTATGTATTTTTTTCATTAAGAAGTTACAGATGGGACAAAACATAATGCTGTAGCTCAGCTCATCCCAAAATACTGTGCATGATGGTTTTAAACACAGCCTGCAACAAATGTCCTGCAGTTCTTCAATAGGTAATCTGAACTAAGAAACATGCAAGAAACTAAAAGACTTGACTAAGTAGCATTTATTAGAAGACAGCTGCTGCACCTATATTCCCATTTACAGTTTAAGGCACAGTATTTTGCCTGAGAAATGTATTAATGGATGTACAAGTACAAGCTCAGGGAAAGAAGATCTGCACAGTATCAGACCTTGTGCAACAAATAAATAGCAAGTTGAGGAGGAGGAGTGAATGCTGAGCTTTCAAGAATCACATCTAAAATGTGTCCTGTAGTACCGCTGAAGATCAGAAAATTAACAGAGGTGTTTTGATGTAACTGGCATAACATATTACAAAGTTTGAAACCATTAGAGAAATATTAATATTCACATTAATGAAATAAATAACTCCCTAAATTTTAGTTGTGGTGGCTGTTCTGCATGTTTGATGGGCTGATTATTCACAGATGTACTAGGAGAAAGCCTCAATGAACTGCTCCTTTTTGCATCTCATTTGCTAGAAAGGCTGCACACAGAACTGGGAAACTGATGAAGCAGTGACCATCTGCTTGCTGTTGACTTGAACACTTGGGAAATTTACTTGTGACTAATTTTTTCCCTTTTCCATTTCCAGGGCCCATCCAAACTCAGGCTGGTATAGTGATCTTTCGAGAACTGTCCTTTTACCTATAAATATCACTGTCATGTTCCATTTGCCTCTGTTCACCAGACTTCTTTTTTCAGTGCTTCATCACCTGATTAATGTAGAATGAGTTAGAATGAGTTCTTGAGGGTTTTCTTTTATTTATTTATTTATTTGGTTGTTGTTGTTCAGTTTTTTGTTTGTTTGTTTCCCCAGTATGGCATATCTCTCCATAATATTCAGGAAATTGGGACATTGTTTGCAGAGATTCAGCATCCTTGAAAGGCAAAATGACTACGATGAGAGGAGTACTGTTTGAAGAAAGTTATAGAATGAAAGTGCATGCTACAAGCTCCTTCAAAAAGGAGGCCAAGAAGATGCTCAGGAGAATGTGGGCCAGAAATTTTGGTAAATCAATGAATAGAAAAGACCTTCTAGGTATTCAGTACCCCTAAAGAGGAAATGTTGTTCAAGATATATTTAATCTTTAGGCCATGTAGTTATCAAGAACATCTATACTAAATAAGTATTTTAAGTTGGCTAATCTTTCCTCATGCCACTTAGTAAGTCTTTAAAATAAAATAATTAAAAAATGATGCACTTTTTCTTCCTTCTTTTGTCATGGTTCTAGAGGGTTTGGAATATCTGATAAAACAAGAAATATGGAACTCACACTGACCATCTTTATATATACACAAATACAGCTTTCAGTTTCAGCTTGGCTGCTGTGGCTTCCAGACTTTCAGGGGGTTGAGACATGTATGTGAGTGAGAGACATTAGAGGAAGAATATGACATAGCTGTAATAGGCCATCAACTAAACATTGCCACCAAGTATTCACAAAATCATGTTTAGGTTTGCTTCTATTTGACAGGAGCTCTTCTAATCCCAGTCTCTAAACGAAGCTTTCAGAAAACCCTATAAAATTACCTGATGTTGGAATCACTCTGAAATACATCTTAGCTGTCCTAATCTCATACTGGAATGGAGGACAGGGAGATGGTATAAAATCAACACTAAATGAAAGCACATTAACATATTTTCTGCTTAAAGAAAAACAATTTCTTATCATCCCTTTTTTTTCTCTCACTTAGCATTAGCCATGTCACTTACTTGGATCTAAGGTACTTATAACTAATGCAGAGAATGTGCTCTAATTTTCAGCTGCATTGACGTGTACTGATTTTACAGAATTTTACATAGTCTGACAAACTTAACTTCTTCCACACTGCTTCACTTACACATGAATCATTTCATTTTAGAGCCATTAAGAAGGAGTCAAAAAGGGCCCATTTTTATTAAGTAGATGAACTCAAATTCAGCTTCATGAAAAGTAATGGATTGAGAGAATCTTCAGCTTTGTTAAGATTAATCAATTCAGTCTTCCTTTTAAGCCATGGTACTCATAATTAGAAATGTTTTAGAATGGTACAGTTTTGCTAGTATAAAGTAAAGAAGATGAGAGGATGACTTTAGCATTGAGACTGAAGAATTATTACCACAATTCAGAAATTAGAAATATAAGTCATCAAAGAAAAATGGTCCTTTGATCTGGAGAAAAAGTAGTCTGCTCACTTACAAAATGTTTATTAAAAACTAAGTCTGGCAAAAAAGTTGTAAAAATAGCTCTTACTGACTTCAGTAGGCTTTAGATCAGATCACATGATCTTAATAAGATATACTTTCGGTGGTTTTATATCATATATTAAATGTTTTCATCACAAAATCCCATCTGCAGATAGCATTCATTTGGTAACCCTGGACAGCATCTTGAAACTGGATTAAAAGAGTAGCAAACAGTCCAGCATTATAGACTACTAGGTCAATCCTTGAAAAAGTCTTATAAGAACTACTTTATTTAAATAGTAACTTGACTCCATATGGCTTCATTTTTATGGAACCCAAATTCACATGCACAATTTTCTGGGGGAAAATAAAGGTGTTGAAAAGTAAAGCACTAGTTCTCCCAGTGAAGTGATAGAAACTAGAAAATGAGCAGCAGATTGAAAATGTTTCACCAAGTTCAATGGCTGCCATTGCATAGAAGTGTGTTTCATATGTCATAGATCACAGCCAGTTCACAGCCTTGTCCCAGACAGAATAAATATTTTTAATGGCTTTAAAGAGATCTGCACCTGCATATGTGATGACAGTTTTTCATCTGTACAGGTGTGTTAAAAACCAAGTCAGAACAAAGAAAGAAACAAACAAACGAGCAAAAAATAAAAACAACCCCAGTCCTTTGAACACAAACACAACTGTGGTACTTTGATTTTCAATTTGAGTTGTTTTGAAATTGAAATATACTCTTTCCAGTTGGAGATAATATTTTGTCTTTCCCTGAGCCAGCCATAGCTTTTAAACTAAGAGGTGGAACAACTAGGAAACCAAGGGTCCAGAGCAGTACCTAAAGTTAAGGAACTAAGCAACTGCAAATTAATCTTTAACTGCGGTCTCCCATGTCTCAGTGATGTGAAATTCCAGAGTTAACTTCTCATGACTTGGAAAACTTGAGTTCATTTCGGTGGAGAAATTTTGAAGCTTTATCTATGAGACTGTGAAGCCTAAGACTAAAAGCAACTAAGGATCAGAGTGACTTTGCTGAAGACTTCTCACTATAAAAAAGGGAACTTATCATATGGGACAAAAAGAGAAGAAATGGAAGGCAGGTCTGTGTCCCTGTACCTTGATTTTCTCTTCTTTATTTTAAAGAATTTTTAAAGATTTTCTTTAAAGTTTCTTCTATTTCTTTATCGGAATAAGAAATAATATGACCAACCCCAAGTTCCTCTACATCTAACATTTCTGATATTCAATATCTCACTATATTTTGTCAGTACAGAGCCCCATTATGATTCTAGTTAAGTTGTGTTAAGGATGTCACATTACAGTCACATAACAATCTATTGAAGCCTCACAGGAAATGACTTCTATGTCAGCTATGTACAAGTGTTAAGAGTTTTGCATACATAGAATGCAGAGATCATTTTGAGCTCCACTGCTTAGCATACTGAGACAGTATGCTATTATTTTATATATAAGTATATATATATAAATTTATAATTACTTCCAAGTAATAGTCTTCTTTTTACTTAGTATTTCTGCAGAACTGGCCTAACAGTATGTACCCTGCAGTTCTTTTAATGAACTCTAATTTCTGTTGACTGAGACCCATATATAGAAATTGATAGACAGAATTTCCCATAATCTATGTAGAGATATTAAAAACGGATGTCCGTCCATAATTTTGCTGAAGAAAGGCCTGATCAGGTTTGAATCTTTGAATGAAAAATAGCTATGTTAATTCAGTTATACTATTTAAAAGCAATGTCCCTGAAAGAAAATGCTATTTATTATTTACTATAAATGAATGCATGTTTGTACCTAGTCACTATCATAAATGAATTTTCTACATAATATAAGTCACTACTGTACTTATAAAACTTCTTTCCCCTCACACCCCAGTGGATGTAATAACCATACTTGGCTAATACATCTCTTTAAATGCCACTGTAAGAAATGGCCTATAAAACCTATAATTCTAAGCAATATTATTTTTTTTAATGCTGCTGTACAGTAAATCACTTTTTAAATATATTTTTCAAAATATCATAATCTGTATACCTGTCAGGAAAATTCAGTGAACTCACTTTTAATATTTGTGACTCAGGCAGTTCTTGTGACTAATCTGATGATTTCAAAATACATATAATGTGAGTCATAAAGAGAAAAATATTACATTCTTATTTCTTTAGGCTAAATAATCCTCAAGAACACAATAGAGTGGTAACTGTCTGAAGTCTTACATTTTAACACTGAAAAAAAGTAGAAAATTACTATTCTGTATATTGTTAAACTTTTTTTATGGGGGAGGGGAACAGGCTTTTTGTTTTTGTTCCTTATTGTGGGTCTTTTTTCTGTGATGGTTGGGCCTAGAATTGGGATGACAATCAACATGTGTAATATTTTAGGAATGCTTTCACACCTCAAAAGCTGAATACATTTTAAATAAAAATCACATTGTGTGATAGATGCTGAAGAATTCTGGATTTTATTTTATTTTTATTTTTCTGAAAGGAGATGTGCAATCCTGAAGACTGCAAATTACCATGTAAAATGAAGCATGGCATTACAATAAATGTGCTTTATTAAGCTTTAGAATTTTAAAACAAAAAATGCTCATGTTTTGATTGGTCTGTTCCTGTTTGACTGTGCTTCACTTCCCCCTTCCCTTTCTTTCTTCTGTTGTGAAGGAGAGGGAAAATAAAAACACAACAATTTTTATGATATTGGAAAATTGTGCTTCCTTATAGTAGTAGTAGATCATACATACTTAGTCGTGTCTTCTTCCTTAGAGAGTCAAATTATCAACGATGCTAACATGTTCAACCAGTTAAAACAAGACTACTCCCCTCCAAGCTGTTTTTGAACATCAGTGTTCTCTCAGAGACGAACACCAAACTTTAGCATACATTTCTGGACTTTTACTTTCCTATTGATGGGTATTGGCTAAGATTTCCTGTTTAAGGTATTAGTTAGGACTAGAATTAATTTTATGCATTATTAGGAATTGTAGGAGTGTTAACTGTTACTAGGAAGAATACTTGGAAGGCAGTGCTCAACATTATTAGTAATATAACTTCTATGACACTGTAGAGCTAAGGTAACCATTCCTTCACACATATAGATTTGTCATGTGGTCAGAAGTGGGTGTGTGTTTCAAGCAGTTTCAGATTTAATAGAATACTCAATTTCAAGGGGGATTAATCAAATTACTTCTGAAACCAAAACTGATACATCACTTCATTAACATTCTAACACTGATGCTACATCCTCTCAAACCTTTATTGTAATATGTAATTATTTTTTTTTATGTCTTATTCGTCAATGCTTCTCCTTTGCTGTTACCTTTCCATTAAATCACTGCCTCCTTCTGATCATCAATAACAATGTTCTGACAGGGCTAAAATGAAATCATATGTCCAAGATATCAAATTCTTTTCTAGCCTTGCTTGAGAAAAATCGATTAGGCAATTTATATCATCTTTGTTGCAGTCAGAGGATCCTGAAATTCCATTGTAGAATTAGATTCCAAGAAAGTTAAATCTCTTATCTAGATGTCATTTTTGTGTTTATGTCTAAGACTTTTCTAACTTGTGTGATATAAACTGAAGTGCCTAAATAAAGTTTAAACTCTTAAAATAAACTTTTGTGTCAATATCTGTCTCAGTTTATCTAATTCTGATAAGGAAAATGGTAACTACTTAAAATAAGCATAGTAAAGAAAAGAACTGAAAGTTTTAACCTGTTCTTTTTTTTCAGAAAAACAAAACATGAAAAGAGGCGTTAAAAGGTTTTATGAATATTCAGCACTTCTTTATATCAGGGCATCTATTAATTTATGTATATTTTACCACTGGTTCTTAGAAGAAGGAAAAAAAAAAAAAGGACTAAGGAAATGTATTATCCATTTAACATGAAAAATGTTTAAAGGTGAAAAAACATTAGGTTAGGTGGACATAAAATAACAAGAGATGCAGAAAAATGCTTTTACATGCTACAGTCTTCTGAGTTCTTGGTTCACACTAATGTTTTTTACTGAACCTCAGAAACAAATTGTATTCAAGAGCATTATTTGGCCCAAGCAGGAGTGAGAGTGAAAGTGTAAGCAAGAGAATGAGACTAAACTCCTTAAAGACACAAAAATCACATATACTTGGCCACACTTTTTGCAGAGAAATTGTTGCTCCAATTATGTTGTTCTTGGATTTACACTTCTTTTTGATACAAACATGTCTTTCTGAATAGCTGATGTAATGTGAACACATCATGCTTTCTCTCTAGAAAAAAATAAATTATTCATTCATTTAAATTCTTTCAAACTTCAGGAGGAATAAATTGGGGGTTTACATTGAATGAAGTCAGGCTCACACTGTCAATCCATAACAGCATTTGATATAAATTTATATATTTTTTTAATGGTATATTATAATTGTTCTCCTATGGTCTTGTATGACATTTGATATATTCTCTTAATTTACTAATCTGAACTATGTTTTCTGCCTTTTCATTTAAAATCCTTTCCATATGTCAGTTTAATTATTAAATTTAAATTAAGGTGAAAAAAGAATATTTTGTCTTCCTTACCATGATTGAGTTTCTTTATTCTTCTCAGCATCAGACTGAGTAGCACAGTGCTTCCAATTCTTAAATTTCTCTTTTCTTTTAGCCTGTTGCCTGTTGTGCTCAGACTGTCATGGTTAACGACGTTTCATTTAGTGCCCTCATTCTGATTCTTCACACTCTGGCAAATAATTGATATTTTGAGTACACACTAGGTGTTGCCACAGGGAATCTTTCTTTTTTTTTTTTTTTTCTGAGTAGATACAAATGTTTTAGGACTCTTTCTAGAACTCTCTAAAATCTCTGATAGATCTCTGTGATTATAGCAATTAATATTCTGTTTATCAACTGCTGGTCAGTTAAGAATACAGACATTCTTACCTTCAGGACTACTTCTTCTGAGAAGGTTGAGAGAAAGATGGTATTTTTTAAATGTTGAGATTGCATTTCTGGATAAGCAGGTATTCTTTTTCTGATTAATAAGGGTAGTTCTTTTCTTGAATGTTAAAGAGTAGGTAACTTAAAATTCTTCTCTATAAAAAGTCAACAGTTTGAAAATTGTGACGATTTAGTCAATAGTCTTTTCACAATCCATCCCTTTGTTTGTTATTTCCATTAAACATTTTTTCAACATTAAACATTAAAATACATCAGTATTTTGGGGGAAAAAAGTAAAAAAATATTCATTTAGGGTGGAGCAGTTCTGTTGGAAGGGAACTGCAATGACTATCTATCTAGTCCAACTGCCTGATCGCTTCAGGGCTGGCCAAAAATTAAAGCATATTATTAAGGGCATTGTCCAAATACCTTTTAAACACTGACAGGCATGGGGAATGACCACATCTCTAGAAAGCCCGTTGAAATATTATACCCACTCAATAAAGAAATGCTTCATAATGTCCAGTCTAAACCTGCCCTGATGCACCTTTGAGCCATTCTCATGTATCCTGTCACTGGCTACCAGTAAGAAGAGATCACAGCCTCTAGTGGACTTCCATATGCAGACACACGATGGCTCCTGCTATGTATATTTTGGTGTTTCCAGTAGTACACATTTAACCATAGCACACTGCTGTCATCGTTTCCTTTTTCTGATATATATGTGAGGTTTTTTGATGGGTACCTTAGAGATGATTGATAGGTGTAAGAAGACGAAACATAGATAGGTATTAATTTACAAAATTATTAATAAAAGTGACAAAACTGTACCAGGTAGGAAAAAAGTTATTTGAATTTTTCTTTAATTGCCGTTGCTGATTGTTCTAGAAATCTTTTCCTTTTTTGCAACTGAATGCTTGTGGTCATTTACAAAATAGTGTACCACAATAGCTGGCATCTTTATCTATTTCCTAGGAAGGATTTGTTGCATTGACTTCAGATTTTTTCCCTTGCTTTAGCATTCAAGAGTAAATTACACTAAGGTACAGAATAACTGTAGGAAGAACCTAGAAGACTCTGTTGCTACAAAAACCAAACAAACCCAGCTATACTGAAGATGTTGTATATCTAGACATATATGCATATAATACATATAAATTGGTACAATATGCTGACATTTTTGTCTTCTGTAGAGATAGATCAATATAAGACTATTAAAGCCTACAGACTGTGGGCTTTTAAGATATTCTAGCAGTTGCAAAAACCCTGAACTTTCTGTGGAAAAGAGTGTAAATGGTTAATTCTGTGGTTAAAATAGACTTTTTAACTGGAGAACTAAAGTGCATTTTTTTATGTTACATAATTTTAAATAAAAGATGAGTTTCAAAATGTTTTGATACTCAGCATTGTTTTGTTGTGCTCTTACAGAGCTTCACCTGTCTATTTCCAGGGAGACAATAGCCTTTAGGGGAAAATAACGGTTATTTCTTCATGTGTTTCATGAATTTGTGGTCTTTTATAAATAACTGTACACAGCATTACAAGAACATAAGTATGTCATCTCAAAACATTGTCAGATTTGTTCAGAGGCTATATGGACAGTGTGTCCATACAGGCCCTAAACAGTACAGAAAGATATAACGAGTTATTCTCTTGCTAAACATAGTAAAGCTTCTAGTAGGTTTAAAAAATAATTCTAATTTATTACTTTTTAGATGGAAGCTGAGGATATTTGTGAATCTGAATAGATTTCAGCAAAGTTGAAGTAATCCTCAAAAATGTTTTCAGCTGTGCTTTTCATTTTGAAATCAAATTGGAAAATTCCACTTCTGTTTAATGTAATTCCTCATTTCTTTCATTGGATGTTTGTTTCTCTTACTGGCTCAGCATACTGATTTAAAGATAATCCAGTCTTGTGGTGGAGTTTATTTTTGGGTTTTGGTGCTTAGCAGGTCTTCAGCCATGAAGGAAAACAAAACATACTTAATAGAAAAAGGAAATACTTATGCCATGTATTAGTAGAAAATCAGTAAGGTACACTTCTCCTAACTCTTAAACATGGGGTTTAAGTGAAGAAACTTCACCTTTTTGCCAAATATAAAGTTAGGTGCAGCAGCAGATAAAATAATACATGGAAAAGCAACCTTTCTCTAAGACACTTGGGACACAGTATAATATTTGTATCTGTGAAGCAGACAGAAAAAAAGATAAATATTTATCTGGTTTTAGTTAGTTCATTAGGCAAACTAATGTATTTAAATCAACACAGCATAGTGGTATTCTCCAGAAGTAGCTAACTCATTTAAGGTATAGTGATAGGTGACATCTGCATAAGAAAGGTCACTTTCTCTACCTCTGGTGACCATTACTTGGTTAGACAAAAGTGAGAGAAGAAAGAACAGGCAGTGCTTTCACATTGTGTTTCATTCAACTATAGCTGCCATCAACTGCAATTCCTTGATTTTTCCCTGCCAAATGAAATCAGGCAGACTTTTGAATTCTGAATAATTTCCAGCTCCATGATGACAGCAGTGCCTGTACAAACTGCCAGCTATGCAAATGCAGAATTGGTTTCGACTGTTACTGCAGTTGTGTGGAGACATTAGGCTTAGTGAAACAGACAAAATGCAATCACAAAAGAAACATCTCTCGGAAGGTCAGTGCAGAAGGAAAGGAAATGGCTACTCTTTAATTCACCAATGCTTCCTATGTGTCCATCAACTCAGAGTTCACTGGAATTTTTTAGGGCAGGCGAAGCAACTTACATCCATGAAATGAGAGTGCACTGACATCTTTCCTCCCTTTTTTATGGAGGATACTTGGGGATTTGAGAAGTTGAGGCAAATTCCATCTGGAACTTCAAAAGCTGTGTGAAAATGTAGATTTATTTGGTGGTTGAGTATGTTCTCTGACATTCAGTATCACATCATGTCTTCAGAGCAACTAAAGAAGTATTCTGTGATACAAGCTTAATGAGATAGAGCACATCCTTGTACTCGGAAGACTGGAAGACTGTGAACTAACCTGTGTGGCCTCTGTCTCCCTTGAAAAGAAGTACACCGCTACTACTGCTGAGAAAATACTGGAATATAACCAGGATAAAAATGGGTTCTTCTCAGAGTACCAATTGCAGAATAAGAGTATTTGGCCAGCATCATACAAATTTTCTGCTGCTTCCTCCACCCACTGCTAAGTTTATATTCAGCAAGGTGGGTGTTGTCATCTCCAGCCAGTGCATGTGTTCAGTTGTCTTTAGATCTCAAATCACAAAACAGAGCAGCACATACAAAGTTATCAGGAGGCACCTATGTGAAGTTCATACCTCCATCTTATTCTTTGCTACACATAACGTTCTCTCTTTTTCCTATCGCGTATTCCTAAGTCCAAAAACTTTCAAAGACTTGCACAGAATTGAACATCCCTTTTGACAGTAACAAGTGTTAAACCTCTGAAAAACTTTCTTACAGTTTACATTAAACTTTATAACAATTCATAACTGCAAATGAGATTTGGAAACATGAGGTTGAATTATCCATCATGGAATAAACACCTTATACTTCCAATGTTGTCAAGCATAGAGCAAGGAGGAAGAGTCAAACCCTTAAATAATATCTGAAAACTACTGTCAAATGATTTTCTATCAGCTCTGAAACCAAGTTTACAGTAAGACCTAACATTTTAAAAGTCTCAATGTGTATTCCAAAAGAGAAGAAATATAATAAAACACCATAAAATTCACATACTTTTTCCTAATGGAAGAATAATTCTGCTTTATGAAGTCTGCTGAAGGAGAAAAAGTACCCAGCCAAGCAGATTCTTAAATAGTCCCCAAAAACTTTAGTTGCCTTGTATAAGAATTACTCAGCTAGAACAGTACTTTTTCAAAGGATCCTCATGTTATTTTTGTTGTCTTAAAAAGTACAAGAGGAGTTTAATCTTCAGAATGTTTTTTGTTCACAAATTAATGTATAATAAAATGAAACACTAATTACAATGAGCTGATTTCTCCTTAAGATACAGTTTACATCTCCACAAACTCTGATAAAAGGATGTTTCTGAAACTCCCTGTTACAGGAGTTATACAAATTGCCTTTCAGAGGGATTAAATTCCACCTTACAAATTCCATACCTATTAACTTTTTTGAGGTTATAAGTGTGGAGCAAACCACCCCCGCCACCACTTCTCCCCCGCCCCGGCCCAGACTGAAATCCTTCACTTCAATGAGTGATGAAAGCCTTGCTTCTACCTCTAAAGGGATGATTTACCAGCATAAAGAATGTCATTGAGATTAAGCCTCTTCTGTATGGTGTGGGTGCTCTACAATGATATGAAAAATCTAATGCAGTAATAGCACTGTCCCTGCTGAGTACTTCTTATGAGAGATTAGTTAGAAATGTTTGAAATTTCAAATGTCCATGACGAGACATCTACCTTCTTATGAAATTAGCCTTGCATGTGCCTGCATGTAATTTACAATTGGACTTAAAAAGAAATTAAATAAACGTAACCAATAGCTTTTAAATTAAAACTTCATGGTCACTAACTTCAAACATTAACTCACTGTTCTTGGGGACAGGCAGGGGGAACGGCAGTCAGCCATCTCTCTTTCTGCATCTTCATGTTATTCTAGACCTCTACCATTTAGCCCTCTCTTATAAACAGATTCAAAGAATTGTAAGATTGCATTTTTCCCTTGATTTCAGCAGATACAGTCCAAAAATATGTTTAATTTGAAGTACGTATGTTTCATGCAATGTGGCAATTTTTATTAAATATTTAATTAATAATGAATTGATAGATTGATGTTTTAATGAGGTTGAGAAAATGATGCATAAATAGGTAATATTCAGTTTTGCTAATAAATAAATCAGATGTCCTTACATTAAGAAAATTTCCTTCCATCATTATAGCACATGGCTATTCTACAAAGTATATTTATAGGTGAGGAATTTATAGCAAATTAGTTTTATCAGAGGACATGAGCATTTGTCCATTTGGGAATTTTGCAAAGGGTATTTGAAAATAAACAGAAAATCAAAGGAAATCAGAAAAAAGTGGAAAAGAAAGAAGGCAAATAAGCCTGAAGTGTTGCTGAAATGTACAATCAATCCTGAGCTTAAATCCTGGCATATAGCACATTAGATGCCCAACATCTTTGAGAATAGTCTAAGCTCAATCTGTCCCCATAGCATGCAATTTTATAGGAATTTAAGACTTACAAAAATTAAAGAACATTAGGTCTTCCATAATAATTTCAGCAGTAGAAATGTGGGGAACAGTGCATGTGCATGCCACATTAGCAGGAAGGTAGATGTTATAACCAGATATTCCACGTCTGACATCCAATACTGAGCTCATCTATGTGACAAATACTGGATTCTGAATTGTGTGTTAATGCACTGTTTTTCTTGTTCTCATGGCTACCAGACAGACCTCTGTGAATCTGCTGTTGCTGTGAAGGCTCCTGTGGGTCAGCAGTATGGATGGGCAGTCAGTCTCCCCTGAAGTTCAACTGAAATAGTAGAAAAGCTCCTCGGAGTAGACACATCTGGTTTTATGGCCAGGGCTTTGATCATCCTTATTGAGCTATGACACTCTGAAGAGACTACATCATGATGTCTAAAACATTCTATAGAGATCTGCATTAGCTGCTGGTAGACTTCATGTAGACTCTAACAATACAAGCCAAGTACTGAGGGTTTATACACCTGGTCCTTTAGAATGACATTTGTCCATCATGATCTCTGGGCATGCAGCAGTGTTGGGTGCACTTTTTCCACAAAAAGTTCTTTCAGTTCAACTTTGAAGCCTAAAAAAAGCAGCAGATTCTTTAATGACTCCTATCTATCCTGTGTCTATAAAAGCAAGGCTACATATTTGAATGTGGCATTTGTTTTTTAAGAAATTGATGAGAGTTTTAGAATGTGACTAAAACATTTGTTTAGGATACATTATATATGCTCCATGCAAGATACATAATTTATAGTTTGCTAAGAGTAATGCATGCCACTTCCTTGAATGAGAAAAAGATGATGTTTTTGCTTTTCAAGTAAAGATAAATTCAGATACATAACTTTATCCTCAGTGAGTTTCTGATTGAGGATTAAACAAGTAAGTATTATCTACTGCTGTTTGCCTTCCTTCTCTCTTCCAGGTCTAGTTACAAGCCCTGACTACACACACAAACAGTGAATAAAAAATGGAAATGCAAAACTCTTGGACTGTCTCCTGAAATGACCAACTTATGGGACAATCTGTTTCAGTTGTATTTGTAGATTTTTGATGTTGACATGTCCTCTATAAATTGGATAAAGGCCATCAGCTTGCTTCACATTTGTGCCAAGAAGCCAAGATGGCAACTAAGATGCTATTGAGATGGTAATAAATTGCTGTCAGTACATTGTGTGTCATACTTAAATCTGTGCTTGTCTGTTTCTAGTCTCTTGAGCTGCATAGCCCCTTGATGATCAAAGCAAAATATTTCCTTTCATTTATTTATGCTTTTCTTAAATAATTCAAGGAAAATGACACTTTATATTTGTTTTGTCTAGCCAATAAATCTATGTTTTATAAAAAAAGGATAAGCAACCTGTGCTTGTTATCAAATAGACAGAAGTCTGTGAAGTATGTTGCATTTTTAGAGTCCCAGAAATGAATGATGAATTAGAAGAAATAAATTATTTATGATTGTAGCAGACTCAAAAATGAAGGTTTATTACTAGAAGGTCCTGTTCCAGCAAGGCACTTACACGCAGTCTAACTTCTAGTGCATAAGTAGTTTCATTGAAGTCAGGCAAATAAGCCCATGTTTAAGTGCCTTCCTGGATAAAAGCCAAACTTAAGAACAGAATAGAATTAGAGAACCAACAACTACTTAATGCAAAGTGTGAAAGAAAGCACTGACTATGTAATTAGGGAACATGAATGATTAAACTAATGGATTCATGAGACGTCATGATTTCTTAAGGAGAAAAGAATAAATACCATGATAAAAATATGTGGCTTTAAACTAAGCATGGGAAATGTTGTGGGGAACCAAGACCTGTTCTCTTTCTTAATAAAATGTATGTGTCATACCTGCTTACAAATAGTAGGTTGTAAAGATAAACATTTTCATTACCAAAATTAATTTAACACTTGGAACTGTCTGGAAATTACATGTTAATATGCCACAGAAATATAAATTGCAAGAAATTAACGGTTGTTCTTGTGATTCTAAACTGATTACACATGATACGGGTACCAAGAGAAGCCAAGGTAAGCTACTTATACTTAAAAGGATTTGAGCACTTGCCAACACTTAGACACACAGGTAACATCAGTAAAAGCAACTTCTATGCTCCGCATTGGGAGAGGCTTGAGGGAAATTTTCAGTCCGTCTGTACTGTTTAGCTGATGTAATCCTCTTGAGGCTAGGATCATACACCAGATAGTTCTAGGAAGAAAAGCTTAATTCTGTGGACATACATTGGCATTCCACACCCAACAATTAGTTATCCTTCTTTGTCCTCTGCTCTTGCAAGCGTGTCAAGGAACCTTCACTAGTTGAAAAAATTCACGAGGAATCTTTCTCAGAAGATCTTTTAAGGTCTTTCATACAGGGTTTTGGATTTTGATAGCTACACTATGCAAGCAAGTCATAGATTTCAGCAGTATCCTTGCATGCCCGGTGACACCAGATCCTACAATTTATGTACAGAATAGGCTTAATCAACAAAACTACTCATGGGAGTCACGTCACATATAGCTTTTCAGAATTGTACAATTGCTCATCATCAGGAAAGAGGTTCTTGGTGATGTTTACAAGCTGAAGTTATAAGAAATTGAAAATATATACCCTGCAGGTCATTGCCAAGCTAAGTGGCAGAATCCTGTGAATTTCTTAGGATGATGCTTTAGGTTATTTATCAGGGAAAAGCACACACAAATAAAAATATATGTACATGTCCCACTCTGAGATGTCTCCTTAGTTTTATTGATATTTATGGTTGCATTGAGGAGATGTAAGGTGTCTTTTTACATTTTTTCTGTGAAAAGTAAAGGAAATCGCTCCATTAAATTTCTTGTCTGTTCATTCTTTCCCATCACATATTGTCAGCTGGTAAGCCCTTATGGGGAGCATTTGCACACAACTCAGAAAATATGGTTCTCTGTGTGACACTTGCATGTCTTCTCCTGTCTTCAGGCAGTGGAACTAAACTGTTTTTGCAGACAAAGTTCCTCTGAACAAACTATGTTTCATAATTTTATTTAATAAAAACTTAAGTTGAAGAAAAGCAGGTTAAACAGCATACTTTATTGCAATGCATCCTGTATTATTACTTGCATATTTTAGAACTGTAATTTTTGTTTCCAGAGAATAAAATATGACAGAAGAAAGCAATGCACTGAGGTAGTCATAAGGGAGAAAAACATCTTGAGAGAAACAGCTGATTCATTATAAATTCAGATCTCTTACCTATATTACAATACCGTTAAAGGACTATTAATGCTTGTACAAATCTGAAGATATTTTTACACTCTTGGTTTTAGTTTTATCTTCATATGCTGAAGTAGAATTCCAGTGAACTGCATCAATTATGTTATTTCTGCCCTTCACTTCCATAATCACTCATTATTTAGACATTTTACACATCTTAGCAAAACATTTTGTATGCTTACAGATTACTTACTGCTGGTTTGCAATCCCATACTCACTGACCTGTGTAAAAATGCCAGAGACAGCTCTTAATTTTGTTTAACAGTGAATAGATAAAGGGATAGATGTTTTATACAAGATTACATATTAAAAAATGGTAAATTATGTTCAGTGGAGCAAGTGAAGAATTATTCACAGTATTATCCGACTGTAAACAAGCTAGGTTTTAACTATACCTAAAAGTGTTACCACCACAGTTATGAATGATAGAAGTGAGAGTAGGAAGACCATTTAAATAATTTGGAAATAATTGAGTCAGCCTTTGTGCTTTAAAAAAAGTTTGTTACATTAGAGATGAGTTGAAATTGAGTTATGGACTGTGTGGAACTTATATATGGAATGGAAAAAAACTTGTACTGCAAGTGCATTCAGGCCACTTAGTGTATAAACTGATGCCCTGAAAAGGGCTGGAATGCTAGGTCCTGATGTGAAATGTGTTGGAAAACACAGGTTGGCACCCTGTAGAAACCAGGTGACTGTAGCACCAACTCATTTGACCAGAGAGCATTGCTGAGGCTTTTGAGAGGACTGTGATTATTATGAAACATATGGTACAACCTACTGGCATTTTGCTTGTAGTTGGGTGGTGACTTCCATAATGTCAATGTCATTACACCATTGAAATCTTTTGCACATAGAAGACAAAGCTTTGGAGTGTAAGAGGATTTTAATGGTTTTCTACTGTTTTCTCTTTATCCTTTTAATTTTTAGTCATGAAGTTAAAAGCTGTTGGGATCTATAGATGGATGAGGCAGCTTTTCCAGCCCCTGATGGTGAACTAACTAAAAATCTGTTAGATATGGACTGTTTTAGACATTTTCTTAAAATGCTATATAATTCAAGATTTAGCTTTATATATAGGATTCTTCAGTAAGGAGGTTAAAAAACATAAAAAAATATTTTATTTGTATATGTCTTCTTTGTTGTATGGACTAAGTCTGTTTAGTGAGATAGGTTTGAGGAATGAAGCAATCAGTTACTTCAAAAGTCCTATACCGCACTAAACTGTAGCAGTAGATTACAATATGCATCTAGGAAGAAATGTGAAAAAGTAAAGTCTGATTTCTTCTAACCTTGACAAACACAGTAGAAATGGAACAAAAGAAAGGAAGGTTATAGTTACTTCATATACCTCTCCCAGTTAGAGGACTGTTTTGAAAAGCAAATGTACTCTACAGCTGATAGCCTGACTTGAAATTGTTCAGTGGATTCACTTTTCTGAGGGTTACACTGCATCTGCTTTTAGTGGGACTTTCTCCTCATATGAAGTTATATGTGGTTTAAAGTCTTGGATTTATTGCCCATAAATCAGGAATTTTTACATATCATGAGCAACTAAGGAATGCAATTTACTTTTGCAGGTTCCTGGGCAGATCTTAAATTTTGTTTTCCATCCAGGAAGGAGTGTCTGATCAACCAGTGAGAAAAAAAAAAAAAAAAAAAAAGCCAAGAAAGTGACTATCTACAAAGAAAACTTTTATATAAAATAGTCAGTGACTTCACCAGCTGTGGCCTGACTCCTTTTGAGCTGCTGAAGTAGTAGAAAAAGTAACTTTTGTAGCTGCCAGTTACTAATGGAGAGATGTAAAGCCTATAAACCTGTTGTGGTAATCTGGCATCTCATCCTCACCTTCTCAGCATACAGGTATGTGGCAAGGAGCAGGGAAAAATCAGCATGGCAGGAGGAAAAAAATCACAGCTCCTCAGAGGCAATTCTGTGTGACTTATGTCCTGTAGGCAGTTATCATCAGGTAGAGTTATAATCTCATCATCCTCAAGTCTAATGTCAGGGTGGTTTGGGAGCCAGGCAGCCAGCAGCAGATACGATCTCAACACTGGTTCCCACATCTTACAAAGCATATCCTAGTGCTGCTAAACATCAACCTCCTACTTTTTCTAACAAGCATTTATCTTGCAGTTGTTATATAGCACAAACTGGGGAACTGAAAAAAAACAAATTTTGATGTTTGCAAAATGAAGCTGAAGCTGAAAGACAGATAAGGCAAGCTTAGAAAAACTCCATTCTTAATATTTTTTCCAGCATCACACCTGCTGTTATTTTGTATTCCGGCTTTTTAATTGAAATATGATTTCAGTTGAATATGGTACAGAAAATATACTGCATATTAAAAAAAAGATATTTCCAAAATTCTTTGCCTGCTGTGATTCCAGTCTCTAGTAGTTCAAAAAGCAGTCCCTTTTTCTTTTTTTCTTCCATACAAATATATATAGTGTTATTTATTATACAAATCACAATTCTCATGTAAGTAACTTTCTTCTCAGAGGATTGGTCAATGCATTACTTGCAAACTAAAATAGAGATCAGCTAATAGATATAAGACCAAATTGAAAAAAAAAAAAATCAACTCAGACTTCCTTTATATAGAGAAAGGCCTAGCTGTATTTATGAAACCATATTCAGCTCTTTGAGAGAAGTTATGCCCATATTTCTGTTCTGGATAGCAACAGGAACAAAGGGATTATTTTGTTATTGTTGTTGGTTTGTGCCTTAATGTACGTGATGACAGCAGCAGTATGTGCAATCAGATGAAAGAACATCCCTCATGTAATTTCATTTTATTTGCTAGGCCTGAACAGGAAAAGAATACTCAGATTTCTTATTTCTCCTCAAAGTTAAAGGCATATGTGGGTGTATTTGTGGAGCTTTTTACTCCACATTTACTGTGGAGCTAGGGGCAACATAAATATTGGCATTGGTATTGCTGATTGGACTGTCTTACACCTTTCTGTGAAATAAATACGTTCTGAACATTTTAGTTGCTTGTGGGTTTTTGGTTTTCTTTTTGTGATTCCCCAGTTCATACTGAATGAACTGAGATGTGTTCTGAGAGCAACGTAGTGAGAGGATGTCTGCACCACTTACTTCAATGATGCTTTAATGCAAGGTTGCTGTCAATGAATCTGTAATGGTGTGGAGCTTAGCATGCCTGAATACTGTTCACAGTCCCACAGATGAATACAGAGTTTGGAATGACCTTTGAGTTCTGGGTGTATTAACAAGGTTTTTTAGAGCTAGTCAGGTATGCCGACAAAAGTTAATCTCAGTTTTGACAGCAATATAGACATGCACTGAAGGGCATTATCAGTGGGAAAAAAACAAGCAAACAACAACCAAAAAACCCATCCCAAACAAACAACATTTGGAAAACAGCTAGTATGGACAGTCTATTTCTGTCCTAGCTCTATCAGTAGGAATTTTTTCCACAAACCAATGAAAACATTCTCAGCACTTTTGAAGACCCCTTCAAAAATGTGTAGCTTAGAAAGTGGAAACAGAGGTATATTTTTAGTAGTTATAAAGCTGTCCCTACTCTAATGTGTTATTTTGTATTGATCAATTTGTATTCATCAATTTGACATTTGACACTAAATTTTATTATTTCATGGCATAATAATGGTAATGAATTTAGGTTCCATATTACGTCTTTAAATTTCACATTAAAATGGAAATGCATAGAGTTCCATTTTTCTGAATTCAGTAATGTGATTTACTACTTGCATTGTTATTATCAATAAATATATTGATTACATATCTAACACAATTATCCATTGGTAGTAGTTTATGAGGGGTATATGTGACAGCACGTGTGTTTGGAGAGGAATGGAGAACTAATAATAGAGAAATTTCAGAATAAAATAAGAGATAAATTTTCAACACATAATTTTTTTAAAAAAGTATCTTTCAACAGTCAGCATCAAGACTATGAAATAAATTGCTTTTGAATACTTTTTTAACAGATGTCAACCATCTTACTTACCATTGAACAAGCCACATTTGAACTAAGCAGCTCAGTATCACATTGAGGGATGTGGTTGCTGATTGAACACAGGTGTAATAGTTGATACACTGTCACACGGTCTGATGTTAACCTAAGATCTTTGTTGAAATACTTATTACTGATGGCACAAAATGTAATTGCTAATTTTCTGCCTCAATGGTTACATATTTTCTCCAGATCTTAAGAGTTATTCATCCCCTTTGCACTGCCCATTTCTCAGAGTTTAAGGCAGATGTGTCACTGGTCCACAGACCAGTAATTGAACCTGTCACTTGCAATCTACTGACTTCATTCCTCAGAAATGTATTCACTGCTTCATTCACCTTCCTGCTTATTTTTCTCTAGGTACCAGATGTCCAACTTAAACCTAGACTAACAGATTTTTTTTTACCAGATTTTTTAAACAGATCTGTTTACCTTGCAGATGTCTGGTCACAGTGCAAAGTATTCAGGAGCAACCTGGGTTGATCATTACTTTGCATTCATTGTAGAACTCTTGTTCAAAATAAGCTGTCCATCACTAGGCTAATTTTAATAAATGAATCAATCAGGTTGCAGGCATTAGAGTAAAACTAGGTAGAAGAAAACATACAAGCAAATGGTTACACAAAGTTCAGATCCACTAATATATTTTTTTTTAATCTTACCAAAATTACCTGGATGACATCAGGTACTTTTATCCAAGGGATAGCTACAGTTATACAGCTCCAGTGACTTTGAAAGATAGTATAAAGTATAGATGTGTCTGCAGAAACTTATAATGGGAGTGCCATAAAATAACCAGCACTGCACTATAATCTTGAAATTCACACACATAATAATAATTGGGTCTGTAGACAGATGAGTACCTTAGTAAATGTACATGTGATAGTATGCACACAATCAAGGCCAGATAACTGAAAGAGCAGAAGTTACTAGTAACATATTAATCAAGCAGAACCCATGCTGCTTTTTCCAAGTGAAAAATTTTCTGAAATGCTCATGAAATGTTCAACTCCAGTATCTGTCTATCTATCTATCTATTTATCTATCTATCTATCTGTCTGTCTGTCTATCTATCTATCTATCTATCTATCTATCTATCTATTTATTATTTATATGACTGATTTATGTGACAGTATAAAAAAAATGACTCAGATAATACCAGGGCAGTACAGACATTCTGAAATCCAGAACACTACTTCTGTGTCTAAAATTTCTTTTTGAAGTATCTCATTTGGGAGATGTTTCACTGCCTCTTCACAAATAAACATTCATGGTCTTGTCAATGGCATCCTGGCTTTTGATTGTGAGGATTATTTGGTAGTGGAGTCAGGATATGGAACGAGTCATCTTCCACTCAAAGCACTAAGAACAGCTGCTGCTATTCACATCATTATTTTCCCATTCAGACAGGTAAATACTGGGAGGTAACACTATACTAACTTATACAGGTACACCTTATTCAGTACTTTTTTTTTCCCCAGTACAGTGTGCAACATGACTTATCCAGAACTCAAAATAGCATATTTTTCCTCACTGATCTCTCCTGTTGCTTTTCACTCTCCAGTACTTTGTCAGTTAGACAAGTGCTGGGTCATATATAAATTTTTTGGCCACATCAATTGACTGTTATTCTTCAGCATATTAAATATATTATACAAAATTCTAGAAAATGCCCAAATGGAAGAAATTTAATGATCAAAGGACACTGCAAGGCATATGAATAAAAAAGAAAGACACTTAAATATTTCCTCAATGTCACCTGTATGTTGCTTTCATACTGTTTTTTAAAGATAGCATTTTACAGTAGTAATATTATATTTAAATACAAATGTTTTAAAAAGTAGGACATGAGGAAGGTTGTTAATTGCAATGCTATTTAGAGAAGACTCCCTCAGCCTTCTTATATTGTAACCTTCGGGCATTTTCTTAAAATGGGTACCTACCCAGTAGTTGGACCCTTTTCTTTGAAATTTTGCTGTGTGTGGGAAACTTCCTCAAGATAATTTTACATCACCTTGAATTATATTACCAATGACCCTGAGGGGCAGAAAAAAATATCCTGGGATAGGCCCTTCAACCCTGACAAAAGTTTCTTGCAGGATGAGACATTCTACCACTTTCTAATTCCAACTTCCAAGCTTAACTACACTGAATTGCAATGGGAGGGGGTGGGGGTAGGTGGGGCTGGGTGTTGCACTGTCCAAAGGAAAGACCACTCACAGTGAACCCAATATGCTCTTTTTCATATAATTTATGATTACTTTTTTTTCACTAGATTTAGGAACATAGAAGAAAAAGGTATTTGAGGTGTGAAGATTTACGACTTAGTGGCATCCTGAGAGACTTCATTGCAAACAGACAGCAGACTCTGTAAATGTTACCTAGGTATGTTTTGATTTAGTTGAAATGCTTTTAATTATACCAAAGGGTTAATAATGCAGGGTTTGAAATAATAATAAAAAAATAGATAAATGTTAATCTCAGCAAATTTCCATAATATGAATCCAAAACACAAACTCAGAAGAAACTTAAGTCCAGTTTATATGCCTCAGTCAAACAGTAGCCAACTGCTGATACAGAACTACTCCTATTTCTTCTGCCAGTTAGCTGTGTCCTACCAGGATGAAAAATACTTTTAATGAACATGGTGTCCTGGTTTATGTTGAGTTGTACTAGAACTCTGCATGCTCCTTTGCCGTTTTTCTGTTGTAATGTGTGGTGCTATGGTGAGGTAAGATGTTTCTTTCTCCCATTCATAACTTAGTTAAACAGGTTGTTGCCAGAAGTTAATAGCTGTTTGTGCTACTGAGAGATTTTTCAAAGTCAGGCGAACATTTTTTAAAAGGTATTTATCCTGAGAGTCTTCAACTTGTGTGAATTATGCAGATAGCTCTTAAAAAAAAATCACTAAATATTGGACTCCCAATTTGTGAGGCTGCTCTTTTTCCACAAAAATGTTATGCCTGTTCAACACTTTGAAACACAGCACTCACCAAGACATTTGAATGGTAAATTCTGATTGTAACTGCTCAGCAGTGGTAATTTCTGACCAGGGAATGATCTGGCATGGAGGGCAAGAAGGTCCAGCTACAAGAAGGGGTTAGACTGGCTGGAGGCAGGAATGCAGAGGTGGAATGGAGTCCTTGCAAGGGAATGAAGTTTCTCTTGGTGGTGAGATAAGAAACAGCCTCAGTGTTGTCTTGTAGCCATCCTGGAATGGGAGCACTCAGTTACCCCATCTCAGGGGCCACTTTTGGGCAGCAGAGATGGCTTGCGGGGTGGACCCACAGCTGAACTGAGGTGCCCCATGCAACCATTCTCAGCTTTAGTGCTGCTGCAAGTGTATACAAGGAAACTTCTTGTGATGCATCTTTGCACACTCCCTGTCGAACCATGTATTGTAGTAGCATTTGGCCCAAGTATTGCAATAGGATTTAGTCCAATGCGTTGTTAATTAAACTTTTATTTTATATTTAAGCACAAATCTGTGTTTAATTCACCTCAAGGGGTACCATAAAAATTCCCCAACAAGTTTCAAAAGACAGTTTTTGGTTCGGTACATCTCATAGCTAGACCTGTGTGTGCTCTGCCTATGTGTATTCAGAGCTTTTTAAGATCCCAAGAACCTGCATAAGTGCCAGCCTCAAAGCCTTATGAGACAACCTAATAGTTTTGTTTGAACATCATCTTCACAACTCGCTGCTGGTAGGCTGGCATCTCATCACTAAGTAGAGAGTGCTAATTAAGTAGTCATGTCTTAACGTTAACATCTTATATTTAAAGTGGTAATTATCAGATGGAACAGTAGGCTCTAGCTATATTAAATGTCTAATAATAGACTTGTACAGACATCGTTTGTAACACAAAGCAGTATTTAACCTTAGAAAATATAATTGGAAATTACATTTTCTTTAGAAAAGATTTTTCTGGGGCAAAGTACAGGCTACAGAATACAGACTACAAACTTAGTCCTGATAAAGCATGAGTTGTTTTGTTTACAGTAACTTTTCTTGGCTTAAAGAGGAAGATCTGAATCATTTGGAGTCATTCTGGGCCTATGATTTTATTTGTTTTTTGTTTGAGCTAATTAACAGATTTTGCACTGATGATTAAGAAATATAACACATTTCAATAATTACTCTTCCATCCTAAAAGAATGCAATTGAAATTATGTTTTCAATGCCTTCTGAATTTTACACCTAACACATATTTATCCCCATTTGTCTCCCAAAATTCCAAACTCAAATCTGAATGCCTGAATGAACTCCCTAAAATAAATATTTTTAAAATGAAAAATTATGTATTTAGTGCACCTTAAACTCAACTGTATCAAAATCAAATCTGTAATTAAAGGCAACTAGATATTACAAGATAATCAGTTCTCTCCATTATCAGGACAATAATATCAAGAATAACTGTTCTGAAAAAAAGAGATAAAGTTCAGTTAAGGGTATTCTAATTACATCGTGATATATTCAGTTAAAGAAGGTTGACCTGAGGGAGTAAGGGTAATTATTAAAGCAAAATTAATATATGAATTGTTCTGTGTACTATAATCAGACAAATGGGTGATCTCTCTGCTCTGATGTGTAGAGGATAGCATATAGGAGGCAGGATAATGAGAAGAAATAAGAACTGCAAAACCCAAAGACAATGTTTGCTCTGATGGATACCTCTAGAAAACATAGTCCAGAGAATTACATTTTTAGAGCAGGCTTCCAAAATTGAGAAAAAATAATAAAAAAAAACAACCACCCCCAAACCAACAAAACAAAAAAAAACCCAAACAGAATATTACTTTAAGATAAAATATTTTTTGAAAAAGATGGCTGATAAAGACAGTGGTAAACCCTTTAATTCTCATTTCCATTCTCATTTCTTTTTCTTTATCTTCCCACTTTTTATAGGTATGTTTCTGCTACCCAAATAGCTTTATCAATCGGGGTGAGGGAATAGAGTGCACCCTACGTAAGTTTGCTGATGACACTGAGTTTAGGGGAATGTTGATCTGCTTGAGGGCAGGAAGGCTCTGCAGATGTATCTGGACAGGATCGAGGCCAACTGTATGGGGTCCAACAAGAAGTGCTGGGTCCTGCCCTTGGGTCACACCAGCCCCACGCAGCGCTACAGGCTGGGGCAGAGCGGCTGGAAAGGGCCTGGTGGGAAAGGGCCTGGGGGTGCTGGGTGACAGCTGGCTGAATATGAGTCCAAAAGGCCAACAGCAATCATGTAGTTGGCAGGACTAAGGAAGTGGTTGTCCCCCTGTGCTCAACAGTGGTGAGGCCACACCTTGAACACTGTCTTCAGTTTTGGGTCCCTCACTACAAGGAAGACATTGAGGTGCTGGAGCGTGTCCAAAGAAGAGCAATGAATCTGGTGCAGGGTCTAGAGAACAAGTTTTCTGAGGAGTGGCTGAGGGATCTGGGGCATTTAATCTGGAGGAAAGGAGGCTCAGGGAAGACCTTATTGCTTTCCACAACTACCTGAAAGGAGGTTATAGCAGGGTGAGTGTTGGTCTTTTCTTCCAAGCAGCAAGTAATAGAATGAGAGGAAATGGCCTCAAACTACACCAGGAGAGGTTTAGATTGGATATTAGGAAAAATTTCTTCTCTGAAAGGGTTGTCTAGCATTGAAACAGGCTGTGCAGGGAAGTCGTTAAGTCACCACCCCTGGAGGTGTTTAAAAATGTGTAGATGCGGTGCTTAGGAACATGGTTTAATGGTTGACTTGACAACCTATGGTTGGACTCAATGAGCTGAAGGGTCTTTGCCAACCTAAATGATTCTGTGATTCTGATATGTTTTGGACCTCTTTATTGCAGCTGATGACACTGCAGAAAGCTAGAGTGTTATGACCTACTTGTTTACTTACACTGACAGGATGGGTAACTCCTGATTTTTAAATTAATGTTGGGGTTACTGTGAGATTGGTTGATGTGGCTTATGAATTTACCTTAATGGTTGGCTTTGTTACTAGTTGGTCAGCCCATAAATACATTTTCATATTTGCTGTAACAGCAACAAAGTACTCTTTTGCCCCCCTGTTCCTACAGCTAGCCCACCCCAGTCACATCAAAGTGAAAAGGTCCTTGAATTTCAGTGTTGCCTGGCCTCAAACTGGTGTTGGGGTGTCTTCTGCAAAACAAACAAACAAACAAACAAAACACGTTGCAGTTACTTGCAAGCAATGTAAGAAAATGCACTGTGTAGGCACAGAAGATTTGGTTCTCTTAGAATTATTATTCCAGTTTACTCTAAAATAAATAAGTAAAATAATTTATTAATACTACAGGACTCCCCCAAAAGATGTTACATCTGTTTTAGAAGTTAAAATGAGAATTACCTGGGAAAAAAGTAATGTACCTATTCTCTCTCTCTTCTTTATGGTTTTGGTTTTGGTTTTAGTTGTTGGGGTTTTTTTTGGTTTTGTGTTTTTTGGTTGGTTTTTTTTTTTATTTTGGGTTAGTTTGTTTGATTTTTTTGATTTCTAGATAGCATTATATCTCTTCACAGTCTCAGTTTATGTTGGTTTATTGTACTCTATCTGCAGATACACATTCAAAAGCCCCCTACAAGCAAAGTATCTTCTGCTCATTTGCATTCTATTGTTTTTCTCTGCATATATGTTAGTATCCTTTACTCATTTGCATTCTATTGTTTTTCTCTGCATATATGTCTTAATACTTTTCCTGATATATTTTCTCCATCTGTTATTTATCTGTACAAAATATTTGAGAAAAATTTCAAGAAGCTGTTAAACAAAATTAAAATTTTATTGTATCAGTAGAACCATTTGTCTTAATGGTTTCCAGTAACTTTGTCTTCTTTACAGAAAAGGGCAATCTGCATATTGTCCTTGTATTCCAACAGCTAAGTTACTGAGAATCTTTAAAAGCTGATCTTTAACTCAGTGGATGAAGATTTATCATTAGGACATTTCTGCCATGGGTGTATGCTGTCCTGTAGGAAAAAAAAAATTACTCAACAGGCTTTGAAGTATATAAACTATTTTCATAAAGAATTTGAAATAGCGTACATTTTTATATAGCTGAAGTTCTCACCTGTTTTTTTCCCTGTTCTTTCTAAAATACGTTTTTTGTTTGAAAGTCCAATGTAATATCTTTTTTTTTTTATTTTACTAGCTGTAGTTAGACATATATTATAGCAAGGCAATAACAAAGCTGATGATATTGTAATTTCAACATACATTCTAAAATGTATGAATATAAGGGATCTTTGCAGATGTCAAAGATATGCAAACCTATTTTGCCTTTGGTTCTGTCCATTGGAAGAAAACATTAACAGTCCTGAAATCAAAATGCTTGTTTCAGATTGCTTAATGCAACTGAAAAACTCTTAATCCTAGAATGATCTGACTTTATTTAGTGTTCAGTGGAGTTGCAGTGTTAGGTGTGATCCTGGCTGTCATTTGCGCGCCACAAAACCACATTCTTCTTTATGACTGATATTCCTCAGTCAACTCATAAATTCTGGGATACAGTAAAGGTGGGCAGCAGTTCAAGGTGTTCAGTAATCCAGCTGCAGGAAGACCGGACCTTAGGACAGATGACACACATGAACCACTGATTCTACTAAGCATTTTGTCAGGAGAAGCAGACGTAGAATGCATATGACAATCCCCAAATCAAACATAGAAGTTTGATTTGAAAATATAGAATACTCCAAAGTAGATCAACTTGAAGGGGGTGCTTAGCTTTGTCTGTTTCTTTTTTTTTTTTTTCCAAATAAAATTAAGAGATGATGTTTTGCTATGTAGACATTTTTATTTCTATTGAAAAACATATAACTAAAATTTTCCAATAAATTGTAATGAATCTTTAGATAAACCATTTCAGAAGGTTACAAATCAGCATTGCATAAAACAGTACAAATTCTCTGCTGTACTCTAACTTCATTATGTTCTTCCACGCTGTTCAAGATGGAAGTAGAGAGAAACAAGCCATCTTGCTAACAGCGAACTGGGATGACATTGGAGGTGAAACATTTTCCTTATGCTTTTAGGGTTTTTTTTACATACTAGGAAGACAGGAAAGAAAAAAATAAAATAAAAAATAGAAAGCATAATCCTATCTATTTTTTTTTCTTGTTTATTTTTTCTTTCTTTTTGCCCCCCCCCCCCCCCCTTTTTTTTTCTTTTTCTTTTTACTGGGTGACCTTTTGTGTTACCCCAGCTATGGAATTCTTCAGCATGTAGATTTTTTATTCATTGCTCTGAGAGTAGAGGGCCAGAATTACCTCTGACCTGCTGGTCATGCTTCTCCTTGTGCAGACCAGGATAAAATTTGTTTCCTGGGCTGCATCCACCAGTACTCCAAGTCCTTCTCCACAGATTACTCTCAATGTATTCATCCCCCACTCTGTACTGATCCTGACAATTACCCCAACCCGGATGCAGGACCTTGCACTTGGACTTGTTGAACTTTATGAGGTTCACGTGGGCCCATACTTAATCCTGTCATGGTCCCTTTAGGGAATCAACTGCACCACTTGGGCTGATGTCCTCCATAAACTTGTTGAGAGTGTACTCAATCCCACTGTTTATGTCATTAATGAAGAAATTAAATAGTATTGATCCTAGTATGGACCCTGGAGGTACATCTCTCATTAGTGGTTTCAATTTGGACATTGAGGCATTGACTCTTTGAACACAGCCATCCAGCCAATTCTTCATACATCTAAAAGTCCATCCATCAAACTAATATGTCTCCAATTTAGATGTAAGAATGTTCTGTATCAGAGGTCTTATAGATATGCAGGTAACTCCTCCCTTGCCCACTGATGCAGTCATTCCATCCTAGAATGCCATTAGATTAGTCAGGTATGATTTACCCTTGGTAAAGTCAGCTTTACTGTATCTAACCATCCCTGTATTACATATATTTTGGCATATATTCCAGGAGGATCTGTTCCATGATCTTACTAGAAACAGAGATGAGGCTAACTGGTTGGTAGTTTCCTGGGTCCTTACTTCTACCCATTTTAAAAATGGGTGTGATATTCCCTTTTTTCCAGTCACTGGGGACTTCACCTGACTGCAATGACTTTTGAAATGTGTGGGCTGGCAGTTCCATCAGCCAGCTCCCTCAGGACTCTGGGACGCATCTTGTCAGGTTCCATGGACTTCTATATGTTCAGGAGACTCAGATGGTGTTGAATCTGATCTTCTCTTACTTTGTTCTCCCAGTCTCTGCTTCAATGTTCAGGAATTTGATAGATGTGGGAAAAGAGATTACCATTAAAAAATGAGGCAAAAAAAATGTTGAGTACCTCAGCCTTCTCTGTGTTGGTTGTGACTAGCTCTCCTATCCTATTTATCAGGGTGGTAAGTTTTCTTTAATCTTCATTTTCTGACCAATGTACCTGTAGAAGCCCATATTATTATCCTTTTATTCCCTTGCAAAATTTAGCTCCAGCTGTGCCCTAATCTTTCCTGATCCCATCCCTACACATTTAGGCAGAGTTCCTACATTCTTCCCAGGATACATGTCCCTGATTCCTCTGTCTATGTATTGCCTTTTTACATTGTAGTTTGACCAGGAAGTAGTTACGGAGTTGTGCTGGCCTTCTGCCTTCCTTGCCTGATTCTTTACATGTGAGAATTGAGAGCTCTGAGAACAATGTCCCTTAAAGAACTGTCAGCTCTGTTCAGCTCCTTTATCCTTGAAACCAGTTTCCCAGGGGTCCCATCCACTAACTCCTTAAACAACTGAAGATTTGCTCTCCTGAAATTCAGTGCCCTGAATCTAGTCTTCACCTGACCCATATGCATCAAGAGTGTGAATTCCACCAGGTCATGATAGCTTAAGCCCAGGCTGTCACTAGCCTTGACCTCTCTAATTAGATCATCTGTGTTGATAAGCAATAATTCTTCTAACTCCTCTCCTCTGGTAGGACAGTTTACCATCTGGATTAAGAAATTATTCTCAACACACTCCAAGAATGTCTTGAACTGCTGACAGTTTGTGATGCTTGTTTTTCAGCAGATGTCAGTCTGACTGAAGTCTTCCAGGTGGATCAGAGTATGGGAACATGATGCTTCCTGGTAACAGCCTCCCCCTGGTCAGGTAGACCGTAGCAAACACCAGTCATGAGTTCCCTTTGTTGGCTTGGTCCCTGACTTTTACACATTAACTGTCCAGTCATTTGTCAATGTTTTTAAAAAAGCAGCTCTTTGCCATCAATAATTGATTTTTTTTTTACACAGAGGGCAACCTGTGTCCAATCTTCCTCGCCTGTCACTGAATGCAAATTTGATACAGAGATTAGTATTAACTTTTTATCTTTATTAAGCTGAAATAATTTTCCTTAAAGACTTAGTAAATCATCACCCTGACATAAAGTTTTGGTCTACTCTTAAAAAATTGTTATGTAAAAACTGTCCTTGTTAGCCAACATCCTCCTTTTGCACTTGGTAATATTCAGTGGCATTAGAGAAAGAAAGAAACTAGCATTTGGTTTGGCTTTCCTAAAAATTCAGAAGGCAACGCTTTTATTGGATGCCAGCTTAACTTCTGCTTATCCTTTTTTATTATCATCAGGACAGTTACTGAGTGACATATTTACTGTGTACACCAACACAGAGAGGAACTTGAAGTTGAAAGACACTCATATCTAATTTGTAAACCTGAAAATCCCTTTTCAGCTGTGTCTATGCTAAAGGTGTGGAGTTATCTGAGGTATGACCAAGCCCCCAGGGTGTGATTCCACCCTGTGCAGGGTGATGCTCTATTATCTGGTTCACTCTGGACTTATCTGTAGCAGAAACTCAGGCATAAAGACAGAGGACTAGCATCCTTTAACATCCTTTTTCTACAACACTGAAATTATCTTCAAAGAAAAACCCTACAGTCTTTTCTTCTTCCTTTCTTTTTTTCTTTCCTTCCCCTTCCTTCCTTCCTTCCTTCCTTCCTTCCTTCCTTCCTTCCTTCCTTCCTTCCTTCCTTCCTCCCCCCCTCCCTCCCTCCCTCCCTCCCTTCCTTCTTTCCTTCCTTCCTTCCTTCCTTCCTTCCTTCCTTCCTTCCTTCGAGTTGTATCTCTACTTAGAACTATGCTAGTCTAGATGTGACTGACAAACCCAGAAACTCTTTTACCTAGATCTGACCAAAACCAAAAGCTAGGCATTGAACTTGACTCAGAGCACACCTAATACCTAGGTAAGACAGAACACTTCAGAAAATATAATTATGACTGTCGTATTTGTATAAAACACAGACAGAAGAAGAAATTTTTATGTATTTATTTATGTACTCATTTATTTATTTTTAAGTATAAAGAGAAGTTAGAGAACTGCAGAGTAGGTAGTCTCACTTCAGTTTCTAGTTCCGCCTGAGAGGTTCCAAACCTACTTCTTCACAAAATTGTTTAGCCACCAGACCATAAGCTGTTGGGCAGGAGTATCCTCCATCATGCTGGGTGATGGTTTACAGTTGTCAGGAAGGAATTCAGCATTCATAAGGCAGGGAGAAAGAACAAGAGAGAATGTGATGGGATAGTGTTGACTTGCTGCCTGATGGATACAACATTTTTCCTGAGAAATTTTAATGCTGTGGAACTGAGGGTGGAATTTAGGCTAAGTTTGCTATCTGCTTGGAAAAAAATTTAGGTGAAATAGCAAATGATATTACTAAAAGCTACAATAAGGAGTTTGTGTTCCTGTAGTGGTTTATCCCTACAAGCAACTAAGTACCATGCAGTTGCTTGCTCACTTCGCCCCCCACCCTCAGCAGGATGGGGAGGAGAATCAGCAAAACTCTTGAGCTGAGATAAAAAAAAAAAAAAAAAAAAGAAGAAAGAAATATAATGTAATAATAACAATAATAATGATAATGATAATGATAATGATAATGATAATGATATGATGATGATGATTATAATAATAATAATAATAAATAAAGACAACAACAACTGCAATAAAAAGGAGAGAGAGAGGAATAAAACCCAATGGGAAAACAACCCCAGCCAAGTGATACAAAATACAGCCGCTCACCACTCGCTGACAGATGCTCCACCAGCTCTTGAGCAGTGATTGGGAGGCCCTGGCCAACTCCCCCCAGTTTGTATAGTGAGCATGATGTTCTATGGTATGGAACATGCTCTGGTCTGGTCTGGGCCAGCTGCCCTGGCTCTGCTCCCTCCTAGATTCTTGTGCCCCTACTCACTGGTAGAGTATGGGAAACTGGAAAGATCTCGACTTACAGAGTAAGCACGACTTAGCAACAACTAAAACATCGGTGTGTTGTCAATGTTCTAATACTAAATCCAGAACACAGCACTGTACCAGCTACTATGGAGAAAATTAACTATCCCAGCTGAAACCAGGACAGTTCCATTACAGATAGTTAAGGAATGGTTTCTTAATCCTGACTAGATTTAGGTATTATCTGTTCATCCTATTTCCCCTCCATGGATAAGTGCCTCAGCTCTGCCATAGTTCCTAATATACATGTCTAGGTGTATTCATGAACCCAGTCTAATAAAATCTAATATATTATATAGCACTTCCTGTATGTCAGAGTAGGAGGATGGTAATAAAACACTCAACCCAACATAACCAGTTCATGCTTATTTGTTCCCAGTTGCCAGCTTATATCTATCCTATGAGGCTTGTGGTGCTTGCTGACAGGGAAGTTTAATATCCCCAGACAAGTAGTCCTCTTCTGAAGCCTAACCGATGAATTATTAGAAGCATTGGCAGAATTATAAGTACTTGGAAAAGGGTAACCCTTTGTTTGCAAGTTAGTTGTAGGAGTCAATCAGTATTTATTGTTGCCTACAACATCAGCAATGGATTATTTACCCATAAAGCTGCACATGTACAGACAACAGTCTCTTACATGGAACTGAATTGCTTATGATTTTCTGAAAAAGACAAGGAAATAATGATATATTTTTTAGGGCGTTATTTTGCTAATTGCCACCTGTGCTTCCATGTAGTAGAAGTTTGATATTTTTGCCAATAAAGAATATTGGGTTAATCCTTAGAGCTGCATTTAAACACTGTGATAGTATGACCTGTGGCCCATCAACTAAGAGAGACAGAGTAATAACAAAATTCATTCAATTACTTAGTTTCTTGATATGCTCTCTGGGATTGGCATGTAACAAAGGTTACATAAAGGGAATTAGTAGTAGCATTTATTTCTTTGTTAAGCAAAATTAGTTTGATGTGAATATCATTTCAGGGTCTTTTTGTTCACAACTTGCCTAAATATAGATTGAGATTTAATTGGTAAGTAAAACAGCTGCATAAATTAATTTTAATTTTAATCTAGAAAAAAGCTGTGTGAGTATATTCTATGCTTAATAAGTAGTGTTACTTCCAAATAACAGAGGGGCCAGCATTTTCCATTGTAAGACTGATTTTCATTTGCTTAAAATGTTGTTAAGCAAGAGGAGAATGGAGATTTTCCAACAGAAATTTTAGCGATTGATAGAAAAAGCCTTGATAAAAGCATACTGTTTTGCCTTATCAACAGTTTTGTTGAACTTTTCTTCTAAAAGTACTCATGGCTCTGTACCTTAGAGTAAGAATATGAAACTGACACAGAAGTGCAGACATGCAATTCTTTAGTCTTGTCTGCTCAGTTCAGGAAAAAAAAACCAAACCCCAAAACAAAAGAGAAACAAACACAAACACCAACCAACCAACCAAAACCCCCAAACAAAACAGTTTGTGTATATAAAACTTAATTGTCTTTAACAGCTCAAAGATTTTTAGATAACTTCTTTTGTGGTATTATTTTGACTGAGCATGTTCCATCCCAAAGCACCATTAAATCAAGCAATGCAGAGCTGATGCCTCCTAACAGAAGTGCTCCTGGCCCAGAACATCATGTCCCTTGTATGTTCACAAATGGACACTTTCTTCTTGTCCATCAATCTCCTTTTCCTACCCTGTTGTTAACCCAGGCATGAAAAAAACAGGACTATCAGGCAGATCTTTTCTATAGAGAGGAAAAGTATAGGTCTAAATGCAAAGGTCCCAAAACACGTTACTTCTACTGGAGATGCGCCATCCATTGACAGACCTTTGAATGCTGACATATTGAAGACACTTTGGAGTTACTGTGCTTCCACTTAGATTTAACAGGAGAGGAGTGTGGGAGAAAAGAATGTACTGAGAACAATTCTCCACTGAAACAGCCTGGAGAGAATGAAACAAAAAGTGTTAGGCATTTGCTGGACGAGAGGACTTGATGCAGAGGTTTACAGTAGACTATGCTTTTTTGCTGAAAGCAGGAGAGGTTGGAGTACACTTCATTGGCAACTGGCTGGATGGATAAATATATGTAGGAAAGGGTGAATTCACCTGAAGCTGAAACAGGGGGAAAATAACCCTAGAATTTGCTAGCAAAAGAAAATACAACTTTTTGGACACTTTAATATGGATTAAATATAAGTAGAAAATTAAGGGGGAAATATGATAAAAAGACAGAAGGCTTAGACACTAGAGTTAAACCTCAATTAAAAAGAAATCTTGGGATTTCTGTTATGCTGATTTCACAGGCTGACAAGTGATGCAACAGTGCCTAAGTCCTATTGTAGTTAAAGATAGAGAAAACAATGAGAAAGGGAACAGTAGACTCATTTGACTCAATTTTATTCCAAACAAGCTATTTCTCCTTGTCAAAAGACTGGGGATGGCTGTAGCTAAAAATTCTTTCTGTTACCTGTCCTTTCCTTAGATCCTGTAAGCTGTGTAAACTACTAAATGTGATAGTGAAGTATTAACTGGGGAATGAGTGTTTTGGCTTCATAAAGGTTGTGTAACACTACAGTTTTTAACTTTATGTCTTTAGTGAAAGGGAATAGGAGAAAAAAAAATTGCATATTGAACAGAAGATATTAAACACTGTCCAGACAATAAGAAGCTGAAGAAAGAAATGAAAGACTATAGACAAAGATAAAAAGATAGTAGCATAGAATAAAAAGGAGAGAATGACCTCTTAAAGAGACCATGTTACTGAGTGCAAAACTTTTAGACATAATCCCATGATTTTTCTCTTACTTTGTAATGTTACAGCAAGAAGTTCTTAATCAGGTAGTCAGAAAAATAATTTTTTGAATGTTTAAATGTTCGTATAGCCATTCCAATGGGTATTTCCCTTTTTGCCACTGCAAGTTCTCGATACAGAGCATGAAACAGGGAACAGGTACTTTCTGGATTAAAGTTATAGTGAATTACTCTTTAAACATCAAGAAGCTAAGAGAAATGACCTAACTAAAAGCTTGCTAAAGTTCAGTATTATAAAGAATATATTCAAGTATTTTTACTTTAGCAGCTAATTTATCTGAATAATATTTTTTTATCAGATAATTTTTAACTTATCTTTTTGCTTCTAACTCGAAAGCAACTTAAGCAAGAGAAGAATATTGCATTTGCTTGATTTTATAGGGAGAAATTGATGTTAAGTACCGTAAAACATTGCCAAATATTTTAGAATTCTATTGCATGTGTGTCTGCGTGTCTTTGTGTTAAAGACCTAAGATGTTCTATTGTCCCAATATATTTCAAAATCAGGCCACTGAATTAACAGAATTATTTGAAAGAATGATTAATCCCAAAGAAAGTGGATATTATGTACTATATATCTGGAGTAAAAATCAGATTGTTCTCCTTAGTTTTGTCAATTTTTTTTTTTCCCCATCACTTGTCATGACAGTATGTGTGGATATATGTCACTATTTTCAAAGGAAATCTTCAGCTTTTAAAGTTTGTGTTACTATGGCCTGACTGCTTCTATTACCAGACTAGCTTGGTTATTTTGATGCAGAAGTCTTCAACAGAAGAAATTCCTATAGCAGACTTCTTTCTTCAAATTCTTTCTTAGTACCTGTAAGAGAACATTGTTTACCTGCAACAAAATTAAAATATAATTTAAAAAATATATTTCTTTCCTGTAATTTGAAAAGGTTAGTACAGAAGATAACATAGCCCATGCCCAAAAGAATATAGAAAAAAAAGTATTTGGTTTAAAAAATATATATGTTCAAAAACCTGTGTCTGCTCAAGCTCACTTTTTGTTACCTCTGTGAATTTACCCTATTCTTCTTGGCTCTAATAGTATTAGTGAGCTATTATAAGAATATCTGTAAACCAAATTATATTGAGGCAGAATCTACATCAAATCTTATCAATGCAAATAAAAAACCAAAGCAATGACTGCTTTTGAGGGCAAGAAATCAGGTCGTAAATAAGCCTATCCGTGCAGAGAAACCTAATAACATCAGAAGCACAAAAGAATAACTCGTGTCAGATGTACCTGAAGGCTAAGATGCTTTTCAGGTCTCACCTAAACAAGGGTCGATGACTAAAGTTTCTATTTGTACTAAATATGCTGATATTTGTGCTCAAATTTTATGTGAGTGTTGGGATCAAAAGAAAAGTATGCAAGGAGAGAGTCTGTTCTTTGCTGGATACTGTCAATTTTGATTTTCATTCCACAGTTTGTCAAGTAATTCAGAAGGATGCAGAGAGAAAAGAAGAGCAAGCTGAGCTGAAGGAAAAAGTTATAAAGATTTTCTTGGACTTGTTATCATTACAGGCTGCTTATGCTTATTGACCATACCCTGAGCAGGGAATAGGCAAATGAAGTCTCTAAACAGGAAAACTAACTTCTTCAAGAAAATTTATGAGTAAGCAAACTATTTCAGGTGTCCAGACGACCATATGGCCAGTACTGAATTTGTTGTCAATTCCTCTAGCAAGTCTTACACACCCATATAACATTTCTGTCCAAAATACACAGTGTACATAATTCATTTTTCTTCAAGAAGGTTTTTCAGAAATCATAGGTGGCTTTACATGCAAAGTAAAATAATAATAAACCACCTCCCCCCACCTGTCTGTCTGAGTATAGATTGAAAATACATTCATGCTTAACAAAAGACAATTATTATCTAGCTGAATAGAAATGGAAATTGAATATAAACTGAAACAGGAGTGTTAGAGACATTGAAAGGACTATGAACTGATAAAGATGGTTTTATTCATTACTACAGTAATTTTCTAAAATAACAACAGAAGACAGAGAAGACATTGGATAATATTTTTAATAAGGGCACACTTACAATAGGTTATGAAACTCAGAGTTTTCATTAGGTACTCAAGAAGCCTATAAGTGAATAATTAAGGCTGCAGAAGTGAAAACAAAACAATGAGCATTTCACTTTTATATATGTAATGTTCATCATTATTTATCCAAAAAGCTTTAGGGAAAGGGAAGGGTAACTTGGGTGAATCACAGTGTCATTATGTTGTTTTGAGAGGCTGATATGAGGGAATTGTATGCATACTTGAGAACTCATTGCCACAAGACCTAAAAAAACTATAAGCACCATCACTTTCAGAAATAACTTCTGAACTATTTTGTGAAGCTGAACTGCCTCTTGATAAACGAGCCTAACAAGTCACTTCTAATATGCTTATCCTACCCCTTCTTCACCAAGGAAATTTATAAATAATCTGTGACCTGTTAACTTATTTCTCAGACTACTGGGAACACTAAGAGAAAAAGATACAGATATACCTGAAGTAAAGGAACTTGAATGATCATTTGAAAATGGAGAAATAAATGCTGACATTTATATTCTCCTTCCAGCCACTTACAAATATTTTTACTGTTTAGAACCAGAAAATAATAAAAACTAAATTACTGTGAACTTTCAGATTATATAATAGCCACTCTGAATTTGTTTTTCCATTGCCAACCCTGATGATCCATTTACTACTTGCTCTTTAATCCACATAAATTTGAAACTTTTAACTGCACTCATGTTGAACAATGGTTTTGTAAAAGAACTCCACTCTGCTATGTTTGTTCACTTTGGTTTCTAGTTTAAATGTACTTATATTGAAATTAAAACACAGAGGTGCAAGGGGAATTTTATCACTAGCAGTCCAATAGCCGAAACCAGGAACATAAGCTCATCCTGAGATTCTTTATAGTGTGTAGGTGATACCTCTTTTATCATTAAAAATCTGTTGTGTGCTGAAAGAATTGTGGTCCACACTCTGGAAAGTTTTCATAATACTGACGAGGCACTACCCTAGATACTGTCAGGGCAGCTGCAAAGCAATGGACAAAGACAATCATGGGGAACAACTTGAAGCTGATGTCTGCTTGCTGATCAGCTTTACTAGTTCTAATAGCACACCAAGGGCAGCCATAGACATCACATTTATGAAACATCATTTCCTTTGAACTGGTAGTTATGACACATACAACAGCATCATGCCTGTCTGAAAAGAAAGTCCAATTCTCTAAAATTTGTTTAGCCACAGTTTCACTTACAAATATACTCCCTACACAGGAGGTATAGTGACTTTTCAAGCTTAGAACCATGATGTAATTTTTGGATGAACACGTTTTCAGATCAACATAGTTACGAGAATTGGAATGGCCTCCTTAGGCTTCTGATCTGACATGACTTCAAAGATTTAGCAGATATTAATAAGAAGGAATTATGATTACTGAGGAAAAATGCTTATGTCCTGTGATGTCAGGGTTTCATATTTTTTGGTTTCATCTTTAATTATAGAATGCAGATGTTTTGGGTTTTTTCCAAATATTTACACATTATACTGATTTGAAGTGATATGCAATGAACTTCTCTGCTACAAAATTAGACTGAGCATGTTGAATTTGTCACTCTATATTTTCCTGCCACTTGTATCTGATAGCACGTTTCTAAACAACTCTGCTAAAGGTAGCATTCCATCGATCCCCAGATATATGGAGACCTTTCCAAGGAACTATGCTTAGTCACCAGTATATCTCTTCACACAGGTAGCATGTCATTCAGGATTAGACTTAAAAACCTTCAGCACCACCATATATACTGAAAGGGACTGAAAGAGTTTTAAGTTTTGCACTTCGCCATCTGAGGTCTTGAAAGTAATGGCACAAAAGAAAAGCACTGCTTCAGAAAGCTAATAATTTCCTTATCTTTAGGCAAGTAAGAAAGGCAGAACATCACATAGAAGTTTCCCATTGGAATTGTTTAGATGTAGCCTATCTCTTGTCAGTATTCTTTTTAATTTATATGTGTTGTTCACGTACATGAAAGGTTTCATGGTTGAAACCTATTATTAGAAGACAACCCAAAGCATGCAGAGTGGTTTCTGGAGAGATTTCTAAAAGAAATTATTAGCTTCATTATATATTTAGTATACATTTGAACATATATGCAGTATACCTTAGCTTCAGTATACAAACATTTAATAACTCCTTTGAAAATATTGCTGTACTTTACAAGATGTACAGCAAGTATATTTGTGTGCGAAGAAAGTAACACAACATTAAACATAGGTTTTATGACTTTTATTGGGCAGTACATCTGTTTCAAAAGCTGCCCCTAGAAAGTTGTTTCCTTTGAAATGTGAATATTTCGGAAAAAAAATATTACCTATTTCTATCTTTGAGAAACATTTTCATTCACAGATTATTTTTTTAAATTCTTGAAGAAACTATAGAAGTGTCAAAGGGCATGCCACTTTGGCATACTGGTTTTGCAGAAGCTAAGAGCAGGAACAATACTCTTTAAAATACAATCCCAGCCCATCCGGTTATGTGAGATATTTTAAAAGTTTTGTTAATATTTTATTAACATTATGACAACTGATGTAATATCAGCAGCTGACACGGAGAGCTTATGAATTTTATAAGAACATTTAAAGTAACCACAGACTATTGTTTCTGCAACAAACCATAGCAACCACATTTTTATTCTACCTCAGATTAATTATTTCCTCCATAACCCAGAAGGGTCGTATCTGTATGTATAAGTACATCTCTGCTTTATTGTGATATTTGGTTTTATACTGTTAAGAGTTTTTTTGTTGTTTCAGGTCCTTTTGAGTTTGGGATTTTTTGATTGGTTTTGGTTGCTGTTTGTTTGAGGTTGATTTGGTTTGGTTTGGTTTGGTTTGGTTTGGTTTGGTTTGGTTTGGTTTGGTTTGGTTTGGTTTGGTTTGGTTTGGTTTTTTTAAGACAAGTACAAAGAAGTTCATCAGATCAAAGACTTGATTCCAGATCTGATGCTTAGTAAAGCATTTGGGTATCTTTTTATCAATTTAAATTGGTAAATTGAGAACTTTTAATTGTGAAGTAAAGGTTGAGAATAGCTTTATACTTTAAGTCTTTGGATATTTTTGAAATGCACAGAAATTTTCAAGCCATGTGAGTAGAAATACTTTCTTGTCATTTTTCTTTCCCTACCAAACTGTATTATTGCCACTCTTTTGGTTAAAGATATCTATACTAATTTCATTTATTTTCTTGCTCCCTCTGTCAGGTAGTAGGAAGTTGCTCATGTTAGGCGGTCCAAGGGAAAAACATATCAAAATTCTTTTGCTACCTGTAACTCAAAGTGATAATTTGACTTTCATCAGAATTATGCCGCTGTTAGAAAAGACTACTGATCAAGATCAACTAATAGTAGATGTATATTTGGGTTTGGGCAATGATCAAACATTCGGTTAAAATAGCTAAAGAACTACTTTTAAAGTCCACTTTTAAAGTTTGGAGTTTGTACACATAAATATACATTCCTACAAATAAGCTCCAAGTTTTTCTGTAGTCTTTAAACAATGGTAAGCTAGCTCCTCAGAGCTCCATCATGGAGGGAAGAAAAAGAGGACTCTTTAATCGTAGCTGTTTCTTTTGTGGCAGACATTAATTCTCATTAGCTGCATTTTGTGCTGTCATTTGGGAAATATTAGCGAGCTTTGAAGACATGAGGTACCTGTCATTTAGCTAGTAGAGGAGAATGCTCCTTTCCCAGTTCTACTGCCTGGTGTTTCATAGGTATATTGTGTATGCTGATTCCATTTATATCCCTCTGAGACAAATATGTGGCATTTGAACTGAAGTGAAAGTGTGACTATGCTTAGGGAGGTAAGAAAAATACACGCATCTGCATAAGCTGAAAATAGGGGTTAGTTTCTCCCATGAGGTTACAAGAAAGTTGCCCTTGTCTTAACTCCACAGATGCTCAAGGGTCTTGGAACATTTCTAAATGAATTATTAGTCAGACTTACTATACCAGTGAGGCAAATCCTAAACATGCTTGTTTTCTTCTGCTGACATCTGTGGCAATTTACACACGGAATGAATATAGAACATACCTTTTAGACTCTCACTCCACAATAGGCATTAGGATCTAACAACTTAAATTCTGTTTCTAATTTCAATGGAAGTTTGTATTTGGAATGAATTAAAAGCATTGAACCTACAGTTTTACAAGTTAATTTCTGGCTAGTATCTTCAGATATACTTGGGATTTTGTTTTGCTTTTTTTAACAAAAAACACGAGTGTCTTTCTATTAGGGCAATGAGTAAGCCTTCTATTAATTAGAAAAATCTCTGATTTTAATAAACATATTGAGTAGTCATAGTCCACTTGCTATAAAAGCCTTTTATAATGTGACCTTATATAAAAGGATGTGTTATCCTTAAATTGTACAGATTAAATGAAGGAAAAATGTAAAATGTTATGCAAATGTATAATCATAAAAGAACATACAAAAACCTTGATTTCTTCCTAGTAAATTGAGTAGCATGCTATTAGCAATTACAAAACCTTCTAGTGCATAATGATTTGTATCATATGTGTTGTTATTCATACAAAACAAGCAACAATGCAAAAGGAAGCTTTAGACTTTTAAAAGATTTCTGTCTGCATCATTGAATGTATTGGTTCTCAGTGGCAGTATTTAATGCAGTACCTAAAATCTTGTTACAGAGTTGCCATAGTAAGATCATCCTCTGTGTCCTATTACTGACTTTATTTAGAATCATAACCCTGTTGGGTTTTGAGATGCAGTTACAGTTCTCAAGTAGTTCATCAGATAAATTATTATCTGTCATCGTAGACAATTTTGAAGAGTTGTTGGTTTTTTGGTTGTTTGTTTTTGTTTTTGTTTTTAATATATATTTACTTTTTACTTGCATGGTGGAGAAGCAGAGAGAGTGAGCAAGTCACAGTATATTATATGGCAATACCATCTCCTTTGTTTTCATGCAGGTATATTGCTTTTATGAGTCCACTCATAATTACAATGATACTCTTTTCCCTCAGTTATCAGTCATTGGTTTATTCTTTGAGTCTTTCATCAACTATTACAGACATAATTTAGCATGACAATTTAATAAATATTTCAAAAGATGAAAATATATGAATGGTTACCTGCAACAGTTTTCTATAAAATGTTAAGTGAAAGAAAAACCCCACATTTTCTTAAACCTGCTGCACATCTATTTAATAAGATCTGCCCATTCATATAGTTGAAAAGACCTTTTAGCTGACAACTCACAGACATTCAAGGCTCTGTAAAAATATGTATTGGAACATATTGCAAGTATGCAAATGTGTTTTAAAGGACAAGATCATTCACCCCCAAAAAATTGCCTTAGTTTCATTCCAACCTTTTTCAACTAATGGATTCAAGTTTTTTTTGGTTTAGTGGACAGTGGAAACAAACAAAAAAACCCAACAAACAAAAATGGTGAAAGCAAAAAATGGTTATCTAAAAAAGCTAGGTACAGTGTGTTGAACACAGGAAAATTCTTGTTCCAACCCTACATCTCAAAAGGTATGCTTTTCTTAAAATAAAACATAAATTTACATTTAATTACAATATAACTGTTACTTATATTTGTATTATGGAAAAATAGACTATCTTGACTTTAGGGGCTTAAACAGCAGGAAAAAAATGTTGGTAACCCATACCAGTGTTTTTGGACTTCAGGAAAACATTGAAACACTCACCTATTCCTCTTAGAAATGCACTTATATTTTTAAAGGGTTTTTTTGGTTGGGTGGGTTATTTTTGTAAGAAAGGTGTTAATTTCCTGTTTTGTTTGTAGTTGGTATATCAACTTAGGTTCTTTTCTCTTACAGGATCATGCTGTAATTCTAGGGTAAGGTCACATCAAATAAGACTATTAGTCACTGTTAAAGAGCAAATGAATTAATACAATTCACTTATGAAAAATGCATCTTTTATTATAATCAGACATAAAATGGCAGTGCTTTTGCTAAAAAAGCCTTGAATAAAACACTGTGAAAACTTAGTGAAGGGAAAGGAGGTTTAGTTAGGTCACAATAAAGCTATTTGTGGAAACTTCACCATATTTCAATCCCCCTAAATCAATGCCTCACATAAGGTAATGAAAACAAACCTGAAGAAAGTTTTGATTGTTTCTTCAACTATAATACAGTAGCTAATGCACCCTCTAAATCTCAAGACTCCCTTTAAACAGTCTGTTTTACCTCTGAGCTTTCTCTTGCTCATTATACCTATTCTGACATATATCTTGTGAGTTGAAATTAATTTTGGTTTCTTTATGAAAATGAAACCATGTTATGGATCATTCACATGATTCATATACCTTTCTTTAAGGCTGACATATATCTGTGATTTGTTTATGATTAGACCTCTCTAGGTATTTTAAAGGAAAGAAGTAGCCAACAAATTAGTCCTAAATAGAATTTTTTTGGCACAGTAGATATCATATTGACATTTCCACATAAAAGGAATACATGCCTACATTTCCACCTAAAAGCCACTGTTATTGCCCACTTCTGATATGATAAAGATCTGTGTTTTATTAGATATACAAATCTTGGAACATAAAATATAAAATATTAGGCAAGTAATGGATTTGAAAAAGTGCATGCCAGGTCTTTTTATGTATCGTGTTGGTTACAAATCTTAATGACCAAAAGTCATATAAAGAATATAGGACAATGTATCCATTCTAGGTTACACCAAAATTCTTTTGGTCAGGCTTTTTAAATGTGTATGCAAAGTACTTCAAAAGTTTATTACTTCATAGACATAAGATCTATTATTGCAAAATTTCACTGAGACACCACTTTCCTCTAAGTTAGTCTCAGGAAGAAAAAATGAATGATTTTTTCTCCTGCTCTGAATTCAGCATAAGACAGGAAAGAAACTTAAGACAAATGACAGTGTATGGGTTAAGAAGGAAGGCAATGATGGAGAAAAGGGCAGAAAAAATCTCTATACAGGTTTCCACTATATTTTCAAATTAAATATATGAGCCATTGAACTTCTAAGACAAAACTGAGAGGAAAGTTGATGTTCTTGCACCCCTTTCCTCATTTAGCTGTCTAATTTCTGAAGAGAGATTTCTTGATCTTTCCTGTCAACTTTGACCTGGGATTTTCAGACACTCAGGGCTATTTTAAAATCCCTGTCAAGATCTTCTCAGTGTACACATGTGAGACCACTGACAGTCATCAAAATATTAATTGCATATATGCAAGTGGAAATCCCATTCAAGATTTTAGGAGGGGGATGAATCATGACACACATATGATCTTGGATGTCTAGATATGTAAGTTAGATGTTTCAGATGTGCAGAAGTTATGTAATCCACCTGGCCCCAAATCTGGTTGATTTACAATATACCAGCAGTTTAAATTATGCAGTAGTAAACTAATATAAAAATAAAAGTGATAACTTCTGTCATCATAAGAAAACATTTTGACATAAAACTAGGGTATAAGAAGATGTTTGAAGACTACAATGTAAGGATGTACCCAGCTTGCATGATTCACATCACCCTCACATCCTTATAATTCACATCAAAGAACTATCTAGGTCTTACCTACCTGAGGATCAGGTATAAGAGTGACCTGTTTTCCTTAGCTTTGTTAAGTCTGAAGTTAGAAGACAGGATGATCTGTCCACATCAAATTTAGATAAAAGTAAATGCATGAAACACTTGCAAAACTAAAATCAAATCCAGGTATATAAGTAAGTAACTCAGATGCAACAACTGGTAAATATATAAGACAAGTTCACATGTAAGGTGTGCCTATATGTTTTTGTAATTACATATACTCAAACTGAGAATCAGCATCTGCAGCAAAAACAAGCAAAGAAGTCCTAGCTATTCTGCATCTGTTCTATAATAGTTTAAATATCAACTACAATTCAGAAGCAGTTATACATTCATTTTATTTTTCCTTTTATTGACAGTCTTCTAAAATAAATTAATTAAATTTTAGAATGTATTTAGGATATGTGCCATAGCATATCCAAAGAATTTACCAAAGTATTCTATTAAAAAGGTAACTTTCCCTATCTAAGGAAATAAGTGTTTGTATTAAAAACCCATCTTTCTACTCATCAAAAAGAAAAATCGTAAAGACTAGTCACTGTTTTTCAAAGCAATTGCTCTTTGAAGTGCTACTATATTGATCAGAAGAATTTTATTAAAATTACTTTTAAATTAATAAAGAAAAACATATATAGCATAAAAATGTCTTTAACACATCAGAGAAATTGCGATAGCTCACAAAATTATGGAAGCTAGAAAATGCTCATGATTTCCCATTCTTATTTCTTCTTTAACAAATTAGCTATTTCTATTCTTTGCAACTTGTATTTATTATATCATTCAGTTTACCTTAAAATTGTCTGGATTCTATTAGTTTGTATTTCTTTGTCTCTTTATATCTAGTTTACTAATATGTTTCAAGTACAACTATAAGCAAATTTTTAGACTTCCAAGTTCCTTTTGGAACTCGGAAGGCAACAGAAATTGTATGACTTCTGAAACAGAGGTCAGGCTTTACAGGAAGAGTATGGAGCTATGGTTTGCATATTCAGGGAAAAGACACGAAAGGCCAAAACTCAGCTGGAGTTGAAACTCCAGCTTGTTGTGTCAGACAACAAGAAAGTCTTCTTTAAGTACATTAGTAGCAAGAGAAGGAAAAGAGGAGGCATTCAGTGCTTTTTTTTGCCTTAGTCTTCAACAATACTGATAGATCTTGGGCTGCCAAGTCCTCTGAGTTGGAGAACCACAAATACAGGAACAATGACATTCCATTTGTGGACACTAAAATTGTAAGGGATCAGTTGTATTCGCTGAATGTTCCTAAGTCCATGCGGCCTGGTTGGTTTCATCCCAGAGTACTGAAGGAGTTGGCAGATACTACAGCAGGACCCCCCTCAATCATCTACCAAGGTCTTGGGAGTCTGGGGAGGTCCCTGATGACTGGAAGCTAGCCAATATTATTTCAGTTTACAAGGGTGTGAGGAAAACTCAAGGAACTACAGAGCTATTAGTCTAATCTCAGTACCTGGAGAAGTTATGGAGAAGAGCATACTGAGTGTTATTGAAAGGCATCTAAAGGACAGTGCAATCAACAAGCACAGTCAGCATGGATTCACAAAGGGAAAGTCCTGTTTAGCTAATATCCTTCTAGGATTAGGTCACCTATCTAGTGAATAATGGAAAGACAATAGATGTCAGTTTACCAATCCAGCCATGAGATAAGCAGGTAACTGGTATGTTGGATGACAAACTGACTGAAGGGCAGGGTGCAAAGGGCTGCAGTGAATGGGGCTACATCTGGCTGGTGGCCAACCACCACCAGTACTCTTCAGCATTGAATTCTAGGGCCAGTTCTATTTCAATATTTTCATCAATGATCTGAGGGCAGGGGTTGAATGCACCATTAGCAAGTATGCTAATGATACCAAACTGGGAGGTGCTGTTGAGTCTTTTGAGGGACAAGAGGCCTTGCAGAGGGATCCGGAGAGATTCAAGCATTGGGCAACCATCAATGGCAAGAATAAATGGTGGATTGGGCACCTGGGGGCTGGTGGGCGGCAGGCTCAGCGTGGGTCAGCAGTGAGCCCTGGCAGCCAGGAGGGCAGCCCGCACCCTGGGGTGCCCCCAGCACAGCACGGCCAGCCGGGCAGGAGAGGGGATTGTCACGCTGTGTCCGGCGCTGCTGCGGCCTCACCTGGAGCACTGTGTGCAGGGCTGGGCCCCACCATGTAAGAAGGGCGTGAGGGTCCTTGAATGTGCCCAGAGGGGAGCGACATCGCTGGGGGGAGGGCTGGAAGGCATGTCCTGTGAGGAGCGGCTGAGGGCTTTGGGGTGGTCTGGTTTGGAGACCAGGAGGCTGAGGGGCCACCCCGTTGCTCTCTGCAGCTGCCTGGGGAGGGGAAGGGGAGAGGGAGGTGTTGAGCTCTTCCCCCGGGGACCCAGTGACAGGTCACCTGGGAATGGTTCATAGCTGCATCATGTGAGGTTTGGACTTGACATTAGGAAACATTTATTCTCTGAGAAGGTGTTCAAGCACTGGAACGTGCTTCCTAGGGAGGTGTTTGAAAGGCATTTGTACAATAGCCTTAGTAATATATTTTCACATTTTTTCAGCCCTGAAGTGATTAGGCAGTTGGACTTGATAATTGCTGTAGGTCTCTTCCAACTCAATTATTCTATTCTTTTCTAGTCCATTCTATTCTAGTTTACGCTATTCTAGCCTAGTAAGATATCTGTTATCTTTCACAGGTGAGTATCTAGGAAAATGCTAGAATTTTTTATGGTAGATTTTTTTAAGATAAGAATAATGCTGCAAATAATCTATCAAAAATGGCTAAAAATGCAAGAAAAGGTATTTTAATGATTTTTTTTCCGGAAGAGAAAGTAAACTATGACACTGTCTGAAATACTTTTTTCCCAAAAAAATTTCTCATGTGTTTATAGTTTTCTTATACTTTTTTAAGCATATTGAAGTTTAGCATTGTAATTCCATAATCCTATTCAGGTATTTGGAATTCAGAATCTTAAACTGTTGTAAATCTCACTCCCAATAGACTACATAGTCACCATTGTTCTAAAACTTACCTTCAGACATGGGGTCAAATTAATGCTGAAAGTTTTATATTCACAGCTTCTTTCCTGGCATGCTCTGCAAAGTCCTAATCTTCAGAAATTATTTAAAGATCTTGAATGTAGGGATCTGAAAATGTATCTGTTGTGGTATTATTGTCTTCAACACAGTAAGATGTTGATGTGCAGTCACTTAAATCAGTGTACTGGTTTTGGGGGAAATAATTTTCTTCATGGTAGCTTGCATGGTGCCTGTATTGAATTTCTTACCAAATCAGTGTTGATAACGCAGGGATTTTTAGTTATTGTTGAGTAATGCTTACACAGTGTCAAGGCATTTTCTCTTTCTCAGACTAGCCCACCAGTGAGTATGCTGGGGGTGCAAAAGAAACTGGGATCTGATGCAGCCAAGGTAGCTAACCCTAATTGACCAAAAGGATACCCCAAACCATATGGCACTGTGCAGAGCAATAAAAGCTGTGGAAAAAAGAAGACGAGGAAAGTTCAGCCTTATGGCATTGGTCTTCATATGTAACCATTACATGCAATGAAGCCTTGCTTTCATGGAGATCTGAACATCTGCCTGATGATGGGAAGGAATTATTGACAACTTGATTTTGCTTTGCTTGCTTATACAGCCTTTGCTTTACCTGTTAAACTGTCTATATCCCAATCTGTGAGTTTTCTCACTTTTACCCTTCTGATTCTCTTCTCCACCCCTCTGAAGGGAGAATGAGTTGCTGTGTGGAGTGTATCTTCCTACTGGGGTTAAACCACAACAATCAGAAAGCATTCCCCAACCCACAGCCCACCCCCAATAAGTAGAATAAGAGGATGTTAAAGTACTTTCCTTAGAAACGTCAAGTAAACAACTAAAGAAGCAATTCTGGTGGCAAGGACCAATATGGGAAACTGCAATGTATGTAATATGTGAACTGCTCCAAATTCCTATACAGTGCATTAGACTAAAGTATTATTCTTTTTATTTCCCTAATGAGGAAGCTCAGAAGCAGCAATTTACAAGTTGTAAAGCAGATAGCTGTCAGGGAGTCTGTATGATTCACTGTGCCTTTTATTTTTTACTGTTGTGTCCAAAAAAATGAAACTTAATCTTATTGTTTACCAGTAAAATAGTTGCCAGAAACTGTGCTGAAAAAAGGATATCAGTGTTGCAAACATCAGTAGATTAATAAAATTTGAACATGCAATTAAATTTTGACACATTAATAGTTTTTTAGTAGCAGAATATTCTAAAGTATATAGTAGATTATTAAGAAGATTTTGATAGAAGAAATGTAAAAAACCCACTTTGCATAACCTAATACCTGTAGATGCACACGTAATGAATAACATTTTGGGCCAAATGTAAAAATTCATAGTGACATATGCCACGCTGAACAACATTCTGTAATAGAAAGTGTTGGGTAATACAATGATAAATATTGATACTGGTTCTGCCTGAAATGACTCATTACATGTGTATATAGGAAATGAGACAGGATGTTACATACGCAGTTTCACTCTTTTTTGAAGGAGTATTATATCAAAATAGCTGTAGCTGAAGATGTATTTTTTTAAAAGAAACCACACTTACAGATTGCAGAAGTAGGTTGTGCTTTCACTTATCAGAAAATTAACTTTGACTTGTGAGACATCATGTGGTCCACATATCTTCTAGTTCAGAAATTCAGCATGTTTCCTGTGACTTAAATCAATGTTTCCTTTTTCCTTCCCTGCCTTCCCCCCCCCCCCCCCCCCTTGTTTTAAAGGTTTTTCATAATTAACTTGAGCATCTTTGTGCTTCTCAGGCAGAGGGCTTCACTGCATCTTCTCTCATACATTAGTCCCATTAATTGGTTCTGTAATGTGAATTATGTGTCCAGAAAGAGAATGAAGAAAATTACTTCTTTTGTGAGCTATTACCCAGCTACCATTATGGGGAATGTTGTTCACATTATAACTCATATGATGTATTCTGCTTCATCACTCAGACCATTCTCATGCTAGCTCACTAAATAGCTCACCTTGGGCCAAAATTAATAGCTGGTGTAATCAATTAGACTAGATTTGATTTCAAAACACTCACACTGCCATTCCCTCTCTCCCCCCCACCCTTACGCCCCTTCTCTAATATGTAAATGCACACTGATCTTTGTATGTACACACATACACATTTCTTTTAAGAAAGAATGCTGCATTTTCAGTTAGTGACAACAGAACATTACAATTCTTTTTGTAGACTTTTTGAATGGTTTCATTTTTATTCAGTGCGATGTGTATTATAATTGCAAATTCACCCATCCCAGAGCCACACATATTTTGTTATGGAATACAGTAGCCTCCAGCAGAAGATATGGGGAAAGGTTAGAAAAATATTCCATCTGCTTTTGAATGAAGGTGCATATAAGCTAGGAAGACAGAAAGAGCAATTCAATATCTGCTCTGAAGAAAATTGTATTAGGATAACAGAAAGAACAAAACATGAGTAATTTCTGGTGGATTATTCACTGTTCTCCCACGCAATGGAGCACTCAGAACTTGAGATAGTTCAGGATGAGTAAAAGCTGGATCCTTTTCTCAAAGAAGGCTGTGTAAAAGTAATGATACCCATCTCTCTTAGAGTGCTCACACCTTGTCACCTTTGCAAGGAGGCTTAGACACAGCAGTGTAACAAAGAGCATAACAACTGTAAATAGTAATTAGATGGCACAGGACTTTAATACCTTAGCTTATTATGTTCAATATTAAATTCAAAGTTGAATTCATTAACACCAGTTTAATGGTCAAATCTGAGCCTCCAATGGATATTTTTTTCACAACATAAAACCTCCAACCTGTTAGGAGTACTTTATGGTGTTTTTCATTAAGACTTGTCACAGACACAATTTAGGGTAAGGCTAAAACGCCCTGTTAGTAGTGCAAGAAGTAGACAATAAACTTAGTGGAAACCTCTAACAAAATGATATGAAATATTTAGATTATTTTAATGTATAGGCAATATTAATTATTAAAGCTTACTTGTGCTATATGTTAGGCACATATCACAATAATCAGCACTAATAGGCCTTACACTGAACCTAACATGGTGAAACTGCACAGTCTGTTGTAACACAGCTTTGGTTTTTAGAATGAACCTCTGCTTTCAGAACATCAACTTTTAAAAGTAATGAAATAAAGTTAGTTTCAAGTATCACAGTGACTGGTGATAAGAACTAGGGTAAGCAGCCTATGAGTCCTCACTGTGATTATACTTGATTAGGTAGAACTTTGTACTTTCTCCTAAGAAACAGCTGGCTATTTTATCTGGAAGTCCCCAGCTGACACAAGTTCTCAGCTTGTCAGTTCCTATCCACAAGTGGCCAAGTGTTTTTGTTGAAGAGTTTTCTGTGTGGCAGCAGGGAATAAGTATGTAAGACTCCCCCTGGCATTGAACAATGCTGGAAAGATGCCAGGAGACAACCTGTATTTTTCATATGGTGTTAAAATAGCCACACTATTGTAGTTACAAAGGTACAAGTTTTACATCTGCACAAAAGAGACAAGTCTGAAATAATGGTTGGAAAAGGCAGACAGACAAAATTGTTCAGAGGCTCAGATGATACAGTGAAGCTGGTGAAGGGTTTAGAGAATATGTCTTAAGAGAAGCGGCTGAAAGAACTGGGGGTTTTAGCCTGGAGAAGAGGACACTCAAGGGGGGACCTTATTGCTCTCTAGACCTACCTGAACAAAGGCTGTAGGCAGGTGGAGGACTGTCTCTTCTCCCAGATAACAAGTGATAGGACAAAAGGAAACATCAAGTTACACCAGGAACAGGCTGCCCAGGGAGGTGATGGAATCACCACCCCTGAAAGTGTTTAAAATATGCGTAGGTGCAGATATTAGGACCACAGTTTAATGATGGACTTGACAGTCCTGGGTTAACTTGGTTGGACTTGATCTCAAAGGTCTCTTCCAACCTAAATGATTCTATGATTCTGCCATTCTGTGATTCTATGATTCTGTCATTCTGTGATTCTGTGGTTCTATGATAAGAGATGAGGCAGTCTCACCTGGCATGTCACACAAATGCCGTCTGCCTAGCTTCTGTGCCAACACAGTATAGCAAAAATCATGATGCTTTTCTACACACAGGACAGTTTTTGTTGCACAAAGCCCCGATGAAATTCAGCCTACAGAAGTTCCTTCATTCTTTATGACAAAGATCAAATGAGCTTACCCTGACTGCCTCATGTATAATGCTGTTAAAATGAACATGTCTCACCTGCTCATTTTCTCCGGCTTGTAACAGCTCACAAGGAGCTATGCTAAAGGAAGTGTGTAAAAGCTGACAAAATAATTTAAGAAAGACCATTGGATATTTAGTGTTATCTACTATATATCAGATTCCATCAATTTAAAAATCGAATAAGTCAGATTCCATCAAGTTAAAAAAAGAATCAGCATTGGATGAGTGACAAAATTAGCTGGTTAAATATGCAACTTGCTTGTGGGTACGCAGCATCCCTTGCAGCACAGAGTGAACACAAATGGGTTGCTATAACAGTACCTAAAGAGATTGCAGTGTGTCAACAGGAAGATGGAAGTGTAGGGATACGGCCATAGAGCACAGGCATCTGGGAATATGCACACACAACTACAATTCCTTTTATTTAGCAGTCTATCCCTACTTTAAAATTAGTAATGTCGTTTTGATTCTAATACTTCTACTAGAATAATGTTTCAGAACAGCCTTGCTTAAAGAGTTCAAAGTTTTCTTCCTGTTTTTAGTTCCATTTGATCTCTGGCTAGTCTACTCTCATATGTCCTTGTGCCACCTTTGTCCTTTAACTTAAATGTGTTTGCATTTCTTTTTCAATGCTGAATTACTGTAACACCTCTGCTGTATAGGGGTCACATAGAAATACCAAAATAACTGAAGTGTAAAGAAAAGTTTCTGCTGGTAAACTCATTACTACAATGACATACTGTCTTTCACAAATCTTTTAGTCCCTTTCTGGTTTTAAAAATAGAGTGTGGCAGATTAAGTTGTGCACTGGTTGCAGTATAAACTTAGGAAGAATCCTTTTAATGTTCTTGTGTTCAGCTCTTGTATACCTTTTATATCGCTGTTTCCTCAAGCTGAAGTGCCATCTGGAAACATACACTGTGAGTTCACACAGCAGTCCATAATTGTAATGGGAGAGCTGCAAAATTGCTACGTGCTTCATGAGAATGGTGTGCTGTCATTGTCAGTAATCAGGATAAGTAATACGTATCAACCAGAGCCAGTCCTGACATCTCCTGATAGCTTAGTATATACATGTGTTTCTTCAGTGCATTTTAAGTCTCTGACAGGGGCTGTTTTTCCTCTTTTTGGGTGTTCTGTTCAGGTTTCTTTGGTCGGAGCATTTGTGGTTTCTTCACTTTGTTTTTTCCCCCCAGTTTTTTGAATAAAATAGGAACATTCAAAGACTATCACAGAAAAAGGTTTTTGTTTTTGGTTTTTTTTGTTTGTTTTGTTTTTATTTCTTTTCCAATATGCCTTTCCAAAATGCCATGTTGTATTATGTTGGTTATATTCATTCTAAGAGGAGGTTAAAGTAGGTTAAAGAGAGAAAAGAGGTCTAAATTTGAGAAAGTGAATGATGTTGATAGCTCTGAAGAGTGACTGACATTAGCCTCAAGGCTATCTTGCCTAGAGAGGCTTCTCAGTGAAAAGCTGACTCCATCACATCTTTTTATTCACTTATCAGGAGCTGTTGGTTCACCAAACTGTAGTTCTTTTCTATTTATTTATAGCATTTGTAAGTGTGAGGGGAGGCAAATTAGTCCCTGGTGTCACCCCACTGATTTTGCTTGTCTTATACCAAAGAAAAGTGAAATCCAGCATGTACATTTGTTTCCATTAAAGTTGGACTGAAATGAAAACAAGAGATCCAACACTTTTCAGAATCATTCTGTAGATACATGAAATATAACATTGCATTTCAAATCCTAATTTTGTCCACCTCTGTGAGTGACATTTTTCAATTAGCTTGAAGCCTGTGATCAGGAAAATATTCACAAGAAGTATACATGACAGAGAAATTAAAAAGAAATATTTCTCTGCATATGAATTTCAACACCCAGCTAGCAATTTTTACCTAGTTTAACACTCTAAGGTGTTTAATCTTAGTATTTGATTTGGCACAACTTTGATGACTTTTCAAAAGTCATGACAGTCAGGTGAAGTCCCCAGTGACTGGAGAAAAGGGAATATCACACTCATTTTTAAAATTGGTAGAAATAAGGACCCAAGAAATTACCAACCTTTCAGACTCATCTCTGTTTCTAGTAAGATCATGGAACAGATCTTCCTGGAATATATGCCAAAATATGTGGAAGTGCTGGCTGCTAATGTCTTGGGCGGGTGTGCTGTTCAATGTGTAAAAAACTGGCTGGATGGCTGGGCCCAAAGGGGTGGTAGTGAATGGAGTTAGATCCAGTTGGTGGCCAGTCACAAATGGTTTTCCTCAGAGCTCAGCGTTGGGGTCAGTTCTGTTTAATACCTTTATCAATGATCTGGATGAGGGGATCGAGTGCACCCTCAGTAAGTTTGCAGATGACTCCAAGTTATGCAGAAGTGTTGACCTGCTTGAGGGCAAGAAGGCTCTGCAGAGGGATCTGGCCAGGCTGGATTGATAGGCTGGGGCCAAGTTTATGAGGTCAACAAGGCTCAGTGCCAGGTCCTGCCCTTGGGTCACACCAGCCCCACGCAGCGCTACAGGCTGGGGCAGAGCGGCTGGAAAGGGCCTGGTGGGAAAGGGCCTGGGGGTGCTGGGTGACGGCCGGCTGGGCAGGAGCCAGCAGTGTGCCCAGGGGGCCAAGAAGGCCAGCAGCATCCTGGCCTGTATCAGAAGCAGTGTGGCCAGCAGGACCAGGGCAGTGACCGTCCCCCTGCCCTGGGCACTGGTGAGGCCGCACCTCAAACCCTGTGTTCAGGTTTGGGCCTCTCACTGCAAGGAAGGCACTGAGGTGCTGGAGTGCCTGAGGGAATGGGGACTGTTTAGACTGGAGAAGAGGAGGCTCAGAGGATAACTTATCACTCTCTACAACTACCTGAAAAGATGTTATAATAAGGTGGGTCTCTTCACCTAGGTAACAAATGAAAGGACAAGAGAAAATGGCCTCAAGTTCTGTCAGGGGAGGTTTAGATTAGATGTGAGGAAAAATTTCTTCACGGAAAGGATTGTCAAGCTTTGGAACAGGCTGTCCAGGGAAGTGGTTGAGTCACCATCCCTGGACATATTTAAAAGTTGTTTAGATGTGGCACGTAGGGATGTGTTCTAGTGGTGGACATAGCAATGCTAACATTTTGACTTGATGTCATTAAGGATCTTTTCCAACCTAAGTGATTCTGATATGGAGAAATAGTGTGAAATAGGGACAATGGACATCGATTGTGATTGTATATGTCTGCTCAAGGAATGTGGGTATGGTGACTGGTCATAGGTGTGGTGTCTGGTCACATAGCCACACAGCTTTGAGGAGACGCCTACCCTTCTTCCTCTGACAAGGGGTCTATTTATAAAAAGGATGAGAAAAGGATGAGAGACATTCCAATGTTATCTAGAGGGAGGGAGTGCTAAGGCTTCTTGCTGGAGAAGATCAGATGGTCACAAGGACACGAATCACCTACAAACCTGCAAGACCACCACATTCCAGGCAAAGGACTGATAAGCTAATTAACATATGAAGCAGAGTAAGCGGGTTTAGGTAACGAATATGTATAGGCGTTAATTGAATATTCATTTGTTTTATTGTATAAATGTGAGATGGTTCGTCACTTTGGGCATGCACGCTTGTGGAGGAGTGATCCCCCATGCACCTGCGCGCAATAAACATACCTACTTTATAACTTTTGAGTTATATAGTCTAATTCCGTAAGTCAATTCTATGATTCTAAGTAAGTGTATCAAATGTAAAGTTTTTGCATCTTGCAAAGTTGGGTCATTCCTGTAAACAGCATCCACATCTATGAAAAAAAAATTCATTGGAGGAAAAGAGATAAAAAAACCCCATAAGACATGAAAAGTTAGGTCTGATTTTGAGACTAATTTAGAAAACCCTAGCCAGACCAATCTGGCCTTTGTTATTTTCAAGCACGTGAAACTAGTAAGCTTGTGTTTTTCAGGCTGAAAATATTCCTGAGGGAAGAAAAAGAAATTATAGTTTGAATTGGTCATACAGAGACAAGATATGGTAATTTGTTTTTGTCAGCTCCTCAGCCTGTATGCAAGGTGTCAGAGTGTAAACTGATAACAATTCCATTGTATCTGTCACACCATCAACTGATTTGATTACCCACCAGAATCCTTCATTGGGATCACATTGTGAGCATGTGCACACTGCCCCCACAGCTGAGACAAGACTTAATTGTGCTACACATGCAGCAATCCTATCGTCCCAGACATAGGAGAGTCACAAAGAATAGTGTTATTTCGTCTTAGTTGAAACTCCATGTACAAGAAGCTCTGACATACTATTGAAAAAGAAAAAAGAAAGGAGAAAAGGTCAATTTATTTCTATTTCCTGAAAATATGGTAAATTAACAAACTTTCCTGACATGATAAACCCTGGTATTCTAAATGCACAGTATATACACTATTGCATACACACAGTTCAACATCCAGGAGGAACAGATAGTTGTACACTACATTATACATTTACACTTAGCATAATTTCTGCCTTAAATAAGAATTTTTCATTTCATATTGTAATGCATAACACAAAATACTGTATCTTGCTACTAAATGAGCAAATTAAGCAAGCAAGTTCTAAAGTGTCAGTCTTTCCTACCTTTATTGTTTATATTTCATTTATTGTCATTCAAACATGGAACAGGACGCCTTTAAGAACAAATACACATGCTGCCATTCACATGAGAAATTAATTACTTGAATCTCAGGAACAGTCATATATTGCCCTATATTTTATAAATAATCCAGTTGCTGATCTTGTGGTAAATCAAAGTCCCTATAAGTGCTCTTTTCAGACTTCTTTCATGGTTCCTGTTGATAAACCAATACTGTTAAAGTTCTGGCTTTCCTTAAGGACTACCTTTTGATAGGGGATATCTCACCATGCTTCATTGATTTTCTAGCTTTTCCTTAGTTTCAGAATTCAAGTTGTAACAAAATAAAACAAAACAAAATCTTTGTTTTGAATTCTTAATGTAGGGAGGAAGGAAAAGGCAAAAGCTTTGCATCACTTTATGTTATTTTTTCCCACAACAATTCTCATCTCCCAGTAAAACACATAAGATAGACCATTTTAATAATTTTCCAACCCCTTTACCCAGACCGTTTACATACTTTCATCTTTATTACATATGTGTCCCATCTCTGCATACAATCACATCTGTGTTAAGCATCTGCAACATTAATGAAAACATACTTTCTTTTCTCCCTTCCTCTTTCAAATATTTCTCCCTTATCTGGGAAAATATCACTGCAAGAAGTCATTAAAATGAACAATAACCTTGTAAGTCTTCTTTCAGTACAAACAATGAAAGGACAAGCACTCTGCTGCTGAAATGATTCTTCAGATTGCCTATAGATCTACTTGTTGTCGCAGGTTATTCATTTTCAGATATCATAGAACATTGTAATGGGTCAATCCAAGGTACAGATGAACGAAAGTGAAATAACATGTTTGTATCCTTTGGAAGCTTAATGGATATTCATTCTGAATAACATTTAATGTCATCCATGGCTACTAATCTATCTTATACATTCCTATCAAAGTCTTTTAGAAACTTTGCACATTAGAGCTACTGAATGATCACATATAACATTTAAAAAGAGGAAACTAAGATGACCCATGATTTTCAGACTGTTTATGACATAATTTTCTTCTTAATTGTGTTGTCTTTACAACATCCAATTTAGTCATTCACACAGAGTGATACAGCACTACCTGACAAAAAGGATCTTAGGAGAAATTGTGATGGACAAACCAGGCAAGTCATTCTGAAAATGTGAGTCAATAGTAATAGCTGGGGTAGAGGCTGATTTTTCTACTCTCCATTTGGCAAGTAAGTTGGTTATAGTGGCTGATTTCCCAAACCTTTCAGTCAATTCAGTGGTTTAAGCTCACACTGTGATCTATTACTAGATAATAATCCTTCTTTCTTCTTTAATGTTGTACTTCACTCCCACCTTGTATGGTTCATTTTGTCTCAGAGTGGATGGAATGGATGGAATGAGCAAAATTTTTGTTAAAAATTAGTCTCCTGCTTATAATCAGCCAATTAGAATGTAGAAAAATTAAAGGTAGGACTGTTGGTGACACCTGGATAAAGTGCCATCTAGGATTTTCATCTGCTGAATCATTAAAATGTCTATCATTTCATATCAAAGCAACAGCTAGGACATTGTGATTGCAACTCTGAATAAAAAAGCTCATTTCTGGTACCATTGGTAAAGCCACTGCCACCTTTGAAAATGCTGGCCTTGCTGCTGCAGAATTCTCATGCAGGTGGTATTGAGAAAGAAGGGCCGAAGCCCTGAAGCCCTGAAAACTCCAGCAACAAGTGAATGCTACCTGCTTCTGGCATAAAGGTGTTACAAAGGAGTCCACATCCTGGATGTTTTCCCTTCAAGGCCTCATGGAATTAAACTTGTGAGATCCACAGTTCTCTGTGGTTTAGTCTGGCTACGAGAGACTACCCTGTGTGACACTACTGTGGCAGTATATTAGTAATGGAGGATTTTCAGTGAATTTCTTTAATTTACACAGTGAGTTCCATGGCCAGTCTGCAAAATTTTTCAGTATGATCCTTTCTGTCCCTTGCTTGTAAATTTTTGCTATGAATTTGTGTGAAGGAGTGGTCTGAAGTAGTTTGGGGATTTTAGGTAATTTTGATTATCCCTGTAAATTTCAGGATTACAACAGCAGCTTACGTTTTTGCCTGTTCTTTATTTTATGTGTGATCTGTTTAATCATTTTCATCTATTCTATGGAATACAGCTCAGTAAGTACAATTTAAAATGAACAGAAAAGTCTTAAGACAAAAAAAATTCATTGCTTGTTCATTTTAATCCCCACCAGAATCCCAGATTGAACACCCTTCTACTTGAATACCCTATAGCAAAGGTGACAAACCTGCCTGACCATAAAAGCCCCTTGAAAATATTTCTTTGGAGAAATCAATCAATGTTCCTGAATGAAAAGCAAATGCTAAAGATGTGAATGATTAAGAAAGTCACCTTAAGATTTTAGTTGCTCCAATATGTCCTTATAATAATCAGACATTTGTCAGAAATTGTAAGAATAATTTGTCATGTGTAAAAAAAAATATATTTATCATTTCTTAGTCTCTAATTACTTCAAATACATTTTTTTTGGTTTGGTTGGGTTTGGGTTTGGGGTTTTGTTGTTTTTTTGGGGTTTTTTTTGCAAGACAGCACTGTAAAAATACTGGTTGCATTATATTTTAGATCCCCTTGTTAATATTATCAAGTTAGTTCTCCATACTGCCATTAATTTATTCCTGGTTTGTCTGCTTGATTGCATGGAGTTCCTTGCCTAGCAATTGAATAACAATTATAGCTTATCTAAACACAAATAATTGAAGCAGTGAGGGATATTCACAGCATATAACTTAAGGTCCTTAAATTACATATCAAATAACCGTATATTAGCTTATATTCCCAAGGCTATCCCGACATTCAATGAAGAGGCACAAGCTGCTCCAGTGAAAAAAATCAGAAACTCTGAATTTAAGGTGCTGCTCTGAAAGAATACCTCTTTGTTCTTTGACTATAGGAGACGTGAGTTCCTACTATACACCAAAAATAGATAGGCATTTAATGCCATTGCCTGTTATGGTTCCCTCCGCCCCCCATCCTTTAAGTGAAATATATAATGAAATTTATCCTTCAGAAAACAGAATTATTTTGTAGTTTAATTTTGTAATTTTTTTTCTTTGAAATATATTTCCTTTTGTTGAAAAGTACATGTATGGATAAAAATAGAACTGGGGACTATGTCCTGTTTTAAGCTACCTTTTCCTAGTATTGAAGTGGTAAAATTAACTTACTATACTCATACTTAGTAACTGTTAACATCCCAGTTCGAGTAAAATTTTTCACTACAATATTAGCTTTCTGCAACAATTTCGAAAAATAAGTACTGGAGCTTCATAGCTGGTTGTATCTAGTATGTAACATGAGACATGTTTTTAATAGAACACATTTTTTTCTTGATAATGTAACAACATACAATTTTTTCAAACAAAAATATGGAAATTAACCCTTATAATTAAGCAGAAAATCTAAATGTGGTTTTACTAATATCACTAACTAACAATCAGGTTCATAGAAAGCATAGAAAATTGGTAGAAAGAATTCAAAGTTGTTGTCAGCTTGTAACAGGATATTGTGAATTATTGTCACACAATTTGCTTATCTTACTGAAGGTGTTTGAAAACTGGGATATAAGAGTCTAGAAATGTGGAGGAAACAGAATCCGTCCCTTTTACACATCAATGACATTTTTACTAGCCAGTGAAAACATTAACTGTAATGTTAAAGCTGTTGTCATATAGGATTAAAAATGTAGAAGCATTTTGGGATCCTTGTTTAGAACTTGATTCCAGAAGCAGTTAGAACATGTTGATGAATGAAGCACAGGGAGAGGGACTGACTTACGGACCTGACTGCAGTTCTTATAATTTAGCAAATGATTTAGCAAATGTTGTCCACATACTCATCCCTCTCCAGGTCACTTTGTTAGGGCAGGTTTTTCTATGAGCAGATAGACTATACAATCTTAAAAGTGTAAAGCAATGAATATGTTGTGCACAAAAGATAGTAAGGAGAAACGAGCTATTGGGCTAGGTGTTAGCATGCCCACCAACCCCACTGAGCTTCTGCTGGCCAGACAGCTTTCAGTTGGAAGGGGAAGGGACAGCTTCCACTGCTCCTGAACAACCATTTGATGCTGCTGGTTACCATCTGTTGACACCTTGTTTTTTTGCCCTAGGATTTTCTAATTTACCATGTAAATCTCTTTCCTCTTGAGTCCTTGAGTTGCTGACTATCCCTGTTTCGGCAATCTTACCTCTACTTACAGTTTGCCTTTCTTACCTTGGACATATCTATGAACTTTCTCACAGCACTTCCTTGCAACTTAACAACATCTTTAGAGGTCTGAGACAACATTATGCAACTGGACTGTACCAGAGCTAGGTCAAGGATGAAACTTCATGGAAGAGAGAAACTCTGTGAAGGAGTGAAGTGACAGGTTACAAGCCCACCATTTAATGTTCATTAAGTAACAGCACCAGTGAGCTGAGATGTGATTTCTCATAGATGTACTCCGCAGTCTTCTTCCAGGAAACCCATCATTTAAGCTTTTTGGGTTTTCCCCCAAAGGACTGGCAAAACATACAAGGAAAGATCTTAAGTTGCAAGACTTTAGTCCTGTCTTTGTCCTATTTCAAAAATTCTAAAAATGTTCTGACTTCTCAAGCCAAATCTTTCATTCTTCACTGGGTAACAGGCATATCCTAAATTATGCTTACTCTTCTCAGCTCAGCTCTGCCTCCATAATGCTCTGCGGAACTAAGAATGACTTTTGGGCCCCTGCCTGATGAGTCTCAGAGGAAGAAAGTAATAATCTTTTCTGATTTCCACCTTAGTTATTGGCTATTGGTTAGAGCCATAGTGTCCCAGAAGCCAGCACAGAAGTACCACAGATGTAAGGGAAAAGAGGGCTTCTATCATAGTAAGGTGCTCCTGTGATGCTGGGCAAGACTATGCAGAAGAATCCAGAATTCATAGGTCAGAGAGAGATATTTCTCCCCTTTTTCCCCTACAAGCCATGATGTGCACCTTAAGTGGCAGGGAGGGATAAATATGAATACATTTTTCTCCCATTTCCTTGGTAGACCAATAGGGAGCAAACTCCACTTGGAGTCTGATTCAGCTTCCCACGCTGCAGCTATTAATCTACAGTGGGATGTCAATCACACTGTGTACCACATGTCACTTCTCTCCAGATTTCTTTCTTAACGGTATCTCCTTCAGGAAAATTGTTTGGCATTGGATTACTTCTGCTTTTGTTGATTAAATACTTGAAAATACAACAAAACCATTTATGACATGGCCCACTTTGCATGAAAATACTCTTCTTTAGGACTGTTCTTTATTTCCTATTAAGATGTATAGTCATTACAAGCTTCTCAGTTGTAGAGTCTGGCATTTACTAATCTTGAATGGATTTTGCTTCATGATTAGCCAAGAAAAACAATTAGAAACTGTGCTCAGATAACAACTGCAGTGAGTATTTCATCAGTATGATTGTTTTTGGTTAAAAAGTGGAAAGTAGCTAAATGCATGCCATTTCTTAAAACTTGATTCCGTAACAATTTTCATCAGCAAGTCAGAAAAAGATATTAGATTATTTTATAGAGCAACGTAAAAAAGTCACCTTTTTAAATAATGCAAAATAGTAATCTAATTTTCTCAGCTGAAAGCCATATGCATGAATTAATTTTTCATTTTTAAAAAATGCTTTCTCATGTAGATTTTAATGAATTAGACTTTCTAATACCACACTTAGACTCTGTAATACCACAGTGAAAAAAGTTTGGGGTTTTTTTAGTTATTATTATTTCAAAGTCCAGTGAGATTAGATCTGCTTTAGTAAGTTAGAATCTACTTAAGCTGAACAAGAATAAGTCCTGCTGAGGGATGTGTTTGAGTCTGCCTTTACAAATCCTGATTCAAAACCATGTATACATATAACAAAAAAAACTTGATGAAGTTACTCATCTTTAACCATCCTACTGCTATGAAGCATGAATTGTGGACCCAAATTTTCCCTGCACAGGGAGGTTTTAATTTACACCATTTAATTTAATTTATGCCATGGTTTATAATGACCCTTACTTAACCTATCTATTAAATCAAGTCCCTTAGGAAAACCAAAACATCATTTTGGAAGGCAAAATCTCATGATTAGAAAGGATGTTATCCTTACATAAAAAAGGACAGACTTCCTGGCAATCAAATTTCCTGGCAAGAAGTGAATTCTGCTGCCCTGTGAAGAAACACATTTCTTGACAGACAATAATTCTTATGCAACCTTCTGGATTCTTTTCTGGAACAGGTGACTTGACTGTGGTGCCTGATTAATGTCAGTGGTTTAAAACCACTATTTCTTTTAGATATCATGGCATGAATCTGGCCAATGGACAAAGCAGTCAAGTTGTTTCTTGTCAGCATGAGGCAGTACTCATAAAAGATACCAGACCTTGAAGAGGTTGCTAATTATGCTTCTAAATACTCATGTTCATTTCAGCTGGAAGGCCGGGTGTATGGAGTGGCTTCTTCTCCACCGATAATCTACCTGTGCTTTTTCACAGGACATATTCCTACTGTTCTAGCTGTACATCTGTATGAATGTGTATAAGCTACTGTGTCACCTGTATGCTGCTAGCAATCAGCTTTATGTTTGTTTTTTACTGCTTCTACATACAAGTTTGTGCTTTGGAAAGATGGACATCTGCTTGAAAGCTAATCTTTCAGGCCCATTCCAGGTAAGACAGAGAGGTTGCTGAAGGACAAATTTCAGAAAGATTCAGGAATTAGTGATGATTCCATTAACTGCTTCCATTTCTGACAGTGATTGATTGCTCAGTTCCTCAAATAATGAGATGTAATTCTAAGGTGTGAGTTTTCTTTAACTGGTTCTTTCAATGTCATTTTTCCTGAAGAATTTTTCTGTTTCTGGCCGTATCACACACATTCTGATTTTACCTTCAAGTGGGACTTTCTAAGAATAAAAGTAAATGTACAACTGCATCAGTATTCGAGATTTTAATGATTAATAACAGATAAGTCTTTAAGTGTACCTTTTTTAAAAATTCAGTTTTACATTATCAGAAGAAAATTGAATGTAAAAAAAAGTATTTATGAAGCTTTTTATTATTTTTTAATTTAAAAAAAAAACTATTTCCTAATTCTGTGCCTTCCACAGCATACCTTTCAGTTTTATAAGCAGAGTTCATGGAAGAAATCACAGTACTCCTGATTCACATGCCGGAGTACTACAAACTATAGAGAAAACGTGCTTTTAATTACTTACAAGACTAATCCTGTCTCTCTTTCTGAGACTTTCTAATGTGTAAAATTAACTATCTAAAAATGATCTGAGATAAACTACTTCAGCATTGCGGATGAATTTGTTTGTATTAGAAATATCTCAAAATCTATGTCTAAGAACTGTAATAATTTTATAACAACTTTGTACTCAATTTTTCTTGGTAATTTCCAGTTTCAGTAACCTAGCACTAAGACTTTCCTTCTCATCTTTGTTCTTTTGAAGTTAAAATGTTATGTGGTACTTAACCTACATTCCTGGGAAATTATGTTGCCTAAATGTAAGCTGTGGAAAATTTGACCAAGCACTTTACTGATGGAAACAGTATAAATACATATAATAAGGTTTCTTCTGAGTTCTTATACAAGTGTTAGAAAAGGATGATTTGTAAATTTTCTACAATGGACTCTCTTCCCAAGTTTGGTCATGTAACCCAAAATTTCACATTGATCCACATAAGCCTAATAAGAAAGTTACCTATGCAAGAGATTTTTTCCTTCCTGGAAAACGTTACCAATTTTGTACTTAGTATTTGTTAGCTAATATTAAAACTAGAAATGTCAGTCTATGATAGTCCTTAGTAAAGGTCCCCAAAAAATTAGTGTCATTCTGCAGGCTGAGCACCCATAACCTTTTTGTACAGTTGTGCTTTTTATAGATAGATTGCCTAAAAATTCTGTAACCAAGCAGTGCAGGCAGTGTTACTCCTGTGATAGAAAAACAATGGTCTGAGTAGTTAGTAGGGAAAGTTCTGGTCCTTGACCTCTGAAACACAAGTATGAACTCAATTTTATCTTCATTTTTAGTGGGCATTAGGTCAAAAGCAAAAATAATCAAGCATCTGGGCACAAAATAGCACATGGGAAAGCAATGGAGCTATCATTGTCATTTATCTTCCCACTGATGGAAGAAGAGAGACACAGGAAGGGAGCTAAAGGTTCAGGATTATTAAGCCATCACTCCTCTGAATTAAAAAATAACTTCTAGTCCCAGTATAGCAGTACATTTCAACAACCATTGTGTCAGGTTCCACTTCCAATGACAGAGCTCAGATGTGAAACATCTTAACATTTCCAGTTCCAACATTTCGATTGCCACTAAGGTTTTGGGGTTATTTCCCCACCAGCACCACCCCCCAAAAAACCCCCAAAATCTTATTATTAGTGTAGAATTTAGGTTGAACATTAAGAGAATATGACTCATAAATTAAAACCCTAAACAAACCCTACACAATGGTGTTTTTTTTGTTGTTGTTGTTTTTTGAGGTTTTTTTTTTTTTTGTTACAGAGAAGAGTTTCAGTAGGAAAGTAAACTCTGCCTTTTGTTTCGATGCTTTTCAGAACATTTGTTTAAGCTTTTTGCTTACACAGCCCATCCTCATCTTGTCATACTGCCTGGTCCACCACACTTATCTGCCTTTTATTTTCCACTCCACTGTCCTTAAGTGCCTCTTCCTGTTCCACTGTGGTGAATATGTCTTAAATGCAGTTTCCTATTGTATAATGTTGATTTTTTTTTTTTTTTTTAACTGGGATGGAGAAACTCTTGCTTCAATCAGAGTATCATCTTGCTTAATTCAAAGCATCATCTAGAGTTAAACACAGGCCCTTGGATAGCTTACGTGGGGTAGGGCTTTTTTTTATTCTAAAGGATATGTTTGCTGTTATTTTCATTATTCTGCTGGCATCTGTCCGCTCTTCCTCATTTCTTCTTTCCCATGCACATTGAAAGAATTGGAAGAATAATGTCAGAAACAAAAAGGCAAAGTGAACATGATCTGGTCTATACGTAAAAGTATTTATAGACAGTGGTGACTAGAATGAAAAATGAAGATAGGGACTTGTTTTTAGTAAAGCTCAAGGTTGATCTTTGTTAAGCAGAATACCTCTTTAAGACAAGTGCTATAGCAACTATTAAAAATGTTAAAGCTCTTCTACATATCATGTTCAGCTCAAGGCCAGATCAGATATAAAAATAACATGTTCTTAGCATCACTAAAGGACTATGCATTAACAAATACTGTTTTAAAAGAAATTGGTGGAATTATTTTTTAGATTTAATTTTGCAGACAGAAAGGTTCTTTGGGCTATACACAGCCTGTAAGGATGTTGCAGCCTATACCCGCTTGGCTAACTTCCAGATTAGACCTTCCCCCTACACATACAATTTTCCAGTTTAACCTAATCCAAACAGATTAGGATTAAAGGAGTGGAATATTTGCTTTTTACCTAAGAAAAAAAATCAAAGATATAGAGATTTAATTGTGAAAATTATGAAACCCAGGAAAATAATGCATTTAACGTGATTCTGAGAAAAACAGGGCAAATGTTGCTAGGGTTTAAATGGTGCATATGAAAGCTACACATCAAAAACCTACACCATTTGGATCTCTCAGTTCATATGTGTTTTTTCAATAAAATTATTTCTTATAAAAGTTCCCTGTCTTACAAAAATGGATTAGGTTATAGTTTCTGCTTTTCAAGAAAGGTAAACACATCCAGAAATTAAATTTAAATATGTATTAACTAATTAAATAAATATTTTTTATGTACAGTTAAATGAATGATACCTTAAATTTCTTTTCTATGGTGCTGACCTTATTGCTATTGACATAAAGCAGCTGCACATCAGATTCCCCACATGGAATTTTTTTTTGTTTTCATTTTCTCTAGCTATTGCTCTATATTGAACTACCCAATTGAATGAAATATGTAAGCCAGGACACAATGAAACCAGGTCCTTTTAGGCCTAAAATCATCTTCTTATGGCTTTCCTAAGTGAGGTGTGTATATAATATCACAAGTCAAGGTAATCGTCAGTAATCAATATTCTTGCATGTGAATTATCAAAACAATATTCTTGAGCTCCCACTCTCCCATCCTCTGTGTTTTGGTCTTTTGCCCTTCACAACACTGTGCGATATGGTCTGTGTCTGTGTATGCACATATAAAAGTACTACTTGAAATAGATATTTTCTTAATTCTGCAAGACTACAAATCCTTCATAAGGCTGGCTGGAGTCATGAAGGACTGGGCACAAGGGCTCAGCTGGTTCTTGTCAATTCCATTTTTGCAAGCAGTAGAGATTCAGTTGATCTGTGGTCTTAAATCAAGATAGTTCAGAAATACACTTCCTCCCTGCCTTTTCTGGGAAAATAAAGCTGTTTTGTAGAAACATGTGGTTTAGAGTCATGGTTGTTAGGAAAAACATGGAACATGGTATTCTGATAAAGCTGTCTTGAATTGCTTATGTCTTTTTGGAAAGACAATACATTTCTTTTGCATTCTGAAATTACTTTTTTTTCCAATATTTAACAAAAAAATATATAACACCTTTGTAAATACAGAACTTAAAACATTGATTGAATACTCATCAAAATATGGAAAAAACCCAAGTGTTTGTGCATTGTTATTGTTTTCGGCAGCTGCCTTGTAGCATAACAAAATATGAGCCTTAGAAGAATTTGTGGAGTCTTACAATCATATAATGAATAATTGATTAGTGATTAAGACTTTTGACTGAATGACAGGGTAGCATTATACTGCAGGAAAAGATTCCAGACAAAAGAAACAGTTGAATTTATAACTGTACCCAGGTTAAGCAGAAAAAAAGTGAGTAACACCCTTCTGAATTCCTTATGAGTCAGCAGGTGGATCACAGACAAATGGGAAGATAATTTCAAGTGAAAATGTATCTGACAATGCTGACAAATGTAAATCTTCAATTTGTTAACTAAAAAAAAATGGAGAAAAGAAAATTACTTCCCATTCTGTTAATTGCTGCAACAATTGAAACTTTTTATGAAACTTCACTTTGGATGCTGGAAAATTAAAATCATACTGAATTGCATTTTGCAAAGGACAACTCACAATGAAACCATAAAATAAGGATCTTGCTCATTTTGTCAGCTTTTTGAAAACTGTGACAAAGAGCAGGTTTTTGAAAGCCTTAACATGTTATCTCTATGATCATCAGCAGGCAAACAACCCTCCACCAGCATCCTCATTTATTTTAGAGATGCCCCAAACTTTTGAAATACCATCTGGTTGCAATCAAGTCTTTCAGTAAGTGTGAATACATAGACTATAACTCATGACGTTTGTGTAGGCAGATGTCTAACATGCAGAATTATTAATATAGTGTTGAGCCTCAAATGATTCAGTTATGTCCGGGTGCCAAAACTGTAAGACAGCACTCAGAAGTCAGCAAAGACTGAAAGCTCTGTGGTTTTAGTTGTTAAAGCTCCAGAATAATCAATGATAGCTCAGATTCTGATTCTAAGTCATATATAGAAATCTCTGTCCTTAGCTGCAGACATTCTTTCCTGTAGCATATATTTAGTCTGTAACACTGGAGCAAGCATACTAACATGATGTTCCCGAGGACCTAGTCCTTGCATGAAAGAACAGAAGAAGTTGATTGTGCATTGTCAAGCTAACACGGGAACTGTGAGAAATTTAGAACATTCTTTAAAAATAAATACTTGGAAGAATGTAGTTTTCATTTTAGAACAGAAAAAACAATGAAGGTTGGATATCTGGACATTTTAGACACAACATGTGCTACTGACTTGCAGCAGTGACTGCTAGGTGGAAATGAATACTTAGGGTGTGCTGAATGTTATTTTTATCCAAAGTGATAGAAAGATTTCTTAATGTTAACATTTCTTTCTGCAGAAGCATGAGTACCACCTGTTACGCTTGACCTGTAGAAATACGATCTTACTTTAGCTATGACACACACCATGTTTCCAAACTCATAAGTTTCTTACAGATTCAAAGGAACAGCAGCAGCAGCTGAGGCAAAGGATGGGAAGACATCAGTAACATTATGTGAAGCCTTTTATCTGCAAGTCACTAGCTGAGGTTTATACCAGCTAAAAGTAATTAGGATGACTGCTGGTCTATATGAAATGTTATTGATTTCTACATCACAGAAGTGACCCACACAAACAATTTTTTTTGTTAAAGTTATTTTCATAGGGGTTACATAAGCCACACCTGCAGGTATGGCATGTCAGAGTTGAGACCTATGGGCAGACAACATAGGGAAACATGCTTCATTTTCACTGAGCTGCTTATGTGGATACAAGGAAATGCTGGACTCCGGGGGTCTTTAGGGCACTTTTCATAAGAACCACGTTGGTTCAAAATGGTATCATGTTGTTTGTCTTCCATACAGACATACACAACACTTCATTTAATGGATTTCACTTGTTTCACCTCAAAGGGATAATTTTCAGGTTTCAAATACAAAGACTTTGACAGATTTGGGGGTTTGTTTGATTATTTCTTTGCTTTCTTATAGGAACTTTGTCATAGATGGAATAGATGGAACGCTTGACTGAGCTGGGTCAACAAAAAATGTTGCACATTGAAACTGTGTTAAAAACACTGTGGTGTTGGGTTTTCTGGTCTGTTGGTGATTTTTTTTTTTTTTTTGGTTGGTTGGTCGGGGTTGGGGTTTTTCGGGGGGAGAAGGGGCTTGTTATATTTTTAAATCATGTTTACTTCTGTGTTACAGCATATGAAGCCGTATTTTATCCTCAAGTAATTGTACTAAACAATAATGAGTTTATGTGGCAAAAGATCGTTTCTCAAGCATAAAACAAATAGACCTTAAGGAAGGATCTTATTTCTGTGGTTCGCTTGAAAATATCTTACCTCATATATTTGATTTACTTTCTTCTTTTTGTATCAGAAATGTAAAAAATTGCAGCCTCATCTATACAACCTTGAAAACATGGTGGAGATAGGAAAACAAAGCAACTAGCAGAATTCACTGTAATATATACTACACTTTTGATGTGAACTCCCATAATATTTTAAATACCAAAGTGTTGAAGTGCACACTAGACAAGTAATGATGAGGGGAGGTGAAAACTGGTTGAATCACCAGGCTCAAACAGCTGTATCAGTAGCACAAAGGCCACCCTGAGGCCATTCACTAGGGATGTACCCTAGCATTCCATACTGGGGCTGATACCGTTAACGTTTTCATTAATGGGATAGAGTGCACCCTCAGCAAGTTTGCAGATGATCCAAAATTGAGAGGAGTGGTTGATACACCAGGAGGTTGTGTTGCTATCCAGAGGGACCTAGACAGACTGGGAAAATGGGCTAACAGGAACCTCACACAGCTCAACAAGGAAAAGTGCAAAGTCCTGCAGCTGGGGAGGAACAATCCCACACACCAGTACAAGGTGGGGACTACACAGGTGGAAAGCAGCTTTACAGAAAATAACCTGTGGGTTCTGGCAGGCAGCAAGCAGATCATGAACAAGCAGCACGCCCTTGTGATTCCCTCTGAACATCAAAAAGCACATTTTTTACTCTAGGGATGACTAAGCACTGGCACAGTTTGCCCAGAGAGGTTGTGGAGTCTTCATCCTTCAAGATACCAAAAATGTGAATGGACATGGTTCTGGGCAGCCTGCTCTAGGTGTCTCTTTGCTTTGACCAGGGATTTGAACTAACTTTTCTAGAAATGCCTGCCAACCTTACCTGTTCTGTGATACACAGCAAGATTTTTTACCATCATGTGTGTTGAGATATGTGAAACAGTTTTGGATGTGTGACTGTATTGCAGTTTAACCCCAGCCAGCAATATGAAGTACCACACACTTATTCACTCACTCCCCACACCCAGAGAGGTGGAGATGAGAATCAGAAAGGAATGTAAAACTCAAGGGTTGAGATAAGAACAATTTAATAATTGAAATAAAATAAAAGAACCCCCCCAACAATAATAATAACAATAACAGTTATAACAAAAAGGAGACAGAAGGGGAGAAGAATGATAACCAAAGGGAAGGGAGAAAAGAAACCTAATGCTGCACAGTACAACTGCTCACCACCAGTTGACTGATGCCCAGCCGGTCCCCGAGCAATGGTTGGCAGCCCTGGCCAACGTTGCCCACCCAGTTTATATACTAAGCATGACGTCTCATGGTATGGAGTACCTCTGGCTCATTCAGATTAGCTGTCCTGGCTGTGTCCCCTCCCAGCTTCCTGTGCCCCTCCAGCCCTTTTGCTGGCAAGGCCTGAGAAACTAAAAAGTTCTTGACCTGATATACATGCCACACAGTAACAACCATACCATCAGTGTGCCATCAACATTGTTTTTACACAAATTCAAAACACAGAACTGCACCAGCTACTAAAAAGAAAATTAACTCTATCCCAGCTGAAACCGGGACAGACTGGCAATCCCATATTTTCTGTGTTTCTTTTTACATCTCTATATAACTGAAATATCCATTATCTTTCCTTAGGGTAGTTGTTAACATGTCTTCTATCAAAGAAACTGTCTGGAGTCATTGAGTCATTTCTGTCAGGATTTTTTGATCTCTTCCTACCTGAGTCATTTACTACAGAATAATATGTACTCAGCTCCAATAAACAGGAAGAAATAATTGGGAGGAAAAAAAAATAAATCCAGGAAAAGAACAAAAAATATGTTGTTAGCAGAAGAAAAGAAAAAAGAGAAACAAAATAAGGACAATTTCTCTAATGAAATTCATTTATCTCTCTACTTAGAATAGGAACAGTTACAGTAACTCATTCTTTATTCATTATTATCAAACTGTGCTCAGTGTTTAGACTTGTTTGTGTCTTTCAGGTATTAAAATTGAACTTTAAAGAACACTCATATCTTCTGTCCTTTTTCCCCTCTTCTTTTCTGATTTGCTGAGAGAACTCCTCTTGCTTGTGTCTGTATATCTACCTACCCATCTACCTACTCACCTTTTCCTTGACATCCTGAGAGTAGGTAAGAGAAGATTCTTCTGTAACCGTGGGGAAAACAGAAGGTTTCGTAGGGTATATTTTCTCTGCTGAATACATTCTTTACTTTAGAAATTATATGATATCACATTGGTGATATATGACTGTCTTCTGACGTGGTTGTAGTGGGTGCTTCCAAGTGCTTTGCAGAAGTGCTAAGAAAAATGGGTAAGTCTATGCACAGAGGTAAAAATAAGTGGAGTGGGTAAGATGCTTATCTCACAGAGAGCGCTGAGCTTTCCAGGTGATCTTGAAAGATGCTGCATGACTTATGCTGCTGAAGGTAAATGATTAGGGTAGACATAATATCACACATAGGGACAATCAGCTGTATTTGACCTAAGACAATTATATCATGACTAAATAAATCATGGCTTAGTTTAGGAAAAGTGCTTATCCCCACAATGGATGCCAGAGCTAAGCATGACAAATTCCAGCACTCTGGCTTTTTACTCTCTTCTTTGTGGTGTGGGTTTTGTTTTTGTTTGGGTTTTTTTTGTAATTAAAATAAAAATGTTGGATGCAGTTTAACATATATCTTACAATCAGATCTCTAGAATAAGTATACAGTACTCCAAAGTAAATTCTAATAACAGTTTGAAAGTGAGATACCTGCACACTGTTCAACACTCACAAACTGCTTCTCCGTAATGTTGCTTCTTCCAGTTTCTTTAAGTTCACTGGTACTTCTTCCTCCTCCAAAAGGCTGTAATAGTCTTCTAGCTGAGTACATATTACTTGTCAAAAGCACTAGGAGGCAGAATGCACACCCAAGGAATTAGAACAACAAAAAATATGATGTAATCATCAGAATATTTAGAAAAAAAAAATATTACTTGACACCAATAAGAAAAAGAAAAAAAAAATGTCCTTCCTTACTGATAGTGTATGATGTGTTAGTTATGAATTTATTTGTGAATTCAAATCAGAATTCATGAAGTCTGTGAGGGACAAGCTGTATTTTCACCAAGAGGGAGAAATGTCTATGCACCGCTTGTCTGCAGTGATGAATGCATAATTCCTGTCCTTTGGGATCATATAAAGTATGACTGTGGGTATTCAGTTTTCTTACAGAGATACAGAAATATGTATTGAGTAAGGACTGGGACACTCAATATTCATAATCGGACAAAGTATTAATAATTTTCATAATTGTTTATGATTGTATATGTTATGTCACATAAAAGGTCTAATATCTCATGACAGTGTTATTCTAGAGTTCCAGCTCATAATACGATATAGTCTTGTGCTTAAAACATTCACAGGAGAGGTAGAGGAGACAATTTTAAATCCTAAGTCTATAAGATTTACAAGCAGAAACTGGAAATATCACTTCTTACCTCTTGAGAGTACCCTAAGCTGTGCTAGGCTATTGAGTATTCAGAAATGGAATTCCTCTCATTCCTCATGCTGAAACTAATCCACTTTGTAGAAAAACTATTAAGAGTCACTGATACCAAGAGCATAAACAGAGAGACAGACAGACAGTAAACTCCAGCCTGCTGGTCAGGCCAGGAGGTGGAACACGTACACCAGACCTTGCTGGTACACATGATATAGTATTATTTGCATATAGAAATAACTGAATGAAGCACTAAATATACAAATGTATGTAGGATAATCATGATGTTTATACAACAGTGTGTTTAATATTGCCTTTGAAGTTTACTTCCATAACTCAGTCTCCCCCTTTCTGCTCAGTCACCAGAAAGGAACAGTATAATGTACAAAAAAAGGCAACATGATCTAATCCATATTGCAAAAGGAGTAATGTATATTGGACTAGGGATGTCTAAAATATTAAAAATTATATGGGTATTCTTTTGTTGGGATTTCTCTATGGGAGGGGGCCATCATCTGGATGACCTTTATGTTGATGAAGGTGAAGATTCCAGAAAAAAACAGAAACTGAAGGAAGTAACTTCTAGTTCACTTCAGGGAAAATAAATGAATAAATAATGTTAATGTTTTATGTGTGGGAATGAACAGACTGGGTGAATTATTACTCACACTTCAGTTGTTGTTTTAATTTTTTCCACATTAAGTATTTTAAAGGATTTCTTTATTGAAAGAAATATGAGGAAAAACCAGTGCTCCGGAATCTCCTCTGAGTAATAATTTGGGATGTAAAAAAATTATTTCTACTTACACTAAAAAGGCAATTTTAGGCTTATAAACAAATGAAAATATTCTTTCATTAAAAAACCACATCTGAGTGTACTCTTAAATATCTTGATCAATTTGGGGTTTTATCTATAATTTCTTATAAATAAAAGTTGTATAAAGTCTCAATTTTTTTTAAAGTATGTGTTCTAACATTAAGGTACGGGCTGTGCGAAAGAAAGCATGTGGTTTTAATTCTCTGCTCCTGAACATCACTCTTATTCTGTAAAAAAAAAAAAAAAAAAAAAAAAAAAGGTAAATAAGTAGGGAAGAGGAGAGGAGAGAGATGTGATGTGGGCTGCTCCCATGAATAGGGTTGTCTCAGTTGTTCTCTGTGGTTGCCTTTACTTACACAAAGAGACTCAGAGGTATCAGCTCTCTCTAAAACAAATGCCAAATGCCTAAATGTCAAAACATCTTATCTTCATACAGTAAATCTTGTGTGATGAATATTGTTATATAGTACTCCTACAGATACTCTCTCATGTGTTACTGAGCTACGTGCTAATGCGATGACTTTATGTTCTGAAATTATACTTTAAGAAAATCTTAATTTACTGGGGTCAATGTATTTCTGTAAAGGACATTAAATTAGCTACCAGGACTGTTGAATACAGAAATGCCATTGTGGGCTGTATTGCTTTTAGACGGCTGCAGAATTCTGTTGAAATATTGGAATTTGAAATGGAATTACTTTGGTTTAGAGTCATAAGACTCTGTGTTGACATAAAATTTACAAAACCAATGCCTGCTGAAAAATATAGAAACAGCAAATCCTACACAAGCTGAAAAATTAATCAAATTGGACTTAAAGACATTAAAGTTATCTAGCGGAAATATCCTCGGTGGGACAAAAAAATTCTCAAAATTTTTCTCATGACTTGGATGGCTTAAAAATTTTTTGCATATGAAATACTAGGTTATACATTAATTACATGCACCTATTTAAAATCATGTATGACTATTTCACAGTTACTTAATGTAATTTAGATGGGTTTAATAGTATTTTAGTTCTGTATAATTTTTAACAGTTCTAGGACCCATTGTCCTAGTAATAAATGAAAGCACTATGCCATTGTTGTTTTATTATTCCTAATACTGAATGAAAAAGGTGAATAGCCCCAGCTGCTGTTATTTAATAGGTGGAGGATCTCAGTTAACTTGTCTGGTAATCTTTCTGTATGCAAAACTCCATAGTGTATACAATACCACATAAAACCAGTGCAAACACATAAAACTAAATACCTTTACCTAAAAGATAGCTATGGTGCATAAGAGCAAATCAATATTGTATTTGTGGGTAAACAGTTAACAAATACTAAAAAAATCACTACAGATCCAGAAGTACTGCCTTTTTTGCTGACATTAAATTGCCTCTAGTGTTAAACACCCGATTTTAGGTAAATAGAACTGAATGCTCTCAGAATTATCACTTAGAACTGAATTTCTCGAAATCTTACTGACAGATTGAGTAATATGAAATGAATTATCAGAAATACTGTTCTTCAAGACATGTCATCTGTTGTAATTGTGTATTACCTTACCTGATGGGGTCCTGCATCTGACTAGAATCTCCAAGTAGTACTACGATAGCAATTTTTAAAAATAATTGATATTAAAACTAAATCCTATCTTCTATAATCTTGTTGAAGTCAGTAAAATTAGACAGCACTGAATATTGTAAATGTCGATATCTGAGGAATAAATAAGAAGCAGCTGTTAAATAAAATTTTATGTAAAAAAATAGAGTTCATCATAACACAAAAGGCAGTCAACAATGGTTACCTTTACCTGAATATTAAAGACAACAACAACAACAACAAAAAGGTATTATGTGAGAGCACAATAAACCACAAATATTAAAACTATAAGAAAAAATTTGAACATAGAAATTTGGTTATGCTAACTTCAAAATTAAGAAAATCCAATTTCCTCCACATATGATAACATAACAACCACAAAGATGTTACAACTGTCATGCACACTCTTTTCTATAAAGTAAAACATTCTGGCTTAACACAAATGTTAATAATATATTTTAATATTCATCATATGTATATTTTACCTAAAAGAGGAGAGTATGTTTGTCATAATGTCTGGAATGTAAGTGTATATTTATTTCTTTATGTCATGGAGATTCTAATTAATTGCACAGAACATGCTATATGCCAATAAGCCATGCCATGACTACAGCATACACTAGTCTTGTCACATTTCAGAGCCTTGCAGTAACACCTCTGGAGATCATCAGTGTTTTAACAGAAAAATTCAACAGAAAATACAGGCATATTAGGAAACAAAGTGGTATTCAGTGTGGCTCTGCTTTTTAACTAGTATTGATACTTCCTTTCAAAGAATAAAAAATATATTAGATGTCCTTCAAGATGGAGACCGTCTCGAAGAGCGGTGTTCCTCAGGGGCTGGTATTGGCACCGGTGCTGTTTTAACATCTTTGTCAGTCACATGGACACTGAGATTGAGTGCACCCGCAGAAAGTTTGCCAAAGACACCAAGCTGTGTGGTACAGTCGACATGCTGGAAGGAAGGGATATCATCCAGAGGGACCTTAACAAGCCTGAGAGGTGGGCCCATGCAGACCTCATGAAGATCAACAAGGTCAGGTTCATCGGGGTAATCCCAAACACAAATACAGGCTGAGTGGAGAATGGATTGAGAGCAGACCTGAGGAGAAAGACTTGGGGAAAGTGTCTGTGCCCATGGCAGGGGGGTGGAACAAATGATCTTTAAGGTCCCCTCTAACCTAAACCATTCTATGATTCTATGGGTTGGCAGGTTTTTTGTGTGTTTTGGTTTGGTTTTTGTTTTTTGGTTTTGGGGTTTTTTTTCAGTTAACTACTTCGTCCAAATGCCTAGAAATACTTTAAAGTCAAAATAATGGTAACAAAGTTTTCATTTTGTAGTTCATAAATATCTTTAAACATTCCGTACAAGTTTGTGTCCAGCATTGAGTTTTACTCTTTAAAGTCTGTCTACTAAGACAGAACACCATGGTGCTTGCTCTTATTGTAGAGCATAATAAGAAATGCTGTAGATGTGACACAGTGGAGGAGACAAAAGAAGGAGGGGTAGGAGAAAGAGATTCAATATCCTTTACAATAAAAAAACAGTGCAAAGTAACTAATAATTTGGAAAATTGTTACCGGCTAAGAAATAAAGGGAGAGCCTAAGCTCTAAAATTCAAAATGTAACGTGTCTGATATCATAACAAATCTTTTTTATAGCTCTAGAGTATAAATTATAACACTATGAATTACTTTTCAGAATGAAGTTTTAAAATCCCATAGTTATTGAATAAAATATCAGGTTTAAAAAACATTGTTTCAGTGACTTAAAATTCTTGGTGTTTAAAATTCAGTTCTATTTATATGTAAAATTTGCAAAATTGACATCAGCAGTTTCTCAGGAGGATAATGTGTTTTTTTGCTTTTGTAACTTTTACTCCAGTTAAAGAAAGGGTTTTTGTTTGCCTTTTGTTAAGACCACAGTAGAAACTCAAACACAATCTTTTTTCTTTCTGCGTTATACTTCAGCACACATAGTACATGGCAAATGTGTCTCACAGTTATGTATCTACTGTGTCCACAATCCTGGACACATCTTTAGGCTTGACAGACAGCAACAAAGTTTATATCAAAGCCTGAATTTATAAGGAGAAGACAAGTAAGTTATACAAACAGTCTGAGGTTTTTTTTTAATGACTCTGCAAAACTCTGATTCAGAAAATAAAAATAAATCACTTTTGCATGTATATCAGGTTACTGAATTTGCTTGCATGGTTAACACACTGTGGGAAGAAAAACATTTTCACATAGAAAAGGAGGGGTTTTGATTGGTTTCTTGGCAGGGGGTGCAGGTTTTGTGGGTTGTTGTTTGTTTTTTTTTTTTTTTATTCTGTTTTTCATTTTAATAGGTAGTCCAGGTACTGCAGCATTCCTTCAGCTCTTTAAAATCATTCAAGATAAAAACGAATATGACATAGTATAAACTTTTATTTGTGATTCAGATCTTAGATGATTGCCACCATAGGTTGAAATGCAATATAAAATAATAAGTCTGAATTCAATGTATCATAAGAGAAGATGATTTTTCTCCTTTTGAGATAGTTATGTAATTTACTGACTGGGAAAGGGCTTTCCAGGCTTCTGGAATAAATGTAAGTGAAGCTATAAAATAAGGTATAAGGTACATAATATCAGGAAATTTGTTAGCTGGAATCATCATTAAAGGTCTGACAAATCTAAGCATTCTTAATTCACACTGATTTTTTTTTTAAGAGAAATATTCAGTTTTGTCAGCTTCATAGAAAAATTGTTATTTTCCAAGAGAGGCTTGAATGCTATACTCCAAAGATGTTTTCAGATTTTAGGAGCTGTTATTGAGAAGATGCTCAAAGATGACATAAAAGAAAAAGATAGAACCACTCATTGCAGAAATCTAAATGATTATGGCTCAAAACATCTTCTGTTAGAAAAATTAAAATAATCAGTCATCTTGAACCTCTTATTTGTATACAGGTAAATCAAATGTGATATTACTGGCGTTTAAATAGTCACATTAAAAGATACTTGATTTACTTGAGACTAGAAGAGTACTTGGGTGAAATATCTACAGCCTTTCATTGTTCTTCCCTGGGCGTTGTTTCCTTAACAGCTTGCCTGAAGTTATATATAAATTTATATATCTGAAACGCTTAACTACTAGATAACCTTTAATGTGACTCATTTGGGCCATTCATATGCTGCTTTGAGTCAAACCCAATTGAATTAAAAATGCATCAAGCTGATTTAATTAGATCTGGTACATCTAAGCAGAATAGAAAATGATGAAAAATAGAGAAAATTTCTATTATTATGCCCTGTGTTGAAAGAAAAGGGAAACTGTGTAATAAATTTGAAAAGTAATAAGGAATACGGAAATGTAAAAGAAGCAGTTGATTTTTACTATGATGGGTTCTTTTCCCTAACAGGTTTCTTTTGTTCTTACAGTCCAGAACATGGACATAATTTCATTAAAATATTTTATTAAACTATTAGAGTGAGTCTAATATAAAAATTGCATATTAACAATGTGTTTAAGGGAAAAGGTTAAAACACTTCCTTAGCTACCTCACTCTCATACAGTGTCATGTTAATATACTGTGTTAAAGCAATGGCAAGTTCCATGTACAATGCTAAATCCACATTATACACAGCCTTACAGTACGTGTTCAAGAAGCTAAGCATTGGCAGTGAAAAGGAATGTCATAGGCTACATGCACAAATGAAAATCTACCACAGCTGGTCAGCGTAAAGTCAAGGACAACTGGGCGCTCAGAATTTTATCTATGATTTACACTGCATGTTTATCATCATGGACAAACAGGTGTAAGTATGACTGTTGCTTGCATAGGAATTTTAACTGAGTGATAGATTAAATGAAATGACAACTTTATAGACAAATCTTAAATTATCTTCTGACTAGATGCTGCCTAACTTTGCCCCTGTCTTAAGAAGGCCTGAAAATTACATCTCAAATAAATAAATAAAAAAATAAATAAAAAGACACAGAGCTTTAATTTGTTTGCTTATAGGAAATGGAAGACTGGGACTAAACGGAATGTAAATTTCTGACACTGTTGCTTAAGGCAACAGGGATAGCATTTTACCTCATGTAATAGAGTAGTTTGACCAGAAGGAACAGATGGCTATTACAAAGCTTTATCTTAAACTTTTTTTCAAAAAAAAAAAAAAAAGAACGATTAAGAGAAATTTAAAAATTAGGAGATGCAAATTATGCAATCAAAGTTCTATACATTCCTAAAAAGACACAACTAAGCTAATTACCAGAAGAAAAGGGAGGCATTTTCATTAAACAAACTTTAATTTGGTTATGCAACAAGCAGGATTTGTTGGATTTCTCATTTAGGAACTCAATATTAGAGTTGTTTTTTTTCATAAATTTTACTGGAAAATTAAACAAGGAAGATATACAAAGTCATCTGCATAATTCATTGTTGTATATGATTTTCCTCTAGAGTTGTACAGAACAGAGCTCACCAAAATAAATAAATAAAACAAATCTAATCTGTGCCCAACTTCTTTGTGCACAGACTGCCATTGTATCATAACTGTTGAAATGTAAGAAACTCTACCATACCAGTTAATGGCAGTTAATTTTTTAAGCTGTGGGAAAATTTACCTTGAAGACCTGTGAACGATTTTTAGATTTATTGGATTATTAAACTAAACATGAGTTAACCTGTTGATTTGCAAATAAACATAAATCTTTATACTTTCAGTTTGAATGTCTTAGAAATAATAACATGCAGTCCTGTGAATATATTTATCACAATTTACAGTGATTAATCTTCCAAATAACAATTTTTGACATTTTGGAATTTTCATTAAGTATACATTATGTTGTAGTCTTGAAACTTAAATTCAGAAAAATAAACCTGTTTTTCAGACCAAATTCCTCCGAAAGAAACATGAATTCCTTCACATTAAATGCCATTGTTCTGTGGAGACCACTAAATTTTTGACTGCGTTAACTTCTGGTTTGACTTAAACAAAAATCAAGCTCAAGCTCTCTTAAGCAGAGTGATTGGAGGACTTAAGAGTGTCCTACTGCTGAAGGAAGTGTCAACTGAAATTCTGCTTGATTTTAAAATGGTAAATATGTACAAAATAAATCCATCCTCTAGAATGCACTTATTTCCCAAAAGATAAAACACTATATGGAATTTTGTCTGCTTGAATTTGGTACAGATTAGCCAGAATCTGATGCCAGTTCCTACTTCAGATTAAGCCTGGCCTTGAAGCTGTAACTTAACTATTCTGTTTCTTCTCAGTATCTGTAAAATTAAGATAATATTTGCAAAACCACATCGTACGGGTGTGAGCTGTTATACTTATACGAGTAAATGGTTACTTGCATTGCTGTTTAGAGACCTTTGGAAGACCTCAATGGACATCAGTAGAGTTTTGCAAGGACCAGTCTAGAAGGTGATCCTGTGTGGTATTTTCATTAATGAATTTGGACAAAATAAAGCAGCAAGGTAATTCAGTTTGTCATGGAACAAATTAAGACATAATTGTTAATACAGATGTTATGAGAGAAAAGGTGAATAACAACCGAGAGATTATAGATATGTGGTGACATATAGTGCCACAAATTAAAATCAATTTTTCTAGAAAGTGCTAAGAAGAATTTTATCTAAAAAGTGACAGGTCCTCAACTGGATATGATTAGAAGTGAAAAAACCCTGATTGCATGATAATCAAGATACTATATTTGCATGAGAGTACCTACAAGGTATTTCAGTAGGGGGAAAAAAAAAAAGAAAAAAAAAAAAAGGACCATTTCTGACCACTGACGAGAAAAGGGGAAATGCTTCATCTCAACACAAGAAAAAAATTTCTTACAATAGGAAAAATAAATTACTGGAACTCTGCTCTTAGGGACATAGTAGAATCCCTACTGCTGGAGGTTTTCAAGATGTAGTTGGACACGGTGCTAAGTAACCTCATCTAGCCTCTCTTTCCCACAAGAAGTTGGATCAGATGATCTTTCGAGGTCCTTTCCATAGTGGAATATACTATGATTCTACAAAATCATCTGAAATAAAGAGTATTCTCTTGTTAAATTATTAATTGAAACAGGAACAGATGAAAATTGAGCCTACCAATATGTTTAAGTCACTGCAAAGACACTTATATGACAAAAGGGATTGGTTTTCTGGGGTGAAGGGACAATGTTGGTGCATGTTTTGCTGATTGATTGGATGCCAAATAAAAATAATTCCAAATCAAATACAAGAATAATTGCAGTTTATTATATTACATTATAATAAAGGAAAATAGCATGCAATATAATAAAAGGAAGTAATACTAGTTATTATGCACAATATGATAAAAGAGCAATAGAAGCAAAGCATCAAGTCATTACCGCAAAGCGTTACAGAGACTAAGAAAAGGATACATCACCAATTACCATCTTAACATCGTCCAGGCCCACACTTCAGCTGGGAAGCCGCATTGCAGCCAGTGCCAGGAGTCTCATGGTAACTGGGAAAATTCCTACACAGTGCTTCCACCCGTAGGTGAGGCATCTGGCCCAGTCCCAGAGCTTACCCACCTTTATACTGAGTGGAAAACAAAAATAGTTTACACAGCTAGTGTATGTAAACTTTTAAGTTTAGGCTAAGTGCAAGTGCAGGCGTGCACTGTCTCATGATGCATAAGGTTCACACACGCCAGGGACGTTGGCCAGACACCTGGTGGAGTGGAGTTACTGTCATGACACAGCTGCACACAGTATTATTGTCTGGATGTTCCTGCTCATGTCTTGTGTGTTCAGGGGGCTCAGGACAAACACCACCAATTCATTAAAGTTGTCCTTGAGCTGCCTGAGCTCACTGTCCAAGTTAAATGATTTCTAATCAAAGACAAAGACTTTTTCATAATCAGTAATTAATTTAATAATTTTTCACCACAGGGCAAGACAAACAGACATAAACTATCCCTCAGTAAGCTTAGGCTGGGTATTAGAAGGTGTCCAGTCATCAGAAGCGTGGTTCCTGTGATAACTTTTAATAAATGCAATGAGTCTAACAAGCTTATGGAGTAAGGTGTTAACTTCATCAGTTTTTAGAAGTGATTATAGGATGTTGTTACCTTGTATAAGAAAGCTAGATTGGTAATCTGGAGTAACCAGTTTCTGCTGAAGTGCAATAAATTAGTATGACAAAATAGTAGCAGAGAAATACTGAATGTTACATGAAGCTTTAATCCTGCTCTAATTTATATCCCATCAATGAAATTAATGCAAATTTCAGCAAGATTCTGTCCTTTGTTACCCTATTTGAAGCATGCAAATGAAATGCAAAGGTTTCAATTAAACAAGCTTTTATATCAGAGAAGGAACACAAACAATGCATTAAAGCAGCTCTACAAAACAGTTTTGTTGTGGGTTGCTTTTTGTTTAGTTGGATTTGTTTGGTTTTTTTTTTTACTCTATTATGGCCTTTCAGATCCTGTTGTCATTTCTTCCTATGAGTTATTCAGCTAGAAGTAAAAGTGTCAGAATTAAGTAGATTTTAAGCAGTGTGGAAAAAATAAAAATGAATTAGAGAAACACAGCAGTATATCTGAGTACAACTCCCTGAAGCTTAGATAAATCTGCACAGTTTGGTGTTGATCTGTCATGGTCAGAAGCAGGTGGTCTGGAGTTAGAATCACACCTTGTGACGGATGTTATTTGCTTTGTACTGCTTCTGAAGAATATGTGACATCAAATAAAATTAAAAAGGAGTCTGGCTGTACTATCCAGAAAACCTCTCTGTGGGTATATGATTAACTTTACCTTTTGTCTGAGTAGGCAGCGCAGTCAAATTTTGCTCACCCATGCACAGTGATCACAAATCGAACACAATGTGATACAGCATCTCAGATATTACACTCAGTTATCAGAATATGTAGACAGAAAAGGAGGGAGACTTTAAGGGAGTTAATTCTTCCCTTCCTAACACCAACCTCTGACAAGGAACCAGGCTGAACTCTCTGATGCCACCACCTCCCACCATCTGCTCCTGCATCCCATACATATGTTCCATACACTCCCTCACTGTGACCTGCTTCCTTTTCTGCTGCAGTACTCCCACCCCCTGCCTGTAACCCAGCTGTTTTCCAAAATGCTGTCAGCTCTTTCCTCTGTCTCCTGGCTGGCAAGAAATGGCTCATGAAAATCTGGGTCCGGCTGCAGAGTAACCAGGTAGTACTTGAAGGCTCACCAAGCAGCTAGTTAAACCAGGCACCTGTCAGTGCACGTCATAACCTTTCCTTTAAACAGCAACAGTTGCTAAGTAACACAAAAAATGCAGGTGTTTTAAAAGACCTCCCTCCTACTATCAAATGTGACTGAAACAGTTAATTCTTCAAAAGTTATTGAAAAGCACTGAGAGACAAAACAGTCATGTGAAACATATTCCTCAGGAAACCAAACTAAAAATAAAATTATTGATTAATTTCACATTCACTCTCTCAAAATTATGCTTTAATTTTCTTAGTAGGCTATTTTTCTTTTTTTCTCAGCTCTCTGTTTCCACTGTGTCTGGAGGACCCTTTGTTCATCTCAGAATTATGTGTATTCAGTTTTCAGTATTTCATTTTATTCCTGCAGTTATTGGTTTAACTTTTTTCTGCATATTTTTTGTAGATCCTGTTCTTTACTATGCCATGTGAATATATTTTTAACACGCTTCACTTTTTGCTTGAACTGCTCTTTATATCACCTTACTTAATCATGTTGGCCTTTTCTGACCTTTTTGCTATTTAAATTTAAACAGGAATGGATTTCAATTGCAGTCTGTTCAAGTATTTCTTAAATATTTACCACTTCTCCTCAGTGCATTTGCCATGCATTACAGAATTTCTATCAAAATCACCCAAGGCATTTTACATTCTTTCACTCAGCTTCTTCAGAATGGAAAATATTGAAAGAAACTCTTAAAACCCTTGTGTATCTTTCTTTAAGTGCTTATCCTATTGAGATTTTAAATTCATTAATGTTGCGTTCTTAAATTCTAATAGTCTTTGGCTTGAATTTGCTATACATTAAGGTGCTAATTTCCAGTGAAAATCTGATTCCTGAAAGTCAGAATGTCAAATCATTTGCATTTTATCTTGATTGTGCTGCCACAGGTTCTAGATAACATAAACCCTACCCCTTTCCATATCACATATTGTCTATAAAATACTCTTAGAAAATATTTCTATATCCAAAACAATGTATTAATTTTTATATTAGTAATCATTGCAATTTCCAGTGGCTTTAAACTGGGAAGAAACTGACAGATGATGGTGGAACCAGTGTAAAAGTATGAAACACAATTTTGAAGTCTAGACATCACTATGACTTCTTTGTAAAACCACATCATATTTTACAATCATTAATTATTTTCTACTTGGCTACCGAGGTCACTCTCATTCTCTGTCTACTGGGATAACTTCAGTTCACACACCAGATAATAAGTTACAGTAGACTGTAAGATATTTTTTATATGCAACACACTTCCTCTTTTGTGTGACTGTTTCTCTTCTCTCCATGGCTTTCAAACAAATATTTTGAAGAGTCATAATTCCTCAAGAGTAAGAGGAATTGTACATGACCTTGCATGACAGACTGAAGGCCAGATCTCAACTTCTGTATGAAGGAAAAAGCTCTTGAAACTTGTGCAGAAAATGTGTCAAAAGGATTAACACAAGATCATGCAGTAATTCTACAACGTGAAAACTCAAATGGACCAAGTTACAATGTTCTCTATTTTCATTCCATCTGAAACTAGCTCTTCTGTATCCATAAAGTTCTTTCCAATACATACAGTACAGCTGTTTCTGGAAGAAGTTGTAAAATGTCATGGGTTTGTCATAAATTTCCATGCAGTAATGTTGCAAATGGTTTGAATCAACCTTTTTTGGAAAATAAACAGATAAAGTATGGATTTGAAGGAAGAAACTTAGTTAATTAATTAATGTAAATTACAGTAGCCCAGAAGAAAATAAAACAAACCAACCAAACAACAACAACAAAACCACCCAAGACCCAAAGAAATAAGTAACACTTTTTTATTGGCTACATTATATAAGAAAGTACAAGTAGTTAAACAGCAAACCATAAATGAAAATCATATTAGCTATCTTTTAACGTTGTTATTTCAAAATACAAATATCATTTTCAGTGACAAAAATGCATGTGTCAATAAAAATGAGGGCATATATTAATAAAGCCACAAGTTAAAATTCAGCATCTCATATAATTGCAGAGGACAGGACATCTTACATTCTTTGGTTTTCTGCTTTTGGCATAGAAAGTTTATGAAATTTGTTTGTGGTTTTCCACTGCTCATGAAGGTACTTGTAGTTCTTCCTAACCCAGATAAATGTGGTAGTCACATTAAAGTACTCAATGAGCTTTTAATACCTCCTAAGTTAAATCAGATATACAACCAGTCAACTACTGAACTACTTCTTGATGGAGTGTGATTTCACAGAAGCTAAGCATGTGCCCTTACAATCAACAGGATGCAATACCTGACTGCCTGTCCTCTGCTATTCTCACAGACAAGTTAATATAGATCCGAACAGGACCCATGTTCCAGTCAGCTAATCATAGGTACTCATTTGCCCTTCCAGCTAGTCTTTACAGCTCTGAAACAGTCATTTAACAGCCACTCTTCCACTCACCTGAACATGGAACTGATGACTACCCTCTTCCCTCTACCTCCTCTTCTCCTTATTCATTTATATTCACACTTCTATAATTCCAAGTAACAGAAGAAGACTTAAAATGTTATGGGGTTGTCATAAACATATTTCAAGGATAGGGGGCAGAAATCACAATACAAAATGCTTGTCACTGTAAGCAAAGACTGAGGTTTAATGTTAAAAACTAACACTATCATATTTCCTGAAACTTCCTGCATGAAAGTGATGATAAAAGATCCGCACAATCCTTTCTCCTAGAGCATTAAAACAATCAGATCAACAGCTGAAAAGTTCAAGTATACATTTTCATAGAATCATGGAATCATAGAGTCATTTAGGTTGGAAAAGACCTTTAAGATGATCGAGTCTCAACCGCAAACCTAACATTGTGTTGTGGTTTAATCACAGTCAGGAAATAAGCACCACACAGCCACTCCATCACTCTCCCTGCAGCAGGATAGGGGGAAGAAAATTGGAAGGGTAAAAATGAGAAAACTCATAGGTTGAGATAAGAACATTTTAATAATGGAAATACAATACAATACAATACAATACAATAAAATAATGATAATAACAATGATGATAATAATAACAAAAACAACAACAATAACAATAATGATGATGATGATGATACTTAAGTGGCAGTGAAAAGGAATATAACAAAAAGTGATAAATAAACCCCAAGTGCTGCAAAGGAAAACAATTGCTCACCACCAACTGACTGATGACCAGCCAGTCCCCAAGCAGCAGCCCCCCTGCCAACCTTCCTCCTAGTTTTATTATTGAGCATGATGTCCTATGGTGTGGAATATCCTTTTGGCGTCAGCTGTCACAGCTGTGTCCCCTCACAACATTTTCTGAACCCTAGCCTGCTCACTGGTGGTATGATATGAGAAACAGAAAATGTTTTGACTCTGTGTAAGCACTGCTCAGCAAAAACTAAAATATCCTTGTGTTATCAGTACTGTTTCCAGCACAAATCCAAAACATAACCCCATACTAGCTACCATGATGAAAATTTACCCCAGCCAAAATCAGCACACATTGCAAAGCTGACGACTAAACCATGTGCTTAACTGTCAAATATACATGTCTTTTAAATACATCCAGGGATGGTGTCTCAACCACTTCCCTGGGCAGCCTGTTCCAATGCACAATAACCCTCTCAGCATTTTTTTTTTTTTTTTTTGGTAATATTCAATTTAAATGTCCCCTGGAGCAACTTGAGGCCATTTCCTCTCATCCAATCACTTGTTACTTGGGAAAAGAGACCAACACCCACCTCATTACAACCTCTTTTCAGGTAGTTGTAGAGAGCGATAAGGTCTCTGCTGAGCTTCTCATAGGTTCTCATCCCAAAGATATCTTGAGTGTGCAGAGAAGGCAAAGGAGAAAATATAGGTGTAGAAAACATGTAATACTTTCACATAAAGAGATGAGTACTACTCATTGTCTACTTTGTTGCAGGTTGGGAGAGCTAAGATAACAAACAGTCAGGTGTATTTCTAAATCAATCCCATGTAATAGAATGTACTTTTTGGATTCATAGCATGGAAGGACGGTTTGGATTGGAAGACACCTTTAAAGGTCACATAGTCCAACTCCCTGCAATGACCCAAAGACATCTTCCACTAGATTGGGTTGATCAGAGCCCTGTCCAACCTGACCTTGAATGTTTCCAGGGATGGAGCATCCACAACTCGTCTAAGCAACCTGTTCCAGTGTTTCACCACTCTCATAAAAACCCAAAACATCCCTCCTTATATGTAGTCTGAATCTATCCTCTTTTTAGTTTAAAACCATAACCCCTTGTACTTTTGCTACAGGCCCTATTAAAAAGTCTATCCCTGCCTTTCTTATAAGCCCCCTTTATATAGTGAAAGGCCTCAATAAGGTGTCCCCAAAGACTTCTTTTCTCCAGGATGAACAACTACAAGTCTCTCCCTCTGTCCTCATAGGAGAGGTCTTCCATCCCTCTGATAATTTTTGTGATCCTCCCCTGGATTTGTTCCAGCAGGTCCATGTCTTTCTTGTAGTGAGGACTCCAGAGCTGGATGCAGTACTCCAGGTTCTTCTGTGCATCTTTAATGCCCAAAATATTATGTTTGTGGGAATTTTCAAGCATCTACTTTTCCTTTGCCTGACTGTATCAAGGGTTGTCTCCTATCACTGTGAAATGTAAAGTGTGTCTTTATTGACCTGGTCTTCACTTTCTAAAATCTGGCATTGGAAAGGTAAAGTTTGATACTGAATAGTCAGTGAAAGACAGTTCATAAGCAGTTATTTGCTAGGAGAGGCCAATATGCAGCACCATCTGCTGCACGACGATACTTTTCCCTTTTTTCTGTTCTTTTCTTTTGATGATCCTTGCAATTGGCTTACTTTTACTTTTGTTTTAACTATGCCAAAAGAAAGTACAATATGTTACTGGACAGTTTATAAGACCATAAGCAGCATGACTTTAATTTGTTCTCACCTGTTTTGCCTGACAGGATATTGTTCAGGTCTCAAGTTGTTTCTGAGCACACAGGTAGGACTGTTTTCATGTTGACACATGAGTTTTGAGGAAGGAAGCCTCCAGCCAGTAGATGCTTGCTTCTTTAACCTACAACTCCCAGATGGACACAAATTATCTTTAAAATAATTCTCCTTAGAGTTCTCCGGCATCCAGACATACTCTTCTGGAAGCTTTCTCAGAAGTCTTTGGAACAAGCAATACATACCTTCAGGGAATTACACTTCTAGCACTGGATGTGCTCCAGGCAGACTTTGCTGAATTCATCAACATTGAAGAGGTGTATCTGAAGGATGTTAAACATAAGGGTAAGGTGTACACTAGAATTTACCATTATGTGCAAGAACTAGCAGAACAGGAGGGTGAAGCAATAGCGAAGATGTGTGGATAGATATTCCCATAGCTTTCAAGCACAGAAGCAGCTGCAGAAGCTTTTAAACTTGAATCAATATTTAAAATTGTTTGAATAAAATGGAAACAATCTATATTGCTTCTCTTTTTGTTTGTGTTTGCATATTTTTTGTGCAGTTTAGAAAGCAACCTCTCTAAGATTTTTAGGGTAGATATGGACTCTGAACATACACAACTTTTTTGTTTTTCTGTTATAATATATTTTGTCCCTCACCATTGTCTTTGTTTTTGTGTTATATATATTTTGTCCCTCACCATTTTTCACAGACTCCAGTCAATAGAATCTGCATAATTCTTCATTCTTAATGAACACAATATTCATGAGTTTTCATCAGGTTTTTCATCTTTATGCTTGAGACAGTCAATGGTGGATCCATGTCTTCTGGGGAACAATCTCTGAGAATTTAATAGTTGTTATTTAAGAAAAAACATAGTCCATACGATTATCCTGAAGCTCACAATACTTTTAACTTCTACTGTCACTGGCAGTATCAAGTCTCTATGTTATAGGGTATCTGCCTTTGGCCTGCAACAACAGGAGACACAGAGTTCACATCATCATTATTTCTAAATAGCCCTAATTATTATATTGCTTAGACATGACCCAGGAATCTCAAGACTTTTAGGTAACCACCCAGCATCTGATTGCATGAATTCTTGATCCATGCAGTAATGGCTGTATATTTAGGCTAAAAGTCATGAAACCACTTAAATAACCTTATAACAGAACTTTTGGAGCAAAACCACTGAAAAATTAAAATTTGACAGATTTCATAAGCAAAAAACTGGGATACTATAGTATTACCTACTGCAAATGCCTGTAGTTAACAGTTATGAAGCTGAGAGTTGTCCAAATAAAAACTAAGGAAAATAAAGGCAAATCCAAGAAGATACAGGAATTAAAAACTAGTTTAAGAATTCAACTCTTGAGTTACTTATAGTGTCGTTAAAAACTTTGAACTGGTTAATAATTAAGTTATGCAAAAACTAAAATCTGCCCCTTTATTTTGTTTCTCAAATAATTTCCTGTGTGAAAGTACAGCTCCAAAAATGGCAGTTTGAGACTTCATCAATAATCAATGCTTAAACTAGACTACTAGCAATTTCAGAAGGTTACAACTATGAAGAAGCATTACAATTTTCTGAGCTTTTCCTATCAGTAAGAAAGGCAGATGGCAGTAAATTTTGGAACTATGCATAGAACTGTGTCTGACATTGCCTTTTTTCTCCACCACTCCCTTATTCTATGCTAGACTGCCAGGGGGCCATAAACTGCAGTTTTCCAAAAAAAGAGAAAGTTTTTCACTATTTTTATTAACTTTTAAAACCTGATGGCTGAAAACTTATTAAATGGAAAGCCTCTAGGCCAGGTGAAATAAATTGTGAACCATCTCCCAGGATAACTATGTTTTCCCAAATGGACCCCTACAAACCTTATTACACTATAAAAAAAGTCTTCACAGTGGGAGGAAATGTTCTCTTTAAGGGTCTGATTACACTATACAACACCCAAGGAGTCAATGACAGACATTTTGTGTGAATGGCTTTGTGTATTCGTAATTTCCACTGATGCTGATTATTACTGAAATTCCCAAACTGCGTTACCATAACTCATTTTTTTTTCAGGGCAAGGCAGGTGGGCTACCATATATAGTCAAAATTCAGTAGCCATTAGGAAGCTAGTGACTGCCTGCCTCTTATTTGAATTGCTGCATTTGTAGTTATCGCCTAGGAGCGAATAAAACTTGCAGTCCATCTTATCATATTAAATAACAGAAAATATTCTGCATTGCAATCTTAAAGTCTTCAACTGCTAACACAGTTTTACTTTTGGAAACAGCTTGGGACAGAATCCCTACAATTCTGAGATATATATTCCTCTGGCTGATAAAAATGTAGAACCATTGCCTAGGTTTTACTGCCACTCTGGCTTTACAGGCCACAAAACTATTTTTCTCATCAGATGCTAGTTTACTGGCAGTCACGTCTGTCTTTCTAGAACAGCACTATGTCAGCAAGAACATTAAGTGAAAGTGAAGCAGAGCTGGTTTTCATGCGAGGCAGTGTACAGCAGAAACGATGCAGTGGCAATAAATACAGTAGATTAATAGATCTGGAAATGATATCTGCTCCCTGCACAGAAGTATTTTTATCCGACTTCTTAGAGCAGCTGGTAAGAGGGAGAGATGGGGAGAGGGGAAGCAGGTGGCAGAATGAAGAATCTCCTTATGGCATCCCTTTAGTATGTTTTGTTCATATTGCAAAGTGTTCTTGGAAAACATGAAGTAGACTCATTTAGGATGAAAAAAACAGCAACATGCACCTAAGGATACATCTAATATGCTCCAGCTGCTATCAGATAACCAGTCCTCAGTTCCGGAAAAGAATAAGCTAGCAGAAAAAACCTGTAGTGTGCACATTGTGTTGCTCCACATGCACTTGTATAGTCTTACCAGGCTGCATTACTTCAATAGTACACAGTTATTGAAATTCACATGAGGAAGCATTAGTCTCTATCTAACTGAGGAGTTCCTACTGCTTTAAATCTGTCCAGCTGAACTCACTCCAATCATCTGATAAAAACATATAATACACCTTTAAATATTTTATTTATGTGTGAGGCACTGGAAGCATTTTGGCCTATTTTACTAGTAAAAGTGATCACACAAAGCACATAATGAAATTCTAAACTTTTTCAGAAGAAAATTATTTGGATGTAATGGCATATGTGGCAGGTTTGAAGAGCATCAGATTCAAGTTATCCTGGGTCACATAGAAAATAAATTCAAAACATGAGATTTTTTGCAGATGATGCTTGATTAGAAATGCTTTCTCATCTAGTAGATAAGGTCTTATCTCATCTTGTGCAATACAGCTTTTAGAAGACAGTATTTCCAGGCACTCAAAATCTTTCAGATGAAATGGCAGAATAATCTAGAAAGGAAAAGCGAGGCAAGGAATCATACGGTTCTGGTTTGTCTTCCATGCTGTCAGCAGATTATAGTAAGTTTTGCTCCTATGCTTGAGTTACAGATAAATTCAGGTACTTTAAGTTGCAATCAATGACACCATGAACATATTTTTAATGTGTGTGTGTGGTATATATATATACACAGACACATAAGCAGATATCATTATCTCCTTTCCATCTGTAGCAACTATTCTTGAATGATATTATTTTGGTTTTTTTAATGAAATATAATAGTTGTAAGAATACATTCCTGATAATTTTTGCTTTCATTTAAAAATTGCCGAAAATTCTACTTAAGACGTGTTGTTGTTGATTTCTAAGGAAAGCTTCCTGAAACTCAAACCAAATTTTTTTATAGTCCAGTACCTAACATTATTAAAGAAAACTGTATTGCAATGAATATATCCATCACATAGTTTAGTAAAATTAATGAGTAATCAATAGATTTGACAACTAAACAAACATTACAGCAATGCCATTACCCACTGAAATACATTTATTTAAATATTTGGTTACTGTTTAACATTGTTCGTTATGTGTTTTAGCAGTATTATATAATGTGCATAATAATGCTAGAAAATAGCCTTGGGGCACTATATCCAGTATTAAAATTTCGATGCCCCTTAGGCAAAAAGGAACATTAGATGATATAGTGGTTTTGCATCTCACATTCAGCTCAGAAGCTTAAGGATAATTAATGAGGGACTTAGAGCAACATATTGGGAATAAACAAATAGCCACTCAGTAAATAACAAAGCCCATGTGATATACCTTAGGTTAGGCTTTGCCCTACAGTTCTCCCACAGTATAATTAAGTAATCTGTGTGGAATTATACTTGAAGGCATTGCTAGAGCTTTTTTGTTCAATACAAAGTAATTTAAGATCAATGTACAAAAGTATGCCTCAGACCTCCAAATATTTTTTTTCTGCAGACCCATTTATTAGCATGTTAAATGTGGTATACATTAAAAGTATAGTACTTTAAATTTTTTCTACTTTTCCAAAGTGTTTTGTTTTAAAGAGCTGACAAAGGCAAATGCTTGTCTAAACAGATGGAAAGACAGAATTTTTTAATGTTTGAAAACAGATAGCTTAACTAAAATTTCTTGCTACTGCTGATCATGTAGCTTCTGAAGTAGCCAAAAAATCAAATGCTGACAGAATTACTGGTTTTATTTAATCTTCTTCTGGGTTATATTCCTCTAGCATTATTTGAGTTGTGAGATTTTATAAGTAACCAAAGATGCTTGGTTCATTACAGGAAGAGTCATAAAAGAAAAAAAAAAATCAGAGGCTCAAAAGGTCAGAAATAGCTGTTTGTACAGCAATATTTTTACAGACTTCAGTGATCAGTAGTAATGACTCACCAGGATGAAGAGAAGAGATAATCCTTAATATTGAATTATATATTACAGTGTTTAGCCTTCCTGGTCTGGCATTTCTGAATAGCAATTATGTCATCCCAGTGGAAAAGTCCTAGAAAAACTATCCATATGGATGTATATGACCAATATTGAAATGAAAACAATTTCAGGATTTCAAACAGGTATAGAAAGGGCTTAGATGGAGAAAACCTGTAGCTTTTGTAGCTCTAAAATGCATAGTGTATTTTTCCCCTGTGATGAAATAGCAGAGCAAAAATTTTAATACTAAACCCATTAATACGAGTTAATGTAAGATAGCTGAAATTAGTGAGGAAGTGAGGTAGAGTAAATAAATCAAAACCCAGCCAAATGTGTAGGACTTGAATAATCACTACATTCTGCCATGACAGTGCAGATATATGGTTGCCTGTTCACAGGTATCTGCGTAATGGAAGGGGAAGAAAAAAGTGCATATTTCCTTTAAAAACTGTATCTTAAAGCTTTTGAAGGGAAAAGGTAGGTCTTACTTTTCTTGAAGTCTTGTAGTAATGTCAGAATTTTTCTTAATTATTTATTCCAATACAGAATATTCAGATTTAATTCTGTTGTGTTTTATCAAATATCCCAACATTTAAAAGTCTTAAAAGTCTGAGAATAGAGTCAAACAAACTGGAATGAAAGATTTTAAAGGTGAAGGTACATGGCTCATAAAATACACCACTAGTGAAGTCTGACTTGCTGTGACTGAAGAGTATGTCTTGCATGAAATTTTCCAGAGAAAATTAATGTATAGTGTTAAACATAAATTTGATTAAAAACACCGTTATTTATATTACTATAGTATAATATTAACCATATTAAATCCACTGCTGACTTAATGATTACTACTTTCAGCAAATACTTTAGTTGGTCCTCATGAAAAAAGCAAAGGATCTCTTTGGGTACCTTTCAGTAGATGTTGAATTGAAGGAAAGAGGTTGAGCCCCATATTTATGGGGATATCCAAGTGGATAATGTTGCCTTTGTGGTCTGAAAGCTTTAACTATGATTCTGTCAGGTGCTGCACTGCTCTGAAAAATGAGAAGCTAAATGACAGAATAAATTAATGTGTTTTGATCCCAGTCCTCTACACCAGTCACAGACACTAATAAAAAGATTTGAGAGGGCCGTTGCTTTCAAGGCAGCTGTTTCATTGTCTTGCACTGCTTATACTGGGAACTTTAGACCATGATGGCAAAAATCACTGAAGGTCAGCTACCTGTCACTGACGTACTGTCCTAGAAAGGTCCTTATTTAATAAGTTTATACATAATTAAAACAATATCATATGCCACTCATAACATATATGTATACATGGATTTCACCATCTTTCCAGAACAGCACAATGATCTGACTATTCATTCCTATAAAGAACCCAAGATGATGTGGTTTAGTTCACAAGTGTTATGTAATGCTTCAGTATATTCCAAATACATTATATTCCTTGTGACGATTGCCTTTGCTACAGATCTGAATTCTCAACTTACCATATGTCTAGTATCTTTTTTCTCATGTGTGTACCATTCATAAAAAATTACAAACATAAAATGAAAATGTGATCTTATAAAAGAGGTACTTTACCTGAGAAATGTGAAATTCTACCAAACAGTGCTTTCTTTCACAGGTATTTAAAATAAAACCTTTTCTTGAACGATTTTTGAGGAAATACATAACGATCTAATGTTTTGGGACTCAGGAAAAAAACAAAACAAAACAAAAAACAAAGGGAATAAAGTACCCTAAATAACCCCCCTTTTTTGTGTATCATAATGGCTATTCAATTAAAATTATTGGGAAAATATCCTTGGCTTCAACTGCAGTCTACAGAACACTTCAGTTTGGTTCTCTGAATTTGACAGTAGATACAGCTATTACCGATTACAGTGATTATCTGTTCTATCAGTATCGCTGTTCCTGAATTCTGTGTTTGTTCACAGTGTTCCACTTTTTTCAGCATGTTAACCATTATTCTGTAAGCCATGATGCAATGAAAGGAGTGGTACAATAAAGAAAACTTCTGTTTCTTTCTTGAGCAAATTATTGAATTTCAGAGCAGTTTCACTCATATAAAAAGCTTGAAACTCGGAATGGAAAATACTTAAAACATGCTAACAGTAGTATACCTTGGAATAGATCTATTGTTGCATGTTCAGAAACTACAAAGAAAAGAGATGAGGATGGGAGTAATAGATAAAATATAAATAATAGGTTTTTCAGCTCAGTGAATAAACTCAAATTTTCTGAGCTAATGAAGACTTCTCTGCTGTTTAAGAAATTAAAACTTCTTGTTTCCTTTAGTTGTTTCATTTTTCATTTTTCTTAATGCGTGTTTAAAAAATCAAAAAAATCATTAAATTCAAATAGATTAGCTGGTTTTACAAGGATGGACAAAGAGGTTGCAGTTAAGGTTAATAGAAAGAGGGTGTGTTTAGCCTTTCAGGGCTGGATTCTGAGATTTTTAACTGCAAACCAGTAGTGTAGAAATGTAGCAGTCATTTTAAGAGCTCTGCAATATGTAGAGAGCAATTGATTCTGAATGTTCTGGATCTATTAAAAAGTCAGAAATATAAAAGCCCTGTTGGATAGACAACCAGTTTTATAGAACTTCTCTGTCATACTACTTTTTACTGTTTATTGATCTGGTAACCAAAGAGACTGGATAATAAGTCCTTCACAAAATCTTGATTTCTACATTGTTTGCCATGTAAAAACGGAGTTATTTGACCTCAAGAATCAAAACTTGATTTAATTTATATGCTCCCAACCATATCCCAGATGGGACAATTGAACAATTCAGAAAAAAAAATATCCTAGAAGATACAAAAAAATTGCCTTAGTGAAGATTTTCTTAAAACAAAATATTGGTGGGTGAGGGGAGTGGATCTTTCAGGTGTGAAATTCTACTTTTCCTCCTTTGCACATATGTATCTATCTATATATATTTGCACTATGTGCTCTGGGAATGCTAGTAGCTCCCTCATAAAATGCAGGTCAGGCTGCTGAAAAAGGCTATTGAGATATACTCGCTGACACTAATGAGCATTCTTTGAATAAGGCAAGGCTGTCTCAATATGAACACGTTCATCTAATGTCTTTGTATTCTCAGTAATGCAATTTGTCTCCCACACCAACAATTTTTTATGATAATTATTGGCCTCAGAAAGCCATATAATCTCTCTCTCTCTATTTAAGGGCCATAAAACGCACTCAGTAAGTAAAGACATGACTATATACTAGGTCATATCTGGTTGTATTCTAACTGAGAAGGGTGGTGAAATCAATGAATTTAGCATCTTACACGCACAGTGCTGTATCAGCTGCATACAAAGTATGAACAAATCCTAATGTTGAACCTCAGGGTATTTATTGTCTGAAATCTCATTCTTTTGAGAATGAACTAAGAATCATTACAGTTACCCTTTAGAGATGAATAGTTCCTCTAGAGGGGAAAGGTGGTACAGAGTTTCTTTGCAACCCTTACCCCACAATGCTAATTTTTATTTTCACTACTTTTTCTTGCTTTCAGTGTACTATTTGCTTTATTTCTAAAAGTAGACAGACAAACCCAGTATATTTATATATTAAAATATCTATAGATTGTAGATACATATACAGCTAGAGATCTGTACTTAAACTGAATTTAGCGTAATCCAGAGAATAAGCATTTTTTGTCCTTCTGAGTAACTTGCATAAATACTGACATCCTAAGTCCACACAACCATGGCACTACTGTGTACAGTTTATTACACAGTTCTAAGAAGAAAAATAGGAAAAAACCAAGTCCAGAATGATTTTTCCTTTACTTAATTTTCATTAGAACAACAATGTAATGCACTACATGTGTTAGCTAAAACAGAAATCTCATACTTGTAACGGAGAGATCTGAGTAGGATCGCATGGACCCTAACATACATTGTATAAAAATAAGCAGGAAGTTAAAAACCTGGCTTTGCAATGAAGGCTTTTTTTTTTTTTTCAGAAACAAAGTAAATGTCCATGAGATGTTTTCTTTGGTTAAGCATCTGAATGGAGAAGTCCCATGATTTAACTCTCCATTGACATTCCCCAAAGTTGCCCAAGTTTGGAGTCAAGGATATTGCATTTTAGAAAAGGTGCATCATGAATCCAAATGACCAGCTATATTCTGGTACAATTAGGCAAGTACAAGAAGAGAAAGGGAAACAATTTCATATTGAGATCTCCTACATCATCAGTCCAGAATTGAGTGTAAATATCTTCTTTAATATTGAACAGCAGCTTGAGGGATGCAAATTGTAGACATGAGAAGATATTTTTTTTTTTTAAACTTGACTGATTATTTCTGAACTGTTTAATGAACCCATTAAAGAAACTTAGAAGTAGTTGAACCATTCAATTGCAATCTCTTTAACAGTTTGTCTTGGTTTTAACTTGGACAGAGTTAATTTTCTTCTTATTAGCTGATGCAGCACTGTGTTTTGGATTTGGTGGCAAGCAATGCTGACAAGACACTGGTGGATTTGGCTGTGCCCAGGTGGTGTCTATCCTCAGTCAGGGACTTCTCAGTGTTTCAGGCCCGGCCAGCGAGAGGGTGGGAGGGGCATGGGAAATTGGGAGGGTACACAGCAGGGACTAGCCAAAGGGATATTCCATGCCATATGTTGTCATGCTGAGTATATAAACTGGAGGAAGAAGAAGGAAGGGGGGGGGGGGGGGGGGGGGGGGGGGCATTCAGCATTATGGTGTTTGTGTTCCCGAGTAAACTGTTATGTTTGATGGAGCCCGGCTTTCCTGGGGATGGCTGAGCACCTGCCTGCCCGTGGGAAGCAGTGAATGAATTTCTTGGTCTGCTTTGCTTGTGTGCACGGCTTTTCCTTTACTTTATCTTAGCCCTTGAGTTTTACATTCCTTTCTGATTCTCTCCCCCATCCCTTTGGGTGAGCAGGGAGTGAGTGAGTGGCTGCGTGGGGCTTAGTTACTGGCTGGGGTTAAACCACAACACCGTTGTCAATCATTTTAAAGTCTGTTAGAATGCATTTAGTTTATATATAACTTAGAATTTCCTTTTTTTCTAAAATTACAATTATCTAAATTCGGATTTTTATTTCCCCCCCGTTTTTGGTCAATCAAAGCATCTTTTTCATTTGAGCTGATCTAATTTGCTCTTTATCATTTAGAAATGTCAGCATAAGGAAACAAGCAACTAAGTGAAGAAAATCCATCCTATCAATCAGTCATCTTTTACTGAACAATTCTCTGTGGATTAATAGACAATGTATGAAAGACCTCACTGAGGGAAACACCTATTTGAGAAATCTGCTGGCAGATTTGTACCTGTGCCCTTCTACATATAGGACTAAAGAGGAAATAAAGAAATATTAATCTCAAACTGCTTACTATCACAGCAAATTATTGAAAAAATGGAAATTAAAACTAGGTGGTGTTTTAATTGCAGAACCCATTTGCATGAATATTACTTCCTGCCTAGAACTTTTGAAAGGATTGAGTGAGTGAAAGGAGGATGTTTGATTGAGCTGGCCTTCCCAGTTATAAACTGAAAACAGTGCTTAGTCTTGTTGCAGTATACTCTGGGGTTTTTTGCTAATTTGATTTTCTTTCTCTTAGGCTGTAGTTTTGAGGTGGAAGTGTTAACAACCTTTAACAGTTTGATTAAAAAAACCCAGTCTGATCTCTAAAAAACACTTCCCTATTTGTTTGAGACTTCTCTAAAGTCCTCTTTATTTTGGAGCGCACAGTTAACTGCTACAAAGGTTCACATCTGCACTAAGTACCATGCTACTTCTGCTTTTCTGGCCAGCTTGAGTAGAGGCCAGTTCCATTCCAGTCTAAGCAGACTTTTTAGCATGCCATAACGCCATGCACCTTTCTGCAAGGGGCTGAGCAAATGTAGATTCAGAATGGAGGGGTACTTTTCAAATTATCTGCAAACTCTCAAAAAGCAGATCTGATGACCTAAGCAGATCCACAACATCAACTTATAACTCTGTTATTCTTTCAGTTCCATTTCCTCCTGTCATCCACACTTCAGCTGATTCCCTCTGGAACAACCAAACTTGACCTGCTTGGGTTGAAACATGTACTGGGATGTCAGATTTTATTCAAGACCTGCTACAGAAACTGGTTTGAATAGGGTAGAACTGAAGTTGTTTCTGTGCAGGACAGGGTAGTTTATTTAGGTGGCTGAGAAACAGCTATCTTATAATTTACCCCTCAGGCTAGTTAAAAATAAATGATCAAAAAAAAAAAAACCAAACCCACATATTTTACAAGGGAAATGAAAAATAAAGGTAAATTAAATGCAAAAAAGGAGTTGGTTAAGAGGGCCTACTTGTGAGTACTTCAGCATCTTTGTACAAGGCCTGCAAAATGTGTAATAATGCCATGTCGACAGAGAGGAAATATTGACCTACCATGTCCATTGCAGTGAATAAGTATCTCAAGCATGCACAGATGATGCTGAACTTGGGACAGGAAGTCACAAGTTTACTGATTTTTCTGTTTAAAAATGTGAGTTACAAAGGAAAATACTTAAATCTAGCTACAAATGTGTAACGGAAAAAGATAATTCCCTGTGCATATGATGAAAGCAGGACACTGGAGCACAGCAACATCTGAAAGCTCATGGACCCTCTTCAGGGTGCTGCTACAATGGTGTAAAATTAGTGCTGTTGGAAAGCTGGAGAACAGGTTCTTTACAAAACGTGGTCATTGTTTTCTAAAATCTGAGGTCAGGACCAGAACCATAAGGGACCTATTGGTTGTCAGACACGCAATATAAATCTCTTTAATGTAAATAGGATTTACAGGAACTCTCATGACTGCTCAGTCATTCAAGCACTCTGACATGTTGAGACGCCAATTGCAAAAGTCAGTCTCACAAACCTTCCCTTGAGCAGACATTGCCCACTCACAAAAGTGCACATGTAAATAAGGGCTTGAACGAAACTATTTGCTGCACCTATACAAATTTCTTCTCTTCCATTTCACTTTGGCAGTTATTTGAAAAGCAGAAAGGAGGCACAGAGTTCCTTCTGGTGACCTTTGTACAGGTGTATCTGTACAGGTACAGCATTTCTTTTGTAATGATAATTTGGACATATACTTAAGAGCCAACAGCAAGATGTATTTATCATTCAGAATACTTAGCTGCTTAACTGGATTTTAAGATATGAGGAACTGGCTGCCATACATGTCTGGCTGAACGTTAGTTGTAGTTGGTACTTATTAACGCCCCAGTTTTTATTAAAACCTATTTAAAAGGGTTTAGCCACTTAATTATTGCTCATTCCATGCTTGCTAGTTTATTGTCTCCATTTTATGTTCAAAATTATCTGTGAATATGAAGCAATCTGAAGTCCTGTTAATATAAATGGGGGGAAACTTCAGGTTAATTTTTATATTCTTTCTTACCTGCTTACATAAGTAAACTGATTGCAGTTTGGCTCTTGAGAGGCAGGTTCTTATGGAGCCAAATCCTTAAAGTAAGTTTAGATATAGAACATACTTACTGTCTTAATTGATAGTAAACTTGATTGCCAAACTAGGGTTCCAGTCTTAGGATCCAAACCTCTTCCACCCCAACTGATACAATGTCCAACATTGTTCAGCTCCTTTTATTGATAAAATTAATGATTATCACATATGTTTCTCATTACTGAAAGTTATAGCAATATTAATGAAATTTCAGTTATATTTGGTGTTAAATTCATATGAAGTTCAAATAGATTTACTTATCTTCATCTGCCTATTCACCCTGATCCCACAAAAAACATATTTTTTTTCTAGCAGTTCTCCTGCCTTTCCCAGTCATCATCATTGTTTTGTCTGCTGTTTGTTCTGGTATGTGCAGCAATACAAAATAATAAACACATCACATTAAACCAAAAAAAACTTGGTGAAAGACTCCTATAAAAATGTAGTCCTGTTATTTCAACTTCCTAAATAATGTTCTATTCCGAATCTTCAAATTTTTCATTGATCTTGAGAAACAGAACTGAACTTTTCACTTAGACTCTCTTCAGGCTTAAAAAAACCTCAGCAATGCCAACTATATTAATTCTAAGATTATATGAAATCAAGAGATTGAAGGAAACATGGGGAATATTGATTATCTAGTAAGATAACTAGGGTGTGCATTTCAGTAATTAAATCATAAAAGCATATCAATTTAAAAATATGTAATTCTTCTCTAGAGAGAGAGATATTTGAATTCCAAGTAGCAGAAGCTTTTTGGTTAAACAAATACATGCTCCTTTCAGTTAAATGTTTTTTCCCTTTGTGAAAGTCCAAAACACTATTGCAACAAGCTGAATGAAAAGCTCACTTTGCCTCATTTTTCAAACCAGCATTGTTTCACTTACTAGTTTGCATTCTGTTTTCAGGAAGATGGTCTGGTTTTGGTCCTCTCTAGAAAAATGACAATTTGATGGGGAGTGTCAAACTGTCAAATATGAAATGGTTGTGTTATCCCTAAGAATAAAACCTACTAAAATGGGTCAAAAGCTGTCTGAAAAAAAAAAAAGTAAATGTATTAATTCCTCATAAATTTACATGGCAGGAACAATTCACAATATAAATTCAAATTACCATGTTTCTAAAAAGCAGCATGCAGTAAAAAATACCTACATTTCTTGTGAAGGATTCTATATAAGCCTAAGGTTTATACTGAGCTTTTCTGTTACCAGAGGTTTTCAAAACTATTAGAAAGTCTAATAATTTCTGACATGCTTTCATATCCAAACCCAAAGTTCACTAGAAGTTGAATGCCGCGTATCACAGGAATGAGCCTGCATTTGACACTGGCATTTCTTTCAGATCCAGAATTAGCTGCAGCTCCTATCCAGTGGTTTTGTAGTCTAAAGTCAACCTTTCGGTAGTTCAACAAGGATATATCTGAGGACATAAAACATTTCCTGATGCAGCCCAGTGACCAGCACAGACTGCTTTTAGTCAGCCTGATGAACTCCACAATGACAAGTATCTGTTTCTTCCTACCTAACCATTAGGACATACTGCACAACATGTTAGGCTTTTTAGGGACCTGCGTTTTTGGGAATAAGTCTTATCTCAAAGCTTAGAATGGATTTTCCCAACACATTGTCAACTCAGTTACAATATAAAGAACTGTAACTACAATAAAGCAAAAATGAGTTGAATAGATAAGTAACCTGGACCTGCTTTATTCTGGATATACAAAATACTTGATTTCAACCTTACTCAACAAACACTTCAGTTTGTAATTCCTGAATTTAATTTGTCCCAGTTACTTCTGCTTTTGAAAGGAAAGGTGGAAGAGCCCTCAAAAGGTTTCATCCAAATTATGAGCCTAAACTGGGGTCAACTATTCTAGGCAGAAGTTACTCTAGATTGTGTTTTCAATATGAATGTCTGTTAGCAACTGAAATTCTTTTTTTCTCTCAGAAAATATTTGGCCAGAAACATCAAAGTGTACTCTTTATCTATTTTTGCCAGTAACTCACTTGCTAGAACAGTCACAGAAACTAAGACAAAAGAGACTCAATCACATCCGAAGCAGATTCTGGTTTTTATTCACATGAATATTCATAGTGGAAATGTAAGGTGTTTGACCAGCCCCAATAGATTTTCTTCTGGTAGTTCAATATTCTTTATCTAGTAGCGGTGGAAACCAGGAAACAAAAAAGATCATGTAAATGTTGGGGGGGTGGGGAAAAAAGGAACAAACCAAAATCACTTTAACCATTAAATACTTTTTGTACATAGGCTACGAAAACCCTCAAAATATAGGAAAATAGGGTTCTTGTGCATGAAGACAGGAAAGAAAACAGCAAAACAGAAAAGACTGTTAAAAGTTTGCATGTAATGATTTTTTCAGAAAACAGATGCATAACTTGTTCTACTTGCTGATTTTTTCTTACTATAAGAACTGTTAAGAGATTAACATAAAGTACTGCATGCAATAATGTTTTTTCTCAGGTACCAAAACCCCTATGCTTAACACTGTTCATGGTATCCAGCTATAAAAACTTATGATTGTAATTCACAGGAAAAAAATCCTCATCTTGACAGAGAGATTGCCTTGTCTTATGTGCAATATTAAGGAAAAATAAGATAGATTACTAGGCCAAAACCAATTTTTTTAGAAACAGAATTCAAAAAGGAGGTCAGCTAACTAAATATACTTTTCTTTCAAATGAGGACTTAGCGTTCTGGAGCCCAAGTTTTTCAAGTGTATTGTGACCTTATTTCAATTTTCATCTGCAAAGCATACTATTAATCCTATGAAACAGTTACTAAACTAAATAATTTGATATATTAGAAGAAATAAATTCTCAATTAAAAATAGATTACTAGAGATATGTCCTTAAAGAGCTTCTTGTAAAAGCAAGTTATCAACCAACCATAGCAGGGTTATTAAATGTAACAATACAGTCTTTTTAAAAAATCTTTATATTTCAGATAGCTTATAGGTTTTAATTGCTATTGGGCATAAGATTCTAATGTCAATTGCAAATTGAAACATCATGCAAATAGTTTAGAATACATCTATTTTCTGTGGATTTTCCTTTTCTTGAGTATATGTTGTAAATTTTGCATCGCTGCAGCAAGATTAGAATGCATCCCACTGGAACTCATTGGTGAACCTTTTCTTGGATAATTTTACATTTTCATTTTAATGTAATGCAGAAAGTTGCAAATAACACTTTAAAATATGCTGTATGAGATCATTATACTAAAAAAACCCAGTGATTCAATATGTATGAAAATAAAACCTGTGAAAGAACACAAAATGCCAATACCTACCAGAATACCTAAACACTCATCCCTATTCTCAGGTCAATTTATAAAGTAGTTAAAAACACATTAGAAGGGCCTATTGACTGATTAAGTGTACCAGCAAAACATACCAAGAGGAAGTAACTTTAAAAAATTGCCTTCATTTAAAATTTTGCATTGATGAACTACCCATCTATAAAAATACCCCCACTTCTAATGAATTCTGCAGGTTATCAAAACATTTATGTGGTATACAATGACTTTGATTTTCCCCTACAACTATAAAAGCAAGTTTACTTTTCATCCCTCAGAATATATTTATGTTTAGATAATATTTATTTAGATAAGTACCAGACTAGCATAACTTAAAAAGTGCAAGATAGCTGTAAAATAAGTTGGTTACAATACACCTCAGAAAAAGTTGTGTTCATGAATAAAGGAGTTGAAAGAAAAATGTCTGCTTTATTTATGTTACATCTTTGTAGTTTAGCACACAAAGAATATTTTTGCATGACAGATGTCAATAAGTTAAATGCGTGCTTCCATATAACTTTTGCAAAAAACCCCACACCTCAAAATAAACCCAACACAATTTCATTTCCAGTTTTAATCTACACATAGAGTAGTATTTCACCAAAAGTCAGTAAGAAATATTGTGATGTAAGATTAAGTATATATTCCACTAATCTAAATATTTCATATAATTATTTACCTGAAAAAACCACCACCTTTACCAAATTCAACAGTTTTAATAGGCATATTCATGTAACAAATCCAAGGCTACCAGAATATTTTCTCATCTCCTCCATGTATTAAAAAAAACAGAACAACATAAAATAAATCTTATAAGGAAAGGCAAGTAGGTCAGGCAACCTAGAAATGGCAGTGTTTCCTGAAAAAATTAGGCAATAATTCATTTATTAATTATTTCATTTGAAGATAGGCATTCTGAGTGCTTACTGAATATGTGCATCTGAAGCACACAGCTAGGTGTGTTATTCTGAATGGAGATGAACTTTTGTCCAATCACCTGACCTGTACTCAGGACAGAGCTAAGTTTTTGTGTCTGTCCATACAGTAATATGACTCTAGGTCTCTCCCTACGTGGGTTAAGGAACTTGTTTAAAAAAAAAATATTCAGGATGGTACATGCACGTTTCATGTTAAGATAACTGTAATTCTAAAAAAAAAGGAAAAAAAAGGTAAATACATTAATATTCTCATATGAAAGGTTTTCTTAAAGGCATGCTCAAAGCCCATGAATTAGTTATGTAAACAAGAAACCTGGTACTGGACTATGGGCTATATGGGCCCATACTGAGCTCCATAGGGGCTAAACAAGCCACAGCTCAGCACAGTGCTGACACTGCTGTGCTGTTTACACCAGCTTTGTATGTTGATAGACACTGACCCATCCTAAATAATTTTTTTGGTGGTTAGTCTGTCTGTTAAGTCCCTGTGCAGATAAAGAATTCATGAGTCTGGAAGCCACCTTTTCCAAGATGCCTCTTTGAAAGCTGGACTGACATATCAATGAAGGGAAAATGGAGTAAATTCTGAATGGCAGTGACCTCCAGTAACAGATTTTCCATATTTCCCATTCCAGCTTCAAGAAAATGAAATCTAAATTTAATTTTACTAACAAGTAAAAAAAAAAGAATCAGACAGTTCTGAATGAAAGTTAATTTGATGTAGCTACATGACTGTAATGTATATGTTTCTTGATTTTATAATGTCATTAAGTTAGCTTTGGCTCTTTTTGGTGTCAGTAGTCTTTTATGAAAGACGGTAAAATAGTTTCTGAAGGAGAAGGGAAAGTTGGTCTTTTTCACTTACTGTACACTATCTTAGTATATGGATAATCAAGACCACATGCTAAAGCTGACCACTATTAACTGCCAAGTGTTGCTTTTTGATCAGAATTTCAGTCATGTGGCTCTGTTAAATAAAAACTGTCCCATGGAAACTACTATACTGGTTTGATTTGGGTTTTTAATTAAAACATATTGCCATTCACCACTGAAAAACCACTCTTTGTGATAACTTTACGTCCACCCCCCAACTTAGAAACTTCATGTTTCCTATCACATACAAAATCGCCTTATTACACCAAACATCATTTGATTTTCCATAGTGAGGTGCGATGCTTGTAGGCTTAATCATGGGATTTTAGCTTGCTTTTACATCTCTTTATCAGTTCTACAGTAAAACTAACAGCAAGTGGTAATATTTAAATAGCACTCTCTGCAACAGAATTATTTTTAATCAGATGTAGTCAGTTTATTTTTCTAGGCAAAGATATTTGCTTGACTTTGCTCCATGACCCTTTCCAATGACTTGATATTCTACTTGATATTCATTATATCGTACTAACTATCATGCCTCTCTTCATGACCACCCTGCTGATTCTAAACCATATGAGAAGGCTATACTAACCCATTTGAATTTATTCATCTATGAAAGAAATGAAAGAGGTGTTGTTAAATTTCACTGAAGTCTATGCATCTAACCCTGTAACCTTTGTGTTCTTTGATTTTGGAAATCTTTTGAAATAAAATATACTTTGATTTGTTCTTTATAAGCTTATGTTGTTTATTGCTCTTAGCTCTGTTATCCTTTAGTCTCAGAGTCTCAAAATGTGTGAAATATTTGAATCTATTTCTGTTAAAGATATTTGAGTCCTGGTAACCTGATTTAAGGTGTTAATATTTGCCCTAGTCCCGTTTGCAAATGCACCAATTCTAGCATAATTTCTAGCTTCTAGCATTTTTTTCATGCAACACTTGGACTTAAGGGAGAATTGAAAGATGAACAGAGCAGCACAACTGAAACGCCAATCCTAGTGACCATTCACTTGTTCACAGACAGTTTTAGTAGCTCTAGGATGACCAGCTGAGTGATAAATTACCTGAGATCATGTACAAACCATTAGTGAAATTAATAAAGAGCCTCTTCCAATAAAAATAGCTTGAGACTTTATACCACTTATCTGTCTTCAGAGTACAGTCAAGAATTAACTATATAATGATATCCGCTGAAATTTTCTGGGTTTGGTTTTGGTTTGGTTGTTGTTTTTTTTTTAATGATTCAGATCTAGCAGAATGACCTCCATTTGTAGTTAAGAAATTTTGTTTTGGACTGAGAATCCTTCTCTAGGATTCTTCCACCTGCTGGGAACCACTGTAACTGTGGTACGCGCTTAAACTCCCCTGAGTCTCCCAGGCCAGGGCAAGTGGTTACATACCCACTTCTTGTAAGATGAAAAAGTAGAAGGAAAAGGAGAAAGCTTCTGAAATACAGTGATTCAGGTTCTCCCTACTCTCTCTTATTTCCACAGGGACTAGGAGGAGGAAATCTTCGCTGTTATATTTTCTTATTTATTTATGATTATGCTAATTCCATTGTTTATTGCCACAGAGTTTGCAAATATATTGATCTCACATGGTTAGCCACTGATACTATGAAATATGTCCTTGAAAAAAAGTCTGAATTATACATTGCATGTGTGACATGAGACACTGTCTTAATTCTGTGGGAAAACTGTGGTGTATACTCCAGACATTTGTTCATGCATGTCCCTGAGCCAGTTGCTGAATATTTTTATTTAGAATCTCAGATTACTCTAAACTAATTGTAACCAGTTACTCTGTTTCCTAAATTAGACAATTCATATTCTCAGAATGCCATGATTCTGTATAAAATTCTTGAAAAAAAAAAAAAATAATCAGCTGGGTTCTAGACCAGAAACCTTAGTACATTTCTACTATCAACTTTCAGCTATGTCTAGATTTATTTTTTAAGGTTTTCTATCCAGAAACATTACTAAATTTTCATCCTCCTCAGTTAGGTCTATGTGTTTCATTTTTTCACTCACCTTTACAGGGCATGGATAAGACATTTAGTACATTATTCAAGAGTACCACTACTTTAGGGACAGATGTTGATATTTAGATCCCCCTACCCAAGTCTTCCTCAGCTGTGAAGTGCAGGACATAAGGGTCCTGGCTCCCTGAGGTAGACATGTTTGGGGAAATCCTCTTGAGAATATGACCATCTGGCATACATTTTGATGACATTTCAGCAGCCTGGCAGGGCTTCTGAAAAAGCTTTTAGATATTTCAGTGGGAAGTGACAAAACAAATATCTGTTACCAGGATACTGAATTTTCTCTGTTCTGTAGCTCACACAAACAACAAATAGACCCAGTTCTTGTTCTCTTTGGAGTCAGAGTTGACTTCAGTGGAAAGAATCAATTCTACAGCAGGACAGGAACTCATCCTGCTATAGCTGCCAGAATGTGGCAAATATATAAAGAACAAGTACCCTGAAGGGATAAGGCATCTTTAGAAGAAAATACTAAGAGAAAACAATTCCCTGAATGTTAGGAGTTAGATTCAAAAGCCAATTTAGGAGAAAAATAGAGATAGAATCTAAATATTTCATAGTTTGCTTGAATTGATTCAACTGGTGATCAGGGACAGGAATTTGTGGCTTCTGTAACACTTATTGATGGATGCCTACCAATGTGACCCAGCAGAGCTCATGCAGCTTGACTTACATAAGTTTTTGCCCCTACACTTATCCAGTTCCTCCCTCCCCTAGGAGCCTGGCTATATTCCAGATATTTAGACTACTCACTTCAATTTCAATCAGTAGACTAATGCTGTTTCTCCACACTGGTATTACATCTGAAAATAAGCAGAGCATCATCCCAATATCTTCTGTTGCCCTATAACAGTCTCCTAAGTGCTCTGTCTTCATCTCCTAATTAACTTTTACATCTGCATCCTGCCATCTTTGAAGTACTCAGCACTAGTTTGCTCATTCTAATTCAAACCTTTCTTTTTCATACTGTTTAAGAGTTTAAAACTCTGAAGTCCCTCAGATTCTCAATTATTTTTGAGAATAATTATTTTTTCTACTTTTATACAGGTTGGGAAGAGGCAGACTGTAAAGCTTCTCTCCAGGAAAAGAGCCATTGTTCAAATTCCATGTATTGACAGTGTTCTTGAAAATTACCATTAACCCTAAGGCCCTTCCCTTCCCTTCCTCCTTCCCCACATGCCCCCCCCCCTTCCCCCCCAGTAACCTCTTCTAACTCTAGGCCCACCTCTGCTGTAAAGATTCTCCTTGCCACCTCTCAGGAACCACACAGCACCAGCACCTGCCTCACAATTCCTGCTGGATAATTTCTCTCCGAGGTACTTCTTCATTAAAGTGTCTGCCTTGGAGCAGTGCTGGCTGCTGCAAGCTCTCATGGCTCTTTGGAATAAAGTGCCATGCAGAAAAAGGTTAATGATTTATCTTGATCACAGGCACCCAACCTGGTTCATAGTTTCCAGAAGCAATAATCCTTTTAACTGGCTTGGCAACTAACTGATATTTGTCCTAAACTCAGACTAGGAGTGAGGAAGACATAAAAAGGAGCCAGGCAGAAGTCAGTTCTTTGCCTTTTGTAACCTCTGGCTCTCAATTAAGCTTTCCATATAGACAAAAAATTTAGAGGGTATAAAGGTTTATGGCACTAGGCAGGTTCTGAGGGATATGTAGCACAATTCTTTGTCTCCTGTTTTTGAATCTTTCATATGCCATAGTTATCTTAACACAGTAGTAAATGAAGAATATGCTGGTGTTATGGAAAGAGGAATTATGGAAGAAGTCTCATGCTCTTTTAGGAGAGGCTAAGAGGTCTAATGTCCCATAGATGACACAAATAGGGTCAGCACATTGGCTAAGATTAGTGCCCCTAAATTGCCAGAAGTTTTTTGTTAGGTTTTGTTTCTTTGTTTGTTTGTTTTTTAATATCTAATAAAGAACTGTATTGTTGATCCCTGTGTTTCAGGGAATCATCTGTACCAGTAGCCCAGAAAGAAAGAGAGATTGTAACTGTGTTGTTAGCAATGACCATGTTTCCACAGGAGTAGCACTTTTATTCCACTCTTTGCTCAAGTAAATGCTTCACATAATTTTTAACCAAAATAAGAAAAAAAGGCAGCACATTCCAGATCATTACACAAATATTCAAGACAAGTTTTACTATTTGTCTGTTCTGCTGCCCAGCAACTATTTATTGTAAAAAGGCAGTGAGCCTTCTCTGGAGTGCTTTGCACCAAAAGGATGAATGGTTTCCAAGTAGTTTATCAAAACAGGGAAGTCTTGTCAAAAGCTGAGTAATTCTGAGCAGTCCAGAAAAAGTCCTTTACATCATAGGGAATTTTAGCAGTAAAAATACAGGCCCTTGCATATTTCGGATTTTGTTTGTTGATACCTATTACAGATATCTAATTTGGGTGAAGCAAAGATCCATTTCCTAATAAATCTTCCCCTATGACTCCTAATTTCTGCCCTGCACTGAGAAAGGCTTACTACTGAGGACATATTTATGAATGTATTCAGACACTTTAGGATGCAGATAGGCACTTTAGGAAGCCAGTCCTGTATTCAAAAATTCCTACATACCGAACTTCCATTGCAATTACATTTGTCAAACTTGCTTCTGTTCTTCAACTAAACATTTATTGAGCCTCATGTAATTTTTTTTCTGCGATTGCAGTAAAAATCACTATATTGCAAACAATACTTTTCCGATAACCATTCCAGAAAATTAAAAATAATATATGCAACATTGCCTACCCAGCTGAGCTTATAAAATTCTTATTTGGGAAAAAGCAAACTAGCATTATTTTCTTCAAAAATGTGTTCTTGTAATTTTTTCACTCTTACAGAAAATGGCTTTACCAGCTCATGACTACTCCTGCCTGAAAGGGAAATAAGAGGAGGGTATATACTTTTTATTTAGGAACTCCTATAAACGATATCACTAAAATACCCACAGAATTTGATACAGTCATTTAAGGTTTTCTTACCACTGTTTTGTTTCTTCAGTGGTTATCTATGTGGATAACTTCTATGGCATGTTAAAAAAATCTGTTATAATTCTGAGTTGTTTGAGGATTAACAGAAAAATACTGACATCTGGAAAAAATCAGATAATATTCTGGTTTGTCTTAAAGATTAATTTTATTTGTAAATATCTCTTCCCCTGAAGAAATGATGATTCATTGCTTTTCTATGTCTGTATGTAAATCTTAAGTAATCAATCATTTTTAAGCAGTTTTCTTGTAGGAGCATTTGTTTTCGAGTTGTTTCTACATTAAATCTTCATCTATTGTTTTGCAAATATGACCTTCAGGATATAACAATCATTGCAATAATATGACTGTTCTGCAAAGGCATAGTAAAGTCTAATATGAATGTAGTATACGTCAGGATTGTCTAGCTGTAATCTGCCTGAATTTTCAGCAATTATTACTTCACTGTATAATCTGAAGGGACATTTTCCTTAAAAGTCCCCTTTTCACAGTCTTGGCATGCATCTCTTTACATATTCCACCACCAACATTGAACAGAATTTTGTTAATAATATATGATTTGTATTACTTTTTCTTGATGTTTTAATTTTGCCATAGAAGCAGCAACATCACCACAGAAAAGATATTTTCCAAGCATATTTTACATCATGTTGCAGCTGACAGTCAGTGTGGAAAGAAGATCTCCTTATACTTACCCTGTCGTGCTACAATCACTGTCCAAGTGAGAAATGTTTTCCCCTTCAATTATCTTTGCTTTTACTGCACAAATCTTCAAAGCAAAAGACATACCTATGTCAGACCTGTGGTAAACCCTTATTCTCTGAATCACAGACAAAATTTTTTACAAATTCTGAGACCCCAGGAACTTCAATTCCTGTGTCTATACTATCCATAGCTCAGACCATGCTCCATAAACTGTAGGCATTTTCTTCAATTTCCAAAAGAAAAACATGTAAAACATTTCAGTTGCAGGAACAGTATGTTAAAATCACTTCCTAAATGCATTCAGAATATATTTAACTGGTGCTGACTGGCAAGTGTCCTGAGTTAGGTTTCCCTGGCCCTGTTCAGGTCCTTAAGGCAGAATACAGTAACCAGCACAATTAGATCACAGAACCCAAGTGCCTGTGTTAGCTCTCAGTCCTGCACAGAATAATTCACCCTTCTGTGAGTTACATGGAGAATTTTCACACTGTGCTGCCATATGCCAAGTACACATCTCTCAAGAAACAGTCTACCTGGGATTTTTGTATGTGGATAGAGGAAGTTAACTAATTGATTAACATTGCAATCTACATTCAGATGTAAACAACCTTTATGCCTTTGGTTAATTTCTTATAAAACAAACTAGTTTTAATTTTCCTTTTCAATCTCAATGAGATTATCTTTTCCTCATGTTAAGTCTTACTCTTTGCTATTTTTTCTTATTTCTTCTTACTTTAACTATTAGTTATAGGGTTTTTTTTTCTTTTTTTAATTAAAATGTTTGTGTCTTTTCAAATGAAAATGATCTTCAATAGTTCTTCATTGAATCTTAAACAAGGGTTATACATTATTCTATTCTTGGCTTTTATTTTTTCTATTTCTTACGAAATACTTCTGAAGTATCTATAGATTCCTTGCTGATTATCCCTTTAGAAACCCCTTACTAGAATACCCATGTTCTATTTTTTTCTTCTGTCTCTGATTCCATGTATAAGGATTTCAAAGTGTGTACTAGAAAGGAGTGAAAAAACACCAAACCATAAAATCACTAATAAGGAACATGTATATCTAAGTGCTGAATGTGTCTTTCAGCTGAAAGCTAGTGTGGGCATATACATACCTAATTAAGCAAGTATTCTTGCTAGACGTTATTACAAATCCACCTACTAATGTATCTAATGAAAATTTTCTTAATGTCTTTATTTCATTTCATTGCATAGCCAGCTTGTTTCCTGGCCAAGAAAACTAACATGCTTGTATTATGGTCTGGTTTTTTGAATCCTTTCCAAAAGAAGTTGAAAATCAGCCTCAACATCTCTTGCTTCTAACCAGAAATTGAAGAACTATACCTAAGGATTCATCCATTTGATGAATTCTACCCTTTTCTAATTACAAATAGATGTCAGTCTTTATAAATTTGGTCATTATTCAGAATTTTATGTTTGGCTTTTTGGCCACTCCAGTCCTCCCTGTCTGTTGCAACAGTAAAATCTGTGCTGACCACAGTGATGCAGGGCCACAATAAAGCACAAATGATGTGTGTGAAAGGTGTCCCAGACTGCTCACTGAAGTGCTGGAAGTTGGTTATCATTGAACAGCTTCCTTAATCAGGTGATTATTTCTGTGGATCAATTGAAAGGGAATAAGTATTACATAGGAAGGATATATAGAATGGTGTAAAAAAAAAAATATTATTATTTCTCATCCAAAGAGTGATGACCTGTTTTGAGGAACAGGTGCAAGATGCATAAGTGGGATTGTGGACTTTAAAAAACGTATGACTTTGTTTTGGACCAAAAGAACTCATCTAAGTTTCACCTAAGTGCCAATGTTATTATATAGAAATATGGATGGATTGGAATCAGGTTTCATCAGATTTAGCCTTTCTTCTGTCAAAATCTATTGTTAACATGATATAATAGACTATAACATAATACAATAGATTAATGTAGTATGATAGTAATTAATGTAATACAATATAAGTAAAATATAGTAGTGGTGGGAGAGTAGTTTTAGCATCTGAGAGCATGAACAATCTTTTCTAATTCATACAGTTATGTGAGTTGTAGGCTTACACTACAGAGAGCCAGCAGTAATCACAACTATACTAGTTATAGAAAATTCTATGAAAAGGATTAAATTTTTGATAAAAATTAAAAGGAGGTGAAAAGCCAGAAGTATATATTTTTCTTTGCTGTTTTTCAGTCTCCTTTACTTAAAAATTGAGTGTCACATATTTCATATACTATATTTGTATCCATTTTAAGTGTTTTTATTTAAATTAATCATCATCACAATAATTATTATTAATGATTTCATGGACATAAATTTCTGAGTGGAAGGAATTAGGGGAACAAATGCTTGTACATGTAGAATTTGAATTGTTATTACTATTAAATATGTTATTCTAAATGTTTTATTGATTATGAGTACCCATGATGGAGGAATAAAATTAAAAAAAAAATAAATTAAGAAGTCTACTAAAAGATGTCAATGCTTCATGAAGAATCAAATGGGGCTGAAAGAAAATGTCAACTATAAATCAAGCCCAACAGAGGTTTTCAGATATTTTCTAAAAAATTCTCACTTCTTGAGTCCAAATATATTTTTTTTAAAAAAATATTTTAAAATACTGATCTCAGAACTACTCAATATACAATCTAGAGAGTCCCAGCTCAGGATTTAGCACCTATTTTAAAGATGAACAGAAGCTCTGTGACTTAGCAGAAAGGATTTCATCATTTGTTGGTTGGAAGAACACCTTTTAACAACCTTTTAATTACTCAGTTAGCCAGTTACACATTTTAAATTACTTAGTTTTAATCATCCTATGATTTTTTAATTTCTTTTTAAAGTCAATTGGAAGTTAAACTTTCAGACTGTTGTGACCACCAAAGCAACTGTCCTTCCTACATGTTTCTCCTTTTTTTTTTTTTTTTTTTTCAGATTCATGAACCCACAACACAATCCACAAATCCTCTGAAAAAGTACTCAGTCTCTTTTTCTAATAATAGTTCAACACAACAACTTCCTTAGATGTGACTAGCTAAAAGTCCTTGCTTATAGGGCACTTCTGCTACAGAGTAAGTGAAAACAGTTTTCACAAACAGAGGTCCTAAGCACCACCAGCCAGTCTTTACACACAGTGACTTCTGACTTCATGCCTCAACTTATTTAAAGTTCTGAGAACATATGTCAGAGCCAACAGCCACTTGCACAAGAAATCTTGCATAAACAAAACCCACATTTATACAAGCTGATAAGTAAGTTCCTTTCTCCTTGTACAAAAAATGAGTCTGTCAGTTTCTTTATAGCATTTGAGCAATAGTTCTTAATGTTTAAACAAATAGTATATTTTTAAGGAGTCAAAATGCATTAGATCATGGCATTCTCATATCTGATCTATACAAAGCTTTCTGATTCCTGAACCTGTGACCAGGAATAATGTTGAAAACTTCATCACAGTTTATTTCCTGGTACCTTTCCATGTTTTCTTGTATCCAGATATGTCCCTGTACACATAAAGATTGTATCCTGTTTCTGTTTTTCTATAAAACATGTTCACAAATGTATAAAACCTGTTTTTATGTTTTTATTAAACTGTAGTTGGAAAACTGCTTTAGTCTGCACATGAAAGCATGTTCTTGAAACTGTTTTGGTGGTTTCAAAACACAGATTTTTACAGCATTTTTTGGTAGTTTTAAAGGCACGCCCTGCATCTCCTGAGGGACAGGTCAGTTCAATTTGAGTGACAGTATTCTACTGATATAGCTGTACTGTCATTCACTGTATGCTAGATAGCTCTACTTCTAAATTACATACTTAGGTATTGATGAATTTTGAAAAAAGTATTTCCTACACTCAACTAGATTACAAGAAAATGTCTAAAAGAAAAAAAAATAAAATCAGATTAAAATGGGAACAAGGAAACATGTCAATCATTCAAAGATAAAAACTGCATGTCAGTAGAGACACAAAAGCAATGACAAGGAATTTAAACATATCACAGATAGTAAATGGATATGAAAATTGATTGGAAATACCTGAAAAAAAAAAAATTCTTCATATCAAAACCTCAATATTTCCAAAATGTCTTTCCTGCTGCTGAATTCTGACTTGCAATGAACCTTTTATCATTTTAGAGAACCTGCTAAAACAAAACATTACCTTGTCTCACCTTAATACATACAGTGTTATGTCATAAATTCAAATCATTCTCATTCTTACCAGGCATTTTCAAGCAGGTAAAGAAGGTCATGGAGTATGCATAACAACACAGGGTGCTGCTTCGATAATGATAGGCAATAGCATCAAAACAAAAACTGGAGTATTACACACATGCCAAAGAAGCAATGGTTAACTGTTCAAGAAATCCTAAACCAAGACTAACCCGAGGATGCAGTAGGTTAATGTGTCCACCATGTGTGCTTCTCTAGGCATGAGCCTACAGATAAAAAAAAAAAAAAAAAAAAAAAAAAAAGGCTTAAACATATATAAAACCAAATACTTATGAATGAGTGAATGAGATATAGGGAAAAATTAGAATTTATCCTATGGTTATAGTTCCAGTGTAGCTGTGTATGAGGGCCGTGGGCACATTTCATGCACTTTACCAATTCTCTGAGTTGTTCAGGTGCCTCCTTGGCAAGGAAGCTTTATACAGGAGAGACAATGGTCTGACTGGAGAAGACAAAGGAGACAAGACTGTTGCCTGAGGTCATAGCAGCCTCCATTGAAAAGCATGGACTGATTATTACAGGAGCTGTCGTGGTGGCAGCAGTCCCACAGTAACTTCAACAGGCTCTGCTGGGCATGAATGCTATTTATTTGTGCTTTTGTGTTGACTAACACCCTGAGTTGAGGGTCTGGGAAGCCCAGGGACTGTCCTAGGGAACCCTGCTGCAGAACTGGCCAGACTGCATCCAAATAAGTCCTTGTGAATAACCAGCAGAAAAGACTCCTGTCAATGTGGGAATGGTTGCATAGACAGCCTTTGGTACATACTTCTGATACTTAGGATATATCTTGTAGTTAATTTAAGGCACTCAGCTCTAGGCAAAGACCCAAATAAAGTAGCTGCTTTTCTTTTCTTTTCTTTTTTTTTTCTTTTTTTTTTCTTTCTTTTTTCTTTTTTTTTTTTTTTGACATTCTGTCTCTGGTTGTCTGTGCAACAGTATAATGAACATGAGTTGCTGTCTCACAGTGTAGTGCACAGCAAAACCCACAAAAATTAAAATATTTAGAGAAAAAAAAATCTTAATTTCTTTCTGTTTTTTGACTGAGTAATTTTGTCAATTTATTACACCAAGGCAGATGTAGAAACAAGAAATCTGAATATTTGCTGAAGGAATCTATAGAATCACCCAGCAATCACTGTGGAAGTAGTGTGAATGAATGAAATTATTTCTTACAATCTCCAGTATAACAAGGGAAAAAAACCAAAGAACTATCAAAAAAAAAGAAGTGAAATGACATTAACTTCCAGTAGTTTGCAGAACAGTATTTAGATTACCTCTAGGCTATCACTTCACTGGAGAAGTGGGGAGTGCCCAACTCCTCCTGATTCTACCAGCTCAGGATTCAGATTACCATGTGTTAGCAAGTTAAAATAAAATTCTGTAAAAAGTTTTGCTTGACCATAACTTTGATAGAGATATAGCCAAGTCTGAAATATTTCTCTCACATTTAACAGGTTCTTTAGGTAGGGTTTGGCCTGCCTTTTAGAAGGAAATACATCATCTTACCAGGTAGCAGGGGTTTTATTATTTCAGAATAAGAAGACTCTCAGAACATATTCTAGACAGCAATTCAACTGATTAAGGTAAAGGAACAGCAGAAATATACCAAAATCTGAAACATTTCTTAGGAATGCAAATAACAAGCAAAAAGCATACAAGCTTTAAAATGAAGAAAAGTAAGTCCAGGGCACCAATCCCTTTCATTTAACATACATTTGAAAAGTAACTCTAAAATGTCAATAAAAAGGGTTTCATTGGGCGTTATTTTTTATTTCTGGATTGAATTTGTGGAATACATGTATCTTTATGTCCTTCCACACCTCTCCCAGCCTCTTCTCAATAAAACAAATTTCCCTTGAGGTAGCCATTTTAATTCTTAGCCAATGCAACTGTAGTACACTGAAATTTGGTAGTGGTATTTTAGCTTCCTGCTAATTAGGACAGCTAAAAATTTACTGGATTACAGAAAGAGGAAATATTAAAAAATTAGTATAGCAGAACAAACAGTGTCTAATCCATTCCAAACTGATAATGGACAATTTTCTTCTTTTTGTTCTCAGGCTCCACAAATATACATAACACTTCAGAGAAGGTTTGCTCTGTGTTAGCTGTGCAGTCTAACGAGTCACATTTTCTCTGCTGAGGACGCTCATTCTCCTTCCATGCAGAGCTGAAGGCAGTGTTTCCCATAGGGGCTAGTAAAAATGTTGGCAGAATTATGATGTGCGTTTTGTACACATCAGTTCACAGGACTGGAAAGATGCACCCCTGAGATCAGCTTGCACTTCTCTGCAATCCAGTTGTAGTTTCAAGAAATCCTTGCTATCTTTCAGTTTCTTCTCCATCTCTCTCTTTGGTAATGACTTTATGGACACATATGTAATTAGTCCCTATAATTGTGAATTAATGCCATTTCTCAGTAAAATTTATTGGCATTATTCCTTTTGCCTTTACTAATGACAGATGAATTCAAAGGCCAAACTTAAACAGTGCAGTTAGGCACTGCAGGAATTATTTATTTTTCCCTTGCCCAGTCATTAAGATCAGTGAAGAACAAATATGACAGCAGAAAGCTGTGCAAATGATAGACAACAGTTGTTGAAATATCACAAGGGAAGGCTCTTTCCTCATACCAATTTCCCCATACAAAATGGAACAAAAAAGGGAGCAACACATGAAAATGAACCTTAGAGGCATTACTCCAAAATCTGCTACTGAGGTGAATATCTGTCACTAGGGATTCTGCTGCCATGGCTAGGAATTGAAAGCATAATAGCATCATGTGACTGGTCTTATCAGTTACTTGGAAGAGAAATAATAGCCACCAGGGCACTTTATTTTGTGTATTCCAGGGAGGCTGCTTCTGTTGAGTGGATGTCAGAGGAACCATCCTCTACTTTTTTTCTTTTTCTTGTGAGAAAATAGGTCTAAATTTTAAGGAAGGATACAGCATTTGGTGCAGATTGAAATATAGATGAGAAACTTTATAAAGAACCTACAAAGCAGGTTTCCAAAATGAAAGGTAATATCTAAGTAGGTAATGAGACTGTAATGTATTTGTAATAACTGCAAAATTTGCAAATAGTGATTTGGAGCTAGCCAAAATTACCTGTTAGGATTTTGAGAATGGTCTTCCAGTATACCACAGGTCTTTAAAGCCTTTGGCTTATTTTGTGTTGTTTTGTTTTGTTTTAATCTCTAGAATCGCTCAAGGGCATGTTTGTTCATCAGAAGTTGGCTTAATTGTGTTGAAAAATAATGCTATATTCAATCCATAGTGCTTTTAGTTTTCACAAACCACTATTTACATACCAGGGAGCAACTTAATAATTGCTAAGATTATCAGGCTTCAGTCTTAAATAGTTCATGGAATCTGAAATATTGTTGCAAATTTTGTATGCTTTATGGTCTGACAATCAATTACTAAATATTGTAGAAGACATAGGAGTTACATAACCTGTTTCCAAGATAAAAAAAGAACTGTTTAACATTTTGGAAAACAGCGATGAAACCAAGTTCAGGAGTTAAACATTGTCTTCTTCAAATTGGTGCATTACAACTAGCTGCATGAACACAATGATTAGGTCTGTGTTTATAAAACAGTGCAAGATGTAATATGGATGATGAAGTCAACACACACAAAAAAGCAGCTTTTCAATGAAGAAATTGTTTCAAAGCTCTTAAAAAAAGTTATTAACATCAAAATATTTTTAATTTCTTTTTTTTTAATACTAGTTTACCTGACATCTACAATTTATTATGGCAGAATATGGTACATTAATGGTTTTAAAGTTAAGTGTACCCCTTTCTCCCTCATATCACATACTATTATTTCATTCCTACTGAAAACTGAAGATCTGCAAAATTAAATGGGGAATACAATTCCTCACTGTAACTTAATGCTGGTGTTTGACCTACAGATCTAACTCCACAAAGGGCCTATCACCTCTGCAAGGATTGATGTAAAGATTGTAGACATTTATTTCAATTAACCACCATGTGACAGGACTTCAGAATAATGTAATCAAGACAGGGTTATTAGCAATCTGTTAGCGCCTACACTTGGAACTCCTGCTTCCCTCTGGGAGGTGGTAGAGCATCACTTGTATCTTTTCCAGTTTTCCCTGGGGAGACTTTGACCATGACCAAACTTACACTGAACAGAGAAACTTTCTTTCATACACTTCTGCTGTGCTGTACATTCCCAGAAAGTAAATTTCTTGAATTTAAGAACTCTGTGAGCAGGAGTCTCAGGCATAGGCTGCATGTGTTTAAGTGAAAGCAACTGTTGGGCAGTTTTTTTACATCTGTGGTAATTACAACTTGCTTGCAGTAGCCTTGTTTTGAAAAGAGCCCCTCAGCCACAATAGGAAAGTTTTGCCTTCTGTATTACTTAACAATACGATAACATGCATATCTGTGAGAACACATTATATTTCCCAGATTTTGAGAATGCAAGGATCTAATTCAAGTTAATTAACTTATTTCCTTTTTTTTTTTTTCACTGGGGACTGAAAAACTTTGTAAAGCACTTTAGCTTGTAGGGACAGAGAGTTTTAACACATGTATAAACATGCATGCATGCATGCATGCATAATCATGTAAGTAGAATAAAAGAATCAGTTTGAGTTCAGTTTGTATTAGGAGAAGTAACTAACAGTGAGAACTTTATACCCAGTATGAGTTTTGTTTGGAGTGGATTTTAAGCCCTGAAACTGAACAGAAGTAAAAAATCAATGTCAAGCTCTTGAGCCAGCCTATTAATTGTTTTTTTTCCCAAAGAAGTTACCATTTACTTCAGCAAAGCTTTGCAATATGTTTTTTATATTACTGTAAATAATATTTAATCTATTTGTGAGCTTTTCTTAGTACTAATAATAGAAATTTCCTCCACTACAAACTTCATTAATATAAGTCCAGCAACAAAAGACTTCAGAAAAATAATGCTTTGGCTGACAGTTTGTTATAAACTTTTAATGATCTCCTGAAATGTGTACTATTCTTAATGATTGTAAATTAAGGTTTGATACTGAATCAATTCCTAGCAGTAAGACTGAAGCCTCTGTTGTATATTTTCTGAAAACCTGAGATGTGTTGTCTCCTTATTTTTTTTAGCCTATACCACTGTAAAGATGGAGATCTGAAACTTACCATCTCTTAATAAGGCAAGTAGTAAAATCTAGCTATTCAAGGTTTCAGCAGTGAATATGCTTCAAACTATACGTCTGCAGAGGTTGATTCAAAAAGATTCAGCTTACAGCAGGAGCTTAAAAAGAGACCAAACCCCCAAAACAGTGGTTTGAGCTATTCAGACTTTAAAAATTATATAATCATAGAATTATAGAATCATTTAGGTTGGAAATTACTTTTAAGATGATTAAGTCCATCCATTAATCTGGCACTGCTAATTCCACCACTAAATCATGTCCCTAAGCCCTACACCTACACATCTTTTTAATGCCTCCAGGAACAGTGGCTCAACCATCTCCCTGGACTGCCTGTTTCAATGCTTGACAACACTGTGGGCGAAGAAGTGTTTAGTCATAACAGAACACCATTTTAAATGGCCTAAAGTGAGTAACAAATGCAATTGGTAACATTTATGTCCCACAGTAATAAGTATCAAAAGTAATGTTAAGATGTAGGCAGTTTCAAATGGAACATAGTCTCTCAGCACCGATCTGTACCTACTAGATATACTAGCATGGGGCTTTTGCCCTGTAGTGGGTGACTAAGCTATGTACTTCACAGTGCTGATAAACGGATTGTGTACTGCATTTAGCAAGAGCATTTTATGCAACCCCTTCTGTTTTTTCAGAGCTAAGTTACATCATGGTATAACCACAAACAAAAATCAGAATATTATCTGTTTATTTATCAGGATTCAGGAGGTTAATGATAAGAATACAATGTGTTCATACACAATGAATTGCTTCTTTTGCATTTTGGCAGATTATTCCATGTAAAAAAAAAAAATCAAACTATCTGTTTTTAAACTTGATTATAAAAACAAAGAAAAAAACAAACAAAAAAAACAACACACACCCCTAAAAAAAACCACAAAACAACCTTCAAGGATGAAACCCTGTCTTCCAAGTTAAACACAGAGTAAAATTTTACAGCTGAATCATAAAGCCATTAAAATAGGGGTGGGTATAATGGAACTAGTGACATAGCCTTAAGTATTTCAGTATTAGCATCTATAGCTACAATAATAAACATCCTTAACATAATGAAAACATTGGTCATGCATAATATCAGGGTGCCAGAGACAGTATCAGAGCTAACAATCAAAAGCATTCTGGGTTTAATGATGTAGAGCATACAGAAAAAAAAAAAATAAAAAAAATCCATGCTTTCCTAATTTTTGCCCCAATTTTATGTCATAAGACAAATCTTAAGTTTGGTGAGTGTTTTGAAGTGTATATTTCCCAGCAAAGAATACAGTGAGCACCAATTTCCTCCAGACAGTGGAACTGTTTCAGAAAATCAGGTATCTAAAAAATGAATTTGTTTCCTTTCAGCATGTTTTCCCTTGAATTTATTTTTCTGCTGTTCTGGGCTTTCAAAAACACTGATACTGCCAAATGATATAAATACAAAACAAACAAACAAACAAACAAACAAACAAAAAAAACCCCAAAAAAAGCCCAACCAAAAAAACAAAAATCACCAACACTGAAAAACAACAAACCACACTGAATGTCATTGATGTTCCAATTCCACCAAATCTTTTTTTAAACTGAGTATCTTATACTTTCTTACAGTCTTATGGAAATATGTAAGATTACTAAAATTAATAATGCTTTCCTCAGGGATTCTGGATTTCTTGTTAAAATTTAAAGCCTTGATATCATTGACTAAGTTTTATGTGAGAAGCAAGCATTATCTCATAATTTCCTGAGATATATAGAAAAGTTAATTTTTCCCTTGATGTTATATAGCTGAGTATACAATTTTTCAGTAACTGGACAAATGAAATTACTAAAAAGTCTGACTGCAGGAAATGTCCTGGCTGTTGTATGTAAGATTCCACCACATGTTTCTATCATGCAATGACAGAATGTGACATGTAAGAAACACCAGAAGAAAAATTGTAACAGAAAGAGTAAAAGTGGATAGAAGAGCACCGTTTCTGCATTAGTACCAAAGTGGACTTTCAGAATGATCCGGGTGGACTGACCAGGATCCGTATGAGAAACGTAAAATATTTATTTCCACATCAATGTGTATTTTTGTAAGTGACTTCTGTTTTCTAACCTTTAAAAAATGTTGTCTTGTATCATGGTTAAACTTTGCCTAAACGCGCTGAAAATGTTTCTATGATCAGAGAGTTTAGCCATTTAATGTTCTCACATGCACTAACATTGTCAGACAAATCCTACATAATGGAGGACTCCAGAACAGACTAACAGAAGGCTTGTGGGTGGAAGCATTTCTCATTTAAAGACGACTAGGAAGATCATAGGAAAGATAATTCAGTATAACATGTAAGTGCAGGTGAAGTCACATCTACCTAGAGAGAGCTGTTCCATGACCTTTGAACCTCGGGAGATGTGAAGTAAATTAATTTGAAGAATATAAACAAAATACATACAAGGTAACAACTGTTTTAATATTTAATGCTATTAAATATTATGAATCTTTTAATATCTCATTAAGGTTGAAGCTTTAAGTAAGATATATTTGGGTGTTAGTAATATGATACTACTGCACTTACTATAATAAAAGGCACCCTGCGTGCTGAGTTGATGTTTCTTGGACTTATTTTAACTGATTTCCATTTAACGATGTATGGATTACATACATACATGCACACTCACGCATGTCCATATATGTGTGGGCAAATATGTATGGATAATATAAGTTATGGATTGTTGTATAATAGTTACAGTTGATGAGACAAATCTTGAACGATTTGCCCATTTTGAACAGATCTTTAGGGGAAAAAAGTGCCAAAAATGGAAGTTAGAGGAAGAAAGCAATGGAAAATGCCAGGGAAAGGCAACATGCTGATGAAATTTATTTTGATCTAACCAAACCCAAGAAAATAGGCTAATCTGTTACATTAATTTTATGGGAGAAATAGCACATAGATATGAAAACCAACTTGCATTATCAAACTTCATTCAGTAAAAATACTCACACTATTTGTGTTTAGATAAGGAGTAATTGCAATCTCTCTGAATTTCCATTTAGCACATCAATAGAGGTCTTCAAGCAGAGGTGTAATTTTATCCAGCCTTACTCTCTTTCTTGTCATGGCTAAATTCAGCAACGGAAAAAGTGCATTCCAGATTTATTTTTTTGAGGCATAACTTTAATTATAGAGATCAATTTTTCCTCATAGATTTACAAAACTTTGTTGCAATGTTTATAAGAATGAGACACATCCTTGGAGGAAATTAGCAAGTAGTCAGACATTTACCAACTTAAAAAAAGTTTAATGAATCATAACCACTGTAAATTGATCACCCTTAAGAGTAAAGTTGCTTAATAAATTTTAAGGGGTTGAAGACCCCTGAAGGCCTGCTATGAAGATATGTAGGAGGTCAGGCCTGTCCATGCAGGCAGCTACAATGCTAGGTACTTGGATAGCCAGTTTGTCCCCATTGGTAATCTTCACATTTACTTCCAAACAATATAACTGACACTTTGATTATAGAAAGTAAAAGCAAGTATTAAAATAAATCACAACTAATAATTTTGTCAATGTGAAAGGCTTTTAATTTTTTTTAACAAATACTTCATGGAAAAAATCACAGAAAATTCTAGGTTAATGATCTAGAAATCATTTTGCCTTCTAAGCACGTAATATATATCTCTTCTTCCTCTCCATTATGAAATTAGTCTTCAATAGATCTTTTACTTTTTTAAGTCTGTCAGACATACAACTATCAACACATTTGTAAAGACATATTTACAACTGCTTTCTATTTTGACTGCATCTTTACAAGCTTCAGATATGTCAGCTTCACCATGCTCTTTGTCATTGAAATCTTTAGTCAGGTAATTACATTAGTCATGTAATCTTCAACTTCTTCATATTTTCCAACCCTCGCATAATGGTTCCTGAGGGGTTTTTTTTGTTTCCTGACTAAAATCTTGACTGTGTCAGACTTACCATTTCACTGACAACTGAGGCTTCCAGTTTATTCAAGTTATGACTATTAAAGAAATGTTCTTTCAATGAAATTCAGCTCTGATTCAAATCTCTTTACTGTTAATCATATGCAGTCCAAAGTTTTTAATCTCTTCTTCAAACCAGTTTGATGAGGCTGGAGTTACATACCACCAACACACTGTACTGAAGTTATTTTAATGTAACCTGTTCTTACTGTTTGTATCTCTCGATCTGATCACTTTCAATGCTAGGCAAGATTTTATTTTCCTCAGCAGCATATCACAGCATAAAAAAAAAAAAAATAGTTCTCTATATCTAAGTTATTTTGTGGATAGAGATGTAAGTATTCCAGAAATATCTAAGAAGTAGCATTTTGCTGGTCTACCACTGACTTCATCAGAGCTAGTGTCTCACCCATCATTTTTTGGTACATTATCATATTGTCTTTGGAACTTCAGTATTTAATATGTCTTAATTCATTTGAAAGCATTTAAGTTCCATGTCTTTCCTGATCATAGTTCTCCTGTCCCAAAGCCTTGTTCTCATTCTTAAGTATAAGTGAGTAAATATCACCTCATTTCTCTACTGTTTCTATGCTGATCTCTTCAAAATCACACTGAACCGTAATAAGAACACAGCCACATTACCCACATATATACTCATCATATACGCTTTTAGACATAGTATCTCAAGAAATAAAATGTAAAAAAACCTCTGGTAGCCATTCTTTGAAAAGCAGTAACAAGTGGGAAATACTGAATCTTTCTGTTCCTAGAGGCACTGTAATATCCCACAATTCCTTTAGTCAAATCTTATTTACAGGTCTGATTAGCAATAACTTTAGATTTCAAAACGTATTACTTGTAATAGTTACACAGTGCTGCCTCTTCCTTATAATGCTTTTTTATAATGTAAATTAAATTTTATAAGCAATATGTCCATTTCATGATGTATGTACACTATTGCTTTCCTATTAGTCTTGTTGTAGCTTTCATGATACAGGCTAGAATGTTTTAAATGGTCATAAATCTTTGTAGTAGCTGACAACACAGACAATATTTTGTTACCTTTCAATGACTGACATAAACACAATAACTTATATGGGATTACAAGAGAATTTAAACAGAGAGTTGGACTAGAATGTTGTAAGAGGCTACTTAATGAACTAAAATGTGACTGCCTGAAGTCCATTACACATGCAACTATAAATTTCTGTTAGATTCCATCTAAATGACAATGAATTTAGAAGTGTCAGATTTATTTCATACTGACTTTTCATTCTAACCCCAAGGACCAAATGCCTCCTTTGTGACCCTAGGTAAACAGATTGCAGTAATCAATACTTGCATATTAATTATGTCAAAATACCACCAGTTATTTGTGCAGTCCAAGACCCATAATTATTCTACGTTAATGACAATGTGAAAGAACACTACCAAAATAGCAAAATAAAACAAAACCAGGATCTGGAAATGTTTTAGTGGGAATGTTTGACATACAGGAAATGTTGACTTACAGAATCAATTGTCTCTAGGGTATACAGAATATCCTGCAAGATTAGTGCGTGCATGTGAAGATTGTAACTGTTTTATGCTGGATGCTTTTACATTCAGAAATGAATAGGATTCATGCTCACTCCATATAAAATAAAAATTATTTCATGCCAATGAGGTGTATTATTCTAGTTCACTATTCATTCAAAATGCTGATAAAAGCTATAAACCCAGAGGATTGAAACAGCTCAAGAAACTGATATTGGTAAAAAGAAAATAAAAGTGAAGATAAAGAAAGAAACTAATTTTTGTTTGTAGTTCAAGAATAAATTGCACTGCTTTCAAATGAACCTAGGTGAACAAGGTGATTTCTCCTTCAAGAGATAAGTGTGGATTTCAGATGCTTCCTGAAATCATGTTCACCATGCAAACCACTTTCCCCATTATATAAAAAAGAATTCACATTTGCTTTTATTATCACAGGGCATTGCTGCTGAGACCTCTGGTTAGTCTACTACCTCTTTATATATAAATCCAGTTGTATTGTGTATGCATATTTAAATACGAGCTTGAGTAGCTCAGTATTTGGCGTAGGCACCTCTGCAACGAAATTAATACGATTCCTAAATTGCCAAATTCTCATTTTAGTACATTGGTGGAAAACAAATAATAAAAGCATTATATTCTCCATGGAATTTGACTGGGATTTAAAGGTAGCACACAGTTACTCTTATATGAAGATAATCCCTTCCAGTTCAATTCAACAATTTAACATTTCTCTTATATCCCTAGTTTTCTACTAAAGGAACATCTGGGCTCTTGTACATTTTGTTATTGTCCAATGGCATCTCAAGCATCTAGTCATACAGTTAGCATATACATGGGCAATTTTCAAAATCAAGATTTCAGTGGCACTATAATTTTCAACAGGGATAAAAAATTTTATGAGATATTCTGGAAGTAGAAAGTCATCCAATACATGATGTAAATATGCACTTCCAAGACAAAAATGCATGGGTGTTTTTTGATATGTGCCTAAGAGGGTTGATAAAGTTCGTAGGTGAACTGGTGACTTAAGACTGATTATTTCTTGATCTTAAATTCTTCTTACAATTTTCAGTAGTATGTCCCATTTTCTAGCTACTAATGCTAATTTTATTCTAGTGAGAATTCCATTTTCTTATAATAATTTATTCTGAATTACAGCTATGTGACTTGGGGGGAAAAAAAATCTTTATAGACATGTAGGGAGGGAATTTGTTTCAATGTATAGGGCTATGATTCTGTCTTAATGCAAAAGATAGACCAATAGAGATGAAACTGGACTTGTGTTTCACTTTCGTGTAACTTCCCAATAAATAACAAGTACAAAGCTTCAGTAGTTTTCCCTTTAATACTTTGTACGTAGGCAGCAGCATGAGATCACTACTTACTGACATCTGAATTTATTTTAAGCTTCCTTTGCTCAAGCACAATTTATTGCTCAGGATTTGAGCCAAAGACCACCTTCTGTATTTGAAGGATGAGAAAGTACAGGCATTTTTTTCCAAATATTACAAAGAAGGAAAGTGTTGAAGTGTTCTGTGGTATCCCCTCATTATATAAGTAGCAATTGGAGATTGGGCTGTTTTCTGGTCCAGCTGATGATTACAAAGTGAAAAAAAGAGGTACTAGAGGCATGTGATTGGAGAAATGTCTGCATAATTTTTGTGTGAATCAGATACAGAAATTTTAAAACGGTCTTTCAACTTGCAGCTGCTTATGAACCTGATATATGTTTTAAAATACACTTTTTCTCTAAAAAGAATTGCTTTCAGGTTTCCTGCATATTATTGTTGTCTTCCAAAGTACAGGTATTTGCATAAAATTTTGTAAACCTACAACATAAAGAATATCTTCAAATAAAGTTCCAGCATCAATTGAGTATGTCCTGTGTGTGAAATTACTCACTATATCTCACTAGAATCCCTGAGACAAACCTGAGACAATTATAAAAGGAAGGGTGGCTATTCTATAATGGTAAATTTGTATATCTTACTTTTAATTGCTTAAGGAAATAGTTGTACCAACAATGAGTTCTCTTTTCTTCATTCTCAGTTTGAGTTGAGTATTTGTTTTTTCTGTTTGTTTGTTTTGCTGGGAAAGTTTTATTGAAAACAGATTTAACTGGGCTGAAGCATGTGCTACTGAGAAATACCTTGGTATTTTAGAATTTCTAGATTACTTCTGTCAACAGCTAAGCTAAATTATATATATTACAAACCTATGGTAAATAAAAGAGTTCAGAATTCCTATTCACATTATTATATTCCCATTTTTAGCTATTAAATTGTAGTTATCAGTTTAAAACACCATTTTAAAACATTCTGGAAATATATGAAAGATGTATTACTATCTCTTGGGTAGGATATTTTTTTTTCTCCACCAGTAACTTATTTCTCCACAAAGTGTTAAATGAAAATAAAGGCTGAAGGTGAACAGAGTAAAATGTGGCAATTGAAGAAAGGTATGTTTTAGGAATGACAAGATTAGTAAATACTTAGAGAAATGTTTTGGTTATATTTAACATAACTGAAAAGTCAAACACATTTCCTCCTTTATAGCTATTCACAGATACCTATTACTTCTACTAGATAAGAAAGAAGGACGTAATTTATAAAAAACAAAATAAATCAGTCACTCAATTTCTTATTCAAGTCTGAACGGGGAGATATGAATGAGCATGAACATAGCCATTTATTTGTATCCATGCTTTCTATTATTTGTTACAAGCTTTCCTGATAAATGCAAAATTCGGTCCTGATCACACACACTTTACTTGTTTTGTTCAGTTCTACAGCTATCTGATTTTTCTTAATCTTGATCTCTCTCTTCTGCCCTTGCCTGTCATGTGCATTTGTTCTGTTCATTGTCAAGTCAGGCTTTGAATCCTCTCTCACTCCCTCTCCCTGCCTTACCCCCATGCCACATGTTCCAGCCACATCCTCTGTTGTCTCACACCTTTTATTCTTCAAGTTTGTTCTTTCTTTTTTTTTTTTTTTTTTTTTTTTCACCTGCAAAACTTAATTTCAATTCCGTTATAATTTTTCTGCAACACAATAGCAGGGGCTGTGTAAAGCCCCCACATATCTACAGCTGAATGTCAGCTGATAGAGTGTTAATTTTTTAAAATTTGTAGCAGTCTCTCTGTACCCTGGAGTGACTTTGATGTTTCTCTTTAATTATCTTCCTTCTATTTGCCTATCGTGTTTTGATTAATGGATTGAATGTGGGTGAACAGCTAAGTTACTGTTTCACTGACTGACGTAAAATTATCTCAGACTTCAAATAGCAAAGTGCCTGCAGATCCCAAAAGTTTCTGGCTGGGTCAACTGTTCCCTAACTTTTCACCTATAAAATGTACTGAATTGATAACAGGAAAAAAACCCCAACTATTAAATATCTCATTACTTTATGGCATTTTATGCTGAAAAACCTCAGATAAAAAGATTATCAAATGGCAACAGCAGTAGAAATAAAGACCTTTGTATCAACAGCAACCAATTTATTTGTTTGTTTGCTTGTTGTTTTGTTTATTTAAATGAATGGACACTGCAAGAACCAGAATCACAGAATAGTCAGGGCTGGAAAGGACTTCTGGAGAACATCTAGTCCAAACCCCTGCTAAAGCAGGTTCACCTACAGCAGGTTGCACAGAGTCACATCCAGGCAGTTTTTGAATGTCTCCAGAGAAGGAGACTCCACAACATCTCTGGGAAGCCTGTTCCAGTGCTCTGGCACCCTCAGAGTAAAAATTTTCCTCATATGCAGACAGAACTCCCTGCGTTGCTGTTTATGCCTGATGGCTTTTGTCCCGTCTCTGGGCACCACTGAAAAGAGCCTGGTCCCATCCTCTTGACACTCGTTCTTAAGATATTTGCAGACATTGATAACATCCCCTCTCAATCATCTCTTCTCCAGGCCAAAGAGGCCCAGCTATCTCAGCCTTTCTATCAGGGAGATGCTCTAGTCCCCTCATCATCTTCACAGCCCTCCACTGGGACCTCTTCAGTAGTTCCCTGTCTCTCCTGAACTGGCGAACCCAGAACTGGACACAGCACTCCAGATATGGCCTCACCCTTGACCTGCTGGTCACACTTCTCCTAATGCCCCCCAGGATCCCGCTGGCCTTCTTGGACACCAGGGCACACTGCTGGCTCATGGGCACCTTGCTGTCCACCAGGACTCCCAGGTCCTTCTCTGCAGAGCTGCCTTCCAGCAGGTCACGCCCAGCTGGTGCATGGGGTTGTCCCTCCCCAGGTGCAGGACCCTACACTTGCCTTCTTAGAACTTTACTTTCTGCCCAACACTCTAGCTTGTCCAGGACTTGCTGAATGTCAGTGCACCCTTCTGGTGTAACAAGATAAGAACAAGTAAATCAAAGAGGGAAATAAGGACTATGGTGTATCAATACTTCAGAAACAAAGCAGAAATTTCATAGGTTTGCTTGAGATTGGGTGTGATATGGCTTTCATCTGCTATATATGTTGAGGCCTGATCTGAACATGATTGAATATTGTAAGGAGATCATAGTAACGAAATGTTAGGAGATGGAGCTGTGGGTTTCATTGTAAACTGTTTTAGGAGGACAGTTATGTGAAAATACTGCCACAGTTAAAGCAGGAACTAAATTAAGCTGTAGGAGCTGTATAAATGGGAGGTGAGTTCATCATCAAAGATGAAGCCAAGGGAATACAGAAATGAGACAGCTGCACTCTAGAATGTCCTCATTGTTTGGTAGGAGTATTACTATTTCTGAGGCATTCATGTTGCAGAATGTGATGAAATCAGAGGCCAACAAGAGAAGCAAAAAAGCATGGTGTATACACAGTAGAATACTTTCTTCACAGACATGGAACAAAGGTCATCTCAGTGTTTAAAATGGTAATCAGATTCGATCTACAAAACCATTTATGTTGTGACGTGTATGATAGCAAAGTCATACTCTGAATGGAGCTAGAAGCAAAAATGTATGAAAAACTTGTAAAGCTGGAAATTGCTAAAATGAGAAGCACCACTCTTAAAAAAATGTTTAGCATACTGATAAGTGTTTTCATTCTTTTCCTATTATTCCTGGGAATATAATCAGCACTTACTAAGCATATTTGTTTTCTCCTGAAGTATATCAGGTTTTCCTTTTAATTAGAATTGAAAAGCATGAACAAAGAGCTTTATATATGCAGGATCAAAAGCCAATGAAGCCCTGGGATTTATATAACCTAAGGATTCTCCAGCCATTTATTTAATTCTGCTTAAAATTAGTTTTCACTAACCCACAGGTGACATTCCCAGATCACTTGGGAGATCCGCACTAAAGAAATACAAGGAAAAGACGTTTGGTTGTTGTTCCCGTTCACTATAACAGCACTTTGCTCAGCTGTAACACAGTGAAAGTGTCTCAAAGGCCATTTGAAGGCCTTTTTCTGAAAGGCCTGAATACAGGCATAAAACAAAGACCAAGACCCTTGTCTATTTAAAACTAATGCATTTTTACAGAGAAAGGGCTGGATAACATCACCATTTTATCTCATGTATTGGAACTATACTTCTCTATTTAATTGTGGCAATCACAATAAAACTACCTTAAAGAAGGTTAAAGCAGGGATTTTGAAAATCAGATGGTTGCTTTGATGGGTTGACTGCTTGGAGTCAGTCAGTCACATTTTTTGGCATTCTACTGGGGCAAGAAAAAATTGTACAGATTACTCCAAAAATATCATAGCTGAATACTGTTTTACTCTTGTCATTTGTAGGCTTTGCTGTGTTAACTGCAAAAGGATGGAGAGTAAAAATGAGTAGCAACATTACGAAAAATGAATTAATTACAATATATGTATGCAGTTTACCTAGCATATTAACAACATACTATAAATGTACATTTTGAAATTAATGTTATAAAAGTTAACAAATGTGTCTTGATCCTTTCTGTTGAAAAATTCTCACTCAGTAGAATCACTGATATTAATGAACAAGTTAAAATTCTTCACTATGCTGAGCACTGCTGATGCTATGGCTGCAGGCTATAGTTAATGTCACCTCAATATTTTCTCCAGTGATCTGACTTGAATGTAGCATAGAAGAGGAAATGGTAGTAAGTCTTAAGAAATAGGTCTTCTGAAGAGGAGAAATATCTGTGTATCACAATCCTGGGTCTATATGGAGTCAGTGACTGGAAGCAACTTAATGTGAATAAATTGATCCCTGTCAGGTCAAACTGCTGCACCTTGTGATTCATTGCATCTGAGGGGAGAGGGAGATTAAAGGAGAGCAACAGCATGGTCTGAATAACAGGTGGGAGGGAAAATGTTGGCAGTCTAGGGCTATATTATTGGCCAAGTGAAGGAAGTCAAGTTGTATGAGAAGGAACAGTTGTGTTTAATTTTCACTATTGCGGCATAGCTTGTTGCACTGAATATAAACTTTAGGAGTAGGCTGAGATAGAAGATAATTGGTCTAAAAAGATTTTTTTTACAAGTCAGAGGGACAACAGCAAAATATTCAACATTACACACCCACCCACACACCCAAAGACTTTTCTGTTATATTCTGGTGTTACGAGTATGACTTGAATCCAACTAATTCTGAAGGGTTTACTGCTCATTTTTAAAATGCTGTGTTGACTTCTGTGCTGATGGGCAAACTATGCATTTGTTCAGTTAATTTTAGCAGATACCAGAGTTTAAATCAATAAATCCTATCTTAGTTTTGGTTTAAGTTTTATAATCCACTATAAATACAGTAAAGAGGGAAAAAAGCAAAAGTATGCCATTGTGACACAGCCATGACTTTTTACCAGCTTAGCATTGGTCTGATACTTAACATTACATTTATTTTGGCTCCTAAGATGATTTCTCAAAGAAAGAGAAATAAAGCCTGGCAGTCCTTATAAGACTTGCTTTGAGCACTGCCAGAAGTAAGCTAGATCAAACATGCAGTTGTTCACATTCACAGACCAGAATATATAAGACATTAATAGTCTCATTGACAATTTCAAACCCATCTGCCCCTGCTGTAAATAACTGTATAATAAATGTATCTGAAATGTAACATATGGACAAAGCTGTATTATCTTTCTTAGTCTTAAAGTATTTTTATAATGTATTCTAGAGATTCTTGGAAACAGAACTTTCAAGATTTTATTAGAATTCTCTATTATATCACATTATTTTCCAATAAGACCTTAAGACTACATTTTAACTAAATTACAATTCACTTTAACCTAAAGGAAGCTGATTTACCTTACCAGGAGTTATAAACACAATTACATGTATACATATACATGTGCATGTATATGTACACCAATACATTCAGAATCCCACAGTTGCACATTGATGTGCCAATGTAGGGTCTGCTCTTATGAGCAGACAACACTATGCAGGTGATTTGAAATTTCAGCTTTTCCTTTGCTAAGCAATAAAACCCTGGGCACAGCTTAGCAAGTTTGAGGGAAGAAATAGATAATGGCACATTTACATACATATGTGTCTAAGTATCAGACTGAAGTCTGTGATGTCATTATATGGACATATAAATTGGATTCCAAGTAACAAAAGTAATTTCTGAAAGTATGTTTGTCAAACTTAGTGTGTGCGTTGAATCTGTTGGATGTGGCTTTGAGCAACCTGGTCTAGTGGAAAGTGTCCCTGCCCATAGCAGGAGGGTTGGAATGAGATGATCTTTCAGGTCTCTTCCAGTCTAAACCATTCTATTATTCTATGACTCTATTTTATGAGGCAGAATGGACTCAGAACCCTTTTTTCAGGTATCTGAATTTCCCTTCAGAATCTGAGTCAGTCTGAAATGTCTTACACAAGACCAACATAACTAATTTCAAATACAACATAGCTGGTAACAAAATACATTAAGGGTTAATATGGTCTTTTTGCCCCTGTGGAAGTAAATAACACTAAACTGCCAGATTTCTCAGTGCATCTGTGAAGCTTCATTCCAAAGGTTGCATAGTAAAAGGATTATAGAGGCATGAGTTAATCTGTTTGAAGAATAAGCAATTACAAATGCATTCATTTTAAGTGTATATTAAATAAAACAAATATAATGAATGTGGTGTGAATGTTCATTAATGGTAGGGTGTTTTTTTTTTTATATTTGTTATGAATACATTATAGGTATGTGCATACAATTATCTGTAAAGAATTAATTACAAGTTTGATAAACATAAAATTTGCACTACAATGATTTGTGTCATGTTAGGAGAAAGTGAGACAAATAATAATTTTCTGTGTTCATGACAATCGTGTTCCATAATTGAACACTTATTTTCATCTTGAAATTAATGACTAAAATAGCAAAACCAATTTGATACATAAAACAAACAAACCCTGCTATCCGGAGAATTTTACCACCAAGGAGATACCAAATGCAATGAAGTACAACACAGCAACAACTTACCTAATACAAAAATGCCTGGAAGAGAACTGGAAGTGGAACAGGTACTAAGTTGAATGCTGCACTACACTTAAAAGCCTTGCTGAAAGGTAAAGACGGCTGCTGAAGGCAGTTCAATTACAAGGATCAAGTCAAAAATTATTTTCTAGGCTTTGCATTGTAATTTGTGCACTTGGAGCTTGCATTGTTACTTGCTGTTATGGTTTTGTGCTCTACTGTGTTGGATATACGCATATCACAGTTTATATAAGAACAAAGAGTCTTGTTTCCTTGTGTTATAGAAGAAAACAGATGTTATCTTCATGTCTCTACTGTACTATGTATAAAGTTTCAATATATCCCACTAGAAATTCAGAATTTCCATGTATCACACTACAAATTCAGAGTTATGATAATTTCATAAGCCCTACTCAAACACACCCCCAAGCCTTTGAAAGAGATCCTACTAATTATCAGAATGGAGTAGAATTTTGATTCTCCATTTCTAACTGCACCAAACACGCATGAAGAAAAAAAATATCTTTCTTTCTGTCACTGGGATATGCTTTGTAAGTCCTACCTGGACAAGCACTCTGTAGAAAGAAATGATCTAGTATCATATCCTGCATGCATCTATGCAGTATGATACCTTCTTACTGAATTGGTTAATTAATTATAAGCCATATTAAAAATTTTCTCTGACACACAGTTAATCAACAATAGCAGATAAATATTCATAAAGACAATGTTTATGGGCAGCTTTTTTTTTTTTTAATTTAGAAATGGTAGCAGACTGGATTGTCATGCTGATATTGCTCAAATAATACTAAATAAAGAGTTCATTTCTTCTTTGGTAGGCAAAAGACTTCAAGTCCATGGGAATGATTAGAAGAACATTTCTTCTTAATGAATTTTTTAACTTTTGATTGCTTCACCGAAGAGAAACTGCAAGTCAGGTGGAGTACCATTTCCTTACTTGCAAATCTCACCTGAGGTTAATATTCTGCTTGATATAAATATCACGGGTGGATCTGTTGGACAGGAGAGGGCTCTTCAGTTGCATGCAGTGAATGAACAGTTCAGAAAGACTGAAAAACTGAGCATGATGATGGCACAGTTTCTTTGTGAATTAACTGTTCCTCAATCAAATTACCTAGTTAAAGTCCTAGAATCATTTATGTTGGAAAAAGCCCTTAAGATTATTGACTCCAAACATAAGTTTAACACTTTCAAGTTGACCACTAAACCATGTCCCTAAGCATGACATCTATACATCTTTTAAATATGCCCAGGAAAGATAACTCAAAGACTTCCCTGGGCAGCCTGTTCCAATGCTAGACCACCCTTTCAGTGAAGAATTTTTTCCTAATATCCAATATAGACCTCCCGTGGCACAGCTTTAGGCCATTTCGTCTTGTCCTGTCACTTGTTATCTAGGAGAAAAGACTGACACCTACCTGGCTACAATCTTTCAGGTAGTTGTAGAGAGTGATAAGGTCTTCCCTGACCCTCCTTTTCTCCAGGCTAGAAAACCCCAGCTCCCTCAGTCACTCCTCATAAGTCTTACTCCTCAGAGCCTTCACCAGCTTTGTTGCTCTTCTTTGGACGCACTCCAGCACCTAAATGTCTTTCTTGTAGTGAGGGGCCCAAAACAGAACACACTGTTTGAGGTGCAGCCTCATTAGTGCTGAGTACAGGGGGATGACCAGTTCCCCAGTCCTGCTGCCCACGCTGTTTCAGATACAGGCCAGGATGCTGTTGGCCTTCCTGGCCACCTGGGCACACTGCTGGCTCATGTTCAGCCGGCCGTCACCAAGCACCTCCAGGTCGCTTTTTCTGCTGAGCAGCTTTCCAACCACTCTTCCCCAAGCCCTAATACTAACCTACTTATTCCAATAAGAAATTTACAATACCATTTCTGTATAGATTAGTCCAACTGTGACCATATTACAACTATGGATTTCTTGAAACACAAAATGTATTACCAAAAATGTTTACATTTGTGTCTATGATGCTTGGAACAATCAGAGCATGACCTCACTCCTATGAGAGTGAGGAATATAAATCGGTCCCCTTTTATGACATGTGTTCTTCACTGACTTCAGAGTCTAAACAAACAGGGCTTGGGAAAAAAAACCAACTTTGGAATTCTTATTTTCAATTTATTGGTGTTGGATTAACATGAAAGATTACATTAAAAGAAAATGCCCTCATTTTCAGGTCAACAATCAAAACAATAAGCAGCATTCAGAAGAACTTGATGCTGGAGATATGGGTACAGCAGGCAATTCTAAAATGGGCCAGTCTGACATGTTCTGTCACTTTAACAGAAACCAATCTGTGATCATACATTCACATATTCTATAGCTATAAGGAATCACTGTGATCACTTCACCTGACCTATTGTGTCATTCAGAACACAAGACTTACCAATATTAATGCTTACTTCATACCTAATAGATGTACTTGAACTACAACATGTTGGAGGGGGTGGGGGGGGGTGGGAAGGAAGAGAGAAAAAGTCCAATATCGATTTATAAATTTTCAGTAATGGAAAATTCTTTACAGTAAATTGTCCCAGTGCTTAATTACTACCTAACATGGAAAACTGTGTCTTATTTCAAGTCTGAATTCATGTAGCTTGAGCATCCACCTGTTGCTTCTTCTCCCTGAGACTGAAGAGCACTCTGGTTAATCAGATTCCTATTCCTTGATAGGTACCTATAGACAGTGATTGTGTCACTCAAACTTTTCCTTGATAAGCTAAATAGAGTGAGCTCCTTTCAAGTCTGCCATTATCTGTTTGACAAAAGGGGAAAAAGACAATTTGCTGATCATAAGTATAAGTTAGAGAGTAGGAACTGGGGTTAGGAGGGGAAAAATTTAGGAAATCTATAAATCTACACTGCCATCTATATAGAGGATTAATTGTAAAAATGAGACAGGAATGTTAAACACAAACAGTCTTGGAGGACTGCTACAATAAGTTTATTTCAACTCCTGAATAACACCTTTGACTTTTCTCTGAACTTCTGAGTTTTTCAGTATTAGCTTTTGAAAAACAAACAAACAAACAAAGTGGAGTACACACACCATAACTGGACCCATTATTCCAGTTATATCTGTATCAAAACCAGAGATATATGCATGACACAAAAGAAATAATAATTCTACTCCAATTGGATTATTTCCCCATGGATAAGGTTTCATTCATTCATTCACTGTCAAAGTTTCGTCCACAATGACACACATATTTAGTATGTATTTGTTTAGTAACTATGATTTTTTTCAGAATCTGTGCTTCCCTGTGTGATTCTCCATCTTGTTAACATGTGCTACATTTTTCTGCTTGACTAATTTACTTTACATCTGTCATATTATAATTCATCCAGTTCACAAGTGACTGTTTATATTAGTGATCTTCACTATTTATTATTTAATGAATTGGTATTTGTTACATACAAAATTTACCAGTAAAATTGTATTATTTTTTTGTATTAGTGGTGGCCCAATTAGCAAATCCTACCAAGTCCTTCAAGATACACTGTTAGCCAGACTTTATTCCATTCAATATACACTGGAAGGATTTTGTATTTTTCAACTCACTGCATCAAAATGGAATGATTTGAAGACGAAGGCAGAGGTTATGTGCGGCAAATGAAGAGACGGGACGCAGCTTGATGCAAGCAAATGTCAATTTATTGTACAGAAGCACGCGTTTTTATACACTTTCAGAAGCTGCGCGTTTTAAACAGATTGGTTCTTGAAGCTAAGCCTTGCATACTAGGCAATCCCTGATTGGTGGTTAACTACCAGCAATTAACCACAAGGTGTTACCTTTCCTTGGCGCCATCCTTGGCGCCATCCGTCTCCCACTCCCCTGTGCTCTGTAAACATGTCTCATCATGTTAATTGTTGTCTAGACAAGCTCGAGCACATTCCCCTCAGCTAACTGATTGCCACGCATGGTCCTAGTTTCCAGCCCGCTCCTGCAGTTATGTGTGTTTCACAAATTTGTAGTTATATTCAAAGGAGATATTAAGTTGAAGTGATAAGACTTAGTTTTCGTAAGTCCATGTTAATTGACACTAATCATATTAACTCCTCTTAATTCTTTTTTAATCAAACGCTGTACCAGCTGCTCCGTTATTTTCTTCAAGACCAAAAGAAATCTGACAGGCCTATGATTAACCAGATCTATCACACAGGTTAATTTACCCTTTCTAAATATTGACTTAGCATTAGCTTTCTGCTAGTGTTCAAGAATTTCTACAGTCTTCCACAAGTGACTTAAAACTTGTATAAATAAGTGTGCCAATTTAAAAAATGTTTAATGTTAGTAAGTGTTGCTTAACATGCTTTAGAGGTAGTAAAAGATTTAGAAAGTTTATCATCATTATCGTATAAATACAGCATCTAGGTCTTCCTGAAATACAGACATGCTAACTGAACCTTTTACCTTCTCTGCTTTGATGCTGTGATGCTAGGATATCCTTTTCTAACAGTTCGGTATCATGCAGACGATTCCTTAGTGCATGTCAACACAAGATAGGTCAACAAAGACCAGAGACTCTTGCACTTAAACATGGCAAGTTGATATGGCAAAAAGTAGTGTAAATTGAGACTAGAAGCCATGTAGTACTAATCAACTGCCTCTGCTTTAACTGGACATTACTAGTAAAATAGTAGTGAAATTAAAAACACAAGCTCAACTATTGGATAGTTCAGGCTGAGCTGTGAAAGGAAATTAAACCATGTTCTTCTGAACTTGGAGGTACGAATTTGCCAGCGGTTGCTCTCCACGACTGAAGATAAGGCTTATTAGCCAGCAAGTAATCTATAGTTAGTTTCTGTATTCAGGCTGACTTCTGATTGAGCATGCTGACACCAGTGGAACCTATTTCTCTTAACATTGCAAGCAGTTGAGGTGTTTTGTTTTGGTGTTTTGTTTTGTTTTTTTTAAATATAGATGTTTGTTTTACTTATGAATTTCTACATTTCAACTTTTCTCATCACTATCAATTCTCCATTTCCTTCCCATCACTTGCTATACTGTAAGGCTTTGCTTTTGTGTTGCCATAAACTTTTTCATTCTGTTTTACAGATTTTTGTCAAAAGGGTTTTTTATTACTTTTTCATTCATGGATTAATAGTAGATTTTTCATTCATTTATTTAGGTATTTATTGTCCTACCTGCTTCTGCACAAAACAGTTTCTAAAAGTGGACATGTGACCTCTTTTTTAGTATCAGCTACGTTGATTAATAGTTTTTTATTTGAAAGGTAGCATATCTAATCAAGTGATTTTTATTCCTGTGATCATACTGTCTAACCGTCACAGTATCTAATGTCAAATTCCTGTATGTCAGAAACAATGGTCTATTGGAAAACAGGAATACTTTAAGAAATAGCAGCATCATTCTATAGATACCTTATCCAGTGCTTGTCATGTCTATTAGAACATGAAGGCATAGTTATCCTACATTTTTTATTTCAGACTTTTCAATGCCTCAGAATTAATCAGTATATTTGAGACAGCACCATTCCTCTTTTGTTCATTTAATCTATATATGATTTATAACCATTGATTTTAACAGTCCAATAACATGAATCCCACAAGTTTCAGTACTACTAATTAAGGCAAATTTATGCTTATAAACATGCAGTTCTAATTCTTCTTGTTTATCACCTATGCTCTTGGCACAGGTACATAGACAATTAAAATTTTCTTTCCTTCAAGCTTCTTGGCGCCTTGATTAATTTTACTCTTGACACCTTGATTTTATGCAAAGTAAACTCCCTTGTTCACCTTTTACTGTTAGCTTAGTATCTCCTTGAGTAATTCATTTAACTTATTTATTTGGTTATCCCACTGCTAAAATTATGTCAGTGAGGCTTCTCACACCAGCAAAGAGGGGTCAGCACACCATAAGATGAAGACTTCCTGCTTGATGGGACACCAGGAGTTTCATATAGCAAAACTGTAAATTGAAAACTATGATTGTAGTGAATTCTTTACAAGAAAAGCTGCTTGAATATTTAGGGAATGTAATGAATTCCTAATTCCTATGTATAGACAATTACACATGCAAATATTCTCATACTGCCTGGAGTTCATAGTTATTACTATAGTAGGAAAGAAACAGAAAAAAGTGATGTTATACAGAACGTAGTATTAATTCTAAACCAATAGAGAATTCTGAGGTTACATTTTCAATACAATCAATTCCATTAGCCTTAATCTACAGAACACAGTTTAATTCCAAGGTATAATGTACAGTGGCTTGAATCAGGTGGTTTAGGTCTTGATTAGAAAACACTACTATTCCTATTAAAAACAATAAATAAAAAATCCTTTAGTTTCCTCATAAAAAAATAGTTGTTAGTGTCCAGTGTGAAATGTTTTAGTTGGACATGTAAGGAACATATTATTTTTTGCTGATTGGTTAAATGTTTATTCTCAGATTTATGCATCCAATTCAAATATCCACAAGTACAAATTTTAGTGGTGATTTGTTCAAATATTTTGCAATAACTGTTGTAAAGTATTTTTTCTTGATGATTTTCTACAGGTATATTTGACCTCAGAGAATTTGAAAACAAATTCAGTAATTAATTTTGAATAAATATGCACAGATATTTTACAGTATCCACTCAACTCGTTACAACCTTTAAAACATTTACAAATAAACTAATTTACTGCCCTGATGGGTCTTGCCTTCCTACTTGTCAGGCACCACCTAATACTTTCCTTTACTTTTAAGGATCAAAAGCCAGGTTTACTGTTCTTCCTTTGGTTCTTTTTCTGCCTTTCCCCACAGATGAACATACCAGCACAGCTGGGGGCTGACTTGAACTCCCACTGCAAGGCAGAGTTACAGCCCAGCTTGTACTCCTAAATTTTCTTGCACATTTGGAAGCACCTTACAACATACAAGTTGTCCAGCTTGGCAGCTTTCTAGTAACATCCACGTTCTGAGAGCAGCTTTTTGTGTTAACAGTGAGGATTGACTTTCCAGCCATGAGGAAGGCTGTTTGCTTTCAGGGCTGTATATTGCCTTCTGATGAAATCCAGTGTCAGAACATCCCTGATTTTGCAGCAGTAGAACTTCGTTGTGTCACAGGCCCACCACCCCTATTGCTTTCCTTTCAAAACACAGCTTTAAGCAGAAAATATGGGTTGTTGATCAGTTAATATATTCATGGAGCTTTATAGTAGGTGAAAAATTACTTGTATAAACTGACCTTATTGGCTACTGTAAAACAGTCTAATTATTGCATTCTTAGAGTAACTGTAATTAATGTAATCTCCAAAGCACTAAGATATTAATATTTCAGGTTTCAGATTGTCTTTTACATTTGCTGCACGAGCTGGTGGTTTAATGTGCAGTCTGTGCCATAATTCACTGCTAATCTTTCAATACTGTACCTTTAGAGTGCTAGTTCTTTAATAAATTGCAGCTGTAAAACTCTAGGCTTGAACTTAGCTCTTGTTGAAAGTTGCTAATTAAAAAAAAAGGTAGCCTCATACAAAAATTTGAATTAAAATAAAAGTAGATACCATCTATTGGTAGCAATTATAAACAAGAGCAAGTTATTATTAACCAGGGCTAGATTTTACCTGTATTTAACAAAGCTAACCTATTGCATCTATTGTTTTATATAGCTCTTCAGAATCTTAACCATTGCTTGATGGAATTTAAAGTAACAGAGAACAGAATGTTCTTGTTTCCAACTTGAGTATTATAAAGACTTTGAAGTGTGAAAGTTTTATAAAATGTCATGACTGTTTTTAAATAACCTTTCTTATATCTTTGTAAGGTATGGAGTGTAGGCCACTTGGTTAAATAATCTGTGCTTTAATCTTGAAAAACATGACACATGCCAAGCATAGTTCAGTAAACTACAGAAGAGGTTAACAGAAGGTACTGTATTTGTGTTGAAAGGAATTTGAGCAGTAAATGAGTTCTATTCCTGGAGTTACACCTAGCCTGCTTAAAGGATTTGAAACTATGAAGAGTTTTAATAGAAATGTTTCCTGTAAATACAGGTTTTTAAAGTATCGTGAGTACGGTTCTGCTTGCTTTCAAAAAAGTGCCCTTGGCATTGAAAGTCTGAAAGCAAGCTAGAACATAGGTTTACAGGGGTAAGAGTAATACTACATTGCAGTTATTTGTTTGTTTTGTTGAGGGGCTGCATTTTTTATCCTGTAGGCTAATATTTTCACACTGCTCTATCTAGGCTGGTTAATAAATATCAGAGACTAATAGCTATGGAAGTTATATATTTTACTATCTAGCTTATCGACCACTACAATCAAATCCATTACTCTAATTAGTGATTATTATGAATAAACTTAATATTCAGTTGCAGTTTTGTGGACACTGTTTACTTAGGCATAAGGATCTGAACCCGTTTAATGTTTTATTTGGATTACTTTAAGGAAACAAGATTGGTTTTCAGCTAATGATAAAAATATGATTCATTATATTGTAGAAATAATGGACACAAAAAATCAGATTCTTAGCAGTCTTTTCATTTATCCATACATACCACAAACATTTCCTTACTTTCCTGACTCACATGTAAGAGTATTTTTTTAAATTTGAAAGTTTACATGCACCTTACAGCATTTTTTTGTATTTCCCTTCTGGATGACTAAACTGGAGTTAACTCATTAGAAGGACAAATAACTTAAAAAATTATGCTTTAACATATTCTCTTATTGCTCAGGCAGCTTACAATAGCCAACTTCTTCCCATCCTTTACAAGTATGTTACAGCTATAATGACCTCCAAAGAGCACAGTCTTTTTTTCCCAGAGGTCAATCACTTTCAGAAGTTTGTTCACCTATTGGTAAATTATTATTTCCCAGAATTTACACTATCTTATGAAGCCCTTAACCATCTGTCATGCATGTATAGTTCAAAACTTTATTTTTCCCTTTCTTTAGTAAATGAAGTAAGGGACATGCTTTCAGATACATTTCTTTCTCAGTAAATGCATGTATATTTTATCCATTCTGGTAGCATTTAGTGTATTTTCTGCTACTGTTCACATAGGTATTTACAAAAATGTGGTATTTCGAGGACCTTAGAGCTTATGCCCTGTTTTCCATCAAGGGCATCAGTGGCATCTACTTGCAATGCAACATTTTCCAGGAGTTTCTCCTTGTTATGTGTATTTGTTTGTAGGCAGCTTTACACATAATCATACCCTTCATCATTCCAAAGATGATGAGGCCCAAAGACTGGTTGGCCAACTAGAAGCACAGCTGTAGGTTGTTAAAAGCAAGTGGCTAATCATAAAGAATATATAAGATGTTGAAAAACAGCAAAGAAGTTTTTGAAGGAAGGGGGAGTAATAGAGCAGAGCTTAGGTTGGCTCAGCTTAGTTTTGCTTCACTTCTGTTACCTTCTCTTACCCAGTCTTCTGCATTTAAAGTCACATCTCTTGCTCAAGCTAGTGACGTGTGGCATCAACAGCAGGATGTCTTAAGGACTGCAGGAAGAGTTTTCATAAGCTTTGAGAACTCTAACAAATGGTCAAAGCTCGATAGGAAAGATCAGCACAAAGTGAAGGGTACTTTGATAGCAGAGGGGTAGAAAGAGCTGGAGAGAAAAGTAAGGCAATCTTCCATGTGTGCATCTATGTTGAATAGATAGGATTGGATGATTCATCTAGCCAACTGTTTAGCTGTCTATCTTTCACATGCAAGTGATTCCTTAAGCTAATTGTTCTAGCACTTCTGTAGGGGTTCTTTATGGCCCCGCTCCATAAAACGTCTTGGCATGGGTTTAGTTTTTCCTATATGACTCATCTTATTTCAAATGTTTAAAGTGAAGCATATGCTAAACGATGCTGTGGATCATTGAGGTTAATTACAGAAAGTAGTTATTCAGTATATATATTTTGAGCAACTGACTTCCCCTATAGATCTGGTTTTATATATATATATGTTTCATCTTTGATGCTAGTGCAGTTGCAATGAAGATAACTTTGACATAGTATGATTCATAAATTATTGTCATTCTTTCCTTAAAAATGGAAGTGTGGAAAGAAGAAAGCTAATAAAACCCACATGTATATGTCACTGTCTTTCCTTGCTGTATTTTTCAAAATTGTTACACTTATTTTTGCCTTCAGAATAGAAGTACTTTATATGATCACTAACAGACAATACTTGGAAGGACAGTTGTACAGGAAAGAAATAGCTGGACAAGAAAGTGAGCTAAGATAAATGAACAGTGTGTGACAGTTGAATTCACCCAAACTGATCGTAATTCCCATTTCTGTGCTTGATGTAAAATCTAAGCTGAAATTCCAGCAGATCATACCATATATTAGCAGATGCAATCCTGTTTGTTTATACTTTCCATTTCATATTAAAATTGTTAAAAGTATCCAGTAATTGTGCATTATATACATATTTCTGTAGATTTATCCAAAAGGTACTTGAACAAATATAAATAATCACCATTTTGTAGAGTGAACTTTTGTGACTTTATTAATAGAAGTTGCGTGAAAATCATTAGCAATGGAGGAGATTCATCTGTGACTGGATAACATTAACCATTGGCTCAGGAAATTCCACTTGCTTGATAATGTCAGGGTCATGAAAGATATGTCCAGAAAATCTTGTCTGTGCTTCCCTCCGCCTCCTGCTTCTCTTAAGAAGAAATTATTAAAGTGTTAACCTACTTTGCTTAGCATAATTTAAAACCAATTGAAAATCTTTTCTGGCTAATAGTTTGGGGAAAACTAGAAACAAAAGCATTTAATAGGTATTTGGAGGTACTTTAGGCCAATAGAAAATAAAGTAATTGCTTTACAGTAATTTGAGGTGAAATTATCAATTAAAAAAATACCAGGGGAAAAGAAGCTGCAGAACCAATATCAAGAACAGTAAGAAAACCACAAAAATTCATGGATTGCCAAATTTCTTGGCAAATTGGTAATCCATTTCACTGGTGTAATTTGGCAAACTATTTTGCAGACTTAAATTTTACAAAAGTTACTATGTTATAAACCATGAGCATTTAACCTTGGGTGACATGGTTTTCTTAATCAGTTTCATGAGAAAGAAGAAAAGCTCTTGCACCAAGGCCAAAAAAACCCCCGAACAAACCACACCTCCTGTGTAACACTATTGAAGCTTGAATATCTACAGGAAGATGAAATGAATTGTGGAGAGCCTGGTAATGAAAGGTCTTATGAAACACTGAACTTCCTTGGATCTCCATTGGTACAGTGACAATTAGCAAAATGTGGAATGGAATATATGAAACCTACAAATCAGCATCCTTAAACCAGGAAATCTTCATTCAAACACAAAAGAAGTCAAATAAGACATTACCCAGATGCATTGATCTTTTCAAGCACGATAGCTGTGCTGTAAAAAAAAAAAAAAAGTTGTGTTAAATATCACTGTCACATTTCCCTGTCAAAATGATTGATCAATGAACTTCAATATGCCCATTGTCTGGAACTGGTATCTAGGTTTATTGTTGAGAGAAGGAAATATACACAAGTATGTCCAAACTGAAATCTATTTGTAGCACAGAAACAAGACAAAACCTCAGACTTGTGAGAAAGAGACCTCCCCTGAACTTTCTCAAATGGAATTAACAGTGTTGACATTTCAATTATCATCACTGGAAACATGCATGAAATCTTTTAGCTGAAACAAACAGAAAATTTCACACATTTCATAGTTGCTTTTCATGCCTCCCTACAAGTTTAAGCAGATGGCCCGTCAGTGATGTGCTGAGGTTTCCTTTACAACCATAAATGTTAGACACTTTTTTAAAATGGAAGGTCAGACCCTGAATAAAAGGATAGAAGTTGATTTCTGTGTTTCCTAGCAGAGAGTAAGTAGCCTTAAAAAGACATAAACGTGTGTACTTTTTTCAGAAGTGTCAGAATCACATATTTTAAGAGCCTGGGAAATTAAGTATTCCTTCTTGCTTGAAGTGAATACATTGTTCAAAGTTTATTTTTCTACCCAATAATAATTTAAAAAATAATTAAAAAAATTGTTATTTATCTTTCATTCCTACAGATTTTTGAGTAGAAGCAATCACCAAGCCAGGCTTGTGGGTGCTGAGCTGCAAAGAGCAACTACAGAGCCTAAGGCCACCCTGTTGCATCTGGTGCATCTACCCTCCTTTGGTAGGCTGTTCACTATGCTTAAACAGACTATTAAGTGTCAAGCAGGGTTCAGAAACAAAATCAGCTTGAATTTCTCAGATGTGGAAAGGAGACAGCCCCATTAAATCTTTTGCTGGTAGTCCATCAGCACTTTTTTAAAAAAAATATATGCTCCATCATACTGTTAAAGTCTCTTTGGCACTAGTCTAACATGTTAGTAGAAGCTTATTGCTTAATAACTGTCCTATTTGATAAGATGCATACTCTATATAAGAAAGACCCTGATTCATTGTTACGTGCCTGCATTCAAAAACAGAAGTCTTGTGCACAGGTGTGCATTGAAAGTTCTTACTTTATTGGAAGAACTGGTAGAAACACAGTTTAAAGTAAAGTCCAAATATGTGAAACTATTGGTTTATATGGCTTGTTCTTGCTCTCTTTGCACTGCAAAACAACAAACTGTTCTGCCTTCTCTTGTAACTAGACTTTTGGAGGAGGCTGGCTGAATGTAGCTAGCAGCTGGCTGGACAACCTAAGTACAAATGGTAAGATATTTATGTATAGAAATGTGGTACCTGTAAATGTTAAGTTTCAAGACTTTTTGTGTTTGGTGTGGCATTACTTCTTGGGGAGAGCCTTACTCAAAGGTAGATGCTATCTAATTCTATGGAACAAAGTGCAATTTTTTCCTCATAGTACCTATTAAATATGCTACCATACTTGTGAAATTAGTAACAAGTAAAAACCAGTTGGTGCTAAGGGTGAAAATGAGTAGGCAAATGCTATCCCAGTCTAGTATTTAAACTATGAAACTACCAGAAGTTTTCAGCAAAGTGTGCATCATCATTGCCTTTTGGTTCTCAACACAACACAGCAGTAAACCAGCAGTAAGCTACAATTTCTCATAGACTCCAGTTTTCTCTTTCACATCTTTCATTTCCTTTCTGTCAATGATGTTGACATTTTCAAATGGAAGAAAAGTAAAAATTGTTAATAAAGATTAATTTAGTTTATTCAAAACCATCTTTTGCCATTTGGAGCAAAATGTGTCTTTTTATGCTCCTTGCAATCCATATACTAATTCTGTGATAAATACAAACATTCATGTGACGTATTGATGTATAAAGTGCCCTTTCTGTTTGCCCTGGTTTTGGCTGGGTTACAGTTTATTTTCTTCTCTGCAGTGGGTGCAGCTGTGCTGTGGCTGTGCTGTGCGAGCAATGCTGACAGCACACGGGTGGGTTTGGCTGTGCCCGGGTGGTGTCTATCCTCAGTCAGGGACTTCTCTGTGTCTCAGGCCCGGCCAGCGAGAGGGCTGGGGGGGCACAGGGAGCTGGGAGGGGACACAGCCGGGACAGCTGGCCTGGGCTGCCAAAAGGGATATTCCACACCATGGGGTGTCGTGCTGAGTATATAAACTGGGGGAAGAAGGAGGAGGAGTGGGGACATTCAGTATTATGGTGTTTGTCTTCCCAAGTAAACGTTACACGCAATGGAGCCCAGCTTTCCTGAGGTTGGCTGAACACCTCTCTACCCATGGAAAGTGATGAATTAATTCCTTGTTTTGCTTTGCTTGCATGTGCAGCTTTTGCTTTACCTATTAAACTGTTTTTATCCTGACTCGTGAGTTTTCTCACTTTTACTTTCTATCCCCATCCCACTGTGGGAGGAGTGAGTGGGCAGCTGCGTGCAGTTTGGTTGCCAACCGTGGTTAAACCATGACACTATTTGGTAGGAATAAAACAAATTTAATTTGATGTGTAGTCACTAGGGTAACAATATTGTTAGTGATTCTCATAGCACAGTGCATCAGAGGGGCGCAAAAGATATAAATCATCTATATGTCAATTACTGTTCTGTTTTCAATTTCTAAATGCACAAAAATACATATATCCTAATCATTACCCTGAAGATAAGAGAATGTAGCATGGAGATATCACAGTGGTTCATGACTATTTACGGTATATGCTGAAAAAAGGAATGAATGAAAAACATAAATCTCAATGATGGTGATACAAGTTATTTTATTCTTTTCTTTCTTTTGTCCTCCTTTACCCTGCTCTGTGAAGTACAAATGCCTGAAAAGAGGATTTTCATTTCATTTGCCAGTTCTCTATGAGCTTGTATTTAGTGATATCACAGCTGGTTGCTATGGAAATTATTTTCTTTTCTAGAAAACTGAGGCTAATACAGAATTCAGATTTGGGAGTAAGTGATAGGAAATGATTAATTCCTTAAGTATTTGTCTATTTTCTAACATAAAGGGGAGTGGGGGGGTGGGGGGGAGAGAGAGATTGAGACTAAGACTGAAATATTCAAAACTGTTAGACTTTATCCATAATAATCCTTAATCCATGGAGACTTAATACCCTTACATCTATATTTTTGGAAGCATTGTCTAAGAAGACAGGGTTGTAATACGTGTTAATGAGATTCTAGTGATTTAAAGGTTATATAAAAACCCCACTTATTGTCAATCTTTAAAAAGCAAACAATAAAAGCCCCCAAACTCTTTCTGTTTCGTGACCAGTAGTGTTTATCCAGGAATAGAATACATAAATAACTATATAAAGACTTGTTAGCATTGAAGAAGCTATGAATGACTTTCAGTTACTTCATTGAACACAGCACACTGTCATATGTTAGATTAGGATCCTCTTTTCCTCCAGAGAACATTATATTTTATAGCATCAGTGTACTAATTAGATTTTGTTTAAACTACACTACTTACTTTTTAAAGGTTGAATGAAGGTCTCTTAATGTCTGTATAGTGAATAAGGTTTAGATTAAAATGTATTATATAAAAAATATTTTAAGGACATTCAGGGAACAGATCATTTATTAGCATGCTTATCATCAATCTTATACTGATACCAGAAAATCTGGGACAACAAAAATACCTAGAGAAAACTCTGCCTACCTAACATTGTTTATAGTGTAGGTATATGTTAAAACATATTAGCTTTTCTGCTCACAACATAAACAAGCGTTTAATGCAATTTGTTTGTTGCATTGTGTCCCTTGAAAGGAGCTACTGAGTGACTTGTACAGATCCTGCTTTGTCACAATCCCGTACGAGTTCCGTCTTGGTAGTGTTAAGTCTTTACACACTATGCCCACAGCTCTCTTCAGACCCAGGCCTTACACCTGGCAATGGTGTGTTGCACTGCTGTTTCACTATTTCAACAACCACTGATTCACTATTTCAATAAAACCGTACTGGCAAGGAAGCTCCAGGGCTAAAACTAGTGGTGGCAACTTGAGCTAATACTCCCTAGTTGGATCAATAAGAAGTTTACATAACCCATAGTTCATATGCCAAGGAGATGCTCTGTCTGTTAGCTGGTTTGCCTATGGAAGAGAGGGTTTTTTTATAACAGAGCTGGCTAGTATTGACAGAAATAAACTTTACATAAGGGTCTGGATTTTTAACTAAATAGATGAACCTGTCAGATACTTTGATACTTGTTCCTCACACTTGGAGGAGTATGACACTTGGCAATAAAAAATGGCTCCCAAATTGGCTCCAGGCAAATTATTTATTGAGAATTGGAATATTCCAGCTATGTGGTCACAATAGATCTAATATTTAAAGCAATATGGCTTATGTTACCACATAACTCATTAGATATTCAGGCATTTGATGAGTATTAATTACATTTCTTTGTTATAATAGTTAGATATCATTACTTGTATTGCATTACTATTTTATAATTAAATTTTACACTTTATTTGGCATGTCAAGACAGAACAATGCAAGAAAGAAAAAGTTAAAGGCTATGTCAGGAACATACAGTCTCTTATCTGTATATTTCTACAATTGTAAAACTGGGTTCCTGAGAAAGGACGAAATGTTAAAACTAATAAAGCACATAGGGAAGATACTCAAAATATTCCTCTGTCTGTGCCTGTTCATAAGATAATAGCACTGAAACAGAAACATTCTTTGTTCAATAAGGAACCAAATATCTTGCTTTTTACTGAGTAAAGCCCATTCTGCTAATAAAAATAATCACAGGTATTGCAGTGAGAGCACAATCACTAGGACCCTGTGCAGTATCTTTCAAGAGTAGTTCCATGCTTGTAGGAATTGGAACCCAGATTCTTCATTGGATCTATAGGGTGAGTTGGGATGAGACATTTTGTGTCTAAAATGGGGGGGGGGGGAATGCTCCAATTTCTGTTTATTTAGGGTTCTGTTTTATTTGTTTTGATTTTTAGTTTTTCTTTCTCACCTACCTATCCCCTCTGTTGTATTACTGGTTTAGAACAAAAATTTCCATCAGAACTTATGGTCAATGTAATACTGGCAATTCTGCTTACAGAGAGGGAGGAAAATATCTTACTGTTAACTTTGAGTTTAGTGGTCTGATACTACTCGGTTTTGGATCACTGGTCAAGTTTATGAAGTGTCATTACTTTCTTTCATGCTTTCTGATCCTCTATCAAAATTGTACCTTTCCCTACATCCTGACATTATACCTCCTTAATAGATGAGGTATATTTCTGTGGTATTGTAGAAGGATAATTGAGTAAAGTATAATTTATTTTCTGGTTTTATGAGGGGAGTATTCTAAGTTATTACAAGTCTCCCAGTTCCAGAGCGACTTGTGTAGCTGCAAGAAAAATGAGCTCTATGGTCAGCAGTAAGCACATATTTACACTTAGGAAGCATACATCAGTATTCTATGTACTAGTTAGCAACCATTTGCCTGTATTTCTGGAGTCATTTTCCTTGGGTTTAAATATTTCCAGTTATAGACAGACATTTGGAGGCACCAGCTGAGATCAAGAACTTGGTGTACTCAGCCTCAGCTTAAAGCAATGTGCAAACATTTTAGGAGAAATTCTTCCTACTGAAGACAACTCACAATTTGATGAATGGTGCAGAAGAAGAGGTAGAAATAGCGTTCTAGCTTCTCTCTGTTCCGATCACTCTGCAAATACCCTGATCCCCTGATGTGTGAAGCCATAACTGTTCCTCTAACTGTACAGTGTATTTTTAAAATTTACACACAAGAGGTTATGTGTTGATCACCGCAGTGCCTTACTAAGAACTATGAACAGTAGCAACATGTTTAATTTTCAGACCCCAAAGTATGCTTTTCAATTCACATATGCATATTTTTGTAAAGGGAAAAAAAAAAAAAAAAGTAAGTGTTTGCAGATGTGACTAACCTGTAGGTGTAATGTTATTGAAATTCCACATAGGCTAATAAAGATGTGATGGAGGCTGCATTTACAGTGCTACCCAAGCATTCACAAAGTTCTTAATTCTGGGAGCTGCCAAACCTGGTAGCCCAACAGAAGTGAAGCAGCTGCAGCTTTATATCCCTAGAGTCCAGCTATTAGCATTGCTCAGCGTGTATTCTCAGTAGACAAACATGTACACATAATATATATATATGCAGATGTACACGGAAAGTCACACAGAGAAATACACAGAAACCAAGAACACAGCACTCGTGCAAGCACAGAAAACACCAACAGCCTCATCCTGTTCTCCTCGCTGGCTGATCAGGGTGAAAGCCTGCAAGCAGAAAAACTATACATTTTTTATACATATATTCAGTACAAATCTCTTCAGTAACTGATTAATTTCTACCCAGCAACTGCCCACTGGATCCTCACCCTGCCCAGCAGCTGGTCCCTGCGCATGGAAGGCACTCACACATGTGCATTCACACACATTCACATGCACTATGGATCCCATAGTGACTGGTCCTGTGCATGCAGTTGTGAGGGACTGTTAACATTCTCAGAATGCCTTGCACATCTGCCTTGCCCGAGGGAAGTTACAGGGAAGGTTCACTCTGCATAGGCAGGGTGGCACTCCTCTATGCCCTCAGTCACGCAGGCTAAGAGGCAAAGCTCCAACATACTGACAGCAACACCAATCGAAGATGATTCTGACAGGGGTCTGGAGACACCTGGACCACCATACCACACCCTGATTTATTTCAAGAACTTCCCACAAGGCCTAATGCACATGCGCATCGATACTCAAAAGCCCACCGCAAGGGAGGAACTGGGCAGAGACTGGAGGTATAGAAATGTGCCCCACGTAGGCACACATGTACGCTCACTGCCTGAGGGCTGCCTGCCATCTCTCAAGACTGCTGATCAAGACCACGCAGGTGGTGAATACTTTCTTCTTCTTTCCTTCTTCCTTTTCCTCCCTATTTTCTCATACATTTCAAGTTTACAGATCCCTATGCCTGAAGTTTGAGAATTCAAGTTTGCTCTGTTTTCTTGTACCATATGTTTAAGAATTCAAGTTTGCAAATCCCTTTTCTTTGTCAGGTACTAATTGTAATAAGCATGTCTACCAGTAAAGGCAGCTGGTTTACACTGTCCCTGAGTAACCACAGTTACTCCTGGTTGCTGCGTGGAGAATTAAAAACAACTTTTCCCTCCTTCCGCTGAGTGGGACAGCACAGCAGTCTAACCAGTAGCTGGCCTTTGTATTCCCTGATCGCCCAGTGGCCTCACACATGAAGATACACATGCAGGGGGGGGTCTCTCTGCCAACTGGTCCAGCCCAATAGTGGTCCCAGCAGCCTATTATGATTCCCTGTGACTGCTCCAGCAGCTGCCTCGGACCTCTGATGTCTCCAGTGGCCACTTCTCAGACCCCATGGTGTCTCCAGTACTCAGTGCAGACTGAATGACTACTTTGACACTGGCTCCTCTGCATCTCATCCTACTTGCCATCTCATTCAGCCCCATGTTCACTGGTAATATCACACTGATACACATACCCATACAATACACACGCACTTGGGTCTCTCCAGCTGCTCTGGCACCACAGACACACATGCCTCTGTGGTGTCTGTCTCTGGCTGCTGACACTTGCCTGCCACTGCCTCACACCCCTGGGCTTTCCATGCACATGGAGATGAAACGCTTATCACAGAGCCTAATGACTGCTTTTTCCATGAACTTATATCAGGGGAGATTTGAGCTGTGATAAACGACATATAAAACTGATGTAATGTTTCATACAACATACTTTCATTGTGGAATTGAATAAAGAGCCAAAAAGGGTTAAGTAAATTTATGACGTGAATATGGAAATAATACTCACATTTTCAATCCGAACAAAATTTTAACTGTCCCTAAAATGGAATTGTTGACCTTTATGACATGATGAAAATTGAAGGAAAAAGGTTGGCATTCCAGAATTGTTAAAGTCCCCATTGTTTATTGTCACCAATGCTACTGAAAACTTAGCCTGCTTTTACAAAAAGCATCTAAGGAGCACAACTGATAGAATGTGTATTGATTACATTTAAGGTCAAACTATCATCAAGGACCACACAATAGCTTTTCTTTCGGTGTCAAATACTAGCTGTTATCCTTTGTCTACCTCTTTCCATCACTTGCGAGTAATGTCATTTTTTTTATTATCATCTATAAAACTGACAGTCTGGGCATCTGCTGCTTTCTGGTATACATGTGTATTTAAAAAAAGTACTCCTTTTTAAAATGTGTTTCCTCATCCACAGGTACTATGTGCTTCATCATTTTTCTCTTATGTTTGAAATATGGTTTAAACATTTCTATGGCTTGGCATTTATTTCTCATTTTATTCTTAAACCAATAGTATAGTTACCTGTCCACAGGTGCAGAGCTTGCTTATTTTGTTGCTTTGTCCTGCGATTGTGCCACTCCACCAAGCTTATATACAGTTATTAATGGCCATGGTGGAAGCACAGAGTTGTGTACTGTTATCGGTTGGACATAGCCTGCCTTCGCTATGTGTGGTATTTAGTATGAAAAGCTTTAACAGTAGTATGACGTATAATTTTTCTGAGTTATTCACAGCCTGAAATAGTTGCTGTTAAAATATCAGTATTTTCATTATTCTAATTTTAAGGTGAATAGTTGTGGGTTTTGTTTTGTTGGGTTTTTTGGTTTTTTTCTTTTCTTTTTTTTTTTTTTTAAGAAATAAAACCCCGAAACACATTGAAGAATGCTAGAAATATTCCCATCAAAGTTAACCATAGTTGGACAGTAACACAGTTTTTTAATGGAATATGTTGATAACTCTCAGAGCTGCAGAAGCAGAAAAGGTATTGCACAAAAAGAACATATCAATCAGTAGGAAAATAATTTTTAAAAACTGTATTTGCAAAGGCAAATGTCTTTTTCATTCAAAAAAATATGGGGGATATTTTTTAAAGTATCGTCATTTATTTAAAACTTGCAGAACTGATATAACTTATTTTTGACCAGCTTTAATAACATTATCTAATTCTATCCCATTACATGCAATTTGACTATTTTCCTAATAAATTACTTCAGCAACTAAAACAGACTGAAGTAAATTTCATCTTTTATTTTGGAATTACATTATGAAAAAGCCTTAAATTGTAGAGGAACAAACCTAAGATATTATAATTTACTTTTTTGAATTGTACAGATTTCAGAAAAGGTTTCTGTCTTCTTATTTTGGACTTTTCAAATCAACTTATTATTAGAAAAGATACAGAGCTCTGTCCCTAGATTCTCAAAGATGTCCCAAAGATCCATCGGTATACTGTGCATCAGAGGAGGTAATTTATGAACATATACCAACTAGGTTGCTCAGTCAGGCCATTGATGAAATAAGACAAATGCTCTGAAAGCATCCCTATAGGGTTTACAGACTCATAGAATAATTTAGATTGAAAAAGAGCCTTCAGTCACTAAGTCCAAATATAAGCCTAACACCACCAAGTCCACCACTAAACCATGTCCCTAAACACCACACCTACACATCTTTTAAATACGTCCAGGGTGGTGACTCAACCACTTCCCTGGGCAGCCTGTTGCGATGCTAGACAACTCTTTTGGTGAAGAAATTTTCCCTAATATCCAATCTATAACTTCCCTGGCTCAACTTGAGGTCAGCTCCCTCTTATCCTGTCACTTGCTACTTGGGAGAAAAGACTGACACCCATCTTGATATAACCTCCTTTCAGGTAGTTGTAGAGTGCAATAAGGTCTCCCCTAAGCCTTATTTCCTCCAGGCTAAACAACCCCAGTTCCCTCAGCTGCTCCTCAGTAGACTTCTTCTCCTGACCCTTCCTTCACCAGCTTCATCACTCTTTAAACATGCTTCAGCACCTCTATATCCCTTTTGTAGTGAGGGGCCCAATACTGAACACATTATCTGAGGTGCAGCCTCAGCAGTGCCGAGTACAGGGGGACGATCACTGCCCTTGTCCTTCTGGCCACACTGTTTCTGATACAAGCCAGGATGCTATTGGACTTCTTGGCCACCTGGGCATGCTGCTGGCTCATGTTCAACCAGTCTTCAACCAACACTCCCAGGTCCTTTCCCACCAAGCAGCTTTCCAGCCCCTCTGCCCCCAGCCTGTAGCATTGTGTGAGGTTGTTGTGATTCAGGTCCAGGACCCAGCACTTCTCCTTGTTGAACCTTGTACAACTGGCCTCAGCCCATCAGTCCAGCCCATCCAGATCCCTCTGCAGAGCCTTCCTACCCTCAAACAGATCAACACTCCCACCCAACTTAATATTATCTACAAACTCACTGAGGGTGCACAGTGCACTCAGTCCCCTCATCCAGATCATTGATAAGGATATCACACAGAACTGGCCCCAATACTGAGCCCTTGGGAACAGAATTTGTGACCATCCATCAACTGGATTTGTCAGCACCAGTCCTTTGGGCCCAGCTATCCAGCCAGTCTTTTATCAGTGAACACTGCGTCCATCCAAGCCACGAGAAGCCAGTTTCTCTGGAAGAACAGTGTAGGAAATGGTGTCAAAAGCTTTACTACAGTATAGTTAGACAACATCCACAGCCTTTCCCTCATCTACTAAGTGAGTCACCTTATTGTAGAAGGAGATAAGGTTAGGCAATCAGGACCTTCCTTTCGTAAAGCCATGCCGACTAGGCCTGATCATGTGGTTGTCCCATACATGCTGTGTGATGACACTCAAGAAGATCTGCTCCATAACCTTTCCTGGCACTGAGGTCAGACTGACATGTCTGTGGTTTCCTGGATCTTTCTTCCAGCCCTTCTTTTCCTGGATCTCTAACCTCTACCTCTACTGAGATGGCTAGAGTGCTGCACACATTAGTACAGGAACATTTCAAATGTTCTCCAGTGTACTCAACATATTGTGGAGCAGACCAAGGGACTTCAATAGCACCATCCCCAAACATCAGCATATCACCTTAGGCTTATCTCTAGTGATCTTGTTTTATCCTGTTTCCCCTTCAAATCTAATTTAAAGCTCTTTCAATGAGCCTCACTAACTCTATGCAAAGATCCTTTTCCCACTTTGAGATAGGTGTATCACACCTGTTTCCAACAGGCCTGGTGTCATGTAGACTAACCCATGATCAAAACCCCCAAAATTCTACTGCTGACACCAGTCACAGAGACAGGTATTGATGTGCTAGGTCTTGCTGTTTCTTCCCTTATCATTCCCTGAAAATAGAAAGATAGAGAATACTATTGTGCTCCAGATCTCTTAATCCATTGTCCCAAGGCCCTGAAGTCTCTTGAGTATCCTTTCACTTCTTATTGCAACTCAGCTGCTGCCTACGTGAAAAGTCAGTAATGGATAATAATCCAATGGCCATGACAGGATAGGAAGTTTTCTTGCCACATCTTTAATCTGGGCCCCATAGAGAAAGCAGACTTCTACAAGAAGTGGGTCCAGTCATATTCTATTATTACAGCGAACTTTGTTGTAGTTTTCAGGCTTCCTAAGTGAATATAATGGGGTTTCTCCACTCCTTATAGTACATTCTGCCACTTTTATCTCTCTATTTCTCACATTCATTGCTTTAAATTTCCTCTTGCTTTGCAATAATTTCCCTTTGATTCGTTTAGTCTGTCTGCTTGTTTCTTTTATCATATTATCTCCTGATAAAAAATGAACCTTGTAGTCTGTTGCTTTTCAACTGAAGTCAACTGCCTCAATTGATTTTATAATGTGCTAAATACAAACAGAAACAAATGGAATAGTTAAGAAAAAACACAGAGCTCTAGTTTAAGTACATTGTGGATATTTTAAGAGCTTTCAAACACTCAATTGCTGTGTAGTTAAGTCTGAACTGTGACCAAGAGCAAAAGAAAAGAAAAAAATATGAATAACCAGCATCAGCTTTGATGAAAGCTATTTCTATTAATTAACAAAGTCTACAATATTTTGTTTTTCAGTGCCTGACAGTGCTTCTAAAAGACTGTACACTCCTCTCCATTTGTTTCCATAAACTTAATTGACCATTTAAAGAAAGAAATGGCCCTTTATAATAACAAGGCAAAACCCAGTAATTGACTGAAATGCATGGATCCAGCCAGCTAAAACCAGTTTCTACTAATGGAAACTTGCACAGAAGGTATGAAAACTTCAGCCAATAGGAAAGAAGGTCAAATCAGATTTTTATTAATATTTTTTTTTTAAGTAGGAATTAAGACAATATGCCTTGGATATGATTTACGGACACTACAACTTAAAAAAAGAGAAGATGGAGAAAACAAACAGCAACAGTTTGACATAATGTTGAAGCATGTCTGATTATTTCAAAACATGCTGGATATACTATGGAAAATTAATATTATTTAAACAGCTTTCTCTAGTATTATTATGCTGAATGCACAAGGTTATCTGATGTGCATGCATTCAGGAAAGTAATTTTTTTAAGCACCAGTTTCTTCAAGTGTAGCAGTATGCAAAAAACATTTTGATAGGTTTAATGCAACAGGCAAGCCAAGCACCTGAGAACAGGTATATCTGCTGAACACTTGAAGTTTTTTATCTGTAAACAATTCCAAAATTAGAATTTTTTAAAATGAGCTCGCATCGCTAAGTCAAAGGAATTATCTGCTCCCCCCCCCCCCCCCCCCCCCCCGAGATTTTTTTCTTTTTTTCCTGGTCCTATTAATAAAAAGAGACATTTGGAAGAAAATACATTATCTTTGTCCTTCTGCAAGTGTCTCTGTGTCATTTGGGATTTGACACACTAAAGAAAATTGCAGAACAGAATAAGTCAACCTCTATTCTACATAAAGCATGAATGGATCATCCCCGGAATTTGTGCCTTATATGTGATGTCCCCTTCTTGTTTAAAGTTCCTTCTGTGCTCTGCTTTGATAGTGACGTAGATTCATCTCTGCAGGTACAAAACTGCATTGCAATAATATCTCTTAGAATGTGAGAATGTTCAGCAAACAAAGCTCTTGTGATGTAGTTCTTTCTCTCATAAACATGAAACATAACTCAGATTTTTACATGTGGGGTTTTTTTGTGGAAACTCCACTAGCATGCAAAAGATGTGCACCAAAATAAGGCAGTTGCCGGCAGTCATGCTGCACATTAGGAAAACAGTGATGTTAATTTCTGTCAGAGTAGTAGGAAAATACTATCTTGGCCCTCAACTCAAACTGTTCACCCATATAGGAAGAAAAAAGCTGTAATATTACAGACACAAGGAACGAAAACTGAATAAAGATTCTGCTTATGCTAAACTCTTCCAGTTAAAAACGAATGCAGTGGGTAAAAAAACATATCAATGAAAGCATTGCAAGTAACTACATATATGATGGGGGTGGGGAATAAAAATGTTGAAGAGAGATGGAGAAAGGGAAAGGAACATGGATTTTGTAACACATTATTACTGTCTTCAGGATGGTGACTGATGCTACTGTGCTTCAAATATTTGCCCTCAGATGTCTACTTCTTTTGGCTTCTGTCACAGTTGGAGTGAGAGAAACAGGCTAGCAAATACATTCTGAGACTGATCCATACTAATCAGCTGACATTCAAGTAAGAATTTAAGCTTCTTTAAAATGCTTTAAATCAGTGGTACACAGATATGAAGATGTAACCACTGAAAACCTAAGCCACCGAGAACCTAAGCCTCAGCACATGTCCTGATACTGTTTGTAGTAGCCAATGGATTAGTGCAAAATATTGATCTATTGTCCATTTTATGGGCATTCAGGAAATCTCACTTCCTCACCACAACATGGATGGGATAATACACAAAACAGTGCATCTACAGAAACAATTAATTTTGGCCCAGGAGTGTTCATTTGCCACGATTCTCCTATTCTCATCCACTGTGTTAGTTCACAACACAAGTAGGGCTGGGAGGGCTGACCCTGTAAGCAACTAAACATGTCCAGTGCAAGATCCGGCTCTCCCTCATGGCTATGAGCATTCAGTCCAGATTGCCAAAGCAAAGATGCTACAAAATAACCTACCACAACTGTAAAACACAGACAGTGTTAACATTTAACACTATTTTTCCCACTTTCAGATGCACTCTTACTAGGCCAAGTTCTTCATTACTGTAGTCAACATTTTTTATCTCACAGATTTAAAGTATTTTATGAAAATAACTTTTGAATACAATAATGCACAATATAGATGAAATAAGTCCCAGATATCATTTTGTCTATATACTCATAAAAAAGAAAAAAACCTAAGCCATTAAATATAGTAAATATGATTTGTTTTAAGATTCAACTTGTATTTTGTAAAAGCAAGACCACATCTAGTTTGTATACATCCACTTTGTCATTACATTTATGAAACATACTATGGCAATTAGTGTTTTTACAGAAAAGATTTATCTCAGGAGACACTTTTTCTCAATGTATAGGCAGATAAAGCCATATGGACTCTGACTATCACAAAAGAAACACAAAAGAAATACCTGTTTTCCTTTGCTCTGAAGACACAGGTGGCATGCACTTTTTCAACAAACATTTGGATATGGGCATTACATTTGGTTCTCATCCTTCAGCCAAACTTTAAAACACGTAGTGAAGTTGTGCTTTTTGATGATGTAACTCATACTGTGCTCAGTGATAAATACAAATCAAGTGTTCTCAAATATACTCTTTAAAGACTAATCTATTAGAAATTAATTCATCCTAATATCAATATTCAAGTCACATATGGATTATGGAATGTATAATTTTGTGGACATATATTTATGTACATTAAGCTTATATTTCTACAGCAGTCTTTATTTTCTAAGCTCCCATTTACTCTATGAATCAAAAATGTAAGTGAGGAGAAAGGAGGTGTCTGTTTTTGGTTAGGACTTTACCTGATGCCATGGAAATTGATGTTTGAGTCTCACTGACTCCCTTGATGTAAATTTAATAGCCAAGTTCAGTATCCATAGGCCTGGCCTGCATTCAGAAATTATTCAAGAATATCCAAATAAATCTGGTAGGTTAAGTATTACTGATGTTGCCATAAAAATAGACGCCTAAGAAAGAACTCAATTATGTAGATATATCTAGGCTTTCATACGGTAAAAACTGTATGAGGCTAATTTACCCTTAAAATGCTGTTAGGATGTGAAATAATGTGTCTGTACATATGGTATTATTCCATCTCAAGTCAAACTAACTGAGGGTCTCAATGTTTTAAAAGAAATGTTATTCTATCTGCATAAGGCAATTGGTTTCACATGCTTTCATGGTTCAGATCAGACTCTACAGATCCATTAAAAAATTAAATATCTACTGACACTCAGTGGGGCCTAGAAGACTTCTTGATACTTCATGTATTTTTAGTATCTGTCACAGTCCCTTCCTAACAGACTCTAACAGCACTGGTCTAATCACAAACTTGTTTTGCTGTTTTTATTTCAAGATACAGTGGATGTTCAGACATGTATCTGCTTTTATAGGACCTCACCCAAGAAACAAGGGACCATGTTCAGTCCTCATCAGAGCTTTCTTCAAAGCTGTCAAGCTATTGCTTGGGATGGATGGGGCTATCTCTGTTCCTTCTAACAGCTTTGAAGAGAGCTGAGCCAGAGAACAGGTATGTTGGTAATAAATAGCTATTTTTATCATCAATGATATTACAAAAATAACACATTTGTCCTACATTTCACAATTATGAGGACTAACTGAAATGTGAAAAACTTACACACAAAACTGGCTGTGCTGTTTTTCTTCCCCCCCGCCCTGTTTTTTTTGTCTTGTCTTTCCACATATATTAACAATCTATGCAAATGTTTTCTAAAAAATCTACTTTCAGTAGTTGTTTTGATGATTTCAGAAACTTTATCAATAGTAAAATGGTTGTAGCAATACTAACAACATAGTCTGTGACAGTCTTAAGGCATTCAAAATAGGAGCAGTAATCAGTACTAGAAATAAGTTATAATTTTCACTTTTTCTATTCTCTTCTTTCTAAATAAGAAAGACAAAGTAGACGGTGAATGACTCTAACCTGGTTAGAACATACGGATGCATGAAACAAAATGCATTGTGTCAACCTTTCCTGGTGGTTCCAGGCAATTCTTCTATCTTCCAGTAGAAATATGGAGACATCTATGACAATATTATCAAAAAGTTTTAAATTGCCATCACTGCTGCTTTTTACTTTCAATATTATCTTCTGATTCTCTTAGGCCTGCAGATCCATCTTTTGCTACACAGAGGGAACTGTTCTGCATTATGTCCTTCTTTCCAGTTGTGATAAATGGAACTGAAACAAACAATACTGTGGAATATAAGTTTTACATGAAATCTCATTTCCTACCAAGTTCATATTATATAAAAGTGTCACCGTACTGCTTGTAGAATCATTTCACTCTGATGTGAATCAGTAGGTTTCTGTGTAAAAGGTGTAATTACATCTACTTCAGTTGGAAGCACACACCTTAAAGTGTAAGGTAATTACACTTCTATACTATTACTACTGTAATACTATATATTTGTATATAATGTATACATAGCAGATTATAAGAGAACAATACTGGTAAGATTTCAAATTTAGATCAGTGCATTAACTGGTTCACCAAATACAAATCAGTTGCACATGATAAAGAATTATGCAGTACTTTGTATGATTTTGTGATTTCCTGCTTTTATAATAGTGCCTTGTTAGAAGGAACCTGTTCAATCCGATGTTATTAATTAAAAGCTGTAGTGTCCAACCATGGGTTTTGGCATATCCTTTGCAATACTTTTGCCTGAGGACTCTGTATTATGCTTGAAAGTTCTCTGTTTAACATAAACCATAACCAAAACCAGAAAATATTTCAGACCTAGAAGAAATAAAAAGTTGAAAACCAGGAAATTATGTTTGTCATTACTTACTTTTCCATACTTGGAATGTACAAGAAAAAAACCTAAATACTAGAGAATTTTCTCTCTCACTACTGTTACAGACAAGTTTTTTTAAAAAAAATTCTTCTGCATCTTTTATTAAAAAAATGACTAGCCATGTAAAGTCTACTAAATTCAAAGAAATTGTTTGCCATGTTTTCTCTGATTCTGTGCAATGCTAATAGCCCTATATCAGAAACAATAAACATCAAAAGAGGTGCTACAGGTACTTGAAAAATAGTTATACATTATAAAGGACAACGTAACACAACTGTTGTTGAAAAATGGTTGCAAACATTGCACCTATTTTTTAAAAGAATTGAAAGGAAGATCCTGGGAATTACTGACTGTCAGCCTCACCTTGTTGCCTGGCAAGATCATGGAACAGATCCTCCTAGAAGCTATGCCAAGGCACATGGAGGACAGGGAGGTGATTTAAGGCAGCCAGCATTGCTTCACCGAAGGCAAGTGTTGCCTGACAAACCTAATGGCCTTCTGTGATGGCATGACTACATCAGTGGGAAGGGGAAGAGGTACAGATGTCATCTAACTGGATTTCTGCAAAGCCTGTGACACGGTCTCCCCCAGCATCTTTCTAATTTGGAGACATATGGATTTGACAGGTAGACTATTCAGTGGATGAGTGGGCACATCCAGAGAGTAGAAATCAATTGTTCAATGTCCAGATGCAGTTCATGGTGATTGGTGTCCCTCAGGGGTCTGTATTGGGACCAGTACTCTAATCTTCATCAGTGACTTAGATGGTGGTATTGAGTACATCCTCATCAAATCTACAGATGACACCAAGCTGAGTAATGTGGTTGACATATCTGAGGGACAAAAGTCATCCAGAGGGACCTGGAAAAACTTGAGAAGTGGGTTCATTTGAAACTCATGTGATCCAAGAAAGCCAAGCACAAAGTCCTGCACCTGGGTTGAGGCTACCTCTGGTGTCAATACAGGCTGGGGGATGAAGGGATTGAGAGCAGCCCTGAAGACAAGGACTTGGGGGTACTGGGTGAAAGCTTGACGTGAGCCACCAATACATGTTTTCAGCCCAGAAAGCCAACTATATTCTGGTCTGCATCAAGAGAAGCATGGCCAGTGGGCTGAGGGAGGTGATTCTGCCCCCCCTACTCCTCTCTGGTGATACTCCACCTAGAGTACTGCATCCATCTCTGGAGCCCTCAGAACAGGAAAGACATGGACCCGTTAGAGTAGGTCCAGCAGAAGGCTACAAAAATCTGCTATGAAGAAAGGCTGAGAGAGTTGGGGCTGTTTAACCTGGGGAAGAGTAGGCTCTGAGGAGATCTTGTCACCTTTCAGCATTTGATTCTATGATTCTATGAAAAAGTACTTATTAACTAATATGAATTGTTCAACTAGTTTTTGTAGTTGTGTGCAATTTTGCATATTTAACTGAAGTGGTCAAGTTAACATTTATTTTCGTATGAAGCAAAGAAATACCCTTAAATTGTTGATTTTTAAAACATAAGGAAAAGTTTTTTGCCTGGAAAAGGAAAAAAAAAGAAAACCAAACCACAATCATACTAATAACATATATGTCAACTTCATGGCAATAACACAGAAAGCTGAAGGTTAAGAGGCCGGAGCAGCAGCGGAACTGTAGAACGTGAATTTAAATGGTTAGATATGCTTTCAGAAAAATTTACAATGAACCCCAAATATCCCCTGATTTACTCAGGAGAAAATGTGAGTAGCACCTGAGTAGCTATGGAAATAATGAACCTTAAAACATTGCAGTTGTAGATGAAGGAATGTGCTTTATGTTCATTTGCATGGTGAATAGAGGTGGTGACAGGGTTTGGGGAAGCCTATTGGATTGCCAGTGCCTAACTGACTTTCTACTACACTGTTATCAAAATATCAATTAACATTATGAATTCAATAGAACAAAACATCCTTAATTTTGTTCCTAGATCAGTGTGTGTGTATATGTGAATGGTTCATGTAGAATAATTTTATAAAATAGCACACCGTAGTGATGGCAACATGATAGATGAGGCCTTTCTTGTCTCGTCACAGGGATGGGGAAGAACAACTATGCCTGAATACTCATGTGACACAAGTTTAACCATGCACCTGAAATGTTGTAGTACAATATAGATGCATCCTTTTACAACATAATAATTTTCACACTGTGGTGCAAAAAGTGCTGTTTTGGGGACATTAGTGACAGATCTGCACAAATTTAACTGCATAAGTAAGTCTTAATTTTAACAAATGTTTTGACTGAAAATAAGTGAAATCGTAACTTGTCTTGATGGGAGTTTTTTTGGTATTTTTGTAAAGTTGTTATTTCAGCCCAAATGTAATTAAATTAAGTGCCCATTTAAAAAAACAAAGAAAAACAAACAAACAAACAAAAGATACAAAAATCAGTCCAAAGTACAGATTTTCTTCTTAGTAAATAAGGGAGGAAAAAAACTAAAACAAACAAACAAAAAAACCTTACTTCAATCTAAAAGATTTATTTCAGAATTATTTTTATTATTAAATCCCAGCCTTCCTAATTTTGGAAGTTAGTAAACTGAAACTTTGAAAGTTTTTACATTATTATCTTTTCAATCATTAAAATGACAGAACTACAACAATTTTACTCTTCTATTGTCTACAAGTACAGCCTTTCTCCTGTTCTATCCAAAGCCCTGATAAGTGCCACCTAGATATGTGTTCTTTCCCTTAACTGAAATTGCTCTTAGCTCAAGTACTTGCTATCATTTAACCTTCTCTTATTAACATGTGGATTAGAATTCCAGAAGCCAAGTCAAACCTGAAGCACGCTGGATCAAATTTTATTGTTCAAATTACCTCACACCTGAGGTAGTTCATTTTAGTACTGACATTTCTGCCACAAACAGCAGTAGATGGGAGGGATATACTTCAGATGATGCCTTAAATATGCTAAAATAGAACTGTTACTAGTTTTTGTTAGACTAGCAGATAGATGGACGTTGAAATTGTAGCCCAATGCCTAGGCAGTATTTATCAGATTGTTGCATGTGAGTGAGATTTCACTATCAGTAATAGAAACTTCACTAAGCATATTGAAATGGTCTCATTAAAAACTGACAATTTACCAAATTCGCAACATATACTACACTTAATTGGTGAAGAAGATTAACAGCTCAGAAGCTTCAAGCAAATACCTGATACCTTATTACATCTTTTACCCTTTAGCCATCTGTCTATTGTAGAGTCCTCATCAAAGATTGAGCATTAAAGTAGAACATCTTTTTCATATCCTATAGATGTTAACTAGAAAAAACCTACGTCAGAAGAAAGTAGAACACAATGAAGTATTTATTATTCTTTCATTAGTAACCACTGACACCAGAAGAGATGAAAGTTAAACAAAACAATCTGTCCCTTGAGCATGTTTTCAAGTTTACTGTTTTTTAATCAGTTCATTGAACATTTTCATTGTGATTTTTTTAAATAAAATTTGGAGAATGTTGCAATGTCTTTGACTGAACCTTTTGTCAGTAGTGCTTTAGAATTTTTAATTAATGAACGGTACTTTTATGTAGGGAATGAGGAAATCTAACACTAAATTAACTTACCACATTTATATTTTATTTCATACTGCATTGTATTCTCTTCAAACAACATACTTTCAGACTTCAGATACATTTCACATGGAGTGTTGTGGAATGCTGTATGTCTACTTACAGAAGTTAGACCTAAAGAGGATATATGTATTGTCATGTTGAATTTTGTTTCTTGTCAGATTATCAGTTCTTATTGACTGCTCAGCTGCATTCAGTTCTATAACTAAGTTCCTCCTTTAAACATTGGGTATAGCCTAGAATATATTATGTCCTTCTCTAAGAGCTGTGACTGTGAGCATTTTTGTGCTGAGCGGTTTCAGCCTTTACTGGTACTGAAGGAACAGCAGAAGTAACAAGACCACATTGTATTATTTCTTTTGATCTGTCCAAATTCCTGCTCTGTTCTGATATTCAAGAAACAAAATACATGTTTCACAAACCCTTTTTTGAATTCCTTAGGAAGTAATTTTCAAAGTGCTTGGGAAAAAAAATGATCTTTAATAAGTCCAAAGATCAAATAGTTTTGAAGTTCATTAAAAAGTTCTTACACTAAATTTCTTTATTTTACAGAATAAAAAAAACCCAAAAAAAACAACAACCCAACCCCTTAATCCAAACTTAGCATGATATTTGTATTTAATTTTCTAAAATTAATTAGGTTTGAAAGTTCTTAATTTAGTCTCCAAAGTTAAACAAAGGCTTATCATTTCAGCTCAGTGTACTGTTCCAGAAGAATCAGACAAGATAATCATTAAGCAAATTTGTATAATCTCTTAATCTACTGTCTTTACACATTATATCACCATTTCCAAGCTATGGCAAATGAATTGCAATAGTTAGGCTAATATAATATCAGATACAGGGAAAATACAAAATTCATTTGTATCATTTAAATAGAACATTTCCATAGCACTGCTCACACAGATGAAGTCATAGTCTTTATGAAATAAGGATTACTTGCCAGGGATGCCAATAATTAGTCTAGGTGATCATTAGTATTCCTAGAAGATGTCAAAACTAAAATTGAAACATACAAATATCAACAGTACTGAAATTTCTGGGAGAGGCCTACACCTCAGTTTGCTGTCACCTACTATATTCAGAGTATTTATTAGCAATGGTTAAAATCCAACTTTCTATCAATGGCAAATAACTGCATGAGGAGGACTTGTCATCTTCTGGTTTTAGTTCCAGTTTATGTCAACACATATGTTTTCATCTGAGTGCCATTTAGGATTTCCACATCCCAAGTTCACATTCTCTTCATTGAGCTAAGAGGTTTCTGTTTGGTTTTTTTAAAATATCATTTATTTCCTTGTTTTTACATGAAGACTTTTCAAAGGACTCATAACAGGAAACCAAACCAAAACAAAAAGCCTTTCCTTGTTTAATGAAATTGTTTTTGTATGCATTTCTAACAAGGATTATCAGCCCAATAACCCTTTAGGGGAATCATTAATTTAAATGGGACAGTGAAACGCACATCATTGCACTCGATCTAAGAGCCACCAAATCAAAATAATCTTGTCTTTGACAGTAGCCATCAGTGATTATCTTGCCAAACCCACTGCATATATATAGTGCAGTATACATACATTGCTGTGCTCATTTTGACTGGGATAGGGTTTATTTTCTTCATAGTAGCTAGTATGGGCTAAGTTTTGGATTTGTGCTGGAAACAGTGTTGATAATACAGGGATGTTGCAGTTATTGCTGAACAACACTGACATAGCATCAAGCCCTTTTCTTCTCCAGCATGTAGGCTGAGGGGCACAAGAAGTTGGAGGGGAAACAGCCAGGACTAACCAAAGGGATATTCCATACCATGGGACATCATGCTGAGTATATAAACTGGGGAAAGAAGAAGGAAGAGGGGGACATGTGGCATTATGGTGTTTGTCTTCCCAAGTAAACATTTCATGCAATGGAGCCCGGCTTTCCTGGGGATGGCTGAGCACCTGCCTGCCCATGGGAAGTGGTTAATTAAATCATTGTTTTGCTTTGCTTGCATGCGTGGCTTTTGCTTTACCTATTAAACTGCCTTTATCTCAACTCACGAGGTTTATCACTTTCTCTCTTCTGATTCTCTCTCCCATCCCACTGCAAGGCAGGGGAGTGAGCGAATGGCTGTGTTAGTTGCCACCTGGGGTTAAACCACAACTGCAGACATATATAAAGAAACACTGCTTTAAATATAGAAGTAAATAAACTACATGCATACACATCATTTTACTGCTACTGAGAATTAAATGAAGACAATTCATTCACATCCTCTACAGAAATCTTTTTCCTTTACTCTCCCATTCCTGCTTCCCCCTCACCACCACCACCACCACCCCCTCGGCCCCGAGCTAGTATTAGTCATTTTATATGCAAACTGCAAACACTGGTGCATAATTCAGCAGATACAGAGAGTCTAACAGTATGATCACTTGCAATCTGTAACGTTTATCTCACCAGCAACATGTATAAGCCTCTCCGACTGACAGGCACCCTAACCATAAGCCAAAAGAAACAGAATCTGATACTAACTGTGCCACAAAGAAGCTGCTCTTTCTACTAAATATGTAAGTCTTTAATGTGGCCTGCATGGTCTACTTTTTCTTCAGAAAGAAGGACAATAGCAGCAATCTTTTTTTTTTTTTTTTTTTTTTTTTTATGATAACTGCCAACAACCTGTAATCTTCCAACAGAAGGCAATTCTTCACACATAGTTAGCTATTCAGTATGAACTAGGGGGATGGATAGAAGGCTTATTTGCACTTCTGTTTCTGAAGACAGATAAAGGCTGATTTCAGCTGCAGCATGATTTTGAGACGAATCTGTGGCATTTCTAAAGAACTTTGTGGTTGGAAAATTGCAAAGGCTATTCAAGGACTTAGAAATTGCTGTAATTTGGAAGATTCAGGACAGATCCTCAAGAAATACAGAGACATGGACATACTGGAGAAAGTCCAATGAAGGGCTACAAACATGATTAAGGGATGGATTGTCTCCTGTTATGAAGAGCTGAGAGAGCTGAATCTGTTTAGCCTGGAGAAGAGAAGGCTCGGGTGCATCTTATCAGTGTATATACTAAAGTGTACACCAACATATATACCAGTGTATTTATCAATGTAAATACATGAAGGAAGGGTGCAAAGAGTATGGAGCCAGACTCTTTTCAGTGGTACCCAGTGACAGGACCAGAGGCAATGGGCACACACTGAAACACAGGAGGTTCCCTCTGAGCATCAGGAAACACTTTTTCGTTGTGACCATGACTGAGGACTGGCACAGGTTGCCCAGAGTGGTGGTGAAGTGTCCCTTGTCGGAGATACTGGAAAGCCATCTGGATAACAAGGCCCATCTCATACAACTCACTGTAGGCCATGCATTACCCATGTGTGTGGGGGGTGTGTGTGTCTGTGTGTGTGTGTGTGTGCGCGCGTGTGCATGCATGTGTGTGTGTGAGACAGTGGACTATTGGAAAACATTTTAATGAGAAAGTTGTTGCAACCAATTTTGTATTTCTCTAACTGTGGTTTCACTTCAACTATGTACTCCCATCTCTTTTGTAAAACTGATTTGACAGGATGCATTCTTAAAGAATCTCTTCTGATGATGACTGCTTTCTTCTCACCTTTTTATGATTTACAGGCAGGACCCCTAATGTTTTTTGGAACCTGATTCTTTTTCTCTAAAGCAGAATGTTTTACCCATTTTCTCCCACTATATAGAATTACCACTAGGAATTTGAAAACAGTAAGAAATCTGCTTATATTAGAAGAAATCTGTGTATAAATGAAGTTGCTCTTCTTTGCTTCCCATGCATCTAACGAAATATTATCATGATACTCAGTTAATAGGCTCTCCCCTCCCCCCTCCCCCTCAGTTATCATCTATGTATTCTCTGTTATTCAACTTTGCAGTTTATTTTCCTCATCTCCTACTATTCTTATCAACAATTCACACCACTAATCACTTAATGCTTTCATGCATCTATATTTATCCTTAGAGGATATTTACTAGTTCTCTTAGACATTAACTTAAAAATACAACAAATATGCAGATTGATCATCTATTTGTGTTTAAAATTAATATTTGGCTTTCAGTTTGTGTAAGTTCAGAACCTAAAGAAAAAGAAAATCAGTAAAACCCATTGCTGTCTGTAATCAGTGTTTGAGAAACTGACACTGGAAAAAGTACACAGCAAATGTGCAACTGTAAACATGTGACATGCCACTGTGTGATCTTTGGTTCTGAGTTTGTGAGGTGTTGATTAGCCTAACTGCTTAGTGACTAAGGTCTACTGGAATCAAGTGTACTCAGCTCTTGACAGATGACATTCAGCATCATGCTGTCTCAGGTCTTACACAACTCACAAACTTAAAAGGAAGAAAGTGTTCTTAACTCCACCATGTGCTGAAAGGAATCTAGGAATTAATGTGGCCCATAACGATGTTTACTTAAGTAAATTTCTGCTATACCTTGATTTCCTTTTTACATACAAGTCTAAAAGATATTAGAGATCAATCCTGCCTGCTGTGCCAGCCTCATCCACTGTGTAAGACACTACAATGTGGAAAGAAAAGCTACTCCTTCAATATCCACAACCTATACAAAAACAACGAGCTGAGGGCTTTTTTAGAGATTCTGTGTTTTTTGTTTAACCTAATCCCCAGAAAACTTATGTCAGTACAGCATCTTGCAGACCTAAAAGCTTAGTACATAAGTAAAATTTATTTCATAACTAAATGCAGAAGGGGAATTAAAACAAACAGTTATTCTTAGGTGTTAGTTTAAAAGTGCCTAGTACTGCAGCTTCTACCAGTTTCCACATTAATAATTTGACCTAATAATTTTACTTTTTCAAAGATACTCTACTGAAACAAATTCTCCTACCAGGTACAGGGGAGGACTGAAGTTTCACGTTATGATAGCTATTGGACTTTTACACAAGTCCAATTCTGGCAAGATACAACTCTGTATTCCAATAAGCAAGGCAGTATGTGATGTGTAGGGTAGTAGAGTACTGTGAACAAGCAGGTAGACGTTACTTTGCATAAAAAGGAATGAAATCTACATACTTAGTAACATTGAAGAGTCATATAGGTAGATTATGCAGACAAATCTCAAGTGACAGAGCTGTGGAAAAAGGCCCATTATTACCTTTTGTAAAACTAAGTCAGTCAGCTGTTGAACTACCTTTACAACAGCTTGAGGTGTACCATATAGCACTGCACCACAGTTTTCCCTGAAATAGATAATCTACAAGTGCTTCTGTATTGAAAGATTTTATTTTTATTCTGTATTTATTTAAGATCACCACCCACAGATATGGAATACAAAAATACAACTCGGATTTGATTGTATGGCACGGCTTCTTTTTCAAAGAAAGCAATTATAAATACTTTTGGAAGGATTGTTGGGTCTGTCTTTGTGTACTGTCAGAACAAAAAGCTTTTTCTTTTCTTTTCTTTTCTTTTCTTTTCTTTTCTTTTCTTTTCTTTTCTTTTCTTTTCTTTTCTTTTCTTTTCTTTTTTCTTTTCTTTTCTTTTCTTTTCTTTTCTTTTCTTTTCTTTTCTTTTCTTTTCTTTTCTTTTCTTTTCTCTTTTCTTTTCTTTTCTCTTCTTTTCTTTTCTTTTCTTTTCCCCAAAGGCTGTCTGATGCACATAGAATGCTGGAAAAAAAAATTATATGTACATTCAAGGTAATTTTTAAATGTCAGTTAAAAATATCCTAATGATACATAAAATATTAACAGATGCAGAAGCATCGTCTTGTAAGTGTTCAGGCTGGCAGAACTGTTCAGCTTTGCTTTGTGATTCACCCAGCTTTAAAGGCCACATACACACATGATCTGGTAAGAAAAAAGAAGCATGTCTATATTGATATATAATAGTTTTCCTCTGTCATAAATTTTTTTGGATGAAGGTATCAAAGCTTCGGATACAGGAGAATCAATATGGGCTGGGGGGCAGCGGTGGGGAAAGGTTGTTCCAGACACACACTGAGAGAATGGTGACAGTTTATGTTTGATAAAAGGACCAACAGCTTGTGAATGCCTGCCCTAAGGAAAAATGAGCAATACTAGAATAATAAGGTCCTGCTGAGGACACACACGGCAGGATGTCTGTTTAAAAAAGAAATACAGTTTTTGAGTTAGACTGCTTTCTAAGTATTGAGTAAGTGTGCCTTTAAAAATTGTCTAGATAAAGATATTTTTTTTTATTTTATTTCATGGAATAAATTACTCATAGGAAAAAAAGACAAAGATGTCCTTCACATAGACTAAATCCCAGTTTCTCTTCTGCCAAACCACTAGAGCAGAAAACTTTGATTTCTGGAAGTTAATTATTCTCTGTGTACTAAGAAAAGACTTAATGCCCTTTCTTTTGGGTGTGTTTCTCAGCCTGTAGTATGGTATTAGCAGGTAAAAGGAAGCTACTTTGCACGAATGTTTATCAGAACAAACCACTTCAAGCTTAAAAAAACCTTTCTCTATCCTTATAGTTTTCACTCTCTTTTGTCAAAATGACTATTGTATATGTTCTGGCATTTGTCATTTATTATGGATATTGCTGTAGCAATACACAGGATTCTGAAAGAAAACTAAGGCTCAGTGCCATTGCCTTAACACAGACACCATTAAGACATGTTGGTATATCTAAAATATCAGCATGGAATTGGCCAATTTCACCCAGATCTTGTCACAACCACATCCTTTTGGAAGCCAAGAGGAGTACTCTAGGGCAGGGGTCCTCAAACTACGGCCCGTGGGCCAGATACAGCCCACCAGGGTCTTCAAGCCGGCCCTCGGTATTTACAGACCCCCCACCGCCGCCCGCCCCGCCCCGCCCCCCCCCCAGCCCCCCACCCCCCCCCACCGCCGCGGGTTGGGGAGGGAAACCAAGCAGCCGCAGATGGCTGCCTGCCACTTCATCTGCACGCCAGTCCCCTGTTTAAAAAGTCTGAGGACCCCTGCTCTAGGGAGTCTCAAGTGACTTTTGCTCAGGCAGCTGAAGCTTGCTCAAGTGACAGGAGATACTGGAAGGAAGAGGTTGGAAGTGACTTTCAAATTGCAAAGCAGACCAGCAGCAGTCTTGAATCACTTCAAATATAGGTTTCTTGATCCTTCAGAAAGCAGTCTATTTTCTAGCAATCCCTTCCTATCTTTATATGTATCAGCAATATTAATTCAAAACAACAAAAAAAAAGTATGAATTTATATGTTACTTTGCAGCTGTTTCATCTTTTTCATTAAGAGATACAATTGATTGAAAATATATTGGTGAATTACATTACCTTCCTCTAAGGATCTTGCTGCCTGTACTCCTTATTTGTTTAATAAGTATGTTTTAAAAAAACTCAACAAATGTCACACATACATTAAAGATCATAATTGTAAGAAAAGCCACATTTAACTTAATCAAGGAGTTAAAAATATATGTTAGCTGCACAAATGTGCCATCATTAGAAAACTACTGACATGTCCAGTTTTACTACAATGGAACATCAACTGATATCAAAATGAATGCTTTCTTTTGCTACTGTCTTGTTTCAATTTTTATTACTCTGTCACTATGGTTGTTATATAGAAAGCAGGCAAGCTGTGATAGAATAAACCATTTTACTAGAGCTAAATATAAACATATCTATATTGTCTAAAGTAGCTCAGTCAATGCTTAAAATACTGCCTTAAGCTCAAGAATGGCTTTGGTTGGCAGAAAGTCTTTTTAAGGAATGTAATTAACAATTAAAAAGATTATGTCATTGATACACAGTAAAGATATATCTATGACATACCTTTCTGACTATAAATAAAAGAATGCAGTACAAGCTACTTACTCAGATGAACAAAGCATTGAGAAATGGTTGTCCTTCCAGTAATAAGCTAATTCCCAGGTGATTAAAAATGGCATTGTTCCTTTAGCTTTTTAACAATTGATTGAACAGTATAAAATAGATTAAAAAGTATCATATTGGGGAAGATAAATGATATGAACAATAAAAATTAGTCTATTTTTTAAGGACAGCCTCACAGTTTCTAGAATAAAGCATATGCAAAGAACAAAAAAAAAAAAGAGTTGTGGAGATTCAAGGAATACTACAATACGTATTCTCCAGGTATACAAATTACTGTTAAAAATCAGTTGCACTGCATAGATTAGTATCAGGAAATGTGGCCTTGTCACCAGAGCTAAACCATGAGTTCAGAGTTGGCTGCTGTAGCATTCAGCAGATGCAACTGAGAAATTCACACAGCTGTTACTTGGGAGACATGCAGTTATCTGTAACAGCTGTAAAGCACGCAGGTAAATTGGATTTTTAAATGGGTAAATGCTTATTAAGATATAGATTAGCTTACATGTGACATATTAATGTAGTAGTTTGATTTATAGCCTATTTATCATGGTTTCAGTCAATACAGAGGAACTCTTGTGCTAAAGACTTCTAAATAAAGACAGCTGTATTATTTTTATTAGTTAGGGAAGTCAATTTATTTGTCAGTCCATTTAGATTTTATAAATACATGGCATATATTTCTGATATGTTTATGGTTAACTGACTTGAGAGCCTATATCTATTTTCCAAAATGATGTTAATTACTTAAGAACTTACAATACATGTTCAATACATTCAGTGGCATACTTTCAGAGATACTTTTTTTAAATTGGATAGCATACTCTCTTGATGTCTTGTTTGGGTTTTTCTTCCAAATTTCCCTACTTCATTACATATCTTTTGGCTTTCATTGTTCCTTTTTTCCTTATCTTTTTGTTCCTTTTTTTCATTAGCTGTTCATATTCATCTTATCTGCTTGTACTTCACTTATCTCTGTTCTTGGAGCTGTTGGACCTCAGAAAGCTTGCTATTAAAGCAATTACTGCGGCAGCAGTTTGAATTTTTCCAATGACTTTTCTGGGTCCTAGAAAGCCAGGTGGAAACACGAATTTCCATGATGTGACAGTTTCCTTTTTTTTGTTCTACTATGTTCTACAAAAATGCATTACTTTCTTTAGATAGCTTGTTCCTTCTACGACTCAGATCAAAGAACAATTGTAAAGCCTTTTTGTGTAAAGCCTGTTTTATAAAATGAGCTATGATTGCTCCTGAGTTATAATGTTCCTCATCTGAAAGAGACTAGAATGACACAATAGAGAAAAATGAATGTCTGTCTAGAACAGATCATTCCTTTCCCATTAAAGATGTAAAAGGCAAGAATTCACAGACTAGCAAACATACAATGGAAAGAATTCTCCATACACTTGAGGTAAAGCAGTTTTATGAAGGATCCTGCCACACTGCTCATTCTGTCACTTTTTATATAAGGTCATGCTTCACCAAAGTATCAGCTTTAATGATTTTCATTTTTTAAAAAATGATATATATTTAACATTTTCTGATATGATTTAATGATATTATCTTTGGAGTATTAAGATCTGCTGGTATTCTGAGATGTAGATGTAATCTGAGGTTTAAGTTGTGGTTTGTTTGGGTTTTTTCCCCTGAAATAATCAATAAAGAAATCTTTCAATGCACAAAGAAAAAGTAATATAATAGGAAATAGCAGCTTGAGAAGTTTTTTTAATATTCATTTTTAGAGGATTTCAATCTAAGATATTATTTACATAAGTCTTCTTGAAATACTGTTTTGACGTTTGAACAAGAAACAATTCAACCTTTCATGTTCTCCACAGTTAACATTATTTCTGAGCAAGAGCAAGAATAGTCATTGAATTACAGCCTTTCCTATAAATAGATATTTATAATGATACTAAAAAACTGTGCAAAAAATTAAGAAAAAATAATTACATGTGGGTTTAAAAAATAATAAGATGTGTTCCAACAACAAAACATTATCTGTTATATATATATATATATATATGTGTGTGTGTGTGTGTGTGTGTGTGTGTTCTAGTCCACATCTGTAAAGAATTCACGGACTGTTTTTTTTTTAGTATGACTCTGATCCTACAAATGCCTGTAGATCTAAGCAGCTTTATTCATATGAGTCCCCACTGATTTCAAATTACCCACAGATTAAATATTTACCAGATCAAGAACTTAATACAAATTTATCTTTCCCATCTATACCAAGTGATATTAATGTAGGAATATTAGTATTTTATTGCAAATAATCTAAAGAAAAATTTAATTTTTATTCTTGATTTAGATGCTCTAGTAAAAGAAGTAAATTATAATTTAAACTTAGTAATATTATTAACACTAGTTAACTTTCAAATAAATATTCACTCATATTAGGATATTGCTACATTTGCTAGATTAGTTTGTTTAATTATCATTGTATGAGACTATAAAAGAAATCCATTACCTTTTGTCTCTTTATTGTTTTTTTTTTAAATGAAATCTCTTGAAGCAGAAGTATGTCAGTCACTTTATGAAGATGAGGTCACAAACCTAGAAAAACATGCAGTGGCTTACATTGGTGTAAGTTTTGCATATACAATATTCAGCTCCCTGTATCAACAACAGTCAATACATGGACAACCAGAAAGCCATAACCACTTCTATTTAGTAAATGCTTTTGGGCTGTAGATTCTGAATTTCACAATATAAATCAGGAGCAACATAGGATGTGGTAGTGGGATGATACATCTTCTGAGGCATTTCACATTAAAGTCTGATGTATTCCTTCTTTTGAGCACAAAAGGCTGTCCCATCTATTCCAGACAGGCTGAATTTTATCAGGCTACAGCAAAGTAAGAGACTAAAGTGCATAGGTATCTAAAACAACCATATGTCAAGATTGAACACAGTCGTCTTAAGGAGCAGATAGAAAACAATCTTCTATTAAGTTAACCGAGGCGGGTTTTTTTACATTTTTTTTTACCTTAGAAGTGAATAGCTTACAAGGCTGGTTTTCTTTAAAACTTTTGCTAGAGCAATGTTGACCATCATAACTGTTTCTCTAAGATTTTGATGTAATTTTATTCACCAAGTCTGATTTTTTCTGACTATAGTTCTTGAGTTATTACACAGCATTTGTAAAATCATGACTGTGGCAGCCTATTCAAAATCTGTAAATCAAAAGGTGAGCACTAGGTTGTTCGTCAAATTCTCAAGTATAACACAATGAAGAGAAATTTATTCTGAAAAGCTGTATTTTTCCTTTAATATCGCATTGTTGATAATTATTGATTATACATAAATGGTTACCATTCTAATACAGATACTGTGATCTTATAATTTGCAATGGCTTTATAAAATGTGTATTGTCCTTATGATTCTTATTCCCAGTAAGTCCAGCCTCACTTCCAGCAGTTTGCACAGCTGTTCCTAGACTCCTATCCCTCTAAACTCTCCTCCCTATATATCTTTCTTTTTTCCCCCTAGAAAAGTTATTTAAAACTTCAGTAACCTGCTTTTCACTCAGAGCAAAAGCAGTAACATTTATTCTTACATATACTCTAAGCACCACCACCCCCCACCAAAAAAAAAAAAAAAGTTATTTTCTGTGACATTGTGAGATCAGTTCTCCTTTTCTTCTTTACATGATGATTAAGTCTTTCTTTTCATAAATCAAATTTTCCAACTAGGCATCCTTTTCACTTTCCAACATCTTTCTCTGTATCTTATAGTAAGCAGGCAATTTCCGTATCTCTGTACTGCCATTCCTCACTAGTCTCTTGCTACATTCACTACTTTCATCATATTTACATTAGATTTTAAGCAACTTACTATCAAAGCCGTTATCCTCTAAAAATAACTGCCTGGAGGGATTATTGATCCCAGCTGGATGTTTTAACTATTAAAGTTCAGAAAATAATAATTGAAAACAAACTATCTTTCTTTCTGCTCATGCAGTGATATCATGTATGATTTGGGCTGATCTCTACTCTCCAGTGGATGTGCTCTGCTGTCATATTCTGGCTAGTAACTTCCCTAATTTTAATGACAATCTTCTTGATCTTACCTAATTATTTCACAGTAATAGACAAATACTTTTCTGGACAATCCTCAGATGACTGTAGTTATATAAGCATTCCTTTAATTAATGATTATATAATCATACAGTTAATTAGTTAATTAATTATCAGAAGCCAGATCTCAAGCCTGGTAATGAAAAGCTGAAATTTTGCATTATTTCAATGATCATACAGTAAAATCTCGATGTACAGTGAACTTGCAAGCTTCAGAAGGGACAATGGGAAAATAAGACTGTAGAAATAAGGATGTATCAGCACACAAAAGTCAAAGAGATGGGAAGCACATGGTTCAGGAAATGTTCTTTCATCAGAAAGTTTCCAAACTCACCGAAGTTCTGATAAATGCTATTCCGGGGCTGAAGTGCTCTTTAAAGGGTGTAGAAATTTCTTCTCATCATTATTCAGCTTTTTTCCCAAACTTAAATTTCTGGACTGAGCATTTTAAAGGTTTACTATATGTTATACTGGAAGCTGTGTGTGACCTTATAAACAGTAATAATTTTATATATTTGCACTTAACGCTGTCATATTATTTTTACTATAATTGCTCCTGGTTTATGTGGTATGTTGCACAGGGAAAGTAGTTGTTTATTAAACCTGCTTCCATTATAATGGATAGTAAATTACACAAAAGTGCACTATTTTTGAGTTGAAAAGCATCCCATGCCAATGGGTAATTCAGTCATGGGACTGAATATGCCCCTCAATTTGTCAGTGGGCAGATTGACTAATTTGCCTGTGAATGACTAATTGGGCTAGTAATTCAAATGGCAAAATTTATGAATGAATGGATAATCAATGATACTTTAATCTCTTTTACCAGTTTGTCTTTCTGTTTGCCAGTTCACCATTTATGTGGTTTGATTTACAGGCAACAAAGTTCAGGACCACTAAAGGCTGAAATATTTTTTTTTTTTGAAAGTATAAATATGTTTAGCTTTATAGGAAAAAACCACTCATTGATGTTGTCCTTTGTTCAAAAAAAGAAAAGAAGTCTAAATATCTAAGTTATTATGCTGTCATCATCATCATCGTGAAAATTGCAAGCACTTTTTTCACATCTTTAGTAAAAGGCACAGTCTGTCTGCTCTGCTCTTTTGTGTTATTTAAATATGGCTTTTCCATCTTCTTCATGGATATTTTGAAAGAATAGAATTAGTTCTGTATGCTAATAATCCTGCATCTACCATTTCTTATGCTGTGAGAAAGTGCAAGCAATATCACCTAACTTTAATCTCAGGTGCCCTGATTTAGATTGACAGTGTAATCGTAGTGATTTGGTATAAGAGCATGCCTGCATACAGATGAATTTATATATTCATCCACTTACCTCTTTCTTTCATAGTAGAAGAAGAATTACATTAGGTTTACATTTGCAGAAGTAATTTTCAGTATGATACCCTAAAAATGAAGATGAAAGATGAAGAGCTGTGTCTGTGGTGAATGCTGCTCTTTTTTGAAGTTTAAATAAGCACTGCAAAAAATCTCTGTGAATTGTTTTCACAGACACAAGTATTTCAGTGCAAATGAAATCCAGCTGGCATTGAGGTAAAACTCTGTGAAGAAATGCTTTTCTTAGGGTGATGCTACGGTGCTATCAATGAATGGGCCTGGGAGTAGGAAAAGCAAATAAACTTTGAGAAAAAGGAAAAGAACTGTAGCACAAACTCTCTAAGAAATTAAATCATAACATCTGCTGTGATGGGACAAGTTAACAAACTTTTATGAACTTTATGAAAAATTTTATTAAGCCTCCAAGACATGCCATGAAACACCAGGGTAAAAGTTATGTTAGATATACTGAAATTTGTAAAGATTTATTACACTAGTTTGGTTGGGCATCAACAATGTGGTTAAGTTTTTTTCATTGTTACAGGTTTTCCTAAACAAGAGAAAAACCCAAACAAAAAAATTCCTGCCTTTTATGCACATGCTCCAGAGGAAAGCATTCTGAATTTGATTTTGACTAATCTTATTTTGAAGCTCTTTCTTCTTAAAAGAAAAGAGCAATTAATTTGAAGTTACAAATACAGTGTCTCTCTTGGTGCAGCAGTACAGCACAGAAAAAGTGAACCTCTGTGTTTCTGTGCTAAATGCACTATATATGCATCAGCTGTGAATTGTGAATGTTCACTTTCCATTGTACAGCATAAAAAAGGCACCAACGGCACTTTCCCGTGGTCATCTTCTTCCACATAACTGTTAAATGCTAAGGGTAATTAGGGCCATGGAAGTTCTCTCTTAGTTATACTTCTTTCTCTGTTCCATTTTATTTTGTGTTGTCGTCATCCCCAGTCTTGTAGGCAAACCTTGTTCTTCAGAGATGTCTATGCTTTGGAGTATTTTCACTTACATAATTAGAGCTAAAAAAGTGCAGCCATAAGCTCTCTGAAATCACAGGCCAGTGCATAAATGTGCTGTATAGGCACATTTACTCACACAAACCTCAATCCTGCAGTATATTTGCAGTGGGAAACTTGCTTTTTGTATTGTAAGTAGAAGTAAAGCAAGATGATTAATTTTGGGGTTTTCATGTTAAAAACATTTTATACCTTTGAAAAGTTTGGATTTATTCCTTTACACAAACTTTCTTCCCATGTGGGTTTGTTCACATCATAATAGTAAATTACGGAAGTAATTTGCACACAATTCTTTCAATTTCTTGGTAAGAGAGCTGTAAAGTAGACAATAGGAGAGGTTATAGCATGAATGATGTAGTTTGATATCCAGGGTTCTGCAGAAGTCAGAAAATACTCTCCAAATGAAGTGCCTTCAGGACTATGCCCTTGATAGTTTCCTTCACAGTGTGTGCAAGGTAGCTCTGCACTTCAGTTAATTTATCTATAGATAAAGCATGACATATTGATAAACCTTATAAGGTTACATTCTGGTTTATCAATATGTCATGCTTACAGAGCAACACAAGCCTGGACATCTTAAGGACCTCACAGAAAATGAATGGTCGTCGTTGGACCCTATGATGCATGCAGCTCTCTTTGATGAATGATTAAGAAGCTATTTGTTCTCTGTTGCTCACTTCAATTGTTGAAAATCAGGTTTTTCTTCTTACCATAAGTGCAGACATGACAAAGGGCTTAAAGAAGATAACATGCTGCTTCTTTGTATTTTGCACGACTGAGAGGAGCAAAGTAGCTGTAGCACTGAGTAAGACAAAATCTGAGTTTAAATTAATTTATCAGAAGACAATCATATGTGACTGCAGGTTGTATATCTCTGCCAGTCAGGCAGATCCCCTTATCCTGGTGAAAAATACAGATAGTGTAAAAGTAAAGTGGAAAATGGGAAACTGGAAGGCAATTTCAATGTACAAGGTAGTTTCAGGAATGAGAAATCATTTGGTCCTGCAGGACTCCAGACAGCTCTCATCAGGAATTTTTCCTGCAACATACTGAGCTCCAAAACTCATGGCACTTAGCTTAACTTGTAAAACCACTATATCTGGTGCTTTCTCAAAAAAAACTTTCCTATAGAAAAAAGTATGTTTCTGTTGAATGCAATAAATATTTCCTGCTACTTTTATTACCAAAAAAAACCCCAAACAAAGAAAGAAACAAAAAACCTCAAAAAAACCCCACCACCACCACAAAAAAAATTGAAACCCCAAACTCTACTAGCAAAATTAACATATAGATCATAATTTATGGATTCCTGATATTTAGGAACAATAGAAAAGAGAATGTTTTCTTCTGATTTAGGAACTATTGAGTTTGGGGTTTTTTAGGGACTTGGGGTGTTTTTGTTTGTTTGTTTGTTTGTTTTTTAATCTTATGGTAAAACTATATAATTTATATTTATACATTATATCAGAAATAATTTAATGATTATTTTTTTTTTAATTCTAGAAAGTGCCAGAATAAACAACACATAAGGGATCAGGACAGGTTTTCCATTTTTGTATAATCTATAAGGCCTTCAATGTACCTATGTTTGAAAAGGTATGGATGAAAAGGTTTTGTTGTGCTATCCTTTAGTGTTGTTAAAGATGTCATCTGATAGTAATTTCCATCAATAAGCCTTTTTATGCAGTGAGATTGGTTAATAGACTCTTAATCCTTACAGAAGATGCTTACAATAATTTCTACTACTATTTTATTAACAAGCTTATTATTTTTGAGTATTGGTTGGAAATTAACCTGGTTTACGGATTATCCTTATGTCTGACCAGAACTTCCTTAACATGTCCATCAGAGTCATAAAGTGCTTCTAAGACATGTGTGCCACTTAAGTGTTGAAGAGATGCAAAGTTTGAGGCCAACGCCATGTGCTGTAAGTCTGTTACTTGGATCCCTTGGATTCTATTTTATTGAATAATAAGAATTAAAATTGCTGATGCTTCTGTGATTCAAGGACCACTTACATGCGAGAACACTCCATCAAATTTTAAACTGTCCTTAATAACTCCCTTTTTGTTATTAAGAAACTCTTCTAAACACAGATGACATTTATGTTCCTTTGGTTTCTGATTTATAGTTTTTTCAAAGGTATATGGAAAGATTACTTGTATTCAATTGTAAACTTATCTTGATCAATCTGATTTATCTGGAAAAAAAGTCAATCACATTGCAATATGCAGCATAACATGCATCATTAATAATGATTTATTAATTGCTATAGATTTTAATCTCTGTCTTATTAATTGCTATAGATTTTAATCTCTGTCACTCTTACAGCTATTGGAGTAAAATAACTTGGTATGATTATAGTCTAAAAGAACTTGGTAAGATTTTAGTTTAAAAAAAACTTTGTATAATTATAGTCTATAAGTAGGTTGCCCAACACTGCAATTCTTTCATTTGAAGTCATAGTCAGTATCCAACAATTGGAAGTTTATCTCCAGGTAAGTTTAGAAAAATTCAGGTTTGCTTTATAGGTCCTCAGAGCTCTGATGCAGAAAACCTTCATTTTCTGTCTGTTGTAATTTGGGATTATTTTGAAAAATTTCAGATGTTGCAACACATATGAAAAGTCACCAAAATCAAAATGTTTTGTTAGTGTTTGCTGAATAGGCATGAATAAGTGTCTTTCACATTTGTAGTCTTACTCTAAGCATTGAAATTCTCAGTGCTAGACTGCCATTCAGGGCCTCCCACCTCTCTGAGGATTGCCTATAGGATACTGTTCTAGTGTTTATGGGACATTATTATACTGTTGACAAATTTCAAAATCGTTAGTGAATGCAGCTGTTTTGTCAAGACAACAGCACTGACATGCTACGCACCAAGTTTTCTGCTGATAAGTAGAGGTAAGTTCACTGAATTAGCACTATCATCATCACAGAAATACACATCTTTAAGGAAGATTCCAAATCATGATTTTCTGAAATGATTGATTATAAGGAATAGGACAGCTCTAATTCTTTCAAACATTTAGCAATTGCAGAATGTTAGCCTTGTTAGCCTCCTTTTGCAGCAGTTACTCTGATTTATTAAACTTCAGGTTCACATATACTATTTCAACACTAGAACTACATTCTGTGAGTTTTAATTTGAGATGTATGTAGCTACCCAAAGAGACAAAAAAAAAAAACCCAACACCCAAAAAACAAACAAACAAAAAACACCACAAAAAATACACCAATAAAAAAACCCCACCCCAAACAAAAGCCCAATCCAAAACTTTTCATTAACCCCTTATAATCCGTTTCTCTGTCCTTTAAAATGGTCAAAGTACAGATGTTATTGAGGTGTCTTATTTTTGAGAGTATAGAGGATTTTACATCTGTGCTTGCTTTCCATTGCCCACCATTTCCAGGATTCTCTGTAGTTGGCTTTACCACTTATACGAGGCCAAAGTCTCTATTTGTATTTCTTCGCCCTTTCAGGAAAGGGCTTATTCATCCTTTCTCCACATGACTCCATTTAAAACCTTCCTTATTTACCCAAGAATGTTATCTCTTTTACAACAGTCTAAATGCTTACAATATATTAAATTCTATTGGAAGACTATTGGAAGAGATGGAGTGTTGTTATTACAGAGGAATTCATTGCTGTCACTGATGTTTTGATCTGCAGATAGCTGCACAGGTACTTAAGTTATGACGAGCAGCTGATAAGGAATGCATGTTTCCCATAACATCTTTAGATTTTATCAAATATTCTAAGACTAAAACTAGGGAAAATCGTGATGGCTGGTAAAGGTAGAGCTATTATCCCCTCCCCACTGCCATTTTATTAATGAGCCCTAGTTATTTTGCTTAAAAGCTGATAAGCTTGAGAACAGTGCAAAGTCCCTATGTAGTCAATTAAGAGAATCAGCTTCTTCAGCTGTCACAAGAGGTTATTTGATATGTTTCATAGAATCATAGAATCATTTAGGTTGGAAAAGACCCTTAAGATCATGGAGTCTAACCATAAACCTAACACTGCCTAACATAACTAAACCAGGTCTCTAAGTGCCACATCTACATGTCTTTTAAACGCCTCATGGAATGGTGACTCCACCACTTCCATGGAAAGACTGTTCAAATGCTTGACAAAAGGAACTATCAAGAGATGCTTCTTTATCAAGAATAGACACCTTTGGTAACAGCACAAATATTTCTTTTTTATTGCATCACTTCAGATTTTTAGAAGATCATAAAGAGACTTACCTCAAAATATTTTGAAGTGAACTTTTGGAAGTGAATTTTTGGCCATTTCTATATTTTTTTTAATTTTGCATACAGTTAGGTACCATTTGTATCATGACTAGATCATTATGGGTTACAGCTATATTGTAATACAGCCATCAGCTCTAAAACTCTCCCCGTTACCATATCAGTCTCTTCTAAAACCATTATATTTTGGTCAACTTGATCATTAGGAACACAGTTGCCAATGAACCTGATAAAGCAAATATCTTTCTGGTTTGATTTCTGAATTACAAGAAAGTAACAATAATCTCATCAACTCTGAATTTCACTCAAGGAGCTATTACCCTTTCTTGGAGAGTCTATTTAATTTGTCACAACTGTAAAACAATTTCCTAGTTTTCTCAGAAATATTCCTGTGATTATGAACTCTTATCTTCCATTGCCTAATTATGAATAGTTGAACTTGTGAATTTACTTTATCTCAGAATGACTAGAAAGAGTCCTTAGATCATGATCGGTTCTCAAACAAAGTGAATAAATATGAAAGAAATCAATTTATTTAGGGACTTATTATTGTTGGTATTCCATATAGCAAATTCATAACCAAAATCTCATGTGCTGTGGTAATACTGACATTTCATTCTAAGTTGACTGTGAAAGATTGTCTAGTCTGGTGCTTAACTCCTGCAGAGATGAGGCATAAGTATGTAATAGCCTGAAAACATTGACTAGTTTTCAGAACTAGTATTAGCACAAAAGCGTCTGGTGTCACATCTAGTCAGACAAAAAGCCTTAGCATCATATTTGTGGGACAGAGGTGTGCTGTGCACAGACATCCTTGGAGTATGAAGGCAGCTCAGTGGTTTGGTACAGTTGGGTACATTCCTGATGATCTACTGGATCTCTGTTGTTTGGAAGAATTTACTGTTTTAAAATAAATCATGAGAAAAACCTATAATCCAGTGGCATCAGTATTTATCTTGCTTTCAAATCTAATTGGATTGTAATTGGAATGATGTTACCGAAGTTGACAACTTCCTTACAGAGACTATAAAAACAAATTAGGTTGTTTTTTGGGGTTTTTGTTTGTTTGTTTGTTTTATTTTTGTGCGTTATTCTATATTGTCATTGTCCTGGTTAGTGGTTTTACTACTGTTGATAATTTCCTGCTTTCCCATTTCTTTGATAAGTACTGAAAAATATATTAAAACAAACTCTGTAGTACCTTGAAAAACATTATCTTCTCCACAATGAAAACAGAAGTTTAGTGATTTCCAGGTTCATTGGATTTCTTTGGAAGTTAGAGAATACAGATTACATCCTTAGTCAAAAATAAACTGCAACTAAATGTTTGCAAATGAAGAAACAATGTATGGCATCAGTAACATATGATATTCTCAAAACATGACTAGTGAAAACCAAGCTAAGATGTGTGAAATAATAACTTTGTGTTTCAAGTACAAAAAGTAGATTAACTTGAGTTATTAAAATACTTCAGAAAGGCTGAAAATTTTAAATAGCTGTTGTTACATTCCAGATTCATATGATAGCAGTCAGTTTGGTTATGAAAATCAAATTAATTTATTACATTCTTGAATCTAGTTTCCCTTTTCCTAATCAGCCTTGCTTTAGGTGATTCCATTTTTAATGAGTTGAAAAGATGAACCTTGTACACACAACTTTGAACTTACCTCAGTATTCAGTAACTTCTTAATAATAATGATGTATCATAATTAAACTCAGACATATTACTCTCTGTGAAAAAGTTACCTGCTAAGATGTGCTCTGAGATTTCTCAGTGTAAGATAAATAAATACAATGACCTATATTTCATCTACTGAAAAGGATGGATATTCTTTTCTTTTCAGCCTCATAACTTTTATTTCTTTTCTTTTCAGCCTCATAACTTTTATTTCTCTCTTGCACAGATAACCAGTAGTCTGATCAAAACTTAACGACTATCTTATGACTATCAACCCACTTTTGGATTCATAGGAGTTACCTGAATATATATTCTTCAGGAATGAGTAGGGCATTTTTGGTGATTCCACCCCATTGCCCAGAAGACCTAAATGATGCTGATTGTCTCAAATAAATGCATAATAGTGAAACTGAACTTTTAATTATTATTTCACTTTAACCTCCATACCATGCCCCCAAATAATGATAATTTATTTCCTAAAAAATATATAATACAAAATGGTACTATCCCCAGTATCTAAAAGTATATCTCTCAAGCCAGAAATGTACTCACTTGAAAAAAGCAGTTTGTCCAAAGGTTTTCACAATCACAAAATCCAAAATCTACTTCTGTATTGTAACAATACTACATCTTATATGTAATGTTATTTAAATTTTAAATTTAGACAGGTAAGATTTTGCTTTGTTTTGAGTTTTTTCTTTTCTTTCTTACTTTTTTTGGTTTTTTTTGTTTTTTGCGGGGTTTTTTTGGTTTTTTTTTAGATTTAAGAGTGTTTTGTTATCAGTATGGTAGCAGTGGAAAGGTCACTTTGAAATACTAGCCTAAAAGAAACAAAGATGACTGAAATTACTTCTGCCTTTAATCATTCCCTGTGTGCTAAATGATTTGGATACAATGCACTTCATTGATTAAAACCACATTTTGTGTAGGTATTATATACCATAACTTTCTAAGATTCATTGGCCATTTTAAATTCAGACAGTCTGCAAATTTCCCCAGCACTGAGGAAAATTAACATAAAGGAGAAAAAAAATAAATAGCTGAACATTGAATTATTCTTCATGGTATTCAAAGTACAAAACAATATTGGCAAACCCACAAACCTTTCAGATAAAAATACCTTGGTTTTGGGAAAGGATAGGCTGAAAAATGTAATTAAGTAGTTATGTATTCATTAATAAAAATTCTCTTCCAAGATCACTGATTTTAACATGTCCAGAGAACCAACAATGAACAAAGGAAATATTGAACTAAAAGCAGCGTATTTCAGAAGCGTTCCCAAATGCTTCATATGAGATTCAATGAGGGTTAGATTTTATGCTCCTCTAAAAGCAGATTTCTTTTTGACAAATTTTTGGATGGAATTCTGCTTGTTCATAATAAGATTTGTACCTGAAAGATCTTTTTTAAGAATGAATTTTCACACTGATAACCTATAAAACAAGAACATCAATTTGACTATTAGTAATAGAAGAGCCTGCTATTGAAAGTTAGATTTGACAGCAAATCATAGATATAAATCTTGTCTTTACAACCACTCTATTTCATTCCCAAAACGACAAGTCTTCCAGCTTAACTTCTACATCACACCACTAAGCAGATGGTCTTGCTTATCTGAAGTGTTCCTTCCTCTTTTCTGTACTGTTTTCCAATGATACTTGGCTAAATAAACATGGCACTTACCATTAGGGTAGGAGAGATATTTTCAGTGACATTTCCTCTAATAAATGAAGTCTATGTTTCTGTCATTATCTGCAAATAAGAGTCTGAATGCCTCAAAATATTTAAAAACATAGAGACATATCTACTTTCCTTGCAAATGAGTCAGGAACTCTCTGGTGCTTATATTTGTTGCTCACAATGCTATGTTTTTATGTCTTTTTCATTTCATGAATTCCTCTGCTGCCTATGGATGGCACTTCAAGACAGTTGCAAAAATATTGATTACATTGCCAGTGTTCTACTCTTATCACACAATGTTGTCAGTAAACAAATGTTGTATCATCTCTAATATCTGAGAGACAATAAAGCTTGGTGCAAAGCAAATGAGGCAGATAGCAGCTTATTTAAAGTTTAAGTATCTTTACAATACCATTCCATATTGTACTGCTTATAAATGTGAGCTAGAAGACTGAAAGGGTCAGTAGGCATGTCTTACTGTTGGATGGCAATTTAGCAATATGAACCATGGAACACCTTTCAGTTAATCTTGCAGTTAATAAATTGGTAGATGAGACATGGCTGAGAACCTGTTACACATTGACAAATCAATTATGGAAAAGAGTGATCAATTCCTTAAAAACCTTAATATTTACATGTATGAAAAAAAAATCAATATAAAATTTCTGTACAAGACAATAAAACACCCTTGGAGTTTCTAGGAATTGTAAACATTTTCTTTCTAACAGAAAATACTCAGCATGGTTTTACATCATCTTTGGCAGAAAATGAAAGATAACAGATCAATGAACTGAAAGTGAAGGCTGATCTTGCTATGGAGAGTATTCAGTTAGTCATGTGCAAACAAAAAAAACACTCCTGATTTGAATATACCAATAATTTTGACCTAATTTCCCAGAGTTTAAAGCAAACATACAGATGCAAACAGAAAGAAACTTTAGTTGATAATAAAAAATATTTTCATAATGGCATATTTCATACTCAAAAGATATAATTCTGAAAAAGAATTAGTATCAATATTTAATATTCTGTTAAGATGGGAGGAATACATGACGAAAGCATAACAGATAGCTAGTAAATGTTTAAGACAGCACCAAATGAAAGAAATAGAGAGTAAGAAATTTTCTTAACTGTGACAGAACTAACTGTGAGAAAATGTGCTTTGGTCCTTCAATGAACAGAAAAAGATATAAAATAAATTTCCTATATTTTCATTATACTAGCAGGGTCAGATACCTTAAACTCAAGAGTATTACACTGTAATAGGATATCTTTGATTGTTCAGGCTGTGGGTGGTTTTTTTTATCATTATTTTTTGGTATTGTTTTGGTTTGTTGTTGTGGTTTGTTTTTTTGTTTGGGGTTTGTTTTTGTTTTGTATATATATATATAGATATAGATATAGATATAGATATGCTTAGACCAGTGAAGAAACACATGAGGTTGCATTATTTTCAAAATCATTTTAGTATAAACTGAAAAAAAAGTTTTCATTTCTTTAACTGAAGATTCACAGTTTTTTGTACTTTAATATCTGGTAGCAGATGGCCTTTTAGTTTGCCAGAAAAAAATCATAACAAATCAAGAAGGTAAGTTAGGTTAGAAATAAGGCATATATTTTTATTCAGTTTAAAACAGACTGGACTGAAAACTTCTGAAAATGGCTTTGACATCTTTTTTCAGTTTTCAGAATGAGAAATTTAAGCTAATGAGTTTGACTGGGTTTTTTTCCTACAAAGTCGTATTTTGGTATGTGTATACATAAACAAAAAATAGTTATAATGGGAGAAAATAAAATAAAATCATAGCTTCTAACAATGTAAGAATTTCCCCAGAATTTTCCCTCCCAGAACATTCAAAACTTTCTGTTTTGATCTTACCTGACATGAAGCCAGATGTAGAAAACTTAAAAACCTCTGCAAAATGGAAACTGTTTGCTCTACAGAGCTTTCAGAAATTTACCAAATACTATTGCCAAGAGTGGAAAATATTCTTTCTGAAATATAAATATGCATCATACTGCATACCTGAACAAGCCTGAAATGAGAACTCATGTGTAGAACGCTGCTGCCAAATAACAGAGGAACCAGAAAACCATCTACAAAATGTATGAATGCAGTTGGCATCTGCGATAGCGTGAATTTTTGTGTATGCTTTTACACTTTAATCCCCACATAGAAAATAATCATACCACTGGAAATAAATTAAAGAGAAGGATAATTTTAACTTTGTAAAACATCATCTGTTTCTTACATAGATGGAAAACATGGACAGGAGATGGATAAACATTGGCTGGAGAATATTGTTTAGTAAAATCACTCTTCCCTATCTTGAGTACAACAGAAAAAGCAAAATATATAAAACTGTAGTTGAAATATTTTGGTGCAGGTAAAAATGCTTGGATCAACATTACATTAAAATGAATTTAGATTTCCATTCCAAGATACTGTGACATTAGAATAACAGTATCAAAACCAAAAGGTTGTATTTATAGTCAGTAGTCAATGATGACAACTGAAGAACAGCATTCTGTGTCTGAACTGATTCAATTTCAAAATAAAAGTTTTGGGTTTGCTTTTCCTGAACATTTCAATATTGCTGAAACAAGCTTTTATGTTTGTATTCCAAATGCTAAACCAGTAGTATTTTCTGCTGATCAGGTGTGTGCAAAGTACATTTATATTACAAATATCTGCTTATTGTAGCCACAATTATAGACTTCGCTGGAAAAGAGGCACTAAATATGGTTTCTGTTTCATAAAAACTGTATCTCATTAGCAAAAGAACATTTCATTGGAAAAATCATCTTATTTTACCATATATGTACTTTTTAAAAAAAGGATCAATCAAATTTAAATAATAGCTCCACACCTCATCTCTTGAAATACTGAGTAATCTCCGTCTATGTAAGAATGTGACCTAACTAAGACTAGAATCAAATCTGACCTTTAATTGCTTAAATCATATTAATCATTTATTATTTCATGCATTAAAAAACAAAACAAAACAAAACAAAAATCTGGACATACTTTATAATTTAGTTTCTTAGGAATGCATGTCAAGTTAGTGGATTTTGCTAAAGTGAATAATGTTAAGTAATGGTTTAGGTATTCAGAAGCTCATGGCCTGACATGAACTTGCACAGACTATGTTCATCATGGTTTTAGGATGTAGTGTTCTACAAGTTTCATGCACTTTTAAGACAATAAGGCCATTCAATATCATAAGGGTGTTTCTCTGAGTATGCCCTGTAGTATATGAATGCATTCTTCTGAGACAGTGGAATGGGAGATTTTGAGAGCAAAATTTTCTGAAGCCGTGACTTTAGAAACTCTGTTTAAGTCTTCCTGATTCACACAGAAATTGTAGCAGTTTCAATGTACAGAATTGTCAGTATAGCTGACAATGTCAACAGTCAGTTGTAAGGAATTCAGGGAAAACTGGAGCCCAGTCTACTAGTTTCACTGCCATTATAACTTCTTTTTTCTAGATGTCATATAACTGTGATTTACTGTGATAGTTATAAGCCACATAGTCTCTCTGTGTATTAATTTTCCTTGTAGAAATAAGGATAATTAATTAAATGGTTTTATGTAAATAAATATAATGTATGCAATCTTGTGTAATTTCACATTACGTGAAAATATCTCTCTTTACACTTTTTTTTTTTTTCCCCGGAGAAAAAACTCTGCCAAAAGAGGAATTTACAACAGTATTAAATACAATTCTGAGGTCTGCTTTCATAAGACCTTATAAGACCAAAGCCTATATAAAAAAACCACGTTTCTATTGTTTTCTGGCATGCATCTTGCTCCATGCCAAGTAAAGAAATTCTTCCTGAAATAGCGACAATATTCTACTATTTCTCAAATCACATGTATACTGAAGGAAACAGGTAGCAGGTATAATAGCTCATATCCTAAGCAGGATAGTTCAGTAAAGTGTGCTTTCATTTATTTTTCAGTAAACAAAGCCTGGTATTTCTGATTCAGTCCCTTCACTCCTTGAAAGCACAAACAAGAGTTCATTATTTAAAATATGCCATATCATGATGAAAACATGTTGTGTACGTGTTTGAGCTCACTCGGCTTGGAAGCACTCCCTATTAGAATGGAAATGCATATTTGTGCTTTCTGTTATAGTAAATGCCACTGAGTGAGCTTTAGTTCTTACCATTGGGTGTGTAGAAAACATCCCCCATCTTCTGTTTTCTATTAGCTCGGCACAACCAGGTCAGGCAATGTCCCTCCCATAAGATATATTAGAAAAAAAAAACAAAACAAAACAAAAAAACAACCCAAACAAACAAACAAACAAACAAACAAACAAAAAAAACCCCAAAAAACCACACAAACTAAACCACTCTGAAAAAAATGTCAATATAATATTGTATGCTTTCCCTCCCTCCTACCTATTATTTTCCGTACAGAAAATTATGTTCCTACCTGCTATTAATTTCTTAAAACCAAAATGTATTGATTAACAGTAGAAATTAAAGCTTTACAGTAGCTTTCAAAAGAAAAAATAGTAGCAGTATTCTGAATGTCTGGCTCTTGGTATAGGACAAAAATTACTCAGTGTCTATGATGACAGCACAAAACTTGGCAACTCAGTTTAGTGTGTTCTTATAGCACAGACATGCAAGGTGATGCCAGTCACAGACTCATTGTACTTCAATTCTTATCTCTAAAACTAAGCTAATAGCACTTCTTTAGGTCACAGATCTTTGGAAGGTAAATACTTCAGAAATAGTTAGGTTTGTTGGGAATGTAGAAAAGTATGCTTTGAAAATGAAACAGAAATACACATTTATTGGGGTGAGGTGATTCTAGAACATGTTTAGTTTATTTGTTAAGACATGTTCAATGAGCATTACCAACTTGCATTGCCATCATCTGGATGGTAAATGTTAAATATCTTCACTCTCCTGCAGAACACTACTTCACAGAATGCAAAAAATTTCTAGTTTATATACAGTTTCCCCTTACTTTCACAGGAGATTAAGTTTAAGGATAAGGCTACACAAGGTTTAGGATTAGGGCTAAAGGTGTATTATGAGGAAATTCAAGCAATGACTTGGGCTAAAATTTTCAGGTTTCATCCAGTTGTAGAAAATGGGATAACTAGATATTTTTCAAGATTTCTTCAGAGATGTTTTTCCTCCTGACAAGATTCTTTTTTGACATCTCTCAGAGCTTCAGCTGGACAGTGAATGTTCTCCACCAATCACCCAGCTGCGAGCCTGAACTAAATACACACTTTGCTTCTTTCTACCCTGCTACTGGGTTTTCTGAAAGCTTCATAACTGTATATTCCTCCTTCTTGCATATTGATTTGCTTATGAAAATATAAGTTTTCCATCATATTATTCATAAAATAGTGAAGAAAAAACTTGCCAATTTATTATAATGGTCCCATGGCTTGGGAATAAAGAACAACAAAGGGGGGATGGACAGATGGACAGACATGACACCCATCCACTATTTTAAGATATGTTATTCAAGCTGAAAGAGAACTATTACTTTCTGATATAAAAGAATATGGATAAGCTCTTAAAAAAAAAAAAAAAAGGAAACAAAAGTATCCTCCAGCTGGCTGCAACATATATTCTGATTTCAAACCCAAATTATTAAAGAAGAAAATTTTAAGAATGTTTTAGAAGAATTATTCAGAAAAATTTAAGCAGCCAGAAGTAGATGTACCAGAGTACTGATAACTGACTAGTTGAATGAAGTTTCCAAGAGTTTTAGTTACTTCTTTGTAACATGGTGGTGTAACACTAAACTCCAGCATTAACTGGAAAACTGCATTTATTTTAGCAGTGCTTAACTTGTTTATACTATTTCTGAACCAAAATTTCAGTTCCTCCTCTTAGATAAAGATCACTGCAGGGACAGCTTAGTGTTAAGCTAGTAGAAATTATAAGTCAGACACATGAGGGTCTGCTACCAAAGAGGAGGAGAATAAGATAAAATTTTCATACTGAAAGATTCACAGCAGTAAGCTGTTAAGTGTGCTACTTTACTGATATATTTAATTGAATGGTTGATGAGGTCTTACTTCTCCAGTTTTGTGGCCTGGGAAAGGTTTCCTCTGCATTAGAATAAGCCTTCTTAGCAGTGACAAGGATGTGTGCAACTGAATAACCAATATTACCCATAGCAGTAAGAAGGTACAATAGTCCAGGTTCAGAGACCCTTTTATGCAATTTTGCATGCTTATACACCAGATTTTTTTCCAAGCCAAATAAGCACAGGATTACACTTGACAATGCCTTTCAGTACTCCTGATTTGTTGTTCCATGGAATGACAGTGAAATGGAAAGAATTGTAATATAGTGATAAAGAAAGAGGCAATAGTTTATATATCATATCAAATGAAAAACCTCAAAGTGTCAGTGATTCTGTTCACCTTTTCTCTAAGACAAAAAATTGTAACAGATTTCTAATTGTTTCCCTTTGTGAGGCCATATAGAGGTCAAACCAGTCATATATCACTGTATTCCTTGAGCTGTAGCAATAAGGTACATGTTGAATAACAATTCAATGACTTTCAGTGTTAATACAATAATGGGGAGCAAATCAATGCATGCCAACAGAGACTTACTGTCAATTAACAATCCAAGGTCCTGCTCAGTTATGAAATCCTACAGCTAATCTCTTGGGGAGGGGCTTTGGATTCTATTTTTGTAAATATTAGCAATAAATAAAGTAGAAATGTGATTGAAAATTTCTGGAAGATATCACAATAATACTGTGAGCACTGTTTCATATGGTAATCCATAACACATGCTCATAATTTTGTTACCATGTACTTTAGTCTGTTTTAGCTTTGTGATATATTTCTTATATATTCGGTTTTAGCTTTGCAACTGTAAGTTTGTTTTAGTGTAGTCATTATGGAGAGATTGCTAACTGACCCTGCTTATGTAAAAGCTGCTTAAAACTTACGATCACCGAAGAGACCACTGTAGGTAACTAATTAAATAAACTTGGACTCTCCTTGGGCTCTCCCTATTAGGGAACTACATTAAGGTTCAGTGATAGGGTAGCTGTAACTGTAGGGTGGACTATTGTTTGAGACCCCTTAGAAGACTTGGAGATACCAGTGAGTATCATGTGCAACACTTAATTAACATAGTACCACCTGTTGAATAAATTTATATTATTTTTTCCTAAAAATGTAATGCATAATCGTAAGTGTGAACTATATAATTTTGTTTAAATGAAACATACGACATGCACATTAAGTGAAACTATGCCCTGAACATCCAGCACTGCAATAAAGGATGCCTTCTTCTTAATGCTACGTTAGTGTTAAGGAGTTTTCTTATTCCCGATTTCAGTGACACTTTGATGGCTTACAGAAGGTAACATTTGCAATATGCTAATGATTTTCATTTTGTTTGATATGTCTCTATCTAAAATGAAAAAGGCTTTAGACTAAATTAAGGAAAAATAGCTGATCCTTAAAGTATGACTTAATAGACTAGATCTGCCAAGCATAATTTTTTTTCTTGTACCTATAGTTGTTTTCCTTCAATCAGAAATAACTCTTGTTCACCCCAGCAGTAACTCTACAGCAACAGTAAATTATCTGATCACAGAGTACTCCAGGTGCCAAACAATATCCATTTATACAAGCTCAGAACTAGTTTAGCCTCATTAGCATGAATAGTCCAATGCCAAGCTTTTAAGACAAGGGTTTCTTTTCAGTTTACCCGAGGTACTCACTCCAACAGACATTTTATAGTACAACTTGCACATGGTAGAAGTGGTGGCATACAAATTGTGTGAATCTGGGGACTGGTGTGGTGTCTTTTCAAAAACAAGCCAGAACAGCCAAATCTAGTGATTAAAACATGCAGTTAAGAAGTGGGTACAATCCTCTTCAGCTGAAGAGAAATCAAATATCCAAAAGACCAGGTCATAAACACCAACTATGGTGGTGTTTCAAGAAAGTAGAGCATCTCGAATGCATAAATGAATATATTCAAGAAGAATGTGGTTACATTTTGACATTCAGATAATTTGCGTAGGAGCAAGAGAATTCTGTGCCCTGTTTCTTAGTTTCTCTTAGCATTTTGCATTAAAATATCAGTAGAATAAACTCAGTTCTGGGAAAGAAAACAGGTAGGTAATTATTTCCCCCCTCTTTCCTCATATTTTATTACGGGTATTTTAGATTTAATACTATGAACAAAATAAGATGCTTTGTCATATAGAGTTTACTGACAATTTTAAAATCCTTTGCTTCTTAAGTAACAGAGCTAATGAAGTTAATAGGTGTCTTTTTAAGTGTCTAATACATGTGAGAAAATGCAGCAGTCTTTCCTTCAGCAGACAGTATGAATAACCAAGACTCACAAGTAAACTCGGTACATACAACGGGGTATAGAAAGCACTGCAAAATAACTAATTCTTATCTATCCTTCAAAAAATGTGTTGCCTGTACACAGAAGTGCCACACCTAGGAATTTCAGTGAGTTGATGTCATAATTCTGCAAGGTTGCATTCTCCTGAAATTAAATGAATAGAGTGGGAAAAGCATATGTTTGAAATGATCATTTATCGTCATATCCCTTGACCAGAACTTAAAAGAAGAAAACAGAACAGAAGGTGTAAGACAATACATGAGGCAGGGAGATACAAGACAAGAGTTCATTGAATGGCAGGTCAATCAAATGCTGATGATCAAATGCAGATCAAATACTGATCATCAAAACCTGATGTAAATGCTGCTGAGAACCAAGTTTTGCTTTGAAAGGAATTTCAAATATTTAACAACAGCATCAAAGGACTGACTTATGTAACTTTTTACATTTCTAGATGACTGTATTGTGTTTAAAATGTTCATGTAATAGTAAGTTCTATATTTATTAATGTGAGGGCATGGGGGAAGTAAGAGGAATGCAAAATTGCAGAGACCAAAAGTCATAAGAGAAAGGTGCTAGATAAGAACGTGGAAGAAGTGCTAGATAAGAACGTGGAGAAGAAATAACATGCAGAAATGGAGACAAGGTGAAGCTCAGAAATAAGAACACAGGAAGCCAAAGAAAATTCAAAAAGCCCCCCCTCCCTTTTCTTTCTCCTTTTTTTTTTTTTTTTTTTTTAACTTGTGCACTAGACAGAATGAATCAATCTTGTCAAGAAGGAAAAACAGAGTGGATCACCCAGATGTTTTTCAAACACCTTAGAAGAAATGCTTCCATAAAAGTCATTCACTCTCAGAAAAACAAACAGCTTGGAATGATTTTTTAGAATAGAGTAGGCTAGGCTAGGCTAGGCTAGGCTAGGCTAGAATAGAATAGAATAGAATAGAATAGAATAGAATAGAATAGAATAGAATAGAATAGAATAGGATAGGATAGGATAGGATAGGATAGAATAGAATAGAATAGAATAGAATAGAATAGAATAGAATAGAATAGAATAGAATAGAATAGAATAGAATAGAATAGAATAGAATAGAATAGAATAGAATAGAATAGAATAGAATAGAATAGAAATTTCAGTTGGAAGTCTAGTCCATTCTAACTGTATGATCAGTTCAGGTTTGAATAAAAGTGAAAGCGTATTATTGAGGGCATTGTCCAAATGCCTTTTGGGCATGGATTACCTCCCTAGAAAGCCTGTTCTAGTGCTTGACCACCCTCCCAGTAAAGAAACATTTCCTAATGCCAAATCTGAACCTCCCTTGACACCCTTATGAACCATTCCCAGGTGACCTGTCACTGGGTCCCAAGGGGAAAAGCTCAGCACCTCCTTCCCCCCTTCCCCTCCCAGGCAGCTGCAGAGAGCAACGGGGTGGCCCCTCGGCCTCCTGGTCTCCAAACCAGACCACCCCAAAGCCCTCAGCTGCTCCTCACAGGACATGCCTTCCAGCCCTCCCACCAGCGATGTCGCTCCCCTCTGGGCACATTCAAGGACCCTCACGCCCTTCTTACATGGTGGGGCCCAGCCCTGCACACAGTGCTCCAGGTGAGGCCGCAGCAGCGCCGGACACAGCGGGACAATCCCCTCTCCTGCCCGGCTGGCCGTGCTGTGCTGGGGGCACCCCAGGGTGCGGGCTGCCCTCCTGGCTGCCAGGGCTCACTGCTGACCCACGCTGAGCCTGCTGCCCACCAGCACCGCCAGCGCCCTCCCTGCAGGGATGCTCTCCAGGCACCGCTCTCCCAATTCATACTGGTGTCCAACATTACTCTGTCCCAGGTGCAGAATCCAGCATTTATTCTTGTAAGATTTCATGCCATTGATGGTTACCGAATGCTCTGATCCTTCCAAATCCCTCTGCAAAGCCTCTTTTCCCTCAAGAGAGTCAACAGCACCTCCCAGTTTGGTATCATTAGCATACTTGCTAATGGTGCATTCAACTCCTGTCTCCAGACCATTGATAAAAATATTGAACAGATCTGGCCCTGAAGAGTACTGCTCATGACTGGTTGCCAGCCAGATGTAGCCCCATATGACTTGTTAGTGGAAAGTGTATTTTGAAAAGAGCTAAAGAATCTTGGGAGGCTATACATTTGAAAACAATTTTTCAAGAGTCTTTTACCTATTTATCTTCCCCTCCCTGCAGCCATTCTTTTAACATCTGTATAACTTCTTGGCGTCATACAGGCTTATATAAAAACTTAAAATTGAAAAAAAAATCCCTATTTAACTTCAGTTTTTTCATCATGTCTGTAATACATTTTCTTACTTGGTTTTCTTTTTCTGAGTTAATGTAAGCTTAAAATATCCCACAGTTCATTACTGGTTGTTGTCAGACAAAAGCATACTTTCTGACTTCTGTTTTACTACCAGTTATTGCTTGAAATTCAGGATTGAATGTTGTATATACCTCTTCAGCTTATTTATTCTAACTTTTGTATGGCCTTTAACTGTTCTCTTTCGCACTTGAGATTTTCTGTTTGTTCCTTTTTTTTGTTGCAACTCATTTGTACTTAACCTTAATGGCCTTATAAAGCAGGTCTTCTAAAGGAAATTCTGTGATTACATCTTACCCATAGTACTTTTAAGTGCTTCCTGTCTCCTGTGCATATACCACAGCAATGTCTCAGCTTGACAACATGAGACCTTGTGACACAGTGGAGCCCTTATCTGTTAAGACTTGGTTTATAAGAGCAGAAAAAAACAGAACAGGTAGGCCAAAACCAAGCTGTGAGGTGTTTTGGCTAGGTATCTGAAAGATGCACCTGCCCCACCATCTTGACAGTACTACTGTAGTCAACCTTTTTTAAACCCCTATGTTAAAATTGGCAGGAAGAGCTTTCTTAGGCTTTGGAAATGTTAGTTTATATGTATTTTTAAATGTTTTTTGAACAGAAGCCTATAATGGGACCATTGTAACAACTATTCATAGGAAAACTTCTGAGTGTTTCTGCTGATTCAGATTGTATTATTTTTTAACATATTTTAGTACGTAAACATAACAGTTCTGGAAGCTTTTTGTTTCCTTTTTGGATTAGTACAAAATCCTTATTTTTAGCCTTGAAGATCTAGCTTATTTGAGTCCAAGTAAACTATACAAATACCTTTATCCCAGTGCATCTATGTCACACCAGTGTTCACTTTATTACATTTGCTAATTTATTTAGGTATTTGCAAAGATGGGATGTGTGAAATGTCAACACTTTTGGGGCTGGAGATGTGAGAGAAGACCTACACGACACCTATGATTTCTTTAAGTAGCCAGGCAGGTTGTTGCAATTCAAGAAACACTGGACACCACTGCTCGGGCAACTGAATTGAGGTTACAGTGGGTGGTGAGACATCTGGCATGCTTGCAGTCTGTACACATCCCACTAAATCAGAGGTTTATGAGTGTCCTAAAATATGTTCTGTAAGCTTATTTAGGCTTGTGTCTTAGTAAGGGTCATAATTACATCAACAGCAATGTACATTTTTCAGTCATCACATCAAAGCTAGTTTGGGCCTTTAACAATAAGAAATCTAGACAATCCTTATGAAATTATTTTTTTATTATTTATCACTACATATTTATTTTTGTATATTCTTATATTATATATATTATATTATATATATTAAATTATCATTACATAATTAATCACTCATCCTCTCACTATTTTCACACAATCACAGGACCTTTTGGATATAGCCTCTATTTTATAAAGTTTCATAGATGTACATTTTTTCCTCACTTTATGCTTCAGAGAAGACTGCAGGGAACAGCTACTGTTTCTGAATATCTAATAACTGTCTTTACTATATATTCAGCAGTCAAACACCTTGTATAGTTTGATATAGATCTTTGTGAATCATTCTTATTTGCCCTGCATACTGACTTACTTTAGGAGAAGACTGATTTATGAATCAGCATTTCAAGTCCTTTTATATTGACTTATGATAATATATATAATTCTGTTGGACTATGACTTTTTTTTATAGTATTGAAGTTCACATTTTAAAGGATTCCATTTCTGCAACAAACAATTTCAAGTTGTTTTGTAGGCGGTAATGTCTATTATACATGACATTCTATAGCATAGACTTTGCTATAATTGATAATACTGTCTCTTCTAAAGCAACTAAAATTTCTAGAAAAAAGTGAATCAAATGGTTTCACTGCTATCTGTACAGAATTTGAAACAAGTTCTTCTGCGTTATTCCTGGCATAATGCAATGATGTCTAACATCCTGTAGACCTCTTTTTGGCTGGGACTGTTGCTGTCTGTGGAGTTTAAAAAGCTTGATAGATGATGTGGGTTATACTGGTTTATTCATTACAGATGATTACCCATAATTTCCAAATATTAGGGTAAACTGTGTGGACAGAATCTCCAGTGCAGATGCCACTGCCTGTACAAACTTGTTACCCATCCCTATATAACATACTACCTTTTAAAAATAATAATTGTAGCCCTTTTGTACATGTATGAACATATAAAATATCGATAGTCACTCAGTAAGGGTGATTAATTTCAATCACACAGTAGAAAGGGTTCAGCACAGTAACAGAAAGAAATGTTATTCTTGTAATTATGTGTTAGGCTAAATCACAATTGAGATGAAAATGCAAAAATCCCAGCTCTTAGTCAGTAGGCAGGTAATGCTATCTGAACATACACACAGCTAACTGTATCCCATTCTGGACATTTCTCCTGCTAGAGTAACCACTTCTACTTAAGAAGGAAATATACTAGAGTGCAAGTAAAGGTGCTGGTTTTGTTGCAGCGACATAATGATATACATTAATTGGACAGGCTGTTTTTTGAGGTGCTAGCACTCAAATTCAGTTTCACTATGTCATAACAACTTTTCCATTGTAAACATTCAGTAATTTCAACTCTTCAAACACTTGTTGAGGAGTATCACAGTTTTTCTTAATTTCCTTATATATAAAATTATTTTCTGTGGTGTAAAATCTGTGTGGTAGTATTTCTACTTATGTGTTTAGTGATATGAAAATTACGCTTCATTGTAATGCAGCTTATTGTTAAAAAACAATTAATAAATTAGTCTATGAAATAGTGAAACCTGAAATTTGACCTGTGTGGGAAAGTCTGGTATTTTAACAGGATCTTACTTAAAAATTGAACTTAAAGCTAAAAATTTGATAATGTTTTAATATATGGAATTTCAAAATATGTTTTAATCTGAGAAAATAGTAAAACAACTTCAAATGTAATATATAATTTTATTTTAATGTATTGACTCAATAGTGTATGTTTATACACATCATGATATTTTAATCTAATTGTCTCTAGCTGGTAAATATCAGACCTTAGTCTCTTTCTATTCTCTTGTCTTAGCTCAAAGGGGCAATATTTAATGGTGACTGATGGGTTGAAGTAACTTTAACTGGCTTTACAGGTAAAAAGTGAGCAAAATATTAACTTCTGAGTAAGCTGGTTGGACAGCCTTACAGACCTTCAAAATCACAGATCTTTCTGAAGCTTGGCAGGAACTCAAATCTCACATAGGATCTCCTGCATGAATATAAAATGCGGAAGGAATTGACTTGTTTGCTTAAGAAATTTTCATGGGCTTTTTGGTTGGGGTTTTTTTCTTGGTGTGGGTTTTGTTGTTGGTTTGGTTGGTTTTTTTGGTTGGGGTTTTTTTTGGTGGTTTTTGGTTTTTTGGGTTTTTTTGGCACTTTGCAGTCCAAACAAATCACTGACCTTTCTTGTACAGGATTATTATTTACAAATAAGGGTGTGTTTTCTGTGAGGCTCTATGTTTCCAATGAATGGATTACTAAAAAAAAAATTAAATACGTAGAATAATTCAAACAATTCAAACTTTTCCAGTTTTCATTCTTGTTTGTTATTCAGAGATTTCTGATTATTAAGGTAGTCAAGAGAACTGATCATCAAATGGTTCTTCAACTAAAACAACTTCATATGTTTCTATCTGGCCTTAAAGCAGAATTCATATGCAGCTTTGTTATATAAAGGAAAAGATAGAACTATGTAGTAGAACAGGAGACACTTGTTCAGAGATAATGTTTTAGGAGGGGAAGAGATATTTTTATTTTACAGTTTATTATGAAAGAAATGGTTCTGACTACCACTGCAACATGGAAATGTTCATTATTGTTCTTATACCATAGTTTTAGAAATACTTGAATTAAGTTCCTCTGGAGTTTGGACAGAAGTGTCAATATTCATTTTTTTTATATCTTTCTTGAATAATTCTATAAATTAAGATAGTGGAAATGTTTAGATAATTGTCAAAATAATGCAATACATGTTCTTCTTTTGTAGGATTTTCAGTAGTCTTGTTTTATTGCAGTACATCTACAATGAACATTCTTATTTTCCAGACAGCACTCACAATACCCAGTTGTCTCAGGCACCTACACGGGCATGTTTAATTGTGTATCAGTGAGAAATAATATTTATTTGGAAAAAATTTCTCAATATATTGCTGAGGCCACTGCCAAAAAAACAATAGAACTCCTAGTTATTTATTTGTTGGAAGGTTTTCCTAATACTGGAATCAATGTTACTTTATTATTAAATTTGAACTAGTTCAGAAAAGCTGATTTGGGATAGTACTTTATACAAGGACAAAGGATAAAGGCTAAGACAAGAGTCTTAACACAAGTCACATTATTAGAGTGTTTTCTATAAATAAGGTGGTTAAATATGGGTAGAGAGTGCAAGTTCACTGAAAAGAGACATAGCTGACACCAAGAACAAATGCAAGGGAGAAGAGGGTTGACAGACTTAACTCTAATATGACAAGTGGTTTGCAACACCTGCCCTGTCCACCGCCCCACCATGCCCCCCTGCTCCACCCCACCCCCACCCCCCACCCTTCATTTGGCTTTTCTAGTTTAGGATCGCTCTTAGCTTCACAGGGAGGAGCATTAGGTCTGTTCTTAGTCTCTTTACCCACTTGCTCTGCCTTGGAATTCACTTTCACAGTACTGCATAACAGCTTTCACCTGTGGTATCAAGGCAACTAGGAAAACCCTGGAGCTGCACTAGCAGCAAGGAAAACTGCAGAAATCACAGAGAAAATGAAATTAGTGCAAAAAGCCCATAGGGAGATTAAATTTTCTCTAGGTTTTACCCTTGTGTCACCTTTGGTAAGTTTGTGTATTAAAAGGGGAGGTAGAAAGGAGCACTGAGACTGGCCTTCAAGCAGGCAAGGGTTGAGACTGAGAAAGCTGTGAGCCATGAGAGAAAGCATCACAGAAACTAGGATTTCATGTTGAGTAGATTATGAAGGAATTGATGGTAGTTCCTGGCTTGTGGAGCTGGTGGTCATCTATCCCTATACTTCCAGGAGCCCTATTTTCCACTCTTCAGTGGGCAGAGATCTGATGAGTATCCTCAAAGTATCTTAGAAAAAGTTAATTACACCTATTTTAAGTCATTGGGAAGAAATTGATTTAAAATATGTTTAAATTGTCTCATAGTACGCCAAATACTTGCCACTAGCAATGGAAGAAAATCTTGAAATTGCAAGGTGTATCAGTAATTCATCAGCAAATCTTACTGCTTCATAAAAATTAGGAGGATATTAACTTTGCCATTACATAAGCACAGAAGAACAAGTAAGAATTAGCCTTAATAGAATTCTTATATAAAATGCAAATCTGCTTTTTCACAGAAAATAATATCTCATGCACTAAGTTGAAGGGTGTGAGGTCTACTTAGAAACAGTCCCACAAAATTTTGAATTACTGACCTAGAGCATGAGCTCTGTGTGTAATCTATTTCATAGAATAGCCATGACATGTACAAAGTCCAGTGGACAGTACAATTCCTTTGGAATAACAATTATGTTATTTATTACATTTAGATTTATTAAAGGGGTTTTTTTTAGATTTGGGTTTAGATTAAGTCCCTCAGCTGGAATCTGTCTTCCCTCTTTCCTCTTATCAGCACTCTTTGGTTGGAGGTAATATTACTAAATGTGCAGTATGACAGCAAGAAAATCTACAGAAATTGAACTTCTGGGGATCAGTGAAAGCAGCAGAGATCTACTTATGGAAGTCATCAGACATTTAATGCTAATGGCAAAGTTGCATGTTGTTTACAACGTCAACATGAGATGTAAAATTAAGCAGAATAAGGAGAAGTAGTAGAGGGTAAGCTTCTGTGCTTTAAGAAGAAGAAAGTAGGTGGCTAGGGCAATCCTATCATTATCCAATGCAAGCTTCCACAGCTAATATGGGAATGGAATTTTTCTGATCTTGTACCTCTGCTTTTTAACTTTGTTTCCCTGCAGAAGCTTAACATTAACAAAGCCTACACATAAAGATCCTGACCCAGGTCTGTATGTGTTCTTTACACACATACCAAACAAATACAAAACCTAAAAGATTTATGTAACCCTTGTTTCCAACGGTTGTTTGTTTCCAACGGTTATTATTGGTTATTAAATGTAACATAAGTATTAGGTAGAAATTAATTTGCTCTATATTATCTATGGAAATTAGGAGGGTTTGTATTAAATACTTCCTTAGAAATAATGAAGAAAATACATCATATGTGAGAACATCAAATAATTAAGTGATCATGAGATCACCAGGATGATACACAGATTTAAAGTTCAAAGTTGTTTGTTTTCACACACACCCCCTCCCTTTTTTAATATTATTATTTGGGGGAAATAACTATAAGAATTCTTTTCTATAAATACGTTGTCATCCAGTGAGGTTATTTATGTATTGACTAATAGTGCTTTTGTATTTATGGAGCTAATCAATGCCTATATAAAGGAGGCTTATAGAGAGAGACCTCAGATGGACAACTTAATGTAACTTATTATTCAGACCTTCATCAAATGGTCTTTCAAGGGCAGTTGTATCTAATTTTTCTTTTCTAGCACATTTTTGTAATAATGAATAGTTTAAAAAGAAATGGAGAGAAAGGCAAAGATGTCACTACTATGCTCAGATAGTCTCTTAGGTCAGTCAGGCAAATGAATACTTCTGAATAGTTTCCAGATTTTAAAAAAATCATTTCTCTGCTCAAACCAATAAGTTCTATCTATTCCCTGTATCTATTGCTGTATCACAAGCATAGTTTTTTAGAAATATCAAAAGGAATATGCCAAGCTGAAAAAAATTCAGCTTCACCATCTTTTACAAAATCCCCATCCAGGAAGTAATGCCATCAAAATTTGTGAGGTGTCAAAAGAGATTCACCGTGATATGAAAAGTATGTGTTGTAGGTAGTAACTGAAGAGATTCAGTTGTCTGTATTTACTTCTGACAATACCTAGAATGAAAGCCAGAAGCACAGACTCTGTCCAACATGCCAGAAGTCCTTATACGTTGCAGAGTTCAACGATTTTCACAGACCATCAGCCACACCATGAGTTTCTAACGATCCACCAAACAATTAATGCAGATGTAAATGAAGCAGAAGTGGAACAAAGAGCTAGAAAAAATTATTTTACACCCACAAAGGAATTGAACAATGTAAGGAATTAATGAAGTGAATTGAACCTTCAATTACACATCACTTGGTAACAGCAAGAAAATCATCTTTAGGGTCTATTGGTCTACACAAATATTTTACAGAATTATGTCTTGAGTGGTGATAAATCTTAGAGAGTTAGAGGTCAGTCTTGCTTCATTTCTCTTAAAGAGAAACTTGACTTGCCAGTGTATTCTGGTCATTTGTCATTTTTTCTGGACTTAACGTGATTCAGTAACCTGACTAGCAATAGACAACGAATGAATAAATCCACACTCTCTCATTTCTGTCTTTTCATTTTTTGATGAATTTGACTTCTTTGTCTCATGACTTTCTAGATATATGGGGATCTTTTGTCTTAATGTTTCATTTAATTCCAAAATGAAAATCACTGCAATTTTGGCATGAGTTTATTATATCCCAGAATTTGATAGTTTCTTCTCATTTTCTCAGTTTTCAAGTACAGTGCTGTTATATGTATTCTACCCCTTCATGCATGAAATTTGATAGCTTAAGACAATTGAAAATGCTAATAGTAAGTAATAAAAATACTACATGAATTAATGAATAAGTTAGAATAATTGTTACCTGAAAAGTTAAACTGATCACAAAATTAGAATTATCTAAATCAGAAAATATTTGTAATTATTTTTCTTGATGATAGTAACTCTTCACCTTTTCTGTTTTGATGCCATGTGTTCAGTTAAGATCAAAAGTTAAATGTTCCAAATGTTTTAATAGAGTAATTCCTATATATTGTATATAATTAGAGATGATGCATTGGAAAAATTGCACTAAATTCTGTACCTAAAATTTCCAGTTTAGGAGCAGCCAAAAATGCTTGATGAAAAATTTTGGATATTTCTCCAGTTATGCACATGAACTTAAAATTTAAGTTCAAATCCCAACATATTTTAATTTATTCAGGTTTGATAATCTTAGTTATTCTCATTATAGGCTGACATATCAGCTAGCTGCCCAATCTTCTTTCAGAATGACAGTTTCTTTATTCCATATAAGTAATAAGTAAATATAAATTGATAACTTTACCTGACTTCTTGCTTTGATGCATAAAAAAGGATTCTAAGTCAACCATCAAGTTAGATAAATTTACTCAATTGTATTGCCTGCCAGACTGAATGTGCTTTAGAGACTGATGACAGAAGGGGTTCCTGTTAAACTCTCAAGAATTCATTTGTTCTTAATTATTTTTTTCTCTGTTATGATGGTCAAAATCAGCAAGTTGGAAAAAAAAACTTCGTCAGAAAACCTCATGTTTATATACATACATATATAAACCTGAGATATATATGTGTATATATGGATCTATAAACCTAAGAAGTTATATGATTGTGACAGAAATGCATCATTTAATTTAAAATAATATTCAGCTAAGGTGGTCTATAAGTAATCTAAGATGCTAAAAGAATCAGTAATAACTTTATACTGTAGCTTGATAGAAAAACAAGAAAAAATCTAGATCAAAACATACTTATTATTTTCTTAGAGATAACCTATCTTTTTTTAAAGATCTTTTATTTAAAAGTACATCTCATGATCAATGTAAACTTAGAGAGCAAGTATGTTTTCTGGTGCATTAGGTAGAGTGCATCTCTGCTCCACAGAACTGGCAGTGTAAATAAACAAAAAGTAGGTAGTGAAGCAGATACAGAGAAGTAGAATGACTTACCTGAGGTAGGATAATAGATTGGATTCAGAAAGAGTGAAAGAAACTATAGTGACTCCCAGTCCATGGCACGGCTCCCAGAATTGAAATTCACTTCTCTTTCTGACATAATTTACTTCATATATGAAGCAAACTGCTTTATATAAGATTTACATCTTCACCAAGCATAAAGAAGATCCTGTCTTCAGGAAATATGCTGTATCAGCATGTCTACTGCATGGTAATGAAACTAGTATGCCCCAAAGTTGCTTCCTTTGCTTGTCCATTTTCTTATACAAGAAATAAATAAGGAAGGAGAGAGAGAGAGAGAGATGACAAAACCAGTACCACAGCTGGTGTGTTGTTCCCTCTGAAAAATATTATTTGACCCCTAAATAAGAAAACAGTATAGCCTCTATACAGAGAAGTTAATAAACAGCACATTTGTGTATATAAAAAAAGCTAATATGTTTGTATTCTGCATAGCTAAAACAATCAAACTAGCAGTAAAGAACAGACCATCAAACTAATAACACGGATACATATTCTTCTATTAACTCCCGATGAAGCATTCACTTATCTGCCCTATTTCCATCTCTTAACACAATTCAGAAAAAAATACACCTCTAAGAACTCAACTGTGTTTAAATAATATATAAGTAAAATATAGGTAAGCAGTACAACTTGTTAAGAAAGAAAGAAATTGGGGTTAAGACCATTATCAATCTACCTTACCAGGCTTTTCTGAGCAGTTTGTAAAGTCAGTGATCAGATGCAAATATATAACACTTCTGCTGTAAGTGACAATGAGAGGTAAACCTCATTCCATTGAGAATTTAATTCATTAATTCACTCAAGTTTGGAATGAATACATAATATTTCCAAGCTTTATGCAGTTCTGGGAGGCAAAGAGGATGTTAGAGGATTCCATGGGTCTGTCTTACAATACAGGTAAATGGGGTAAATACAGTAGTACTGGATCATAGCTGGAGACCAGATGGCAATGTAAAAGGCACCCTGCTCCTTCTAGTGGTAACAATTACCAGAGTTGTGTGCATATATTAATTTCTTTTTCCATTCTTTCAGAAAAAAAAAAAACCAAACCAAAATTCTGCCCATGTTTGAAACTGTAGGATTAAAGAAACACTGATTTTTATTTTGCTTTGCATAGTATTGTTCCAGGGAAGCTGCAGAGAAAATTCTTCATTACTAGATAAGACCTCCTTATGGCCTTGTTCACTCACTGCTTCATGTAAAGGTGCCAACACTCCTCTCTTTTTCCCTATCATTCTAAACCACAAACTCTTCAAATATTTCCAGGAAATTAAAAACAAACAAACAAACAAAAACAAAGAAAAAACAACGAACCAAACAGAAAAAGAATTCCAGCTTCCTAGAAAGATTTGAATACAGGCTTTCTCTGGGAAAGTAAAAGATTTAAATAGAGCCTAACTGCCCTAGAACTCAAAGAACGGACCTCAGCATGCTAAGTACAAAAAGTAGGTTTAGCTGTTTCCAGTCTCTGCTTTGAAAGAAGGATCTGCTGAAAAAATATGTTGCTTCCCCCCATGCCCCCAAAGAAACACTTAATCATGTAGCACCTAATTGATCAGAATTAAGAATACAGAGAAACATCTTAATTGTAAAGATACATTGGTTCTAAGATACATTCTTGCAACGTTATATATCGTTTATTTCAGGCTGGCTCTGTTCAAAATAGAAATAATTTGTATGTTACATACTCAGGAACCTAATTCTTCCTGTAGATTTTTATAAAAACCAAGAAACATAACTTAAAAAACTTAGGATTCCACTAAAGTGGCAACTACGCAACGATGGCAGCAATTTTCTGCTGGTTACTACCTGGTGTGTTATTTCCACTAGTGTCTCTACCTTTTAATGAAAGGAAGCCCTGCATAATATGCAGCTTTCCTTGTGGAGAAAGGATGTTGATGGACACTGGATCTGCTAGCTAAAGACTTTCTATGGCTAATGAAAGCAATGGAGGCGTGACATGCTTCCACTGAGAATCAGAACAGATGAAAAAGCTTACCTGCTTTAAAACCATTTCTTCAGAGGGTACAATATGACCTTGTCATGAATCCACTTACAAAATGTTTTATAATCTCCAGGAGAAAGTGTGGAAACCTTTTAAATTCTAATCTGCATTTACAGTTTCCATTTGTATATCATAGATCATAGGCCCACTGGAGAAATGTGCATACAGACAGTATTTGCCTGTTAGTTTGTGTAATTACTCAGAAAGTGATATGTAGAAGTTCAATCATAAATCCAATCAGTAAAAACATCAAAACACACAAAAGAATAAGGTACTTTTTGAAATGAGGCTCTCTAGTATGGATTTACTACATGGGCATGCATAAATGGAACCTTCTACATGCCTCAGATGCAAACTAATCAGTAAAAGACATGAAAATAGGATCATCTAAAAACCCGTACTTCCTTCTCTGACATGATTTCATTTTGAAATAGATTGCTTCACTTACTCCAGATTTTTTAAAAGTATTTTGTATTAATCTTATTTGCCTAGACAGAAAAGCATTGTAAGAGTGCCACATCAGCCCCAGAATTATATTTACATATTATTCTTTTTCAGGCATAAATTACCTACTGCACAGATAAGTATTTTCACACAGAAATTACAGATTTGCTTTGCCTGCTCCTCTCTATAAACAACTCTCACATAATAGTTTTTTGGTTTGTTTGTTGGGTTGGGTTTTTATTTCAAATGCAGAAAAAGACATTTGATTAAATTGGAAAACTTTAAAGAAGGACTAAGTACTGTCTCGACTTGTGACGCTCCCAGGGTAATACATTATCCAACAGTGGACAACAAGCAACTCCAACGGTGTTAGCGTTTTGAAACATTCAAGGAGAGTTTATGCAAAAAGAGTTTATATAACCCTTGTGTGACCTATTTAAATAATTTGAAGTGTACATTCCTAGTCTGAGGGGGAAAAAACTACAAGAAGTACAGAGTCAGAAACATTTGCATTATGTAGCAGTTAGGAAGTGATCAAAGTAATGTAATTGATATCAAAATATTAACTGTTGGACTTGATGATCCTAAAGGTCTTTTCCAACCTGAATGATTCTATGATTCTATGAAAATAAAGTAAAATAGATCATTAGAGTTGAATGGACGTAGTCAAAATTATTATTTGTTATAAATACTATGGGAGAAACAAATATCAAACTCTTGATATAGTAAAAATCAGGAAAGGTGAATTGCCTTCATGTCCTGGGCCAGTTGCTGTATACTTTTGTTGCAGGATAGAATTTTCTGGTTTTTGTATTTAAAAATTCAAATCACCAAATAAAATAAAAATTCTTGCAATGAAACAGCTCATACATTACTTTATTGCCTCTGATCTGAGAAAATACTACTCCCATTGAAGAAGACTTTTCTCCTGAATTTCTTTTTCAGTGCTGTCACAGTTGATCAGAGATAATAAAAAATAGTATTTACCCTATCATATGCTCTTCATTAAGATAGAACTTTCCTATTTGGAAAGGATAGAGTTCAACTGCAATTCAGGACTGTACTTTTTAAGACCACCTTTGTTACCCACTTGGGAAAGTGCATTCCTTGTTGTCTGCTTTTTATGTAACACTTGCACACAAGCTTTGAATTTTATTCTGAGAATTGATTATTTTTTTTACACTAAAATCATTTATATCCCTGATAACACAGAGGTACTTCTATGGCTGTATTCTTTTTTTCAGCAAAGCAAAGTTAATAAATGTGAAATCCTCTCTCCACTCTCAAGATATCAAAGTAAGGCGGATATGTTTGAAAAATTGCTCTAATACATCTGAAAATACAAAAATCAATAAGCTATAAAAACTAAAAAGCTTCTTCAGTTTTGTCCCCTTATTCCTCCGTGTAGGTGGCCAGGGCACTGGGAACAGTCAAAGGTTGCAAAAAAGCTATTATACTTCTAGATGTGCATAGTGAAGAATATAAGAAACCCCTATGCAAGGCTGAATGCACACTTGAGAAACAGAAGGGAGCCAGCAATGTCCTTCAAGCTCTTGCTCATTTGATTGAGGACTTGAAAGTGTGCTTGAGGGATTCTGCAGCCACAGCTGTGGTTCATGTCGTCTTGGTACGAACATGAGATAAATCCTTTAAGACTGATTTCTAGTAGTTTTTCTTGTTTCTTTTTGGGCAGTGGAACTTTCATTTTTCATTTTTACTATATTCAGAAAAAAAGGGCATAAACCTGTCTGACCACAGGGATTTTGGGAAGCTGAAATGTTACTTTATGAATTTATTTATTTCCAAAAGTCAAATACAATCATTTGCAGCGTGTCTGCATTTTGAAAACTGAAATCAGGAAAAAAAGAAGAAAAATCCTTCACCTCCTTTCATGTCCCTGCACATAGGCATGAACCCACTCCCAGCTGAAGGCTAAAGCTGTTCCATACCCTGGTGGCCTTTCCACAAAAGGGATCCAGTGCTGCTACTGTACTAACTTCACAACCTGGAAGTTGTAAAAATACATCAAGAAGCTTTTTCAAAGTGCTATTTTATTAGTATTTTTAATAATGACTATATATATAAGAAATAATAAAATCAGAAGGTTGCCAAACAGAACATCTGTCAGAGAACCACCTTAAGCTTTAGCTAAAACCTTTTATAATAAGACTTACATGGTGTGGTAGAGGTGTCTATGCAGAAAATGTAAAAGGACCAATAAGAAGTCATTGGTAGCCTGGTCTCTGAACTTTGTTGCTCCAATTTCCTGTGGTAGCCATGGAACTACTCCAATGTGCTCCATCTCAGTATTCCTGGTGATGAATGATAGAAAATGGGAACTCAATTTTGAAGCTAATTACTGATCAGTATTTCTGTTGTTGAACAGTATCAGAGGGGCTTTTAAAACTTTCCTAGACTATGGACATAGAGTTTGTCCCTAACTTTGGAAAGAAAGAGGAAAGAGAAGAGAGAAAGAGAACAAACTTTTCTCTATGAAAAACTGCTTTAGTCTGGGATTACTTTTGTTTATTTGTCTATGGAATATTTCATAGATAAAGAGACAAACTGGAATTTCAAAATATTTAGTTTAAAAGATATTTTTATAGTCTTATATTCAAAAATGGAAAGCCATTTGACAAATATAGTCTTCATGTAGGTAGATGCTGCTGAAGCAATGTACCATACAACTGTAACATGTATGAATAGCCTGTTTACCTTCCCTTTTTTTATTTAATGTGTGGTACTTAAATTACCATTTTGTAATGGATTTTAAGATTAAGGGTTTCTTAGCAGAAAGTTATTTAAGTTATTAAGTTATTTAAGTGTAAAGCAAATGCCTTCCTAATTTATTAATTTTGCAGTAAAATATATCTATGTTTCAAGTAGTATTGACATTTTCTAATCAGTCCGGTATCTACAAAAGCATTGACACTATGTGGTGCCTATCTTATATTTTAACTACTTTTTTTAAATTTAATGGTTCTGAGCTCTATTTACAGTCAACTTTTCCCTATAGTCCTGAGAGTAAAGGTCAAATAAAGGTCAAACTCATACAAAAGGCCAAGAAATAGGCATAAATATGACTAAACTACATGATTAACAAATGAGTAACCAATGTAATATTGCCTCAGTCCTTTTTCCTGAATATCCAGGTGGTTTACAGTGGATGTGGGAATATATTCTGGCAAGATTTATATAAGCAAATCACATCTTCCAGCTAAGCAATGATTCGTTTCTAGACCTGGGTTCAAAAGTATGTGTATTCTGTCACTAAATGACTTTGAGAAACCTAAAATAAGGGAGCTATGTAATATTAATGCCTACATTATATCCTACAAAATACACTGTAGGGTGCAAGACTTTTCACTTATTACTATTTTATTATAAATAGATGGACATTTTATTTTTGTTATAGAAAACAAATATGAAAATGATTGCATTTATTGATGTAAGAAATCGTCCCTAGTAACAGCTAAGCAAAGTCAGTAAGCACTTGATACTACTCATTTAAAACAGTCTTAAAGGTTAACTGCAAAGTAAAACAAAATGTACTTGTGCTTTTTGCTACTCCTTTATGTCTTACAAAGGTGATTATGTTGGGGTTTTGCTTGTTCGTCAGCTTCTTCTGCTAGATTTTTGCCTTGTAATCCTGTTACTTACTTTCAGTTATTTGCAGGGAAGCCTATGAAGAATAAAGCACTTGTATGGGTTAACGACATCGCAGTGGCCAGAAACCTGACCTGAATTTCCAATATCTTTTAATTAAAGAATATAGATGCAGAATCAATAAAACTTTCTGGAAACTACACTTCTAACTTTAGCTTGAATCTTTCAAACTATATCTTCCTTATATATCTGTATGATCTTTCTAAAATGAAAATTTAAAATGTATAATCATCCACCCACTGGAGAAGCTGAAAGCAAACTGCTTCGAAACCACTTTGTCTCCTGGTATTCTACAGATATGCAGAAGTATTATATGTTCAGCCTTGCATTGCTGCTTTGTTTGTGGGGCTTTTGTGTGTGTATGTGACAACAGTGTTCCCAAAGGAAGATGGATTAATCCAAGTAAACAGAACGAACAAAACAAGTTGTTTTTTTCTGCATTGTGATCTGAATCAAGCGGCTTTTGGCCCAGTTGAATTGGTAGCATTATGCACAATACTTCGTGGAATAAACATCATATTTCAGCTTACTTAAAAATCTCCCCAAAAGGAAACTGGCAGGTTACATGTATTTTTATATGTTATTCAAAACCAGATAAAATAATGCAATATGGGACAAATTCCACGCAAAAGCTAAACTTGTCATTATCCAGTGACACTCATCAATATCCAGTTCTTCAATTATTGAACAGCATTGTTTGTGTGTATTAAAGTATGTGATATCACACTTCTACAAAATGAATCTTTTCACTTTTCACAGAGAAAAATCTAGTAAAATCTTTATACAGTATATCACCTTTTTTCTTGAAACTATTTTTTTTCTTTTCTTTCTGTGGACTTTGTTTAAAAACTAAAAAAGAACTAAAAGGAATAATAAATACGTCTGAGTATGTTGAAATACTGCAAGCTCTTATTAATTTCTTGTATTAGAGTCCATCCTACTTCAGGAAAATAATTAGAAGTGCTTACTACATAAGTTAAAAGCAGAATTTGAAGGAATGATTCTACAGGTTATTTTATGAAGAATAAGCATGATTTTCCATTAATTCACATGAAATTTCCTCTATAAGTTCAATTTTTTCATCAGAAGTCTATACATTTAAAGCTGATTAATGTTCTTGAGAAATTCCCAATCAAGGAAAATACTGATGAACTTTAGTTCTACCTTTTAAAAAGAACACTAATTCTACATTTTTCTTTGCTATATTATTTTCTGTAGATTAATAATTCATAGATTTTTTGATTCTAGAATTCTGTCTATCAAAAGGAACTTGACAGTCATGGTTTAAGCAAAATCAGAAAAAAATCCACAACCTTCTTAACCATATATTTATTTCTATGCATTTTTATATATGGCATTGTTGCAAGTACATGTACAAATCATTTTTTTGCGTGACTAGTACACCTCTAGATTGCTTGTACACAGCTACCCTCATTGGAAAAAAAACAACAACAAACCACATTTATGCGTAAATAAGCGCCTACACAAAATATACAGTCTTTGAGGATACATTTAACTATCAAGATGTTCTGGAATTTACAATAAAATCAGTGCTAAATTTTAGCAATCTTGCGAGATTCCAGTTTCAATGTTAACATCATACTCATCTAAGTTCCTCTGCAACTTCTGATGGATTATGTATTTAGTGAGATTCAGCAATATTCTAATACCTTTTTTTTTTTTTTTTCATACAGACAAACCATTTATTATAGAAGCAGCCCCATTACTGGCAAGGCAATTACTTTGGCGGAAGAGACTATGCAGTGAAGATAAAGATATCAGCAATTAGACCATGTTGTTGCTCTCCACAGATATATTCTGGTCTTAGAAGGAGATTTTGGTATCCATGGAGATGGGAGACTTCATATATATGTAAGATAAATCTCTTAACCCCAAATATGAAAATGGTTCCTATGTCTATGGATTTTTTCTGTCCTATTGTAATGGCAATACAGCAGTTTTAAAATGTTTTTTAGAGTTTGTTATGAAAATGAATCCGCTTTAACAAAACACATTTTAGGAAAGGCAAATAATGCAATGAGAAATAATCAAATAAACCAGTAATGATTTCTTATTTCCTTTATTAATGACATTCTTGTTTCTAAGACTTCTAACCAAAGACACATATATGTCACTATGATGTATTAGGCTTAAATCACTATGCAGCAAACATTTGTTTATTTGCTTAACTAAGACAGAAGGTTTCTGACTTTAGCCTGAAGAAATGAGAAAGATAAATCATTTCTACATCTTTGATTTTTACCCTTGGTTATGTTTACTGGGCTTGCTAACTGTGTTGAATGCATACAATTTAAGTTGGCCAGTTTTCTTCAGTCAGGAAGAACCACGAAAATCAGAAGAACTTGCATATTTCCATGATCTTTTCTTCCTTCAAACAACTTTCATATTGAATTCTCATAAGTATAATGCACAAGTAGTAGCTTTTGTTAAAGCGGTCTGAAAGGCAAGAATATCATTTCATGACTAAGAGGAAAATATTTTTACAGTCCATAATATCAACTGCAGAGCCAATGAAAAAACTACTTAATTAGAAACATTAATTAGATACATAAAGAGAGCTGAGATGCTAAAAGTTAATTAACCACAAAGGGAAATAAAAACTAATTTCCTAACTGATACTTACTATCTGTCAATTTTTTTTTTAACAAAATAAATTTTGATTTGTTGTAGTTGATATTTTAGAATTCAGTAGGAATGATTAGATGCATTAAACTGGGTTAAAAGCTGACAATCAGAGAGGTCAGCACTATATCAGCAACTTTTCCAATCAATACCCTTTCTTTTTTTTTTTACCAATTAACAACTAAATTAAATCACAGTGATGCATTCCATGACTCACAGAAATGTGATTCCTCTTGGCCATTGGTTTGTCCTTCATTATGCTGAACAATTTTATACAGCAGCAGCAAACAGTTTGTGAGAGTTAACAAAGTCAGATGAACAATTGAAGCTTCTTAAAACTTCTGTTCTGTTAATCTCTGAGCCAGAGCATACTCATTAGATCACAACAGAGAGCAAGATCTGAAAGGAAAAAAGAAGGATGATGCTGGAATATGCACCTTTTAAGAAGGAACAGATTGAAAGAGTTCCACATAGGTCTTCAATGGAGTTAATAGCTGATGGGATGACCACATGAAATACCAAAATATATTGAAGATAACACCTGTATGGTACATTTTTAAAATCTCTCAGAGGCCAAGAGTGGAGTAGTGTGGGGTCCCATGAATATGTAGCCAAAATCCAGAACAGCATAATAATCAGAAAGTTTGGGGTGAGAAAGGAGGAGAATTAAACCTGACGTACAATTGCTTTAGTTAAATTGCAAGTAAAATCATGTTTGATGTGGCAAGATGGACAATTCTTCTGAAGCATAGAAGAAGAGAGCAAGCCAGGTAAATGTACAGACAGGTACATTTGTGACATATTTTCCACTTCTTTTAAATGATTTTGTTCTTCTTGTGGGATTTTTTTAACAAGACTGAAGGATGTAACAGTAGAATAAACTTTACATACCCATGGATTAATAAGATTTTCTTACAAGAACAAAAAATTATCGGAAATTTTATTATACAAAAGAACTCATTTCAGTCAACAGCAGGGATCTACAGTATTTTAAAACTCTGACTAAATCATAAATTTCACATATATTTTGGTTAATGAAGGAGGTGCATCTACTGTTTCAGCCGCATAGAGCTCTGGTGGGTGATCTTGAAGAAATCAACAGCACTTCAGTTTAGTTCTGTGATCTGGAATAGGCTTCTTAACATCTATTCATGAGTACTGAAGGAATAATAGAATGAATGAACAAATCATTCCATGGACTTATTACTACCACTTGATATGTTGCTTAGGGAAAAAAAAACCCAAAGTTTTTAATCATAAGAGTAAAAAGAATATTTTGATTCATAATTATGCTCAAAACACTTATATGTATATATGTATTTGCATATGTACATACAGATGGTGACATATATGTGGATGCGTGTACACTGAATTAAAAGTAGTGCATATACTGACATGATCATGAATAATTATCAGAAATTCATGGTTTTACAACACATGTAGAGTGCCAGAGCTTCAGGAGGTGCACCTGGGCCTCACAAATGATGTCCACAATTTTAATGAATCTCTCTCATATGGTATGCTTAGGACCTGGGTACATTCAGACAAAATGCAGTGTGATATAGCCAAATTGATAGCTATATACCAAGGCATAACTTAGAGAAAGATTTAAACATTAGAGAATGTAGGCACAGGAACTGGGGGAAATTAGAGTTGTAAGGCATAATTTCTTAACATTTGCTTCCCCCCGCACATCTATAAGTTCCCTGTCAATGTGACAGTGAAAGTCACCAGTTTTCTAGGAAGGACTCTCGCCTGTATGGCTTGCCCAGGACTGTCCACCTATAACACCACAGTAAGCCACTGAGTCAGAAACAGATCTCCAGGCCAATTCATGTGGGATGATGGTCTGAAATTCAAGGTATCCTCAAAGCTCAACTGTAGAACATACTAGCTGGATTTGCTCCAGAAAGAGCTTAAAAAGAAGTCTCAAAATGAAACCAGAGAATGGACTTCTGCAAATGTGATTTTGAGAACTGCTTGGATGTTGCTATCGCATGGCAATGTTTCTACAGACAAATTAGGCCTATAGTTTTCTGTCAGTCTTATAAAGTCCCAGAATACTGTGACTGTAGAATAAACCCCAAAAAGTCTTTTCCCAAATTCATAACTTTTTTTTTAACCCAGTTGTAATTGGAAGTAAAATTTGTTTACGCAGTGATCCATTTAAGTTGTATTTAGAAAAAGCTCTTAGCTCCATTTATTTCAAAAATCATCATTTAGTTCAAATATTTTAGAGCAAAACTGCAAGAAAAAAATGCAAGAGCAAAAAATTTGGTAGCTGTCTTTATCATCTACAAAACAATGTAAATTGGGATGGATACCTAAACATATAGAAGAAAATTCAGTACTCTGTATAGCAGAAATTTAACTTGATAATTTATGTCCATCTTTTGTCTTCCTTTCAACAAAGTAAATTGCTAGAAACAGAAGTAGTTAATTGAAATTGGTACTTATAATTCTTAAGACTTATAATTCTTAAGACTTATAATTCTTAAGAAAATGCTTAACTGATTAAAACTAAATAACATACTTAATATGGATTTGTGTAAAAATGTTTTTTTAAAGTTGTCCATGCCCAATGTTTGTTGGTACTAATAAACTGGCTGTTTTCTTTACATTTATACATTTATTTTATAGAATAAGGCAGAGTGCATAGCTGTGACTAATGCTATAGTATTTAATATTAAAAAATAAGAATCCATACTTTAATCATGACATTTCAGTAAAGCTTCTAGAAACATTAGTTGTTATTTTTCCTTCTTTTGTGCTTTTTTTTAATAAAATTTTTTTTCTAAAAAATATTTCTAAACAATGTGATTTTTGTTTACTTTAAAATGCTTAGGTGAGAACTAACAAGTCTTTGAACTTGCATATTCTTTTTGAACTTACGGATTCAATTTCATCCTTTCTATGCAGCAAACTGTTTTCTTTATTGTGCAGTTTAGTTTATCAAAATGGTAAACTTACACAAAGAAGTAGCCTAAGCATACAACAGTATGAGTTAATGACCCATAAGGATACTGTCTTAGCCTTTATTTATGTACAGGAATATTAGGTACTACTGCTAACATGGCTGAGGTTAAGGCTATAACTCTTTTAGGTGTCAAAAGGAGTGTGTGTGTGTATCTATGTGCATGCATGCACATACATGTGACCTGGCCTGGCACACAGGACAAAGCTCCAAAGAGTTACATGTACCTTCTAACTGTATCCCATGGCAGGGACTGTACAGGGTGAAAACATATAGGATTGGAGCACTGGGAGACATTTTGTTTCAGAGAGCTACCAGCCTTCTTTGAGCACCTGGAAAAAGTCAAAATATACTTCCACCCTACATCCTTTGGGGAAAGTATTTAGGAAGTCTTTTCCCCATGCTACCAATAAAAGAACACCTAGAAATTAATCTAGTCTATCTAGTGTTACAGTATCTTATTTAATTCATGTTATCAAGTCTGTAAAGATATAGTTATGAATTCACAGCCTGACTTACAACAAAAAAAATTAACTAAGAAATTAAAAGGCAATATTTTTGCTAATTTCTTCCAACTTAGAAGTAACCATGTTGTGTTTAAACACCAAGTATTTATGGGTTTAGGTTTTGAATTTTCCACCAGGAGGAAAAAACAAAACAAAACAAAACAAAAACACAAAAGAAAAAAAGAAAAGAAAAGAAGTAACCAAAAGTATTCTAACCATTTTGGTCTTACTTTAAAAAAAAATCAAACAAACAAAAACCCCACATTCAATAATGACTACATACTTCATCCAGCTATCTTTTAAGAGAAAAGATTAAGCTATGCTAGTTCTTTGACCAAAATGCCTTAAAGGTTAAGAAGGAAACAAGACCTTTCTGAAATGTTAAGTAAAATATTTAAGCAAAAACATATATAATGACACTCTTTGTGATGTCTTTTATTGTTCGACCTTACTTTTGCATGCTGCCTTGAGATGGCTTCCAAAGACCTTACTATCCTATGTAAAAACCTAGTATTTTGACACTGGGCTTAGATTCAAATTTTGCAGTAGTGAACCTGAACTCTTTTAAGGCAGTGTTTAGGTTCTTCCAGAGGTTGATAATCAAATGAAAAAAAAAATGTAAGAAAGTGTTTTATTACTTTTGTCTCTAAATCTTCCAAACATAGAAAAGAACCTTTCTGCGTGAGTTTCTATAGAAAGTTTTGGCAATATTTTTACTGATAAACTAGATCTCAGGAGACATAGGAACCTATCCACAACTTAATTATAATCTAGCTGTTGCCACTAAAATGAAGAGCTCAAAAATCTTTTATAAATTCTTGGTATTTTTTTTTCTTTAGGATCTTGTAATAGGTAATATGTAATCAGCCTTGAGAACTAAAAAAAACCCCAACCATGGTAACGCTTGGCTGCATGTACCAACTTCATTATATTGGTCCACAGCGATTGTGTGTTTCAAGCATGCTAGTAGGTTGTATAGCAAGCAGGTGCCATCTATTTGACAATGGAAAGAGTACAGCACAATAATTTTGAAATTGTTAATTCTAGCTTTGGACACTGTTATGAATCAGGCAATGTCTTTTTGTCATGCAAGAAAACGACATGTGTATATACTTACTTCAAAATAGTAAGATTAGTCTAAATGTCTTGATTGATTTCTTGGACATGACTCTTCTCTAAGTATGATGTAGTCTTTGTAGTTCATAATAGAAAATCACATCCTTTCTTCAGTCTGGAAGGCAGAAAATAACTTGTCAGCTTGATGAACCATTCCTATGACAGTATTTGAAGAGTGATAAACCTTTTTCATGACTCATGTATCCTCATTTTCCTTTAAAATGATACCTTTTCCTGTGTGAAATCACAAGCAAACATGCTTATTCATTGCCTATCAGCCTGACAGTTTGTTCAGACAGTGGAAGATTGGTTTTCAGTTATGGAAATATACACTGTTTCCTTCTATCACGTTTTATACAAAACATACAGACCAAAACAGAATTCTGAAGACCAATGTATTTCATCTCACACTCTGACAAGAGAATTACTAAGCCACAGTGGATTTTTTTGTTCCAAGTGAATTTCTTTTAGAAGTATAAAACATAAGTGTTAGGTAAGGTTATCTAGCACACACTGAATTACGTAAACTTTTTGAAAACCCTCAGTTTACAAAAATAAATATTTTGAACCCTGAATCCTATTCACTTGTACATCTGTGCATGTTCAGTTTCTATTTTCTGTGCCTCTGGACTGAAAAAGACAACAGAGTATTTTTTCTTTAATTAAGTTTAAAATCGCGTATTATTTCTACTGCGTATCCCAGTTCTGTAAGACACTTCAATTTGTTCTTAATTTTAAACCCCTGTGCATTCATGCTGGTGTTAGTAGCTTCGCTTACGTGTTTCAAGCCTACGCATAAAGGTTTTGCTACACCAGGCCCTTACCTCTTCTAATTACGACTCTGTTGTACAATAAAAAAACCTCATACCTGACACAAAAAAAAAAAAAAAGAGGCGACCAGAGAAAGGAGCTCTAAATTCCAAAATTCATAGATGTCATCTAAGAATTTTGTAATAGTTGCTCACAATTTGGGAGCAATGCATTTTGTAACTCATATGTGTACTCACACAAACTTCAATAAAAAAGTAGTCAATTGCAATAACATCTGTATTTTTCTTTCTTCCCATGCCAGTGTAATCTTATTTATGTGAGCAAAAACAATAGCCAATTTAGAAAGTAATCAAAAGGAAGAAGAAGAAAAGTACAATTTAGAGAAAGGAAATATCCATGCCAATTGAAGGATGTTTTCTCCCTGGGAATCAACTCATTTTTTATACTGGGAAAGCAGGCATAAATGATCTTACTTTGACAGAAAGTGTATTTCCCTTGAAATCCATAGGTATTGAAAGATAAGCCAGATCAGAATCACTGTTTATTAAGAGCCTTATGAAACTGGGAACATTACGACTTTCTTACTAATCTAAAAATGTGTTTAAACAATAACATACATCTAAGTTCAGAGCAGAAATAAAATTGTGTACAAAGCTCAGAGCAAGCATTTAGGTAACACAGCACCATATTATCACATCATTACTGTTAATGTTGTGTTGGTATATGGTAATGTGCATTAGACTTCAAAGAAACAAGAAAGTATTATCAGAGTTAAGTTAATATTAGTATAATTTATTTAGGTGAAAAGATTTCAGGAAAGAATGTGTTAAACAGTCTGCTGGGTAGAGCTGGGATTAGATGCACACCTATGCTTCAGATGTGGAATTAAGAAGAAATCTTTGTAGCTTAATTGAGGAGAATTATATTTCTTCTACTATGGGAAAAAGGAAATTTACTTGTTACAGCAAAGATTAGGTAAACTTCGTTACAAAAGCTGACAGATTTATTTGTTGAACATCCTCTAAAGTAAAAAGATATAATTCTTTTTCTTACCTGGAATTAAAAAAAATAATGGGGTACTACCAGTTTCTTAGATACATAATAATAAATATTTTCTCCTTTGGATTAGTCATGAAAGGCTGGTGGTAGAAAAAAACTCTAGTGCAAAAGACCTTGAACTGTTTTAATTTACATGTAACAGTAGATCAATTGCAAACCAACAAACAAAACCCAAACAAAACCAACTGTAATTTATGTGGGGCTTTTTTTATTTCAAAAATATATGTTTTAACAAATGAAGGAATTTACTAGTCATACTAATGAATTAAGTTAGCTGGACTGGAATACAGAGGAGTTTAAAACTCTAACTGGAAAATGGAACACAAACAAAGGGTAAAAATTATGTGGAATGGTTCAGATATTGAAATTAACACCTCACAGGAGATGTTAAGAATAAACAATGTAAGAGAAGCTTCTCATGTAAAAGCAGTGAAAGCATGAGCCATGAAAGAAAGAAAGCAAGCTAAAATTCAGGGTTTGGGTTAAAGGTAGATTTGCCAGAAGTAAAACTAAAACCTTAGCAGATGTAATCTTTTAGCTAATCTTCAACTATCAGAAGAATAAGGGGGGAGGGGAGCAAAGGAGGAAACCCCCCATTTCTTAAGTAAGGATATTCAAAGTTCCCTAAGTAAGCTAAATAAATATTTTGTTTTATTTTCAGTAATGTCATTGATGTTGAACACTAAGAAAAAAGCAATGCTTCTAATAAGAAGTAAGTTTTTCCACAAGATGAGTCAAACTGTAAGACACACATTCAAACTCAAAGGGCTAGATGTAACTCCATATGATTCTTTAGGAGTCAGCAGATCAATTCAGAGGTTCAGCAGTAAAAAATTGTAATAAATTTCTCGTGTGGAAGGTAGGGGTGGAGGAATGACATGACTGGCAAATATAAAACAGGCTACACTGTTTATTGATTCAAGAAGAGGAAAGAAAGATTCAGATACTGCAGGTTCATTATTCTCTCTTAATAGATCTTGCCAGACTATATAAACTAAAAGATAATGTTGGCAAAGGAACAAATGGATATAAAATGAGTATTAAAAAAATTAGTCTGGGTATTAGATGGATGTTTGCAGTCATCAGAGCAGCATACTTGAGGAATAGGCTTCCCACTGGAATAGGGAAGTAAAACTAGTATCTAATTTTAAGACAGAGCTTAATTCCTTTATGAATAATATTGCATAATGTGATTTTGTTTGATGAGAAAAGAACTTAATATCACTCCAGTGTAATGCACCTAATCTCCAAAAGTAATTGTATGTGATAAAAATGAATTTAAGTCCCTTCATCTTAATATATTTTCAAGCCACAATCCAAAATTCTCACCAGCAATAGTGTTTATTCCTTAAGTTTAACAGGAAAACAACCCCCAAAGTGAAAACTGAAAAAAGGGTTATATTCCCTAATCAAATCATACATGAATGCAATCACCTACAGCTGACACAAAGGTCCACACAAAATGTCGTAAGGGGATGGACAGCTGTACTGCACATACTGCTGTATTCCCTGGTTCTGTCTCAGTCTTATCTGGCATCTGTTTAACTAGAAAATAAGTAATTTATACAAAATATCTCCAGTTCTTCTCTGAATAACACAGATGATGTTTAAAAGAATATTTAGACTGAACAAAATGCCCTTTTCAAGCATTTTATGATTAAGTTAAAGTATGAATTTGCCTGCTGAAAAACATAATAAATTTCTAACCATAGTGATCTTGATGAGTACTTAGGCAATAAAATTAAGTATGTTTGACAAGAATAAAAAGTATCAGAGAGTTTCATATCATGATACTGGGCCTTATTAGATCAGTAATATTGTACATTGTTTACCACCTAAGTGTAATATGGTCTGGGGGGGGGGGGGGGGGGGGGGGGGGGGGGGGGGCGGGCCGGGCAGGGAAACAAGCCAAACCATGTAACTTTGGCTAAGCCAGGCTAGCATATTTTTCTGATTTTCTGCTAAAAGTAATCCTAAGCAGGATCACCACCCCAAAGACTTTGGGTTCTCCTGGTTCTTTCTCATGCTTTTTCCTCTCCACTTCTTATTCTGATGTTTTTTTTCTTTAATTCTTTCTTTCACAATCCCCAAATTCAACTGTCTTCATAGCCAATTACATGGAATGTGTTATAAATAAATACTGCAAAAATGTACTTGTAGGTGGGCCTTTACACTTTGCTCTCCACCTTCTGAAATTCAGTCTCACAAAGGACCATACTTGTAGCAGCATGTCCCAGGGTTTAGCAAATCCAGACTCCATTTAATAAGGGAAAGTAACATTAAAATAGTGGTGACATTTTACCAATCATCACTGAAAAGAATGATGTTGCAGAAATCAGCAGCTTCCTTACTTCTGTCAATTTTTATTCCTTTCAGCAAGTGGTATCTTCTGCTCTTTTTCCTGGAATCCTGCCTCAAGGTTCCTACATGATAAAGAGAATATTTCCAGCTGCTGCTTACTAAATTCTTCACAAGAAAGATTCTTTCCAAGACAAGTATCTGTGTGGTTAAGTCAGCAAGTGGACTTCTGCACCTCAGCTTTTTGAGACCAAACTGTAAGAATTCTTACCAGAGTTGTATGTGGCTTTAAACTGGGCTACAAGGAAGGCTGCAATGCTCTGTATGTAACTCTGCATAATGCTACATGTGGGCCAGTAACAAAAAAAAAAGATGGAGCAGCTTATGCATCTCTGAATGCAGGAGAAGTTACTGTGATTCAGCAGAAGGTTCAGCACCAAGACCTCTGTAAGCACCAAGGTACCCACTCCCAGTACAAAAAGTGAAGTTTTTCTGTTCAGCAAAAAAGGAAGAATGCAAAACTATCATGACGGTATGATGGAAGTAGCCTTACCTTTCTACTTCTAAAGTGTTCATGACTTGCAGAACAAGCAGAAAATATGTACGTAAAAGTAAATTGTTCCTCTTTTCCATTTAAACAATTAAACATGACACTCATACAGATAATTGTTATCCATTACATTCTTGTATGACTACATTGTTTGTCATAAGCTCTAACATGAGTCTCATTAACTCTTAAAGTCTCTTCTGGGTTCTTATTTTTTTTACATTTTATTTCTTCAAGTCATTTTTACATTTCCGTATTCCCAGCATCACACTTAATTCTACCCTAAGCTTTGCAACTATGTTTTGCAGTTTAAAATTATCTGATTTGTTCTTTTCTAATACAAAACAAGTAAGTGAAATGTTGGGGAAACCAATGAGTAAGATGAATAAAATTATTTTAACATGAAATTCAATTATTTCTTACTTCATACTTCCCCACAGTTTCTTTTAATATATGATATTAGCTAAACATAATGCATTAAACACCTAGAGCCAAATTGCATTTGGCACAAATTTGTAGCACTTCAGTTCAGTTGCAGTACCTTGATAGAGGCTAAATCGAGCGGCATGTATCACTTTAATAAAAAAAAAAATAATGTAAAAATACCGTTGACTTCAATAAGACATGAATTACCCCTTAAAAATGAGTTTTTCTGAAGAAATTAGTCCGATACAATTTGATAGAACTAATTTACTTTAAAAGGAACATTTGCTGAAATGGAGAGTCCTATTCAGTGCAAATGAAAACTTATCCCAAACCCATAAAACAAGAAAATACTTACTTAACCAGTACTATCATGATTTGTTCATCCTTAATGCTTTCTTTGCTAGCCCAAAAAGTAACTCCCAGAACAGTTCAGGCAGCTGATATTCTTATTTGTTTTACCAACTCCATGAAGCCCAGAACTGCAAAATATACTGCCAACACCAAACATGCAACTATACTCAGCTATATCGTAATTTCTATTCAAAACTGAGGTTTCAGTAATTGATGACTGTGTCTCTTTGTGTATTGCTGATGAACTCAGCAGCGCTCACATAAGCTGTCATCTAGTCATCCACAATAACTGCTGAAGAAGTCCCTGCAGTGAGAGATAATTTCAGGAGAGTGAACTTCCGGCCATTTATGGAATTAGTGGATGGGACCCCTGGAAAACTGCCCACAGGGATAAAGATTCTGAAAAGGGCTGACAGCTCTTTAAAGACATTCTTAGAGCACAAGAGTTCTCAATTCACATATCTAAGAAAACAGGCAAGGAAGGCGGTAGGCCAGCATGGCTGAGTGAGAACCTCTTGGTCAAACTGAAGTGTAAGAAGGAAAGTAATAGGCAGTGGAACCTGGGACTTATATCCTGGGAAGAATATAAGGATGGGATCATGAAAGCTAAAGCAGAGCTGGAGTTGGGTTTGGTAAGAAATGTGAGCAATAATAAGAAGGGATTCTACAGGTACACTGATGAGCAAATGAATATGAAAGAAAATGTACCCCTGAGTAAATAAAACAGGAGAACAAGTAACAACTGGAATGAAGAAGTAACCATATCCTCGTCTGCATAACAAAAGCCTGGCCAGCAGGGCAAGGGAGGTGGCACTCCGTCTCTGCTCTCAGAAGACCCCACCTGGAGCACTGCATCCAGCTTCAGAGTCCCCAGCACAACCAAAGCATGGATCTGTTGCAGGGGGTGCAGAGGAGGACCACAAAAATCATCAGGGTGCTGGGACACCTTTCCTGTGGGGAGAGGCTGAGAGAGCTGGGGTTGTTCAGCCTGCAGAAGACAAGGCTCCAGGAAGACCTTATTACAGGTGTTTCATATATAAAGGGACGTTATAAGAAAGATGGAGAAAGACTTCTCCCCAAGGCCTGTAGTGACAGCATATGGGGCAACGGTTTTAAACTAAAAGAGGGTATATTTCGATTAGATATAATGAAGATTATTTTTTTTTAAGAAGAAGGTGGTGAGACCCTGGAACAGGTTGCCTGTAGAAGGTGTGGATGCCCCATCACTAACAGAGTCCAAAATCAGGTTGAACAGGGTTTTGAGCAACCTGATCAAGTGAATGGCAGGGAGGGGTGGACTAGATTATCTCTGAATCTTCTTTCTAACACAACACCAATTTATTGAAAATTAAACATGGAGCTTGAACAGTCTAAAGGAAAGTCATATGATCCTATGATAAATTCTCTATCGTGTTCTGAACAGAACTGAGGATTGCAATTTGCAATGATCTTTTCCAGTTGTTGCAGCAAACAGCGGGTGCCTTTCCCCACATGATTTGGTTACTAATAACATGCATTCATTGTGTTAACATTGATATAACTGGTAGTTTCTCCACCCCTATGGCAAATGAGTTGTTACTGCTAGTTTAAAGATAAGTAATACACTGTATTTGATAAAATGGTCTTACAATAGTGAATACAGTGTATTACTTTATTTCTCAAATCTGCACAATTCTTGCCCAACTGGCTATAGAAAAAGAATTTCAACCTGATTAAGTCTTGACATGACATGTCATGAAAACAAAAAGATAACTGTGAATGAAGGTTTTTGAAAGATTTAAAGATTTGAAATGTTAGTTAATTATTGCCTTGTTTTATTTCAAATCAATTTATCTGGTATCTGGTATCTATACATGAGAAACACATGTATAGAGGAGTATATAGATGTGCGTGGCACCAAGGTGGAATAAAAAAGGCAACCACATCTCAAAGAGAATTGTAAGTCTTAGAAAATTTTCCTCTAGGCTTTTCAAATTTTGTGTTTAATTTTCAAGATATTTGGGTAAGCATTCACATATTTTGTGGAATAACATTTGCATTTTCCATATATTTAATATTTTATTTTTAAATATTTTGAGGTGTTTCTCTTGATTTTCTGTAATGTTGCCTCAGAAACCACAAGGCAGAGTCCTTAAGGGGATCACCTTTGCTTCCTTTAAAAATTATAAGGTAATTTCTTTTACATCTTCTGCTCTGCAGGACACTGAAGCAAAAGAGCTGAAAGGATGTTTAAAAACTTTGCAATAAAATAAATATAGTATAACCAAAGCATTTAACATTTTGATCTAGGACCTCTGACATGGGACTTTCACGCCTCTGATTTTTTTGAAAATGAGGGTGATCCTTTTTTCAGACATGCCCTGAAATGACAATGTCTTTATCAACAAACACAACAATTCAGCATGAGTCAGCAACAGGGAGGTGGCAAATATAAAGTTTTGCCACCTTCCAGAAAATACTAACGTAAGCAATTCTATTTGTTTAATTTTTTAAAAAACCTTTATAAGTACAGTTTTAGGTGTGTTGAGATGCAGTGCAAGCAATTTCAAAGCTTTTTTACAGCTTACTAAATCATTTACACAGTCAGCCTTAATAGAAAATACTCTTTCTAAATGAAGTAAAATAGATTGATTATAGAATACTTCACCCTTCTTTAAATTTACACAGATCCAGTAAAAATTTGCTTTATATAACTGCTGTTGACTTACAGCTTTTATTCTTCAGCCTTAATTGCAAGCATTGCAGACTTGGGAAATTTGAAAAGAAGGATCAACAAGTTTATTCTTCCAGTTGTGAAAAATTTTAAAAAGTAAGAATCTGAAGGGAAAGAACAATTATTTTAAAATAAGGATAATTACATTGAAATGAAAGAATACATAAGAAGTAAAGCTGGAGCTGAAACTCTTTTTTTTTCGACAATTAACTTCAAAAGTTTTCTTTTATATTTAACTGTAAGCATGCATCCCACATGAAGTTCTATTCATTTTCAATTTGAAGTGCTTAATAAATATTATAATTTCCATTAAAAAAGGTGAAGACAAATGTTGCTGTATATAGAGTAGGCTTAGAGTCTGCCTTTGAGTTACCTATTAAAATACACAACCTTTGAACTAGAAGTTTACTGTCACATTATAATTTCTGTAAGACATTCAAGTTTATAGATTTTTAGGATATTTAATTTTAAAAGGAAATGAAAAATGCAGCTAAGTAATTTACAAATGAAGAGTGCTGGTCTTCTTGGTATTTGTATAGCCTATCATTTTCTAAAGAGGGAATCAATGGCAGAAAGCACAGTGTGATAGTCCAAATTGTAAACTTTTATATGTTTCAGATAAAGTCTATGACACAATCAGGTAATTACAGAAAACTAAAAGCTATTCCCTATGAAAAAAAAATGGAGTGATATTGTGTTGATCCCTGGAAAAAGGCTTTTTATATAAGTAAATGATCATCAGCTAAAAAGTAGTGAGTAGAATAGAACTAGTAACTTACATTTTTATCTGCATGAAGCACACATTAATTCACACCACACCAAATATAGTACTTAGTTGTCTTTCAACATGAGTTCCAGAAACACATGCTAAATTCATAATACACAGAGGGTGTAAACTGACAGAGAGTGAAACTGTAGCACTTCTTCCACTAAGGAGGATAAAACCAATAACACTGAAAAGATTTGAAGATATAATTCAGAATTGCACTCCTTTCTATTTGTATTGTATGATGAGGTTTTATTATAATTTTCATTCTAAAGCAAATAAATCAGAATTTTAAAAAGCTAGAAGAGAAATTTTATGTTAGAAAAACCTCAGTGAGGCACAAAATTAAGCAAGGGAAGGAAGAGCAAAGTTGTTGATTAAAATAGATAATGAAAAAAGTAATATTTTTAAGTTTTTAAATAAATAAGCCAAAATAGCTAAAATATTTGCTGATATCCTTATAATAAGTGCATATATTTCCCAGCACTCTGTCTCTAAAGAACTTGCAGCATGTGAAGAAGTTGGGCACACATTTTGATTGCAGGGACTCACTAGGACTAGCATAATCCCATATTTCCTGTAGGATCAGGTACATATCCAGGATCCATGAGATTTAAATTTTCAGGTAGTACTATAGTTCTGAGGAAAAGTTGTACTGTCTTGTACAGCTTTTTTTTTTTCATTATAGGGGAACGGTAAGATGAAGAATCTGTACTTTTTAAATTTAATCAGTAAGAAAAAATAATGAATGGTTATGCAATAGAAAAAGGCAAGAATTGACTGTGCAGAACTTACTTTCTTCATCTTCAAATGTCTTCAGTTTGGACAACATCCAAACTCCATTTAATTTTTTTTAATGTACTTTGCCCACCACTACAAAAGTTCCCAAATTTTTATCTTTTCTGGTAAAGGGAGCAAAAAGTTTTGATCTATTATCTTTGGCATGTCCTCTGATTTCAACTGGGAACTCTGGATAATGAAAAGGACTGTTCTGTGCATGAGTTTTCTTTGAACTTTGAAGAAATTCAGCCAAGCTGCTGACAGGAAGTATGACAGTAAGTCCTCTGAAGATATTCTCATATTTGTATATCAATTTATGCCAAACCAAAAACAAATCATCAAAAAAGAACATGCAAAAGTATTTCTCTTTATTTCTTCCCTTTATTCTTTCTCTTAAATATTATTTATTTCTCATATTATTCAATGCTGTATGTCCTTCCATACAGGATGTTCCGTGTTTCTGTCAGAGCTTTCATTACCCTTTTAAAACTCAGACAGAAATGCCAAAGGCATAAGAGACTTCTAATTCTGCAGCCATTTGGTTCCACTTGTGTATTTAAGCTTGCTGTGAAATACACAGATGGATGAAAACACGTTAACTCTCTTTCTTGTGCCACAGGGTTTGCCTAACATTTCCACCTAACTCATGCATAAACATGCAAAAATTAAGAATTATTATGGCTAAACATTTTAGTAATCCAAATCATTCAAACAATTGCTGAGATTCTTTTGAATGGAAGGCTTTTTAAAAATAGGGGAAAAGGCATCTTTCTTAATTTTTTGCAGAGATGTGGCCTAGTTAATCAGCACTGATTACTCCGGCTTGGCCTCTCAGTTATGTTTGTTAATTAAAGTGCTTTCTAATGAACACTAGCTCAATTCCCCCCATGTGGAGAGCAGGCTGGGAGATGATAGACATCTAAACCAGGATTCTTTTTCACTTGAAAAAATCATAGCTGAATTAATTGAAACAGAAAAAAAGAGTTCATGCTGCATAGTCTTTTTATCTGCAGGGCCCCCTGGCTATCAGTGTGAGGAAGTATCAATGGAGTGAACACCTTTTAGTGGAGTAATCATCATTATGAAGTGCTCGTCAGAAAGGAAGACAAAATGCAATTAAGTTGGATTTACAATCAGGCCAATAATTACTATTCAGATGTCTCAGCTGTATGGAAAACACAGGATTCTGAGCTGTGAATTTTTTATTTGAATGTGGATTTTTTTGGTCTCCTTTTCTCACTCTCTTTTTCTTTTGAACATTTATAAAATACGTCAGTCATGATGTGGCACAGCTGAATAATTGTCATAGAGTCAAATGCTTGCAGATGGTTAATGGAAACAGAGAATTAAATGAACAGCAGTAAAGAAACTCATGCAAAATTAAAGAACCTTATTGCAAATTTAAAGGGTCATTTGGTTTCATCAAAAATCAAATAATATGAATATGTTATTCTCTGCATGAAAGAGACTATGTTAAATTGTTTTGAGAGCTGAAAAATGAGCAATCAATGGTGTACTAATGAAATTTGTGAAAAATCATCCACTATTGAAATATGGAGTAATTGCCAGTTAGGGACTACAGAAGAAAGCCTGATTTTGGCAACTGAATTTTGTCATTTACTGTTCACTTAAATTATTGAAGTCTAGTCTTTAAACACAATAGGGTCCTACAAAAAATATAAAAATAAGGATTAAACTAAATAGTCTTTACCCTATCCAAATCAAAATATTTCAAAAATCATTTTTTTAGAACTTCTTATCATATGCAAGTAATTCAACATTTCAGTAGACATTATATCACCATTCCAGTAGAGATTATATCACCAAAGTACCGAATCAATTTCCACAAAGATCTCCAAGATCTTAAAGCTGAATTATGAGACTAAACTTTCATCTGTTTGACTTTTTTGAAAGACAAAATTGGTAAAACCATTGCAAAGAGAAAAATTGTTGCTCCGAAAACAAAAATATTCATGATACCATTTAGTAAGTGTCACTTGGATGTGGATCTAAGTTAAAGATATTTTAAGACAGATTTTAAAATTTCAAAACATTGTATACTTTATAAACACTTCATTATATTTCACCTGTCTTTCATGCTTTCCCAGTAATACCAATAATATTTAATATTTTCCCAGCTAATATCAATATCTCTGTCCATCATGAAAAATATTTCAAAATGAATGTAAGAAAAATTTATAATTATAATTAGATATGTGTTAAACATACACCATCAATTATGTCTTGATAACAGAAAAAACTTTGAGAGGGGCTTTTATCTATGAAAGAGAAGATTTTCCCCAGGTTTCAAATGAAAGTTAAACTTATCATTTGACAAAACTAGAAATGGCAACTCGTTCCAAAAATATTTAGTAACAAAACCCCAAAGCTGTTAAGTTAGTATGTTACTTATAACATATAAGATACATATAACAGCTACTGTTAGTATGGTTTTATTTTTTTAAATATCTGGACAAATTGTAGTGCATCTTATCTTGTGGCAATCATACAATGAAAGCTCTTACAAATTCTTGTGTTTTCATCTTGACATGTGCCTTTGAGAATGCTAAAAATAAAACTATGATCTCTTGTTTGTTATAATTCCTGAAAAGTCAATGAGCTGCTTATTACATAGAAGCAGAGATTAAAATATTGATCTTACTTTCCTGTTCTAGTAGGTACAAAGCATCTTCTCTTAAATCTTTTTTAATAACTACATTACACTAGCTATCTAATAGAGTTTAATGTGAAACTTTCTTTGCCTATCTTATAACACAAAGAGTTTCAAATAGAAGATAGTTCAGCAATGATGAATGTTTCATTGTAAATAAGCATTTGGCCTCTCTGGATTTTACTTAAAGACTTAATGCCATTTTCCAAATGGTATTGGCTCAAATATGGAAGCATCTGTGTATTTTTCACTAGAATTGTTCACATTATTCAATTTTTAAGTGACAGATATACAGTACTTGCTATGAGAAATCAATATTTCACAGTAAATAAATGCTGCAGAATAATCCATACAATGCATATAAAAATAGTAGGCTATTATTGACCTATTATTCTTTATTAATATGTTTTTAAATGCTATATGACTATTATTTTGAAAATGTAATTTATGATAATTTTTTTTGTCCTTTTAATGGAGCTGGGTTTTTTCTTGTAAACCATGTTATTTTACCTCTGTGCAATTCTACAATTATATTTGTTTTGAAATATATTTATTCTGTTAAAATGAAGCTTTGTTTCATGGAAGAAAAATGAAAATGTCTTTTGTCCAGCTTGTTTTACTTCACAGATGTGGAACTTCTTAAGGAACATATATTCGATAGTTTCATGTGAATCTTGTACCTCTTTTGCAGCAGCTTATGGCAAAAAGAAAATTATTTCTTGCTTAAACACTGAACTATCAAATGTTATATCAAGCCATTTAAATACTTTTATGTCCTTCTTTGCTCTTCTGGGAGACAGCAGCATCTCAAGAGGTTAGAAAAGTCCAGAGTTACATAGGGGGATTAATTTAGGGAAGATGCTCCCAGCTTCACACCAATTATAAAGCAGTCCCACCATACACTGTGCCTGCAGGTTTAGGCTTGTGTTCACTGTGAAAAAAGAAATATGTTGACATTGTCCCTGTCACATATTCTCTTCTTTCTACCAAAGATCTCCTCTGACAGTCCAAAAATGCTGCTTTCAAGCTCTGTGGGAAGGCAGGTGGCCTGCTTCCATTGATGATAGTGGTGGGCTGCTCTTTGGCCAGCTTTGTTCTGTGTTGAGGGAGAATCTTTTAACCCTCTGGCTAAGAGACAGAGGGAGAAACCTAGATGTGGTGGGCGAGCATATGAAGCTGATAATATTCTAAAGCATTCCAGTTGACAAGAAAGGAAAATTTTTCTTCACCTAGAAACAGGTGGACAGATGTCAACAGGAGGGAAGAAAAGTCCTTTCTTATTTCCAACTTTTTGAGAATTTGCCAAATAATGCAGCAGGCAGCAGCCATGAAACTGTTGATGAAGAAAAAGCTTGAAGGTCAAGATAAGAACAGGGAAAGATTAATTTAATTTATTGCCAATTAAAAACAGAGTAGGATAGTGAAAAACAAAACCAAAACTACAAACACATTCCCACCACCCTTCTTCCCAGGCTAAGCTTCATTCATGGCTCTTCAGCCTCCTGCCTCTCTGAGTGGGTTCAAGGTGATGAGGAACGGCAGTTTTCACCAGTTCATAACACTTCATCTCCATCACTCCTTCCTCCTCACATTGTTTCCTTGATCCAGTGTGTGGTCCCTCCCAAGGGAGACAGTCCTTCATCAACTGCTCCAACGTGGATCCTTCCTACAGGCTGCACTTTTTCAAGAACTGCTCCAGCATGGGTCCGTTCTGGGAGGTGTAGTCCATCTGGAACAGACTGCTCCAACCTGGGCCCCAACGAGCCAGGCTGGCAGCCATTTTCTGCCAGGATCCTCCTCCTGCAGAAGCTCCTCTCCACAGCTGCAGCATGTCTGTCTTGGAACTGATTGAAACTAGCTGTGTCTGACATGGGGGAAGTTCCTGGTGTCTTCTCAGAGAAGTCACCCTTGCAGTGCCCATCCCCGCTACAAAAGCCTTACCAAGTAAAGCCAGTAAAAACTCTTTTCTATTGAAGCTGCTTATCTTTTTTGGAATAGGAGTTGTGAACTGATTGTTGAAATAAATGCTTAGTGTCTTCAGCTTAGTGTTAGACAGAAGTGTTATTCAATAGCCATCTGTGGCTTTGTAACCACCATTATTTTCAGATGACCTGCATAAAGGTTGTGAGCATGTCTGTATTTAAAGTTGTGAGCATCTCTATGTGTATTTAAAGCCATTGAAGTGAACTTCCATTATTATTATTTTGTACATTCACCACAGAATCTACAATTTTCACAAACTTCCCTTACATCACAAAAAGAATACCATGCAACAGTGTCAAAATAACATCCTCACAACACCAAGAAAGGTGGAAAATTTACACACACTCTACCGCTTGCTCCTTCATCACTGTTTTCCCCTATCTGGAAAAATAAAATGAAAATTTAAAATGTTTAATGGCATTCAGTTGCCAGTCTGCAATTTTTAAAATTCTATTACATCTTGTATACTGACTATTCAATGTAAAATACACTAAAATTAAAAGGAGTTATTTTTCAAGAGATTTGTGCATTCTAGATGTATTTTTAATGGGGCTAAAACATGCTTTTACAGTACAGAGGTCTTTGGGGTATGCCATTGAACTCCCTCTCAAAAAACATAGGAAATGTTACAGAGAAAGGTTTATTAAAAGATGACTAGTGTAACTTGGCAGTTATGACTGTTTTGTTATTCTACTTACTAATACAGAATTTTTAGTTTGCAACACTGAGTTCCAATTTCTGTCCCTCACAAAAAAAAAACCCCAAAAAACAAAAAACAAAAGCAAAACAACAACAACAAAAACACCACAAAAACACCAACCAAAAATTCTCAAAATCACATCAAAATTATAAGGCCAAATTTGGCAGGAGTTGTAAAAAAAAATCAAATGAATACTTAACTTGCTCATCATCTTTTACTATTCCCATACCAACCAAGTACTTTTCAATAATGGAGATAGAAGAAAGGAAAAGATGCTGAAAATCTCTAGTAAAGTAAAAGTGTGTCTTTATGAATAAATACTGTACTGTTGTAGATAGGTGCCAGTGGTCATATAATATGTTAGCAGGTTCTTTGGTTCTGTTTCTTTTACAACACCTCTCTTTATATCAGTAGATCAGTTTAATCATTTCCTGCTCTAATTCTCAGATTGTGTGTGTGTGGGGGGGAAATGTAGCTAAATGGATCACAGTGCTACCTAGAGAAGTAATTTTTTTTCTAAAAATTCCCATAAAGATGAACTACATGGGGAACTATTGCTGTATGCCATTGCAACATCCTTAATTCTTAGGAGTTTGGGATCACATATTAATCTTCATTGTAATTAGAAACACAGCCAATATCTTCTGGTGGTCAGGCACCTAAAGACGTCAAAGCCCTCCACAAATAGTAACTAAAGTTCATAAAACCTTTATGAGAACATTTAAAGGATCTCTAGTATTTTTTTTACTTTTACTGTAATACAGCCACTTCAGCCAGGAAAACAGAAGTTTTGCAGGAATGTGTGACATTACAAAACAGCAATAGACATTCAAGGGAAGGATAGTACCACAATAATTTGAAACTCCCAGGCAAATTTAGATAAACAGACTGCAACTAATCAGGGTTGAAAATTGACCAATTAAGGCTTTTTTATTATTATTATTTATTAATCTGAGGTATTAGTGATCATGAGAAGTGTGGGACAAAAGCTTTCTCTAATTCTGCAAGAAACTACATACATGAATTCCCCAATATTTAAGGTAAGCATCGGTTCTCCTCATGCCTCAGGAGATAGCTGAAAATCCACTAGATATGCTTATTACAGAGAACAGCTTCATCTTGTTTCCAATAGTTGCTTCTGTCTCCAAGTACCTCTCAGAAGGAAATTTCATTGAGAATCAATTAAAAAGATGGTTTAAAAAAAATAAATCACCAGTAGCACAGTATTCATGGACTCTTTTCACATATATATAGAAAAAAAAAAAAAAGGTGCAAGGAACCAGCCTATTTTGAAGAACTAGGGAAGTTCTGAGTTTTATGTCTTCTTACTATGCTATGCACATATGATAAATTTTCTTTTTAATCACTAATTCGTTGATGACTCTGAATATTGGCATTTAATATTTGAGAAACAGGAATGAATAATACCTAGAAGACAAGAGTGACTGAATATTTTATATCAGCTGAAACTTAAAAGCATCGATTGGCTGGACTACCTAACACCCTGCAAAGTGAGTAAGTTCTTCAAAGCAAGCCATTTTCCTCTGCTGATAACAAGTTCTAGGCTTTCAAATTGGAGGAAAAAAAAAAAAGTGCAGAACTGCAGCTTATAAACTCTAGGACATTATTTTGTTTCTTAAATTAACTTTCTGCAAGGTACATGTACATAATTCACTCAGATTTATACTTATGCAATCTTGGACTACTCTTACGTTGTACATATATGCATTTCTTCAGATTAATTTTACTAAAGAAATTTGAGAATGTTGACAAACAGATCTAAATGAGCAGCCACATGATTCATCCAGTGTCACAGACATTTGTGGAATTTGAAAATTCTGAATCTGTAATTCTTAAATTCCGTATGTCCCATTTGTATCAGAAAAAAAATATTAGGGTTAAAAGTACAGAGTGGCAAATCATATTGTATAGCTGACTTTCTCTGCATAGAAAAAAAGAGTTTTACAGGCCTAATCAGTCATGCAGCGTTGTTTCACCTCATTTCCTCTTTTATGCTTCCTGTGACTATTCTTGTTCATTTAATCACTCTAACAAGGTAGAGATAAATTTGTGAACCAGTTTTTCAATCACAGACCCAGTGAATGCTTCAGATTCAGATTTCTTCACACTCTACTGTTATAATAATCTTACAAAATGAGGCTTGAAAATACCCTAAGGCTACCTTGATGATATTTATCCTGAATGGAGTGGATAATAGAAATAAACTTACCTATTTGTAGGGAACACCAGTGTATTCACCATTACCTATTTGAAAGTGAGTTCAATTATGGAATCATAGTCATACTTTCCATATTCCTTAGCTTTCTTTATCCTACAACACTGAACTTTATTAAGCCCAAGGATTGCTGTAACAGCTTGTTATCTTAATTGCCCATCATTTAATGAGATGTAACATCACATAATATAGCCACAGAATCACAGAATGTTTGAGGCTAGAAGGGACCTCTGGAGGTCATCTAGTCAAACCTCCTTGCTCAAGCAGGGCCACCCAGTTGCCTAGGATGATGTCCAGGTAGCTTTTGAATATCTCCAGGAATGGATGCTCCACAATCACTCTGGGCAACCTGTGCCAGTGCTCAGTCACAATCACTGTGGAAAAGTGTTTTTTCATGTTCAGATGGAACCTCCTGTGTTCAAGTTTGTGTCTGTTGCATCTAGTCCAGTCACCAGACACCACTGTAAACAACCTGGGTCCATCCTCTTTGCACCCTTCCTTCAGGTATTTGCATACATTGACAAGTTCCTCCTGAGCATCCTCCACTCCAGGCTGAACAGTCCCAGCTTTGTGCCTTTACTCTTGGGAGAAATGCTCCAGTTAATTCCTCATCTTGATGGCCCTTTGTTGGACTCTCCAGTATGTCCATGCCTCTTGTACTGAGGATCCCAGAACTGGACACAGTACTTTTGGTATGGGCACAATAGTGTTGAATAGAGGTAAAGGATCACTTCCTTTGGCCTGCCAGCAACATTAATAAAAGACAGGTAGATATGTATTTGTAGACTCCAAAGCAACCTATGGAGAAATGCAACCTTAAGGGACTTCTACCTGAGAAAATATAGACAATATAGACAATTGTCTTTATACTCAGAGATAGAGAATAAATTCTGATAATCAGACTTTTTGCACTGACAGATGACACAAACTGCCACAGTTAGTGGTCACTTCTAAACAACATGCTGAACTTCGGAACTTCAGCCCTGAAGCACACATTAGCCATGCATAAGGGTGTCACAGCACTATCCAAACTAGTTGACAGCAAAAAGGCTTCTACCATCCCATACCATGTTAACTCCAATAAGCAGTTCCCACACATTCTCCCAACACAGCCACAAATCCCCCACAAGGTTCCAAAAGTTAACCTACCATCTGTGCTACTTTTTACATCCTCCTTGGTTGGCCATCGTCATCGACAACATCCAAGATGACACCAATATAATAACCATAACCATATACAGCTACACCTCCCTCCCTCCCTCCCCCCCTCCCTCTCTCTCTCTCTCCCTCTGTCTCTCTCTCCATCCTCCACCGTCTCTAATATGGCACTCCCCAAAACCAGCCACAGCAGCAATTTATCATCATGGCACTCCCCAAAACCAGCCACAGCTGCAAGTTATCACTCAACCCACCGGCCCTGAAGCTAGCCCACAGCTGTATGTTATCAATGCTAATTAGGTCATCTTCATTCCTCTACTCATTCCTCTACATGAGAGGCTACACAAAATGAAACAAATCCTGTCAGGACTAATAATTTTAAACAAGGACAGAACTATGGGCCTCCAAATGAGACCATAAAGTCTGGTTTAAAATCAGCATTGCCTAAATTTGCTAGATGATTTCTTTTTAGAAAGGTCAAGACAGATAAATGCATGACCTGAATGCATTTCTGATAAATGCAAACACCTGAAAACATCTGACAAATGGCTCTTACAGTATTTCTTACAATGAGCTCATTCTCACTCCTCTTCAGAATGACCGGGGTAGAAAATACAATACAGAAGCTTGCAGATCAAGATAAGAACAGGAGATTGGGGGACATTTATTTACTTTATTACCAATTACAAATAGAGTAGGATAGTGAAAAACAAAACCAAAACTACAAACACAAACGGGCCAGGTTGGCAGCCATTTTCTCCTCCTGCAGAAGCTCCTCTCCACAGGCTGCAGCTTCTGCCAGAAGCCTGCTCCCACATAGGCTCTTCATGTGCTGCACCTTCATTCAGGGAATCTCCACCTGCTGTGGCATGGAATTGCTGTTCCAGTGCCTGGAGCACCTCTTCTCCCCCTCCTTCTTCACTAACCTTTGACGCTTGCAATGGTGTTTATCTCACATTGTTCTTACTCTTCTTTCTCTTAGCTGTTGCACTGCATTTTTTAGCCTTTCTTAAAAGTTATCACAAAGATGCCACCAGCATTGATGATGGGCTTAGCTGGGTGCTGGCCCTGGTCTCTTCTCAGAGAAGTCACCCCTGCACACACACTCTCCATGCTACCAAAACTTTGCCATGTAACATGCCACTGTCATATTTATCTTTACTGAATGTTGTTTCCTATTTTGTAATGATGTTCCCCAAAAACATCTTTATTTGTGCAATAGTATATTTATAAAATAAGCTGTATGTTTTATTAAACAAAACAAAAAAAAACTATCAGGAACAAACTTTCAGCATCTTACCTTTACTTTCCAAGGATCTCAAAACATGCTGGTTATTAACTATAAAATGGAAAACATGGTGAAAAATAACTTTTGAAAATGTAATTTTATTAGCTAGCTGTTATTCTCTTTTTTGACAACCTATGTTCAGGGATGTCATAATGAAAAACAAGGTGCTACAAAACAAGCATGTATTGCTATAGACTTGAAGTTAAGTCTATGTACAGGAAGACTGAAAGGATTGTGACTGTTCAATGTAGTTACACAAGGAATTAAAGCAGATATGAGAAGGCTATATAAAGTAATAAACAGTGTAGAGAGAGATTAAATTCAGCATTCCCATTTCACCTTTCACAGGAGGCAAACCCAGAGAATTTCAAATGGCAGTTATTTAAAATTGCTAACCAAGTGCTTTCCTGAATTAGATAGTTCTGTTACCTCAGTAATACAGCACACAAAATGCAATACAACTTTGTGTTATCTTTCCATGGAAACTATTTGCAAGCACTTTTCAACATTAATCACAGAAGTGTAGATAAGTAATAACAGAGGGAGAAAATAAAATCATAGGTGAGGAAGAACAGAAAACTCTCCAGCTGGGTTTTATAATGAACTGATGAAACAGAGTAGCAGAGTTACACAAGAAAACAGGTTCAGATCACATGAATTACATACTACTTTCACGTAAACACACACACTCTCCCCCCATCCCCCTCTCCCACCCCATAATATGCAAGATGATAATGGAAACTTTCTGGCCTAAACAAGGAAAAGCACAGAAAGAGGAAAAGACTGGTTATCAGAATAACAGTGAGCTGAAAGAGAGCATCAAACACATAGAATTTCATCCCAGAATAAAAAGAAGATCCATGGAGAGATGGCTTTGCTACAAAACTTTGGAAGGGAGATAACATGCACCAATAAGGAATACCTGGATCCCTTCAGATTCAGAGTTAAGGGACTCTGATGTTTTTAAGTGACTAGCTGCTCTTCTTACACTACAGCTTTCTTCACAGGTTATTCTGGCATCTATCAATTCCAGTAGTCCGCTGTGGCGGGTTGATGTTGGCTAGCCACCAGGTGCACACCAAGCCACTCTACCACTCTCCTTCGTCAGCTGCACAGGGAAGAGGAAATACAAAGGGCTAATGGCTTGAGATAAGGACAGGGAGATCACTCAACAGTTTCCTGGTGAAACAGATTTGACTTGGGGAAATGGATTTAATCTATTGCCAATCAAAAGTCAGCATAAGAAAATGAGAAGTAAAACCAAATCTCAATCTCAAACCACTTCTCCTCACTCCTCCCTTCTCCCCGGGATCAGCTTCATTCACTGCTTGTCCACGTCCTCCCTTCAAGTGGTGTAGGGGGATGGGGAATGGGGTTGTGGTCCGTTTATAGTGCTTTGTCTCTGTTGCTTTCTCCTCTTCACACTTTTCCCTGCCCCAGCATCAGTCCCTCCCATGGGGCACAGTTCTTCACAAACTGCTCCATTGTGGGTCTTGCTACAGAATGCAGTTCTCCACGAACTGCTCCAGCATGGGTCCTTTCCATGAGGTGCAGTCCCTCAGGAAGGGACTGCTCCAGCATGAGTGTCCGCACAACATCACAATTCCTGCCAGAAAACCTGCTCCAGCATGGGCTCCTCTCCACAGGGTCAGAGGGCATATTCACCTGCTCCAATGTGGAGTGGTCCACAGGCTGCAGGCTGAATACCTGCTTCGCTGTGGACCTCCATGGGCTGCAGTGGGACAACCTGCCTCACCATGGTCTTCACCACAGGTTGCAGGGGAAACTGCTTCGGTGCCTGGAGCACCTCCTCCCCCTCCTTCTTCAGTGACTTTGCTGTCCGCAGTGTTGTTTCTCTCACATGTTCTCATTCCTCTCTTCTGGCTGCTGTTGTACAGCAGTGTTTTCCTATTCTTAAATGTGTTATCACAGATGAGCTACAAACGTCACTGACTGGCTCAGCTTTGGCAAGTGGCTGATCCACTTTGGAGCTGGCTGGCACTGGCTCTATCAGACGTGAGGGAATCTTCTGGCACCTTCTCAAGAAGCTCCCGGCACACACCAGCCTCCCCCCCTCCCCCAGCCCCTCTGCTACCAAAACCTTGCCATGTAAACACAGTACACCTTTTCTTAAAAGTGTAAAGTGATGAGACGGGGGACAGCAGAATGACAGTTATGGTATGTCGCACAATTCCGAGCAGAGCTTTTTGCTTTAAGATCTCTGAAGAATTATTACAATAATAGATTACTACTGTAAAGCCTATTAATTTTAACCTTTGCCTTAGGATTTTTTTTTCTCCTTTAAACTGTCTAAATTCTGTTCTGCTGAAACTACAAGTATTCACTCTGCCTTTTTCTTTTAACATATTCAAGGAAGGAGAGGTTTTGGTTGCTTGTCTCATCATTCATATTCTGTAGGGTGCTCTTCACTTGAGGTGCCATCAATGGCAAGGGAGTAGATTAAAATACAGGGTTGTGGTGGGTTGGCCTCAGCTGACAGGCAAGCACCCATAGTGATGGCCACTCACTTCCTTTCCCCCTTCAGCAGAAACAGGGGAGAAGATAGGAAAAATAGGAGCTAGAAAGCCTGTGGTTTGAGGTAGACAGGGAGATTACTTACTAATTACTGTCACAGACAAAACTGACCCAAGGAATCTAACTTAAATTATTACCAATTAAAGATGAATATTTCAGTATGGAGTCAGGTATTGGGAAACAAACCCAAAAAGAGTAAAATATTTACACACCTACAGAGAACACCTTCTCCCCCAGCTTTCCAATGCTCAGCTCCACTCCTTCACTCCAGACTCCTCTGTTTCTCTCTGTGAAATGGCCATCCTCCACAATGAGTCTTTTCAGCAAGGCAACAGGAGGTGCCAGCTGTCCTCAGGGTTACAACTTTGAGGTTTCTCTCCACTGCTCCTTCCCACTTTCTTCTCCAGCATGGGTCCTACATGAGCTGCAGTTCCTAACAGGAACCTCTGCTTCATCATGGAGAGCATCCTCCCTCTCCTTCTCTGATCTTGCTGTTCACAGGGATGTTTCTCACACTTTTTCCTCACTCCTCACTGCCAGGCATCATTTTTTGTCCTTCCTTAGATACATTTTCACTAAGGTGCCACCAGCATGGCTGAGAGACTCAGCTGTGTGCAGCAGTGTGTCCATTGAAGCCAGCTGGAAGTAGCTCTATCCAGCATGAGAGAAGTCAGAGTTTGTAGAACAGTGGCAAAACCAAGCTCCTTTGTGTTTCAGTAACAGGTCAAACTGTGTTAAGGTGTTCGGCTGCATGCTTACAAGCAACCATGGATGCCATTGTGGATGGCTCTACAGGCTTGTACCCTGGGTCTGGCCGCCATTGCTGACCACAGAGGGACACAGGCACAGGAAGTGAAGAGAGGAAGGTGAGTCAAGAGAAGAAGAATAGGCTACATTTCAAAACAGGAATAATCGGCAGAGATCTTTCAGTCTGACAGACAGAGACACTGGAAATAAAAAGTCCTCTGGAATAAATTATTTCTGCGAGTGTTCCCTGAGCTGAAAAGGCTCTTGCCTTTGTTCTGGGTAGTGGTCAACATGTGTCATGAGCCACCGGTAAGGCTCAAAAAAAATGACCTAACTTGGAGGTTCCAGTTCATCTGTAATTGTTAAAGCTTTGTCAACAAAGAAGGGTATTTTGTGAAACAATGTGAAGAATGCTCTGAGTGGAATTTAGTGTTAATGATGATATTTGTTTCCTAAGGAAGAAAAAGAAAGTAGAAATAGTATGCATAGTATATTGGTATTTTTAGGCCAGCAGAAACTGACATTTGAAGCCTTCTAAAATTATTTCCATTTAGTCAGAAGTTAGTCATGCAGAATAAGGATAACATTATTAATATATTTATTAAATATACCTGTTCCAGTTCTCCTGAGAGCAAGCAGAAACAAAGCTGTATGTGGGCCATGCTTTTTCTGGGAAAGCCTCAGGCCAAGTTCCTTTACCCTCTCACAAGAAACAGCTTTCTTGTCATGCTCCTCTCCTGAGAACTGTGCAGGATCACAGGCAAACTACAGATTTTCTGTTAACTATTCACACCACATTTTTGTTTCAGCTCTCAAGCTTGACCCACTTGTTCCCAAAGTCCCCCAGGGGCTCCATGATTTTGCCATGTGCTCTCAGCAGCCTCAGCAACCTTTCTGTCCCCTGCAGTCTGTAATGAAGATGGGCATTTGTTCAATATGGTACTGTCTACTTTTGCTTTCCAAATACCTAATAGTAGATATTAACACCTCAGGGTTTATTTTTTCTTTGTCTTAAATTCAGGTAATGTCTGTCTTTCAAACAGGGGTTCATGTCTTTCTTTCTTTTTGACACAGTATTCAGGGTTGTCTTCTGCTGAATTGCACAGCTTAGTTCTTCATCTTGAAGTGTGTTTCACCCTGTCCTGTGCTTCACATGGTTTGGTGGGACTTGCAGAGGGGTTAGTCAGCAATGATACAACAACGACAGAAACTGCCCATCTGTACACATATTCCCTACATATTGTAAATCTGTAATTAAGTTTTTCTCTTCTACTCCACAATTTACTCCCCTCCTCTCTTGCATTACAAAGTCTTTAGTTTTAGATCACCTCTCATTCTTTCATGACTTTACTGCAGCACATTATAGTTCCTTCATTGGGTTAACAATCCTGACAAAATGCCTCTAAAAGCACACCCAATAGAATGGGGGGGTGGGGGGGTGTTGTCCTCAGTTTAACCATCTGATGACATAAGTCAAACCGACAGAAGTACTTTTTACTGGCAGCATATTTGCCTACACAGGAGAGGTTTTACGAGCTTAGATACATCAAACAGGAGAAAAGGGGTTTGGTGTTTTTTTAATCCTTAACTTTGTGATTGAGACCAAACTTGGGCTCTAGCATTCATGGCTTTCTATATTGTTGGCCTTCCTGTAACCTTTTTTTCTGTATTTACTAACATCCATTACCTTAAATTGGCAATAAACCCAAGAAATATTGACATTTGCTCTCCTTGGCTTGCTTTCTCTGTCTTTTTATGGAACACATTTATAATGAAACAATTCAGAGAGCTTTGTGGTATCCACATACACTACGATAATCTCTTAATCTGTCTTTTTTAATATTAGTATTCTACAGTCTTTACACTTGGGGTGTTTTTTTTCCAGTCTTTCTTTTTTAAGTTAGATTTTCGCAACACGATATTCATTACTGTTGTGTAGCATCATTCAGACTTAACTTTATGAAGTATCCTGTTCCATGCAGTCTTTTTTTTTTTTTTTTTTTTTTTTAATCAGGATATAGCATAAACATTCTGGCACTGTTACAGATTTAGTAATCATATTTTACAACCATCATGAAAACCTTGAGAGCTCTTTAAATTTTTATATCCTGAGCTGCCCCAATATACTCTTCACTCAAAATTCAAGTCTGATATGTTATTTCCATGTCATGTATCGACATAATAAAATTCAGGAAGAACAAAAGAAGAAACATGAATATGCTTGCCCCATTCATGAGCTATTCAAGTGTGCACATGTTAATCATTTCTTCAGGATGCTATATTTAAGTTTATTTAAGAAGAATTATTTATTTAGCTTTCTCTATTTTCAACTTAGTCATTTTGATCTATAGAAAGTTGCAAGTTTGGTTGTTTGTTTTTTTTTTATTCCTGGATTGTCTTTCTGTTTTTTCCTAAGTAATTAATGTCATTTTCAGTGCTTTTGTTTATTAATTTTTCATAAAGAAGCTTTTCCAGGAAATAACATATAAACTGCAATATTGATTTTATAATTGTCATGGAATCTGCTGCTCATAGTGGTATATCAGAAAAATGAGTATGGACAACCAATTTAATTCATAAAAGATTGATCTCATTATTTCTACTACATCTCCATCAGACAAATGAATGCCATTTATATTATGTTACTTTTGTTACAGAAACTGATTTTTTTATTTCAGTCAGGTGTCAGTTTTTCCTTTAAAAAAATCTTTGATTTGTTTTTTCAAATCGACATCAGGCTGATATTGGTTAGCTTTGAGTGTGTGGCTTAGTTCATACAGAAGAATTAAAAACTAAATAAATAAATGCTGTGCACCAATGAATAGTTCAGTGTGTTTGTTACTGTAATGTACAGTGAGCGCACCAGTTCTGAGACACGGATCACTCTGTGTTACATTGAGTACTACTGTTCTTTGGTACAGTTTTGTTCCTTTACTCCCTCAGAGAGGATGTGCTGGAAGAAAGAAGGTAAACTTTCACCTCAGATTCAAACCTGCTTTTTTCTACTGAACAGAGGTAAATAGCATCATTCTAAATAGCAAAAGCAACACTGACAGAAGGCTGAGCTGGGGAAGTCTAATCTCAGTTTTCTTCTCAAAGGCAATGGGTAATTGATCTACTCTTTCATTTGAGCATGGTGCCCTGTGTAATGTAAGTCTAAAAGACTTTCAGTTTTCTTAGTAGCCATTTACTATGGAAGGGCCAAAGTCTGAAATCTAAATTTTAGACCTTTATATTACGGCCTTTACTCACACTGGATAAAGTTCTTTATATGAACAACATACTGATAAAGCTTGAATCTTAGTAAATATTTATTGTTCTGGAGTTTTATCCTCTAAGTAAAAATAAATATATTAATATATCATACTGTTATGCATAAGCTTATTGAATGCACAAGGGAACACCCCATGTCTGTGTCTGATTTCTTAATATGAATAAATTAATTGAAGCGCAAAAATTCAATATTAAATTTAAAAATTGATAAATTACTGCAATTGTTCAAAGCTTGTGAATACCTCTTTGAAATAAACGAGCTCTTTAATGTGATAACTTTCTTGCCTTTCAAGTCACCCACCTCTGACTTGTTTCTTGGTATATCCTGGTTTTACATTCTTGCTTTATCATTTTATTACTTAGTTTACTGCAATCCTGCAAATTTTTCCTGGTTTTCTAGAGGGCAAGAAATTTGTAATAGTTTCTCTATTTCTTTCTTAACAGTCTCATTCTCTTCTCTAGTGTGCTTCCTGTGACTGCTTAATATATTCTTGCCTTTGATCTGGTTACTTCAGTGCTTAATTTAACCTGTTTAGCACCTTGCTCCATAAGAAAACAGGGTGTAGTGTTACTCTGATCACCAATGACAATTTTTGTTCCACTTGTGATGGAATTATGTGCTGCTACACAATCCCTCTTCCTCTCCTATTCAGCTTTTATATGCCAAAAATTCTATTCTATCAAATCTGTAATTTAGAGAAAATGTTCTCGTATTCAAAGGGATCCCCCAAGTGCTCTCCAAATATCATCACTGGCTTGCTTCTTCACATCAGCCAATAAAGATTGTATTTCAGTTTTGCCAGTACACATATTATCCAAACCAATATGTTTGTCTATAATTCTATTGTCTCAGTATTTCTCTGTATGTCAAAATATACTTACCTACTGTGGGTTTAGTTGTAGACCAGCTATTGTTGGTTTGAGTGCAATTATTCTTGTACTATTAAGTAGAAAACCATCTGGCAAACAGTGATGTTATGCAGTGGTGAGCAGGTGCCTCACTCTTCTGCAAGCCTGACACACTGTCAGAAAAACATGTGCTTTACTGTCTCGCAACAGCTGTCATGAGTGGTACCCTCAGATAACGCTGGCCTAAGCCTGATGTTACTTACTGTTTTTTCTAGCCCTATAGTTTTATACTTTCAGCAGTAACAGCAGTTTTTGTTTGACTCTGTTAGGCAATCTGAACTATCTTGGGCTGGTTTTAGTAGCCTGTCCCATTATTAAAAATTAAATTTTAAAAAAATTCTTCTCAAAGGAAAGAGGTTTTATCAAGTTGCTATAGGATTTGCCAAATAATCTCATAGGGTAGTTCAGCTACTCTGCTTGTGACATCTCATATAACTATGCTTTAGAATAATCAGCAATTTCTTCATTGTGCTGTTAAAATATAAGGTAAAAAGGGAGCATAACTAACAGAGTAGTCAAGAGTCTACGAACTTATAAATCGTTGTTTTCAAAAGAGAACTTAAAGATAAGACTTATAATGACTTTAACAAAATAAAAGATGCAACAGTATCTTAAGGAAATAGGTCAAGTTAGAAATAAATCTACTTCTTATACATTTCTTTCTTCTTTTTCACTTAATCACATAATTTAATCACTGGAAAAAAAGACTTTCACTAAGATTAGGAATACTGCCCTTTCTTCTACTTTCATTACAATTAAAATAATTCGACCTCAAGTAAAATAACATTGTCATATAACTCATGATTCAGTCCTTTAACACTGCTGTAGGGTTAGTGCATTTTTTTCCTCAATAGCTAATCTTGTTTTAGTTCAGTTGCTCACAATAGCAAATATCTTCTTTAATTAGTAAATTTAAAAAGAGATTTTCAGAGGTCCTTATCTTTCTAGTTTTGTTATCCCATCTGTGCACGTCTTGAAAGGAACTAAGATACGTATAATGCTAATTAATTTCATACCACACTAGAGTTGTTAAGCCAGGTATTCAAATCCTTTTCCCAATTCAAATACATTCTAAAGCTTAAAGTTAAAGCTAATGAGTAATTTAATTTACTTTAAGTTAATTAAACTGTATTTAATTCAGTTACATGAAGGCACTCTAGTAGTCTTTGAAAACAAATACAACAATAATATCCATGGATTTAAGGAAAATATTGTGTTACAAATATTGTTCATTATGTTGTAGAATCACAAAGGGATAACAGACTCCAGAATCCTCCATGAGCCTCTGTAAAAGATGTTGATTAAAAACAAACTACAGAGCAAACAATGAGAGGTAAAATTAACATAGAAAATCTGATTTCTGATTGAACAAGAAAACCTAGATGACACTTAGAGTTTACAGCTACAACAATATCAATAGAGAACAATGAAAGTAATTTTTAAAAGGAATAAATTAGGTGTTAGGAGCTGGGAGGGAAAAAAAAAATAAAATAGCCAAACCAAAACTTAACTGTGCCAAAGGTTGAAAAGTTTTACAAAAACTATACATGTGATAATAAAACCCACAGCCATTTCTTTATTACTTTTCTCTGCATATAATGCATATCTGATTATATTAAGAGTCCATGCATATGCATAGGAAAAATGTAAACCCATTTTTACATTTAATGAAAGTGGGAACATTTTATTCATTAGTAACAAATAAAATTCAATGCATTTGTGAGCAATAAGCTGTGATTTGGATGCACTTGCTAATACGCATAGCTTCAGTGTAGTGTTCCACAGTTAGTAAACTATCATTTCACTCTACCAAACCAAAAAAATCTTACACCCAAGAGTAAATAGTACAGTCTTTTCATAATTGTGCAGAAAGAACAATTAAAGGCTTCACTGTGTAGTCAATATGAAATCCTCTTTCCCTTGGGTAGCTGTTTTTGTGTTACATATCACATACTCTTTCTTTTCTTTTAAAAAGCAGGCTGAAATTTTAAAGGAGAAGGTTCATTACCCGTAACTTTTCTTGATGTGAATATTGTTTTAAAAGATAAAAATTATATGGAGTTCTGTAACTCTGTAACAAAAGTACAAATGCAATTGAGAAAAAGTAATGAGTTGCCATGTCTGGTACAGCTTCATTGAAATTTTGTCTTCCTTCCTGGATGCTTGTTAAAAAAAAAAAAACAAAAAACCTACACATTCTGAGCATGTTTATAGATGTACAAAAGGATGCTTCAGAGCACCATTAAAAATTTAAGAAATCTGTGTATTTATAGCTTTCCCAAGTGTGTGAAGTGGAGAAGATGATATATCTAGGAAATAATAGTAAAAACCAGTGTCAGAAGGAGGAAACAACTTAAAATTCAAGGAAGAGTATATAATCAGATCAATGGAACAGAGATAAAAAGATAACTCAGGGAAGAAATGGACGCTATGTGTGGTCTGAATACAGTCATTTAAAATTAATCAGCAAACAGCCTCTAAAAATTTAAAAATATAAAATGATAGTGTTACAGAAGTGTTTGTCCTGTCAAGCTATATTGTATATTTTTTAATTTATTTGAAATACAGCAATTAAAATCTTCAGTTATGTATTCCAAATTTTTTTGTTAAAATAATTGGATGAATTTGTCATATGGTTACATGGGATAAGGTACTGGCTTAGCCCTCTATAGGTAAGTAGAGGGAAATAAAGGAAAATTATATATACAGCCTACACAGAGCCATAAACAATGGTAGACTGTAAGGGAACACAAGCTATTTAATAGGCTTATATTTTTCAGCAACATCAAAGTGTGTGATCTCGCTCCTGTCTTTACACTGAGGATAAGAGGAACTGTCCTATGCCTGAGATGCACTTTAAAAAACAGAGAACTGAGCTAACTTTTCTGTATCCAAGACAGCTTGTTTCTTAACACCACCCACTATTATGAGTTACCTCCTTTGTACTCTAAAAAGTATCTGCATACACAACCCCCCCAAAAAAAAACATACATCCCAGCAATTTACATGACAACATTAAGATTTTTAATTCAACAGACTTGTGCTGAATAGCATTTAAATTCAAAACCTTGAGTGTGTTTATTCCTCTTGATCTAATGCCAAGAAAGAAAGATATTCTATTTCCTTATATGAAAGGAAAAACTAATTTATACGATTCGCTGCAATCCGAGATTAATTAGAAAAAGAACAATCTAAAAAACTCCCAACATCTTCATTAAACTTCCTTTAAAGCCATATGAAGACACTAGAAATATATGAAGCATTTTCCCCTTACATTCAGCACAATATAAGTCCTTAGCAACTACCTAGTGAAACTGAAAAAGATTCTTTCTGAGGAAAACTTAACTTTAAAGATCTCAATTTAATTTGACAGACCCTGTTATGAGAGCTGATGAAGTACATGTAAAATCTTAATGTTAACTTCTGGCCAGCAGGTACTTAAAACAAATTAGCATTTATATAAAATCTTAAACAAATAAAACAGATACCAAGAACCCCATCTTAACCTGTTTCAATATATTTTTGTTTTAAATATCTGTTTGTGTTCACGTATTTCCACATGCCAATGAACAATATACCTGAAACTGTGATTTTGAAAGCTGACAATCTACTCACCACTAAATAAATGTAAATATTGTAGGCCACATTGACGGAAATTCATAGAATCATAGAATGGTTTGAGTTGGGTTGGAAGGAACCTTAAAGGTCACCTAGTTCCAACCCTCCTGCCATGGGCAAGGACATCTTCCACTAGATCAGGTTGCTCAGAGCTCCATCCAGCTTGGCTTTAAACATTTCCAGGGATGGGGCATCCACAGCCTCTCAGAGTAAGCTGTTACAGTGTCTTACCATCCCTCACAGTAAATTACACTTCCTTATATCTAATCTAAATCTACCCTTTTTCTATTTAAAACCATTACTCCTTGTCCCATCACTACATGTAAAATGTCACTTTCCAGACAAGGGTTAATGGTTTCAAACTAAGGAGAAGTAGATGCAGACTATATATAAGGAAGAAATGTTTTACAATGAGGGTGCTGAAACACTGGAACAGGACAACCAGAGACATTGTGAATGCCCCATCCCTGAAAACATTCAAGGTCAAGATGGATGGGGCTTTGAGCAACCTAATCTAATTGATATCCCTACTCATTGAGGGGAATTGGACTAGATGACCTTTGAAGGTCCCTTCTAATCCAAACCATTCTATGGTTCTGTGATTATTTAAAATCTGGCATACTGAGGTGAATACCAGTGTGAAATTGAAGTGAAGGTCCAATGAAGTAAAGCAATTTTCTGAAACATCTGACTGTTCTGTTGTGACTTTTTATGTGGCCAAGAACCTATATCAGGAAACTGGTCCAGTTCTAAAAAATAAATGTGAAGAGAGCTTTCTATTGTTATTGCAAGTGAGACCCCAGTGATTCAACGTACAGGTTCACCTGTTAGCAACCTTGCATATAGTTCACCGCTGCACAGGGCAGGCAGCTCCATTCACCTCTCTAACACACCCCAGTCTCCTTTTCCCAGCTGTCCCACAAATTAGGCAGTTCCCCACATTTAGAGGAATCTCATCAAGAAAGGCATGACTCTCACCTGGGGAATACAGTGACATAGACAAACACATTCAAGATAAGGCTATATTATAGGGCTGAATAATAAAATTATAATATTTTACATTACTCTTTTTGCCCTACAAATACTTCACATCCTGTTTCTTTGTTTGTGCTTTTTTAAATATGCCTTTGACTGTACTGAATAACATGCTTATTACAGTGTCAACCAAAACACTGCTTTAAGCACTTCCATTAAATTACTTACAGTAAAAGAAAAAGTGTATGACTGCTTCATATTATCCACGTGGAACCAGAATATGTTACACTTAACAGTACTGAAATTCATCTTCCATTGTGTTTTCAGACTAGCAGAAGCTGAAAAAAAGGCACAAATAAGTGGTACTTTTAAGAGTGTTTAATTAAAAAAAGAACAACAAAAAAAACCCCAAAACAACCAAACAAAACCAAAACCATACAGATGTTAGAGATAGGATTGATAGGAAAATAAGGCAGATCTTATTTGATTAACATATAACTAAGCAGATGTCACAGTTCAGTACATCTGACCAGATTCCTTTATATATGGAGGATGTAATCATTAATATCAGATGTATTTATTTGAAGATAGTTGATGTTTCATGGGATTTCTGTTTTAGCAGATTGGTACAAAGTATACAGACAGCACAATAAAAGTGTATCCTACACTCAGAAAAATACAATTACAATACACAATTTAGTCACAATGTCGGTGTGACTCCCATTACTGGTCTCTATCACATACTCATAGTCACAACTCTGGGTGTCTTCAGTCACCAGGAAGGCATCATGGGTTGAAACCAGCTCAAGCCTTTTGCTCTCTTTGAAATTCTTTTGTTAGTTTTCTGGGGTTTTTACTCTGTGTTGAGCTGAACCACATGTTCACTCCCTCTGTGTTGGTCTAGTTAACTCAGGGAAACATTCAGATTCATTTAATGAACTCAGGGAGAACCATTTACACCACCACTGATCCACATAACTGTTGACAACTGTTTACCTAAAACAAAGGTCACCCTCTAGTCTCTTTTGTGTTAAGATAAAGTCAGCTTCTTGAAACAGCTGTGGAAAGTCATATCCTGTGTCAGTCACTGAGTTTCACCTGCACATCATGCCTGCCAGTCTCCTCTGAGCTTGCTTCCTTGGTAAGAATTTACCCATGAGTCACAGCAGAAATTATATCTTTTTCTTCTTCAACACCTTCTCTGCTAAGCTAGGCAAGCTCTTGCATTTGAGTTTTAATCAGCAAGAACAGTAAAGATACTATTAAAAATACTAAAATTCAGGAAAACATAGGAAACCACAACTGTTTTTTCAGTAAAGTGGTGTAATACTCAAAAGAAAACAAAACAAAACCATGAAAATGCATGCATAGTATTGATATAAGAATTGTTAGCTTTAAAAAAGAAAAAGAGAAGGGGAAGCAAATATCTATAGTGAAAAACAAGAAAGAATTTAAAAAACAGACAATGTTAGCTAAATCCTTATAAACAGTTAAAAAAACATGACCTTGGGAGAGGGAACAGACACCACGAACATGTCAAGCTGGGGCACAGCAAGAAGAGTTCAAGGAGAACCAAATGGTTCATGAAACTAAACAGAAAGTTATTTGAACTATGTGTGAGCTATCCTAATTAGAACATGTGGGAAAAAAAAAAAAAAGAATGCTGTACCTTTAAATGGAGATGAGGCCCATAAGAACCAATGACAATGAAGTATGACTTAAAGCAATTATAAACAATTGTTCAAAGTGTATAAAAAAAATCCTATGTATTAAGAGGCGTGCTAGCTTTGTGGATTTGGCAGACATGGAATCAACAAATGTCTCTGCTCTGGGTATGGACTGGTTCTTGTACACTGGGTGAAGAGACCAGATTTGGGATACAAATGTGGGGTAAGGCTCCTGAAACAGAAGTGTAATAAGAATACCTTTATTTGACAACTGCTTGTGGTGGCAAATGGGTATGAGTAGCTTTCAGAAAGCTGGGATAGTTATTATTTGTAATATCTACATCTACCTTTTTGCTTCTTCTAGCTAAGTAACACTGCCTAACTACCTCTATCCAATCTGGAAAGTAGTCATCAGTTATTTGGTGAATATTATGTAGAATATTTAAGATAAACACAACTCAGAAAAAAGTGAAACAGATAACAATTTGGATTTTAAGCACAAAAATACTGTTTTACTGCTGGAATTTTTAACTATGAATTATCTTATGTATCCAACTAAATAAAGTATTTTGGGGCATGATAAAAGTATGATGTTACATATATGATTTTACATTTTACCGTCAGACATACAAGCAATAAAACCTATGTTTTAAGAAAACAAAGTTATTAGGTATAATTAATTATTAAGAGCACATTCAATGCTGATTAAAAACTTCATCTGTTTTAAAAGAGTGGATTGAAAACCTACTGTAGTTAATAGGACAGAATTAGAATAGTTGAGTTGGAAGGGACTTATAATGATCATCTAGTGACCACTTCAGGATTGTCCAAATGCTTTAAACGCTGACAGGCAAGGGGCATTGGCCACCTCTTTAGGGAGCATGTTCCAGTTTTTGATCATTCTCTTGGTAAAGAAACATTTCCTAATGGCAAGTCTGAACCTCCCCTGGTAGCCCTTTGAACCATTCCAGGGTGTCCTGTCACTGGGTCCCTGGGGGAAAAGCTCAGCACCTCTCTCTCCCCTTCCCCTCCCCAGGCAGCTGCAGAGAGCAACGGGGTGGCCCCTCAGCCTCCTGGTCTCCAAACCAGACCAACCCAAAGCCCTCAGCTGCTCCTCACAAGACATGCATTCCAGCTCTCCCACCAGCGATGTTTCCCTCCTCTGGGCACATTCAAGTGCATTCACATCCTTTTAAATTGTGGGACCCAGTGTGGTACAAAATGCTCAAGATTGGGTTGCACCAACACTAAATAAAATAGGATAAACACTTCCTTTGTCTGGCTTGCTATGCTGTGTTAGATGCCCCCCAGAATGCCTTCCTGGTTGCCAGGGCACACTGCTGATTCATACTGAGCTTCCCATCAACCAGCACCTCCAGACTCCTTTCTGCAGAGCTACTGCCCAGCCACCTCTCTCCTAATTTATACTTCTGCCCAGCATTACTCTGTCCCAGTTGCAGAATCCAGTATCTGTCCCTTGTTAAATTTCATGCCATTGATGATTTCCCAATGCTCCAATCTGTCTAGATCCCTCCGCAAGGCCTCTTGTCCCTCAAGTGAGTCAACAGCACCTCCCAGTTTGGTATCATCACCAAACTTGCTAATGGTGCATTTAACTCCTGCCTCCAGATTACTAAGAAAAATATTGAATAGAGCTGGCCGTAGAACTAAACCCAAAGGAACACTATTGGTGGATGGCTACCAGCCAGATGTAGCCCCATTTACTACAACCTTCTGGGCCCTGCCATTCAGCCAGTTCATCACCAAGTGTACCGTGTACCTGCTCATCTCACAGATGGACAACTTCTCCAGAAGGTTGCATCCAGAAGTATCAAAAGCCTTACTAAAATACAGAAAACCTGCATCGAGCACCTTCCCTTCATCCACTAGACAGGTGACCATATTGTAGAAAGTTATCAGATTAGTTAAACAGGAATTTCACTTTGTGAACCCATGTTGACTGTACCTGATGATTGCATTGGCCTTTAAATGCCTTTCAATAGCCCCCAGATCTTCCTCATAATTTTTCAAGTTATTGAGGTTAGACTAACAGGTCTGTAGCTTCTTCCATCTTTGCTCATGCCTTTCTTTTAAATTGGAATGAAGTTGGCTAGCTCCCCATCAGTGGATACCTCCCCAGACTCCCAGGTCTTTTGGTAGATGACTAAGTGGTCTCCTTATGTAACACTTGCTAGCTCCTTCAGTACTCTGGGATGAATCCCACCAGGTCCCGTGGACTTATGAACTTTCAGCCAATGCAATAGGTCCCTTACAATTTCAGTGTCCACAAATGTAGAGTCATTGTTCCTGTAGTCACGGTCCTCTGACACACAGGGGCCTAGGAAGCCCAGTGTCTATCGTTGTTAAAGAGTAAGGCCAAAAAACCATTGACAGCCTCATCTTTTTCTTCATCCCTATTAGTCAGGTAACCATTTTCATCAAGTATTGTTCCAATATTTTCCTTAGATCCTCTCTTGCTATTACATATTGTAAAAAAGCCTTTTAAGGGACTCTTTCAAAATAGGGGGGAAGGAGGGAGTTTATATAGGGAGACTATTCGCTTGTTCTGCTTTGCTTTCAAAACAAGTTTCTGCTGCCAAAAACTAAATGTTTGTTGGACTGCTTACTTCCGGCATTTGATCTTTCCCACAAATCTGAGAAGGAAACTGGGAAATAAAAAAACAAACAAACAAATAAACCCCGGAGGGTTGGGATGGTTATTCAGGTGTCGTATGTTTTAGTACATATGTTATAAAAAGATGTTGGGGTCTAATAGTCTCTGACCAGGTTATTGTAGATATTCCAGCTATGAAGGGTACAATATTTAATATCCCTATTTAAAGGTAATTGATGTTACACAGGATTTCTGCTTTAGTGATGTGATACTAAATATATGTACTGCATAACACAATACAGATGTAAGTAACATAAGACTTAAAAGAAGGGGCAGTCTTCAGTTCCTTCTGTGTTGAGAAAAAGTCACTGTCTTTGCCACAGCTGTGGTCAATCCCTCCCTGCATCATTCCCTGAGATTCATGGGAATCACGCTTGCCCACCTTTTCTGAGCCTTCTTTTGGTTTAGGGGTGTAATGATCAGTCAGCTACATCCCACCCCTAGGAGTTCAGTCTCTCACAGCAGATGAGTTAAGGATCGTGTCTGCACATGGTCCTGATACCTCAAATTTGCCTATGCTGTCTGTGACACTGGCTAAAGCACAGCTGCAACATCTTCATGAAAATGCCTTTCTTTTGCTGTTCATTGAATGTACATTCCAAAAATTCCTAAAATACCTGTATTATCACTGCAAAACCAGCATTCTTACTCTCATCTAGCTAAAACTCACTTACTTACCCACACTCAACTTCAGAAATGTTTTGGACAGTAGAAACAAAGATAATAAGATGTAGGAATTTGTATAAATAACACGTATTTTCTGAATGTTACGAACTCTGCAGGAATTTTCTTCACCCCAACATGCAAGGATCTGAGTGTTGCTTGGAGGACACAGGCAACAGTGTTGGTACTACCATTGCAAATTTCCTTAAGGAGGGAGCCTAAGTGTTGTTCCATTTCCTTTTCTGATCTGACACTTCCCAGTGTTCAATGCAATGTATACCTATACCAAGGTAAAAGATTTTTCTGGTAAAACTGTAGGGCAAAGATAATAAATCAAGAGTAGTACCTAGCATAGCCCCATTTGTTCCAATAGAAGAAATAACTATTTTTACAATTCAGAATGAATTATTAAACACCAAGAGAAAAATCTCTACAATTCATTATTCACATTTTGTTCCAAGCATTACAGCAATTTACAATACTTAATCTTCAGAGATGTGTTTCTTCATGCTCCTTTACCTGGAAAATGAAGTTGCAATCTCCCTCCTACTCAAATGCAGTTTGATTTCATATTCAGTACAAAAATCAGAAGAGAACAGAAAAATTAATAACACAAAAGCTGTATTTGAAAATGACTGAGATTGTTGTTATCATTCATAATCACCATAGTAATATTGGGTTGGGTTTGGGTTTTTTTGGTTCAGTTTTTGTGGAGGTTTTTTCTGTGTGGTGACTCAGCATTGATCAGGAGATTTCCCATTTTTAGGACACCTGTAATCACACAGTCCTGCAGGTTTCACTTGCTGTGGACTCAGACACCAAGTTCCTAAACAGTTTAAATCTACAAAATATTCCTTCTGAAAACATCCTGGAATTAAACAAGAGAGGCATGGAATGAATAAATGAAATCTCACTGTTACAACCTTTTGAAGGTCAGGAAAGCAAATTTCAGCAAAGGGAGTCCAGATTTCAAGGCAAATTATCATAAAAATATGTAGTTTTAAAGGAGAGAGAAATGAGTTTTGCACTATTATGGAACAATTATTTATCAAACCTCATGTTTTAAATATTGAAATTCAACACAAAAATTTTTCAAAATGTTGTCATTTTTTATGCTTATTTAGCCAAGATAGAATTGAGTTTATGGCTGAATTTAAAAACGTGGATAAAATTTAATTGCATAAGAATATTTTTTTCAGGTCCAAGCAGTTAAAATTAAGCAGAAGGGTTAGAAGACACTAGTAAAGCTTAATTTATGACTTCAATTTTCAAGTTTTATCTAGTATAGATGATAGAACTTTCTAATTTACTTCATCTATCCTTTTTACAGAGTAACAATTTTCCCAAATTAATTTGCTCACTGCAGAGTAGAATTCACTAGTGGTATTAAAACAAAAACTCTTTTGAGAACATTCATTCTTCCAAACTGTTTTCCACAACTATTATATCTCAATAACCTCAACTAGACTTCTGGAATTCTTAAAGTTCAAATGATCTTTAAAAGTGCTTAAATCTGGAGGCACCTGGGAGGGTTTTCATTCTGAACTGTATTTCTCATCTCAGGTGGGAAAGGATCAATACGGATAGCAAGGCAACTTAGACAAACTTTATTATTTTTAAAAGCCCACCTCTAAATTTACTTAAAGGAACAACTTGAAGACTTTATTTAGAAACATGTAGTTTTCATTGTTGCCTCTTATGACTGTGATAGAAAACTTTCAAGATGTTATTTTCAATATTAACTTATTTTATTACGAAACATTCAATTTAATAAATAAATAAAAATAATAAATACATTACATTTTAATTTTAATAATTAAATTGATTAAGAATGAATCTGTTTTGCTGGACAAATACATGCTTTCCTTTTAGGAAGTTATATACCCTGAACGAAGGACGAGTTATTAAGAAAAGTGACCTCTGGTCACAAAACTCCCTTTTTCTGGTGTTTGTGAGACAGACATTACTAAGAAAATGGTTAGTAAAAGCAAACTCTTTTTCTAAATGTTTAATTTTTTTACATAAATTCAAAGTAGATGCTAGGTGCACTAACAGATACAGTGAAGTCAGTTATCTTTAGTTCACTTGTGTGGGACATACATCTGAAATATATTTACCAAATATTTGTTTACCAACATGAAATCACGTTTTAGATGAAAACTCTTGAATTACACTGACAATTTTTTAATCAGCAACATTTTTCCTGTAAGATGAAGTTAATCACTGAGAGATTCTACTGCAATTTAGGTTTCCCAGTAGCACAGCATCTTTCATAAACATCAAGAATTTGATCTCCTTCTCATTACAAAAAGTGGCTGCCTTCTCTAGCCAATCAAAGAGGGAAGCATAACAGAGAATTAAATCCCCCAAACAACAACAACCAAACCAAGAAGTTCCAGCTCAGGTGATGAGCATTATTCACAGGCTAGAAAATATGGCAGTTACCAAATCAAGGGGAAAGGTGGGGGAAGGTCCCTCACTGATTCCTTAAGGAAGAAATCCTTAAATATTTCCCCAAAAGTGGTGCAGACCCAAGCCTGTCACACCTAAGACAGGCCTTGGAATCAAGCATACTGAGCAGTTCCCTGTTGCACTACACTTCTGGATGTCGTATACCTGCTGCCCTGGTGTAATTGTAGGGTGGATACTGTATTCTAGAGGTTTCAGATGTCACACTGTATATCTGTGCATAGGATCTGCACACAAATATTACGAGGTATCAGATGATATGCTAAGCATCTTGTCATCATAATTACAATGTGTTGCACACAGCCTAGCATTCAGAGGGACCCAATGCATAATCCAAAGGAGGACAAGGAAAATTCTTGTGAAGTGTAGCACCATGTTGAAGATGTAGCTTAGATAGTCTCTTAAACTAGTATAGATAGATAGATATCTAAATATTCTAAAAATTGAGTTGGCAGTTTTACCCCTAAAGGTCTTCAATGATCCACCCTGTCCAAGTCTGGCACAGGTTTTGCTTAAGGTGGTACTAAATGTATTTGAGCCTCAAAGTATGGCATGGTCCTAATTCCAAGGCAATCAAGTCAGTCAGCTAGACAGTCTGCCATTGCCACCGTAGCCCAAAGCAAAGGTCTCACAGTTAACTGCAGGTCAACAACACAGCCAGGACCCTCAAAAAGCATGAACAGTTTGACTTTCACTCTAATTGCAAGAAAAGCCTATATGATTTTTCGGCAAAATGAACAACATTTTAAAGAAGTAAAGACCAGTGCTTGACTACAGGCTGGTCATGTTCTTAAGTAAACTTCCCTTTCTTCAACATGCAGAACATTCATAATACATATCTGATTGCATTGGTATCATGCTGTCCAGACTGCCAACAGAAAATAAAGCCATAGGAAACAGGATCTGAGCCTTCAGTAATATGAAGTCATATAATCCCCTTAAATGACCTGTTCATGTAATAAAAGATGTGAGATCTGAAATCTCAGTTTTTTTAAGGAGGATTATAAATACATCAGTAAGCATACAAGAAGTTTGGGGGGGGGGTGTGTGTGTTAGAAAATAATAGTAAATAAATGTAAGTTACAAATAGTGTTCAGTATAGTCAGAATGTTTTCAAATACCAGTACAGCACAGAATTTTCAAGACAAGGAGATTGCAGCAACAGACAAGTCTTACTTTCCTAAAGAGAAAAGGGGATTATATATGTCCTGAAACTAGGGAAGAATCTTGGATTGTATCATAGGGCTCTTTATACCACTGACCATTTAATCTGGCTTTAGGCATAGGGGTTGTCATGTACCACATACGGCAGTGTGGGGGAGGTGTTGAGGAGATCCCAAAGTCAGAGTTCCAAAATGCTATGTATATCCTACTACCAGAAAGACCATGACCTGCACCTGCATTCAGGATGAATGTGGCCATTCCAAATAGTTACAAGCAAAGGAGTAACTACAGGCTTCAGTCTTAAGCACAGAATTTTTTTTTTTTTTTTGTACTATTCATAGTACAAACAAGTAAGCTTGGCACACAATATTCCCAATGATGGGCAGCCACTCTCACTAGTCAAACTGTAAGACACAAAAAAGTAAGTGCCTTTTTTTTTTGCCTGCTACCTGTTTGTCACAATTTCACAACCATTTGTGCCTGCAAATGCTAGGAATACTTTTGTAAGTATATGACCATTAAGCTTACATTTCCTTTGAAAGTTATCTTTGTGTTTATTAATTTCTGATAATACTAAATCTCTCATTATTATATGCCAACATACCCTTACATTACAGAATACTGAGAAAAGACAATCTTGCTGAAATTGAAAGGAGAATGTGGACTGACAACTTCCTTGCCCCTTAGTATTAAGATTTACATAATTCTTCAGAGCAGAAGCTATTCCTGCATCTAAAGTAGCTGCACTGTTAGAAGGATTGAGTCACCTTGAGCTAGTTCTTAAAGCCAATGCCATATCTGCATCACAGATTACTTTTCATGTCTGAGTCTATACAGTTCCAACCTTTTCCTCATTTTCTGTCTCCTTCAATGCTTCCTACTCAAAAGGAAATCTAGAGTTTCAGGGAACTTGTGCCACTTCTGCTCCCAGTGGATTGGATTGGCTCTTTTTCCTCTGGATACTCACCATATACCAGTTGTACATACACTTTCTGCTTTCCTGAGGGCTGGCTTGCAATTCAAAGAGAGTGTAATGTGTTAGGGCATGGTGCTGCCATGATGGCACAACCTCTGAAGCTATGAACAACGTTTTACCTTCTTCTGTTTCTGCCCTCCTGGTGAACCTGATTCCTTGCATGCCAAAGGCTGCTGTGACAGCAGATGCCAAGGGAACAATAATAATAGTACTGGAATACTTCCAGAGAAGGATGACTTGCAGTTTAATTTATTTAAATAATTTATTTAATTATTAAATAAATAGTAATTATTATTAAAATAACATTTTTTAAATAAAATAATTTAGTATTCGTATAGTACAGAAAAAATGCTCAAAATATGGTAGTATTCAATTACTTAATACAGCAAGTTTTCTTATGTATGATTCTCTTGAGAAGTAAAAAATATAATGTGCCTCATTTGACTGAGCTGTTAGGATGACACTTGCTAAGACTGTGACATACACTATGTGGAAAGGCTTATAGTAAGTTTGAGGATACTGCCTATTGAGGTAACAGAAAACTTTAGGACATGACTAAAAGCATGAAAGCTCTTTAGACAAAGCTAGGAAAATATTTAAGACAGTATAGCATAAATTGAAGATTATTGTTTAAGATGATTACATAAATTACATGCATATATCATAAATATAATAAAATCAATGAACATCAGTTTGATTGCTGTGTCACAGAACCATTAATAATTTGATCAAGCCTTAGGCTGAAAAAAACCTAAAAATGTGTATTCCTCACAATCCCACACTGTGATTTTTGTCTCAGAATTAACGTTATTCTTTAGGGTCTTAAATTATCAAAATTGGCTAATAGTATATGGTTCTGGACTGGAAAGTTTCTTTGCATTGAAGGTTCAGATGGTTCTTTTTATATGAATTAGGAAGAAGTGAATATGTTATATTTGTGATTAATTCTTGACACCACAGCTATTATACCTATACTTAGTCCACTTACATGGAACAGGTAATAGTTGCTCAATTTAAACTTCACAGCATAATAAAAGGCACAGAACAGAACCCCCTTCTAGTATGTCTGAAGTTACATTTGAGAGAGGAGAGGGAGTAGCCTGCACAAGCTATTAGAACATTCTGGTGTTTCTCACCCCCTTGAATTACTTCTTCGTCTTTGATTTTTTTTACTTATTGGTGCACAATCTGGCACGGTATAAACCAAAAAAATATTAAGGACTAAAGAAAGCCTGTTCCTTTTTGTTATTGTTTTATTTGATACCATTGAGAAAAGTAGAACTTTCCTACATGAAGAGGAGGTATAAACAGCAAGGTACAGTCCAGTTCTAGCAACAATTTTCAGTCTTTTTGAAAAAAGCTAGCCTGTGGACGATAAATTATCAGAATATGGTTTTAACACCAATGTCAATGACCAAACTGGTCTTTCTTATGTGTTGACAGGACAAGCAACATTACTACTTAAAAAAATATTTTGAGGTAGGTATAAATATAAATATTTTAAAAATGTATTTATGAAATACAGCAGTAGGAACCAAAATTAATGCATACAGTTCTATAGTATTATACTTTGAGCACAGGAGAAATAAATTTAGAAAGCATGGAACAGATATATAAATCTAAGCACTGTGTTTGATATGTTTTAAAAATAGGCATTTAAATAAATTAAAAGAACTTGAGTTAATCTGAATCCTGAATTCTGTTTATCTGCATTGTTTGATTTAAAAACCATACAAGTACATACATACATACTTTTCTAATAAAATATGTTCATTTACTTTAAATACTGTCTTGTGTTCTTGTTTCTCAACATACATATGTATAGGCCCAGTTCAAATACATACTGTTAGAATACACTTTTTTTTTTACATGTTTCAGTAAATTTCAAAGAACAAAATTAATATGCGTTCTCAGCAGCTGTTGAAGAGAAGTTACTGTAAAGATAGAACAGAGATGGTATAGCCATTTCATGATTTAGCATCCCCACAAATAAGATTTGAATGTCTGTTGCACTTTCTTTGCCTTCTGATGAAATATTTAAATCTACATGAAAAATATGACTAAGTAAAATAAAAGAGGCATTTGACTTTAAGGGCTGCATTTCTGTCTTTGGGTAGTATGCATTGTTTTCTTCTCATCTGAAAACAAAATCAAAGAGAAACAAGACTTTACCTATTTTATTTTATAATGCACAAAAGTAGGAAATAGCAATATTCTATACTACATATGATATGAGAAATTACTTTAAATTCCAGATAAAAGTCAACTGGATATCCAGTTTAGCAATGTAAATGTACTTAACACTTTTCAGTGAAACAGCTGATTAGGTATCAGTAAATTATTCAACAAGCTAAGTTAAGGAAATAGAAATCTGAAAGAAAAAAAAAAAAAACATTTAGGACACCATCTACTATTAGCATAACAGCAGACCACAGTAGATAAAAAATATTACATACCTACACGTAAACTGAAAATGATCATAATACAAGCTATTTTTTAGAACGTGGTTTGCTTGCATTAAGGAAATGTAAGGAAATAGTTTTCTGTTACGTTCCAGAAAGTAGGGAAGGAATAGCCTCTGAAGAAAATCAAAGAGGATGGATTAAAAGTAGTAAATTTGACAGTTCTTAGTGAAATAGAAATACGCTAAGCAAGCCATGGAAAAGAACAAGGGAGTGTCACCATGTACTGTTCCTTTCAGTATAATGGATAATTACAATCAAACAGTAATTGTGCTACTTTATATTGTTAGGGGAAGGTTAATCAATAATTCCAAGTAGGAACTAAAACAAAACATCTTCTTGCAAAGCTGGATCTGAAACCAAATTTGCCAAAAGTTGTTGAACTGTGGTGAAGACAAGTCCATATAGGGAAAGGTAACTGAGATTCTATTCTCGGCCAGCTGTAATTAGAGGGTCGACTACTGTTTGAGACACCCAGATATTTTCTTAAATACCTGTAAGAAGCATGCACGATGTTTAATTAACATGGTACTACCTATTCTTGGGAAATTAATTAATATGTGGCTCTTCCAAGAAATGTAACAAATAAACATATATATGGTCCATATACTGTTGCCTAAACATAACATATCAGCATGCACGTTAGTTGGAATGTTCCTCTGTGCATCTAGTACTGCAATAAAGGAATGCTTGCTTCTTAATGCTACATTGGTGTTAAGGAGTTTTCTTATTCCAACTTCATGTGACAGGAGGCTGAAACATATAGAAGAATATAGTGTAAATATGAAAAAGCCATAAGAGAAATTATTTTAAAACATATTGATCATACTAAAAAGAAATAAATTGAAATTATCCAGTGTAAATACTGGATATGTAGTATGTACAAAGTAAGCCTATTGTTTGGAAATTCAATCCTATTGTATGAGGCTATCAGTGAGAACTCAGCACCAACACCCCAAAAAAAACGGTTTAGCTGGAGACTGGTCTGATAAGTGGCTAAAACTGCATTAACACAGCAGAAAATCTGACTACAAATCAACCGGTTTACAAATATTTGCAGCCATCAGGGCCTGTTGAGCTCTCCTTCCATATTAGCTGGCTGCATAGGAGTGATCTCCTATTGAGTAGGGATGCCTCTAAAGGCACCCCTCAAAGCTGAGAGATCCCTTACCTGGCACCAGACATTAGTGGGTTGGTAAGTGACATTTTTTGTATGCATGTAACATTGAAGATACATATAGTAAGCCTAAACAGTAACCGTTGTACCTCGTACTAACTTCAAGTCAAGTAAATAGTATTGTATTCACCACTGATCCATCTGTACTTATTAAATATTTTACATACCTAAATTTATTGATTAAAACTCAATAAACTAACTACAAGATCAGATCTGCCTGAGTGATCTCTGACTCTTCTCCTGCAACACCAGCCCACAGACCAAGACTTTCCCCCCCACTCTCTCTGTTGTGATGATTCTAATAGTTTCTACAAACTTTGCTGAAACCCCAATTTCAACATTATGATTCTTCTGCAAGTCATGCCAAAGATATTGAAATAACCTTAGGCATAATGGTACTTTATTAGGAGGTAGGGACTGATTTTTATTCTATCTGTACTTGTATAGTTCTGAGTACCATTAATGCTTTTTTTCTGTTTTCCCTAAGGACTACTGCATTAATACTGCTATTAAAAACAACAGTAACAATAAGAATATGCAGATAATAGTAATACAGAAAGGTTATTCTTGCAAGCACTCTTCTGTAACTGTTCATAAAGTCCTTTCTATTTTTTCTATAAATATTTCTATAAATAAGAGGGTATATGCTGACAATGAAAACTGATGCACACTGTTGTTGGTTTTGATCTAAGTACTGATTTTTTAAATCCTTTCTTCAGGTATGTCTCTTTAGTGAGTGCTTATCAAAGGTGTTGACATAGTATCACCCAGTAATCCACAGTTTTATCATCAAATTCCACAAAAAAATTCAGTTATGTAGTAACAATTTGAAGGTCATAATCATCTCTGAAGGTCAATTTCCTGAAGCATGGTTCAGAGCTTTTGCTACATGCAGGGGTGAACTTGGTGTTTTGCTTCAGCCTACTTCAATCAGGAGCTAACTTGTGAATAACCAAGAAATACTTCACAAATATTTCTAAGCTCCACTTTCCTAATCCAAAGCTGTGATAGGGTGCAGCCAACCATGGTAATTTGACTTAGAACAGGTTATTATCAGATAGAAAACATGTTGGTAGGCTGAAAGGTGCTGGAGTCTTTAAAGACTTCAAATGTTTTATTGACTAGAATATGCACTTTTCTACTTGTCCGCTTTCCCAAATGTGTAATTTACCCACTGCAGCAGAGCCTTTTCTACCCAAAACAAGTGAACAAACTGAGGGGGATGGATGGGGACGCAGTGGGGGATGACAGGGATGGGGACGGGACACAACACGACACCCGACCCTCATCTAGCAGCTCTACCCCCTATTTCTATCACTACCTAAAACTTTGTGACCAGCTAAGTTTATACCCTTTCCCTCAAATACTGTGCATGCATATCTCTCTACCACAGTATAACCTGTCCTTAGCCTGTGAGTTTGATCTTTTAGTCTGAGGGAATATAAGGTCATCTCCTGAATGAACAGTATAAATTAGCTTACTAGAACAGAGGGAGGAATTAGGGGTCAGTGGAAACATTAGTAGCAAACCTTTGTGTTGAACTTGAGCATCTTCATTGGCACTTTAGAATTTTCTGTGTTTGTTTTTACCTTAGGCTGTATCTACCCAAGCTTTTCTCTCTTTTTCCCCATCCCACCATCCCATTTCCTATGGTTACTGACTAACACCTCAATGTAACTCTCATAGAAGTGGTAAAGTCAATGCTTTGATATCATAGGTGCATAGAATAGTTTCCAGATCATTCAGACTGGAAGAGACCTCAGGAGGTCTCTTGCAACCTCTACTCCCAACATGGTAGGTTCTTAGCTTAGATCAGGTGGCTCAGGGCATGAAATCCTTCAAGTATGAAGAGAAGCTGCAGAGCCTTTCTGTTCTACCTATGCCACTGCTTAATCATCCTTATAATGATTTCCACAACCTTGCCCATATCCATTTGGAATCTCCTTCACTTCAGTTAACCTCCGCTTTGTCCCATCCTCCTACCAGGCACAACTGTGAGGACCTGGGCTCTGCCCCCTTTTTAGGATATCTGCTGCTCAGCAGGTAACATTATTATTGCAACCAGCAGGACTTTTAAATTCAAAACTGTAGGTGGACTTTATCTCTTTAGTCAAGTACAAGTAGTTATGTTCAAGAACCTCCTCCCCTTCTGTTTTTTTGTTTGTTTGGTTTTGGTTTTGTGGGTTTTAGGAGGTTTAAGTCACCATGTAAAAAAGAGAACACGAAAACATACAGAATCATAGATGTTAGGCAAGAGGAATTCCTGTTAGAATATCAGGTCCATGTCTCTTTCAGTACAGGATATTTTCCAATTTTACTAATGTTTCATCCTGTGTAATCTTTAAGGTTAGATTTTAAGTAAAAGTCAGCCTTATCTGTGCATGTAATTCCATGTCTAAGTTTTCAACAGTTACTACTACAAATGCATTTAAAAAACAGGCCTCTTTGAGGAAACTGGCAAATTAAGCATGTAAATTAAATATGTCCAAGCAGTTTAGATTAGCACAAAGAACATTCTTATGCAAAAGTAGAGTTCACTATCCAATTGCACAAGGTTTTTCTGAAGTTTCTACTTTTTCCTTGGATTGAAATAACACAAGCCTCTTCATTCCTCTAATACCCCTACATTGTCTTCCTTCCTACTTTTTTGCTTTAGTAATTTTGTCAGATAATTCTTTTCTCCAGTTTTCCTTACTGCCCTTCAGATATTTGTAAGCTATTATCAAGTACTTCAAGCTAGCTGGTTTCTCTGCCAGAAGGGGATTGGAAAGTAACGATGAAAACAGAACAGTAGGCCTACTTTGATCTCAGCTGGAGACTCCACCTACCCAGATCTGACCGGTCTTTCAGGATAAATGAATCTCTTAGTTTTATACCTGTTTTAAGATTTTCTGAATGCAATTTTTCTGCAGTTAATAAACAGGAATCTGTTGCTCATGTTCAAAACTTGTGTAAAGGATGTTAATAGGCCTGTTCAATTCTGAGTGAGTCGCCATGGCAATAACACAAAGGAACTCAGGAGCTTATACCCTTTGTGAATTTCTCTTAATCATTAGTGTATGATAGGTAATACTTTAGTAACCAGTTAAACAGTTGAGCAGGTTTACCAAATGGACTAAATGCTACTGCAGATGAATGGTAATCTGTGTATTTGTAAGTACTGAGCAACCACCACACTTCATCTAGGTGTGAGTCCCACAGTACATGACAGAGATTATAATTCATAGGCCACTATTATCCACTGCAGCAAGTGCCAATGAAATGCCAATAGGAAGGGTAACTAATACAATTTAAATTGTAACTGAAGAATACTTGTATTATACTGTATCTACTCTCAGTACCCTAGGCAAAACAAACTATTCCTCCTCACCGAAACCTCTTTTTATTGTGCCAGTCATGACAAGGACACTGTTGCATGGCATGTGATCCATCGCAAATAAGCTGCAGTGGTCATAAGTAGCCATGTGCTTCTTTCTACTGCACACCTAAATGATTTTTCTTACAATACTGGAGGTACAGTCCTGACTTTCTGTTTGTTAGTCCATTGTAACATTCTTTTGTTGTGACAAAGAAATTAGTGGAATTACTATAGTCTGAAAAACATGTAAATCAGTATTTTCAACACTTTTTGCACTTCTTAAAAACTACTTAAACCAAAATAGAAATATAAGTGTGAAATTTAAGATTTTTGCATTATAGATTATAAAGGTAGATTAAATCAGAGTGCTAGGTAGACACAGCAGATAATATCTCAGATTATCAAATATTACTATAGTACCCTTAAAGCCAAATATTTAAAGATTTCTATTAAAGACATGCCTGAGTTTATTACAATAATGTTGAATTTATTTTAATTGTAATTTAATTTATATTTCTGACTGATTTAGTTTCTTTAGCATTGAAAGGTTGCACAGTATTTCATGTTTGAGATCAGCCCTAGTAACAAAACCCCTCCCTTCTTAATGATTTAAAATAATTTTGAATAACAAAATTACTCAAAGGAATTAATCTTCAAACACATCAAGATACTTAAAAGATGAATCACTTTTAGTAACTGTGATTTTCAATTACAGATTAACTTTGATTTTTTTGGTCTTCCTGCCATTGGCATTTGAGTAACTGTGGTCTGCAAACTGCAATTTCTAACCTGAACTAAACAAATCATTAGGAATATTCTTTAAAACGAAAAAGGATTTTAAATGTTACTCTTCCACACAAATTCACCATAACTAACAAAAGTCAACTATTTTATTGGATGCCCTCAACAACTTCTTTTTATTTCAGAAAAAGGAAATCAGACCAAGTTAATTCTTACCAGTGCCTTGTTATTTTGATCCTCTATAAGACAAGGAAGATGGAAAATCAAAGAATCAGCTATAATTTCTCAAGACCAATCTACTTATTTCATGAGTGCCAGAATCCCAGCCCACATTCAAAACATATTTTGTTTCTTCTGCTGTGATTCAGCACCTCCAGTCTAGTTCATTCTCTCCAAACTTGAACTTTCAGGTTCCTGCACTCAAATGTACATCCTCATATCCTTTAAAAAAAGTGTGTGATAGGGATAACTTGGAAAGCAGTGTCTCCCTGATCTGCAAATCCATGGAGAGACTCCATCATCCTGGTTTTGGCTGGGATAAAGTTAATCTCAGTAAACACAGTGCATTGCTGTGGTTTAGATTTAGTATGAACACAATGTGGGTAACACACTGATGTTTTAATTGTTGTTAAGTGGTGCTTACCTTAAGTCAAGGACTTTTCAGTTTCTTAGGCCCTGTCAGCCCAGAGGGCTGGAGTGGCACAAGAAATTGGGAGGGGTCACAGCCAGGACAGCTGACCTGAACTGGTCAAAGGGGTATTCCATACCATATGATGTCATCCTCAATATATAAACTAGGGAGAGTTGGCCAGGTCCTGCCAATTGCTGCTCAGGAGCTGGATGGACATGAGTCTGTGGATGGTGAAAAACTATATTGTATATCACTTATTCTGTTCGGGTTTTTTTTCATTGCGGATTTTATTCCTTCCTTTCTCTCTCTCCCTTTCTCTTTACAATTTTTATTATTGTTACAGTTATTGTTTATTGTTATTATAGTTTATTTTAATTATTAAATTGTTCATATCTCAACAGCAAGTTTTACCATTTTCCTGAGTCTTCTCCCCATACCTCAGGTGTGGGCAGGAGGAAGTGAGTGAGTGACTACATGGCTCTCAGTTGCTAGCCGGTATTAAAATGTAACATCCATGTTGTGTTCAACACAGCAAGGCCACCCCTCTAACAAGGTGCCACATTTAGTCAGCCTAGTTACCCCTGGATTAAGCTTGAGACTGAGGGTAGGCACGACTGAAACTGTTTCTGGGGCCCTCAAATTATATCTCAATAGCTATGTTTTCCAGTCTTGCAGATAACTCATAGGATGCAGATTTTCTAGCTTTTCTAAATAGCCTTATAAACTCCACCACTAGAAGATTAAAATAGTTCACAAAAAAAAGCATGGATGTTATAACCACAACAGTTGTGGGATTCAATTCCATAAGTAATTTTAATAACTTTTTTCTGTCTGAAATGGAGAATTAGGGTTCAAGACTGTATTAAGGTCACAGAAGAAGTATATTCACAGACGTTTTAGAATAGTCTAAGAGCTAGAGCAATCCTGTCTTGAGATCAATTTCAATGCCTTTCTTCTATATTGTATTTCAATGGCTCTCAGTGCCAGTTATTTCTGATGGAGAAATTCAAATACAGAGAAGAAAACCTGACAATGCAAATAGGCTCTGTAAAAATATGTTAACACAGAAATAATTAAAACAGTTGAAAACTGTGTATTTTCACATCCAATAAATAAAGTTTATCTATATTTTTCATACAGTGTTTAAGAATATTTAAGGTGACACTATGTACTCTAGTCCTTCTCTTAATCCTATGTGCTTAGTGTCTGTTTCCCACTCACCCAGCAATCCTCAGACTGTTGCTCTAGTTTGACCACAACCCTCAGAACCAAATAAAAAGGGTCAAGATGTGTGCCTAGGGATAGAAAAGGAGGCTAGAACCAGCCTTTTCAGCAGTATGCCAAAGTTAGATAAACCTCTTCTGCTTAAGAGAGTGTAGGTAATACTTTTCCTTTCAGTTATCTTAAGTAAATTACTCCCAGCCGTGGCCAGCACAGTCCAAAAAGCACCAAGATGCTTGGTGTTACATTGATTAGCATGCTGGGGAGCCTTCCTGTGATGCATTGGCCTGCCAGGAGGCTCTACGCATGCCTGGATTTTTTGTTTGGTTTGTTCTCACTATTCATTTTTGGTGCTTGTCAGAAGTTAAAAGAACTATGGAATTTTAGACCAAAATAAATCTTCCATAGTAACGTTTTGTTTCAAAAGATTCTACCAATATTAATGTGAAATGAGCCAGAAAGTGTCAGAATTACTGAATCTTTTGACTCTCTGACCTCTTCTGCAATGTGGAGCTTTAGCCTGATACATCACTACAGCTATTTTGAGAAACAAGTCAACCCCTTCTTGTCAAGCTTATGCAGCATTTTGCTGGGCATTGAATAGGAGAAAAGCTCTGACTATACATAGAGCAGCTGCAGAATGAAAGTGAATGAGATTCATGTTCATATATTTCTATTATGGGTGTGGTGGGCAGGGAGGAAACATGAGATTAGAAACATGCAGAAAGGCAAAAACGAAGACATTTGTGAAGTAGGGAACTAAAACTCTTTCTGTAGCTGTACAATGTTGAGAGAAAAGACAGTTTCTGTAATTAGAAAAAAATGACCATATAGTACTTAGCAGAATACTAAGGGTTTTAAGACACAGATTCAGATATGCTTTTAAAGATATAAGGCCTGGATTTAACCCTTCTGTAAATGACCCATTTGTTTAAAGAAATGCAGATTTTATTTTTATTTTTTAACCAATGAAACAGACCTATGCTGAATGAATTCTTAATTTTGTTACCTCCGTTAAAGGTGTTAAAGCTAGGTCAGTCAATCTGTGTTTCTCAGTGTTACTAAATTTAGAGCAGAGTATTTTTGCTTTATCATTTTTCATTTGGTACTGTTCCTGAAAGGTCCTGATGGTGATTTTTTGTTTGTTTGGGGATTTCAGTGGAATAGTTTATTTATATTTGGCCTTAGTGTCCTTTTTCAAGTATGAATCTAGATTGGTAAGTCATCTTGATTCCTTTTCTTGTACCATAAATACTCATTTAAACCTTTTACTTTTAGTGTGATGATGTGAACTTGAAATGTAAAAGGAAAGGCATGTTTGGATAAACAAGTGAATTTTGTTCAAAGTATCATCTCTATAATATCCAAATCAATATGTAGTTCTTCCTTTGTTTTTAAAATCCCATTTCCCAAAACTGGTATTTTCAATTCACTTCAGACTTCAGAATCAGACATTTCATATAGAATTTCCCAAACTGCACAGACCTTATCACTTATACCACCTTATACTGTATCTGTATACTGGGACAACCAACAAAATTGTTGAGCCCAGGAAAGCTACGAATGGGCTATGAGAGGGTAGGTGTTATTATTTGCGCACCTTTGCTTTTCTGAGGTGCATAAAGAATCAGAATGATAATTCCATAAGAGGCATAAATGGAAGAAAGAAGATATTATTTCCCCCAAAGGGGAATATGAGTGAAGCCCTACACCAAAGGACCATTAGATGAGAAAAGAGTGTGGAGAGAAAGAATAGGACAGAGTAACTAATAATTGTGACCTTTTCAAGACTGTACTTATGTTGTGGAGATCATCCTGAGGCTCAGCCTAAAAGTAGGAAAAAGGACTGTGGTCTAACAGGGAAGGTATGGTGTGATCAGTTTGAAGATGCGGTGCTCTGCTTGACAGGGCTGTGCCAGTGGGTATGGTCCAGAATGCCATCTTCCCCTTATAACCATGTATGAGGTGTCAAAATATAACCTTTAGTGAAAGAAAATGGTGGATAAAAGACTAGAAGGATTTTAAATTTCCATGCAACCTCAACTGAGTGGTTTTCTTCATAATTACTCCTGTTGGCTCAAAGCTGTGGACTTTATGAAAATGTGGTACAGAAAACATGTTGCAACTTTTTTTCCCCTGTATCTGCTGCAGCTGAAAACATATTTCTTGATCAGTTTATCCTATATTTAACCCCCAAAGTCCTTCCGTAAAATTAAATAAATTATGTAGAACATGGTAGAGAGATACAGAAGATGTTAGCAGAAAAAGAGACAGGAATATAAACCACTTGCTTGAGGATGCTGGGGACTAAAGCCCAGAACATTCCAGTCAGATGTTGTATGTTTGCATATTTCTAAATATTACTTACACTGAAAATTTTTAACATTCCAGTACAACCATTAGAAGAGAACAAATAACAGCAAGGGGAGAGGAAATGTCTCCTTTCATATAACATCTACCAAAAGAGGTTCTCTTTTCAAATGAATTCAAGGAACTCTAGAGCCTTTATCACTGTTAACTTTCTTAGACAAGGTCAAGAAAATTAGTATTTCCTTCTGTTTTGGAATCAGTTTTACCCAGCTTGGATTTCTGATTTGGTATCTGCAAAGTGGGCGAGAACAAAAATGGGAAATGAGTCATATTTTGTCAAGCTGTCAACTATTAAAGTACTATACTCACAGTGCACACATGCTCATTACAGAATTATTAACATTTGGAAGATCAATTCTCCACAGTAATTCTGTCATTAGATACACCAAAAGACAAATGACATGTTTATGTTTTCTCTAGTTACCTCTAGTTTTTCAGTTCCAGAACCAAAAAAGAGCAGTGACTGTACTGTGTTTTCAATCTTTCAACTACAATAATACAGAAGAGTAAGCAGTCCTGATAGAATGCAGTAAGGGAGGAGAAGTGGAGAAAGGGGTTGCCTAGTACCATGAAAAAGGCACTTCACTGAGGGAAAAAGCTGGAACATGTATGAATTAGGAAGATAGTGAGACTATAACAGGGATTATGGAAGAAGAATCTTTGGCTGCCTTGCAAAAGAACAGACAATTGTTGGAGCACTGAAGCAGCCACCTTGAAACTGAAATACGGAATAATGTTCAGCATCAGTTACATTCAAATCTGTTCAGCATGCACAAATTAAGTCCTCAAGTGCTTGAATGTAACAAAATATTTCATTAGACCTAAAGATTAAACACGTTTTACTTTGCAATTTGAATTTTTGAAACTCATTTTTTCAGTATCAGCAATCCTAAGGATTTGAGACTGTTTATCACTTATTTAGTTCATACTAACCACCATAAATTCCTGAGCTCACATCTACTATACTAATGTTTGCATGTTTTTCTCTGGAAGCTTCTTGCATTACAAGAGTGCAGTTCCCTTCTCACATATTCCTGCAACCAACACTGAACACAGCAGGGGTGCAGTTCTAGCTTGTTCTGTAGCTCACTCCCAGAAGGGACCTCTGATGTTAGTGACATACTGAGAATGGGAATAGAATTAATGGAAAAGATGTTATTGACTCTAACTATCCCTCACTGTGAAGCAGCCAGTAGCTTTTCCCACTAAGATTAAAATATTCATGTCTTCCCTGAATTCTGACAGTTTCTAGTCGGCCAAATTTCTACTTAATTTGTTTCCACCAGACACTCCCATAATGTCTGGACTCTTTTCAAGCTAAGCACAGCTTTATTTCAATAGGCTTTAGATGAAAAAAAAAACCCACAATGATATCACTGCATATGCATAGTCCCTTATCTTGCTATTACCCAAATTCTTTCAACAAATTCTATACTATTAGAGATCCAGACTTTGCCATCTTCCTAACTCAAACAGTGGAACAAACCCAGCTAACCTCTTTTATCTTATTATTTTCCAGGCATTATTCAGACACCTTCCTACCCACAACGATGTCATATTATCCTATATGTGTCACTGCTAGTGATAGAAAAGGTTGATAATAATCTGAAATGCCCAAAGATAATTTTATACTTTGACAATAATAAATTAAATGCTTATACAGGATTTATCTATAGCTACACTTTCACTGCTTCTCCTTTTGATACAGCTCAACCAACCAGTATATCTTAAACTACCCTGTTTTGTTTCCACTGAACTTTAAGGGTATCCTAGCATACTCTAGAAAGTGCTAATAGCTCACCTTTAAACTCTCCTCAGTGATTATATCACAGTAAGACAACTGACAGCAGGATATGAGATTGTGTTGGGAGAGAAGTATTCAGCTAGCACTTCAATAAAGCAGCTGGGTTAGCAGAACCTCATCTGGAGCTGTGCTTGAGAAACTCCAGCTCATTCAGATCTTGATGTTAGTATACTGACTTGGCAGCCTCTTAAAATGGAATACTATACGATCAATGAACTTCCAAGGTGAAAATGTTTGTAAATGTTATGTCAGACAAAAAAATAAGTTTGTAAGATCTGAAGAAGACAGGTGGTCAGCAACTATAGTGGTTATGCTAATTTATATATCAGGTAGTGTCTGGGTATGGGGGGGCAAAGAAATTATCTACTGTTCCCAATCTTATTTAAGCCAAAGGCTTAACAGAAACAGAGCTGCTACATTGGGCTCAAAGGAATAAGGCCCACCAATTACTCTAACTAACAGGATATATGAATGCACCGTAGTTTCTTTGATATCTGACTATTACAAGCTCAGTCAAAGACACCATACAGTCCAAAAGCACTGTCAGCCCTTTAACACTGTATCTGAAAAGAAGGAGACCATTTCCAGCTGAGATGTCTGGAAGTAGTTTTCTCTGAACGCCCACTGCAAAGCTGAGACACACATCTTTGGAATGTGTAACAAAACATTTCTATTGCTTTGTTACCTGTCTTCAGTAATCTCCAAAGGGGCAAATGTCTTAATGAGACAAATTGGAATAATTTAATGCAGATTGTGAAACAACTTAACTGTTTTCTTTCAACAGAGATAGGTTTTGGAGAAAATCTTACTTCTTTGAGTCAATAGCTGCAAAGTTGACATAGGTGGAAATTGTAATGAAAGTGTAAATAACCACATGAACAAATTAAGAGTTAAAAACTTTATAATTATTGTTGTATTTTTTGGCACACAAAGTGGGGGGAAAAAAAAAAAAAAGCAATCAGTACAGAGAGACATTTAAAAATGGGTATGGATCAGCTACAACCAAAATAAGTACAAGTAGTATCAGCACAACAAGCTTCAAAAAGAGGTGAAAAGTGTCAACTGAGTGCAGTCAGGCACAAGTGAAATCAATGAGAATAGTAAGGATGCACAGGATTCCAGACAGCTAATGAAAATACACACTAAAACCAGCCTGGGATAGCTAGCAGCACACTGTTTGCAAACAAGCAGCCACAGAAGAGAACCACCAGACCACCCAAACTAGGTTTTTCTGCACAACATGAGAGAGATATGAGACTAAGTTTGAAGACAAAAAAGGAAAAATAATAAACATGAAAGAAAATAAGAACTATAAAGATGAGAGAATGGCACAAAATGAAAGATGAAAATCTTTATCATGTGCTAGGCACTTCTATTCTGTATTCTAAGAAATGCTAGACACATATGCCAGCTAAACAATCATAAACCTTCAAAGCATGCATGTAGACAAACACAAAACTGACACTTAAGACCACTGTATTGTTTTTGGTTTCCGTACAAACAACAGGAATGGAGGCAGATGAAATGCCCATCACATTACCTATGGAGAAGCTTAAAAGGCCATAAGAATGAAAATTAAAAGAGAAGCATTAGACTGTTTCACATGAGAATCAGAAGAGAGAAATCATGAGACAAGGAACACTGAAAGTATATGGGCTCCAACAAACTAGCAAAATACAAAAGCTCCTCCTTCAGGAAGCCAGAACAGGAACATACTGACTTAAAAGGAACTTAGTCCAATTTTTAAAAATACTCTTGTAATATTGACTGAACATTGCAAATCTTAAAGAGCTACTCAGACCAATGAGAGTCATGCCAATAGAATCAATATAGACCTAATGGAAATGATCATTAAAAGAAAAATAAAGTTACAGATGTGTTTAAAAAATGGCTGTTTTCTAAGTTATTGTACAAAGAATGAAAAATTGCTGAAGGGTCATGGCAAGGGTTGAAACATAATTTTGCAGTGTGATAAAGAAATGGTCGTAGAACCCAGTTACATGAAGGATGATGCTGAGAACAAAAGAGATTCCTTCCTTTATATTGCATCTCTCATATCTTATTGACTGCCATTTCTTGTTTACTGGCAGTAGAACCAGCTGAGGAATTGTTACTGGAAGAACTAGAGAAGTATTTGCAAGGCCAGGTGTATTCTACAAGCTTTCATCCCCAAGTGAGGCTGTGTCATGACTACTCATGATCAGCTACATTGGAAATACAGACCAGAGCTAATTCGCATCCTAAAAATCCCACAGAAACAAGCAACTACTATAAATCCGAACATCTAAATGAAGACAGTCTTGCAAGCCTGCATGTTCAAGTTGAGCACTTGAAGTCATTTGTGGGAGGAAAACAGTCTTGTTCTCAAAAGTCAAAAAGGTAGATACCATCCTGTTCTCTCTTCCACCAACAAACTCCAATGATGTTCTACAGGTCATTTTTTTGCTACCAGGTATGCACCTATGTCTGAAGGTTCTTGGACATGCAGTTTGTGTGGCTGTCATAAATGACCAGGGGTGTTCTCTACTATTATTATTTACTATTACTATTATTGTTGTTGTTGGGTTTTATCATTATATTTATTATTTTAATTTACATTTTATTTATTTATTATTATTGATGTTGTTGATGTATTTTTTATTTTTGATTATTTAATTTTTATTTAATTCTAGCTTTTTAATTTGTGTGGCTTTCTCCTGTGTGATGGCAGTAGCCCTGGGATGAAATGCTGACTTGCTCTGGGATCATATGTCATTAGTGATCACTACATGTAGGAACATGCTGTAACCAAATAGTGAGACAACCTACTTTCATAGTGACAAATGTGAGACAATCTGTCAGGGTGGAATTTCAGTAGGAATGTCCCTGTGGAACTAGTCCCTCAGCTACAAACCAGGACCATGAAGCAAATACGTCTGTAGAAATAAATAGCAATAACTATTTGAATTTTAACAAACCATAGAATTTAACAAACACAGGCCCAGGGGAGTCTGAATATATTTACTAGAGTTGTAGCCGTAAAAACTTATGCCCCTTGCATGACATTGTCCAGCATTTATTATGATACTTTATAACAGTAGCATTCTCCAACTTATCCTATAAGTAGAAACACACTTCTTATTTCTTCTACCACAAGGCCTTGAAATTCATATACAGGAAAAAAAATCTGTTTGCAGGACATGATGTACCACCAAGGGAGATATTCCTGCGCATGCAGTGAGTTCTGCTTGCCGCAAACATATTTAACAACTCTACTTTGAGCTTACCCAACAAAGACTGGGAATTTTGCCTTTCTCAGTATTTTGCCCTAGACAAGCTCCATGTACTCAGGGTGAGCTACTTATTCAGGGGGTGGGGGAGTGGGAGGGGGGGTGGGGATGAACAAAAAAACACACAGATTTTTAAAGCTCAACAAAAAGAAAACTAAGCAAAGAATGTTCCCAAATTAACTTGTCCTTGAAATTCTTCATCAATAGGATGTGGCAAGTGAAATAGTTCTGAGTACCAAGGAGTGTGTTAATACTCCATGGAACTGCTGATTGTAGATGTCAGCTGTCAGGTGAGAAACTTAAACAGAATACCATTTGCTCACAGAAAAGTCTACTAAACTTCTAGCTGGAAGGAGATCATCATCAATGTCTGATTTCTTTGCACAAACTCAGATGTGAAATACCTGTTTTCACGACCTTCAAAAGAATGCAAAACTCAGGCAAAAGTATCATCATATTGGATATTTACAAAATTCCAAACCTCTTTGCTATTAATAATTAATTTAATGTCAGATTACATGCATGTTTTTCATACTTGCTCAAGTTTGTGAAAGCAATATTTAGCCCCCAGCCTGTACCCAGGACTACTTTCATCCAGAAATTGGAAAGGTTTTCTCCTAATATTTCCACTCCTTTGAACAGGCTGAATCAGGGGCTGGGAAAGGTGCACTAGGATGTTTTTTCCTTCAAAACTAAGGAAGGAGGAAGAGGGCCAAGTCTTTGAAACCTAATGGACCAGCAGAATAGGTTACTTGTAGGATAAAATAAATCAGGTATGACAAAGCAGGAAGGCAGAATGACAGGTGATTAAAAAATGATCAGTCATCTTAGACTTCAGTGCAGTTCAACCTACAACCTTGTTATCCTTATAATTATTCTGTGGCTTATTACAGAATGGATCCTGGAGATTAAATGTACAGGCTGGAATCCGTCTTCTTGATCAGCTGTGAATTCCAACACATCAGGATATCTCAGGTGCCATAAAGTGTGCATTAGACCTCAACATTAAGTATTCTACAAGAGACAGAAAAAAGCAGAATTGAATACATAATTTTTCAGCAAAAAAGATCCCTTCAGCTCCTCCCTCTTGTGATTTGACATCCGTAGTGGACCTGGAATATCAAAGAAGGATAATTTGCCAATGACACAGAAGAGATTGCCTAAAGCATATTTCAGCACAGAGTGAATCTGGCCCAACATTTACTTTCTGGTGTGCCACATCTAGCATATGGCTGTCCAGTCAAGCGGATGCTTGCATGAACTGCTGTAACAATTGGCACACAGTCAGCAACACACACGAAGTGTGATGCCAACAGCAAGCAGCTTTCATGGACCATGCTCAAAAATTTCTGTTGAACTTAACTAGAGAAGCACCTGTGTTAAACAAGATCTAGCTTATCTAGGGTGAAAATCTATTATTCAAAATGCACCAAAATGTCCATTCAAGCTTGAGAGACTGGAAAGGGGCACGGTTGCCTTTATTGGATGAAAGTAGTATTTTCCAGGTCAGAACTGTTCTCATCTGAATATGAGTGGAAGAACTTCTTATCAAAGGACATTGATCTATGATTGCAAAATTATTTGCTTTGAAACACCTGCTCAAGTTTTCTTTCCTGAGATACTTTGCCTACTTTATGCCTTATGATATACCTTACTGTGACCTGACATGACAAAAGTTTTAAAAGAAACTGGCTGTAATCTCATACATGCTCCAGGTTCCTAGCTGGACTCCTGGTACCCTAGAAGAGTGGCAAGGTGCACCACTGCGCAGAACCTCCAGGGTGGTCGGATATAGTCAGAGGGCTCAAACCCTCTGCCTTTTTGCTCCCCATTTATATTAGGCATGTGAGTGTAGTGTATGGCACTTTCCACATTTTTGCCTGATGTGAAAAAAACATGAAAACATCACAAAATTTTAACGTTTCTTAGGAGCTTTGGATTCTGTGTTAATTCTCACATTCTGGTGATAGAATCAGGCAGTGTTATGGTCTACCGTGTCAGAAATAGGAAAAACTGAATATAACTTTTAAAGTATCATCAAACACATGTTCTTCTTATCCTCAGAGTAATTACATAAGCATGATCTTAGCATGATAATAATTATTATTATCCAATAACAATGTAAAAATAATACACTGTTGACCATACAAAAAAGCTGGATGGCCTGTTTCCCATTCCAGGAACAGTAAGCTCTCTGTTCCTTCACTAGAGGAAGGGCTTACAGTTTCACCCTCACCCACTGTTTTCTGTGATCCACAAACAAGACAAGAGATGTTTTTGAATATCCGTCTTGTATGTACTAATGACTGGTGCCACAGCATCACAAATACAAACTGTTTTCTTTGCAAGCTTTCCATGTAAGTGCATTCTCACACCCTCTTCCTACCTATTGATCCATAATTATATTAACCTGCCATGTTATATTAGAAAAAACACAGAGCTTCTTTATGCAGTACATTATATCCACAACTTTAATCATCAGTACTTTTTTTTTTTTTTTTTTTTTTTTTTGTCCAAGATGCAGCTGAAAGAATGTGTGCCTTATGCTTACATGTAGAAATGGGCAACCCAATTAAGAAATATGCCAAACAGAATTTCTTTATGTTTTATTTGGCAGGACATTACTTAGCAACTCATCTTTGATCAGGCTCTGCCACTGTCATGGGCTGACAGAGACTGCTTCATCACCATTTTCTAGAAATAGCAAGTGGATGTTACTCATCTAGCTAGCATCAGGCATAGTTGGCTTCATAAGCACTTCCTGTCTGGCCTAGGTACCCCCCTACAGTTCTGGTCTAGTCAGAATCTGTGTTTTCTTTTAGAAAACAATTTCTATATCTCCCAATTACAAAATGAAGTTTTATGGGAGACCAGAGAACTTTCAGTGTATGAGAGAACCATGAGCATGAGATCCTAAACAGAGTAATGCTGGGTAATGATCCTGTCTATGGCCTGATCCATCAAATTCCAGTGCACCATATGTCCCCTTTTTCTCCTTATCACTCCCCCACAGGGTGTTACTGTGGATCTGGAAGGAAATAAAGAGGGGACATAGAATTTTCAGTTTGAGTAATTTTAGGTGCCACAGCTCTTTAGCAAAGAAAGCAGCTATTTGTTAATTGGAAAAATTCCTGATTTCCTTGCTAAACTGGGAGAAGGAACCATCAGGTCTGGAAATCTAGAGAATAATTATATTCCCAGCTTCACTTAGTACTGTTCATTGCCTTTGATTGACAGCAGTTAGAGACTACAGTGCACTTTCTTGGACAATGTTATGAGGTAATGGCTCTTAGCAGATGTAATCCTGACCATACATAATCTATGCCACACTTGCCCCACAGGTAAAATGCACCTCAGTAAAGCAATTAATGGGAATTAATAACATTTTACTCATTAAAATAGTTGTTCTGAATTGCTTTAATATTGTTTTGTGTCTATCCCTACATATACATACACAGTATATAAACATATGTATCCTGTACATAGCTTCCCCTGTGTTAAATTACAGAACTAGGTATTTAATAAAGCCAAGGTTTCTTCTGCATTCCTTTGAATACTTTGAAAACTTCCCAAGTTCTCTATGAGTTACTTTTAATTTTCCAAACTCTTGATACCTAAATAAAAAAACCCACAATTAAAGTCCATAAATAAATAAATTAAATTAAAATTTACCCATAAAATTCAGACATGCTGTGTGTTTCACAAGAAAGACTACCAGACAGTCCAGAGCTCTTTGAAAAATCTCATGACACTCATAATTTCACTTAAATTTTAAGAATTCAACTCCTACTCGTTAATGAGCTTCTAATAAAATCCTTAGTTTTCAACTATAAGAAGGATATATATATATTTTTTTTTCCAAAGCAGTAGAACGTTATGCTAAGCTGTTTTTTACTTAGGGCAGCAATTTCTGGTGTGTTAACCCATGGTAGCATCTGGCTTCTTGGCAGGCTCTGTAGACAACTGGCAGCTTAGGTCTAACATGTCTGTCAGATGGTAAAGCTGCTGCTGATGGGCTGTGCTTGTATCATTTCCCCAGATGTCTTTCTTTTTGAAATTCGCATTAACTCTATGAAACTTGTACATCTGTTTGTAAACAGATTACCGTGTACTTTTGTGAAATAAGGATGACAGTTAGAGGGATTTTTGTCTAATTGACTTTTCTGTACTTTTTCTGATGAACCACCATAAATTAAAGCTATCCTTGTGCTATATTTTATTTCAGTTATAATACATTCTGCTTTTTGATGTATCAATTTATTTTGCTCTTTTTCATTTTTTGAGGTTATGTGTTTTTTCCTAAGTGTTTAAGGGTAATATAGAAGTGGATGCATTCTAAGTCTATAGAAGCTGTAAGGTGTTGGACATCCTAACTCCTTTGAAAGTGGAATGAAAGAAAAAAAATAAATAAAAATGAAGTTTGTGCTCCAGAGGTGGAGTGTCATTACTCATCCATCTATTTGGTGTTGAATTGTATGCCAATGATTGGGATATTGGCTGTCTGTTACAATACTTAATGCTGTCATCGAAGCATTGTTTTCCAATTTCCTCAAGGCGGTAATTTTTCTGCAGTGAGAAATCTTTAGTCTACTTAAATATGTGACCTTCCTTCTTACACACCATGTGTAAATCACCACAGGAACAGATCACTGAGCCAAAGACAAGGAAGTGATGCTGGACATTTGCCTTCTCATAAATCTATACCTGAGGTCAGTCAGCAGCTTTGCTGGTTGGTATTATGTAGCCACACAGCATGAAGTGTAAACCCAGTAAGATGCAAGGGTCGTGAACTTTAGACCATGCATAGGATTTATTTTTCTTAATGCTCATTGGAAAAGGAATGGTGAAAAGGCACCAAAAAAGTGTAAGCATCTCAAAATGAACTGTCAAGAAAATTATTCCATGCTTGCTTTATCCAGAAAGCTTTCTTTTTAGTCAATACTTTCCTATTTCTAGTCAACCATTTAAATAAAATACAAAATAAGCACAAGAAAAATCATGTTTTCCATTCCCCAAAGCAAAAGTTGTTGTTTGACACTAATATGGATCTCTTATGCCAGCTCATAGTGATTGCCAGATTGATGGAACACTGAAATTTGAGAGACAAAAAGGTACTGTATTGTTTCAATTTCTTGCCTTCCATGAAACCTTCAGGGAGGGGAAATTGTTACCCAAAAGAACAACCTAGGGTGTTGAGAAATGATATTGGTAAAGCTAATTGTCTGCTAATACCACACTTGGCTACAGACAAATAAAAACAGCTCTTTGATTGGCATTAAGTGAACTGGTTGCCTGGGAGAAATATGATGGCTTGTTCTCCTATTTAGAAGTAGAATCGAACAGCTGAGTTGGATACTGATATTCCAAACTGTGTATCACACTTGCAAAGGAAGACTTCCAGCTGTATCTTCTTTATTGACATATACTCAGAAACATTTTGGTGTCAACAGTTATTTGACATTCTCCTCCTGCTTTTAAATATGATGTAAGCAGCTACAAGGTTTTGTCTTTCTGATTTTAGGAGCTTTGTGTGTGTGTGTATTGTGGGGGGTCTTTTGGTTTTTTTTATGATAGAATTAAGGACAGTTGGTCAGGGTAGTATTCAGCTGTGCCTTGATCCACATAAAATTTTTGGCACAATTTACAAGTAGAATATGGCTCTTCAGTGATAGGATTCTGATATTCTTTGCATTCATAAAGGTAACTTACCTGAACTTAATGGTCTTAACATTCAGGCTAAAAATTAATGTTAAGAAGAATATTTTTTCCAGTAAAATTACCAGTTTCTTTGAATAGTGCTCAAAGTTATCACTGTTTGGACATTCTTCTTTCACCTGCAATCCAGAAATGTAAAATGAAAACTAAAAGGAGGAACAGTAAAACATTTGTTTTAGCTTAAAGGAAAACATTCATCTGCTTTGATTCACGTTTTATATAAAGATTGATTGATACAATTTTAGCTAAACCTCTACATTACATCCTTCTTATACTATCTACTCATGCAATTAAAAAAAGCAAGTATTCAGAATAATTATTAAAAAATCACAGAATGTATGTTTAACTACTAAACCCACATATATGCAGGTATAGTTCTGAGACATTCTAATAAAGGACAACTCTGGATGCTGTTTTTACATTGAAGTGTTCTACTATAGACTGACATGTTCTTTTCTGATTCTTTAAAGCTGTCAAGAGAATTGCATCTTGACCCATATTCTTTCACTCCTTTCCCAGTTTTCAACAGAAATGGAAATATCTGCCCCAAGGAAGTTTAGTCTTACAGAAGTTTTTTCGGTTGGTCAATTGGTTGGTTGGTTCTGAGGGATGGTCTGGAGAAGACTTATTGTTCATATTGTAATATAAAGGAAAGATTGATGATGCTCTGTGTTACAATTGTTCACTGAGTATTGCAGGGGAAAAAAAATCTAATGAAATTGGACCTTTAAAATATTCTTTCTAGTCTCAGTTTCAGAATATTTTTCCCCTCAGTTTTTCATACCATTAATTTGTTTGTCCTTCGGTTTCCTAAGATGATAGAATTTATTAAACCAGAACACCCTCAGATTTTGGTGCTGTTTAGTTTTATTTTGTTCTTACTGAAAAGAAAAGCTTTTTCATAAAGGTGAATTTTTCCCCTCCAGGCCCAGGTAACCGTGTTCTATAATTTCCTCCCTAAAAAGACTTTTCTGATGGGTTGTCTGTTTGGAAAAGATATTCAAGTTTTACTAGCACTTAATTAAAAAAAAAAAATTAAAAAAACACCAACAATGCAACAAATAAACAACACAAAACCATCAAAAAACAGCAACAAAAAAAAAAAAGCAAACCCCCAACCAAATATATGTAAATTGGTTCAAATTCCTGTCTGATTCAACTGTTATATAACCACATATGTCTTTCATCGTAACCTCATTTCAGTTTATATATCCTATCATCTATCATACTTTCCATCTGAAATATCAATCCAGATCATGATTCTGATGAATTCTTGGTAGTGGATAGTTAGGAAAAAAAGACTTAAGGTGAGATGCATGATGTGAGTTTCCTCTGATGCATTCTTCTGCAATCAATGGATTAAGGAAGCCATGATATAGAGGAGTTACTGTGTTTGACAGGTACAGGTGAGTCCATATTTCACAAATGGACCTAGTCCCTGTTTTACCCCTCTTACTTCTTTGGCCTTCTCATTTGTAACAAAATAAAAAAGTAGCAATGCCTTAAATATTCAATTACTTTTTCCATAAAGAAGTATATCACTTATGTACCCTGAGGATTTTTTTTTTTTTTTTGAAAGAGGAAGAGACTGTTTTCCAGTTATCTTCTCTAAAAAATTACTGATTTAATAGATCCATGGCTCTTTCTTCTCTCTCTGATATGTCTTTTCAAAGCTTTGTCTCTTAGACTAGAGTGGTCTTTGGGCACAAAGATACAATAATATGTTAATGCAAAAAAGATACATTTATGCTACTATTGTTCACCAAATACATCAGTTCTGAAAAACAAGTTGTATTAAAGAGTAATTTAGATGTAGGTTTTAACTATCTTAGCAAACAAATCAAATCACATTTCAAATGAAAATTAATGATACATGAATATTAATATGCTGCTGTTTTATCATAAAAGATTGCAATTTGTTGATCTTTCCATGTTGTCAAGTTTATCTAAAAAGTCTACTGCTCAAGGAAAATATAATTTTAAAATATTTTAGAAATAAGCAAGTTTAAAGGTCCTGCTAGTAGTAAAAAATACGAATGTTTAAAAGCTGTTGGCATAAATTAGATGCTAGAAAAAAGTGTTTACTAAACAATTTTCTGCTAAAAATAATTTTTTATGTCAAAATCTTTCATAGGAATATTTCAAGTTAATTTATATTAGCGGAATCGTTATTGTATCAATAAATAAATAACATTGTCATTACACATATAAATCATATTTTGAGATAATATCAAAATACAAACAAAATAGTCAAAGAAAAACATTACATTGAAAGACTTCAGTCTTATGTAAGTTAATAATTTCTGATTCTAAACTGGAAATTCATTTGCATTTTTGTGAAAGATGTTTGGAACCCATAAAATAAGTGACTTTGTGAGAGTCAGAAGAACTTAATTCTGATTCCTTCCCTTTATTAGGACACTGGGTATCAGTCATGGGTGAATAATTCTGAGCAACAATGAGCTAGAGTTGATATGCAATACCTTTCTTTAGAATCAGCTTGTCAGAACAGAAGAATTTACAAAGAAAGGCAACTTGCTGTAAAAAATATGGAATTTTCATCAAGAGAGAAAGCAAAAAAAAGTGAGAGCAAGAACGGGCCTACCCCATTTTCAGTTGGGACTGTAAATGTGAAGAACTCTAGTTTACAATGATACCAAGAAATTTCCATTTAGCTTCTCCGCATTAAGAAGTGGCTTAAATAATCTTTCTGTAGTCACTACTGTAATTCATAAATGACAAAAATGAATACATCTTTAAATCTATAATATTTACCTGTTGTTCAAAAATAGCAAAAGGAAAAAGGAAAAAAATGCAAGATGAGTATGGTTATTACAAACAAAGTTCAAGAGTTTTTCTGCTGAAACAGTATATTAATATTGGGTTCCATACTATCATAACAGCTGTTTAGAAAAATGCGTATGTAAAAACCTATAATCAGCAATTATTCTGCACTACATTATGGTTATTGCAAAATCAGTTCCAACAACATATACTGCCACTTTAAAATAGTCTCTCCATGTGCCAAAACCTGAAATATTTATGTTTATCATATACCCAGCTTAGGATTTCAGATCTTTTTTTTAATCAAAGCTGTAGTTTTCTGAGTTATAATTTCATACTAAATGGTTAAACATTGTAAATGAAAAGGTAGATGCTAATCAGTAGCTCACATTAAGTGGAGAATGGGGAGGAGGAAAAAGATGTTAAATTCAGGTACAACCACATTTTTTATGTCATAACTATCTGCAAAATAGCATTTATCTAAGCACATTGTACAGTGAGCTCTAACATTTACTGGGCAAAGTTTTGGCATCACAACAGGATTTACTGTGTCTCTGTCAAGGACAACACACTCACAGAACAAAGAACAATAACCCAGGGATTCCAACTACAAGAGGAGATACAGGTTGCTATGTAACAATACATGCAGGTTTTGCAGCAGCAGATGGACATTTTGAATGGGATTGATGCCCGTTTGGCTCTTGTTACTTGCATTTCCAGAAATCTGAGTTTTAACGTACACCAGCCATGAAATGTGTTGAACTTGTAGAACATGATCCTGAACATATCTGATCCTTCTCTTTCCTCTTCAGAGTGCTAGATAAAGTTATTCATATTCCTGTTTCCCCAAAGGCCAAAGCCCAAATGCATTCCATGTACTGGAGACTTAACTCTCATATCTTCCCTCTGTCATTAAGATTAATCTGAACTTACTGAGGCAGACTCATTGTGTGAGTAGACTTAGGTAGAGTCATGTTGTGCACAAGTGGTCCCCTATGTTTCATATAGACCATGTTGAAATCTATGGGTCATGCTGTGATTTTATAGCCCATTTCACTGCCCCCACAGAGGACTAAAGTAGTCAACTTGCTTATCGTGAATGTAGATCTTTGTGGCAAAATTACTTTGGGGGTGGGGAAGATTAGAGAAAACTGGGACCTAACAGAAGCACAGTATTACAGAAAGCCTGACAGTGTCAAATACAGCTGTTGCTTTCAGAACGGTTGGCACGCAGGGAATCTACACCACCACAGCTCCCCAGGCATCACACTGCCAGCTCAGCACCCTGATGGGAGTGACAGAGGCTGGAGCGGAGTGGAGACCCCGCGATCAGGCTCTGCTGTGCTCCCTGCAGGAGTGGGAATTCGATGGCAGCACACAGCTGGTAAGCCGTGTAACAGTTGTCACATGAAGGATCTATGAGATGTCCACAGCTGACCCAGCCACTGTGGTGAAATGACTTTCCTCAGATGAAGTAATGTCATTGTAATACTAACGCACGGCTCCCTCCCAAAGTTACCTGCCTCCAAGGTACCACCGCACCTCACTGGGCATGTGATACCAGTCAGTAACAGCAACACGTATGGCTGGAGTCACTCAAGCACCACCTAAATGTGAAGGAAATGGACTGGACTTGGGCTGAAATAAGTCCAAAGGCAGGGAATTGTTGTCTGAACTCCCAGATTACCACGCTCTGATTTAGTGCGCACAAAGTTAGGTCAAGCTCACCCGCTCTCTAGGTTGTCGTGAATGGAAGGGTTTCTAATCACAGGAGTCAGCCTTGGTGAGGGTGAGAAGCAAAGAACAGATAAGAAAACCATTGTCTAAGTTACACAGAAAGAGGCCTTCAAAAGATGAAAGTTCTGGCTATAAGAGGAAACTGGATGACAAGGTGTTGCAATCCACTGACATCAACAGAAATGTAGTTGAAAACAGGACAAAGATAACTCTGGTAGTGGGAGATTGTGACCGCCAGCTCACGTAGCCCCCCTGACAGAGAGCAAACCCACACCTGGAGAGCATGCCCAGTTAGTAGAGAGCTTCAGCAGCGCTGTCTGAGGGTGCCTACTCATTTGCATTAGAAGCGAGAAACTTGTAACCAGTACTATATACGATGAATGAACATGCAATGTGCTATGAAGTAGAAGTGGACAGCTGAGGGGAGAATTTAAGGGACACTCCATGGTAACTTCTGGGATCAGTAGATGGGCTGAACCTGTCTTCTCCCCCACAGGGATGCCTACGGGGTAAGAACTTTTTTCTATGACTAATTTATGCTAGCTACTGTTAGATATATTTTTTAAAGCTTGCTTTTCAGTCAGTGTGCTATCACTGGCAATTTTTGAATCTTACTCTGTCACAAACTTGCATTTCATAATAAAAATCTTTAGATCAAATATAAAGTGTTTGAGGGAACCCTCTTTCTTAACATCATAATTTTCTGCATGACAATGTGGGAAGAAATTGTGATCAAAAATGGGAAAACACAGGAAAATTGACAACAAAACAGAGATGCAGGCACATCTGCCTGCATATCTGAAGCCATCTGCTTGTAATCTGCATTTAAATAAGTAGGAAGATATCAATTTTACAATGAGACTTCAAAAATTCTTGTGTTCATTTTCTTGGCTATGGACATGTAACCTTCTATGGCATGCAACATTAGCTTAAGGTGTTTTCCTTGGTCTGGTTTTACAAATGCAGGCAGGAGAGCTATATTTTTGATTCAAGAACCTTATGGCTTTAGGAAATAAAAAAAAACCAAAGGTTTTTTCAAAGAATCTAAGCAGGAGCAAGAACAGAAAGGGGACACAGAGCATTGTCCTTCTTTGGAGTTATACTTTGGCACACTCACCTTCTCCCAGAACAAAGTTTTCTGATCTCTTCAGCCAGAGGTGCTGGTATTATGGAATGGGCTCCAAATATATATAGCCATTAACAAGGCATGAGATGTGTTACACCTGTATAGCAGAGGTTTACAATTTCTGTTATGGGAGACTGGGCAGAGGAAAATGATTTAGCTGGTGTTACTAATAATACTAGCTTACTAACTGTATTGCTGCTTTTTCTCATAATAGCACACCATTTTAAAACCTCTATTCAGAAACAGATACCTTCCTGAACATCTCCCTTGTGACTGGATTAAGCCATGTTAACAGCAGTTATAACATACTATGATATCATTCCCTTCCAAATGCTTTAATTTCATAAAGTTGGACGACCCAGTGCTCACAGCCTTTTTAAGATTCCCTTTCTGTCTCTCACATTGTTGGTTTTGATTCTCATCTTATGAGCTTGCCTCATTACTATCCGAAATGAATCTGAATCCTGATTTGCATTTTTCTGTAACACCTTTTTACTACTCTGACAGCCAGAAGATACTTTCTTATTGGCTTAAACTGCAATTGAGGGAATGCAGAAGAGTTCTCAGGTGGAGTAAAACTGACCCTAGCAAGATAATGGCCATGTTAAAAGGGCACTGCTAACTCAAGCACTGATTGGGAAAGGACCCTAGCAGTCAATGAGCAATTGAGAGCTGCACTAAGGTTTTTCTATGCTATACCAAGAGCATGGCAGTTCTTGATTGTTCACTGTACCAGGAAATTTAATGATTCTTGCTGGTTTTCTTTTTCTGTTTCATTCACAGAAGTGTACAGTATTGACCCTATCTGACAAAGCAGACAAGATTCACCTGAAAGCATATCTTCAAGTCACATTTCAGGAAGTCATGAACAAGTTTTACCATCACTGTGAACTTCCCAGGAGCCATATAGAAACAGGTAGCATACTGAGCCAGTGTTCTGCAGTCCTTGCTCAGGACTAGCTAGCTTAAGCCTAACGCTGAGTTTGTAATGTTCATGTCGTGCACAACTGTCACTCACTTTTTTCTGTCATGCAGAATGAAGTGAGAGAAGGTTCAAGAAACTGTGATATGCAATTTAAAGCAGGATGTGAACAAGGTAACTCTAAAGTGGATCATTTTAGCTCAAAATATTAAATGCTTCCCAAAATCCCAAATCTCAATTCCACTTAATTGCTATACAAATCCTCAAGTACTAAAATTCATAATTTCACTAAAAATTTTCCCTAGGAGACCAGAACATGCTTGCGTATTCATACTATTGCCTTGATTCACTTACAATACATCTTTCTTTTGCCTAAATACAGAAGGGGTTTATTCCAAGTCATGTTCTACAGTCTCCTTCTTTAGAGGTTTATATTTGACCAAGTGTTCTTTGATCAAAACTGACAGTAATCCTAAGGACAAGGATGTCTGCAAAGTACAGGTAAATCAGTTAAGATCAAACACAACTGCAAATATCAGTATCAATGCCCATTTTTATATACTCAATGGTTAGACCACACTGAGAAAGCGAAGAGAGGGAATTTACATCTGCATACTAGCTGACCACTTACGATACACAGTAGCCATTTGACCAAAAATATGACTCACTGCCCCAGAGAGAGGAACCAAAAAACATCATATATACATAATGTAGGCTTGGTATTTTCTTTGATGGGTGGACAGGGAGCAGTGGGTTCCCATCAAGCTTTGCAAAAATGTTGATGCATTTTACATCAGCTTCTAGTTTTGTTAAAATCCACTGATAGTCTTGAAAATAATAACTAGAACCAGGCCAAGCAAGAGTCCTGGTGTCCATCTTGGCCTTTATCAGATGACTATATTACTTACTGAACCTTGTCCCATTGTGTTTCCTTTATCTCTGGTCAAATGAGTGCTATATCTCTAATATCACAACCTTGACAAATTAGCTGGTCTGTTCTGTCATTCAGTGGCCACAGCACTCGTCTCATAGATAGGAGCAGCAGATTTAAGCATTCTCAATCAGGGAAAACATGGCTTTTTGCCTTGTCTGTCTAACCAAAATGTATTTGCTTTGAGGTTGAAGTTCCTGTTCAGGAGCATTGATACCTTCAGATGTGTTTGAAATGTGAGGAAAAATGTTCCAAATGCACAAAGGCTTTCTTTTCAATCTTCACCAAACTAACTATACTCCAGAGAAAGTGGAGATTATTTTGGACATCTCTTTCCCTATCACTTCTTTTTTAACAGCCTCCAAACATTTTCTTGTTCAATATGTTGAGGGGGGTTTTATTTATTTTATTTTGGTTATATGCTGATTCTTTCATACATTGCTTTACACAATGCAATATCTCACATCATTGTTCACACATGGAATAATGAAATTTGTCCTCCTATTCATATTGACATGCCCACACATTGCTTTTGAATGTTTTGTATAATTATTAAGGTTAAATTATTAAAATTATTAGGTACTGTTTAATATCTATTTAAGGAACAAAGACTTCCATATTTGACTGAGTATACTTACTTCAGAAGAACTGTTCTGAAAGTCATTAAAAAGGACCAGTCTCTCAAAGGTGAGTTATTAGAAGAAATACTATTTTGAAGTATGAGTAATTCTGAAAATACATAAAAATTCTAGCACTTGAAAAGGCACTTGTTACTAACTGAAACTAATCCCATTGAATTGTTAATTTTTTCATTGCATTAGCTGACAGAATAGTCCCTAAGAGGTTTTAGTCAGTGGACAATCATGGTATTAGTACCCTGTCAGGTGCATTAGGGTAATTCTGATAATACCAGCTAAATTACTTCCAACTTGTACCAGAATCAATAAGACCAAAACAGGCTTTTATATGAAATTTATAAAAACTAAAAGACAAACAAAATAACCCTCCACTAATGGAGTTATTAACGAGTGTGTGCATGAAGAGGAATTCCAAACAAAATTCTAATTGATACATTAACAATTCACCGAAAGAACAAAAAATGACTCAGAAATCCTTTTGAACTCCAGTGTATTCTACCAAAATGTCCAGTGTCATCTCAATTAGTTAAAGTTATATAAAACTATGTAAATTCATTTCTGGAGTCCTGTGTGCCATGGTTTAACTCCAGTTGGCAACTAAGCCCCACACAGCACTCAGTCCCTCACAGTGGGATATGGAAGACAATCAGAAGAGTAAAAGTGAAAAAACTCATGGGTAGAGACAAAGACAGTTTAATAGCTAAAACAAGTGCTGCACACTCAACCAAAACAGAACAAGGAATTAATTCACTGCTTCCCATGGGCAGGCAGGTGTTCAGCCATCTCCAGGAAAGCAGGGCTCCATCACGCATGACAGTTACTTGGGAAGACAAACACCATCACTTCAAACCTGTGTCCCATCCCCCCTGTTTTTCCTTCTTCTTCCCCCAGTTTTATAATCTGAGCATGGTGTTATATGGTATGGTATATCCCTTTGGCCAGGTGGGGGTCAGCTATTCTGGCTGTGTCCCCTTCCCAACTTCTTTCGCCCCCCAGTCTACTCTCTGGTGGGATGGTATGAGGAGCAGAAAAGGCCTTGACTCTGTTTAAGTACAACTCACCAATAACTAAAACATCCCTGTATCATCAACACTGTTTCCAGCACAAATCCAAAACATAGCCCCGTACTAGCTACTATAAAGAAAATTAACACTGCTTCAGCTAAACCAGCACATTCTCCACTCCTTATTCCATACCATTCACATCACGCTTAGGTCCCAAACTATTCAATGCATCCTCATTAATCACTGCTTTCTCATACTTTGATGCAATATACAAATATAATTCCCCTAGTCTATGAACAACCCCTCATGTGTCCACTCATGTCCACAAAATACCCACCGGGTTCATTTATTCCATGACTGTGAGCTTCATCAGTTATGGTGGTCACTCAGGACAAGAGAGGTGATGTGTTGTGCAGAGTTGTTTTATACCAAAACCAGCTCAGGTCAACTCACTGCTGTACTTGCACTGTTTCTTGTAGGGCTTGTCTTTCATTTGTTCAGGTGGTTCCTGTTACAGTGATTCCTATAGCATGCAATTCAAATTGTGGGTTAGAAGAAAGAATTTAAAGGTATATCCATTAGAACCTCCACACCTGGTCCCTTAGGGGCAGATTATAGGGTTTAACATTGCAATAAACTCCTCCCTTTGCTCCTAACCTGGGTAGCAACAAGGGGTTCCTGTTATAGTAATTCCCATAACATGCAACTCAAATCCCAGGTTACAAAAACTTAAAGGTATTTCCATTGCAATCTCCACACCTGGTCCCTTTGAACTAGCCCATAGAGTTTAAAATTGCATTGAAGTCCTCTCCTTGCTCCTGCTCTGGATCAGACTTATCCACAGATTGCAGTCCCTTAGGGTTGTAGCAGCTTCCAGTGGTACAACTTTATCTATAAGCCACAGTCTCTCCAGAGGTATACCTGTTGTGGCATAGACTTATCCACAGCCATAGTCACTTTGAGGTGCATCTGTTCCAGCATGGCCTAATCTAAGGGCAGCAATACCTGCAGAGATATACCTGCTCCAGTGTGGCCTTACCTACAGCCACAGTCCCTTTCAGGAGTGAACCTGCTCCAAAACAACCCATGCGTATACATGCTCTGCCATTCATAGCCACACGCTTTGAGGTGCCCCAGAATGAGCTCATGCAGAGGCACTACTTGTTCAAGTTATACCTGCTGCAGCATGGACTGATCCACAGCCACAGACACTTCAAGGGGGGCCTTCTCCAGAGTGGACTTATCCTTGAGACACAAACCCTTCAGAGTTATACCTGCTGCAGCACAGACATAACCGAAGCCATAGATGTTTTAAGATGTGCCTGCTCTGGCACGGGCTTATCCACAGCCACAAATAATGTGTGGTGTCCTGCTCTTGTGTGGACTCATCCACAGGTCACAGTCCCTTTAACTTGAGCTCACACTGGAGTTCCAGCCTGTCCAGTACAGCAGCACAGAAACAGCAGCAATTCCCTGGCCATCTGCCAGCCCAGGCATGTCACTATTGCTGTTATCAAAATTTTCCGAGGTACAGCACAGTAAGACAATAAACAGTACAGCACTACAGAAAGCAACAAAAGCAAAAACCAGGCACTGACAAGCACTAGACTCTAATATACATTAAGACAAGCAAGCCCCATAGCAAGCACAGGTGCCTGCCAATTAGTAACTAAACAGCAATAACAGCTATAAATTCAACCTAGCACATTCCAATCAGACCTGCCATTATGTTGAACCCTTCAAGCCCCATGTTGGGTGCCAAAACAGAGCAGCTTTTCCACACAGGTGTTGCATCATTCTCAGTTTTGGGGACCTGAATGATCAGGTAGCTTTGAACCAAATTCTTCTTAAGTACTTTGTACCTGAACAATCACTGTTAGTAAACACAAAAGAAGATATATCTTCTTGCTAGAAATTAAAAGAACAATCAACAGAGGCCTTCATAAACATATTTATATAGAAAGTCACCTAATTCCTAGTACTTCACTTCTCAGACCATGTCAGATCTCAGCTACTGCAACAGCTGAAAGACTTCTTACATAGGGCAACTAATTTTGGAAATGAATGGTAATAACAAATATCTATAAACCCCCATAAATAACTGATGTATACAAGAACTGAAAAACAGTTGTCTTAATGATTCCTACAAAATAATTGCTTACAGTGGAGAAATCTTTCCTAGGTACCATCTAGCCATCTAGAAGGAATTAACTGGTTTTATAAAGTCATATTTACAATGAGTAATACAAGATAATGCTTAATGCATCAACTCAAAAAGCTAAAAGCTCCAGTTATGGTCTTTCATTAGTTGCCAAGAAGCTATTAAAAAATATCGAATGACATAATCTGTTTCATTTATTAGAAATAATTGGACTCAATCCTAAGTTTATTCATGGAGTAGAGGTTTCATATTGGATAAAAATTTCTTTCTTACGTGGTTTTATTTATATCTAAAGCAACATTTACATGATCAGTAATAACAGTTACAATTGCCCCTGATTTTCTTATGTTTTGCCTTTTAAACTGACACTGATTTTCTGGATACTACTGACGCACTTTGCCACCATTATTTTTTAATTTACTATCAAGTACACAGGCACGCGCAGAGTGTTGTCAAATTTTACAATTTTAATAGTTTGATAATATACAGGTATATACTGTCTGGGGAGGAGATTTGAACTGTGTGCTTGAAAGAAAATATATTTTGGCAAATCTGACTTGACATGCTAGGCAGTCTTGACAAGCAATGTTATTGTATAGGAGAAACTCATTCAAAACTCTATCTAATCCCAGTGGGAAACCACCTACGTAAAGAAGCTGCATTCTTTTTAAATTCTTAACCTTGTTTATAAGAACCCATTGACATAATTATGTTGAATTTAACATTAGGCATTCAGCTCAGTAATTAAAAGCATATCATGAAATTATTAATTTGACACCAACCTGATAATCATGAACATAAATAGTGTTCTCCTCTATCTTTCCAATTACAGAGAATGATGAGGGAAGAAACAGGAAGACCCAACAGGTTAATACCTGGCTCCATGACTGGTGTCACCAGCAGAATTGTGGGTTTTCTTGATCATGGGTTGTCTACATATCACCAAGCCTGCTGGTGACAGATGGGGTACACCTGTCTCAAAGAGAGAAAGGCATAGGATTTAGCAGGGCTCACTGAAAAGGTTTTAAACTAGATTTGGAGGAACAAGATAAAACCAGGCCACCAGAGATAAACCTGGGGGCAGCACACCAATATTTGAGGGGCAGTGTGCTATCAAAGTCCTTCACTCTGTTCCATGATGTGCTCAGTACACTGGAGCACATGTGAAATCTCTTTATACTAATGTGTGCAACATGAGGAATAAACAAGAGGAGCTAGAAGCTTTGGCCCAGTCTCACAGCTGCCACACCACTGGCATAAGCAAAACCTGGTGAGATGAGTCCTGTGGCTGGTGTGGCATGACAGATGGTTATAGGCTTTTCAGAAAGGATAAGCAAGACAGGCAAGGTGGTGGGGCAGTGCTGATGTAAAGGAGGAGGTTGATTGTATTGTGCTTTCAGTTGGCGATGGCACAATTGAGAGCCTCTGGTTAAGGGTTAAGGGGGAAGCAAATAAAGCAGATATTGTTGTTAAAGCCTGCTATCAGCCAGGACAATGACATTGGTGAATTATTTGACAAGGAATTAAGGAATATCTCTAGTTCAACTGCCCTTGCCCTTATGGGTGATTTTAACTTCCCAGACATCAACTGGGAATATCATACTGTGGAAACAAACCGATCCAGGAAATTATTGAATCATTTTGAAGATAACTTCTTGGTTCAGGTACTAAGGGAGCTGACTAGGAAAGGAAAGATTTTTTGTTTGTAAACAGAAAGGAACCCATGGATGAAGTGGTGATTGGTGGCTATCTTGGTCACAGTGATCATGAAGTAATTGAGTTTCAAATTGTTGGCAATAGGAGGAAAACTATGAGCAAAAGTTCAACCCTGGATATGGGGAAAGTAGACTCCAGGCTGTGGAAATAACTAGTTAGCAAGGTTCCTTGGGAATCTGCTTTTGAAGGTATTGGGATAAATGAATGCTTGTCATTTTTTAAGAGCTATTTTTTAAAAGCTATTTTTTAAGACCACAGGAGCAGGCAGTTCCAAAGTGTTGGGACTCAAGTAAATAGGACAGAAGTCTGGGATGGCTGAGCAGAGATCTTCTAGAGAAGTCTTCTAGAGAAGATCTTCTAGGTCAAAAAAAGAAAGTGTAAGGATACAGGAAGCAAGTACAGACAACACAGGAGGGCTACAGCGATGCTTTAGAGAATTAGAGAAATTTTGTGAGGCCAAATCTTGATTAGAGTTCAAGCTGGCCAGAACTGTGAAGGATAACAAAAAGGTGGGTTTTTTTTAAATTTATTTATTTATTTAAACATTTTAACAGCAAAAGGAGAATCAGAGACAACATTGGTCTGTTGCTTGATGAGGTCAGTCACCTCACAAATAGGGATGCAGAGAAAGTGGAAACATGTAATGCCTTCTTCACCTCTGTCTTCAACACCGATGATGGGGCCTGGGACACCCACAGCCCTTTGTTGTAAGATTGTGACTGGGGGGGATGAGAAACTCCCACCCAACCCTGAACTTGTTCAAAACTTGCTGCTCCAGATGGATGCAAATATATGTATCAGGCTCAATGGGATTCATCCCAGAGTACTGAAAAAGCTGGCTGTGCCACAGATGGAGTGACACACTTCACTCATAAGAGAGAAGCAGCAATATGTTTATTGATATTAAACAGTGACTTACCCAACTTTGATAGTAAATATGACAGTAGTTTAACAAGATTCGAAAGCAAAATACATGACTATTTACTGCATAGAGGACAGAAACAGACAAAACTGTCAGGGAGAACCTCCTATTGAGTCATGAGGTTCAGAAAGGACCCACTTGCATTCCAAACTCCTTCTCAGAGGGGAGTTTAGATGTGGCAGGACCCAGACTTAGTCCCAGACTTGGTCTATGGTTTATATTGAAAGGATCATATGTGTACAATCAATCTTTTATGTCACTTAGATAAGATTTCAAGGTTTATCATGCTACTAATCACTGAGAATTTGCTGTGGCAAGCAATCTCTCAGTCTGAAGGAGTAACTTTAATAGGTGTCCCTACCAACAGGGAGATACTGGCATGGAGCCTGCTGCCATGCAGGAGAGCTCAATGGGACTGGTGGTTATCACTTGACGAGGTTATGGAGATAGAAGTCAGGTTGGAGGGTGGGCAGGGAGCTCACCATCAGAAGCTGATATCATCACAGGACTTCCCTCCATCACTTATCAACAGTCTTGGGAAACTGCAGAGATCCCACTGTACTGGAAGGTGGCAAATGTCCCAAATTTCAAGGGTAAGAAGGAAGACCTTAGTAATTACAGCCCTCTCAATTACACTTCAGTGCCTATGAAAATTATGGAGAAGGTTATCCTGGGAGTTGTTGAAAAACACTTAAGAGACAATGCAGTCATTGGTCATAGCCAGCACAGGTTCATGAAGGGAAAGTCCTGCTTAACTAAATTTCCTTTTATTACAACAAGTCATCCATCTAGCTGACCAAGGGAAGCCAGTAGATGTGGTGGGTTTGGATTTTAGCAAAAAGCTTTTGATACTGTTTCTCACAGTATCCTTCTGGATAAACTGTCCAGCATACAGTTAAACAAGCCTATAATATGTTGAGTGAGCAATTGGCTTATGGGTCAGGCTCAAAGGATTATAGTAAACAGGGTAGAAACAAGGATCCTGGGAACTACCGACCTGTCAGGCTCATCTCTGTGTCTGGGAAGATCATGGAACAGATCCTTTTAGAAGCTATGCTAAGGCACATAGAGAACAGGGAAGTGATTTGAGACAGCTAGCATTGCTTCACCAAAGGCAAATCTTGTCTGGCTAACCTAGCAGCCTTCTATGATGGAGTGACTACATCAGTGAACAAGGGAAGAGCTATGGTTGTCACCTATCTGGACTTCTGTAATGTCTTTGCCATGCACACACACCCCCCAATATTTTTTCTAAGTTGGAGAGACATGGATTTGATGCATGAAATATTCACTGTATAAGGCTGGATGGTCACACCCAGAGAGTAGTGGTCAATGGTTCAGTGTCCAGATGGAGATCAGTGATGAGTGGTGTCCCTCAGGGGTCTGTATTGGGACCAGTATTGTTTGATATCTTCATCAATTGCAGAGACAGTGGAACCGAGTGCACTCTCAGCAAGTTTGTAGATGACATCAAGCTGAAAAATATGGTTGACATACCTGAGGGATAAGATGCCATCCAGAGGGACCTGGACAAGCTAGAAGTGGGCCCATGTGAACCTCATGAGGTTCAAGAAGGTCAAGTGCAAGGTCCTGCACCTGGGTTGGGGCAACCTCTGATATCAGTGCAGGATGGGGGAAGAAAGGGTTGAGAGCAGCCTTGTGAAGAAGAATTTGGGGATACCAGTGAATGAAAAGCAGGACATGAGCTGAAAATATGTGCTCGCAACCCAGAAGGCCAACCATACCCTGATCTGCATCAAGAGAATCATGGCCAGAGGGTCAAGAGAGGTGATTCTCCCTCTCTACTCTGCTCTGGTAGGACACCACCTGGAGTACTGTTTCCGCCTCTGAAGCCCTCAGTACAGGAAAGACATGGACCTGTTGGAGTAGGTCCAGAAGAATGCCAAAAAAATTACCAAAGGGGTGGAACATCGCTGTTATGAAGAAAGTCTGAGACAGTTGGGGTTGTTTAACATGGATAAGAGAAGGGTCTGAGGAGATGTTATTTCAACCTTTCAGTACTTGAAGGGGGCTTGTAAGAAAGATGAGGATAGACTCTTTAGTAGGTTCTGTTGCAATAGGAAAAGGGGTAATGTTTTAAATGAAAAGAGGGTAGATGTACATATGACATAAAGAAGAAAATTTTTATGAGCACGATGAAACAATGGAACAAGTTGTCCAGAGTTATTGTAGATGCCCCACCCCTGGAAACATTCAGGTTCAGGCTGGACAGGGCTCTGAGCAACCTATCTAGTTGATGTCCCTGCTTATTGCAGGGTTGTTGGACTAGGTGACTTTTAACGGTCCCTTTCAACCCAAACTATTCTATGGTTCTAAGATGCTGAAAGTCTTGGATGGCAAAGACTTAAAGGGAGTGGCAGAGGTCACTTGATTTGCTCAGCTTGGAGAAGCGAAGGCTGAGGGGTGACTTCATGGCAGTCTACCTCAAGGGGAGCAGAGCAGGGGGAGGTGCTGATCTCTCTCTGGTGACCAGTGATAGGACATGAAGCTAAGTCAGAAGTTCAGATTGGATATTAGGAAAAGGTTCTTCACTGAGGTGGTGGTAAGTAACTGGAACAGGTTCACCAGGGAAGTTGTCATGACACCAAGCCTGTCAGAGAAGAAGGAGCATCTGGATAACACTCCCAGTCATATGGTTTAGTTTTAAGTAGTCCTGTGAGAAGCAGGGAGTTGGAGTTGATGATCCTTATGGTTCCCTTCCAACCTGAGATATTCTATGGTTCTATGCTACCATGTACTTTTACAAACAATTTAAAAGTCCAAATAGAAGTTTGCAGCACAATATTCATAACATCAATATTAATGTGAGTGGTAATGCTAATGCCGTGAGAAGAGTGCTGAAGGGCCATCTTATAATAGTCATGAATAGTTCATTAAGTGATGATAGATAAATCTTCAGAAACATTTTACCTTGTGTTCATAAAAATTCATGTCTCATAATGAGGGGTTATGAGCATCCATAAATTTACCTTTAAAAACAGCATGGCTCATAAAACCTAATCAACTATTCTTCTAAAATATTTTATTTTTTGAATACAGGGTTCAGTTCTGGTCACCTCATGGTAAAAAAATAATAAAGAATAACAGAAATAGAAATGGCTCAACGGGGAAAATAGTAGTGGAAACTTCCTACAAGAAAGGATCTTAACAAGGCTGTGATAGCTTACACAGTGAATAAGCAGCTGTAAAAGAAGAAGGAATACAGGCAAAGTGTAGAAAATAACAAATACAGAGAATACGTAGATGTCAGCACACCTGAGATCCAGAGAACAAAACTGAGTTAATGGGGTTCTTCTTAATCAATGAACGGAAATATGGTTGGTGCCCTACAGTTAGCAATATTAAGTTATTATTAAGAAAAGAGTGTTACCCAAGGAACTCTTTTAGATGAACAGGAGTAGAATGTGTAATCATGCTTGTGTTTCGTAGTACAAAATGCTGCTTCCTTAATACATAATGTGATCCAGATTACCATGACATTTTATTTCCCTTCCCCTTTTCAACTTAGAATATTGAGTGCTTGGATATTTTATAGCAGTTAATAGGTTTCACTGAGATGTAATCAAGGAACTTGTGTGTATTGGCAGTTATTGAACATAGCTTAATCAGCATGGCACATCTGATCTACATGACTGAAAAAATCCCCAAAATGTCAATGCGTATACATTATTAAAACAACTACACCGTCAATGCCTTTAACGGCAAGATACTTCCACTGTTCAGCACATCTAATATAAAAACAACTAGGAAAAGCAGAAGAATTTGTTAAGGAAAAGAAAAACAGTACCGAATTATTCTTCAGAAGAGCTAAACCTGTACCAGTAACATTAAAAGTGTCATGATGTATAAATTACTACTTCTTTTCTTCAAGAAATAGATATGTCTTAAGAAGGAGTTAAACTGAGGGTTCATCATAGAGCTGCTCTACAGTGAATGGTTACAGGTATCCTTACCAGGGTCCAAGATTCTGTGTGTATAGATAGCATGAAATGCAAAGGGCTGCATGAGATCAATGAGACCTAAGGTAAAACAATAAATACACCAGCCATAGTAAGTCATTCCTGTGAAGCAAATAAACTAAAGCAAGCCAAAGTACAAAATGTGACAATTAAATTCTATTTAAAATTACTTTTAAAGTCAGTTATAAATCCCCATAAACAGGGATTTTTTTGACAATTAGTATCACAGTCTATGAGATAAAATCATTCCTTTAATTTCAGTTCAGATCTGCTGTCACTAAAGGTGAGCATAGCATGAAAATTCTATCACTCATCAAAACGCCATCCCTAAGCTTTATTTCCAGGAAGAATTTGAGAGTGGCAAAGGGAAATAGCACAAAATGGACAAAAAGAGCTATAAATTTAGCATGGTGCCTCATAAACACAAGTACTTAATATATGACAGCTCCATAACTCGGATAACATGTTGTCTTTGTTTCAGATAGAGGGAGTAGTACAGGTATTTTGCCTAAAAGAGAGAAATAAAGCCTTAGGAAAAATAAGAATTCCAGAAAATAATTTATTTTTAGTAAAGTTACTGCTGCCTTTCTTTTCTAAAGCATAGATTATGCTTCACATTTACAGACATATATGTAGTCTTTTTTCCTCAGTAAAATATGTTAAAATTGGGAGCTCCATTGCTAAATACTGTTAAAACAAACAAAAAAACAAAAAAACCCAAAAAAACAAAAAAAAAAAAAGAAAAAAAAGAAAAAGGAGTCCCGAGATTACTCCATTTAATACAATGGAACTATTGGGGTTTTATAATTGTAAATTATTGTTATTATAATCCAGTGAAATGGAAAATTTAAAAGTTTTGGAGACTTGATAACTTACTAATTTTCAGAAATTTCTATATTTGTATTTATATCCTCCATTGGTTATCTTCCACATCTGAATTTTTTTTAACAAAAAGGTAGAAGTTGTATTAGTTTAGTAAAATCCTTCAGTAACACTCCTAAAGCAGGAGAGAAAATCTGAATTATTCATTAACGATTTAGGTGTGAACAAAATACACATTTTCTGCTTTATTTTGGAAAAAAATAGCATCCAGGTAATACTTCTTTTTAGAAAGAGAGCAAGCATATACTATTTCTTGTCACAGTTTTCTCACCAAATACCCAGCTCTTTTGGACTGACCTATCTTTCTGAAAGACTTCCACAATGGAGTCCCCCAGTTTTCTGTGGCAGCTAAAACTTGCCAGAAGACTGGTACCACAACCTTTCACCAGGGGTCACAAAATCTTGGTGCTTCTGATTTATTCTTTTTTTCTAGCTCATCATTTGGACCATGTCCAGAAAAAATTAAATTTCTACAAGGTGACCCAAGGCAGGGACCTGAGCCCCTACAGTGGCATGGCTGCAGGGTAGGACAGTGAGAAAACCACTGTAGTCCCTCTCAGTCGGGGGGAGGGTGGGGGGGGGGGTGGGGGGGTGGGGGTGGGGGGGCGGGGCTGAGGCTGCAGGTAGGGACCATATGGAAAGAGATTCTCAGGCCCTAGGAAAGGGGCTCCTGATGCCAGCTAGTTTGCCCCTGGAGCAATGAACCCTGAAGAAAAGTTTCAGTTTTCAGTTTCAGAGCTAAGCTGTAACTTAACAGGAATCTCTGAATCAGGAAGTGCTGGTGTACCCGTTGCTCACCCATGCCACCTGAAAGGTGAGCAGCTGTGCCATCCACCCACCTCTCTGAGCTGTGCAAAAGCAAGGTGCAAGAGCAAGAACCAGCTCCTTTTTGTGGACTGAACACAGTACCGCATTGACGTGAGGAAGTGTCCATGAAAATTGTACTAACTCTGGCTGTTCTTATATGTTCTTCATTAACACTACAGTTTTTGAAGTTTCGGATGTCATAAAAAACATTTATCGTCAGTACAGAGGTAAAGTTACTTAATCAAGACCCTTCTTCCCTTCATATTCCTAAATCTATTTTTTCATTATCACCCACAGCACACTGGCTTGAAAAAGTGAATAACAAAATTTAAAAAAATACTACATTCTTAGCAGAAAAACCTACTAATATCCCTGGGGATTAAGTAATTATATTGGGTAGCCTGGAGCAAACAGATAAACTTTAACTATTCTGGGATGCATATGATCAATAACAGAAGGTAAGGGATATGAGTGATTGTCTTGTGCCATTTTCACTTCTATATAAACCTAATGTGTTTTCTGCACTTCTGTCAGTGCAAAATTCACATTTTGCTTTTCCAATCTGTTTGTATGTCTGTAAACATGGGCCATCAATATCCTGATAATTAGGCTTCAGTTAACAGATCATTAATCTTAATCTACGAAAGTAGGACCAGGCAGGATTTCCCCCCAGGACAGCAACAAGTGCTCTTTTTTCAAACTAAATATAGCAGTTGAAATATTGGCAATTTCCACAGGTTAACTCAGAGAAGAGGGGAAGAAGATTAAATGATATGGCTTATAAAACAAGATGGTTCATAAATGAAATGCTTTATAAAAACATTGAATTTCATAACTTAAAAATAGTTGGGGTTTTTTGTTTGTTTGTTTTAAGTAAGTTTTAGTTTACTGAATAAAAAAATGAAAAATTGGCTCATGAACAAACTCTTCATAGGTCTGCCAAAAGATATTTAAAATAATTTATTCATTAAAAATTACAGTCATAAATAATTATTATTTCAGTGAATTGTCACTTTAATGAAATAAAGTTTCCAGATATTCTTCAATCAGTTCTGGATTTTAGATCTTTATATTATCTGAAGTAAATATAACTTCTCCCCCAACACCTCTCTCTTTGGCTTTCTTTGTAAACTACTTTCCTATCTAAATCTACTTTATTCTCTTGTGACTAATGCTCAGAAATATAAACATCACGTTATTAGCTCATGTAGGCAGATGGGGTTTGGAATTGTTTATTTGCAGATATAAGTTCTAAAAATAGAGATGGTAAATTTTTGCCTAAGGTACTGCACTTTTCTTGCTTTCAGCAACATCCTTCTTCCTTTCCCAAAATAGACATGGAGAGATTTTACTGAACTGAAAATGTAAACATTTTCCTATTTTTTCCTGTTATTTTTCATTTTATTTCTTGCCAATTTACAGTGAAAATGGAAGTAGGGAAACTCAGGCGATTCACTCCAAGCTACAGATGATCAGATCTGCTGATCTAATTTTCTTCAAATTTCTAATACACTTAAAGGTTGCTTTAATTTGCAAGTGGATCCTAAAGACATGCTTAAAATGTTTCAGGTCATTTATGAAAGGGTTGGTCTGCTTTTAATTTAAGTTATATGTTTTAACATTGTAATTTTTTTTACACAAGTCAAGTTGATTTATTACAACCGATAATAATAATAAATGCCAAACACAATGTGTACTACTTTCAGGAAATTAAATCCAAGCTAATGTATATGAAATTTCCCAGCATAAGACAGGATCTTCATTAACAGTTTTATCAAATACACTGTCAGTAATTTTATTCACAATAATTCATAGTAAAATTACTGTCAGTAATTTTATTTACAGAGAGTTCTCTTAAGTCTTTTTAATTATTTCTGCTATTCAACTTCAATGAGAAATTATTTGTTCTCCAACCAACTGCTGTCTGCTTTGATCCACCAAGGGAAGTATCTTATACAACATGTATTTAGAATTGTTTTTTTGCATTACAGCTTTAGTTACAGCTTTTAGCTCATTAGTTTCTCTAGTTCTAAATATATACAGCATATTCATTCCAGTCTCCTTATTCCCTTGTGAATCCCACCCAAAATCTGTAATTCAAACAAGGTAATAATTTACTTATAAAATTTTTGAAATATTTTAAGAACATTTATTGTTAAGATTTTTTCCCTGCAGCAATTATAGTTACAATTACTGCAGCACTGTATGGAAACAATCATCCTCTGCAGCTGTTGTTAAATTACTGCTATTAAAACAATATTTTTGTGTAAGGCCTAGTGCTCTTATTTCATGAATGAAGATATTTAGGACCTGTAGATGCTACAGATATGTGGATGTCTTTATATCCTATTAACAATAGCAGATGAAAACCTGATGGCTCCTCTTAAAAATTGTTGTGATATCAATCTCCTATAAAGTTTGTGGAATTTAATAGCATGAGCTAAGAAGTTAAACTAGAGTTTGGCAACACACTTTCCTCTCAGACAAAACTATTAGCTCTGTAACTCACAGACAGAAGTTTTCCTTTAACCTCCATAGAAATATGAATTAGTAAAAACCTACTGTTTCCACGAATGTAACTAGAAAAGTGAATACACATAATGTTTGAGTTTACCAAAGACCCAAAACTATTGTTGCTCAATAATCTAAACCTCTGCTATTTAAATTAAAGAGAAGAAGACATAATTAGGAAGAGGTTTCTTATTACACATTGGACATGTAACAGTCAATGATGTGATCTCGCTAGGAGTAATACTAATGGTTGCATTTTCCTGGTATGTTGAAGTTTGCATAAAGCAATCCACAATAATTAGTTGGTAACATTTCTTAATTTTGTAAAACCCACCACTGAATATTTGTATTAATTTAAAACCCTATAGAAGGACAAATACTTTACATCTGTCATGGGAAAACATTACTTTTTCTTTTCTAAATATTTTGCTCTAAATGTTCCCATGTTTCAGTGAAATTATCCATGCATATGTTAACATCTCTGTCACACTTATAAATCAGTGAACAAGGTATCTATCATGCAATGGAGGGAAAAAAAAGAAAAGAGAAATCTGAGTTATATTTATTTCCATGTATTTTTGAGTTGGCTCAGATATTTTGTGTTTTGCTTCCTTATGTAAAGAGAAAACCATTCACAGCAATTTATAACAAATATTTATGAGTTCACCTGTATTTCTATTCTCTCTATTAAAATGGCCACTGTGAAGGGTTTTAGAAACAAGATCTTCAAAAAGAACACACTAGAGGGGTGGGATGCCATCCAAAGGAACCTTGAAAGGCTTGAGGAGTGAGCCCATGTGAACCTCATGAGGTTCAGCAAGGCCCAGTACAAGGTCCTGCACCTGGGTTGGGGCAATACCCGGTATCAATACAGACTGGGGGATAAGATGATTTAGAGAAGCCCCGCAGGACTTGGTGACATTAGTGGATGAAAAATTGAGTAAAAGCTAGCAATTTGTGCTTGCAGCCCAGAAAGCAAACCATACCCTGGACTGCATCAAAGGAAGCATGGCCAGTTGGTCAAGGGAGGTGATTCTCCTCCTCTACTCTGCTCTGGTAAGACACCACTTTGACTACTGTGTGTATCTGTGGGGTTCCCAAGAAAAAGAAGACGTGGATGGTTAGACTGGGTCCAGAGGAGAGCCATAAAAATGATCAGAGGAGTGAAACACCTCTGCTATGAAGAAAGTCCAAGACAGTTTGGGTTGTTCAGCCTGGAGAAGAGAAGGCTCTGGGGAGACCTTAATACAGATTTTCAAAATATAAAGGGGCTTTTAAGAAAGATAGAGTAAGACTTTTTTATGAAGGCCTTTAGTAATAGGACAAGGGGCAATGGTTTTAAACTGAAAGAGGGACAATTTAGATTGACTATAAGGAAGGAATTCTTTACTGTGAGGGTGGTGAGACACTAGAACAGGTTGTATGGAGAACCTTTGGATACTCAGTGCTCAAGGTCAAGCTGGATGGGGCTTTGAGCGACCTGATCAAGTGAAGGATGTCTCTACCTTCAGGGTAGTTGGAAGTAGGGAGGGCAGGGAAGTCGGAGTAGATGATCTTTGAAGGTTCCTTCCAATTCAACCATTCTGTGATTCTTTGATTATACTTTAAAGCATACTTTTTTCCTGCAACCCAGACCCAGAAATACATACTTATTTCCTCCACTATTGTTCTGGATATGTGAAATTGCTGAGAATACAGCTGTCATAACACTAATTTTACTATCACTAAACAAATGAAGACCCCCTACTGTTTGTTTGGTTACAAAAGTCAATATACACATTTATCTGCAAACTATTTTTTTGTCATAGTATACTGCCATGCCAGTGTTTTTCATCTTTTATGCTTTGTTACTATATAAGTAAAAGTAGATAAGGCTACATATATAAATATATATATTGGTAATTTGATAATTTTCATATTTTGGCACTATATAGGGAAAATTGATAACTTTTGGTGTTTATTATAGGGGATTTAATATGGTATTTAATAAGACATATTACCAAATACTGTATGTTGTTTAATTGCAGAAAAAAGGCTGCTTTTCAGCAAAAATTAATCAGAACTTCTCTGAGGTGAAGGTGTTTGGTCCTAGTTCCTTGTGAATTGTTATTTTTTTATTCGGTATATTAAGAGAAAAATCTCTGCAAAATTCATCTTTCTTTCATGACGGTATTTTAGGGTTACCTATTTTTAGAGTTTCCAAAGAACATTTAAGCATATGCATCAACTAGGACATAGTTCAACAAGCCATTTAAATATGTGCTTTAATCACACTCATTTCAACAAAACTCACACATTTGGTTAAGATTGGAATAAGGCTGGATAAAGAAGAAAATACAGAAACCGGTCTGTTAGATGCAACAAAGCCTACTTTTAGAGTCTTGGCATTGTAAAATTATTTCTGATTGTCTGAGAGAATCTGTAACCCTGGATCATCCAGGCATTAGGGAAATTAGGCATCTCACACTAGAATTAAACTAGGAACAAAAAAAAAAACCCTCAGAGAATATTAGATGTACATGTCAGCTAAAGCTAGCCAGAAAGAAATGTCTCTGAAACTTTGTTCCCTTTGGAAGATTGGAGTAGAGTCTTTATTCAGGATTCCTTGGTGTCTTTTCAGCATCTGGGGTCAGGAAGCTTTATTTTAGCATAGAAAGAGCTATGCTTGCTTTTTTTTTTTTTTTTTTTTTCTTGTTTTTGTTTCCCCTTAAATTCACAAAGCTTCCTGTTTTTTTTTTCTTTAGAATTACAAAATTTCCTAATTTTGCTTCCTCTACTGAAGTATAGTATAGACCCATGCAATTGGTTTCTCTGCCTCAGGTTGCTCAGATCTTCATTGTCAATTTCCTTCAACACCCTATCGCAAAATCAATCACATAATGGTCAGGGCTGGAAGAAACCTTTGGAAATAATCAACCCCTTGCAAAAGCAGGTTCAGCTAAAGCGAGTTGTGCAGAGTTGTGTCCAGGCAGATTTTCAATGTCTTCAGAGAAGAAGACTCCACAGCCTCTCTGGCAGCCTGTTCCAGTGCTCTCTCACTCTCAAAGGAGAGAAATTTTTCCTCATGTTCAGGCAGAACTCCCTGTGTTGCAGTTTGTGCCCGTTGCCCCTTGTCCTTTCTCTGGGCACCACTGAAAAGAGCCTGGCCCCATCCTCTTGACACTCATCCATAAGATATTTGCAGACATTGATAACATCCTGTCTTAGTCTGCTCTTCTCCAGGCCAAACAGGCCCAGCTCTCTCAGCCTTTCCTTATCAGGGAGATGCTCCAGTCCCCTCATCACCTTTGTACCCTTCCCCTGGGCCCTCTCCAGTAGTTCCCTGTCTCTCCTGAGCTGGGGAGCCCAGCACTGGACACAGCACTCCAGATGTGCCCCACCAGGGCAGAGCAGAGGGGGAGGATCACCTCCCTCAACCTGCTGGACACACTCCTCCTAATGCCCTGCAGGATCCCACCGGCCTTCGTGGCCACCAGGGCACATTGCTGGCCCACGGGCACCTTGCTGCCCACCAGCACTCCCAGGTCCTTCTCCGCAGAGCTGCCTTCCAGCAGGTCACCCCAGCCAGTGCTGGTGCCTGGGGCTGTCCCTCCCCAAGGGCAGGACCCTGCACATGCCTTTGTTGAACTCCATGAGGTCACTCCTCCGCCCAGGTCTCTGGCCTTTCCAGGTCTCACTGAATGACAGTGCAGAGGCAATTTGAGGTAAAATGCAGCATTTCCAAGTTTAATATATAAAAGGTGGTGTGTTTTGTGTGCAACCTGACCTTTCCTGTGCTCCTTCAAGTTTCCAGAACAAGGACTCTATTCCTCAAATGGATTTTGAGTTACTCTGCCAAGTAAAGTACTCAGATCCCAAACAGGATGAAAAATTAGCAGGTCGCTAAAGTGCTCAGCAGGGTAGCTATGAGCAGAACTCTGAATGCCTTGGGACTGTTGAGGTTGGATGGCTTTGATTTGGGCAGGAGATGAAAGGAAAAGTCCTAAGAACAATTGTGGTTTTGGGCATCTCTATTTTCTCTGAGTCCTGCTTTGCTGGGCTGAGCTTGGGGTATCATCCCTTACTCATTGCAACAGATCTAGATTACATGCAGAGAATCTTATATCTCAAACACACATATATATATATCCTATGGTAAGCAGATATGGGCATTGCTCCAGAATCTTTATTTAACAATGATTATATTCTCCAAGTCTATAGTGACATATTCAGTGGTGCAGCACATTCCACAGGAAAATGTTTAAAGCTGTACTTCAGTTTAGCAAAGAGGGATTAGGTAGCTACTTCCAAAGACTGAATACCTGGTATTCAATAATAATAATAATAATTTAAAAAAAAAAAAGTGGTAGAAGTGAAATATTGTTATTTGTGACCAGAACATTATTACTGAAGGAAAACAACCAAAAGTAAACAGTTAAATATACACTTTTTTGTTCTCTACAAGTCTTGGGTCTAGTGTCATTTGCAGAGAAGCATGTTGTCCTATAAACATTACTGTCATGTAATAAGTACCCAAGCAATAGAACAGTTCTAAAGTTGGTCAGAAAAAGAGTAAAAAGCAGTAAAATCAAAACTTTAAATGAATGACTGCTTAGGCAGGATTTGGCTAAGATCCCTTCAGCTGGTCCACGTTAACAGTCACATAATCCTTAATGTAACAGCAGTCCTGCATGAGGCCTGACTTAGTACTCAGTACATGTGTTCAATTAAAAATCACAAGCGGTGGTTTTGTCCTCATATGTGCTTGCACAATTAACGTTGGACAGCAATCATATGTTCTTATGCAATTGTTGTTACATAGAGACTTAATCTTTCTCTATGTCTTTGTTCAAGGTTTACTCTTCAATAATCTGTTTTTGTGCATGTGCAAGCATAATTATTAACCTGAGTCACATTTTCCTAAGTGCCACAAACCATAAGGATAAGAATTTTAGAATTATTTTTTCACCTTTAATGTTTTGAAGTGCTAAACAATGATCACTAACATATAAGTCCTTACATCCTTATTCAAACAGATTTCAGTTTTCAATGGTGCTAAATAAGGGTTCCTTGGATGAATAAAAATTTCAGGAGGGGGATTTCAGAGACTTGTTTATTTCTTTGTCAAGGCACTAGCAAAGAATTTTTGCCTTGTAGTAGACAATAGCAGTTCTGACTGAAGATTCAGGAGGTAACAGAGAGCCAAGCAGAAGGTGATAAGAGCAGTTCCCACTGAACATTGTAAAGCCAAAGTCTGGCATCTACCTCATTATTTTCCATTCTGAAATAAATCCATAAGTTGTGAAGTCATTTAGGCCTTACATCATCTAAATGTAAATCAAATAGTAAATTCAGATGGCATAGCCAAATTGTTTAGGAGATGAAGTGCAAGTATATTCAACCATAAACCCGAAGGGTAATTCTCAGAAATGAGACTTGGTAGGCTTGTTCTTATGTCAGTTGTTTTCTTTACGTGTGCTGTTGGTTGAGTAAGAACTGTCTGAGGATGAGAAATTTGGCCAGAGAGGTGCCCAGCTGAATATCTGCTAAGCATAACTCCTGGCGCACTAAAGAATACCAGTGCAGTTCTGAATACTTTTTTGTTTTTTACAATCTAAGCAAGAAGTATTTGATCAGTCCTTTTTTTGTTTGTTTGTTAGCTTGTTTTCCATTTAAAAATTGCATTTTATACTTTCTTATATCATTCAGCAATAAATATTCAAGATTAGAAGTGTTTATGTGTTTCTGCAGTGCTTGATACAGCTTAAGCTCTTGTTTAATTTGAATACTAAATTAAATAAAAACTAATTCATATTAAAATAATTCATATTAAAAGTAATACTAATAATATTGTTGATGCAGTGTCAGATTCATGTGGTCCTGGCCTGATACTGAAATATTCTAAGAGATGCTTAGCTCATAAGGATCCTGCTGTCTTTTATAGTTAACTGCTATGATCCAACTTTAAATACAAAACTTGAATAGTTTAGAGGATTTTCATATTTTTCTGGTATTTTATCAGCTCAGAGATCTTTGAGGAGCTATAGCTTTTTTCACTGAAAATTTATCTTTATTTGCATTGAGAATCCAATCATTTGACACTTGTAATGGAGCATGCAGAAATTCAATCATCAATTCATTTTCTTACCAGTCTTCTCAGCTAAAATCACTCCTTTGCTATGCAGAGTTCTGTACAAGTTCACCTACTTTCAGGTCCCAAGAGTAACTTGAATTTCTTAATGTTTTATAGAAACCCTCCTTTTAGAAAGATCTAGCAGCTTCCCAAAATATTTCTAGAAACAAAACCCAGAGAATAGGTGGGAAACTGAGGCTGATTCTCTCATAAAATTTATCATTTTTATTAAATGGATAAATGCAAAGTTTCCACAGATTGCTAACATACTGGTTTGGTGGGGGTTTTTTCCTCTTTAGACTGAGAAATAATAATGATTTAAGTCTGATCCAAAAGATAATTAAGGTTTAGCTTCCCTGTGTTGCATTTTATACTGACCAGGCATTGTGTAAGGCCATAGGTTTAGGGACATCCATGCTTACTTATGTTCCCATGTCTTTCCAACTGAACATCCCCTATCAGTTAATTGAGCTGGAATTAAATGAAGAAACAAGCTCTGAGTGAAAAATATAATGGGTATTTATAGCATCAATCAGGTCATTAATCTATTGTATAGCACAGCTGTATGACTAGGTGAGAGAAGCAAATCAAACAGGATTCATAAGGAAAGCAATAAAGTGCAAGCTACACTATCATTATGCAGCTGTGTAAATCGTGGTTCACCTATACCTCGATTATACAACATAGTTTTGATGTCTTCATTTCAAAAAGCATAGATAAAATAGCCTGGAAAGGCTTCATTTTCTATGCAATAAAGTTGATTAAATATGGCATAATTGGTGTTTTGTTAGGTAAAACTTACAAGTCAGAGAAAAGTCTTCCTTCTAACAAACAAACAAACAAACAAAAAAAAAAAAGACTTGAGAAGGTCTAATGATACAGATTTACAAAAATATTAGCAGCACATTTAGGTTCAGCGAACACTCCAGATCTTTCCCTCTGTAAGAACATGTTACTATCAAAAAGAACTAAAAAGAGACAAGTTTAAAACAGGCAAAGAGAGGCTGTTGTTATTGGGAGGTATATGACTAACCACACCCTTTACTAAAGTAAGAAATGCCATGTATACTTCACTGCTTTTATTTTGCCCTAGGCATCTACTTATGGTTACTGTTGGAGACGGTATACTGGATAGGATAGACATTTGATGTGAACCTTTATGGACTCATCCTTTCTCATCCATCTGGTGATCTTTATGCACTGAGACAGAATAAATGACCTAGGGAAGGGACTTATACAAGTTGCATAACCACTTACACTCTTATCTTACAGGAAGTTTTGTGAAAAATCTGTGTTTCTTCATTAGAATATCCTAATACCCAAAAAATTATCTGAATGCTACGAAAGCTAGAAACTTGAACTACTACATGCATTTTATGTATAAATTTGACTGTCACTAGTTTAACAAGTAACAGTTTTGCTACCACTCTTTTCCTTTCTAGGTTGTTTTTTTTTTTCTTTTTTCTCTGCAGAGCACTAATGTTATCAACTCATAAATTTTGAATTACAAGTCCACAAACTGGCACAAGTGGTTGAGCCACTTACAGAACCCATGCAGCCATTTGTGATGTTCAGGCTGTCGTTTGAAAGAAACAAGTGTGCTAAAGAAGGGAAACAGCCGCTGAAGACATCAAAAGAGAAGGACTGGGCGTAGGCTCAGGAGTTTCTCCTTTCTGAGGCCCTTCATCCCTACTATGCATAAGGGATAACAGCACCTCACTCATACCCTCTGTCTCAAAGGGGGACAAAGCCCCAAAATAAAAACTATATCTATCGGCTAAGGGGGAGCACTCATCCAGTGTTGTAACACCTCCATGTTGTGTCTAAACTGATAAAAAGGACTTGGCCGTCGAAGTTACCCATACAAAAAGCCAACATGACTGTAAGGATATAAAATCTCAACTCAGGAAGCGCTCTACAGAGCTCCCTCTCAGCTGGCCTGAGATCCTTTACCATTGTCATGCAATGCTTTCCCTCCGAGCAGGTCCTATGTCTATTTACTTCTCCTGCTTGTAGCTTACTATAAAGTGTTGACCAACTCTGTAGTCTAGTTCTTTACCTTCCTGTGTATTATTACAATACTATCAAGACAGATCAACATATGATCACTACCTCCATTATATCAACAGGGATAGTGGTTTGCTTGTCAGTATTGATTTATGGTGTTTATTAAAGTAATCATATTAATCACATGGTTGATCCTAGTGTTTCTTTGCACTGTCTGGGTCTATAACTGGTGAAGCAGATTCCCTGCTCTAGGTAGCAGGTGGAAAGTCTGTGGAGTCATGACACCATGTCCATGTCATAACGATAAATTAGACTTTGCCATAGCAATAACGATGAAGAAAGGCATTGTATTTGGAAAGTTGTAGCAGACTGGTGAAGTTCCCAGTAACTGGAAAGTGGCAAGCATAACCCATCTTAAAAAGGGGAAAAAGGAAGACCTGGGGAACTATAGGTTGATCAGCCTCACTTCTGTGCCCAGCAATATCATGGAGCAGATCCTTCTGGACACTATGCTAAGGCACATGGAAAACAGAGATGTGATTGGTCACAGCCAACATGGCTTCACTAACAGCAAATCATGCCTGGTAAACTTGGTGGCTTTCTGCAGCAGGGTTACAGCGTCGGTGGATAAGGGAAGAGCAACCAACATCATACACCTGGACTTGGGCAAAGCATTTGATACTGTCCCATACAACATCTTTGTTAAGTAAAATAAGAGACATAGACTCAATAGGTAGACCATTCTGTGGCTAAGGAACTGGCTGGCTGGTCACATTCAAAGAGTTGTTCTTAATGGCTTGATATCTGGGTGGAAAGCAGCAACCACTGGTTCCCTTTGGGTCTGTATTGGGACTAGTCTTATTTAACATCTTTGTCAGAGACACGGACTGTGCGATTGAGTACACTCTCAGCAAATTTACAAAAAACACCAAGCTTAGCAATTTCATTGATAGTCTAGAGGGAAGGGATGCCATCCAGAGGGACCTTGATAGGCTTGAGAGGTGGGCCCATGCTACTTTTATGAAGTTCAATAAGGCCAAGGGCAAGGTCCTGCACCTGGGTTGGGGCAATCTCAAGCACAAAATACAGGCTGGCTGATGACTGGATTGAGAACAGCTCTGCCAGGAAGGACTTGCAGGTATTGGCAGATGAAAAGCTGAATATGGTCTGGCAGTGTGTGCCCACAGGCCACAAAGCCAACTGTATCCTGGGCTGCATCAAAAGAAGCATGGCCAGCAGGTCAAGGAAGGTGGTTCTGCCCCTCTGCTCTTGTGAGACCCCACCTGGAGTACTGCATTCAGTTCCAGGATCCCCAGCATAAGAAAAATATGGACCTGTTGGAGTGAGTCCATAGGAGGGCCACTGAGGAGAGCAGGGAGGCTGGAGCACCTCCTGTATAAAGAAAGGCTGAGAGAGTTTATGTTGTTCAGCCTAGAGAAGATAAGGCTCCATGGATACCTTATAGCGGCCTTTCAATACTTAAAGGGGGCTTATAAGAAAGATAAGGACAGACTTTTTAGTAGGACTGGTAGTGATAGGACAAGGCTTAAAAGTTATAAACTAGAAGAGGGTAGTTTTAAATTAGGTATTAGGAAGAAATTATTTACTGTGAGAGTGGTGAGACACTGGAACAGGTTTCCCGGAGAAGGTGTGGATGCCCCATCCCTGGAAGTGTTGGAGGCCAGGTTAGATGGGGCTTTGAGCAACCTGGCCTAGTGAAAGGCGTCCCATGGTAGTGGGATGGAACTAGATGATGTTTAAGGTCCCTTTTAACTCAAACTATTCTGATTCATGCTATGATTAATATAGCACTTTAACAACATTTTCAACAAAACCGTTTAGTTCACTTTTTCACTCACATGTCTACATCCTCAAAATGTCACTCTTTCATTTATTAGTATAATTTATTCCAGACACAGTGCATTTTGGAATCAATTCCTTTAATAATGTCATTCTCTTTCTCTCTGTTCTTTCCCTTTCTCTTTGTATGTCAAGAGGAGGAGAGAAAAAAGAACAAGAAATCATAATCTATGTCTTTAATGGTGGGCTGTGGCAGTAAATAAATAAATAAGCAAAAATCCTTAGATTCTTTTTCACCTTACATAATAAAAAATGTGATTTACTGCGACCTTTTTCTTACAAACATCTTAGTCAGAAATGGTTACTGACATTTATACATTTGTAATATTTCCCCCTCCCCTGTGATCAGCTAATTATAAATGGAAGTATTTGAAAACAGAGTACCTTGGCTCTCAATGTTTCATTTAAGGTAGTGACAGAGCAAGTTTCCATTTTCTTTGTCCACTTAGTAAACTCTAATTTTTTTCTACTTTTCTTTCCCAGGTCAGATTAAAATTAGTAACTCCAGTTAACAGTTTTGCGGTCCTAAATATGACTATGAATTGATAATAGAGAATGATTATTTTCACAGGCCAAATTCAGTTTCATTGAAGATTTATTGTTTACAAAGCAATGCATTCAAAATTGTGCAGTTTATTGTACCTATTGCATGTGATCTACACTTCCTTCTGCCATTTTGAGAAGTTCCTTTTATTCATTTAATTTGTCTGGTTCATAGTGTGGTTGAACAAGCAGTCAAAGTGTTGCAAAAACATGGATTGGATTTGGAACAAGCTGGAAAGCTGAAATTGGCTCGTCACAGAGTCCAGTATGTCATGGAATGATGCTGAAATACCTGTTTACATCAAGGAAGTACAGCAGAGAGTCACAGGGCTTTTTTACGCATTGTTGAGAAAGCATACATGATGAACTTGCACAGAACACAGAACAGAAAGCCTTATGAAGTGTGTCCTAACTGCTGTTTGACCTGGCTGCAAGCATAAGGTCAAACAGAGCAGTATTTAAAGAACAGGTCTAAAGAGGCAGATGGCAGGCATCATATCTCTGTGAAGCAAATCACTCAGATATGCCACCTCCTCTAAACAGATAGCAAATTCCATCAATATACTGCAAAGGTATCTTAACTTTAAGCAGTTAAATCTGCTTTAAGTCTGAGGCTCATTAATGTCAATTTTTTCTTGGTATAAAGCGTCCTAGTGATTCAGGATTTTATCTGTTGCAGACGTCCTGAATTAATTAACGTTTTAGATGATAAATAACTATTTATGTGATGTCCTTACAACAAGTTAATGAAATAAAATCAGATAAGACTAAAATACCAGCACCAGTATCTCACTTTGTATTTTGGTAAATAAAAAAGTCATTTGAGAGTCAATAGTAATTTCCATATGATGGCTTAAAGATTCTGGGCAGTTGGCAATAGCGTGTTCTTTTCATTTAAGTGGAGAATCTGATGATAATAGTGCTTATTCTACTACCCACCCCCCCCACCCCCACCCCCCAAAAAAAAAAAAAAAAAAAAAGGCAAATAATGTGGTCACAGCATTTAATGAAGACTTGGAATATATTCTCCTGATTATCAGGGGGACAATTTGTGGAATATTGAGCCAGAATCTAGGTGAAGACAGTTGTCATGTGTCTTGGGAGAGATTGCACCCCTCTGGCTCAACTGCTGTCCTATACAGAATGTTCTTAGCACTGACTGAACAGACTAAAGGCTTTTTGCATATGCTACATTGTTACTAGGAAAATCCTAAAAGCAGAGCCAAGAAGAGTTACAAAGCAACAATATTCAGCTTTCCTCCTCTTTCATTAAAGTATTGTTTTGTTAATAGGTAGTGATCTGGGCAATTGACTCTAAGCTATTTAAAATTTTGTTTCTAGCCTGAAACACTTGTCTAGACAGTTTCTAAAGCAGAGACTCAGAAGCTCCTCTAGAAGGTTAATTCCTTCCCTTGATCTCAGAGTGCATTGATGGCGGGCATCAACGTACTAGGTAGAGACACCCTCTGCTAAACCACCTCCACTCTAAATATTTAAATATTAACGTGGACTAAAGTGGCTGCTAGCCTAGAACAAAATCTGCTGACCTCTTACAGTTCTTACATAGCTGAGTCAGCAATCAGGCCTAGATATGTTACAATGGAAGAAAACAATTCTGTGTCAGCCAATTAGTATCTGACAGCTCTTCAGGTAGGTCTGGAGCAGGAACGAAAGGCAGAAGCAGAAATGCAAGAGCATTCAGTTAATGTAGAAATCTACTTCCTTCAGGGAAGGCTGTTGATATCTGCTGGACACCATTTTTCTGGCATGTCATGGAACAGGAATGTAGGGAACTCCATTGGCTTCCAAAGTTCAGCAGATTCCATCAAGCATAGAAGGCAAACATTCCTGGAACTAGCTGACTAGGGAAGCAGCCAGCAATTGCATTCCAAGGAAAAGAATCATCAGACCTAGGTCTGTTTCAATCAGCCTTGGACCACCTCTTGACCATCGTGCACCCATGGGGCAGCAACACTTGCTTGGAAAACACCACTGGGGTAAACCCCCAGACTGGTTTTTAATGCACACTGAAGTCAGGGTGGTATTCTGCTTTTTGACATAGAAATGATTCTTGGTTTTCCTTACCTCTAGGAACTGAAATGACTGGTTTAGTCTTGACTCTGAGGTTTTGGACAACTCCCTTTTGGTGAAAAGAATCAGCCCTAAGTGATGGTAAAGATTTGCTTCTTTTTACCAAAGGTTTCATTTCTACAGTGGTGTGAAAAAAGAGGCTTTATGATCAGATTATATTGGCAACCATTCTGTGACAGACCTGTTATACTCAATGCATGTTTCTTTTCCTTGCATACTGAAAAATGTACCCAAATCTGTCTTTAGAATAAGCTTCACTTTCTGGTACCAGAAGGCTATCTTACTAAACAGAACATTTTGTACAGCCTTCATAATGTCAACAAAGTACTGCCTTAAGTCCAATAAGCAGTAGATTTATTGAAAGTGACTCGTGCAGTCAATATCTGGAATGAAACAGCTAGTTTCATCTTGTCCAATTTTTACATTACTCTTCATTTTCCCAGGGAACTACAAAGCCAAAACACTTTCAGTAAAACACTTCCTTGTGAAATGATCTGTTTTCGCTGTCACTAAGAAGGAATACATTTTCACTGCTTTAGTCTCAGAATAGGCATCCTTCATTTTATTTTAATTCAGCCACTGGAACCCTAATGATCAAAGCCATTTCAGAAGATACCAACAATTAGAACAGCTATCTCATTCACAACTAAAGGATGAGTCTTTTTCTTCACTGCTTTTCTCTACTACAGTGATAATTCCCAGATCTCTTCTCAGTACACAAATAATGCTGTACCTTTTGTGTGCCCCTTTCATTTTTATAACTGCTGCAGTTTTATGACTTTTTGCAGACCTTGGTTATTATAACTTTGTAATTTTGATGCCAGCAGCCCCAGGACAGTCACAATCCAAACATTCTGCTTTCATCTGCTTTGATTAATTCAATTGTACACAATCCTGACTTCTAGAAGGAAATTCTGCAGCATATAGATTGGATATAAAAGTCTTGATTTTCCTTTATGAAGTGGGTGCAGCACATTATAGATAGTGGCAAACTATGCTAGAAACAGTATTTATTTAGCATCTCATCAACTGTTTTGATACCATTCATTAAAACAAGTGGAACTTCCCTTAGATATTCTTCAATGTATAGCATTTAGTCATTTGTAGTTAGATGTGTTGTGTGAAGAAGCAAGACATTAGCAAATTTAGGTAGAGGAAATTGCTGTCCTACATAAGGCTACATACTGACTAAGTTTTGAAAGCTGGACGTTTCTATTAAGTCTTGAGCTTCCTAATACCTGAATAAGGAAACTTAGCTTCCTCAAGATGGCAGCTGAAGCAGACAAGATGCTAGGATGCTAGGCTGATGCTGTGTTAAACAGCAAAGAGAGGAAACACTGAAGACAGGGTGTCTGGAATCTTACTCTTTGGGTTGGGAGTGGGAAAAGTGAACAGCCAGCCATCTCCAATCCTTTGGGTTCTGCAGCGTCTTTTTTTTTTCTTCCTAAAGAAAAAAATGTTATCCAGAGTCACTTTGTTGGGGTTGTTTGTTTGTTTGTTTGTTTGTTTTAAATAGCGCTGTCACAGAGGGAGGCTGGGCTACTACTCCCCCCTAGTGGTGATCCGAGCAATTCAATCCTTCCTTCTTGCCTGGCCGGGAGCTTGATAAAATGTGGGGGGATTTTTCTTACTAAGGCTATTTTCTGCCTTTCCTGACATAATTCTGGAGTACTGAAAATATTTCCAAGATTCATAAGGCAGCTGGTTATATTCACCATGGAATATTTTTCTCCATTGATGCTAAGGGTCTCTAAGATCTCTCTGAATAAGTGTTTATAAGCCTCAGATGGCAATACAGGGGAGACCATCTAGTTTTCCTCAGCAGAGGTCATGGATACATCTTATTGCAACCCTTGTATTGCATCTCCCTTGTCCAAAAATGTACTTTATCTCTTAAATTCCTTTTTGCATCCTGTATTCAACAGCATCTCAAGAGGCATAAAGAGCAACCCTGTAAAGTGCAACAAATGAAATGGTCTAAAAATATACATATTTTCACATTAAGAAATGTGTGACTGTAATCTTGAAGGATGTGTAATACAAGTACTGCTTGAGAAAATGTCATCAAATAAATTAGTGTCACTATTAATGTGTCTGCAAGAATAGAATTGGTTGTGTGAATTTGTTGGCAGACAAAGGGATTTTGAATTCCTAAAAAATAAAGCCACTTTTTCCTCACCGTCTAAAGACATGCATTCAAAACACATATTAGCCAGTCAAGAACATTTACTAGCCACCTTGACAGCCTGTTTCCTTCTCTTTTCTGTAATGAAATTACCTCACTGCAGAATGAAAACTGCATGTGGCAGAACTGAAATAACGCAATTCAGAAATTAAGTCTATTATTCCTATTTATATACATCTTTAGATTGTTCTTATGATAATGACCAAGGTGTCCAGGACACCACAGTATCTCTTTTCATGGTGTTTTCTTATTAGTGTGTGTGCCAGCACACCAGGAAGGCATTTTAAGACTAAGAATGCTTGTGAGAGCACTCTTCTAACACTAATTTTGAACGCAGCTATTTCCAGCATTTCAGTACCCGCTGCACCTTTTTGCACAGCACTTTGCCACACAGTATTTTGTGTAGGGGAAAAAAAAAAAAAAAAGGTAAAACAATAAAATTACCTTTACTCACTCACTTAACTTTAACTAGAAACTTTTTTTAAATGATTGCCGAGTTTAATGAGGCTCTCTTCTATAGGACGTGATACTGGAACTGCTGTGGTCTAAGATACAACTATGTATTATCTTCATTACCTTTAAAGTGTTTGGATCCCAAGGATAATAACAAACCAGATATTCATAAGGCTAACTTTTAGAAGTCATGAATTTTGGGTGTTTTTTTTTTAGAGGTGAATTCCTAGTAACACAGTTCTGTGTATTTGTAATGTCTAAACCCCCTTGTCTGTGCTTTACCTTTCTCCATATATTTTCCTAATCAGATTATATGAAGGTGACTCAAGGACAGTTTTTTCTACCTTTGATTTAGTAACAATCAGGAAAAATATCTGCTTTATTGAAATGCCATAAGTTATTAGCTAGTTCCTGCAATATTTAAAAACAACAGTCCTTTGGGCAGTTCAAGAGCAAACTGTGGTCAGAGTATTTAAACACAATGACATGACGTGTTTAGTCATTGTTTTTTAACTGAGACACTCTTGGATGAAAAAATATTATTTTTATTCAAGATAAGAGTCCATCACATTATATTCTTGTTAAAGTGTCATTTTGTCCTTCACATAGCAATTATTATGTTGTAAACTACATAAAATGGCTGTTGTCAAAGAGTTTCTCACAGAGTATAGCCATGAATATCGTTAAATACCTACTGAAAACAGATAGTTTGTAGTCCACAAATTCTCTCTGAGGTCTGCATGAACTGAATTTACATGTACACAACAGAAGATAGATAAACTTTACTTTTAATTTATATGTACCCTTTCCTAGTAAAGTCAGGAAAGAAATATAGCTAGTCCAAATTACCACAGGTAAAAAATACCTTATTAGTAACTGAAGGCCCTCCATAGCCTGGAAAAAGTTTAAGAATGTATCTGATGTAGAAATATATTATCATAGGTGTATAAGATATAAACCTTTCATATGCATATAAGTAAGCTATACTATATGTATAGCACATATAAAATCATATATACACATACACATACACATACACATACATATACATATACACATATATACATATATACATACATACATACATATATATATATATTTATAAAAAACATATGTACCTGAACACTTCCAAGTCTACCCTTGATTGTTTTTATTATTCAGGAAACAAAATGAGATACTCTTCTGTGGTAAGGTAGTAGCTATGCTGTGTTTACCTGGAGTTAAAGTCATTGCAGATGTCTGCCTTTGTTAGCTGGCAAGTAAGTAGGAAAACATAAAGCCCCACTTCTCAAAAATTAAAACTTTCTAGCTCTAAATTGATTCTACCATTTTCACACACCTATCCCTCCATCAATACAAGAGAAAAAAATAAAAAAGTGAAAAAAAAAAAGATTGCTAAAAAAGATTTTTCATGTATTACAAACTGAAACAAAACTTTTCCTACTGGAGAGGGTAATGATCCAAAATCTCGCTGTTGTGTGGACTGTCTATTGCCATGCCATCACAAATAATTTCCTTTGTGTTCAAAATGTAAGACTAGAAACATGCTGGCCTGTATCTATAAAGTTTCAAAGGAAGTAGGAATGGACTTGAAATGCCATATAGGTATATCTATATTTGATAGTCTACATATGAACATCACCTAATCCAAATTTATAAAAAGTTCATAAAGAAAAGAAGGCAGTCATGCAGGTTCATTTTTGTTTTCAGCTTCCTGACAGCTCTGCCTGACTGCTTAGAAGCAATTGACATCACAAATAGCTTTCTAGGAACTGATCTTGAGAACCTAAAATTGAACTAGGTGGCAGGTCATCCAGTTCCTCTGTGACCCACCAGCTTTGAACATGTCTTCAAGTACACTCCATGGATAAAGGTTCTAAGGAAATACTAGCTAACTATTAAATCAAGGAACTATTATATCAGCTACAACTGGATCTTGCCTTATCAGTATCACATCAGGACACAGCTCATAGATTGCTCTACCAAGACTGAAAGTTACTGTGGACAGAGATTGAGAATATATTGCCAAATATATCTGCAGTCTTTGACACAGCAGATCACAGGAGTATCACTCCTACATGACCCATTTATCAGGAGCAGACAAGCCAGTAATACAAACTCTCAACACAATTAAAGAAGTAAAAACTAGAATGGATACCTCACCTCTAAAGCTTTTCCATAGTACTTAAAATAGTGCCACACCGCCTCCAGCTACAAGAGAGAAGCAGGATACACAAAGAAGATGTCACTTCAAATCACAACTTTATGATGATAGTGCTCAGCTGTGCACCAATTATTGTTAGCTTCCAATAAAAAAAATCATTAGTAATCAGGTGCCTAAAACAATTTAAAATGGTGGCAAGAGAATCGGATTTCAGCCAGGGAAACAGAAAATTAATGGGGTTTTAGGAAAACTAGGGTTTTTCTTAAATTTTCTGAGACAAATTTTATTCTATAATACCTATGAGAGTTTACTATAACACTGTAAAATAGCAGTGATTATCACTAAGGGCTTGTAGGAGATGAGGTGCCAGCTAGAGAAAGCAGAATATAATACTGTCTGTAATGAGGGGACCAGAGCAAGATATACATTAGTGTAACTTTATACATATGAAAAAGTCACTAGGGCAATGTGGTGGGTTGCCCTTAGCTGGTGCCCACCAAGCCACTTGACCAATCCCCTCCTCAAGTAGACAGGAGAAAAAAAAAAAAATATGAAAAACTCATGGGTCAAGATAAGGGCAGGGACATTACTCACCAATTACCATCACAGGCAAAACAGATTTGACTTGAGGAAATTAATTTAATTTATTGCCAATCAAATCCAAGTAGGACAATGAGAAATAAAAACAGATCTGAAACCATCTTCCTCTCACTCCTCACTTCTCCCCGGCTCAATTTCACTCTCAGCTTCTCCCGCTAAGCAGTGCAGGGGGATGTGGAATAGGGTTCTGGTCAGCTCATAGCACTTTGTCGTTCCTACCTCCTCACGCTCTTCCCCTGCTCCAGTATCACAACCCTCCCATGGGATACAGTCCTCCATGAACTTGTCTAGCGTGTGTCCTTGCCATGGCCTGCAGTTTTTCACAAACTGTTCCAGCAGGGGTCCTTTGCATGGGTTGCAGTCATTCAGGAACAGACTGTTCCAGTGTGGGTCCCTTGCGGTGCCACAGCTCCTGCCAAGAGCCTGCTCCAGCATAGGTTCTTCATGGGTTCACAGAGTCCTTCAGGTCACATCCATATGCTCTGGTGTGGGCACTCCACTGCCTGTGGGATGGATATCTGCTCTACTGTGGAACTCCATGGGCTGCAAGGGAACCACCTGCTTCACTATGGTCTTCACCGTGGGCTGCAGGGGAAGCTCTGCTCAAGCCCCTGGAGCACCTCCTGCCCCTCCTTGGCTCTGCATAGTTGTTTCGCTCACCTGGTCTCACTCTTCTTTTCTGGCTACTGTTGCACAGCAGTTTTTTGCCCTTTCTTAAATATGCTACTCCAGAGGTGCTACCAGGGTCACTGGTTGGCTCAGCTTTGGCTAGTGCTGGGTCCACCTTGGAGAAGCCTGGCACTGGCTTCATCTAACATGAGGGTAGCTTGAGACATATTCCCACAGAAGCCACCCTTGTAGACCCCCGGTACCGAAACCTTGCCACATAAATCAAAAGCAGGCAGGAAGCTAAGAATCTAACCGCAGGAATGAGTTTGCCAAGAATTTGAAATTTTCAAGAAAAAAATAGTGTTATTCCTGCTTTATGTCCTATTCTAATAAGGTAAAAACTCTTTTAGCTAGAGGGGATTTAGGATATGTTTTACACTTTTTTCTTTTCTCTCTCTCTTTTTTTTTTTTTTTTTTAATGTAGAGTCATCTAGGTGAACTTACTCTAAAGTAAGCACAAGATTTAAATACCTACATAATTTCATAGAAAATATTAATATTACAGCTATTTGGAAGAGGCTAAGTACTTTGAGAAAGAGGGTTAAAATTAAGAACTCTTTTTATAAGATTGAGAAATTATCTAAAAAAATGCATTGGGTGATGGTAAGTGCTTGTTTTGTACTGATAAATGCATAGGATGCACTATCAACATAGCCTGGAGAGTAACTGACTGTAACCGTTTTTCAAAAAGCTACCTACAAGCTATAAAAGAGTAAATCATCAACATAAACCATGTTACAGCAGAAAGAAAAAAAAAAGAAAGAAACAAGCCAACCAACAAACAAACAAAACAAACCAGCCGCAGTAGTTTTGGTGTACTAAGGAAAAATATGTCTGCAGCATGAATAACATAATCTTTTTCTATTCAGTATATATTAGCTAGAGTATCTGGTTTAAATGGCTCTGGCCTTTAAAAAATACATGTATTAGTGAAGACAACCCAATGAAGAGAAACAAAAATGATCAGAGGTTCACTAAAAGTTGTATAAGGAAAAAAAAAATAGGTTGTAGCTAAATAGCTTCAGATTTCCTTAGTCAGACACTAACAAAAAATGATCTTTTAAGATCTTCTTCAATGCAAATTGGTCTGATGCTAAAATAGGCCTAATTTCTATTCACTGCTGTTGTCAAAGTGTCAAGACCTTTAACATAATTTGTCTATGAATAGAGAAAATCTGTTGGAAGAATGAAATAATTTTAATTTAAAAAGAAACTGCTTTGAAGAACTAACTATGACATTTCTTTCATTTTCCAGAGCAAGTAAATAGTCCTCACAATAGCCAAGTGGCCCAAAGCACTGGATTCTTATTTGAAACTTCTTTAAGCACGGTCAAATAAGGAGACTAATTTTCATTTAACTTCCACTGTATTCCTCTGCTTCCAGTTTGATGGGTAACTTTAATCTTTCTCCTATGCAGGCAATCCTGCCACCCTCAGGTTAGATGGCTGTAGGTCGGTGCCTCTGAATGTGTGTCAAGGTTATGCACAAATTCCAGCTGGTACAACTGGTATATGTCACCTTCTCCATATTCCAGCAATCATGAACACATCAGGTTCTGTTCCCTTCAATTAAGATCAGCTTTCTTTGTCAATACAAGGCCTAATTTTTAAGTAATTAATAGATGAGTCTGGCTACTTTTAAGACTGACTTTCCGACCTTTAAATGCGTTTAACAGATGGTGTTGTTTTTTTTTTTTTTTTTCCCTAAGACAATGCAGGTCACTGAGCCAGAATGAAGTATATAACAGAGAAGGGTGGAAAATTTTCTTACAAGTTTAAACACAGGAGGAGAAAAAAGACTTCAAACAGTGGTCAGGAAAGTTCAGCTAAGACTTCCATGGGTAATGGCATGTATGTCTCCTCTTCTGCTTCCTCCCCAGATACCCTACCATAAGCAAGGACACAATTAACAATAGAGGGAAAGGAGATTCAGGTTTTGTTTTTTATATGAAATTCTTACATAAAGCAAATTCAGCTGGGCATTAGACGGATAGCTAGATAGATGTCCCTTTGGCTCCTGAGCACTGCATCAAATGGGAGGACAGGAGCTCTCATGAACTAGAGATAATCTTGACACATTTGCTGTGCAGTAATTAATCCTCCATTTAGCAGCATGATCCACTGTTCAAAGTACATAATGTAACAGCGATAAAGAACAGGGACTTTTGTAAATTGAATGTATAAAAGTAAAAGAAAGGAAGAGAACAATAAATTGTGTACTTCTGTAACTCACATATTCTGTAAATGCTGTATCAAATGTAAAGGAAAAAAATAATTAACTCTCAAAATTTATTTTAGATGCTGACATGCATTGTTCAAAAATAATGCCGTTAGTCGTGTGATTGCAGCCATTCACCCTGCTTCCTATACCCACTGCTGAAAAGCAAGAACAGCAAATTAGACTTGCTGTGTACATTGTATTTTTTCTGTAGCATTGTCTATAAGCTTGATAAACAAAGTTTTCCTCAGGCATAATATATGTCCTCACTGTTGTGAAGAAACTGAGTAAAGTTGTAGTTGCTCCACAGTAACTGAGAGCAGAATTTAGTTTGTTGTCTTTCCAGTCCTTAAAAATAATATTCCAAGGGGGATCAAATTTACGACAATAGAATGGCAGTCATGACAGTTTGGCTGCTCTTCAGTTTGTTTGTTGTTCTGAGTCATCGCTCTGTAGACTCCTCAAGTCCAGAGGGAGAAAAAGAATATGCTTTAATGGTTTCTTTCTCTCTACACCCCAGCATTTTAAGAGAAGGCCTAAAACTGATTCAAAAAAGTTTTCGAGGTAGCTGGAAGAGCTAGTCGTTACATTTAACGATTGCATGTGTAAGCATGTTTGATGAAATGAAGAAGAAACCCCATTTATTTTTATCCTTTATAAATATGTCTTGAAAAACATGAGTATAAGAATTTGTTTGTTGAGAGAAATTCTAGGAACTGGATGCTCTGACTGTGTCAGTGAAGAGTATGTAAGACTAAAGAAGTAATATTATGTTTCCACAGTTTGCTCAGCATATAGCAGTTACTTTCATCTGGAAAAGGTTATTGTGAATTTTGCTTAACAGTGCGAGCACTCATCTCAGTGGGAAAATACTCAAGTTTCTGGAAATACGTTAGGTTGATTGGCCTATTTTTCTTAGGTCCCTATATGACATTTAAGGATAGATCTGGTAGGGGAACTTTTCTGCCAGTATACTACTGGCTGAGGTTAGATTAGGGGTCTGTGTGAGAAGAGGTTTGGGTAGCAGCTTGATCAGAAGAAGATCAAAAATGAGCACCTTTTCTAGGAAAGGCTTATGTCATCCCTTCCTGATGCTGAAATATAAAGAGAAGTGTAAATCAGTTCTTCCTGATTTCTGTAGTTAATCCATAGGTAGATAACATAGGTTACACTACTAAAGACACCCATTTTGGGGTATAACTTGTAGCCCACGGGCTGCGCAATAGAAACACATTTTTGTGCATAAAGATTAAAGCCTCCGCTGTAGCTGAATCTCTACCACATTCTGTTTGCTTCAGATTTCCTGCTGTATTCATATGTTGTCCCCTAGCTTTCCCATGTAAGAAACTAGGGGGGACCAGCACACAGAGTGAAGTGTTCCAGTGACAATACTACCTTGCTATGGTTTTGGTCCGTGCCAGGCAATATTGTGGACTGCTTTTGAGGACAGTAGGGTCAGATGCCATTCCCAGTACACAATGTAGATGACAGCACACTGGTTCAGGTGGGGGAAGGAGTTTAATGACCTTGTAACTGTAATATATAGTCTGTGTAGGAGGCAGATCAAACTAGCTCCATAACCCTTCCTCAATTTAATTTCAGAACTAATTACTTTTTTTTATCCAAATACAACCCTGAGCAAACCAACACACAGGCCATGTGAATAAATAGGAGACCTGCAAATAAAATGGGGAGATACTGGGCATCCCAGAAGAATATTGTTGTTTAGAACAACGTTCACTGCCCTCACCGGGCACACTCAGACACATACTAAGTGGAGTGCTGTAAGAACGATCAAATGAAGGTATGGAGGACCAGACTGAAAAACCAAGCATTTTTTAAGGACCTTAGCACCAAAGTGCATGTCAATGATGTATATCAGCATATAGATCTCAAAAAATGTTAAAAAATCTGAGAATTACCCAGAATGGAAATCGAACTGAGATTCAGGCAGTAGCATCAGTCCACAATAAAGAACACTCTGAGCACTTATGAGTATAGCTACATAGATGATTTTCCTCAAGAAATTACATTGTAAGTCCTTTCTTTCAGATTGTGATTGCTAAATTAGAAACTGTTTTCTGCCACACGTCTTCCTTTATTTTGAGTCTAGATACTTGAGAACCCCCTGGAACCTCAAAAATTTGTGTAATTTTCTCCATTGTTGAAGGGAGTTCAAATTTTCCTTTGAGATAAAAATCCTTAACTACACTGCTATAGGCTATAGATAGGGTCCATACTTTAGCCTTTTCTGTTAGACACATGTCCATATGAGAAAACCCAGACTGATCAGGACAACAGAAGTTCTCCCTCTAGCCCATTAATAAACCACTTGTAAAAAAAGAATATTGAATCTTCTCTGTACTTTCAGACTTCTTATGTATTTTACTCAAGGACCATTTAACTTAAAATATGCTATGGTGAACAAGATCACTGTGTTGGACCTGCATGAAGGGTGCTCAGAGAATTCTGACAGAGGACAGCATCATTTCTAGATTGTGGCCTAGCTATGTATGAGTGAAATACTGAGGTTTACTCTACCCAGAACAGGCAGATCTACAGATGGTTGGAAATGCAAGCCTAGACACCTGACAAACCACAGCATAGCCAAAGTACAGCACCTGTGGAGTTAAGGCAATTTCAGGTTTAGATTTATGTGTCCCTTTATGACCTGCAAGTCCTTTATGGATAAATCTCTATTCATCAGATAATCCCATTACTTGCAGCAGATGTGTTGGTGTGGTATAAGAAATTATCCAATACAAGAAAGTCCTAACTTGGTATTTACCTTTTTTCATAGATACTCTTATGTTGTATGTAATACATAATTTCTTATCAATACCGTCACATCAGTTAATAGTACTATTTTTTTGCAGAGGAGTTGTTCTTGTTTACATATCTCACAGCTGGAGAAACTCTAATTCATAACATGTCTAAATTCTGCAGAAAAAACTGAAAATTTGTGCAATATAGAGACATTTGAATTTTCTACTGAATTTTCTCAATGAATTCAGTATATTGTCACATACAGAAAAACAGTAAAAGAAGGTGAAATAATGAAGTGAATTATCTGGACAAGAGAGATTCTACTTAGACAGAAAATTTGGATTCAAACCATGCTTTTCTCCAAATTCATAAGAAATGGTTAAAGGCAGCAATTTGTTTTCCTACTTGTAACAATGACATATCTGTATGTACTGCCAAAACCAGAAAAAAGAGTATTTTCTGATGCCTCTTTTAAGATGACAGCACACTACCTACTCTCTATTTCATTATTGAAGGTGGCCATGTTCCAAGTAGGTGTTGCACACACATTATTTCAATTGAAAAATATATAAAGCTCAATTATGATTTAATACCAAAAATAATAAACAAAACCCTAAGTAATGCTTAATAAACAAAATTTTGGAATATAATGGAAAGTCCAATAAACACATAATATAAATCACATTTTGAAAGCAAAAACTGATTGGCTGACAATGGCAAAATAATCAGTGGAAATGTTTGTCAGGAGAAATAATAAGCATGTTTACATTAGCCCTTTTAAAATACCTTGTTAGCACAATGGGTTTCATTTTATAGCAGCCAACTAAAGGCTACTGGGTAACGTACTGGAAGGCTTTGTAATAAAATTTCTAGTTGAATCATCTGTTGATAATTAACTGTTTCCAATCACAGGACCATATTTAAATTCTATGTTTTGTGTTACTTACTTCTTAGAGACTTTTCATGTGTTCTTATCCTTTGTTCTTTTAACTTTTCTCCTTTTCTCTTTTTGACTCTCTTCTCTTTATTCAAGAATTGCTGTGATACGTACCGCTAGACCTGCCAGTAAAATTTTAGGCCTATCCCCTAATGTTGTGGATTTCTGCTGTAATAAAACAATCTATTTTCCTTTGTGGGGGTGTGGGGGGGGGTAGGATGTTTCAATTCAAGTATCATGCCAGCTACAAATGCACAGATTATTTAACTGTTCTTACTGTTATGCTGACAACCTGTGGGTAAAATGAAGTCCACATCTCCTGTGCAAAGCCTAGTTTTCTAATTAAGCATGGCTTCTTTATACAGTGCAGCAGCTAAGATCAAATCTGCAGTAATGACAAACTATTAGAACTTTCATATACACCCCAAATCATATTTAAGAAGGTTCCACGCCTGAGGATTGGACAGTAAATTAAGGGATTGCTTCAATACCAGATAGATATAGGACTTGAGGGCTTATCTTAGCTTTGATAATAAAAATGTTATTCATGCATTTCCAGACTCTTTAGGCTTCCATGTAACTCACAATGAAAACAGGAAGCATTCAATACAGACATAGAGACATGTAAAGTTAAAGGATGAAAGAACTTTTGCTTATTTTTACAAGAGCCTTGCATCTGCTATAGAAAATAAAGCACTTACTATTCTTCACTAGTTTGTTTGTTGGTTTGGTTTTTTTGTTGTTGTTTTTTTTTTTTTTTCTTTAAAAAGCCAAGCTACTATGTATTGGTGAAGAAGTGCTTCATTAGTAGCCCCCATTCTGGTCTTTCTGGCAAAAGGTTTCAATTCACCTATCTCCAAGTTAAGTAATTTGAACTTTACATAAATTGCAGAAAATTACTCAGAGATGTCCTTGTACATCATGTAAGTGGTGTAATAGGAGTTTAAGCTATGTCAATGAGACAGAAAACAGTTGGCATTTTCTATGAATAATTCTGTCCTTCACAGTACTGATTACTCCTGTGCTGCTTTGCTTACTGTCCTTGTTCAGCTGCTGCACTTTTCACCTCTCGACTAGGTTCATTTTGAGCAACTGCTACATCAGTTCTTGTGTGCCAGAAGCGTGCTGTGTGATAGCTCTCAGGCATGCAAAAATGTTTGCAGAAGATCTAAAAAAGATATAAGGGAAAATGCTTCACAAGAATGTTCTTGCATTTCACTCCTAGATTTTATAAATATAACTTTTATAAGTATGTCAATGAGTTCTGCTGTCAGTAGAAGTGCAGGGTGTGATTTTCTTAGCAACACTGAAAATCAAATTATTCATATATATATGAGTGGGACACTAGATGTCAAATTTCAATCTGATGGAGCTATAAATAGATTTTCATCTATATTTGTACAGGATTCCAGACCAGCCTTAAACCATATCCACCCAAAAAGCAAATAAATCCCTTACTTATGTTTTCATAATACTGACTAAATCACCTTTTTCTTTATTTAGCCATGCATCAAAGAAAAGGGGCTTGTTAATTTGTGGACACTGTTGTGTAAAATATGTGACTTTTCCTTCCAGAATTCCAACATAAGGCTGAGAAATATTGTCAGCAAGTGGCAGTCAGTGTGATAGTTTTTTCCCTTATTTGTAGTTTTATGGGATTCAGGATACGTTGCACCAACTTTAGACATCTCAGAAGAGCTCCATTGGCAGAAGCTGAATGCTAAGCAGTGTTAGAAAATGAAACTTTTTTGGTTTAGTTGTCACCCAAAACTCAGATTCCCCAGCCATTTTAGAAAATGTAAGTATGCTTTGTTTCTATCAGCCTTTCCTTAGTGTTTCTTTTCTGTCTTTGTTGTTGTTACCATAGAGACTGGAGGCGCAACGTAGGGTTTTAACATACAAGAATCACTGTTTTCTTGCCAGGTAAACTTCTATAATTGCTTATCTCTTCTTTACCACTAGAGTTGCGGCCCTTCAAGCTCCTGCTTCATTTTTCCATATGTTTTACCCATGTGGTTTCAATAGGAGGAAAACAAATATTCTCATGGCAGTTAAGCTTCTTTTTGCTTCATTCACCCTCAGTTCTTTCAGTTCAAGTCACCATTTTCAGTGGGACCATCCTGAGCCACTTCACTAAGCAATGACAATAAGGAAATATGAAAGGGAAAAGGAGGGAGAAGGGGAAGGAAGGAAGAGAGACACAGAGAAACATAGACTGAAAGAGAGAAAGGAGGAAAGGAGAGAAAAAGAGAAGTCTTGTAATTTTAAGGACATTTTCACAGCAAGAAGCTGTCCAATCCAGACAAAAAAAAAAAATTAAAATTTCCTCACATAGTAGTTAAATTGTTTTACTTAGGGAAAAGTTCACTTTTTCACTGAGTTGCTGATGCAGATTTAAAATGCAATTTAGTTATTTAAATTCCAAAGTTTGGTTTGGTTTTCAAGACCAGTGTCTGCTAACTACCCAGAATATATGTTTTTCAGGTAAAGAGGACAGCTTTCTCCAGCCTATTGTTCTTGCGGTAAAAAAAAAAAAATAAACACACAAATAAAATTCTAATACTGTGTTTCTCTTAGCAAGAATATGTTACCAATTCAGAAATACAGGAACAGGATTTTGCAGAAAAAAGTAATGTTTTTTTGCAGAAAAAGGTTTGTGAAAGAACTACATGCAAAAAAGCCCAAACCATAAGTAGCTTTAATAGTAAAATGAATCCACAAAAATACTAAAAGTGTAAGTTTGTAATTATATCCATATTCTTCTTTCAAATCACCTGTATATAGAAATATTTTTCTTCTTTCTCATAGCATGACTCAGATGTAAAAATGCGCTATTCCACTGCTTCCACTGCTTCCATTTACATGACTCTAAAATAGCAACAAACAAGGATAATTACCATACTTGGGTGTTCTGTGTCCTTAAAAAGTTTTTCTCATCACATTTTTCTGCAGGTCAACGGTGATAGCAGCGTGTTCTCACCTAGCCTCTTTCACTGCAGACTGACACAAATGAGTGTTTCATCTTCCCTATTTCTTGATGTGTTCAGATATTACACCTTTCTTTTGTTTCATTCTGCAGAGAAATTCTTATCTATGATTCTGCTCTTTGATCCTATGGTGATATCAAGACTTACAGAGATGCCATTTGAGCTGTTCCACATTGTTACCCCAAATCTGGGTTCTTCACACAATGTGAAAGAGCTGATTCACACAGTCCAGATATTTGTTGATTCCATGTATGCACAGAGATGAGTGCTAGGTGGTAAATCCACAAATCTAGCACTCCTCTTAACGCATAGTAAAACTTGTTATACCTTTGAAGAATTGCTTACAATTACATATAGTCACAATTATTTTCATTGGTTCTTTTGAGCCTCATCTTCATTGAAAGGTACAACATTCTTCTTTTTCACTGCACATGTTCTGTGAGAAGGGGGCTTTGTTAGCTGGGGGACTCACTTTTTCGAGGGTGAATCTTTTAGTATGCTAATGAGGATAGCTCACACCTAGTTCAAGTAATTTTCTGTTTAGTCTCATGAACCACTTGATTTTCCTTTAGTTTCTCTTGTTGTGCCCCAGCTTGACATATTTATTCCATCTCCCAAGGCTATGTTTTGTTAACTGTTTATAAGGATTTCACTAACATCCTCGGTTTTTCAAATTCTTTCTTGTTTTTCACTATAAATATTAATTCCACCCCACCCCGCCTCTTTGTCTTTTTTAAAGTAAGTTAGTCTTCTATTAAATCCTCCCTTTGAAACTGTATAAGGGAAGAATTTATATTTTTCCTTTACATTAGTTTCATCTTTTCATTAATTGGTCCACCCAAGTTCAAACAACATCTCCATGAATATTGAATTAATACCTATATACTTACAAATATTGGAACTCTTACAATCACAATGTGTATCACTTTCTTTAACCATGAACTTAAATCTGATACCAAAGAGGTCAGTCATTTTCATGTTTCAGTAAAGCCAATAGTAATGTCATTCTTTTGTATCTCAGTGTTAGATATTCTATTGTTTTGGTATACTCACACACACCCCCTTAGATGCGAACAGCATGTCAGTCTAATTTACCTGTTCCTTTTGGGGCTGGAAGATTAGGGGTAGTTATTTTCCATTCCTGTTCTTTTGTTCCTCATCTTATATTAAAGGATGTTTTTGTCCATAATTACACATTAGAAAGGTGTTCCTCTTTCTGAAGCTTCTGGAAAGTGTGTATGGATCCAGCAATTGATTCCATTTGCTGTTTGTATTTTTTTCTTTAGTAGTTTAAAAATGCATCTTTTCCTTCCAAGAATTCTTTAATGGCTACCTGTCAGGGTTCCTGCATTGTCCTATCACTATAACTAAGCAAAGAATGGCAGTTTCTAGTACTATTTCTCATTACCAGAAAATTATTTTTTCTCGATGCACTGCATTACTACTACTATTCTTTTTACTTCTTCTTATTATTATTAGCATGCAATAATACAAAATTCATCCTTAAGTACAATCTAATTCAAGATTTGGGTTTACAGAATTCTTTGTACAGTTTATCAGATCTCAGTAAATTTTAATTTACAGTCTCCAGTTTGTTTTGTGGTCTATTGTTCTGTTATAGGTACTGTATTCACCTGGGTATAACGTATCCAGGAGTCAACTCCTTCTAATTTCAGTGCTGTGTTGGCAGTCAGTAAAACAGTATATGGTCCCTTCCACTCTTCTTTTAGTGGTTCATCTTTCTGACTTTTGAGGTAAACTACATCTCCTGATTGAAACAGATTTACTGACAGATCCAAAGGTAAAGGAGCTCTTGGATTAGCATGTCTGTGTGAGGAGCATAAGGTTCGCGACAGAGAAACTAAATACCGCCTTAATATTTCACCTTTAATATGCATTTGGTCATTTTGTGATTAGGTTATTATTTGGATCTAATTTCCCATATAAAATTCAAATGGGTTTACCTCTTCCTTTGTTCTAGGGGCAATCCTAATTCTCATTAGGGCCACAGGTAATGCCTCAGTCCATTTCATATGACTTTCCTGGCACAAAATTTGTCTCTTTAATTCTTTTTTTTCTATTTTCCTGCTAGATTGTGATCTCCAAGGGGTGTGCAAATCCCATTTAAACTGAAGGAATTTGGACACTCCTTGGACTATCTCTGTGGCAAAATGGGGTCTACTGTCAGAGAACAATCTTTCTGGAATACCAAATCTAGGAATTATTTATTTTGATATTGCATTAACAACTTCTCTCCACTGATTGGTATGGCAAGGGAAAGTTTCCGGCTGTCCTGAAAAGGTATCTACTAAAACAAGCAAATACTTACACTGACCGCACCTTGGTAACTCAGAAAAGCGTATTTGCCAGTGTTCCTTAGAACCAATTCCTCTCTTTACATCTCCTGCCAGTGGTTCCTTTTGGATTTTGGGCTTATTCATACAGCATGTCTAGCACTTCTTCACAGTGATGTCTGCAAGGGTCTGCATTTTTGGCTTCACGGCATATCTTTTGATACTGTCTACCAAGGTTTCTGTTCCCAAATGGGTTTCATGATGCATTTGCCACATGAGTTTCTCTATCATTTTCATAGATATTAATATTTGATGATCAGGTATCACCCACCATCCTTTAGAATTTTTGGAACATTTTACTATTTCAGACAATTTATCTTCCTTTTCTGTATATTCTGGTAACACCAAACCCATTTTTCTTTCAGGTATCAGTGCTCCTAATATTGATCCTTTATTGCCACTCTTCCTGCTGCTGCATCTGCTCATCGATTTCCCAAGATTATGTTCTTGTTCTGGAAGAGGCAGTAGGGTGGCAGGGTTCAGGAAGGTTTAAAGATCAGTGTCATCTTGTTGCAGCAGCATGGCTAGAAGAGATCCAGTGATGTCCTTTTTGTTCTAGAACAGTTGTTACTGCATAGGGTACTAAGACATTTGGGTGTCCTAAGTTGATACTCAATTAGCAATGCTAGGGCAGCAACAGCTCACAGGCAAGCAGGCCAGCCTTTACCTACTTCATTTAATTGTTTTGAAAAGTAAGAAACTGGCCACTTCCAATCACCAAGTGTCTGATTTAACACCCCCAATGTCACCTGCTGTCTTTCACATCTTCCGTCAGTTTTATATTTACCTTGCCATGACTCCAGTTCCTTTGCCAATACGTTACCAAATATAGTGAGGTTGGTCCTGAAACCTTGTGGGAGCACAGTCCAGTGTAACTGCACTTTTTTTCTGGTGTTTGGGTTCTCCCATTCAAAGGCAAAGAGGGTCTGACTCTGCCTAGCAACAGATATGAAGAAAAAAGCTGCTTTCAAATCCAGAACTGTAAATAAAAATCTGTCTTAAGTGGTGCTCAAAAGCATATAATGGTTGTGGCACCACAGGATGAACATCTACAGTGATTCAATTTACTTCCCTTAAATCCTGGACCAACCTGTGCTCATGAGTATTGGGTTTCACAGAAAATATAGAAGTATTATACTCAGATTGTCATTCTTGTAACAGTCTGTTTCTACGAAGGTGCTAATTGCTGATTCCAACCTTTTCCTAGCTTCCATTTTGATAGGGTATTGTCTTTTCCTTACCAGTTTTGCCTCAGGTTTTGACTCAGTTTAAATAGGAGATACATTCTTTGCTTTCCCTCATTTCTTAGGTACCCCAAACAAAGCAATTATCCCATTCAATACGAAGTTCAGAATGTTGGCATCAGCCTTCTCAAAAGTTTTATCTGTCAGCAAGCAAATTTGTGCTTCCCAGGCTGCATCAGGTGGGATGGGGAGGTGTAGAGAATTCTCAGAGACAGTTATATGAGCATTCATTTTGCATAATAAGTCTGGGCTGGGGGCTGGGCCGGGGGGGGGGCGGGGGGGGAGGGTAGGCATTCTGGCATATATAGACATTCATGACTAAATTTAGTATTTCCAATTGTGTATTCCACAGGTTTTAAGAACAGCTGTTTTGTTTGTTTTCCTGTTGCCCCAGCAGTTGGCATTGTCATTTTACGTAAAGATCCTTTACAACTAGTAATTACCAAATAATTTGCTCCACTATCTATCAAAAAAAATCAATAACCCCATTCCACAACTTCACTGGACCCAGGTCATCAGCTGAGGAAACTTAATTTTCTCCCCTACAGTCCCCTGACACAGTCTTTCCCCACCAGGTAGGATACTCGGTCTTCCAATGTCCTTATATTTTGCTTACAGCACACTGGTTCAGGCCAAAGGGTGTTTGACCTTGCGGATTTCTTCCCAGCCCCATTCCTATTCTTTCTCTTCCCCTCTGTTACCTGTAGCAGTCTCAGTTATAGCTGCTGTCAGTAGAGATGCTTTTTTTCCCTTTCTCTCCTCTCAGTTGTTATACACTTCATATGCTATTTCTATCAACTGCAAGACCAACAGTTCATATTGATATTTCTATCAAGTGCAACTCCTGCCCTCTCAGCCTTCTGCAACTTTTTTTTATACCTTGTGGAGATTTTCCCATTAACATTATGTTAAGCATTTTCTGATTAGCTTCCTCATCTGGATTTAACTCTGTCTACTTTGGCTACCTCACAGCTTCTCATAGAAAACTGATGGACTTTCTTTAGCACCCTGTTTTTGAAAAGCTGGTACGTTCCAGCAAGATTTTCCTGATAAGACCTGACAGATTGCTTCCAGTTCAAATCAGAGGTAGCAAATTTCACATGTACAAAAACTGGTAAGCCCTCCACCCCCAATGCTCGTCTCAGAGCAGTCCTGCTAGAAACAGGACTAAAGTTTTCATCACTCATCTGTCTTTTTGTTTTCTCTTACCCCCACTCCCCCCACAAGAAGTATCTTATGAGTCTTCCTACATTTGTATCATGTAAAGGCTGGGCTGCGGCAACCAGCAATTGTACATCCTCTGGTTCCTTCCCTCACAACATACAGTCCCAATATTTTTGCAATTGTCTCCACATACACTCTCTTTTCCAGCACATACGGCATTTACACTTTTATTTTTTTTAAAAAAAGTTTTTTTAAGTTTACACTTTTTCTGAATATATAATTATCTATACAAAGTCATAAAGGTATCAGCATAAAGTACATTTCACAGCCCCAACTGGTGACAAAACAACATCAATTGTAATATAGTATTGCATTTGTAAAGACCCATTTTTCAGCCACGGTTCATCATCACCTAATTTATAATTTGGCCACTAGTGGTTACAATAGTGTTGCAATTTTTCTGTAGTTAAGAGATCTGCTCCAAACTTATTCCAGTGTTTCAGGATGCAACCCAGAAGACTGCACAGGGAAACTTCTTTGGAAGCAGCCATATCCTTATTACACACAATTCCACTTAACCCAAATTTTCATACACTTGGCTCTGATCCTCTGTCAGCAAAGACAATGTACATACCTCTTTTCCTGTTATGCTTCTACCTGTGTCCTGGTTTCAGCTGATATAGAGTTAATTTTCTTCTCAGTAGCTGGTGCAGTGCTATTGTTTGGATTTGCTGTGAGAACAAATGTTGACAGCACACTGACGTTTTTGTTTTTTGGCTGTGGCTGGGTAGTTCATACTCAGTCAAGGACTTCTCAGTATCTCAGGCCCTGCCAGCGAGAGGGCTGGAGTGGCACGGGAAACTGGGAGGGGACACAGCCAGGACAGGTGACCCAAACTACCAAAGGGATATTCAATACCATGGGACATCATGCTCAGCAAATAAAGCCGGGGGAAGAAGAAAGAAAGGGGGGACATTTGATGTTATGGTGTTCGTCTTCCCAAGTAACCATTAGGTGTGATAGAGCCTTGCTTTCCTGGGGATGGTTGAACACCTGCCTGCCCATGGGAAGTGGTGAATGAATTCCTGGTTTTGCTTTGCTTGTGTGTGTGGCTTTTGCTTTAGCTATTAAACTGTCTTTGTCTCAACCCACGAGTTTTGCACTTTGAGTCTTCCAATCCTCTGCCCCATCCCACTGTGGGCAGGGAGTGAGCAAGTGGCTGCGTGGTGCTTGACTGCAGGCCAGGGTTAAACCATGACAATATTGAACCTTACAGCCCTCAGTCTTACTGTTATGAACATTCTAAGCACAATTTATCCAAAGGAATAATGGCAGCTACTTACCAATTCTGTGATCCCGTTGCCTCCAGTACAAATATGTCTAAAGTCACTGCACCTTTGAGTCACAGTCCAGCCGTGGAGAGGGGCCAGAGGAGTCTTCGATCAACAGGTCAATGCACACAGGAATCCTGCTCAGTCCATGTTCTCCTTGTTGGGAGCAGTAAGACCATCTGGGCAAGACCTTATGGCAGTTCCATCCAGTTTGCCAAACTGTTATCCCAAGGTACAGCATTCTTTTTTACTGCAAGTGTTCTGTGGGGAGAGGGCTTTGTTAGTAGGACTCTCTTTGCTCCAGGGTGGATCTTTTAGCATGCTAATTAGCATAGTTCACAAAAGGTTCACCTTATTTTCTGTTTAGTCTCATGAACCATTTGAGTCTCCTTGAGCTTAGCTTGTTGTGTCCCAACTTGACATATTTATGGTGTCTGTTCCTTCTCCCAAGGCCATGTTTTGTTAACTTTATTTATATATGTATATATAAAACTTTACAAGGTTTTAACTAACATCCTGTTTTTCAGATTCTTTCTTGTTTTTCAGTACGGATATTTACTTGACTCCTCCCCCCTTTTTATTTTTTAAAGGAAATAATTCTTGTATAAACAGCAAAGATTAACACCAATAACCAACCACCTTGCCATTAGTGAAGGTAACAGCAGGGAGTCTGTTAAGGCTCTATGTCCTGTGTCACAGCTTGGTTCTATAACCAGTTTTGGATGATCAAGTGATCATGATAAATTTCTAATGTTGGTATAGGATGTACTTTCAGCAATACCTCCATACGTGCCCATGTAAATTTCAGTATATACTTTTTCAGCATGACATCTGCATTTACATTTCACAGAGTGTCTTAGGCATGCTGGTGATTTTCATATGAACAATTAATCTGTGCAAAGTGCACAGGCTTCAAACAATACTCATGATAACAAGCATTATATTTTGTATTCACAAAACTCATCATATTGACAGCTTCATGTGATTCTCCAGATTGCTATTTCACTTGAACGTCCATTCTCCTCACACACCATTAAAATAGAAACAATTTATTGCCCTCTATTACCCTCTGACTGCCTTTTCTGTCCTACCTTCTTCCTTTCACCCAATCAATCCTGTTCATATCCCTGAGTGCACATACAGTTTCTACATCCTAATGATTTTTCCCATTTTCTCAAGTTGCTGGTCTATCACCCCATCTCACCTCCTGATCCATTCAGCTCTCCCCACTTTGTCACCAAACTTCTTTGTTCTTTTCAACCACAACTATCTTGGTCAAATTCATTCAGGTCTGATAGAACTAAAAAAAGGCCAGATAGAACTAAAGTAACAGTAATGACAAAATTGGTTTTCTGCCCTTTTTGAATTTTATTGAGTGTAAAAGATAATGTATGGTTCCAGCTTCCAGCTGTGGTTTAAAAGCAATAAACTAGTGAAGTAACTCCCTTGCTAATGCATTCACATTCTGGTTCAAATACCCAAATATCCCCATGTAGCTGAAATGCTAATTCAATCACTTCAACTAAGATAAAATGATACAGTAAAAGAGTAGGTGGTTTACATAAGTCGTCTGCTTTACATTATATGGTCTAGCCAGTCTAATGTTAATTGAACACTCTGGTTTACAGAGTAAACAGGTAAGCCAAAAAGTTTCTCTGGGCAGAATGGGGTCCTTAGTCTCAGAAGATGTATCACCTTTTTTATCATTCTACTATGCACTGGAGTGTGCTGTTGAAAGCAGCACAAAGCCTTATTTACTATACTCCACAACAATAATAGATAGAGTTATATAGCATATGTCTTGAGGATAAATTGCTTCAATTATTTTATTCTGAAGGAACAATAAGAACCACACTGATGATGCTCAAGCAATAAGAACAACAGCATTATTTTATTCTTTAGACAATATCAGCTATGGTTCAAAAGTCTTTATACATTTAGAGTTTACCTATTCAGTTCAGGAGTTTAATTTCTGCCCTTACACACCAGATTACTATTTGCCTTCTTCATGAAGTGAATAGCCTTAAAAAAAATACACAACCTACCTAAATAGATAGCTGTATAAATAGGCACTTTCTGACAATGCTAGCTTAAAGAAGGCCAGTGAAGGCGTATTACACTTGGCCTTTATTCCTCCATAAGTGAAATATCAGAATCAAAGTTTTTACATTATGTATACAGAAAGTTTGTAAACAGACATAAAAGAGGAGAGAAGTATCTGGCAGAGTTTACACAGGCACAAAAAAAGTAAGTATGAGTGACACACTGAAACAAAATGTTCCTATCAGTACCCTGGGAACAGGTGAAAACTGATGAATATCATGGTGGCTTAGCAAAAGCAAGCCTACCCACCTAACCAGGGGAATATACTCCTACTAGTGACACATGTATTCAGAGGGATAAGAAGGCTTTTCAACAGTTTCAACTTCCTCAGCAGGGAGGAGGGACTTTGATGGAATCCGATTTTGGAAAATCTTCTCTCTTTGTGGTTAGAGAACATCAAAACTTTTTACTATCACAAGACGGCTCATAAATTGGAGTTATAGTAATGCATGTGTATATAGCTGTACTGTGACTGTAGCCTTGGATTGCCTTCATCTATTTAACTTCTAGGTATAGCTTTTGTTATGCTTCACAAACAAGAGATCTGATTCCTCAGAATAATATATATTGGCACATAAAATGCCAAAGTCAGTAGAAGCAGTGGAGACCAGCAAATAAAGCTGAATCTTTGAAAAGCAGGACAAAAGTAAAAAGGAAAGTCATAAAACATAAAATGTAAGTAGTTTTATACAACATCAGGCACAGATCTTGATCATTCTCATGAAAAACACTCAGAAAACTGTATTTATTATTCCACATAGCAATAAATAATGCCAGTTATTTTGCTTACATAATGCTTCCTCAATTATTATTAGGGGCTGATGAACTTCTAAAGCTTTCAGATCAAAGACCCACTTCATTGTCATTGTGTTAGCTCAGCTACAAAAGCTACATGGAAACAGCTTAAGGTGTTTCAGGAAGAGGTATGACTTCAAGGCAGAAAACGGTCTGACAGCTCCAACATCTCTCCATGAAGAAGACTAGCAAAAAACTTAATTTGTGACTTCTTTTATATAACGTGAGCAGTTATAGAAACAGCAAAGGACAAAGTGAGGATATTATTAGACTGAAAAACAGAGGAAAACATCATAACAAAATTGGGAGAGAACCAAGGAGTAATGAACACGGGAAAGAATGAAACATATGGTTGAATCTATTTTTGTTGCCCAAAGGGCTCAGATGAAGATGAGGCTGTGATGGCTTATGTGTGATCCTGTGCTCCATCAACAGAGTCTGTCAGCGCAGGACTTTGCATTCATTTCTGCAAAGCTGGCGGTGGAAGCCCTTGTGATTAAATATCTTTAGCCTGAGTCTGGTGTTAAAAAAGTAAAAAAGAATAGCTGCCTTCTATGTCAGTTTTGGCTGCTTGTTCTGTAGTTAGGCAGGAGTAGGAGATAATAATAATACTAGACAAATAAATTCATTTGTAAGAGTAACAAGGGAAAGATACATTTTGTCCTGTTGGGAAAGCTTATTGCTAAATTTCAATTTGTTTTAGAAGAATGATATTTAAGTTTCAAATGTTCAGTGTTTTCCAGGGTAAGAAAGGTTGGGATTTTTTTCTTCTGTTAGACTAATAAAAAAGACTTGTTGCTGCTTTGCTAGGTTAGAATTTAAGCAAATGTTAAAATTGCTTAAGAAGGTACTAATGATCTTCATTTATAATTCTAAAAAAGTGTTAATACAGGTGTGATTTAGATTACATATTTAGTAAAATCTGCAAGATTTATATACTTCACAAGGTTAATTTTGCATCTGGAGAATCGGAAGACTGCAACACGGAAGACTGCAACAGGTGTCTCTGAAGGTGCTGTATGTACAACACTTTCTCTTTTACATGCTGTTCTGCAGCTGCACACTTCACACATCCATATTCTGTGCCAATAGCTTTTTGTCTCGTGTAGGTATAGCTCACCTCACAGAAAAATATACAAGAAATAATTGGGAAGTGGATGATCTGAACTCTCTGCAATTTTAAGTAGGATTCATATGATTTCTAATTGATGTCTAACTGCAGTAAGGTAGTGTGGTTTAACCCAGCTGCAACCAAGCACCACGCAGCCAATTACTCAATCCTTCTCACTCAGAGCAATGGGGAGGAGAATCGGAAAGGAATTTAAAACTCAAGGGTTGAGATAAGAACAACTTAATAATTTAAACAGAATAAAGAGGTAAGAACAACAATAATAATAACAATAATAACAAAATGGAAAGGTGGGGAAAAAAGGGTGAAGCAAAAGCCGTGCACGCAAGCAAAGCAAAGCAAGGAATTCATTCACTGCTTCCCATGGGCAGGCAGGTGTTTGGCTATTGCCAGCAAAGCCGGGCTCCATCATGTGTAACCGTTACTCGGGAAGACAAATGCCATAATGCCAAATGTCTCCTCCTTCCTTCTTCTTCCCCCAGTTTATATACTCAGCATGCCGTCATATGGTATGGAATATCACTTTGGCTAGCTTGTGTCACCTGTCCTGGCTGTGTCCCCTCCCAGTTTCCAGTGCCCCTCCAGCCCTCTCACTGGCAGGGCCCAAGGAACTGAAAAGTCCTTGATTTAGTATAAACATCACCCAGCAACAACTAAAACATCAGTGTCCTACCAACACTGTTCTCACATCAGAGCCAAAACACAGCACTACACTAGCTACTAAGAAGAAAATTAACTCTGTCCCAGCTGAAATCAGGACATTATCCACCCCTTATTCCATACCATTTAATCATGCCACACTCTCCAATACAACCTCATTACCCACCATCACCCTTCCCATCCTTTGACATAATATGCAGACATCATTCTCCTAGTCTATGCACCACCACTGTAAAAATGTCTATAAAATGTCCACAAAATGTCCATTGAGTTCATTTAGTCCATGAACACGATCTCTTAAGGCGGTCACTCAGGAGAGGAGAGGCTGTGTTGTATGGGGTTATCAGGCATCAAAGCCAGCTCAGGTCGGGTCACCGCTGCACTTGCAGTGCTTCTTGTAAGGCTTGTCCTCCAATCATTCAGGTGGTTACTGCTGTAGTCATTCCTATAACGTGAAACTCAAATCATGGGTTACTACAATTTAAAGGTATATCCATTACAAACTCCACCCTGGTCCCTTCGGACCAGCCCATAGGGTTTAACATTCCAATGAACTCCTCCCCTTGCCCCTGCTCCGGCTTGGGCTTCTCCACAGACTGCAACCTGTTCCAAGTGGAGCCTCAGCTATGAGCCACAGTCTCTCCAGGGTATACCTGCTGTGGCATAGAATCATCCACAGCCACAGTCACTTTGAGGTGCACCTGTTCCAACATGGCCTTATCCATGGGCCATCCCCATAAACCTGCTCCAATGTGGCCTTACCCACAGCCACAGTCCCTTCAAAAGTAAATCAGCTCCAGCATGGCCTTATCCCTGGCTGCCTCCAGGGTTGTACCTGCTCTGTCTTGGGCTTATCCATGGCCACACACTTTGAGGTGCTCCAGCATGACCTCATGCACAGCCACTGATGCTTCAAGGTGTACTGCTGCAACACAGACTTATCTGCAGCCACAGATGCTTCGAGGTGTACCTTCTCTAACATGGGCCTGCCCTTGGGACACAATTCCTTCAGAGGCATACCTGCTGCAGCTCTGAGATATACCTGCTCAGGCATGGACTTATTTGTGGCTACAGGAGCTTTGGGGTGTCCTGCTCCCACGAGGATTCATCCACAGGTCACAGACCCTTTGACTCGAGTTCACACTGGAGTTCCAGCCTGTCCAGTACAGCAGCACAGAAACAGCAGCGATGCCCTGGCCACATGCCAACCCCCGTGCATCGCCATGGCTGTTACCAGAATGTTCCAGGGCACAGGACGGTAAGATGATAAGCAGTACAGCAAGCAGCAAAAGCAAGAAGCAGCCACTAACAAACACTAGAGTCTAATACACAGTAAGGTAAGCAAGACCCATGGTAAGGACAGAAACCTGCCACTTAATAGCTAAACAGCAATAACAGTTATAAATCCAAACTAGCACATTCCAGTCAAATCTGTTGTTATCTCGAACTCTTTGTGCCCCATGTTGGGCTCCAAAAACGGATGTCGTGGTTTAACCCCGGCCAGCAACCAAGCACCACACAGCCAGTTGCTCACTTCCCCTCACTCAGAGGGATGGGGAGGAGAATCAGAAAGGAATGTAAACTCAAGGATTGAGATAAGAACAATTTAATAATTTAAACAGAATAAAAAACAGCAAAAAGAAGAAACACTAAGAAGAAAATTAACTCTATCCCAGCTGAAACCAGGACAGGTAGATATAATAAATTTTAAAATATAAAAATGCCCAAGACCTATTTATTTGGTGAAATATGTTTAAACAACTAAAAAAAAAATATAATTCCTTCTCAGTAATACTGACCTTATATATAACCTATATTTAATAAACAGGCAGAGTTTGATTTTGCATTTCAAGCATGGAAAAATAGCTTACCTCAGGAATTAGGACACATAAAGGACAAGGGCAGATTAAACTGGTCATATTTATTTTTTTTTACCATTGTGTAGTATTGACAGTATTGAGGTTTTATTGATTCATTCTTATGTGTCCAACAACCTAAAATGTAATCTTTGTGTCTAATCATGTGATGCACTATTTCATCCACATAAAGCAAATGGACCATATGTTTGACTTTAAAATTAATTCATTATCATATGAATTAATGCTAAGTTTAAGTTTTGGACATAATATTCAGGAAGAGAGAAAAAATTGACATTGGACCCCTATTCTGTTGGAAAATTAAGAGCAGTCATGACCCAAGTGGTAGGTTATTTTGATTTAATTCCAAATGAAACCAGTGACTTGAATTTGCTTTAATAAATTCAAGGAATTGTTAAAGAAGACAAATCAGAACCAGACTCTGCTACCTTCAGCCATGCTGATTATGCATAACTCAACACATGAAAAGTATCAGAGCTTTTAATGCAACTGTTCATATAATAATTTTTTATTTAATCTGAATTAAGCAATGACACAGCTCTTGAGAGAGATATTTGAAGTGCAGATTAGCATCTAACTTCCACTGTTTCAGAGGCAAAACCACTACACTTCTTGCATACTTGCAATCATTTGTGCACACCAGTAATTGGTGTTACAACCAAAATCATCATAACTGTCATAAACTTTAAAATCTAGGAAACTGAAAGTTACTGTTTGATTATTGTGTTATATCCTGTGAGAATAAAAGTGTCTCAGGCCGGCAAAATTGTGAAACCTTTAATGAGTATGTCCATTATTTAAACTGTCTTGAGATCTGGACCCCCAGTAGGGTTACCTCAGATTTCAAGGACTGTATTTTATTTTCAGATTTGGTGTATGAAGAGAGAACAGGATTTGCTTAAAGATGAGTGGATCAAAGCTAAGGAAATGGCTGAAAAACAGTGACTAGCTAGAGCAAGAAGGTAGTAGAAACAAGGAGTAATTATTGGAGTTTGAAGACAAGCATACTCCTGGTAAAATTTTAGTATTGATTAAAAAAGAACGATTTATTCACACTTTCATGACATCTTTCTAGTAGTACAAGTCACCACTCACTGAGTTATTGCTTCAGAAAACACAAACCATCTGGAACAAATTGCCAGGCATGTCTCCCCTCTCTGCTAACTTCTTTGCCTGAACTAAGTCATAGTCTCACATCATACTCAGATGAACCAGATCAGTGGAACAGCTGCTGAAGAAACTTAGAAGAGATGGTGAGATGTAAAGCTGACCAGGAAGAAGACACAATTATTTATGTATTTACTTATCTATTTAGGAAATAAGCAAGAAAATCCTCAGCAGAAAAAATTGGTGTATTCCTAGTGAATGAATATGCTAAAATTCATCAGCTGGGGATCCAGTGGACATTCTTGTTATTGCTGTGTTTTAAATGCATTGCTTGAACCTTAAAAATTCGATGAAACTTTTTACTTTCCCTGCAGATCCACCTAACTTCATTTGTGGCCTTTTAGGAGATCACACAGACTGTTTACATTCTTAGAGTCTTAAGAAATTACTGTCACTGAGCTGTGAGTTTCTGCCCTCGCAGCAGAAGTGTTGTAATCAACAGTGTGAGCTCGTTATAGTCAGACAAATGGTTGTGATTGATTTGCTCCACTGCTGTTCGTTTCTGTCCCTTCCACTGGAAGTGACTGCTGTCTCTGATGTGATTTAAACTGGCCTGTGTTGCTGAAACAGACCAGTTGTGCTCATACCGTCAATGTTGCACTCCAGGATAAATATGAAAAATAACTTGTGAGCCACAATGTACTGGGTAGTGGCTTCCTAAGTGTTTTCAAGTATATGAGGAAAAAAATAGCAAGCACTGACCTCTCACCAGGGGAGGAAACTCAACACTTTTTAAGTCATCAAGAGTTTTGCTGCTGAGTGCAGCAAAGATTTGTCTAGGCATGTTATTTTGCAGCCACTGCAGTTATTAAACTGAAAAGGTTTCTTCAGAGAAGCATAATTCAGCCATGTGCAACTTTTACTCAAAACAGTTAAGTGAGAAGAGGAAATGTAATTCTAAATCATGGCTGTAATTTGAAGTTGGATTCCAAATCTAATTATATATTAATAGCTGTAGATTTAAAATATGAAACAAAACTGATGTATTAGTTGGAATTAGCTCTTGAAAAACAGAATGGTTTCACAAAGCCTGCTGGAATGAAATAAGCCTCATAAAATTATGCATATATAAGATTTTGGATTCCTGCTTCCCATCTTTTCTCTCTTTCCTTCCTTCACTCCCTAATATTTTGTAGTAATTTCAGATGTTATAGGATAACATAAAATGTCACTATACATTCAAACAGAAATCAGAGTGTAATATAATTTTTAAGAGTACAACAGTTTAGCATAGTTTTTCTTGCTTTTTTAGAGGTTCACTGAACAGTTTGCAAATATTGTTGAGAGCATTTTAAGTTCTAAAATTTAAGTTTAAAATCTGAGTAGACACCTAACTATTCATGTGTCCATGAACAGTAAGAATTTTCTTTAGTAAAGTTTGTTTCACTTCTTGACTGACTTTGTGGTACATGTTTACACTGATACTACCTGCAGTTCAGTATCACATTTATGTACCAGGAGTGAGCTTTAGCTCCCACTTAAATTGAAGGGGTTTTTTGGTTGTAATTGGAAGTAGATCAGTGTCCCCAATAAGACTTTGTCTATCATTCATCTGGATAGGAAGTTACATATTTTTTTCTGTTATCTTCACTAGTCTAAACAGGGTAGACCAACTGATGGGAGGTTAAAGGATCTCTGAAATGCTTAAAAGAATGTATTACATAAAATAAATGTATCTTTTAATGATGCAAAGACTTCAAGAAGGAAAACATACCACACAGACATGATTTTAATGAAAACTTATCAAGTCATTGTGATTTATGTTTTCTTTCTGTTGTTCCAGTGGTGACAGTTGCTCCAGGCTTTGACCCTTCGGCTTTCAGAATTGAAGTTTACCCAGTTAGCGCCTTTGGCATTAGCATCGAATTTTCTCAGAGCTCACACCAACAGCAGCTAGGGGATGTGACTGGTTAACTGATCAACCTTTAAATAGGGAAATGTGGCCAAAGTCACTTAATAGAATAAATAATTTGTGTGTGTTTGCAATGCATCTTTAACAGCACTACCATTAACCTGGCAAAAGGAAGCAGGGCACACTGTTAAATAAGCATCTGTGAGAGGCAGTGATTAACAGCGAGAGGGGAAGATGAGTTACTTGCAGCTACAGCTGCATCTTCCACCCCTTATTCTACCTCACTGTTCCTGTATCTGCCATAATGAAAAGTTCATATCAATGATGTTGTCCACATTAACCACTTGACATCAATGTTCCTGCGTTAACTCCAGTTGGCTTCCACCACGCTAAGTGAGGCTGTGTAACTAAGAGGAAAATATGGCCCAATAGCTGGTTTGATCATATTCTGACTTCCTATGGCTGCCACCTGAACAGAGGGGAAAAACAAAGGGGAAAAAAGAAAAGTTCTAGCATCACTGTTATCAAAGTTGCTCTTCCATTGTAGAACAGCATCAACACAAGCTACCTTGGTACTTCAGTTGTCTTTTTGAAATTAACAAAGCTACTGTGGGGTTTTATGGTATTAGAGAGGGGATGTTTCTCTCTGTATCAATTTTCTCTGATGCTGCCTCTCTTATTTTTCTCCATTGTTGCTGCTCTTGACTCAGTCACTCATAGACTCCCAAGTCTCCTATCTTATGCTAAACTAAATAGGTAGAAACAATGTTTTCTCCTCCAGGGGATAGGAAAACTAGACAGCAAAAAGAGCAAGTTAGGACTCTGGAGTAGCAGTAGGCATTAAATGGTCCTGTGGTGCTGGAGACAGTGAAACAAAACTGAAATGAGCAACTGAGTGGGAAGAAGTGAAAATGTGAGGAGGACCAGAAGGGAGGAGAGAGGGTTACTCAGTATATACACATGCCATTAAAAACTCCTGATTTGAAAAGTTATTAAAAGTTTGCATATAACTAATGATTAAAGAATGAAACAAGGATGTTGGCAGGAAAATAAGAAAAACAACTTGTAATCTGATTAGCTATTTTTTAAACAGCTGAAGAAAATGTACAGCTGTTGTCTGCTAAACAGCCCACAAAATCTGGTTACATACATATACAGCGATGAAAATACAGCAGAGTTATGAAACGAGAATCAATTCATCAGTTCAGTGAATAGAATGAATTATGACAGAAACACATAGAAAAGGAAGACTGCCCTATGTTTGGGTGGGTGGGGTTTTTTTGCTATCAACTTACCTGTAGTATAGCGATAGTCCACTTACCCAGTTCAGCTATGGCAAAAGTTAAATTAAATTTCTTTCAAAAAGAACAGATTTTTAAAAAAGGAATGTGTTATTTTGTTCCTGATAAACAATAATCCAGCTGCCCTACACGGTATGACTGAGGATTTTACAGTACCTGGCTAGTGTGCAGTTCTAGTGTTATGAATGCTTTATATCAGGAAAACTTTAATCTGAAAAAAAAAGAGAAAAAGAAAGCATGCAGGGTTTATTTGCTTTTGTTTTTTTTTTTCCTCCATGCTCTAGGTTTATGGCTTGTATATACGTACTATAATGCAGGGACAATGGCTTAGTGCTGTTTGCTGTGAACTGCCTGTCTCCCGTTTCTCTCAAGTGAGAATTTCTAGCAGTTTTGAAGGACAATAGTTACCTAATTTTCTATACTTACGTTCATTTTTTCTCCTTCTAAGATCTTTAGGTATCTCAGTATCTCATCAGTCACTGAAGTTCCAATACATTTTTGGCAAATCTAATTTTCTGCTATCTTGTTATTCTTACCCAAATGGTTTAACAGTTTTATCTATTTCTTAGATGCAAGCAGAAGATTATCTTATTTTGGAATGCATCTGGCAAATTACCTGCTTCATGGATAGCTAAGCCTTTATTATCTATCACTGAGTCTGCTTTATGTGATTTTGGATATCTATGTGGACTTGTAATTGCTTGTCAGAGGCATCAATTGACTCCTTGAAACTATACCTGAACTTGATGTATTTGTTTTCAAGCCCTTCCTTGGCTTTTCCTGATATCTACCGTAATTGAGCTGTGATTGAAACTCATTGTAGCTTACATTTTCCTTGCACGCAGATAAGCTTTAGAAAGTGTGGCCAAGAATTCTTTGATTTTCAGATCACCCACTACTGTACATAAAAATTATTCCTAGACTTTTTCTGTTCTTCTGTAACAAAAGCAAGCTTAGTACACCAGCTGTAACCTACCAAAAGACAATTCTTTACTTACTGTTGTTACTTTTTGTGTACTAAGCTGGGCTAACAATGTGAAACAACTATTTGTTCCTACCATCAGTGATGTGCAATCTTTGAATTTTCATTTTTTTTAGCTTAGACTGAATAGAGAAAATTTTCCCTTTGGTTTCTTTTCTTTTTCTTTTTTTTTTTTTTTTTTTTTCCACCAGGGATTTCTTCTGCTGTTTCTTGAGCAAGTATATTGTCACTGAACACGAGGAAAAGTGTTGTTTTTTTTTTTACGTAGACAACTCCATAAGATCAATAAAATAAATAGTTAATGGAGGCTGATGTTGCCAAGTTTATAGGTCTAAAATGCTTATATAACTAGCAAAAATATTCACTTATTAAGTCTTTTTGTGGTTAATTTTTTTAAATAAATTGCTATTATTATGAATTCTGTCTATTCCTATAATACAGGCTTAGCAACATGCTCAGGGTTTGTGCTTTGCTCTGATTGCAGTGTTCCTGCAGAATATCCTATTACAGCTGTTGTCCTGCCACAGTAAAGACCAAGGATCTACCTGAAGCTCCAATACTATACAGGAGGAACGAATCCGTAAACCATTCTCAGATAAGGCTCCGTGCTTATCCAAAGAGGGAAGAACTAGGTGACAAGACTAAAAAGAAATATGGATTTCTGCCTCCTATGCTAAACCCCAGAGCCTTGCATTATGACCCCATCATTTCTGGGGAAGCTTACATTACAATAGATAAGTGACAGCAAAATTAGGGGGAAGTGTTTGCCTTTAAAACGTTACTGGAATTGATAGTTGTAAATTTGGTCTTGGGAAGAAGATGTAGTTCCCTGCCAGGACACTAATTCCTCCCACCCAAATGAATATCCAAACTTCTCACTTCTCCTTGAAGGAGAACCTCAAGGGCTATTCTGTATTTTCATTCATTCACATTCATAGACAGACAAATATATACAGATATAGATGCTACAGATAGTAGATAAATATTAAAAAGTTTTGGTTTGGTTTGGTTTGGTTTGGTTTTGGAGAACAAGCTACTTTAATTGATTAGAGGAATTTGCTTTTATGGCAGCATGTTCTGTAAGCTGACAGTGTAGCTGACACCACAGCAACTGGAATATTATAAAGGAGTACTATAGGACATTACTCACAAAATGGATTGATACCTATTATTTTATTACTAACCTAAACAGAACTTTTGGCTTTGAATCTCACATCATTGCCAAAACTTAATCCCGCCCCAGACCTTCTTCATGTCTTCTGGTGGATCTTGAATGTACTGCTTAATCTTTCAATTTTAAAAAAAATTAAGGACATAAACTGATATTTGAAAATTGGTTTTCCTGAATAACTCCATTATTCAAGGATAATGCTGTTGTTGCACTTCACTGAATAGCAAGTAATATTAAGGCAATTATCATTTGAACAGGCGTTTTCAGGAATAACTTTTAGTGTGCCTTCTGATATTTCAAATGTACAACTGAATATTAATCCAAATAAAAATCCTGTCTGCTAATATATTTGTAAATAATATTTATAATTTTTTTCCTTGTATTTTTCCAAATATACTCAAATCTTTCAGTCAAAAGCTCTAGGATTTTATGGGATACTTTGCGTGTGTACGTGAGGGAGATGGCATTCCAAAACTGTTCTAAGAATGAAAGATTCCTGCACTTACCAAGCATACAAGGTATCATAGTTTTATTTTAATTGGAAGATTGTGATGTACAATTTCCTTTTTTGAGGCCCTTGGTTAGGAAATACACTGTGCATCACCTCTTAGGCAATCAAGGATTTAATGCATACCCTAGTGCCTCAACATCTTTAATTTTGGTGATGCAGTGCATCTACTATTCAGTAAAACAGAAAGAAGCTGCCCAGCCTAATAAATACACAGGGGGGTTGGGGTTTTGTGGATTTTTTTGCACCTAGGGCTGAAACACAGTGAATTGGAATGATTATTTTAATTATACCCAGCCTTGTAAGATGACAGCTAAAGAACCTGAAAAAATTGTTGATGTAGAAAATATCTTTAGGGAACTATTTCCATCTTTGATGTAGGTATCTTGAGAATTTCAGTGAAGAAAAAAATCTAAAGCACTTTGTTGAAGTAAAAGTGTCATATTGAACCCTTAAACCACTATTGTAAACTGCATTGACAATAACAGTCTAGTTTTATTTCTCTATATAAGTAAAATATTAGTATTTTTTAGTTTGCTACCTACTCACACTACATTCAATCCTATTATATGCATCCTTCTTTCTGTCACACCACTTATCATATACTTGACCTCGCAAAACCTGAGTATACGAGTGTTGCCATCTATTCTCTAAGAATTTATAGATATTCTTACCATGAAAATCTATTTGTAACTTTATTCCTTCTAGTAGGCAAAATGCATACAAAGGTTAACTTACCATAAAGTAAATGAATGCAGTTAACAGCTTATAAAAATACCTTACATCAGCAAATATGTTTATTGCAAAGTTATTTCTCATCAGAAAATTAAATAAATTATATTTTTGTTATAACAAGACTAGATTTGAACTTTTTGAAGTAAATCTAGAGTTACAATAGATCAATCAATTATATTGTTACTGTGAATTTCACCTCATATGAAAGAAATACTACCTATATAGGTTTCTTTCTTTGAAAAGTAAATTTATGCCAAAAAGGCCAATGACAAACAATATATTTTTTATTTGTTACTGGAAAAATAATAACAAACTAAGCAAACTAATTTTTTTTTTTTTAAAAAAACACAATTAAACAGACATATGTGAGAAATGTAAGTTAAATAGTCTTTTCCTTAAATGTGCTTGTCAGCTTGTTTGCAAATTCAAAAAAGTACTAGAACAATTCAATGAGAGGCGTTGCTCCATACCCTATTATAAATTCTCTTCTTGACTCTTGAGACTGTTAAAACAATGTTAGTGAACAATGTTACTCTATATGAACTTTTTAAAGAAGAAAGTAAACTGAATGAAGTTAATGTTTACTATTGGAACTGTATACTGTTCACAGAATTACCAGATGGTCAGGGTTGGACCTCTGGAGATCATCTAGTCCAATTCCCTGCTAAAGCAGGTTCACCTGAGCAGGCTGCACGGATTCTTGTCCAGGCAGATTTTGAAATCTCCATAGAAGGAGGCTGAGAAGGACACAAAGGAGACTATTCCTGTATAGAAAGACAGAAAAAAGAACTTACTCAAAAAAATTCCGTAATCTAATTTCTCTTCCTAATGACAGAACAGGTAACTGATACTCTGTAAATTTTCTATAAGACAGGGAAAATAATACCAAGACTGCAGTCTCATGCAACATACTTCTTTAAATGCTATGTAGAATTTAAAAGGCAATTCATAGCAGATCAAGGTCGGTGGGTCCTATGCTATATATGCAAACAGCCTTCAAAATTTAAAGTAATTGTCACAGAGTGGATGTTGTCCTGGGAAATAAATACTGGATAAAAAGTTTTCTGAATGGTAAAATATTCATGGGGTGACTGCATTATCTTTTTTATAGCTGAATTAATTAACGCAGGAGAGGGAGAATACATATATAATACCTAATGTGTAATTTGCTATCATATACAGAAAATTGCCAGGTGAGAAATGTATTTGTCAGGGTCAGTACTTCATGCCTTTATTAACCTGTATAAGTACTAAGTGACTACACAGTGGTTTAGACATTTCTTATTCCGTTGGAGTAGCTATTTCCTTTTGTGGCCGTTTTTGTATTACCATTGTAGTGTAAAAGCATTATGTTTACTTCATTTTTTTCCATATCTTCAAAGAAAACAATTTTTTGTTTGTTTGTTTAGAATGCTCTCTTGTAAAGTAATATTACTCTATCAGCACTCAGTGGGCAGACATATTTTTCAACATTCCTCTTTTAATTAACTTGTCTTACAAAGAAAGGCTAGATGAACACAATTTATCCACAGCGTGTATTTTGAGCTAGGAGGCAGATAATTATTGCTCAGAAATACTGTTATTCTACTTGCTCATGTAAAACAAACTTTAAATGTCATTTTACAACAATAAAGATTACACAGCACAGTGTCATCTTAAGATATAGCAATTACACAGAGGAACTTCTCATTAACCTAAAGGTCAGAGGTGAGAGATGATCACCTATTCTTGCTAATACAAATGTAAATTGGTTTAAGCTAAATGTAATGATCTAATAATCATGAAAACAGGGACTGTAAAAACCTAACAGCTATTGTGGTACATTTCCAAGCAGAATCGTGCAATCTGTAAACCTAATAAGAACAATGTTTCTTCCAGCTCCCCTTTTCTCTTGCTGCTGGGTGTTTCTTTTTGTATATTCCTGGAAGAATCATAGCGTGCAAAGTAGCTGCTCCCTGTTACAGGCTAAAATTACCTTTTTTAATAAACTAGTGGCAGCTTTGTAACATTAAAATGTATTGTTTCAATTAAAAGAAACAACCACAAAGTAATCTTTAAACATTAAGAGTAAATTGCATTTTCAAACACAAATGCAGCAATAGCTCTAAACATATTTACTTCATAACATTTAGCAGCCTATATAATGCACCAGAAAAAATAAAGACAGACATCAGTTTAGTAATTTTAAACTATCATCTAAAATACGCAGTGCTTAAAGTTCTGAATATCCCTTTCAGTCCAATGCAGACAATTAGATTTCTTAAATCACTAGCTGATTTCTCTCTTTTTCTCTTCTTCACCCACCTTATGCCCCCAAATGTAGATTTCATAGAGTTCCTGCTTATTTTCGATCAAGGGTTTGACTGATAGGCCTACATTCATTGACAAGCAGCTCAGATGTTAATGGACATACTGTAAAACCAATACTGACATATGGCAGAAGCAAAAATAATTATACTACATCGGACAAAATTGTGTACATGTTTCCTTTTAATAGAACAGACATAAAGCATCAAACAAAACCTTTTGGATCTTTGTGTATGTGTGCTCTGTAGCTACTCAAAAGTCAAGTACAGGGAAGACATTTTCTAAGTAATATTTGTCTCTTAATATAGTGAGAAAGGAAGTAGCCATGCTATGTGGCATGCTCTTTTCTGCATAATTTAATCAGCATTCTTGATAATCAGAAGTTATAGCACTTGATAATAAGAGATGAGAAGCTAAAGTAAAACTTAGAACAAAACTGCTTTGTCAAGTGATTCTATCCCACTCCAAAAACTATGCCAGCAAGAAAACCACTAAGACAAAGAAAACTGAGCTTTGAGAAAACTGTTCTGCCAACTCTTTGTTAGTCTAGAATTCCATGAGCTCTAGCCTTTTTCCAGCTTAAGGCACAGGCTAGTGTAGCAAGATTAATAGGAAGCTTCCTTATGAATCCTAAGAAAAGCAATTGCTAGCGATACACTTCTCAAGTAATCATGGAATATGTCCACTGCAAAGCACTTTGAACTTTAAGGCCCAACATTTAAAAGGGCATTAAACAGCACGCTAGGGAGACACCTACCACCGCTGTTTGAGAGCAGGGTGATACCATTTAATTTGCATATGCGTCCTGGAGATTGGTTGTGCAATCACCCTTGAACAAATAGAAGTATGATGGCCCTAGCTCTGAAAGGCTTGCTTGAAAAAGCAACATAAGACATCTGAGCAAAATATTCATACAAAAAATGTTTGCAAGGTTACTGTTGTTTTCTAAAAATTACAATCTCTGACAAAAAGAAATGGTATTACTGAGCTTAAGGTGCATCTTTTCTATAAATCTTATATATGGCCCAGAAAACTATTTCAGTGATAAATTAAGACAATAAATTGAGGAGGCACAATCTACCTAACAAATCAATCTGAAATGTAGACATCATTGTTCCTCTTTGTGGTACCCCATCCATGCCACAGCGGATGATACTGCAGGGGCAGGAAAGCAAAGCTTGTCTCTGACTTCACCTAGCCATTTTCTACCTTCACATGTAGTGAGAAAATACCCCTTCTCCCATAGTAAACTATTTCACTAAGGATAGCTCAGGATCCTTTGACTGACCCTGAACCAACTTACACCCAGTAAATATGCTTGCTACCATCCCCAGGAAAGTAGGCCACCAGGCCGATGATGACTTGCACAGGCACCAGCTAATGGCCCTTCCCACAGCAGGCAGCAGCCCAGACAGGCACTGCCTTGTTTCCAGGGACAGGCACAGCCTTTTTGTGGCTTCCTCACCTTCATAGCCAATAAGGGTGACACACTACTTCATAATATGGATTGTGATGATAAACATTTGCTTTTCAAAGCTTCCGGTCTTGTATTCCCAATTAACATACAGTGCGATAACTCGAATACCTAGTTCAAGGTAAGTGAATGACTCTCACTTGGATTCAGTCATATGATAAAATATTTTTTTGTGTTAAAGAGTGGTTTTAATTCTGATACACTGTAGGACACCTTTCAAAACTCACAAGAAGGTTTGAAAAGGGGAAACCCGAGGGTCCTTCTGTCTGCTTAGCCTTGACAATACGTTTCTAAAAGCTGAAGTTTCCTTAATCTTCTACCCTTTATTTCCAGGCAACCTTATTTTCTCATGGAACGCACCTGTTTGTTTGAGAATAGCCTCTAAGGCTGAAGAAAAAAGTACTTTGCAATAAATACAGCAAAAATATACTCTTGAAACTCACAGAGTGATCCTGTAATGTGGGGCAGTATCTATGTTTCAGACATGCTTTTTCCATTTCTTTTCCCCCTGCTTCTGTAGGTATCAATTGTTCACATTATATGCATTAAAAAGATTAGCAAGATTTATCAGTAAGTGAAAATCCATAGTATTACATAAAGTTGTCAGGTTTATGAGGTGATAGGAGGACGACTGAGTAGTATTTCCAAGTCTTACGGCCTAAGACTGTGCAAATACGTTTGGTAGTCCCCATGAGATTTCACATCAAGCGAGCAGATTTTGCACACGCCTTTGTGCCCCATTACTTTATTAGCAAAGAAAAAACTTCCTTTTTGACCATAATCAGCAAACAAGTCTTTTTCCCATTCTTCTGCTAGTCCTGTGCATATTAATTTATGAAAACATGCTATAGACATAGCTCACTTTCTCTGTAACTCTTAGTACAGTTTTCTACTGCACAGTTTTAGTTGTTCTGCTCTAAAGTTTTCATTCATGTCAAATAGGATATTATTTTATGATAGGACCTATCTAATTTTTAATATACTTTAAAGTGAGCACAAAAAGTATGGTTATTTCCTTGGAGATACAAGAATGAAGTGTGAATAATACGGATTAGTCCACAGGGGATGAGAAATGTATGCATTTAGAGAACATGTTTAGATTTAGAGAGATTTATTTTTCTTACTGTGTATAATGTTCATACATATATGTTATAAAGTCAGTAGAAAATCCTGTTCTACTTAGCAGCATTCCAGTATCTGTATACTTGAAGACTTGGTGTTCACAGTTTGCTCTGTTTTTTCATGAAGCCACACATTGCCCTTTTTCTTTTTTTTTTTTTTTTTTTTTGCAGGCTCTGATGTCTAAATCAGCAAGTGAATAAGTAAACTTCTGGTTTTTTCATAGCTCCTTTTATTTAGTGGGTGTCCAAAATATTCAGGGGGAAAAAACCCAAACAAAGAAACAAACAAAACCAAAACAAACAAAAACCCGAGCAAAAAAAACCCCAACAAACAAAGAGGTCTGAATTAAACACCAGAAATTTTAGAAAGTATGCAAGTTACTACTTTGAAAGGAGAAGAATAGTATTCAAAGTGAATATGAAACAATGGCTGTGTATGTACAACTATGGGAGGAGATTTCAGATTGTAGAAGTACCACAGGTTTAAAGAGGTACCACACTTTCTTCTCCAAAGAAGGGAATGTAAATAGACTTGTAGAATATATTTAGGAATAATCAAACCTTTGAGCAGATAACATCTTTGGAAAATACTATTTTTTTTTAATTGTAGAAGTTCCAATAAAATTATCAAGTAAACAACAAATTTATAAAAGCTCCTCCCCTCCCCCCCCCCGCCCCCATGAAAAAATCCTTCAATGTCTCAGCAAAGACCATGAAGAAAAGATTTAAGGATCTTAATCTTTTGACAATGAACAAACTTTTCACAGAGATGTGACATCCACAAGTCCAGAACTTACAGAGGAAAAAAAGGGAGGCTGTAAATCTGCTGCAGTGAAAAAGAAGATTTCTGCTAATTCTGGTAGGTCAGACTCTAAATGCCTGTCTTAAAGGCCTGTGTTAATGTAAGAAGTCACAAAAGCCTCGCAATTTTTTTTTTTTTTTGTGGATGGTTCTGGTATTCTTTTTAAAATTAAACATTAAGTAATACTGATTCAGATTAACTTTCCCTCAAAAATAGCTTTAAATCTCTCTTTAAGGTTTTATTTTGTGTTTTCTATTTCAATAGGAAAAGTGCTTTGTGCTTTGTTTTGACAAAGACAAGATGATATATATCACTTAATGCTCTACTTTAGCAGTTATCATGAATTAATGGATTTATATGTAGAATAATAATCCCCTCAGAACACATGGCTTAAATGAATGGAAGATTTCTTCCTAAATTAAGAACTCAATAGGAACTGATTGTTGGTTAAAAAGTAGCTGCTGTGCATTATGAATGGAGACCATTCATGGGCAGCAGGTATGGTTTTATGTTAGGTTATTATGACTTTTGTCATGTAAACTGTATTCTCCCTAAAAATCTACCTCTATAACATTAACTGATAGCAATGCACTAAAAGGTGCAGAAAAGAATATGAAACAAAATCAGAATCAGAACTGCAATGAAGCTTTAGTATATTACTAGATGTCACGAACGCTGCCCTCAAGTATGTGTATGCGTACCCTTCATTTAAACAGTGGTGACAGATTTTCTAATGGAGAGCACAAGTCATACAATTTCAGTATGTGTGGCTTTTCCTTCAGATGGAAGAAATCAGCAAATAAAAGGAACAAACAGTAGTTCCAGAAAAAAAAGAAAATGTGGTATTGCTTTCTCTTGGCTCACAGAAATAGCCCTAAAGACAGGTAGGCAAAATAGAATTAAAATTATGTAGTTCTGCCATACTTATCAGTAGCCTGTCAAGTGCTTTGTAGCTCAGTGTAACTACCACCACACCTGGGGAAGTAACACACTCCAGGAATCAGAGGTACAACTGATGTCTATTGGCTTGGTGTCAAGTATCTTCAGTGAGGTGACCATGGACCTAAGTCTACCACTCTGGTGTCCTGAAGGTGTTGTACAGGGAACATCAATTATCCAGCTCACCTACATTTGCACCACTAGGTTCTACATATCATCAACGGTCATGATGAAGTTCCCAGAAAATGCTGAGATTTATCTCATGCCATGAATGATAGGGTTTCCTGTTTGTTTTAAATTTTGTTTTAAAATGTTGTGTATCTATCTGAATTGCTTAAAGATCTGGTGGAATAAGAATGGCATTTATCAGAAAATCAGTTTATACAGTAACTACTTTTGTTAAACCTGAGAAGTAACTTCTACGGCTTTGCAAACCTATTTGTATAGTGATTGTGCAATTATAAAAATAATTAGACTATAACAATTGCAATGGTTTCTAGTCAAACTGTGATTATAAGATCTGGAAGAGACAAGAAGAGAAGAAATAATATTTGTTCAATATATAAACAGGGAAAACAAAATTGTCTAAAGCAAGTATAAAACATGACGAGGTAACACCATCCAGTGGTCAGCCCCTGTCACTCATACACATAAATTCTTACGGAATTACAGGTAAGACTTCATTTTTTTTGATAGCTTTTTGTTTCTGCAGTCAAAAACATGTGACAACAGGATAAAAAAAATATTTTCCTTTTTCCATTTTTATAAAGCAGGCAGATTTTTAGTTAAGTCACAGGCTGACATCATTATAGCAAAACATGAAAGGGAGCAAGCAGACAGATAGATTAGACTAATGCTTGTAATTACTAGAATGAGCTGTGCTTCAACAGTATATGACCTATTCTATATTTTAGTGTACACTTTTCCTTGAAATGGATTAAGTAAATCTTGTTCAAAGGGAACAGAATATCATTGGGCAGTAAATTCCATTCTGAGTTAAAGCTGTCAGCTTGAATAGTTTTTCTCTTTAAACAGTTGTTGGGAGTTGTTGGGAGTAAGGATGCCGGGGGTGACTGTTTTTTTCCCAAATAGTTAAATAATGGAACTGATCAAATAGCCAGCACTTAAAAGAAAGCTAAGGGCATCATTCCTGCTCTAACTACTCTTTTCTTAATTGTCTAAACACAAAACATGTATAACATATCTCCAGAGAAAATTCTTTCATAGAAGTACAGCATACTGTAGATGTGCAAAGGGAGATGTGTACCTCTAATACTGCCAGGTAGTTTAAATGTACTAGATATTAATTCTCTGTTCTCACAAATGTTAGCAAAAATGTGTCTTTTCCATTTATCACATGGTTTATTCACAGTCATCAGGTACTGTATTATCTGACAGTAGAAATGTTGGTGCTGTATAAGATTTTGTAAGTGTTTTTTGTTTTCCTTTCACAATATAAAAATCATCTATAGTCCATTCTAAATATATCAGTTGTTGTTTAGGACGTCTAAGCTTTATTCTAAATATTTTCCAACAAATCTTCTTTAAGCACTATTAGAATATATTAGCCTGGTTTTGCACTTACTTTGCAGGGTCATCAGAAAGTGTGTTCATAATTTTAACACCTTGAAGTTCAGATCTATACTGTCTGTGCACAAGTGGAAATGGATTTGATTTTACTACACGCCAGGCTACCAACACAATTGCCTCTTTTCAATTTGTCACACATTTTCTTTTCCTATATCTCAGTGAATTTGAGTCTCAATTTTTTAACCCAATGCCATAGACTACTAGTCTGGGAAAATAACCCAGAATAAAATAGATGAATAATTGTTAAAATCACAGAAGGCTATGGTAATATCCACGTCTCCCACTAAGGGTTCCATATGCTTTTTGTGATTTAACCCCAGCTGGTAAGAGCTGTGCAGTGGCTAGCCCACTGCCCCCTCACCCAGAGGGATGGGGAGGAGAAATCAAAAGAAATGTAAAATTCTAAGGGCTGAGATAAGAACAATTTAATAATTGAAATAAAATAAAAATTAAAGGGCAATAATAGTAATAATAATAATAATAATAATAACAACAACAAAAGTTATAATGAAAAGGAGGGAGTGGGGGAATGATATTCAATGGGAAGAGAGGAAAGAAAACAAGTGATACATGGTACAGCTGCTCACCCCCCGTTGACCAATGGCCAGCCAATGCCTGAGAAACGATCAGTTGGCCTCGGCCAACACTCCCACACTCCCCACCCCTACCCCGCAAGTTTATATGCCAAGCATGATGTCTCATGGTATGGAATACCTCTTAGTTCAGGTCATCCCCTCCCAGTTTCTTGTGCCCCTCCAGTTCTCTTTCCAGCAGGGCCTGAGAAACTAAAAACTTGACTTAATATAAACATCACCCAGCAGCAACTAAAGATATCAGTGTGCTATCAGCATTGTACTCACACCAAAGCCAAAACACAGCACTGCACCAGCTACTAAGAAGATTAACTCTGCCAGCCGAAACCAGGACATTATCCACCCCTTATTCCATACCATTTACATCATGATACATTTTCCAATATATAATCACCTCTTCTGTGCTTTAACATAAAGATACAGATATCGTTCCTTTAGTCTATGGCCCATTCATCCGAAGTCTGTGGAGTTCATTTAGTCCATGATGTCGGGCTCCATCTGTTGCACCAGTTTCTCTAGGCAGGGAAGAAAGTACAAGGTGTTGGATCGTTGCATGTTGAAGCCGGTTCTGATTCTATTACAGCTGCATTGATCTGATTTCACCAAAGTCATTCTTCATTAGTACGACAGTTGAAAAGGAATCAGGTTCAGATCTTCAAGTCCAAAGTGGGCGCCACAAGATGCCCAGTCCTAATAGGCATATAGAAGTGATAATACACAGTATTATGTAACAATTAACATTACACAACTAAATTCATCAGCTATTTTCACCCAAAATCAAATCCCCTTGAGGCACACATCAAACTTCCCCACCCTCCTGCATTACTCACCAAGTGCTCATAGGCCCTTGAGCAAAACCAATCCCACAAATGGGTTTGCCTTTCCTTGAGGCAGGAATGACCCAGACTGTTTTCCCAAGCATATTTTTAAGGTGCACTACAGGAACTTTAACCCTTCCTACAGTATGAAAGAGCTTTGATTGGACAGGACCAGCCAGCTGGCAGATCCTATGGTATTAACTAACCAGGTAGCCTTGCTAAATGCGTATCCCAATGTTTGGAAGTTCCACCACCCATTGCTTTCAGTGTAGCCTTTAACAGTCTGTTACATTGTTCAGTTTTCCCAGAGGCTGGTGCATGGTAAGGAATGTGATGTACCCACTCAATGACATGCTCTTTGGCCCAAGGGTCTATGATTGTTTTGGAAATGAGTTCTGTTGTTTGAGTCAATAATTTCTGGGGTCACAGGACCTGTCTTTCAAGCCCCAGGACAGTGTTCTGGGCAGTGGCATGGCACACAGGATGTTTCCAGCCATCTGGTGGTTGCTTCCACCATTGTAAGCACATGGCACTTGCTTTGGTGAGTCTGTGGGACTGTGATATAGTCAGTCTCACAAGCCTCCCATATTTCTATTTCATCAATCATCCTCCATTCCAAAGAGGCTTTAACCATTTGGCTTGCTTAATTGCAGTGCATGCTTCACATTCATGGATCATCTGTGCAACAGTGCCCATGGTTAAGTCCCCCTTGAACTTGGGCCCATCTGTATGTTGCATCTCTTCCCTGATGGCCTGAAGTGTCATAGGCCTACTAAGCTTGAAATAAATCATCGTTATGTAGCCAATCCAAATCTACCTGAGCCACTTAAATCTTGGCTGCTTGATCTACCTGCTTCTTGTTTAGATGTTCTTCAGCGACCCAACTCTTGGGTACATAAGCATCTACATGACATACTTTACTACCAGGTTCTCCACCCAGGCAGCAATATCTTCCCATAATGCAGCAGCCCAGATAGGCTTACCTCTGTGTTGCCAATTATTCTGCTTCCACTGCCATAACCACCCCCACAGGGCATTTGCCACCATCCATGACTCAGTATAGAGGTAAAGTATCGATCTCCTTTCTTGTTCAGCAATGTCTAAAGCCAGCTGGATAATTTTCACCTCTGCAAACTGACTCGACTTACCTTCTCCTTCAGTAGTTTCTGCAGCTTGTTGTAGAAGACTCCATACAGATGCTTTCCACGTCCGATGCTTTCCTACAATACCACAGGAGCTATTAGTAAACAAGCATATTGCTTTTTACGTTCTGGCAGTTCATCATACAGTGGGGTTTCTTCAGCACATGTCACCTCTTCCTCTGATGACATCCCAAAATCTTTACCTTCTGGTCAAACCATAATAATTTCCAAAATTCCTGGGCAATTGGGATTTCCTATTTAAGCTTGTTGTGTAATCAGTGCAACCCACTTACTCCATGTAGTATCAGTTGCATGATGTGTAGAGGAAACCCTCCCTTTAAACATCCAGACCAGCACCAGTAACCAGGGTGCTAGAAGGAGCCCCACTTCCGTACCAACCACTTCCAAGTGGCTTGAACTCCTTCATAATCTGCCAATATCTCTTTTTCAGTTGGAGCATAGAGGGTCTTAGATCCTCTATATCCCCATCTCCAAAAGCCCAATGGTCGACCTCAAGTCTTACCTGGTGCCTTCTGCCAAAGCTCCAGGCAGGGCCATTATCCCCGGCTGCAGTGCAGAGCACATTCTTTATATCTTGCCCAGTCTTAACTGGTCCAAGGCCCTCTGCTTGAACTATCTTCTGCTTAATTTGTTCAAAGGCTTGTCATTGCTCAGGGCCATATTTAAAACCATTCTTTTTCGGGGGTCACATGATAAAAAGGATTTACAATCATCCTGTAGTTTGGAACGTGCAGTCTCCAAAAGCCCACAACACCTAAGAAAGCCTGATTTTCTTTCTTATTAGTTGGTGGAGTCATAGCTGCTATTTTGTTGATCGTATCCATTGGGATCTCATTATGTCCATTTTGCCATTTTATTCCCAAAAACTGGCTCTTCTGTGCCGGTCCCTTGACTTTACTTGGTTTTATGGGAAAACAACAAAACTGTCTTTCAGAAGGATTTGGCTAATTTTCTCCTCTTTCTCAAAAACTTCTTCTGCTGTATTGCCCCATACCATATTGTCATCAATGTATTGCAGATGTTCTGGGGCTCCACCCTGTTCCAGCACAGCCTGGATCAGTCCATGGCAGGTGGTAGGGCTGTGTTTCCATCCCTGAGGCAGTTGATTCCAGGTGTATTGGACACCCCTCTAAGTAAAGGCAAATTGTGACCTGCACTCTACAGCCAAAGGTATTGAGAAAAATGTCTTTGCGATATCAGAGGTGGCATATCACTTATCTGTCTTTGATACCAGTTCATATTGAAGTTCTAGCATGTCTGGTATGGCAGCACTCAATGGCAGAGTGACTTCATCCAGGTCACGATAGCCCACTGTTAGTTTCCATTCTCTATGAGACCTTTGCACTGGCCATACAAGGCTAATAAAGGGTGAAAGGGTTCTGCTGATCACTGCTTGGTTCTCCAGTCAGCAAATCAGCTTATGGATGGAAATCAGGGAGTCTCAGTTGGTATAGTATTGCCACCGGTGCACTGTCGTAGTAGCAGTCAGCACCTGCTGTTCTTCAACTTTCAGTAACCCCACCACTGAGGGGTCTTCTGAAAGGCCAGGCAAAGTAGACAGCTGTTCAGTTTCCTCTGATTCCAAGGCAGCTATACCAAAATCCCACCTACACCCTTTTGGATCCTTGAAATACCCTCTTCTGAGTTACTCTGTGCCGAGGATGCATGCAGCCTCTGGGCGAGTCACAATGTGATGTTTTATTCACTCAGTCCCAGTCAGGTTTATTCCAGCCTCCAGTACAGTTAGCTGTTGGGATCCCCCTGTCACTCCAGAAATACTGAGTTCTGCCCCTTCATAGCTTGATGGCATTAGAGTACACTATGCACCAGTATCTACTAAAGCTTTATATTCCTGTGGGTCTGGTGTGCCAGGCCATCGGATCCACACAGCCCAGCAAACTTAGTTAGCCCTGTCCTCCACCTGGCTAGAGGCAGGATCCTTCTAAACCTGGTCATAGGATTCTCCACTAGGACAGCAAGTGGTTTGAAGTAGAAGTACTGTGGAGTGGTTCTTCTAACATGTCTTGTCTGAATGGATTAGAATCCCTTTTCACAGGATCAAAAGTAAAGTTATCCCTATCACTCTGTCTGGAAACTGCCCTCTGGACACTGGAGCAGCAACCTTCGTGGAAGACTCCTTTTTCGTGATTGGTTTTCCTTGTAATTCATGCACTCATGCCTCCAGGACTGAGTTGGGTTTTTCATCCCACCTCCTCATGTCCTTTCCATGGTCCTGCAAGTAAAACCACAGGGTACCCCGTAGCGTGTATCTCCTGTATTCTGCCTCCCAAGCAGAAGGGTATCTACAGTTGATAGCTGAGGTGCAGGTCCATATAGGGGGAGATTAGGATATATCTTTGTAAGGTCACTGGACTAGCCTCTTCACAGCTGAGATGATGGAGGTAGAGACACTATCTTCATAGTTCTAGAGATGGCGAACCACTTCATCCACTGTCAGTGCTGTGTTGTCTTTCCAAACATTATTGCCAATGAGTTGGCATATGATGATGGCGCACTCCGTACAAATTTCTGCCACATCGGTCATGCACATAGAACTTCATCAGGATCTGTGGTGACTGTGGATCATCCTGTTCATAATAAATCATCTCTTTCATGGCTAATTCCCTCAAGTATTGGATACCTTTCTCTGTTGCAGTCCACTTGCTTGGTCGACATGTGATATCCTCCTTGTAGCAATACCTCTCCTTAACACTTGACAGGAATTTCTTCCAGAGGCTGAGGGCTCACATTCCTTTCCAATTGCCTTGTCAATTCCCCTTTCTTTAGAAAGTGATCCCAGCTGCTTGGCTTCCCTACCCTCCAATTGTATACTATTAGTCTCATTATCCCAGCATCAAAGCAACGAGGTGATAATGTGTTCACCTGATTGACAGGCATAATCTTTCCATATATCCTGCAGTTAATTCAGAGATAGGGATCAAGAGGTTTCTTCTTGTTCATCTTCTTCATGTTGTTCCTGTAATGGGCCTGCTTCATCATCCCCATTTACCAAATGAGCTGCTCTCTGTTTCCACTTCATCTTATGTATAGGGGCCACTGACACTGACACAGGCTGGTCTTCTGCATCACTTGTTGTGGGGTTGAGGCAGCTGCAGTGCCAGCTACAGAGGCTGGAGTAGCTGCAGTGCCTTCCAGGGGGTCTGGAGTGGCCACAGGGGCTGCAATAGCTGTTGTTTCTTCCACAGAGGCTAGAGTGGTTACAGCCAGTCACGTAAATCTCCACCAGATCCAGGTGGTGAAAACCACATTCATTATTCCTAGGACTAGGGTCAGGACTTGTGCTTCCAAAGGGCCAAAGATATCCAGAATTTCCAAAACCACTAAATGTTTCAATTATCCCTGAGGATAAGGGAGAGGCAGGGACCCCACCCATAAGCTGACTCTCTAGGAAAACCAAGCCAAAGGTGCAGTTGTGGCATTCCCCCCCCAGGAGCCACCCGACACACAAGGACAACACCACCAAGTACACAGACCAGACTAGTTTCATAACCAGTGAGTCCATTATATCATTAACCAGTTCTATATAGTACAACACTATGATAACTTTAGCCCAGGTCCCATGGAGAACAAACAGCACAACAGGGAACACACACTGTAAGTAAATAATGCAACCCTGAGACCATGGGTAGCAACTTCAAGAGCAGAGAACTCAGCATTGGGGCCAATAATCCAACACAATGAATACCAACAACGGTTTTGTTCTAACATGGTCTGACTAGACCTGTCATTATCTCACCCGTTCATGCCCCACATCGGACCCCAAAAAGGACTGGCATGGTTTAAACCCAGCTGGAAATTAAGTGCCATGCAACCGCTCACTCACTCCCCCCTTACCCAGAGGGATGAGAAGGAGTCAGAATAGAATGTAAAACTCAAGGGCTAAGATAACAACAATTTAATAATTGAAATAAAATAAAAATGAAAGAGCAATACTAATAATACTAATAATAACAGTTATAACGAAAAGGAGGGAGAGGGGGTGTGAAATCCAAAGGGATGGAAGGAAAGAAAACAAGTAACGCACAATACAACTGTGCTGACTGATGCCTGAGCAATGACCAGCCAGCCCCGGCCAACCCCTGCCCCCAGTTTATATACCAAGCATGACATCTGTCCCGTGAAAGGGTGGAGGGAAGATTTTCCTGACCCCTAGTGCTGGATTTTTCGATCAGTGGCCCAGAAAAGCCATCACCCTTGTGCCTGACCATTCTGTCAGTATCCTGTTGTAGGGACCATTCACTGAACAGACCTGCTGGATCGGAGGGCGATTCAACTGACTTGTTCAGGGAAACGTGCCCACAGCACTGGGGGGACTCCTCAGCAGGTCCGCCCACTATTCAAATATGTTACCTGCTGCTGGTGATTACTAACACCCACAAAAGAATAAAACTAACTTTACAGAATAAAAAAAAAATATTAAAAGAAAATGGTGACAGAAAGAGTTTGAAGATTGCAGGTGATAAATACACTGATTGCAAGCAAGCTTTAAAAAATATATCTAATAGTAGCTAGCATAAATTAGTCATAGAAAAAAGTTCTTACCCCGTAGGCATCCCTGTGGGGGAGAAGACAGGTTCAGCCCATCTACTGATGCCAGAAGTTACCATGGAGTCTCCCTTAAATTCTCCCCTCAGCTGTCCACTTCTACTTCATAGCACATTGCATATTCATTCATCGTATATAGTACTGGTTACAAGTTTCTCGCTTCTAATGCAAATGAGTAGGCACCCTCAGACAGCGCTGCTGAAGCTCTCTACTAACTGGGCATGCTCTCCAGGTGTGGGTTTGCTCTCTGTCAGGGGGGCTACGTGAGCTGGCGGTCACAATCTCCCACTACCAGAGTTATCTTTGTCCTGTTTTCAACTACATTTCTGTTGATGTCAGTGGATTGCAACACCTTGTCATCCAGTTTCCTCTTATAGCCAGAACTTTCATCTTTTGAAGGCCTCTTTCTGTGTAACTTAGACAATGGTTTTCTTATCTGTTCTTTGCTTCTCACCCTCGCCAAGGCTGACTCCTGTGATTAGAAACCCTTCCATTCACGACAACCTAGAAAGCGGGTGAGCTTGACCTAACTTTGTGCGCACTAAATCAGAGCGTGGTAATCTGGGAGTTCAGAGAACAATTCCCTGCCTTTGGACTTATTTCAGCCCAAGTCCAGTCCATTTCCTTCACATTTAGGTGGTGCTTGAGCGACTCCAGCCATACGTGTTGCTGTTACTGACTGGTATCATGTGCCCAGTGAGGTGCGGTGGTACCTTGGAGGCAGGTAACTTTGGGAGGGAGCCGTGCGTTAGTATTACAATGACATTACTTCATCTGAGGAAAGTCATTTCACCACAGTGGCTGGGTCAGCTGTGGACATCTCATAGATCCTTCATGTGACAACTGTTACACGGCTTACCAGCTGTGTGCTGCCATCGAATTCCCACTCCTGCAGGGAGCACAGCAGAGCCTGATCGCGGGGTCTCCACTCCGCTCCAGCCGCCGTCACTCCCATCAGGGTGCTGAGCTGGCAGTGTGATGCCTGGGGAGCTGTGGTGGTGTAGATTCCCTGCGTGCCAACCGTTCTGAAAGCAACAGCTGTATTTGACACTGTCAGGCTTTCTGTAATACTGTGCTTCTGTTAGGTGCCAGTTTTCTCTACTTCCTACCCTCCACCCCCCCACACCCCCCAACCACCCCTGACAATTTTTCAACAACATTCCATGGTACGGAATACCTCTTTGGCTGGTTCATGTCAGCTGTCCTGGCTGTGTCCCCTCCCAATTTCCCATGCCCCTCCAGCCCTCTCGCTGGCAGGGCCGAAGCAACTGAAAAGTTCTTGATTTAGTATAAAGATCACCCAGCAGCAACTATAAATCTCAGTGTATTATCAGCATTGCTCTCACAGCGCTGCACCAGCTACTAAGAAGAAAATTAACTCTGTTCCAGTTGAAACCAGGACAATGCTTATGCTCAGTAAGCTCACCTACTTCACCTGGCCGAATTCAGTGTTACTCTCCTGTTCCCAACTTCCTAAATTTTTTGTTTCTATATTGGAGAGTGGGAAGGAAAGAAATACCACTTCTATTAAGCTTTTTTTCAGTTTCTCATGGTCAGAAGTCATCTGAAAGAAGATACCTTTACTTATAATCTTTTCTTCTTTGGTGTATAAAAAATATTTTTTTTTCCCCATTTACCCTACTTTTCTTCTTGCTTTTAATATAATCATATTTGACAGCTCTGTGGTTCACAGATATTGTCACAGACAATATTTGTTTGTTAACAAACAATATTTAAAGCACTACCTGTCCCCAGACAAAAAAAAATAAAAAAATTGCACCTAGATTCTGATCCTCAGACACAACAGTCAGACACATATTTAATTAGCAAACATTAAGTTTGTCTTCATAACATGCTCTGCCTTACTGAAGATGACAAATGACTCAGCTTTTTACTTACTCAGCATGAATGTATAGATTGCATTAAAAAAAATGAAAACTAATTATAATCTATAATTATATATATAATACAATATAGATTAATTAATAATCTATCAATTGCATAAGTAATTTTGGAAGAGCAAGAATTTTCATGTTTTAGCCAGCTTAATAGGAAGCAGCAATTATTACAATGTGTATGCCTCTATCTGTTGATTATCTAGCCTTATGGACTTATGACCAAGATCTCTTTTCTAATGTATTATTTATATTCATGTCTTTATGCTATCTCCCAGCAGAGGTGCAAAACTGCAGAAAAACACATTAATAAAAATTAAATTAATTACACTTACCCATTCTTGTCATCTTGAAAGATATCATTTAAAGTTTAACTATCAGAAATGTACACCCCCCTATACTTGTATATTTCATCCAGTCCTTCATTTTCTCCCACGGATATGTCCTACTTACTGTGAAATGCATCTGTAAAGTATCAGGGCTAACACCAACCTTTAAGAAACCACTTTCTTGATTATATATTCCAAAGCTATAATTATATTTTATGTGCTGTTCACAACAAATATTATTCTTAGATTGTGCATTTATCTTTTGGTGAATACTTAGAAAAAGTGTTAACTAATTTCCTCAATACCAGAGTAAATAAATCTAAAAACTTTGTTCCCTACAGATTTATCTTTTTAAAATGTGAACGGTTTTTATTTTAATATTGGTGTAGGGGTCATCAATTTTACATTCCCTTTCAGGCCTATACACATTTTTTTAGCTTTCTTTCATCCAGTAATTTTTTAAAGCTATTTACATTCTGTGTCCTTACACTATACATGCCACACATATCTCTCCGTTGTTTTTTTTTCTTTTTTAGTCTAGTTCAGCAATATTTTTTTCTAGTTGAATTCCTCATGATGCACACATTTGCTGTGCTTTATCTGTGATGTACATATGTGTATTTTATTTTGTAAGTCATCATATCTCTTCTTTCCTATACCTGATCTCACTACATTGCATGATCTTTTCTCAATAATCCCTTAATTTTCTACAATTTTAACTTTTTGATACCAGTCACCAGATCATACTTTTTTTCTACTATTAACTCTTACATTAACCATGAAAGTCATTAGCATATTCCTGCAGTTGTTTTGGTGTTCTCATTATTTTTACTTCACCATGAATAAATTCTCCTGATCAGTCATGGATTGTTATTCATTCTCCAAGACTCCAGGTCAGGGGTCCTCAAACTACGGCCCGCAGGCTGGATACGCCCCACCAGGGTCCTCAATCTGGCCCCCGGTATTTACAGACCCCCCCCACCCCCCACCCCGCTGGAGGCTGAGGGGGGAAAACCAAGCAGCCACAGATGACTGCCTGCCACTGCATCCGCGCACTGGCCCCCTGTTTAAAAAGTTTGAGGACCCCTGCTCCAGGTGTTACGGAGACATTTGAAAAAGGAAAATTGTATAATCTTGGGTTTTAAGCAAACATTTTCTTTACTGGTAGGACATATTCCAAATAACTGAACTGTCAGACCTGCACAATAACTGTCACAGAAGCAGCTAACATTTTTTTGTAGCATGCTCTGGGGAATTAAATTTTATTTGGTCTTTCTTAGATATTTATCCTTCAAACTCTGAGTACACTGTTATGAGTACACAGTACTGTTTAAAGCAGAGGAATGCTTTTAAGATAATTTAAAAACTTAATTAATGTTTCCTTCTTGAATATCTGAAGAATATAAACACCAAAGATACAGAAGAATCAATTAGTACGTTGCCTGGGGTAGGTAGAGGAGTAATGAGATGAAATTAGGAAAGGAATGTTTAAGTTAAATAACAAGAAAATCTTTCTGACACTGAGAACCAATAGCCTGTGACATTCTTTCTTAGAGGAAAAAAAGGTTAAGGAATTCTTTCTTGAGACAATTAATGTGGGCACAGCATGAAGAAATGTTGTACAGTAGAGGCAATGTCTTACTGGAAGAAAAAAAAATGAGATAAACACTTTCCATCTTCATTTTTAGCTGTGCTTTTTCAGTTTTAGCATTGAATGTCAAGATTTTTTTGAGGAAAGCAACCTTCCTTAGAGCTGAAATGACATGAAGGAGTCATTCATGGGTCTCTAGTCATCAGATACTGTGATTAAATCACTAAGCTCCATAACATTTAAGAGTCTTTAGCTCCTCTAGTCAGTCATTACATGACGCGTAAAGACCAAATACATCATTAATACTTAAATAGCTATCAGTGTTTTAAATTTCATACTGCAAAATTCAAAATGTCACTCATTCATAATTCAAAAGATGTTTAAGGACATAAATTAATGGTTTGCAGTAGCCCTCTAATTCATAAACTGCAGTCCCACTTAGGATTAAAGGCCAATGTAATTCAAATGAGATTATGAGCATTGTAACAATTGCATCTGAAAACATGAGAAGGGTAAAAGCCTTTCAGCTTGATTCTGAGGGGGAAAAAAACCCTGTTTACATGAGTATGTAATAATTTTGTAAGATACTATGGATCACAGTTAATAGGGCAGCAAGAGGATAAATTTGTCCTTGAGGGTGGAATATAGATTTGCATTTAGGGTATGTTTAGTGGCTGTCTGACAAAGCTTAATTCCATTTAGTCAGCTTTGACGAATTCCTATGGAAAAAAAAAAAAAAAAAAAAGGTTTGTATTCCAGGTCTAATCTATAAACCTTACTGTAGTTAAATATCCTTCTCAACATGGGTCCTGCACTATTCTATTGACAATGCAGATGGGTTTCGTAAAATGATTAAAGGATACCTAGGGTGTTCAGTTCTCACTACTCATTTTGTGTCTTTGCAAAGCTACAAGGTATGTTGAACAAAAGGAAAAAGAAGCAGTCTCAAGAATCAAATGCTTGTAAAAAACCACAATTATCAGAGGATATGTCTAAAAGAGAAATAATGTCATTATTTCTGACGTAAAGAGTATTACACAACTGAACCAGATCAGTGAAATACTGTGAATCAGTGAATTAAGTATTATACTACGTTTAGAGGCAAAGAACACTTTGTTCAGTATATTACTGCTATAACAGATATTAAAAAAAAAAAATACTACCTACTCACTTACAATAATTACCTGTAATCCAGAACTCACAGTATAAAAGGGAAAAAAGGAAAAATGAAAAAGATTCACTCATTTTATAAACAGTGTTAAAAGTATCACTCAAGATAAGAAAGCACAGGATATTGGACTCAAAATCAAAATATTTTTATTTATCACACTTTTTTTTGCATTATAGAACATATGAAATGGAGCATTTATTTGAAAACATAAGATATTTAATATTATTTTTATTAGGAATTTTGTTCAACTTATCTTTTCATGTGAATACGAATATACAGTAATTGTCCTAAAATCAGTAGTTTCATAATGTTACAAGACTGTTCTGACTATTACATTCTCAGGTCACTTTGAATTTGTGTATGTACATGGGCAAGACCTGGCAGCCTCAGGCACGGATAAATTAATCCTTTGGAATGAGTGCTTCCTCTGTATGACACACTGTGTCACCTGAGACTCTCTGCATAGCTGCCCAGAAAACAGTCATTTTGCACAAGGCTTCTGGAGGAATTGTAGCCATTTGCATGAAAGCAGTGTCCGTAAGGTCATATGGACACTTCCATTTCCTGACTGAAGTCTATTTGCGAAGTACTTCTCTCTCAGCTCAGAAAAACTCTTAGAAGTCTTTTCCTCCGTTATTTTGTTCATATATTTTAATAATATAGGATTATAGCCACTGAAAATAGTACCAATCTGAAGACATGTTCAACTACATGCTAAAATTTTAGATCGTGAGGTTTTAAGTCAATTTTATTCTTATTAGAGATGTTAAGGTTTAAATTAATGTATGTTTCCTGTGCCAGAAATTATGATGTTATTGATCTCTGATTTCTATCTCAGCCTATAACTTTGTCTGATTCAGTTATGACATCTCTCTACTCATTTCTACCAAGCTGATACTCTAATCTTATGCTATTAATACTAAGGCTGCATCTAGGGAAAAAACCAAACCAAACCAAACCAAACCACCCAACAAACGTTATTTGGTCTGGCTGAGATGGAGTTAGTTTTCTCCATAGCAGCCCTCATTATGCTGCGTTTTGTGTTGTAGCTTGATAACACACCAGTGTTTTGGCTGCTACTGAGCAGCACTCGCACAGCTTTGGGACTGTCTCTCCAACATTCCCCATGACTCACCAGTAGGCTGGGTGTAAGCAAGACCTATGGAGGGCATGTAGCCAGGGCAGCTGACCCAAACTGACCAACAGAATATTCCACACCATATGACATCTGCCCAGCAATAAAAGCTAAGAGAAAGGAGGAGGAAAGGAGGGCAGTTATTTTTACAATGCTTGTCTTCTGGAGCAACTGCTACATGTACGGAAGCCCTGCTTCCCATAAAGTGACTGTACAACACCTGCTGAAGGCAAGTAGGGAATAAATCTTGTGTTTTCCTTTGCTTATGTGCGTGGCCTTTGCTTTTGTTTTTTGCTGCCTTTATCTTGACCCATGAGGTTTTCCATCTTATTTTCTCCCCTTCCCGTCCTGCTGGGGAATGATAGAGCAGCTTGGTGGGCACCTGGTGTCCAGCCAACATCAAACCGCCACAGTCTTTTTTGGTACCTAATGTGGGGCATGAGGCAATCACATTTTTGTATTAAGCAGGCTGTAATTATAGTAGTTATTAATTATAGTAGTTATTAAATGGCAAGCTTCTCTGCCAGTCGCAGAGTTTGCCAGCTGCATTGCTTATCTCTTTATTTTGCTGAGCTTGGGAACACACCAGTACAAGCAACAGCTATGTGCTTTGCCTGGCGTTGATGGTTTACTGTGCTGGGGAAGATTTCTTGTGGAGAGGACAAAGGAACACATGTCCCTCTTCCTAGCTGGGATTGAAATGGGTGGTTTTATTATGCAGGCTCACAAGGTCCTTGTTCACCCTTGCATGAGCTGTTTAATGCTACTAATTAACACAGCATATTCTGGGTTTTCTGGAATCTGGTGTCATCCTGGTGTAAGATGAGGACAACTTTTGGGTGAGGCAATACTGAAATGAGCCCTGAGGCAGGTGGTGTCTGGGTCACAGGGTGTGTGGAAGGATCTCTTTACACCTGAACAGACAAGCAACCCTGGCACACAGACGTGCCACCTGATCAAAGGGTGCCTCGCCTGCCCCCGTGAAACCTGCAGCTTCTAGCACTGTACTGGCCTGTGCTTATGGAGGCACAGGTCAGTAATATCAGAGGACTGTGGTTAAGGCAGGGACCCAAGCCACCTCTGAGAATACACTGGCTGAGACCACAGTGCAAACTACATATGAGGGCATGGCAGAAGAGACAGGGAATCAAACTGCATCTGAGGACAGCATGGCTGAGATAGGGACCCAAAGAAGAACAACAACCAAGAAGACCCAGTCTTAGTCTTTTATATTGCAATGTCATGCAATGGCATATATTATCAAAGTATAAGTAATTGTTACGTTTTTGGAAATTTGGAAATGCCTCGTTACCTAAAACATTATGTTAGGCAGATTAACAGTCATATGTCTGAAATATACAAGAAAAGATTAATAATTTGTATTACCTATATTATATTACACTAACTTTCAAATTACTCACAGTGATGGCCGTCATACAATAGCATGAATTTCTAAATACTACCAGAGGCTTGTTACAGAAGCTGACAATGTTGTAAGAGGACCATCAGGTATGCTTTCCTTACTGACATTTATAGATTGGTTGAACATCGGTAATTCCTGGGGCAAAAGAGGGAAAAGCCTTGACAAAAATTCTAAATGTTTTTATTATTCTGGTCTGTTCTGTTTGTGTGTACCTTTAGCTGCTGAAGTCAAAAACATGGTTGGTCCAAGGAGCATGAAGGACAGATCTTTGTGACATTTTTTCTTTGAATTCATTAAATTAATAACTGTCCTTCTCCCCTGTGAAACAGTCAGTGTCCTTGTCACAATGCACTCATATCTCTCAGATATTTTTTGGAACATTGCCACTTTGCTTAAGAAGAGTAATAAATACTGAGCAATAAGTAGCACTTCTAATATGCTTTCTCATTTACAGGTTGTTTTTTCCCCAAATCTCTTCACTTTCTAGAAAGGAGTCAAGAGTTTCTACTGTAGTAAGCAAACCACCAGCTGTATCCTTTTTATCTGTTTTGATTGATGGCAACACATTCATCCCTTTCCTGTCTGCTAGGAATCTTCTTTTTTGTATTTGACTTGAGCTGTCCTCTGAGAGCCACTTTTGCAATATTTTGAAAGTTTCATTTGTTATTTCTTGGATGCTGTGCTGCTGAGGCTAATACTGTCTCTGGAAGACCTTGAAATGTTAATTCTAGCTTTGGTTGCATCAACATATTCTTGCTTGCTGAGATCTCTTGTTTCCTGAGCTGACAGAAGGCTGTTTGCATAATATACAGGTTGCTGAAAACTCAGCAACCTCAATGTCATGTTATTGTAAATCTAGTCATTAGTTGGGTTCCCATTTTGAGTCAGAACCTTGGCTACAGTTGCAATGCTCTTTACTCAGTGTTCATAGCTCCTTAGTTACCCCCTAAACTTTAGAAGGTCGTATCGACAAACCACATAGCCCCATTTATGAAAAGAACTGCCAGTAAGGTACAAGGTAAGCAGCCATAAAAATAAAGCAACAAAATGTGTGAGTTGAAACAAAACACTGAAGTGGCACTGTGAGGTTTCTTGGAGTACAATTAGCAATATCTTTGTATGTTGATGTGACAATATGACAAAAGCAATAAAAGACTTGTGAAGTATTAAGATGCGTTTGATCTTTGTGTCATTTTATCCCCAATATAATTTAATATAGAACAGATTTTTTTCTATAGAATGTTGTCTCACTGCTTATGGTGACCATCACCATGGGAAATGTTTTTATATACTTTGGAAAACAGAATCAACAATTGTACATGAAAGCTGTACACAGATGTTAAACAGGTGGTTATGTGACCCCATGTTTGAAAAACTTTTCCCTTTTTGGTTCTGTTTGAATGTGTGAAAGAAGACTTAAATGAATAAATTGTTGGAACTACTGGCATGCAAAAAATGTGATACTTTTTTCCCAGAATTTTGCATTTTGAGTTTGGGATTCTTTTTCATGCTGAAAATAATAATTCCAGTCATTAAGTTTAAATATGTATTCTATTTTGCATACACTATATTTTAGCAAGAATGAAAATGAAAGCCTGGTATTGATTTTATCTATTTATTTATTTTTAAATAAGCCAATTCAGTCTGAAAGTACTTAAAAGCTTTAGTTTCCTTTAATTAAAAAAAAAAAATGTTCAGGTGACAAGTTCCCATTCAAAGTTTCCTTTCAACAAGCTGACTTCTAATAAAACCACAACGTGAATCCTGACCAGCTATGTTAATCATCATGTTAATTAATGCATTTCTTATGGAAATAAAGCTCTTGGCAGAGGGAGACTAACAGAAGTGCCAGTGTCATTTTTTATCCTACTTCTGAAAATTCCAGGTAGACTCCATCGTTCACCCTCTGCACATTTTTCAGGATGTTGGAACATGAACAGGTTAACGCAAGAATGATAGATCCATGGGCACCTTAGAGGTTCTGCAATAGGTCTTGTTTTGCACCAGGAGGTGCTGGTTCATTACAATCCCAGGAACAAAGGCACTTGGACTCTGTAAAGCACCATTTGAAATGCTAGAGCTAAGACTATAAACAGAGCACAGATAATCTTAGGTGTCTTCTGGAGGATGTGTGGGTCAGAGACTGATTGAACTACAGTGATTCCAATTTGCAGTCACACGCTCAGCTGCAGTCTCTAACTCCAAGTCTGGTAAATTTGATGAGACACCTATTTTAATTAACCATATATTTTTCTCACTGCAGGTTGCTTGCATCTGTAGTGTGTCATGATTTCCAGCATAGTACTAGCATCTAAATACAGTCTGTAAGTCGTACTACAGAAACAGTAATGTTGGAGAACAGAATTATGTCCAAATACTAAAAAACACTTACCAAAGTTCAAAAATCCTTAAGAAGAGGGGAAGGAGAAGAAATTCAACTTTAATTACATTGGACTGTTCACCTCAACTTTGAAAAAAAATCCCATTTTAACAGGTTACTCTGAAACCTCTGAAAAGAATACTGTTAAATGTTTTGTGTTTCATTTCTCCATTTAAATATTCAGACTATGCTACTTTACCTTACCTAACTATGAAACTATTGTAATGATTAAAGAGGCCATTTTGTCCAAGTAAATCAAAGTACTTGAGAAATACAAAATAGCATTAATGCAAGTCTTTTCTCACGAATGTGTATAGTACCATTAGAAGAATGTAGATCCTTTGTTTTAAAACTTCAAGGAAGTATTTGTGCAACACAAATTTCCTACTCAAATGGAACATTTAGTCATTTACATAATGCAAAGCCAGTCCCTCTGTTACATGAAAGTTTTTCCAAGAAGAACAAAAGCTCATTTCTAAGGTAAATTTTAAAAGGCCAGCAGTAAAATCTCTGATTTCTGGCCAACATTTAGTGACTAAATACCTGCTACCTGGAACATGCATCCATATAGGAAGCCTTAAATATTTATTAGGGACTGGAAGGAAAGAGCCATTTTGAGCTGACTGCAGCAGCCTGCTAAGCTGGATGTATAGCTAGTGAACTTATAAATAAAATACTCAGGAAATAGAAGCAGTTAATGAACATTCTGTATAGGCTAACATACATAGCTGCCTTCATTTCTCACAGAAGTTCTAAATAGCTATACATGTCTTCCAATGTGATGAACAGCTCATTTCTGTTATAAATTAGTAGGTGAAAACAAACTTTAAAGGGAGTAATTTTCTATGTGCTTTCTTTCAAAAATGAACTTAAAATTAAGGCTAACTTAATCAAGTCTAGTAAAGCATGAGAATTGTTCAATACTTTCTAAATGCAAAACATTTAATTTTGAAAATGTATTTTTCCCTATAACATTCTAAGCAAAAGAGACACAAGATAGAGCTCTAGCCAGCTGATGGTTCTTCAAGTAGTTTTTCACAGAGTTCTTAAAATTCAGGGACAGTTTAACAAGTTCTCCCAAATCACAATTTGTAAATCACAGTCTGGAGGTAACATTTCCAGAGGGCACAGCACATTTTATGAGACCCCATTTAGTGTAGGGTCACTAAATCCTTATAAATGAACTGAGATGCATTTTTAATAAGCTTTCAAAGAATGTACAAAATCTGACTATTTGAATAAGAAATTTACTTATAAGCTTACTATGTTATTTAAGAAGCTCAGTTTTAAAATTACTCAAATTTATAAGTAAACCTTACACCAGAAATATCCTTCCAGATCATATTTAGAATCTGATTTCTGCTAAGCTTTATACCTTCATAATCCCTTCTTTTTAATTCTAATTGTTCTGCTAGGAATGGAAGGGCTTATCAGACCAAAATAAATATCCCATAGAGACTGAAGTAACAAAGCAAATGTTTAAGCCAGTTTAAGGGAGTATAAAGCTAAAGGGTAGGTCCTAAACCAGCCATGGTGCCACATGAAGAGGGAGAGAGAACTTCTCTAAAGGTCATGATGTTTGCATATATATACTTTTTCTGACTTATTTTTTACACTATGTCAGCCATCACGTTTTGCTGAAAAGATGAATGTGACATGACTTAAATATCAAATTACCATTCTTAGACTTTTGCATGTGAATCTTACAAAGCCACTACCCTGGCTTCTCAAAAAAATAAATGCCTAGGTCCATCAGAATAAAGGCAGATCAGGTAACTATTTCCTGTAGCTGTTATTTTAAATCAGTTGTGTAGGCTTTATGATTCAACTTTAATAAATACCTAGAATACATATTATAGCCCATTTTCCCTTCATTACATGATTTTTTTTTCTGAATCACGTTCTCTGTTTAAGAGTTTGAAACATCAGATATTATGTAAACCTCAAAAGCAATTGACAAGAATAATGCTGTCAGTGTCAAAACAATGTTGCATGAGACGCTAGACTGCACAGTACTGAATTATAATACCACCATCCCTACTGAGCTTCTCTTTAATTCTCATGAAAGAATATACTCTTTTTCAGTAAAGCTTAATTACGAGCAAATACAGTAATTGTATTTAGTTTTTAACTGTACTATAAAACAGTATTTGCTCTGTCTTCATATCAAAAAAACTGTATAATTTTAAATCTGGAGTGACCCATCTTAATCTAAGACATAAATAAAGCTACATTAGTTGTCTATCAATGAAGGCCAATGAAGCTCACTCCATTCAGCCCTGACTTACCTTCATTAGCTATACAAAAGCTTTACCTCTATTATAAGTGTACTTTGTTCCATTCTTGTTCAGTAACAAGAATGAAAGTGAAATTAACTATAGTTTTAAGACTGGGAAAAGCACCTACATTTTCAGTAAACACAAACTATAAATCAATAGGATTTATTTCCAGCTTTTTGTTCTTTTGAATTTTTAAGAGCCTTGCTGATCTCTAAACTGTGTTATGGGTCAGAGCTGAAAGCAAAAAAAAACCCCAAACCATATATAAAGCACTCTTTCTTCTTGGTACTATTTTTTCTCAATTTGATACCATGTTTATTTTTAAAGGAAACATTCATATCCAGCATAAGAAGTATGAAACCATGATTTACCCTAGACCTCAAAGAAGTAGGAGACTACAAACAGTCATTGCCCCTAAGTAATCTGCTCACAATCTCAGCCTAACTCTCTGAGAAACAAGTTACAAGAAGAAACCACATTACATTTAATCATTCATGTGGGACTTCAATGCCACTATCCAAATTATACTACACGCCTACCCTATATTTCAACAAGATGTTTGTCTCTTGTTAGCAACTTTCAGACATGAAAGTATACAAGTTCATTAATATTAACTTAATCAGTAATGTTGTTTAATTCTCCCTTTCTAATATGTCATCTGTGTAATTGCTATCTTATTTTAATGCAAATTTTAAAATATTCAAAAAACAGAACATAATTTTGTAAAATTCCCACCAAACCTCTTTATGCCAAAAGAAAGAGTGATTATAACATTATAATTATGAAATATAACTCTGTTTTAGAACATAATTTAAATAATTCTTTACAAAGTGAGTGATTATGCTTCATCCACTGTCCTTTGATTTAAACCTGGAAAGAATCTGTTGTATTTGACACTGTTTTGTATAATCATATTTTTCAATGCGGTAAACTGAAGCAATAATGGATACATACATTTTAGTGTATACAGGAAAAAGCACATGCTTATGTATTATCTGACCCAAAATCATACCTTGAAGGTAATTATTTTTTCTTTCAGGTTATATTACTTTAATTAGTGAGAGATACATATTTTAATATTATAATTAATAGTATACATTTCTCTTTTTGCTTCACTTGCAGACTGGCAGACAGGGTATGCTGTGTTGATATAGAAGGTGAGACTATTCAAGGTTCCTGGGAGCCTCTGGCTAAAATTCTGCCAGGATATTAAAAAGAATATTAATATGATTTACTTTCTCCTGAATGGGGTTCTTTTTGCTCCTCTGTAGTCTCTTGACGTTCACTTGCAAGGCTTATTAAAAAAGAAAAAAAAATCTGAATTAGGATTACGGTAAATGAATCCACATAATAAATGGCTGCATGCAATGGAAGTCAGTACTCAGCCCACAGTTAATAAATTCTGAACTCAGAGCAGCATATGCATGAGGGACACAGACAGAGAAGATTGCAGAAAACAGCTGGACAGAGAAATCATCTGACAAGAGCAAAGTACAAAAGTATGGAGCTTATATATTCAGAAAACCCTTAACATTTAGTCCAGGATTTTTGTCTGTCATGTATTATTGCAACTATTTCAACCCTTTCCTGAGTAGCGAAAATTGGATTGTGGAAATCCACAAACTTCAGCATATTTTAAAACCTTTTCTGTCCATCTTCAATATTTGCTCAAGCCTTTCCCTCTTACCATTTAAGATCCCTGCCCTCAGATCCTCTCTAGAGCACTGCTCTGTGTTCACAGGTAACTGGTTGTGGGCCAGACTTACTATTTCTAAACAGTTCCTATTCTGCTTTAGCTCCTGCTTGCTCCTTCTCTTTTTTCCATTCCATTTCTTTTTATCTGGTGTATTGCTTCCTCACTGATTCCATTTAGGTTCTGACTCCAAACTGATTTTCACCCCAGACAGACACAAATAAAATGTTTCAAACCATCATTCACTACTATCGCTTGTGCATTGTAATTATCCCCTCATTCATGTTTCTCTTGCATGCTCAGAGTGCAGATTCTTCCAGATGGAGATCTAGACACTGATATGTGCTCATGCAGTACCAGACAGCAGCTGTCAAATATATTTTTTAAGAAAAATGAAAATAAAAAGGAGAATACTTGATTCTTTCACTTTTACCCTAAAAAATTACTAAGTATTTATTGAAAATACTGTAGTACCATAGTCTGGGTAATTTCCACAAAGAAATAGGAGTGCCAACAGTATCTAATAGAAGTCTTCTTTAGCACACATGAGACATCTTTACTGAATCACTAGCATCTTTATACAGTCACGCATCCTGCTGGTACTGTTCTTTTATACAGTTTGAAACAACCTGGACCTCAAGAAATTATGTGAAATTAGACAGAATTTTTTAAAGCTTGACTCCAATTGAAAAAAACATAAAAGTCATTGCTGGTCAAATGTGACAAAGCAACTCAATTTCAGAACAACAAAGAGGTGCCTGGTAACTGTTACGTGTATTCTCTATTTAAAACATCTTAAGGGTATAAAACAGTAATAGTCAAACCAAGTATTATCTGAATTTATGTTATCATTCTACCTGTGCAGCTGAACATTTAAAATAATGTCTTACATAGCAGATCTCCAGCAGGAAGCTTAATAAGGATGCTGTTTCCATAACAACAAATAGGATTTGAACAAAAACACAATACTCAATGGTTACTGTTCTTCACAGGACATAAAAGCAGTTATTCAAAATTACAAGCAGTATGATGTTGAAAAAATAAATTAAGGCAAAGGGTGCTAACAATTCTGTTCCATATTTAGCAAATGTTTCACTCATAAATACATGAGGGGCAGCTATAAGAACCCAGAAATTTGCTGTACTGTGTATGTCAAGCTAAATCATGACCTGAGAGAGAAAAAGCTTTTTTCTAATGTACAATTAAATGAAAAGACACTAACACTCAGACAAGCCACAGAAACATGCCATCTAGTTAGGTATAAATTGGCTCACACAATGAATACATGAAAGGTCTACTTCTGCCTTCAGTCTTTACAACCTTTTAATTTACACTCATGGAACTAGGTGTTCAGATTTTTTTCTATCCTTCCTATTTTATGATTTTCATCAACTTACATCAAATTATACTTCATACACTTTGTTTTATTCTGAAAATGTTAGGATTTCCTACATGTTATTTTACCTCTAGGGTATGTATTTGTCTTTTCTTTCCAAAATCTAAATTTCTGTTCATGTTTTAATATAATAATAGTGCATATTGATCAGTGATGAAAATAACAACATTCCAGCACCATAGGCAGTCCTTCTACTGCTTCTTTTTTTCCCTAATTTTTTTTCCAGGAAATATTTATGTGAATTGGTAAACAAAATGTAATTTTCTATTTTTGGTATTATGAAATGCACAGGTCACATGGAAACTGAGTTTAAAAGTGTAATAAGGTCTGACTCATTAGACATTTCCCAATGTAGATTTTGGAAATGCAGCCTACTTGGATAATTCTGATATCATACTCATACATCAGAACTAAAGTAGCCTTTTCCTTAGTGTCATTTGAGGGAGGTTTGAGATGAAAAAGATAATATTCAGTGTCTCTTAAATTAAGATAAATGTCAGCTGCCAGTGTGGCTTCATTAGATCATCAAATTTCAAGTGTATATTTTTGGCTTTAATTTCACCAGGTCATTATGGGTAAGGTGAAATTTTCCATTTTATGCAAGTGACTTGTTTGCACTCAGCTTGGTGACAAATGCTGGGAAGTTATCAAAACATTCTAAAGTTTTTAAAAACAAAGAAATGGAAGCTTTTATATAAGGGACTGCAATGAAATCTTTATGATAATAACCATAATTTGCCTATTTGTACTGGGCTTCTACCTTTTAAGCTATGTTTTACAATGAAAAGTGGAAACCACTATCAACTTCAGCCTTGTTTTCTGCATTCACAGTGTCATGTTTCACATAAAATAGCTTCTTGATATTCAAGCAGTATATTTGTTATAGATGCTCCTGTCAACACAGTATGGAAACCTCATAATTGTACAAGAGCATATAATCAAGAAATTAGAACTATGAAAAGTTGACAAAGTACTATGCCCAGATTAATTACATTCCCAGATCCTAAACGAAATAGTAAGAAGAAATAAAAGAACACCTGATTTTGAATGGTGGAGTTGTTTTAAACAGAGGCAGTGAATTGTATCCACAAGATATGAATGCTGTGAGATATATCACGAGAGCATTTCCATTTAAGAAATGGATCGAGGCATTCATGAGTCTTTTGTAAGTGGTATGAATGACCATGAAAAAGGCCTGAAACATTATGAAGTATGTAGTTTAACAAAGGTAGCTCAAGATTCAGTTGCTTATAAATTTCTGATTTTAGCAAGGCAGTTTGCAGATTACCATATGACACAATGACCACAAAAGGCAAAACTCTGGCATTAAGAATATTGACAGTGATCTAAACTCAATTTGAAGTAAATGATTGCTCTGTTAATGAGTGGAATGTGATGTGGACTAAAGTACCGGTAAGATGCATTTCTGTCATACATCTACTTCAACATTATGTGAAATTTAAAACAATTGTGAGAATTAATTTGGTATTAAGAAAAGCTTGTGGTTTGTCATGCAGAGTAATTTAAAATAGACAAAGGCAATTAGTGAAGTCTTTTAAAGCTCCTGAAGATTATTTAGCAAATACAACAAAGTATGCAAGGTATTAGGCAGAAATAAAGGAAGCAATTTCTCAAATCTTAAGAATAAAGCTGAATTAGTTGTAGTTAATTTTTAAAACTAGTGAAATCCCATTTAAAGTTCAGAACACCGCTCATGTTACTATGAATGAAAATATACCATTCAGAAGTTTGACTAACTACATTTGGCACATAATATGTATCCTAAGCAAAAACCTAACAACTAATTTTAACCTTACTTTCCATTTGGGATTTTTGTTTGGTTGGTTGTTGTGGAGTTTTTTTGTTTGTTTGCTTGCTTTTTTTCTTTTTGTTTCTGGAACAACACTAATATGAAGAAAAAAACAAAACACTACCAACAACAACAACAAAAAACCAACAACAAACCCAAAACCCAAGAGTCACGCATTTTAAAGGAATCATTAATTCCTGCAGTTTTATTTAGTTTGTGAAAAGTAGGAAAAGTGGCCACAAAATTTGAGTTATGTGAAAAATGTCTCCATGAAAATGAAATTATTTGATAATCTGCTACTTAAGGATTAAGCTGATCATTCAACTACAAAGTTCTGAGACCATTTTTTTTATACATGTTCCTGAATTAATACTTGTAGAAAATGGGATGCTCTGATAAATAAATTACCAAAATTCAACAACAACATTGAATTTTGATTCAAATTAAAAAACCCAACAGAAAAAAAAAACAACACAAGAACTTAAGAAAATGACAGATGCACTTTCCCCTGAATTTCTCACCTAAATTTCTAAACATCACAGAATTGTAGTTTCAAGTAACACTGATGTGATGTGTATGCACTTTGTGAGAAGCTAAGCAGGAATAATAGTAGGATACTGACTTTTCCAGCAGGATTCTAACAATCAAGATTAAAGGTCTCAATCAAATTAATGCAAGATGAGCAGCATCATTATAATATTTCATGAAAGACTTTCACTTGATTTTAATGCAGTCGCTTGGCACCGATCTTTTTGTTAAAGTCAAGTATATATACTAGTTTGAGTCAATGTGGAATTGGATAAAACAGTATTCTTTTTTTCACTTAACAATTTTAAACAGCAAATTTTAACACCAGAACCTGTACCAATTAATTTTGATGAAATAAACCTAAATCCCTCAACCAAATTTCAAAAGATCATATAAAATTACTAGCCAAGGTTAGAAAAAAATTCCCAACATTCTTAATAATGGGATTTTACATAATTAATTGCTTATACAGTGTCTACTTCCATTTCTCTCCAACTAAATGGGAACAATCTGAAAATTAGTTAAATTGCTCAAAGGGTAAAACCCCTAAAATTACAGCACTTGCTGTCATCCAGATGTATTTATTGCATGCTCTTAATCAAACACAGACTGCTTCAAAAAGAACTTGAAAAAGCAATTTGTTATTCATAAAAAATATAGATGACTATAGCACATCAAAAATATTAACAAAAATAGATGGAAAAAACTGATACTAAAACATCATACTTAAAATTTAGATCTCAGGTAAATTCATGAGTTTTTGCTGTTTCTGAAGTGGTGACTATTTATTGCATGCTTAAAAAAGAACCCAAGTTTGTCCTTAGTTATGCGTTATGTATATATCAGTTATAAATGTTTTACCAGGTAATGAAACACACTGGGTTTGAAGAAAGAAAAAGCAACAAAAGAGTTTATTCATTGTTGGAGGGTGTGGTGGGATGGCGACATGACAGCAAGTATTCCAACTGTTAAAACCTGTCATGGAAACCTCACATACCAAAAGAGTATCACCAAAAGAGTAAACCTAGAAAAAAAAAATACAAAGCAGTGGTCAAAAAGCATTTAATAGATGGCAAAAGAGGAGAATAACTTTTCTAAAAAGTAAAATAGTACAATTGAAAGGTGGGCAGCATATTTAAAACAGAAAATCAAAAAAGCACCTCATAAAAGACATATAGTTTTAATGATTTACTGGTTTATAAAGAGTTTGCAAAACCAAACCAAAAGGAAAAACAATTGTATTTTGACAGCTCCATGATTAAGAAGAAGGGATCTTCTTCTTAAGTTCTTCTTCATCTTAAGTTCTGAAAATTGTACTCTCATCCTGCTGCACAACAGAAACTTATAAACAAAGTATGTTGATATATTGGCCACTACAACAATAAATGTAGATGAAGTATAATGAAAACATGGGAAGCCAGACAACAAATGTCAAATAAGTAACTTTTACTATTGATATATTTCATGTAGAATACTGTAGGCAACTCCTGCCAGAAAGACAGGAATTTTTTCTCTTTATTCAGAAAGATTAAAAAAAAAAGATTCTTAGGACATATCAATTATATATCAATTTATTTGTAAATATAGTCTTTCATAGGAGAAATGGAGGCAATGCTACCATTATTTCCAGGCAGCTTTTGACAGAATGGTGGTGAAAAAAACTGTTGTAATATAGTTGCTCATGGTAACAGGCCTATATTAAAGCATGTAGTGTGTATCCTACCTTCTGGTTCTTGTCCCTAATATTTTGGCTTAACAGCTGCAGTTTATTGTTTAACCTCGCAATCTCCCAACTGTTGTCCATTATCTGCCGGTTGCTGAGGTGATATCTGTTTTTTAGGAAACAAAAGCAGCAGATGCTGGCAGGTGATTGCCTCTGTTTGGTTTATAGCTTTCACAGAGCTGCTGGCTAGAGGTGACACAAATGTGCAACCAGCCCTTTATCTCCCCTTCAGTAGCAGGTGACAGATCATCCTACTACCTAGAATTTAGGGGTTTATAGAGTTACAGCTTGGGAGGGTATGTATTAAATGATTGAATAAAAACTTGAAACCAGATCACATTTCTGAATGTTGTTGTTGAATTTTGGTAATTTATTTATCAGAGCATCCCATTTTCTACAAGTATTCATGAGCTATTCATTAAATGTACTGTGAATTTTTGGAACAGAATTATTTAATTTTTTTATGTGCTTGTGGAGTAAAGGACAGCCAAAAAAAAAAATCCCCAGTTTTAATTCAAAAGTTCAAGCCTCAGGGCAAAATATAAATGAAGGAATCTGACAATCAGGACTGAATCATTTTTTCAGAGGTTTGTGGTCAGATCCAGATTTTAAATCTATTTTGGAGAAAGTTTAATCCAATTATGCAATTTAGCTTCACATCCTACTGGGATTTTTCCCACCACTGGAAAAAAAAATAAAATCAAAAACTTGTTAGTAGTGCAAATATTATACAGGTAGCAGCTACAAGAATCCATTAAATTGATTTTTGAATCTTTTAAAAAACAGTTAAATATTTTCACAATAAGTATTTTATATTTTTTTCTTCAAAAATAATCTTCAAAAGATTCAGGTTTGTGATTGTTTACCTTTTTAAAAATTATTTTCTAGGGGGAAGAACACTATTTCCTTTCTAAATTGCCTTAGCTAGCTGGGTTTTTTTACACATCCATCACTAGCATTTCTGATGATTTGCCTTACCTCTGTTTTACACCTATGAATTTAAGAGAGGTGGAGAAGAAAAATTAATGCAAATGAAATGATACAGGCCTTTTATGGTAAACGCAAATAGGTAACATCTTTTTTACCTATTTACAGGTTTTCTTTTTTCCTGAAAAAAATACAATCATTATATTTCTCTTTACTACTTTTGACACAGTCCAAGCAGATACCATATTCACTATTTCAAAACAACACATGATTTTACAATACCACATTGAATCATATGCAATTAACACCACTAGATTTCCCACTACCTTTTGCAGCCTGAAGTTTGTCTTCAAGCATGACAAACCAAAAATAACTATTGTTAATAGTATGGTCATAAAGATACTGGATTATTTTTTTTTATTTCCTTTTCCGTGTCTTGGCAGGCAGACATGTCTATTTCACAAAGCCAAAATAAAAAGCGTCATCCAACAGGATGCTTTCAAGGGGTATACTGCACAAGATTTTCAAACATGAAAGAGAGAAAGATTCTGACAATCCATCTGGGATTAAAAATCATAGTTTAACCCTACCTAGGAATACGCTTGCATAACAATATGCATCTATAAATAACTTACTGAGCTAGCTGTAATAAAACAGAGAAAAATTTACATGTTGGCTAATTCATTCTGTGTCTTCAAACAAAAATTAAAAATGCAAGTGTCCTCTAACTTGATGCAAAAAAAGATTGTGAAAGTTCATCTTTGAAAATATAATTTAAATGGATTTTCCAGTCTGTGAGGACATTTTTTACCTTCTGAATAATGGTTTCTTAGCTCTTCCTTAGGGCCACTCAGAAGAAAAAAAGTTTAAAATTTTGCAATGCATTAGATAGATATATGAAAATAAATGCATGGTGTTTTGGTTACAGCTGTAAAATAAATATTGGTTGACTTGAAAGCAAAGGTTGGATTTCTCCTTGTCACAAATCCTGGTTTGGGATCGTGTTGACTATGCCAATTTGTCACAAATGGGTGACTTAGATCACTTAAAGATTATGCATCGATACTTGCTGTGTCACTCTGCTCCTTTGTGGGTTTCCTAGAGGAGCTCTTGGCCCTGCTATGGCTCAGGACTCTACCTCCTCTGAGGCCTGTACAGAAAGACTGCTAGTTTGGTTAAGGAGTTGAAAGCATCCATCATGCTCCCATCTTATATTTTGTAAATGATTCCACACTACTTCTACATACCAGACTTTTAAAGCAAATTTTGAAAATGTATTGACCAACTGTTGTGAATATTACATTTTTCCTCAGCTGTTTTGTGAGACATGAATCATCAAACCATCTTTCAGACATGAATGTTACGTGAATACATGCATGGAGAATGCCATGTGGGCTGCACTGCTGCCTGTCTGGGGAGATCCTGCCCTGCCCTGCCCTGCTCTGCCCTGCCCACCCCAGGAGCCCCCACCTCTCCCAAGTCCCAAGCACAGCACCCTAGCTCCACCTTTGCTCATGGTTAAAACTAAGTTTTATATGTTTATTTGGGCTGCTGATGTAGAAACCTGATGCACACAACCAGTCTGGATCTGATTCAGATGAAAATAGAAGTTGCAGATGCACTTGTGAGCAGCACTCCTGTGGATCTGTTGTATTTCTTTTGGCTTTAGATTGAACAATCCAGGTGAATAAAGGAATTTTTTTGAGTAGCAATTGAGGTCATTTGATTGCAATATTTATGAAACTACTAGAGCAATTTGTTTAGTCAGTCATATCAATTTTTGCAAGTACTGAGAAAAGAGAGGCAAAATTAATCACGCTTAAGCCTTATTATGCATATTTCTCTCTAATATTTTCCAAAAGTCTTTTGCAGTACCACAAGAATATTAACTTTATAAGTTATAAAATAAATAAGAAAAGGAGGTAATGACAAGGTGGGAGGAAGGGGGGCAGAATCTAAAATAGTTTCATATTTGAAGAAAGATTGGAGGCCGATAGGAACACATTTTTGTCCCCAGCAATGCACATCAATTAAATCAGCAGTTATATACACCTTTTTATGGACACTGATATCCTCTTTAATAATTCATCACTTTGTCTCAAGATGACTGTACCACTTATGTTACATACTGTCCACGTGACTATTTAGATTTTATTTCAATGTATTGCTTAGTAATAACTTAATCACTTAGGTCATTCTTTTCTTTGTTTTTACCTTACTTTCAATTCAAGTCCTATCATTTTCAGTTCTTTCTGTCCAAAGGTGCTTACTGGTAACAGTCTTCCCTTTACAGATCCTTGTTCATCATTCAGAATTATGTTTAGCCTAATAATTTCTTAAGGAACAATCTGGACACTCTTCAACACACAATTTGAATAAAAGCTACTTACAATTTCACTGCCTTTGTCATGGTCTTTTTATCCTAACCTTCCTTCCGAGCCAGGCGTATAAAAAGGGACCTCTTGCCAGAATGAAGGTTTGCATGTCATGCTGCATAGCTAGGTACCATGCATGGAGCTGTATGTCACAGCTTCACCATAACTCTTAGTGGATCTGAAAAAAAACTTATATCAAATAGCGTGCAGATGTTGACAATTTTTGATTTATAACCACCTTAATGTTTCCTGTCCATTGATTTTGGGGGGGGGGGGGGGGGCGTGTTTTGCTTTTTTTCTGATGTGCTGGAAGGGAAAAAAACCCACAGGAATCCTGTGTTTGAAAACTGTTCATTTAACACAGGAGTAGTACCTAGAGCTTTAGAGATTTGCTACTATTTTTTCATGCAGAAGTGATTAATTCAGTAGATCCATGTAATTCTTCACCTACGTTTTTTCCTTTCAAAATATGAAAGTATGTTGAATGTCCTTTTTTTGTGTTTTGTTTTGTTTTGTTTTTTGACTGGCACAGCCACATTTTCATTCTAATACACTTTAAAGCTGATAGTAATTAACCTTATCCCTGACTTCTCTAGTATCCTAATAGTTACTCGCAAGTTTTCTCTCATTTGAAAGGCAAAAGAGCTTACTTTTTAAGTACTGTCCTGTTTAAACCTTACTATTCTCTTGACAGTTTAGATAGTTTGGGAAATGTAGTGTTTGTTTCCCTTGTTATTGCATTTGTTGATAAATACAATGTGGATAAAACTCAGATGATAATTTGAATTTTGGACACTTCATACAAATTTTGTGCAAAAAAATTCCTGAGATTCTCCCCTGAATCAAAACTTTCATGTTTCGGGAAGATGGATTATTTTGGGGCATTTGGTGGATTTGTTTTGGGTTGGGTTTTGTTTCATTTATTTTGGTTTTTTTTTTCTTTTTGTTCTAGTTTGATTTGCATTATCTTTCATGACAATACTATTCTACTTCTGCTGATTTGTAAAAGAACCTTTGTTTTGAAGAACAAATTCCTCAGCTCCCAGCTTTCCTACTGGAATCTTAAAGTCCAATCTTTGCCAGTTTTGTCCTGTCAATTTTTAAACTTTGATTTAGTAAGAACAGATCAAGCCTGCAGGAGAGAGAATAAAAACCTTGCTCTTTCCTATTCCATAGTCCTCTTAGTCCTAACAAAAACAGTGTTGCCAAAGAGACAGTTTAGAGGTTTCAGTGATTACTCTTTAACTTTAGGTATGGGTTTTGAAGGGTAAATTAATAAAAGGCATCAATAGTATGTACCAAAGGTGATAGTGAGAACCTCATTGAAACAGCTTCTAAGTGGTTATTTGCTGCAGCAAGTTGTAACCTGTTGCACTCTGGCAACACATAAGCATTTACCACCTCTTCAAACATCCAATCTTTTTTAAAACCACATGCAAATGGAACCTTAATATAAGGTGAGCTTGCTGCAAGGTGACTCCTGTTTACAAAGTATGAGACGTTATCACCGTATAATACCATTCTGTAATGTCCGTCTTGAGGAGAAGAAGAAGGGAGAATACGTCTAAAATCTTCACCTTCTCTTTGCTACTAATGTGGCCTTTCCGGCTGTCTTTTAGACAAGAGTACCTTTCCCCAGGCCTTTCCTTAAAGCACGAAGGAATGAAACAGACCTTGAAAGGTTGATAGAGGTCCCTGGGACACCTGCTCAATATATGTGCTCCTGCAGTCTCCTCTAGTGAATAAGCTTACTGTCAAAGATTTCATCATGAGGAACATGGCCTCATAACAGTGGTTTCTACTAAAGGAACATGGGTGAACATGTGGTTTCATTGCTGTAATGCTTCCTGCTGTTTCTTCTTGCATGGACTGAAATTCAGTTCCTCCTCCAGTGCAGCTCTGACTGTAAAAGTCTAAGAAGCTCTAAAGTTTGTAAAGGTTTAAGGAATTCTATATCTAATAAATGTCAAATATTAACTACTGTTATTTGTTGCTAAAACATGGTAATAAATTCAGTAGGAATTGACAGGAAATAGTTCATTTTTGCGATGTAGAATTAGTGCTTCCCCTTTGACTACCATTTCAAAGAAGCACAATCACAATGCAAGGAAATGCTGACATGACCTCTCTCTGGCAAATTAAAGCTAAATATTCTTAATCAAATTAGCATTGAATTACAAAAGCTGAGGAGGTTTGATCAATTTCAGCCACTTATTTTAAAGGTTGAGTTAATTATTTTAGGGAGCTGATATTAATTAAATTCTTTGGACTTAGTTTTGAGAACAAAATTTAAGACTATAGCATCTTGTAAATGATTCTGTTGAATTTCATTATCAAAAAGATCTACCACTTCCTAATTGACTGGATATTAGTAAAACAACCTAAGAGAATTAGATTTTATTAAAGTACTCCCAGATGTTTTCACTGGTCACTGCCCTGTTTTCAAGAGAAAATCAGGCAATTCAAACTGTTCACAGAAGAGAATCAAATGAGAAAGAAGAATTCTAATCATTTAGTCAGATAGGTTCCTGAGGCATATAATTGGAAATTATTTGAATAGTTTTTAATAAATGGCATTGATTATGCCCAGGGATGTTTGCACAAGCTGTCTGTGACAATTGGAGATAAGCTTGCTGTTATTTGAAAATCCCAAAGGCCAGCATGAATTGCAGAAACTTTTGAGTTAATGCATAGCAGACATCATATGGGAAACTTTTTCTTTCAGTTATAATACCAAGAATCTTAGAGAAAAATAGGGCTATTTCAAGAAGGAAGATGGAGAGCCTAAAGCAAACTGTCAGGACTCAGATAACAGAGCTGATTAGGGCAGAGTAACTAGTTGAGGTGATTAAATGGGACTCTGCAACTGAGGAGGAATACAAAGAATCTAGTTGGTATTTTCAGGAAGTGATTTACGTTTTCACACCTGCTGTGCAGAACATAAGGCCTATCCAAAGGTACTGCATCATGCTGAGAAACAAGAGTTCTTTAGTTAGTTCCAAGGGGATCATCTTATAACATCAATGTGGATAAACAGCCTTTAGTGGTTAAAGAACACCCGAACATTTTGCACATACTTTTATAGCAACCAATTAGGGATGCTGGATGTAAATATGGCCCTGAGTAGAAATTTGTTGGAAATTGTAACAAATCTAATATGATTTCTTTTATGACCATCTGAAGAAATATTTTTTCCTTCTTTTATTTTTCTAAACTCTATGTATCAAAAATTGCTTGCTAAAAGATATTAGGGAAGACTCAGACAATAATGTTTTTTACCTATGTTGCAACAGTAGAATTCCTGTCATGTGCCTTGGGGTTATTATATTAATGTGTGATAGATACAGACGACACCATAGTTTCTCAATATGAAGAGTTTATATTTTGAGGCCTATTACAGTTGAACAAATGATCTTCTCTCTACTTGATGAACAACTAGTGTTTTGCATGCAGATAATTAAATCTACATGAGTTCATAGCTAATGAGTTCAAAACAAAATTAATTAAATGCCAAGAAAGCTAACACAGTTTTTGCGAGTCCAGTGTTACACCTGCAAAAAGACCTTTGACAGCTCTGTGATGAAGAGTTCTGATGAATTATCACCGACTTCCTTACATTAGCTTGAAGTACATAGCAGAGCTTAAGAGTTAAGTTATATCTGTAAAATGCCAAGGTCAAAAATATTTATTACGATTCTTCTATCTCATCTACTTCTTTGAAGATTATATTCTGAACACCAGCAGTAAATACTGCTGTAGAAGTGCCATACTTCACTGTTTATGAACAGCAAATCTGGTCCATCAAAAGCAAGATTCTAGACCTGTGGTGGAACTAAGTACATTTTGAAGAACTGAAGAAGTTTGGTTTGAAATAAGGATGCTCCCAGATTAGAGAAATGATACCTTGGCAAATGCTCAGATCACCTCACTTGAAAAAAAAAAAACAAAACACAAAAACCAAAACAATGTAACATTCTAAAATGCTATCGATGTGTTTATGTGTAAAGAAGCTACATACATTGAGATGCTAAAATATTTTCTATATATTCTTCATTTTGCATTTAATTGCAGAACCCAGAAATATGGACCATGGTGACAAAAGTGTAAAAATTCTCTGGTTTTATTTTGGAAGTACTGAGTCTGAGTCTTTTTGTGGGAGTGTTGAAAGCTGGTCACTGTCTGCCCTGCTGCAAGCACATTCATCTGAGCTAAGAACTCCAAGGCATCGGGACATGGTACTAACTGCACCAGTAGACCATGTACTGCTGGCTACAAGAAACTGGCACGCTTTAATTGTGCTAACCAGGTTTTGAAACTAAAGTTTTCTGCAGATAAAAGAGGGAATATCAATCCATAAAGAGTAGATACTGCTGGGCAGTTGAAATCTCGTGATGTTTTGTGTCAGATAATCCAAACTGAGTAAGACATTTTTCTTGCTAATGAAAATTTTGAAGATGCCAACCATGTGCTATGAATCCTACAGCAGTGGATTGAGGAACATGATGCACATAAATGAGAATTCATTAACTCTGTATATATACTAGTTAATGGGTTACTGTAAAGTTATGTTGGAGTATTTGGTCATTTACTCTTGCATGATTTATTTAGCTTACCGGCAAGCTGCTAGAAAATTAACAAGTGAACCCATACAACAGATCCAGATAAAGTAAAGTGGGACAACACCCAAGCTAATAGCTGTGGCAAAGTTAATTTCAGACTTTGGATAAAGTTACCCTGTTGTTTTGCCAAGGCTGAAAACTCAAATAGCAAAAGAATAACAGAAAGTGATACTGTAGAAAAAACAGGATTCAGTAGTTGCCATGAATAGTTAATAAGGATAAATAGTTAAGTTTTAAATAAATTATACTGTAGATAAATTGGTGTTTGTTGATTTTTGAATCTTTGTTGTTCCTTATAGAAAAAAATATATTTTATTTAAGGAGATTATCTAATCTCCCTATCCACAAGCCATAGTTCATTACAGGAAACCTGGCAGTAGCCAGTGAGGTTTGATGAGTTGTTATGGCTGGAAGCAGCTGACATTGAGAGAAAAATGTAATTCCAAGTAGAAGTGAGTGAGAAAAGGGTCTCTACATGGAGAATATTGAGGAGTCCTGAAAAAACTGAAAATGTTTTCTTTGGATCAGTTTTTAAACTACAGCCACAGCCCTATTGTGCACAATTCCCTCCTCTCTGCTCCTTGATTTCCAAGAGAAGAAAATATTTATATGGAGCCCAGAAAATAGGTACTTTATTCAGGTCCCTAATACGAACATTTAGCAGAAAAAGACTGTGGTACTCACCACTGCTTGTGCAACCTAGACATAGCTTCAGATGCCAGAGTGATCAAAAGACAAAAGGTCCCTCTATCTCATACAGAACAATTAGCCAAATTAGCATTTTTTTCTCTTGAAAGTGTTTTCTTTTGTAATGCAAATTTTAAATAGAACGTAAATTCAGAATTTAATTTAGATTTACTTTCCATTTAAGTTTCCAGTTTTACCTGCAATACACTCATGCCCCAAAGTGCCTGCAAATCAGAATTTCTAGAAATAAAGCCTGCTATATACACATGACCTGTGTGAATTTTAGCTGGTCATTCCTTGTATCTTCCTTTCTAGCCAATACACTATTCATTTAAACATTCAAATACATAACTACCCTTGACATAGGAACCAGTTTACCAAATCTATATGTAGTCACTTACAATAACATTTATTTGGAGTTAGGCACTGGCAGGGTAGGTGCCTTATTCTCAGAAGGAAATGATGTATGGCAGCTCTTCAGACTGTAATTGTAGATATATATTCAGATCACTGTGTTGTTTAAAAACTAGTTTGAGATGTAAATAAGGAACTAAATATTCTGTTGTCTCATCTCATAACAAAGCCTGTAATGAGAACTGGGAACAGCACAGCTTGAGTCCATTCCTGTGATACTTACAAGGGGAGCAGGAAATGTCAGGAATGAAAACATACTGCTTTAGGTTTGTAGTCATGACTGATGGAGGTCAGGTGCTGCAATGAAATGCAGCATCTCATCCTCACCATCACAGAAATGCATTTCAAAACAAATTTGATATCTAACCCCAAAGCAGAAGGAAGCTGAGTAAGTTTCAGGAAAATGATTACAGGCAATATAGTTAACATCACAGTTCTTAATTCATGGAGAGCCACTGTAATCGAATCAAGACATGGTTACTTACTTGTACATACTTCTGACCAGAGGTGAAGGCCAATAGTATGACAAACAGAGGAAAATAAAGTAGATGAAAAAGTCATGGAGTGAAATACATTTTCTGGATTAAACACAGAGTTTCTTTACTTAGTGAAATCTATTCACAATCACACACTTTGCTAATCCTCTTGCCTAAAAACACACAAATTAATTTTTAGAACAATTAAAATTAAATTGATTTAATTTCCTGGGTTTCTAATAGCTTTTACTGGTTTTATTTTTAGGTTTACAGTCCTGAAATCAGTGTTCTCTCAGTTCTTTTCCTTATTAATAGATGAAGATTTTTAACATTACAGTAAATCATTTCTCCTAGCTGCTAAAGTGATGACAGATCAGAAAAAAGAATGCTTTAAAAAAAAATGAGTGGGTTGTGGAGTTTTTTTCCTCCTACTTATAACTTCAAAAAGCTTGTGGATAATCCTCTTTATTGACTCTCTCTTCTCTGTTCTCTACAAAGTAAAAGGAAACTTGCTTGGTGGAGTACCGGCAAAGTTCCAAAGCTTTCAAGTATAATAGTGAAATAGGGCTGTTAAGCCATTTATCACAAAGAAGAAGAAAAAGATGACTAATAGAGGAACTGGACATAGATATCATAGGTATTTTAGAAAACTGGATACTTCTTAAGCATTGCTGCAAAGGTGGTAAGAGACCAGCAATGTGTCAGTTTGGAAAAAACAGATGTCTTGATTAAACCATGATTATAATTTATTACGCAGAAAAATAAGTATTCATTCATTCAAATTTATTTTTAGAATTTTGTCCCCAGTTTCTTAATTTCTAAGTATATCTTCAATATTTTTTGATGTTCAGTATGAGTTTAAACTTAAATCCTTAGCACAATTACAACAGTTTCTAGCTTTATTTTTTCTGAATGCTCTGGCTTTTTTTAGGTTGCTAGCATACTTATATTTCCCTGCTGTGTTACTGATCAATGGGACAATTCTTCTGATTTTCCAAACATAGAACAAGGTACTCTATACCTGAGGGTAAATCTAGATTTGATCCATTAAGTAGTTTTTCTATGACATTCTGGTTTAGTTTTGAAATAAAAATTGTTGCTAGAATATGATGATCTCAAAGGTCTTTTCCAACCTAAATGATTCTACAATTCTGATTCAGGTTTCATGAGTTCCAATCCCCCTCCCTGCCCCCAGTAATACATATATTTATAAAATGACAAGTCAGGCAGTTCTTCTGTCACTGAGATCAGCAAACTTATATTATCAAATATCACATAAGCCAAGTCAATGAAACGACCAGACTCAAATTTAGGACAATTACTTGTATTTAAGCTGAAAGAGACCTCTTGTCTTGAAGCTTACCGAAGCTGATGATAAAATAAATCACTTAGTACTTTTTTTTTTTTTTCATTATTTCTTCCAAATAAACTTATAGCAAACTATTAAAAGGTTTTTAGAAGGGCTTTACACAGCACTAAGAGTCTGGACAAAAAGTAATTCAGTGGTTTACCAGCAACATATACTGTACTGAAACCTTCTCACTGTATAGAAAAGCAGAATACTTTTCTGATTCGGGAGGCAGGAAACAGATTCAAAACCATGGTGGTCCATCAAGCTGCTTTCTAGAGAACTAGGAAAGGCAAAATACAGTGACAAATGCAAGATGTTCTCCAGAATAGAGGAAATATTACACACTTAGCAACTTGTTCAGATCAATTAAGAAGCTGTTCATATTCCAAATTTGCATTCACATGTACAACACAATACAGGTATAAATCTTTTATTTCAGAAATATGCTGTCAGCCGCCAAGGATAGTAACAGTCTTTAGGGATCCACCCCGAAGAAAAAACTGTGCTGAGTAATACTGTTGTATAGCTTATTTCCGCTTTGCACCACGTAAACCGTAATGTTAAATGTAATCAGGATTTTTTTTTTTTTACATTTTCTGTAGTTGTGATTTTCAGTGCTGAACAATTTTGTCTTCCTTTATGATGAAATGATATATGGAAATGGGCCACATAGGCATAGTTCAAAATCAGAGGGAGACCAGACCTCTACTTATAATTTTATATGCTTCTTAGATGGCATTATAGCCAGGGACAACATGAGCAAGGTGTCAGGCTAGGGAGATCTGTACCTCTGATGATCAGATATTTCAGAGCTGGGAGGCAGAGCAGGGCAGTGGAACACCATCACACTAGCTCCCTGAATGCAGACAAGCTATTAATGATTCTTTATTTGTGCCACAAACAGCAGCAGCTACAGCAAAGACTGAGATTTGCACATTTTCTGTACAACTATTTGCAGTAACAGAGATACTCATCCCCTCATCCCTGTGGTGCTAGGTGTAGAAGCTTCCCATGGCTAAAAGTTGGTATCTGCTGGCTTGTGTAAAGATTTGTTTTCTTTACATATTTAATCAGCCATAACTTGTTGTGATTTATGCTGCTAGACTATAGCTCTATTAGCTATTGAAGGCTTGTGCCAGAAAAAACAATGCCAAGTTTATCGTTAGGCTTGGAGGACAGAAATAGTTGCTTATACTGAAACTGCCAACAGCTGATCTGGAGCAGCACTGGGGTCAGGATAACTAACTCTCAACAGCTGTTGAAACACTCTTCACATGTGTACTAGCAGTATGCCAAAATACCAAACATCATGCAGGTATGCCAATAAATAGGGTTACCTGTCAGCTTTTCAATTCTCATGCATATTCTGGCCTTTCTCCTCTTTTTCATACTGGAAGATTCTAGTCAGGTATGTACTCTCAAATAGATCATATACAAGACATGACTGAAAAAATAATTTTAAAATTTCCATATTTGCTAAACAGGCTAATCATGTGGTAAAACTTCAGATTATTAAACAGGTAGGTAGATATTATGGTGATGAGTGAGTTATAATGTCTAAATTGTATAAACTGTTTTTTCCCAGCACTGGAAATAAAATGATCTTTCTAAGAAGTTTAATGCTATTTCATAGGGACAAATTCTGTCTGTCTTCATAAGATTTTGTATTCGAGGAATATGAACATATGCATATGCATCATCTGAAGTCGACAGAATATTCTGAAAATCCAGGAAATCTCTGTAACTGTTGTGAGATAAGCAAATAATTAACCCTAGTGAATCTTTCATACCTTATTCTAAAGGCTGATACATGCTCCAAGGCACTTTATAAAGGCATTAATGAAAAAATACATGTGGTTTTAAAAAAAAGAACAAAAAAGAAGCAGTACATTGCGAATGATAATTTGGGAAAACACTTAAACCTTGTGAAGTTCTTGGGCTTCATTCTTCTTCTTTAGAAACTGTAAAATGTTTCTGGCCATAAAGTAAATTGTTTAATAAAAGTATATTCAAGTTCATTTTGACCAGTGTAGAAAAGCAGTAGAAGTTCAAAAGATAACAAATATAAATAAGAAAAGAGATAAGTGGAGAGTTATTGAGAGCAAAATTGCAACATTCCTTTGCTGTCAGAGAAGAGAAAACTAAGATTTATCAGAAATTAAAGAAAGAATATCTTCTTTTTTAATCCAAACCAATGTGATTGGAAACAGAACATTTAAATAGTACATTGATTTACATATAGGCAGAATAAGTAGTGACTGATAATTATGCTAGTACAGTCCTGGGTACAGCTGACAGTTTTTCCCTCTCCAGAACTCTTCCATAAGATAAATAAGAAAGAGTTTGAAGAAAAATCCAGTGTGCATATATTGTTGTATATTATGCTACGTTTAAAACTCTGCTACTAACCACTGCAATCTTACTCATTAGTATGATACAAAAATGAAAAAAAACAAAAACAAAAAAAAACCCAACTTGTGTTGTAGAGGAAAACAAAGAAAAGAACAACAGATATTTCTATACCTCAGGCCAGGTTATATATGATTGTTACAGTTTCAAAGGTAACATTATTATTATCTAAATTAGACTGTCTAGTCTTCTAAGGAAAAAAAGGAAGCACTTTAAAATATTGTAGCAACAACTTTGCAGCAGAACCTTAAAAATGAAATATACTTGATCATTTCATACACTACTTGCAGCCCTCCCTATCTGTGGCAGAAAAAGAAAAACAGCATTCACAAATGTGTTTTCCTCTTTTAAAGATCCTAAAGAGGTTTTTGTGTTTATGCAGTCTTTGAAAGTTAACTCTTTCACCTTACTATTCTCTACACTCATTTTCTTTTAAATTTTTTCTTTACTTGGTCCTCTAAATTTCCTTTATTCATTTACTGGCTGTCTTTACTGAACTCTGTGTTGCTGACTGTCATGACTTTTAGAACCAGATCACATGGTGACAAAAAATATCTTCCTCTCAATCCTATTTCTCTCATTGTGTGTCGCTTTTGTGGCATCCTACCTCAACCATTTTTGTTTGGGTTTTTTAGTGATGTTTGTTTTCAGAGGCAGACAAGCACCGAGGCACAAAACTTGCATGATTGAATTAGTTTTTCTTCTAGTTGAAAATCATTCTGCAATGCCCAAACATGAGATTTGCTATTCTAGACTGTTTAAGGATGGTGTTCTGTAAGACTCTGGGTAAAATACAGAGATTCTTTTCTCTTTCTGAATATAGGTTTATTACATAAAGCAAAGGTGTGAGATCTTGGCATGAATATACAGCAGAAGTATTTTAAAAAACCCACCTTGAATCTAGACGTAGAACAGACACGCCAAGAACAAATTTCTCCACTCCACATCATCCAGCAGCAGAAGGAAATCAGAGAAATGCATCTGAAATATAGCAATATAAAGAGCATATTTTAAACAAATAATTAAATATTTGATGGATGGATTTCCACTTTTATTCTTCAGGTTCTAATACTGATACCAGGGTTACCCTCACCTCTCAATTAGTATATATCACATGACTGGTTAATGTCAGCATCACAAGGAAATATAAAGCAGAATAGGGCTAAGAATGATATCTTTTATCACCATTACAAGGCTACATCACTAGAATGAAAAAAAGTCAATATGGTCAAGCTTTCATATCTGTGCAGTAAAAATTATACTACCACAGGAAGATCTGCACCCAAAAAAATATTTCACTTTTTGCCTTTGGGTAGATATTCTATTTGCTCTGCTTTTTCCTTAAGAGCAGTGACAGATTGGAGCTATAGGGGAGTCGATTTGAAGATAAGACAGTTTTCAGATTCCCCTTTCATAGACAAACATTACACTGTTAAGAACCCCAGCTGTATTTACAACTTTACTGTTAGACACAAAACGCTTATCAATAAGATCTACTGCATTCTGATATTAAAACTCTAAATGTCCTCTTTAAGATAAAACCTTAAGGTCTGGCCAGTAGATCACAGTCACAGGTAATATAGATAGGCATACCCTGCACTCGATATAATCCAACTGTTGCCATTGCTGTAGTCTCTCCACTCCTCATTTATAAACCGAGCCTTGGTACTATGTTACACTTGGTATTATGGCTCTGTTCTCTCAGTTTGGCAACTGCCTTGCTGACTCAGAGTTCAACTAAAGGTGGTTAGGTCAGCAGAAACCCTGAAATTTAGCATTATTGTACAGCCATAGACAACTATGTTGAGGATCGAAATGGAAAAACTCCAAAAGGGCTTTGGCTGTATTCTGTCAAAGTTTAATCATAACTAAATGACAACCCCCTAAGAGTTTTTAGTTTACTAAGGATCCAGCGAGCAAACAAATATCTGGTGATTAAGTCTCCCTTTATTAGTGCTATGATCTCTTTCTAATGCAGTGGTCCTCAGCAGGCTATGGTGAAACTGCTTCTCTATGCATTAGTCATATATATTCATCATTCCTTTGAAATAATAAAATTTTGATATTTTGCAGGGAACTGTCACTTTGGCTTTTGTCTTTTACAGTACATATATCAAATGAAGCTTGTGGAACCAGGAGTGAAATTGGGTTGAAAACAAATGGAAGCATCTCTGCATGTCAGGAAGAACAGTGCGAAATAATTCCTGCCGAAGGATGCTGTAAACAAATTTTCCAGGAAAGCCTAGGCAAGTTCAAGGAACAGAAATCCAGTGGGGCTTACTAAGGAAAGAGAAGTCATGCTAGGCTCATAAATTCTCTGAGATGAAAGTAGCTAAAAGTTTGGAGAGTGCCAGAGGGTGGGGAGAGTACCAGCTCCTGTTGTTTCCCTCTGGTAGCTGGTTATGGCCATTTAGGACACTCGCAGAACTTTGCTTCTCTATGCAACAGAAGGAATAAATGATGATTTTTAACCTAAGCAGAACTATCAGGCAGATACTTAAGAAATACTAATATCAACGACGTTTAAGGTTGAGATATGGTGAGTACAAATGAAAAGCATGGAATCTTCAAAGAGAAAAGGGTTTTTTTTGAAATAACTTGTAATTTAAAGGAGGAAAATCAAGTCTGAATTCCTATATTGCAATGAGATTCAATAGAAAGTAAAATCTACTGATTAAGACTCTATCATGTAACTCAGAACTTAGAAATTGTTGCTACAACTTAGGGGAAGAAAAACATTTTGAGAAGCTCTGGATCAAACTAATAGCAATATTATCTAATAATTTACAGCTGTGTAGGGAAACAATATCAATGAAGATTGTCATTTAGTATGATCCACAGCTTCCCATGCAAACTACATATCAAACAGAGACTTTAAATCTTATTGATATTCTTCTTTCTGTTATTATTTTTGACAATCTTTTTTTTTTTTTCCTCATGTTAATGGAGAGATTTAGGTGTTTTTTTGGCATAATTTATAAACTTAAATCAATAAGCAAAGATGACTTTCTTGACGTTTGTTTACTTCATATGTTTCAAATTTAGTTACTGGTTATTTTTTCCTTTAAATGGCCTATAAAATTGACAATTTGGTCTTCCAATTATTTGGCGGTAGAAATAAATTTTAAAATAATTTAAAACCTAAGTGTAATCTTTAGATTAAGCTAGATGTCAACTCAATAAGAATAACATATTTACAGAGAAAGGAAGAACAAGAAAATGAAATAAGTTTTGAGGACAGGATTAGAAAAAGACCAAACTTTAGTTTTCTAAGATAGAGGGGTTTTTATATACTTTTATCTGGTACTTGCCATGTCTGTTGGGATCCTGGTATGCTGAGACCTTTGCAGAAGTAAAAAAAAAAAAAAAGACAGTATTCCCAAAGACTGCTGCTTCAGCATTACAGGAAGAGGTAGCATACTAGTGACAGTACAATTTCTTCAAATAAAATACAAAGGAACCTTAACTACAGAGGCACTGAAAACTGGTAAAAATAAAACTGAAATAAGTGTTCAGATAATTTCCACAGAAATTACAATTTAAAACATGGAAAAAGACTCAAACTCTATGGGAAAAACACCTCACATATGTCAAACAAACCCAAAAATTACCTAGCTGTTCCCTGTGACTTTCTGCTTAGTCTGTCACAAGTACCTTTCTTTACTAAAACACAGATTCCACTCTACCACTGCTTGCAGTTCTGTAGGTCAAACCTGTTGTAATAGCCATAAATGTTACTGACACTAGGTTTTGATGTTTGCACTGTGATCTGTAGGTGTGCCAGTTAAGTGTAAATGCCTGTGTGCAAATAGCTATGCAGATCTAAAATTGCTGGGATTTATTTCACTACATTTTTTATAATTGTCTTCTATTTGACTCTTTATGTTATGGATATTTTCATTCGTGTATCTAATAATTTTTGCATTATTTTATAATCAGTGAATACCAGTGAGTATCAGTTCAGCATGTGTATTGATATGGGTAAGCAGGGTTAGTACAGTAGCATCTGGTTTTAGTATCTTTTTTATTGGCCTGCGGTCACTTTGTAAAATATTGAAAGTGGGTTTTCTAATTAGTTTAGCAAGAGCTTAATTTGCTCCTCAAACCTTTAAACCATTGAAACTTCTATTTTATGTGCTGTTGCTATCAAGCTATAAACCAATATTGAAATAATTGAAGCTATGTACTAAAAACTAAAATTTTGAAATAAAACATAATCTTAACAAGATGGAGATATTTTTAGTCTGAAGCTTCCAAAATCATCCATCTGTTTTCTGTCTGTCTATCTATATTTTTGTACTGGGAGTTCCATTAAATCCATATGACTTACAAAGGAAAATCACTGTTAACCCAGATATATTTTTTGTTTCAGTTTGGTTTTATTGATTTTGGTTGGCTTAAAAGAAGCACTAAATTAAGGTCTTCTTCATATTGGATAGATCTTCACCTCCTGCTAGAGAGCCTTTACTAACAGTAACTTCCAAAGAATTTTGGAATAGCAGTGCTAATTCTCCTGTTCCTCCCATGTTGGGATATTATTTCTTTGCAGCATTTTTTCCAGCAGAGGATCCTACCAGAGGTTGTTATATAACACATTTTGGCTTGGAAAAAAAAATGTTTTGAAATAAAAATTTTAAAACAACTTTTTCTCATTTTTTAATTTATTCTTTCTCATTTTTCCAGTACCTCAGCAGTAATATCCTACTTCCCAATGAGCTTACACTTCCAAACCCAGTTATGAAGCAATATGAAAGTGAACGTAATCTAAATGCATACATTGGTTATTAATGGTCTTACTCTTTCCTGACCTTGAAACGTGTTCATGTTGTTTGATGTGCGCAGGGTCTTTAACCTCTTAATTACCTGAGAAGTAATGTTCCCATTCTTTTCGTAGGTAAATGAATTTCAAATTATTAACTTGTCAGAGGATCAAATGGCACAGTAAACATTTTCTGTTATTTACACTGGGTAAGATTGCTTTTTAATTAAAATGACAGTTGTGGTGCTACTCATTAGAAAGCAAAGTGAAATACAGTCACCTCTGAGGTTTTCTTGTGATGTTGACAGTTTAATAACCATTTGTTGCTAAATGTTTTCTAATACTCTGACATTTCTGAGCAGCTCTATTATTTTAAGGCACTCATTCTGTCACTGTGATGTAAGTATATGATAAAGAATTCACCTGTCTGTTTGTAATTACTGTGGCAAAGTAATAATATGTGGATTAGGTTTAAATTGTGTGAAAGGAAGATGAGGGAAGGAAGGATTTATGTTTCCTTTTCCACTTTATTATTTAGAAGCATTTTTTAAGCACTCATCCATAGAGTCTAAGTAGCAAAGTTGCCATGTTTTAATACATATAATGAGCATGTGCACTTAAAGTAAGAAAGCACTTTTAGTTATTTTAAAAAGCGATTCCAAAAAAAAGGAGAAGCAACTAAAGAGAAGAAAATTATATTGCTTTCAGCTCACAATAAAAATGGTAAGGCTTTATGAGCTGCTATTTTCAGTGGACTTTTTGTCATTTATGTAATTTGTAGTCATGGTCATCTTCATTACAATAATAAGAAAGAAGGAAACTATTCCTGCTCAATTCATTTTTTTCCTATAGAATTTAATAAATGCTGCTTTTTTATTATACACTTCTACTTATCTTCCCTGTTCCTTAAACTGGTCATTTCTGTATGAACAGCACACAGGAAAAAAAATGCCTAAGGCTTAAGGCTTTAGAGACAAAACTAGTCACTTAATTGTGTCTCTTTAATGAATAATTGTCATGAAAAAAATCAGTTTGTACCTATTTATGATGATGAATAAACTATTCCACTCATCCATTTATAAAAAAAATACTGGTTTTGGAGAATTGGTTAATAAAATACTGTGTATCTAGTCTAAACTTGTCATAAACACCTTTCTCCTTCTGCTATAGGAAAATGTGGATCCATTAAGATTAGTTCATATAACTGCTGAAATTTTTCTATCTAAAATTTTTGTTCTTTTAAAGTATTTCAGTTCTGTCTCAATCTTGGACGTCTTTCAAAAAAAAAAGAAGAAATGCACTGCATCATTAAATAATTCTGTTATATTACTAGACAGGTGCTTACTCTGATCGTAGCTATTACAAAAAAACCTTATTGAAATCAGTTGACATTCATTCATACATATGAATAGAATTTGCTCTACTAAATTTTCCAAGTAGCTCAATCACTGTATGGTGTTTTTTTCATTGTTTGTCCTTTTGCAGTCTTATGCTGCTCAAGTAAAGCAGAAATCAGCAGTAGCAGTGAAAATAAATGAAGTATATATCACTAATGTAAGGTTTCACTGTGCAACATTTGTCATGAAAGAAAACAGGACATCTCTGTTTTGTGAAAGCTCAGACTTTGTCTTCATCTCTGGGAAAAATCTACTTCAAGTTTAGTATGTTCATATTTCCTAATAACATTCTATCATCCTATTACACAACAAAAAAGTTGCTATTTACCTTCACAAGCTCCAATAGGGTCCTTTTAGAAGAGGAAGTACTTATATTCATGCAATAGATATTCTTTCCTTTCTCAAAACATAGGAAAAGTGTTGGTCTTTTAATACGTAATGTTCCTATTAATTCAAACAAGGAAAAGTATTATATATTTTGAACATACAAGCCTACTCTTACCTTTCCCTATTTGCAGCAAAGGAGAAAAGAAATGGTATGGTATCTATCAATAGGTCACAGTAATGACATTTGAACAGGTAGTCTTAGGTGAGCAAGGAATCTCAAAGATTAACTAAATTATTTTAGAAAACTGCCTGAGACATATGAGCTGACCTTCATACATAGAAAAGAGTAAGTATGCTGCAGTCTGGAAAGCAACCCAAATACTACATTACAAACATGCTCAGAACAAATATGCCAGAATGATCTTTCCTGTGTTACAAGATAACTCCTATTAAAAGCTTAAGAGCCTTTGATTCCCATGTGTAAGAAATCAGGCAAGGATGGCAGAAGACAAGTATGACTGAATAAGGACTTCCTGGTCAAGCTAACATGTGAGAAGGAAATGCATGGGCAGTAGAACCAGGGGTAAGTGTCCTGGGAGGAATACAGTGTGTGAGTGGGATTAAGAAAGCTAAGGCAAAATTGGTGCTGAATTTGGCAAGGGATGTGAAGAATAATAAGAAGGGCTTCTACAGGTACATGGGTCACAAAAGGAAGATTAAAGAAAATGTATTCCCCCAATATGCAAAACAGGAGAACAAGTGATAACTGTCATGGAGAAGGCTGAGGTACTCAACAATGTTTTCGTTTCAGTTTTCACTGGCACTCTTCCCACATTTCTCAAGTCCCTGAACCTCAAGGCAGGCACTGGGAGAACATAGTCCCTCCCACAATAACAGAAGATAGGTCTCAGACCAACTAAGTCACCTGACCATACACAAGTTCATGGGACCCAAAAAGATTCACCTCAGAATCCTAAGGGAACTGTCAGACATACCGGCTATGCCACTCCCCATCATATTTGAGAAGTCATGGCAGTCAGGCTATGACCCCAGTCTCTGGAGAAAAGGAACTACTACTGGGTACTACTGACCATTCAGCCTCACCTCAGTGTCCAGTAAGATCATGGAACAAACCTGCTGGTAGTTATGTTGAAGCATATGGAAGACAGGGAGGTTATTAGAGGCAGTCAGCACGGCTTCAACAAGGACAAATCAAGCCGGACTAATCCACAGTCCCTCTACAACGGAGCAACTGCCTCAGTGGAAAAGGGGAGAGCTACCTGATCTTCTGTCAGACCTTTAATACAGTCCCCTCAACATTCAAAACTGGAGAGATATAAGGTTTATGGATGAACTGTTAGGCATATAAGGAATTGGCTGAATGGCTGTGTCCAGAGAGTTACCATGGCTCAGTGTCCAAGCGGAAAACAGTAACTAGTGGTGTCCCTAAGTGGCTATAGTGGGATCAGCATCATTTAGTATCTTTGTCAATTACATAGACAATGGGATCGAGTACACCCTCAGCAACCTTGCAGCTGACACCACTGAGTGGTGCAGTCGACATGCCTGAGGGACAGAATGCCACCCAGATGGACTTTAACAGGCTTGAGGAGTGATCCAGTGTGAACCTCAAGAAGTTCAACAAGGCCAAGTGCAACGTCCTTCATCTGGGTCAGGGCAATCTCTAGAATCAATACAGACTAGAGGATTAACTGATTCAGAGAAGGCCTGTGGAGAAGACTTTGGCAATACTGCTTGATATAAAATTAGACATGAGCCAGCATGTACGCTTACAGGCCACAAAGCAAACCATATCCTGGTCTGCATAAAGAGAAGCATGGCCAGTAGGCTGAGGAGATTTTGCACCCCTACTACACTGCCATGAGACACAACCTGAAGTACTTGTGTTCACCTCTGGAGTCCCCAGTACAAGAAAGACACAGCTGTTTGAGTAGGTCCAGAGGAGGGCCACAAAAATGTCCAGGAGGGCTGGAGCACTTCCTGTATGAAGAAAGGCTGAGAGAGTTGGGGTTGTTCAGCATGGAGAAGAAAAGGCTCCAGGGAGACCTCATTGTGGAATTTCAATACTTAAAGGGGGCTTATAAGAAATGGAGACTCCTTACCAAGGCCTGTATTTACAGAACAAAGAGCAATGGATTTAAACCAAAAAAGTGTCAATTTAGGTTTGATATGAAGAATAATTTTTTTTACAGTGAGGATGGTGACACACTGGAATAGGTTGCCCAGAGAAGCTGTGGACGTCCTATCATTGACAGTGCTCAAGGTCAGATTAGTTTGGGCTTTGAGTGACCCGATCTAGTGAAATATGTCCCCACCCATGGCTAGGAGGTTGAAGAGATGATTTTTAAAGGTACCTTCCAGCCCAAACCATTCTATGCTTCTATGTTTCAATGAAAAAGATCTATTTTATGAGATTTTAAGAATTGGGGTGTTGGTAGTGTTCTGGTTTCAGCTGGGATGGATTTAATTTTCTTCTTAGTAGCTGGTGCAGTGCTGTGTTTTGGCTCTGATGTGAGAACAATGTTGATATGACGTTGATGTTTTTAGTTGTTGCTAGGTTATGTTTATACTAAATCAAGGACTTTCGGTTTCTTGGGCCTTGCCAGCCAGAGGCTGGAGAGGCACAAGAGGCTGGGAAGGGGCACAGCCGGGACAGCTGACCTGAACCAGCCAAAGAGGCATCCCATACCATGGGATGTCATGCTTGGTATAGAAACTTGGAGAGTTAGCTGGGGGGGATTGTTGCTCAGGGACTGGCTGGGCATCAGTCAGCAGGTGGCGAGCAGTTGTACGGTGCATTATTTGTTTTTTTCCTTTTCCCTTCCTTTGGATTTTACCCTTTTTCCCCACCCTTCCATCCCAATTGTTATTATTATTAATATTATTATTGTTGTTGTTAATGATGTTCTTATCTCTTTATTCTGTTTAAACTATTTTTTTTTTTTTTTTTTTTATCTCAACCCTTGAGTTTTACATTCCTTTCTGATTCTCCTCCCCACCCCTCTGGGTCAGGGGGAGTGAGCAAGTGGCTGCGCGGTGTTTGGTTGCCAGCTGGGGTTTAACCATGACAGGTAGATTGGAGGCCTTTAGGTTACTAGAGCTTTGAAACTCAGAGAACCAAATGAAAGCAGTTTTCACCTGAAATTGTGTCAGCCTGTTAATTGAGCTGATAATGTCACCCTTACTTTTAGTGGATGTCTACTTCACAAGCACAATATAACAGACAGCTTTTGTAATTTTCAGCCTTATTAAAAATATTAAAGATTGAGTGGACTTGAATGTGATGCAAAAGTTAGTTCCTCCAAGTCTTGATTTATACTTGTTGCTAGAGTAATTCCATGTCCTCCCGTTCTACTAACAAATCAGTATCCTCAGTCTCTTCCTTGATCTATCCAGCAACTTTCATAAATATTTTGTCTTTTTGAAAACTACAATAACTTTTTCCTGCACCAAGCTTTACATATTCATACTCTTAGTGTTAGGCACATGCAAGAGGCAATAGCTGTGTCATGAAAAACAAAATAATAATATCCAAACATACAAAATAACTCCACTACCCACTCTGCATGCAGCTGTCCTAAGCAAGGACAGTTTTATGTCCAGAGACAGTTTTATCTGCAGTTGTCTATTTGATTGTCTGTTTTCTACCTCTATTTAATCCAAATTTAAAATGTTTCTCTATCTAAAACATCCCTATTCATCTTCACAAAATTAATATTCCTCCTTCCATATTTTTATACTTATTTTCTCTCTTTCATAGGAGTTTTGAAGAGTGAGTTTCATCTCACATGAACACATCTCTACTGTCTTATAATATATATATAGCTGAACCTCTATGAGTTTTGCCATCCTCAAGGAGCTGTTGTCTGGAAAGTCATCTCCAAATGGCTGCTGCAGGTCCCTCGCTTTGCTTTGTCATTAGCAAACAACCCTGGTTTTGTTTTAAAGAGGAAAAGTATAAGACAATCTGTGTGGTGTGTGGTACTCTCAAAGTCCTGAGAGGTGTCCAAACTATAGAGATACACAGTTTTGGAAGAAATTTTAAAGGCAGGTCAAATTTCTGTCAGTATGTATAAACTGCAGTATACTGACTCAAAAGTAAATGCTATATTTATGTCTTCATTCAGTAGCACAATATTCAGGAAACTAAATCTTATCAGACTAGACACAGTCAAGAACTAGGCAGGTATAACTCCTGTTGTGTCTCCCCACCCTTTCTCCCCTTCATATCTTTTCCAATTCAGATTACAACCCTGGGAAGAACACAGAAGCACAGTATACTTGCCAGTTACAAAGCCACAACTGTCATGAGGAAATCTGGTTTTATTATTTCATCCTTTCTCAATATGCAGCATGGTTGAATGTATTCCAATAGACATCACCTAATAAAAAGAAATATTTTTCCCCACGAAGTAAAATTTGAATAATAAAAATAATTATGTCTCCCAAGCAAGATGATTCTCTGGCTTGGTTTTGATTAAAAGCGCTGAGATCTTGACTGTAAGCCTACTGTACCAGTGATGGAGTACTACAAAATGATGCTGTTTGTATGTTGTAGCTTTGTATAGCACTTCAACATCTGAATGTAATAACTTTGCTCTACAAGACAAAACTATGCATTTTAAGACAAACAAAGAGTCTGAAGGCTAGAAGAAATAACAATGGGCAAAAATAGGCTGAGGCTGCAAACAGGGAAGAGACATAGTGATGTTATTTTCAGGAAACGAGAAGACTAAAGAAAACCAACAATGATTACAGATTTAAATCAAACATGAGCTGCAGTTTTCCTTTGAGATTGTAGTCCTAATGTTTTTTGAAATGTCTAAGTCTAATCTCCAGTTTTGCCATGATACTGAATTGAACATATCTGTCACTTGATATCATTTAGAAGCTGTGAATAATCCTTAAGATTATTTCCTGCCTCTGTGTTAAAGAAACAGAGAGAATTATCAAGTCTTCAGGGTTTGCCAGAATTGTCCTCTCCCATATGATTAACAGTATTCTGACTGGAAAATAAATATTTTTAACAGGTACCAACTAATGAAGAATAGATTCTAGATGTTTAATCTCTGAGGAAACATGAAGTCTAAATAGAGATTAAGGGAAGAATAATGATTACATATAAGTGAGGCAAACAAACAAGAAACAGACTTTTGCTTTCATTTTAGTACTGAAATACAACACTTAATTTTCAACTTTTCTGTATGTTTATTTATTTAATAAATAGTGTCTTTCATAGAGAAGGAATAAAATGGTCCATAGATGTATTAATATGCAGGCCATAATCAATTCATATAAATCTAGCTCTCTAGGCAATATATCAGCATACCACCATCCATAAATATGGTAGGGTATATATATATATACATATATATATATATATAAAGGGGAAGACAAGGCAAATCCTTTGGAGATTTATTGAGCAGGTAAACCTGGGAGATTTGAGGAATACACTATGAAAAGTAAATCTAAGGAGGATAGACTTTTGTAAATATATGTATGCAGGCACAAACTCTACTGCAAATTGTCTACCTGGCTTTACATCATGAACCACAGAGTCATTTTAGACAGGGGAGGATAAAAAATGCAAATGCATTGTGGGAATGCTTCCTGAATGCTGACTCCCTGCTTGCACTGTTTAGTGTTTTAATTGATCTGAAAAGCTTGATTATAGCCTTAAGTACTGAATAAATGATGATGCACAGCTATTCTTATTTCATAAGACCCATATTGGTAAGAATATAATTTTAAGCTTTCAGGTCTCCGCACCATATGTTTAGGAATTCAGTGACCATACATTCTGATGTGAGGGGCAAAAGTACAAAATTAAGCTTCAATAAATTCTCTGAAAATGTGTTATATTGAATCTTAAGTAATCTGAAAGAAATGTTACCTGAGATAACTGGTTACTGCCTTGACCACAAGCATTCTCTCCCTGTTGTGGATTTAACACTGAGTGACTATTGCCTGACTTTAAAATATGAACTGCAAAGGAATTCTTTAAAGGAGAGAATAACAAATATAAAAAAGTTACCAGAATACTAGTGGGATGTCAGCTTCCTGCTTGCATTGTTCAAATATTTTAATTGATCTGAAAATATTGATTATAGCCTCAAGTCTTGAACAAATGGCAAAACAGACTACTGATATTTTCTCAAATTCAATCATTGACAATAGAATTATCAAAAGATTGCTTTTGGTCTAGGTTTTAGAATTTGGGATGAGACTTATGCTGCCTGCTTGAAGTTACCAGCCCAAGTTTTCCTAGTTTCTGTAAGAAGCATTTCCCAGTAGATTGATTATCAGTCCTTGATGGCCTATCCAGTCAATGTAAACATTTAAGTCCTTCAGAAAACTAACTCAACATTTCTGCTGAGGACATGTTAGGCACGAAATTATATCTAATATATCACCTTGTGTGACATTTCTCACCAACTTTTATGTCTTAAATATAATACATTATTTAAGGTTTGCTAAGTTACTTTCTATACATATGTATAAACATATGTATATGTCATATACATATGTCAGGGCACAGGGATGAATTTCCTGAAAGATGATATGTGAACATTTAAGCCTAGCTCAGTGAGATCTAGAATACTTTTTCCTGTCTGCAGCACATATGAACTACTGCAGCACATCTGGTCCCTCAGTGTTCCAAACTCTTGAGTCCTCTTTTGAGTGACATCCTTGTCACCATGAAACAGAACCTCTTAAAAGGCTGCATGCCACAGGTACTTTCACCTATGGTTAATGTGAAAAAGCTCATTTATGTGGCTGGAAACTTTGGAGTAGGTGTGGTAGAAAACCTAATTCTTGAGGGGTTCAATTCACAGCTTGAGGAAAAGCATCATCTAACAGATAAAATGAAGGAAGGGAAAATAATTCGTAGTCATTCTGTACTATAAAAACAAAACTAATGGACTCAGAAACAAAGGACTGCTTAATGCATCTGAAACCTTATAGGGAGGCAAGAGCTCTGGGATCCAGCTTTCTCCTCCAAAGATATGTAGGGGTTTTAGGTTTGTTGCTAAGGTTTTCCTTTTCTTAATATTGTTTATGTCAAACTGGAATAAAAAAATAGGATACCCTCTTCCCCTAAAAAAAAACACAAAACCAAACAAAAAGCAAACAAAAAAACCCCAAATAAACAAAAAAAACCAAACAAGCAAACACACAAAACAAAACAAAACAAAACAAAAAACCTGCAGAACACAAGGATTCAAGGTAAAGAGAAGAACATAACAAAACTTGCACAGCTACATAGTTACTAATTACTGAGGTCACTGGTGAAAGGGTTAAAGGGACAGAGGAAGCAGAAGGAACCAAGGCAAAGAAAGTTCTGAGCACATTAACACCATTAAAACTTTTTAATCGACAGTGAACCAGTACAACAGTGACAGTTTCTGAGGATGGAAGAGCAAGACCATGTTAACAAACCAAGGAAATAACTAAATTTCCTAAAAACACAGACTGCAGAAGCAAGATGGAAAAACTGTAAAACATATTTCAAAAAGGAGATTAAAGAAATGAGCCTCAGCACCCTAATTCTGTTGTATACATGTCTTAAGCATGGTTAGAGTCACTTTATTGTAATACAGAAAAATACTGATACAGGACTAAAACTGCTGTGGGAACAGAAGAGATACATGGGTCACTTTTCTATTTTGGGGAAAGGAGATATTTTCATAATATCTTCTTCGATTCTTCTAACTCTTCCCCAGACTTCCTCTCATACTTGTGATAGGATATGAGATCATGAGACAGTATAAATATTTCTTTCAAATACAGGGAGAGAAGGAAACAATGGTTGAGGATATAGAAAATATTAATAGAATCTGGATTTATAACCTGAAAATGTGGTCAAGTGGCTTTAAGTTCATCTGCTAATATAAGATTCATAGTTCCTTTTTTGCTATTTAGAATTATGACACCAACAGCTCCACAATTTCTGAGAAGGAGTTTGTGCATTTACACTCTAATTTTTATGGGTCAATAAAAATGGAAGGGATTTTCATCAATATTACTTTCACTTTACTTGATTGAATTACTTCAGCAGCACCTTACAGTTTTACAGCTTAACAGGCCAAGCAATAAAATATGATACAGTAAATGACACCATAGCATAATTTCATTTGCAGTTGCAGGTTTGAATGAGCTCCTTCTGCATGATTTTTCAGTATTTCCTATCAATAAAATAGAAAATGAAAAATGAATGACTAATCAAGGAATTTTATAATATTTGAAACATAATTTTAGGATAAAAAAAATGGAAAATTCTTTCCAATTACTAGCTTCTGTAAAGAAATCCAGACAGCACCAGCCTGCTTTAAAGAACTGTACATTCCAGCACCGTTTTCCTATTCTTGACTCTATTCTTTTGTACGTGTGAGGTCATTTACTTTATTCATTCTGCAACTTTGAGAACAGCAAATAACTACCTTAAGTCCAAGAGTCAAGACACGGAATTCAAGCTGGCCAGACAGATGATAACACTTTAAATTTCCATCCTAAACATAATATACAATTCTGCCACCTACATGTCATATTTCTGTAGGCTTCAAAGTAGTTGTAAGAAGAAAAGTGACCCTATAAAAATGTCTACATATTTGTGGTTGTAGAAGGCCTTCCCACTTGTTCCTGCTCTCTCTACTTCATCACTTATCATCAGCAAAAGAAATGTTAAATTCCATTCCAGATTCTGTACTTCAGCAGTGGGGATGGGAGGGAGAGAGGGGTGTGAATGAAAAAATACTTGGGTCTAAAGGGTCATTATATGCTTGGGTGATAGATAAAGGCATTCCAGATTGGAAGGAAGTGGAATGATTACTACTGCGCCACTTAATTTCATGTTTAATATAGATTGCTGGTCTTCATGCAGAGCAATGAACTATAAAATTACTAAAGCTACGCCACAATTTGTTTTTTCCTACTGCTGGTCTGCTTGATATTTAAGAAAGTGTATTTCCTTTTGTCAGTTTTATTCAAAGTCACAGATTCATATAACACAAAAATTTATCAGACCATCTACTCCTTGACTCTTCCAAGGTGAAATTGTTTTCTACTGTGTTCTCAATGCACTGTCCCAATAGACGTATAGTTTAGTCTCATTTTAAATATCCTGGAGGGAAGTTATTCCATGACTTAATAGATCTCACTGTCAAAAAGCTTTTATGTGAAATTCAGATTGAGTTTTGCCTTTCTTAATCTCATCCCATTACTCAAGAGTGGTGCACCCTAAACTAATGTAAATATTTCTTTCCTTACCCAGCAGTTAAATCCCTCCAGGAGTTGTGGGCTGTCATCATGTTTCTTTATTAGTTAATACACACACACTGTAGAGCTAGCCTCAAAGGCTGACATTTTATCATAGGAGAAGACATTTAAAGTAGTAGCCAAGGTTCCATTTCAACGACAGACAGTAATTACTGTTATCCGTACTAGTAATACATGTTCTGGTTGTAAACATCCAGTTTTCATCTCTTACTGTACTTACAATTCTGTAGAAGACATTCCTTCAATCTTCCTTTCATACTTAATTATTGTTACATTTTTTCTTCCTTTTTTTGTTATAGTATGCATAGTAAAACACAACCTAAAGAGGCAAATGGCAGAGTTATTGCTTCAAAGATATTCTCAACTAAAAAGATAAGTGAGATATGAAAGAAGTTATAGACTGAAACACAATTTACTGTACAATTTATGTGTCAAATTCATGTAATAGAAACTGACAACTCCCAGTTTCACCTCTTCAGACTTTAACTCCTTCACAGTTTCATGAGTGAAGTGGAGATTGAAATGGTGGGCAAGAAGGCCCTTGTGGTAAGTCAGGAAATAATTGCCATGTGCTTGAGAATGACTGTAGGAATCGTGACCATGGCCGTTAATACTGATCCTGGCTTATGTAGTATGGACCAGGTGTTAAGACACATCAGGTTAATAAGGCAGAGTTGGGACTGGCTTTGGAAACAAGGAGGATATTACTGACTTCAAGGTCATAAAAAGGCAGAAGAGATGGAAAGGGTGAAAGCAGGCTTAGGAAATGAAATCTCATTTTTCCTATATATTGAAGGTACATATTGAAGGAATATCAAATAAGGGATATTCACAGTAATCAGACAGGATGTGATGAGGCCCGAGGTAAAGGGTTTTGCCTAAAATAAATATTTGTGCAGGACGAACTCCAATTCAGAAACAGAGAAACCCCACTGAGGATGACAAAGCAATCCTTGAGAAAGTGAACCAGGGTGCATGAAGGCAACTCCTTTAAATGTTACTTGACAGTACATGTGGCAAATAGAGAAAAATGTTTCTCCTTTCTACTAAAGTGATGACCTTGTTTTACTTAAGTGGCTCAAATCTTTGATTACCTTTCTTTCTGCAATAAGACTAGTATCTAATTCCAGTACATCCAATTTTATATAATTCCAATATTACTCTTATATGCCTTCAGAATGACTGCTTACCCTTCCTATGAGTACTTTTAGATTAATTACTACAGGAGTCTTAAAAAAACGTTTTTTTTTCCAGCTAAATCTCCTTCACTGAATGTTTCTAATAATTCTGCAGCATTAGGTTTCCAATGGATACTAGTAAGTCCCTCTAATCTAACATAATTTGTGACTGTCATTAAGATGTTGTTTACTCTTTCACCGAGATCGTAAATCAAAATGTTGAAGATGACTAAATGTTGCATTATTTCAGTGGGCTCCTCTTAAGCTGTGGCTGTTTATTAAGGTGGAGGTTTTTGTTTGTTTGTGTTTTTCTTTTATGTTTATAGTTTTTTAGTATGCCTGTAGCTTACATCAGCTTCAATTTGATTCACAATAGATGAACCTACCCACTTACTATGGGTACGCACAAGTGTACACTGTTGGAGTTTTGTGAGTTTCATGTTTTCCTCCTCTGTTCTTGTGGTTTTCTTTTTTCTGTTTTAACCAATGACTGTTTTGTGTGCAAGAGCTTTTAGTTCCCTTTGCTAATTTTAAACAGCTACAAAAGTGTAAATTGCCACCTGAGATTAAGAGAAATATTTCATTTACTCAATATGGAGCAGATTGTGATGAATATAATTGTAGCTTCTGCTATAGGAAGAAATCCTGCATTAGAGTGAAAGATGAAGATGGGCTTTTAGAACATATGGTGTTGCTGTGCTCATTCCTTTTCTCATTGACTTCCTGCATGCTTCAATCCTCTTTTAATTTATCAGAAAACAGCACTGATATCTTTATCTTAAAACTGAAGGAGTACACTTCATGTGAACTCTTCGGCCTGTATGTTAGGAGACACTGTTATTTCTTCTCTTTCTATTGTTGAGCTTTGCTGGTACATACTTCCTACCCAGAATGCTAGCGACACTTCACAAATCATCATTATCTGTATCTAAAATCAGTGCTACTTACCTGATGGAAACGAACTAAAGAGACGGAAAGGCTTTCAGTGCCTTTTCTCTGGAAGATGATGCATAATGCATAGTTCAAGAGTAAAGCTGAATGAATTCTCATAAAACTGTTCCTCTTTTTCTGCAGTAGAAATCACCACTGCCCACAGATGGGTTAGGTACTGGAACTTACAGGTAGCTTCTCACTAGGACTTATTCATTCACATTTATCATTTTGCAGCTATACTTAAAACCACTGGTTTTGATGGGTCAAAGGAAAGAAATGGCAAAGAAAATACTCATGACATGTCCAAATTCTCCTTTGTGACTTGATCAGAGGTGCAAAGATTGAACCTACAGTGACCTCAGAAGACCATGAAACCTGCACAGAGACACAGTACATCTAATATTTCTGTGTACAAACTCCATTCTAAATGTACTTCTTTTTTTTTTCCTGAGACTTCTCTTATCTTCTTTTTTTTTTATTATTTTTTTATTTAAAAAAGAATAAATCAAGGGGAGAAGTGCAAAGATTAATACTAAACTGAGTCATTCTGTCCCTATGATCTCTACACATAGTTCAAATACAAATCCTATTGTTTTGAACTATTCTACAAATAGTTCAAATACACATCCTATTAATGGCCAGACATTGCTATTCAGAACATACAGCCTTCAGTGAGAATATAATATTTCTGTTCTGTCCATAGTATAATGTCGTAGTCTCTCTCTGTGACTGTTTTACAGTTACAGTTTACCCATCAATGAAAAAAACACATCTGAAGTGAAAGGAAACAACCTTTTTTCTCAAAGCAGAGTATGCTGTAGGATTGTCTCAAGCTTTCCTTGGTCGTGGCATCTTCACAGGCACCATCACTGTTCACACAACCTATCTCTAGTCTAAACTACAAAACGCAGTAACACATTTTTGCAAATATTTCGGCAACTCATTTAGTCTAAGAAATGCAAAGAACAATTTAAAGCATCTATACATGAGATCTCAAGTAAATTGTTTTTTATTGTGTAAGAACTGGATCTTCAAGAGTTAGTGAGACTGTTGTTAATAAGGGTAACCTAGGAGAAAAAGCATGAAAAATAACCCAAGTCAACATGACATATACAGTACAGGTGAACTATGTTTACACAGAATTTGCTTTTTGTGTATATTAAAAAAAACTGGAAATAAAGGATTTTTACCATGGAACTTCCAGTTAAACTAAGAAATTCCACTCCAGTGGGATAACCAGAATTACACAGTTAATGCACAGGATCCCTTGCAATTATCTATCAAGTCACTCAGTGGTGAGTCACTTCAGAAAGTAGCATGTTAACTGATAGACTACAACAGCCTTAAATGAGTCCTTATCAACTGTATTTTAAATCTGCCTTAGCTCAGAGTTTATGGGTTTGGCAAGATCACCATTACAATTTTTTTTCCTAACCTTCAGTATCAGAGTTCAGAGGTTATTGCCTTATGTCATAAACCTTTGGTTTGCTGCCACAATACTTAGAACAATGGGCAAAGCAACAACTGTAATGTGACCATTCTTTATCAAGCTGATTAATAACAATGATCTCACTGTTACCTTGCAGGCTCCCATTCTGCTGTTTCACTCATTTATGTCACTGGTCATGAACTTTTGATTGTAAGCTCTAGGCTTCTTAATTGTCCATGGACAATACCGCTTTTCCATTTCAATTCCTCATAAAATAGGCAATTAAGGCTAGGTGAGACATTACTTTTTAGAATCATCTAATTCCTCTTTACTATAAAGAAGCTTGGGTGACTAACTGGCCAAACAACTATAACATGTAGACAATTGAATTGTGTGCAGCGAATTCCCTTTTAATGAATACAGTGATGCATCTTTTAAAGAGCTCTCAAATTGCAGTAGAATCACAGAATGGTTTCATTCAGAAGGGACCTTTAAAGATCTTATAGTCCAAGTGCCTGTCATGGGCAGGTACATCTTTCACTAAATCAGACTTCACTAGCAGAATTTCCCTTGTGAAAATTTAATATTCCTTGACAGTATACTGCATTTAATATTTTTATAGCCCAGCTTTTCAAGTGACTGCAGAAGATTTAACTTTGTTGTGTTTAACCTGTTCTTGATGCCTAGAAGCTGGCAATGAAAACTAATTATTGTCCAAGAAATACTGAGTCATCCTATTATATGGTATGTTTGTGGAGTCTTAGGTAATGAGATAGAAAGCAATAATTTCTGTCATGCTGCTCTAGGATGAATTCTTGCACTCCAAAAAAAAGACTGAAACTGAAACTGTGTTTTCTTCAAAGTATTGCAAAGTATCATGCTAGTTAGTCCACACTACAATTAGTCATACATATTTTAACTATTATTATAAATTTAGAATTTGAGAAAGGACATTTTTAAAAAAAAAAACTTAATTTTTGTTTGATCAGCTATACTACATCAATTTAGCCAGACATTTTGTACATAAGCACTAAAAGCTTTAAAAATACGTATGCAGGACTTCAGTCAGAGTAATATGTACTCGTAAGTTCACTTTGCAACCTAGATTTTTACGCATGGTGATCAAAATGAATTTAGTTTTAAAATTAAGTTTTTCTTCAGTGTATAAGAGAACTCATTGTACCCGGAACATGGACTTGGACATGAAGTCACATTGCCAGGAGCTGCAATTATCTTCTCAGCACCCTTATCTGACTCTTACCACCTTACCAAGAACACAAAACCAAGGGGATTTTGCTTCTGTCTGTGCCACCTATTGAGGTCATGGAGGCCTGTGAGATACTGTGCGATGTTTGTTCTCTCCAGCAGTGAGAGTATAAATATGACTGTAGTTTGTCATACCAGACCAGGAGCCTGACTTCTCAGAACATACCTCTTAAAAGAATGCCTGAGGAAACATAAAACCAAACAGGACAAGTATATGCAGCTTTTTCCTAAATGACAACATGAGGTGGATATGTCTTCCATGAATCTCTGCATTCTCCTCTTTAAATTGTTTAAAATTTTAGCATCCACAATCTTCTTTGACAGGAAGCTCCACAATTGCAGCACCCACTGCATGAGACAGCAGTTTCTAGCATTTATGTGCATTGTTTGATACCATTTAATTCTACTGTAAAAGACTGTGTGTCTTTTACTCTGAAGCCCATGCTGGTCTATAACTTGAATATGGATTTAGATTATTATTAAGGGAACATGATCATGTTTGAATTTAAAGCATATTTTGTGTTATCAGTCATACCATAATACTGAAAGAAAGATGCATCTTACAAAACTGAAATATCTTACAGAAATGAAATTGCCCCATCATATTGAAAGACCATGTTTTGAATACTTCATTTTTGAAAACTATTTCCTATTGCTTTGTTTCAGGGCAATACTAAAGCACAAAATTCATATTCTTGTGTGTCAGAAACTGTTCAACATACAATGCAGCTTAAGGGGAAACTATCTCACGACAGAGATATTAATCAAATGAAAGTACTGCTGCATTAAGACAGGATGCTATTCAAATCAAGGAAACAGGCAAGCAGGCAAGAAAAGAAATATTTTAGAATTTTGCCATTAATTTCCAGGAGAGCAAAAAAGAATACTACAAGTGCCCATTACATTAGAAAACAATACTGTCAGTCCCAAACTTAATCCTTAACTAGTTCACTAAAAGGTATTAATTTTTTGTTTTAGAAATGTAGACGTGTTGTGGTTTTACCCCAGACAGCAACTAAGCACCACACACTCACTCACTCCTTCCCTGGTGGGATGGGGGAGACAATTAGAAGAGTAAAAGAGAAAACTCGTGGGTTGAGGTAAAGACAGTTTAATAGGGAAAGTAAAAGTCGCGCACACTAGCAAATGAAAACAAAGAAATTATTCACTCCCCAGGACAGGCAGGTGTTCAGCTGTCTCCAGGAAAGCAGGGCTCCATCATGCATAACGGTTATTCAGGAAGACAAACATCATCACTCCAAATGTCCCCACCCCCCTTCCCTCTTCTTTCCCCAGCTTTATATATTGATCATGATGCTACATGGTATGGAATATCCCTTTGACCAGTTGGGGTCAGCTGTCTTGTCAGGCTTCTTGTGCACCTCCAGCCTACTTGCTGCTAGGGTGGTGTGAGGAGCACAAAAGGTGTTGATCTAAGTACTGTTCAGCAATGACAAGAAGACCCCTGTACTATCAACGCTGGGTTTAGCACAAACCCAAAACATAGCTCCATACTATCTACTATAAAGAAGACAAACTCTATCCCAGCCAAAACCAGCACAAGATGGAAAAGTGTGGAGCAGTTATTAAAAACAGTTCTTAATTAGAAAATGTTAGGGGATGCAGTTTCAGAACAGCAGTTTTAAGCCCAGACATATGCTTTCACCACAGGAGCCATCCCAGTGTTTGTAACACATGAAGGAAATTCACCACCTAGCATCCTAAAGGTTTCATTGCTCATCTCCAATAAAAACTACAACATGAGGCCCAAAGCTTGCTTAGTTGTTTTTCTGTGCAGTGCTAAGGGTGGTGGGTTTGCATCTATCTTTCAAAGGCATATAGCTGACATACAAATATATTTTTAATTAACTGATTTGCATGTTCCAGTGTAACAGAAGTACCAGCCTTTCATATTTGGGATGTAGCCATTTGTGGTTTACCATTGTCACTATATAATGTCACTGATATGGTTATTTTAATTAATCTGCTTGTATTCTTTTCCATTTATTTCAGTCATCTTTTCCCCACCACTGTGTTTCCAATATGTTTCTTGGTCTGTCTTGTTTTTTTGCTTAGTTAATTTTTTTGTCCTCCCAGGAGTTGAAATTGTTCTTCTTCCTCGTGTGTAATTTCTTATACTGTCCTTGTTTTCTTTTTCTGTGTAATAGACCGTGCTTTTCAGCTTTTTTCCCTCATTCATGCCATCTTTTTTGCAGACTTCATCCCTTTCCCCTCTGTTTACATGCTAGTTCGTCTCACTGATGATTAATCTTTTGTTCACATTCTCATGTTTTCCATATTCTTAGTTGTCCTACATGGAGAATTTGAGCCAGAAACATATCTAGTAATATAAATCTGACAGCAAAAGAGATCTGGTTGATGAACAACGATATTTTGCCTAGCTATGCCCTCTCTTCTGTATCTCTGGGGAATCTGGAAGGGACAAGAATTGGTTAAACCTTTCTTGGAAACCAGCATATCTGGGAAAGTCTCTGCTCCTATTTCATCCTGTGCTTAATGAAGTTCTGACAGCCACGCTCTCCATTCAGAGTTTTACACAAGGAAAGATCAACTAAACTCAACCAGAAGGGAGTAAGTAAGAGGAGTCCTCAGGCCTGGTGGTATGTTGCTCTTTGTGAGATTCTTTTCTTCACCCTCATGAATATTGATACTGTTTATTAATTATTCTTTCTGTTGAAGTGAAGCATAGCAATGCTATGTTACATTTTCTTATATGCATTAGCACACATTTCCTCAGAAGTTGTTTGTATTATAATTTGATACAAACACATACAATTTACTATATTACTGGAGAAAACAAAGAAATGTCTTGTCTTATTTTGGAAATGTTTCTAAACAGAACAAAACCCATAAAAATCTTTTGATCCATGTGTTGACATTGTAAGGATGCAAATGCAGACTGTGATAGAGCCTTTAATTAGTGGAAATTATGAAGCTGTAAAATAAAACAAACAAGCAAAAATGTGTTAAACCTAACAAACCCATGGATTGAAACATCATTTCTGTAAGGCAGTCTCTTATTCCTTCCATCTTCCAGAACCCTGCATGTGTACAGTTCATTTTTCCTGCTATGATCACATTCATTTCTCATCTTTAACACTTGTAAGAATATAAAAGTTATCCAAGACATAATTCTAAAGTTGGTTAAAATAAAAAAAAAAAACAACACGTGGTGTGTTATGGAACATTTCACTTCCACTTACTCAAGTTTGTTCATCTCCATTCTTTAGCACACTTTAAATCTGTCACCGTTTGCTGATATCACCACAATATATCCTGTGCCTTCTAAAACATTATCACCACTTTTCAAAGCTGGCATGAAATAGCTTGCAAGGTTTTAATGTTGATTTTAAGGAATTAGAAGCATCAGCCATGTTGATTATTCAGAGCTAATCTGCAGCAAAATACACATATTCTAGCAGCTCCAGAATGCTTCCTGAGTAATTTTGAGGGTGGGCAGCTAGGATACTACAGTCTCATCAGGATTAATGTTGTCCATACTATCCATCACAAAGAACTGTAGTTAACTAAGTGCAGTATGTTAAATTCAGTCAATTAAGACAGACTGAACTGGTTGTTGTTAATGGCAAGTCTAATTCATTAAGAGTATATTTGCCAGTTTCTTATTTCTCTGAAATACAAAATTTGTGATTTACCTGGAATTTTGTTTTGCCAGTGACCAATCTGAATGTGTGTCTTCTTCTTTGAATATGGGGAGGAAAGATCAAACATGCAGGGAGCAACCTTCTTCAGTGATACTCTCATGACTTCTTCAGTTGCAGTGCATTGCAGTTTCTCAGTATTTGACCACTGCCGATCATCATGAGACAGTAATTCAGTATAGAGCCTGAGGAAGACATGACTATGTTAAAGAAATATATTTTCACAGATACACTGCAGAGTTGTCACTTTGAGTAGGCCAGTAGAAAAGATGAGGTTTGGACAAGTCCAGAACAGAACTGTTTTCATCCAAAGTGTTTATTACCCCAAGCCAATTTTACAGTTTTGTTTCTTCTTAATGTACATCTCATACTGAATTTTCTAGTATCATTTTCAGAGCCAGAACCAAAGGAAGATGATAAAGAAGAATTGCTACGTTCCACTTTTTACAAGCTATCTGTGTAAGGAATTTTATGGCGTTACTGTCTGTTGCATAGTTAGCAGTTAAAAAGATACACCAAGTCAACTCAACAAATATCCAAGACAATTGGCAATGTAAAATGATTCATGTCAAGTATGGCTACTTGGTACTTTCTATTGTTCCTGGATAAATTTCTTCTTTAGCTACATTTTTCTTTTGCTGCTCCTGGCTCCTGCAAATCAGACCCACTTTCTCTTTATGATGGCAACAGTTTCACAAGCCTTAGCAAACAACTGCAGAGCCGAGAGTTACTGGAAGTTGCTCTGAGTTCTGTTCCATTGTAGTATGCCCATGCGACCAGGAACCAAGAATTCTGTCAATTTTAATGGGTAATTTGTGGTGTTCTTGTAGTAAGATTTTATTTGCTACCAGCTAACTGAAGAAAGAGATGGCACCTCACAGCTAATTCTTACTGTGGTAGACAGCAGTAACTTCATGTTCACAGGATAGGTAGGGGAATTACCTTCTGCCTCTGTTGACTTTCTTCAAACACAGGAGAAAGTGAAGTGCTAAAAACAGCTGCTACTGGTGCTGATACATTTGCTGCCAAATCTGCTCTGACCCCTACTACTCCTTCACCTACATCTATTGCATGAATTCAAAACTTGAAGTCAGTGAAGATTCTGTACATCAGCCATCAATGGCTTTGAGGTATACATTATTTTTGCAGTAACAGTAGCAACAAATCTCTATTGTTCCCCTCTGGTTTACAGTACTTGCTTGACAGAATATTTTGAGTTATTTTCTTTTTGCTAAATATACCAGGGGTTTTGCCATCCTTATCCTGTTTCATTATAACTGTTTTGTTTTATCCCAGAATTTCTTGTTTCAGTGAAATTAATACCTTTATTCATGATTCCACCTCCAAACAGAACTATGTATGTACTCATACTAGGGCTTATATTTTCATCTAAAGGCCAAAAATAAGGAAGAAAATGAAGTCATAACAAATATTGTTAATTAATTATGATCTTCTGCAGTATTTTTCCAACTCAGTATTTTTCCAGAGATGTTTGTTTACTTAACTAATGTTATTTTTCAGATGCATTACTGTCTAAGACATGTTATATCTGCTAATACCTTCTCCCATTATCTTATGGTTTCCAAAACCTACCTACATGATTCAAAAAATGTTCATTTAAAACATTGACAGGTCACATGGTCACTACAGAAGGGTAGCTCACAGATTAGCTCATATCCTGCTCATAACTTCAGAATTTCTTATTTATGAGCCTAGCATGATCCCTCCAATGTTCTCCTGTATTTGTCTGGGGTGACCATGGTGCTCATTCAATGTTCATTTTTATTAATTCTCTGAAGGACTGCTCACTAACTGAACTGATGAACTGACCTAGGGCAAGCTACCCTCAGTCCTGCCCTGAAATAGGCATATTTATATAGAACAACAGAAAGATGTTTCTGTGAAAGAACTACCTTTTATGTATTGCAAAACCTGGTTTTCTGTGTTGTAAAGAATGGGAAAGAAGCTGTTTTCCTAAAAGTATTCTAAAATAGAAATGTCACCCATCTGTTATATCTCTTGCACATCCCAAAATTGTGTGTCTCGTTTCCTTCAGTGAAGGACATCCTAATGGTTGCGGGAACCTTCACTGCAGACTTTAAGCTCTTCCACATAATAATTTCTCACATTGCAAATTTATATTCATCAACTTTCAAAAGCATATGAGGTTTTTCTCTGTTTTGAATACCACAGTGTCAGAGACATCAGTCAAAAATGATAGCATCAATCATGCAGCTGCAAGGCAGTCGGATGGCATCTGCCATAATGCCTTACAATGCTACAGCGATGTACCAGAATTTTGATGAATAAGGATGCTGGTTTGCTCAATAGCAGTTAATCATGACATCTCTTAATGCATCATACTTTTAAAGGCATAATATAAAGCTAATAAATAGGTTAGCTTCTACTCTTCATTCAGCTGAAGTTGATGAAGATACTCAGAATGCAAATGCCAGAAGGGAGAAGATAAATCACATTATTCCAAACCTGTTATACAAATGCAATGCATTTCATTAGGATATTTTATTTTTAACATACTGCTGTTAACCATGGCAATAATCAGTATTAACTCCCAGATTCCATAAAAAGCACAACTAGTAGTGGAAAAAAGAGCACTATTTTTTTTTCTTTTTCCTAACTAAAATTGCATCTGAGAACAGAATTTGTCCCAGTCAATGTAAAAATGGGATATATATGTTTCTGTAATTAGAAAGATATATGCAAAGATTGAGGCTCCATCCTAGCATAAACTTTAGTATTGGCTTACTTATATCAGTCAAATAGGTTCTATATTTCACTGACCATATAATCAATTTTTGAAATTCTTTGCCACAAAATATAATTAAATACCAGGATTCTAGTGTTTCCCTGTAAAATTAAGTACTTTGATGGATAAAAAATTGCTGTTATATTTACAAATATCTTTTTTTAATTAGAAATTACAGAAATCTATGAAGGATATAAAACTTTCATGCTTGCAACATTACAGGTATGCCCATGATAGCTGTATGGCATGGAATTGCCATGATACGCACAAATATGCTGTTCCCAGTTTCCCAACAGAAAGCCAATTTACATAAACACTTGGCAGTATTGTGCTAAGTTTTTTCGCTTGACCTTTGAGCTATTTTTTCAGCTAGTACCTAATGGATTTTCATTATATGTATGTCAGGCATCTTCTTTACACATCTAACTATATCTTAAATGACTTTCACACACTATTGATCACGTTTCTCATCATTACCAGAGATAAAATATTAGATTAAATTAATTGTTGTTCTGAAGAAGAATTTCAATGTAGAACTATTTTATTATGAAGTATAACCAATAGAAAACAGTTTTTAAATATTCAGAAAGAACAGGAACTTCAATGTCAATAAAAAAATGAAAATAAGAATCTCACATTGAAAGAAATTTGTACAAATAAAAATAGTAGATAGTGGCTAGCAATTTTTTTCAAGTTTTGCTGGCAACCTCAGACGCAGATGCTAAGCATTGGAAAATATTTATTCCAACAGCATCATCTAGTATTTTGGCAGACTCCATAAGCAATTTTGTTTTACAGTTCTAAAGCTGCTTCTGGGTCCATTACATGGTTAACCTGATGGGCTGACTTGTTCTGGATGCCATATGCCAGGACCTAGAGATGCAGTGAACTGTTTGCCCATTATACTTTTATTGAAAAGCCAGACTAAAAAATCTGCTGAAAATGGTGCACTTTACTACAGCTTACCAATTAAGCTTATGACAATGAGTGACTTGTCTTAAAATAGTGCCAGAGAGCTGCCAGGAAACAGCAAAGAACAGCAAGATCCAAGGTTGGCAGAGGCAATACCAACCAGGTAACCATTCAAACAATGTCACTGGATACTTAGTAGATTCTGAAAATGTTTTTTGGTTTGGGTTTTGGCGGGTTTTTTTTCCTTCTATATGCATGGAGGTAGCTTCAGATAAACAAGAAAATGTATCAAAGAGAACAGAAAAAAATTATATCTGTACTTCTAACTTTTTAGAATAATTCTAGAGGCTAAGGGTAGACATACCAAATAATTGTGTGTTGAGTCCTTTGAAGTCAGAACATAAGCTGTAAAAGTTAAACAGCAGAAAGACATATAAAAATACTGCTCAGAATTTCCATCATTATGAAACAGAATTCCACCTGCAGGCAGTGAATTTGTGAGTAGTCTGCCTTCCAGTGAAAATGGCTTACTAGCTTATCAGTTTTTGAAAAAGTGAAAAGCAAATTAATAATTACTGGATATCCACCTTCAGGAACAGAGTTTTTCAACAATCTATCTACATCAAAATGGGATTTAAAGTAAATGTAAAATTCATATCCCAGATAACCCAGACAGTGGAAATAAGTAGGGTGCTCTATTGTGAAGGAATGCTTGATGATGTGGTGTGCAGGTTTTTCATTTGAATGTGTGTGTTTTCACAGGGACAAATTACACTTATTTTGCCCCATCACCAGCTTTCCTAAATACAATTTCTTTAAAAGAAAGTGCTCATAAAGTGTGAATTACTTATGCATTCTTAGCAATAGTATTCCCTGTGCAACTAAAACCTTCCAAGAGTCAATAAAAGTGGAAAGTGAATCCCTCAGACAGAAAAAAACTATACTAGAACATATTACTATCTTATTCTGTGTCTAAATATTGTAACATTTGAGGCACTTTGTGCCATTGCAGGAAAACTGGATATTAGGTTGTCAGTATTTTCAGAATTGTGATTGAAAATGTCTGAATAGGTTGGACATGTCTGGAATTGAAGGGGGGGGGAGTGGAAGAAGAGGTGTTTACACCTTGAAAAAGTCCGTTATTCTCAAAAGCTGTGGAGTTAATTTAATCACTATTGACACAAAAAAGAAATTAATGTATCTTAATTTGGCTGATAAATACATCAAATTCTATAATCCATGAAGTCTTAATTCAGTGTTTCAGATCAGAAGAAGAACATTTTCCCTTAATAAGTTACAGCCAGATGTTTTGATCTCAATAGTCTACTGGTCTTAAAATGATTTTTCACAAAAACTTAAAACTTAATTTGTTGATTACTGTTAAAGTAATTAACAGTTATCCAACCGTGTCTTGTAATAAGATTTCAAAAAAGATATAGTGCTGGCCACCTATTCCACATAGCCCTAAACTACTAAAGGGCTACCTATTCCTAACTGAGCATAAGGCACTGCAGCATGACACTAAAATTTTTCTCAGTTCTATTCAGATTATCAGATCATTTCCCACCACATGTTCCTTACACTGGGCATTTCCCACAGCACAGCTTTACAGTTATATTAACTTGAAGTGTTTCAGCTCGTCATTTTATGTTATGAGCCAAGCCATAAACCATAATAATCAGCAGCAAAGGTGAAAGCTGACCATCATTAATTTAGAATAAGAATTATATACAATTTAAATTATTAAAAAATATAAATAAAATAAAAATCAAGGAGTAATTTGTGACTAATAATTTATGAACTGTTTTCCTCCACCTTCATGTCTCACAGTTACATTAACCCCATGTCTGAAAAAGTACAGGCTCTGGCCAAAGCTCTTCCTGTGGTTCGGCTCTGGGATCTTTTTCTGCTAAGAGGTCCCTAACTCTAAATAATACAGCTGAGTTTATGCTTCAGTTTTTTGCTCAGCAGAAACACTGGTGTTCTTCTAGCATAAAATTCCTGTTTCACCAACTTTATATTATCATGCCACTTTTGGAGGATCTCTGTGACAAATTTAGCTGAAATTAACCGACAAATCCAAGAGCAGAAAGTCTAAAAATACAGGCAACATGACTTTATACACTTTCCTTGGGTTAAATAATAGAATAACAGAATCATAGAATTGTTTGGGTTGGAAGGAACCTTAAAGATCTTCTAGTTCCAACCCCCCTGCCATCAGCAGGGACACTTTCTGCTAGAACAGGCTGAGAAAAACCCCATCCAACCTGGCCTCCAACACTTCCAGGGATGGGGCATTCACAACTTCCCTGGGCAACCCGTGCCATTGCCTCACCACCCTCACAGTGAAGAATTTCTTCCTTGTATCTAATCTAAATCTACTGTCTTCTGGTTTAAAGCCATTACTGCTTCCTTGTTCTGTCTTTACATGCCCTTGTAAAAGTCCCTCTCCAGTTTTCTTGTGGGCCCCCTTTAGGTACTGGCAGGCTGCTACAAGATGTCCGCCAGAGCCTTCTCTTCTCCAGGATGAACAACGTAAACACTTTCAGCCTGTTTTCATAGGAAAGGTGCTCCAGCCCTCTGATCACTTTTGTGGCCTCCTCCTCGTTCCAACAGGTCCACATCCTTCTTGTGTTGAGGGCTCCAGAGCTAAACACAGTAGTCCAAGTGGGGTCTCACAAGAGCAGGGCACAGGGGAAGAATCACCTCCCTCAACCTGTTGGTCACACTTCTTTTGAAGCAGTCAAGGATTCAGTGACTTCTTGGTTACAAGTCCACATTGTCAGGCCATGATGAGCTTCTTGTCAACCAACACCCCTAAGTTCTTCTTCTCAGGGCTGCTCTCAATCCATTCCCTGCTCAGCCTGTATTTGTGCTTGGGATTGACCTGACCCAGGTGCAGAACCTCGCACTTGGCCTTGTTAAACGTCATGAGGTTCATACAGGCCCATCTCTCAAACCCTTTAAGGTCCCTCTGGATGACATCTCTTCCCTCTAGAGTGTTGACCACACCACTCAGCTTGATGTCATTGGCAAACATGCTAAGAGTACACTCAATCCCACCGTTCATGTTGCCATTTAAGGGATGTGCAATTTTGGGGGGGAAGTGTGGAGGAGAGAGGGAGGTATTTTCAGCAACATTTGGGGCTGACTGATTGAATACTTCATGGTCAATGCCAAGTATTTATGTATATGTAGACCTTCATAAAGAAATGTGTGAAATAATCTGAAAAAAAGCCAGTGTCCTTTCAGCTCCCAGAAACTACCATAATCAGATTTATAAAAGAGTGAATTAGAAATCCAAAGGTCTCATTAATAATCCTAGTTTTGTATATTTGTGTATGCTGCTGCATATGCTTTTGTGTATCCTTGGGTAGGTCATTTCTTCCTCTGTACCACATCACATTCACCTTGTCTTTCACACAGACTGTAGGGGGGTTGCATGATGGCAGTCCTTGGTATGCTTTTTGTTCGGTATCTCATGTTTTAGGAAAGAACCAAACTTGAATTAGAAACTTGATATATTTCGAATCTTCAAACTTTGAATTCAGAGAAAATACTCAAAATAGATAAATAAGATGCTTGGATAACTGCTTTAGCAGCTGCAGTATCTTTGTGGAACTGGAGGGCAAGGGAAGCAAGGGTTACAGTGAGGGAAATTTCCATAACATGTCTCAGAGCATGTACCACAACAGATGGTCCTAATGGAGGAAAGTTGTAGGTAAAGAGGCAACAAGTCTCTTGGCTGCCCCAAGCTAAATCCAGGTTGTACTTTGTGTCTTTTTATAGTTGCTTCAAGTCCATGTTTTGCCAGACACATAATGTTTGCATTCACACAGCCCCAGTATACATACCTTTTTCAATTCAAGACTATTTATGAAATAAGATCATAAACTTAATTCTACCCAGATAAAATGCACGAGGTACATATCTCCTTTCACTGTTCCAGGGCTGCACATTTATGAGGCAGCAGTGACATTATGTTGGAACTTTACCATATTCTAAAGGATTTTACGAAAATAAAAAGTTCAAAAGTCATGTAAATTGCAGATTTCATGACACTCTCGTCTTAATCCTGTTAAAGCATTTCATTATTGCACCCCTGTAATTCTGAAGAATATGAGATTTTCCCCTTTTGTCTCTATTTTATGCCAAGAGAATTTTGAACAGTGGAGCACAGTGGCATACATAGCTCCTTAGAATTGCTCCTTTGGAGTTTATTATTCAAGTGAATGAGTAAATACATTGCCTCTGAAGATTACAGAGTTTTGTTAAATCCTGGTTTTTGAGTAGTGTCCATTCCCCTCCTCCCCCCCCCCCCCCCCCCGTTTGATTTATAATGTATAAAAGTATAAAGACATTGAATTGTTTCCTTCATGAGAAATGTCAGTGATACAAAAAACTGTAACTCATGAAAGCTTTGGTGTGCTAAGCATGAAAAAAATGAGTAAGATATTAAATCATCACTGCAAAAGAAATTCAGCACATGCAGAGGGCTGATGTTGGATCCATGCATCAGTTCACTCTAAGCATCATTTTGAGGGCCTGTGCAGGATGACAGCTTTACCAAAATTCCACTCACATGGGGAGAAAAGCAGCCCATACATGCCAGGGTCAAGTGAGCCTGTCCTTCCTCAACCCTAGCTGCTACATATCTGTAAACTGGATGTGTGATCTTCTCTGGGCTATTTTTTATAGTCAGTAGGGTATGATGGATAGCCACAGAGCACTGACCTACATAAACATTTTAAAAATTCTGGTGACTAGATACTGGGAATTTTATTTCTCAATTAAGTATAGAGCCTGTGTAGACCTAAGTTTTCCCTAGCTGGTTAGGGGAGTCTTATCAGACTTTTTGTCCTGATGGATTTTGCTTGCCCCTTGAACAAATGTAAGTTTAAAAATATACTTCAAAACTATGCAAAAAGTTCACAGGGAATGAATAATAGTTATAGTTCAAATAGGTATTTATTTCATGTGGGGGGTTTTGTGTATGCTTAGATTAACGAAATAGTACTTGCAGGTTTCACTTACTGATTTTTCTTTTCAATTATGCAGCTTTGATTTTATATTGGTAACATGACTATCATATGACAAATCAATAAGTAGAACTGCAGAACTTTCAGTTTTGAGGAAACCCAGCAGTGACGTCATACAGGAGTTATGTTTTTACTTTACTTGACAGTAATAATCTTACAGAAAATTGACTTTTGAATGTAACTTTGCATAATTTATACTATTCATTGCTACTTAATAATAATGTGCACAGTCATTCTCAGTCTTCACCTGCAGAAAGTCATCTAATCTTGGCACAAGTGCCCAAGATAGCTGGAGAATACTATTACCACAATGAAACGTTAAGGGGAATAATTGTAGTATAAAACATATAATCTCCTCTTCAGTCCTATAGAGATTTCTAATACAAAAATTGTAGAGTTGCTTTATCTTCTTTTTACGTTACAGACCATTCCTCAAAATAACAGTAACTGAAGACATAAGGCATCTCATATAACTCTGGAGTTAGGAAGTGGTTGAATGTCTATGGAGTCAAAGACATTATAAAAGTCACCTAGTCCCTAGAAATTTTCACAGTCTGTCCAGAAACTGATATAAATTATATTCTGAATGAATCACAGAAGTGGAGAATATTTAAAAACTAATAAACAATTTTATGTTAGAAAAAATCATATTTTCATGGTGTTTTGATGAATAATTGGGCATCTTTGGACTTGACCTCACAGCTAAATTTTAGACACAGCGAAAGAGGTTTAATGATCATAACAGCAAATTAAGAACTTACAAAGAATGGAATACATTTTAAAATATTGTAATTCTCTGAAAACTAGAGAAAAATCTCTGGTTTTGGGGTGGGAGAAAATACTTACTATTTGGTGTGCCACTATTGTGGCAGGAAAGAATATCGTCATTAGGGTGTGCAGCTGTTTACATAAACTTTGTGCATTATAGACCACAGCTACTTGTATACCAACTATGATTGTGGATTTCAATTATGATATCACACTCTACCATAAAGCAGTAATAAGAATAATTGGGGTAGTGCAGGAGTAAAATGCTGGTGGAAAACTTGTCTTTGTACAGCACCTGATGTTCTCATAATGTATTTTGAGTTTTAGTTAAAATATTTTCATGGTATATTGGGGGGGGGGGGGGGGGGCGGGGAGAAGGAATCATGTTTCTTCTGCAAGGAAATGTCTTCATAAATAGCAGTGCATTTATAGTATTACTTTTCATCTGTGCATGGTAACCATATGGCTATTCTCTGTTGGAAACAAGTCACTGGAAATGAAAACTCATGCTGTTCAGTCCCAAATTAATCAGAAAAAGTGAGTGTAATTGCGGAATAGAACAGCCTACCAAGGGAGGTAATCAGAGAAGTCACCATGGCTGAAGACACTCAGGACACGAGTGGTAATAATACCATTGAGTGATCCTGTAAACACAAGGAGACACGGTGGCTGACTCTCTCACAGTGGTAATGCTACTGCCATTAACACAGCTGAAATATTTCTCTACTTTGTGTTTGGTTTTTTTAATCTATATGAAATTATTTAGTCTACATTTTTACTTAGAATAAATTTCTAAAACTTATACTCCTGATACAACATCTCAGCTGAGAGGAGATGAGAAGGAAGCGAAGTCTTACTTCCAATTTTCCGTCCAGACTTTTTACTTGTTCAGTTCATAGCCAAATATGGAAATATTTTTTTTTTGCCAGTGTCCAGATACCTGGTAGCAAAATTGTGTCCTTCAGGTTAAAATTAATCTAGAAAACTAGCTGTGATATAAATATCATTGTTGTAAATGTCTGGAGGTAATATAAGTGTCATCCACCTGGGCTGTACTTCCCAATTTTTTACATCCTCTGAGATCACCAGGAGTGATCCTGAGATCCAGCAAGGGAGTTATGAGCTACATCATCTCCTAAAGGATAGAGCCTGCCAGGGTGTTTCTGGAGAAATGCTTCCTCAAAGCTTCTCACCATCACAAGGTCCTATTTTTCCTCTGGGTTCATAAACCTTTCAATATTTTCCTTCATCTTCCACTTCTGTTCACAAAAAAACATGTTTGAAGGAAGCCTGATTTTTAATTCCTAGATGAATAACAAACCATACTTAATTGTTATTTCACATCATCATTCTCCCCTCTTTTTTGATTCCACCAAAGACTTCAGCACTACGTGTTCCCATGTCCTCATTATCTATCCAGAGAGACTGTCTTCATTAGGAAACGGGTCCTTCTGTCACAACTCAAAATCACTGTGGATAAGTAAACAGCTGAATAAAATTCAAAGAAAATGTACAGCACCATACATTAATATTCTATGCATGATGACATTTACTAGCAACAATCACATTTCAAGCTCAACCTTTCATTTATCTACTCATACGAATATACAAGTATATTCACACAAATATTCACATATAACTATATTCTCAATCTTTTCCTCTAATTACTGAAATAATATACAAGAACATAAAGATGCTAAAAGACAGTTTTCAAAACAGTGGCTGTGTTGTAGAATTTTTATAGTATCAATTTAAATGAAATTTTATTTTCAATTCTTTTCTAGTTCAGATTTTTTGATTTACATTCTTTAACCATATCATAGCTTAAGCATAACTTTGATGATTTACCCTTCTGAAATGGCACAGAGGGTAGAGGGAAGACATCCGTAAGTTTCAGCTAAACTTGTAAGTGTATTAGAAATATTGTGATTGACATTTATTTTCCATAATGGAACTCTAAGGTCAAGTGAAGAAAAAGCAGAAAGAAATAGCAACTAGGTTTGACAGAAACTTTTACAGATAAATGCTACATGCATGCTTGCATACTATAAGGTATGTATCATGCAGGCTTTTTTTTTTTTTTTCTGAAGACTGTCATTAAGAACTAATTATTTGCTTTAAACTTCTAATTAATGAATATGACATATTAATTTCTGTCAGTGATGCGACTATCTCTTGGGTCACTGCACCTTCTGTTTTTTCTTAAAAGCAGCCACTACTCGTTTTTCCTCAGTGATTCATTCCCAGATGAATAGTCTCAGCTGAAAGGTCTTGTGCACTTGTTCACAGAGAGAGAAGGCTGGAGCTGCTAAACAAAAATATCATACGCACCAGTAATTGTCCATTAGGCTGGACCATAATCTTTTACAATTAAAAATAAGTAATGGTGAGGATTGGAGAAATGAGCAGAAAGTGATTGTTAGAAGGTAGTTTTCTAATCCTTTCTCTGATAATGATTTGTTAGGAAGCTCTCATCAAGTCATTTCACTTTTCTGTTCTTGCTTCTCTATCTGGAGAGCTGTAAAAATAACCCTTGCACATTCTCAGAGATGTCCAATACATATGTTAGATAATAAGTCTATGAAGTTTACATTGAATACATAAAGATATGGTGAAAAAGCAAAATGCATTTGACTTGTTCTGTGTTTTCAAAGTAAAGCAAACAAATGCTTCTGTTTCTGGCGCACATAATATCTGTTGCCTATTTCCTTTCAGAACCAGATTACAACAGGCATGATCTGGGGACTTGGTGGTATTGTACAGATCCATACATTTTTTGAATTACATTCTCAGCACCAAAGTTGCTCAGCCTGCTTGACAGAGTACAGCATTAGATAATCAACTCTACTTTTCCCCAAAAGTACGTGGAGATTTAGTAGCATGACTCCCATTGGCATGAATGGAATTTGTATAGCTAAATCATAGTGCACTGGTTCAATACATACTCCTTACATACTCCAAAGTCACAACAGTATTTGTCACGTGGACAATAGAAAATGGATGGCAAATAAAATTTTCTCAATAATGATTAGTTCTTTGTTCAATAAACATATTGTTCCATTTAGAGAATTTAGGACTGAGCTTTCAGCTGCAGTAGGGAAGCACTTAACACAACTAAGAAACAAGCAAAGGCTTAACAGTGTAATGGAACATTGTCTTGGGTGCACTTTGCACAGTGAGGTTTTGTGACACGTCATTTCCAGAAAACTCAGGGTGACATTCATATGACTTAATGTTATCCATCTCAAAGCTGAGTTTCTGGATGCAGTCAGCAACAAAGCCCACTTCATAATCTGATACAGGACAGCTGTGTCCAAGACAGATTAATTTCACAGTTCTTAGTGGGAAGATTCCTTTTCTTGATGCACATGTACAGACATCAAAAATAGAGCCTAGAAGATTGTAGCACATACCATCCTCCTGAAATGAATCTCCCCTTTCTTATGCATACAATATAGCAAGACCGAGAACAACCTTTGAGTTTTCCACCAACTATGTGGTTGCTCACAGCTCAATACCTACGTATGTCTGTGACTTAAGGTTGTAAAACAGTTCTGAAATCAGCACTAGGAGTAAGTTTATTTTTTCCTGAGAAAATGCATAGACACAAGGGAGTACATGATGCCTCTTCATTGTCAGAAGAGAAGGAGGCAGCAACCGTCTTGCTTTTCAGAAGGCAATACATGCTCGTGCATCTATACAGATACCTGCATTGATTACACGTTTTGCTTGCCCTCTTTTGGAAGACGCTATTTGTTGTGGAATTATAAAAGAAACTTGTCTCAGAAAATATCTTACTGAAAGCATCAGAATTATTTTAAATGCTCCTACTCGTGCTTGCCTGCTTAAATCTGAGCACATCTAAAGTTAACTATTTATAGTCGATATTTAAAGACATATAGATAACCTGATTTTTCCTGGTGCTGTGAATCCAGTTAAAAAACCAGTCATTCTGGTATCTAACTATAGAACTTTGCTATAAAATTTTAAAGTTGATAGATATGGTCTTGTGGATCCTTTTTAGTGCTTTATACATCAACAAGAAATGCAACGGTGAAACACAGAGCACAACCAACTGTACATCCAGAGCATCAGGAATGAAAGAGCTTTCCTCAGACCTTTCAGCACGCACCAGTATACTTTTCTTTTCTACATACCGTATACAATGAAACTGCCTCAAACTTGTACAAGCTGTTCTGTAATAACTTGTTCTGGACCAGTCAGTGAATACACTGCTCTCCACTTCTACTGGGAGTCATGTTTTGTGAGGTTTCCCTGAAAAAAGGACAGTTTCAAATCTACCATAGCTGAAAATTGTACTTGAGAGAAAAGTAGATCTCCTCTGATCCATTCAAATGTATTATTTAAAGATCAAATGTGTACACTGTACTTCAGTCCAAATGTAGGGAGATTTAAAAGAAAAAAGAAAAACCTTTCACACCTTTGCTGCAGTACATTGGGACATTTTCATTTATTTCTATCCTACAATAGCTTTGTTGATAGTTGTACCACAGAGACTCAGTAATAAACCTTCAAACTGTCTTGTCTTTGCTCTTTCATGTTGTATTCTAAAGTCTTTATGATAAGGGTAAATTCTTCTGCAGGTTTGAGCTGAAGAACTGAAATCTCTATCAATTCATCACAAATTTTATGTCTTATTACTACAAAAATAGTCTCACTGTATACAGAAACCACAATTGGACACTAATGTACTGAAATTTAAGCTACAGTTGTTCACACAAACAGATATTAATATAAAAAATAATAGGAAAAAATAGTTTTCAAATTCAGCTCCATGTCGTCTTTATTTTAAGGTCAAACGTATGAAGTCATACAAAACATATGAAGTCACTACAAAAGTCTGAAATGATGACACATGCTTCAGTAACAGTGTCAGTGAAAATGAATTCTTATTCTGGACACAGTTGACTGATTTACAGAGTGTTGTTTTCTTCCACAAAAGCAGGAAAATTATTACAGAATCATAGAATTGTTTGGGTTGGAAGGAACCTTAAAGATCTTCTAGTTCCAACCCCCCTGCCATCAGCAGGGACACTTTCTGCTAGAACAGGCTGAGAAAAACCCCATCCAACCTGGCCTCCAACACTTCCAGGGATGGGGCATTCACAACTTCCCTGGGCAACCCGTGCCATTGCCTCACCACCCTCACAGTGAAGAATTTCTTCCTTGTATCTAATCTAAATCTACTGTCTTCTGGTTTAAAGCCATTACTGCTTCCTTGTTCTGTCTTTACATGCCCTTGTAAAAGTCCCTCTCCAGTTTTCTTGTGGGCCCCCTTTAGGTACTGGCAGGCTGCTACAAGATGTCCGCCAGAGCCTTCTCTTCTCCAGGATGAACAACGCAAACGCTTTCAGCCTGTTTTCATAGGAAAGGTGCTCCAGCCCTCTGATCACTTTTGTGGCCCTCCTCTGGACTCGTTCCACATCCTTCTTGTGTTGAGGGCTCCAGAGCTAAACACAGTAGTCCAAGTGGGGTCTCACAAGAGCAGGGCACAGGGGAAGAATCACCTCCCTCAACCTGTTGGTCACACTTCTTTTGACGCAGCCAAGGATTCAGTTGCTTTCTGGGCTGCACGTTCACATTGTCTGCCACTGGTCTCCACTTGGACATCAAGCTGTTGACCACAATTCTTTGAGTGTGACCATCTAGCCAGTTCCTTATCTACTGTGGTCCATTATGGTCCATCCATATAACACATCTCTCCACTTTGGAGACAAGGATGTTGTGTGGGACAGTATGAAATGCTTTACACAAGTCCAGGTAGATGACATTTGTTGCTCTTACATTATCCACCAGCACTGTAACCCAGTTGTCGGGCCACTAAGATTTTCAGGCATGATTTTCCATTAGTGAAGACATGTTGGTTGTAACCAATCACCCTGTGATTTCCAATGTGCCTTAGAAGTTTCCAGGATGACTAGCTCCATGGTCTTGCCAGGCACAGATATAAAACTGACCAGCCTGTAGTTCTGTGGGTCTTCCTTTAATCCTGTTTTAAAAATGGGGAATACACTTCCACTTTTCCAGCATGTGGGTTCTTCAGCAGATTGTCCTGACTACTTAATTGTGGTGGATAGTGGCTCAGTCACTTCATCCACCAGTTCCCTCAGGACCCTGTGGATGCATCTCATCAGGTCTCATGGATTTATGCACCTTTAGCTTCCGCAGGTGGTCTCAAACCTGATCTTATCCTATAGTGGGAAGTTATTCATTACCCCAGTCCCTGCCTTTGCCTTCCACAACTTGGGTGGTGTGGCTGGAGAACTTGCTGATGAAAAAATTCACTGAGTATCTCAGCCTTTTCCATGTCCTAGGTAACCAGGTCTCCTGTTTCCTTCCAGAGAGGGCCCACAATATCCCTAGTCCCCCTTTTGTCACCAATGCATCTATAGGAGCCTGTCTTGTTGCCTTTGACAACCCTAGCCAGATTTAGTTCTACCAGTGCTTTAGCTTTCCTAACCTGAACCCAGGCTGCACAGACTGTTTATCTGTATTCTCCCAGGCTACCTGCTCTTGCTTCCACCCTCTGTAGGCTTCCTTTTTGTGTTGCAGTTTTTCCAGGAGCAACTTGTTCATCCATGCAAGCTTCCTGGTGTTTTTGCCCAGCTTGCTCTTTGTGGGGATGCATTGCTCCTGAGCTTGGAGGAGGTGGTCCTTGAAGATCAACCAACTTTCTTGGTTCCCTCTTCCCTCCAAGGCTCTATCCCATGGTGCTCTACCAAGCAGATCCCTGAAGAGTCTGAACTTAGCTCTCCTGAAGTTCAGGATAGTGACCTTGCTGTCCACCCTCCTCGCTGCCCTAAGGATCTCTGCAGCCAAGGCTGCCCTTGAATTTCACATTCCCTACCAGGCCCTCCTTGTTGGTGAGAACAAGGTCCAGCATGGCACTTCTCCTCATTGGCTCCTCTATCACTTGCAGAAGGAATTTATTGTCAATACATTCCAAGAACCTCCTGTATCGCTTATGCCTTGCTGGGTTGTCCCTGCAACAGATGTCAGGATGGTTGAAGTTCCCCATGAGGACCAGGGCTTGTGAATGTGAGGCTACCTCTATATGTCTACAGAAGGCCTCATCCACTCAGTCTTCCTGGTTGGGCAGCCTGGACAAGACCCCCACTATTATGTTATCCATCCTGGCCCTTCCTTTAATCCTGACCCATAAGCTCCCAGTTGGCTCCTCATCCACTCCCAGGTGGAGCTCCATGCACTCCAGCTGGTTGCTGACATACAAGACAACACCCCTTTCTCTTCTCCCCTGGTCATTCTTATTAAAAAGCCTGTATCTTTCCATTCCAGCACTCCAGTCATAGGAACCATCCCACCACATCTCTGTGATACCAGTAAGATCATAATTCTGTGGGCATGTGCACACCTCTAACTCATCTTGTTTATTCCCCATGCTACGGGCATTTGTGTAGAGGTATCGAAGCTGGGCCCCCAGTGAATCTGACTTACTGGCTGAAGTAGCTGGAATTCCTTTGTACTTCTTTTCAGGTGTTCTTCTGCTGACATGCAATCCCTGTTCAGGCTCTGGGTATCATGCTGACACTGGCATCAAACTGGTACAAGCAGGATGGACTGAGATTCCCCTCCACTGGCAACTTCAGTTTAAAGCCCTCTTTACCAGGTTGGCAAGCCTCTGACCAAAGATGATTTTCCCCTCCTCTGACACATGGACCCCATCAGCCCCCATCTGACCAGGTTCCCTAAAGTGATCCCATGGTCTAAGCAGTCAAACCCCTGGCTGAGCATTGTTTAGCTCACCAGGAAGCAAAGACATTTCTTAGTGTCATTGCAAATGAAATTATTTAGCAGCTTGTACATGAAGAGCCTAGTGTGTATCAAAATACTCCCACAGGCTGTTGAAAATGTAAGACCTTAATGTCCTTGGCCTGCTTATGACTTACAGGAGGCATAAATATGGCTTGCGGATTAGGTACAGGTAAAGATACGCACATGCATAGCATGTGCAAATCTTGCATTGTTGATTAGACAGCATCATTGAATTTACAACAAAAACTTCAAGGTCACATTTGTCTGCAAAAGAAAGGATTAAAATAGACAGTCCCTACTGACTATCCCCCAAGACATACAGTATGTCTGTGATTCATGACACTTGAGTAACCACATGTAAAAACTATGATCATATCAAGTCCAGGGTTTACTTCATGCTTAAGTCACTGAGGCAAATACTGCCCAGAAAGCAACTTATTAATAAACTGGTATTTCTAATGTCATTTACTTTCCCTTCTTTGATGGAGTTGAACTCTATATCGCTAACCATAGGAAGAAGGGGAAGCTTCCACAATCTACCTATCAGTCAGTGTAGTCCTTCTTTAAGTTATCCTTTCCAGTCTCCATGCACTCCACAGACTTTGCATGTATGTAGAACTTTTATGAAGGAAAAAGGTTTAAAAATTATGCTGAAGTTAATAAATACTTCTTAACTTGCATATAGCTTGTAGGTTATAATGCAAGTCAGTGGAATTTCTCTCTAGCGCTGTCAAGTGAGAGTTTTTTACAAAGAAAAATAACAAAGATCTCCAGTTGATTTAGCATATTTTGGTATCAGAGAGTAGCTTAGATCCATCATTGCATTTTGGGTCTATCTTTTCTTTGAACAATAAAGATGATGATCAAAAAATTTATTTGCCAAAATAAACTAAAGAATGTTTTTCTGTGATAAGAAGGATTCACTTTGTTAAAAAACAATACTTCTCTAATTTTAGAGTTAAAGGTTGCATATGATAGTCTTTTAAAATCATTGTAATTAATCTAGTATGTTTTTTACTTGATATTTTCTTTTTGTTTATGGTATTGAATTACTTTGGTCCAGGAGAGACAGTTATGCATGAACAACTATTCTATGATGAATTATATACCTTAAAGTAAAGCATCTTTCTTGAATAGCAGCAATACAATACAATGATTTATAGTCCTTCTCAGGGAAATAAAAGTGCAAAGATTAATGACGGGGGTTTGAGTTCAACAAAATTTAAAACATATTTGGATGGTTCCTCATATAAATTCAACCTTAGAAAGTTACGTGAGATTTTCCACAAGAACAAAACCCAATGTTAGCTATGCTATGGTGGTACATTTTTTTAAGTTGCCTTGTATCCAGTTTCCACTTTATTCTTACTGAGGTCAGTAATGATAAACAAACAAAATAAAAAATAAAACATAATAATTAAAAAACCCAACAACAACAACAAAAAACCCCCACAAACAAAAAGAACCCAAAACACAAAAAAACTCAGCCCAAACAAACAAATAAAATTAAAAAAAAAAAACAGACACACTAAAAAAACCCCCAGAAAACCCCAAAAAATTAAACAACAAACAAAAAACCCCAATAAACCACTAAGAGATGGTAGGAACACGTTTTAAGAAAATACTTTCTTTTAACTAACTTTAATACTCTTCATTTAAAAATGCATTAGGAACGACACAGATTCTCTGATGGACAAACATGGACACATTCAGTACTCCCAGTGAATGCATCTAATCTAAATCAAAGACAGCATGGTAAAGGCAGAAGGAAAAAAAAGCAATATATGTGCTTCAGTAAACACCTCTGCAAAGCATCTGTCAAGATGACAAGCACACTGATCTAGATAGACTAGCATATCATGATGAACATAAAAACAAAAAGAAGTTGAACTGACAAAAAGTCCTGGAAATACCTGAGAGTGGAGAAGAAGAAGGTAGCTTAAAGTTAAGATGTTCATCAAATGCTCAGAATTGAAGTCATGCCAGGTTTCGTATGTAATCATGGATTAGGACTTAATGTCACTTTCCTTTCAAACATCATATATTTACAGTCTCTCAGTTCTGGATTTTTAATTTGTTTTGGTTTTAAGGAGCCTTAGTTTCTTTTTGCTTATGATTCCGTGACCGCACTGTACCATATGGGTTCACAACCTAAATTTAAACAAGCTAGTTCAGGTTATTAATTGTCTAATCTGGGTGCAGCTATTGTTCTTTGGACAGCCACACAGTTCTGCCAGGAACCCCTTTGGGGAGGTATGATTCTAGGCTATGATCTGATGGCTTCTCCTGAGTATGTCAAAAAATCTTAAAAAGAAAATCTCCTCCAACTCTCGTGCAAAACACTGCTCTGGGCCACCTACATGTTGCAAAAGAGCTTAATCTGTAGCACAGATGCAATCTTCTGTTTTCACATTCTCTCTTGTTTTATCATACTGTGTATGAAAGCATTACTATTGGTTTCCTTTTTGGACAGTGACTATCAGAATAGGTAAGGTACGTAGGTTTATTTAAAAAATAAATAATGCCAAAGGAAATATGGAAAGAGTAGGAGAGGAGAAAAAGACAGTAGGGAAAACTGCACCAACTGACCAACAAAAATAACTAAAAACTTGGAACTATTAAAGATATTAAAGACATTAGAAATTCCATGTTTTCAAGTTTAAAAGTTCATTTTTTCTTGAGGTTTAGTAATTTTAAAAAATTGTAGAATCATAAAATTGCTTGAATTTGAAGGGACCTTTAAAGATCACCTATTCCAAGACCCTGGCCACGTCCAGGAATATCTCTCACTAGGTTAAATAGCTCAAAGACCCATCTAACTTGAGTTTGGACACTGCCAGAGACTGGGAATCCACAGCTTCTCTGAGCAACCTGTCACAGTGTCTCACCACCCTCATCACAAAAACTCCTTTAGTTTAAAATCATTACTCCTTCTCTTGTTACTGCAGACCTTGGTCAAAAGTGTCTCTCCATCTTTCTTATAAGCCCACATTATATGCTGAAAAGCTGCAAAAAGATCTCCCTAGAGCCTTCTTTCCTCCAGGCTGAACAACCCCAGCTATCTCAACCTGTCTTTACAGAAGAGATGTTCCAGCCCTCTGATCATTTTAATGGCCCTCCTCAGGACCCGCTGAAACAGCTCCATGTTGTTCTTGTGTTGCAGACTCCAGAGGTGGACACTACTTCAGGTGGGGTCTCATGAAAGCATAGAGGAAGAAAATCATCTTTGTTGGCCTGCTGGCCATGCTTCTTTCGGGGCTGCAAGTGCACAATACCAGCTCATACCCTGTTTTTCATCTCCCAATATCCTAAGTATCTGCAGAACTACTCTCAATCTGTTCATCCACTCCTCTGCACTGATAGCAAGGATTGCCTTGACACAGGTGCAGGACCTCGCACTTGGCCTTGTTCAACTTCATGATGTTAATGCTGACCCAGCAGCAGAAAAAAAAGTAAAAATGCTGTCTTTTAGAATTTAGGGCCTTTAAGATAGCACACTGTCCAAGAACAGTAAATTCTAACTCAGTGCCAATGAGGTCTGCAGGTATCAACAGAAGCAAAAAATAAAACCTAAAAAAATTAACAGGTTTCAAAATTACTAGAAGAATTATGTTCTTGAAATAATGAAATAGTACATCAACTATAAGGAAGAAGTATGTGTGTGTGCATATGTATGTGTGTGTCTGCATGTGTACATGAGTACAAATATCAATGTATAACTCCTGTGTATGGATATGTTTTATATACGCATCTGTGGAGGGCTGACCTTGGCTGGATGTCAGGTGCCCACCAAGCAGCTCTATCACTTCCCTCCTCAGCAGAATAGATGGGAGAGAAAATAAGATTAGAAAAACCTTGTGGGTCAAGATAAAGGCAGATTAAGATGCAACAGCAGAAAGTTGTGCATGCAGAAGCAAAGGAAAACAACAGATGTTATTCTCTACTTCCCACCAGCAGGTGATGTTCGGCCACTTCACAGGAAACGGGGCTTCAGTAGGTGTTCCTTCAGAAGACAAATATTGTACACAACAAATGCCCCTTTTTTCTCCTCCTTTCTCTTAGCTTTGCTGTCTGAGCAGACATCATACGATATGGAATATCCTGTTGGTCACTTTGGGTCAGCTGTCCTGGCTGTGTCCCTTACCAAAATCTTGCCCACCCCCAGCCTGATGGTGAGGCAGGGGGCAATGTTGGAGAGACAGCCTTGGTGCTGGGCGAGTGCTGCTCAGCACCTTTCTAGCTACCAATACAAGCACAGCACTATGAGGGCTACTACGTGGCTCAGCCATACCCAATACAGAGTCTCTGCAGATATATGCAGCCATATGTGTTCTTACATTGAATGGGATTCCTAGATTCATTCATAGACTAATACCAGACCTATTTTACAGGTCCACAGGCAGAAATCTCATAGTTTGGATTTAAGACCTGGAACTTTACAGCAACAGACAGTAGCAACCCTTCCTTTTTTTTAATGTACATCATCTCAGTAGTACGGCTGCAGCCTTCATTTCTCATCGGACCCTAAAGGTGAGTAAAACCTGAATTATGTTCCATGTCTGTCTCACAGCAATTCATCCTTGACCAAAGACAGGTCTGCAGATGTGTTTTAGTTCTGTGTGGGCTCTGACAACTTCCAGATTGACCAAGAGTAACCTGTCTTTCAATCATTTCTAGCAGGACTTGCCCAAATGACCTTGCCCCAGTAATCAGGGGTTACCTACACACAAAAAAAATTTCACCTGTGGACTCTAGCTAATAAAACCTTGTACAGTCAGATGGATTTGCTTGTCTGTAAATCTTTCCTTAGATTTGGTAATCTCCTAGTGAAGCAGACAGTCCCTAGACTGATGTAATGGTATACAGGCTGGCTTATCAGTTTATAATAATATCCTAGCCATGTGCTTGTTTGGTTGCACTTCACATCTTAAATGTTTTATAGTGGATAACAGTAAATTTCTTCTGTTGGCATGTTAAAAAAAATTGCAAGATTTCTATAAGAAGAAGCCAGTTCTAACACATCTCCCTCTAAGTACAGAAGCCATGAACATATGAGTGCTGCTCCTGGCTGAAGGAACTGCTTCATCTATAGACAGACATCGCTAGCCTTCCTTAGCAGAGGAGCATTCTCAGGCTAAGGACATAGTAGACAAGAGAAGGTGCAGGGCAGAAGCAGCCTGGAGAGAGCCTTAGACAGGTCAAGGGAAGTATCAAGGTCAGGCCCACAGACAGTAAATTGTAAGCATAAGGCAGAACAAAAACTGCCCTACTGACTTATGTGTGATTAGTCTAGTGAGGAGACTAGGGGACATGACAGTATAGGAAAAAATCATGGAGAACTTCCCTTCAGGAAGGACTGTCAGGTGGATCCTTGCTTTTACATATTACGAATTTTCTGAAGCAGCACTTTAAGCGTGTTTTGGAGGAAGCTGGTGTATCTGCATGATAGAAGGTTTCCTGAAGCAGGACATAGAGAGGATACTGTATACTGGGGGATTTTTGCACATGGGGAAGCAGGTTACTGACTTGGAAAAGAAATTTAGCATCAGATAACCACACTGGACAGCCACATGGCTGCATGCTATTTTGGAAACAGCAGAGGGAATGGTTTTGCAGAGGGAAAAAAATAAGAAAATAAGAGGGAAAGGTTAAGCCATGGCACTTGGCTTCATATATACAGTGTTTTGGAAAGGGGGATGACATTGCTACATGTGTAGCTTTGTCTTTGATCCTTTTTCCCCAGGAACCTTCCCAGACTGTTGAAATTCTCATCTTGTGACCAATCTAGTGCTATCAGTGGGTTTAGAAACATGCAAAACAGCAAATAAATGTTTGGCATGAAATCAGCAATGACATTGTCATGTTCTTTGCTTGCCACTAAGCAGCTTACACAGGCCCTGCAGCTTACCGGCGCTGCTTACCTCCTGGAACAAACTAGACACCAAAAAAAAACTTTAAATGACCAGTCTCTAGCTCCACCTGCTTCTGTTTGCAGCCTACAGTTTCTAAATCTCACAGGCACAAGCCAGTATCAGTACTCCAGCAAGGTCAAAAATTTGGATGCTGATACATAAGAGATCAGATTTCTTGCATCAGGTGGTTTTACATGATGCAGACAAGAGAGGTTACCACTTAGAGTTTAAAAAAGCCTGCTTTGTTATTCTGCAGAGCTTGTTGGGACTGCCAGCTTGCTTCAGTTAACTCCAGTTTTGATAATGTGTGGGCAGGCCTGGTGAACACTGGGACACTTTAAAATGGGTGCAAGAAGCCAATTTTGACTCACTCACACTGCAGGAATCTTCAAGAATAAGCTCACCAGCTAGTGAAGACAAGCACTGACCACAGCTCTGCTATTCTGCAGCTTCTCTCACACTCTCCTTTCATCCTGTTTAACCAGGAGTGTTATTGCATACCTGAAATAATTTTCCTAACAAATGTTGTCTTTCATTCCTGTGAGAAATTTCCCAGTGACTTGAATTTAAGAAGGTTCAGACAATCTGTGGTTAAGAAAGTAGCATTAATTTGCATAGCTGGATCAAAAGTTTTCTGAAAATATTTAAATCAGAAGTTGGATATTGCTGATGAAGAAAGAATGAAAACAATAGAAAAACCACTGGGAAACAGTGAAGCCACTGGATTGAATATATGCAATATGTTGGATTGTTCACAACTTTTATTTCTACATGAAAACATATCTTATTACATTTTCAGTTTGACTCATCAACACTTCAGCACAGGTTGTTGTTTAAACATCAGGTGCTTAAGAATTAGACACCTGAATGATTTCACTTACATAAAATGACAGCTCTTCACAAACCTACTAAGATTTTATGAGCTGGCAAGATACACCACACTGGGCAGTGTGGTAGCAGGTGAGGAAAATTCATTAGTATTCAGGAATCAAATACATCAAACTATATACATTCTACAGTTGTCTGTGCAGTTTTGAATGGTATTAAAAGATGGTGCTTGAGTAATTAGGTATGTTAAAAGCCTTACATTTAGATGTCACTTTTTTTCCAAAATTTGGGCTAAAATTACAGATACAGAAATGAAAGGGGCATAAATGACTGTTGTAATTGTCATTTAAATCCCACCAGCCATTTACATGCACAATTATATGACTTTATGATTTACGAATGGCATCACAACTCTGGTGCATGTATATTAGCCCTGCACAGACTGACAAAAAGAATTATTTGTATGTGTTCTAATGGGAGATGTGAAATCTTTAAGCTTTAATAGATTTTCTCAAAAGATAGAGATGGACGTTTTAAGATACCATTTTCCTCACACAGAATAGCAGTTTAGGATTCTGACAGAGCACATACTAAATTTTATTTATGTTAACTCAAGCTCAGATTTCCAGTGTCATATGTTTAGAATCACACATTCAAATGAGTAATACAATTTTCAGATGTCAGCAAGAGCCAAAGACAGTCAGAGTCTTCTAAAATCATGTTTAGTTTCCAAACACATATGGTTGTACATATATTGTAAAACATGGAATCAAATTCATAGAAGGCATTTCCTAAATAAATAAATAAATAAATATTTAAAAAAAAAAAAAAAGATGCAGCATATAACTTTATGACTGCTTTGCACTACTTGAGAGCTGGCCTAGCCAAAACCTTCCTGAGCAATGGTCACCAGCTTCACCAAGATTATCATCATCCTGTGAATGAATCATGAAGCATAACTAGGAAAGACAGCTAGTGGGGGAAAAAGGACTGAAGATTCCTTTGAGTAATATAAGATGTAATCTCTGGTACATATTTTCAGAATGTAATTCAGTAAAAGAATTTCTCAGAACCTATACCATTATGCATAAAAGGAGTTTTTTCCCAATATTGGGCAAGAGTTTGCTGTTCCAATCCTATGTGATTTATATCACCATTTCAAACAGTACTGAGTGATGAGATCACGTTACTTAGGTTCCTGGATGAATATACCCTCTAAACAGGAAATCTCTTTTCTGAAAGCTTGTACAGTCTCTGTAATTGCATGTATACAGGCAAAGACTCAATTTTTGGATGTATTTATGTACTCCTTTACTTCATTTTGTATATACATATTGGAAACCCATAGGTTGAAACTCTTTGTAGAAGGGATTTTAAGCATACAAGTGTCTGGTTTGTATGTGGATGTATTAACAAAGACACACAAATGCACCCATAAGCAAAAAAAAAGCGAACAGTGAAATAAGATGTTCGAGTATCTCCCTCACATCTTCTTTCTTTTTTTTTCCTTGATTTCTTATATCTTGCACTATCTCTTGCTAACTATTTTTCTGTGTATTCATTTTTATGCTCTAAACCTTTGGCTTTCTCTACTGAAAAATTTGACAAGTACATCACCATACATATGCATGATGCAGGCATATATTGCCTTGTCTCTGTAAAATTGCACTAAGTTAGCATGTCATGTTTTACAGAGGGTAATTAAACTGAATAATCCCTTAAAAGACTTCCAATAAGGCAGTATTTGTTAATATTGCTAACATAATGAAATTTCACTGTAATTGCTTCAAATTAGTTGAACAGTTTTGAACCACACTTTGCCAAATCATTAATACCATATAAATTTAATCAAATATATGCCTTATGCACAGGTTGACAGGACTGCAGCCTAATCCCACTTTAGGATTTTATAGCAAAGATCTCTGCATATGTAGTTTCTTTTTAATGATGAATTCCTATGATCCAGATAAGAATACAGTAACTGGAACACACATGCAGGTATTGTTCCATATTTGGATCCCTGGGAGAAAATTTCCTTAAACTGCCCAGTTTCAGACTTCATTTGGTAGTTACATTTTCATGGCTTCACATAATATTGACTTTCATGTTGAAAACAGAGCATAAGAATATTTGTATGAAGGGATTGTTTAAAAACAAGTTTTTTAAAAAATATATAGAATACTAAAATTATTTCAGATTTAATTAAACTTAAGCTCACCAATAAATTCAACAAAATCCCTGTAAATTCTGAGTTATCACAATCTGTACAGTGATAGATTTTCTTTAGAGCTATGAGCCTTTAGTCTCAGCAGTAGTGCTCAGACACTGCCTATCTTGGTTGACCTCAGCTCCATGTTAACTTGATTTTGCTAAAAGAATCAGAACAAGAAAAATATTTCTTAGTTGCTGTAATCTCATTACAATGCTTTACTTATCTTGCCAATGGTATTTCAATATATATATCTGATTATGTTTTTTTAAGAGAAATAAAGTAGAATTGATGCCAGTAGAAGAAATTATATGTCGTACCTGACATTAAAGTTCATTGTCTTGACAGTAATTAACCAATAAAATAAGTCATCTAAGTTACATCATCTTGAGCTTCTTAGTGACAGGTAAGTAGTTTTACCTAATTATTCTTCACAATAATTTTCCTTTTTTTCATTGCCAGTCAGGAAAACAAAGAAAATAACACTTTCCTAAAAATATTTATCAGTGCAGTATCACCAAATATTGCTGAATTTACTTTTTTTTATCTAGATATCTTAGCACCGAACCATCCTTTTAACAACAGATCTACCTATCACAAATTCTATTTATTTCAGTTTCTGTTTACCACTAAATTATAGCACTCATAAGTCAACATCACTTATATGTAGCCTGACATACTATTTTAATTAAGTACTATACCATTATTTTTATCATCATTATTTTGAAGGAAAAGTACCTAGATTTGTTGCATGGTATAAGTAACTTTTGTTCAGTGTAATTAACTTTGAAAAGTCATTTCACTGAGAACATCAAACCTCTCCTTTTTAAATTTTAGGCTATTCAAAACAGTAGTCTGTGTTTCACAATGGAGACAAGTCACTAAATAATATTTGTACAATACAATTTTGGAAAATATCAAGTATTCCAGTTTAAAATATTTGAAAATCTGGCATCTTTCCCTTTCCTTAGTGCTTATTTTATTTTCCATTAAGTTCAAAGAGATTCAAGTAGGTTTAAAGCAACACTTTATAAGGATTTAAGAGAAAAGAAATTCACTTCCGTGCTTTGTTTTTATTTTCAGACAAAAGCACTTTATCAAAGTGCATTCCAAAATGTATGTCTTGCATTTCTCTGATCCTAACAATATCTCATTGTGTTGAAGTCAGGAAACAATCCATATGACAGTGAAGATGGCAGAGCTGGAACAACTGTTATAGGATATTTTTCTACATCTTGAAGCTTTCCCAGCACCACTGGGATGTACTGTGCAGCCACATCTACTGATGTATTCTATTTTCTGCAACATTTTGGTTCCCATTCATGTCTATGCCATTCATGCCAGCCTCTAACACTAACTTGCAACAAGTAAGATTAATTAATTCTTTCTTACTACAAATGTAGTTACCTCTACTTTCCAAGAGAAAAAGATAAAGATTTATACCACTTACATGGGGGATACAAATTGCACAACAAAATTGTTTCCTCAAAATGTAAGAGTAATACATATGTCTAAAATTGAAGCAGAAAGTTCACTGAACTCAACAGAAAAAAAAAAAAAAGTAAAAGAAAAAAATAATAATTCAAGCACTAGCGGTTCTTCTGTAGTGAATTTAGCTGTAACTCTTACTCTTAATGATTCAGGATCAATTACCATACCACATTCACCATCACACCTATCACTCGTCAACATGAACATTTTAATTTCTCCTTGACCCATACCTTGCGTCCCTACTAGTCTGTCCATAAATTGGTAAGCACATTAAGCCTTTGATCTGGCAATGTACTTCATCTTGTGCACAATTTTAAACACCTCAATAATTCTGTTGATTGCTGGATCCAGGCTACCTATGACTCACCAGAAGACTGCACAGTGATCAAGACACTGAATAACGATCAGGTGGTGGGGGTGTAGCACCCCTTTGACACATTTCTCCTACATTACTTTTCATGAATTACTTAAACTATACCTTAATTTATCCTCAAAACATTAAATTTCTGTCAAATACATATTTTGAGAATAGTCTTTGAAGTTTGTGAGGCAATGAAATACGAATTTAATAGGGTCTACAGAGAAACTAATATAGAAATGAACATTTCAGTCTGGGTTAACTGAAATAGACCTTATGTCATAGAAAAATGGTGTTTAAAACCTGTAGAATGCTTGAAAGAAATTTGTTAGGAGATTAGCCTGGTATATTTATGCTTAAAAATTATGCAGAGAACTAAATGTTCCTACTTAGAGCTGCCCTAGGGTACGAATGGCCATGCAACATGAGCCCTATTAAAGACTGGCACTGCAGCAGCAATATAGGGGATACTTCCAAAAGCCCATCCCTTTGTTTACATGGCAGCAGTTTTACTGTGACAGCACTGGAGGACTAAAACCAGTAAACGGTAGTGGCAAAGTATTAAAGACAATCAACAAATAGCTCTTTCTCTTTCTTGATACACAGAGATACACAAGTAGATCTACAGGTCAACACATACAAACATATTAATATAGACACATGCATGTTTGTATATGTAGATATGTACACACATGCAGACATAGACATATGTATGTACCCATTTAGCTAATCACTACCAGTTCCTCTTCCTAAGTCAAATTTATTATCAAATAAAATTGCATAGTTTTAATACTTGCATATTCTTAAATGTTCTTAATTAAAGAATGATTCTTAAATTTCTACTTCCCACAGAAAATGTGTGTGGCACATCTTCACAGGGAAGAACAAAGGAGTTTGCTGAACACATACGAATGAGAAAAACATCCCATCCAAATGTATCACACAATCCCCTTGGAGGAATGCATTTTCTCTAACAAAAAGCATTTGGGACAGCACTAGTCCTCTGTATCCACTTCTCACCATGAACAAAATCACAGTACGCAATGGAAAGTCTAACCCAATCTGGGACACTGAGGACACTAGCATGGAAACTAAAAGCCTTGGCTCAGAGGCACTGTGATAGTGTTTCCTGTTAAAGAAGTTTCTCTGCCTGAGGTATCCCATATCAGTCTCATGCAGAATCTTAATTAATTATTTTATTTGCTACAGTGGTGAGATGCAGCTTGGGCTGAATACCTCTGGAGAGGGACGTCAAACAAAGAAACCCCTGGGCAATTATACCTTCACATTCTAAGTTTCCTGCTCTTCACATGACAATTCCATCCACTAATAACAGTGGATTCAAGGGCCTCCTTGTTCTTCATTGGGTATCCTCATTGTGTCTAGGTAGGTCATTTCTTCTTTTATCTCTACAGCTGCAGCTTCTGCTGGTAGCCGTAGTGGCCTTCCTTACTTCCTTATCTCCCAGCATGAACCAGATCTGGAGCCTCCTTTTTTTTAAGTAGACAAAAGTTTCAGCATATCTACATGAAAGTCCACACCTCGTGGCCTAAGGCTTCAACAAATTTAGCTACTCATGGTAAGCAGTTAACTCCAGACAGTTTTAGTGCAATGTTCAACATTTCCTTATTGCTTGACTTTGTTTTACTCACCATATGTACGTACATACACACGTCAGCATGCTTGCACACAGGCATTCATAGGTATAGACATGATATTTTATAAACAACATTTTGTTCCTTCTCTTTTTCTTTTTTTTTTTTTTTTTGAGATTTTCAGAAAATCTGTTTTTAGTTCAGAGAGATTTTAAATGTGTGTTCCTCCTTCTGGCTTTACTTTTGAAAATGGAAAACCATTATGGTCAATTCACTACATGAACATATTAAATATTGCTTTTTTTCTATAATGTAATTCTATATAATACATATTAATCTTACTTTTTCAACTTTGGACACCAAAGCTAATAAAAATGTGGGCACAAGTACTAATAAAAAGGCATCATTTTAAAAAAAAATATTATATGCGATTTTTTTTCATAATGGCCAGTTTTAATTTTGTGCAGCAAATTCTAAAATATAACAGCTCAGCTTTGCTGTAAGACATTTAATTAGGTTTTGCTCCCTGATTCCTTGAAATTTTAACCCCTTCTTGGCAGTTTGGCCTGCTGAACCACCAGAGAGTTATCGCTTGGTGCAACTGCTCTTTTCATCTCTCAGTGCTGAAGCATTGGTGCATGGTAGGGCAGGGACTGGTGGAAGTGTGGAGGGGAACTCGGGGTATCAGCAAAGGCCCCTGACGGGCAGAAGCTGAGGGGCCAAGACCTACAGACCCATGACCTTGTGCATCAGGCTGTGCCTGTGATTTTTTGATCATAGGCAAAAATGAATGTGGTCTCAGGCCTTGCTGCCTGCTGTCAGCATTGAAGGTCTAAAAAGAGTAATTCATCAATTTTATTTTTTTTCATTTTGGGGTGGATGAGGAGCTTAAAGAGCTGACGAGGTGATTCTTAACTCATCACATAGCACAAAGGTTGGGCACAAACCCACTCGCTGTTGGAGAAATGGGACAGGACTGGGTAGGGCTGGGCAGGGGAATGAACTGCTCAGATTTACAGGCAGCTCCCAGTGAGATTTCAATCTTGTCAGTAAGTCTAAATAAAGGAAGAAAATGAAAGGTTGCATCTTTCTTTTTGTCCCCTCAAGTGATGTCAGGCTTCCCATTTCTACTGCACCCATTAAGTTGTCATGTGTAATGTGGACTTGAATTTTTTCAGTCACTCAATGAAAGAACAGGTTTCCTTTTCAGACAACTGGCGGCTATCAGCACAAGGACACTGCTGCTGAGGGCTGGCAAAGAAAGTCCTAAATAACTATTTGCAAGCATTATTATTCACAACAACAACTGGTTTCCTGTAACAACTCCAAGAATCTTTTTAGTTTTTCACAAACTGGAAATTGCAAAATATAACAGTGATTTTTGTTCTTCAAGGAAGTTCACACATAATGAGAGTTTCTAAGTTGTTTTCAAGCTGTTTTCAAATGGTATTTCTTAATAGAAATGGTCTCAGCCAATCTTCTAGAAGTGTCTTTCATTTTCTCTTTCCTCTTTAAAATTTTTCTCACTATGATAAAAATGTAATTTGCATGACAGCACATGAGCCTACAATGTGCCCTTGCAGCAAAGGAAACTAATAGCATACTGGGCTGCATTAGGAGGACTGTTGCCAGCAGGCCAGGGGAGGTGATCCTTCCGCTCTACTCAGCTCTAGAGTATTCTGTCCTGTTCTGGGATCCCCAGTAAAAGAGGGAGATGGACATACTGGAGAGGGTCCAATGAAGACTACAAAGATGATGAAGGGACTGGAACATTTCTCCTAAGAGTAAAGGCTGAGAGCGCTTGGTCTCTCCAGCCTGGAGGAGAGGATGCTCAGGGGATCTCCTTAATGTATGTAAATACCTGAAGGAAGGGTGTAAAGAAGAAGGAGCCTGTCTTTTTTCAGTGATGCTCAGTGACAGGACCAGAGGCAATGGGCACACACTGAAACACAGGAGGTTCCCTCTGAACATCAGGAAACACTTTTTCACTGTGAGAGGGACAGAGAACTGGCACAGGCCGCCCAAATAGATGGTAGAATCTCTATCCTTGGAGACACTGAAAAGCCATCTGGACATGGTCCTAGGCACCTGGCTGTAGGTGACCCTGCTTGGGCAGAGGGTTTGGACCTGATGAACTCCAGAGGTCCCTTCCAGCATCAACCATTCAGTGATCATATCACAGATATTGGTGGCATGAATAGTTTTAAAATACAATGTAATAATGAAACATAACCGTATGAAATTTTAGTAGATTATTTCTGGATAACAAAGTCTCCTCCAAGCTGAAGCCTACTCATGGAGAGCATATAAGAAGCATAAGTACAACCTTAATTTCTTATATTTCCTGCTTTAAACAATTTAGCTGTCTGTATGTTTGGCAGAAATATAAAGCATGACCAAAGACATTTTCCTGCAACTTATGGAAGGCTTTCAGATCTCACTAAAGACTTTAGGAGATGAGGGCACTGAACTACTTGTAGGATCAATTTGAAATAAACGTAACACTATTTTGTGAGAATGACTCAAAATCCTTCAGTCAAGTATATTAAGTCAGTAATTATGTATCTCAAATAAGGAGCAAAGTATGTGTATGAATGTAGAACTTCCGTACAAAATACTCTTGAGAATTTGTGCATATTTGACTGAGCCAGCCATTATCTGGGACATCCTTTAGGAAACTGTAATACCTAACACTGGCATTTTAAGTGGAATGAGTGTCTTAACACTTTAGCTTACAGTTTGCATTAATTTTATGTTGTATGTACCTTTTCCACAAATCTAAGTGTGGTATGGTTTTCTGCACATTCTTTTCTAGACACATTTTTAAAACACCCAGATGATGACTCTGTTTCGTGAAAGGCAAAAATAGCAAACAGACTACTGAGTGATTTTGATCTTCAACTTCCCTCCCAGAAAAAAAAAAAAAAAAGTTATTCCAGGAAAGCAAAACTTGCAGACTTTTAAAGTATTATTTAAAATTAAAGTGTCTTCATGCTTGCAGTAACATGAGATTTTTGTTTTGAAAAAAAATTATTGTAGAAATATAACTTTGAGCTTTTTGGCAGTGGAAGTACTATTTGACCTTTATCTCTTCAGTGAACTAACGGTTTTGGTGAGCAGAGAAAAAAATCCAATATACCCAAATATACATACATGCCATTTCAGGCATACCCTTTTTATAGGGATTTCCTCTTAATCACAAAAAGTCCAAAAGGAAAACTTGATTAATCACAAAAAATCAGTGGCAGGAGCAAGTTATGGCCCTGTAAGTATCCCGACCAACAGCAAAGTAATTCTGAATTCAACATTACAGTTCCTGCAATGTTCACAAGCAACAGATGTAGTAGTAGTAGTACTGATACTCTTATTCTGATATTCTACAAATTTTGAATCTGTGCCATGTATCTGAAAGAACTTGTCTCCTGGTTACATGGTAAAAATTTTGAGAATCTGCTCTGACTCCAGCTGAGATTTGCATTGGTGTAACCGAAATCGAAAAATCAGCTTTTAGCAATTAATATTGGTTGATACAAAGGCAGGAAAAGCAAGTTTCTGTTGTCTAGTTCATACAAGTATAGGGCTGCTTGTTGTAATTTTTCCAAAAAATAAATAAACTCTCCAACTAATAAAATAAGTGCAATGAATATTTTCCTTCAGCTTGGTATCTTTATCAGTCACGTAAGATAAAAACATGACTCAGAAAGCACTGATCACCAGTGACTATTTAAGTCAAATTGTTCTCAAGTTAGCAATACCAAACAATACAAATAAAATTTTGAATCAGTCAGGTGATGTCATTATTTATAACCTCATTTATTTGTTTACAGTCCTGAATAAAAAAGTAGTGATCTCCAGAGTGGGAAAAGTCAGAGCTATTTCCAGAACAGACTGAAAAAGTGATCTTGAATCTATTGAACATAACCCTTTAAATAAAACGGTTTTCATTATAAAAACAAACAAACAAACAAAAAAATCTTGTTGTATTTCTCTAATTAACCTCCAGATAATCCTGACTGATGCTTAGTTGAATAGATTTATAAGTCAATGGAATATCACTATCTGGTTAGTGCACTGGCTAGTTTTCAGGGGGAAACCATTTCACTAAAGGACAAAAAATTTGCATAATCAGCTTGACAGAGAATGGAGGTCAAAGACATTTTTTACATCTTGCTGCCACTCTTAAAGGCACAGATATTCTTCATACTGAAGAGGGAACAGTCCTTCACAATCCAGTCCTTGATTTAATTTGCTGATGGACCTTGAATTTTTGTTTCCAGGAATTAACTAGAATTCATCTAGTCTGCAGAAGAAATTCTAATATGAAGTTGACATTGTTGTCACAAGTGTTAGCCGAGAGGAGATGACAAAAGCCAAACAAGCTGCACAGGTGGTGTGTTAGTTCCTGACATAAAGCCTGAATGTACCAAAAATCTGTGCAGAGTTTTTAGAGCTGAGTCAGTTTTCTAACTAAAAGTTACCAAACTTTTGCTTAGCACAACTATAGAGCAAAATTGTACAGAGAGGGAAAACAAAAGTCATTGTAGGTTGCCTAAGATTTCAGTGATCCCTGACACTCAAAATTTGTGGTGACCTCCAGGACAAACTACCGCCATCGGTGGGCACTTGTTTTTTAAATCCACAAATAACTTATTATTATAAAATGAGAAGAGCATAGGAGGAATTCTGTATTTCAATTATCTTTTTAATCAGCGAAAAGTAATTTTCCAAGTACATTGCAGAGTATAGTTTTGCCTTCCAAAGAAACTGAAAACAACTCTTTCAGATGTGTTCAAGATGGACAGTAGCTGGCAGTTGTTGCAGAAACAGCAACAGCACCCTTGTGTAAATACACAGCAATACAATCTTTAATTTCATAACTACATGCTATTTTTCCTTGCCTCATTCAGTGTTCAGTGCTTAATGAATTATTATTGCAGTGATTTCTCTTATCATCTTCATTCAGTATGGCCCTAGGCATATTTACTGCACTACTGTGTTATATATTGAATTATTCATTTCCTAACAAGTTTTTTCTGTAAAATTTATTGCTAAAGTATGTGTGTGTAGGTATCAATACATAGAAAGAAACATAAGAAATACTAACTAATTTATCTTCACAACTCCTGGTATACTCCAGTTTTACATACAGACTACATCTATATTGTTTAGCCTAGAAGCAATCACAGGCTCAGATATGACATTGCCATACTTCTCAATCTAGGAAGCCTGCAGCTGATTTATATGCATATCCCATAGTGCTTTGCCTGGTTAAGTCTTTCTGTAAAAAAGTCACTGATTTGCCTGCCTTCCATAAAACATTGCTGTAAGACATTCTGGGATATTCAGGTGCAGGTTTCATGGTGAGTGGACATATCCATGATCATACTGGTACATTTACACAGCTCTTAGTGGCATATTTGGACCTAGCATAAGAGGTAGTCTTTGGACATTTCAAATTATATGGTATCTTATATCATCAGACCGTCGTACTACTGACATCAGCTGCTGCAAACACTCAACCGCTCTTGCAAACTACAGACCTCAGGCTTAAATGAGGATTATACAAAATGAAAAACATACAAGTTATGGCCACTTTTGAAAAAGTCGAGCTTAAATGGAATGCCAGATACCACAAATAAAACCTAGACAAAAGGAAAACTGTTTCTAGCGCAATGTTCACATGTCTAAGTGTAACACTTTTATGTTTCCTGTAACTCCTACTGCACTGAATGCCTTTGAGTTTTGGCAAGGGGGTGAATTAAAACATTTGAGGTGAAGACAATTATTATTTTTGGAAGACAGATTGCTGGTCAGACATATGTACTTTAGAACATTTCAATGAGCAGCAAATATGTCAGTCTAAATTAGATAACTCCTGTTGTTTCCTTAACAGCGTGTTAGTCATGGCTGGGTATACACCCTTTATCAGTTATAACTGTGCACATATTGTTGCAGTAGTATCTTTGTAAGCTTCAGAAAGCTGCAGAAACAATGCAGAGAGTGGTGTAAACTGTTTTAATCATGCAAACAAAATTAACTTTCTCCATTCAAAGTCAGAATATCTACCTTATTATTGACTATGAGATTGTAAGAAAGAAAAAAAGATAGATCATATTTAGGGGGCCAATCACCTGATATTATGAACTAGGAAAAGATCATTCTTATTTCTCGTATTCCTTATATAAATTGTCTGCACATACATCTTTAAAGGTTGTTTTCTTCTGCTTTGTTTTTCCAAATGGAAACATTTGCACTTCCAGTAATTAGTACAAGTGACGTAAGTTTGGGAAGCTGTGGGTCCATTGGGAGTACTTATATATTGGATCTGTATCCGATAAACAGATAGTCTGCATCATAAAGTTTGAAGTTTCTTGGAAGTAACACACACCTACAGAGTCTCTGCAGAAATATTTCTGCACATGCACAGTAGTTTATGGCATCTCAAAAAGATCAACTTGGTTGCACATGTGTAAAACACCTGTGAAGCACATGGACAACAGATCTGATGTTTCTCTTGAGACAGCCAGTCTGGCAGCCACAGCTTCATTATGAAAGACCTTTATTTTTAGGGTATGTAACCTCCCGACTTCCTTCCTCCAACATAATACTATCAAGAATTAATTATTAAAGTATGCATTTTTTTCTTATTATGGTAATAATCCTAAACTGATAGATACTTGGTTTATTTTGTAGTAGATATAGAAAGTATTTCAAGAATTCTGCAGCTAGGGTTGTGATTTTTTTGTAATGTATGACACAGTTTTCCAAAACACAAAACTTTTACCAAGACTTCCGTTTCCATCCAAATGTTTTATTTTACTTATGACACATGTCATTTGAACACCTAATAAGAGTTTACCTAATTGAAGTCTTTCTGCTTCTCACGCAAGTAGTTTCCTTCTTTTCTATTATCATGCATGGCATTATGAAGAATATGTACTTTTAAGTCCCAAATAGTAACTTTATCTTGAATTACACTCATTATACACAGCATATTACCAAAGTTACTGTCAGTCAGAAAAAACATTGGGATGAATGAAATCGAGCTATTGGATTACGAAATTGGTATCCTAATACAGCCACTGATTTACCTGGTGGGACATACTGAGTAGTTCTCTCTGTCCCTGTGTAATGATTGTTTTGGAGCTTAAATGCGAAAACTGCAGTAAATTTTTCCTCATTTGTGGATTGAAAGATAATCCATATATGTTCTGGAGAACGTTCTCTCTGTTGATAGTAGAACGTTAATTTACTATCAGTTGCACAGTGCCTTTTCACAGGCACTATTTCTGAAATGGTAGCGAGGAAAATAGTTCACTTTCCTCCCAGCATGCATAGCTTTGCTTCTGTCTGCTCAAAAAGCAAAAAATGTGGGGTTGTCTGTCAGATTCAAATAACTTTTGTCACTTGGGTTTTGGAGCTTTGCTTTTGCCTTTCAGTACCCTTCTGTCATAGAAAAAGATGAACAGGGTCCTAACATACTAAAAATTATTAGTGAAACAGCAATTGTCAACCTTTTCTACCCTCTAAGATAGATTTCAACATATTTATTTTTTTTCAAGAACCACTGGATAAATGCACATTCCCCAAAGATCAAAGAGAATGTTTGTTCACACAGGGTTTGGGTGTGGAAGAAGAGGAGAGCGTGCCAGTGCATTCAAGAGCTGTTCTGAACTAGGAACTGCTCCACAGGGATATGGATTTTTATCTGGGTGAAAGGCAGAGTCTTAATACAGTGGTGTGTGTATGGCTTGGGACCCCTGGGCTTGCTATCCATATGACAGGAAATGCCTTAGAGAAAATATTGCTTGTTTTATTAGCCCCATTTAGTGTGGTGACTTTCAGACTTCCTTGCATGAGCTTAAGATCTTACAGTTTTCTGTTGTTGTCTATAGAATGTCCCCCTCACTTTAGTGATAATGTCTCAAATCCAACATCTGGTGAAAATCAGAGGAGGGGTAGTGCAATTAGATCCTGAAAGCTTGTGCATTTTACTTGCATTCTGTTAATATAATAAAAGCTCTTACCTTCAACCTTTTGTCATAGATTTATTTCTTATATGTAAAGCTAATTTTCCACAGTAATAAATTATGAAATAACCATAGTTCATAAATTGAACTTCCTTGCAAAGCTGCTTATAAATAGGAAGTCAAACTATCCCAAATTAAACCACACTTTCTATTATGTAGTTGTATTGGCTATTATTTTAAAGTAAAAGCAAAAGTAATTATATGAAAGAAAATAGAACATTCCTCATATTATTGCCATTACTTTCTATAAGGGGAAAAAACCCACCTTAAATTGCAGCTTATAAAGTTTGGATTTTTAAAACAATTATTTGAATGCTGACTTTGTGGGTAAAAAAGGTATGATTCATTCTGGTTTTGCATTCTTGATTCTTACATGCCTCAGTTTGAGTTTGCATTTATTTTATTTTTTTTGTTAGCACAAGTTCTTAGAAAAAGCTTCATTATTAAGCATTTCCTTCCCCTGACCTTTTTACTATAAACATTTGGGCACAGATATCCTACAAATGGGTTAGAAGGAAATAAATCACTCTTCTTAGCACTTCCCATGGTTTGCCAACTTCATTAGCCAGCTTCTGCAGATGCCCTTCCTGGCATCAAAACCCAGGAGCCTGCAGGAAACAAAAAAATGCCAGATTTCTCCTGATGCCCAGGAAGGCTTTGTTTGCTGCAGGAGATCACTGTGTGTTTTGATAAATGCCACTGTGCTGAATCAGCATGGTGGGCAGTTTAACTTTGTGACCTTCTTGAAGTTGACGGCTCCCCCCATAGACTGTCTTTGACACAGCCTATAACATAGACTGTCAAAAGTACTAAAGTAAAAGAGAGCTGTATTTATTTTACTGTTAAGTCATCTTTCCTCTGTGCAGACCTCAGGTGTGTTGGCACTCTCCTGGACAATATCATATGCTTTACTCTTTCCACCAGCTGTGTGCAAGGGTTTTTTATGTGAGGGAGTGCATTCTCTGCACAGCCCCATTCTGTCACCCTGACATTTCACACGTGCCTTTAGTGTCTGGGCCTGGTTTCTAGAATTGATTCAGAACAATTTTATAGTCTCTTGCAGCCTAAACATTGCTACTGTAACATTTACTGTATTTGGAGACACAGGGGAAGTTTTCATCTCAGATATGTATTTTTTTTTTTTTTAGCAGTATTATCCATATTAAAAAATAAAAGTAAAATGCAATCTATCTGTTTACCTGCTTCGGGGGGTGGGGGGTGGGGGATGAGGGGTGGAGGGGATTGAACAACCCCCCCAAAAAAAAGACAGTAAACCAAACTAACCTTCTTTTAATGCTGCAGATACAACTAATAAATATTGGTTTTGGCGTGCTTTAAAATCTTTAAAATGTAGGTTTCTAAGCTTGAAAGTCATCTCAGAGCTTCTCAGCAGGGTAGACACAATCAAATCCTTACCTGAGAATGAGGACAAATTCCTTAGGACAACAATACAACATTTTTTCAGACAAAAAGATTTACAGAAGGCTGTGGTTAGTTAAAACAAGTGTCTTTTTCATCTCTCCCGTCTCATTCCCCAGCACATTCCAACTCCTTTCTCACTAGCAAAAATGGATGGGGTATTAAGAGTATTTTTACACAAAGTATTGCTCGGTGTTTTCATGGACGATGGCACAAAAGGGCTTTTGATGCCCCCAGCAGCCCTCTGACTCAAATAGCTGCCCACCATCTGGTGCCTGAGGGCAACCCTAAGACACCTTGTTTTCCTCAGCTAGCCACTGTTTGTAGAGCGGATAGTGACATGTCAAACAGTGCTCTGAGAGCATCTGAGCTGGGAAGATAGAAAAAGCATGAAGCAGGGTGTTCTGATCACCGACAGTATCTGAAGCAGTGGGTGATCAGACTGAAACCACCCGATTTGCCATTAAGGGGGACATAGCTTTGCAGTTTTGTTCTCTCATTAACAAATAGAGCAAATGATTTTCATGATAAATAAAAACACGTTTAACTTAAAATAAGCATGTTTTCATATATTTCTTTTGGGGTTACTTGTCCCAAATTAGAGAGCACAAAGTTAAATTTCTTATAGAATATAAGGGCTATAAATGAGCCAGATTAGATAGCTATAGCAGAGACTATCCTGCATATAGCATTTTAAGGCACCAGGCCTACAAGGACATTTTCAGTTTTCCACAGAGCATTGGTCAGGACCTCTGGGCTTACATGGATTTAACACAAAAAAAGTTCTTCTCTATTCATTGTAAATGCGTAATCTGTATGGTATCTGGTACCTGGTAAAACTAAAAAATACCTCTGCTTCATCTTCTGCTTTACCCTTGCCTTTTCCCCTCCTCCCAGCATACAGTAATTTATTGCATCTTAAATTGATTTAATCACTTTACAGATCCCAGATATATTTTTGCCTTGGTAATCTGCATCCACTAGACTATCATGCCATGACTATTGTTTACCAGCATAAGGGTGGAGGGAACTAACAAGTAAATTTACTAATAATTTTTTCAATCATTTATTTTAAAAAGAACAATCTGACTATTAACACAAGCAGAAAATACTGGAAGAAATGCTGACAAAATCACTTTTTATCACATGCTCCCGTGCACAGAATAATTTAATGCATAATATTAGCCGAAGTGTTTTCACCCCAATGCTGTGAAGACTGTGTGCTGAGAAAAGGATTTCTGAAATCCAGAAGGAATCGAAAAAAATGATGAATGGACAAGGGCTGCCACAAAATCTATATGCAATGTAGATATTGTCTTTTGAATCCCTTCCCCCAGTATAGTCTAGTTTGATTTCATTGAAGGAAAATGTCAGACGTCAATGTTCTGTCATAAACAAAGAACATTTATTTGGTAGAATAATTATATGCCAAACCAAGGACTCATGGTCCAACAGTAGCATATGCATGTCTTTATTTATGCACATACTCTGTCTATCTGTGGACTGGAACGTATATATGATCTAAAGTACATGACATTTATAAACCACTCTGATAAATAATAAATAACTTTATAATCTCTCATAAACTATGACTAAGGGTGGAACACTTCTGTCATTGCTTTTGTGTCACCTGAATATACGTACATGTGCCTATGTGCCTAAGAATTGTTATGCATTGTGCATACAATATGTATGCATGTGCATGCAACACATGCTCACCAATAAATGCTGCCATTGTGAAGAGACCTCAAAACTCTGTGGCACCAAAAGCATTTTAATAAATCCTAGCTGTAGCTCTGCATCTATATGTTAGCCTGCGGGGGCTTCCTCACACAGGTAGGAACCTCCAGAATAAGAAGCGCAGTGGCTTCACATGCTGCACTGAGCCTGGAGGAAGCCTAGCAGCTTTAGTCCTTTAGTCCTTGCTGCTCTTCCCCTGTGGTGCCACACATCCCACATCAGGGCAGCACCACAGCCCCCAGCACTGTGTTAGCTATGGTATTCTGCACATTGGCTGGCTCATGAGAGAATAGGTAAGGTATTTTATCAAAGAGTAGTGTAAGCTGAGCATACAGGCAAGGGCTCATAAATATTCACACCACAAACCCTGGTATATCAGAATTATATTTAAGTGTAAAGGAACCTGAATTCTTGTGATGAGAAAATACAAAGGAAGGAACCCAAACAGTCTTAACTCTAGCTCCACTTCTAACAAGAAAGTTAATCTTTAAAAATCAGAGGTCTTGGAATTACAGAATCATTGAAATGATAGTCATAATGAGATGCCATTTGATATTTTCTATCCAATATGTTATTATGGTGAGGAGAACAGCTACGCGAGATGCTGATATGAAGCATATTAAGGTGCGTGGAAGGGTGCCTAGGTAGTCTCAGGCACAATGCAAAATGGGGTTGCAAAGAGACAAAGATGGGAAAGAAACAGAGCATCCTTATGCTGTCATTTATTTTCTCACTGAACCCAGAGAATGCAGCATACTGTGATCTTGTCTAGTGATGCAGGATTCTGGTCAAATTCTAAACATCCTCATTTGTTCTCACCTTTTTTATATGTACAAAGAGCCAATATGCAGAAAAATATGTGTAAAGAGGAACAAGTGTGAAACTTTCTCCCGAGTACTATGAAAATGGTGACATAACTTCGGTATTAAAATGGTGAACTATCTTCAGAAGGATTTCTTGTTTTACAGTTTTGTGACCTATGTACCTTTCTTACTTTTTATTCACCTTATGGAGCTTCTTGTAACAATGGATGATATATGCCTACTGTCAATATGTGGGCAGGCAGCCTGATTCAACTGTATTTTCCTATAGTGTAGTGTTCCATTCTGTGAGATCAGAACACTCTCAAAACCTGTTTCAGACATTGAGTACTAATAATGCTCTTTACCACATAGGTGGCACATTATACCTCTCAGGAACACATTCTTTCTCACCACTTGCCTAAAACTAAAGAAAACTGTATATTGTGGGTGGAAGTACAGTATCTTTGTGCAACAAAGATGGGATCTGGGATATCTAAGGCAGGAAAAATCTTTTTTCCTACCATTGGTTTCTTTGTCTTGCACCATTCCACTTCATTCTGCTTTTTTATTGCAAAAGACTAATGTTTTTATTCTCTGAGAGAAAGCAAATTAGCACTTTTTTTTTTTTTAATCAGGTATTTGAGGCTGCAGGTGCAGCTACCATTTCCAAAGACAAAATGGACCTATTACTTATCGGAGATATGCAAAGTACTTATGTCATATACACTTTGTTCTCCTTTGCTTACAGTTCTTATTGTTGTAAAAATCAAATTTATTCTGGGCATAATAACTAGATGAAGTTTGCTTTCATACATGAAGATGACAGAGGCACGCAATATGCAATTACACACAATACCTACATACGTTTAAAAGAGCTACTTTACAGACAGTAAAATTGCCCCTTTCTGTGTCAGTGATAGCCTTTGCCAACAGTGTTGCATTTATCTGATATTCACAATTAATTCAGTAACTGCTTCTTTACAACAAAAAATGTCTTTCTTTCAACAGATTTTTTTACTACAAATGGCCATTCTAATGTAACTGCCATTCATCTTTACATCACATTATCACTGAGTGATTACTCAGTAAATTTTAGACAATGTAGTTGTTACCTTCAGCTTCAGTATTTGCATATAATGCATAGTTGATCAATAGAACTGAATTTTCTGAAGAAAAACCCCTAGGTACACTATTTGCTATTTGTTCAGCATCAAATGCAGAGGCATACTGATTTGGCTATTGCCTTCTTTAGACATACTCTGATGCAGTTTCAGTCTTGCAAAACTTTACTAAGTAACATGTATGTGCATTTAAATGCATCTGAAGATTTTGCAGATAAAGCCACCTACTGAGGAAAAATACATTTTCTTTGAGAAGATACTTTGTAAAACACTGTTTTTCCTTGCAAAGACTCATTCCAGGTATTTGATCTGAATTCCATTGATTCATAGCCTTTTACCTGGGTGGAAATACATATTTGTGACTTGATACAGTAGATAGGGTATGGAGTCAAGAAGATACAGTAATAAAGGAAACCTGAGGGACAACTATTAACTTGTTCAGATACCAACTTCGGAAAGCAGGCAAAGGTCTAGTAAGTATCGCACTTTAAAAGGATATGAGAGTGATCCAGAATATATTAGATCGACTGTGTTGTAAGTCATTTAGAATTCAGTATGTCAAAGTACAGAAACCTTGTGGCTTTTTAAGAGTGATGCCGGAGTAAATTTGCATTCTATTATTTCCATATTAGGTTATTATGTCCCCTAGGCCTTAGTAATGACTACAGAAAGCAATTCCAGATGAATTATGCTTGTGAAAACACGCATACGTGGCTGCTGCTTGGCAGCGACAGCTTTATACATGTCCAGCTAAACTACAGTGACACATACCAAATACTTCAACATGATATTAAATTGTTTATGTCTCTAACAAATGTCAAAAAATGAACACTATCAGGCTGAAACACTGGACTTTGTTTTCGTAAAGACCTGATACGACAAACATCACCGAGATCCCATTAAGCTCCACTATCGAATAAAGAGTTGCACTTAATCTTGTCCACAGGCAGAGCAGACGAATGTAGCTCTCGAGGTGCACAGTGTGCTGCTGCTGCCCCCTTAAGACAAGTAAACATAAATAAATGTATGTGTGCTGTAGTTTTCTTTCTGCATTTTGTCAAAGACCTTTTTCTATGAGCTATTAAAGAGCGATTACAGTAAGAGGCTTGCCTGGCATAAGCTGACACAATAAATCCAGTCTATTACAAGACGTATAAAAAAACAAGGTTTAGTTTAAGGACCTCAAAGTGTATGACAACCAGATATTTATATATTTTTTTGACAATTCATATATGAAACTTTAAGACAGCAAAGCCCAAACTGTGAAAACAAAGATATAGTTAACGCCACTAAAACCTGAAGAAGAGCTATTAGCAGGGAGAAAAAAGGTTCCATCCCTACCCATGCACTTTAGGATGACATACAGCTCAGTAACCTCGATAGGCCATGAGATGATTATGTGAAAACTATAGCAAGGATGAGTTATTATCACTTTCCATTCCTTTAACCTTTGTCAAGAGACCTGATTAATGTTTGGTCATTTGCTCCTCTCTTTAAATTTTGTGTAAGACTCGGATATTAGAATTTTAATGGCTGCTTATAGATGTCCTTTGAAACTGAATTGCATAGGGTAATATTTTGACCTAGAATGATGTTCTCCATTTTCACTTGGCTGTTCACCTCTGCATCTTTGAATCGAGTTTGGCCAGACATAGCAGGGAAGGCAGAAAAGTTAACTCACTAAGTATAAATGGATGAGGTTTTGCCTTCTTTCTCTCTATTAAGAAACTTAGTATTGCAAGGCCACAGAGGCACAGTGAGATCTAAGTAAGTTTAATTAATGAACTTATAAAAACTGTAAGACCTGCAGCTTTCAATAGTTTCTGATGACTTTTGAATTATAAAACAAAATGTGTACTCCAGTTGAAAAATGAGTACAGCCAATTAAACTACACTATTGCAGGGTAGCATGGTACTAACCTCCCACACATGCACTTGAAGAAATTTCCAGTTGCCAGTTCTTTTTGTAATACCTTTAACTGTGCATGCAGGTATCATCCTAAGACAATCTATCCCTGACCATGAAAACATTCAAGTATTAACGCACATTTTTAAGTAGGGACAGAGAATATAAGATCATATGTTTTCATAATAGAAAGACATAATGTGGAGCAGCCCCAACTTGTGCACATAAAGAACTCTGCTAAGGGAGAAATAGAAAGGCAAATTTCTTTTCTTGCTGGGTATGGTATGTCAGGTACACTGTAAATTCAGACTACAAAGGAAAAACAATTCTGTTGCTGATTGTCCTCCAGCAACATATCAAAATAATTGTAATACTGTACTTCCTTTTCCTATTGTGTGGCAGAAATACAAGACTTCTGGAGATACTTTCTTTAGAATTAAAAAGCCATAAAATGTCTGATTAAACTTTTCCCAGCTTGTTGTTCACACAAGTAGAGTAAGTGAAACCTGTGTGTGTTTACAGGTTACAGACGTGAACAAATGAAAGGAAAATGTCTCTGTGAATAATTGTTAAGATTCAAAAGAATTGTCACTATCAGAATGGCCACAACAGCACCAATGTTTTCTGGAAAAATAACCAAAATGATGACCTGAAAAGGCTATGAAAGTCACCTTCAAGCTCACCCATGATTCTCTACATAATTTGGTTATTTAATAAAAGGTATATAGTCTCTATTCTACTTTTATGCGATGATCTTTAGATCATGACAGCAACAGCGCTATTAGTGTGATTATTTAAATCTACTAAGTAAAGAGCAAATACAAACCCACACTTGCTGTTTGTCTATTGAGCACAAAAAATATTTTTGTTTACCTAATGCTCCTTCTCTCAGCATTCAGTGTATTTTTTAGAGGCGATCATAACTCCAAATGCAAACCCTGTGGCCAGAGTGAAATTCCTCATGTGCTGAAGTATTTTAAATGTATTTGCTGGAGCAAAATCACACAACATAAATCAGCTTTTGAGGGCCCCAAGTATGTAACAATACTACAAAATGAATATTTCAATACAACTCTATGAAAGATCTTGAATTATTATTTGGGAAACTACTAAAAAAAATTAAATTACTTTCCGGAATTTTACAATATAGCTGTGAATAAATCCAAAGTGGAGAAAAGGGTAAAAATAAATATACAATTTGTTCAGAAATATTTATGGGTTTCCAACTTTTGCCTAAGTGAAATCGAAGAACACCATGTCAGAGGCAGAGGATGCTGAGGGCTTGTCACTAAGCAGCACTTAGAATGGCTGGTGCATTTTCATAAGAGCAGTCCTTTCTACAGCTTGGCACTTCAAGTCAAACAAAACAATACAATGTACTTCATACTGCTTTTGTCTGAGAGCATGTACTCTTCCTAAAAAGAAATAAAAATACATTTTGAAGACTACTTAAAATATTTTTCTTTTGCTTTTCTCACCATGATTTTCGTCTCCCTTTCATTGTTAGTGTTCATTTGGTTTTGATGTTTCTTTCTGCTTGTCCAGTTAACGTGCCTGAACTAAGTTTTGTACCTTTCTGTGTATTTGTAAAATCCTATATATTCTGAGAAAGTTTATTTATCACAGTGAAAACTTCAACTGCCTTTCAGTTTACCTTTTTGACTGGGCACATTTTCAATGCTTTCTTTGATACTCTATAGCCCTGTGGTTGACAGCTTTATCCAAAGCACTTTCTAATATAACATCATGTGTAGTTTCCATCGTGCTGCCAGTACTAATGTATGCAGAAAATTCTCAGGTGAAATTTCCTTTAAAAACTATGCAAACCTCTCATATTCTGTTACTTAAATGTCATTACACATGTGAGGGGTTATGTCATGTTCTGCTGATGAAATTTCATCCTTTCAACTATTACAAGTATCTACAGATTTTAACATATTTTAACAAAGCATTGCTTTTATCATGATGCATTTGTTCTGCAAATTTTTATGTATGTGAGTGCTTAAAACCACTGGTTCAATATTAGCCACAAAGCAAGGGCTTTAATGTATCACAATCTTGCTCATAATATGAATCAGATTTCCATAACTGTGTTGAATAAATAACTGCTTTCAACACATTTAATTGGCACAGCTTCATGGCATGTGTACGTTATCTATGTGTGGGTAAAGTACAGGACAATGGAGGTTCTGTGTTTTCATTACTTCATCCTGATTCTGATCTTCCCCCTTTTAATAAAATTAACCAAGCAATTGTAGCATAAAACTGATACATGTTTTATGAATCAGAATCAGACTTACTTCCATGACAGAGTGGCACTATCCCTTGCAGATTGTTCCATATCATTTCTTTCAAAGGCTTGGGTAGTCATTCCTCATGTGCACTCATCTTGGACTTCAGTGTAATCTTCCTTCTTCCTTTTACCTGTCATATTAGATACTTTTTCCTATTTATCTGTATGATGAAAAATCAGCTAGACCATATGCTGTGACTATTTCTTAACAGGGAAAAATAAATCGATGCCCTCCTGGCTTTTGAACTCACACAAGTGGAGATATCCAAATTACTGCACTTAAAATATCACACAAGCTCATTTCCTGACTTATTGGAACGCTTATGCTCTATTATTAACCTCAGTCCAATGAGAGATTCCCTTTCAGTCTTTAATCTTCTGTCTACTGTTTAATTTGGGGGGGGGGGGGTGTTAAAATTTTATATTCATATTCATTATGCATATAGAAGTACAAAAGTACTCAGCAGTCAGAGGAAATCAAATTTTGTGAGTTCCTTGAAGCTTTCTATGTATCATAGACATTTCTCAAGCCAAAATATTGCAGTGCTAAATATTGATTTTGATATTAAACTTGTAGAGTATATTTTAGTCTGGCCATTACAAAATATCCCCTTTGCTTATGCAAATAAATCTATGCACAATTTAGGTAATTTGACATAAAAGTTTCCTATTAATATGGAAAAACATCTCTCTGGATCTCAATAGAAGGAAATATCTACATCAGTTATTTATGTTCATAAGTTTAAACTGAAAAGAGATTGTTCGCATAATGCTGTCACCAATATCTCTAGGTTGATTTTGCTGCTCAGTCTTTAATTGTGATGTTTGCATTTGTAAGCATTTGTTCTACATTCCCTGGTTATGTGGGCTACTGTTACAAATCACTGCTACTTCCCAGTTAGCTTTATTAAAATCATTGGGGTTTGATTGGAATTTTTGGTGTCAGTCATGGTGGAGGTTAACTCTTTAACACACAGGTTAAACAGTACTTAAATGGTTTAATAACAAACAGTAGAAAATAGAATTGGAGGTGTTGAGTGGACTTGGGGCTGGGGCTGGGGAGAACACCTGAGTGTTATCTTGACTAGTGAAAGAAAAACATTAATACTTCAGGTATATGTAATTCAGCTTTCAGAAAGTCTCACTATAGCATAGTGGAATAGCATATAGACAATATACTGTGACTTTTTCTTAACAGGGAAAAATAAATCAGTGCCTTCCTAGCTTAGATGACACCGCTATCAATACATTAGGCAGGGACAGCTGGAGAGTAAATTCAAGCCATAAGTATCTGATCATGATTATTGCTTCACTGTTGGCTTATTCCTTTGCATAGTTTTCGTCATGCCAGTTAGCATTTTTGGGAGACAGACAATACGAAACAGGGAGGGGTGGACTGATTTTAGTAAGCACATTTAGAATTGGACTGATTTTAGTAAGCACATTCTCTCACAAAATGTCACTTTAGCACTTCCATAAAGATGGCCTTGTGGTTCATTTTCCTGAGGTATCTGTGTTTATTGCTAATACTTTTTTTTCAACCTGATTTATTTGTTATAAATTACAATATATAGCGTTATTACTGCTGGAGTTAGGTAGCAAAGAAACTTTCAGAGGGCAAAAAATCCTCTGTGCTTCTTCACTCAGGTTAATGGGACTAAAACAGGAAAGTATAATTGGGGCTATTCTCCAACATTATAGATGGAAAAAAAAAGAAAAAAAACCAAACACACACACACACACACAAAAAAAAAAAAAAAAAAGCCAACACCACCAAAACCAGGAAACTAAGCTATATAAGATTTTCCTAAGAATAATAATCTTTAATTAAACCTTATATATATATATATATATATATATGTATATGTATATTTTATCTCGATGGCAGGTAATACAGGAACCAATTTCTGTGTTCTGCAGGTGTGCAGTGCATTGTCACTGAAGCCTTCCTGAACTATTTGAAAAGAGAAGCTGGTGTATGCCACTGTACACCAGTCTGGGAGCAGTCTCCTATGTTTTGTCTCCTTAACTGTACTCAGTGCATGTAGACAACATTCTAGGTTACGTTCATCTCAACCTATGGAGAAAAAAACCCCAATCTATTCAGAAAACAGTAAATGATTTCTCATCTGTTTTCATTTTAGAAAATATTTTAACTGTATCTTTAATATTAAAAATGAGAGCATCTTGATCAGATTCAGTAATAATTGATTAACTAAGATTTGAACCATTTTTGCCATAAGTGAAAACCGAAATGGATTAGAAAAAAAGTAATACAAGAAATCTGAAATAAACCTTTACTTTTACTATACTTGAACATACATACAGGATAAGTACCTCTGATGAATCTTGACTGAACAAAATTCAGCTCATAGAGCACATTCACTCCCAAGATAATTCTAGAAACATCTTTATTAAGTTTTCCTGCTGCATAGTAAGTTATACAAAACAGAATATAATCATAAGGGATTTTGTGGTATTTACTTCAATTTTTCATTTGGTTACTAACTTAACAACTCATTAGTTATTATTATAACTAATTTTCTACTTTGAAATACAGAGGAAATCAAAGACCTCTGGAAAGACCATGGGTTTAGATTATCTTATTGTTATGAATATTTATTTGTTCCATGTTTTGACTGCTTACTTGAATGACAATTTTTTTCTGGGTTTTTTTCATTTGTAAATGTGACACAGCTAAATTTGGAAGAATTTTAATCTATTCAATTTCTTGGGTTTGATTCATTCAGATAGGCAATTCTGTTATTATTTCATTATTTCTTATCCAAATTCTGCAGCCTTTTACTTATGTTTGTTGCTCTCATTCTTTCATACTTTTGTTCTAATCCACTTTATTTCTTAACCCAGAAACATGCAAGAAAACACTCTGAAAAACAAATTGCAGTAATACTACTGCTGCTACTACAGTGAAATGTGGGTTTGTTTTTTAGCATGTTCCTGCTTCCTGTATTCACAAGGTCTAAAATTTTAATCCACAACCTGAAGAATCATGTCTGCTTTTTAAACTCAATCATAAGCCACAGAGGTAGTTGGCACAGTACTTGAAGTAAAAAGCTATATGTGATTATATCAGTGTCAGTTCTTGATGGAATTAATTTACTGCTGTGACACTGTAAGAACACCTGGAGCTTCATATCCTAAACATTTCCCCTTGTCTCTGATAATTAATGAATTCCGTAAGGAAGTGCACAAGATTTATGAAATCAGGCTGGTGTTCCCAAATAACATTACCACTTGGAATCTTTTCTTTTACAGGAAACAAAGAGATAATATTTTTTGTTGACTCTAATAATAACTAGGTTTTCTTTGCTCTTAAGGCAGGTATTTTCTGCCAAATCATTTCAGTGGTGATAAATAGTTACCTATCTTTCTCACACAACCAATGGAATTTTTCTTTTTACTGGACTAGGGTAACACTTCTCTTGAACTGCTTATGGTATGATGCAGTAAAAAACATACTAAGGTAGAGAGCACCATACTCCTAATTATTTTTGTTATTTAATGAGCCCCATATATGCCAGGCATTTTCCTAACACAGAAGCAGACCTAAAGTCCTGAGTATTTTCTGAAGGACAAAACCACTTTTTTTCAAACACTGAAAAATACATAATCTAAAAAATCACCAGAAGCTGCAACTTTGTGAGATGTGTTATCTTAATAGTGATATTGTATAATAGAATTGTCACTGTCTGAGTACCAGTCCTTTCTGCAGTCCCCTTGGTAAGGTTCCAGATATAAATGAGGCAGCAAACAGGGACACAAATGTTGATCAGACATTACAAAAAAAGGCAGTAATTATAGGGGTGGTAGAAAGAGAAAAAAAATAATCAATTGGTATTACTTTTTCCTCTAACCTTTCTACTCTTCTTGAAGTCCTGAATGGATTCTCCATTTTTGTTTACATTAGAAGGCTTGTGGGTTTGTTATTCATTTATGAATGAATGTTAATTTATATTGATCTCAGCGCCTTGTTTATTATAATCTTCTGGGTAACAAATTATTCTAAGGTGATATATCTGGAGTGAATTGTAGTCCTGGAGGCAGAATCAATATACATAGGGAAGTCTGAAGAAACAGTTCTGCTTTGAAGCACATTGTAGTTAAAAAAGATTAATCTGGAAGGCACAGATAAAGACATAGAAACAAGACACCTACAGAGAGATGGTAGTAATAGGAGCTATGAGAGATATTAGGAAAGAACAAGAGAAGGTGGCTGACACCACAGATTGTAATACTTGGAAGCCAGCTCCCTCCTTGTCCAGAGTACTGGACCTGCCTGGGATCAAAGATGCTTGTACAGGCAGGGTAAGAATCTTCCTTACCTATTGTGTAGCTTTGCAACTATTTAGCAAAATAATGAGTTAGAAAAAAGCACAGCAGTCAAAGCTGCACTTTATGTTAAAGTAGATGAAACCCTGCATATGTGCCCTGGTTTCAGCTGGGATACAGCTGATAACACATTGATGGTTTAAATTGTTTCTAAGTAGTGTTTATACTCAGTCAAGGAATTTTCAGCATCTCAGGCCCTGCCAGCAAGGCTGGGGGTACACAAGAAATTGGGAGGGACACAGCCAGGGCAGCTGACCCCAATTTACCAAAGAGATATTCCATATCATATGTTGTTTTGGTCAGTATGTAAAGCTGGGAGAAGAAGGAAGGAGGGGACATTTGGAGTTAGGCCCTTTGTCTTCCCAAGTATCCGTTACACGTGATGGAGCCCAGCTTTCCTGGGGATGGCTGAGCACCTGCCTGCCCATGGGAAGTGGTGAGTGAATTCTTTGTCATTTGCTTGAAGACTTTGATTCTATACAGAATTTTACAGTAGGGTGAATTTTGTATTTTGCACATTGTCTTCCTTTTCCTGATTCTCCAGCACCCTTTTGCCGTCCATTCAACAAACAAGAAACAGAATAAAGCAATAACTAGATGCACTAATCTAAAATATTATTCTGCATATTTCCAAACAAAATGAAAATTAAATTCATGTTCATAAATTACTACTTCCCAAATACATGCTTAACTCAGCAATACCGACTTTGTGGGTCATGTATGTACCTCTAGAATTTTAACTATGTATTGGTTTCGCATACTACATCTTCAGCAATGACACAAATGTTTGTCTTTGTTACCTGAAGGAGAATTGCAGCTCAGAGCATAGTGTTGACAGTGCAGATCTGCCTTTTCAGGGCATAGCTGAGGCTCAAATGGGCGTTGGTACACAGCACAAAATATCCCCAATTCAAAATGTTAAATATGTTGTGAATTATAATAAAAAATTTTGAACACTAAATAAATAGTCTGGAGGCTTTCTTCTTTAATCAGGACTGAGAAGAAACTAGAGTCAGAGCACATGTCATCAATTTATAAAGATTAAAATTAGGGGAGTTTTACAATTATTGAAAGTTGACTACTACCTACTTATAAGAAATATAAATATACATCTGTACTATTCTGAGCATGTGTAGGGATGCTAGGACTGGCTGGTGAAAGAAATATTGTGATCTGTGACACTTCAATGTCATTGTGCATGGTGAGGTACTTCCATGGAAAGCCACTTACTTTTGTGGATGGACAGATATCAAAGTAGGCTGATCCTATGCCAGAGCAGACCACTGTAATCCAAACAAGTCCTTTGGAGAGTGATAAGTATAATCAAAAAGAAAGTAATATATTTACTGAGCAGTAATAGAATGTTTTCTAATAACACTCAGTTTGAAGTATTGCCAAGTCTTTCTTAAGGAGTAATGGAAATGCTATGTCAGTACGAATAAGAAAAGATTATTTTCTCCAGCAATAAAATGAATGATAGAATAGTTTATTACTGTTGCCAGAAAATTTATACTGACAAGTATACCTATATAATTCATTGCATGACAAAGAACATTGTATTGTCTTGTCAAAGAAAAGCATCATTTTAATTTAAGATGAATTGTACTTTACTAGCTGAAACAGACTTATAGATCATAGATCTGAGTAATGAAACTGGTCTAAAGAAAACAGCTAAGACATTATTTAACAATTATCTGATTAGAACAGCTTAGTCCTTGATTAGGGTTTCTAGCATTTTGAAGACAATATTCTGCATGAACTGGTTCATTTTACAAAATCAAAATACCTTCCATAATATCAAGCTTTAAAGTTTAAATATACCTCAAGGTATCTCAGTTGCTTTACATGAAGGAGGGGAAAAATCATTCTGTCATCCTCTGCTTTGTAAGAATTGTTCTAAAAAATTATGGTCCTCCTGGAGACATTTTAATCACTTATTTTATTTGAATCACGCAAAGCATGTTATTAATAGATATAACTCCTCAAAGGGCCTCACTTTGTTAAGTAAAATAGGGCTGAGTCAGTGTGGTACACATTAGTGTAATGACACAATATGTAAAAATGGATCTCTCAATCTCTTTCACCCAGGACAAAATGTGGTGTGAAGTCATTTCCACAGAGGACAAACAGCACGTTTGAAATCACCAATTTTGACATTTAGGGATGGTTTTGTTCTCAGTTAGGTTGAAGTGAACGTAATGCATGCTACTATGGCATAACTGAAAGCAAGATCATTTCAGAGCTCAGTAATTGTCCAGAGGAAGAGGGACAAGTACAGAGGAAGAACCTGGAAAATAAAAATGACAATTAAACCAAACACAACCAAACCCTAACAGCAGCAAAAAAATACATCTGGCAAACAAAACTCTTGAAAGGATTTGTTCACTTCCCAAAAGGATCTCTTCTGCTAGCTCAATGATTGCACCGGGGGGTGGGGGGTGGGGGCGTGGGGGGTGGGGGAAATAAAAGAAATTGGATGCTTAGACTAATAGAAGATTTAAAAGATTGATCAGAGTGGATATTTCTCTCTTTTTCCTGACAACGTTTGCTTAGAAATCCAAGTATGGAGTAGGTTTTAATTTATTTGATAAAGTGCTCAGCTGCTTCCCTTCTTCCCCTTCAGATAAAAAAGGGTGTTAGAAAGAAAGCGACTAAATATACTGATAAAGTAATAGCAATCCTTTTCTTTTGCACATTTTGATTGTCAGTAACTAATGAGAAACCAAATATATCTGTAATCCTTAAAGGTTTTAAATCACATTAAGCCTGATGCAAATTACCTTAGGATAGGATTGGATATTTAATGGTATCCATTATAATAATAATGAAAAAAGACATGAAACAAAGTGGAAACAGGCAGTTACTCTCACATTTAACAAGTAGAACATACAAATTATTAAATTAATGCAAGCTCACTGAAGTTGATGAGTAAGAGGACTCATTTTTAAAACAATTTTTGTTGTATTTTAAACACTTCTTTCTGCTGAAGTTCATAATCTTTCCAATTGAAAAAATAATTTTTAAAAATGTCCTTATTTATAATGTTGCTACAAAAACTGGGGTGTTTCCTCTAAGGAAAGGCAGGCTGCCTGGTTAGCTGAGCAGGTGTCTATTATCAGAATATGTCCCTGGATTATGATAAACAAGACGTCCTGGTGCTAAAGCACACCTCCATTGACATACTTTTAGAGATCTAGATAAGCATTCTGAAGCTACTACTGACACAACAGTGTATTTTATATCATAGGAAGTTACTTCAGAAACCAAATTTAGAGTCCAATCACTTCAAGAGACCAATAAAAAGTGAAGCAGCAGAAACAGGATGGGAACCAAATACGAAGTTTCTCTTGAGTTTTTCAGTAAAGATTAAACTCTCTAATGTATTGTGCATATAAGTATTTAAATCCTGAGTTTATTTTATTTTTACTATATTTTCTCAGTTCTCTGGCCAGCTGTTTTTCATCTAAAGAAAAGCCAAAACTGAGTTTCTGTGGGATGCTCAAGAGCTGTAGCCTATTTTCATAGCACAACAGAAAGACAATGTCTGATCTGCAAAACCACAGCAGGAATGATCATATATTTTCTATTGCCTACTGAGCATATATTAGATTTTATGACTAGATGGTATTTGTTGTGAGGAAACAAATGGGGCAAAGAACAGGAAATAAGCAGGAAGTTGCTGTAATCTCTTCTCTAACTCTTAAATCCATTGTCATTCTCTGGTGGTGAAAAAACTAGCTTAGTGCCAGGGTTTTTAATTCTGGTGAGGACAGATTGCATTTGTTTTTCCTGAACAGTCACATTAAATTGATTAGTACTAAATTAATTTAAAAGGTAGAAAGGTTTGAGTAGTTAGAGATTTTCTTACCATCAGACCTAAAACTGAGAGAGGAAAATGAAGTACTGAAGCAGTGAGTTACACAAAAAAACTGCCTAGTTGTGACAAAATGAATTCAAAGAGACAGTACTTTGGTTTTGAATTCTGCTGAACAGCAAAGGAGAGTGTGGTATGCCAAGTATCAAAAGTTGTATTCCTGACAGGTCATCTATTTTTAGGAAGACATAGTTCCAGACCAAATAATAGAGCTATGTATTTGCAAACAGATCAGATCCTCAGCTGGTAAAAACAGTAATAATAGCAAAAGCATTAGCAATAGTAACTGTACTGTCACTGTATCTAGGCAAGACTATTTTAGATAGGATTATCAAAAGGCAAGGACCTCCCATAGACACACAGAACAAAAAAAAAAAAAAAACCAAAAAAAAAAAATGGAAGAACTGACCAGTATGAATGCTTTTCCTGCTTGGAAGAACCTACAATGCAAGCATGAGGAAGAAGTAAAAGATAAGCACAGACGTACAGAGGAATTTGAGAAAACAACAAGCTTGAGCTGATTGTTGTGATAGATAGCAAAGACCATACATGAGATGAGCGCTTTAGCCATGGCATGTTTTTTTTCTTTTTAGGCACTGTCCCAAAAAAAGGGTTTTAAGGAACTGTGTAAAATCAAATAATAAAGGCATTACACAGATATTCAAAATAGCCTGCCTGGATGGGGCGTGCTGGGGTGGACAATTACAGATGTATTCATTTAAATATACTAATATTTATTTATATCAGTACAGTCTCTCACATTGAAGTATAAATGAAAACAAAACTGCTTATAGCATCAGTGTTGCTCTTTCAAAAATCCATAAAATAGTCTCCCACCATAAGATTTTGAACTACTTATAGATACATACATATAAACAAAAAATCTAGTATTCATATGGCTCCGTTAGAAAGCCTGAAATGCTGTAATAATGTATGGTTAATTACTGGTCAAGTAGATCTCTGAAAAGTCCAAAGTCTGATTTCATGAAACTCAGTCTGTCCTCCTAGCTTTTTGCCCTGCTCCCTCCTTGCAGGACCATGAACCCCAACATCTTATGGTCACTACTGCTAAGGCTGTCCCTGACTTTCATATCCATGACCAGTTCTTCCTCGCTTGTAGTCCAGCAGGTCCAGCAGAGCACCCTTCCCTGTTGGCCTCTCAGTCACCCATGTCAGAAACTTGTGCTCTAGAAAATGTGCTCTAGAAAATCTCCCAGACTGCCTGAACCATTCTGTATTGTCCCTCCAACAGATATCAGGGTGGTTCAAGTCCCCCGTGAGGACTTGGGCCTGGGAATGTGATATTCCTTCCAGTCATCTGAAGAAGGCCTCAGCTACTGCTTCTTCCTGGTCAGGAGGTCTATAGCAGATACCCACTGCAACAGCAGCCATGTTGGTCTGACTGCTAACCTTCACCCACAGGCTCTCAGCTGGCTCCTTCCCCATCCCCTGGCAGAGCTCCACGCACTCCAGCTGCTCTCTCGCAGAAAGGACAAGCCAAAGGGCAACTCCTCCTCTCTGCACTCCTGTTCTGTCCTTCCTAAGGAGCCTGCATCCATCCAGCACAGCAACTGCAGCTGTGTGTTCAATCCCACCATACCTCCTTGAACCTAACAAGGTTGTAGAGCTGTGACTACCCATAGGTTTCTGATTCCTCCTGTTCTGCATGCAGCATGCATTAGAGGCATTTCAGAGAGCCTATTGGGTTTCTGTGGCAAGGTTTTGGTAGTGGGGCAGGCTACAGGGTTCTGTGAGAAACTGCTAGAAATTTCCCCTTTGTCCAATAAAGCCAATGCCAGCCAGCCAGTTCCAAGACAGATTCACTGCTGGCCAAAACTGAGTCAATCAGTGACTGTGGTAGTGCCTTTGTGATAACATATTTAAGAAGAGGAAAAAACTGCTGCACAACAGCAGCCGGAAGAGAGGAGTAAGAATATATTAGAGAAGCAACTCTGCAGACACCAAAGTCAGGGAAGAAGTTGCTCCAGGTGCTGGAGCAGATACCCACCTGCAGCCTGGGGAGGACCCCACACCAGAGCAGGTGTATGCACCCAAAGGAGGGTGTGACCCCATGGAAATCCCATGCTGGAGCAGGCTCTTCGAAGGACCTGTGACCCTGCGGGGGACCCACGTTAAAGCAGGCCATTCCTGAAGGTCTGTACCCCAGGAAAAGGACCTCCACTGGAGCAGTTTGTGAAGAACTGCAGCCCGTGGCAAGGACTCACATTGGAGAAATTTGTGGAGGACTGTCTCCCATGGGAAGGACCCCATGCTGAAGCAGGGGAAGTGTGAGAAGGAAAGAGGGGCAGAGACAGTATGTGATGCATAGGCTACAACCCCCATCTCCAGGTCCCCTGTACTGGTTGCTGGGAGGAGGTAGAGCCTGGAAAGAAGGGAATGGTGCATGGAAAAGGAATGTGGTTTAAGATATTTTTTTTATTTATTTCTCATTATCCTGCTCTGATTTGATTGGCAATAAATTCAATTAATTTTCCCAAGCTGAGCCTGTTTTGCCCATGATGGTAACTGATGAGAGATCTCCCTGTCCTTATGTTAACCCACATGCCTTTCATTATATTTTTCTCCTCCTGTCCAGCTGAGGCAGAGTGACAGAGCAGCTTGGTGGGCACTTGCCATCCAGACAGTGTCAACCCACCACAGAGAAGCACCCAGGTGTGCTGATTCCCCAGTACAGGCTTGAGAGCTTTCCCCACAAGGCTGTTCTGCAGGCACCTCCTTCTTTATGCCTATGCTCAAAGAGATGGCACTTCCCTTTTGTTGATTACTATGTCCCCTCTACTCCCATCACCCCACGCCTTTGGCTTGCCTAACCCACCCACAGCTTCTTCATTTGAGAAATCTCTCCCTCTCCAGCCATTCCTGGGTTAAAGCTCTCACTACTAGGATTCTTACCAGCCATACTGGGCTGTTGGCAAAGATAGCTTTGCTCTACATAGTCAGGTGGATCCCATCTTTTCCAAATAGCTTTTGATTCCCAAAGAGGGTTCCAAAAGTGCTTTTATTTTCAGCTTGAAATACTATACGTCAATTTCACATGCTTAGAGACTCTCTAAATCCTTCGCCTTGTTTTCAGGCAGTACAATGCGGGTTGATTCATTAAATTTACAAGAGGTATGTGTTTTTAATCAGTTTTCTTATGCAGTATAACTATTTCTCTGTATAAAATATTAGCCAAGGCCACCTTTAGTTTTAAAGGAGATATTGATTCTACAATTACTTCTGTTCCCTCAGTAAACATTCTGGACATCTCAAGTATTCATTCCCAAACATTGTTTCCACTGTGAAAGGATGGTATGCAATTACCACACACAAAGACCCTCTGGGCAAATCATTACACCTGCAAACTAGACAAGACATTTGATTTAATACCTCGTCTTGGTATGATGTGATCATTAAGATCACAGCATTCCTATAGCCAAACTTAAATAAAGACATCACACTCCACATGCAGTTTTATTCACACATTCAGATTCCTCCTGCAGACCTAGGTGCAAATAAAACTAAGCTTATATTTTTGATCAGTGTAGCAACCTATGCTTTTCCTGTCAGAAATAACTCTACATAAGCTGGTAAAAGGATTAGGTTTCCTAACACAACACTTTCCCTCTTTTCTATCTTTATTACAACAGTGATTCTACTTCCAATAAAGTCAGCTGGATTTTCTCTGGTATTGTAACCAAAGCAGAATTAGATCAATTACTTCAACAGCCCTCCTAAACTTTGAAAACTGCAGCTGAGCATAGAGTGGGGAGTGGAGAAATGGCGAACTGTGCCTTTACAAGGTTCTGAAGTGTCCTGGAGAAAGTGATGGTGTATAGAGCATATAGCACAGGTGCTCAGCAGCCAAAGTCCAGCATCTCTCATATGTATTTGTGCTTGCCAGGCCTGTAATCAAAGACAACTTCAGACAACTTCTATACGTATGACAGCCCAAGCTGTAAAATAGTTAATTCAGGGGACACAATGTTGCTGTAGATAAATCTCACGTTCTCCAGGCTACCATTACTGTTAGCTCAGCAACTAGATAGTTTCTATTTAAACCTGACACAGACTTTAGCCCAGTCTTTGAAAGGAACATACGTATGCGAGCACTGCTAAATATCAGAAAGAGGAAATGTTCCTTCCAAATGATGTGTGGCAGAAAGAAGACATTTTTAGAAACTGATGCTACCTAGCCATTCAAGTTTCTGCTAAGACTACAGCAGGATCGAAGGCTCTCAATATTTGGATGAAAATGGGCTGTATTTTTTTCAGAAGTACAGTATTTGTGCATACTTTAAAGCAAATACCTGTTTACAGCCATAGATCAATTTGAACTAGGTGCTCTTCATCGAAGCATTGATTTTCTAATAGAATTGAAACAGCTTTTAAAGAGGAGGAGATTGTTGCTCCTGAAAAAAAACACTACAGGATTCGCTACAGGCACTTGTTTTGCCTGGAAGTCACACTTTTTTCTCCTGACTCCTGTATCATTCCTTCCTATCACTGGCTGGGCACACCAGAAATTCTAGCTACCAGCAGTCAAAGGCAATGGTACAAAAATTGGTGCACATTTGTATATCAGGTAGTCATCCTTCCTTCCCCACATTATTTTCCTCCTTTCCCTCACTTTCGTCACCTGTACTAATTATGTCTGCTTGACAGATGAGTATTGAGTATTGATTTTCAAAGTAAGTTTTTTACAGAGTGGAAAAAAAAATTAAGGTTCAACCAAAACTGTTGGGTTTTATGCATGTCTTCTCTAATGTGAAACATAGCAATAGCTAGTGGCATCTGAGTAGAAACCACGTCCATGTAGGGTTTGCATTTACTGAATTTTTTGGTGACATTTGCCATCAGGTGCAGGAACTAGCTGAACTTTGGATAGAAAGAGCATCCTACTTTTAAGCAAACCAACTTATTTAAATGTAAAGAGGTCAACCTACTAAGAGATGCCTAGAAGCCAAACACTGCTAAGGGCTGCTTAGTGTGCTTGAAAAAATTAAGGCAGACTGTACATACAATTCTGCAAGAAGTCTCTACTGCTATGTACATTTTCCCATTCTAGCTAGACACCACAGGTGTGCTTAAATAGGCAGGAAATATCATTGTTATGATGGCAAACAAACCGTTCCCTTGTGTAAGCCACTATCTCTTGTGTATGATCTGAGTATCACCCTGCATAAGTTGTTACAGAAAGATTTGCCATTGCCTGGAGGCTAGAAAACTTGAAATAACCAAAGGTTTAGATTAAGTGTGGCACATCCTTATACCCAGTGGTTTGCAAAGTTATTTTACACAGCCTTCAGAAAAGTGCCTCCAGCACTTGAAATGATGGCCAGATTTGCTTTTTCTCACACTCTGTGGGGGTCAGGCTTCTCTTCAAGTTCTGTATTAGGGAGTGTTTTTGGCTTTCCCTCTGGCCAACTTAAATATGAATAGTTCCCCTTTATTTAGTCTTTTTATTTTTTATTTCTTTTGCATGGATTATACATTGTATGGAAACTTGCTCAACTGCTAAGGGATCTTGTTCAGCAGTGATTTAAAAAACAGAGTCACATATTTCTAGTTACACAGCTTTCCTATTTTTAGTCTGAGAACTTTGCTTACAAACTTTGTTGCTGAATTTTAGGAACTTTAAATTCTGATGTCTGCTTGCAGCTCAGAGACTTTGCCTAAGTCAGTTTTTTTTTCTCCTGTTCCTAGGCAATTGCTCTAGCTGTCAGCACATTGCCAGGTAGCTAGGGCAGCAGCTAGCATCTCCGACAGGTTCTTAATGAAAGACCCATGCTGATCCCTCTATTTATGCATTAGATCATTGACTGATCTAGGACTCACCCTAGACCTGCAAGGTACAACAGTCTTGTTTTAATCAGCCAGAGCTCCCAGCAATGAGCAGATAGCATTCACAGTGCAAAAGCCCTCTGACATGCTGCACATCCTCCAAATGTACAACATAGTGCCCCAAACAATAATGTTTATAAGTGGAGATTTCTGAAGAAATCTATTACAACAAATATAACCTTTCAGAAGAACCCTGCTGCTCACTTACAAACAGGCAGGGAACACACAGGAGGATGAGCATACAAAAGATACTTTCAGTCTTTAACCTTTAGTGGGTAAATCCCAGTAGTGTCTCCTAAATCAGGGTTAAATTTGGCTCTAAAGACATACCTTTACAACAACATTACTCTACCCCCCAAAAAATATATCCTTATATTTTCTGATGAGGCTAAAATCTACTTGATCGCTGGATCATTACAATGCCTGTTGGCACAATGAGAAAGGACACTGCAATTGTGTATTTTCAACTGAATGAACATCAGGGGAGTATTGTGGCAGAGTGCTGAACGTGCAACATATTTATAGGGCTTCCTTCAAATTAAAAATGTCTTTTTTTTTTTTTTCTTCTTTCTTTCTCTTCTGGATATAGGTTATGACTAATGTGAAAGGGAAAGCTTTTTCTACAAACATAGG